>NC_083706.1:30575217-33075217 GCF_033118175.1 Dama dama
GTGATGTGAAGTTGTGTTTATGTGAACACAAGCCCTTCTCACCCCAAGTCTGATGACTGGAGTGTTTTCTTTCCCCCCTCAACAACGTTATGGTCAAATGAC
Organism: Dama dama; assembly: GCF_033118175.1. Lineage (NCBI taxonomy): Eukaryota > Metazoa > Chordata > Mammalia > Artiodactyla > Cervidae > Dama > Dama dama. Next base: position 30,575,320 of record NC_083706.1, read on the forward strand.
ATCGTGATATTCATTGTGGAAGCATGTTTGTCACTAATAACGTATCAAGCAGAGGTCTTGATATGATCTGCAGCTGATCAGTTGATTAGGTTTCACCTGCCCGGAAAAGCCTGGCCACAGCCTGCCACAGACTTGCCAAACGTGACGTACAGAAGAGTCCTTGTCGCAGCCCCAGTGGAAGTATGCAGGCCTGAAAAACACACCTGATTCCATCCCTCTCCATGGCAACAGAGTCAGATAATGACCATCCATCAGCAGGAAGAGGGTGATCCCGTGACAGCAGGAGTTTTCGAGGGCAATGCATGAATAACAACACCCCCGCAACACGTTTGTTTTGGTGGTAGACATGGATGCACAGCCGGGCAAGGCTGCCAGAGGAGCTTTCAGAGGGAACCCAAGATTCCTGCCCTGGAAGAAGGAAAAAGATGTCAATGTTCCCTGTTTCCTGGGACGAGGAGGGCAAATTGGCATCTGCTGAGTTGGAGCCTCTCATATTTACAGAGAGGCTCCATATTTACAGATGAACAGAATACTTCCCTTCTAAACCTCCCAACACCTTACACAGAACTTCAAATCTCTTCCATTTAAGCTTGGTAGTTGTAAATAGAAGAAATCAGGGAAGTACCTGGAGGAAAACTAAATGGGAGAGGAAAGGAGTCATCTATTGTGTACCCTCCCCTAGGGCAAGGTGAGTCCCTTACTCACTGGAACTCTTTCTATTGGCCTTTACTAGGGGCTGTTTGGGGTTTCGTTGGCTTGTTTGCTTGGGTGTTTATCTCCTCTACATTTCTCGAGGGCAGTCCTACCATCTCTTTTTCATCTTTGTATCCATGTTACCTGGCATGGAACAGAAGCTTAATCAATATTTACCAGTTGCTAGGGGCGATGCTGGTGATAGTTATATGAAGTACAGCTAAGTGATAGGACATTCTCCTAGCCTTAGACAGTTGTGACATTCTCTGGGAAATTCCAGTCCAGATCTTGGACCCTCTAGTCGGGCTACTCAAGAGTGGGACATCTCCTATTGTCCTCTCTAAGAAAGATGCACAAACCTTATAGTTTACAGAATGGGCTCTGGAGCCAGATGACCCAGACTAGAATCCTGGCTCCACTTCCAGCTGCGTGAGCTTGAGTAAGTTACTTACTTTTCTGTGCCTCTGTGCTGAAATGAACACATAAGAATGGCGCCTGGTGCCCTAGATGAACTCTTGTAAGTTGTCACTATTTCCAGTATTGTTGCTCAATTTTAGGGAGAGAAAATTCCAGGTGATGAGAGCCTTCTGCTTCAGATTTTGCGTTTCATATGTAACTCTGCAGTCTTATCCTCTGGGAGCCCCTGCCTGGATGGAAGATGAATCAGGTATCTAACCTTCTTCCTTAAAGCTATCAGTTCAGCCACTGCCAATCCCCAGGGGGACCTATGAGACCCTCACTAAACTCCTGCAAATGTATAGTTCAGTCACTTCAAAAAGAAAGATAAATGGTCCAAATCAACCAATCCATTGTAAACTGTACATGGGGTATTCAGTTTCCTTTGAATCAGTATCATCTCCTTACCAGATGTGATTGCTACTTATTGTCTGGAACCTCATCAGATACAATGCATGGCAGGAACTACAAACAACAAGCACCCAAAAGGCTGAGGGGACCTAAAGCCAAGTTGGAGATGCAACGTGAATACTGGGTGAATAACAAACATACAGGTCCAGAGAGTGGTTCTGTTATGCAACCCCTCCCAACATACACACACACGCCGTGAGCTCACAGTGCAGTGTTCCAAGGACACTTTAAAACTTAAATGATACATCAGGAATTTGATAAAGTTCACTCTCAAAGCCAGTGAAATAAGGTCACCCACTACAAACCAGCAGCAAGATATTGTCTGGGGAAAGGACTCTGACTGCCCTTCATTTCAACCACCACCTTGAGCACATTGTCTTGGAAGTGCAAAAAGAGAAGGCAGGGAAAGAGAGAGATGGGTCACCGTGGTGATGATTTCCAGATGAGGAGAATCAAAGTATTGGAAATTTCTACTAAGAATTTTAAGTCACTGGGACAGTTGCCTTTCTTATCTGGGGTTATATTCCTACTGTGTCACTGCAGTGTGAGAAAGGAAGAGGAGTCAATTTCCCATGTTATCATATTACATTTGTCACAGCAAATGAATCAATATTGATGCATCATTCTCTTGATTTTTCCACAATATCTCTTTTTCTGGCCCAGGATCCCACCCAGAACACCAGGTAACATTTAGTTGTCTAATATCTCCTTAGGTTTCTCTTGCTATGAGAGTTTCTCAAACTTTCCTTGTTTTTGATAATCTTGAGAGGTTTACTCGTCAGGTATGTTGTAGAATGTCCCTCCGTTGATATGTCTGATGTTTCCCCTGTGATTAGACTATGCTTAGTCACTTCATCATGTCCAACTCTTTCCAACCCTGTGTACTATAGCCGCCAGGCTCCTCTGCCCCATAGAATTTTCCAAGCAAGAATACTGGAGTGGGTTGCCATTTCCTTCTCCATGGGATCTTCCTGATCCAGGGGTTGAAGCCACATCTCTTACCTCTCCTGCACTGGCAGGCGGGTTCTTTACCACTAGCGCCACCTGGGTGATACACTAGGTGAGTATATTTCTGCAAGGAAGACCACAGTGGTTAAGTACACTATCCCAACCTCTTAAGGCTGCTGCATACTGTGACTCACCTTCCCACCATGAGGAGGTTCTTTGCAGGTCTAAAGTAAACCCCTTTTGTCAGGTAGTGGTTCTCTGACAGTGCTCCCCAGAAGTATTGGCATCACCTGCAACTTGTTAAAAATGTAAATTCTTCGCCTGGTCACAGACTCACTGAATCAGCAACTCTGGGGGTGGGGTGCAGTCATCTATGTTTGAATAAGCCATCCAGGTGAATATGATGCACCTGAAGTTTAAGAAGCACAGTGTTGGAGGCTGCCTGACATGTTTGGCTCCATGAACAATAGAACGCTTCTCACAGCTCACCCATGGAGCCCATGGCTCTCAACCTTGCTGTATTTCATGAATAGCTATCACCACACAGCATCCCCAGAGTCTCTAACTGATTGCAAGTTTACATAGGGTTGAGGGCTCCTGCATCTGGCCCTCTGCTGAGAGTAGCCCATCTCCCCCTCCTAATCACATTTTCCATTCCTTTCACGAACTCCTTCTTTGCCACCTCAGACTTCGGGAGAATGAATCAATCAGTAGCTTTATTTCTTAGAAAACATCAAACAAGATTAAATACTGTAGAATTTCAGAGCTGGTAATAGTTATAAAGGTCAACTAGTTGAGTGACTTTAAAGCTTTTTTTTTATTTTTTTGAGCAGGTCTCTTTCTTCAAAGGAAATCTTGTGGGGAAACCCAATATTAAAAAAAGAAAGTTGAGCTGCTCTGATGAAGAGTGAGGGGGGTGAATGATGCTTCTGGTCCTCTTGGCACAGGGGGCCCTCACTGACCAAGTTCAACCTTCCCAGGTGATGGTTGTCCATCTTATCCTTGACCACCTCTAGTGATCAAAGTTTCTTTACCACTAAACTACTTCCATTTTCAGTACAGCTCAAAGTTTTTCAAATATTCTTCTTTCCTTTGAGCCCAGATAAGCCTTCATAACACCCCTTAGAACTAGTGCTGATTCTTTTCTTGGGGTGAAGTGAGGAGACCTAGTTCATTTTCCATTTGAAGGCTTTTCTCATTTCACAATCAGGCCTACTGCCCCCCAAACAGGGGTTCTCAGCTCAACTCATCTGAGGAGCTTTTAGAGCTCCTGGTGTCCAGATTGCACTTGAGATCCAGGTAAATTCAAAGTGTCTCAGGAACACACCAAGTACAGCCCTGGCTGATAATAAGAGCCGGTGCCATAGCCTCTGCTGCCCAAGGAAAATGTTGGCCACCTCTTCTACCTAATCCTTAGTTGACATCATTCCATAGTTTCTCACCATCCTCTTTGCTTTCTTCTCAGAGTGCTGCATAGTCCAGGTACAAACATAAGTCATAATAGCACAATAATTTGTACCAGCTGTCTTTGTAGAAAGTGAAAGAAAGTGAAAGTGTTAGTCATGAAGTCATATCTGACTCTTTGCAATCCCATGGATAATAACTCAACAGGCTCCTCTGTTCATGGGATTCTCAAGGCAAGGATACTGAAGTAGGTTGCCATTCCCTCCTCTAGGGAATCTTCCCGACCCAGGGATTGAACCTGGGTCTCCCGCATTGCAGGAAGATACTTTACCACCTGAGCCACCTGGGAAGCTGAATGTAGAAAATGTCTAAAGGCTGGGTTGATATGATATCAAATGCTTCCTTGCCCAAGGAAATTACAGTCAACCAATTATGTACTACTAACCCATTTCTGATCAGACATAGCCCTCCTACCTTTCTCTAAGCAAGCTTGAATTTGATGAAAGGGAGCAACCTTCACCTTCACAGCTAGTATAACCACTGTCTTAGTTATAGGAGAGGTAGATGGTGTGATGACTTTGGTGAATGACCCAAAGCAACTCCACCCAAATGGCCAGTTCTTTGGTATAGATTACTCTCTCCTCCTCTATCCCCAAACCTATTAGCAAATAACTTAGCCGTGTATAGGATATCAAGTTTACCAGCCTCTCTCTGAGTCCTCTTAGGCAGAATTTCCTGAGCAAAGCTAAAATCATTCAGGCTAGGAGCCAAGGAGTTTTGCTAGAGAGGGAGTAGGTAAAGCTCACTTAGAGGAAGCTTTGAAGTATCTCTATTCTCCAAAGCCAATAGCAATTACTTGTCTCCACCAGGCTGAAGAACATATTTCATCTGTTCCTATCTCCATGCGTTAACTTCTCTTTATTGAGTGACTCATAGCCATCAAGTCTAAGGAAGCATGAAGGGGATAACATCTACGTAAAAACTGGTTTCCACCAACCGATCTAGGCTGCAGAGTGTTATTGAGATAAACATAGTAACTGTGTTGAAAGCTTCATCTCAAACCCACATGTTCCATCCTCATTTGGACCCTCAATTCTCCCCTGTAATTATTTTGTCTTACTTAACTCACCACCCCCATGCCCTACACCAGTGTCTCAGAACCTCCTTCCAAAGCTCCAGCTTTCTCATCTCTAACATGGGGATAATTATAGCATCTACTTAGTAAAGCCATTCTGAGTGTTAAATGAAAATAATGAGCATATGGTTATAAACACATGATATCATAAGTACCTAATAAATGCTGTTATTATTGTTATTATATTATGTATATACTACTACATATTATATACTGTTATTATTATGTAACATAAATAATTATAAAATGACAAAATAATAATTGGGTAATTTTCTACTCATCTCAGAGTCAAGAAACATTTTTCAGTGCCAACTGTATGCCAGTTATTGTGACAGGTACTGGGGTTTTTAAAAATTAGTAATACGTAGTCTTTGTTCGGACACGACTGAAGTGACTTAGCAGCAGCAGCAGCAGCAGCAGTCTTTGTTCACCATATAGGGAGAAAGAGGTGTGGGATTTAGCACTGATACAACACTTTTATATATACTCTCTGAAGAGCTCAGCTTCCTCCCTCTAGATTTTCCTCCTCTGATGGCTGTTTCCATCTCAGAGACGGTGTCACCCTTAGCCTGTGCTGTGAGCTCTGAACACTGCAGCCCAAGGTTTAAAGCTGAGTTCTTGTTCCTGAACAGATTAGAGCAGAGCTGAGGCTACAGAAGAAAGAAAAAGAAAGAAAGGAGGAAGGGAGGAAGGAAAGAGGAAGACAGAAAGAGAGAAAGAAAAAGGAAGGAAGGAAGAAAACCAACCTGGAGATAACTCATAGCCTCATAGCAAGCGCCATATGAGTCATTATAGAAAAAAAAAAAAAGAGGCACCACAGCCTTCAGCAGAAGAGAACCACTGAGCTCCAGTTTGGGGAAAAAAAAAAATGTATGTATGTGTGTGTGTGTGTGTGTGTGTGTGTGTTTTCCCAATAGGAATAAAGCTAATTCTCCAAAACTTTGTAATCATATTTGTAACACTTTAATATCTTACAGTTTTTATAAAGTAATTTCACACACACAAAATTTTGTTTACTTAAACCACTTAATTCGGTGAGGGAGGTCAAGAAATATTCTGCCCATTTTATAAATGAAAATACTGAGGCTGAGAGAGAAGGGGGTGATCAGGAGAACTGAGTCAGCTAGTAGAAGTGCTGGAAGCGGACTTTCGGCTGGCTCTTGGGGCCCTGCTCACCTGCGTTTCCTCCCAGTATGCTAACATTCATTCATTTATTATGTGCCAACATTGTGCTGGAAAATTAGCATTATGTTTTCTCACCTCCACTGTCCAACTCTGAAAGTTGTCACACTGCCTGCTTTTTAAGATCAGGATAATCTCATGAGGAGGGCCTGGGTAGGAAGGGAAACTGTTAAGTAACTTGCTCCAAATCCCACTTCCAGGAATCTGAAGTTGGTATATAAATCCAAGCTTACAAAACCTGAATTCTATGTATTACGCTATATTCCTTATCTGTCAAGGACTTTTGCTTAGGAGAGCAAAACATAATACAAAAAAAAGAAAGTCAAGTTTAGAGCAGGTGGCAGCAGCAGCAGCTCAAACTGGACAAGATGACTGTGGTTAGGTAACCCGTGTGTGCCGAGACTGGCCACAGTGCAGCATGGAGAGGGGAACACCCTCTTCAGTAATGGCCAGAAATACTGTTATCTTCATAAACACTAATTCCTAAGTTATTTCTGGAAAAATTTTTTAATTTCACTCTTGGTTTTTATTACTCTTTGTGATCACATGAGATCCCCTGCTAGAAAGTCTTCAGGCACCCAGGTGCATGGCAGTGATGTCCATTCAGACTTACCACTCACATAGACAACCTCTGACAAATGATATGATGGCTTATGTTGTTCAAATAAATTCAATAGTTTATATTACACTGGACATGACATCTTTTAAAAGTATCTTAATTTGAAGCTTAGGATGTCAGCAAAAAATCTCTTTTGAAGGAAAAAAAAACTAAGGAAGAGTGTGTGTTTAACAAAATACATTAAAAATAGCACAATATAGTGTAGCAAAGTTTATGGCAGATACTTGATATGGCAGCCTCTTTGGAATGCTAAGTTTAGAAATATTTCAGTGGGGATCTCAAAATTCTGAAGCAGCACTAAATTATTTTCTACTAGGTACACTGTACTTTTATGAGGATTTCATCCTTTTTTTCCCTTTTTGTATTCAAGCTGAACTGGTTGGTGACTATGACTCAGATTAACTGGCTGTGGTTTGAAGGGTATCCAGTATCGCTTCAGAATACTAACCTCCTTTGTCATGGACCATCCCTGGGGATTCCAAAGTGTTAACCGCCTTAAAGGAACTCCCCTTCCTCAATAACCACAACTCCCAACAAGAAATGAGCAACTTCTGGTAGTGAAGTATTAACCTCATTTTAGAAGTGTTAACTAAAAGTAAAACCAAGTCAAGAAAACTCTCTCTGAAGCACACTATTTGCCATATTAGGAAATAAGCTTGGGAGATAGATAAAAACTTCCTAAGAAGTAAACTGAATTAATTTTATCAAAAGCTTATCAACCAAAGATTTTTATTATTATTGCTTTTTACCTGTGATATATAGTGGATAGGAATAAAGAAAGGATAAGCTATAATCTACATAAGGAATGAGTACCCCACTTTTGGGCCTCAGACACATAGAAAGCAACAATTCCTAAGCATCTTTTAATTAAGTTGAGGTCTAATCAATATCTATCAATACCTACTAAGTGCCACCCTGTGTTATCAGATACTGGGGAGTTAGTAATACAAGGTCTTTTCCTTTAAGAAGCTTACTATCCAGTGGAGGAGGTCCTACTATATTCACAAACTTTTTAATATCTATTATCAGAGTCATTAGGTGATACTACCTGCTAAGGGCTTTGATTTGTCCTCAAGATGAATCTGGGCTTCCCTGATAGCTCAGTTGGTAGAGAATCCACCAGCAATGCAGGAGAACCCAGTTCGATTCCTGGGTCAGGAAGATCCCCTGGAGAAGGGATAGGTACCTGCTCCATTATTTTTGGGTTTCCCCTGTGGCTCAGGTGGTAAAGAATCCGCCTGCAATGTGGGAGATCTCAGTTCCATCCCTGGGTTGGAAAGCTCCCCTGGAGAAGGGAAAGGGATAGTCATGTTATACTGGATAATACCCACTCCAGTATTCTGGCCTAGAGAATTCCATGGACTGTGTAGTCCATGGGTTGGCAAAGAGTCAGAGATGACTGAGCGACTTTCACTTTCATTTTTCATGGAGAAGGAAATGGCAACCCACTCCAGTATTCTTGCCTGAAGAATCCACCTGGACAGAGAAGCCTGGTGGGCTACAGTCCATAGGGTCACAAGAGTGAGACATGATTTAGGGACTAAACCACCAAGGTGAATTCTTGAGAGGAGCCAGAGACACGTGAAGACCTCACACAATCCATGTCCAACATACATTCTCACTATAAACTATAAACCATTTGTGGTCTTATTTTTCTTAATCCATTTCAGGTAGGGACATATTCATTTACTAATAATACTATAAGTACAATGTGTGCATCCCAGAAAATACAACATACTTATTTTCAATTTGGAAACTTAACTCTCAAAACATAAGAGACTAATTAGAATCAAAAAGGAGCCTAAGAAGTGAAGGGGTATACTGGGAAAACCATCAGAGGGCCAAAGCTATTGTTAAAGCTAGAGATTTCCAGGATGTAGCTTAATGTCAATACACTGAATGCACAGATTGAAGAGCGTAGGGGTTTGTACGGATGATTTTCTAGAAAGATTGTATCATACATAAAATACTTGAACTTTTCAGATTCAAAATTCCCAAGTGGAAGAGGGATTAGGGACTTTTTTAAGGGACTCAATGACTCAGCTTGACTCTCCGACTTTGTTTCATGAGCATTCAAAACCAAACAAACAAAACCAAGCACGCACACACACCCCAGACGTGCCTAATTCTGTAGTTAGGTAACAGAGTCAAAACACCCATGTAAGTTTGTAAATTTGTGAATTATATCAAGCAATGGTATGAAGAGTTTGAGACTGAGTTTTCCATTTCCTTTAATTCCCCCTCAATGATGAGCAGAGTCTTACTCCCATCATGAACATTCACATTTAATGACTGTGCCTTTTGAAAGAATGAATGAATAAATAAATGAATCAATCGGTCAGTGCCTCCATAGGCACAGACATATGTGTGAATATATAGGTGTGAGGACTTGTGGAGTTTACCTTCTAAATTCCACATCAGGATATTATAATGAGTGGATTCAATACTTATTAAACTTGCCTGCTTCTAAGTCAGGGGCCATATATTAAAAGTAGCAATTTCTAGGTTTCTGTCCTGAAGATTCTGATAGGAGAGAAATCTAGAAATCTCTGTTGTTAACAAATAACTCCTGTTAATACTTGTTATCCAGCAAGTGTAGGGAATACCAGACTAATTGATTCATACTGCTCAATTATAATATTTTATTTGCTTAATTAAGAGTTTTTATTTTATTCCTTTCTATCACAGACATTCCCAATGGTCCTTTCTTTAGTTCCCCACATTTTCATTTTTGTTTCTTTGAGCTTCACTTACTTTTCTAAACGTTGGCCATGGAGCCCTATTCCTATCTTTACCCCTAACCTGAATCTCTATTTCATTTCCATTCACACAGTCATCACTGATACTACTCCTATTAGAATTCTAATTATTAGGGTGATAAGTGTTCACTTCAAGAACTTTCAAAACCTTGGAGGGAGAAAACAACTTCACCATTTCAATAGACTTCAGGAAGATTTGAAGAAAAAAAAATTTGAGGAACTGAAAATGTCTGAGTCCTGTAGTCAGGGAATATACCTAAGGAATAAACCCCAAAATGTCTTGTTCACACTTCCTCCAGACTCACTTGTAAATTATTTGCATATTCCCACCTCAAAGGAGGTTATTTTCTTGTTTAGTCAAAGTTTAAAACATTGTAGATGATATTCATGTGTCCTGACCATAGCTGGTTAGATACATGAATGTGCATGTGTTACTCCCTCTAATGTGGGACCACTGAAGAAATTTACCTATTTTTCATTTTTCATTCATTCCGTAATTTACACAGTGCAAATGCCTACTCTATGCCACAGGCTAGTATCTGAACTAATACACAAAGACTAGTAAGAGGTTATCCTCACCTGTAACTAACTCACACTTTATTGGAAAAATAGGCATATAAACAAGTAATTATGTTACAATAAGACTATTATTAATATATTAGGGTATATATGTAAGATGCTGTGAGAACATAGAAAAATATATCGTGGGTATGGAGTGGGGTCACGTTTAGAAAGGAGACGAATTTTTTTTGCAAGTATCTATTGTTACGGCTATTTTTTAATTGTATAAATAATATAACACTAAGAAGGATATTTTTTTCACCACTTTGCACATTAACAGTCTTTCTTTTCTGATATTCCTAATCAGTCTTTTTGTTAATATGTAAATATATACGTTTATGGCCTCCCCAGTGGCTCAGCAGTAAGACTCCACCTGCAATGCAGGAGACGTAGGAGATGCGGGTTCCATCCCTGGGTCGGGAAGATCCCCTGGAGGAGGAAATGGCAACCCACTCCAGTATTCTTGCCTGGGAAATCCCATGGACAGAGGAGACTGGCAGGCTTCAGTACAAAGGGTCACAGTCAGACACGACTGAGCACACACACATATGTATACAATATACATACATATTAGAACATATAACACGCATACATATAATGACATAATATATATGTAGGTAAATGTATATTTATGTGTTTTTTATTTATGTGTATATTTATGTATATTTATATTTTAGAATACGTATTTTGGAAAGCTGAAATCATAACATCTATGTGTGTTCCAAAGCTTTGCATACATTCGGCTGTTTGAAACCTAAAATATTTCTCCTATAAAAACAAATTTCTTTTCAGGTTTCAGACAATTTACTAATTAGTGTAAACCCCAACATACCAACATGATTTTGTACATTTAGAGGGGAAATATTTCCTGGTTAAATGGAAAATTGTGCAGACGGCTTCTGGAAGACCTTCATTCTAAGCAGTTTATAGTGAAACATTTCATTTGAAAGTCTGGACCTTCTTTCTTTGATTTCCTTAATCTACATTCACAGATCTCCTGAAGAAGGGATAGGCTACCCACTCCAGTATTCTTGGGCTTCCCTTCTGGATCAGTTGGTAAAGAATCTGCCTGTAACATGGGACACCTGGGTTTGAATCCTGGGTTGGGAAGATCCCCTGGAGAAGGAAAAGCCTACCCACTCCAGTATTCTGGCCTGGAGAATTCCATGGAGTCACAAAGAGTCAGACACAACTGAGAGACTTTCACTTTCACATTCACAGAGTAGAACTTGTACTGATCATTAGGACCCAGTTGGTTCCAGCGTTCTGGGTTATTCTTTCTGTCCCAAGATAGGATGCTTCTTGGCCTGATCAATGATCTGGCGGAGCGTGGTTGCAACAGAGACCTCGAGTCCAAATGGAGAGAAAAACTAATCTGCAAGGCCCTGGATTAAACACTCTCTGCTAAAAACAAAATGATTAAAGGTTGTGAGCTTTCCTGGAATAGCCTATTTAATACACATCACTCCAGCGCTATACTGTTACGGCTGTACAGAGGTAAAGTAACTGTGTAGTCATTAGACAAATATACTGCTTTTCTGATGCATTTCTCTAGTAAAAAAGAAAACAGTAAAGTGATTTTTAAATATTTTAAAATATATTCCAAATGCTCATTCATCCTCAAGATGGGAATTTAGTAGATAGCCCACGGCCTGGTTAGGGAGAGACGGCAACAAGATGCTTGGAGCATGGGCAGTTCCGTTTCCCTTTGATAACATTACAACTGGAAGAATGAGGAACGGAAGCCCAGAGCAAGTGGAAGAGGGTATACCGCTTGATTTTCTAATTTGGAAATGGATGCTCTCTCTGTGATGGGAAAAAGCCCAACAACCACAGATTGAGGTTAGCTTCCAGCTAACTGGGAAAACTAGAACCCTGGAAAAGTAGAGCATGTGTATAGCAGAGTGGAGAGAGAAAACAAAAAGAAAGCCAGTGACTGGGTTCACACTCCAGATGATTGACTGTCACAAGAAATTTTTGCTCTGCCTGCACTTATAGTGGAGAAAGTAGAATGATCGACTGCAGGCATCCCCCATTCTCTGGATCCTGGACCTTGGACCCTGGGGTCATGTCCAGGTAAGTTTATTACTCATTCATGCTTCTACTTGACCTCATATCACTTGACAACCATTTTTGGTGTATTGCTTCTTTCATTCCTCATTCTAACCATTTTCAAGGGGCCTTCCCAGTTGTCTCAGTGGCAAAGAATCCACCTGCCAATGCAGGAGATGCAAGTTCAATCCCTGGATTGGGGAGATCCCCTGGAGAAGGAATGGCAACCTACTCCCAGTATTCTTGCCTGAAAGGTCCCATAGACAGAGGAGACTGGTAGGTACAGTCCATAGGGTCCCAATGAGTTGGACACAACTGAGCAACTAAACATGTACGCAGCTGCTTTCACACTTTATCCTCCTAAGCCCAGGCCTGTGTTCCTGTCACATTTGCTTCCCATTTCTTTGATTGGCTACCCATCCATAAGTCACCCACGCCAGGAGCCCAGAGGTCTTCTGGACTATTTTGTCTCACTCTCACATTCAGATAGTCCGCTAAATCCCATTAATTGTGACCTGGGTTTCCAGGTGAAGTTCAAGAGAGGAGCAGAAAGAGGGCTGATCTTTACTCTGGAGTGAGGGGTGGGAATGTGGGAATCACAGAAAGCCAAGCAAAAAGACAGCGATCCGGTACTAAGAAGGGTTTGGTTGAAAGTGGTTGCCCTGAGCTTTGTACTGGGGGAAGGGATGTGAAGTGGGAGAAGAGCCCAGTGAGTGAGCAACAGTCAGGAACAGTGACAGGAGTGGAAGGTGCTCAGAGGCCCAATAGCACCTCAACGGGTGATGGAGGAATAAGTGGCCATGACCACCGAGAGGATTTCGGGATGTAGGCTAACAGATGAAGCATTGTCAGATAGTAGACTTTATTTTTTTAATATCTATTATTTATTTATTTATTTGGTTGCACCAGGTTTTAATTGTAGCATGTGCGATCTCTGTGTCATGTGGAATCATTCTCTGGGGTCCATGGACTCTCTGGTTGTGGCCTATGGGCTCAGCACTTGTGGGGCACCAGCTTAGTTGCTCCCCAGCATGTGGGATCTCAGTTCCCTGACCAGGGATCAAACCCATGTCCCCTGCATTGTAAGGCAGATTCTTAACCACTGGACCACCAGGGAAGTCCCTTTGTGGTTCAGTCGCTAAGTAGTGTCGGATTCTTTGCAACCTTGTCCCTCACCACCTCCCAGAGTTCACCCAAGTTCATGTCCACTGATTTGGTGATGCCATCCAACCATTTCATCTGCCGCTGCCCTCTTCTCCTTTATCTTTCCCAGCATTAGGGTCTTTTCCAATGAGTCGGCTGTTCCCTAGTTGACTTTAAGTTCAAGGTGTGGCCACGTTCAGCTGCAACTTACTGCAGTTAGCTTGCGAAATTGATGTGAAATGTGGATGCTGAAGTCACTGGGTCTCCTGGCAGGGCAGGGGAGGGGCACATGTTGAGGGAGATGGGTGATGTCCTGAAAGCCCTTCTTGCGGTTTTCGAGGCCTGGTGCCCTCGATCCCCTCCCAGTCTCTCTCCATTCTGCCCAGGCTCTGCCCTACCACTCAGGTCCAACTGGCCCTCTTTCAGTTCCTTGAATGCTCTGGACTCTGTTTCACCCCAGGGCCCCCACAAATGTAGTTTCCTCTTCTTAGAATTTAGAACACACTTCAATTCCTGCTCTCCCTTCCTCACTCCAATCAGATCTCATTTTGAATGTGACTTCCCCCAAGAGACTTTCCCCAAGTCCTCAGGCCATAAATCTGCATTGGAACTCTGTTAGACTTCCCCATGTTACCCTGCTCTTCTCAGTACTTACCACCATTGTAACTAGTTATTTCTATCATGATTTGCTTACAGCCAATCTCTCACAATAGGCAAGATTTCTGAGGGCAAACAGCATATCCACCCTCTCTACCAACACAATTCCATTCCTAATAAATAGAGTACCCATTTATGTATTTGTACTTACTCTTGATCCGAAAGACGGTACAAAGTAGTACAGTTGTATGGAGTATTCTGATATTGAAACAACATTGCATTAAATAAATTTAAATTATTGGATAAACTGTCTAAATGAATGTGAAGGTAAAGGATTCACTGGTTGTTGAAATAGTTTATTTCCCAAATTAAGGCACTATAGTATATAAAAATAGAAGGAGCTTCTACCCAAAGGACTACCTCTCAGTCTTTAACGAGGTCTGCCACTGCCATGTCAATCTTCTTTAAATACCATTTTCATTATAGCTTTTCCCTGCTTCAGGTTTTCTCAGATTCCTTTTTCCCTCCCCTAAACAAAGCTGAGATCCTATGGTGACTTGAAGTGGCCCTTACTGAGTCCAGATTTTTTCTACTCAAATCAGGCAAGTTTTTTTCACTCTCACCTTAACTTTCTGCACCCATTTCTCATTTCAGTGACTTGACACATATAACTTCCTTCTCATGGAAGGCCCTTGCCCTTCTCCAGAACCTATCTGACACTGACCCTGTCATTTAAGACCTGACCCTGATGAGGAGGTCATTTCAGCCTCGTTAGTGTATCCTCCTTTGAACTGGATAACATTTGATCCCTGGAAGCACAAAATATTAACAATACTTAACTGTATCCAGTCCTGAATTGCTCAGTATAGATTTTTGTAAGTTACATATCTCAATGTTTCCTGCGCTACACTGTGCTCAGATGCTCAGTCGTGTCCGACTATTTTGCAACCCCATGGACTGTAACCTGTCAGCTTCCTCTGTCCATGGGATTCTTCAGGCAGTAACACTGGAGTGGGGTGCCATTAATAAATTCCTCATCTAACCAAAGTGATGGAGAAGGGCCTGACAACCCACTCCAGTATTCTTGCCCAGAAAATCCCATGGACAGAGGAGCCTGGCAGGCTACATCCCTGGGATCACAAAGAGTCGGACACAACTGAAGCGACTTAACAACCAAAGTGAACCAGAGCTTAAAATAGCCTAAATTACTTTGTATTCTCCAAACTATGATGTTGGTCAGGTTTCCTTTTAATTGAATGTCCAAACACTTGCAAAAGTCATTTGCCTCAAGAATTTCTTTTCATATTAAAAAAATTTTAAAAAATGTATTTTAGCAACTTTTTTTCCTGTGGTTTTTCTAGTCTCATATAAGCAAATATTAGTTAACAGAGTATTTTGGGGTTGAATTATGAACAATATCTGTCTGGAACACAAAATCAACATTTTACTGCCATAAGGATGGGTCCCCAGTCACTTACTAAAGATCATATGGTGTTTATGAGTGATGCCAGACTGAAGCTAGGAATTCCTGGTGTTCTGCACTCTTGAAACATATTAAGAAATTGCTACACAGCATGTTTAAAGCAACTCAGGACTTTTCTTGTGACTCTCATTTAACTAAATAACTCTTTCCAATTATTTTCTTGGTTGTGTATTTCATAGAAATGATGCAAGTGCTGCCTTTTATCCACTATGAGGATATTTCATATAAAACTGATGTAGATTCCAATAAAATATCTCTAGGTATTTTTTTTATTTTAAATAATGCCTTTATTTTTATTTAAGCAACACCTTAGTGGACATAAAAATCTCTAGGTATTAAATCACTAAAAAAGAAAACTGTTAGTCAATCTGGCATCACAAATGCCAGTTATGTGTGAAGTCCTTATTTCATGATTATCATTATAATAGTAAAAATATTATCATTATATATTATTTTCTATGAATAAAATATTAATTATGTCCTGGGCTAGAAGTCAAGACTTACCCATTACTCTATAGTGCAGAGATATACAGTCACCTGTATACAATCACTTGAGTGATTTCATAGAGAATTTAGAGAAATTGAAAACATTCTGTTTAGCTGGGAAAGCTGATACAAGTTCACAGTCAAAGCTTGTGAATACAGTTTTTTATAACCATGAAGAGATTCAGTTTTTTATCCTTAAGAAAAGGTAATAATTTCCCTAAAAGATAAAGATTGGTACAGAATAGACCAAGTCATACAACCTGAGGATGTACTGGGCTACATCTAACAGAAGTTCTTAGCTTAATTCTTACTTATGACTTTAACAATACTACTAGCTATGTAAAAAAGAAAAAAAGAAAAGGTAACATAATATTTTCAGGCTCAGCGTTCTCATCACAAATTAAAAAATAAAAGTGGTAACGGCAATCCTGGAATATCCAGGAAATCTGATCTCATTGTTGAGGAAGCTACCAAATATGGGCGCAGAGGAGGATACAATTTTCCAGGGCAAATTCTCTGAGGTATACAGAGCTGGGAATACCCTTATTAAAAATTCCTTTTCCAAACTGAATGTAAAATGATCTGTTTAATTGTTAGAATGTAACTTATGGGAAAAGCAGTAGTCATGATATGGGGAATCACCCAGAGTTTTCTATAGACTCATAGGATCCAAGTTATCAGAGGCACTCATTTCAGAAGACCTGCTTCAAATGACATTTCCTTCTGATCCACAATGGGTTTCTTTCTGTTTCATGTTGCCTGTGCACAATCTACACTGGAATCTAGGGTTGTCACCCATAGAGAAAAGAGGCAAAAATGTGTGTGCCACCCCCACACACTTCTGAAAATGAAATCTACATCAATATATAGAATAGCCTAAACCCTAACTGTACACCATATGACTATAACAGAACTCTGGCTTCAGTGGTTAGTAAATGTGAAATACAAAGACAAAAAGAGGGTTTCCATTGCCACATGAATCAGATTTGCTATCTGTCACACCCTCAAGGCGTAAAAGAATTGTAAAAGTCTAGGACCCCATTGGCTCCCTGGAAGAGATCCCCCACCCGCCACACCTCCATGCTCTGCCCAGCTAATATCATTCAGAGACCCTAGAGCGCCTGGGGTGGCCACTTCCAGGGTGGTGATGAAAAGCAAGGATGCCGGAACCAACCTGAGCTGCCACTTAAAAAAGGGGTGGCCTTGGGCATTTTACTTTCCCTCTCTTTGCATAAGTTTTTGTATCTGTCAAATGAGGATAATAATAGTGCCTACTTTATTAAGTGATTTATGAAGATTAAATAGATTACTGCTTATAAAACACTAAAATATTACCAACCACAAGGTCAGTCCTGTCAGCTATTAACTGTTACTATTAAATTAATACCAAAACACAAGAACTTTACCAAGCATATGGTAAGTGTTGTATCAGTTATTAACTGTTATTATTAAATTAATACCAACCATGCCAACAGTTCTCTTGAGGGTTTCCCTGTGTGTGTTAGTCGCTCAGTTATGTCTCTTTTGCGACCCCATGGATGGTAGTCCACTAGGGCCCTCTGTCCATGAATTCTCCAGACAAGAATACTGTAGTTCGTTTCTCCAGGCGATCTTCCAGACCTAGAGATAGAACCTGGGTCTGCATTGCAGGCAGATTCTTTACCGTCTGAGCCACCAAGGAGGCCGTGAAAGCTTCCCTTGCCTGTCTTAAATAGACATCTCCATACGGGCTCTGCGCTGACCTCACCCCTACTTTATAACCGTATTTAGTTCTCACTACCTCAATGTGCCTTCCTCAAAATTAGATGGTCATTTATACCCATGTGCTCCCCTGATAGCTCAGTTGGTAAAGAATCCGCCTGCAATGCAGGAGACCCCAGCTCAATTCCTGGGTCAGGAAGATCCGCTGGGGAAAGAGTAGGCTACCTACTCCAGGATTCTTGGGCTTCCCTTATGACTCAGCTGGTAAAGAATCCGCCTGCAATGTGGGAGACCTGGGTTCAATCCTGGGTTGGGAAGACCCCCTGAAGGGAAAGGCTACCCACTTCAATATTCTGGCCTGGAGAATTCCACAGACTGTACAGTCCATTGGGTTGCAAGGAGTTGGACACGACTGAGCAACTATCACCCACCCTAGGCTCTGGGATAACCATGTTCATTTCACTTCACACCCATAGTGTGATCAGCAAATTCTCTCTCGTGTAATCTGAGCTGATCAGCTCTGAGGTCTAATCAGGTTCTGGTAGGTTCTTGTCTTCACATCCCGTTTCAGCCATGGATGCTACCATTGGAATTCTAACATTTTAATTCATCTCTGCTGTGTATCACAAAAGCTTTCTGTAGTTTATTTCTTTGTGTCTTCACAATAGCTGACTACTTTTTGTTCCACTTTGCACATGAGGAGACTAAGACACTAAGATTTAAAGGCTTTTCACTGAAAGTGATGAGGCCTGGGACAGAGGTGGATCTGACTCCAAGGCCTTTGCTCTCCCATCTCAGCCACCCATCTGCCAACTCTTGCAGATGCTATCCATCTCTGAAAACCTCAGACTCCCAGCCATCCTCTTTGGTAAGTTATTCACCTCCGTCAGAGTAAGATCATTACATTTCTAGACTGACTGGGAGACAGGAAACAATGGCCTATGAGCTGATCATGTTTTTCACATTTTTTAATGGTTGAAAGCAAATCAAAGGAAAAATAGTACTCTGTGACATATGAAAATTATGTGAAATTCAAGTGTCCGTCTTCATAAAGAAAGGTTATTGGGCCACAGCTACAATCATTTCTTTATGTTTTATCAATGGCTGCTTTCACAGCATGCTGGCAGAGCTGCATAGATATGGTGGGGACCATATGAACCACAGAACCAAAGCTATTTACTATCCGGCCATCCCCGCTCTAGACTTCGCTACTCACTGTGTGGTTCAGAGACCAAGAGCATCAGCAACACTGGGGAGTTCATGAGAAAAGCAAAGTCTTGGTCCCATCTCAGAATCTAAATTTTCAACCCAGTAACCCATCTGCATATGAAAGTTTGAGCAGCACTGATCTAGGGAGAGGACCATGTCAAAGAGGTTTGAGGAGGGATGAGGGGTTTGAGCCTGACGTTCCTGTTCCAACATTTCTTGTCTGTGTAGCCTTGGACGTAACACGGAATTTAACCCTCAGGTTTCACAGCTGTAGAGTGGATACCAGACCATCTACCTTTAGGTATCAGGTAGAGCAGCAGAGCTCCTCTGTATAGTGGACCTATCCCAGTGACAGTCACATAGCAAGCAATTAACTCCAAGAATTATGAACCCTGAACATTTGGGGCATGTGACTTACCTAAAAAGAGTCCACCATCTTGGCTTCATGGAAACTGAGGAAATTGGCAACATTTTTCAATGGGTTTGATCAAAATTGTAGACAATTTCAGTATGTGCTGTGGATTGAATGTTTGTGCTCCCCCCACATACATTCAAATGTTGAAATCTAATCTTTAATGTGTTGGTAATTGGAGGCAGCGCATTTGGAAGTGATTAGGTCTTGAGAGAGCCCTCGTGGATGAGATTTGAGCCCTTATAAAAGAGGCCCCAGAGAGCTCCCTTGTCCCCTCCCCCACACGAGGGCACAATGGTCATTTCTAAACCAGCAAGAGAGTCCTCAACAGACACCGAATCTGCCAGCACCTTAAGCTTGGACTTCCCTGTCTCCGGGACTATGAGAAATAAATTTCTATTGTTTATAAGCCACCATTCTTTGGCATTTTTGTTATCACATCCCTAGCAGGCTAAGACAGTATATTTGATCAAAAATGAGGACCTGATAACAATGGAAAGCTGCCAAAGAATAAGTGTGGAACTGCCTTCCTACTCATTCTCCTAAATTCCCCACTGGACCCTTGATCGCCACCTGCAGCTTCAGCCCCACCCCGGGCTCCGGGATAACCATGTTCTTAGTGTACAGGTGACTCAACATCAGGTCAACTCCACTGACAGACCTGCCGGCACCATGTGCCCTACATTCAGAAACTGGACGCCTGCCTCATGACTCATATATTCACACCACAAATACTTGGTTGAATGGCTCCTATGTGCCAAGCAGAGGACCTCCTGAAAACACGCATATAGCTCCTAGGAAGAGTCTTTTCCCTTACGCCCCAGTTAGCATTAATTTTACCTGAGAACCTGCCTTGCTAAAATGCCAAATACTTCAGTTTCTCCAAGACCATGTCCTAGACTTTATCCCCCCAGTTGCTCTAGGACTGAGGTCCTCTGCCACCCAGTCCAGCCCAGCATCTCCTGCCAGTGCTGTGACCATGTGGATCTCCATGCCCGCTGCTCCCAGACTCCAGGCCTGTCCTGTGGGACTTCATCCATGCTGACTTTCTCACCCACTGGTGGTCCCTGGCTCCAGGCCTCCACTCCTGGAAGTAGACTACTCTTCCTCTCTGACAGAGCAGCCTTCTGGATGCTTTAGTGATGATCTCTCATTCTTTACCATGACAAGCCTCACCAGCCCAAGCTGATCACATCAGTGGAAACTATAAAAGGAACTCTGGCTTTGTTCATTCACCTTTTGTGATCATGGGGCAGTCCTGTGTCCCGTGACTCATGCTGAATGCCTTGAGTGTGCTCTTCCCTGGCAGTCAATTTCCCCTGATTCACTGGCCACATGCTTTTTCCCCCTTGGGAATAAGCAATTCACTGGATCATCTTTTTATGTGCTGAAATATTTCTTGAAAGTTAGGTAGGTTACCTGGGAAAGGCCAACTGGAAGTGTGACACAAATGAGTTTCCTTCCAAATGAAGGCCTTTAAAAGGGAAGACAAATAATTGAAGAGTCCTCCCTGGTATTGCTGCTGTGGTACAGTCAGATCACATGAAAATGTAAATCGTGTTCCCTGAAAGCAAAGGCAGCTAAAAAGATCATTAATTTCCCCCAGGACTTTTTCGGGTTGATTTTCAAGAAGGGGCCAGGAACTGTATCCCCACATTGAGGTAAGATTTTATTAACAAAAAGAAAACTTACACTAGCATGACAATGTTTCCGTTCCAGATGAAGAAGCATGCTCGGACATGCAGTCAAATAGTATCTCAGTTTATTTTACACTTGATTTTGTTCAACTTGTTCAAGATCTGCTAAATTAAACATTGTGGTTAACAGCATGGACTTTGGTGACAAGCAAATCTTTAGTACTGTACCAGTTTTGTCAGTTTCTATATTTGTAAACTTGATTCTGCCATTTTATCTGGAAAATGGGACAATGATACCCACTTGTGAAGATTAAACATGATAAGACAAATAAAACATTAAGCTCAGTATCAAGCATATAAGGAGTCTGCCACAAAGGGGTATAAAACACATGGGTATCAGTCACCAAGTATCAGAAGATGATAATAGAGGCTCTCCATTTGATTGGTAACTGAGCAACTGTAATAAAATCCTCTACTATCTTATAGAGGGAGATTCTTTACCTTCAAAACAGAAATAGAATCTATATAGTATTTGGCAATATTTTCTTCATACTGTACAGAGTTGTCAAGAGAGATGTGAAAGGCATGTTTTGTTCCGTCACCTCTGTCTGGGTACGGATACCTTCTTGGATAAGCCAGGCAGTCATAACCTGTTTAATTAACTCATATCCAACAAGAATGTCACAGATGTCCAAATGGGACTTCAGTCACCTTGAAAAACCTGCCACAGGGGTGAGCAGGACAGAGGAAAGAGTGCAAAGACAGGGAAATTATTTCTATTCCAGAGTATAGACAAGTATGAGTCATAATAATGGAAATTTCAGGTTATTGGAGAGACTAATTTATCTTAATAGATTAGTCACACTCCAGGGTATGGCAATGGAGTGTGCATTTGTCATATATTGTATTTTTTGAGCACACAAAGGACCAGGCACTGTATATTATCTTCCTTTAATCCTTAAAATAACTTTTTGAGGTCAGTACCATTATTATCCCTCTTCCTATTAGCTCCACATTATTACATCTTCTACTGAGGGATACAAAAATAGTTAAATGGAAAGACATACCATATTCTTGAATTAAAAAGTTTCAACATCATAAATATATAGGCTTCCTTTAAAAATTATAAACTTAAGGCCCTCCTTTCACCAAAAAACTGTTTAATTTTGTTGTAAGGGGAGGGACTAGATAAATGGATTCTTCATATGTGAAAGTAAATAAGCAAGATTAGCTAAGAAAATTCTTGAAAAAATTAGAAGATATATACACTTACTAGATGATTTCCCAGGTGGCTCAGTAGTAAAGAATCCACCTGCAAAGCAGGAGACACAGGTTCAGTCCCTGGGTAGAGAAGATCCCCTGGAGAAGGAAATGGCAACCCACTCCAGTATTCTTGCCAGGGAAATTCCATGGACAGAGGAGCCTGGCAGACTACAGTTCATGGGGTCACCAAGAGTAGGACACAACTTAGTGACTAAAGAACAACAACTCTATCAGATATTATATTACAATAGTCTAATTGTTAAAACAGCACTTTTTTGCATAAGGAAAGACCAAAAAATCATCAAGACAGTGTAGTAAGTCCAAGCATATATTAAAAGATGTACAGAAATTTAGGCTATGATAAATTCAATTGGAGATTAGTGTGTTATTTAATAAGTGACTTTGGAACAACAAAGTGGCCACCTGAAAAAATAAAATTAGAACCCCACTTCACAGCTTAAAATAAAATAAATTTCAGATATATCAAATGTTTTAATGTAAAAAATGAAGTCACAAAATATTCAAAAGGAAGTTGGAGATTTTAGTTTTTAATTTCAGAGTGAGAAAGATCTTTCTAAATATGATTTTTTTTAAAAATCATAGACAGAGCTATATTTGCAATTCATACACAGACAAAAGACTATTTCATGTATATAAGCAGTTCTTACACCTTAGTAGGAGGAAAGCCAACACCTAAGAGAAAATGCACAAGACTTGAGCAGTTACAGAAAGGTTCTTTAAAACATGAAAGAAAGCTCACCCTTAGTGGTGACAAGAGAACATAAAACCAGCATGATATGCTATTTTCACCCAACAATTTCATAAAGATTTCCATGGGGAAACATCACTGACAGGCCTCAATATAAAGCAACAGCCACAGTGCAGAACAACTTGGCACTATCCATCCAACTTTCAAATACAAAATTTTTTACCCAATATTTCCACTTGTAAAAGTATATCTTACAGAGATGTATTCCTATGTGTGCGATGACCCATCCACACTGCAGCATTGCAAGAGACTGAAAGCAGCCTAAATGTCCATTGACAGTTAAATCATGGTCCAGCGATATGATGAAATGCTGTGTAGCTATTTTAAAATATAATAAAGTGAAATCACATGTGCTCATATGGGTCAATTCCAAGATATTTTAAGTGAAAAAATATGTAAGCCTGAGGAAAGAGGCTTTGTGAAATTGAGAAACTTGCCTAAAATAACCTTGCTATTCTAGGGTTGTTGGTACTAGAACCCTATTCTTTCTGAGAACAAGGCACTGCTTAACTGTGCACTGCTGTTCTGCTGTTGTGGAAAACTCATGTTGTGGAAAGATATGAGATCAGTGGATTACATGTCTTCTGTGACTCTATGGATCCACTGTTTCTTTGGGCAGTTTTTCAAGGAGGAGGGGAGAGCATGTGGAGTGTGGAATTGACTGCATAACTTCACTCTAGTTAAACTTGTTTCCTGAGCAATTTATTAAAGTGTTCCCCTTAATCTCTCAGACATACCAGGACTGGTAGGGGAGGTATGGCTTATTGATTCCTCTCTGTGTCTCTGGAGCAGAATTGAAGCTGAGGGATCTACCCTTGGAAAGCACTGTGTACCTTGAAAAGGGCCAAGCACTTATGGCAAAACCTTTCCATTTTCTGAAGGGAAAAGCGGTTCAGCAAATGAAGGCATTAACAGTCGTTGAAAGGTGTTCAGCAAAAGAGAGCATTAATAGCCGTTGAAAGGTATGTGGCAACATCACAATTCAATTTATGAAAGGAAATGAAGGCAGAATTCTTATCTAATTAAAACAGCTTGAGGAAAGAAAGTGGGCAAAGGCTAATTACCTAACTTGGCATCTGGCCCGGAAAAGAAAGGTTAGTATTTTCCTTCAAAAACTGTCAGGAAACTTCAAATTATAATGCTTGCTTTAAAGCTGTAGAGAATTTTTCATTCCTGAATCCCATAGTGCCTGACACATGTGAATATTTGGCCTTGAGATGCTTCCTTTAAAAAACAATTATTCATTTTTCTATAGATAAGGTAGTTAGATTTGATTAAGGAGCTGAAGTTTTTACAAAACAATCTAAAGGCCTAATATCTGGTATCTTATTTAACTTCTAAATTCTAGTTCCCTTGGTCTAATCTTTACTGCTTTTATCAAGTGGAGGAAGTTCTATTTAGCAAAAATGTGTTGGTATTTCCTAGTGATATTCAGGGGTTTTCTGGTTGTCATTTGCAAGTTTGTTTGTTTTTGCTTTAATCCGTTTGAATGTTTCCATGCCGCGTGGTAAAGAATGTGGTCAGTTGGGCACCTGGAAACCTATGGTTTATTTCTGGTTTGCTGGTTTCTGGTTTGCTGTGTCCCTGGACATATCAGTACACCTTGAAGGGGTTCAGTTTCTTCATCTGTAAAATGAGGAAATGTGCAAAATAAGATTAATTCTTATCAGGAATTGCAAAATACAAAATGGATGGAAGCAATGCCTTTAGGTGTGACTATGGAAATTAACCCTTCCTACCCATCCTGCATGGCCTTGAGGATGACCTTCAAATCATCTCCTAGGAATACTAAGATTCCTGTGTAGGGGGAAATATTGGGCAAAGGGCACAAACTTTCAGTTATAAGAGATTAAGAATCTCACACTCTATAGACTGAGCTAGCTGGGCACAAAACTTTCAGTTATAAGATGAATAAGTTCTCAGGATCTATGTACTATGTACATAGTATACTCAGTACACTATGGTGACTGTAGTTGATAATACTATATTGTATACTGGAAGCTTGCTAAGATACTAGCTTTCAGGTGCTCTCATCTATATATATATATCTGTATACCAAAACATGTTGTACACCTTAAATATATACAATTTTTATTTTTTAAGGAAGTAAATTATGATGTGGACAAGAAATCAAGTCATTAACATGAAATAATTGATCTTGATAAAACTCAATGAATTAAAAATAAGAGTACATGAATCAAAACTGGTTTACCGTGTTACTTTTTAAAGTGAGTCAAAAAATTAAAATGTCTTATTGAAAAACAATTTTATATACTGGTTACTTGAAATTTGCTAAGACAGTAGACTTTAATTGTTGTCACCACACACACAAAATGGTGTGAGAGTATGGATGTGTTAATTAGCTTGGTATGGTAATCATCTCACAATATGTACATGAATTAAATCATCCCATTTATCTTAAAGATATGCAATTTTTTATTGTAATTCAATAAAGCTGGGTAAAAATGTTCATTAAAAAACTAAAATATTGTCAAAAAAGGAAAGAAAACTACCAGTTTTGATTATTTCAAAAGTCCCATCAAGCTCTAATATTAAATAGTTCTATAATTCTATATTTGTGGGGGAAAATGTAAATGTATAAAGAAATTCTTGAACTCCCTACAGAATAAAGATAATACTCTTCCCCAAAACATATGGAAAACAAACATGAAATACCTTGTTTTGCCTTTTAGTATGATCAATTCCAAGCAAACCTTGAAATAAAATAATTTGTTCTGAGAAAAAAATGAACGATTAATAATAACTAACATTACTATGTGCCAGTCACTGTTCTAAGCACATCACATGTATTAGTTTATTTAATGCTCATAATAACCCTAGCTCTTATTATTAACTCCAGTTTTCAAATGCAGAGCTCAAGGCAAAGAAGTGAAGTAACTTGCCCAAGATCGTTCAGCTAATAAATGACTGAGTTGAACTTTGAACCCAGTAGCGTAATTCAACCCTATACAAAGGTTTCCATATTAAAGGTAACCCACTGGAATATTAATCCATATACAATTTTCTTGATAGAACCAAACAAGGATAAAATATTGGAAATGGAATGACTCTTAGGTATCAGTGCATCCAAATTTTTCATTTTTAAAAAATTTTAATTGGAAGCTAATTACTTTAAAATATTGTAGTGGTTTTGCTCTACATTGACATGAATTAGCCATGTATGTACATGTGTTCCCCATCCTGAACATCCCTCCCACCTCCCTCCCCATCCCACCCCTCTGGGTCATCCCAGTGCACCAGCCCTGAGCACCCTGTCTCATGCATCGAACCTGGACTGGCAATCTGTTTCACCTATGATAACATACATGTTTCAACGCTATTCTCTCAAATCATCCCATCCTCGCCTTCTCCCACAGAGTCCAAAAGACTGTTCTATACGTCTGTGTTTCTTTTGCTGTTTCGCATATAGGGTTATCGTTACCATCGTTCTAAATTCCATATATGTGCATTAGTATACTGTATTGGTATTTTTCTTTCTGGCTTACTTCACTCTGTATAATAGGCTCCAGTTTCATCCACCTCATTAGAACAGATTCAAATGTATTCTTTTTAATAGCTGAGTAATATTCCATTGTGTATATGTACCACAGCTTTCTTATCCATTTGTCTGCTGATGGATATGTAGGTTGCTTTCATGTCCTGGCTATTATAAACAGTGATGCAATGAACATTGGGGTACGCATGTCTCTTTCATTTCTGGTTTCCTCAGTGTGTATGCCCAGAAGTGGGATTGCTGGGTCGTATGGCAGTGCTACTTCCAGCTTTTTAAGGAATCACCAC
Organism: Dama dama; assembly: GCF_033118175.1. NCBI lineage: Eukaryota > Metazoa > Chordata > Mammalia > Artiodactyla > Cervidae > Dama > Dama dama. Next base: position 30,602,041 of record NC_083706.1, read on the forward strand.
ACTGTTCTCCATAGTGGCTGTACTAGTTTGCATTCCCACCAACAGTGTAGAGGGTTCCCTTTTCTCCATCCCCTCTCCAGCATTTATTGTTTGTAGACTTTTTGATAGCAGCCATTCTGACCAGCGTGAGATGGTACCTCATTGTGGTTTCGATTTGCATTTTTCTGACAATGAGTGATGTTGAGCATCTTTTCATGTGTTTGTTAGCTATCTGTATGTCTTCTTTAGAGAAATGTCTGTTTAGTTCTTTGGCCCATTTTTTTATTGGGTTGTTTATTTTTCTAGAATTGAGCTACAGGAGTTGCTTATATATTTTTGAGATTAATTCTTTTTCTTGTTATTAAATTAATTCTCTGTTTTGTTTGCTATTATTTTCTCCCATTCTGAAGGCTATCTTTTCACCTTGCTTATAGTTTCCTTCATTGTGCAAGAGCTTTTAAGTTTAATTAGGTCCCATTTGTTTATTTTTGCTTTTATTTCCATTACTCTGGGAGGTGGTCATAGATTTATGACCTGCTGTGATTTATGTCAGAGAGAATTTTGCCTATGTTTTCCTCTCAGAGTTTTTTGTTCTGGTCTTACATTTAGATCTTTAATCCATTTTGAGTTTATTTTAGTGTATGGTGTTAGAAAGAGTTCTAGTTTCATTCTTTTACAAGTGGTTGACCAGTTTTCCTAGCACCACTTGTTAAAGAGATTATCTTTTCTCCATTGTATATTCTTGCCTCCTTTGTCAAAGATAAGCTGTCCATAGGTGCATGGATTTATCTCTGGGCTTTCTACTTTGTTTCATAAATCTATATTTCTGTCTTTGTGCCAGTACCATACTGTCTTGATGACTGTAGATTTGTAGTATAGCCTGAAGTCAGTCAGGTTGATTCCTCCAATTCCATTCTTTTCTCAAGATTGCTTTGGCTATTCAAGATTTTTTGTATTTCCATACAAATTGTGACATTTTTGTTCTAGTTCTGTGAAAAATACTGTTGGTAGCTTGATAGGGATTGCATTGAATCTATAGATTGCTTTGAGTGGTATACTCATTTTCACTATATTTTTTCTTACAATCCATGAACATGGCATATTTCTCCATCCATTTGTGTCCTCTTTGAATTCTTTCATCAGTATTTTGTAGTTTTCTATATATAGGTATTTTGTTAATTCAGGTAGATATATTCCTAAGTATTTTATTCTTTTCATTGCAATGGTGAATGGAATTGTTTCCTTAGTTTCTCTTTCTTTTTTCTCATTGTTAGTGTATAAGAATGCATGGGATTTCTGTGTGTTAATTGTATATCCTGCAACTTTACTATACTCATTGATTAGCCTTAATAATTTTCTCGTGGAGTCTTTAGGATTTTCTATGTAGAGGATCATGTCATCTGCAAACAGTGAGAGTTTTACTTCTTCTTTTCCAATCTGGCTTCCTTTTCTTTTTCTGCTCTGATTGCTGTGACCAAAACTTCAAAACTATGTTAAATAGTAATGGTGAGAGTGGGCACCCTTGTCTTGTTCCTGACTTTAGGGGAAATGCTTTCAATTTTTCACCATTGAGCAAACTTTTCATTTTATAAATGAGCACAGTGAGACCAATTTAAGAAAGGGAAAAGTCATCTCTTGGCTCAGCTGAAAGTTCTAAAGTTCCTAAAGTTTCTTAAAATGATTTCTATCAGAAATTGCTCCCTTTAAAACTTAAAAGTAAAACAAATATTAGCTCATAAAATATCAAATAGAGGCTTTAAGGTTTACAGTAAATGACCATTAGCTTAGGAGGTTATTTAAATTTTCTCATGGAGAGTTTTCCATTCACATCAACTGATTTAGCTCTAGAAAGACAAGCCGAAAGGACAGCCACATGCAGAGTTTTGCATGGATAGTTCAGTCATTACAAAGCAAACTACTGTAGTTAGGGTATAAGACATAACAGGTTGTGCATTTCTGAGCGATTATAGTTAAAATGCCCAAGGCCAAGAATTCTTCAAGCCACCCAAGCAGTACAATAATTTTCCTGAAGTTCAAAGCCAGGAAAGTATATATGAATTAAGCTCTTTCATTTAAAAATGTTTGTTTTTTTTTAAAAATCTCAAATCCCACGTATGCCCAAGTTTGAATGTTTGACATCATTGAGAACGAACCAAAGAATTACTATTAGGATCAACCAGAGAAGCCAAGAACCAACCATGAATGCCTCAAGAATCAGGGTATTTCTTCTCAAGAATTTATTTCAGAGCTTAAATGCAACAAGTTGAGTTTGCGAGGTGGTGGGTGGGGGGACTTCTGTAAAATACCATGAAAGTCACTCATTTCAGGAGAAAAGCTACATTTTATTTTGGGATAAGGCATGATGTCTATCTAGCCATTTTCTCTAGAGAACTGAACATGTCTCAAGACAGTTTCAGCAGATGTAGTTCACGTGTGAAAAACCAAGGCTGCTTCCAAAGCATATATTAAAAATACGGCAATTGTGAGCTTTCCTTCTAGGTTTCTAAGTCTTCTCTAATAAAAACTAGAAATCAGATAAGCTAAAGTATTAGGACTTTATGAAAACAGAGCCAGTTCAGAAAACAGGAGAGTTTTTTTCAGTAACATGAAACAAACAAAAGGTTAATATTTTTGCATATGATAAACTTATTTACAAATGAATTTTTTAAAACTAAAGTGCATGAATAAACATTTTAAAATTCATAAACATTCTCCTGGGAAACTAGTCAAGTCCCCTATAATTAAGAGAATAATAGACATGCATACCTAACAGAGGGTCCTTATTTATCTGTCCTGCTGATGTTTATTAATTTGAATAAGAAAGAATAAAATGTCTGGCCAGTTCATCTCAGGGACGCATACATACCCAATGCATGTGATGTTAAAAATTAATAAATTTGTAGGCCTTTTTTCCTGTTCATCTATTTTCAGTTTATTTCATAGAAATAAATGTATTGAACCTAGGAGTTTAAAGCTAAAGTCTTTCTTCCCTTACACAGTGAAGAAGAAAAGGGAATGTAATTACATCAACAAATGTAGGCTACTGTCAGTGAGTAAAAGAATGTGTGTACATGTAATAGAATGATATTAAATCCACGGTATCTCTTGAGACCATGAATCCTCAGAATCATGGAAATACAGCTGCTTCTCCAATCTGCAAAGGTGCTCGGAATTTCCACCTTTAAGCTCTGGGAAGTTGTGGTGCCAACAGGAATGTTTCTCAAGAGATGCAACATGTTGCAATCTGGTTTCAAAAATGGACGTGAATTGACTTAATTCAGCCAGTCTCATAAAAAAGTCCCCTGGGAGAGAATGAAAGCCAAAATCCATTTTTTATGAAGATGGTGGGATAGGTGAGGAAAGAAAGCAGGAGTTAGAAGGAGGTAGGACTGCAGACACTGCAAACTGGGCAAAGGGACTTGAGAGACAAATGAAGAAAAGGGAGGCACATTGAAGGCAACTTTTCATAATGGCTTGTGCTATTCCAAACAACAAGAACTCATTTATTTCAGTGAACATTCAGCTTACTGCTGAACCCAACCCCACACATCAACTGGTTCCTAATAACACCCATTTTAGATTTTTTGCTCATCATTCATATTGGGTCATTAATAACAGCATCCACAGAAACAGAAATGAAATCAAGAATTGAATATTTATATACATGATACCAAATAAAATTACTTTGCCAAGTGTTTCAGTCAAGAGTTGTCAGAAAATTAAACCAGAATTCATTGAGGAATGGATCTTCTGACAAGTTTCGGATTTCAGTACCACAAGCTTTCAGGCAAAGAAGGATAAAGAGGAGTTGTACTTGGCACTAAACCAACTTCCTCCCTCCTAGTGGAGGGTCTTTGTTCCTGTTACTAGTGACTCACTGGGTTACCTCAGTGAAGTAAATCCCTTCCTCATGGTGGGTCTTGGTTTCTCCATTTACCTCAGATAATCCCTGTAAAGGACCTGAAGTTCCTAGATAAGAAGTAGCATTTCAGGAAAATTTGGCATCCATAGAGTGATGAAATCTATGACATCATTATCCCAGTTGTCCACAAAGAACTTCTATTGTCTTCTCAAAACTAGCCCTGACAATAGCCTTGAAAGTACAAACATCACACTTGAATAATCTCAAAACTCAGCCCAGCGTTACTAAAATTTGAAGCAAGATTTAAAGCTACCCTGCAATAAACAAACTGCCATACTTACACAAGGCTATTTCAAAACACTTTTAATATGGATTTTCGTTTTCAACAGAGCACAATGCTAGGAAAAGTGGAATGATTGTACAACAGACACAAAATGTTCCACTTCAGTTTAACCTATGATTGCTAGTCCTTAAAATTCCATACACTTTCAGAAATACACTGTGGCTGTTTCTTAAGAAAGACTCATGAACTGAGTTTGAGGTGAGCCAGGTATCGGTCCTCTTCTCAATTACCAAGACTGCCTCTGTCTAATCAAGTCTCTCCTGCCCCTGCCCCCACCCCGCTCTCCACCTCCCTCTCCACACCCCCCACCACTATATTACGATGTAAATCTTTTTCATTATGTGATATAAGAATACAGGCCACAGGCACAGTCCCACAGACTGTGTAACTCCAAGAGGTCATGTGTGCTCACTGTATGAAGTTCATGACATGTGAATGTTGGCACCACAGCAAAAATCATATGTAACTTGGAAATGCTCCAAAACATCCCCACATAACCAGAATTCCTTTTCTCTCTGATAAACAGACCTTATTTTTCTCCTGTGTGTCCACTCAGTGTTAACAATAGTCCTTTCTCTTTGCAGAGTTTTGTTCATCTCAGTAAGCTCTGTCACAGAAATTAGTTCCTCATAAGGCTTGCCTGGAGAATCCCATGGACAGAGAACCCTAGCAGGCTACACTCCATGGGGTCGCAAAGAGTTGGACACGACTGAGTGACTAACACAAGGCTTTTATATCTCTTTGATTTCAATGCACTGCCCAGATTTCCCCAAACTTTATATCTCCTCTCCCACAAGGAGTTTCTCCTTTGTAGTCTCCCTTCCTCTTCCACTCTTTGTTTCTGATTTACCAAGAAAATTCTGATTGGTTTTGCCCATATGTTAGGTACTAGAAAGGGAAAAGTGCAGAGCCAGAGCTCTGATTCAGAAGGTGGAAAGAACAGTAAAAACTAGAGAAGGGCAGGGCTAAGAAAGCGTCTTCATAGAGACCATCATTCCAGTGGTAGAATTATGGAAATGGGGGTAGAACTAAACTGACAGTTACAGACCACTCTGCCTCTGACTGCCATGACCTCATTACAAATCCTCACCTTGGCAGACAAGATGGTACAGCAGTGATCTTAGGACAATTGGAAGTGACAGATATAACCATGGTCTTTCAGGCTGGTTGCTCCTGCTATTGCATTCCTAGCTCATGAAACCAGAGAGCAGATGTAAGCCAGAAAAGGGATAATGGAAGCTACAGGGGAGTTGAGGGGCCACAGCCAGGCAGCGATGCACAGGAGCTGGCAAATTCTGTTTTCAAATGAGCACAAGGGGGGAGTGGTATGAGGATGTTCTTTTACATCCATCATCTTTTATCAGCTTTACCAGCTCAGAAAGTTTCCTGAGGATGAAACCAAGGCCTGTCTGGCTCCCAAGACCACATGCTGCCCCTGGCCAGGGTCCATGTTTTGCTAAGTGACTGCCATAGGCTTACGAGGCTGGGCCCCTACAAACAGGGGCCCTGAGACTTTAAATCTTATAGGCTCTCTTTTGAGAATGATTATCAATAGTTAGGACCTAACGGTGTGGGTGTAAGGCAGGCCCAGGGCCAATCATGGCTCTGTCACTGACTGTGCAGGGGCAAATGGCTTAAACTTCTTAAACGTCAATTTCTTCATCTGCAAAGTGGAATTGTGAGGCTTAAATGGCAGAATGCAAATAGCCTACAACCTGGCACGTAACAAGGACTTGATAAGTATCATCATCATTATTACTATATGCTTAACTATCATTGTTTCGGTGTTACTTGACTTGAAAACATTTGTGAATGAGAGAAGAACAAATATCAGGTTAGAACTTGGAAAAAAAATTCCAGTCATTGGTTTCAAATGACCAGCAGCATCCTTGGGACCTTAGTCACTTCTGACTCTCACTTCTAAAAGCCGCTGGAAAAGGACCACCCCTTATGCAGACTCCACCTCATTCTTGGCAGGTTCTTATTTCTTAGAGAAGGAGTATATTTTTCTAACTCAAAACCTGAGATATATGTCCTGACAAGTAACTTAAGTCTACAAGAGGACAAGTCTACAACTTAAGTCTAACCAGACTTCAGTCTGGTTCTAGTTTAATCATGCTAGAAAATGAGCTCAGTCAAGGGGGACACCAGGGCAATAAAAGGACTGACTTAGTGGTTCTCTCTCCACAACTCATGTCCCTCACAGCCAAGATGGCTGACATCTATTTCCACAAGACACTCGCTGGGTGAAGACAGTGCTCTTAGCATGCTACTTAATAGGGGAGCTCAGTGATAAAGAACCAGTCTGCCTTTGCAGGAGATATGGGTTCCATCCCTGGGTGGGAATATCCCCTGGAGAAGGAAATGGCAACCCACTCCAGTATTCTTTCCTGGGAAATCTCATAGACCAAGGAGCCTGCCCGGCTACAGTCAGTGGGGTCACAAGAGTTGGCCATGATTTAGGGATCAAAAACAACACCAATCAAGAGTAAGAGTAATAAGTATCATCAGCCATTGACATCTTGGGGAGAACTATCATCAAGATCTCCTAGAAGGACTCCGAATAACAGTTTAGGGGAATGTGGCAAGGACAGGAAGGAACAAGAAGTGATTTGTAAATTGGTATAATACCTGAATATGATGCCACCTGGACCTCTGATACGCAGAAATGCAGATGGGAAATCAATCAAGTGAGGGACGAAGTTGGTAGGGGTTTTGATTCCTAATTTTATCTAAGTCTGGTTTTGCCTCTGTGAATTTCAGGGCCGCGAGGTCTGACGTCACCTCCAGGTAGCCTCCCACCAGCCTGGGGTCCGGGGATGGCAGGAATGCAGCGGGTGAGGACCAAGAGCTGTGACTGCATCTTTTTCTCGAAATTCCCCCCGGGGGCCCAGAGTTGGACGCTCCCCTACGGGCTCATCACGTGCGCAGCCCAAGCAGAGCAAAGCCAGCAGAGGTCTGTGGTCCCCGGGCGCTAGGGTGGTTTTTAGGGTTTTCTTTCTTTATGATTTCCCTTCTTGTTCTCCACAGTTGATGATTTTCTGCAGAAAAACGGCTGAGAAAAAGAACCTATTTCATTTCCAGTTCCCATCACTGCGATTTCCACATGGATGTGACGTTCGGTCCAGCTTCCGAAATGCCCAGGTGACTCACGCGGGGACACCCCGGGGCGGGGCGCAGGAGTTTCTCGGGCGGGGCGGAGGGGCGGGGTCGGGGCGGGGCGGAGTGCATCTGGCTTCCCGCTCCGGCTGCGCCTCCTGCGCCCCCTAGCGGCGAGATCAGGTCTTCGGGAGTCTGGGGCTCGTGTCACGTGACTGGAAAGTCCCTGGGTGGAAATCCCCGGTGTCCGCGGGCGGTAAAACAGAAAGGGAAAAAAGAGAACTGGCAGTCTGCAGCCTTCGTGGCGGCCAAGTGCGACAAGCTAGGAGGCCGTGGGGGCGGAGCGGCGAGAGCAGCCGCCGGGAGGACTGCAGTGGCAGCAGCAAGGGAGATCCACACCCCCCGGCCGGCCCGCCGGAGAACTCGCCCGAACCAGGCGTCCATGGGGAGCCGCCTCCACCCGGCCCCAACCCGAATTGCGACCCCAACCTGCGGCGTACGCTTGTCCTAACCTGGACTTGGGATTTCTGAAGAGGATCGCGCGGACCCAAGAGGTAACCCCGCGTCCCTGTGCCGTCTGCCACGGGCTCTCCCGGGACAAGGGCTGCGGATGCGAATTTGGCAGCGACCCGCGGGCTGGCCCCGTCGACCTGGCCTTGGTTTTGCCGCGATCCCAGAGGGAAGTTTGTTGGCCGTTTGTGACCCCTGTAAGGTTCTGAGCTGCTGAGAGTGGAGGTGGCCGCCAGATGTTGGGGTGACAGCCTGTATTCTAGGATCCAGACAACTGTCCCTTGCAACTCATGCAGAGAACTTGGACGGCAGCTGCTTGGGGGAGAGTCGCCCCCCGGAACCGCTTGGTCCGGGTGGTCATGGGTGCTTTGCTGTTCGGCTTGTCCCTTTTGGAGTCGAGCTCTGCATGCTTACGGCCACGTAGACCTTGCAGAACCGCCTGGCCTCTTTCCAGACTGTGCAGCACCAGTCCAGAGGGGTAGGATGTCGCAGGAGCAGCAGAACCTAGGGGGCGGGGGGCCCGGTCAGCTGTCCTTTCCGGGGAGGGCTTGCAGACACTCGGAGTGCAGCAGTGTCAGAGAAGTTTGCGTGGAGCAGGAGGTCGTCCGCCTGCCTTGGGGGCTGACTCCAGTTTAGAGCATCTGCAAGCCCCTACCCCCAAGTCAGACTGTCTTTGTCAGCCGGGGTCGTCCCACATCCTGCCACCTGGCCTTTCAGGAAAGCCGTGGTATTAAGTAAGGAAGGAGCTCAACTCTTGTTGAGACCGCTTTGTTTTCAGTTCTCCCTGCCTCTGATCTTTCCTCGGAAAGCTGCTCTGGTCAACTCTCCCAGGGCAGCCTTTTGGGAGAACCAGTGTTTGGGTCTTCTGGACCACAGCCCCAATGTCCCAGATTATTAAGCAGCCAGTTACTGCTTCATTCTTGTGTCCTGAGGTGCTTCTTTATTTTTTTTTTCAATTCTTTGTATAATTTTTGAGTTTTTGAAGTAGTACTTTCTGAAAATTTAACATCTGTTGGTAGGCCAATGAGGTATCAGAAACATGAAAGAAATGTTATGGGTGATATTGTTTGTCTTTGCATATAAGGACATTACATTCATAGCTCAGAAATTGTTTATCACAAGTCAGATTATTCCTTAATCTTAAGTGTGGAGAAGTCTAAGTCCTGACCAGTTAGGCAGTGGGTCTTGATTTCTTTTAAGGAGGCAATGCTGCAGGCCATTCAAGTCTACACCAATGAATGAGGCAACACTGGACTGTCGGATATTGACATTTGCATGTCTTGCCTGTGGTTCTAGCGCTCACTATTTGAAAGATCTTAGGTGCAGAAGAAAATAATAGAAGAGTCAGAAAAGTAAAAAGAGGCTACACCTAGTTTGTTTCGGATCTTCTTGCCTGTCTGTTTCCACGTGAGAGCAGCAGGCACTGCGGCCACAGGTGTGGTGTTGTGAGATTAACAAGGGGATGGATTTGGAAGACCGGGCTTCTAGGCAAAGCCCTGCCCTTGGATGGTGTGGGACCTCCCTGAGTGGGACCAGTACTGCAGGTGCTGTAGCTGGAGACTATGATAGTCATGTGACTTCACGCTGGGGAATAAGGTTATCTTTGATCTTTTGCCTCAGCATCAAGCTGATGGTCAGGCAGTAGAAGTATGTGGTCAGGCCGTGCTTGCGGAGTGATGGATGGACAAATGAATGACGTCATGAAAGAGACTTTTGCCATGCCACCAAGGAGGCGCGTGTGTGATGTTTTTGTCCCTTAGTTGTATCTGTGGTCTTGCCATGATTTTGCCCAATTCCACCTGCAAGGAATGTCTGACGTCAAAAAGGAGAGATTACCATTTGACCCAGAGAATGACTTCTTCCAGGCATCATCTAGCTGTCAGATTAGGAATCCTGATCTAAATCTACCACCAGAAGACTCCTCAGGAGGAACCTTGGAGTCATCTAGTCCACCTGTCTCCCTGGAGTGGGCCATGAGAATTTAGACCATTTTATCAATGTCTTTAAGAAAGCTGAGACCGACCCAGGACAGGCTTCCTTGTAACATAGATTTCTTCTCCCTCTTAACTTGGTTTAACTTCTTTCTCATCTAGAGTCTTGCCCTGGCAAACAGTATGCTACATGACTGGGATTAACAATCACAGTGAAACTTCCTAGAGGCCCTGTTCGTGCTCTGAAACTGTCTTTGTCTTCATCTTGGAAATTTGGATGGATGGCAGGGCACTCTGCTCAGGGTCAGTGAATGTCAGCTGGCTCTCCACAAAGAGATGAGCCATAAAGTCCCATGTTAAATCGATTCACATCTTCCCATGCTATTGTCACGGATTGGAGATGCTGGAGTTATCCTCCTCCTCTTTCATTTGTCCTGAGTGGCCCCCTGTGGCTGCAACTTCTTTCCTTGTCTGCTTCCAAACTTTTCTTTCTTTCCACTAGTTGAGTGTGCTTGAAGATTTCAGGATGAAGACACGGTGAGAAATCCATCTGAGTATTGGTAGCTGGAAGACAATGATAAAATTGTGTTGGCGGTTGAGTTTAAGTAGTACAGTTAATTCCATCATTACATAGAATATAATTCCATGCTTCCAATATCTGCCCATGGAAGTGTAGGATTTATTATTCTAGTATTGTTATTATTCTAATTCTTCTTCTGATGTTGTAAAGTTCAGTGGAGAGGTTCTGAAAGACTGCTAACTGTTTGCTCATAAAATTGGAAAGCATCTTGCTGGGAGTAGACTTTTTTGTTGGTTATAAAGCATTTAGTTTAACTCTTTATGTATATATATAAATAGCATTTTATAAGTAAATGCTTTATAAATGTTCCTTTTGGGGACTACAGAGAAAAGTCCAATCGACTGCCTACATGGCAGCATAAAATTGCAGGATTTTTCACAAAATATTTGTTGTCTTTCCAGTATAGGGAGGGAGTGCTTGAAAGAGGTAAATCAAGACATGGACGAGAAAAAAGGGTTGCTTGGTGGTGCTCTTAGAAGAGGAGCTGACTTGTCAGGGCTACATGGTGCTTGTAACCAGCATTCAGGGCACCTCAAATCCAGTGTTTGCCCCCAGAACAGCATCAGGATGAAAGGGGAGTTTCAGTCAGTTAGAAGGCTCCGTACCTGTTGCTGACAGACAGGCTTGGCTCCCTGACAAACTTTACTGAAAACACGGGTTATTCCCCTCCTCCTCATTGCCCACTCCTTCTCTTGTTTAGACTAATCTTTAAAAATGATGTAACTTAAAACTGTCCAGTGTGAGTTCATCTTTGGGGCCAGCTAGTATCCTGGGAGTAGAGGTGACTAAGATCTTTTGCCTGCCACTCAGGGTAATGACAAGATCAGACGGTGGGGTTTCCTGCAGGCAGGTATATAGGAGTCATATCAAAGTCAGACTAACGGCGTGGGGTTTTCTTTCCCTCCTCTTCAGGTATTGGAGAGCACCATGGCTGAGCAACTCCTTCCTCTGGCCTTGTATTTGAGCAATATGCGGAAAGCCGTGAAGATAAGAGAGAGGACACCAGCAGATATTTTTAAACCTACCAATGGGATCATTCACCACTTTAAATCCATGCACCGATACACGCTGGAAATGTTCAGAACTTGCCAGTTTTGTCCACAGTTTCGGGAGATCATCCACAATGCTCTCATTGACAGAAACCTCCAGGCTTCCCTGGAAAGCCAGAAGAAGCTCAACTGGTGTCGAGAAGTCAGGAGGCTTGTGGCACTGAAGACCAATGGTAAGACGTGCTTCTGTCTGGGGACTGGGGTGGCTCCTACCATGCTGGGTCCCTATTTATTAAAAGGCACCAGCCCCAAATCAAGTCTCTTCAGGCTATAGGTACCTTAGTATAGAGACACTCCATGGGGCATGTGATGAAAGCAAGCTTGCTTTGGGAGTATTTGAATTGAGGGTGGTTTCTAGTGCATGTTAGAGAGCAGAGCACCCTGAAGCTTGGAGAATGCATTTCTGGACGCCGTGCGTTAGGTGTATGTGTAGGGTGTGTACGTATGACTTCTGTATCTAATTCTTGTGACTGTTCAATCATGAAATACCCTTCCCTCAAGAGTAATGGAAATATCAAAAGGCTTTAAAAAGTTCAGAAGAAAAGCATGGTGTGAAAATCAATAGTGTTTTCCACTGTCATTAGAAAATGCCCGTGATGATGGCCTTACACTTCTTGAATCGATGGCATTTTATGGGTTAACCAACGGCTGTTGTCAGCTGCTCCCTTACCTAGGTTCTGTTGCTTGCAGTCCCAAGATACTAACTAGACAGATAAACCTGAGTTCTTAGCTCAGGTTTTAGTCCTCTGTTTCATTCTTTTTAGGGATTCCTAGTACTGTACTGCATTTCTTGCTGTCTGTGACTGTCTGCCCAATGGCTGTTTACAACTCATTGCTGTTTCCTGTTCTAAACTTCACTGTTTTTTTTTTTAATTATTTCCTTTGAGCAAGAGTATGCACATCACAGAAACATTCAAGCCTAGTGTTAAATGTAGTAGCAAAATTCTATTTTATAAATGTAGTTAATTATTACAAGAAGCTGTAGACTGCTTATTGTCTAGATAAAAGCAGGAAACTCCTGTCCTTAGATCAGTGACAATCCTAAACCATCCCAATTATTTTGCTTGATATACATCTAAGGGCAAAATAATAACATCTTCACTGACAGTGAGACCAGATGATAAGTATGTTAACTTAATTAAATGAAGTGGTACATTCACTTTGGCCGTTTTTGACTTGGGTAACTTGGCACGATTGAGGGACATGACTTTTTGCTTGTGTTTTGGGGGTTAAATGCATCACCTCAACATCGTGCTTTTATTTTTAAAGCATAGATTCTTAGAAACAGAAAACTGAGGCTACCTAGTGTTTACACTGGTTTTGGCATTAAATCAAGAGATGCTTAGAAGTAGGTAATTATGTTAAGTCATCATCAAGGGGTTTATATTCCTGACAGTTTGTGGTTTTAACTCTCCCATTTTGTTACAAAAAGAGGTGGAGTCAACTTTGGGAGAGTTGAAAAGAAGAGATTCTGCCAAATTAGAAATGTGGTAGTAAGAAAAAAACCATTTTATCGTGAACTGAACTGAGATTTTACGTTCAACTTGCTCTAGTTCCTTAAGGGAAAAAATGGAATATAAAAAGTAAATACTTGTCTTGCCAAGATACACATTTAAGTCAAGGATTCACGCTACAAATAAAACTACAAAGCAAGTGCATTTTGATATCATTTTCTGAGAGATGGGGGTTTTTAGGCTCAAAGTCCTTTTATTTCTCCACTTACAAGAAAATTCCTTAAAATTTTGGAAAAGGAAGAGAAGATATTTAGGGGAAGAGGAAAACAAACGACTTTTCCTTTCTGACTTTTATTAGCACCTTTTTTTTTTTTTTTTTTAAGTCTTCCCCCTATAGGAAGGCTCTTCAAAATCAATGGTCTATTTGGGGAGGGGGTGATTCACAAGTTTGCATTTGAGGATATGAGACTGCGGTGAATGAGGAAGGGAGTAGGTGGCATAAAATTGAAACTTCATTTGAAAAATTCCAGCGTCTATTGGCTGCAGCGATTTCACTTGTATAATGAGTAGCCCTATTCCAGCTCACCCTGACCACACCCACTTGGAAAGTCCAGGGTGCACTTTGCAGTTTAAATGTCTACACACCAGAACAAAAAGTACAATAGCTGTTGCTCAATTGCTAGTCAAATAACTTAGCACTGGGGAATTCCAGATGTTACTTAGGGAATTTTATGCTGGTGCATCTCAATAAAGAACTGAAAGTAAGCACAAGAAGAAGAAAAAAAGCCTTATCTTTGCTCTAGATTTTGCAAAGGGGAAATTTCAACAGCTTGCAATTGTTGCCACACTCTGCCAAGACACAAGGCTTGAGCGATCTTTTTGGTTCATTTGTTTGAATGTTTATTTAGCTAGTTTTTCTGACTGTGTAAACTGAAAGGATATTGGCTGTGCATATGTTTGAGGGTGGTGGTGGTGGTGTTGTTTACAGTTGACTGTAATTAGGATATGATAAAATTTCAAATAGCTTCATTGCCCCATATAGCAATGTAAGGAAATAATTGAACTTTTCTTTTTTTTTTTTTTTTCTTATTAGTTGGAGGCTAATTACTTCACAACATTTCAGTGGGTTTTGTCATACATTGATATCAATCAGCCATAGAGTGACACGCATTCCCCATCCCGATCCCCCCTCCCACCTCCCTCTCCACCGAGTTCCTCTGGGTCTTCCCAGTGCACCAGGCCCGAGCACTTATCTCATGCATCCCACCTGGGCTGGTGATCTGTTTCACCATAGATAATATACATGCTTGAACTTTTCTTTATAAAAAAATTTTGCACTTCCCAGAAGAGCCTAAGGAGTTAACTTTTTAAATATTAAACATTCCTCCAAAATGTTTATTCTTTGGAGGCCAGAAAAAAAAAAAAATGCCATTTCATGAGTTGTGGACTTTTAACCTATAAAGTAACAAAGTGACAGACTAAAATTAGACCTATCTTTTTCTCAAAAGGCTCAGAGTTCTTAAAGTGCCAGCCGTAAACACTGAATTATTTTGAAATGTAGACATCTAGGCACTCTTTAACTCTGAAAAGGGACTCTAACTGCTAACAAGCAGGTTCACGCAAGGCATTTATGGGAGGTGGGGGTGAGCAGGCTAATAGGTAATTCTGTCTCAGTCCCATTTTATAAATCAGGAGAGGAAACTCCCAGGCCCCGAATGCTGTGGTGGGGTGGTCAAGTCATTTACCCCTGAGTCATGGCCAGACGGTCCCTGTCTAGTAAGCGGAGCCAGACCAGCTTCCTGGTTTGAGTATGTTGCTCTGGGTGTTCTCTCTCAGGGTCAGAGAGCAATAGGACCAGCACCTGAGCCAGAAAATCAAGGCTTGTTAGAAAGGAAGGGACTTCAGAGATCATAACCCAATGCCCTCATCTCACAAAGAGGAAAAATACTCAGAAGTTAAAAAATTCCCCACCGAGGGCAGAGCCAGACAGGAGTCAAGGTCTCCAGACTCTCAGTCCTTGGTTCCTTGGGCTGTTAGTAGCATGCATTAAACAGAAGAGTTACAAGAATGATTTTTTATTTTTCCCTTAAAGCTGTCATCACCGAGTGAAATGTTACCAGCTAGTCCTTTGACTAAGAAACTAAACCATTGGCATTTTTCACAAGCACTACTGGGTCCCCACCAATGGTAGCAGAGAGGCTGCTTTATTCTGGAAACCTCTGCTAGGCCTTAGCTGCGGATTGCTAGAATTTGCTTCCCTTCTGTCCCCAGGTGACGGAAACTGCCTCATGCACGCGGCTTCCCAGTACATGTGGGGTGTTCAGGACACAGACTTGGTCCTGAGGAAGGCGCTCTTCAGCACCCTCAAGGAGACGGACACACGCAACTTTAAATTCCGCTGGCAGCTGGAGTCTCTTAAGTCTCAGGAATTCGTGGAAACTGGGCTTTGCTACGACACCCGGGTATGTTGGGCTTCCTCCTCAATCATCTATTGACAGAGCTCCATGGTGGGAAAAGTGCACCTCTGACCAGTCCCTGCTGTCAGGGAGCATATGGTTTGCTGGGTCACGTGAACTTGGCTAAGCAGAGTCAATGGAAAACACCAGAAACCTCCCGTGGGATGAGCCCAAGGCCCTTGTCTCTGCTGGGAGGCTCCCAGGCAGCATCTTCCCAGCTGGAGAGTCATTTTAGAATGATCTTTCTGATCACGGGATTCCCTGTGGCATTTTGGCTGTTTGAGGGGGTTGATGGCCCTTCGCTTGCTTTACTGAGCCCGCCAGTCAGATTCAGGGGGCGCCTCCCCATCTTCGGTCACTAGGCTGAGACTTTGTGCACAAGGAGCTTGGCGTGGTGCTTCAGCAGGGATTTTTCTGAAAGCAGGTGCTGTCCCCGTGCTCTTCTGCTTCTGAGTTTGCCTTGTAGTGGGAAAAATTAAAGGAAGAAAACCAGAATGGGGGGAAAGCGGGTGATCATTTGAGTGATGATCTCAGGAAAGGGTAAAAGTAAGCTCAGTGATACCAGTGAATAATTATAGAGTGGAGTCAAAGTTGTTTTTTGATGCAGAGTACATTCAATAGTTTCTTTCCTCTCCCCTTAGAATTGGACCGATGAGTGGGACAGCCTCGTCAAGATGGCATCCACGGACACACCCGCGGCCCGAGGTGGACTGCAGTATCATTCACTGGAAGAAATACACATATTTGTCCTTTGCAACATCCTCAGAAGGCCAATCATTGTCATTTCAGGTGAGATGCCCGCTGATGGCTTATCTGTGTTTAGGTGCCTTTCAGCTTTAATCTCTTACCTCTTAGCGTGACCCAAGTTCCAGGCGACTGTAGTTAAATGGACTCCCATGAAAGTCTCAGAGGGCCTTATCTTTTCTTTCTCTTTCCTTAAACAGACAAAATGCTGAGAAGTTTGGAATCAGGTTCCAATTTTGCTCCTCTGAAGGTGGGTGGGATTTATCTGCCTCTGCACTGGCCTGCCCAGGAATGCTACAGATACCCCATTGTGCTCGGCTATGACAGCCAACACTTTGTACCCCTGGTGACCATGAAGGACAGTGGACCTGGTGAGAAAACCAAACATCTATTCACATTTGTAACTGCTGGTGAATCCTGGTACACCCTGTTCTTACTGAACCTCAGGGTTTGCTCTTTGGCTCCTTTTTGAAGGCCTCATTTAAGAATATTAGTTTTATTCAAATAGAGTATTCTGTCATTTGTTTGATTAGCAACAATAATGCACTAGCACTAATCATAATGCCCCCCCACCCCGACTTGTTTTGTGTGTCATTTGGGACCTACTTTGAGCATGTTAGTAGCAAATAGGAGATAATGTCTATTACTACCACCATTTCTTAATTAGCCCATAATACAGTGCCTGGCCTGGGGCAGGTAAATGTCTGGCAGGCTAGCTATTACTGTACTATCTTAATGTGGAACTAATAGGGTACTTTATAAATGCTTTAGGTACAATATTTATTTCATTTCATCTTCACAGCATCCATGTGGATGCTATAACCATGGATAGCCTTACTGTACAGATGAGGCACCTGAAGCTCAGAGAAGTTAAGTAACTTCCCTGATGTCACAGAGCTGGATAGTGGCAGAGTCAGAATATGAACTCAGGTCAGTCTGAATCTGAAGTGCATTAATTTAACCAATAAGACCCGCTGCTTGGAGGCTGATTAATATTCTGTGAACTTCCTGGAAACAGTGTATTTTATATTAGAGTTTAGCACAGTTTGTTTCCCCATTTGATTTCGTGGCTAGATAATACTTTTCCACTCGGTAATTGTATCCTTTCTGTTTTTTCAAAATGCAGTCGTTATATATATGTGACCTCACACAAAATCTTGTTTAGTAGAACCGTTTTGCTTACGTGTTATTTCTTTTTCCCTCAGAAATCCGAGCTGTTCCACTTGTTAACAGAGAGCGAGGACGATTTGAAGACTTAAAAGTTCACTTTTTGACAGATCCTGAAAACGAGATGAAGGAAAAGCTCCTGAAAGAATACTTGATGGTGGTAGAAATCCCTGTTCAAGGCTGGGACCATGGTACCACCCATTTAATTAATGCTGCAAAGTAAGCAGTTTGTTCTTAGCTCTGTCCTGTCTCATCTTTAAGCTGCTTCTGCCTCAGAGACCAATAGTAAAGTTATTTGAAGCCAGTTTCCTCCAACGTGAAACAAATTTAGGGGCTTATGTGTGTCAGAGACAATCAGCTCAAGCGGCACTGACTTTGGTTTTCAAATGACAAGGAATTTTTCCAGAGGATTGTCCTGTGTATCTGGATGCTTGGAAGCCAGCATTGTGGCTTCAAAAAGTGCGTTCACGTCAAGGATACTTTTGTTTTAATTGCCCTAGTGCTAGACTAACAAGTGAAAATTCTTAGAAACAAAAGCCTCATTCTCCTGGCTTCTGGGTAAGGCAGACACATCACATGTAGGCTGGGCTGTAGAATGTGTTTCTGTAGCAGCCACATGAGTTGACCACGTGGATCAGGGAGGAGAGACCCAGAGTGCGGGTTTATAGGTATCGAGATTGTAAACACTGGCTTGATGATAAAGAGATGCCTGTTTCCTAGAACTTGAAGTGCACAAGACCGAGAAGGCCTAAGCTAAACAATTTCTCAGCGTGGAGATAAACAAACTTCAGTGAGTCAGAAGTCAGTACGGAGTGCCTGTGGGCATGTCCACCTCTTAGTTACTGCTCATGGCAGTTAACGCTGATAGGCACCAGATGCACATTTAAAATTAATAATAGCAAAATACAGAATGCAACATTCCAGTATAGTTTGTGCTGGAAAGTGGACTTGTCCCAAATGAATACCCTGAAGAATGTTTCACTAGAAATTTCATCTCTGAGAACTTAGATAGTAAATTAACTATTTCAAAGAGGAATAGAGTAAGTATAGAAGCAGTCCCCAAGTAACCCTCTCTTTAGCATTATCTGTAATTTGGGGTGGACCAAAATTAATTAAATGAGACTGATTCTCAGAATAGTGATGTCTTCTCAGCATTACTGGACTGTGTTACATTAGAGGCACAAACTATCACAGACTGCATTTCAGTGGCTGGGTAGAAAGTTATTGCCACAATCCATGTTTTCAGTTTGTTCTATAAGCTAATGATGTAAAATTGTGTGTGGGTCTGTGTCTGTGTGTGTGTTTGTGAAGTCTCACATTTTTCCTTTTGTTCTTTAGGTTGGATGAAGCTAACTTACCCAAAGAAATAAACCTGGTAGATGATTACTTTGAACTTGTCCAGCACGAATACAAGAAGTGGCAGGAAAACAGTGAGCAGGGACGGAGAAACACGCACCCCCAGAATCCTCTGGACCCTTCCATCCCCCAGCTTTCTCTCATGGACATCAAATGTGAGACACCCAACTGCCCATTCTTCATGTCCGTGAACACCCAGCCTTTGTGCCACGAGTGCTCAGAAAGGCGGCAGAAGAACCAAACGAAAGTCCCAAAGCCCACCTCCAAGCCGGGTCCCGAGCTGCTCCCCGGCCTGGTGCTTGGGACCTCCCGGGGGGAGGTCTGGAGTCCCGCGGAGCCCGCCGGAGGCCCCCACTCAGCCCCTCCGACGGCACCCAGCCTCTTCCTGTTCAGCGAGACCACGGCCATGAAGTGCAGGAGCCCTGGCTGCCCCTTTACCCTCAACATGCAGCACAACGGCTTCTGCGAGCGATGCCACAACGCCCGGCAGCTGCCAGCAGGCCGCCCCGCGGACCCCGCACGGCTTCCCGACCCGGGCAAGTGCCGAGCCTGCCTCCAGGATGTCACCAGGACGTTTAATGGCATCTGCAGTACTTGCCTTAAAAGGACTACAGCCGAGGCCGCCCCGAACCTCAGCTCCAGCGGCTCCCTGTCCTTCCACCAGCGCTCCAAGTCCGACCCCTCGCAGCTGGCCCAGAGCTTGTCCCCACATGCCTGCCGCAGAGCCGGGCCTGAGGCACCCGCCGGTCACCACTCCCCGGCCACACGGACTCCAGGGGAAAGGATGGGGACCAGTAAGTGCAGGAAAGCGGGCTGCGTGTACTTTGGGACCCCAGAGAACAAAGGCTTTTGCACACTGTGTTTCATCGAGTACAGAGAAAATAAACGTGAGTGTGACGATGGGTTTCCTCTCCTCTGTTTAAAAACGCCCGAGTAAAAGGCTGTATGCCCCTTAACTTCAAGAAGGGAGCCCCCTCTGGGCTGTGGGGGAGAGTGTGGCTTGCCTGGGGGCAGAATCCCAGTAGTTCTTCCAGCATGCTTGGAAGTAAAAGCACAGAATAGCATGTTCCAGGATCCACAGAGCTCTGTGCAGAGTTCAGAGAATTTGTTTTAGAAGGTCATGCAATGCAGTGTTTGTAAGGTAGAGTTCAAACAAGACTTCTTTTGAAACTCAAGCGAACTAGAGAAAATTCAAAATCTGAACTGAAAAGAGGGCTTCCCTGCTGGCTCCGCTGGTAAAGAATCCGCCTGCAATGCAGGAGACCTGGGTTCAATCCCTGGGTCAGGAAGATCCCCTGGAGAAGGGGATGGCAACCCACTCCAGTATTCTTGCCTAGAGAATCCCATGGACAGAGGAGCCTGGTGGGCTACAGTCTGTGAGGTCACAAAGCATCAGACATGGCTGAGTGACTAACACACACAGACAGCTGGAAAGAGGGTGGTCTCTACTGACTACATAAGAATGCCTTTGTGGTTTTAGAAATATCAAATCTGAAAGAAGGATGGGCACTTAATGTCTCTGCTTGTTCTGTGGCTGTGACCTACCCGTTCAGCGTGTTCCAAAAAGAGAGACTTGTAGAGTCAAAGATGTTTTAATTACAGTATTGTTTCTGTTGTTTATTTTGCTGAGTGTCTGAATGGTTGCTCTCCTAGAGTGCAACTGGCCTAATCTGTGTCAGAAAACTGTCCCTCTGCTGGCTGGCCCGTACGTGTTCCTGATGAGCCTCCCCTCTCTTGCAGATTTAGTCGCTGCCCCTGGGAAAGCCAGTCCCACAGCCTCCAGGTTCCAGAATGCAGTCCCCTGCCTGGGCAGGGAATGTGGCGCCCTTGGTAGCACCGTGTTTGAAGGATACTGTCAGAAGTGTTTCATTGAAGCTCAGAATCAGAGATTCCATGAAGCAAAAAGGACTGAAGAGCAGCTGGTGAGACCTCTCGAGGGACTTCCCCTTGTCCTTCAGGCCCAGCCTCCTTCCTGGGGTGATAAACGGGCTTTTCTCCCTGCCGAGTTCCAGGGAAAAACCAGGGGAAAAGTCAGCCTGGCCCCCAGGCTTGGACGTGCAGCAGTTCCTATTGATTTTCATGGCCTAAGTTTACTTTTGAATTCATTTGAAGAAGCAAATGAAGCTAGCCATGGAATAAAACCCATGAAAGCCTCTGAGAAGCCAGATGGTGATCAGAGACTTCTTGGATTTGTAGCAGAAGTACAGACCTCTTAGTGGCCAACAGGCTTCCTCAACTAATAACTAATCCTCTGTCATGAGATCCAAGGAGGAAGCAGATTGCCCCAGGTGCCTCCACTTACTGGCCAAAAGAAAGCAAGCATTTATTGATAGATGCCTTGCCTATTGGTTGGTAGATGGTAGGGAATCTATCTGAGTGAGGATAGCTTAGTATTCACGCAATTACTATTCACGCAAACAGAAGCTGGCCTCTGTGTTAGGGTTGGTGGTTCCCCTGGGCCTCTCTGGGGCCAAGGTCTGATTTCATGGGATGGGGAAAAGCGGTCCTTGGAGACTCCGGTCCCCAGGCTGCCACCTGTCCCCTTGGACAGGCAGATGCCCCTCGCCTCACCGGGCCCTTGTAGGACCCACACTGTCGGTTGAATAGGGTGCCGTGTTCTCCCTGCAAACGCATGATGACAGTTCTCTCTGCTCTCTCCACCCAGAGGTCAAGCCAGCGCAGAGACTTGCCCCGAGCCTCACAGAGCGCCTCCAGGCCCAAGTGCGCACAGGCCACCTGCCGGAATGTGCTGGCCTGCTGCAGCCAGGAGCTCTGCATGGAGTGCCAGCACCTCGGCCAGCGAGTGGGCACCAGTGCCCGCCGGCCAGAGCACAGCCCCGAGGAGCCCCCCACGCCGCGCTGCCGGGCCCCCGCCTGCGACCACTTCGGCAACGCCAAGTGCAACGGCTACTGCAACGAGTGCTTTCAGTTCAAGCAGATGTACGGCTAACCCGACCCAGGGGGCCAGCCCCAGGCCCCGAGGGGCCTAGAGCCTTAGCCCGCGGGGTGCCATCCTCTCTCGGCGCCGCTCCCGAAGGCCCTACCCTGCAGGGTGGGCCTGGCTGGCTGTGAGCGGGGACGAAAGAAGCGCTCCGGTCTCCGGCCAGGAATCTGAGCAAAGCGTGTGACGGGCCACGGGTTGCGCGGGGTCAGCCCGGAGCCGCTGCTCCTCCAACCCTTCCAAGCAGAAGGCTGGGAACCTCCGAGCCAGGACTGCCCCACCGTCTTCAGAGAAAAGGGAAAAGACGCAGGGTCCGGCTGGACTGGGGAACCCAGGGCCAGTCCCCTGCCGTCCCTCAGCGTCTCTCGGAGACGGGGAGCTGAGGCTCCGGGGCCTGCAGGCCCTCTGCGGGAAACTCAGGAAGCTCGGGGAGCGCGGACAGACTCAGCATCAGCCGGCCGCGGCTTCTCCCCACCGGCCTCATTCTCTCCCACTGACACGGCAGAAGCAGAACCATCCAGACTGTGATGCTGAGGCTGAACACGTTCATAAAAAAAAGCAAACCAGCTGCTCTTCACAATAGGCACCTTTCAAGACTCAGAACATGTTAGCGGGCAGATGGGCAACTCTTGGTTACCGCTGTCTTTACTTCTAAAGTTAACTCAAACTGAGGTGTGCATACTGTTGTGTACATATATCACGGCCCCTTATATTCTGTATGAGGGGATTTTTTTTTTTTTTGGTCATGTTGAGATGCTGCCCTAGAAGTTTTAAGAGGACTGACTAATAATAATAACCTATTTTCTGGTTGTTTTTGGGGCGGGCACCTCTCATAGACACAGCTTGCATGAACTCCACCAGCTGCTCTGTGAAATGGAAATTCCTGTGTAAATCACTTTATTTATTTTATTACAAACTTTAAGGTTATTTAAGTGAAGATGTTTCTTCTGGTCTTCAGAAAATGCTGTGGTGTCCTCTTGAGATAACATAAGACTGACTATCAGAGGCAGGCAAGTTCCTGATCACGGTGGGGGAGTCGGCCTTCTCCGTGCACTTTGCTTGGCTTCCCTAGGAAAGAAACAGTCTCTTCCACAGTAAATCCATTAAAATCTCACGCTTTCTGGTGAGACTTTTGGCCAGAGCCACTTCCCAGCCCTTCAGTGAGAAGCCATTCTCCACAGTGTATAAAGGGTTCTGTGTATCCTACCTCCTCAGACAGATAGTGGGGAAGGAGCAGGGGTGAGATCGGGGAAGGTCACGGGGAAGGACGTTGCCTTTGACGAAGGGTTTGTTTGCTGTGTTCACGCTGTGTCCTGGGGTGCGGGGCGCTGACCTTGCAGCCAGCTTCGCATTGGAGCAGCACAACCTTGGAACCAGGAGGATGAGGAAACCTCTCTGTCCTTGGCCTGCAGCCTCTCTCTGTGTTTTATGTTACTGTCATACTTGTGCTAGAAAAGAAAGAAAAAAAAAGGGAAACACATTGTCCCAGAGGTAAAGGCTGCTATTTTTCTTGTTGTTGGTCTGGACTTATGACCTGGAAATCTTGGCAACCTGTACCTAATGCCCCACAGCCTTTGCTGGTCTGATGTGATGTGTTTTCCTCTTGAGAATCCATACACCTTTTCCCTGGGCATATCCCTTTATGTCTTTCTAAAGATTTCAAATAAACGTCAGTGTTTTCATTTAGTTCTTTTAAAGTTTCTATTTTAATATTTTATGTGTATCAATATTTTCATTCTTAATGTGAATAAGTGGAATTATTTATGCTTATTATACAAAACATTTGAAATTTGCACATTGAATTGTCTCTAATAGAAAACCATTGACTCTCCTCTATTGGCTTTCTTCAAGTTTTCCTAAATTTAAATGTAACTTTCATGGAAGTCAAGATTAAAAATTAAATTATTTAAGAGCAAATGTGGATGTTTTCTATTTACAAGTGATGAAAGAAAAGGGCCCTCATATTAAGACCATGCTTCCCAAACAGTTGTTTCAACGTGCACCCGGACAGAGGGTACATCTCTCACCCATAGGTAGGAAGAGAACCTGCTCTTAAGGGTAAGGCCTCTGGTTTAACGGGAAAGGCGCTGAGGCGCCGAGGGGAAGTGGGCAGGACCTGCCAATGCCTGTTCCCGTGAGATGCCAGGTCCCTGTGCTCCTGTGAAGGTTCCCGCCCTCAGCCTTACTGAAGCGCAGAGAGCGAAGACCAGAGAGAGGAGCAGACAGAGACAGAAAAGGACAGAAATCAGAGGGGAGGAAGGAGTGTAAGACTTCTGGATCAGATCTCAGAAGAGGTGACCTGTGGCTGTGATGGCCATGAGCACTGGAGACCCCAGTGTCCTGGGAAATTATAAATGGCCCAATCTTCCACCCAATGCAAGGATGCGCATAGAATACCAACGCTGAAGGACTGTGCAGCTCCTGGGATCTTTTTTTTCTTTTTTAAAGCTCCTCAGGAGATTCTGATCATCAGCCATATTTTAGAATCATGCCTTTAAAGAAATATTTATAATATTTTTAAACTTACTGTGGGAAATTTTAACACACAAGAAGTATGTTGTTGAGAGTACAAGGTAGTTGAGAGTATTATGAACCCTCATATGTCCATCCAGTTTGAACAATCAACACCTTGCCAAATTTGTTTCATTTGTCACCTTCTCTCTCTCTTTTTTTTTTTTACTATTTCAAAGCAAATTTCAGATATTGTGTTCTCACACTCACCAATACATCAAGCGTCAATCTCTAATCTATAAAAATATGTTCTTTTTCTATAACCACCATTATTACCCCGAGCTAAATTACTTTTAATAACATTCAATCCTAAGTATGTATTCTATAATAATTTCTCAGATTATCCATTATACAGAGTCCTATTGCTCTGGGTTACTAGCATTTCTTAAGACTCTTTTATTCTTAACACTCCCTCTAAAATTTCATGCTATTTGTTAAGGCAATTATGTCATTCGTTCTGTAGCACAGCTCACATTCTGGATTTGGTGTTTTGCTTTCTTCTGGTGTCGTTTCACTTATTTTTCAAGACTTCTTATTAGATTCTGGTTCAATCAGACAAGAATTGTTCACAGAGATGCTGTGTGTATCCCAGCCTGTCTGAGCTCTATGAATGCTTACCCAGAGGAATCACAAAGCCTCAAATCGACCTCTTTTCTTTTTCTCCATTCTTCCTCCATCTCTCACCTGGCATTAAAAGTTACAGCCCTTCAATCAGCATGATGAGCATAAGCATTTGACCATAAGTCATCAGGATTTCTAAAATAGGAAGTGACTTATAATTAGCAAATTATCTGACTCAGAGAAATGGCACATAGACCCAAATAGGGTAGCTTTGGAGGGCAGCGAGGGAGTCACTTGGGGTACATTCCAGTCTGGAGCAATAGATAGCCCTCGGGTTTGAGAACCCTATAAAGCATGTACACAGTTTTCTATTGGGGTGTATATGCTATTTTTCTGAAGTGGAAACAGTGGCTTTCTTTAAAATCTCAAAGAAATTGATGACTTTCCAAAAACGCAAAGGACCTAGGCCTAGAGGGCTGAAAAAATAAGACTTGGAAGGAACAAGCTTTGCTTCAGCTTGCCCGGCTCTTTCCTTCTTAACACTGTGGAATGTCACCTTCATACCACACACAGGTGGAAGCTCAGATCACCCACACCTGAGCTCGTAATACTTTATCCCTGCCCTCTTCCTCCCATGCTCAGGGAAGGGCATTAGCAGCTTCCAAGCTGCCTCTGGATTTTGCGCCCTCCTCCCACATCCAAACTTCTGTGAAATGTGTCTCCGAAACACCTATCAAATCCATACTTCCTTCCCTTTCCTTCTGCTGCTCCAGCTTGGGCCCCAGCCTCCTGCTGTCTTTTTTTTTTTTTTTAATGTGCCTAGCCTCCCCTTTCTAGCCCACTCTCTTACTAGTTACCTATGCTTTTAAATCACAGACCTGATGATGCTTCTCCTTTAATTAAAACTCCCCAATGGCTTTCGACTGCTCCTAAAGCCGAGTGCATGTGACCAGGAGATGCAGAAAGAAAATAGGAAACCTCTGAGTTCATTTTGCTGATATTTGATATATGAGTTACTACTGGTGTTCTCCCATTGTCAGCATCAGGGGACCACTGTCATCCAAGCAGTCCCGAAACAACTGTTAGATTGCTCAGCTCAGAGGGGATAACAAGGGTGCCTTCATTCACTGGCTTCCTGCATCTTGATACAAATAAAATTGGACCTATCCCTTGTTACATGATGTTGTTACCAAAACTGGTGTACCTATGCCACCTGGACACCTTCTTACTTGCACATTTAAACTCAGAAACCAAAATTCTAGGCTGGCTAAAAACTATCCAAATGAAGAGTTTCAGGGGGTTTGAACCCACTTATTGAGAATATCAATGTATCTTTACACCTTCCCAACTAATTGACATCAAAGAACACTGGAATTTACCAGCTGCATTTTGACAAAAACCTTTCCATAACTGACAGCTGAAATTGAAATTTAACTCATTACAAATAAGGCGGCACAATGATTTTTTTTTCTTTCTCTCCATCTTCTATTGTTTTTCTATCTTCTGCAGGTATGTGTTATAAACATATTTTTGGATTTCATGGAGTCCCTGACAGAGTCTTAAGGACTTCCAGAGACCACCAAGACCACACTTGATAAACCTCCACTTTAGAACAACAATTTTTTTTAACTTCTTATTTTTTATTGGGGTATAGCCAATTAACAATGCTGTGACAGTTTCAGGGGAACAGCAAAGGGGCTCACCCAGACATACACGGGCATCCACTTCCCCATCCAGGCCGCCACTTAACTTCGGGCAGAGTTCCACGTGCTGGACAGTAGGTCCTCGTTAGAACAACAATTCTTCACCAAGGGTTCCCACCACACCAGCAACACCCGAAGAAATGTTTTGAGGATTCCAGTGTCCACGCCTGCCTCTGCTGGGAGCTAACTGAATACGATTGACCCTCTGTATGCTCAGGGGATTGGTTCCAGGACACCAGCAGATACCAAAATCCAGGATGCTCAAGTTCCTTATATAAACTAGATTCCTACAGTCAGTGTCCTTATCTGTGGACACGGAACCTGCAGAAGGAGGACCAACCGCACTGCAGGGCAGGACCTGGGCAGAAAGGACTGCCCCAAGCCCTGATTTAGAAGATCCTCTCTGAGCACTGGACTCTGTGGTTTTTTTTTTTTTTTTTTACTATGTGCCCTACCATAAACAATTTTTGAGCAGGTACTCCCACTATATGTTAATTTGGTTTTTTTAATAAATTATATATATTTATTACTATATCAATATAGCCTATGCTTTGTGAAACATGCAAAAGATTAAGAGATAAAAACTAAATCAAAGAAATCCTACCACTTTCCTGCCACACCCCCCAGGGAATTCTCTGCACACACTTTGGAGACGGCTGCCAGCTGCCAGAGAACATTCTGCAGAGGTCTCTGCCTCCCGGCCTTTTCTTGGCAAGTCTCTCCGGATGCCCTTCCCTCCTTCACGCCCCTCAGTCTTCTCCCTTCATCAGAAGCTAGCAGAGTGCCTGTCTTCTCTTCCATATGAGCCCACGTATCATGGAAAGAACCTGATACTTTGTTTAAAAAAAATTAGGTTCAAACCCTGGCCCTATTGCCTGTTAGCTATATGGACTTATCATTAGTTATGCGGACTTGAGCTGGTTAGTTATGTGGACTTACAGTTAATTTTACAGACTTGAGTTAGTTAGTTATATGGACTTGAGCTAATTACCTCATGTTTCTGAGTCTCAGATTTCTCATCTATATGGAACTCATTAAATGTTTTTAAACATATATTAGGGAACTTCTTCCCCTTTTCTATCAATAATCAAATTAATGTTTCTCAACCCTGGAGACATTAGAATCACACAGATGACTTTTTCCTTTTTCTTTTGGAGTGTAATTGCTTTATGACATCGTATCAGTTTCTGCCATGTAGTGAAGTGAATCGACTATATGTATGCATATATCTCTCCTTCTGGGACCTCCCTTCCACCACCACCCACCCCGACCCCATCCCACCCATCTAGGTCATCACAGAGCCGTGAGCTGAGCTCCCTGCATTCTATCGCAGGTCCCTACTGGTTATCTATTTTACATACAGTCGTGTATATATGTCAATGTGCACGCATGCTGAGTCGCTCAGTCATGTCCGACCCTTTGCGACCCCATGGACTGTAGCCCACCAGGCTCCTCTTTTCCATGGGATTTCCCAGGCAAGAATACTGGAGTAGGTTGCCATTTTCTACTCTACGGGATTGTCCCCACCCAGGGATGGAAACCCATGCCTCCTGTGTTGGCAGACAGATTCTTTACACCTGTGCCACCTAATGCTACTCTCCCAGTTTGTCCCGCCCTCTCCTTTCCCTCTGTGTACAATGACCAAATATTCCCACCCTTAATCGGCCTGGGAGGGCACTCTCCCCCAGGTTTTGAACTTTTTAAAGTTCAGGTGAAAAAATAATAATAATAAAGTTCAGGTGAATCTAATATAAGGCCAGGGGGTGGAATCACTAGTAGCCAAAAAGAGTCCCATTTCCACAGACGCAATAAGAGAAAAGGCCCACAAGTGCACTGTGTACCTGGGGCAGCTGGAGAAGATGGTGCCTCCTTTCAGGTGGGGCCTTCTGCACCCCCACTATGAGGCACTTATTATCATGGAGTGTCTTCTTTGGCATCCAGAGACAATGAGACATTAACCAAGATCAGAGATAATGCTACTGCACTGATAATTTGTGTGAGAACAATTCACTACCAAAAACGTACAAACACTTGCACCTCTGGTCAAGGCATCTCCTTCTCAGAGAATCACTCTGTGGGAATTGTCATTATCAGGAGGCCTGGGGAGCTGGAGTCAGAACCAGGGTAGCTAGTCACTGACATCCTGCCACGGTATACTCTGCTAAATGTAAGGATCTACCCATCTCCAGGTCTTTGACAGGTTGAGTCTTCATTCTGTACACAGCAGACGCTCTCCAAGATGCTGTCTCCTGCATTATGGCGCTTGAATGGACTGCCTCCAATTTTGAGATGCTGCCTGTTCTTTGCAACACCCCCTCACCCCTGCTTCTGATTGGCCCACTTTCCTCTAGTCATGTCAACACCGTCCATTAGACCACAGTCTGTCTCTTCTGGTGACTGTACGTTTCTGAGTTGCCTTTTTATTGAACATCCAGAGGGATATCCGATTTCTAAGATATAACCCCTTTCAGTTCCTATCTAGAAATCTTGGGTTAAAAGATGGTAATTTGGAAAATCCTTAGAATTTACTAGAATGAGATTTGACATGCTATTTTCAGATATTATTGCAGTACTCTATTGTATTTAAAATGGTATCCAGTTGTCAGTCTACACAGGAAGCAAAGTAATAGAAGACATCATTTATAGCATGAGGAACTGTAGTAAACATAAACATGGATTTCCTAATATTAAGAACGTGGAGCCCTGAAATGACTTAGAGTTGGAATAAATTCCTCTCTCACTGTCCTCTCTCACCTCCAACCTGCCTCCTGCCTTTAAAACAGTGCTCATCTATTTAGCTGTATTCTAACATCTTCCAGTCCTATAATTCAGTGAAAGCCTGCTCAGATTTTAAGGGACCTGGACTTCATTCAAATTCTTGCCCCTGAAATCCTCCAGGGTGAGGAGGTTTCTCATGCCCTCTCACCAGCAGTTTGATGAAGGTGAAATCAATGAAAATGTTGGCTGAATGTTGAATTAGTTTCACAAACACATAACGCTTCTCTATGAATTCCAGTTTTATAGTTAGATTTTCCAGTAGAATAGTGAGTCAGAAAATAGGAAGTAGCTAGCACTTCATACTTTTCATGATTATCTTGAGCAAACTTTAACTAAAAGTGACTAGATAAAACAACCTGGTGATTGTTTTATGCCTTCTTGAGGATTTCAAGCTATCATCAGATCTATGGATTTAAAGCAGGCATTTAAATAAAACTACTAGCTACCTGTTCCCCAGTTTTCAATGTATTATGTATTCTAACTTATGCCGTAAGTTTTATTTTATTTAAAACACCATATTCAGAATGGAGAATATTTTCAAAACAGGAAACTGATATTTTTTTCTGAGATTGAGACTTATAGCTTTCCCATACCCATAAACAGACTGGAAAAGAAAGCATACAAAATTATGTCTGGTAAAAAATGTATTTAATAAATAGATATGTTAAAGGAACAGTCTTTTTCACAGGAAAAAGCTGAAGTTGTTTGGACAAGTGGGAAGGAAATTATTGACACAGAGGCTTCTGAATCTGCAAAAGCACCAGCCCCGTTGGCCCAGCAGAAGCTACACACACCCTTAGAGGTAGCAGAATAGTTTGTGGGTCTGTGGAAAATGTACCACAATTATTTAACCACAGACTCTGGATCAGGAAGATCCCCTGGAGCAGGGAATGGCAACCGACTCCACTATTCTTGCCTGGAAAATCCCATGGACAGAGGTGCCTGGTGGGCTACAGTCCATGGGGTCACAAAGAGTCAAACATAAGTGAAGCAACTTAGCACAAAAACAGACTTGAAGCTTCTTTTGTTATCTCTGTAAGATTTTGCAATTTTGAGGAAAGGACAACTTGATATTCCATGTCTGAGGAAATACACTCACGTCTCTTCACCTCCAAAATACTTTAATTAGGTCATACCTAATTGTCAGAGAATTTGCTAACAGAAGTCGTAATAATAGAGTAGGCATATGCTCCAAACCATTAGGTAAATAGAGAATGACATTATAAAATACTATTTAATAAAAATAAAATGAACCAGAAATTTCTTTTCATTAAATTTTTTTAAGAAGAGAAGATGGGTTAAAGTCTGTTCATTTGGAATCTACCAGCTCTTCTAGGCTCCCATGCTCAACAACTAGACTGCCCCTCACCAGGCCACCACACCAGCTTGGTAACTGGTCCTCTTAGTTTCAGTCAGGACCCCTTGCAAACCTTCTTGGAGAAGGAAATGGCAACCCACTCCAGTGCTCTTGCCTGGAGAATTCCATGGACAGAGGAGCCCGGTGGGCTGCTGTCCATGGGGTAGCACAGAGTCGGACACAACTGAAGCAACTTAGCATACATGCATGCATTGGAGAAGGAAATGGCAATCCACTCCAGTATTCTTGCCTGGAGAATCCCAGGGACAGAGAAGCCTGGTGGCCTGCCGTCTATGGGGTCACACAGAGTTGGACACGACTGAAGAGACTGCAGCAGCAGCAGCAGCAAACCATTCTATGCAGTGAAGCCAGTGGGGTTTTTTATAAATGTCCATCTTATCATGTTCCCCATTTCAGGCCTCTGCAACATCCTAGACCAGGAGGATTTAGGAGCAAAGACTTGAATGAAACTTGGAGTCCCTGAACTCTGAGCAGAATTTCACTGAACCAAGTCATGTTAGACCTGCAGAAATGCAGTGCAGAGCTTCCCCTTGATGATCTGTGCTTAGTAAGAGCCATGTTCTCACATGGGGATTGGCCCTAGATCAGGAGAAATTTAAGGTACGAGTCTCAAATGCCCTCCACATTCATTGCTTTTCCTCCTACTAACTGTTCTATATCTGATGCTTATCCCTTTTGAGGTTAAAGTATTGTCCTAGGAGGCTTAAAATATTAATCTTTCATACTGAAAAGTTGACTGCCTCCTGAGATGAATTGTAAGGTCAATTCAAAATGGAGGTTAGACATTGCCAGCCCTATCAAGTGGAAAGAACAATGAAATAAAAGGCAAAAGGTCTGTGTTCAAGTCCTAAAGAGATCATTTATTAACCATGTAAACATAAAGAAGTCATTTGACTTCTTAAAGTCAATTTCTACTTCAAGAACCAGAAATTTATCAAGTGTCTCATGAGAGTTGTTTTAAGACTTAAAACTAAAATGGGAAAATGGATGTGAAAATATTTTTCTAAACTATAAATGTTGTGAAGGTCAGAACCCAAGAAAGTTTACCTGAAGAGTCTGCCAGTACCTTGGAGCAAAGAGGAGATGAGGATAGGAAAAAGAAGCTGGAATTGATGGGAATAGAACTATACCTGCCTATAGAACTGGGTCCTAGGATGGGCAGTCAGATTTTCAAGTTACAGTGTCCATAGGGGCGTAGTAAACCTGATCTAGTATCAATATCTAAAAGGTCCAGTCTGGAGCAAAATGGACTGCCCAAGCAGTGGTGATTTTCAGAATCAGACACTTGACAGGGTTGATGGGATCTGTTTTGGCATGATATCACAGCAGAAGTTCCAAGTCCAGATAGTAGTACCACTCACTTCGTTGCTTGGCACAGAGTAGGCAATCAATATATTTTTATTGACTTGACCAGCTGACTAGTAGAATAAATGAATAAATGTCTGGCAATAGGAAAGCATGTTGCCAAGGCCCTAGAAAAGCTGAGTCCAGTCCATAACCTGGCTCCAGGCCCACATGGGAAATATCAGTGTTAATCAGAACAAGCTGTCCAGTGACATGGGCTGAGCAAGCTCAGTGCTGGCCAGGAGGAAGAGAAGGGATACGGCTTAGTGGGCTGAAGATGTGGATGTGAAGCCCACCCCAGGCACAACGGTGTGGTTCTAACAGAAATTCAAAACGACAGCTTTGGGTAGAGTTGAGGTCTCTGGCTTGGTCAGACCGTCAGGGTCAGGACTAGGATGGAGCTAAAAACTGGCAGGTGCCTGAACTTACCAGGACGTAAAATTGTACATTAATATATTATCATACTGAGTTTTTAAACATTAACTACTCACCTAAACACAATGAAAATTTCACTTTGGGATACATAGCCTGTCTAATATGGATTCATTTTAATAATTATCTTAATATACAGCTGTGACAATGCCTGTTTTTTTAAGAAAACCTGGGAAATGCTAATGAAATAATGAAAGAAGTAGATAAGCAGGCTATGTTCCTATGCTCACAATTCTGTGTGTGTGCACATTCAACAAAATAAATCTACCCTCTGTTACCATCACACACCCTTCCTAAAAGGCATTGAAGTTTATAAGTATCAACAAAGTCCAATAGAGTATCTATTTTTAAATGTGATATAAAATCAGAAGGCTTTTTGGTCCATTTACCCCAGTTCCAGGGATGACTGGGAAAGAATGAAATGTATGAGACAGGGTGCTCAGGGCTGGTGCCCTGGGACGACCCTGAGGGATGGGGAGGGAGGCGGTGGGGGGGTATTCAGGATGCGGGACACATGTACACCCATGGCTGATTCATGTCAATGAGTGGCAAAAACCACTACAATATTGTAAAGAAATTAGCCTCCAATTAAAATTAATTAATTTTTTAAAAAAAAAGAATGAAATCAACCAACCTAGAAAAGGATACCCCCCACACACACACTCACCATACATTTAAGCCTGAAGGCTTTTGGCAACAGATTCCCAGAAAACTGTTCAGCTGACCCAGAGATTAACCCATTTATAAATGCATCCAATCATCACTGAGTATGCTTTGTGTTCATTTAATGAATACTGGTCTAATGCAAATCTCTATGTAGTGAAAAATAAAGGACCCATTTAATCCTCTCCCCCCCCCCCAAAAAAAGAATGAAATGTACAAAGATCAAATCTCAGTTGGCTTCTTTAAGTAAATGTTAACAGTCAAGAAAAGGTCAGGGCCAATTTTCTTTTTTTAACAGTGGGGACATACTTGTAACTGGAAAACAGAGTCTATGCTCAACTAATTTACACTAGCTTTGGTGAAATGCACTTAACAGATATGGCCATATTGATGTGTGATGTTAAAATCCAATGCAGAGTTTTCCCAGAGAAGGTAGGAAGGAGGTGAGGTGGTTTCTCCTTGCTGTTCTGGGCACCAGGACCCAAGCTCTACTGCTCAGAAGATGACAGTTGACTAAACACCTTATGGCCCTGAGTCATACCTGGGGTTCCCTTAGTCCTTTGTGAGTGAGAAGCTTGAGGCACTTTCTAGAGTGTTCTATTATGGGCTGGAGAATAATAGTGAATTTCAAGCGATCCCAGAGAGTCACGTTTTGAAAATTCTCTCATTCTCTGCTACAAGAGACAACCATCCCATATAATTACCTATAGAGTTGTGTTGTCAATACAATAATTCATCCTCCCTAGGTTAGAGCATCCTGTGAGGTGTTAGCACAAAGTGTTGATTTTACTGTGATGGTCCAGAGGAATCCACGCTGCCTGTTAGGGGGACACTCGCCCACTAGAAACAAATCTCCAGGGGATGGCACGCTAAGAATGTCACCGGAGAGCTGAAAAGAGGACATCTCAGAGTCCTCGGGCTCACGATAGGGGAACAGGGTCTCCTCTGGGTGGGTGTGTGACTTTAGGTAAGACTTTCGGGTTTTGAAAATCCAGAAAACAGACAAGGGGATTGGAAATTGAATTTATTATTAGACTGTGATGTTAGAAATGTGTAGGACAGGAAAGTCAGCCCAGTACCCTGGAGTTCCCATGCAGTCTGTGGATTTTAAGAGGCACTTCCCAGAAGGTTCAGGCACCACACATGCCCCCTGCAAGGCCACTGTGGAAAAACTCACTGCTCTTCTGATGCCCAAGGGGCTGATGCCCAAGCTCCTCAGTCACGGGCGGTGTCTCATTCTAAGCCCAGATAAGGCAGTTACATTGAAACTATTGCATCACCTTGCTGCAGTCAAGCATGATTAAATAGATATGCTGGAAAGACAGAGGAAGGAGGCTGGCTGATCACAAAGTCGAAGGAGTGTCATTTATGGTAAAACACCTTTTTCCTTCAGTCTGTAGTAAAACCAATCGCAAGTGGTAGTAATTGCTACACCACGCTTTTACTAATGGTTTGATTTCTACATTTCTAGATAGTGTTTCCTATTCTTTTTTTTCTCTTTACATGACCTTAAAGAAACCTGAATCAAGTTTTGACAGAGGGCGGGTGGAGGGGACGTGGAGTATGAGAGTCACTTCTGTTCCAATGTTAATTTTCAAAAACTCCAGATGTCTAATACTGAAAGCCAGTCCAGAGCGTACAGAGTTAAAGAACTCGCTGCCTACCCTTCCTCAGGCTGCGGGGCTGAATCACACTGGGGAAGGAAAGTCTGTCTCACAGAATTATTAATTCACTACTGTGATTTCTTTCTCTGTTGCTAAAGGGGAGCTGGGGGAAGGGTGTGGGAAGTCGAGTGGGCAGCCAGGAAGTGTGACATTTGTCTTGGTTCCTTGCGATTGGAGGAAATTCTGTCTTCTTTCGGTTCAGAAATTTTAGCAGTATAACTTTTTTGTTGTCCTTTAAATGTTTGGCTTTTATCAATGGAAGCGACCCCAAGCCCACTTCTCTGAGGTTGTAAAAAAAAAAAAAAAAATCATTATCAAATGATGTCATTCAGATGAAGGGCTGGACAGGAAAACCTAGCCCCACAGGAGCTGGGTCCTAACCTGCCTCTAAAGACTTGTGTAATTTAAGGCAGTACTTGTCAAGGGAGTCTAATCAGATTTGTCACCTTCAGTCTCCTTTTTAAACTTCACCTCAATTTTCTACTTTATCTTCTTTTGATAAGAATTGAACGTGAATATGAATGATCTTCAATGCCAGTTCTTTTGAAGACTCGTAGTCACTAAGAGGTAATCACTTAGTGACCGACTGTCACTAAGGTGCTAGACAAATTGCAAGTGACATGTAAATAAATGTCCCTTACGAAATAGGGTTCAAGAAGGTTTAGACAACGTGCAGCAGCTATTTTGAGTTATTTGGATAAAACATAGATTCAAACTTGGGTGTAATATTATAAATAATGCACTAATTTAACATTAATATGAGCACTAATAAGCCTTAATTTAATAATTATCCATTTTGTTACTGTTCTTGAGACTTTATACATATGCTCTAAATATGCTTTTTTGTACTAAATGTTTATTTACAGTTTTTTGTTCAAGAATGTTATTTTAGTCACTAAGTTTGTCTGACTCTTTTGCAACCCCATGGACTATACCCAACCAGTACACAAACACTGAAAATTAATTAGTGCTTAATGAGCACTAATTTAATATAACCTCAGTATATTTCATTTCAAAAGACTGATTGTAATTTCTATTTGTTTATTTCTAAGAAATTTCTTTCATTTTAAAAGAACTTATAATATATCTGGATAATTAAAAAATGAATAAATAAAAGTAATATATTGTATACTCATTATATGGCAGTCCATGAGCTGGGCTTAAAAAAAAAACTCATTTAATCTTAACAAAATCTTATTCGTTAGGTATTATTCCCATTTGACAAACAAGAAAACTAAGGCTCAGAAATGTCACACAGCCGAGTTTAAAAATGTGGTTTCTCTATCTCAAAAGAGGAATGCTATACTCAGAAGAATGTCTAATATCTTCCTCTCATTTTCAGTGTCTGTATTCCAGGGGGCTATAGTCCATGCATGGGGTTACAAAAGAGTTGGACACAACTTAGTGACTAAAGCAACATTCTTTAACAAAAAACTGTAAATAATTACTTACCACAAAAAAAGCATATTTACAACATATATATAAGGTCTAAAGAACAGTAATAAAATGGATAATTGTACATCCACCCCTGTGCTTAAGAAATCAGACATGAGCAACAATTTCAAAATTCTTCATTCCCTTCCCCCGTCCTATTTTTTCTCCATCATTCCAGAAGACTGACGATTTCATGCACAGTATGGAGCCATATTCCCAATGAGAAAGTAGGTATCCTGAGAAAAGCCACTGTGCTTTCTGCTTATAGCTTTATGATTCTTTCATTTTTCATCCCAGTTTTACCACTTAGGAATTCATCCCCAAACAATGTGGTGCTTTATTTTGCTTCGATTTGAACTTTATAAAATTAGTCTTTTGTAACTCACTCTCTTCATTCAAAATGCTCTATACTGAGAAGAATGGTGTGTGGTTCTTCATTTTCACTGCTGCATAGTATTCAGTTGTAGGAATATACCTCATCTAGTGACCCAGTCTCTTGTTTATCTGCATCTGTGTTGTTTCTGGGTTTTGCTGTTACAAAAATAGAAGCATTCTTATCCACATTTCTTGGCGTGCAGGTGTCATAAATGTGTATAGAGGAGTAAAACTGGCAGGTTGAAGGGTATGGGAATGTTCAATCTTATGCAATGATGCCAGGTATTTTTTTTTAATATTTTGAAAAAAAATTTTACGTTTGTACTTAGAGTATTTTAAATGCTCCATTTAAAAAGTTCCATTTTTTCACATTCTCATCAATGCTTGATGTCATTAAAAGAGCTTTTGAGTTTTGCCAGTCTGGTAGGTCTGAAATGATAGCCCATTCTAAATTTGGTATAAATTTCCCTGATTACTAATGAATTTGAAATTCTTTTCATATGCTTATTAATCATTTGAGTTTGCTCTTCTGTGACAAGTCTGCTCATATGTTTTGCTCATTTCCTCAATGTTTTTCTATTGTTTTATTTGCCATTTTCTTTTTAATTTGTAGGTTGCCTTTATGCATTCTTTTTATTTCTTCATTAGACATACATGTTGCAAATATCTTCTCCAAATTTGGGGCTGGATTTTCACAAAGAGAAAGTCAATTTTAATGTTGTCAAATTTAATTTTTTTCCCCTGTGTAAGTAAAAATCTTATGTGCAAAATCTTTTCCTTTCCAGAGGTCATTAACGTGTTATCCTATATTTTCATCTAAACATTTTTAAGCTTTTCCCCATATTTAAATCCTTAATGTCTCTGAATTTGTTTTAGGGATGTAGTAAGGCTTCCTTAGTGGCTCAGTGGTAAAGAATTCACCTGCCAATGCAGGAGATGTGGGTTCAATCCCTGGGTCCAGAAGATCCCCCGGAGATGGAAACGGCAACCCACTCCAATATTCTTGCCTGGAGAATTCCATGGACAGAGGAGCCTGTCAGGCTACAGTCCTTGGGGGTTACAAAAGAGTTCAACATAACTTAGCAACTAAACTACAACAAGAGAACAGTGAGGAATTTATTTTTTTCCTGTGCTTTCAAAGGAGCTGCACAGTCTGAGGCAAGAGCACATGGATTCAATCATTGAAATGTCTCAACAGTCTCCACTGCGTTTGTGCTTCTCTTTTGAAAATGGTATTTCTATGTACCTTTTGGTTTTTCTTATGTTTATGACTACTGTCTTTTTTAAAAATTTAGTTTTTCTAACTTGTTTGCTTTTATATAAAATAACAATTGACTTTTATATATAGATTTTTTGTTTTAATAAATTTTATAGATTTGTCTGGGTTCTCTATGAAAACAATTACATCATCAGAAGTGTGATTTTCTATATAAAATATCTAACATCAAGAACCTACTGTAGAGCATGGGGAATTCTATTCAATATCTTATAAAAACTTATAATGGGAAAGAATCTGAAAAAGTATATACAAAAATATGTATATATGTGTGTTTATATACTTGTGCATATATATAAACATATACACATATATATATTTGTAAAACTGAATCATTCTGCTGTAACCTGAAACTAACACAACACTGTAAATCAGCTATACTTTTTAATAAAAAGTATGATTTTCAAGTTGTGTTTATATGTGTGTGCCTGCATGTACATGTGTATAAAGATACATTGAAAACTAAAAACTATCCATTATTCTATTAAATTGCCACTTAAAACTTGAAGTCCACTTGTAAATTTATTGCATTATTTGTCCATATATACATTTTTTGTAACATAAATTTTGATATGTTTTCTCATTTTAAGTAATATCTATTAGACAAGAAGACTTACAGGCATAACAAAAAAATTAAAATCACCCA
The DNA here is from genome assembly GCF_033118175.1 of Dama dama. Classification (NCBI taxonomy): domain Eukaryota; kingdom Metazoa; phylum Chordata; class Mammalia; order Artiodactyla; family Cervidae; genus Dama; species Dama dama. The sequence continues at coordinate 30,640,277 of NC_083706.1, forward strand.
TAATTCTGCCATACAATTTAATAAATTCAACAATAGATATATTTTAATAACATACTATATTCAAATGCATCTATTTATTTCCTATTTTCAACGATTTTGCTTTCTAGTGAATAGCTACTGTAAGCTTTTTGATGTTCTACCTAATTGTTCCTTTTTCTAAAGATAAATACATATTTTTAGCACAAATGAGGTACTATTGTACATGTAATTATGTAACTTGATATATTTCATAAACAATATATGTAGCCATTTTGTCACATTGCTGAAAATTCTTCTGCAACATTACTTTTGATGAATGCGTATTACATTCCATTGTATGTGGAATTATGTATGTATGTGGGTTATAATTAATTATTTTGTTACATAAATACTGTGTTCAATTTTTTTACTCCAGTAAATACGTTATAACTTTCCACCATTCCATGATGATTTGTTCAGGAAAAATTTATGAAAGTGGAATGCCAAATTCTAAGTTTTTAAAAAAGTGGTATTGCTAAATTGCCTTCCAAAGATTATGTTCTATTATGAAAATCCACCAACAGTGTGTCTGATCCATTCTGTAATACTCACTCTCTCTCTCTCTCTCTCTCTCTCTCTCTCATACACACACACACACACACACACACACACACACGTCTCAAGACTCTAAACTTGAATCATTAAATGGAACCAAAAAACTTCCTAAAATTTTCACTAAAACTACCTGGGAAAACTTTTTGCAAAATTACCCACCCTAGAAATTATTACACTGGCTCCCACTGAGTTAAAAGAACAGAAAGAAAGAATTTTCTCTGGGCACTTTTCATGAAGATGACTAGAAGATAAAACTATATTTTTCTTTCTAAGGTTGAGAGAAGCTTTTTTATTTTAATTTTATCATGTCTGATGGAATTCCTTCATGTATTTATTGCTTTGTTTCTAAATATAAGTATGACAAGCTCATCGCTGTCTGTGGTTACATGGGGGTTTTTGGAAACAATTTTAACTTCGGGCATACCCCTGAACGTGGGCAGCGCCCACACACTCTCATCTCAGCCTCCTCTTACCCTTTTGGGAAGTCCTGATACCCTTATGAAAAGGTTGTTTTTTTTTTTTTTTTTTTCTGTTTTATTTTACCACTCTCGACTCAAAGAGGGGTTTTCTTCGGTTCTCAGCCCAACTTTAACTTACACAATCTTAATAGCTGGTACTATATTGAGAATGCTTGTTCTCCAGTAATAGCTCTCACCCGTGGCAACACATTAAAATTATTTACGGAGCTTTTTCAAATGCACTTCTCTGAGATTCAGACTGAATTTGTCTGAGCTGTCAGCCCTGGTAACCGGTGTTCTAACATGGATTCTGTCCTCCACCACTATCATCATCAGAATGGCCTCTCCAAGGAAAAATGGGATTAGAAAAGGGAAAGCAAAGAGCTGAAAAGAGGATACTCATGAAGTAGAAGTGAAAGACTCTCTTTTCAGAGCCAAACAAGGTTTCAAAGTAAAAGAAGGTTGAATCATGTCAGTTTATGAAAATTGGATAATGTATGAATTTCATCATTTCATTGTCATATTTGGAACATCCATTTCAGCTCAGTGATCTGCTTGGTAAATCATGAGTGTCTTCCAAAGGTGTCATTTCAATTTATTACTTCTCATTTCCCTTCAAGGAAGTGGGAAGCAGGAAAGTATAAGGATGAAATGCGTGCTAAATCACTTCAGTCATGTCCAACTCTTTGTGACCCTATGGACTATAGCCCGCCAGGCTCCTCTGTCCATGGGATTCTCCAAGCAAGGATACTGGAGTGGGATGTCATTTCCTACTCCAGGGGTTCTTCCCAACCGGAGGATCGAACCCACAACTCTTATGTCTCCTGCACTGGCAGGCGGATTCTGGGGGAGGAAAGAGGAGGAAGGACACAAGCAAAATGTGAAGGGTAAAAATAGGGGACAGGAAAGAACATGTGAGCAAAACCGGGAAAGAGAGCAGGAGATACACGCCGAGGACAGCAGATCAAGGGCAGAGTGAGGGGCAGGCAGGGAGGCTCCTTAAGCCCTTGTCAAATGAAAACTCAGTGGAAAAGGAGGAAGTCAGAGTAGAGAACGGTTGACAGGAAAGAAAAAGGGGATACATACAACACCAGTGCTTGGGTCTCCCTTCAGAAAAAAAGGGCAAAATGTAGGACTCCAAGAATTGACCTTCACATTTCCCTCCTACTCTTACAGTTCAAGTGAGTCTCAAAAGAAAAGAGAATGCAACTCCCACCTCTTAAACAAGACTGCAATTACTCAAGACATCATAGATGCAGATGCTACAACTTTCCTCAGCGATCGTTTTTATCTTACAATTCAACATTTTCCTCAATTCTTCTCTTCTTTAATAATGCCTGTGCATTTACAAATTAGAAATATTATTCTCCTTCGATACAACATTAACATATACTTCTTCCCTCTAATTTTCATCTATCTACCTTAATTCAAGTGGTAAAACAGAAGGTATGTGTTAAGGGCAGGGTTGAGGTGAGAAAATTTTGTTTCTACCGCCAGGTAACTTTCTTAATCCTTCTATAGGAATTAAGGGCATATACAGAAATACCCATGGTGCCAATTGTATTGTTTATAAGAAGTCTGGAGGTAGGTAGTTGCAGGGTTCACTAAGTGTCTCAATAACTGTTATGTTCCCAAGCAATACATTTTTCTACTCAGCCAAACTCAAAGTGTTGTCTTTGTGGTTTTGCTTCATGGTTGTAAAATTATGTCCTCAATTCAGCTTCTAAAGCAGAGATGGGAGGTAAAGGAAAGTTCCCATCCTTTTAAGCAGAAAGCAAAGTATCTTTCCCAAAAGTCTCAAGACCTTCTCCTTCTTCACCAGAAATGGGTCCAATGGCCACCCTCAGTTCCAAAAGAGTGTGAGAAAGAGATTCTGTGGCTTTTCAGCTGCCATATGGGAAAGGAGACAGGAGAGGAGGGCTGAGGATAGCTTTGGGGAAGCCCAACATCAGGGACCCCTCATCCCTCCATTGTCTGGGGTCCCTTTCTGTTCTCCTCTCCTGCTTCATGCCTTCAAGCACAATTTCCAAAGCCTATTGTGTTTATAGAAACACAAACTTATGGAATTTCCACCTATTAAAATAAGACCTAAAAATAAAAAAAATAAGACCTAGTACATCCACATGTATTTTTTAAATATTAATTTTATAACACCTACACTATGTTTTCCTTGGGATTAATATAGGTAGATGATTCTACCTTAATAGATTTTTTAGGTCCCTTGCCTCTTCCTTGGCATCTACCACCTTTAAAAAACTCCTGGCTTCAAATATAACGTGGCTATAGCTAGTCTTGCAACAGCTGTGAAGGAAATCATTTGAGGATTACTTGTTGCTTTCATTGGGATGGATTATCCTCCACCCCGATAATCTTATTCTTTTTAGATTAGAGTGGTCCTTTTTCATAGACCCTGGGAAAAAGGTGATTGAATTGACACGAAGGGAAAGGATCTGAAATGCCCCATTTGGCCATGTGACAGTCAGCTGGTTGCAGCTGATTCACCCAGACCAGGTATCAATCTGTAGAGTAAGTCCCTCTGGGACTTCCATCAGCCACAATCTCTCACTAGGCTGTTCTTCATCAAAAATCTCTCCTCCCATCAAGTCAAACAGAAAAGTAAGCAGATTTAGGCAATGAATCCAAGTGAGGATGGATGGCTAAAGCTGCACTCTTTTGGCAACTTCATGGCTCACTTGTGCTAGGGAAGCACCTTTATGCTCCAAAGCAGGTGCATTGGCAGGAAGACAGGCAGGAAGTATGTTAGGGAAGCAACAGAATTCTGGAGCCAAATTGCCTCTCTCCAGCCCCTTAAGCTCTTCTTTGGTGGCCATTCTTTTCATTGAACTTCATTTCCTATTTAGAGTTTCTTCTGGGGCAGCCCTGAGGGCAGCCTTAACAAATTAATCCAGCAAGACAAGGCTTCCTTTTTTGTCAGCCTACAAGATCCGCCATCATTTTTAACTCTCTCTTAATCAAACTCTTTGAAACCTCATTGGACTGGATCCAACAACAGTCTCGTCTATCAGTATACTTGAAAAATGTACTCCTTGAGAGCTTGTTTGGAAGTTGCAGCGGGGGAGCACAACTAATCTTATACTCTTGACGGAAGGAGCACACAGTTTAGGGAGGGAGGCAAGTGGAGTGGTCAGGGAGGAAGGAGACACCTGCCTAGCCAACCAGACCAGCAGAATCAACCATGATGATCAAAGGATGACAGACTTTGCAGTCAGATCACCCTTGCATCCAAAGCAATGTACTTCTTGGTGAAAGACTTATTAATCTCATCTAACTTTATGACCACCCGTCAATATGACTTAGCATGCATGCATGGAGGAATCAGAGCTGAGTCTTAGGTGAACATTTGTGTTAATGCATAAGCAGAGGGAAAAGAGAAGAAAAAAATGGTCAAAAGTTTGGGGCTTCCCAGGTGGCGCTAGTGGTAAAGAACCTTCCTGACAATGCAGGAGACGCAGGATAGTCCAGTTTGATCCCTGGATCAGGAAGATCCCCTGGAGAAGGAAATGGCAACCCACTCCAGTATTCTGGCCTGGAGAATCCCATAGACAGAGGGGCCTGGCAGGCTAAGGTCCATAGGGTCGCAAAGAGTCAGACATGACTGAAGTGACTTAGTATGCATCCATGCTTCGATATACCACCTTAGCATTTATATTCCCAGCATTTCCTTCAATTTCTTATTTAATGTGAATGAATGATATCCCTAGTTAGAAAGTAGGCTTCTTGGAAAAAGGACTGTGCTGTGTTCAGTAATATTTTAAAAATCCTTCTATTTGACAACGTGTTGCTCCTGCTAAAGTGCTCATCATTCTTTTGGTGTATGTGATGGATTTAACCTGACCCTGTCATAGACAAATTCTAACCTGTGGAGACACTTGGTTCAGTGTAAAGTCATCTGTATTCTTAGTGAATTCATATAATAATGCATGTATTATAAATGCTGAGCACTCCTAACTGCCTGTTACATATTCTAATAGGGCTTGACTTTTGCAAACAGGCTACTATACTCACAATTAAATAAGTGAAATCAACACCATAAAGGCTATAAGGATCAATGGTGACCTGGAAAAAGGTTTTCAAATGAGACAATTTTCAATTTTATAAATATATACAGATATAAATATATATACACACACACATATGTTAGTTGATCAGTCATGTCCAACTTTTTGAAATCCTGTGGACTATAGCCTGCCAGGCTCCTCTGTCCATAGAATTCTCCAGGCAAGAATGCTGGAGTGGGTTGCCATTACCTTCTCCAGGGGAATTTCCCAACCCTGGGATCGAACCCAGGTCTCCAGCATTGTAGGCAGAATGCTTTACCATCTGAGCCACCAGGGAAGCCCATTTAATAAGCATATATTAAATTATGTCACATCATGAGAGCTTGGAGACACAGAATCAGGCTGAAAACATCATCAACACTGGCTCTCTCTAGCTTTGAGTTCCATAGTTTTTAGACGGTTGCTCTTTTGTCCTCCTGCTTCTTTGATCGTGATAGAAAGGCAATACCATAGTGGTGGATACACGTTATTATACATTTGTCAAAACCCACATATTATATAACACAAAGAGTGAACCTCAATGTAAGCTATGAATTTCAGTTAATAATAATCTATCAATATTGGTTCATAAATTGTAGCAAGGGCTTGCCAGGTGAAGAACTTGCCTACCAGTGCAAGAGATGTAAGAGATGCGAGTCCAATCCCTGGATCAGGAAGATCCTCTAGAGGAGGATACAGCAACCCACTCTAGTATTCTTGCCTGGAGAATCCCATGGACAGAGGAGCCTGGCAGGCTAAACTGTGACAAATACACCATAGTAAAGCAAGATGTTCCTAACAGGGGCTATGAGGGGTCAGGTGAGAGAGCATATGGGAACTCTCTGTAATTTCTGCTCAATGTCCCTATAAACCTAAAATTGTTCTAAAAAATAAAGTCTATTAATTAAAAAGTTAATGTTCCTGAAGTGTCTAAAACACAGGGAACATTTAGTAAATAATAACTATTATTACTCAACATCTCCCCGGTGACACAGCAACTATGACATAGCAACTTCCTTGGCTGGCTAAGGGTACCCATTATGTGAGAGTTTCTGAACCTTGGTACACCACCGACATTTAGACTAGATACTATTTTATTGTGAAGGGCTGTCCTGAGCACTGTAGGATTTTAGCAGCATTTGTTCTCTCCACACTAGAGAGAACCTACTCCCCACCAACCTCCAAGCTCATTCCATGAAAAACAGAAAATGTCTCCAGACTGTCCAGGGAAAACAAAATCACCCCTGGTTGAAAATCACTGCATTAGGTGCTTTTGAAGAAAAACGAAAGGACTCCAAAGATCTTAATCTCTACCTCAGTCACATTAGATAAGAGTTTCCAAACTCTAATGTGAAATATATGCCCCCTAGAAATAAATTGTATCTGCTGGGGATTTTTCACTTCATGATTTTGGCCTTGGGACCAAAATACCTGGGGATCTAACCTGGTTTGGCATCATTTGAAAGCAGGAATGCTATTCCGTTTCTGTCCAAACTGACCCAAATAAAACTAAAATCATATGTCTGTCTTTTTTTTCCCCTCATCCTTTCAATAAGCACAAGAGCAGAGAGCCGAAAATCTTTGCCAAAAGGACATTTTCAGCCTTGCTTGTTTTGTTTAAATAAATTATTTAGGACATTTGATACATCATGACATTTTCCTCCCAAGAAAAAGAGTGTTCAGCTTAGTAATATTTTTCATCACTAATCTCATCTTAACCACTAAACCTCAGCCAAAGGGTCTGGAGAAAAGCAAAAGACCCTGTTGTTTGTTATTTGTTAGGTTAAACGGGGATTTTATGTGGGTGCCTTAATTGGGTCAGATACCCTACGACTATCTTCTTGAAGTTTGAAAGCTGGGAGTTTCCAGGAAATATGCTAACCCTGATTTGCCTGCATGAGTTTTTACTAGGTACCAGCCAAAAGATTGTATTTGTTTGTTTATTTATGTAAAGAGTGAGGGTTTTCAGCACTAGGCCCCAATCCAGGGGAATTCATGGTTCAGTAAAGACCAACAGCAGAGACAAGGCTGCTGCTTTCCACACCAGACTTCTTTGGATTCCTTATCAAAGGAAAAGAGATCTTCTAAGGAAGAATTTTGAATGACTCATTCCTTCTCAACAAAACTCCTTAGTATCACCAAAAGATACTCTATTTAGATGGGGAAGGAGCCCGGAGAGGGTAGGCAGTGGATAAGCACTTCCCCATGTGTGAAGTGGGGACTCAGTTGCATCCATCCTCAGAGAAGACCGTCAGTTACTGGGCTCTCCGGCAGGCTCACTTCTAACACTTCCCTGGGGCTTGACAGTTAAGAGTGTTTAGGGTTCTGGGTTGTGTACTAGGCCAGCATGTGGCATCCGATCCCAAGAGACAGAGCCACCCATACGCTACTCTTCAACAAATTTATTTTTTACGGGTTTGTGAAACACCAGGCTCACTAACTCTCAAGGGCGGGGTGATTCTTACAGTAAATAAACACATAGCATCAGTCACCTAAATGACCAATCCCTCCTCTCAGAGACCAGTAAAGGAGGTGAGTAATTAATTCTGGCCGAGTATCAGAATCAACATGTGGAGTTTTTTTTTAACACTATGGACACCCAACTTCGGCTCTAACTCTTCTTAATGATATCCCTAGGGTTAAAGTGGAAGCGTCAACATCAGTTTGAGGTTGGAAGCCAAGTTTACACAGGCTATGTGAAAAGTGGTTACAGAAGGCCGCCAACCGTGTGTTCCATCGAGATGGACGACGCGTATCCGTAGCACACGCCATGCCCTGACTGTGGCGGGCAGACCAGGCGGAGAACAAAGAATGCCCTTATTCCCTAGTTCACCTTGAGTGGCCGCGGCCTCAATCTTTCCATGTCGTGTATCTTACTCTGCATATTATCACAGCCAGCCTCCTGCTTGTGCTTAATAAATTAACCAATGAAGGCAGCAGTTGTCTGATTCTACTCCCCAGGTCTCTAGTTCTCTCATCAGTCAGCATCTAAATATGTATTAAAAGAAACAACAAAAGTTTAAGGTTCCTGAGGGATCTGGAATAATCTACCATGGGAAAAAAATAGTTCTTATAATAGCTCATGTGTCTGAAACCCGGAGAAGCCCTGCCAGAAGGTGACCATTTTAGGGAGAAGTTGAGCACGTTCAGAATTTAAAAGCTCCTTTAGTGTAGCAAACACTGGTCTGAATCCTAATTATTTTCAATTAGGTTAAGAAAGTTTTAAATTTATGTTTAGAAAGACTTAAGATTCGATTCAAGAAACTGCATAATAAGCAAAATCCCTTTGGACCGATCTAGGGGGTAGCTGGGGGCTTCCCTGCTGGTTCAGATGGTAAAGAATCCGCCTAGAATGTAGGCGACCCCAGGTTCGATTCCTAGGTCAGGACGATCCCCTAGAGAAGGGAATGGCAACCCACTCCCATCCACGGACAAAGGAGCCTGGTGGGTTTCAGTCCATGGGGTCGCAAAGGGCCGGAAAGACTGAGCCACTAACATACTCACACAGGGGAGAGCTGGAGGGGCCCTTTCTCAGGGCTGCGAAGAGAACCAGCCTGCACCGTGACACCTAGCCCTGCCCCCATACTGCACAATGACCCATGGGATTCATAACCCCATGACACATAGATGACTTTGTTGATGCTGTCTTATAAAAGATAGGATCTCCAATGATTGAGGCATTAGATTCATTCCTGGGCAAACTCTGCCTCCAATGGAGTCCCATGCAGCAGGGCTCATGCAAATGGGCACCTTGAGAGTTTAGCTGCAAAATTTAATTATGATTGAAAGTTATCTCAAAGGTCAAATCATAACCAGATAGATAAGCTATGATTCTGCCACTAAATAGCCCTCTGTCACTTTGGGGCTGTTGGTCAGTTCATGCATTCTTTTATTTATTCCCTGGTTTACTCATGAACTTTTAAAATATCTGTTAAGTGCCAGAAGGTCTGTCAATAACTGGCGATACAATAATAATCAAAACAGAGAGCCTGTGCCCTTGCCTGGTGGGGAGACAGACAGGAAACTAAGCATCACACAGATATATATAGACATAGAACTTAGGATAAGGATTGGGAAGGAATGATGTAACAATGGGGAGGTTCCCTCGATTAGGCTGAGGGGTCAGGGAGGACCTCTTAGAATCATTAAGCTGAGGATAATTTGGACTCAGACCAAAAAGTGTGGGAAGAGGGGATCAGACATTGACAGCAACAGGTGTGAAGGCAAGTGTTCAAGGGAAGAGAGTGAAGAAGTAGTCTTGAAGTTACAAATCTTTGCCTCACAATGATGGAAATGATGGCCCAAGAATTCTAAGGTAGGCATGAAAGGAAAGTGGAAGAAGGCACTGAAAGAAGAAAGAAAGTGTGTATATTGGGTCCAGCTCAAGGCTGATGAGACGGCAAACTGCTGGCAGGATGGAAGTCTAGTCTACATGCTAAAAGGATGCGACTGTCTCCTTGGAGAAGTTTTCCTGTGAACTAGTAACAGAGGTGGTGTCCAGGGCATGGCCATTGGGTGCATGGCCAAGATAGAGAACAGAAGAAATGTACCCCAGTGAGCAGGTTGTAGGAAAGAGCCTGTAGAATGGCCTCTCTGTTGAATGGGCCTCTGGTTTATTTATGGTTTTTAGGATAAAGACTAGTGCAGATGCTGAAGTCTTCCGTGAGTGGTCAGAAGGCTTGAAAACAATCATGTCACTCCCCTGTGGGGGGCCCCTAGGACCTTGGTGGTTTTCAGTAACAATATTCACTGTTGTTGGTTTTTTTTTTTTTTTTTTTTTTCATTCTTTCAACCTACTGAAAAACATGTTAGACTCAAAATCTGAAGACCCAGGTTCAAGTCTGGCCCTGGGACTCTCTAAATGCGCCCTTTACCTTGGACATGTCACTCTGAGCCTGTGAGTACCTCTGAATTTTATAAATGACCTTCAGAAAGTTGGTGGGAGGTGGGGAAGGGGTGGTATGCCTCCCTAGGGAAGTCCATCAGAACTTCCAGGGCAATGGTTATCAACCCTCCTTGTACATGAGAATTACCTACATTTGGTCTAGGTCAGGCAAGCTTTGGAATTTTTTTAAAGGTCCCCCAGTGATTCTAATTAGCAGAGTTTGGGAGTCGTTGCTCATGGGAAACATGTCATCTGAAAAGCTTGTTAAACAGACACCACTAGAATATAAGCCTGATTTCTCTGTTTTATTCACCAAAATTACCCTCGTGCCTAGAATGTCTGACACATATTGGGCACTCAGTAAATCGTGTTTGGCAGTATCTTGATTATAAAGGGACACAAAGTCAAAATTGCTACTGAAATTCTTCTTCCATTACTTAACTCTCCTGGTTCAGTCCTGGCCAGAGAACTATAGCCTCAAGCATAATTCTAAAATATTAAGTAGGATTTGTCTACATGTAATTAGCCTCCTTCTGAAGTTCCTCTCCCCACAGAGTCACACAAAATGTGGTCTTGATCTCATGAGGAGTCTGTATTCAGGGTATTTCTTTTGATCACTCCCCTGTGGAGATGGCAGTATCTTCTCTTCTCTACCCCCATAGCATCTTGAACCTCGTTTTCATCCCAAACCATCACAGAGGGCAGGGTAGAGATAGCCTGTTTATAAGGCTGTCTGCTCCCTTTCCACAAAGTTCCCTGCAGACAGAGAAAATCCTATTTTCCTTGTTATTCTAGCCCCTATTGATTGTGAGAATGATAACGATGATGATGTCCCTGGCCTCAGGGACTTTAGCACATAATGAATAAATTTGTATACTGTCCGGGACCCACTGGGGATTTTTCTCACTGCTTTTCCCTTCTGATGGAGAAAGAACCAGGATTAAACCACAAGGGCCAACCAGAAATTTACTTTGTAATCAGCAGTGGGGTAACTTCAAGGTTTACACTTTCCTGGGACAAAGATCAAAGGGAAGGAGTAGTAGATGGCTTTGGTGGGCACCTGCGAACTGACTGGTGGGCTCAGGTTACTGGATTTTCCCAGTCTGCTTCGGGGAGGTCAGCCAACCTTGGCAACAAAAGCACCACCGTGAAAGGAGAGCTCGCTGGGGTCAGAGGTGTTCTTAGCTGCAAATTCTTCCACCATGTGGTCTCCCAGAAATAACCAGAGACTGAGAATTAAGAAACTCAGTCTCCTGTCTTCTTATTAACCAGCCGAGTGATATTGGGTAAGCCACCGAAACCTCCTATGGGGGAGTCTTTTCATCCATAAAAGGAATGGTTAAAAATTGTTACCTTACACAGTGGGAGTGAAAACAAAAAGTAGGTACTACGTGTAAAACCTCTTTACAAGGAAACTCTTCAGGCGCTGTATGAAGTGACAGAGTGAGCAAATGACGTTCGCAGACCGCGTCACTAACTTAGGTCCCCCAGGGGTTTGCCGCAGGAGCTCCAGGGGCCAGGCCCTCAGAGGTAGCTGCTGGTTCAGCACAGGGCCTGAGCATTAAGTGTGGGCAAGCTGTTGTTCATGATGCCTGTCCTTTGAGCTGTGAATGGTGCTATTGTCTCCTCTGAGGATAGATAAGAGCCCAAGAGATATACAAACTTTCCAGAATACCTTAAGCTCTCCATTCCCACCCTCACCTGCGCCCCCCAGTTGTAAGGTAATAAAGCCTCTTTGAAAATGTTAAGTTACCTGCCCAGGCCTGCTAGGGGTTTCCCTGGTGGCTCAAGCTATAAAGAATCTGCCTGCAATGCAGGAGATTCAGTTTCAATCCCTGGACCAGGAAGATCCCCTGAAGGAGGAAATGGCAACCCACTTGAGTATTCTTGCCTGGAGAATCCCATGGACAGAGAAGCCTGGCGGGCTACAGTCCATATGGTCAAAAAGAATCAGACACAACTGAGGCGACTTAGTACACACGCACACACTGGTCTGCTAGACGTCCTATCTGCGGATGCCCAGGAGGGACCCGTGAAGAATGCAAAAGGGCTGGGCAGGATCCACACTGGCCTCCTGTCATTTTTTGCAGCAGTTCCTCTTCATCCCTCTTGATAAAATCCAAATTACCCAACAGTTTCTCATCCACAAGGACAATTCCTCCTCCTTCAGAGAGCCATCTTTGCCAACCAGTGGTGCAGTTAGCTGGACTTTTACCCACACATGCCTGCTAAGGCCCCACAAAGAGTCCATTGTCCCTCTCCACAGTAGAAGGAGTCCGACACCTGGTTGTCTAAACAAAGGCTTATGTTAATGGTGTTCTAGCTCAGTTCTCCCTCTGCTCTAAGAGGTCTACATTTCGCCTTTATGGCAAGTGAGTGCCAGCATAGGAGGGACGTGGTAGTTTTTATTTTCTGACTTCCTTCTATCCTCCATAGAACAAAGGCAACTTTCTTTCTCTTCTTGCTGTTGTCATCGTTTAGATGGGTCTGAGCCTTGCTGGGAGAGAAAAAAACCTTGTCCTTCCACTCATCTTAGGTTCTCCAGCTGGGGTATTATACAGCGGACTGACAAAAGGCAGGTTAACGAGAGATAAACAAATCAGTTTATTAACATGGGCATAGCACCTGCACATGGAAGCACTCAGTGATGAGTGACTCAAAGGGGTTGTTGGAACTTGGGGCCCATATGTCTTAACTGGGAAACGGGAAGGGGAGAAAGGGCACTTATCAAAAAGCAAATGACTTTTTGCAAATGAGCCCTTAAAAGAATAGATGAGAGGGACTTCCCTGGCAGTCTAGTGGTTAAGACTTTGCCTTCCTATGCACAGGGTACAGGTTCGATTCCTGGTTGGTGAGCTAAGATCTCACACGCCTCGTGGCCAAAACATCAGAATAACAGAAGCGATATTATAACAAATTCAATAAAGACTTTAAAAATGGCCCATGTCAAAAGAAAAAAAAAGGAGATGTGAGATGTCTGTCTGGGTGTGGTATGGTCTTCTCCACTCCAGAAGAAAAAATGAGATTTGCTCCCAGGGAGGGAATTTATGACAACTGAGTTCTTTTTTTTAAAAAACACACACACACACACAAAAAAAAAAAACCTTTTTGTTTTGTATTGGAGTAGAGCCAGTTAACAATGTTGTGATAGTTCCAGGTGGACAGCAAAGGGACTCAGCTATGCATATACTGTATCCAGTCAACAGTCAAGTTCTTTTGAGAGGCTCTGCTTTTAGGCAGATAAGGGATCGCAGGAATTTAGATGTTTTCACGTCAAAAGAATTCTTATGTCAAAGTGGCATATTTGGGGGGCGGTGGAACATCCTACTTCCCTTCAAACTTTTAGACCAAATTGCTATGTGTTATAGTATTGACTTCTAGGACTAAACAAGTCTACAACCTTGCTTTGGGCAGGGCTAGGGCAGGGCTAGGGCTGGAGTGTGTCAACAGGAAAAAAAACAATGTACTTCATGAGAGTTGTGACTTAAGGTTTTATTTGGGGCCAAATGAGGAGTAGAGCCTGGGAGACAGCCTCTCAGAGGCTCTGAGGACCTGCTCTGAAGAGGTAGGAAGAGGTCAGTATATACAGTTGGCAAAGGGGATATGTGCAATCAAGCACACATTTGAGCAGAAGGTTGCTGCCAGTCACAAGGAACAGATGTCACCATTAATGACTTTGTGCTTTTCTAGATATGAGATGAGAGAAATTGGACTCATGAAATCTTCGCCTGAAAATATCTAACCATCTGAAGCTCTGCCAGTTTTTCCCAGAGCACAGAGAGCCTCATTCCTAATCTCAGCTTTGAACCCCTTTCAGGGTGTGTTGAAGGTCATTAACTATAGTGGCAAATGCCTTCACTCTTGCAGAACCAGATGGCAAGCTACAATTTTCAGTTGGCAAGTGAGACAAAGTGAACGCTGGCCTTGACTGCAAAATTTAGGGGGAGTGGAGGGAGCAAAACCATATCATCAAGATATATAATATTTTTAATTCAGTATCTTTGAAAATAAAAAGCAGTGGAAACATCCAAGAAGAAAATGTGTATTAAACTAGAATCAGTATTATGGAATACAGGCCACTGGCCTAAGGGATCTATTTCTGATATTAATGAGTACAGACTGCTTGCTTCCTTGGGCCCCTACTTCCAGTGGGAATTTTCCTAAAACACAGCATCCTCAAAAGTCTCCCACACGCTCCTCTTCTTCCTTCACCTGTGAGCCCTTCCTCACATGCTTCAAAACAGCAGTCAATGTTTCTCAGCCAGGTGCCAGGCCCTGGGCCAAGATCTTCATAATCATGACGTCAGGTGAGCCTCACGAGTGCACAGTGTTACTAAAGCAGGCTCTGGTGTCAGCCAAATTCTATGTTTTACAGTTGAAGAAGATTCAGGGATGGAAGAAGATTCAATTGGCACAACCAGTATGTGGCAGAGCAGAACTGGGACTCACCCACCCTCTCTACTGCTTCTCATGGATAAAATCTTCCACCTTGTCTTTTCTTTCTGCTTGTCATTCATCGGCAACAGTCAGGATCCTCTTTCCAAGACCTCCAGACTTGCCTCTTTAGAAGCTTTATGTTGAATTATAGGCTTTGCTGAAATTCATCTTGCTGAAGTGGGAAGATGGAAGGGGAGGGGCCATATGGAGAAAGCATTTAATCCAAAACATTTCATTCCCTCAGTCTGCAAAACAGGGAACTGAGTCCTGGAAGAGCCATGTGTCTTGCCAAGTTGGCATAATGGTAACTCCAGGACAACCTGCTCAGGGGCTCTGACTCTCCTCTTTCCACCAAACTTTGGCTCTGGGTCATACTGTCCATCCTGAGTGTGCCCAAGCCAGTCTGTCCACTTGGAGTTTCTCCACCAGCTCCCAAGTTGTGGGCTTGGCCCCTAGACTCTCCTCTTCAACCCCACTTGCTTTCCACTCGCTAGAAATAGCCATTGATCACTTGAAGCATGCCAGGGATTTTTCTGATATTTTAGCAGCACTCTGAAAGAAAAAAAAAAAAAAAATGTCTGGCTCAGAATAGTTACTGGGTTGAAAAACAAAAAGAGGGGACAGGTGAGATTGGATCCCATCTTCAAAGAAGCCCCCAACATCCCAACCCAGTCTTTATCCTGACCTGCCAGTTCCCCTCCACTGTGGGGGTTTCAGTGACAGCCTTTAGAGTCAGCAGAGAACTTTCAAAGTTTCATCAAAATGAACCTAAATCCCCTTTCTCTCACTCCCAGAAGCTCATCAACTGGTCAACCTCTTGGAATGCACCTTGGGAGTGACAGCATAGATGAAAGGGAAATTTCCATGAGGTGAGAGGAATCTAGTGCCTTGGACTCCTAAGATGGCCCGAGCCCCCTTCAGAGATCGGCAGGCTCATGGGTTGCACGGTACCAGTGGTTCCCAAACTGGTCCATCCACAGAGGAGCTTCACCCAGAAAAGCTGCCCCCTGGGGATGTTCCTGCTTATTCTGCCAATGACTGATAATTTTGGGAAAAAGAACCAGAAGACTTGTTCTAAAACATTCTGTAGAAACTTTGGGTGGGGGGGGATGGCCCCAAAACAGAAGAAATTGGTTATTTCAAGTGAATGGTCTTCAGGTGGGGCTTCCCAGGTGGCGCTAGCAGTAAAGAACTCACCTGCCAATGCAGACATAAGAGATGTGGGTTCGACCCCTGGGTCAGGAAGATCCCCTGGAGGACAGCATGGCAACCCACTCCAGTATTCTTGCCCGGAGAATCCCATGGACAGAGGAACCTGGCAGGTTACAGTCCATGGGGTTGCAAAGAGTCAGACAAGACTGAAGCGACTTAGCACACTGCCATGCATGGTGCTCAGGTAAAGGAGACATTTTAAAGTATTTGATGGAAAACTCTAACCACCAACCTGTGAATTTGGCATCACTGCTCAAGGGAGTGCACAGAAAGTGAGTGGAACTCTGAGATCTTCCACTTTTTAAATGAAAGCAAAGAATCATCGTCTATGAATCCTTTACGTTATGGCGAAAAAGAACTTCCTCCCTCGTCCTGGGTAGTTCCATCAGTTTCACTCTGGGGCTACTGAGAGGCGAAGCTCATTAAAGTTGCACCGAAAGTCCTTTGCAGGATGGATAGGAAGTAAAATAGAAATTGGATTGGACTGATCATGAGCCTTCCTGAATCCAAAATTGAATCCACAGCAATACACAGTCTCTCTAACTTTCACCTTAGTGGGTAACCAGAGCAGACCAAGGAAGTCCCGCTTAAGTCCCGCTAAACCATCACTTGAGCCTCCATACAAAGCGCATCTTTGAAAACCAGCCTTTCCTTATGGAGTTATGGCATTTTAAAGTTTTTTTTTTTTTTTCTTGTTAATAACAGTAAGTTTATTTTTACTTTGTAAGCAAAACTGCTCAAAATAGAATTTTTTTCCAGATTCTATTTTTGTATGCTGTGTAACTGATATTTCATGTTACATGGAGATTCCTGAGGCTGGCTGGCTCCAGACCGAGTCTTCACGGCTCCCAGGATGGTGTAACCAGAGCCCAGCTGGGCGAGGGAGAACCACCCTGAGAAACCGCTGCCCAGATCTGTGACATCTCCTAGGTGAAAACCACAATCTAGAAAATTTCAAAAGTACAGAGAAGCCTGAGGAAGGAAAAAAAAAAAAAAAAAAAAAACCCTTATCATTTCACTACTTTCAGCATTTTGATTAAAATATGTGTTGTCAATACAGCGGCTCTGTCCTATGTTTTCAGAATACATCTTGATTCCAAGCAGAGCCCTGGGGGTAAATCAGGCCATCAGAATTCTGAAGACTGATGCCATGTTGCAGATGGAGTTTAAAAGCCGTGATGTGGGGCGGGGAGGAAAAAGCTTCTAAATATAACAAACTTCCCAAAAAGGCAATCAAGCCTAACTGAAGTAGTACTATTTTTGAATGTGGAAATCCCCTCCTTGAAGCACACAAGTCAGTGGTCGCCGTCTAAGAATTGAACCTCTGTGCCACCAGTGGGACCGCGTGTCCTTCGGGGAATGTCACGGTCACTCCTCTTCCTTCCTGCCACCCAAGGGGTCACTCACAACTGCTGCAAACTAAACGTGACAGCTGGTGCCCTGGAAGCTGAATCCCGCGTGCCAGTGTGGTTCCCACATCAGCAGATGTTCCCTTTGAAGCATTTCTTTTTAACCCTCATTTCAGGTCTGTACCACTTTCTGGACTTTTGCCAAACGCTTCTCCGTGAAACACTTTGCATATCTTAGCTGTAATTTTGAAAAAAGAAAAAGAGGAGTATATTTTGGAAAATACACTTCCATATCCTTCTCTAAATTTGAAAGGACTGAAGGAGAAATGTAGTAGTTTCTTTTTGCAAAGTTTAAACACAGGAGAGAGCTAGCAGGCAGTTTCATAAAGAAAATCAAGCTTGTCCACATGCAGACACTCCCTCAAGTTCATTTCCATGTTCAACTTAAGTCTGGCTATATTTAGGGTGCCAATCAGCCTTCCCCAGAAACTTCTATGTTCTTGATGTTCAAGGCCACATCCTCTCCAGAAATTGGTTTAAAGACAGACCCTGTCACCTACAGCAAAACTTCTCACGCCTTCCTCCCCTGCACAGCCTCTTACTGACAGAGGCTGAGCGCCAGACTTCCATCGAAGCAAACCACTTCTGTCACCTACTTCCAGGCAATTTCTTTCAAACACTGTTTTTTTAAAAGCAATGGGAGGTTTCCAGCAAAACTGAGAGAAATTTACAGTGACTTCCCATACGCCTGCCAGGCAATGTTGAGGCAGCTTTTCTTCATTTATTTTTCTTGGTAAACCCTGACACAATATAATGATATCCCAAAGGCCCCTAAGTACTAAGAGAAAACAATTAAAATCCCATTACAGGCCTCTCATGGCTTAGTATTGTTCATGACTGTAATTCCTTACTTCATGTGCTGTTCGCTTCTGTTGTTGTCAAACTGAGTTTCTGACTTATTCAGCTAAGGATGGAAAACAGTAGAAGTGAGGTGACTCCCTGTGGGATGCAAAGGCAGCCTCTCAGACCACACTGTGTATTTTAAAAATTAATGTTTCTTTTTGATGATGTAGGGAATTCATGTTTACTTTGGAAATTTTGGAAAAGATTTTATAACATCAAGAAGCAAATTAAATTACCGATATGGATCTTCTCCCCCAGATTATCCCTCTAAACATTTTGGGAAATAATCTTCTGGCATTTTTTTCTATGCTTGTAAGCACACATTGCCGCCCCAAGCCCTCTAGTTAGTATCATGCTAGATAGCCTATTTTTTAAACTCTTGTTTTTTATTTTTATTTTATTTTATTTGGGTACACTGTGGTTTGCAGGATCTTAGACCCCAATCAGCGATCCAACCCGTGCCCCCAGCACTGGAAGCATGGGGTACTAACCACTGGATTATCAGGGAATTCCATTGATATATTATTTTATAACATAATTTTTTGAAGCTTCCCTGATGGCTTAGCAGGTAAAGAATCCACCTGCAAGGCAAGAGCCACAGGAGACACGGGTTACATCCTGGGTCGGGAAGATGATCTGGAGAAGCAAATGGCAACCCACTCCAGTATCCTTGCCTGGGAAATCCCATGGAGAGAAGAGACTGGTGGGCTATACAGTCCATGAGGTCACAAAGAGTCGGACGTGACCGAGCATGTGGCACAAAACTAAAGTTATAATCATTTTCCTATCATTACATTTATTCAGCTGTTGTTCTGTTTGTCGTTATAAAAAACCAGAGAAATAGCCAAGGCAGTTATAAGCCCCATTTTACAGATTAGGAAAACAAAGCACAGAAGTGACTATACTAAAACCAAAAACACCTCAGTTTAGGTCTGCCAACTGCCAAACCGTGCTCTTCTCTCCTGTCAAGTTAAAAGAGCAGAAAAGCACAAATTGAGGGATCTTTGCTATTCCTTTGCAAGAGTTAGAGGCGTTAGAGATACATAGTTACTCTAATCTTCATCCATTCTTCTTTCATAGATTTTTAGGCTCAGTTCTTTTCTTTATTGAGGTATAGTTGATGTGCTATATTATTATATAAACTACAGGTATGCAACATAATAATTCACAGTTTTTAAAGGCTATACTCCTTGTATTTGTTGTTGTTTAGTTGCTAAGTCATGTCCAACTCTTTTGCAACCCCATGGACAACAGCCTGCTACGCTCCTCTGTCCATGGGATTTCCCAGGCAAGAATACCGGAGTGGGTTGCCATTTCCTTCTCCAAGGAATCTTCCCAACCCAGGGATCAAACCCACGTCTCCTCTTTGGCAGGCAGATTCTTTACCACTGGTCCACCTGGGAAGACCATACTCCTTGTATGAAAGAAAGTGAAAGTGAAGTCACTCAGTCATGTCCAACTCTTTGCGACCCCATGAACTGTGGTCCACTAGGCTCCTCCATCCTATAGTTATTATAAGATATTGACTACAGTCCCTATGTTGTACAACATATTCTTGTAGCTTACTTATTTTCTACATAATAGTACCTCTTAATCCCCTTCCTTCTATTGTCAGTGTCTCTCCATTCCTCCTTCTCCCCGTTGGTAACCACTAATTTGTTCTCCATATCTGTGAGTCTGTTTCATTTTTGTTATATTCACTAGTTTGTTGTATTTTTAGATTCCAATAGATGTAATATCATATAATATTTACCTTTCTCTGTCTGGCTTATTTCACTTAGAATAATCTCTAAGTCCATCCATGTTGTTGCAAATGGCAAAATTTCATTATTTTCTATAGATCAGTAGTATTCCATTGTATATATATACCATGTCTTCTTTATTCATTTATCTATTGATGTACACTTTAGGTTGCTTCCATATCTTGGAATTATAAATAATGTTGCTGCAAAAATTGTGGTGCATGCTTCTTTTCAAGCTAGCTTTTGGTTTTTGTCAGGTGTATACTCAGGAGTGGAATTGTTGGGTAATATGGTAGTTCTCAGTCTTCGCACATGGGGCTAGTGGTAAAGAACCCACCTGCCAATGCAGGAGATGTAAGATATGAGATTTCAATCCATGCATCAGGAAAATCCCCTGGAGGCGGGCACTGTGACCCACTTCAGTATTCTTGCCTGGAGAATTCCATGGTGGGCTACAGTCCATAGGGTCGAAAAGAGTCTGAAACGACTAAAGCGACTTAGCACAACACATGGTAGTTCTATTTTTAGTTTTTTGAGAAACTTCCATATGGTTTTTCACAGTGGCTACACCAATTTACATTCCCAACAACAGCGCACTAGAGTCTCCTTTTCTGCACATCCTTGCTAACATTTGTTTTTGGTTTTTTTTTAAACAGTATTTATTTATTTGGCTGCATCATATCTTTGTTGCATCACATGGAAACTTCGCTGCATTGTGCAGGATCTTTCCTTCCAGCACATAGTGGTCCAGGGATGGAACCCGAATCTCTAACATTGCAAGGCGAATTCTTAACCACTGGACCACCAGGAAGTCCCCCAACATTTGTTATTTGTAGTCTCTTTGACAATGGCTAATCTGACAGGTGTGAGGTGGTAGCTCATTGTGGTTTTAATTTGCATCTCTCTGATGATTACTGATGTTGAGCATCTTTTCATATGCCTGTTGGCCATCTGTATGTCTGGGGAAATGTCTATTCAGACATTCTGTCCACTTTTAATAGGATTGTGTTTTTGCTAATAAACTGTTTATGTAATTAGATATTAATCCCTTATCTGTCATATCATTAGCAAATATTTTCTCCCATTCAGTAAGTTGTCTTTTCATTTGTGGGTGGTTTCCTTTGCTGTATAAACCTCATATGAAGAGCAAACTCATTGGAAAAGACCCTGGTGCTGGGAAACACAGGAGGCAAAAGGAGAAGGGGACGACAGAGGACAAGATGGTTGGATGGCATCACCAACTCAATGGACGTGAGTTTGAGCAAGCTCTGGGAGATGGTAAAGGGTAGGAAAGCCTGGCTTGCTGCAGTCCATGGGGTCTCAAAGAGTTGGACACAACTGAGTGATTGATCAACAACAAGGTCCCACTTGCTTACTTTTGCTTTTATTTCCTTTGATTTCAGAGATAAATCTAAAAAAATACGGCTATGATTTATGTCAAGGAGTGTTCTGCCTATGTTTTCTTCTAGGAGTCTTTTTTTTTAATATATATATTTTGTTTATTTATTTGACTGTTCTGGGTCTTAGTTGCTGCACGGGGGATCTAGTTCCCTGACCTGATCTGATTCATTTCTATATTGCAGTATGATTGCTATTTAGCATGAGCTAACACTGCTATCACATTATGTAATTATCATTTCTTTTGGGGGTGGGAATAATTAACATCAGGCTTCTCTGGTGGCTCAGTGGTAAAGAATCTGCCTGCCAATGCAGGAGACTCAGGTTCAATCCCTAGGTCAGGAAGATCCCCTGGAGGAGGAAAGAGCAACCCACTCCAGTATTCTTGCCTGGGAAATCCCATGGACAGAGGAACCTGGTGGGCTACAGTCCAGGGGATTGCAAAGAGTCGGACATGGCTTAGCTATTAAAGAATAACAAACAATTTTTTATAATCACTATGCTGTACCTTCAGTCTCCAAGACTCACGTATCTACTGGTTGCAAGCTTCTACTCTTAAGCAATATCTTTCTTACACCCCAACCTCCCTGCCCTTGGTAACACCATTTTAGTCTCTGTTTTTATGAGTACAGCTTTTTATACTCAACGCACTTTTTATTTACTTTTCTATTTATAGTTATTTATGTTTATTCTAGCCTGGATGTTTCCTATGCCTGGAATTTTCTTCCGCTCTATATCCAAATAGCCACTCCCTCACTTCCTTCAAGTTTTTGCTCAAATTTAACTTTCTCAGTCCAGACCTACACAGACTCCCAACATAAAACTGCAGCCCCCACGCCCATCTCAGTATTATATATTTTCCTTACTCTGCTGTTTTTTTTTCTTTCCATCATATATATCACTTTCTTATATCCTATGAAGTTTACTTATTTATTATGCCTATTATCTGATTTTCTCCCAATAAATAATGAACTCCACAAGAGAGATGTATTTCTATCTTGTTCACTTCTTCATCCCTAGTATAGGGTAGGTATTCAAGAAATATTTGTCTCAAGAGTAAGTGAATAAAAATGGACAACCATCCTTTTTTACTCTAGTATTTAGAATTATTGTGGTTCATAGATTCTTTCCAAAAAGATTTCAGTTATTTATACTCCCAACTAGTAGTCTATGAGTATGCATATTTTCCCAATATTTATTAGCATTGCATATTATCAGTCTTTTTAACTTTAGACTATGCAGTTATAATTCATTGACTTTATAATTTATAAGTTTATTAATCACATTTTTCTTCTAGGAATTGCATGTTTATATTATGTGGTCACTTATTTTGAACTTTTTTTTAACTTAATGGGCTCTTTTACAAATTAACTTAATCCTTAATCTATCAGATACAGTCTAAACATTTAATTCCATTCTCTCTTGGTCTTTTAAACGCTTGTCTTGAAGCATTTAGACAATTTTCTGTTCAAGGAAATGTAAGAACACATATGTTCCTTTTTATTATCTAGATGAAACAAAAGATGTTTATGTTACAGCCAAACTTTAGTATGTCTTTTTGCAAGAAAGGCTTATTTTCAAGGATCAAGGTTCTTAACCAATTTGCAGTTATATTGAGCAGCAAGGACAGGAAACTGTCAACAGATGACTTTGCACAAAACCTTGCCTTTCAGGAAAAGGAAAAAAAGAAAGATAATTGTTCGGCTAGCTTTAGATCACTTGACTTTACTGATTTTGTAAGTCAGTGAAAATAAAAGAATTTGTTATGGTTGATTTTTCCTGTTTTTTGATAAAACAGAAAAGCCAACTGGTTCTCAGAATAACCAAGTCATGATTCTATGAGCAAAGGGTAATAATTTTTATAAAATGGTATATTTAATTTGTATAATATTTATAGTCTCAATGTACTTGCATAAATATTACCTGACTTGCTCACCAAAAACAAAACCATTTTACAAAAAGTAAACTGGAAGTTCATACAAGGTAACTCTGGCAACCAGTGTCCCATATTGATTCTATGATAGTCAGATCCCATGGCACCTAAGGAAGATTTCCTAATCAAGTGAATTATTTAGAATTTCAATAAGTTAAAATATTAAAGAAAATGATATTAGAACATTCATTTGAGCTGGTTGGACCGCAAAATAGATTATTTCTCCTTTTTTGTCCTAAGTGGTATCTGGTACCACACTGGTATCTACTTAATGCCTACTCTTGACCTGGGTCAGTGTGTGTGATTCACAGAATGCAAGTTAACAGTGTCCAAAAAAATAATGCTTCTGGCAAATCTTACTCTATTATTTTACAATCCCTTAAATTTTGAGGACCTTCTTTCTCCATAATACATTTGTCTTGGGTCCATAGGTTGAAGACATTTTTTTTTTAAGATGCAAAAGAACAGCAACAACTTTTAGATAGTAATCAGGGCATTTTTATTTTAAAAATATATAAGATTACAAAGTGATGCCTATCTATGTATTCAAAAACTACTGAATCATATTCAAATATATGGCAATCCTATTTTATCTACTTCCATTTTCTTCTTAGAAAGTCATTTTTTTTCCTTAGAAAAGCCATAATGAAGTTAAATAAGAGACAATCTGTTAAGTTCACATTTACTAACATCCCTGGTGAGGTGTCCATATGCACTGAGATCCACAGATTCTCTGAAACACTGGACTTGCTTAGCTCTATAAACTGAGGCTAAGTCCATATCCGCCGATACATTCCATACTCAGCTGGCCCCTGCCATTCTTAATTAATCCCTTTTGTGTCAGATATTTTTAATCTTTCATGCCATCTGTTTCAAACACTGTTTTTATTAAGACCTGGCTGAGTTACCCTCCATTCAATGTCCCTATATTTGTGATTGCAGTGTGTCTGAGTTTGTGTTTCAGATATTGGTTTCATTACTTTCAGTCATAAACTCAGGGGAGGCATCAACTTTCTCCTTATTTCAAATTATTCTGGCCTTGGGCATTTCCTTAGTATTTGGCCTGAGACATGAGAAGGCCTTGTTCAGTCAGGAAAAAAAAAAAAAAAAAAAAAGCTAGCTGGCAAGACTATGTATTAACCTCAGTTTGAGAAGTAACTCGTATCAGCATAGCCTTATGCCAATAAACAGAGGACTTTCAGCAATCTGAGATGGAAACGTTCAGAGAATAAGTGTTTTTCTTCTGTTGTAAGTGAAGATGGGACTTTTGGCTTGAAACCACCTGTGGGAATGGCTTGCACTGATTTGTTCCAGAATATCCATTTTTCTTGGAGAGGAAAATGGCAACCTACTCCAGTATTCTTGCTTCAGAAATCCCATGGGCTGAGGAGTGTGACAGGCTACAGTCTATGGGTTTGCAGAAGAGTCAGACAGGACTTAGTGACTAAACAAAAACATCAATTTTTCTACTAGTAGCATCCTGCCAACTAAATAAAAAGAAAGATATGTAGAGGTTTTCTTAAGATGCCAATAGTCACTTGCTATTAAAATAGGCTTCTTCTTGCATAACTTGTTTTTCTATTACTAGAGAAAAATTATTAACCCACATGTTCCTGAATTTCAGCTTTAACTCAGTACAAGTCCAGAGCAACAGAAATCTCTTTGGGAGTGAAACAAAGCAAGAATGTTGAAAATAAAAGCCTATAGCATTGTAGTTTTCCTTAATCTAGGTCACAGTTATCTGCCTAGGATTTTATTTTTAAGACAGAAACCATCATATCTGTTTAGTTTTCTTCCCCTGGATCTGCCCAGGATATTGAGATATGACGTGATAACATTCAGTTCAGTTCAGTCGCTCAGTCGTGTCCGAATCTTTGCGACCCCATGAACTGCAGCACACCAGGCCCCCCTGTCCATCACCAACTCCCGGAGTCCACCCAAACCCACATCCATTGAGTTGGTGATGCCCTCCAACCATCTCATCCTCTGTCGTCCCCTTCTCCTCCTGCCCTCAATCTTTCCCAGCATCAGGGTCTTTTCAAATGAGTCAGCTCTTCACATCAGGTGGCCAAAGTATTGGAGTTTCAGCTTCAGCATCAGTTCTTCCAATGAATATTCAGGACTGATCTCCTTTAAGATGGACTGGTTGGATCTCCTTGCAGTCCAAGGGACTCTCCAGAGTCTTTCCAACACCACAGTTCAAAAGCATCAGTTCTTCGGCACTCAGCTTTCTTTATAGTCCAACTCTCACCTCCATACACGACCACTGGAAAAACCATCGCCTTGACTGTGATAACATTATTTGAATAATTAACCATAGGGCTTTGTGCGTTCTCAATTTGATAAACAGACTTGTTATATTAGGCAAAGAGAATAGTGGGGAAAAATCTGACCACACCCCTGGCATGTGAGATCTTGACCAGGAATTGAACCCATGCCACCTGCAGTGGAAGCATGGCGTCTTAACCACTGGACAGCCAGGGAAATCCCTGGGATTTACACTTCTGTCTCTCCTTACAACATAATTCCCTCCCAGTATTCTTTATTGATTTTTTTTTTGTTTTTTATTTAATAAGCCCTGTGATTTTCCTCTTCCTCTCACTTTTCATTCTTACCTTATACAAAACAAATAGACAAAATACATAATTCTAATATCTCTATATGGGGGCTTTTTTCTTGCCAATAATCAGGCCCATTTTTATGGCACTAGCTGATATATTAAGTAGTCTCCCCTGCTCTTAAATCCCACCCACCCCAACTCGAGCATCTGTTACATCAGGCTGGCCCCTTATGTTCCACTCAAACATACCTGATGTGAAGACAAAGAATTGAAGAGTCTTGCTACATGCAATTCCTGATCCTACCTGAAACTAACTCTAAACTCTCTAATCACTTTCCTAGCAGGTTCACTGAGTGCAATTGCCTGTCAGAATTGCCACAGACATTGGGTACATGTACTTTCACTTTTCCTCTTCATTGAAATGGATTATAGAAATTGCAGCTGACCCCATGTGCTCATCAATAAGTCATTGGTTTTACAACTGAGACTTCTCAGTGGTTTAGGGGTCCTCCGCCCACGTCTTCTCTAAACCCTATTTTAGAAAAGGGGACTATAGGGGAATTCTTGTTCTAACACCCCCTTCCCCCATCTCTTCCGGAAGCTGCCAATGTACTATCTCTAGAAACCTCAGGCAGGTCTGAGAAACCCCTGATCCTACACCCTGCCTAGCACTCAAAGGGCTTTTATAGGTCAGATCATGGCAGAAATTTTCCACTCACTTTTTGGAGTGTTCAGGCTTAAACAAAATCACTAATAAATATCAAATCACCCTCACAATACCTTCACTTTCACAACTGCTCATGTCCTACACTTGAAAGAAATAAGTCAGACTTTCTAGACCCAATTCAGATGCTCCTAAGGGAACATGAGAAGCCAGGATCCTCTTGGTAGATTTTTCCTGACAAGAGTTCAGGAACCAAGGAAATGAAGAGCCCCTGGTATTTAAAGATCTCTCCCTGTTGGTAGCAAGTGGGTCACAAAAGGAATGCTGAAACAGAGTAGAAAATTCTACAGAGAGACTTTCACATACATTTGCATTCAGAAGATATGGGAACAAGGTGTTCTATTTAGTTATTAGTTAGAATATAGCTTATTAACTGGAATGCTGGTTTGGCAGCAGTAACAATGAGATTCTAAATAACAGTGGCTTTTAAAACATAGACCATTTATGTCTCTTGAGTACAAAAGGACAGGTTTGCAATTCAGGCTGGTGAGGTGGCCCCACAATCTTGAGGCTCTTTTTTCTTTAACACTTTTATCTTCAACGACTGGTTTCCATCTGAAGGTCTACAACGGCTGATTCATCTCCCACCATCACACCTGCTTACCAGCCAGAGGAAGGAATCCAGGGCGCAGGAGGGCACCCCTACCATCTGAGGGCACAGTGAGCCTGGGCACGCAGCACCTCCATTCATATTCCACTGGCCAGAACCAAGTTCATGGTCACACCTGTCTGCAAGGAAGGCTGTGAAATAAATTAAAACTTTAACTGGGTAACCAAGTACCCAGTTTCAAAAAAAAAAGGGGGTGTGGGGAGAGAATGGATTCTGGAGAACAGCCACTAATTTCTGCCACCACGTACTTTCCAAGGATAATATAACATCTACAGTCAATAAAGTGGCTCTGATATTAATTTCCAACCGCTTCTCACTAAAAGTTGTGTAAAAAACATAGTCTGGAATTACCCTATTTTCATTGCTATAATTCCAAACATGTTTCCAAATCCTCTTCTGTGGTCCACATGTTTTCCAGCCGTATACTTTCACGCCAAATACAGATCCTTTTGAGTCTTTTCATCTAACATTTCTAAATGTTCCAAAAGGTAAGATTTTTTTTTTACCAACTACACATCTATAGTTATTGGTGATCCTGATTTTATCATAAAAGCCAAATAACATATGAATTTTAAGGAGGCAATTTGGAGGAATGGGAATATTTGTGAAGAGTCAGGTTTCTCTATTTCAAACTTCAGCTCAACTTTTTAAACTAACTATCTGCTCTTTGACAAAATACTTTACCTTTCTGAGCTATGTATTTTTCTGTTTTAAGCAGGGTGCTGGGAATCCCTCTTTGCAAACCTATTGCAAAGATTAAATAGTCTGTTACATAACATTGTCTAGCACACAGCAAATGCACAATAAACAGTCATCCTTTCTGCTTTAATTCTTGACACACTTCACAAAATTCCTGCCACAGCCCTTTATCTGGAAATGGTACCCCCATCCTCTTTGCTCTGTATCATAAAGAGCTGAAGACAGTCCTGACTTTGGAGTGACTCAAGCCCCACTTTACAGTGGCATATTGCCTGAAGACTTCTTTCCCAGAGTTCAGAAGTCTTGTGTCCTGTGAAACAAAACCTTATCATCTCTCACAGTTCCTTACACAGTAGTTACAGGGGAGCTGGGCTTCGCCATTTAATTGTTTCATATCAACTGTCCCTGAATGTGCTAGGCAAGATAAGTTACTTACCAACATCTATCATTTGTAAACCTAAAAAGAATTTCAGGCAGCAGATAAAGATACATCCAGGACTGCAACAGTAGAAACTAACACAACAATGTAAAGCAACTGTATTCCAACAAAAAAAAAAAATCAGAAGACAAAATTAGAAAAATGAAACAAATGGAAAACAAAGAATGGGGCATAAACAGGTCTTCCCAGGTGGCACTAGTGGTCAAGAACCCACTTGCTGAACACGACTGAAGCGACTTAGTGCACACACACACACAGAGACACAGGGCATAAGTGAAGCCGGGAGTGAAATCGGTGTCCAAATATTCACACTGGAGCCCACAGATGCCTCCCTCTGCCATAGGACTAAACATGTATAGTTTTTTGCACAGACTTTCCTTAGTTTATAGATGGCCATCTTCTTGCTCTCACCATGTTCTCCTTGCATGTTAGTACAAATTCCCCTTTCTTAGAGAACACCAGTCTTAGATTACTAGTCATTCAATCATGGAGCCATCCCTTAAAGACCTCATTTTACTTGATTGTCTCTGCTAAGACCTTGTTTCCAAATAAGTGCACATTCCTTATTTACTGGGGGAGTTAGGACTTCAACCTCTGAATATTAAAGAAATGGGGCAAGCAAACCCTACCATTTATTATGCTGCTGCTATTTAAATGCTAAGTTGTGTCCAGTTCTTTTGTGACCTGGTGGACTGAAGCCCACCAGGCTCCTCTGTCCATGGGATTCTCCAGGCAGGAATACTGGAGTGGGTTGCCATTTCCTACCCCAGGGGATCTTCCCAACCCAGGGATCAAACCTATGTCTCCTGCTTGTCAGGCAGATTCTTTACCACTGGGTCCCCTGGGAAGACCCTCAACCTCTGTGTTTTAGGGGGACGCAATTCACCCCATAACATTGCTTCTGATAGAACAAACTCAGAGCTCGTTGTCTTGCTTTGTGTTTTGTTTTGTTATAATTTCACAATATCTTGCTTTGGGATTTCACAGGGTCTTAGGATGAGCATTTAAACATCAGTTACTGCATAGAGCATCCCCCATCACACGGGCTAAGGGATCACTAGGATTCTCTGAGAGGCAACTTGCTGCCCCTTGGATGAATGAAGCTCTGAGTACGTACCCGTGTGGTAAGTCGCTTCAGTGGTGTCTGACTCTTTGCTACCCCACAGACTATAGCCCGCTAGGTTCCTCAATTTATGGGATTCTCCTAGCAAGAATACTAGAGTGGGTTGCCATGCCCTCCTCCAGGAAATCTTCCTGATTCAGGAATCAAACCCATGTCTCTTATGCCTCCTGCATTGGCAAGCAGGTTCTTTACCACTAGCCACCTGGAAAGCCCTAAGCTCTGAAAGCAGCTGGTAATGGAGACTTTCTCAGATTTGTATCTCTTGTCTCCTCCTCTATAACTAACATATAATACTTTCTTCCTAGGTGTTTCACAGCACTCTCTGGAGTTCATGATCACTTCTCTATTCTAGTAGTTTCCCAGAAGAGCTGCTCAGTGCAATAATGTATCAAAATATCTGTAAAGTTGGGGTAAACACCCTTTCACACCATGGAGGGAAATGTCAGTCAAGAATCTGTCTGGAAATCCAGAAGATAGTGAAAGGTCTTTACCTTTTAAATTTTTCTTAGTGAAAATAATAAGACACCACAATCTACTCTTTGTGGCATTAATGCCTCAACATTTCTCCAGAAAAGCAAAGAGTGAAAACCAGAATTTTAGAGCCAAAAGGCTTTAAATGTCATCTCCTGCTTCATTTTCAGGAGAAAGAATAGAGATACAGAAAGATGAAGTCTCTCGGCTCCCGATCCAGTCATCTTTTTATTAGGCTTTCTTATCATTGTTAAACCCAAATTTAACTGCTTCAAGCACCACCTATGGTCAGGCTGTGAGAACGCAGCACAGGTGCCTTTCATCTGAATCCCTCAAGACCATATGTGTTTCTGAATTCAGGAAGTGTTGGGACTTCAGAAAGGCAGTTTAGCTCACACAATGTACTCCATAATATCTGCAGTGGGGTTAGGACAGCACCTTCTAACCAAACACATTAACATTTCCTTCATGGGCCGTGTGAGTATTCACATTATGTATGCATACTCACATATGCAATTAATAAGAATCATACATAGCTTCATGGGACTTCATGGGCCAGATTTTGCCGCCAAAGTAAGTTGTGAAAACTTCTCAGTTTTCAGAGCTTTTAGTGCTCTCTGCGTCTCAGGAATGGGGGGAAGAGTTTGTCAGCTCTCTTTCCCTCAGAAGAGAGATTCTTGAGCTTGATTGTGTGAAGGAGCTAGTGGAGGTGCCCCAGCCTACAGCTATTGATTCAGATTCTTTGGGGTGTGGCCTGGGAATCAGAATTTTTGATAAACAACCCAGCTGATACTGATGCAAATGGTGGGGGCTAGGGAGGAAACAAACTTCAAGGAACAGAGTCCGGGCATGGGAGACAGGTGGGAACCTCAGCTGGGTTATTTTTATCACATGCCTCTCCCGACACCTCCCTTTGACATCCGTTTGACCCTACAGTCAAGTTTCACAGAAATTTTCCATGACATTTTAATGGGAAGTGAGTGTCCAAAGGGTGTGTTTGTGCAGATATCCAAAGGAACAAGAGAGAAAAACAAATCTGAATGAGGAGGAGACAATCTCTGTTCTCAGAATGTTCAAGCTACAGTCCGGTCACTGGATTACGTCTCATGTGTTCATGAGTGCTGGGCTCCATGCCTAGCTCCTTACCTGGAGTGCCTTATTTGAGTGCCCTGCTGTGGATCAGACACCAATTGAGACACGTGTACAATCACAGAATAATAACTAATGTTATTATTATTACATTATTATTATTAATTCTCTTTCCCCACACCTCTTCTCAGTATTGATTTTTCTGAGGGGTGGGCATCAGCCACTGAAGCATACTGCACCCCCCCCCCAGGCTATAGCTCCATCTGCTGGAATACAGGGCAATTAACCAGTGCCCCGCTGGTGTTTAATACAGATGATCCTCCACATGTATGCTCAGATGGTAAATAATCCGCCTGCAGTGCAGGTGACCTGAGTTCGCTCCCTGGGTTGTGAAGATCCCCCTCTGGAGAAGGGAGTGGCAACCCACTCCAGTATTCTTGCCTGGGAAATCCCATGGACAGAGGAGTCTGGCAGGCTACAGTCCATGGGGTCGCAAAGACTTGGACACAACTGAGCAACTAACACCATATATTTGAAACCATAATCATATGAAATCAAATCTATATGACTGTGTCAGTTGTGTTGATGGAAGTTATTTGTTTGTTCTCTGTAGGTGAGTATATGACAGAATTATCTGTGTAACCCCATCGGAGAGCATTAGACTAATCTATTGATACCCAGTTGAGAAGGCTTTAGTGTAAATAGGTTAACTTCCCTAATATAGCCTGCACTTGCTGGGGATGAAGAATTGACCTTCCTTGCAAATACCTTCCTCTAAGCTTAATCTGCTGAGAAAAGCCCCAGGGTGGCTATTAAGGCCTCTGGATGTTGACTCTAGGTAAGGAGCTAGGCATGGAGCCCAGGTGACCACAGAAGCCTATTAATGGGCTCTCTGGGTTTGGCAATCCCTCTGGGAAGTCTGAAGTTGTTTTGCTGATCTCTGATTTACCCCCTCAGCCATCTCCCCTTTCCCCATTAATTTTCCCCACACTACCCATTTCTCCCTAAATTCCCTTTTCCATTTCACTCGTCAAAGCTCACTCTCTCAAGTCTCTTCCTCTGAGGCTCTGTACCTCTCGATTTTACTCTCCAGGCTTCCCAGGGAGCTCAGTGGTAAAGAATCTGCTAGCCTATGCAGGAGACACAGGAGACTTGGCTTCAATCCCTGGGTTGGGAAGATCCCCTAGAGTAGGAAATGACAACCCACTCCAGTATTCTTGTCTGGAAAATTCCATGGACAGACGAGCCTGGCTGGCTACAGTCCATGGGATTGCAAAGAGTCAGACACAACTGATCGCGACTGGGCCCAGTCAGCTGACACATGGAGCTCTGGTCTTCTTTGCAGAGCTTTCTGTGTGGCTCTCTGACTGGGGAGGATCTCTGTAGGAAGGCGTGTGTCTCTGCAGGAGGGAGTGGAGGTGGGCAGGTGACGTTTAGAGACACCAGTGCTCACAGGTGGGAATGTAACTGATGCTAAATTTTAGACTGAGTGGCTTCTATGGAAATGGAGGATTGAGATGGGGGAGACGAGGAAAGAGGGTAGGGAGGAAGAATGAATGTTTGAGGAGGTTGGAATGGCCATGACCCATGGATGGGCCCATGAGCTGACTAGAACGGCGCTAGCCCTCCCTGCGACATCAGCTCCAGGAGAGCAGGGACTTCACCTTTCTGGAGTCTCCTCAGGATTTGAAGAGGGCCTGGCAGGCAGCAAATGCCCAATATTTGTTGAACGAGTGAATGTTATTGTTGTGAGACTGCTGTTACCTAAAACTGCCCTACAAGTATTTAGAAGTTTGTCAGTTGTGCAGTGTCTTTTAGTTAACAAATATTTAGGAGTGACGAAATAGTTTGGGGAAGTAGAAATCAGCCCATTAAAGTTGGCCTTGAAGGACAGACTCGGAGTTTTGAGGTGGAAGAAGAGGTTGCAGTAATTCTGGTTGCAGGGAGGGGGCATTTTAGGAGCCAGACTCTACGGGACTCTTCACAAATTCTGCATCCGTCATCACAGCTCAGCTCCTTTCTAACTGGGCGAACTAGGGCAAGAGTCTCTTGTCGAATCTCTAAATTCTTCTCCTTGGCTGACTTATGAATGATCAATGTTGAGGCATTCAGACCTGAGGGCTTCTCTTTTTTCTCCTCCATGCCAGTGACCCTAAACAGCATGTATATGCAGATAATCCTTTTTTTTTTTAATCTCTCATCCACATTTGGGTACCCAACTGTCTAACTGACCTCTTGATTCGGCTGTGTGCTCACCTTTTTTTAACAATCAAACTGGAACTCTTGATTTCATGTCCCATTTCTTTTTCTCAAAACCTGTTTCTACTCCAATCATCCCAGCTCAGTTCCTGGCCCTGCCATTCACCCAGAGGCTTAAGCTGGAAACCTCTTTTTAAAGATATTTTTTATATGGGCTATTATTAAACTCTTTATTGTTAAAATACAGCTTCATTTCATGTTTTGGTTTTATGGCCACAAGATACGTGGGATCTTAGGTCTCCAAGCAGGGATTGAACCCCCGGCCCCACTCCTGCATTGAAAGGCAAAGTCCTAACCACCAGACCATGAAGGAAGTCCCTAGAAACCTCTTTAAATCCTCTTTTTCCTCACTTTCCTCCACATCCATTAGCAAGTCACAAAGGCTCTGTCTCAAAAACAGCCCCTTCATCTCCTCACTGGTGTGCATTCCACCTGCTCCTCGAGCCCAACCCCCACCATCTCCTGCCCTGACTCTCAGAGCAGCTGCCCAACTGGTCTTCCAGGTTTGCCTCTTGCACCCTTAGCAGCCTTACATCACACTAATTGAAATTAAATTCTGAAATTTAGTTTCAATTTGAAATTTTAATTCAGATTTGTCTTTGCACTGTTCTCATTCTACCCAGCGTTCCCATTGCATGGAATAAGCTCCAAATTCCTTGCCATTGTACAGAGCATTTTCCATCTGCGGCCTCTTTCCACCTCACTCCCCTCAACTCCCCCACTCCCTCTCCAGCTCCTGCTTGTTCAAAGCCTCTGTACTCAACCTTCCATCCTTTCTTGGTTGAATCCTTTCTCACCTTTAACCTCTCAGCTTAAATGTCACCTAGTTAGAGATGCCTTTTTTTTTCTTTAAAGGAAATTTTTCTTTTTTTAACTCCTTAGGTCTTTTTTAAACTTTATTTTATATTAGAGTATCATTAATTAACAATGTTCTATTACTTTCAGGTGTGAGTACATGCTAAGTCACCTCAGTTGTGTCCGACTCTTTTCCACCCTTGGAATGTAGCCTGCCAGGCTCCTCTGTCCATGGGATTCTCCAGGCAAGAATACTGGAGTGGGTAGCCATTTCCTCCTCCAGGAGATCTTCCTAACTCAGGGATCAAACCCACATCTCCTGCAGCTTTTGCATTACCGGCGGATTCTTTACCCACTGAGACACCTGGGAAGCCCTAGGTTCAGGGGTACAGCAAACTGATTCAGTTACACATATACATGTGCCTATTCTTTTCCAAATTCCTTTCATATTTAGGTTGTTACATAATATTGAGCAGAGTTTTCTGTGCTATGCAGTAGGTCCTTGTTGGTTATCCATTTTAAATATATGCCTTTTAAAATCAACCCAAAGTAGTCCAACCCACCTATTACTTTCTCACACAAGACTCTACTGTTCACGTCTCAGGACTCTTCACAGTGCATGATTATTTTATTTGCTGACTTGGTTATCCCCAATTAGGATGTAAGTTACATAAGATCAAGGACCCTGTCTTACACAATGAAGGCTCTCAACCTCTTAGAAAAGTATCTGGTACAGTCTTGGCACTCAGTAAACATTTCCTGAATAGATGGATGAGCTTCTGGGGGCCTCGTTTTCTTTTCTTTTTTCGTTTGTTTATTTTTAATTTAAGGATAATTGCTTTATAGTATTGTATTTGTTTCTGCCAAACAGTAACATGAATCAGCCGTAGGTATATGTATATCCCCTCCCTCCTGAGCCTCCTTCTCAGCTCCCTCTCCATCCCACCCCTCTAGGTGGTTACAGAGCCCTAGTCTGAGTTCCCTGAATCATACAAAAATGTGGAATGCCTCATGAATTTGCATAGGGGCCATGCTAGTTTTCTCTGTACCGTTCCAATTTTAGTATATGTGCTGCTGAAATGAGCATCCTCATTTTCTTATTCTGTGACCTGAAGGTAAAACATACAGCCCTGTTTCATAGAGTTGTTATGAGGATTAAATATGAAAAAAATCCTAAGAGATCAATAAATGTTAACCACTATTATAATTACTAATACTACTTCTAGTAACAGTCATACTAGTAGTGCCATTAGTCTTTCAACAGCCCTTATGAGGTAGTTAAAATTATCTAGAATTTACAAATAAGGAAATGAAGATTAGACATTCAAATAGCCTATGTTAAGATCACTTAGTATGCCTTAGAGCTTGAATTTTAAGAGTGAAGAGTTGGAAATGACTGATTTCTCAGTGATTAGAAGAAAGGTGTTTTCGATGGCATTACCAAGCTTTGGACAGAGGGACTCTAAAGGGAAGAGATATGTTATGCTGAGCAGGTATCTGGATATTCAAGGTTTGATGCCTAATAAACTATTGGGGATAGAAGTCTCACTCACGTGAGAGGTCAGCAGTTTTAGATTTGTATATCCAAGAATATAACCTCTCCATTGTGATCATAATACCATTATCTAAAAAGCTGTTCATTTAGTGTTGGCAGAAACACACATACACATTCTCCTTGAGGTCAAAAGAGAGTGCCAGCTCCTCAGATGGGCCCCTCGCTCTTACCTACCCCGCCCCCTACTGGAATTCCCTTCCGTGTTTTCTAAGCCTAGATCCTTCCTCACAGCATCCCGTATCCCTTTTGGAGGCTCACTTTGTGGGCCTCAAGCATTAACTTCAGGACCCAGAAGCAGGCCTTTGAGGTCTGATGTTGTATCATGCTTAGGTGATGTGAATTTTTTGGAATAAGAAAACAAAGTAGGATACCAAAAATTCTTTATCTTCTTATACCGATGTCTTTAAAAATAGCTAAAATTGGTCTAGCACTTATCATATGCCAGGGACTATTCTAAGTACTTTAGATGAATATAGAAAATGTTCATTCTAGGGAATAAGGAAAAGAAGAGTGATGAATAGAAGAGACAGAACAAAGGCTATAAAGATGATGGATAAAGATGATGGATAAGGCATTGTTTTATGGCTCAGCTAGTAAAGAATCTGCCTGCAATGTGGGAGACCTGGGTTCAACCCCTGGTTTGAGAAGAACCCCTGGAGAAGAGAACTGGCTACCCACTCCACTTCCCATACATACACACACACAGGTCAAGAAACATATATAACCAGCATCCCAAAGACCCATCCAGTGCCTCCTCCCTTCCCTGAGACAGAGACGATCAGGCCCAAGTTTCTCATAACCTCCATGCTATTCTGCCTCTTCGGCAGCTTCAAACACAAGAGCCATTGAATGTTAGGGACCTTAGGCATTGTCTAATCAACATGCCTCCCCCTTGTTTTGAGTTCAGAGGGGAAATGACTTGCTCAAGGTCCCACAGAGGGTTACAGAATCTGAATCTCCTCTTTCATGGGGTCACAAAGAGTTGGACACAACTGAGTGACTTTCACACACTTTAGAGTCAAGCCCTTCAAGGAAGAGATGGTCAACAGTCTCAAGTCTCTTAAATTGGGGGAAGAAAATTAGGTTCATATTTAACTTCAGAAAACTGTTTATATAGAGAACTTAGAACTCAGATTACTAGCAAAATGAGGGAGGAAGTATAAACAGAAGGTATAGAGAGTCTTCCACACATTTGACAGCAAACAGAAGTAGGCAAGAGGCATGGTTGCTAGAGAAGACAGCAAGGTAAAGGGAAATATTTGCTCAATTTGAGAGACCTATAAATTTTGAAAGGTAGAATGCAAGAAGCAAAAAAAGTGGGAGAAGAGTGAAGATGTGGAAAGGGAGGGGAATGATGGGTGCAAAACACCCTTCAAAGTTGATCTGAGACCAAACAAAGCTGAGGTTCTTAAGCTGGGATGCATCATGGAGTTACTTGGGAGTCTTAAAAACAATCAGTGCCTGGATCCCACCTCCAGAGCTTCTGATTTAACTGGTCTGGGAGTGCCTGGGCATCAAAACATGTAATATTTCCTAACTGATTCTAACATGCAGCTACGTTGGGAACTGCTGATCCAGGACTCAGAGACTCTCTTCTCTTTGAATCTGAAAATAAGAACTAAGAAAATGATGTAAGGATAGATCATTTGAATTGAAGACAAGTTTAACTGATGAAACTCACACATGTTGGCTTGGATCATCTTAGTGAAAAAAAAAAAAATTAAACAGGTGATTTGATTATCAGTGGAGCAGGAAGAAGGAAGTTTGAAGACAGAGGCTCCTCAAATAGCTACCATGAGGGGCACATGGAAGACTCCTGCAACAGAGGAGTGATGGACAACATGGAATAATGATGCTGTTGTGCCGGGGTATTTGTTGAGTCAGGATTTCACACAGATTGGTCCTCTTATAGCTGGGCTTCAAAGACTGATGGAGATTAGAGAAAGCTGATGGAGGGTGATCCACGGGCTCAGGAAGGTCAAAGGAAGAAGTCATTTGACCATAGAGTTCAGTGTTGGGCTATGGTTGGTTAGGAAACAAGCTGAGTAGATTTGGACAGTGGGAGAGAAAACCTGTAAGGTTGTGGTTAGAGAAAGGAACATTAGCAACTGAAATCCCAATTGGAAAATAATCCTTCAGGATCTATACCTCTTAGTGAGCATTAAAAATATTAAAAATGCAAGTATCATGTTTCCTCTATAATTCAAGGAAGCTTGGTGAGAGGAACAATAGACACTAATTCTCAGATCAATCATTAGACAGAGCTCTGCCAACAGCCAGTCCCTCTGTCCATCTTCGGGGCTCAGTATATACTAGGAAGAGGCTTACTGTGATAACCTCTCAGGATTTGTATAACTGAATCACTACATCAGCTTGTCAGGTTGCTTAGCTACACATGTCACACACCAATAAAAATATCTTTCCTTACCATGAGTTTCTTTCTGTGACTCCACCCCTCCCAACAGTTTTTTGATGTCTTCTCTCTCCTCCATACTCCCATCCCCCAAATGGCTGTCATAATCTTGATTTTAGAAACAGGGCATCTTCAGGGGAAAAACCTCAAGGTTCCCATTTGTTTTCTAGCACTAAACTAGCAAAAAAATTTACTGGCAATTCGTTTAAAGAGGTGGAGCCTTATTAAAACCAAAAACAAGTGGCTCATGGGAAACCTTTTGTGCACTTAAGCATAACTTCTCATTTGTGTCAGCCAAAAGTTGTACTGACTTATATTGTCCTGCATTTTAACCAAATTCAAGTATCGCATAATCATCACCAGTTTCATAATTTTCTTCATCTTGTTTTCTGTTACCAAAATGTTGAGTTTAAGGTAAAACTTCAACTTGTAAAGTGAGCAGGGCCAACTAGCCCTCAGCTGACCTGCTTGTTTCATTTGAAACGAAATTCACTTTTGCTCTTAATTCTTTCTCCTTCTCTCCTCTCCCCTGATTGCACCTATTACCTGGAAATGTCATTCAGGTCAGAGTTCTCAGATGCAATGTGGAATGGTTCTTATCTTCCAGACCAGGTGGCGATGTATTTGAAACTGCACAGTACTGTGGCTACAATGTTTAGACACAGGTGTGTAAGGGAGAAGCGTCTTATGACAGAATCTTATGTTTAAGGCAGCCTTCACAGAAATTTTGAGTTGCTTAGTTACAAGTGAGCTTGGTTATAAAAGTAGAATGTGAGTGTGTGCTTAGTCATTCAGTCATGTCCAATTCTTTGCGACCCCAAGGACTATAGCCCACCAGGCTCCTCTGACCATGGGGTTCCCCAGGCAAGAACACTGGAGTGGGTTGCCATCTCCTTCTCCAGGGTATTTTTCTGACCCAGGGGTTGAACCCAAGTTTCCTGCATTGTGGGGGAATTCTTTACCGTCTACCCATTGTGTGGATATATATATATACATCCATCCTACCTGTTTGCAAATGAAATCTACTGAAATCAAAGAAAACTTTATTTAAAAGTTATGCTATTACTAGCAATAATAATCATAATGCTTTATACTGTTCACTGTGCTTCCACATACATTTAGTATGAGTTCTTCAGAACTGTGTGGGGGACTCTCCTGGTGGTCCAGTGGCTAAGACTCCATGCTCCCAACACAGGGGGGCCTGGGTTCGATCCCTGGTCAGGGAACTAGATCCCCCAACTAAAAAAAGATCTTGCATAACACAGCGAAAGATCCCTCAAGCCTCCAGGAAGATCAAAGATCCTGAGTGCCACAACTAAGACCCAGTACAAATAAATAAATATAAAAAAGAACTGTGCGGGAAGTGGTTGAACATTCATTCACTCATTCATTCAAGCCAACTGTCCTATCTTGTGAGAGGGGCAAAAGTCCAAACAGCCACTTTGAGCTGAATGGACAGAGAGTTTGAGGAATGGCCAGGTACTTACAGAGGCTGATTGCATCCTAGGACTCAGAGGTCAAGAAGTGATGCACAAGGCATGCAGGAGGCTCTCATAATTTATGCAAATAATTCACACTAGAGTGAACAGCATGAGAGTTACCGAAACCTGAGAGCTGGGCAGGAAGGATGCTATTTTAGAACCAAGTCACCAGGTGGACATCACTGGGATTCATGTTTGGCAGCCCGCTGGAGCAACAGATTCTCACCTTGTCAAGGAGAAGGATTCATGCTCAACCACACAATATTTTGGGGACTCCACTCTCCCCATGTAGTTGCTGTCTTCTTTGTATCCGCTGATTGAGAAATCAGTCAGTCAGTCAGTGCTAAGTCACTCAGTTGTATGTGACTCTTTGTGACCCTCTGGACTGTAGCCCACCAGACTCCTCTGTCCACAGAATTTTCCAGGCAAGAATACTGGAAAACTGTGTAGCCATGTTGTCCTCCAGGGTATCTCCCTGACCCAAGGAATGAACCTGACCCAAGGATTGAACCCAAGGATTGACCCAAGGACTGAACCTTGGGTCAGGGAGAGTCTCCCACATCTCCTGCATTGGCAGGCAGATTCTTACCACTGCATCATCTGGGAAGCAATTGAGAAGCACATAAAGATAAAAACCAACTAGGAATCACTAAAATGCATTGTCTTATTCCATTCCAGCTGCTATAACAGAATACACAGATTGGGTGCCTTAAATCACAAACATTTATTTCTCTCAGCTCTTGAGACTACAAGTCTGAGATCAGGGTACCCACATGGTCGGGTTCTTAATGAAGTACTTCCTCTTAAATGTCCCATCATCTGGCAGAGAAAGAGGGAAAAAGAACTAACTCTCTTCCTCTTTAAGGATGCTAATCCCATCGTGGGGCCCCACCCTTAGACCTAATTACCCCCCAAAGGCCTCACCTCCAAATACCATCACCTTTGGGCTTCAACATATGGATGGGAGGAGGGGGACATAAACCTTCAGTTCACAGCATGCACCTTCCCCCATTCCCTCACAAGCCCATCCCCTTGCCTGTTCTCCCAGGCCCTAACTGGAGATTGCTTCCTGCTTGCCCAATGACCATGGGCCAGCTCTGATCCTGGCAGACAGCCACCTTCTCTGACATCCAGTGGGATGTGAACACACCTTCTCCAGCAAGACCTGAACCCCTTCTTCCAAGCCGTCTTCCCATGGGTCCTCTTTCTTAGTCCTATGGTACGCTTTAAAGTTCCTTTTACATCTTTGCAGTTACTCTTCTATCATAGTTTAATAACTCTTTGTAATAAACATCCCCTGTTTTACATTACTGTGTAGTTTCTATTTCTTGGTTGAACCAACATTAATACAAGTTCATTTGAAAAAGTAATGACACATACATGCATGAGATAATCAATCCACAAACAATAGCTGGAATAGAAAAGAATTCCTAACTTTCTCACAACCTCTATCTATAATCTTCCAGGTGTCCACAGTCAGTGGGTTGGGAGACCTTGGGCTAGAACTTCAGATTGGCAGAAACAAAAGCAGAATCCCTGACATGGAAATGGAGCTATTCAGAGACATGAACACCCTGGGGTGGGGTGGGGAAGCTTCGAGTGTTAGGGACCCATGTTGATGTTCATGGTCAGCCCTGCCTCATCCTCTTGATCCAGAATCTATGAACATCATAAAGATGAAATGTGTATTGGATTGAAGAGGTGGGGAGAAGGGAACTGGGTCTACTCTGTCAGGATGAGTTCAGACCCTGGACTGGGATGGAGCCTGCAGGTGGGGGAGGAGAGGCAACAGGAAACCTAATAGTGAAAATCTGAAGCAGTCTGGGGATAAAAGGGCAGAGCTGACATCAGCCATCTGTCAAGTACCTGATTGACAGGTGAACCTCTAAAGCAGGGGGTAGCAGGCAAACTGTTGGAGGGCACTCAGTGTACCAGTGGAGAAAGCATCACTGGGAAACAGGTCCTCTGACTCCTAAAGAGGATTCCTGTTTATCACACTGCTCATCCCAACAGGACTTACTATCAGGGGCAGAACAGAAGGTTTCCATCATTTCCGATCTTCTGGAACAGATTGAATAGCATAGAAATCATCTTTTTTCAGAAGATATTCATGGAATTTGCCTTTCAAAATATCCATATCTGGCTTTAGGAGGATTAGAGTTAAGGAAATATTTTAAATTCCTCTTCGGTTTTCCACCTGACTGATTTGGTGAGGTTTTTTTAAAGCCGTTCCCTAAGTCAATTTTGGTAATTTAAAATTCCTGAAAAAGACTATTGCTTTTATCAAAATATTCAATTTCTTTACTTAGTGTTGTGAAGTGTATTTCATTTCTAAAGTGAAAGTTGCTCAGTTGTATCCAACTTTTGCAGGCTCTATACAGTCCATGGAATTCTCCAGTCCAGAATACTGGAGTGGGTATCTGGTCCCCAGGAGATCTTCCCAACCCAGGTCTCTCACATTGCAGGGAAATTCTTT
Source organism: Dama dama (assembly GCF_033118175.1). NCBI lineage: Eukaryota > Metazoa > Chordata > Mammalia > Artiodactyla > Cervidae > Dama > Dama dama. The sequence goes on from NC_083706.1 coordinate 30,681,919, forward strand.
ACCAGCAGAGCCACTAGGGAAGCCCAAGAATACTGGAGTGGGTAGCCTATCCCTTCTCCAGCGAATCTTTCCGACCCAGGAGTCAAACTGGTGTCTCCTACATTGTAGGCGGATTCTTTACCAGCTGGGCTACCAGGGAATCCCATTTAATTTCTAAGTATCCTCTATATCATCTATGGTTAAAACCCAGTTCCCATACTAAATGATGTTATTGTGTTTTCCTCCTTTTCTTCATGGTCACAGATGCCAAGGATTTGCTTATTCAATATCTTTTCATAGAACCACCTCTGTATTTTCCATGCCAATTCTATTATCCATTTCTTTCTTTCTCTTTTTTTTAATTTAATAGGAGAAGTGTTACAGGGAATCTCAGGTGCAGAGATATGAGTTAATCATACTTCCTTCTATGTGACTCACTTTTACAATTGTTCTGTACTAGACTCGCTATTTCAGTTCTTTTATTTATTTTCTACTTTACTGTAACCCATACTCTCATTCCTTTCCTCTAAATAGACTTCTGCCAGTTCTCAGATCAGTATCTTTTCTAGAAAAATGTAATGTCTTTTTAAACTTATTTTAGCCTGTAATTTTGGAATTATTCATATTGCATGTTTCTATTAATTTCTTATTGCTGCCATAACAAATTATTTCAAACTCAGTGGCTTGAAACAACAAAATCATCATTTTACTGTCCTGGAGATCAGGAGTTCAAAGTTAACATAAGCTACCACCTAAAGTCACTGGTCTAAAATCAAGGGGTTGCTAGGGTTGGGGTTTTTTCCTCAAAGGTTCTGAGAGAAGAATCTTGTTTCCTTGACTTTTTCAGTCTCTGGAGGCCACATAGGTTCAGGACTCCTTCCTTGCTTCTCTCCAATCTCTTGCTTCCTTCACATCTCCTACTCCTGACTGAGCCCACTGCCTCCCTCTGATAAGGACTCCTGTTAACAGCACTGGCCCACCCGGATAATGCAGGCTACTCTCCCTCCATTCACATTACTTGATCACATTTGCACAGGTTTTGGGGATTAGAATGTGGCCATCCTCAGAGGACCATTTTTCAGCGTGCAACAATGCTCACCTAATTCATTCTTCTAACCGCTGTGTAGTACTCATGGCATACATGCACATCCTTCACCTATCCATGCTCCTAGAGACAAACACCCACTACTATTTACATCTCTTCAATAAATATACGCTTACAAGTCCCCTGAAGAATCTGTGTAAGATTTCTCAAGGCTCTATAGAGGGACAAGGAGGGTGAAAGGAGCTGATACAAACTACCAACCCCTACCCTCTGGAACGGTACAAGGGTCTAGAAAGGTATCAATACAAATCCCGTGTAAAGACTTAAATTTTTATTTTGTGTATTTTTGAGTGCGCTGTCTTTGAGGCTGCACACAGGCTTTCTCTAGTTGCAGCAAGTGGGGGCTACGCTCTAGTTGTGGTGCGTGAGCTTCTCACGGCAGCGGCTTCTCTTGTGGAAGCACGGAGTCTAAAGCACAGGCTCAGTAGTTGTGGCACACAGGCTTAGCCACCCTGCGGTCTGTGGGAACCTCCCAGGGATGGAACCTGTGTCCCCGGCATTGGCAGGCAGACTGTTAACAGTAGATCACCAGGGAAGTCCCCCATGTAAAGAATTTTGCCAATTCCACCTTGCTAGGAGACTTGAAAACAATTTTCCCTACAGGGAAAAAATTTCATGCCATAGCCCTGTGTCATACCCAGAAGAGTTACTGATTGCAGTGTGCAGACAGGCCATTTCTCCAAAATGTCTATTGCTCTCCACCTGCAGTGCAAGGAGTTTCTTATTTCCCACACATCCCTGCTAACACTTAGTAATACCTATGTAAGGTCAGGGCAGTCAAGATGGCTGTTCTCTTGCTCTCTGCACCTCTCCTGCTCCAGCAGACCCTGCTTGCCTATCCAATACTCTTGGTTATAGGGCTTAATTAGTCACTGCCTTCCTGCTTGCCCCCTGCCCCAGCCACTGGTTTTCCTGGTCATTGATGAGCTAATCTGATGTCAAGTCCACCTATAAAGGGAGACTCCTGCCCCCTCGGGTATCGAAGATGACTGTCATTTTCTGCTTGCTGTCTGCTGGTCAACTGATATCTGCTGGGGTTTCAATCCAGGATCCTTTTGCTCAGGACATGTAAGATTCCCCTGTCCAATAAACTGTTGATATCTCTGGCGCTGTCTCTGGGTTCTTTCTCTGGTCATAAGGTTGGGCAACCGTAAGGCTTGCAAGTCTGCAGGGTGCGGCCCAACAACCTGATTTTCTAATAATTTACGATTTTACAGGAGTTAATATATTCTCATTATTGTCATCAAGTTTCTACAATAATTAGTGAGGTTGACCATCTGTTGATATACTTGTTATCAGTTCTGCTTTTTACTACTAGGAATCTTCACTCATTTTCTTCCAGGGTATTTCATTTGTGGTGGTGGTTGATATTCTTGTTTTTATCCATTTTCTGAAATTCGTTGCTTTCTCGATTCATTACTTGTCAGTTATAAATACTGCAAATACCTTCTCTCAATATATTATGCATCTCAACTTTTCTATGTTGCCTTTTATTTAACAGAAATCTTTAATTTTGACATAGTCAAACTCACTAACTTTTTACCTTAGCGTACAAGTACTTGCTTTCTAACTCTTAATTTTTACATTTATTTTCATTTCTTCCTTCTTTTTATTATTTCTTTACTCTTTTTTTCTCTAGAATATTGAGCTAAATGCCTACATAATTTTCATCTTTCAGTTTTTAATCAGTGAATAATGGTTAATATTCCTTTGGTGAGAGATGTTTTTGAATTTGACAAATTTTAAATAAAATTTTATTGTATTTTGCTTCAATCTTTATCCAAATATTTTTCTGCTTTGAGCTATTCCCCATCTACTACTTTGCAGATGTTAGGTGCATTCCCATAGTTATATTTTATTATAACAGGACTAAAATAAATATATCACTGGAATATTACAAAAATATATTACTGGAAATTGCAATCTTCATGTCATAAAGAGGAAAAGAAGAGTATCCAATAGCAAGTGAAAAAAAATTGCAAGTACAAGTCAAGCCCAGCCATTTCTTCCTATCGTAATTTCACTTTCTTTTTCTAAGTTGTTAAATTTTAAAACTTGAGATTAAAGTGTTGGTTTTGCTTTGTATGATAATGATTTGTGGCAACACTTAAAATCATTTGATATAGAAACAGTAAGATTAGAAAAGGAAATTGAAAGTCATTTTTCAAGCTTAATGTTATACAATTTTTTAATCATTGCAGGGAGAATAAGCTCGTTTATACAGAACACGTATTTCAGCCAATGCAGCAGATACAAACTGCAGCTTTAAGGAAACAAAAGAAATATAGATGCTGAACTATAGTTTGTTCATTTGTTCAACAAATATTAAAGACCCATCACGTGCCACTGTTCTGAACTCTGGGAATACAGCAGTTGATAGAGTAGGTAAGATCTACATTCGAATGGAGCTTTGACGTGAGAGATGCTGTAATAAAGAAATAAACAGGTAAATAAAGTAATTTTACTTCAGGTATTTCCCAGGAAAAAGATAAAATGTGGTGGCCTGTGAGCCAACAACTTACCGATAAGAAGCAGCCTTCCCTCCACACAGAGACGAACCTGGGCGGAGCCACAGCAAATGCCCACGAGCCCATAATGACCTGCTCTTTATCCAGAACGCAACAAGATCTTGGCACGTTAGCATGGACAGCTAGGAATGAGAAAAACTGTTGCACAGGCTTGTTCATCACAGAATTCATTACACAAACAGGATTGACTGTTACACTCTTCTGTCACAATAAGAGATGCAACAGGGAGAGGTAATGTTTTTGCAGGAAGACTAAAGTGTCTATGAATTGTTTTGTTTGTTTTTGGAGGGTGTGGAGAAAAAAGTAGTCCAGATAGCCAATAGAATAGACTTCTCAGCGATGATTGCCACTTCTCAGGGCTGTTGGAAGGGTAACCACAACCCAGCTCTCAACACAGGAATTCAAACATCCCCATACTGCATGTTTCTTCTACCCAAACTTTTCATCCTATCAGCAGAGTTCCTTCTCAGTTCTTCCCCCTCCAATTTCCAGCCCAGCTAGCTCTAGGCTTTCACATTCCTGGTCTTTCCCCAGGCATCTAAATCTGTTTATTTCTTACCCGAACAGTGTATTTCCACCCAATTCAATATCCTCTGAACTCCTAGGCTTACATCTCAGTTCAGTTGCTCAGTCGTGTCCAGCTCTTTGTGACCCCATGAATCGCAGCACACCAGGCCTCTCTGTCCATCACCAACTCCTGGAGTTTACTCAAACTCATGTCCATCGAGTCGGTGATACCATCCAACCATCTCATCCTCTGTCATCCTCTTCTCCTCCTGCCCCCAATCCCTCCCAGCATCAGGGTCTTTTCCAATGAGTCAACTCTTTGCATGAGGTGGCCAAAGTACTGGAGGTTCAGCTTCAACATCAGTCCTTCCAATGAACACCCAGGACTGATCTCCTTTAGGATGGACTGGTTAGATCTCCTTGCAGCCCAAGGGACTCTCAAGAGTCTTCTCCAACACCACAGTTCAAAAGCATCAATTCTTCAGTGCTCAGCTTTCTTCACAGTACAACTCTCACATCCATACATGACCACTGGAAAAACCATAGCCTTGACTAGATGGACCTTTGTTGGCAAAGTAATGTCTCTGCTTTTTAATATGCTATCTAGATTGGTCATAACTATCCTTCCAGGAATAAGCGTCTTTTAATTTCATGGCTGCAATCACCATCTGCAGAGATTTTGGAGCCCAAAAAAAATAAAGTCTGACACTATTTCCACTGTTCCCCCATCTATTTGCCATGAAGTGATGGGACCGGATGCCATGATCTTAGTTTTCTGAATGTTGAGCTTTAAGCCAACTTTTTCACTCTCCTCTTTCACTTTCATCAAGAGGCTCTTTAGTTCTTCTTCACTTTCTGCCATAAGGGTGGTGTCATCTGCATATCTGAGGTTAGTGATATTTCTCCCGGCAATCTTGATTCCAGCTTGTGCTTCTTCCAGCCCAGCGTTTCTCATGATGTACTCAGCATATAAGTTAAATAAGCAGGGTGACAATATACAGCCTTGACGTACTCCTTTTCCTATTTGGAACCAGTCTGTTGTTCCATGTCCAGTTCTAACTGTTGCTTCCTGACCTGATACAGATTTCTCAAGAGGCAGGTGAGGTGGTCTGGTATTCCCATCTCTTTCAGAATTTTCCACAGTTTATTGTGATCCATACAGTCAAAGGCTTTGGCATAGTCAATAAAGCAGAAATAGATGTTTTTCTGGAACTCTCTTGCTTTTTCGATGATCCAGCAGATGTTGGCAATTTGATCTCTGGTTCATCTGCCTTTTCTAAAACCAGTTTGAACATCTGGAAATTCGCGGTTCACGTATTGCTGAAGCCTGACTTGGAGAATTTCGAGCATTACTTTACTAGCGTGTGAGATGAGTGCAATTGGCTCACATCTAAACCTCAGCAAAAGAGACAGCCGCTTTAGATACTAAGGCCACCCACTAGAAGGCAATGACAAGTTATGAGAACAAAACCCTTTCTCACTTTTACCTCCTATTGTGCTTTGGCATTGTATTTTCAGTAACAACTGGTGTGTGTGTGTATTTCAGGTTTTAGAAGTTCTATAGCCAGCATGTGATACAGTAACTTCATGGTACTGACAAGTGTCTGTACAAATTGTTAAACTGCTTCTGATTATATTATATTGTGGCTTTCCTTGACTGAGAGGCTTCCCTGGTTGCTCAATGAAGAATCTGCCTGCAATGCAGGAGACTTGGGTTTGATCCCTGTGTCAGAAAGATCCCTTGGAGAAGGGAATGGCAACCCACTCCAGTATTCTTGTCTGAAGAATTCCATGGACAGAGGAGCCTGGTCTTATATATAGTACATGAGGTCACAAAAAGTCGGACATGACTGAGTGACTATCTCACTTTCCTCAATTGACCTTATAAGTTATTTAATTGCAATATATAGTTTGTCTCATGGTGCTTCTTAATTTAAGACAACTAGTCTGAAGATAAGATGGAAGAGAAAAACATATTTACCATAGCATCTAAAAAGTAAAATACTTAAGAAAAAAGTTTTAAATGTGCAACTTGATGTGAGAAACTTTTAAAGCCCTCCTGAAGACCTCAAGGGATTTAAAGCATACGGCCCCAAAATATGCCACTCTAACGTAAGAATTATTTTGAGCTAAAGGCAGATGAAAAGCAGCCAACACACACAAACTTTCTTGCTTTTCCTTCCTCTATTAAGAAGGAGAGAATAATTTTTAATCAGTCAGTCAGTTTAGTTGCTCAGTCATGTCCGGCTCTTTGTGACCCCATGAACTGCAGCACACCAGGCTTCCCTGCCCACCACCAGCTCTCAGAGGTTTGCCCAAACTCATGTCCATCGAGTCGGTGTTGCCATGCAACTAGCTCATCCTCTGTCGTCGTCCCCTTCTTCTCCTGCCTTCAATCTTTCCCAGAATCGGTGTCTTTTCCAGTGAGTCAGTTCTTTGCCTCAAGTGGCCAAAGTATTAGAGTTTCAGCTTCAGCATCTTATCAACCCAGAGAAATCTGCATAATAAACCTTTCTAACTAGTCCTTATCTTCAATTAGTTTCACCCATATGTGTACCTACCCACAGTTTACCACCCCTTAGAAGCCTAAACCCCTTATCCTTTGTTTTGTCACTTCTTAGCAAATTTCTTGTTCTTTTGCTAAGATGCTACATAAGCCCCAGTTCTAACCACTGCTTTGAATTATTCATCACTGAAGTTTCTCCTGTGATTAGCTCAGCATTTGGTAATCAAGTGTTTTCTCTCATTATTCGTTTGTTACTCTAATTTGCAGGGCCCCTGCTGAAGAACCTACACGTTAGAGGGGAAGTTTTTCCTCCCCTATAACTTCAATGTAAATAAATACATAACCTTATATATCATGAATGGAAAGACTCAGTAGCAAAAAGGTGCCAATTGTCCCAACGTTAACTTCTAAATATAGCATTATCCACTTAAAATAACACCATAAAGTTCATGTGGGAAAATAAATTTAAATAGCTAGAAAAACTAAAAGAAAAAAAGGAATGTGGGAGATTCAGTTTACCAGATATTTAAAACAAACCACAGAATCTTCATAACTACATGTCTGGTATATAAATAGAAAGACCTGTGGATTAGAAAAAAATTTCAAAAATTTTCAGTACAAACACATTCGGTAATATAGTATATGATAAAGATGACATTTATATCAATAAAGATGGATCTTTAGATTAACAGAACTGATTGTCCACATAAAGAAAAGATAAAATAAAATTAGATCTGTACCTCACATTATACATAAGGATAAACCTTCAGTTATAGCAAGTATTTAAAAACAAAAGTTTTTAAAAATTGCAAAAGGTAATATAAGTGAATTCCTTGCTAACCCTAGAGGAGGCAAGTCCCTTACATGACTGAAAGCCATGTTATAAAATTAAAGAAGATAAATTACATATGTATTTTTAAATCCATTAACATAGTAAATATGCCATAAGCAAAGTAAATGACAAAATGATAAACTGGAGAAAAAATGCAAATCATATGACAAATACCACTCTCCTTAATAGGTGATAAACTCCTAAGGCACTCCAGGAAATAAAGAAGACTAGGAAGAACCCAATAGAAAAACAGGTGGTCTATGCCATACCACCCTGGATGCACCAATCTCATCCAATGAAAAGGCAGGCAAAGCACATAAAAGACATTTCATAGAAAAAGAAATATTCATAGATAAAGTGAAAGTGAAGTCGCTCTATCGTGTCCAACTCTTTGCGACCCCATGGATGGTAGCCTACCAGGCTCCGAAGTCCATGGGATTTTCCAGGCAAGAATACTGGAGTGGGCTGCCATTTCCTTCTCCAGGGGATCTTCCCAACCCAGGGATTGAACCCGGGTCTCCTGCATTACAGACGCTTTACCGTCTGAGCCACTAGAGAAGCCCCATTCATAGCTAAATGGGTTACAAATTAATATGAGAAATACAAATAAAAATGGCATTCCTTTACCACGAAGGGGGGAATGATGCAGGCCTGTGCAGGAGAATCTGGTGATATCTGCCTAAACTATGGGTTCAGTGGCCCTTGAATCTGGCAATCCCACATCTGGGCTTTTTTCCAACAGTTACATCTGCACACATAGTAAGTGAAAGTGTACAAGACTATTTATTGTGAGAGGGTTTGGATGGGACCCAAATAAAACACGGCATATTTACAAAATTAATCCTATGCAGCTGTGAAAAAAAGCAAAATGAGTGCCTTTTCTGTACCAACGTACAGAGGTGTTCAGGGTGTCCTGTTAAGCAGAGAAAACAGTGTGCAAATCTCAATACAATATGGGCTGCATTTTTGTGTCATAAAATGAGGAGGGTGGGAACAGTATGTTCTGTCCTTACCTGTCAGCATCTGCAAAAAGCAATATTGGAAAGATAAATAAGCCAACAAACCAGAAGTAGTATGAAGAGGAGTAAGTGAGAGAGGACAGGATGGATGGGAAGGGGCAAGGGTGAAGTAGATTTCTTCCTGTGTGCCTTTTATACCATTTTGATTTTGAACTGTCAATGCATTACTAACTTGGAAAAAATACAGTGTTCTTTGAAATAAGAGGTTATTTTCATTTCAAATGAGACCAACAACATGGTCTTGAATGCAAACAAGACAGTTTTTTAGTTTCCATACTTTACAACATGACTTCTCAGCTGTTTTTTCTTTATGGTACAAGTCACGGTGGATATTTACATCTAACCTCAAAATATCTCCCTCCTTGCACACTCACACCCTCACACTGTATCCCCACCAGTCCCTCTTCCCACCCACCATGTCCCCATTGAGTGAATGAGGGCCTTCACCTCCAAGCCTCTGACACCAGCTATGTTCGTTCCTTCATCAGATTTATGTGCCATTTGCAGAAAGCTGAATCCAAAGCATTAAAAGCCATCATCCCACATATGTCCAGGATATAATTAAAAAAAGAAAAGAAAGCTGCCGCGAAACTAAAACACTTTGATAATGACAATAAAATTGTGAAGTGAGGGTTGTCCTTGATCGGCTTCTATCTCCCTTTCTAAGGACCACCTTCCACACTGTGCTGAACTCTTCCCTGGGATGCTCAGTTCCCACCTGTTACCCAAAACCTTCCTATGATTAGTAAGAAGCGCTCCGATGTGTTGGGGACACATAAGGTAGCTGTTATTTATCATGTATTCATTTATTCTCTCCCTGCCTATTCCAGCTAGTGTTTTAGAAAGTAGGCAGGATTACTTTCTGGGGCTTGGGGGGTTTTTTAATGGAAATAGAATCCAGAGAAATAAATAACTTCCCATTATCCCAAGAACTGCAAGTAGCAAAATCAGGATTGGAATCTAGGTTCATCTCATGCCTAAACTTGCTCCTCTTGCCTGACCCATGTACACACTATCCCCGTATTTTCCTCCTGGAGCAAGTAAGATCCCTCCCTCTCTCCCTCCCCCTCCCTTCTTTCCCCTTCCTCCCTCCCCCTCCCTCTCTCTCCCTCTCCCTCCTGCCTGTCCAATATTCCTAGGGAGTTATTAAATTTGCTCCAGTCATAAGGGCTAATAAAGTTGTAATAACAGCCTGTCACACATAAGAGGTAAGGTTCATTGAGCACTTACTGTGTGATAGTCACTAAGCAAAATGGTTTACTTATGCAATACTATGCTTACCAGATTTTTAAGAAGTAGGCATTACTATTACTTTCATTTTACAGATGAAGACATTTAGGCTTAGAGGGCAGAGTGTTCCCAGGTCATGGTTAAGAAAAGGCAGAGCCTGGATGGGACCAGGCAGCAAATTGTGAACCTGGTCCTTGACCATCACACAGGTTTGCATCCCCCATTCATCCCTCCAAAGACACCTGTAGCTGAAGACAACAGTCTTGGAAAGCACAAAAATCACAAGAAATAAATCTGAATTAGTGAGCTCCTAATGTCTAGCTGCAGTGGAGAAGGAAATGGCAACCCACTCCAGTGTTCTTGCCTGGAGAATCCCAGGGACGGGGGAGCCTGGTGGGCTGCCGTCTATGGGGTCGCACAGAGTCGGACATGACTGAAGCGACTTAGCAGCAGCAGCAGCAATGTCTAGCTGGGAGATATTTGGTGCTTGAAGGAGCTTTCTAAAGGACTTTCGCAGATCTTTCAAATATGCATATTTCCTCTGTAGCCTAGTCTTGGCTGCCCTGAAATCAACCCAGGTTGAGTTTTTATAGTGAATCTAAAGAAAACTATCTTTCTCCTTTAGATGTCATGGGATTCACGGTATATGCCTCTAAAGAAACTATAACCACAGTTCGACAACTTGTATCCCTACAATACCTGGTCAGTCGGCAGCTTCCAGGGCCATTTAGTCTAATATTTCAGCAACAAACCTCTTTTTTCCAGCTCTTTCTAAGTGCAGCTTTCCCTTAGTCAGAGAGAGAAGCTAGAAATGCATTCTCAGGCAAGCATTTTCTCAAGAATGTTCAGGAATCTTTAAGTCCATAAGATGCTTTGGTCCTTTCCCAAAGTGTGAGTTAAATCATTTGGGGAAAAGCTTTCAATGGACGGACACCACACACGCCTTTTTTTCTCACTGGAACTTAACCACACTTACCTCACACAAGAAAGGAAGGAGTGGTAGGAGAATCCTTTATGTCCTCCATTTCTCTTCCTCCATTTCAAACTAGAGTTGGTCTCCACCATCAAAAGAACAGAGGGATCACCACTGAAATGCAAAGAGAAAAAAACATTCATTCTCTGCTGTTGTGATTCAATAGGCCCAGCCATAAACATATTGTTAAAGGTAGTTACCCTCCTTATAAGCAACTACTGTTATTTGAAGGGTCATTTTGACTGTATACTATTTTTACCTTTTCCCTGAGCTACCAGGGAAGCCCTTACCTTTCTGAAGTTTCTGTATTTGATTTGATTTTTTGGCTGTGGCATGCAGGATCTTAGTTCCCTAACTAGGGATCAAACCAGTGCCCCTTGCGGTGGAAGCAAGTCTTCTTAACCACTGGACCACCAGGGAAGTCTCTCAAGTCTCTTTTAGAGCAAACCATTCTCCTATAGTTTTATTGTTTATATAATACCTACTTGTTTACATATCACCTATGGCTGCTTTCATGCACAGAGTTGAGTAATTGGAACAGACACCACATGGCTCACAAAGTCAGAGATATTTCCTATCCGGCCCTTCACCCAGAAAAGTTGGGCAATCCCTGCTTTGGAATGTCACCCTCTTCAAGACATAATGCTTAGTGGTTAAGGGTTTTATACTGGAGTCAAAGCAAGAATTCCAATGAGAATTCGGTGCCACAGCTTTGCTGGCTGTGCTCTGAGCCAGGTTTCTTAACTTCTTCTAAATGTCAGCTTTTTCATCTCTAGAACAATATCTACAAGAACAACATTGGCTCTTGGGGTTGTGAGGATTCTGTGAACTACCCACCACATGTAAAGCACAAACTATAATACTTGGTTGGGGCTTCAAAGATGGCATAATGCTAAGGGATCTGCCTGTCAAGCTGGAGACATGGGTTTGATCTCTTGGTTGGGAAGATCCCCTGGAAAAGGAAATGACAACTCACGCCAGTATTCTTGCCTGGGAAATCCCATGGACAGAGGAGCCGGGCAGGCCACAGTCCATGGGGTCACAAAGAGTCAGATATGACTTAATGACTGATCACAACGATTAGTAATACCAAGAATCTTTTCATGTGCTTGTTGGCTATTTGGCTATAGTATTTGAAGCAAGTCCTCAAGAAGAATATGCTATTATTATCAATATTATAATGGAGATGATGATTGACATTTTGGCTAAGATTTATAGGCCTGCAAGCATAATTAATAATCTGAGAAGACTTTTTAGGGGTAGAAACGTCTTCTTGGTTTATCATCTCTTAAAGTCCTATGACCAGAGAATGGCTTGTCAGTGCTCACTGGGGACCCTCCGGAGACATCAGGTGTTAGTATGAAGATCCTGTCTTCCTCCAGTCCCTGCCTTCCTCCTCCTTCCTCGCCTCCCTTTCATCTCTCACCTCTTACTCTTTCCTTCTGTGGTCTGGCTCTGCCTGTGAACTGCTCAATGTTTCAAGTGCAGTGTTTCCTCCCCCCTCATTTCCAGCAAACTGTACTTGTCCTGCCACTCAATGAGTTAGAGCTTCAACTCCCAGCTCATTGAAAGCCAGCTGATGTGATAGATGAGCTAGTCTTGCTAACATATGAGTGCCTGAGGTTACCTCTTAGCACTCCAATAAGGTCTTTTGGATTTGTAATGCCTTACCCAAAGCAACCATTCTAATCAGTCTGGGAACTGCAGGCACTCAGGCAGCCAGCTAAGGAAGAGTTGTTAGGGCCAGAGATCATTTGGCACTCTTCCAACTCACAGTGTATAAGTGTCTATAAATAAAATGCACACTAAGTCGCTTCAGTCGTGTCCAACCAACTCTTTGCAACCCTGTGGACCATAGCCCACCAGGCCCCTCTGTCCTTGGGAGTCTCCAGGCAGGAAGACTGGTGTGAGTTGTGTTCTCCTCCAAAGGATCTTTCCAACCCAGAGATCAAACCCACACCTCATAGCTCTCCTGCACTGGCTGGCAGATCCTTTAGCATTAGCACCACCTGGGACGCCCTCACCAGGGAGCAAACCCATGCCCCCTGCGTTGGAAGGGCAGAGTCTTAACCACTGAACTACCAGGGGATTCTACATCAAATGAGTCTAGGATAATTGATAAAGGAATACTTGGGCATTTGTTCTGGTTAGCACAGGTAGGGAAGAGATCTGGAAACAAACACTCATCCTCTTACAGGTGCTAATGACACTTCATCAAGCCCCCCTGAGTTGGATCACTAGCTTCATCATTACTTCACCCAGCTTTTCTCCCCAGCATCATATCCCATCCTGAGGATGTAGGCCCTGCAAGAGACCCAGGATCTGGGATGAGAAATGGGGACAGCTTCTTGCTGCAATCAACTCTTGGTGCTCTAGCCATAAGAACACCTAATCCAAGCTGGGTTTTCTTCCAGGAATTTGAACTTTGGTTATAATCCCAGGTATGAACATTCCAGAGACAAGGAAACCAAAACTCAGATTAGCTGTTCAAGTTCCCACAGTAGATAGAATGGTGAGTCTTAAATTCAAATCTCTTAGACTCCAAAGGTGGCTCAGTGGTAAAGAATCTGGCTGTCAAAGCAAGAGACACATGTTCGATCCCTGTGTCAGGAAGATCTCCTGGAGAAGGAAATGGCAACCTACTCCAGTATTCTTGTCTGGGAAATCTCATGGACAGAGGAGCCTGGCAGGCTAGAGTACATGGGGTTGTAAGAGTCAGACACGACTCAGCAACTAAAAACAAAACAAGACTCCAAGGCCCTTTATCTGACTGCTATACACACTATCTCTTGAAAAAAAAGATGGTTTTAACCACCAGTGATAAGTAATCAGGCTTTTTCACCACCTCAAAAACAAAATTTAATAACACAGGCCCTTCTTTAAATGTTTATAATAGGGGGCCCAAAGTATTAGCCATGGTCACCCAATAAATTCAACACCTTATTATAAAAATCTTACCCAATTCTTATAGCATGCACTGCTATAGAATGAACAAAGAGAATAGACACCCCTGCCTGTGCTGCATCAGAATACTTTATAAGTTAATTTTCCCATGTCCATGCACTTGTGCTAGATGGAGACCTCCTTTGCCCCCGGAGCTTCCAGGCTCTGAAAGGATAGCCTGGGCCATATTTTCTTTCCTTCTGTCCTACAACTGAGCAAGTCAGTTGTTTCTATTCACCTGTTAAAAATTCCTGTTGTGTTTCTTTGTTGAATGGGAAGGCAAGACTGACCTAGTGTTTAGAATTAGAGTTTTTAGAATTAGAGTTCTGATGAGTCTGATGATGAATGCCAAATGATATGGTACTTGCTTTCCATTGGATAGGTTTTAAAAAGTCATGTGACAATTCATTCATAAAAGCCTATTATTTACAATATGTAATAAATTACATCCTTTGCCACTATTTAAGCTTACGATGACAAATTTCAGAATGTCAAGTTGAAGATACACGTGGCAGTACTTACTTTCCCAAGTAACTTTAAGGTATCAAAGTAAAGAAGTTTGAAGATCAATGGATACCTGTGTTAACCCCCAGTACAGAGCCAGGGAATGAACAGGCATAGTCAGAGGCTAGGCTGGAGGTGGTGACTGGGAAGTCTTGAAGGGCTAGGAGTGCCCACCATGGTGGCCACTTTGCTGAGGGGGACCAAGGCTCAAAGACAGGAGAGAGTCTGGCATATTTGGATATGACTGTCATGTAGCTTCAACACAGGCAAGTGGCTTTATAAAAATGAGACTACGAAGGACGGTGGAGGTTCACCTAAGGAAAAAACAACCTATGCTAAAGATACCTTCTTATGAATTTCCTTCTTTATGATTCTGGGCTTAGGGTGATTGTTGAAATGGACTTGGATCCAATGAACCTGGGTTGCATCCCATCTCCCCTCCTCTTATCTGTGAGAAGTTGGACAAATGATCCTCTAGGTCTTTACTTCAGTATCTGTAAAGAGAAGAAAACTAAGAGTACTTATTCACAGAGCTGCTTTTAAAATTAAGATAACCCATATGAAGCATTTGGTACAATGTCCGGTATATAATAAGCACTAAGAAATATTGGCTACTTATATTCTTTCCAATACTATACTGATCCAATCATTCTGCTTAAAATCCTTGAGTTGCTTCCTTTTGCCTTCAGTAAGCCCAAACCTTCTAAAGTTATCTGAAGCGTCCCCCTTCCTGTGTGTTAGTGGCAACTCCTATCCAGGCCACTTCCCAGAACTGCAATGAGAGAAGTGATATCACGGTCAAGAAGTATCACCAGGAGTAAGTTCAAATGTCACAGATAATGTGGCACTGAAGGGCCTGGTGACCCCCTGTTAGTCCAGGAAGTCGGGGATCTCTCCCTGTATCTAGCTCTGTCCCCACCACCTCTCTGCTGTCCTAGCTCAAGCTTCTACAGGACGGTTAGTGCCTTGGGGTGTCAGATCTTTGATGAACTTGTATTAAAATGATGCCGAGAAAAGGCAACACCCTCCAATTCTGAAATGACAAGCCTTTGTGGAGGGATGCTCAGCACAGTGAAATAGAGAGAGGGAAGTTACCCAGCGATTTTGAAATATGTGGTTGGAATTGCCCCAATCAAAATATTTTTTAGTTCCTTTTTAATCACTTTTTTTTTTTCTGTTTTATTATTTTATTCTGTTTGAGGGAGAAGTTTCTCAGATGGGAGTGGGAGGCGTGGGAGGGAGGCCATTAATATGAGTCCTATCCTAGTTTTCAGCACTCCTTCCCCAATGTCTCATCTCTACTGGCAGAGAGGAAACCAACAGCTTTGTCTCACTGGTGACTAGAAGCCCTGCAAGTATTTGCAGCATCCTGATTCTGATCACAGTTCTGTGTGTATATGCTCAGACACAGGGCTCACTCACTCTGTGTGTGTGTGTGTGTGTGTGTGTGTGTGTGTGTGTGTGTGTGTGTGGAGGGGTTTCAGGAGAAAGAGGGCAGGATCCCCTATTTCTGCCCCCAAAACTTCATATCTCACCCATAACACCAAAAATGACAGAGGACACATTTCAGGTATATCTTGTAAGACTTATCTAAAGGAATGACTATCTGATTAAATGAGCCTATCTAGGAAAATTTCTATATCTCTGGCTTTCATGAATAAGGGGATAGCTATCCCATCACTGAGACAGGACTTATGAGTCCAGCGTTTTACCTTATAAACTTGAGGTCCCCATGAAATTGTTAAATGGAGATCATCAGAAGGCAGTTAGATACACAGGTCTGAAGAACAAAGGGAGATCTGCATGGGAGGTACCGATAAGCTTGTATTTAAAGCTGCAGACGCGCTTGCCCAGGTAAAATAAACATTGCTAAGAAAGGAACATGGACCTGGAGTCTGTCATACAGAGCAAAATAAGTCAGAAAAAGAAAAACAACTGCTGTATATTCACTCCAGACACCCTGGAGTGTGAAGTCAAGCAGACCTTAGGAAGCCGGCCCAGCATGGCTTATAGCTTCACTGAGTTACACAAGCCCCTTCTCCACGAGGCTGTGATCCCTGAGGGAATCTAGAAAAATGGTACAGCTGAACCTATTTGCAGGGCAGGAATGGAGACACAGACATAGAGAACAGACATGTGGACACAGTTGGGGGGGGGGGAACAAATTGGGAGACTAGCATTGACATACATACACTGCTGCTAAGTCGCTTCAGTCGTGTCCGACTCTGAGCGACCACATAGACGTCAGCCCACCAGGCTCCCCCGACCCTGGGATTCTCCAGGCAAGAACACTGGAGTGGGTTGCCATTTCCTTCGCCAATGCATGAAAGTGAAGTGAAAGGGAAGTCGCGCAGTCGTGTCCAACTCTTAGCGACCCCATGGACTGCAGCCTACCAGGCTCCTCCCTCCATGGGATTTTCCAGGGGTGCCATTGCCTTCTCCGATATATCGTGTGCAAAATAGCCGGGGAGCACTTGCTGAATAGTATAGGGAGTTCAGTTCTGTGCTCTGAGACAGCCTAGAGGGTGGGGCTGGGAGGGGGACTCAAGGGAGAGGGGATATACGTATACATACGACTGATTCACCTTATTGTTAACTAACACGACTTTGTAAAGCAACTCTACTCCAATTTAAAAAAATGAAAGGAACCAACAGACCCCTAAGAAACGGCATCATTTAAAGATATGAAGCCACAAAACAATTGACAAAGGGTTAGATGAAAGCCAGGGAGAATAGTACCTGAGCAACTAACAGAAGAGTGGTTTTTTAAAATGAGGACATGGTTAGCTGAGTCACATGTGAAAAAAGTCACAGACAGGACTCATTCGTTCATTCACTGATTCATTCATTCAACAAATATTGAATGCCTGATCTGTGCCATAGATGTCTAGATGCTGGGGACAGCAGTAACTATGAAACCATCTTGCTTTCAGGTAACTTAATGTATTAAGCAAGACAGAAAAGAATATAGACAATTACAAAAACAAATATAAAGAAGTAAAGGTGTCAGGAGGTTACATGGCTACGTCTAGACATCACTTTCAGTGGAGAAAGGGCAGATACAATCTTGTGCAGATGTGGCATTCAAGGGACTTGGTTCTCAGCTAATAAGAGACCTAGGATGATAGCTACAGATGGACAACAAGGGGAGAAGTGGTATTTTCGAAGACAGAAAGAATTTGGGTTTGTTCAATGAAGGGAGAGAATAGATATCAGAACTAAAATGGGATTCACTTGATCTGCGCGTTGTCTGGGGAGAGTGAGGAGGATGAGAGAAGGGTTTGGGGGGACTAGGATCCAGAGTCAGGTGGACAAAGTAAGCTTGTAGATTAAAAAAAATCCTGCCTTTCACAGGAGATAGGTATCAAGAAGAGTACAGATGAATGGAGAGATAGAAGGATGGAAGGAGGGAGAATGGGTGGAGGGATGGAGAGATGGATGGAGGGTTGGATGGAGAAATGATAGAGGGATAGAGGAGGGATGGAGGGAGAGAAGTGCAGAGAAGCTTTGGAACCAGAATGACAGATTTTCAAGTCCTAGAAGTGATCAGATAGAATTATTAATCTCACCTTTCCCCCCCCCCACTCATACTCAAACAAAAACAGTGAGTAAAAGGATTTACTTCAGTGAGCAACCTCAAAGGCCTTTCAAAGAATCTGGTAGACTTTGCTGGAAATACATTAATCAGCAGCCTGATACATGGGAACTGGGTTTGTGGGGCTCTGCTGGGAAGTGCTCGAAGCCGGGGCCACAGTCCTCGGAGGAGGGGGCGCGCTTTCTCATATCAGCAAGCCCAAGGTACAAAGGTCACAGGCTTGAGGAAGCAGAACATCCATTTCCTCCCCACAGTTTCCTCTGTAACACACGCTCAGCCTCTGCCCAGGCTGTTTCATCGAAACCCGTCTCTTGAAGGTCACCAATGACATCTTTATTGCTAACTCAAATGGCCTTTCCTTTCACCCCGTTCTCATCGTCCCCCGGAGTCTATTGTTTATCAAAGTCCTTTCAGAGACAGCTGACACAGTTGACCTCTTTTTGAAACTCTCTCCAGCCTACATGACACTGCACTACTGTGATTTCCCCTCTGTGTGAGTGAAGGGTAATCCCTAGAGGATGGAAAAAGAGAGTTGACAGTAGAATTCAGTCAAGGATGGAGTTGAGCTAGTATTGCAGACAGAGTGCTTGCAATGGCCATCAGGCCCAGCAAAACCTGCCCTCCTCTCCTGCTAATCTCCACTCACCTGCTCCCTCCACCCCAGCCAGCTCTTCCTGCTGTCCTGGAAACATACCAGGCACACCATCCATCACTCTCTCCTGGTATCCTCCTGGCTAGAATTTTCACTTCTGCTTCCGAAGGTGAGAAAAACAATGGGGTAGCTAAAACTCCAAAGATATGTTAAATGTAGTAAGTAAATATCCTATAAGACATGTCAAAGGTGGACATACTGAGTGAAATATATGATTTTACAAGTATGGAATAAACAAGTGTGTTATTTCTAGAAAGAAAATGATGGAAGGACCAAATAGGAAAGTCCTGATCAGCCCATCTCCAGGTAGACAGCTAGGCTCATCTCAAATTGGCCATCCCTTGGGGATACATATTATGGCCCCCAGTCTGACTCCACATGTGTTCCACCCAAGAGAACCAGAAAAGGCTCATGGCTGCTCAACAAGCTCATACATGAACCACAGCTATAGGCAAGAGTGGTTGGCCTCGATTCCCTCTGATAGAGCAAGTGTGTTGTTGGTCCCCAGACATCGTCTCTCTGTTGAGCTATGGGTTAAGTTCAAATCTGGTCCTATAACTTTACTCAGTGAGAAGGCTGGTACGTGTGTGTGTGTGTGTGTGTGAGAGAGAGAGAGAGAGAGAGAATATACTAACATTGCACAACCCAGGATTCATCTAGTGCGCCATCTACCTGCTTACATAACATCCTAAGTATGTCAACCTACACCAGCTCTTTCCTCTCTTTCCTCTTGCTACTCTCCATGTTATGTGTTAGGTTGATCCAACAATCTGTATGATTTGAGCCTCTTAATTTGACCTGTGAGCCTTTCTGTTCCATAACAGAAGAGCTTGCCGGATACTTGAATGTTCCTACTACATCACACTCATTTCCCACAACAATCTCTTTCAAGTCCTTCTCCAGGCAAGAATACTGGAGTGGGTTGCCATTTCCTTCTCCAGGGGATCTTCCCGACCCAGGGATCAAACCTGGGTCTCCCGCATTACAGACAGATTCTTTACCATCTGAGCCACCAGGGAATCCCCTTTGCCAGACTCCTAATTCCACTCTACTATTTCTTTCCCTTCATAGATATCATTTTCAAATGCGTATAATTTGCTTATTCTGGTCATTGCTGTCTGTCTCTGCCATTAGAATATAAATCCTCTTGCTCCTTGTCTGTTATGTAGTCATAGTCCACATTCATAGCACAGTGCCTAGGACACAGTAAAAATATCCATTGCTCTGTGAGTTGTCATAAACCAGGCAAAAGTAAAGAAGGTGGCATCATTGCTGGGGTACCCAGGTTCACACTCACAGTGTAAAGATGTGAAAGTCACATCAGCTTCAACACTGAATGACCACAGTGGGAGTTAATAATGCA
This sequence comes from Dama dama, assembly GCF_033118175.1. Classification (NCBI taxonomy): domain Eukaryota; kingdom Metazoa; phylum Chordata; class Mammalia; order Artiodactyla; family Cervidae; genus Dama; species Dama dama. The sequence goes on from NC_083706.1 coordinate 30,701,655, forward strand.
CAGCTCTGGGAGAAGGACACAGCCGACAGCCAGGGGTGATGGCGGTGGGGAAGACGGGAAGGAAAGGGCACCCTAATGACGGTCTTAGGGTGTATGGAAAGATACTGAATGGAGGATTAGCTTTTGTCTCTCATTTCTGGTGGACCGTTAGAAGAAACAGTCCATTTTAATTGGTTTTATCAGGTTAAATTTTGAGAAAACCCTTTTCTAAATTCAGGTGCAAATTCCCCTGCATTTAGGGGTTAAGCAGATAGTGAAGTAAAGCAAGGGTAATAGCATGTGGTGTGGATTTTGCTGAACTGGCGAGCCCAGAGCCCATTAAAAATGGCAAGCCTTCCTTGGCCTCAGCCAAGAATTGAGACAGGAATGTAGCATCAATATCACCACATGCAGGAATGTTAGAAATCTCATCTTTTCCCAAATTTCTCAATTTTCACAACTCTGAACCTAACAAAGTCTATTATTTTGGCCTTTAGTTTATTGTTTCTGGATTATATTCAAGGCCCTCTGATACTGGTCGCCAGCCACCCTTTTCCAACCTGTATTATCTCTCTTACTCAGCATGGATCTTCCACTCCGTTCAGCCATCTGTACCCTATGCTCGCAACACTCTTACACAGTCTTACTGCTCTCAGATGATTGCCCTTTGATAGAATAGAACCTACCCCTGCCCATCTTCCTAATCTATCTCTCTCATGTTCCACTCTTTCATGACATACAGATTAACACTCAACACATTCTAATAATTTATCAGATCACTCTAGTCTACAGCTGTGTGTCCTGTAGTTTTTATGGCTTTTTATGGCACAGACCGTCTACTACCTTATGACATTAGACATCTTTCCTGTGTATATATACATTGTTCACCCAACCACACTGTAAGCTCCTCAAGGGTTAGTGTCTGGGACAAGAGTACACACAGTCCTTGGTGTTAGAAAGACTAGTCTTTGTCACCTACCATTAATGTGACATACAGCTAGTGACTGAATTTTTTCTCAATCTCGGTTTCACCTATGAAGTGCAAAGAATATTTATTGATAGAGAGCTTGCAGAGTTTAATGGAAATGAATAGAAATAGATGTTTGCAAAGGATAGAAAAAGTGTCTGGCACATTGTAAGCATTCACCAGCATTGTTTTCATTTCTATAAAAATTATTTCACTGTTTTGTATGCCCTACAGTGCCTGGTACAGGTCTTGCTCAACAGAATAGTCATAATAAGTATTTGTTGATTTGTCTCATGTGGAGAACACTATCCTGACTCTAACAAAGGCATTTTTGCCCAATTTCAAATTTGGAAAACTCTAACAGAGATTTGAAAAACACACATTTCTCTGATGATTCAGTATGAGTTTTGCCCTTGAACAGAACAGTGAGACAAAGGATTTCCTTCATTTTTGTCATTAGAGTTTATCTTAAGCCCGTGACCCTCAAATGGGGAGGTGGAGACAGATTTTCTCCCCGACAGCCCTTGGCAATATTTGGAGACATTTAGGATGTCACAGCTTGGGGTGGGGGTGTTCTCAGCATCTAGTGGTACATGGCAAAAGTGCTGCTGAATACCCTATACTCTCATCCCCCCAAAAAAGAATTATCTGGCCCCAAATGTCATTAGTGCCAAAGTTTAAAAAAAAAAACCTCAATCTAAGAATGAGGCAATCACCATTCTTAAGATCGCTCCCTTTCTTGAACTCTCTGCTATTCCAAATTCAGGAGATGGGGAGAGAGCAAGAAGCTGGAAAAGGCCAACAGAGGGTCAAGTAAGCGGTGGCTGGCCCATGGAGAATCAAAGAATGAAAGGATTCCCAGTTCAGGGGCTTCTGGGATCACTGAACTCATGGTACCCTTTCTATTTCCAGGACCTCAGGACACTGCTGCCAACGTGTGTCTCACTATCCTCTTCTTGAATAATGTCTCCCATTTCGCCACATAAACATGGAAACCAACATGAAAGACCTCTATTAAGGGTGCTAGATGAAACAGTCTTGAATCCAAGTTGATCATTATGCTAATGTAAGCCTGACTTAACTGGATCAGAACGCTTTGTAATTGTAAATTCATTCTCATAGTTTCCCAAAGACATAACTGCCTTTATAAGAAGGTCAAATGTCTATCTTATACTCACACATTGAGGCTGTGAATAAATGTGGTTGTAACACTGGTTTCCTCTCTCGGAAATTTCCTACATTGGTGGCTTGGTTCTTTTCTTTCATTAAATATATTCTGGCTGAATGTTTGTGAAATGTTTTTCTTTGTTCTTTTACTTTCCTTTTTCATGACCTCCCCTCCCTCATCCTTTTCTTTTTTCTCCTTTGTCACTTCATTCTATATTTCTTTCTTCCTTTCTTTTCAACTAAAAGATCAAGAAGAAAAGATCTATTATGGTTCCTTTCTACTCCTCTTTCTATGTGAGCGCTAGAAAGTCATCTACTTTTAAAAATTAACTTTGTGCTGCCATCTTGTGGTGAATTGAGATATTCAGCCAGTCAAATAAATGCAGATTTCTGAATTATTGAATCACCTACAAATGCACAACCCTAAGTAACTAAGACTCAGCGTCATTCTTCTCACCTCACAATTTAAGAGCCAGAACCTAAAGCTAAGGCCTCCTCAATCCCCACAACCCTCCTTTTTCCCAAAGCCTGTGATTTCTCCTAAGAAAGGAGGCAAATTTATTGTTATCAAATGAGTCTTGAAAACTCTTTTGAGTATAGGGAAAAAATAATAATAATAACCTGTAGGTAGGCCTATGGCACATTTTAGCTCTTTAGAAGGAACTTTTCAGGTTTCAAGTATTCAGAATTAATTTGTACCAAGTCATCCATGTAGATTCAAGATCTACAATATTAATGTAGGGGAATTGCCCAAAGTCATGATATTGATGCTAATCTAGATAAGCAACCCAAAGTCAGATACTTTGGGACAGGCGCAAAACAACACAGAAAAGTTAGCGAGAGATTTTTAAAGGTCAAAAGTATTTATTTAAAATAAATTATTTAAAATTATTTAAAGGTCAAAAGTATTTGCTCAATGAAACCATACAAATGTCTATTGACTTGTTGTATCAGGGGAATTACACAAAATACAAAGGTGGTATTTAATGAAAGCTCTAAAGACATGTATCCTGAAGATGATGCTAGGACCTCAAGCTGAGCAGGTCCAAAATGAAATTCACTCATCTATTTGCCCACCCCAGCTTTCTCACGTCCATCACACACACACACACACACACACACACACACACACACAGCCATACTGTATCTCTTTAAAATTCTTATCTGATCATATGTCTACCCTTAATGTCCTTCATTGGCTCCCTTTGTCCTCAAATTACAGTCTGAAAACACCAACATGGATATGATGCCCTGTCTACTGCCTAAGGCTCCTGTGTCCATCTGTACCTGCTGCCTTCTGATTCAAACCCCATGCATCCTCTCACTGGTGGCTTCCCCTGTCTGCATGCACTTGTACTTCTCCTTTTGTAACAATCCTAATGCTGATCATTCATTATTTCATCTCTGTTTTTCCTGTTACAAGAGGGTAGAAGCTCTGGGGCATTTTTCTTGCTGCATAGTAATGCTCGGGAATATTGATTTAACCTGCCTCTGAATGTGTCTGACAGCAACAGCGAGATAAGATCAGACTTTAGTGTGAGGAAGACTCTAGGGTGCCTTCCAGGAAGAAAGAGGCCCACCCAGCAAGTCTGGATGATCCTGTGGCTTGTCTAATGGCAGTCCTAGAATCAGAATCCTGTTATCCTGACAAGCAGTTCCAAGGACTCTCTGAGAAGAAAGATGGAGAGCTGGATGCTCCCTTTGGTATAAACATTGGATGTGATAAGGGTTTGGAGGATGAGTGTTAAGTCTGGTCCCTGATGCCTCCCTTAGTGAAAGCGAAGGTGTTATTTGCTCAGTCGTGTCTGACTCTTTGCGACCCCATGGACTGTAGCCCGCCAGGCTCCTGTGTCCATGGGATTCTCCAGGCAAGAATACTGCAGTTGGTTGCCATTTCCTACTCCAGGGGATCCTCCACAGGGATGGAACTTTGATCTCCTGCACTGCAGGCAGATTCTTTACCGTCTGAGCCACCAGGAAGCCCCTTAGTGAAAGCATGAGCTCTCACCCTGAGCTTCAGGAGTTCACCCTGAGTTTTGCGGTTCTCTTTGCTCAGAAGCTCTCAATGTTCCACTCTATGCCTTTGTGGTTTGGGGAAAGCCATTCAAAGTGATTTTGGTGTGCTCTGAAAAAAGGAAAAGGGAAAGAAAACTACGTTTCCAGGTTTTACGCCCACTCTATAAAACATCTGTTACTCTCCCTAATTCAAAATGAGGAAATGTAGGTTCAGAGACGTTAAGTAACAGGTGGGCCTGCGGGGAAACGAGCTCTGATGACTAGGATCCTCCATGGTGCCCGTCTCCATCTCTAGGGAGGGAATGCGTCAGCCCTCAGAGCTGGAGGGAGGAGCTCTTAGGAGACACTGGGGATGCTGGAGACCTTCCTGTTGTTGATGGTAAATTGAGCCTTGGGAATTCGCTAAAGGCAAAAGTTTCCATCCCCCAGATGTGATGCTGTGATTTCTAATAAGAAATACATCTTTGGCTTTGTCCTGATTCCTGGCACAGAGCTCCTGAAACTCTTGTAAATTCCTACATGATAAGTACACCAGGGGGCTTCCCTGTGGCTCAGACCGTAAAGAACCTGCCTCAATGTGGGAGACCTGAGTTCGATCCCTGGGTCAGGAAGATCCCCTGAAGAAGGGCATGGCTATCCCCTCCAGTATTCTTGCAACGAGTCACACAAGATTGAGTGACTAACCGTTTCACTTTCAAGAACGCTAGGAGCATCACTTGTGCTAATGAGGAGACTCTGAGAGCACTCCTGGATGGGGGCTGGTCACCAGAAAGACCAAGTCATGATTAGATGCTTGGCATTTTCAGCCTCATCATCTCAACCACACCTCTCTAGAAAGAGGAGAGGGCCTGGAAATGGAGTGAAGGTGCCATCATGCCTACATGATGAAGCCTCCAGAAAAAGTCCCAAAGTAAGGGGTTCAGAGAACTTCCTGGGTGGGGAACACATCCCTGTATCAACTGGTGATGCACTCCAACTCCACAGGGACAGAAGCTCCTGAATCCAGGACGCTTCCAGAACTCACCCTATGTAGCTCTTCATCAGGCTGCTCATCTGTACCCTTTAACAAACTAGTAAACCAAAGTGTTTCCCTGAGTTCTGTGAGTTGTGCTAGTAAACAATCAGGGGGAGAAGTCCAGTCCCAGGGGGAGAAGATCAGGTGTGTAGCCATGTCCAACAGAGGCTGGAGGAAACCCGAGGACCTCCACTTGCATTTGGCTTCTGATGTCAGGGGCGGGGGGGCAGTCTGTTGGGACTGAGCCCTTCACGTGTGGGGTCAGACACTACCTCTAGGAAGATAGTACAGAACTGAGTTAAATTGTAGGACATCCAGCTGGTGTTACACAAACTGCTCAGGATGGGAAAACCTGACACACATTTCATGTCAGAAGTGTGGTGAGTGTGGTATTTGTGTGAGAGATACACAGGAGGGAAGATCAGATAGCTTTCTACACCACCATCCCAGGCTGGAGCCCATCCAGAAATTGAACCATAGTTACGCCAACTGTGTTGGGATTCTAGAAATTCTGTATTATGCCAGTTTTAGTTATCTGTGATCTACTTGTAGTCTTATACACTTGTGATATGCAATTTTGTTGTTGTTCAGTCGCAAAGTCGTGTCTGACTCTTTGCGACCCCATGGACTACAGCACGCCAGGCTTCCCTGTCCCTCACCATCTCCGAGAGTTTGCCCAAATTCATGTCCATTGAGTCGGGGATGCCATGCAACCATCTCATCCTCTGTCACCCCGTTCCCCTCCTGCCTTCAATCTTTTCCGATATCAGGGTCTTTTCCAGTGAACCAGCAGTTCACATCAGGTGGCCAAAGTATTGGAGCTTCAGTAAGTCTTTTAAAATCAAAAGGACCTGGGGAGCTTTCTTCACAGATGACTAGGAAGGGAGGGACCCAGCGGGGCAGTGGGCGAGGGGTGGGTACTGGCCTGGCCCTCAGGGGACAGGAAGGGTTGGGAAAGCAGGCTGAGTCACTGCAGGCTGCAATCAAGAAAGAGCCAACCGGGGGACCCCAGAGATGTGTGCTTGACGAGAGGCTATAAGCTGAGTAAGAAGTAGAGAGTCGGACAAAATCCTCTGACAGATGTGAGGGGGGAGGGGGAGGAACCGGGCCTCGCACCTGGGTGGGAACAACTTGTCAACCTGTCAAAACCCATTTCCCATCAGGGGAGGGCTGGCAGCTGCCCGGCTGGCTTGGTGAGTGGTGTGTACTGATTGTAAAGGGTGAGGGTCAGGCTTGGAGAGCATCTTGGAGAGGGTGCTTGTTTCCAGGCCACGGGGACAGACACCAGAGAAAGTCGCTGCTACCTGTCACTGGTTCTCTGTGGATTAGTGGTTACCAGCCTGGGCCGTTGGTGCAAAGATAAGTCAGAGTCAGCCAAAGCAATAAACTTTATATCACAGATAAGCTTTGTATTCTTGGTGAGTCTATTGCACAATACACTGTACCTGAAAGGGAAATGACTTTTGAGGCCCTCCTGTCCCACCCGGCAGGAAGGAGTGAGAATTGAGCCCTGCAACACCCTACCTCCCCTTCCGTAGATACACTCCCTGCTCCCACTGTCCATGCTCTTCCTTACACTTGCCTGGCCAAACCCCACCCTGGTCGCTCTGTGCCGGCAGCCATACCCTGCACAGGGCTGGGAAAAAACACCCCACCATGGCAGCTGGTCTTATTTTAAATTCATGGCAGCAGATATCTGAGACTCTGCTAGGCCCATACTAGCCCAAGCAATTCTGTCATATTTCCCAAGTCAGCTCACTCCCGTGACCTTGTAGATGATGGTCACACACCTTTTCCCCTCTTCAAACTTCTATCACATTCTCCCCCTTCCTGACTCTGCTAAACATTTGCTTCCATTTTATGGTGAAAGTTGAAGCAACCAAAAGAGAAATTCCACACCCTGTCATCTCCACATTCACCCACCCATCCCACCTGCCTCGGTGCTCAGACCATTTGCCTTCCCTTCTGTAACTCTGGAGGAGCAGCCCATGATCTTTAGATCAATAAGGCCAATTTTGTACATTATGTCTCATCCCTTTCCACCTACTCAAGGACACCTTGACCCACTTGATCTCATGCATCACTCATTTCCCTCCTCTCTTAGCCCAGTCCCAATAGCATACAAACATGCTAGAATAGCTCCCATGTTACACACACACACACACACCTTTTGAAATCTATTTTCCCCTCTAGTTATTATCTCACTTGTCCCTTTTCTTTTATAGCAAAATGCCTTAAAGAGGTTTTTTTTTTTTTTTCATTTATTTTTATTAGTTGGAGGCTAATTACTTTACAATATTATAGTGGTTTTTGTCATACATTGACATGAATCAACCATGGATTTACATGTATTCCCCATCCTGATCTCCCCTCCCACCTCCCTCTCCACCCGATTCCTCTGGGTCTTCCCAGTGCACCAGGCCCGAGCACTTGTCTCATGCATCCAGCCTGGGCTGGTGATCTGTTTCACCCTAGATAATATACATGTTTTGATGCTGTTCTCTCTAAACATCCCACCCTCGCATTCTCCCACAGAGTCCAAAAGTCTGTTCTGAACATCTGTGTCTCTTTTTCTGTTTTGCATATAGGGTTATCGTTACCATCTTTCTAAATTCTTAAAGAGTTTTTAATCCTTTGTGATCTCCACTTCCATTCTTCCCATGCTCTCTAGAACCCACTCCAGTCTGACTTCTGCCTAACTCTCCCACTGCAAGAGTTATGGGCAAAGACAGCAACCAGCACATGGTCAAGCCCCAGGGTCACTGCAGAGTCTTTTTGTCCCATCTATTAGCAGTATCTGTTGATACTCTCTGCCTTCTTGAAACACTAACTTCATTTGGCTGGTCGGTCATGACTTCCTCTTGGTTTTCCTCTGAATGCACTGGCCTTTTCTTATTGTCCACTGAACTTCATCCTCACATGAACTCTGGATGTGGGGAGTGCCTCAGGGTAGAGCCCTCTGACCTTTTTTCAGCTCAGACTACATTCACTTCCTCAGCTTTCAGTGTGACTCTGGGCCAGCAACTCCTGTACCGACCTCTCTAACCAGACTCTGCCCTGAATTCCAGGATCCTAAATCTATCTGCTGGACATCTCTGATAACCCATGGACAGTGCTTCAGCAGTTGGCCTCCAGAATCTATTTTTGATGGAAGCCCATCCCTTCCACTTAGCAGATGCATGAGCAGAAAAGTGTTGACATATTAAATGTGACTGCTGGTCTTGAAAAGGCTTCATTGTGAGGTTGATCCTTGGTTGGTATCTAGCAACTTGGATTTTGAGACTGTTCACTCCATTTCCCAAATTGATAAGAGTGCCTCCCGTGCCTGAACTGGGCAAGTAATACAATTCACGCTGAATATCTGCTTTCCTTCTGGGAGCCTGGAATTTGTACACATGCTGGGCAGAGATCGTCTACACAACCAACCTCCAGTAAGTATCCAGGCGCTGAGTCACTAATGAGCTTCCTTGGGGGTCACTTCACATGTGTTGTCACCACTCATTGTTGGGGACATTAAGTGCATCCTGGGTGACTGTACCAGGAGGGGACTCTTGGAAGCGTGTGTCTGGTTTCCCCTCAACTTTCTTCTCTGTGCCTTTTTCCTTTGCTCATTTCACTTGGTATCTTCTCACTGTAATGGATCACAGCCATGAGCGTGACTGCATGCTGAGTCTCATAAGCCATCCTAGCAAATCACTCAACCTGGGGGAGGTCTCAGGGATGCTCAACATACATATGTCTCTGAACTAGTCACTTCATCTCCCTGTGCTTCATGCTCCCTGTGGAAATAATAATAGCATCCAATCCCAGGGACAGAGTAGCCTGGTGGGCTGCCGTCTATGGGGTCACACAGAGTTGGACACGACTGAAACGACTTAGCAGCAGCAGCAGCATGTGAGGTTTATACAAGTGAATACACACAAAGAACTTAAAACAGGGCCTGACTCATGGTAAACACAAATATTATGTCATCTCAAACATAAGTGTCTAAGAAAGTACAGTTAGATAAGATGAGAGCCAGGGTAAGAAGCTGAATATCCCTGATTTTTTGGTTTTACTGTGGACATTATACTTCTCTCATGTCTCAAACATTTAAATTACTTTGGACTCTATATACATTCAGCTATCTGGAATAATTCAATTCTGTAAGCCATCTGTTGGTTTACCTATAGAGACAGTAATTAGAAGCTCATCACTCAGTTTGTTTTCTTGAATAGCCGTATAAATACATATGACAAATTCAGTCTGTAAGAATATAATTGCAAGACATTTAATTGACTATAATCTATTTTTATCCTAGAGGGCACTGTGCTGTGGACAAACTCAGAGATCGCTATTCAAAAGGTGACACTTTTACAACAGAGTCTTCAATTTTTCTCCCTAAGCATTTATGAAGGCTGCTCTGTGCAAAGCTCTATAAGGTATGAAGTTACTGTTGTTCAGTCGCTCAGTGGTGTCCGACTCTTTTCAACCCCATGGGCTGCAGCACGCCAGGCTTCCCCATCCTTCACCGTTTCCCCGAGCTTGCTCAAACTCATGTCCATTGAGTCAGTGATGCCATCCAACCATCTTGTCCTCTTTTGTCCCCTTCTCCTCCCGCCTTTAATCTTTCCCAGCATCAAGGTCTTCTCCAATGAGTTGGCTCTTCGCATCAGGTGGCCAAATTATTGGAGCTTCAGCTTCAGCATCAGTCCTTCCAATGAACATTCAGGCCTGATTTCCTTTAGGACAGACTGGTTTGATCTCCTTGCCGTCCAAAGGACTCTCAAGAATCTTCTTCAACACCACAGCTCAAAAGCATTAATATTTTGGCATGCAGCCTTCTTTATGGCCCAACTCTCACATCCATACATGACTACTGGAAAAATCATAGCTTTCACTAGACGGACCATTGTCAGCAAGAGTAATTTTACTATCTCTGCTTTTTAATATGCTGTCTAGGTTAGTCATAGCTTTTCTTCCAAGGAGCAAGCTTTTTTTAAATTTTGTGGCTGAGAAAGGAGAGAAAGGAAAGCGCGAGGACCGTCGCCGCCTCCGCCACCGCGCCGCCGCGCCGGAGCCGAGGATCCCCGGCCGTAGCCCCAGCGCGCCTTCCGCCGCCGGCTCCCGCGTCCTCGGCCTCCCTGTTCCTGAGACACAACAATACTGAAATTAGGCCAGTTATATCTCTGCAGTGGGCTCTTCAAGTGAAAGGAAGAGTCCCCCATCTCATTTTAAATTAGAAGCCAGGAATGAAGATGCTTGGTGATGAAGGCTTGTGGAAAGCTGATAGGCTGGGAGCTAGGCCTCTGTACGCAACAGCCAGGTTCTGAATGCAGAGAGAAGATTCTTGAAGGAAAGTGCTACTCCAGTGAACACATGAGTGGTGAGAAAGCAAAATCACCTTACTGCAGTTGTGGAGAAAGTTTTCGTGGTCTGGAGAGATCACTAAACCAGCCACAGTGTTGCCTTAAGCCAAAGCCCAGGCAGGGCCCTAACTCTTCAGTTCTGTGAAGGCTGACAGAGATGAGGAAGCTGCTGGGGAAAGTCTGAAGCTGGCAGAAGCTTGTTCATGAAGTTTGAGCGAAGAAGCTGTCTCTGTAACATCATGCGCAAGCAAGGTGAAGCAGCAAGTGCTGGTGTGGAAGCCGCAGCAAGTTATCCAGAAGATCCAGCTCAGGTCATTGGAGAAGGTGGCTGCACGGAACAGCAGATTTTCAGTGTAGATGAATCAGCCTGATGTTGGAAGAAGACTCTGTTGGGACGTTCATACTAGAGAGGAGAAGTCAGTGCCTGACTTAAGAGCTTCTGAGGACAGGCTGGCTCTCTGTGAGAGGCTAATGTGGCTGGGGCCTGAAGTTGAAGCCAGTGCTCACTGACCATCTGGGAATCCTGGAGCCCTTGTCAATTATGCTAAACCTACTCTGCCTGTGCTGTGTAAATGGAGCAAAGCCTGGATGACAGCACATCTATTGACAGGGCCGTTTCCTGAATATTTTACACCCACTGTTGAGACCTACTGCTCAGATTAAAAAATTCTTTTTCAAAAATTGCTGCTCATTGACAATAACCCAAGAACTCTGGAGATGTATAGTGAAATTCCTGTTGTTTTTATTCCAGCTAACACAACCTCTGTTCTGCAGCCCATGGGTCAAGGAGTAATTTTAGACTTTCCAGTCTTGTTATTTAAGAAATACACTTTGTAAGGCTATTGCTGCCATAGACAGTGATTCCTCTGATGATCTGGGCAAAGTCAATTGAAAACTCTCTGAGGACTCACCATTCTAGATGCCATTAAGAATATTTGCAATTCATGGGAAGAGGTCAAAACACCAACTAATTATAATTAACGGGAGTTTGGGATAAGTTGGTTCTGACCCTCATGGACGACTCAGGGGTTCAAGACTCAGTGGAGGAAGTAACGGCAGATGTGGTGGAGACAGCTGGAGAACTAGATTTAGAAGTGGAGCCTGAAGATGGGACTGAACTCCTGCAGTCTTGTAAGAACGTGTGAGTGGTAGAGGAGCTGCTTCTTTAAAAGAATGCACAAAGAAAGTGGTTTCTTGAGATGGAATCTACTCCTGGTGAAGATGTTCTGAGGATTGTTTACCTAACAACAAACTGAGAATATTACATAAACTTAGTTGAAAAAGCAGTGGCAATATTTGAGGATTGAGTCCAATTTTGAAAGAAGTTTGAAAGATGGCATAGGCTGGCTCCATAAACCTATCTCTTTGCCCCACTGTAACCTCTCCCCAACATTGTTCATACTGTCTTATTGTGTATGCCTAAGTTGTTTTTTTACATGTCTGTCTTCTGAACTTGGTAACTTGGTCCCAAAAGTGTCACGATTGTTTTTGCGTAGTAAATATACATAAATTTGCTCAGAATTAAAAAAAAAATAAATAAATAAATTTTGTGGCTGTAGTCACCATCTGCAGTGATTTTGGAGCCCAAGAAAATAAAGCCTGTCACTGTTTCCCCATCTATTCGCCATGAAGTGATTGGACAGGATGCCACGATCTTTGTTTTCTGAATGTTGAGGTTTATGCCAGCTTTTTCCCTCTCTTTCACCATCAAGAGGCTTTTTAGTTCCTCTTTGCTTTCTGTCATAAAGCAGAAATTATGTTGCTGAGAAATGTCATTTAGTATTGCCGATAGTGACCATCACTGACCTCTCCACTTAGCAATAACGGCAACAGAGGGGCTGCCCATCAGACACCACCCCGCTTCCTCCAGACTTCGGGACATCCCAGACAGGACTTCAAACGCATTTCTCTCTCACACACACCACAACGCAGGGCAGTGAGGCTCGTTGTTCCTGGTTAAGCATGCACTGGTTCTCCCCATATTACCTCTCCCAGGTCTTTCTCCAGGTGCTCCTATCTTCTTGGCCAGGACCAGGCACGTCACGGTCTACCTGACCCATCTGTTCATGTCTCTGAGTGTTACTGTGTGACTTTGCTCTCCTTGATACCCTTCTGGGATAGGGGGAGTCAACTAGTACAGCCAAACCAGATTCAAAAAGGGAATTCTCCAGGAAAGCCCTGTGAATATGGTTATCTGTTCATGCCTCTCAAATCAGGAATCCCAGCCTGTGATGTTCTCTTTCCTCTCACTTCCCTCCTTCTCCTCCTCAGGTTAGGTGACAGTGCGGGAAGCTAGGCTGTGAAATCCGTGAGCCAGAGCCCTTCAGTTCTGATTACAGCCAGCAGGGGGACGCCTGTGAGGTCAGGAAAGGCGGGTGGGCGCCAACCTGTGGAACCACCTTGTTTCCAGAACAGGACAGTTGTGAGAAGCAAGTGGCCATCGAGGTTTGAGTTTAGAATTAGTGTTTCAAGCAATGAATCAAAGACAACTTCACCAGGTTCTAGTATGTCCCGATTCCTGTCCTCCCCCACCTCCATCACTTCCCAACACAGCGGCCAATGATCCTTTAAAAACATAAGTCCCTGGAGAAGGAAATGGCAACCCACTCCAGTATTCTTGCCTGGGATATGCCATGGACAGAGGAGCCTGGAGAGCCACAGTCCGTGAGTTTGCAAGAGAGTCGGACACGACTTAGCGACTAAACAACAACAACATTTGTATACAGCACATGGCAACCCACTGCAGTATTCTTGCCAGGAGAATTTCATGGACAGGGGATCCGGGCAGACTGCATTCCATGGGGTCCTAAAGAGTCGGACACAATTGAATGACTAACACTTTCACTTTTTTGCATAACTTAGATGGTAATTTTACTTCCTTCTGCAGATTCTGGTTTTGTTGTTTTGTCAGTTCAGAAAGTCAAATAAACTATGATTTATCCACATGATGGAAAATTGTGCAACCATTAAAATGTTTGCAATAGCAAATCCTTATTATAAACAAGAACAAAATACAAAAATATTTTGTGTAATCCAATTACGCAAATGTAAGAAGTGGAGAATAATAAAAGCCCAATAAGGAAGCTACTAAACATTAAAACAATTTTCTTTGGTACTGACAAAAGTGCATCCCCACATGTCACATCTGGGCTGAAAGACTCGCAACGGCACCCATCGTGTTCTAAGTAAAAGCCAAAGGCTTTGGGTGGCCTACAGACCCTGTGAGACCTGACCCCACTTTACTCTCTAACCTCATCTCCTCTTGCTCACTCAGCCGCAGCCCACACTGTTCCTCAGACACGCCAGGCACAGCCCTGCCTCACTGTTCTGGCCACTTACTCCTCCCGAGTCTCCTTCCTCAATCCAAACGTGGCAGTCCCTTCACTTCTTAAGATCTGTGAGGTATGCCTCTGACACCTGATCCACTTCTCCCTGCTTCACTTTTCTGCATTGTTCTTACCACCATCAGATATACTATAGACTTGATTATTTGCAGTGGTCACTCTTCTCCACGACAACGTCAGACCCAGAAGAGGATGGAGTTACCCTGCTTTATTCATTGCTTAGTCCCCAGCACCTAGAACTGTGCGGAGTCCATGGCAGGTGCTCAGGAAGCTTTTACTCCAGGAATGAATAAATGAGCAGGTGTTCAAACACAGTCTAATTCCTCTGCCCAAGTGTCTTCTTTGTTGCAAATTGATTTCCAAGAATTGAGTATCCAAAACAAGAGAAGACACCAGTCAATGAAAAGACTGGAGAAAAACAGACATTTGTTGAGAAAGACTTTGCACAGTGAACCTTAAATCGCTTTCAAAACAGAGTTGGTAGCTGAGAGTGTTACAAGCTCCAGAAATGACCGCAGTGGGTAAGTTGCCAATCTAGGAAGAGCCAGATTTACATAGGCACCAGGTGCTAATGCCAGAAATTCTAAGGGCTCTCTCTCTCTTTTTTTTTTTCTTTAAAGGTAACCTTTCCTGGAAAATCCAACTTACATTTTAGTTCAGGTCAAGGGTTCATATAAGTAGCACAGACTTCAAACATTTTCTCCCATGGTTCCCATATTTGTCAGATAAAGTTCCCCAATTTTTGTTTCAAAAATAAGCTAGTCATAACTGTAACATGAAAATGACTCTGAGGATAGGTTTTGTCGGGACTTGACCCATTCCATGGGTTTTGACAAATGTATAATAACAAGTATCCACCATTATGGTATCAGAGTAACTTACTGCCCTAAAAATCCTCTGTGCTCCACCTATTCATCCCTCCCTCCCCCCACCTCTTGGTAACTACTGACTTTTTTTTTTTAACTGTTTCTTTACTTCTGTTATTAACAGGATATCATACAGTTGGAATCATATATCATGTAGCCCCTTCAGATTGGCTTCTTTCACTAAGTAATATACATTTAAGGTTACTCCATGTTTTTTCATGGTTTGATAGCTCATTTCTTTTTAGCACTGAAAAGTAGTCTATTGCCTTGATGTTACCACAGTTTACTTATTGAAGGATATCTTGGTTGCCTCTAAATTTTGACAATAATAAACTTGGTGTGGACGTAAGTTTGCAACTCATTTGAGTAAATACTAAGATGTGCCATTGCTGAGTTGTGCAGAATGTTTCTCTTTTTAAAGGGGAAAAAAAATGTTGCCTTCCATCTTCCCTGGGGCTGGGCATTTATCATCAAATTTAGATATTCAAATTAGTCACTCAGTCGTGTCTAACCCTTTGTGACCCCATGGACTGTAGACCACCAGCTTTCTCCGTCCATAGGGATTCTCCAGGCAAGAATACTGGAGTGGGTAGCCATGCCCTCTTCCAGGGGGGTCTTCCCAGCCCAGGGATTGAACCCAAGTCTCCCACATTGCAGGCAGATTCTTTACCAGCTGAGTCACCAGGGAAGCCCAAGAATATTGGAGTGGGTAGCCTTTCCCTTTTCCAGGGGATCTTTCCAACCCAGGGATCAAACCCAGGTCTCCGATATTGCAGGCGGATTCTTTACCAGATGAGCCACCAGAGAAGCCCATAATAAAGTTAAAGACGATGACACTATCATGTCATAGATTGTGGGGAGTTCCACTTTCTCTCAAGAAAGAAGACTCTATGTCCTAGATTTGAAAACAGTTTGCTCCAATTATTTTGTGTCCTCTGCCTGGCGCCAGGCTGCCTGTAGGTGGCGCCAGAGTACAGAGGATGCCCTTCAACGTGCGCAGTGAGTTGAATCAAAATGGTACGTGATAACACACACATAGCAAAGCACTAAGTGTAGAATTTAGGTGAAAGGTATATGGGTGTTCACTGTGCAATTTTAAACTTTTCTGTATGTTTGAAATTTTTTATAATAAAACATCAGTTAGTCAGTTCAGTCGCTCAGTCCTGTCTGCCTCTTTGCGACCCCTTGAATTGCAGCACGCCAGGCCTCCCTGTCCATCACCAACTCCCGGAGTCCACCCAAACGCATGTCCATTGAGTCAGTGATGCCATCCAACTATCTCATCCTCTGTCGTCCCCTTCTCCTGCCCTCAATCTTTCCCAGCATCAGGGTCTTTTCCAATGAGTCAGCTTTTCACATCAGGTGGCCAAAGTATTGGAGTTTCAGCTTCAGCATCCATCCTTCCAATGAATATTCAGGACTGATTTCCTTTAGGATGGACTGGTTGGATCTCCTTGACCCAAGCGACTCTCAAGAGTCTTCTCCAATGCCACAGTTGAAAAGCGTCAATTTGTCGGCGCTCAACTTTCTTTACAGTCCAACTCTCACATCAATACATGACCACTGGAAAAACCATAGCCTTGACTAGACCGTCCTTTGTTGACAAAGTAATATCTCTGCTTTTTAATATGCTGTCTAGGTTGGTCATAACTTTCCTTCCAAGGAGTAAGTGTCTTTTAATTTCATGGCTGCAGTCACCATCTGCAGTGATTTTGGAGCCCAGAAAAGTAGTCAGCCACTGTTTCCACTGTTCCCCCATCTATTTGCCATGGAGTGATGGGACCAGATGCCATGATCTTAGTTTTCTGAATGTTGAGCTGTAAGACAACTTTTTCACTCTCCTCTTTCATTTTCAAGAGGCTCTTTAGTTCTTCTTCATTTTCTGCCATAAGGGTGGTGTCATCTGCATATCTGAGGTTATTGATATTTCCCATGGCAATCTTGATTCCAGCTTGGGCTTCCTCCAGCTCAGCGTTTCTCATGATGTACTCTGCATATAAGTTAAATAAGCAGGGTGACAATATACAGCCGTGATGTACTCCTTTTCCTATTTGGAACCAGTCTATTGTTCCATGTTCAGTTCTAACTGTTGCTTCCTGACCTGCATGCAGATTTCTCAAGAGGCAGGTGAGGTGGTCTGGTATTCCCATCTCTTTCAGAATGTTCCACAGTTTATTGTGATCCACACAGTCAAAGGTTTTGGCATAGTCAATAAAGCAGAAATAGATGTTTTTCTGGAACTCTCTTGCTTTTTCAGTGATCCAGCGGATGTTGGCAATTTGATCTCTGGTTCGTCTGCCTTTCCTAAAACCAGCTTGAACATCTGGAAGTTCATGGTTCAGGTATTCCTGAAGCCTGGCTTGGAGAATTTTAAGCATTACTTTACTAGCATGGATTTTCCTGACATAATGGGCTGTTCATAAAAGTTATCTACTGTTCTGTGCTCAGTCGTGTCCGACTCTTTGCAGTCCCCTGGACTGTAGCCCGCCAGGTTCCTCTGGCATGGAATTTTCCAGGCAAGAATACTAGCCGGAGTTGCCCTTTCCTCCTCCAGAGGTTCTTCCCAACCCAAAGAAGGAACCCTAGTCTCCTGCATCTCCTGCACTGGCAGGCGGATTCTTTACCACTGCGCCCCATGGGAAGCCGGCAGTAACCTACACAGAAATGTAAATTGGGGTTCATTCATCGCTGCCCTATATTCATCATCTCTAAAACTTTTATACATTCAATACTTTGGCTCTCACGACACTTTAAGAGTAAGGAATTGTGAATTGTGGTGTTTTCCTGACAAGAACTTCCATTAATACTGACAATCCACATGTCTTGTAATCCAAGTTAAAATACAAACTCCTTGAGGGCAGGTTCCATTCCTCTCTGTGTATTTCCCCAGCTCCTAGCTAAAGACACTAAGTGCCCAAGAAACCCCTGATTAATTTTAAATAACGCAGAGAAGTAGCACAGTTTAAAATTGAAAAGTCAAAGGCTTGGCAATTACTGAGAATTTAGCACAGTGAAATACAGAAGAGAGGTTCCTTGATGAATTTGAAATGTGTCGATGGAATTGTCTAACTAAAAATGCCCTTGATGTCATGGTGGTCCTTGAATTTCATTTTAAAATGCTATTGTAGGCGCCCACTCTCTAATTGCTAGAAAAAAATCCAGAGACATGTACATGTGCATCCCACATGTTAAACCCCGCAGTGCCTAGTGATGAGCAGATCCTCAAAAGTGAGCCTATAAATGATGAAGGGCTAGAGAAAGTCTTCAGTGGCAATTTGAACTGGGAAGTTGTAAGTTCTTAAGTTGCCAAGCATCTTTTCTTATGACTTGTTATATATGCTAATCTATGTATTTATATTTCCGAATTCTTATGTTACCTAATGTGGCTCTTTCTATTGATCACATTTACCCCAAAGTTACACACTTTCTATCTACTCTCAGGTGATTCATATTTTCTCAAAGGGTCATATAATTAATGAGACTTTGGGAGAATTAGGCCTACTATTTAAAGAATTTTTGCTATATATTAGAGTGTATCATAAAATTTTCACAGTTTAACAAATTGCTCAAACATATAAATTACACTGTATGTGAAACTATATGTTTAAATATATTGTATCTGACCAAATACACTTAGAAAAATCTCAGACATATTCCTTTATGTTTAACATGCTCTCTTAACTCATGAAATCTCTAAAGGATGATTTGCTAACAGCCAGCTGGGGTGGGGAAGGGTGTGGAGCTAATCGTATTAAAAGCTGTGAATCAGACCCACATTAACTGAGTTTTCCTTTCTATAACAACTTCAGATTTATGCTATATTCAGCAAATATGGACCCAGTTGCCTTCAAATATTGAATATCCTCTGGGATGGAACCCTAAGAAGCACTGGTGACCATAGTCTCACAGGTTCAAAAATGAATGAGAAAATTTTCCCTGAGATTTAGGGTGGGGTGGGAACAGTCATGGAATGACTTGTGCATGAAATTCCATTGGGTGGGGCCCTTGGGAAGGCATTGGTTGCTCCTGGAGAGAAATTCATTGTTATGAGAGAACTGAAGAGGCTATTGAGTCATTTTGTCTTTAAATATAGCAGCAATACTCTTATTTGAGCTAGTTTTCAGCAAACGACTGAATAATAGAGTTAAATTCAGGTAGAATCATATAACAGGCTCTAGAGAATATATTCTCTAACCAACCTTTCTTCCTGTGTAATTTGATATTTTAATATTACTTACATAGACTATTGTTATTGCTATATAGAAATACATACATACAAATACAGAGACCCATAGACTTGGTTTTGGAAAAATACCCTGTCTTTTTCTAAGTCCTGCTTAAAGTGAAGACAGCCTCACAGGAATTTTCAGAAGACACATCTCTCACAGATTGTCCTGCTCCCCCCTCCAAGCAAGGATTTTGTGTGTGTGTGTGTGTGTGTGTGTGCACGCATGCACGCTCAGTTGCTCAGCCGTATCTGACTCTTTGCAACCCTGTGGACTGTGGCCCACAGGGCTCCTCTGTCCATGAGATTTTTCAGACAAGAATACTGGAGTGGATGGCCATTTCCTCCTCCAGGGAGTCTTCCTGACCCAGGGATCAAACTCGAGTCTTCTGAGTCACTTGCATTGGCAGGCAGATTCTTTACCTGGGAAGCCCAAGCAAGGATTACTACAAACAAAAGAACAGTCTTGAAAACGATGGGGGAAAACTGACATCATGTCTTAATTCAGGGTGACAGGTGAGACCATTGTGTACATTGTAGGTATTTCCTCTAAAATATGTGGCTTTGTTTAAGGCTCAGGGTCACTGAAAGCCTGATTAGTCAAAAAAAAAAATACATTCTTAACCTGAGAGATTGAAATTATTAATCATTAGAATTCAAGTATAAATATTACTACAGATGTTTCCAGAGAACATGAGGAACTGCACTCTTCTTCCTTCTGTAGACTCTTGTGTTTGTTTGTTTTCTTATATAATTATCAATAACCCCCTTCCTACCTCAGCCTCGTTCTCAGCCTTCCCTTTTCTCATTAAGTACAGACAGTGAATCTAAAACTTGAAGGTGTTCAGACATCTTAGACCTGTAGAGAGGGAAGTTCTGGGGCTGGAGCTGGAATCTTCATTTTAAATAAGCCACAGTCTCCTTCTAACCTGTGAGAACTAGCTTTGTTGTTCACTCAGTCATGTCCGACTCTTTGCGACCCTGTGAACTGCAGCATACCAGGCTTCCCTGCCCTTCACTATCTCCTTGAGTTTGCTCAAACTCAAGTCCATTGAGTCAGGGATACCATTCAACCATCTCATCTTTTGTCACCCCTTTCTCCTCCTGTCTTCTATCTTTCCCAACATCAAGGTCTTCTTCAATGTGTCAGCTCTTTGCATCTGGTGGCCAAAGTATTGGAGCTTCAGCAACAGTCCTTCCAATGAGTATTCAGGGTTGATTTTCTTTATGATTGACTGGTTTGATCTCCTTGCTGTCCAAGGGACTCTCAAGAGTCTTTCCCAGCACCGTAGCTCAAAATCATCAATTCTTTTGCACTCAGCCTGCTTTATGCTCCAACTCTTACATCCATACATGACTACTGGAAAAATCATAGCTTTGACTATGCAGACCTTTGTTGGCAAAGTAATATCTCTGCTTTTTAATATACTGTCTAAGTTTGTCATAGCTTTTCTTCCAAGGAGCAAGCATCTTATAATTTCATGGCTGCAGTCACTGTCTGCAGTGATTTTGGAGTGAAAGAAGATGAAATCTGTCACTGTTTCCACTTTTTCCCATCTATTTGCCATGAAGCAATGGGACTGGATACCATGATCTTTGTTTTTTGAATGTTGAGTTTTAAGCCAGCTTTTCCACTCTCCTCTTTCACCTTCAAGACACTCTTTAGTTCCTCTTCACTTTCTGCCATTAAAGTGGTATCATCTGCACATCTGAGGTTGGTGAGAACTAGCTAGAGCCCTGTTTTTCCTTGTACACTCCATTCCTCCATCAACTCCCCTTGACAGAGGAAGGAGTGATTTACAAAGTGCTTCCAAAATTTTATTGCTTGCTGAATCAATTGGGAATCTTGTTCAAATATAGGGTTTGGCTCAGTTGGTCTGGGGTAGGGCCAGAGCTTCTGCATTCCTAACAAGTTCCTAGCTGATACTGATGCTTTTGGTCCAAGGACCACATTTTAAGTAGCAAAGATTTAATGCAGGAAATCTGTGACTTTTACAGAATGCTCCTCCCCACCCCCATTCATTCTCACTGGGGAAAATGCCCCTGCTTTGGCCTCTTTAAATTGTTGGTTTGCTTCTTCAGCAATAAACTGTGATGGCTGAACAGGCATTTACAGAACAGTACTCTAATCAAATAAAATCCACAGAAATATTAGCTATCATTTCACAACATACCATCACAATGTCCTGCATGGTAATTAGGGATAACTGCCAAGCAGGCCATATAATTGCCATAATTAATATCACCTTTCACAAATGCCATCTATAGAATTTCTCTTCTCATTGAATCAAGTTCCTCCCAGTGCGTAATCATGTCCTCACCCAATGATGTGAATAAAGCTTCAACTGGAGTATAGATGCCATTTCCAACGCCATCTGGTGTTGATGTGGTAAATAGTTTAGGAAACCAGCAAAGTGTTTGAAAGGTAAATAATTAAACAAAAGAAAATAGAATCAGAGAAAGTTAAAATCAAGGTTTCCCAGATTTCTAATCTCGTCTAGACTGACTTTCTCTTCAGAAGCCCACTGAACAACAAAGCTACATCCACGATGAAGGGTCAGTGTGAACATCTTTAGAAAGACAGGGAGTAAACAGATCTCGACACCTATGGCTGACAGAGAGTAGGAAAAAGGACATGGGTTGGTGAAAAGGGTATGGATAGTGACACACTCGTAAGAAGAAACTTTGTTCAAATATAACGTATGTCTTACATGAATGTTTAAGGTTGGGAGGTGAGAAATGAGAAAAGTAGTCCCAGAAACGAAGCTTCCAGATTCGGCCTCGACCTACAGTGGGTTCAGGGGTGAACGGATTCAGGCACATCACTTCTGGGGAAGGAGACTTTTAAGTAAAATCAAAAAATAAAGCGATAGAATGGCAATCTTTATTTTCTTTGTACTATCTTATTCTCAAGATTGTATTTTACCTACTCTAGCCAGTAGATTAGAACAAGAAGAAATGAATGATTAAGGGTAGTGAAGGGTAACAGAATATGCCACTTTGGCATATTAAATATTTTGAGCTAAAGGCAACGGAGTAAGTAAGAAATCTCACTACCTGCCCCCCCCCCCCCCGCATTTGCCTAAAAGCAAGACATAAATCTGTGTCCTCAGTGGCCCCCAGCCCCTCTTCACCAGGAAAACAAGCTAATCACCAGAAACAGCCCTTGACCCTTACCAGCTCAGAGAAAACACCACAGGAACCTACGTAGCGAATTTTAAGGACACTTCTCTTCCATTAGTTCCCCCATAGATTTACCTTCCCTGAATTTGCTGCTCTAGAAACTAAAAGACCTTTCCTTTGTCTTGACACTTTCTACAAATTTATCATTCTTTTCTTTAGATGCCGTATAAGCCCCAATTTCCAACCACTCCTTTGAATAACTCATCTCTGAGTGCCCTGTATGGATGCGCTCTGCCCAGGTTCATAAGCTTGAGTTTGCTTTTCTCTTGTTGGTCTGTCTTTTATTGTCTGATTTGCAAGGCCCTAGCTGGAGAACCTAATACTGGTAGAGTGTTCCTACCTTATACAGCTGACTATAGAGAAAATCAGGCTCATGAAATGTAACCAATATAATTCTCTTCAGTTCAGTTCAGTTCAGTTCAGTTCAGTTCGGTCGCTCCCTCATGTCCGACTGTTTGCGACCCCATGAACGGCAGCACACCAGGCCTCCCTATCCATCACCAACTCCCGGAGTTCACCCAAACCCATGTCCATTGAGTCGGTGATGTCATCCAACCATGTCATCCTCTGTCGTCCCCTTCTCCTCCTGCCTTCAATCTTTCCCAGCATCAGGGTCTTTTCCAATGAGTCAGCTCTTTGCATCAGGTGGCCAAAGATTGGAGTTTCAGCTTCAACATCAGTCCTTCCAATGAACACCCAGGACTGATCTCCTTTAGAATGGACTGGTTGGATCTTCTTGCAGTCCAAGGGACTCTCAAGAGTCTTCTCCAACACCACAGTTGAAAAGCATCAATTCTTCGGTGCTCAGCTTTCTTTATAGTCCAACTCTCACCTCCATACACGACCACTGGAAAAACCATAGCCTTGACTAGAAGGACCTTTGCTGACAAAGTAATGTCTCTGCTTTTTAATATGCTGTCTAGGTTGGTCATAACTTTCCTTCCAAGGAGTAAGTGTCTTTTAATTTCATGGCTGCAGTCACCATTTGCAGTGATTTTGGAGCCCAGAAAATAAAGTCAGCCACTGTTTCCACCAGTTCCCCGTGAAATTGCATTCCCCGTGAAATTGCATTCCCCGTGAAATTGCATTTAATAACTGCTACTCATTTAAACTCAATAATTCTCGTAGAGAAATTCAGTGAAGACTGTCACAGTATAAAATGGTATGCTAAAATACACCACAAGATATGAGCTCTAATGATGCTTTCATTATGTTATAGGGAACAGAAAGGCTAGAAAAAAATTGGAACAAAAGCCTAGAAACAAGAAGTGCAATTAAAAAGTAATGGTCTTTTGATGCCAGGTGACCAGAATAGAAAGGCCATGTTTCCCTGGGGCCCATCTTTCAACAGGCTGACTTATTCAGGTGGTTCTCAGCCCTCTGTCTGGGCCATGATGGGAAGGGATGTGATGACATTTACAAAGCACTAGAAACCGTGCATTAGAGCTAAGACTTCATGTTAGAAACTTCTCTCACTATAATTTAGTCGATGTCTAGATATATTCCATTTATGGTCACAAAAAATATTGTTTAGAAGTCTCTCCTTAATTTTTTTTCCTGAGTAGGATATTTTAATTCTTAAGTTTATAACTTGACATCCTCTCTAACAAAAAAAAAAAAAAGTTTTTAGATGTTAAGAGGAATTTCCTATGAAGTTACTCAGCATGGTGTTTGAGCAACAGTGCTTTGAGAGAAATCGTGTTAAGAGTACTTGAAACAGCCTCCCTCACAGCCTGGGCTTCCCAGGGGCTCAGGGAAAAGAATTCGCTGCCAAAGTAGGAGACGCAGATCTCCTGCATCAGGAAGATCCTCTGGAGGAGGAAATGGCAGCCCACTCCAGTATTCTTGCCTGTAAAATCCCATGGACACAGAAGCCTGGTGGGTTACAGTCCATGGGGTTGCAAAGAGTCAGACACGACTAAGCATGCACACAGGTCTTCACCGCCCATCTTTCCAGAGGGCCCCAAGATGTGTATGCTTAACTGGGACTGTTTAGCTGCTCAAGTCCCAGGGAGAAATCCTCACAGGACTCCCACCCCAGTCGCGGTTGAGAGCAGCCCTCCAGCATTCTTCTGCCTCCCTGGGTTGAGACCATTGATGCCCACCAGCTCCGAGTTTCTCTAAAGCCCCTGTACCACTTTTTGAAGAGACCAGCTCCTGGCTCTTTAAGGGTCCTCTCTGTGGCGGGGAGCTCTAGGTGCCCATGACACCTTGCAATTTTGCTGAAGTCTCTCCAGCCAGACCTGTTCTTCACAGAGAGGTGGTAGTTTCATTCAAGTTAATGCTACAGAAGATGACTAAGGGGAGGCCTGTGGGAGAGGAATGGGTTGGGCATTTTGCAGTATGCCTTTATGGTGCAGGAAAGTCAGCCTGCACCAGTGGAAGTTGTGCTGGTCCTGGAGGTGGATCACTGGGGTTTCAATCCAGGTCAGCCATTTAGTTACTATGTAAGTTAACCCACAAACCTCTTTCTATGTCTCCTGAAAAAAGAGAAAGTGTTAGTCCCTCAGTCATGTCCGACTCTTTGCGACCCCATGGATGTAGCCCACCAGGCTCCTCTGTCCATGGGATTCTCCAGGCAAAAATACTGGAGTGGATAGCCATTCCCTTCTCCAGGGGATCTTCCCAACCCAGGGGTTAAACCCAGGTCTCCTGCACTGCAGGCAGGTTCTTTTATCATCTGAGCCACCAGGGAAGCCCATATCCTATCTATAAATTGAGGTGTGTATATATCATATATATTCCATATAATTTTAAAAGTCTGTGACGCGTGGCAGCTATGTGAGACTATGGTAAGAGTGTCTTACCATAATCACTTAAATCAGGTTCAGCCAGGGGAGTCAGATCCAGCAAATCACACCACAATTGTGTCTCCAAAAGAGGACTTACAGTCTCAGGAGGCGGTAATAAAGGCTCCTGATTGCACATTATTCAGAGGTTCCCCACCTGCTTTAAGGAATCAGCCTGCCTCTATAGGCTCAGCCTAAAACATAGCCTGAAAGAGAATGGGCTAAACTTAAAAGAAATCAAGGCCTATGCAAAGAAACTCTATAACAACTAAAAATGAAACCATAGTTCTCCTCTCCCATACTTCTCTCAGGCTCCGGGGAGGCAACCTAAACCTCACCCATGTCTAACCTCACCTCACAGGAAGGACTAGAACCCCAAGACGCTATTTGGTAGGAAGCTACAGGCCACAAGAAGAGCTTGCTTTTGACCAGTTGATCTTAAACTTGCTGCCCAACCAAAACACCTGGGGAGGTTTTTTTTTAAATGATCCACAAGGTGCTGGTAAACCGGCCCTTAGGAAAGGAGGAGGGGGGAACTTTGTGATGTGTGGTGTTTGCTGAAGGCTGTGGTAGAATTACCAACATGGGGCCAACTTTAAACCACCAAACTGATGTCCCTGAACACAAAGCCGGGGAGAGAAGCGGAACCGGAACGAGCCAGCCCCAGGCCAGCAGTGAGGTGACAGGGCCTTTCTGGAGGGCCTGTTTTAGATGGCCCGGGGGGAGGTCCGAGCCGGGAGCGCAGAAACCAGCCCGGGTGCTCCTGACTCACAGCGCTGTTCGAGCGCACAGACCCCGGCCGTGGGCGCGCGGCCGTGGGCGCCGCTGTCTCTCAGGCCCGCGCCTTTCCTTCCCTAGTTTAAAGCTCAGCTCAGTACATTCCTTTTAGAATGATGTTGCCATCTTGGGATCATGCGCTTTGGGGAAGCCATCTGCTTCTTCTCAAGGCTCAGTGGTAAAGAATCCGCCTACAATGCAGGAGATGCAGGAGACCTGGGTTCCATCCCTGGGTCGGGAAGATCCCCTGGAGAAGGACATGGCAACCCACTCCAGTATTCTTGCCTGGAGAGTCCCACGGACAGAGGAGCCTGGGGGGCTACAGCCCACGGGGTCGGAAAGAGTCAGACAGGACTGAAGGACAAACAACTCCTCCTTCTCTCTGGCTCCGGGTTCCTTCCTGGGTGTGTGTGCAGGGGACGGGGTAGAGATCGTCTCTAAAAGCAGTTCATTTATTCAAAACCATGTGTTAAATAATACATTCAAGGCACATGCTGGGCCCTCAGGAAACAAGGTTGAAGAACATGCTCTTACCTTCAAGTACCTTGGAGTCTGGAGAGAGGAAAAGAAGTCAGTCAGCGGTGGGGGGCGGGGCATCAGGGGAGCACAGCGAAGGGGGATGGGCACAGACATGACGACGAGCTAAACCAGCAGCTTTCCAGACACCACCACACACCCTGCCCCGCCTTGAAGCCAGCATGCTGCTGCTGCTAAGTCACTTCAGTCGTGTCCAACTCTCTGCGACCCCAGAGACGGCAGCCCACCAGGCTTTGCCATCCCTGGGATTCTCCAGGCAAGAACACTGGAGTGGATGGCCATTCCCTTCTCCAGAAATGTCACCAATAGGACATGGTAAAATATTTTATGATACCACCCTATGACAATACCTTTGCAACCATATTTTGGAGAATGTATTACTTACTTGTGACATAATAACCAAAGGAAAATGCACAATATATGCTAATAACTATGTACCACAAAAATCTCAATTTCTCAGGAAAGAAAAACACACGGAGAAAAAGACTAGGAAAAGAAATTATAAAATAGTAATTACAATTCTTGCTAGGTAGTAAAAAATATCACAGATTTTTATTTCTTCTTTGATGGTTTTTACTTTCCAAATCTTCTAAGTAAGCATTTTTATAATAGGGGGAAGAGAAATATTGCCTAAATATTGTTAAAGTGGCAGCTGAAGAGAACCAGACCAGGAGCAGAACAATGAGTTTGTTGGTGTTTACTGTCCATTAGATTTCTGAGTCTTGGTTCATGGCACACCAGAGTTGTAGGCAGTATTCTTAGAAATTCTCCGGACCTCAATCCCCTTCCATTCCCCTACTATGGTCCCCATCAAGATTTCTTGAATCTTTGGACTCTCATCCCATCACCCACACTCTCAGCACTCCCAAGTGATTTGAACTTTCCTAATTGCTGCAATCCTAGCTTTTCCCACAATATTGAGGGAGCCTCCATTCCACTCTCCTTGGGGATAAGAATGCTTATAATATTTTTTTATATCCCCAGGAAGAACCATGTGATCACATGTCTGTGATCAGAGTTTCTGCTGTGGTCAGAAATTCTGTGGTCAGAGTTTCTGCTCTGACCACTGCTTTTGCCCAGTGAAACCCAAGATAGCCATGGTCCATACCATGAGACTCTTAATTAGCAATGCATGGTAATAATTGGACTATGGTGGACTAGCTTGGGTACTCCAGGGAATTTCATCAATGGGCAAGCATTTCGAAACTGAGCCAGGCCCATCAGGCTCTTCCCTTGGAGACTTGAATTGGGAAGGACAGAGAGGAACAAGCAGCTGGCAGAAGCTAAAGTTGAAGGGATATACAGATGAAGTCAGGAGGGACGGCTGTGTTCATGATAAGTCATGGCCATCCAGTCATGAGAAAGCAGACGCTGTGAGCAGGCAGAGTCAATGATGCACGGAAAAGGCATGCAGATTAGAGGGAAGGGCGAGCTATAGTGAGAGGCAACCCCACAAAATAGCATGGGAGAGAATCAGAGTGAAGTTTCAGACACTCCAGCTATTGAGGCTCTTAGATGCTGCTGCCTTACCACATGCTGGCTGATGTGCTGTCTCCTATTTTTTTACTTTGGTTCATCTCCCTAGGTTCCATGTGTTTCCTTATAATAACAAACCCACCCTACCATCCGGCCTCCCTTTGTGCTGATCTTATGTTACAGAAGTCTCTGTTTTTCTTGAAATCAGAAGCACTGAATTTGAATTTTGGTTGACCCATTTACTTATTTACTGAATTATGTATCCACTTATTAAATAATATATTAAAACTATGCCAATATTCTATTCTCTAGGGACATGAAAATATGTGATTTGATATTTGTTCTTACTGATTATTTGTATGGGCCTTCACAGTGGTGATAGAACATAAATATGAGAGGTATAAAGGATAGAATGGATATGATTGAATACTGGGGATGGCTGAGAGAAAGTATAAGGAAAAGACATGAGAGAATTTTTCAATTATGTTTCAGATCTTTGTCTAGGTCACTGACAGAATGACAGTGCTGTTCTCCAAAATAAAGAATTCAAGGATGATGAACACTGAACTGAAGGACATCTAGGTCTTGATATCCAATATGCAGCTGTGGAAAGAGATCATAACTTAAAAACATAGATTTAGGAACAATAAATATTACCAATAATATTTCGATCTATGACTTTCACAATGAGAAGAAGGCTGAGAACTAAATTCGGGGCACCATTTAACGGGAGGCAGAGAATTAAGTTTCCAGAAAGGGGCCACATAGGAGTGATCCATTAGTAGGAGAACCAAGAGATGAATATGTCACAGATGCTAGAGAGTGGTAGATCGTTTCAAGCAGGAGGACATAATCAACAGTGCCAGTGCCACAGAGATATTGAGAAAGGTAAGGCATGGACTGAAAGATGCCCGTTATTCTTGTAATACGGAAGCTCCTGGTGATCTAGATGAGAGGGCTGAGTGAGAAAACCACTAAGAGAATAATGAGCTGAGGCTCAAACAGTAAGCATGAATTATTCATTCAGTAAGTTAGACTCAAACAGGGAAGAGACAGAGAAACACCCCAGGAAGGAGATGTGAGGATGTGAGGGGATGCAGAGTTGGGAATTCATGGAGCCCATCCATTGGTCTTCACCCTTTTCCACCAGGTGGAAAAGTTTAACTCTCTTGGGTTCCAGCTGAGCGTAGCTGAGTGTCCGCACAGATAGGCTCCTCTGTGCTCTGGGCTCCTCCCCGCTCCCCCCAAGTCCATGCGGAGCCCCTGCAGGAGCTCCTGTCCTTCTTCTGCCTTCTGTCCAGGCTCCTCTTCCTGCAAGACTGGAAGAGAACCGCCCCCTCTTCCAACTTAAACCCTGGCTCTAAGGTCTTCCTAGCTGTTCCACGTCTGCCTATA
The DNA here is from genome assembly GCF_033118175.1 of Dama dama. Lineage (NCBI taxonomy): Eukaryota > Metazoa > Chordata > Mammalia > Artiodactyla > Cervidae > Dama > Dama dama. The sequence continues at coordinate 30,730,739 of NC_083706.1, forward strand.
GGGATGTGTATGCCATGCTCTTCTAAAGAACCAGAGAGACAAAGTGGGGATTACGTTGCATAGGAGGAACCTAGGAGCTGTGCTGCAAAGTGTGGTTTAGGAAGAAGGAAAGCAGGTGTGGACAGGATTGGGTGTGGGCTCTCCAAGTCCCATCCCTCCAGGGTCCCCCACAGCTGTTGGCACCTATTCACATGCCTCCCTAAACAAACATTCATCCTCAAAGGATAGATTTGTAAAGGGGGATAAAATACGTTGTTAACTCTGATGAACTTTAAGAATCCTCTCTGCTGTGGATTCAATAAGACACGATGTTATAATCCCTTAGTTACACTAGAGGGACTTTGAGATGAGATAACTTGAATTCAAATAAACTTGAGGGAGATTCTCCTTAGGTTCTGTATGGGGGAAGGGAAAGGAATCCTTCATGCTGAGCTTGGTCCCCCTGCTGGGAAGGACAGGTTGTCCTGTTTATTCTCTAGGTCGTGTCTGACTCTTTCGCAACCCCACAGACTTTAGCCCACCAGGCTCCACTTTCCATGGGATTTTCCAGGCAAGAATACAAGAGTAGGTTGCTATTTCCTACTCCGGGGCTCTTCCTGACCCAGGGATTGAACTCGAGTCTCCTGCATTGGCAAAAGGATGCTTTACCTCTGACCCACCTAGGAATGGGTGATAAATGGAGCCTAGTTCCTGAGTAAGGAGAAGGGGTGGGGCTCTGGGACAGGAGAGCACAGTTTACCTGCTGAAAGAGAAAGATGAAAGTTTGGGGGCAGGTGCAGACACATTTATAGATGTGGGACAGGACAAGACAGTTCTCACTTGTGGTTCTGTTTTCACAGTAAATTATAAACAAAAGCTGCTGGCACAAAGTGTTCAGGAGATAAGAATTACTGCTACTAGTAATAGCAGATATGCGTATTGGATAATGAAGGGGGACCAGCTCCTTTATATGCACTATCTTATCGAGCCCCCATCACAGCCTTCTGAAGTGCAATTAACCCTTAGATACAAGTTTGTTAACAGAGGGCTTCTTCAGTATTCCAACACTGCTGAAAAAAAAAAAAAAAACAGGAAATGCTAATTGCAATATTCCACTGAATATCTATGAAAGTTACATGAAAAGCTGTGCAAATAGACATGTGTGTGCTTAGTCACTCAGTCACATCCTACTCTTTGCAACCCCATGGACTGTAGCCTGCCAGGCTTCTTTGTCCATGGGATTTTCCAGGCAAGAATATTGGAGTGGATTGCCATTTCCTTCTCCAGGGGATCCTCCTAACCCAGGAACTGAATCCATGTCTCCTGCATTGGCAGGCGGATTATTTACCCCTGTGCCATCTGGGAGCCTCAAATAGACATGCTACTCTACATTCGAAGTAATCTATTCATAAGCAAAGTTTGCCTCCCTGATCATTTCCTATTATTCCATGGAAGCCCTGGCTTCCAGGATTACAATTTTATTAATGTCCAAGAAGGCACTGTAAAAATGATTTTTAAATGATATAACTTGTAAGGATCTTTATAGTTTGATCTTCTGGTTCCTAATCATGAGACCAGCTGGAGAGAAACTTGTCAAAGAACTTCAGGAATACTGAATTATTGGAATTTATCAGATATTAGATGTTTGAGAAATGGAGAAAGGTAAAGTCACAGCTTTCAGGGTCTGATTTTAGACTGCTACATCAAAAGACCTGGGCTGTTCAACTGAACAGCACTATATGAGCATTATGCTGGGCTTCAAGGCTTTCATACCAAAATGATGCAAATATACTCAGTGCCCATAGGAAGTTTACGATCAGTCAGAGGAAGAAAAATGCAGACACTGATAATGATTTTGTAGACTTCATGGCAGACACAGCCCCAGGCCTAGAGATTCTGATTCATTGGGCCAGGGAATCAGTGTTTTCTGAAAGCTCCTCTGTGACTGTCCTGTGCATCACAGTTGAGAACCCCTGCTCTGGCTCCTAAGGCAGGTGTAGGTGGATTAATGAGTGACGGTACAGGTAATACTGCAGTGAGAGGCTAGGGCCTCCCTGTAGAAGGCCTTGAAAACAACCTTGAGGGAAAGAGATTATAGACCAGAATGGTAAGATTATTCCAGCAAAAGTGGGGGAAGAAGTTTGGCATGCTTAGGCCCTGAAGGTCATGAGGTCAGTTAGGAAACTGGAAAGGCAAGAGGAATCCAGGGTAGTGTGCAGAATTGGGAAAGTAGGAATGAAAACGAAGGAGTAAGTGAGAGAAACAGGATAACAGGTAGGATGTGAAATCTAATGAGATGGAAAGACGGGAAGAAGGCAGGAGTCTAAGTGGTCCTCAGAGCTTTATGTATGGGTGACCGCATAAAGGTAATGCATTAAAACAAATAAGGAAATCAGACGCTGGTTCTGGTGATCTTAGTATGGAGGAATGAAAAGTAGAGGATTCGAGGGAAAGGTCAGAGAGCAAAGTTGGAAGATAAAGATAAGGAGCAGATAATCCATGATGCTCCTACTTCAAAAATGAAACAAGAGCTGCAACTATTTCAGGAGCAAACCCTTTTTAAAACCATCTTTCTAAAATTAGCATTGCAAGTATATTTAATCAGTTACTGGAGCTTTTACTAGTTTCCCATTGCTGCCATACAAATTACCTCAGATTTAGTGGCTTCAAAGCAATGCAGCTGTATTATCTTACAGTTCTGTAGGTTAGATGTCTGAAGTGGGGCTCCCTGGCTTAAAATTAAGGTGTTGGCAGGGCTACTACACTCTTGTCTGGAAAGTCTGAAAGAGAATCCATTTCCTTGCCTTTTCCAGCTTCTAGAGTCCACCTGTAAACCTTGGCTCGTGGGCCCCACTCCCTCCGTTTTCAAGGCCAGAAATGGTGAGTCTAGTTTTTTCATATTGAATCACTCTGACTTCCTCTTCTGCCTCCCTCTTCCACTTCTAAGGACCCTTGTGATTATATTGTACCCACCCAAATAATCCATGATAAACTCCCCCACTTTAAGGTCAGTCAATTAGCAACCATAATTCCAACTAAAATCTTCACTCTCATTTTCCATGTAATGTAGTGACAGGTTCTGGCAATTAGGACATGGACATCTTCAGAGACCATTATTCCATTTACCACAGAGCTGTTTCATGGTTTTAGGCTCATGTTATAAATTCAACTCTGACTTCCAGGTCTGTTTTAGTGTTTTATAATGCACATAAAACTTTGTTCCTTTTTACAGAGGACTTACTGTATGGTATTGGAACTAACTCCCATAAGCCAGAAAATATTGGGGTATAGTTCAACCTAGAGGAATAATATTAACTTGAGTGTGAATATTAAAAAATTGCAAAGGATTCCATTCTGTTATTATAGAGTCAAGAAGTTTCTTAACTACTTTCACCATTTACTTCTATTTTTTTCTTTTCATGAGACTTGTAATCATTTGCTAGGGCGGCAGTAACAAAGAACCACACATTGGGTGGTGGCTTAAACAACAGAAATTTATTTTCTCACAGTTCTGGAGTCTAGAAGTCTGAGACCAAGGTGTCGACAATGATTGGTTTCTTCTGGGGTTCATAGGGAAGGCTGTGTCCCAAGCCTCTCTCCTTGGCTGGTAAATGTCTGTCTTATCTCTCATCATGCCTCTATCTTCCCATCATCTTCCCCTGGTACATATCTGTGTCCAAACTTCTTCTTATAAGGACAACAGTCACTGGGTTAGGGCATCCCCGGTGACCTCATTCTAGCTTACTTGCCTCATTAAAGACCCTATCTCCAAATCAGTGTCATTCTGAGGGCCTGGCAATTAGGACTTAAACATCTGAATTTTTCAGGGAGACAATTCAAGCCATAACATAATGTGCTGTGCCGAGTCACTTCAGTCGTGTCCAACTCTTGGTGATCCTGTGGACTGTAGCTGCCAGGCTCCTCTGTCCATGGGATTCTCCGGGCAAGAATACTGGAGTGGGTTGCCATTCCCTTCTCCCATAACAAAATAGGGTAAACCTATTACAAAACGAATTTCACATGCCAACTCTGCTGGTTGGTGGCTGCCTCAGAGCATCTTTGGGGAAGGATTCTGAAGGCACATCTGGGTTCGTCTGGAAAGAGCATCGGGATCAGCCAGCAGTGACTGGTGGATGCCGGCTAGTGGAGTAGCAAGTAGCATTCTATTGATATGAAACCCTCTCACTGACAATTATCCCACAAGGAGTGAGAGATTCTTTTTGCTCAGTAAGGAGTAGACGACGATCTTGGAAGAATAATGTTGGATTCTGATGTACTAAGCCATCGGTTACATTATAACCTAGAATTCATTGCCTCGCTTCCACTAGAAGTTTTAAACATCTTTAATTGTATATGGTACCAGACTGACCAGTGCCTAAGTGCTTAAATAATGATTAGAGAAACTGCCTGAGGAACCCAAGTCATTAATAAGCCATTAAAATGAATTACACATTTGTAAAAGATGCCTTTTATAGGAAAAATGAATCATTGGAGAAGGCAGCCATTATATTATTTTGAGAACTACATACAGGTGAGTTCATTTAACAAGAATGTACTTGGGCATCACTCACACATAAAAAGAGAAGTGATGAGAAAACTTTGGGGACCTGAGCTTGCTTTCGTTGAAAGTGGGAAAGCATCGTTATTCAAGGATTAATTTGATTTTTGTAAGATTAACCCTGTGAAGAAGATCGATGGGGTATATAGTCCCTGGAATACTTTGGCATGTTTCTGTATTATCAAAACTCTGCCATAAAAGATAGAGTTTTGAACCAGCCATTTACAAGCAGCCCACTACCATCATTTTTGAGGGTGAGTCTGTGGTTTAATTGAGGAAAATTTGGCTGAGAGCCTTGTCCCAGTTAATCCCAGTCATATGTCTCTGTTCTTATGCAACCATGAGGCTGAAGATTCAGTAGACAGACAGGTAAAGCCTTTCCAAATAAGAGGGCTGAAGGAGAGTGCCTGACACTTGGCATTATTCAGTAAAGGAGCCAATTCTGTTGGGAGGACTGATGTTTCAAGGCTTGCATCAGATGCCCGGAGCTCTGACAAGATAAACCAGAATGTACTCCGGATGTACTCTACACCATGTTTATTTTCACCACAAAATTTAGTCTTTGCTGACAAGTATGGAGTAGGACCAAGCTGGCTTCCTGCCACTCAGCTGAAGCTCTTGGGGACAGTGTCATGTGAGGCTAGCGCTCAAGAGAACCAGTGCAACACAGCCAGTTTCAGCTGACACCAAAGCCTTCCTCCCAGGGAACCTGACAACAGTAGAATCAGAACACGTAAGGGTCACCAAGGAACAGATGAGCAGTCAGTCCTCTCCTCTCTCAAACAAATGAAGAGAAACTGCCTGGTAGTTCTCATTATAATTTTAAATCCACGGGTATTATATCAATAGGAATCACTATAAAGAGTCTGAATAGATCAATCATTTAAAAAACATCAATACGAAATTGTAAAAAAATAGTTAAGCTCACAAATGTTATATGAATATAAATCCTTATAAAAGATGTGACAATATCAATTATGTTTTAAATATCACTACAAAATTGTAAAATATATATAAAAATATAAAAAATGTTCTCTTAATGGGAACCCTCCTACACTAGGGATGTAAATTGGTGCAGCCACTATGGAAAACAGTATGAGTTTCCTTAAGAAGCTAAAAATAGAGTTGCCATATGATCCAGAAATCCCACTCCTGGGCATATATCAGGCAAAAAGTATAATTTGAAAAGATATCTGCACCTCAGTGTTCATAGTAGTACTATTTACAATAGCCAAGACAGGGGAACAACCTAAATGTCCATCAGCAGGTGACTGGATAAAGAAGATGTGGTGTATATGCACAATGGGATATGACTCAGGAAAAAGAATGAAATAACCCATTTTTGACAACATGGGCGGACAGAGTGCATCTCTAATAGCTAGACTACATGGGTCCTAAAACCCAATAGCACAAACAGAATTGGGCCTTCTGGCCATCTCTCCCACTAGCAGAATCTATGCTTCCCTTGCAGCCTTTGACTCTGCTGGTTGAAAATCTTAGTTCTTTGGGAGAAATCATCAGTCAGAGGACGCGATAAAGGTTCCATTGAACTTGTAGTTGTGACTACTACCAGATGACCATCCACCAGTGGACCAGCAGCCGTGTGTTTATACTACCACGGAAGTAAGTGCCAATGATTCACATGAAGTTCTGCGGTTTTTTCCTATACAATGGGTCAGAGAAGAGTACATTTAGAATCTAGGAGATATACTGGGGCACCTCATGGTAACTCCTTGCCCAGTGAGAATGATAAATGGACAATTGCAGCTATTATCCCCCAAATAAAAGCAAGGCAACATCGCTAGACAATGAAAACCTGAATCAGCCATCAGGCAAATCATTGAGGCCAGCTCAGTAATGGTTGAGTAAAAGAGAATTCTAGAATGGATGGTGATGCAAGAAGATAATGAAAATCAGTTATGCCTATTGGATTAGCTACAGTGGGAACTATAGTTTGTTTTACTAATCCTCTCGCTTTGCTCTTTTCAAAGACATAACTGGCTACTGCCTTGAAACAGATTCTATGACTGAACTTACACTTTCTCTCCTGAATAAGTAAGTGAGAAAATCTTATTCTCACCAAAATGAAGGCTCTATGTTTTAGTTACGGGTGTTGGACACCCGGAGAGCACAGCTGAATCTGGGTGTGCGAGCTGTGTGCTGTACACACACTTAGGTGCCACATCCACCTCCCTTGTTTCTGAGTGTTTGGGCATGGTTTCCACGTCTCCACGTGTAGCCTGAACTTCAAGCAGCCAAACTGCACACAGCACTCGTCTCATGCCAGCACCACGTACTCTTTGCCTCCTCCGCTGGCTTTCCTATTGATGCTGAGGAATCAGGCACCAAGAGACCTTCTTGAGGTTCCTGCAGTCACCACCCAGAAACCCAGAATTCATGTCCCAAGGGACCAATCTGTAACCAATGGGGAAGGGAGCTGAGTGAATGTTTCTCCATCCCTCTCCCATCACTCCCACCCTCAACAATCCATACTGACAATGCCACTCACTCAAGGGAAAATCCCAGATCACCTCCTCCTCCACCGTCACCATCCAACACAACCTCAGTAGTTTATCTCTGTCTATGAGCCCCAGATAATTATGGGAATTTACATGAGAACACAATGGTACTTAACAGACTCCAATATTCCCCTCCCAGGCGAAGAGTGCTCAAGCAAAGCAGCTTAGTGTTCAAGTCCTTTCCAGTTGCAGAGTGTCCAGTAGACTCTCCCCTAGAAAGGTAGTGTAAATCTCCCCCAGGTCTCCCATGCTGTGGGTAGCGAACAGTATTTGGGTTCTTCTTGCTCTGGCTTTGCTTGATCTTGGTTCAGGTTTTCTCTTGGTAGACTGGGTGTTGATGGTTAGACCGGGATCCTCAGCCAGAGCCCCAGGCTCCCTGAACCACCAGACAGGTAAAGCCTGTAGCTTGAAGAGGGGTGCTTCCCAGCGCTGGGCGAGCGACCCAATCCCCTGCAGCGGGTCCCGCCTATCCAGAGACGCCAAGGGTCCCGCTCCCTAAGGGCCACTCATTGTTTCATCTGGTTGCGTGCCAGGGGCTTCTCTTCCTCGTGATTTATTTCAGTGGACCATGTGAGTGCAGCTCTGGACTCGACAGTTCTCATCAGCTTAACTTCCTACATGAGCCCTAGAGGAGCCCCCTCACCCCACCTTTTTTTTTTCCCTCCAGAATGAAAAACACTAAAAAACACAGTTAAGTGAAAATAATGCTTTGGAGGGATGAGGGATATCACAGCTTACCATTTTTATTTTTAACAAAGTACTAAAGGCATCAGAAGGACTTCCCAAGGTTGTCAGTGACCAGCTCACAGCCCAGGGTTCAACAGAAATGTGAACTTTAAGACTCGCTCCTCAAAAGTCTAGTTGGCAGCTGTCTCTAGAATAGGGATTCCCAGGCTTGTGAAATTTCAAAAACAAAACTTTAGAGAATGGCAGGGTTTTATTTTGTCATGCACGGGCATTACAGACAAACAAAAGACCCTGCCAATTTAGTCTCACCATTGTATCTGAAATGAAACGACATTTTTAACATCTGAAACAGGGAAGAGCGTGATTCAAATAAAGGAGAGGTTTTGACTAAATTAACATCAAGAAAAAAAATCACTGCCTTGTTCTTTTCCTCATTTCACTCATGATAAATGTCATTTGGTCCAACCAGACCTGCAAGAATCCACAGTCTGGCCGTGGGAACCATTCTTCCGTAGCGTAACTCAACCAAGAATTTGCACCGTTTCCTGTGCAGCGGTGGGAAACCCACGATGGGTACCAGGATGTTACTAGTTCTTCATGGCCCATTCTGAAGACCTACTCCACCCCCTGACCATAAGCAATGAGAAGCTTTCAATTAAGATGGAGAATACAGCCACATAGAATCTAAGCACAACTGCGCTGTGTAAAGGATACCAGCAACTTGGGATGCAGAGCATTTTTGGTTGCTAGTCCAAGTAAAATGGATTCTTTTTTATTCTTCCTCAAGCAGTCCCTATTTAAAATCTGTCAGACATTGTTGCAAGAAGAAAAATATAATGAAGTATTACCTTATAGCAATGTGTTTTTAATAACATAAACTATCAAATTACTAAGAAACCTCAATATCAACAGAAACTCTTGGACTTGGAAGAGCCCCTAAAATCATCAGGTGCTGCTCTGCGTGGTTCAGGAAACCGTGCCCCACACTGCAGCCCTCACCCCACGCCACACGGCTTACCTGGCCCCCAGCACTGCTCTCTGCTCATGCCCAGCTCTCCCAAATCTTCGATGCTAGCCATTGCCGCTTTGCAGAAGTCTAACATCTTATCCCCTCCAACCAAATCTTATTCCCCAAAATCGTTTTCCTCCAACTCGAATTACAAAATGAAACCTCACACGTGTACCTGGCTGATAACAGATAAAGGATACGGAGAGGGAGTAAAGAAAGGTGAAGGGCCTCTGCTCAGCCGCCAAAATCCCCTGTTGCATATGGGAGCATATAGATTAATATTTTCTTCCCATGAAAATCTCCAGGAGCTAGCTCCTTGGGAAATTTAATTTCAAAAGTACAAAAGAAAAAAGCAATGAAGAGCCAAATCCAGTTTTGGCTGGGTGTTTGGAAGGCCAGCCTGGCTGGGATTATGCGAGATGATCAGTGATGGGAAGGGACTGTGACAGGAAGGAGCCTGGGAAGGAGGGCATAGCTGGGCTGCAAGGCTCTGGTCACTACAATATGAGATCTATCAGCTGAATGACTGACTGATCTTGCCGTCAGGCATAGTTACCTGGAAACCTTGCACTTTGTAAAATTTCTGCAATCATTAAACAGTAGTATTCTTATTCTAGAGGACAATATTGAGCCCATTTTCCCATTCTTTCTATATTATCACCAGGTGATAATTTCCTCAGCTGAACCCTTCATTTCCTTCTGAATTTATTGGCTATTTTTTTGCACCTGGTTGTTCTACAGTCTATTCACTCACTGATACACAATCCAGAAGTCTGAAAAAAATGCATTTTGAAAGTAACTCTTCTTGTAAATTTCATATTAAAGGAGGAAAAGCCAAGCTGGAAAATAGCTCCAAGAACCCAACTCTGTTCTTGGTGTGCTATTTGTGAAACAATTAGAATGTGAACCTTGCTTAAGGTGCACTAGTTTTGAATTCCTGAGTGATGTAGACATATTATGAAGCAAGATTGGGCAGGTTCCTACAGACCATTTACCAGGAGGAACAGAAAGTTCCCAGGAGAAGGTAGATGCTCTTGAGAAAGATAGCTGAGAGCAGTGCTATTTTGAGAAAGGAGGAGAGAAAAGATTCTCTGAACAATGATCTAAAATGTTGCATCCCCTAAGTTGTCTAGGTTTGGGGTTGTGCTAATACCAGAGAACAGAGAAACTAAACCAGCACATTCTATGAGAAAAAGAAAGAAAGCAAAAGTCTGTTTCTCTGTCAAGTGTAGTGAGGGTTTTAGACAGGAGTTTGCAAAACTGTGACAGGACTTGAAGCCACAATTTCAGGTGACTTGAGGAACAGTTTCCAGGATAGAAACTTCTCATGTATTCTGAGACACTGATTTGAATCGCCTGGAGCAAACCACATCCTCAGGGTTCTTCACTTTTCTGCTCCCTGAGCTGTGCAGCTCAGAGTGAACTAAACTGAAAGACAGCTGAATGAAGTTTTCAAGAGGAAAGAAGTTTCAGTATGAAATTGTTCCTCTCGGGCATCTATGGTTGTGACTCTGTCAGGGGGGAAGGTGAGAGGCGGCCTTGGCCAGGCAGCCACCTGCTCCCAGCTTCCGAGCAGGCCCTGCCTCTCAGACACACATCATTTCAAAACTCACCACTGCCTCTCTTCCTCACTGCACCTTTTCAGTACGGCTTCGTTTCACTTGTTCTTTCCTGGCCTAAAATGTCAGAACCATATATACATTTTTTTTTAAATACCCTCTGATCATGGTTCATGATCGACCCCTTTATTTTTGTTGTTGTTGTTTTATTTATTTATTTTTTATTTTTTTAATTGTAATGATTTTTTAATTTAACTCAAAATATCCACAAAGTATTATCATTTCCGACCCCTTTTAAGAGACTGAACTTTTGAAAGAACCGGAAGCATTAGGAACAAGGTAAAGAACTGTGACGTCAAGGACCGCACTAGAGCAAAGTCCAACTGTGTTGGAAAATTATTGTACAAACTTGCCAGAAGTTGAGTCCCTCAAGCCTTGCAGGCCTACGTCTTTCAAAGGGCAATTTAAAAAGAAACAAGATTTGATTTAAAAAAAAAATTTTTAAGGACAAGGGTTGCCCTCAAAATCAATATCCCAACCATAAATAGTAGACTTAATTCTGACTCTGACATAATTCAATTGCCTTAGAGCAGACACCTGCCAGAGATGCACACTGCACTTACATGGAAGGGCACGTGAATATCCTTGCAGAGGTGCTGGGAGATGCGGGGCACTCTGGGCCCTCCCCTTCCTCTCAGAGCCAGCACTCACCTGTGAGCCCTGCCTGATCCACAGCTTCCAGGGATGACCCCTCTCTGCCAGTATTTTTAGAGACTTCAAAACTGGCTATTAGATTCCCCGAGATCAAACCAGTTCAGAGCACAGGCAAGCGAGTTGAATCCAGCTTCAGCTGTATTGTAACAAGGAGAAGAAAAAAAATAAAGAGCCAAGTGTGCCATTGATCATGCCTAACTGCCCACATGTGGTGAACCCAACATCTAATTAGGAAAGAGCTGGATGCTACACTTGGTGTGGCCTGCCCTCTGCAAGTGTGGTCTGAGTCCATGAAAAAGGAAAGGAGTGAATGGCTGCCTCTTCCTCCATCCATGAACCATCCTGGTGTCCTGAATGAACCAGAGTCAGAGAGCTCCTAGGACTAGCCATTTGTGTGATAAGGATGTAGAAGCCGTGAGCACTCAGCACAGAATATCCTGAGCCAGGAGAGGTGCTCAGATTCCGGGTACCAGAGAAGCTTCGCTGACAGCAGAGGCTAGAACCCTGAGGCTGTGTCAGGCAGCCTTGCCCACCGGGGACTGGCAGTGGTGGGTCTCAGCCAGGGATGATTCTACCCCCAGGGGACACACAGCAAAGTCTGGAGACTTTGTTGGTTGTCCCGGCTGGGAGGATGCTCCTGGGATCAAGCAGGCAGAGGCCAAGGATGCTGTTAAACATCCTGAGACGCACAGGATAGCTGCCCTCTCCAAAGAGGGCACAAGATGTCAGCAGGACCAAGTTTGAGAAGCCCTGATCTAGAGCGTGTCCCCAGCCCTGCAGGGAGAGAAGATCCACTAAGTCGTCACCGGCTCTTAAGGAAGCAGAGCGTTGTCCTGAGTTTGCTCTAAGGAGGTTTGTAAGGTGTTAACCGTACTTCCAGGCAGGAGAGAGGCAGCACCGGTGGGTCGGTTCTGTCCTGGTTGAGGCCCTAGGACTGGGCTTAGTGTTTGCTACTGCAATCCTTATAGACAATTATACAGAAAAAAAGAAGTGTGAAAAGGAATTCTTACAGCTCCTCTGTAATTGTTCTGAAATTGTTCTGAAAATCCGACTTTTTGTTTCAGAGTCAACAGAAAAAGATGACATCCTGTGTGAAAGTATTAGTTGCTCAGTCATGTCCGACTCTTTGCAACCCCATGGACTGTATTCTCCAGGCAAGAACATTTCCTTCTCTAGGGGAGCTTCCTGACTCAGGGATCAAACCCAGGTCTCCTACACTGGGTCAGAGATTTTTGTCTGTTTATTGACTGATATACTGCAAGATCTTGGAGCTGTATTTGGCACATGGGAGGCACTCAAAATATACTTATTGAGTGAATGACAGCCTCCAATCAACCCAGGCTCCTTCTCAGGCTCCCTCCTCATTGGAAAAATAATAGCTGACACTTATTAGTTGTTTATTAAGTGCCAAGAGCTATTCTAAGCGCTTATAATAGCTACATTAATTGAATTAATCCCACACCACTTATTGAAGTGGGCACTATTATTATCCCCGTTTTACAGATGAGGACAACGAGGCAAAGAAAAGTGAAGTAATTTGTCCAGGGTCACACAGCTGGTCAGTAGTAAAGCTGAGATTCAAACCCAGGCCGTCTAGACTAAGAGCCTGGGTGTTTCCGTGTGGGTGGGACCTTTTTCCCCAGAGAAGACCCTATGCACAGATTGAATGCTGCTGTGTCTCAGCACCAGTGAGAAATAACGCTAAAAATAAAAAAATAGGAGAGTACCTCCTGGCCTATAATTAAGCCCTGAAATTATGATAAAGATGCAAGTTTAGAAAATTAAAGAGTTGCGACAGCCCCAAGTTCTGGAAAACCTAGAGGAGGCGTTGATGCTGTGAGATGACAGATGAGCGGGTTGGGATCAGACCGCAGTGCTTTGCCTGGCTCCCTACCCAGCTTCCCAAACCTTCCTCCTTTAATGTCAGCAGAGCCTCCTCCCACTCAGCTCCCACGCCACGTACTCAGCTATGCCTCCAAACCCATCAGACAGAACTGGAGGGGCCCTGCTTCAAGACACTCGGCCACATGGATGTCAACTTTAATGTCACATCTCTCCTGACTGTGCTCCAAATAACCCCGGGCTGTCTCCCCATTCCTGTCAGCTAATAACCGTCTTAGCTTCTGCCTGTCCCTTCTCTCCCTCCCAGGATGAGGGCTTTGATCTTGAAGCTCCTTCTTCAGTTACAGCCTCTTGACTTCTATCGGACCATCCCCCCTGACCACATCTGCACAGATTGCCTTTGCTCAGCTACTCCATGCCCATGCCCTACTCCCCTGCCAGCTCTCTGACCTGCCGGACTAGATCTCCCTGCTGCCGTCACCTGCCCGGACTGCCCCCTGACCTCAGGTCCATCCTTTTCAATCTTGTTCCTTCTGCCTGCATTCACCACCGCTTGCAGCTGTGTTTGCCCTCAGCCTCTGCCCTTCCCCTCAGCGATGGGTGTGCCGGCTCCCCAGACTGTCTCTTCTGGTCCGTCTGGGACAACCACCTCCTGAGAACTGACACCTCATCTCTGGTGCTGCTTAGAATGGAAGCTTGACCTATGCTGAGATCAGCAAAACAACACCTCTGTCCTCCACCCCACATGGAGCTGGCACCGCCTCTGTGCACGCTCTCCTAAATTCCCCAGGACAAGTTGGCCATCTTCCTTGGTGTACCTGGAGTTCCCAGGATAGGTCTCTAGGAAGACATCTGTCACTATAACGATATCTTATTTGTAATATTTCTAACAAGGTATAGAACAATCTCTTCCTTAGTAGCAGGCATGAGAGATTTAGGGCAGGAACCATTTTTGTTGGGGAAATTTTAAGATCACTTGGTTTTAGCGAGTTACTATAAGAAATATCATCTGATGCTAAAGCCCCAGAGAGAGGGTCAAGATCACATCATACAAGGAGACAGGTTTGTTTCATCCTCAGAGCAGGGAGAGGAGGAGTGGACCCATCAAGACAAAATGCCTCACACTCTGGAATGAATCCCATGCCCCAGGAAAGCCAACCAGCCTTACAATAAATAAATTGTTGTTAGAAAGCAACAATGAGTTGGGATTTGGCATCCATGTGTATTTGAAAGGAATCAGAAACAATATGTGTGGACACAGACCCAGAGACAGAACTGTGGGCTTGCAAACCCTTTGAAATTAATTGTATATATAGATGTATCTTTTTATATTTATGTATGGGCTTTCCTGCAGAAGGCAATGGCAACCCACTCCGGTACTCTTGCCTGGAAAATCCCATGGACAGAGGAGCCTGGTAGGCTGCAGTCCCTGGGGTCGCTAAGAGTCAGACACGACTGAGTGACTTCACTTTCACTTTTCACTTTCCCTGGAGAATCCCAGGGACGGCGGAGCCTCGTGGGTGGAGGCTGCCGTCTATGGGGTCGCACAGAGTCGGACACGACTGAAGCGACTTAGCAGCAGCATGGGCTTTGCTGGTGGCTCAATGGTAAAGAATCTGCCTGCAATGCAGGAGACCCGGATTTGATCCCTGGGTCAGGAAGATCCCCTGAAGAAGAGAATAGTTACCCACTCTAGTATTCTTGCCTGGAAAATTCCATGGACAGAGGAACCCAGTGGGCCACAGTCCATGGGGTCACACGACTGAATGACTAATACTTTTACTTTGATGTCAATGTATATCAATAGATGATGGATAGATAGACAAATAGTCTGATATAGGTATCTCTTGGGGAGGCTTAGAACTTCCCAGCCATGAAGTGGAGGTCCAGGCATGCCCACCTAGATGTCAGAGATGTGTGGAGAGTAAGAGGATGGACAGCTGACATCTAAACAGCCTCGTCTGTGAAGCATAGGACTCCTTGACAACAAAGAGCACATCTTATTTGTCTTTGTTCAGCCATTCTTTGACACATTGCCTGCCTGGCACAAAGACAGTGCTCCGCAAATACATGATGAATTGGTGAATGACTGCAGCTATTCTGAGCACAGATCTGCCTTACTTGGTTTATGCAGGAAATCCTTGTATAAACCTGTCTCCCTAAAAAACTGGAAACTTGTTCCATCTCAAAGTCATGCCAACTCTTTGAGATCCCATGGACTACAGCACACCAGGCTTCTCTGTCCCCCACTACCTCCCAGAGTTTGCTCAAATTCCTATCCATCAAGTCAGTGATGCTATCTAGCCATCTCATCTGCTGCCGCCCCCTTCTCTTTTCACCTTCGATCTTTCCCAGCATCAGGATCTTTTCCAATGAGTCAGCTCTTCAGTTTAGATGGCCAAAGTATTGAAGCTTCAATACTTGGCTTCCTTGGTGGCTCAGTAGTAAAGAATCCGCCTCCCAATGCAGGAGACATGGGTTTGACCTCTGGGTCAGGAAGATCCCCTGAAGAAGGGAAGGGCTAACCGGCTCCAATATGCTTGCCTGGGAAATCCCATGGACAGAGGAGCTTGGTGGGCTACAGTCCGTGAGGGTCAAAAAAGAGTTGGACACGACTTAGTGACTAAACAACAATTGGAAATTACACCTGAATAATCCTCTTCACACCTGGTGGGACATCATCTCAGGAAAGTTAGAAGGCCAGTGAATTGTGTGTTGCTGCCTTGCTTATTTGGGCTGAGTGCTCCAAGCCCTGGACAGCAGGGCCTCCGTCCCCTGGGGCCTCCGGGGGATGCTGAGGCCTGCCCTCCTGAGTCAGCTCAGGGGTGGGGCTCAGGGTGTGGCCCCAGGTGGAGGTGGAAGCGCTGTCAAAAGCTGGGTGAAGAAGGGTGAGGTAGGGCGAGGAGGAGCCATTTCAGCTTCTGTGTGTGCGCGTGCTGGTTTAGTTCTCACAATTATTCCCTTAGACTAGTGGCTGGGTGTGAGAGCCATCCACTTCCTGAGAAAGGGCGGGACTCCAGGTGAGACATTAAAGGTACAAGAGCCGCAGAATCACCGACAAGACACCAGGCTTACACTCAGCCCTGCTCTGATGCATCGCATTCCTTTGCCCGGCGTTTGAGGGTCTCCTTAGTCTGGCCCAACTTACCTAGCGAACTGGCTCCCAATACCTTCAGAGGCTGACCTCACACACTACCAAATAGTTTGGTCCCAAGTAATAAAATTTCCACTGAAATCACATGAGCACAGACTCTGAGACAAAGCCCTGGTCTTGTAATTGAATGAGTCACCCATTTGTTGCTGGAGTTGTTAGTCACTTTCTCTGTGTTCTAACCAAAGATGAGGTAGCCTGGATTTAAAAAGCCAGTTGATCCGATTTCTCATCAGCTGATCTCTGTGCAGTTTCCACAAATGAGTATGTACTTTCTAGGCCATGTCACCATCATGTAAGAAGCTCAAGCAATACTTATGCATGCTATGTCTAGAACACATTATTTTCCTAGGAACAATGATAATAAATGCTACTTACTCCCTCTAATGAGAACATGCCAGCCTATCTGTCACCCAGGAGAAGGAATGACAGGAGGTCTTGGGATGCCTCAAAGGAAACTCAACAACGTTGTTTTTTATCAACTGAGTTCAAAGAAAGAACAAACAATTGCTCGCATTGGGTTTTCCTTTAGCCGGAGGCTGATGCCAGGCGTCAGGCTGCAGTGGGGTAATATTCAGTCATCACTGGAGTCATGTGAGAATATGTGCAGTCTCTAGCCTGAAGAGAACCTTCTAAAGCACCTGGGATCCTGACAGCTCTTCTGTGGGTCTCTCAAGATTGCACACTGTCTTGCCACCCAATCCCCCCTCAATCACAACTAAATAGTAATAACTTTGATCTTTGTGCACGTATTCTTAGCAGGGACTGCTTTTGGGGCTCCCACGTGTTGATTGGTTTAATCCTCACAATTTTATGACATACGCACACTTGTTATTCAGTGGCTAAGTTATATCCAACTCTTTGCAACTCCATGAACTGTAGCATGCCAGTCTCCTCTGTCCACTGTCTCCTGGAGTTTGTTCAAATTCATGCACACATATTCTCCCAGATTAATTTACCCAAGGGTATGGTTAATAAATTGTAGAACCTGGATTTCAACCCCAGAAGCCTGACTCCAAGACCTGTGTAGCTAAGTGCTATGTTACTCCAAAATCAGAGAACAATAAAACTGAGCAAAAGGGAAGAATGATATGTGAATGGAATATAAAACCAGCATGATTTAAATTTTCTGAACTGGGGGAACACAACATAAATTAGAGGGGAAAAGCTATCCTTTCATCAACTCTGTAGTCCTCTTCATTTAAATCTAATATGGGCTTTACTCCCATGGGGAGATGGAGGTCACAGTTAAAACACAAGGGGAAACCAAAATAATTTGCTTTGTGGTTTCAGTTTGAGAATCATGTAAGGAATTTTTGAGGGTAATTTGATTATCCAGTCTTTTTATTCACATGTTGAGTTTAGACTCTAACCCCCCAACAAAATATGACTCAGTCAGTTGCAGTGACTGAGTTGGGGAAAATCTTGTAGCATTTTTCCATCGCTGAATCACCATCAAGAGGCATCCTGAGAAGCACCAGCCATGCGTTGGGCTGGCATTCAGAGCTGTTCGTTCTTTCTGCTCTGGAGGCCAGAACCCTGAGCCCACTGGGGTCACTGGACTCAGGATGAATTGTAGCCCATCAGGCTCCTCTGTCCTTGGGATTTACCAGGCGAAAATCCTGGAGTAGTTTACCAGTTCCTTCCCCAGGGGATCTTTTCAATCCAGGGATGGAACCCGTGTCTCCTGCATAGCGGGTGGATTCTATATTGCTGAGACACCCAGGAAGCCCCCACAGACTAATAGCAAGTAAATTAAAACAGCACAGACTTGTAGTCAGACACTGGCCAAAACACCGTGAAGCAATTCTCAATCAAACATAAATCACACATTAATAAGAACTTCTTCATAGAGAGTCTATTAGTATTTTCCCTAAACCTACAGCCAAACATCTGCCTGCAAATGCCCAATACTAATTGCTCTTCCATGTTGAAAGCCATTTCCACTGTGCAGTGTTCCTCATGTCATTTGACAAAGGTATTTTGCCAAAAGCACGTTGGGCCTTCTTTCTGAGCATAATATTAGTCATTATCTTTGTGGCTGGTTTTAGAAGCTTCTCATAAATCGTGCAACTCATACTATTTTTGCTCTAAGAAGCTCATTTGGTGTCCATCTTCATGAGGAGAAGAAGGCCCACATGGGAAGCTGAAACTAAGAATGATGTAGTCAGGAACTGAAGGGGAAGCAGCAGTCTCCCCTTTAGTTTAGACCAACAGTTAATTAACATAGTTCAGAATTAGCTGAAGAACTAAAAAAAAATAACCATAATTCCTAAGCCCCACCCAGATTTTTATTTTAGGGTCTATTTCTATAAAATAGTTTGCCAAATAAATGTAGAAGATGAAAAAAAAAATACCCCCTCCATCCCAGATCAAGGAGTACTTGGGAATTTTTTTTTCTTATAAGTTTTCTAGGTAATTTTCATTACAGCATAGATAGACCTCTATTATAAAAATAATACATTTCAGAAAGCTCTCTGTGCTGAAGTTCCTTGCATTAGTTCTAGACCTGCTGCCAGAATGTAATTTTTCCAAGGCTTCATGTTTATAAAAGATGAACAGTTATTGTTGAGCATCTTTTAATGAGAGTTTATGATTCTGAAATTGATTTTTTTACTTCTTATCTATATTTTCTCTAAAAATGAAACAGAAGAGTACCACCTAGAAGAAACATGGACCTGACCCTCAAAGCCCCGTGGCCTTCCTGTTTATCCCAACAGGTAAGAGACTGATATGTTTGTCATGTGCCATAAATAAAAAAGAAAGATGAAAGTACTTACATGCTCTCAGAGGCATCATAAGACACTGCTCCCCCATTCACTGCTTTCCTTTAGAAGCCAGTAGTGTTGGGGGAATGGCAAGGAAGAGTATGTACATCACAGACAAGTGAATGTCAGGAGCTGAATTTCTCTTCCTTTCTCTGACCTACTGTCTTCCCAGCAGTGGTGCTGGTCTCACATCAGACTTGGGAGACACAGGTGGTACCCAGTACCTTCAAAAAACATGAGACAAAGTGTGATTTCCCTTACTCCATGGGGAGATACTAAATAAATAAATGCATTTTATTAGGTGATTTGATGATTGAATTTTAGTGGTAGTATGTGTTTCGTTAATCCAGTTACTGATATCTGTTAAGATATTTGGTTCTGATTAGTTTAATTCCAAAAAAGAGATTTCTAGAGTAATGTTTCTACATCATCCCTCCAGTCTGCCTCATGATGTTAACCCTCCCGTGGACATTTCCTAATTAGATCCAAAATCAAGGACTGAATCCTGAGAGATTGGATAATAAAATGGCATCTGCCATATGTTCTCAGACTAGGAGCTTGAAAACAAAGAAATAATCTTTCCTCCTCAGTCCACAAGAAAGGACGTGTTTTCAAAGCAGAGATAGGTTTGTTTTATTTATTTATTTATTTTTAAACCTGATTCGGTATTTATTTATTTATTGTTTTTAAATCCATGGCTGATTCATATCAACGTATGGCAAAAACCACTACAATATTGTAAAGTAATTAGCCACCAACTAATAAAAATAATGAAAAAAAAAAAAAGATAGGTTTGTTTTATACAGCGGGTTATCTAGGCCAATAGGTCCATCTCTGTTTATTTCCTAGTTGTTATCCTCTGGAGTGGTGAAAGCCTTATTTGTTATTTCCGCCAGTCTCAGCATTGCTTCGGAGACTTCAGGGAAGAGAATGTGTACACGTTAACCTGGTGGGTCAGAGAGGAAGGCGCCCTTCACAGGCCAGGGCTGCGGTAAGTTGAAGCTTGAGGGGGGAACAAACCTCAGGAACAGGGCAACGGCAGTGACCCCGTTCCACCTCCCCATCAGGAAATGCTTCTTTCAAGGAAGCCAGCCTATTTAGAGGTTTGACATTTTTTCCCTTTATTAGGTAAAGTTGCATAGCCTACAGAGAGAAGGAAATGGCACCCCACTCTAGTACTCTTGCCTGGAAAATCCCATGGATGGAGGGGCCTGGTAGGCTACAGTCCATGGGGTTGTGAAGAGTCGGACATGACTGAGGGGCTTCACTTTCACTTTTCACTTTCATGCATTGGA
Source organism: Dama dama (assembly GCF_033118175.1). Classification (NCBI taxonomy): domain Eukaryota; kingdom Metazoa; phylum Chordata; class Mammalia; order Artiodactyla; family Cervidae; genus Dama; species Dama dama. Next base: position 30,750,820 of record NC_083706.1, read on the forward strand.
GAAGGAAATGGCAACCCACTCCAGTGTTCTTGCCTGGAGAATCCCAGGGACGGGGAAGCCTGGTGGGCTGCCGTCTATGGGGTCGCACAGACTGAAGCGACTTAGCAGCAGCGGCATAGCCTACAGAGATAATATGCCCATCTCACCGAAGAAATGACTGAGGCCAAGGTAAGTTGAGTTTCTTTGCCCAAAACAACAGAGCTAAAAGTGGTGCTATAAGAAGTGAGAAGCATACCACTTAGTGTTTCATATCACTGATTTCCAAACTGGGGAATTATAGCACACTTCTAAAAATCTTTCTAAATTGTCATAAAATCATAACATAAAATTGTGTCTTACCCATTTTTAAGTACATAGTACAGTAGTATTGTGCAACAGATGCCCAGAAATTTTTCATCTTCTGAAACTAAAACTTTCTACCCATTAAGTAACTCCCCATTTTACCATCCTTCCATCCCTTGACAACTCCCATTCTATTTTGTTCCTATGAATTTGACTACATTAGATACCTCATGTAAGTGGAATTATACAATATTTGTCTTTATTGAAATGGCTTGTTTGACTTAGCTTGATGCTTTTAGGTTCTTCCATCTTGTAGCAGGTGACAGAGTTTCCTTCCTTTTTAAAACTGAGTAACATTCTACTGTATGTATATATTATGTTTTGTTTATCCAGTTATCTGTCGATGGACACTAGAATTGCTTCCACCTCTTGGCTGTTGTGAATAATGCTGCAGTTAATGTGAGAAGGCAAATATCTCTCCAAATGCCTGCTTTTAATTCTCTTGGGTGTGTACCCATAAGTGGAATTGCTAAACCATATCATAATTCTGTTTTGAATTTTCAGAGGAACTATTTTCCACACTATTTTAAATTCCCACCAACAGTACACAAGAGTCTCAGTTTCTCCACGTTCCCGTCAATATTTGTTATTTTCCTTTTTTTTTTTTCCTTGATAGTTGCCATCCTAATGAGAGTGAGGTGACATTTCATTGTGGTTTGACTTGCATTTCCCTAATCATAAGTGATCCTGAGCATCTTTTAATAAGCTTGTTAGTCATTTATATATCATCTAAGAGAAATGTCTATCAAGTCCTTTGTCATTTTTATTATTGATATATTTGGGTTTTATTGATTTGTAGTTCTTTATTCTGAATATTAACTGCTTATCAGTTATATGATTTGCAAATATTTTCTACCATTCTGTGGGTTGCCTTTTCACTGTTTTGTTTGTGACCTTTGATGCACAAAAGTTCTGAAGTTTGATGCAATCCCATTTATCTATATTTGCTTTAGTTGCCTTTGCTTTGGTGTCATATCCAGAAATCACTGCCAAATCCAATGTCATTGAAGATTTTTCCCCCTATGTTTTCTTCTAGGAGTTATATAGTTTTAGGTCTTTCATTTAGGTATTTTCTCAATGACATTCTCCTTCCCCCATTGAGTAGTCTCTGTACCCTTGTTGAAAGTACCCCAGCTAGGTTCTCTTAAAAATGATTAAAGCATAAGGATTTCCCTGATGGTCCAGTGGCTAAGATTCCACACTCCCAATGCAGGGGCCCTTTGTTAGATCCCTGGTTGGGGAACTAGATACCACATGCCACAGCTGAAAGATCCTGCATGCTGCAACTAAAAAAAAAAAAAAAAAGTCCCATGTGCTGCAACTAAGACCCAGCTCAGACAAATAGATACTGTTTTAAAGCACATGCATGTTTTAGGAAATAAGATCTTTCTCTGATGTAAAGTTTGTTGTCAATCCTTTACCTCTTCAGTATGTCTAATATCATTAATTATAGTAAAAAATAACAACTTAAAAATTGATCAAAATTACATTGCAAGCCAGTGACAAAATTGTGGTTTATCAGTGTGCCTCAGCATGCCAGTTGGGCCCCACGATGCTAGAGTGTAGTCTCTTAGAGAAGGTATTTCTTGGAATCCTAGGCATATTTTCTCCATCCTTACTAAGAATGAATAATTACATGAATTGAATCAGATTAAATTTCCTGACTACTATGCAAAGCATAAACATATTATTTATGACTTTTTAAAATTACAGTTGACATAAAATATTAGGTTAGTTTCAGGTGTACTAGATAGTGATTTGACATTTGCTTTCATTTTGAAATGACCACCATGATGTCTTGTAATCATCTGTCTGCATTCAAAGTTATTACTATATTAGAGACCATATTCCCTGTGCTATATGTATATTGCATGCCTGTGGCTTATTTATTTTGCAAATGGAAGTTTGTAAACATTAATCCCCTTCACCTATTTCAACCCTTCCCCTCCCTACAACCACCTGTTTATGCGCTGTACCTATGAGTCTGGTTTTGTTTTGTTTATTTACTTTGTTTTGTTTTTTAGATTCCACATATAGTGAAAGCACACTGTGTTTATCTTTCTCTATCTGACTTATTTCACTTAGCATTATACTCTCTAGATCCATCCATGTTGTTACAATTGGTTAAGTTTTTTTTATGGTTGAATAGTATTCCATTGTGTATATATACCACACCTTCTTTATCCATTTGTCTTTTGATGGACATTTACATTGCTTCCATATCATAACTATTATAAATAATGCTGCAGTGAACAGTGGTATGCATATGTTTTGTTTCCTTCAGGTAAATACACAGAACTGAAATTGCTGGATCATATGATAGTTCTATTTCTAATTTTTTGTGGAACCTCCTTACAGTTTTCCACAGTGGCTCTACCAATTTACAATCCCACCAACAGTGCACTAGAGTTCCCTTTTCCCCCACATCCTCATTAACCCTTGTTATTTGTTATCCTTTCGATGAGAACCATTCTGGTAGATGTGAGGTGGTATCTCACTGTGGTTTTGACTTGCTTTGCCTTGATGATTAGTTATGTTGAACAGCTTTCCATGTACTTCTTGGCCATCTATTATATTGTCTTTGAAAATACTTCTGTTCAGGACTTTTACTCACTGGCTTGTTTCATTTTTTTTTTAATATTGAGTTGTATGAGCTGTTTATATGTTTTGGATATTAATATCTAAATAAACATCATTTTCAAATACTTTCTCCCTTTCAGGAGGCCACCTCTTCCTTTGGCTGACAGTTTTTTCACGATGCAAAAGCATTTTAGTTAGATGCAGTCCCGTTTGCCTATTTTTGCTTTTGTTTCCTTTGCCTGAAGACCAGTGTCAAAGAGTATACTGTCAGTGTTTTCTTCTAGGAGTTTTATGGTTTCAGGTTTTATGTTCAAGTATTTAGCCCATTTTGAGTTTATTTTTGTATGCCCTGTGAGATATTAGTCCAGTTTGATCCCTTTGCATGTAGCTTTCCATCTTTCCCAGCACCACTTATTGAAGAGGCTGTATTTTCCTCATTATATATTTTTGCCTCCTTTGTTATAGATTAATTGCCTTATGAGCTTGGGTTCATTTCTGGACTCTGTAGTCTGTTTCATTGATTTTTGTGTTGTATGTTCCCTCTATGCCAACTTTGTTGAGAGTTTTACCGTAAATGAATGTTAAACTTTGTTAAAAGCATTTTCACATATGTTGAGATGATCATATGATTTTTATTCTTCAATTTGTTAATGTAATGTACACACTGATTGATTTGCAGATAGTGAAATATCCTTCCATCCCTAGAATAAATCCCATTTGATCATGATGTATGATCTTTTTAATGTATTGTTGAATTTGGTTTGCTAATATTTTATTGAGAATTTTTACACCTATATTAATCAGTGATATTGGTGTGTAATTTCCCTTTTTTGTAGTGTCTATGTCTGGTTTTATTATCAGGTGATATATAGAAAATCCTACAGACACTACCAAAATACATATAATAAAGTCCATGTTTGACAAGCCCACAGCCACCATCATATTCAGTAGTAAAAAGCTGAAATCATTTCTTCTAAGGTCACAAACAAGACAAGGATGTCCACTCCTCTCACTTTTATTCAATACAGTATTAAAAGTCCTAGCCATAGAAATCAGACAAGTAAAAGAAATTAAAGGAACCCAAATTGTCACGGTTTGCAGATAGCATAACACTATATATAGAAAATCCTACAGATGCTACCAAAAAGAACTATTAGAAATAACAAATGAATTCAGTAAAATCACAGGATACAAAATTAGTATACAGAAATCTTGCACTTCTATACACTAATAATAAACTATCGGGAAGGGAAATTAATAATCCCATTTATAAAGTCATCAAAAAGAATAAAATAGCTAGGAATAAATCTAACCAAAAAGTTAAAAGTTTTTCACAGAACTAAGACAGGTAATTCTAAAATAGTATGGAAGCACAGAAGACCTCAAATAGCTAAAGCAATCTTGAGAAAGAAGATCAAACCTAGATATTTCACACTCCCTGATTTTAAACTACACTACAAAGCAACAGTAACTAAAACAGTATGGTATTGCACAGAAAAGAAATAGGTCAATTGTGACATTCTTCCCATTTGTGGATCTCATTTGTGGATCTCATTTGTGGATTGCTGAGCCAGTGGTATGGATTCTGACTAAACCACATCTCTGCCCCTCCTATCCATGTCATTGAGGTTTCTTCTTTATGTCTTTAGTTGTGAAAAATCTTTTCTGCTGGTCTTCAGGTCATTCTCATAGATAGAGAGATACTTACTTGATCTATAAGTGCTTGTAATTTTGATGTATCCATGGGAAGAGGTGAGTTCAAGGTCTTCCTACTTCACCATCTTGGACACCTCTAAGCCATTACCATTTTATAGCCAAGTACATAAATAGGATCAAACAATGACTACCACTTGATTCATGAATGACTAGGAAGCATGTTGTCTAAAATCATTTTACTGTCTCCACCCATCAGAATGTCAGTTTCATGAAAGTAAGAACCTTGTCTGTCTTGTTCACCTCTGTATCTCCAGTAACTGTTGCAAAGGAAGTATGCAATAAATCTGCGCTGAGAGAATGAATGGCAAAATGAGCAAATGCAGAAAATTTGTAAATCATGGAAGGTCATTAAAAATCATGTTTAACCTTGTCATCCATAGGTATCCATTCTTTACACACTTTCAGATTTGTTCTTTAAACTTCTCCTTCCTCTCTCTCTCTCATTTCCTCTGTTTCTCGCTCTAGTTGTGTGTGTGTGTGTGTGTGTGTGTGTGTGTAATAAAATATATTTAACATACACTCTATTTTATAGCCTGCTATTGTGTGTTTGTGTGCTCAGTCACTTTAGTTGTGTCTGACTCCTTGCGACCTCATGGACTATAGCCCACCAGGCTCCTTTGTCCATGGGATTTTCCTGGAAAGAATACTGGAGTGGGTTGCCCTCCTCCAGTGGATCTTCCCAACCCAGGGATCAAATTTAAGTCTCCTGTGCCTCCTGCATTGCAGGCAGATTCTTTACCACTTGAGCTATCAGGGAAGATAAAACTCCTGGCAATACTTATTGAACATACACCTCTATCAATAGTAATTATTATAAAGTATAAATATGCCTGTTTAAAAAAAATAGAAGAGTAAAAAGTAAAGAATAAAAGCCATATCCCACCCAGTCCCTTTCCCAGAAGTAACTACTGTTAAGATTGATATGTATTATTCCATGGTTCTTCTTTTGTCTATATAAATACACACACACACATACATGATATTATACAACATGTCATATATATATATATGTATATATATGTGTGTTACTATACCTGTATATATACACAAATATAGGGAAATAAGGTCACAGAAATTTAAACTTGTCTTTTTAAATTTCAGAATATATTTATATCTTCCCATGTCAGAACATGTGGAACATTGTAAGGGCTTTTAAATCTTAAGATGCCTGCAGGGTAGGGGGAGAAGTAAGCCAACAAAAAGCAAGCTGATTCCTGCTTCAGCAAGATTCAGGATTTAAAAACAAACAATCTCTGAAGGCAAAACTCAAGGTGGAGTTGAACACAGGAGGATAGCTTCTAAGTCTTTACAAGAAGCATGTAGAAGGCCAGTTTTGCTTCTCTACTAGTTAAGTGGCTTCTCCTCAACTTTGGCAGAAAACTAGAAATGTGCCCAGAGTATTGAGGACAAATCATGGCTAAGGAAAAGTAAGGCACATGTTGAAAACATGTAGATTATGTTAAAGGCTGTATATTCAATGGTGAAAGTCCCAGCCCAGTCCCCCAGTGGCTCCTAGAATAATAGGAACCAGGTTCTGCTTTTTAGGCAAGAAATAGGAAAATTTTGCTCCAGGAAAACTGATCAGCCCAAGAGAAAAGATTCATGTCTATCAGTAATTTGAAGCCCCCCAAGGCAGCAATCAGATTCACCTTCTTAACCTATGATGATGACCACTAGTTGAACCCAGTCAACATATGTGGAGCTTGAAAACTAGAGTTTTTGTGTCTCACTCTAAAATATAAATGAGCAACCAAGGATCATCAAATATCCAAGAAAAGCCTGAAAATTGAAAATTAGGAACAAAAACACACACATAAGCTACCAAAAAATGGATTTCAAGGAAGAAAGAGATATGAATAGGACAAGTAAACTTCAAAAACTTATTATTAATATCTTATGGAAAAGCGAGAGGAGATTTTGCTTCCACAGAATAAGACAGGATGATACTCTTAAAAAGAAAAAAAAAGAGGAATGATTGGGGGATAAGAAAAAGCTCTTGGAAATTAAATATAGAAGAAAAGGTTTTAGATTCAACAAAAAGACTGAAAGACGAATATTGGGAAAATCACTGCAAAGGAAGCATAAAAAGACAAAGAGATGGATAATAGAAAAGGACAGAAAGAAAAGAGATTCAAACATTGAGAGAAAAGAACAGAAAATTAGAAGACATAACTAAGAGATCCAACATATGGTTCACCTTCAAGGGAAAACCAAACTTAAATAAGTGGTTGGGGAAGTGGTCTCAGGATGGAGCCTACAATTGGCTCCCTCCGGTCAGAAGGCAACAACAATGGCATTGTTGGTGGTACATGCAGCCGTGAAGACTCCTGTCAGCCTGAGCATCACAATTACTGAAATGCTTACCTGTGAGGGGATGGAATGGAAGAGGAAGCACTGGCTTATAAGATCTCTGTAGCACTTGAAAGATAATCTGTGGGGCAATGGTAATGATAAGGATCATGGAATTGTTAACTGAAGAAAGTGAATAAAAGGCTTATGTCAACCAACCATCAACCTGATCGCACATTGTGAAAGCCAGAGGTCCTCCATGGAAGCATCTAAAGAGATCTTTTATCTCCTACATCTGTATGTCAAACTGTTGAAAATCGGGTCTAGGATTTGATACAAGCATGACAGACTGACAATGGGGGCTGCATGCACAGTCCTAGGAAGTCTCCCATGTTAAACATCAGGCTCTGATAGGAAAAGAGCTGGACTCCAAGACCTGGGACTCAGCCTTTGGGTAGAAAGCTCCAGACTCACCGAATGGTGCCCTCTCCTATGGCGGAGGCAAATCACGTCCTACTGCCTGGAACCAAAGACCTCACCTGAGGCAGATGCCTCACAAGATGTTAGTGTCCTCCTCACTGCTTCTACACCTGTGACTAGGTTGAGTTCTTAGAATATCCTGAAAAGGAAAGTAAAACTACTTTTGGTGATAGATGGCTTATCACCAAAAGAGCTGCAGGACCTGGCTGATATGTCCAGTTAGCACTGAGAGGTCACACACGAAAATGGACTTCAGGGATGTTGGATTGAGAGATGAGTGGTAGGATGAACCACCTTCCTCAAAATTTGCAAACCCAGTATCCAGGGATTTATGGAGTTGTAAGAGGTGAAATCCTGTATAACGTTTCCTTAAACTAAGGGAGCCGAGGTGTGACAGTGGGCACATGACCATGAGATCCACTGATCTTTCTGTTTACTGAACCTCCCAGAAGCTGCCAGGCTAATGAGATATTAAAACAGCCTTTTATAGTCTCTTTACAAGAAGTCTTTTGGCTTCCCTGGTGGCTCAGTAGGTAAAGAATTTGCCTATAAGGCAGGAGACCCTGGTTTGATCCCTGGGTCAGGAAGATGCCCTGGAGAAGGAAATGGCAACCTACTCCAGTATTCTTGCCTGGAGAACTCCATGGACAGAAGAGCCTGGCAGGCTACAGTCCATGGGATCACAAAGAATTGGACCTGACTGAGCGACTAACACTTTCTCTTTTCACTTTTATAGTCTCAGCTAAGGTACGAGCTCGGAGACCTTTCAGAGCTGGGCTCATACGCTTGTGGCTCCACTCCCAGTGTCTTATTTGGGAGAGTTTATGCCGCCTATAATAGAAATTTTAGACTCCGCAGAATTCAAGGTCTAGGTCTTTGAGAGGCTACACTTCGACCAGGGAATGTAATAAGGGTTCCACTGAAGCTTTTAGGTTCCTCATGCAGATGGACCAACAAGCCAATAATCAGTTATTATAGTAGTGTTAACTGACCTTCATCATCACAAAGGTGAATAGTTGCTGTTACAAAATACCAATTAAAGTTTCAGGCTGCCACTACGGGGACTATAATTCATTTCCCTTGTCTTCCCATTTATGAGATGGCATAGAGACTATGGCCTTCAGCTACTTTGAGGCATCAATAGCAGAGCCTGCTCAGCATGGGGCAGGGGTACCCTGAGGGCTGTAGCAGGCAATGTCCCCCGTGTCTCCTTGGCACACCTCTGGCCCCGCAGCTACAGGACAGCTGCCTTGCCCTCTGATGGCTTCCCAGCCCAAGGGTCTATCTCTCTAACCCTTGGCCTGAGAGCTTTGCCTGGTGTAGCCTGCACACAGGGCAGCTTAGACATGCTGCGACCTCAACCCGAGAGCAAAGATCAGCAGTGAAGGACAGCAGCCATTGGATAAAGAGCCTCCCCGTCCTGCAGCAGAGCTGTTTCGAGGCACATTCCTCACACCTCCTCGGCAGTCTTGAGCCCCGTCAGTTCTCTGACTATAAACACACACTTGACTCATTTATCCTAAGCTCTTCTACTCTACTCACTCCTTCATCTGTGCTTTCTGGGATCACTTCCCAAATAAACTACCTACCCCCAAGTTCTTGTCTCAGGAATCCAAATTAAGGCAGTGTGCCATGAGCAAAAAAAAAAAAAGAGTTCTGCTGTCAAAACTCCTCCTCATGACTTATCGTTCACTTTAGCATCTTAGTAGTTCTGAAATTTGTACTGTAATTAAGAAAAAAGAAAACAATATAATAATTTAAGAAGATTCTTTATACTCTATTTACCACTGTATTTCCTCAGTGTATCTATCTGTAGCTGAAAGAATGGACTTTGGAATCAAACTGACCTGGTTTGAATGATGGTTCCATTATTTACCTTGTAGTCCGTCAGCCTCTCGTAAGCCTTAGGATCTCAAACTCTACTGTGGTAACAGTATATCTACCTAAAGGGATTGTTGTTAAGGTCGAATAAATGCCTGGCTCATGGTAGGAAAGTGATAAAAACATAGATATTATTATAATTACCTTACTGGAAAATCTTTTTCTGTAAGATTTATTAGCATCTGGAGCATGATTATTTTTTAGAACTTTCTGTATGCATTTCTCTAGTGAAAATCTGACCTCTCCTCTTGTGCTGAAAATACTAAATCATAATTCTAAATGGTGGCTTTCCTTCTGTAAAAATTTTAAAGGAATTTGTGGAAACTCAAAGAAAGCATTCCTATCAGTGAATTCCTACAAAAGAGAAGCCTACATTTAACATGTCAGCTTTGTCAACAATGTGAGCCTTATGAAGCTTCTCCAACGATTTTCATTTGGTCCATGTTACCACATTTTTGTTCAGTGAAAATGGTGTCTCAGCAGAAAGTTCTGTAGTTTTTTTTTTTATATTGGAGTGTAGTTGATTTACAATGTTGCGTTAGTTTCAGGTATATAGCACAGTGGTTCAGTTTTATATATATATATATATACACATATTCGTTTTCAGATTCTTTTTCCATGTAGGTTATTACAGGGTATTAAGTACAGTTCCCTGCGTTATACAGTAGTTGATTATTTTATATATAGTAGTGTGTGTATGTTAATCCCAAACTCCTATTTGGAAAGTTCTGTGTTGTAACATGTAGAAATTTCTACACCTTGCCTGCCAGTCCTAACACATGCTGTGATTACTCACCTACCCCCAGATTGAGGAAAAGATTGGGCTGCTCTGTTACCAAAACATAAGGCCCCAAAGAGCACCTTCCCCACAGATGACCTGAGAAAAGAAAAACTTTACACAAAACAGGCTGCCTGTGAGTAACATCCTTCCATTTTCCATTCATTTCCAAAAGCAGCCCTGAGGTTACACAGCTATAAATTCTGAAAACTTTTCCTAGAACAAGAAACTATGATGGTAAAAAAATGAACAACCAGGCATGTTTTATACATAAATCCCTTAATACTAAACAAGCTGAATTGAGAAAACTCTGGTGAAGGGCTGGGGGCAGGCTGTCTGCTTCTTGATGGCTTTCCTGTAATGACTCAGCTTTGCCATGGGCCAAGGACAGCGCCCATCTACAGCTCCTCCAGGGATGCTCAGGGAGCCCCACCAGGGCAATTAGGCTAAGAATTAGCCAGTTAGAGCTGGGAGCTTATTGTTCATCTGCTCAGTCAGGAGGTGGAGAGGTAGCATTCTGAGCTGAGTAACTTCAATGCAGCCTTTCTTTCTTTCTTTTTTTTTTTAATATGACATAGTTTCCTGTGAGATCTGTGTATCTGTAGCACATGTGAATATAGAAAAAGACAAACATCACATAAGTCAGTTTCAACTTAACTGGTGATGTTTCTGAATGTCGAATTTACCATTTAGTGTATTCCAGGCAAGAATACTGGAGTGAGTTGCCATTCTCTTCTCCATGGGATCGTCCTGACCCAGGGATCAAACCCAGGCCTCCTGTATTGCAGGCAGATTCTTTTCTGTCTGAGCCTCCAGGGAAGCCCTTATCAGGCTTCCCTGATAGCTCAGTTAGTAAAGAATAACCATCTGCAATGCAGGAGACCCGGGTTTGATCCCTGGGTCGGGAAGATCCACTGGAGAAGGAATAGGCTACCCACACCAGTATTCTTGGGCTTCCGTTGTGGCTCATTTGGTAAAGAATCTACCTGCAATGCAGGAGACCTGGGTTCAGTCCCTGGGTTGGGAAGATCCCCCGGAGAAGGAAAAGGCTACCCACTCCAGTATTCTGGCCTAGAGAATTCCATGGACTATGTAGTCCATGCGGTCACAAAGAGTTGGACATGACTGAGCAACTTTCACTTTCACTGGCCCTAAATCCCTGTGGTGTTGGAGAAGACTCTTGAGAGTCCCTTGGACTGCAAGGAGATCCAACCAGTCCATCCTAAAGGAGATCAGTCCTGAGTATTCTTTGGAAGGACTGATGCCAAAGCTGAAACGCCAATACTTTGGCCACCTAATACAAAGAACTGACTCATTTTGAAAAGACCCTGATGCTGAGAAAGAGTGAAGGCGGGAGGAGAAGGGGATGACAGAGGACAAGATGATTGCATGGCATCACTGACTCAATGGACATGAGTTTGAGTAAACTCCAGGAGTTGGCGATGGACAGGGAGGCCTGGCGTGCTGCAGTCCATGGGGTCCCAAAGAGTCGGACATGACTGAGCGACTGAACTGAACTGACTGAAATCCCTGATGTCTTATAGAAGAACATCTGGAGAAGGATATGTGCAGAGGGGATGAGGAAGGCTTGGCTGACTTCTCGATTCTGATAAGTAATGTTCATCTACACCAAGGCTCCTCTTTGGAGTGAGGACTGTTGACTGTGGTGTTGGGATGTCTGATTGCATAGCCGGGGCTGCCTGGTGGTGCTGTGTCCTGCACAGGGGCCCCTGGCTCAGGCTGCTTCTGGTGGAAGGCTGCAGCTATTCTTTCCCTGAGCACCAACAGCCCTGCTGGGACAATCCGTCCAGAGAGAGGACCAGGAGGCTAATTTACAAAAGTGGTTTCTGTGGGTTTGGGGTCAGCCAGGAATTCATTTTTATCATGTTGATGTCTTGAGATCCAATTTCTGACCCCCTAGACATCTTCAGGAGATTATTCCAATAGTAAATTTTGTCAACATGAAATTAATCATGGCAAATGCCAGCTTCTTATACATACTTCAGTTTATCAACGTCCTACATCTGCACTGAAACCAGTTTTGGTTGTTGTTGAAAAAGGGCTTCCCTGGTGGCTCAGAGGTTAAAGCGTCTGCCTGCAATGTGGGAGACCTGGGTTTGATCCCTGGGTCGGGAAGATCCCCTGGAGAAGGAAATGGCAACCCACTCCTGTATTCTTGCCTGGAGAATCCCATGGACAGAGGAGCCTGGTGCAGGTTACAGGCCATGGGGTTGCAAAGAGTCGGACACAACTGAGCGACTTCACTGTCACTTTCATTGAGGTGCTGGGCTTCCCTGATGGCTCAGACGGTAAATAATCTGCCTGCAATGTGGGAGCCCTAGGTTCGATCCCTCAGTCAAGAAGATCCCCTGGAGAGGGGCATGGCAACCCACTCCAGTATTCTTACCTGGAGGATTCCAAGGACAGAGGAGCCTGGTGGGCTACAGTCCATGCGGTCGCAGAGTCGGACCTGACTGAGTGACTAACACACACACATTGAGGTGTTGCCGGACCAGGAATTGAGTGAGGTGTAATTTGAAAATCTGAATTTTCACGGAAGCATTTCAAGTTAAAAATATCCATTGGACAGAAAGCATAGGACAGGGAAACAGGATTCGCACATGAAATTTGCTTTCAAAGCCTCACTTGGCAATTTACTTTTAATGATTACATTCAGAGTTTCCATGTGAGTTCCCTCTTAACTTATTCATAAATAGCTGACACTAGCAGGTTAGTTCCCTTGAATCTTTGTGCTGGAAAAACTGGCTGAGCAAACCATTATACAACCATCTCTTATGATTATCTGATGACTCATTATCACTAAGACAATCTTAAGCCATTTAAATCAACAGGATTCCATTTCTTCACCAGATAACTATCTTTAAACACACATACATACACTTCTGAGTTCTCCTTTATTTCTGCAGTTGGAGAGAGCAAGTTGTAAAATTAACAATGAAACACAGAATAGTACAAGTGGAACATCGTTAATGGCATAGAATCTAAACCTCTTTTAATCTCCCTTTTTGGCTTTTTCTCTTCCCACACTTGAGGTGTGTTATTGCTGCCACACCCCGAAGACACACCCAGATACTTGAGAAATCCAAGAACAATGCACTGGAAGGGTGACCAGACAAGTCAAGCTCACTGAAGCATGGTCTCCAAAAGCAAAGGGCTCTCTGATCACCCACCAGTGAGTCCCAAGCTCGGTCTGTCTTCAGGAATTTTAAAACCCGAAACCATAACTGTTACAGAAAGAGCAAGAGAAAGAGGAGGGATTTCAAAAGCAAGAGCTGGCACTGACTGTCTTTATCCCAATTTCCTAAGTAGCCTTCTCCTTCCCCCCGGCAGGGCCATTGCTGGAGTTCCAATTATATCCTTACTGCATAATCGTAGGAATATTCTTACTCAAAGTCATCCCCTTTTCAAATGAATTTAGATGTCAAAATTATTTTTCTGATGAAGAATATGCCACAGTATAACAAAAACTACTGATGTCCTCTGTTCTATGTGAATATCATTTGTTCATGATGTTTTCTGTAATACATATTTCAGAGTATCCTGTACACAATGAAGATGCACAACATTCTATGCAGTGTATGGATGATTCTATTGTCCTTTTAAAAATTGTACCTCAGGACCAGTAATCTGTAATCTCAAAAGCAGTACATTTTAGAAAGTCTAAAAACTAGTGCTTCAGAAAGAAGATTAAAAGGGTTTTTCTTTACGATGCCCTCTCCATCAAGACCAGACCCTCTAATGTCAGCCACACCCCTGGAATGATTTGGAAAATGGCTCATGCCTGTGATGATCATGAAGTCATGACTTATGACATAAGGGTCCAAGCACAGAGAAGTGTGATCCAACCACGAAAACAACAGTGTGAACTCCGCTTCTCAAACATGGTACCGTGAGATACACAGACCCACGGAGATGTTTTTAATTCCTTTCTTCTCGTTGCCATGAATTTCCCTCATCTGCCCCACTCATCCCCAATTCTCTATGAAGAACCAGCCCTCACTGGGACCTTTACGGTCTCCATACTTCTCCATTATAACATGTCCCCTAAAACACATAGAAAAGCAGAACCCTCCTGGAGTATGGAGAATGAAAGGGGCTGAGAGACCCAGACCAACACAGTGGGAGGAAGGGGAAGCCTGAAATCCTCATAATAGTATCAATACCTACTGGAAAAGTGAAAGTCGCTCAGACATCTCCGACTCTGTGACCCCATGGACTATACAGTCCATGGGATTCTCCAGGCCAGAATACTGGAGTGGGTAGCCTTTCCCTTCTCCAGGGGATCTTCCCAACCCAGGGATCAAACCCAGGTCTCCCGCATTGCAGGCAGATTCTTTACCAGCTGAGCCACAAGAAAAGCCCAGATATCTACTGTACTGTGTTCTAATGCACCAAACAATACCACAACATGGTGTGTTTTGCATGTTATTGCTGTTGTCATTTACTAGGTGTCCGACCTTGCGAACATTATTTCACATTCCTGTGCTTCCATTTCTTCTCTGAACAATTAAGATCATTAAGTTCATATCAGAGGGTCTAGGCCAGGTTTATATGGGTTAGTACATGGGAAGCACTTACAGGATGCTGGTTAGGAAGTGTAACCATATCCTCGGGTTCTTCCACTCTGTAAGTTTCAGGTGGCAGCCTGGTGGGGGGAAGAGGGGACCAGCCAACTGGCAAATTCCTCATGGGGCTGACTTCTAACTAATCCCCCTGCTTTACACCCTCCTCCTCTCCTGGTCCTACTTTTCCTTGCCAACACCAAGCTTGGCACTTCTTTGGCACTTCTAAGCAGCACAGCTGTTACTTCCCTGACAGGCAGCTTGAGTTGGTTCTGACTGGCAGCTCCACTGAGATGTTGACAGTGTCACTCATTTTCCATCTTCCAGAAATTTGACAGACTCTCTGGTCAGCTACATATCCCTCTTTAATTATGGATTTATTCCCTCTGGCACCTGTTTACTATTCTACATTTTTTTTCTATCCTGGTCAGAAGTAATTATTTAATAGAGAGTTCATTCTACCATCTTGAATCAGAAGCTCCCTGAAATACAAATAAATATTTGCTTCTAGGCTTCAGGGTTACTTATGCTCATAATAAGAGTCTAGAGGAACTTATTTAGTAGATCTTCCAATGGAAGAAATGTTCTTTAATTTTCAATTAAAGAAAAAAAGTGCATCACAATACTAAGAAGATGTTAATCACTTGTCTCTAGTATGAAAATCAACTTGAAAAAAAACACACCAAAAAATAGCATCACTTAATCCTTTTTCCTTTTCCCAAGAATATTTGAGTAAATCAACAAATGAGGAGTTACACATACAAGCACACTGAATCAGAGAATTTTGAAAGAAAAAGGATCATAGCAATAATCTTACAGATGAGGTTGAGGCATGAGGGGTGGTAAACTACTCAAGCTATAAATTCCAACATAGCTAACAAAAGCCAACAGTGGGATGAAGCTAAAACATGCCCTTTTCAGGTATTCTTAGGAAAACAAGTCAATTCAGCATCTATGTTTATTACATTAACAGAACTGTCAGCAGGAGCTTGTAGCAAAAAATCAACCTAAGTTATTATGACTATATTGTTCCATTCTTTTCATTCCCTTAAGAAAAGAAAACCTATCAAATTTTAATGTCAGTCCTGCAGTGTATGATTTCGAAGCCAAAAGTAATTACACTCCATAGTTACCTTGTGTGTCAACTGAAAATCCTTGACACATTACCCTTTTGTTACAGTCAATGGTAAAAGGCACTTGGCATATCTGATTACTTCTAGTGTGAGCATGAGATAATTGTTTGGGAACCTAGAACTGCTTGTTTAATGGGTGGGGACTCAGTATAATAATTACAGAGTCAGAAACCAGTTCAGCTTGATCTCATTCACTACCTTTTTTAGTCTTTAGATGGCTTCTCAAATTCTCTATTCCTCTCTGGAATTCCCTGGAATTCTCCTGCTCTGTTTATGACATAAAGGTTTCTGTCCTAATGAATGTGAACTAAGAAGGAATGGAGGGTCTCTACGCTGGAACAAGGCTGAAAGAAGTGGCACATTTTAAGTAAAGTAATGATGCTTCTTCTGTCACAGACATGTCTGTTAGTACAGACCATGGATTCCAGGAAGCTGTAATTTTTCCTAAATGTGCATCACTAGGATCTAGTGTGTTATTTATTTAGGAGAGAAAGAAGGAAGCTGGGTGGGAACAAAATCTAAAGACAAGAGTGCTTGCTTTAGAGAGGACCTGTATGTGAGTCATTTTCATGTCTAATGAGAGATCCAGTTTCTGAATCTCTAGATATCCATTATCTTTGTGAATGGATCAAATTGTTAATTTGATCATTTCAAACCTTGTCAAAGATTTTTTTTTAATTTTGGTGTAAAGAATCACCCAGACCAAATTCTTGTAGTCTTATGGTCAAATTTATGAAACGATCACCTTAAACTTTGAAAACCATAGAAGAAAAAGTCACTGCCAGTAGCTGACAGAAGCACTAAGAAAAAATATCCTCCTTCTCCCACCCTGCTACTTGGAAACCCTTCTTCACATTTATATATAATAGAGTAGAATTCACCTGTGAGCCACCATGGGGAAAAACAAACAGAAAATGGAAGATGGACAAGAGGAAAAGACATAAAGGGACTGCTTGTGGTCCCATGACCTGCATAGAAGAAGATTCCATCTAAGCAGGAAGCTGTGCCACAGAAGACGCAAGAACCACCAGCAAAACCATACTAATGTTCCACGGTGTCTGGACCTACCAGGAAGCTCTTGGTCCATTCCCTCTGATGGCAGCCCTGGATAAATACTGTTTGATATTGGTGTCCTGGGTATTGGTCATTGAGGAAGTAGTTTAGAGAGTAAACTACTAGAATCCATTAAAGTTCATCAGAAGTTGTGTTCTTTTTTATGTTCATCTTAAAACTTGAAAATGATAAAAGCAACTTTTCACTTTATCCAATGTTCTTACTACCCCACTCAAAACATCTTTTACAAATTCCCTTCCCCCAGATTTGGGGGAATGAGGGGAGAAGCAAAATCAAAAAAACTGCAAACTAGAAACAAGATAAGATCACCTGGTTTATTGAGAAAAGTTCATAATAAAACTGCAACTGCTGTTTTTACAACTTACAAAATAATTTGATATATAAAATGAATTGGTTTTCATTATGTAAGTACAAATAGTAAAAAAATAATAATATTCCATGTGATATATCATATTTGCAAGTCAGAGAAATCCCACATTCCTGAATTCTCCTGTTAAATGTTTTACATCAGATATTTTTAATCTGTTTACCAAGGGAAACCAGGTTTTTAACCATATTTAAGTTTTTGCTTACAGTTGCAATCTATCAGAAGCTGTGTCTACATGATTAGAGCCCGATCAAGCCAAAGATGAAAAATTCAAGCCATGTCTCCTCTTTAGGCTGTTTAATGTTACTTTTGTGATGGGAATGGCCCTCCTAATGCTTTACTGAACAACCTAATACTACTTAAAGGTCATAATGAATTAGACCGGTCCATTTTTCAATCCAGTCTACTCTGGTCTAGAGCATATAGACACCAAAGAGCAGAGAATTACTAGTAGCTTTCTACCACACCCCCACCCTATGAACCACTTTAAAAGAGAAAATTTCATCTTAAGATTTCACTGCTTAAGGAGGCCTTACTACTGCAACAGATTTTGGCAATGATAGAATACTTTTCTAGATGTCATATTAAGTTAATGGAAAGCTTAGCCCCAAATCAATTATTCATGATATTCATTAGAAATTCTCACAAATGACATGCATGTAGGAACCAATTTTGCTTCTTTGAATAGCCAAAGGCTTGAAAAAAATTTTTTTTGCATTTCTTTTAGAATATTTAGTCACTGACAATTTTTACCAGTATCATCTTCTCCTTAGTCCTTAATAGACCCAACCCATTCCATCTGGAAAAAACAGAAACCTAACCAGAGTACTCAAGTCTTTGAAGCCTTCTCATTTTTACCTTATAAATTATGTGGTTACTTTCATACTCATATTCTTTTACAAATGCAATATCAATGGTATTGTTAGATACAAGCAAACATTGGCATTTTAGTATTGAGTTGGCAAAAAAGTGAGTCAGGTTTTCCCATCAATCTTACGGACAAGCCTGAATGAACTTTTTAGCCAACTTAATAATTAGGTAATTAATTAAAAGAAGTCTTACTTAACACTACAAAACATATATAAAAGATGAATATGAAACTATAACACCATTTAAGAAACACTTTCCCCAGATTATTTTAACATTTTGACCATAGTTTAATGATATGAACATTGTCCCCAAAACAGGTTCAAAGTATTCTGGGGAAAACAGTTTCTTTCTCTGGAATCTATCTCAGCAGCAGTGATGTTCTTCTGCTCATTCCCCACCTTAGGCAGATGTGTAGAAGTACCTGGGCTTGGCATTGCCCAGCAGGTCATCTTCATAGTTGGGGAGGCAACAGAAGAAGAAGGCACAGCCGATCAGGATAATAGTGGCCGCCCACCCGAAGCCGTAGGCCCAGTTATAGATGTAAGTGACAGCAGGGTTGAGGTGAAGGTTAAAGGTCTGAGTGTACTTCACAGGGTAAATTACCAGGGAGATGATCTGGAACACAGCTAAAAGGAAGGAAAAAAATTCCCAAAGTATGAATGCATGAATGAATGAATGAATGCATGGTAACAACAGATTAATTCCTCTTCTTCAACATTTTTGCCTTAAAATTAAGTGTTAAATCCACCTAAATAATGCTGATAAAAGGGACTGGGAGAATCTAGTTAATCATGAGCCAAAAAAGATGGTTGAATATTTTGTGTCAGAGATACCTGGCACTGAGCAGAATACTGAATATATGAAATACAGGCAGAATATTAGAGAATCATTCCACAGTACCTGTGTAAGCATTATATACACTAAAGTAAAAATTGCTGAATTGTGGTGTGCAATAGAAAGCAAGAGCATAGAGAAGAGCCTATTCTTTTCATCTTTGCATTTCCTGTGCCAAACATTTAATATGTCAGTGTTAGAAAAAATTACACACACACACACACACACACACACATATATACACGTGTGTGTGCACACACACATGAATTAGGACTCAATACTGACATTTGATAACATACCACTGGAATATTCATTCAATAAATGAATGACTAAATGAAACAATGAACCAATGATATGAATGACCAATGGGAGAATCGGTAGAAAAGCCTGCAGAGGAAGGGAAATTTGAAGAATAAAATAGAAATGAAGAGATGAAGGGCAGGAAGAAGAGCCTTCCAGGCTAGAAGAATAGAAGTAAAACAAGAGAAATATCACGGTGCTTTGAAAAAGTGAAAGGGCAGATACAGGCAGGGAAACATGTCAAAGAGACTTCTAAACTCTTAATATAAGAGTCACATTGTTACAATTATTATTAATCATGCATTAACATTTTAAATTGCTTAAAAATAAAAGGAGCTTTATTAGATTTACTTTGTAGTCTTTTTCAATGAACATGCATAATTCTATAAAGCGCTAATGAGTATACACATGCTATGCTATGCCATAAGCTATGCCAAAAGACCCTGATGCTGGGAAAGACTGAAGGCAGGAAGAGAAGGGGATGACAGAGGATGAGATGATTGGATGGCATCATTGACTCAATGGACATGAGTTTGAGCAAACTCCGGGAGATAGTGAAGGACAGGGAAGCTTAGCATGCTGCAGTTCATGAGTGGCAAAGAGTCGGACATGACTGAACACAATGCTATGCCATGCACTTTTTAACTTAGTATTTCATGTATGCGTTGCCATGACTTAAGGTATGAGCAAATTTTAGCTCTGTGACAGTTAGACGCTGCTCTTCACAGAGGGGCCAATTAGTTGGCTGTGCTTCCTGGAGTATGTCCAGGAGTGGATGGTTACCACCACTTTGCTTTCACCTTAATTTTTTTCTACTAGCTCCACAGATATATTCTTAACTAATTTTCTGTTTTTTGGTTTTGTTTTTTTTTTAAAGAAAAGCTAGTTTTTCCATTTCTTTTTTTTTAATCACTAGAAAGGCTATAGATGTTTCCATATCTTGACTTGTTGCTTCTGTTTCCCAACTTAAAATGTTCTCCTTTGGCAACTCATGAAAGGCAATCTTGATGCAAATCATCATTTCTCTGCTTCTTGTCTACTTAAAAGAGCAAACTTTCACTGGTTAAGCCTGTCATTTAGTGCAAATCGTTGTGTCCTACACAAAAGGAACACTTCTCTGCATTTTTCTCTAATGTGATCATGTCCGACTCTTTGCGACCCCGTGGACTGTACCCCGCCAGGCTCCTCTGTCCATGGGATTCTCCAGGCAAGAATACTGGAGTGGGTTGCCATTTCCTTCTCCAATATGTGCCATAATACATGTAAAATATAGTTATTTACCCATTTGGGTTCATCACATGGTTTAGATCAATTTCTACAAAATCTAAATTGCAGAGGACCCTTCCATGATCCACCACATCCTAAGACTGCAAAACTTCTTCACCAAGTGCAATGGTTCAGGGACATTTCAGTCCCCTAAGCTCATGGCAGGCCAGTCTGAGACCACCATGGAGACTGCCCTTCCAGTGGCGACACAGCCCTGGCCCCTTGGGGAGCGGTGTCAGGGACTTGAGGTCATCTATGAGAGACACCCTAGAGTGGTAGGCTAGGCTAGAGACAGCCTAGACAGGTAGAGTGACAGCCTTCCTCACTTGGGTGGGGGGCCTGGAACTGGAACACTATCTCAGACAGAAGAGGAAAGGGATCAGGATATTAAAGCACATCCTCTGTTATTTCTGCCTTTGGGGACACATTTTCTGAGAGCAGATCAGGAACTGTGTTGTCAGGGATCTTCACTGTGGCTTGGACATTACTATGTTGATGTTCACTGCAGATAGGAATGAAGAATTGCTGGTGCACAGTCTTACCAGCCAGGGCCAGGAGGCCTCCGATCACTCTCAGGAAGACAAGCATTTGGGGTCCACAGAGGGCAAAGAAGGAGAGGATGAAGCAGATCACCAGGATGATGAGACCACAGAGCAGCATGGCGGCGGCTGCCCTTCCCCAAGCTACAAGAAAAAACAAACGGTCATTAATACAACAGACATGCCAAATCTAAAAATTACTTAACAAAGCATCAACAGTTTTTTTTTTCTTTCTAATAACTATATTTGGGTGGAAGAACAGTTTTTCCTTCAATAATACTTAAACATCTCCATATTTTAAAGGAAGAATAGGCAATTTGTAGGTAGGGCATTAATATAGTGATATACAGTAATGCCTTATCCCCCTGTTTGGGGGCAAATGTTTATACCTCCAAAATGAAAGGTAGACATCATTAAACTGTATCTCATTTAATAAGTGGATAAACTGGCCATATAAACAGGTATATTTAAAAGATTAACTCAAGTTCTAATCCAGTACAACCCAATAAACAACATTTTTGGTATTGAACAATCCAAATTATAATCTCTTCAGGAACTGTTTCAATTACCTTTAAAAGGATCTTTGTTTTGTATTAAGATTTGGTTCCATGCAAAAATAATTTTTGAAAACAGAGTGCCTATGACTGGGCAGAGATGTGAAATAAAACAACTTAATTGTAAAGTATGTATGATTGTTATAACAAATTTAGGTGCAAACAACCTTTCTAAATTTTTGCATAAATTTGTTGCACAATAATTCTCAGTTATTGACATGCGCCCTAAAAACAATCGGGATAAGGTGGAAATTGAGTTCTGGTTTCAAAGATCTATGTGGGCAGCTCCAGCCCCGACTCATTCTGCTCTGCCTATGGGAAGAGAAAAGCCATGACTTCCCAGCTAAGGATTCCAGCCAATCACTCTTCTTGTTCAACCTGCACCAATTTGTAAAATCTCTTTCCCACACAACTTTCTCTCCAGAGGTAGTAACTGACATGTACGAAGTAATCACTCTGTGCCAGGCATGGAGCTAAGAACCTGCTATGGTTTAACTCTCTGAATTCTCCCGATAACTCTTCAAGGCTCATATTCTGTTATCATTTCTATTTTAGAAGTGAGATTAAACTGAGGCTTGGAGAGTCCAGATAATCTGCCTATGGTCACAGAGCTGGCAGCAGAGTCTGATTTCTAGCCTGCCTATAGCCAGAATGTGACTCTTTTTCTTTGAGGGTATGATTTACATGCTGGAAAATCCATCCATTTAGTGTACAATTCAGTGGTTTTTACTATATTTACAGGGTTGTGCAGCCATCACCATTTACAATTCCAAAACTTTCATCACTCCAAAAAGAAACCCCATGACCATTAACAGTCACCTCCCACTCCCTTCTTCCTTCAGCTTCCAACAACCACTAATCTACTTTCTGTCTCTATAAATTTGTATACCCTGTACATTGCTTATAAATGGAATTATAGGTTATATTACTTGGCCTTTGTGACTGTCCTGTGCTTGCATTTAGCATGTTCTCAAGGTTCATCTATATTATAGCAGCATGGATCAGGACTTCATTCCTTTTTATGACCAATAATTATTCTATTGTATGGAGAGCCCACATTATGTTTGTCCATTCATTCATTAATGAATGAACATGCACCCTTAATTTATTTTTCTTTATTGAATTTGAAAAAGAAAATTGCATGCACCTCAGTGCTGGTCCTACTCCAACTTTCACACAGCTTGGCTGGCAAACATACCCTCACTTAATTTTGGTCACTAGACTGATCAATGGTAGACAAACCTAAGGACTAGCAGAAAGAACAAAGGCTTGGGAACCTTGTTTATTCCCTGCCCCTACTACCTATTAGGGCTTCCCAGGTGGTGCTAGTGGTAAAGAACCCGCCTGTCAATGCAGGAGACGTAAGAGACACAGATTTGATTTCTGGGTCAGGAAGATCCCCTGCAGGAGGGCATGGCAATCCCTCCAGTATTTTTGCCTGGAAATCCTCGGGGACAGAAGAAGCTGGTGGACTACAGGCCACAGGGTCACAAAAAGTCAGACACAACTGAGTGACTAACTTTCACTTTCTTTCAAGTAGAAGACACATGCTCATTTTTTTTTTTACACACTCAAATATTATGTTTTCACACAAATGACCGTTTAGCAGCAGTGTCAGGATGACAGTCCCGATGGCACCGTCAGGGGCATGACAGTCCATGAGTGGGTCCAGTTTTGCTTATAATATTTACTACTTTCCTCCAAGTCCTGCTCTTTCTATGAGATCAATAAGAGATTTTAGGACCAAGGTAAAAAGAAATGTTTTATTTTAAAAGCAACAAAGATAAAGCCAGAATGTGAAATTGAGTAATTAATTCTCTTTTCTCACTTTTGGCTTGTCCTTTGAGTAAGGTAACTTTCCAGAGAAGAGGAGCCATCTTTGGAAAGAACATCTAAGACCATCTCTAAGTCTACGCCATAGACCACTGATACAAAACCATCAGTGGTGCTTATAGAAAATATGGATTCCTCTGTGTTCCTCCAGACACACTGAATCACAGTTGAAAAGACAGTGCCCAGGAATTTGCATTTTGCTAGTATTTCTTACATTTATACTAAAGCTTGAGAACAACTAAGACAGATGATTAATCTTCTTATATGAACAGCTGTTGCATTGCCAGAAAGGAGCATGCAACTTCCAGTGTGTGACCCACTCACTGCCAATTACAGTCTCATTTCTATAGATTTTTTTCATGGCTACTGCCAATCATTAAATTCAATTAAATACAATCATTAAATTCAAATAAGCAAACACTGATTTTTCCTTTTAAGTTGAATTCACAGGTTTGTAACTGTTCAGTGAAAAGGCAATACATCTGTATATGCATACAGAGGAATACAAACATGAAAATCAATTGTAAAGTACAATGTGAGTGTTCAATAAATACAGAAAAAAAAATCATAACAGGGAACATATTTAATAATCAAACCTTGACAATTACAGATGAAGGTTTTTAAACTATAGCTAAATAATGTATGATATTGCCTAAAGAGTAGTATCAATCATTTTACCTGTTTATTTGAGGAAAATTAATACAAAGTTAAATTATTGCTATTACTACTTCCTCTGACACTATAGCTGTAATTTTCATTTAGTTTCAGGAACTTGAAAGAAATTTAAAAAATAGTAAGCCAATTCACCTAAAACCAACAGGTGAATGTAAAGATAAACACATCATTTTAATAATTCTTTCTATGCTATGTTAAATCAACTCAATTAGCGTCTTGTTTATTTAAAACGCTGAGTCTGAGAGAAATCAAAATGGACACTTCAGCAACATTTTGTCTGGAGAAAGGCTGCCTTGGAAGTAGAACATGTAAAACCTGC
The DNA here is from genome assembly GCF_033118175.1 of Dama dama. NCBI lineage: Eukaryota > Metazoa > Chordata > Mammalia > Artiodactyla > Cervidae > Dama > Dama dama. The sequence goes on from NC_083706.1 coordinate 30,775,233, forward strand.
TCCTTGGAGCGTGGAAACACCCACAGTGAATCACTTAACTATCATTTGAGATAGAAATCTTAACATGGTTTTGAAGGTCCTGACAGATGGATAACAAGGAAGGCAATCTGCTCTCTGTTTTGTGAGATGGATTCTATCAGGTCTGAGCAGGGTCCTCCCAGCCCAACATTCTGCCTGAGAAGGGGCCAACTGCCATGTAGGCTTACAACATGGCAATTTTCCAAGACACACACTTTAAAAAGTTAAGTCTGTAGGCTAAGTACGTTTGGTCTCCCTTAATTACCCAGAATGAGCCTGATATTCCCAAATTTACCAAACCCTTTTGAGCACTATTTATATTTAATATTATACCTTGATCTAAATTATACCTATTTACCAGCCCCAATGAAAAAAACATCACTTTTTAAAACTTGTCCTAAAGCCACTTCTTTCATGATGCAACAGATGTTCCTCAGTTCTTCAAAGACAATCCATCTTCATCTATTCTGAATATAACTCTGTCCTTCATTATTATTTTATATAGTAAATTTTATGGCCTTTCCTAATCTGTATTTTATTGGCATTTGTTATATCCATACTAAAATTTGAGAAAAACTTAGATGATTAATCTCCTTATAAACATAGATTGCAACACTGCCAAAAAGGAGCATGTAAGTTTCATGAGAAATGAGACTACTATCAACTGTAGTCTCATTTCTATAGATTTTTTTTCATGGTTACTGTCAATCATTAAATTCAATTAAATACAATCATTAAATTCAAAGAAGCAGAATTTGTGTGTGTGTGTGTGTGTGCAGGGGTTGGGGAAGTTGTCAATTACCTTTCTCTGAATTGAGACCACAACGGCATGCTGTATTTCAGGTAAACAGAATTTCTATGCAGGAATTTTGTTTGTTTGTTTTCTTAAAGGAAGACAAATTTGGTGTTTCATATGTATGAATAATTTATTCTGTCATAAGTTTATTTTCTAAATACCACTTGGAGAAATTCATGTTATCCAAGAAACCAGCAATATTATAAATCCACTTTTAAATAAGATTCATTAAAGATCCATTTAGGTGAAGAATGGCTTATCAAATTTTGCTATTTCTTGCAAAGATTCAACATTAAATCAACAACATGGAAACCATTCGCTGATCGCTAATGAAATTCTGAGTTTTTTCTAGGAAATGTTTTTCAATTTTTTGTATGAGGAACAATGCTGTATCTTTTTCCAGAGATTATATACTAAAACATGACATTACAAGGCAAATACAGCTGGGAAAAGACCAATAAGATCAACTGATAAGAAAAGAGCAATAAAAGTAAAAATAAGTAAATACCTTGAATATCAAGATAGAAACCATAAATCAAACTTAAGTTTGTGGAAAAGAAAAAAAAAATTTTTTATTTTAAGACAAGGGGAGCACTACTACTATTGTGGGTGATATTTTGGAGACTGTTATGACTTTTCACCCCAAATTAGTATTTCTTTTAATGGATCTGCTGCATTCTTCAGGAGTTTTACACGTGGGCACCAAATATTGAGGTTTCCCTAGTGGCTCAGTAGTTAAAAAATCGGCCTGCAACGCAGGAGGCGTGGGTTCTATCTCTGGGTCAGGAAAAGCCCCTGGAGGAGGGCATGGCAACCCACTCCAGGATTCTTGCCTGGCGAATCCCATGACTGAGGAGCCTGGCAGGCTAGAGCCCACAGGCTGGCAAAGAGCTGGACGTGATTGAAGCGACTGAGCCCAGCACCCAGCGCTGACCGAAACCTCCTGTGGCCCCGCCCCGCACTCAGCGCCCTGCACACACCAAACTGTCACCCAGCCAGAGGACCGTTCCTTCCCAGAACAAAAGACTCATCTATGCACAAGACCGAAAACCCTACCTGGTGATTGAGAGTCTGTCAGATTTCTTCCTATTGTTTCTGTAAAATTCTTTAAGTCATACACAAGCAGAGCTGAAAACTGGATAAGACCAAAACTGAAAATGTAAAAAGATGCTATCTACAAATAAACATAAGCATGGGTGGACGATATAGTCAAAAAGACTGTTGCCTATTCAGCAAGGAGACTTGCAGTATTACAGACCAGTGCTTCTGAAACTTAAAAGTGCCGATGAATCAATCACCTGGGGACCTTGTTAAAATACAGATTCCAATTCAGTAGATGGGCCTAAGATACTGAGTGTCCGATAACCTCCCCAATGATGCACGTGCTGATGGTCTGCATTAGTAGTAAAAATCTAGAGGATAACTCAGTACAGGCCTCCAAAAACATCGGCACAGGAAGAGCGATTCTGCAAGGTTTGGAGGCAGGAAAGGAATGGATTAAAGCAAGAATGGTGGGGGCGGGGGTCACTGGGGGGGGGGGGGAGATTCCAAGGTAGGTGTGAGATTCTTTACATGCTCCACATTCCCAACCCCCCTAAACTGAGCCAGATGATAACTCTTGCCCTTTGGTCTTTACAGAACTCCTTTACCATCTTCTTTTAAAGTCTGAGAGGGGAAACTATCCTACACAGGAAGATGGGAAAATACAGGAAATTGTGTTATGGATTCAGAAAAGATAACTAGCAGCAAATTTGGGATCTACCCTCAAATGTTTGAAAATCTGTCTGCTCTTAGAAGGCTAGAAAGAAGAATTTACAGAGAAGCACATCAGCTCTTGTTAAGTGTTGAGAGAGGTACTTTTTTTTTAATTGGAGGATAATTGCTTTACAATGTTCTATTGGTTTCTGCCATACAACAATGCAAATAAGCCATAATTATATATATACATTCCGTACTTCTTCAGCCTCCCTCGCCCCTCCCATCCCACCCTTCTAGACCATCACAGAGTACCAAGCTGGACTCCCTGTGTTATACGGCATTGCCACTAAGAGAGGTACTTTTAAACAGACAAGCATGGTGGAGAATTAAGTTGCTGAACAAAGGGTGAAAGCTCAGATCAATCACAGGGGATGCTGACGGGCAGGCTTTGGAGAAATCTTGAGTAGATGCACTCTTCGTCCCTTCTAATTCTGATGGTCTAGGAGTCTGTGCCCATTTACAGGGAGAAAAGACAAATTAGGTCACTAAAAAGGAATCGAGGCTCTCTGGTAGTTATTGCTAAGCACAGCAAATGTGGAGTAAACTGGGCAAGATCACTGGTTCCTAGATGTCTAGATTTGATAAATCAACATATATATATATATATAATCATTAAAATCAATTGAATGTCCAACTTTTTGTTTTACTATATAAGAATATGAACACATGCCCACAAAAGATCAATCTACTAATGCCTAATTTCATAAGCCACAAGAATATAATCTCAAAATGAAATCCTTTAAGTTGAATTTAGCCCAGTGAACACCTGTTAACTTCGTGCTTTTCTCATTTTCCATGCTTTGAAAAACCATAGGGCTAAATGATCTAAAACTATTTCCTATAATAATCTGATTCTTTGTCTTAAGGCTGATTTCATGTTTAAAAAAAAATTTTCAATGTGTTATCATTGGTAAAAATGAGGCTCTGCCCTTCTGAGTTCAGATGGAAGACAACCTCGTTCTCCCTTGCTGCCACTCAGACTTGCCACTGTCGTTCTTGGAGCATAAATTCATCTTTCTTATCCCAGTAAATGATCCACAAACTTAACTCCATTTTTCTCCACCCTGAGCGAGTCAGAGCTTGCTTAGGACTTGAAATCTACATCCCTGAAGTTGAAAATATCCTCCTGATCTACTCTTTCTTAGAACTGGAAGAGAGGGTGCCAGCAATGCAAAAATACCATCTGTGAACACGGATTCAAATTTAATTTTGCATTTTCTTTATACATGAAATTTGAATGACTGTTTCAGCATTTAAATCTAGATTTTGCTTTTCCTGTTTTGAGGATTAAAAACCTTGATTAAAAAAAAAAATTTAAACAAGTATGTGTATTTATTTAGTTGTTGTTGTTTAGCTGCTAAATTGTATCTGTCTCTTTTGCGAACCCATGGACTGTAGCCCCCCAGGCTGCTCTATCCACGGGATTTCCCAGGCAAGAATACTGGAGTGAAAAAAAGAATACTGGAGTGTGTTGCCATTTCCTTCTCCAGGAGATCTTCCCGACTGAACCCTCCTCTCCTGCACAGCAGGAAGATTTCTTTCTCACTGACCCACCAGGGAAGCCCCATTTAGTTGTTACTATTATGTAAAAGAAAATATTCAGTGTTTAATTCGGTTTATTGATGAGGAAAAATGAAGTAGATAAATCATTTTTTTAAATTCTTAAAACTGTTAATGACAGTGAAGAGTATAACATTCTGCTTTTTACATAATTCTAAGGAACTTTATGAAAATACGCCTATATTATTTAGTATTATTGCCGATACCTACCAGCAACAACCTAGGTCTTTAATACCAAAATAAATCAATGTTATAAATATCAGCAAATAAAAGTGATAGTGAAGCACTTTGTAATACAAAGGTATACTTTCGTAAGTGTTACAATGGTAAACCACAAGATTTAATTTTTAGTACATGGCAAGAAATTTTTTAAAAGTGGAGGTACTTACTTAATTCTCTATACTGAGATATTTTAATTAGAGCCATCAACCTTACTCCTCGTCATGTTTGTACATACGTGGGAGTATGTGTAAACTGCTCACTGTATTTTAGATAAAGTATGACCTCATGTGAATGTATTTTTTTCAGCAAGGACATACTGAAGCTATCTGAAAATCTCAAGAGTTCAGACACCTAGATAAACGACCTAAAGTGTACAAATACACAATTTCTATACCTGTGAGGCAAAACTAGACAACAGTCCCTGGTAGGAGATGGAGTGGAAGTACAATAATCATTCTAACCATCTTTGACATCAGTAGCCTGGGATGGACCTCTTGTGGTGAATTCATAGCTATTTTCTTCTTCCCACTGTCACCTATTGACAGTGGATGCTAGGTTCATCATTTGATTCTAGGGCTTGAACAAAAGCTGTGTCTAACACATTCTTGGCACTTGGTTATCTTTGCAAAGGTCAGGAATAACTAAATTGGAATGTGAAGGCTACCACCACCCACTTGTGAAAATCACAAAGACAGTACAAGATTCCGCAAGACTCACTTGGAAAACCGCACTTTTCCAAAGACCAATTTCTGTATCTAATTGAAACATCAACTATTCACTGGATCTGTACTTTCTTTACAATTTAAAAAAGTTAATGCTTGAGACTTTTGTCTAATTTAAAAAAATTAGAAAACAGAAATAGAACCTGCTTACTCCCTTCTTTATACAAAGTACTCAATCAGCCTGAGGTTAGAAGCGCCACACCCTAAGAAGGTGAGTTCATCCTGCAAGTCAAGAAAAATAAAAACTGCCTTGTGCCAGTTTCACAAGAGGGCTGTGGTCACAGCCAGAGCCTTGCAGGCCAGATCATGTCCCAGCAATAGTGCTGATCTAGGCTCTGCCTGCACCCTTCTCCCACTGGTGTACTAACCTTAATTCACATGCCCAGCATCCCTGAATATTCGTTGGGTCTGTATTAGTCTTTGCAGTGAGACATGAAGACCAAAGTCTGTTTAAAAACACACCTGTTTTAAGCAGGCCTGCTAAATCCCCTATAAGATACAGAACCTGACTGCATTTTAACCAAATATACAGACATGTTATTTCAAAGAAATTAACTCGTTTCAAATACCTAAAAGACTTGCAAGTAATACAAACCATGGTAGGTGGGCTGTTTGTGCTTTAAGAGAGGAAAAACACAGACTCAAGGAAAGTGGGAATTTCATTTAGTCTTTATATTTACTTTCTGACTAGGGCCATGCCTCCTTTGTGGGTGGGGGTGGGGTGGATTCCATGTGGGAACTTCCAAGTAATTCCACAGTGGATAAGATAAAGCACCAAGGCTCTGATTCAGGGCCTCAAGATAAACAGAATTTGGTTTGAAGCCCTGAGCCAGTTTAGGGGTAAGGGGCACGTCAAAGGCCCTACCAGAGAATGGGAAAAAAGCAGGATAGCCTTCTTTCTCGGTTTAAAACTATTAAACTCAGTTGGTAAGGCTCCATTCAGTAGTAGCTGGCTTTCAGCTTCTGATTATGCTCCTACTTAAGCCCTGTTTTCTCAGACCCCACACACGTCGCTAATTACAATAGACCCCAGCAGTTCTTCCCACCTACCAGTAAGCTGGGGGCGGTACCAGCCCAGGGCAAGTCCCGTTCGGGTACTGTCAGCTAACTAGTAGGCAGGAAATCCCTCCACGTTGGAAAAAGAAAATACTCTATCTGCAGTATTTTTAATTTGTCGACTCCGTTTCATTTCGCTAGTGTAGAAGATGTGTTTGCTTTTTAGATTTCAAATCGAATTGAAATAAAGTTTTCTAAACAGCAATGCTGGACTTGAGCCAAACTCTCCCTCTAACAAGAATTACCCTGCAGCGTTAAACACTGCAATATCTACTGAAATTACCACTGCTAAAACTTTGACAGAAAGGGTTGGGTTTTTTGTTTTTTGTTTTCTAAGGAAGAAGAGTTGCTTTCTCTTAGTTCAAGTTGAATAATATAGCGAATTAGGGAAGGTACGCACTTTCAATACTTGTAGTTTAAGCATAAGAAGAACCAGAGGAGGAGGCCACGGAATGGGGATAAATTTCAGTAGGTATCCAAGAAAATATATTTTGTTCACTGTATTTACTCATCAAACCCTTTTCAAATGGCTGAGATCACCTTTTACTGTACAAACTACGAATAAATGTAGTTTGAACTAGGGTCATTGTCCGCCGGTGTCGAGCCTGGGTTTTGGCCACTCAAGGCTGTTACTGCTTGATTTTGTACGGGTCCGATGTACGAACCCAGGCTCTGAAGAGATTTTTGTTGAATCACCCACCAGCCCCCCAGGCCCTGGTTAGTCCCTTCTCGACCCTGTTTTAGTCCATTTCCGCAGAGCGACTTCCGCACTCCCTGGGCGCCGGCGCTCGCCCCAGCCGCCGCCCGGAGGACTTCACGGAGGAGGCGGCACTCACCATACACCATGAGGCTGTCGCAGGCTCCTAGTAAGCAATGCCACCATAGCGAGGACGTCTGGCTGTCGTCGCTCGACTGCAGCCAGCCGCGACCGGCCAGCGCGATGATGTCAAAGACGATGGCGCTCAGCAGGAGCAACGGCAGGATCCACCTGCAGCGCTCGCAGGCTAGGCCGCAGCGCAGCATCTCGGCGGCGGCGGCGGCGGCGGGGAGGAGAGCAGCGCGCGAGGCTCGGACGCCGGCGGAGAGTGGCCCTCGAGCGCGGGCAGCGCGACAAAAGGCAAGAGGCCGCGAGGAGGCGGCTCTTGGAGGACGCGGCTCGGGGCTGGCAGCGGGGGCGCGGCGCCCGCCCCACCTAGATTCCGGTGACTCAGAGCGCGCCGCCCGGACCTGCCGGGCCGGCCCGCCGGGGCGCGCGCTAGGGAGGCGGGGCCGGGCTCGGGTTACAGCGGGCGTGGGTGAGCCTAGCCCTGCCCGCGAGCGGCCTGGAGCCTCGAGGAGCCAGAGTCTCGTCTCCCCCCTCACTTGGTCCCCGCGCATCCAGCGCTTTTCTTCTCAGTGCTTCAAGGTGTACACATTTTAATCTGCGGATCACCAGTTAGGTAATTCAACCCCTGAAGTCGGATCGTGGTCTGATTTTCAACAATACTGTGTTTAAGTTTCCAGCCATTTGAGATGAGCGTTCAAACTGGACAAGGGTCGTTGTCGCACTCCGTTTGAGCGCGTGTTTGAGCACGTGTACCGAACCGAGGGTCCCTGACCCTCCGCAAGAGCTTCCCTGGTAATCCCAAGGGCTTCCCGAGTGGTTCAGATGGCAAAGAAACTGCCTGCCATGCAGGAGACCCGGGTTTGATCCCTGGGTGGGGAAGATACCCTGGAGAAGGAAATGGCAACCCACTCCAGTATTCTAGAGTCGGGTAGGACTGAACGACCAACACACGCACACAGCCGCACTGTCTTTGAGTGCGTGTACCCAGCCCAGGACCCTGGCCCTGACCCTCCCCCGCAGAGGTGGGCACTTCCTGCTGAGCTCCACCTTTGTACCTTGTACCTCAGCTGCTTCAGACTCACAACTGCTTACATCCCCGCCTTCTGCACTCGGGTGCGGACTGTTTGACAGAGAGACCTTGTTTTCATGATCTGTGTACCCCTGGCGCCGGCTCTATGCCTGGGTCTCAAAGGGAGCACGGTAAACATTTTATTGGCAAACACACTGAAATTAACAAATGCTAGTTTCAGTCGTGGTGGAGAAGGCAATGGCAACCCGCTCCAGTACTCTCGCCTGGAAAATCCCATGGACGGAGAAGCCTGGTAGGTTACAGTCCATGGGGTCACACAGAGTCCAACACGACTGAGCAACTTCACTTCACTCACTTCATACTTTATCACTGGAGAAGGAAATGGCAACCCACTCCAGTATTCTTGCTTGGAGAATCCCATGGACCTGGGAGCCTGGTGGGCCGTGGTCCATGGGGTCGCAGAGAATGGGACATGACTGAAGTGCCTGAGCAAGAGAGACTTTCAGTCGTGGAAGCGCTTTAGCCGCTTCTCCAGATAAATTCAGGTCCCCTTGGCTGCCGTCCACTCCTTAGCCCAGATCTCTACTTAGACCCCCTTACCTCTACCCTTTTCATTTACTATTTTGAGGTGTCTCCAAACAAAAACCGCATGTCAGCATGCAACCACCAACTAAAGTCCCACCTCCCGTGTCGTGACTCTGCTTCCATCACCACCATAGCTCCTCAGGTGTGGCTAGCAGGGTGAGGTGGCAGCTGGGCATGGTGATGAGGAGAAACAAGTTCTCAGGATCTGCACAACCCCTCCTTGGGCAAATCATGAAGAATAGCCAATTGAGGGTCATATCTCACCTTGTACCCCCAAAGGTATATTCCGAATCACTTTTTCTTTTCTTTTTATTGAAGATTTACAATATTACTTTCAGGTGTACAACATAGGGATTCAATATTTTTATAGCACTCAATATGTCAGCAAATTTGGAAAACTCAACAGTGGCCACAGAACTGGAAAAGGTCAGTTTTCATTCCAATCCCAAAGAATGTTCTAACTATCGCACAATTGCACTCAATTCACCTGCTAACAAGATAATGCTCAAAATCCTTCAAGCTAGGCTTCAACAGTACATGAATCAAGAACTTCCAGATGTACAGCTGGATTTAGAAAAGGCAGAGGAACCAGAGATCAAATTGCCAACATCTGTTGCATCATAGAAAAAGCAAGAGAGTTCCATAATAAGGTCTACTTCTGCTTCATTGACTATGCTAAAATCTTTGTGTGGATCACAACACACTGTGGAAAATTCTTAAAGAGATGGGAATACCAGACTACTTTACCTGCCTCCTGAGAAACCTGTATGCAGGTCAAGAAGCAACAGTTAGAACCTGACATGGAATAACAGACTGGTTCCAAATAGGAAAAGGAGTATGTCAAGGCTGTATATTGTCACCCTGCTTATTTAACTTATATGCAGAGTACATCATGCAAAATGCCAGGCTGGATGAATCATGAGCTGAAATCAAGATTGCCAGGAGAAATATTAATAACCTCAGATATGCAGATTTCACCACCCTAATGGCAGAAAGTGAAGAGAAACTAAAGAGCCTCTTGATGAAAGTGAAAGAGGAGAGTGAAAGGTTGGCTTAAAACTCAACATTCAAAAACGAAGATCATGGCACCCAGTCCCATCACTTCATGGCAAATAGATGGGGAAACAATGAAAACTGTGACAGACTTTATCTTCTTGGGTTCCAAAATCACTGCAGATGGTGACTGCAGCCATGAAATTAAAAGACGCTTGTTCCTTGGAAGAAAAGCTATGACTAACCTAGATAGCATATTAACAACCAGAGACATTACTTTGCCAACAAAGGTCCATCTAGTCAAAGCTATGGTTTTTCCAGTAATCATGTTACCAATGTGAGAGTTGGACCATAAAGAAGGCTGAGCACCGAAGAATTTATGCTTTTGAACAGTGGTGCTGGAGAAGACTCTTGAGAGTCCCTTGGACAGCAAGGAGATCAAACCAGTCAATCCTATAGGAAATCAGTTGTCCTGAATATTCCCTAGAAGGACTAATGCTGAAGCTGAAACTCCAGTACTTTGGCCACCTGATGTGAAGAGCTGACTCATTGGAAAAGACCCTGATGCTGGGAAAGATTGAGGGCAGGAGGAGAAGGGGATGACAGAGGATAAGATGGTAGGATGGCATCATCAACTCAATGGACACGAGTTTGAGCAAACTCCAGGAGATACTGAAGGACAGGGGAGCCTGGCATGCAGCAGTCCATGGAGTCACAGAGTCAGGCACGACTGAGTGACTGAACAACAATACTCCATTTAAAAATATTATAAAATATTGGCTATATTCCTTGTGCTGTACAATATATCCTTATAGTGTGTTTATTTTATACATAGAAGTTTCTGCCTCTTAATCCCCTGTCCCTATTTTGCCCCTCTCCCTTCCCACTGGTAACCACTTATTTGTTCTCTGCATCTCTGAGCGTTTCTGTTTTATTCATTCATTCATTCATTCATTCATTCATTCATTCATTATTTTTTTTTTTAGATTCCACACGTAAGTTATAATATACAGTATTTGTCTTTATCTGACTTATTTCACTAAGCATAATAACCTCTAAGTTCATCCATGTTGTTACAAATGGCAAAATTTCATTTTTTAAAAATATCCCATTGTATATATATAGAGAGAGACATATATATGCATATATATATGTTAGCATATATATATCACACCTTTATTCATCTGCTGATGGATAGTGATGTTGCTTTCATATTTTGGTTATTGTAAGTAATACTGCTGTGAACATTGGGGTGCATGTATCTTTTTGAATTAGTGTTTTCCTTTTCTTCAGATATATTCCCGGGAGTGGAATTGCTGGATCATATGGTAGTTCTATTTTTAGTTTTCTGAGGAACCTCTATATACTGTTTTCCATAGTGGCTACAGCAATTTACATTTCCACTAACAGGGTACTAGGGTTCTCTTCTGCATATCCTCACAAACATTTGTTTTCTGTGGGTTTTTGTTTTTGTTTTTTTTTTTTTTTGATGAAGACATTCTTTTCTGACAGGTGTGAGGAAATATCTCATTGTGGGTTTGATTTGCATTTCTCACATATGAATTCCATACTTTTTCCATTTAAAATTAAAGAAGTGGAAAATATATATCAGTGTTTAATTTAGTCTCCTATATTTCAGTTTGGCATCCTCAATAGAAACAAAATACTGTTTTGCAGTATGCGGTTCTCTGTGGCAATTTTTGAGGATGAATAAAATAAAATTACTGAGCAAATATCTGAAGCCACCTGAAATAATTTCCCCAGGCTTCATTTTACATAAGCCAGATTCACATATTTTCATTAAAGGCAAATATTTTCACTTTCAAGGGGGTATTCTGCTGAGCATTAACTGTATACCGTGTAGACTGTGTAAGAAAATGTTTTCAGTTTTCAAAAGTAGTGAAAATATTTGTTTTATTAGCTGTATAATAAATTTATGAGGAAAAATCATTTTCTTACAAATCAAAGTACTAATTATGAGCACATTCCAGGCAAATTGAGTGTTTCTTTGGTGTTTTAACCTCTTCGAATAATTTTGGACTAGATATGACTCCTTTCTCTTCTTTCAGTAGATTTGAGGAAGAGAGCCATTCATGCTGAAGTGAAAGCAAGTGAAGTAGCTCCTCAGAATTTATGGAAGAGACCCAAGCAGACGCTTGGGTTTTCCAACAATAACGTACCTCACACATGATTCCCTGACTATGGAACCAGATAGCTCAGGTTCAGATCCTTTCTCACACTTGCTGTGTGACATGGGGCCACTTAACTTCTTCGTGCTTCAGTTTCCTCATCTATAAACGGACGGTGCTCACCCTACAGCATTGTTGCTGCTGTTCAGTCCCTCAGTCGTGTCCGACTCTTTGTGACCCCATGACCGCAGCACACCAGGCTTCCCTGTCCATCACCAACTCCTGGAGTCCACCCAAACCCATGTCCATTGAGTCGGAGATGCCATCTAGCCATCTCATCCTCTGTCGTCCCCTTCTCCTCCTGCCCCCAATCCCTCCCAGCATCAGGGTCTTTTCCAATGAGTCAGCTCTTCACATGAGGTGGCCAAAGTATTGGCGTTTCAGCTTCAGCATCAGTCCTTCCAATGAACACCCAGGACTGATCTCCTTTAGGATGGACTGGTTGGATCTCCTTGCAGTCCGAGGGACTCTCAAGAGTCTTCTCCAACACCACAGTTGAAAAGCATCAATTCTTCTGCACTCAGCTTTCTTTATAGTCCAACTCTCACATCCATGCATGACCATTGGAAAAACCATAGCCTTGACTAGATGGACCTTTGTTGGCAAAGTAATGTCTCTGCTTTTTAATATGCTGTCTAGGTTGGTCATAACTTTCCTTCCAAGGAGTAAGCATCTTTTAATTTCATGGCTGCAGTCACCATCTGCAGTGATTTTGGAGCCCAGAGAAATAAAGTCAGCCACTATTTCCACTGTTTCCCCATCTATTTGCCATGAAGTGGTGGGACCAGATGCCATGATCTTAGTTTTCTGAGTGTTGAGCTTTAAGCCAACTTTTTCACTCTCCTCTTTCACTTTCATCAAGAGGCTCTTCAGTTCTTCTTCACTTTCTGCCATAAGGATGGTGTCATCTGCATATCTGAGGTTATTGATATTTCTCCCGGCAATCTTGATTCCAGCTTGGGCTTCCTCCAGCCCAGCATTTCTCATGATGTACTCTGCATATAAGTTAAATAAATAGGGTGACAATATACAGCCTTGACATACTCCTTTTCCTATTTGGAACCAGTCTGTTGTTCCATATCCAGTGCTAACTGTTGCTTCCTGACCTGCACACAGGTTTCTCAAGAGGCAGGTCAGGTGGTCTGGTACTGAGAGGGTAACAGGCAGGAAGGCCAGGGCTCTCCAAATGGAGGAGATAGGCTGCAAGTGTCAGACATTTTTATCTCTCTTAAGCGGCAGGAGGAAACAAACTAGCAATATTTTTTGCTTCTCTATAGGAATTTAAAAGGAGGTTTCTCTTAAAATAGCGTGTTGCCATAATGACACCTGGTTTCACTTGAAGTTAACTATTCTCAAACCTTGAGTTAATCAATACATTTTTCTCACGGAAATGTTTGTCTTAAGCTATGTTAATGTACTATGCATTTACCCCAGACTCTGTCTTCAAGTTGGTTCCACCTAATGGCTCAGAACCTACTTGACAAACCAGTGTGTTATACTCAGATATTGTTCCCCTAATCTATGTAAATGAAACTATTTATATGGTAATCTGCCCTTCTACAAGATCCAAGTCAATCATTTTATGGCCTGGCATCAATCATCTGGTGCCAAGATTATCCCAAAATGCATCTTATGGATGAGGGGCCTGGTGCCATTCTGAGTTTTAAGACATTCCTTTCTTTTCATTAACAGACTGCTAGTGACTATATAACATCCAGCTGAAGACTAGCAGGGGGTACTCTTTCTGCCCCCTTCTGATGCCTATGTCAGAAGCTTTCTCTGTCTCCTTTATACTTTAATAAAACTTTATTACACAAAAGCTCTGAGCGATCCAGCCTCATGTCTGGCCCCAGATTGAATTCGTCTCCTCCGGAGGCCAAGAATCCTGGTGTCTTATCATTCAACAACAATCTTTCAGTATTCCCATCTCTTTCAGAATTTTCCACAGTTTATTGTGATCCACACAGTCAAAGACTTTGGCATAGTCAATAAAGCAGAAATAGATGTTTTTCTGGAACTCTCTTGCTTTTTTAATGATCCAGCGGATGTTGGCAATTTGATCTCTGGTTCCTCTGCCTTTTCTAAAACCCGCTTGAACATCTGGAAATTCATGGTTCATGTATTGCTGAAGCCTGGCTTGGAGAATTTTGAGCATTACTTTACTAGCGTGTGAGATGAGTGCAATTGTGTGGTAGTTTGAGCATTCTTTGGCATTGCCTTTCTTTGGGATTGGAATGAAAACTGACCTTTTCCAGTCCTGTGGCCACTGCTGAGTTTTCCAAATTTGCTGGCATATTGAGTGCAGCACTTTCACAGCAACATCTTTCAGGATTTGAAATAGCTCAACTGGAATTCCATCACCTCCACTAGCTTTGTTCATAGTGATGCTTGCTAAGGCCCACTTGACTTCACATTCCAGGATGTCTCAGAGCTTGCTCAAACTCATGTCCATTGAGTTTGGTGATGCCATCTGACCATCTCATCCTCTGTCATCCCCTTCTCCTCCTGCCTGAAATCTTTCCCAGCATCAGGATCTCATTGTAATAAAAATCAAAAGAGCTAGTATATGTAAAATGCTCAGAATAATGCCTGCATATAGTAAGTCACGACAGAAGAGTTGCTGGTGATGATGTAATTTTCATATAGGTTTTCAACTTTAATGAGATTGGAAGTGGACTTTTCATGTTCATAAGATGCAAATTCTGTGTACGAATATTAGCCAAAAATCATTACCATAGACAATACAATCATTCATCCAGACATATTCCTGAAATGCTAGCTAGTTTCCCAGGTGGCTCAGTGGTGATGAATCTGCCTGCCAACACAGGAGATGCAGGAGACATGGATTTGCTCCCTGTGGGGAGAAGAAGGAAATGGCAACCCACTCTAGTATGCTTGCCTGGAGAATCCCATGGACAAAGGAGCCTGGCCAGCTACAGTCCATGGGGTCGCAAAGAATCAGACACAGCTTAGCAACAGAGCATCCATGCTGGCAATGGACAGTAAACAGTTAAATTACTCCCCCTACTGGATAACAGATGAATTGCAGAACATTCAGCAACTGATCCTTTAAAAAGTTTTTATGAATCTGACAGGTATATGGTTATGTAATGAATGTTATAAACAAAATTATACAAATATATCCACTTGAAAATGAAAATTTTTAGTTGGTTTAACCTCCCATCCAGAAAAAGTAATAGTAATCATAACAGTGACAGCTAACTCACATTTGCTGGGAGTTGCTGTGTGCCAGTAAGTGTTTCTCACCCACCCTACGAGGTATGTACCCCTATCGCCTTCATACTGAGAAGACTGGGGCACAAAGAAGCTAAGTGGCTTGGCCAAGATCGCACAGTCCCTGAGTGGCAAAGCCACACGCTCACCCTAAGCAGTTTGACACCAGGGACAGTGCTGTTTACAACAGCCTCTCATGAGAGTCTGGGAGATATTTATGCAGAAGTTTCCTTCCTTCTCTTCTCTACTTGCCCTCATAAACATCCAAGACACTGCCAACTCTCTCCCAAGTGAAAGTGAAACTGTTAAGTTACTCAGTCATGTCTGATTCTGCGACTCCATGGACTGTAGCCCGCCAAGTTCCTCTGTTCATGGAATTCTCCAGGCAAGAATGCTGGAGTGAGTTGTCATTCCCTTCTCCAGGGGTCTCCCAATCCTGGGATCAAACACACTCTCCTACATTGCAGGAGAATTCTCTACCATCTGAGGAGTGAAGTGACCCCCATGTAAGTTACCATGTTCTCACTAGTAAACCAAATCAACATCAGTGCAGTAGAAGAGACAACCATAAAATAAGCACCAAACAGAAGATCAGTCAGTCGGAGTTCTGCTTCTTGCTGACCCCGTGTTTCCCCTCTAATCCTTGTCCAAGCTCGTCTCCCTGGCCTATGCAACCTTTTAATTATCTCTACTCTCTCTCTCCTTTTCCTTCCTCAGTCAACTGTATCTCCCTTCAACCTAGTGATGTGATGGCCAAACTTAAACAAACAACTTTCTGAAGAAAAAAAAATCCTTGATATATAGTGTTTGCCCATTTCCATAGTGTAGATACTCCCCATGGCTGATTTTCAACTGCGAATTTGATGTCACTGAACACAGAGTTAAGAAGAATATGTATATAACCATCTGTCTCAAGCTAGTAAGAACACTCCACCGCATCTATCCCAATACCCTGCTAAAACTCCTCTCACAAAGGCCCCCAGGAAGCTATTTGCCAAATCCAGGGTATCACTGCCCCCCTTGTTGCACTAGATACTTTGATATCTTCTTCCATGAAACTTTCTACTCTCCTGGCTTCTGTAAAGATGTTGAAGTCCAGTGCCAAAGACCACTAGGATCACATTTATAGAAAATAAAGTTAGATTTACTGACGTACTGCAGCAAGGGAGGCTGTACACCATGAAGATGTCTCAATGAGAAGGTGGGGGGATGGCTAATAATAAGATTTAGGCTTATATTGGGTGATTTTGAAGAGGATTCATGGGAGTGGGTTTTGTGTTCTGAGGTACATTATGTCAGAAAGAATTGCATGGTGTTTTTATTTTTTCAGCATTCAAATCTGATTATGGAGTGGTCTTGTTTTCGTCTTGTTCTACCACCGACTCAATGGACATGGGTTTGGGTGGACTCTGGGAGTTGGTGATGGACAGGGAGGCCTGGCGTGCTGTGGTTCATGGGGTCGCAAAGAGTCGGACACGACTGAGTGACTGAACTGACTGACTGACTGACCACACAGAGTGAACTTTTCTGTTTTAAAAGTCTGTGAAATTAGCTATGCTTAGAATTAGATCACTTGTTGTTCAGTCGCTCAGTCGTGTCTGACTCTGCGACTCCATGGACTGCAGCACGTCAGTCTTCTTTCACTGTCTCCTGGAGTTTGCTCAGACTCACGTTCATTGAGTCGGTGACACCATCCAACCATCTCATCCTCTGTCATCCTCTTCTCCTCCTGCCCTCAGTCTTTCCTAGCATCAGGGTCTTTTCCAGTGAATTGACTCTTCGTGTCAGGTGGTCAAAGTATTGGAGCTTCAGCTTCAGCATCAGTCCTTCTAATGAATATTCAGGGTTGGTTTTCTCTATAGTCTTGGTATTGGTTGCCAGGCCAACTACCAGATGTGTGAGATGTGCTTTTCTTTCACACTGGTTCTCCGTTGCATCTTTCCAGGCATCCCTTCCCTGTCTCCTTAATGTGCTAGCCTTCCCCTGTGTCCTGCCTTCATCCAGGGTTGGATTCTCTGGGCTTCTTTCCTTACACCATTTTTCTGTCCTTTCTATACATTTGCTTTGAGTCACATCACGCGCTTTCATGATTTCAACCCCTACCTACATACTGATGACTTGAAAAAATATGTCATCTCCAGTCCATACTTTTTCTCTACGCTCCAAACTTTTATACTAATTTCCAGCAAGATGGTATGACCCAAATTCTCCCTCGAACACTTTAAGCTCAACCAGTACAGAGTTCAAATGGCCCTCTCGTCCCTAAACCATTTGTTTCTTTCTGTAGCACTTCCATCACCTTGGCCACCAAAACTAAAACTCCCAGATCATCCTTGACTCTTTCTTTTATATCCAGTACACATGTGATACTTAAAGATCTGCCCCCTACTTTACCTACCAAACATTTCTGCCGAGCGGACTCCCTGCTGCTCCCACTCTGGTTCATTTGTCTTTACTGCCCCAGCTGCATTCTCACTGCTCTGCCTGTTTCCAGTTCTGAACACTCCCCCGTCCCTATTTCATCTTCCACAAGACCCTTAGCATAAAACAGCTAAATGTGAGCCTGACACGCTCTTCCAGGACCCTCACTGCTGCTCCCTCACTTCCGTGGTCGGGAATGAGATTTCCAGAAGTGACATACAAATTCCTCCACGGTCTGGCCCCTGGGAGCCCCTCCAGCTTCATCAGTTACCGCTGCTTACTTGACGCTTTATTGTCTTTTTTTTTTTTTTTCGCCCTCACATACCCTCTACTTCCTGATGTTATTTCTGGAATACTTCTCTTCCTAGTTCCCACCTTCCTCACCCATTTAGTTCTTGTTAAAGATCTGCTTCATACTGCATGTCTTCCAAGAAAATGGCCCTGAATCTTGGCATATTCCTGCCCCTAATCTAAGGTAACTATGTACTCTTTCTCTGTGCTCCCAGAAGACTTGAAGCATACTTATTAATCCCATTGTTTTATAATCATCTTTGTCTTGTCCCCATTAGATGGTGAGATTCTTGAGGAAAGTGATCATTAACCTAATTGTCTTTGTACCCCCAGCGCCTTTTCTAATACAGGTGTTAAAAAATTGCTTGATGAATATATAAATGCATGAACGGCTATGTCAGTACCTGCCTTGGTCTTTCTGATCCTCAATACACTCACATATTTGTTGAGGTAGTTAAAGTAGTTCTAAAAAAGTAATGGTGTTAGTCGCTCAGTCAAATAGTTCTAAAAAAAAGAAGCGACAGTGTTAGTTGTTCAGCTGTGTCCAACTCTTTGTGATCCCCATGCACTATAGCCCACCAGGCTCCTCTATCCATGGGATTCTCCAGGCAAGAACACTGGAGTGGGTAGCCATTCCCTTCTCCAAGAGATCTTCACAACCCAGGGAGCGATAGAACCCAGGTATCCTGCATTCAGGTGGATTCTTTACTGTCTGAGCCACCATAGCTCTAAAAGATAGATAAATGAAAAAATTCTAATCAAATTGAAAAATTTTTTATTCAGAACAGTAGATGGCGGTAGAACATCGTTATTCAACATAGCATTTGCACACCTTAAAATCCATCAAATAACCACAGAAAAACTATAGTCACAAAGTAGGATTTTTTTTTTTTATAAATATGTTTAATGATAGTTGTTCCTGTAAGTTCACTGATAAAAATCTCGGAATGTAGCTCATTACAAAGTAGGATTTTTAAGATGACTCTATAACCTCAGTTAATAACACTGTATCCATACTGATTCCTTAAATGCAACAGGTGTACTATACTGATGTAAAATGTTAATAATAGGAAATTAGTGGTTGTTTATGGGAACTCTGTCCTGTTGCAAAATTTCTATAAATCTGAAACTGTTCTAAAAATATTTTGTAGTTTTAAATTACTTGGTAAATAATTTACTTGATAAAAAAATATTACTTGGTAAATAATTTCCCTCATACAAAAATGAATATTCCAGTATCAATTATTTTCCTCAAATAAAATTAAACGTGAAGCCCCCAAATCAATAATTAATCTTCAAATTTTAAAAAAGTTTTTATATAACCAGTATCAACCAGAAAAAAAGGCACAACCTAAAAGTTGAGAATTACGTTTTACTGGAGACAGTACTGACGACTTAAGCCTGGGGTACAGTCTCTAAGATAGCTCTGAAGGAATGTTCCAGAGAGGTAAGGGAGCAGCTATCACCATGAACAAGGATGTTGCTGCCACCGTGGCATCGGCCAGGAAAGCCGTGACACCCAAAGTGCGCCTCGAGAGAATTCAGGATGGAGAAATCAGGATCCCGGCCCTGGAGAGTTAAGGTGCATATCAAAGGAATGATTTCTTTAAGCTCAGACTTTTCCTGTAACACAGAAAAGCTCTGAACTCATTAACTTGAGATGTCTGATTTTTCTTTAATTAGCAGTGATCTTTTAATGTTTGGCTGTATGTTTGTTTGGTTTTTCGTTTGTTTGCTTGCTTGCAAAAACTCATATATCCTGGCTCCTCCTACCTCAAAATATTTTGGTTTATCTCTTCTTTCTACTTCTCTTTTTTTTTCTGTATGGACACTGTTAACTTAAAAAAAAAATAGTCACAACCTAAAAGTTGAGAGTTATGTTTTATTCAGTGGAAATTTTTAGGACTTAAGCCTGGGAAGCAGTGTCCCAAGTAACCCTGAGAGAGCTGCTCTGAAGAGGCAAGGGGAGGAGCCAGGTTATATAGAAGTTTTGCAACAAAAGACAGGTAGTCTGAACACAGAAGATTATTGTTAATTAAAGAAAAAACTAGATATCCCAAGTTAAGGAATTTAGCGCTTTTCTACTTATGGGAAAACGCAAGAGTCTGGGCTCACTGAAATCATTCTTTTCATGTGCATCTCCATTCTCTGGGGCCTGCATGCTGTGTTTTTCACATCTGAGTTCTTCAGTGCTCACTATAGTGTGGCTGCAGCCCGATGGCTACCAAATTATGCAGGTATTCTTCTCCTTCCCGAGTGCCCTTAGGGCTTGGGAATTCACATTTGAAGGGCCAGAATCTCTGATGATTATGACATTCTTGTTTACTGATATGACAGGAAATATTCCATTTTTCAACTCACACATATCATACATATGTATCGCATGGATTATATATATATTTTGGTTTTTACAAAATTAGGATTAAACTCTACATATAACTAGGTATCCTGTTTTTTATTTCATATGTACAAATCTGAATTTTTTTGAGTTCTTGATATACCTTGCCAAGTGGCTTTTCTGTTTACACTTGCCACAACAGAATTTAATACTTGATTTGACTTATCTTTGCTAACTATGATTAATTTCCCGGTCTGGATCTTTACATTTCTGTATAATACTGCATATTTATTCTTCCAGGAAACATTTATTGAGTTCGTCTCATATACTCAGCACTGTGCCAGGAAATAGCCTAGGAAGCTGGAAAGGATAAGGCCCTGTAGCCGTCTACTCAGTGCTCGGGGCTTGGGAAAGATGCTGCCACCAAATGATGCCGTTGATGCCGGCGCTGTGTGCTGTCCTAGTGCAGGGCTGGGGGCTGGGGGAGCAGAGAGAAGGGTGCGTCACCCGTGGCCCTGCAGGAATCAGCACAGTTATTAGGAGAGGGACACAAGGCTTATTTCAGGGCTGTTTGTTCTCTGTGCCTAATTATAACTCAATTCCAATTCTAAACCCCTCCCTGGGACTAATGTACCAACATATTCAAAGGGACTTGTTGACAGCCTTCTGCTGAGGAGGGGTCAACTAACACTTGCTTAAAATTGCTATGCTCCAAGGAGTCTACTAAGTTATCCTACAAGTGGTGTCTTTTAATTCTCACAACTGTCTATGAGTTAAAGCTGTTATGCCCATTCTGCAGATGAAGAAAACTAAAACTGAGCTATTAAGTAAACTATTTTAGTAAATGATGCTATTGACACTCTGGTTTACTTGTGCAATGGCCATGCCACATCCACTCCATCACACTGATGTCACGATCTCCGAGTTGAGCTAAAGATGATGTCTTAGGCAAGCACAATGTTCAGAACCAACAAGGAAACAGAGTTGGAAGGGGAAGGTATAGTGTAGGCATGTAATACTATGTATATGTAGTGGTTAAATCTCAACATCAGTTTCAGGCTTTGAAAGCCGTGAAACAATGGAGAAATATGATACAGAAATACTAAGCCCCAAAATTGTCATCTAGAACCCAAAAGTTTACTTGTGGTTTAGTCGCTTAGTCGTGTCCAACTCTTGCAACAAATTGGACTGTAGCCCACCCAGCTCCTCTATCTATGGGGTTTCCCAGGCAAGAATATTGGAGTCGTTGCCATTTTCTTCTCTAGGGGAACTTCCCGATCCAGGGATCGAACCCACATCTCCTACATTGCAAGCAGATTCTTCACCACCGAGCCACTAGGGAAGCCCAAAAGTTTAATTAGAAATAATAAATGCTAACATTTATTGAGTATTTCAAGGTACGTGGCCCTATTCTTTGTATATGATGTATATTAATTTCTTTAGTCTCAGAACAACCCTATGAAGTAGGAGCGATTTATTATGTCTACTTTGCAGGTAGAGATGCTGAAACATAGATAGTTTAAATTACATGTTTAAGATCATTCAGTAGCTTAGTGTTAAAGCTAGGAAAAGCCCAGACCAATCTTATTGATCCAAGAACTCAGCATCATTGTGGCAATAACCAAAATAACAACTAATGCTTCTCTAGCACTTACTATGTACCAGTCCATGTTTTGAGAACACATTCATTTCTTTTATCCTCACAATATCATGAGCAACACACAACTGTTGCTTCTACATTACAGATGGAGAAACTGAGGCACAAAGAAGCTAAATGATTCCCCAGATAACACAGCTTGTAAGTGGCAGAGCTGGGCTTCAAGCCCAGACATTTGGCTCCAGAGTTTGCACAATTAAGTCCTGAAACTCAATTTATTGTGCATGTTCTTAAATTTATTGGAGCACATTTGAAATTTGTAGAGCATAGCCAGCTGTCAATATATATTCTAAGACTCTAGTTATCTCTCCAAACCAACTGCAGAGTGTGCTCACCCTTCCTCCCTCTCCCTTTCTCTCTCCACGTCTAGTACAAAGATGATTGTTGCATGCCTGGAATAATAATTTTAGTAATCATCCTAAAATGCAGGTTATATAATCTAGGTTTCTTTCAGCCTGGAAAATTTCCAATAAATATTCAGCTAAGACCTAAATGAGTAACACATGCCCTTAAAATACACCTATAAAAATTATCCTTGCAAGATAGAGGATGAGAAAACACAGACCCAGGCTGAGCAGAATTGTATTCAAGATTACACAGACTTGCTTCATTAGAAAATTGAAGGCATATCAGAGTTGTACTAAAAATTACTTTAACAATGGAAGGGAACATCAATGTTTGGAAGAATTTTTGTATTTAAGATTTTCACTCTGTCTCTGAAATGGACATTTTGTTTTATTTGGCGTTTTCTGGGAATTCTTCCCAGCTTACATTTGACCTGTTTTGTGAGGTCACTTCTGCCCATCACATAATGACCTTTCAGAGCCCATTTGGTTTTAACTGCTGCCTCTTCATACATCCATATCATCTCCCAAACTGACATTAAAACCTCCAAGAGAAGGTTTGTGTTCAGTTGCCCAATTGTGTCCAACTCTTCATGATCCCATGGACGGCAGCACACCAGGCCTCCCTGTCCCTCCCCATCCGCCAAAGGTTGCCTAAGTTCATGTCCATGGCATCAGTGATGCCATCCAGCCATCTCATCCTCTGACACCCTTTTCTCCTTCTGCCCTCAATCTTTCCCAGCATCAAGGGCTTTTCCAATGAGTCAGCTGTTTGCATCAGGTGACCAAAATATTGGAGCTTCAGCTTCAGCATCAGTCCTTCCAATGAATATTCAGGGTTGATTTCCTTTAAGATTGACTGGTTTGATCTCCTTGCTGTCCAAAGAAGTTGCAAGAGTCTTCCCTAGCACCACAGTTCGAAGGCATCAATTCTTTGGCCCTCTGTCTTCTTTACAGTCCAGCTCTCACCACTGTACATGACCACTGGAAAGACCATAGCCTTGACTATCCGGACCTTTGTTAGCAAAGTAATGATTTTCCTTTTCAACACACTGTCTGGGTTTGTCAATCTATGACAAACCTATGACAATAAAAGGTTTATACTTCTCTGTATTCCTACACTTTGCACTTAATCTGCCAGGCTGTATCTCTCTGGATTTCAGGAAATAACACTACCAAATAACAAACTGTTTTGCCATATGGATAGAGATAAAAAAGAAAAATATGCTTAAATATATAAATGTTATGTAATATTTAGCACTTCTACCTACCCCTTTCCTTGTTTCAGGAAATCAATTCTGCCACCGTTATTTGATTATCTTTTAATTGGGGCTGGAAATATTTCCTGAATTTTGTTAAAAATTCAAAGAAATATCTTTATATGCCTGAAAAGGTACAGAATATATGTTAACATTTTGTATTTATGAATGGTAAATTACAAGTAATTTTTATTTTCGCTTTTTAATACATTGGTATTTTCTACAATGAATGTATTTACCTTATTCACTTTTCATTATGCATCATAATTCCATGGTTATAAAGCAACCACAGTTAAATCAAGCATTCTCCTATTGATGGGCATTTAGGTTGTTATCAGCTTTTTGCCACAACAAACATCCTCTTGCATATTTCTGTAAATATTTCCTTGGGATAAATATCAGTGGATATAATGAATCAAAGATTATATACAGACTGATTGATATTTACAAATTGCTCTCCCAAAAGGTGGCACCTACTTTTATTTCCACCGAAAGGAAAATGCTTGCCAACATCATGTTTTATAAATAATGTCATTTTTGTCAGTCTGATAAGGGAAAAATTAGGCATCTCCTTGATCTGATTTTCAGCTTCTTTTAAGTTAGTTGGAAAATGTATATTGGACATTTGTATTTCTTAATGATTTATATATAGCACTGAAGTGTGCTATATGCATGTAAAGTGCTTCTACACACGGAAATTAGGGTGGCTACTACTCAGAGCAGAAAGGATGAGGAAGGAGGAATCTCTCTTTTATCTGAATTCGTATTCAGTGCCCAAAGACCCACTGCCAGTGTTGTTTCTTGTAAGATTTATAGCCGTCACTCAACATCTGTGGAGCAATGGTTCTAGCAGTCCCGTGGATGCCAAAATCTGTGGATGTTCAAGTCCCTTACATACAGTGTAGTGCACACAACCTTCATATCTGCAGATGTAGAACCCAGGGATACGCAGATATGCGGCTGTCAGTGAGGCCGCAACCCAACCGAGCCCCTTCATAAAATGAACCTCACCCAGTTAAGACTCATTTACTTGCAATAAAACCCAAACTCCTTTCTGAGACCTAGAAGCCTTGCAGGACCTGGCTCTTGCTGCGCTTACCAACCCCATCGACTGCAGCAGCACCTCTCTCCCCAGCCTCTTGGGCCTCTTCATTGTCTCTCTGACAAACCAGGCACTTCACTGTCCCAAAGCCTTTGCAGTTTCTCATCCCTTTGCCTGGAAGATGCCTCCTTAAGCTCTTCACATGCTCACCAGACTCTCATCCCTCAGGCTTTAATTCATTCCCCCTCTAAACCGGGCACCCTACCCCCACCTCGTCAGTTACTCTAACACATCACCCTGTTTATTTCATTTAATATGGTTTGTGTCTAGAGGGTCTCCGAGGCCATGCTCAGACTCAGTGACTCACTAGAAGGAAGATCAGGGATCAGAATAGCTATTATACTCAAGATTGTGGTTTATTAAAGTGAAAAGATGCAGAACAGAATCAGCGAAGGAAAATGGTGCTTGGGTGAAGTCCAGGAGAAACTGGATGCAGGCTTCTAGCTCCTCTCCCAGCAGAGTCACGTGGAGATGCCATTCATTCTCCCAGTCAGAGTGTGTGACCACACTGGTGAGCTACTGCCGACTAGGGAAGTGGTCCTGAGCCTACGTGTCCCGGGCTTTTATTGAGCATCAGTCACATAGGCTGGCAGTGCCCACGTGACTGCTTACTACTCAGCTTCCAGCTCTCCTTGCCACAGAGGTCAAACCCACACAGCATGGCCCGAGGTCCCAAGCATCTGAAAACACGCTTACCAGGCACCCTCATCAGACTGGTTCAAGGGTCAGTCCCCCTGAAAACAGGACTTTCTGGGGAACATGCAGGATTTGAACAACCTGGGCCTGTTAAGCTAACCCCTTGCGGTACAGTCTGAAATGTCCTCGTTCATTTACTCGTCGCTTCTTGACTATCTTCCCTATTAGAAGATGGTTCCGTGAAGGCAGAAAGACCTGGTCTGTCCTCCCGCTCTACACAGCCCAGCACCTGGCACATGAAGGCATTCAACAGATACCTGCTGAGTGAATATATGAATGACTAAATGAAACATTTGAATAAGTATTTACAAGCTCCTCTTACCCCTGCTTCTTATAGGAGTTTTGTCACACTCACACACATTGAGAGCTTGGAAGAAAGTCGTAAAACATAACACTTTCACAAAGAAAAACAAGCCTCTAAGTTAAGTCCTCATTAGCATAAAATTCCAAGCATTTCCTTCAAGCAATGTTTTAATTTCATAATTATTTGACTTGGCATGAAAATACTATCTAAATATGTCAGAGGTTTGAAAAATAATTTTGGCTTTGTAATGAATCTTACTTTATTGCAGTGCCTGCCTTTCTCAAATTATACTAATAATTCTGCTATAATGTTTTCTGAAACATTTATGAATTCCTTTAACTTATATTTCAGTAGCATCTTAATCTTTTGAACTTCTTGATGCGGAAATATCTTTTTATCTACTGTCATAATTTCTTGCAATGTATTCCAGCAGAGTTAAAAGAAAAAGTCCTTCAATAAATGAAATAAGTTTCCAATTTAGAACATTTCTGCTTTAGGGGAGGGGTGTTTTATGATTGCATTCTCTGATGCTTAGTTTTTGCCATCCGCTCTTCCTGTTCATTATAAATGACAGGAGAATTCACAAACATGTAATAGATAAAAGTGATTTAAAATCCCTATGTCTGTTTCTTTCATTGAAAAATGCTGCTAAGAAGACATTTATGATTATTCATGATTCAGGCATGAACCATGGAATGAACTGGTCACATGTGACAGACGAATTTGTTTCCTGGACTAATGATTTTCTAAAGCTAATATATGCTGGAGAAAGACCATATTGAAAAGCTCATAGCTTCTTCAGCATTAAGGGAAGATGCTTAGGGTAGGGTTGATGATACAGAGGTAAGTAATTTCAGCTGTATTCACTTTGTGGGTATCTGTGTTTTGAGATGAACGGTATTGCTAGAAAAAAGAAAGCAAGATATGAGGATATATCTGTATGCTCTGTAGGTTCGCATAATCAGAATAATAATAAGTCCTGCTGTAGTAGAATAAAACCTACTGCAAACAATACATTTAAGCTCTAATTAAAGCCACAGTCTCATGATAAGCACATTACTCCTGTTTAGGCAAGTGAAGGTCCCTTGCTTTTCAAAAAAATACTGCTCTGCCCTTGTAAGCCAAATACTGATATCGTAGATTCCCTATGAGCCCATGCTGTGCTGTGAGCTGTACTGGGTCATATCCAACTCTCTGTGACTCCATGGACTATAGCCCACCAGGCTCCTCTGTCCTTGGGATTTTCCAGGCAAGAATACTGGAGTGGGTTGCCATTTCCTTCTCCAACTATAGACTTTGGTATTAATAAGAATCACTTGGGTGCTTATTAAAATCACAACTTTCTAGGCTCCATGCCTACAGAATGTGTTTCTATAGGAAGGAAAAGGTGTGTCAAATTTGTCTTTCAAATACTATGCTGGGCCAACAGGAAATGGCCTTGATAAGCCAGACCATATGGTCACTGACAGTAGGTCTGGGTGTTCATTTACCAAGAATTCCGTGTGATTCTTGTGGAGAGAGAATGAGAATACTCTTGAGGGAATCAGGCCTCTCCCTCTGTCCCTGGGGACCTAGAGCGCGTCTATTAATAGGAAGAGTTTCTACCTGGAGGGAACCATCTGCTCGCTCACAGGGAAAGGCCTTACCCAGAGAGTGAGCAAAAATCTGGCTTCCCTGATCCCCTGGGGAAGGGGACTGTCAGTGCTAAAGCCAAGTCCTGGACAAACGGGGACCTTGTCACCCTCTCATGGAAAGCCAGGCAAAGCAGCTTCTCCAGAGACTGCAGGACGGGAGACATCGATAGAAGGAAACATGTGTGAAATATTGGGTCCAGCCTCCTGCTGGTCTCTACTACTCAAAACTGTTTGTTTGTTTTAAATATCTATTTACTTATTTGGCTCTGCTGGATCTCAGTTGCGGCAAGAGGGATCTTTAATCTTAGTTGCCGTATATGGGGTCTGGTTTCCTAACCAGGGATTGAATCCAGGCCCCCTGCATTGGGAACACAGAGTCTTAGCCATTGAGCATCAGTCACAAAATTACTTTAATAGAAGAGAGGCCTCAGTTCTTATGAATTCCTTTAGTCCCAAGACCGCCTCAGAGGTCAGCAGACACTTTGGGTACTATATCTCTCTTAGAAGGAGAAAGTTTTGTAAAACATAGGAAATTAAGATTTTTGCTGGATGTTTATCTATTCATTATCAAAACACTATGCTCTTAGTGCCAACCTTAGTGAGTCTGTTAGTTCCTGGAGTCTGTGTACAAGTCCCCTTCTCTCTCACACCACCCCCATTTCCAGCTGATAACTTTCTCCCCTCTCTTCATCTCCCCAAGGAGTGAGCATATGTAGTACTAAGACCTGCCCTGCACAGCTTGATTCCAAAGCCCTCACGGCCTAATACAAAGCCGAAGAGAAAGACAGCCTGAGGTTGGAGGGACCTCATATGACCGGGAATCCTCACTGAAGGAGGCGGGGAAAATTGCCTCTTTAATAAGGGTCCCTGGAGGTCAAGCGGAGAAGGCGAATGGCAGCCCACTCCAGTACTCTTGCCTGGAAAATCCCATGGACGGAGGAGCCTGGTAGGCTGCAGTCCATGGGGTCGCTAAGAGTTGGACACGACTGAGCGACTTCACTTTCACTTTTCACTTTCACACATTGGAGAAGGAAATGGCAACCCACTCCAGTGTTCTTGCCTGGATCCCAGGGACAGGGGAGCCTGGCGGGCTGCCGTCTAAGGGATTACACAGAGTCGGACACGACTGAAGTGACTTAGCAGCCGCAGCAGCAGCAGGTCAAGGGTCCAGGGACTTGCTGGAAGCATACCTACCCAGACCATCAGTGAGGATTCAGAGAGAAGTCAGAGAGACCAAGTGTGTGACCAGAAGCAAGCAAAGATGGGGCTGTCAGGCCTAAGAAGGGGAGAGGTCTCTGGACAGAGAATTGAGAGGGAGATGCATGATTTCAGAGCACGGATGCTCGGTTGAGTCGGACTCTGTGACCCCATGGACTGTAGCCCACCAGGCTCCTCTGTCCATTGGATTTTCTAGGCAAGAATACTGGAGTAGACTGCCATTTCCTTCTCCAGGGGATCTTCTCCACCCGGGGATCAAACCCATGTCTCCAGCGTCTCCTGCCTCGTCAGGCAGATTTTTTTACCACTGCGACACCTGGGGAGCCCTTCGGGGCTTCAGTCGCGCAAGTTAGGGCGTCCCTGGTGGTTCAGTGGTAACATCTCCTGCCGATGCAGGAGACTTTGGTTCGATCCCTGGGTTAAGTTCGATCCCTGGAGAAAGAAATGGCAACCCACTCCAGTATGCTTGCCTGGGAAATCCCAGGGACCGAAGGAGCGTGGAGGGCTATAGTCCATGGGGTCGCACAAGAGTCAGATCTGACTCAGCAACTAAAACAAGAACAAATCACAGGTTAAAGAGCATGGGCGGAGGGGGTCTGGACTGTGAGCAGGCACCCAAGAAAGGGCTGTCAAAAGTACAACTGGGGAGCATGGAGCCCAGCGGCTCCAGTAAAAGCTGCTTTACCCAGGATGAGGCGGCAGCTTTCAGCCCCTACAGACTGCAGAAACAGAGATTTTTCACCCATGCCTGCCTCTCAAGGGGCAAGAACAGTAGTAGTCACCATGTGAAATAGTACAATAATTATCTCAACAGCGTGTGTCTTTACAGAACATTGCACTTTGCAAGGCTTCCTGAATGAAGTAGAGTATACTTTTAACCTTTCAAACAGGCTTCCTATTTTATCCCAGATTGCAAAAGTTATTTTCTTTAATGTGTGGAATAGAAAAGTTCACGAAATCACAGTCGATTTAACTTCTTGTAAGGACATGATAATAGCCCATTCTAGCATATATTTATGTGACTCACAGGAAAAATAGATCAAGTTGGAGGAACGTCTAATCATTTTTTTTTCTATGTATAGACTACATCATGGTTTTCAGAACTGAATTTGTAGAGGATTATATTAAGATAGTTTCAAAGATACCTTAAAAAAAATAAAAGATACCATGTGATTTCATAAGGCTTGTTATATCTTATTATATAGCAGTAATTTCTTCTCTAAATTTTTTGAAGAAAAGACAGCTGCACACAGTTAAATTTATGTAAACTTTGGGTCCTAAGAGTATTAATAGTTGAGAGATGACAATAATAGAGCTTCCCAGGGTAAAAACATTCATTCAAAAATTCCTGTGTTCTCACTCAGACTCTCCAGTAACTAACCATGTAAACTAAACCTTCTTTAATATCTATGTAACTTAGAAATCTTTCCTGTAAAATAAGTATGATATATTCAAAGAATTAGCCGTTTTTAAAGTATGCCTCCATATGTTCCAGCAATCCCACTGCTGAGCATACACACCAAGGAAACCAGATCTGAAAGAGACACGTGCACCCCAATGTTCATCGCAGCACTGTTTATAATAGCCAGGACATGGAAGCAACCTAGATGCCCATCAGCAGACAATTGGATAAGGAAGCTGTGGTACATATACACCATGGAATATTACTCAGCCGTTAAAAAGAATTCATTTGAATCAGTTCTAATGAGATGGATGAAACTGGAGCCCATTATACAGAGTGAAGTAAGCCAGAAAGATAAACACCAATACAGTATACTAATGCATATATATGGAATTTAGAAAGACGGTAATGATAACCCTATATGCAAAACAGAAAAAGAGACACAGATGTACAGAACAGACTTTGAGACTCTGTGGGAGAAGGTGAGGGTGGGATGTTTCGAGAGAACAGCATCGAAACATGTATATTATCTATGGTGAAACAGATCACCAGCCCAGGCTGGATGCATGAGACAAATGCTCAGGCCTGGTGCACTGGGAAGACCCAGAGGGATCGGGTGGAGAGGGAGGTGGGAGGGGGGATCAGGATGGGGAATACATGTAAATCCACAGCTGATTCATGTCAATGTATGACAAAAACCACTACAATATTGTAAAGTAATTAGCCTCCAACTAATAAAAATAAATGGAAATAAAATAAAGTATGCCTCCTTGCCCCCAAACCCCAGCTGAACTTTCCTTCTGACTTTTCTCATTCATTCTAGCTGCACATTGCAAAAGACTAATACACAACCCTATTTCATCCCTTTCTGAGTTTGGAAATAAGTGAGTGATCAAAGCTGGAATCAGATGGAGAGCAAAATACAGGTTAGATTACTGATAGAAGACGAGCTAGTGAAGATGACTTGCAAGTGCTGTAACAAGGGCCTCCTTGTATATCTATCATTTAAGTCACTGGCCCAGTTGGGCCATCTCAAACTTTGCCACACTGATGGACAGAGAATATACATTTGCCCTGCAGAGGGACAGGGTCTAAAGAGAACTAAAGCCCCAAAGGAGCTGAGCCAGAACATTCAGTCCCTTTTTAAAAATGTACCAACCACTTAGGTCATCCTCTTGCCATGGGAAGAGGGAGAAAACAGAAAGGAGCTGAGCAGATTCCACCCATATTTCTGCCTCCTACAAAGTGGAATAAACATTTTTAAATTGTAGTCGATAATCATATAACTCCCTGAATATATTAAAAAGCAATAAATTTTACACATCAAATGCGTAAATTGCATGGTACATGAATCAAATCTTCATAAAGCTGTTATAAAATCAATGACATAAAGGATATATGGAGATCCAACTGCAAGGAGATCCAATTAGTCAATCCTAAAGGAAATCAGTCCTGAACATTCATTGGAAGGACTGATGCTGAAGCTGAAGCTCCAATACTTTGGCCACCTGATGGGAAGAACTAACACATTGGAAAAGACCCTGATGCTGGGAAAGACTGAAGGCAGGAGGAGAAGGGGATGACAGAGGATGAGATGGTTGGATGGCATCACCGACTTGATGGACATGAGTCTGAGCAAGCTCTGGGAGTTGGTGATGGACAGGGAAGCCTGGTGTGTTGCAGTCCATGGGGCCGCACAAAGTTGGACACGACTGAGGGACTGAACTGAACTGAACTGAAAGGATATAATCATGTATATGAATTGATTTAAATGGAATTCATTGAAAACCATGTTATTAACATTCACTCAAGAAGAAATCATCTGGATAGCCCCCATATTTATTGAAGAAATTTTATTTATAGTTACAAATTCCCCCACAAAAAGAAGACCAGACCCAGAAAAATTTAATGGTGGATTCTACCAAAGAAATAATAGCAATTTTATACAAATTTTTCTAGAAAGAAGAAGGAATACTTTCCAACTCATTTTATGAGGCCACCCAGCATTACCTGATACCAAAGCCAGAGAAGACATTATAAGAAGAGAAAACTACAGGCCAATATCTTTCATGTATATAGACACAAAAACTCTAAACAAAATATTAACGAATGGAACAGTACATAAAAAAGATAATACATCACGATCTTACCAGGTTTATGCCAAGAATGCAAGCTTGGATTAACATTGATGATCAATCAATGTAATTTCCCATATTAAAAGCTGTGTGTGTGTGTGTGTGTGTGTGTACACACACACATGATTATTTCATTAAATGAAAAAATAATTGGAAAAAATAGAATTTTCATTTATGATAAAAAATTTTAAGAATATTGGGAACAGAACTTCCTCAACCCAACAAAGGACATCTAAAAAAAACCCTTTGCCTAACATCATAAACAATGGTGAAAGACTGAAAGTATTACCCCTTAGATGAAGAAAAAGGCAAGGATGTCAGGTCTTACCATTTTATACATTCACTTATGAATATGTATGTAGCTTGATTCTTTGCAACCAAAGATGGAGAAGCTCTATATAGTCAGCAAAAACAAGACCAGGGGCTGACTGTGGCTCAGATCATGAACTCCTTATTGCCAAATTCAGACTTAAATTGAAGAAAGTAGAGAAAACCACATTTAGGTATGATCTAAATCAAATCCCTTATAATTACACAGTGGAAGTGACATATTCAAGGTATTAGATCTGATAGACAGAGTGCCTGAAGAACTATGGATGGAGGTTCGTGACATTGTACAGGAGGCAGTTATCAAGACCATCACCAAGAAAAAGAAATGCAAAAAGGCAAAATGGTTGTCTGAGGAGGCGTTAAAAATAGCTATGAAAAGAAAAGAAGTGAAAGGCAAAGGAGAAAAGGAAAGATATACCCATTTGAATGCAGAGTTCCGAAGAATATCAAGGAGACATAAGAAAGCCTTCGTTAGCGATCAATGCAAAGAAATAGAGGAAAACAACAGAATGGGAAAGACTAGAGATCTCTTCAAGAAAATTAGAGATACCGAGGGAAATTTTCACGCAAAGATGGGCATGAAAGGACAGAAACTGTATGGACCAAATAGAAGCAGACGATATTAAGAAGAGGTGGCAAGAATACACAGAAGAACTCTACAAAAAAGATCTTCATGACCCAGATAATCATGATGGTGTGATCACTCACCTACAGCCAGACATCCTGGAATGTGAAGTCAAGTGGGCCTTAGGAAGCATCACTAAAAGTTAGTGGAGGTGATGGAATTCCAGTTGAGCTATTTCAAATCCTAAAAGATGATGCTGTGAAAGTGCTGCAGTCAATATGTCAGCAAATTTGGAAAACTCAGCAGTGGCCACAGGACTGGAAAAGGTCAGTTTTCATTCCAACCCCAAAGAAAGGCAATGCCAAAGAATGCTCAAACCACTGCACAATTGCACTCATCTCACACACTAGCAAAGTAATGCTCAAAATTCTCCAAGCCAGGATTCAGCAATACATGAACCATGAACTTCCATATGTTCAAGCTGGATTTAGAAAAGGCAGAGGAACCAGAGATCAAATTGCCAACATCCAGTGGATCCTCGAAAAAGCAAGAGAGTTCCAGAAAAACATCTATTTCTGCTTTATCGACTATGCCAAAGCCTTGACTGTGTGGATCACAACAAACTGTGGAACATTCTTAAAGAGATGGGGATACCAGACCACCTGACCTACCTCCTAAGAAATCTGTATACAGGTCAAGAAGCAACAATTAGAACTGAACATGGAGCAACAGACTGGTTCCAAATAGGAAAAGGAGTATGTCAAAGCTGTCTATTGTCACCCTGCTTATTTAACTTATATGCAGAGTACATCATGAGAAACGCTGGGCTGGAAGAAGCACAAAGTGGAATCAAGATTTCCAGGAGAAATATCAATAACTTGAGATATGCAGATGACACCACACTTATGACAGAAAGTGAACAAGAACTAGCCTCTTGATGAAAGTGAAAGAGGAGAGCGAAAAAGTTGGCTTAAAGCTCAACATTCAGAAAACTAAGATCATGGCATCTGGTCCCTTCACTTCATGGCAAATAGATGGGGAAACAGTGATAGACTTTATTTTGGGGGGCTCCAAAATC
This sequence comes from Dama dama, assembly GCF_033118175.1. NCBI lineage: Eukaryota > Metazoa > Chordata > Mammalia > Artiodactyla > Cervidae > Dama > Dama dama. The sequence goes on from NC_083706.1 coordinate 30,808,996, forward strand.
ACTGCAGATGGTGACTGCAGCCATGAAATTAAAAGACGCTTACTCCTTCGAAGGAAAGTTATGACCTAGACAGCATATTAAAAAGCAGAGACATTACTTTGTCGACAAAGGTCAAAGCAATGGCTTTTCCAGTAGTCATGTATGGATGCGAGAGTTGAACTATAAAGAAAGCTGAGTGCTAAACAACTGATGTTTTTGAACTGTGGTGTTGGAGAAAACACTTGAGAGTCCCTTGGACTGCAGGAAGATCCAACTAGTCAATCCTAAAGGAAATCAGTCCTTAACATTCATTGGAAGGACTGATGTTGAAGCTGAAACTCCAATACTTAGGTCACCTGATACGAAGAACTGACTCTTTGGAGAAGACCCTGATGCTGGGACAATTTGAAGATGGGAGGAGAAGGGGATGACAGAGGATGAGATGGTTGGATGGCATCACCGACTTGATGGACATGAGTTTGACTAAACTCCAGGAGTTGGTGATGGACAGGGAGGCCTGGCGTGCTGCAGTCCATGGGGTTGCAAAGAGTCAGACATGGCTGAGAGACTGAACTGAACTGATGTAGCTTGAATACCTCTTCACAGGTTTATTGGTCATTTGTATTTCTTCTTATTGCCCAATTTTCTCTGTTGCTACTCTTACCAAATAACACCTCCTTATTAGGGCTATTAAACCATTCTCATGTATATTACATTATTTTTCTTAATTCATCATAGTATTTTTAGTCATTTGCATTTTAATTTTGTTTTTTTATTTTCTATAGAAATTAGCATTTTTCTGAAGTATAAATATTATCAGTCTGTTTATTGCCTTTTAACTTTTGAAATTAAGCTATGGCCTTCACAGAAGATTTCACTGTAGCTACCAGTCCACAGACACAGGAGCCTGGTAAGCTACAGTCCATGGGATTGCAAAAAGTTGGACATGACTGACTGACTGAATGCATGAACTTATTCACAGCAGTCAATCAGATCTTCATCCCAGGAATCTTTATTTTTTAAATCTTCTCTGTAAAGATGGAGAAAAAAAAGAGCTTACTCCAGTGAAGATACAGATAACCTTGTATAAGAAGGTCAAGATATTGAATTTTCATGACAAATGTCAATTTTGTCATTTTTTTTCGTGAACACTTAATACATATGAATCACTTTCCAATAACAAATCTAGGGCTTACCCATTTTTCCAGATTGAGTATTTCCAAAGTCATTAGAGTCAAATTAACTGCTCTACAACCCCTGCCAAATGCTGCTGTTTGAGAGAAGTGGTATATTTCCACTTCAGGTGGTTCTGAAGATCACCCATGCCTTTTTATCTTTGCATCTGTAGACTTAATATTGTACTTGTTGAATGAATTAACGTTCCAATTAGAATAACTGGAATGAAATGTCTAGAAACTATTATAGGTACAAACATCCCCTGACTTATAAACACTTGACTCAGTAGTACACTGAATGACCACTCCCAGAAGTCCTCTCCTATCACCGATATCCTCTTCTCCAAGAACCTTCCCTTGCTGCTGGTACCTAATTCATGAAGCCCTTTCTATCTGCTGTTATGGAGACCAGTTAGGAGCCCCTGTCTGAGACCTCTCCAGCCAGTGGCACCTCCATCCATTCTTCCCATAGACAAAATCACCAAGGATTCGGTGTCTCAAGACTCTCAGGGCTTAGAATTGAGAGTGTGAGGTGGTGGTCAGGTCTCTCTTTCTGGGAATACTAAGAACTGCACCCAGGAATATTTTATCCCTGTGATGGAGTAAATAAGATTTGGTGAGTTTGGCTAAGAATGTAGCCACCATTTATAATCTTAGGCTTAACAAATACTTTTTGGGTTATATACCTCTCATAAGTTGGGGTTACCTGTAGGATGAACATTAAAAGTTGTAGTAATTGGATTTTTTCTTTTCACTTGATAAAATATTAAATCAAATGCACATTTTGTCTTTAATATTAAAGCCCCATCCAACTGTAAAGATAAAAAAGGAAGTGTTCCTTTCTGGACATGCCTGCAGCTAACTCAAGGGATCTGCCAGCCATAAAGGCAAGCAGAATTTCTTTCCCCTTAAGCACGTGGCTTGGCAATTCCCTTCTACATTTGCTTGTTTGTCAAAACCCTAAATTTCTTAGGGGGCATGATCTGTGCTTGTGAAACAATATATATATTGTTCCCCAAGTCAAAAAATAACTGAATTGCAGAGAAGAAACATCCAGCCTTCTCCACTTCTGAATTTCTTCAAAAATCTCTTCAGGGTTTGCTAAAACAGAATATTTTGGGGAAAAACCTGGGCGCCCAATGTTAGAACTGGGCGCTGTCACTGTCCTAGTCTGGGTTCAGTCTGTGATGGGGGAACTAATATCCCACAAGCTTCATGCCATGGCCACAAAAAAAAGGGAAAAAAATTTGTGCAGTATAAATATCCAAATGTGACAAGGCAGATCATAGTGGAGCTCTAGAGAAGATCTCTGCAGAGTTTTACTACTGAAAAGGCAATTTTGTGTCTTTCTACTTCTAGGACCAAAAGGTTCTTCTCTTAAACAGCAGGCCCAGGATAAGGGTTCTTCACTTTTAGCCTCTATCATACCCTTCCAGCCAGACAGCTCCACCAGTTACGATCTCTGTGTGTCCTGGACTCCTAGACTCTAAGCCATACCCTGCAGAGCTGTAGTCAAGGAGTAGCATATTCCTCCCCAAGTTCCCGCAGATCAGGTGTGACTGGTTAATTCTAAATCTCTTTTCCAGTTCCCCTGACTTCTATACCCAGCCATAGATGAGACCATTTGAGATTAGAGAGGTGAAGTTCTTTTTCTTTGGTTCTTAAATTTCAGTTCAGTTTTAGTGAAAGTCGCTCAGTCGTGTCCAACTCTTTGAGACCCCATGGACTATATAGTCCATGGAATTCTCCCAGCCAGAATGCTGGAGTGGGTTGCCATTCACTTTTCCAGGGGTTCTTCCCAACCCGGGGATTGAACCCAGGTCTCCTGCATTGCAGGCAGATTCTTTACCATCTGAGCCACCAGGGACACCCTGCTTCTTAAATCCACTTCTAAATCCCAAGAGAAAATTACTTCTCTTCCAACCACTAAATTATTGACTTGGCAAGTCTCTCAGAGCTTGTAACAACATGCAATCCTTTGTCTAAAAGTATACCTACTTCCAAAAAAGATTTGAAATAGTTCATTTGTTCCCCTAGTAGATGGACAAAGTTTAAATATAAGCCAGAGCACTGAATAGAAACATAAAGTTAGATGTTTCCAGACACCTGGAGTAATGTAAGTATAATCTTTCACTCAAACATTCATGTATTTTTATTGAATATCAACTATGTGCCAGGCATCAAAGTAGGCGCTGGCATTCAGCAGTGAGCAAAACAGGCATGATTACTTCCTTCTTGGCTCTTAAACTACTTGCACTTGGAAGAGATGGCTGAGCTGGAGCATGATAAGCACAGCAATAGTGTCAAAAGCTCGGAGAGTGGGCGTGAGAGCCTGTGAAAGGAGAGGAGAAATAGGAGAGGCAGCAAAGAGGGAGGGAGAGAGAGACATACAGAGAGACAGGGAGAACCGTGAGAAAGAGAAAGCTAGGACTGCGGTGCGAAGTTACTCTAATGAGAACCACTAAACGAAATGGAAGTACAGTGAGAAAGTACAATTAGAATAACAGAAAGACAAAGGAAAGGGGGGTTCACAGAATCCAACAGAAGAGTGTGTTTGAAGGAAAAAGTAGTCAATGATATCAAATAAAGAGATGAAATAAAATGGAGGGCTTGCGTAAAGAATTTAAAGAAGAGACTTGGCAGGACGGGCAGGGTGGAAACCAGCCCTGAAACCAACCACTTAGCAGAGGCGTCCTTGGGAGAAGCAGAACACGAGGAACCTGGAACCCTCACTCTTCTCTATGGTCACGTGGTTCTCTTCTACTCACGTTCAGGTCAAAGCTTAGATGGCGCTGCTTGCAGGAAGGATCCCAACCCTCAGCCTTGTTAGGTGTCCCTCCTATATGCTTTTTTAAAAAAATATTTTATTATTTATTCATTTGGCTGAGCTAAGTCTCAGCTGTGGTACAATAGGATCTTGGATCTTCATTGCGGCATGCAGGATCTAGTTCCCTGACCAGGAATCAAACCCAGCGCCCCCTCATTGGGACCGTGGAGTCTTAGCCACTGGACCAGCAGGAAAGTCCCCCTTCTATATGCTTCTATAAGCCCTGTCTACTTTCTCTCATGTCAATGACCATATTTCTTCGACTGTCAACAGAAACAGCTCTGATAAGCCAAAAGACAGTTTCTTGAAAGGATATTTAGTAGTTCACAGAATTTTCATGGAAGAGCTGCAGAATGAAGCTTAGGAAAATGGGAAAAAATCTAAAGGACACCCAGCAATGTGGGATGGTGTCAAGGACAAGTCTCCAGGGATGGGGCAGGTTAGCCAGCCACCCCCTACCTGGTTCCATCACCACTATCACCACCTGCTGCTGGGTGCCTCTGCCATCATATCACTGCAGGAATGAATTGCAAACTATCCCCTGTCACCTCACTTTATTAAGTTGTGGGAGAGGGGGAACTTACATATAAAAGAAGGAATATAGCATGTATAGTTCAAAGAATAATAGAGTGAACTACTTGTGTAGCTATTGCTGAGTCATGATTTTGAAGCCTCTTGAGCACTCTTTTGATAATTTAACCATCATTTCCTAGAGTTGGAGAAGTCTTGATTTCTTGGAAGGCATGTCACCTGCTTATTTCTTCCTCCTCAACAGTGGTTTAGCTCCTCTTGACCTTTGCTTTTTCAAATGAATTTTATTTTATTATTTTTTATCTATAATTTTTTATAGTCACCCAGTCGTGTCCAACTCTTTGTAACCCTCACAAATTCCCTTTAGCTTCTTGTTTATAAACTTTTTCTTTTTTAAATTTTCACCCATTTCTCCCACCCCGCCCCCATCCTCTGCCCCTGGCCACCACCATCTGTTCCCTGTATTTATGAGCTTGGTGTTTTTTGCTTTGGGGGGTTTTTTTAGATTGCACATACAAATGAATGAGATCATATTTCATTTGCCTTTTTCTGTATGACTTATTTTACTTACTATAATGCCCTTGAGGTCTGTCCATAATGTCACAGATGGCAATCACACAAGATTTGTTCTTTTTTTAATGACTGAATAAAATTCTATTGTGTATATACACCACATCTTCTTTATCCATTCACCCATTGGTGGATACTTAGGATGTTTCCATATTTTGCCTATTTTAAATAATGGTGCAATAAACATGGGGTTCATATATCTTTTTGAGTTAGTGTTTTCGTTTTCTTCAGATAACTACCAACAAGTGGAATCGCTAGATTGTATGGTAGTTCTATTTTAAAATTTTTGTTGAACTTCTGTGCTGTTCCCCACAGTGGCTGCACCAATTTACATTCCCACCAACAATATCCAAGTATACCCTTTTTTCTACATCCTCATCAGTACTTGTTAGTTCTTATCTTTTTAATAACAGTCATTCTAGCAGGTGTAAGGTTATATCTCTTTGTGGTTTTGATTTGCATTTTCCTGATGATCAGTGATGTTGAGCATCTTTTCATGTATCTATTGGCCATCTGTATGTCTTCTTTGGAAAAATGTTTATTCAGGTCCTCTGCCAGTTTTCTAAATGAATTTTTTTTTTTTTGGCAGTTGAGTAGTATGAACTTTTCTACATTTTCAATATAAACCCCTTAACAGATACATAATTTGCAAATATTTCCTTCCATTCAGTAGGCTGCCCTTTCATTCTGTTGATAGTTTCCTTTTCTGGGAAGAAGCCTTTTAGTTTGGTATAGTCCCAGTTGTTTATTTTTGCTTTTGAAAATGCTTTTGCTTTTGGTGTCAGATTCAAAAAATCAGTGTCAAGATCTACATTAAGGAGTGTATGGCCTATATTTTCTTCTAGGGGCTTTATGGCTTCAGGTCTCATGTTCAAATCTTTCATTCATTTCTAGTTAATTTTTGGGTATGATATAAGATAGTGGTCCAGTTTCATTCTTTTATATGTCATTGTTCAGTTTTTTTCAACAGCATGTACTGAAGAGACAATTCTTTCCCCATTGTGTATTCTTCACCATATTACATTCTATATTCAAAGTTATAGTAATTAAAACAGTATGGTATTGGCATAAAACTAGACACATAGATCAGTGAAATACAGTAAAGAGCCCAGAAATAAGCCCACCCATATGTGTCAATTAACTTGTGACAAAAGGGCCAAATGAATTTTAAATTCATTCTTTTCTGCTCCAAGAAAACACCTGTTGGGAATTTCATTAGAATTGCTTATTATCCAACATTTTATCTTCTTTATAGGAAATGAGGTATGTCTCTTCATTTTCTTGGATCCCCTTAAAATTCTTCAATAAAGACTTTGAGTATTCTGAACAAAGGCTTGCACACATTTTCTTATATTTATTCCTAGCTGCTTTATATTAATTTATGCTACTAATTTTGGTGGTTTTTTTTTTTTTTTTTTGCTGGAAAGTAGAAATCCAAATTGTCTTTTTATATTAATACTACATCTAGAAACCTTGCTAAACCCTTATTAATTCTGAACATTTATCTGTAGGTTCTTCTAAAGTTTCCTCGTATGTAACTGTATCATCTATACATAATGACTATTTCATTTATTCTTTTTCTAATTCTTGCACTTTTTTCATTGTGCTGCCTGAGATCTTTAGTCAGTGTACAGTTGAACAGAAGTTGTAAGTGGAGCATTCTTGTCTCCAGACTATGTCCCTTCCTTCTTCCTGGTGCTTGCTTCAGAATCAGAATCTCAAATGGACACATTGATGAGGAATAATAAATGCTTCATAATATGAGGTAGGTTTCTTTCTCTAACCTTCTGAGGAATTTGCAATACATCATGATGCTGAAGAATAGCAATATAGACTCTCCCCTGCACTGTTGGTGGAAGTAAACATCCATATTCCTTGAACATGTTCTGGCAATAAGTTGGCAGGCCCTTTAACTGTGTATGCTTTTTGACTCAGCACGTCCACCTTTAGGATTTTACTTTAGGAAGGTATGTGCGGAAGTAGGGAGGTAGTGTAGTAACTAAGTGTTCATTGAAGTCTTCTTTATAATAGTAAAAACTGGAACCAACAATATAGATGAGTCAAATAACAGAAATGATAAAAGTGAAAGTGAAGTTGCTCAGTCGTGTCCGATTCTTTCTGACCCCATGGACTGTAGCCTACTAGAGTCCTCTATCCATGGAATTTTCCAGGCAAGAATACTGGAGTGGGTTGCCATTTCCTTCTCCAGGGATCTTCCCAACCCAGGGATCGAACCCAGGTCTCCCACATTGCAGGCAGACACTTTACCATCTGAACCAATAAATGATAGGCAGCCATTAAAAAGGAAGACGTGCCTGTGACAGAACATTGAGTAAAAAGAAACAGAATGTTTAAGAAGGTGTATAATGTTACCTCTTTTGCATAAAGCTACATCAATATTTGGAATTCCCATGGGTCTCAGTGGTAAAGAATCCACCTGCCAATGCAGAAAACACAGGTTTGATCCCTGAGTTGGGAAGATCCCCTGGGGCAGGGCATGGCAACCCACTCCAGTATTCTTGCCTGGAGAATCCCATGGACAGAGGAAACTGGCAGGCTACAGTCCACAGGGTCACAAAAATCAGACACAACTGAAGTGACTTATAACACATGCACACACATCAATATTTGCACCTACATATACACATCACGACCCAGATAATCACAATGGTGTGATCACTCACCTAGAGCCAGACATCCTGGAATGTGAAGTCAAGTGGGCCTTAGACAGCATCACTATGAACAAAGTTAGTGGAGGTGATGGAATTCCCGTTGCACTATTTCAAATCCTGAAAGATGATGCTGTGAAAGTGCACGCCAGCAAATTTGGAAAACTCAGCAGTGGCCACAGGACTGGAAAAGGTCAGTTTTCATTTCAATCCCAAAGAAAGGCAATGCCAAAGAATGCTCAAACTGCTGCACAATTGCACTCATCTCACACACTAGTAAAGTAATGCTCATAATTCACCAAGCCAGGCTTCAGCAATACACGAACCGAGAACTTTCAGATGTTCAGGCTGGTTTTAGAAAAGGCAGAGGAACCAGAGATCAAATTGCCAACATCTGCTGGATCATCGAAAAGGCAAGAGAGTTCCAGAAAAACATCTATTTCTGCTTTATTGACTATGCCAAAGTCTTTGACTGTGTGAATCACAATAAACTGTGGAACATTCTGAAAGAGATGGGAATACCAGACCACTTGACCTGCCTCTTGAGAAACCTATATGCAGGTCGGGAAGCAACAGTTAGAACTGGACATGGAACAGACTGGTTCCAAATAGGAAAAGGAGTACGTCAAGGCTGTATATATTGTCAGCCTGCTTATTTAACTTATATGCAGAGTACATCATGAGAAATGCTGGGCTGGAGGAAGCACAAGCTGGAATCAAGATTGCTGGGAGAAATATCAATAACCTCAGATTGAGGATGACACCATCCTTATGGTAGAAAGTGAAGAGGAACTAAAAAGCCTCTTGATGAAAGTGAAAAAAGAGAGTGAAAAAGTTGCCTTAAAGCTCAACATTCAGAAAACTAAGATCATGGCATCTGGTCCCATCACTTCATGGGAAATAGACGGGGAAACAGTGGAAACAGTGTCAGACTTTATTTTTCTGGGCTCCAAAATCACTGCAGATGGTGATTGCAGCCATGAAATTAAAAGACACTTACTCCTTGGAAGGAAAGTTATGACCAACCTAGATAGCATATTAAAAGCAGAGACATTACTTTGCCAACAAAGGTCCATCTGGTCAAGGCTATGGTTTTTCCAGTGGTCACATATGGATGTGAAAGTTGGACTGAGAAGAAAACTGAGCGCTGAAAAATTGATGCTTTTGAACTATGGTGTTGGAGAAGACTCTTGAGACTCCCTTGGACTGCAAGGAGATCCAACCGGTCCATCCTAGAGGAGAGCAGTCCTGGGTGTTCATTGGAAGGACTGATGCTGAAGCTGAAACTCCAGTACTTTGGCCACCAGAAGAGTTGACTCATTGCAAAGAGTTGACTCATTGGAAAAGACCCTGATGCTGGGAGGGATTTGGGGCAGGAGGAGAACGGGACGACAGAGGATGAGATGGCTGGATGGCATCACCGATTCGATGGACATGAGTTTAAGTGGACTCCGGGAGTTTGTGATGGACAGGGAGGCCTGGCGTGCTGCGATTCATGGGGTCGCAAAGAGTCGGACACAACTGAGCGACTGAACTGACTGACTGATACACATCTAAACACACAGATTTATCACAACTATGAAAATAGTGTTCATTAAAATTTTATTAATGAGCTGGTTTCAAGCTTTTGGGGTTTATTTACTTTATTGTTTATAATTTTATGTGTAATTTTGCATAGTCATTCACTCAGTTGTGTCCAACTCTTTTCAACCCCATGAGCTATAGACTGCCAGGGTCCCCTGTCCATGGAATTTTTCAGGCAAGACTATTAGAACAGGTTGCCATTTCCTCCTCCAAAGGATCTTCCCAACCCAGGAATTGAACCTGCATATCCTGCATTAGCAGGCGGATTCTTTACCATGGCGCCACGTGGGAAGCCCTCTACTCAATAGTGGATTGTGAAATCAATTACCGTTTCATCAGATTATATTCTTTTCAGAAATGAAGTCATGTGTAACTTTCAATATCAGAATGCCATGTGTATATATATTTTAAGTGTTGCTGTCCACATTGCGGCAAATACTGAGCTGAGTGACAGCTGGCGGAGGAGATGTAATGACTATACACGCTGACTCTGAGCCAACCGGCCATGCTCACTTCTGTTCATCGGTATCTGGTTTGATTTTCTGGATTTGACCATAATTCTATCAGGAAGCCAATGTTTTTTAGTTTGATGTGTGTCAGTGTAACTTACAGTTACAGTTAATCATGAAGCTTAGAAGAATTTATCCATTATTGGTCAGGACAACAAGACTTTCCATCAAGTTTAGGTTATGTGTTTTTTGAATTAGGTGTAATTGTTAGGCATTTTTTGGCTTTGCAATAACTGTACATTTTAATCAAACTTGTACATGTATGTGTGTGCTCAGTCGTGTCTGATTCTTTGCAACCACATGGACTGTAGCCCATCAGGCTCCTCTGTCCATGGAATTTTCCAGGCAAGAATACTGGAGTGGGTTGCCATTTCCTTCTCTACAAACTCATATAAGTTATCTTCAAATAGTTTTTTATTAGAAGAAATGAGAATGACAATGTAAAAAGCACAGAAGCATGTTCTGACTGAACTGCCAGATCTAGACCTATAAATAGTGACAACATTGGGAAAAACATTTCTTTTAATCAATAAATTTTAAAATTTGAGCTAGTCTAAAAAAATTCAAGCCTTTTAAATAAAGATTAAGTATAGTTTGTCAAATACTCAAAACCATTGAAAATTTATTATTTGCAATATTTTTGCAAATGAAAGCTAAAAATTGTACACATACACAAACTTATAAACACAAACTTGTTTGTAAGATCCTCAAATATTTTCAAAGAAAGAAAAAAAGACATAAATTCATCAGCTCTAGTTCAGGTCAGTTAATGAAAAAGTGTTAGTATCATATTTAGTTACACATGTGTGGCGGGAGAAAATTATTCGCAAAGTTTCTGAAAAATCTATTCCTGGCATAAATAGGTTACGCCTCTTTAGAGAAATGGATAAATAATTTATGATGTATGTATTCATAAAGCAGCAAAGTATATAGCCTTTAAGAATAATGTGGAAGAAAAAAAAGAATAATTAGAGAGGAATACTGAATGACTTGAAAAGCAGTTTTTACTGTATAGAAATAGAAGGCTGTAAAATGCTATGTACTTCTTTGCACTAAATGAGCCCAGTTTTATTATTTAAATATTTGATATAGATGCATGTATAAGTTTTAAAATACATACATACATATATAAATGGAAAATAAACAAACTACTAAGTCTTTTTCTCTGATGGTGTTATAGGTGAGTTTATTTTTTCCTTGAACATTTTTTTTATGACTACAAATTATTTTTTAAGTGGTGAGAAAATGAAATAAAAGTAGAATAGATTCTTGATGATAAATCAGCTGAGAAATTAAAAATACACTTCTCCGTGATAACACATTCTCTTAAACACACTTGTGGTTCTAGGAGTCACTCAGTCGTGTCCAACTCTTTGTGACCCCAAGGACAGCAGCCCGCCAGGCTCCTCTGCCCATGGGATTCTCCGGGCAAGAATGCTGGAGTGGGTTACCATTTTCTTCTCCATGTGGTTCTATAGAACACACAGAATACTTATTAGGCAGATGTGAGCAGACACAGGTTCTGTGATTCTACTTAATGAGAGCACTAAAATTTCTATTTTAACAATAGCTATTGTTTTAGAAGCAACACATTTGTTTCAGTTTTTTAATCTAGCTATTCACATACCTATATGTCTACTGGGTGGATGCAAAGGACGTTTTCTAGTGTGAGCTGACATTTTTTAAAAAAGGGTCTTTTAACTATTCTACTCTTACTTCCTTCACAGACAACATTTTGAGTGGATTGTTTAGACATATGTTTCTACCTGCTCTTAATCCGCTACAACCAGGCCTCCCCCATGATTCCTCTGGGGCAAGTCTCCTGACTAAACTCCCACATCCATCTAATCCTTGGTTGTGTTTATCTTGTTGCTTGGATTCTTTTATTTCATTTTCCCACCACTTAAAAAATAATTTGTAATCATAAAAATAAAAGTGTTCAAGGAAAAAATACACTCACCTATAACCCCATCAGAGATAAACACTGTTAGTAGTTTATGTTTATTTTCCATTTATATATGTATGTATGTATTTTAAAACTTATACATGCATCAAATATTTCAATAATAAAACTGGGCTCATTTAGTGCAAAGAAGTACATAGCATTTTAGAACCTTCTATTTCTATACAGTAAAAACTGCTTTTCAAGTCATTCAGTATTCCTCTCTCAAATTATTTTTTTTCTTCCATATTATTCTTAAAGGCTATGTACTTTTTGCTGCTTTATGACTGCATACATCATAAATTATTTATCCATTTCTCTATGTTTAGTTTTCAGTTTTTAAAAGTAACTGAATGACACACCAAAATCCTTTTTTAAACAAACAAACAAAAAACCTTTATTCACTTCCCTAATCACTTGCTTAGGATGAATTCCTAAAAGTGGGATTTCTGGGCTGGAGCCATCTCTCTGCTCTATCCAGAACCCCTCCAGGGATGGGTACCAATGCCCCTTCCACCAGCACCCATAACATGAGAGGACCTCATTGGCCAGCTCCTTACTAACACTAGGCAATTGTATGTAAAATCTCTCAGCTAATTTTATTAAAACAAAATTACCTTTTATTTAAAGGTCGGTGCTCGCTTGAATTGTAAGTCATTTGTATTTATTCCTCTGTGAACTGACTTCATATTATCACCTATTGTTTTAAAGTGTGCATCTGTTGTTTTTAATACTTTGTAAAAGCTTTTATTGTTGTTGTTGTTTAGTCACTGTCGAGTCTGACTCTTTTGCAACTCCATGGATTGTAGCCTGCCAGGTTCCTCTGTCCATGGGATTTCCCAGGCAAGAATACTACAGGGGGTTCCATTTCCTTTTGTAGGGGATCTTCCCCACCCACTTCTCATGTGTCTCCTGCACTGGCAGGCAGATTCTTTACCATTGAGATCACCTGGGAAGCCCCAAAAGCTTTTATACAAAGGTATTTTAAATCATTTTATCTCTGAAATATTATTTTCCTAGTGTATAATTGAGTTTGTTTTTAATTATAAAAATAGTGAATAATCTTTAAAAAAGTAAAAAACATAACCACATAAAATTAAAAGATGTTACTCTCTTTTCTCTTCAGTCTGCGCCTCAGAGTGTCATTTGCTTTTTATTCTTTGTGTGGACCTTTTAACATAAAGCTTCTACATATCGAAATAATCAAATCTGTTTACCTTTCCCTTTTGACAGTTTCTTCCTTAGCTGCTCTATTAAAAATAATTTGAATGCATTAAGATAAGTATATTCACTTACATTTTCTTCTAAACCTTTTATGGATCAGTTCTTAAACTTAACTCCTTAACACATTTGTAATCTACTTTTCTATATGGTATAAAACTGTGATATATGCACATATGTGTGTGTATAGTATATATATACTATTTCCAAATAGTTAAAAATATAGTCTTACATAATTATATTGACTACAATGTTTTTTAATTTTTTCTTAGCACTGGAAACCTTTCTTCAAATAATGACATTATGAGGTGAGTGGATGAGTGGAGAGTCCCTAGGGGTCTAGGACTTCGCAAGTTTTGACTCCTCACTACCAAATGGACTTAAGGAGCAGTCTGAACACCTCCCTCCCATCTGTTGGACACCCTCCCATGACACTCCGTTTCCTTGCTGCCCTCCTGAACCACAGGTTTCTAATTATGCCTTTTCAGTCTCCTCTGTGGGCACATGCGCCTCTGTCCATCATCTGAGAGTAAGAGGTCCCCCAGCTCCCTTCTGGCATTGTGCTCTTTCCATTTTACCTACTCCCTCCCAGTAACCTTTGTCAAACCCGAGGCATCAGCAATTCTCCCTACTTGGTGGCTTCAAATCCTCTTTTCTATCACAGAGTCCTATCCTTAGTTCCTACCCATAAGTAAAACTCCCTATGAGTGAATGAAAGTCACTCAGTCATGTCTGACTCTTTGTGATTCCATGGACTATACATGGAATTCTCCAGGCCAGAATACTGGAGTGGGTAGCCTTTCCCTTCTCCAGGGGGAACTTCCCAACTCAGGGATGGAACCCAGGTCTCCCGCATTGCAGGTGGATTCTTTATCAGCTGAGCCACAAGGGAGGCCCCAAACACCCTATGGATATCCTAATTGCCATTTCAAACTGAACTTGTTCATAACTGAACTCATACTGCCTGGATTCCAAACCTTTCTCTTCCTTTCTCCTTTAACTTACAGGATGGGACCATTACCCTCCCATTTTCCCAAGTAAGAAACCTGGAAGTCATCCCTTATATTACCATCCCAGTCAGTCAGTAAATCCTACTGCTTCAATTCAAAGAATCTCTTGCTATATTTTCCTCTATTCCTTTCCATCTACCCTTGGCTTAACTTATTTCTAGATCACTGAAGAATCTTCTGACTTTTTCCCCAGCTGCCAGTCTACTCCTCTGCAATTTAACTTCCTCAGTACCACTACAGCCGAATTTCTAAAGAAAAACAAAAACGCCCAGAATCCTGAGTTCCCAATCACAGCTTTCACAAGGGTGGGAGGCGGGGGAGACTCCAAATAAGACTCCTGCTTTCCCCTCCCTTTTTCCTCCAACATCCATCCTAGGGCCTCCATCAGTAAAGGTCTTGAAGTGACTGAAGCACTCTCCTAAGGTCTGAGACTCTGCCTCAGGCTGCCTTTCCCCATCCGGCAGCCCTTGTCGGCTCCCGAGTTCTGCCCGAAGGTTCTTCACCGCCAAAGCTTTCTCTGCCCACCCTCTCCCACCCCCACACCTAAGTTGGCTAGCTCTCTGCTGCGTGGTCCCCGTGCACCACCACCCCACCCTTTTTATTTTCTTCAAAGGATAACAATTCAGGTCAACAGAGGGTTGGAAAGGGAAGGAAGAGACATTTTTAAAAAGGGTTTTGGATTCAAGAGTCCAAATTCTGTTGGTTTGGGAAGTACCTTAAACCTCTCTGGGCCTGGTTCCCTCCTGTTATAACGGGATGTTAATCCTTCCATCACACACACACACACACAGAGCCCTGGTTCACACCTGGCTTCCTCCTGTGTATAATGGGGATGTTAATCCTATTATCACACACACGCACACGTGAGATGGTGTGGAATACACGGTTGGGCAGAATCACAGTCTGTTCACAGGTAGCGCCCGAGCCTGGCTCCGAGGGCGGCCCGGCACTAGTGAGCCTGGACCGCGGGATGCCGCGGGCGGCGCGACACCACCGGGCGCCGGAGGTGGGGGGGCTCCTGGAGCCGGAGCCGGAGCCGAGCAGCCCCAACTCCGCCCGCCCGGGACGGCGGGGCGGGGGCAACGACGAGGCTCCTCCCCGCCCGCTGCCCGCCGCCGCCAGACGCTCCCTCGGGCCGAGCCCGGCCAACGCCCGGCCGGCGAGCCAGCCCAGGACGTCTGCCACCGGCTTTCCGCGAGCCTCCGTGCCCCGGGGGCCGCCCCGGGTCTCGGCCTACGCCCCGCAGCCCGCCGTCTCCGTCGCGGCGCGCCGGGCGCTCCTGACCCGCGGGCGGGGCGGCGGGCGGGGCTCCGGGCCTGACGCGGCGGCGGCATGGAGCGGGCGTGATTCATCAGCCGCCGCGCCGGGCCGGAGCGGGGCGAGCGCAGCGGCCGCCCAGGCGCCCAGGGCCGGGCTGCGGTGGCGGCGGCGTCCCCGCCGGGCCTCGCGCGCGCGCTCCCCTAGCTGTCGGCGGCTGGCCCGCGGCAGAGGTCAAGATGGAAGAGATCCTAAGGAAGCTGCAGAAGGAGGCGTCCGGGAGCAAGTACAAAGCCATCAAAGAGAGCTGCACCTGGGCCCTGGGTAAGCGCGCCGAGCGGGGCGCCCGGCACCTGCCGGCGGGGCCGGTTCGCCGCCGCCGGAGGGCCGCGCCGGGGAGGGCTGTGATAGCCCCTCTGCGGGGTGGTGAGGGGGGAGCTGAGCAGCTATGACCGATGCTTTTTCGCGCAATTGCGAGAGTTGCCTCGGAGAATTGATGGGTGATGTGCGAATTTGGATTCGGGCGTGTACATCCATCCGCCTACCTTCTGGTCTCTTTATCTTCTCCTAAACCTTAATGGGGAACCGCCGTGTCCCCTCCTGACGGCCCCTTTCTTCAAGTCCCCTGCACGGCGGACGACGGTCACCCATCTCCGAGTTCGGATCACAAGCCGGTCGGAAAACACCGGCCTGATTCCAAAACGCCTGTGGGCTAGAGGGAAGTTGAACCGTCAGCCGCGGTCTCAAGTACCTTGGCCAGTGTAACCAGGAAGGAACAGCTTGTTTGATTTTCCTGATAGAGGCCAGCTTGTTAAGTATTAGCTTTCATGGTTATTGTAAATGAAAAATAACACACAGGTGGGATGGTGTTACCTCTGCAATTCTATTGTTGTCTGCCCTTCAGACAGATTTGATTTTAGATTTGTGAACTCTGCAAGCACTGAAATAAGTTCCAGGTAGCAAATTTGTGTTTCTTCTCAGACTCGGATTGTCGAACTCAACCTTGGAGAAAACGGCAAGACATTCCAATTAGGCAAGAATGTGGGCAATCAGAATTGTCTGGATGGGAATTCAGGGGGTTCAGGAGCATACTTGGGGTAATAGTGATGCTTGAGGAGGGAGAAAAGGAAAGGCCAAGAAGAAACCAGGGCAGCTCTGTGGGCCCCTGGCCTTCCCCAAGCCTGCATGTGATTCCTCAGTTGCCAACCAGTCAGAACAGAAAATTGAATCCCTTTC
Organism: Dama dama; assembly: GCF_033118175.1. Lineage (NCBI taxonomy): Eukaryota > Metazoa > Chordata > Mammalia > Artiodactyla > Cervidae > Dama > Dama dama. The sequence continues at coordinate 30,825,506 of NC_083706.1, forward strand.
TCCATAAACCAAAAAGCCATCAGTGTTTGTCATGACACTCTGCTGTGGCACAGCCTGGGAAGGGCCGTTAGCAGGTTTTCTACTAAATGGAGAATTCTGTTGGTGCTCTACGTATCTCGGTTAATAGTTAGAAGATCTGAATTCACATATGTTTGAGTGTGTGTGCACAGACCATCGCTCTTTTTTTTTTTTAACCTGTCTGTCATCACAAAATTTTCTAGAATGTTGTCTAGGAAGTTTATCTTGTAGGCAGAATCAGAACTTGACCATTTGTTTACTGTTAGAGGGGGGAAGAAAATGGACCAGATACATAAGTGAGCAGCAAGGCTCTTAAAGCCACAGTACTGTTTTTGCATTGCCATTGTCATTCAGTCAGGTGATGGGATAGATTCTCAAAGGCTTCAAATGAAGGGTCCCAGATGTCCGGGTAACATAATCCTAGCAGGTCCTGACTGCACTCTAGACAGGTTCTTACCTATACTTGTTATTATTTTGCTGTAAGTTAAGCAGATTTAGATAACATGGGGGAGGAGAGGAATGTAGCATCTTTAATATTTGGATTTTGATACTCTGCATCTTGTTAAGTTAAAGTGCAATGTTACCTAGTTTAGGTCCTTGAAGAAAAAGCCCGGAGCTGAGGCAGCTAGATAATGTGAGCAGAGCCTGGAGTTCAGCCTGATGGGAAGAGTAAATGGGATTCTTTTCCCAGGGGCCATTCTCAGCAAGAGATGGGAGTGCATGAAACAGTTAACTAACAGTGGTTGGAAGGAGTAAACCAGGAAAACCGATGAAAGAAGAGGGAGTGAATGTGGGGTCAGGGGTGGGGGGTAGGGGGACTGGTATGAGTTGGTGGGCTTTTGAAGTCAATTGGACTTGAAGAATGGGTAAGCCGTGGGTTTCTGCTTTTCTTTGCTTGTGTAGCAATGATTTATTAAGACCTCCTCTGTACTGAGCGGTGGGGAGAGAAAAATGAATAAAATGCTTCCTCCCTGTAATTAGCTTGTTAGGAGGGTATGTTGGAGGGAGAATGCTGCAGAAACAGACATGAAGGTATGGCTTCCTGTTCTTCTTTCCCACTCCAGTCCATTTTCCACTGTTCCATCTTTTTGGTTTTTTTTTTGGCTATAAAATACTTTTCACTCCTCAATCCCCATACTGTTTTTTTAAAGTGTGAATTCCTTAGAATGCTCTTTGGAATCCAGCCCCAGCCTTCTTTCCTGGCGCCCTCACAGCAGGGGTTCATCGGTCCCCAGTAAGCCATATACTTTCTTGTACACGCTGTGTGCTGCATGTTCCTCTGCCTGGGCAAATGCTAGTCCTTCTGCCACGGCTTACCTTCCCAGACTCCCAAGGCTCAGCTCACATACAAAGGCTGCCCTGAGCTCTGCAAGTGAATAGGTTGCTCCTCTGGGCTCTTAGCTCTGCGTTTAGGATCCTCTTAGAGCACCTGCTCTTGGGGATTATAGTTGGTTATGCCCGCAGCTACTCTTTTGGGGGCAGGATGATTGAGAAATATATTGGATTCAGGAGACAAAAAGAAAAAATTCAAGCAGACTTAAAGCAAAATAGAATGTTTTCACTCTATGAACTAAACAGCCCTTGGAAGGCTAGCTGTGGGTTGAGTTTGGTTCAGGGTTTAGGTACTGTTAAAAGGATCTTGCTCTGCTCTTTTGGGATGACAAACACACTCAACATGAGTCTCCAAAGCTTTGAGTTCATCAGTCAGCACACTTAGACCATCTCAGGAAAGAGGGCTCGTCCCCCACTTAGACCGCCATGGGAGAAAGGGGTTGTTTACGTACTTAGAGCATCTCAAGAGAAAGTAGTCATCTTACACTTGGGCCATTATAAGCGAGAGGGATCACCATGACATTTAGACCACCCCAGGAGAGAGTCATTCTTATGAAAGCTACCGTGGGAGAGGGGGTCATCTTCACGCTTAGTCCATATCAGAAGAAAGAGGTCATCTCCCGCTTGGACTGCTATAGGAGGACATTTAGATCATACCAGGGGAGAGGAGTCATCTCCCACTAAAACTCTCTAGGAGAGAGAGAGCGCATCTCCACATTTAGGCCATTACAGGAGAAGAGGGTCGCTTCCCACTTGGCCAATCATGGGCTCATCCGAAGGGAGTGGAGCTCTGGCAGTCACTCCTGCCCAGTCCTTGGCGTTGATGGGTTGAGTGTGTATCCCTGAACCAGTCCTCTAGCTAAGGAATGAAACAGGCTAGCTGCCTACAAGGCCCACTGAAATCCCAGAGTCAGCCAAAGATGGCTTCCTCAAAACAAAATTAGAGTTTGCAGCTTGAGAGGCAGGTGAGTGGATGGTGATCGGCCAAAGCAACACATGTCCGCAGTGTAGACGTGAGCTTCCTTAGCATAGGGACTATCACTTAGCCTTGTTTGTGGCTTCTGCACCTACAATATGAGAGACACATGTTCAATACGTAAATAAATCAACATGTAACTGACTTGTTTAGGTTTTAAGTGATCTTAATCTTGTTTTCTAGTTACAAAAGTTATATATGCTCATTTTAGAATACTGAAAAATAGTCAAACACTATAAAGAAAATAATCTCATCACCCATATGATCACTAATCATATTTTGGAGTATTTCCCTCCTGCAAAGAGTTTTTTGTTTTGTTTTTTTTTTTTTTTTACCACATATAGTGGATTGTTAGTTATTTTTTATTTTAACTTTAGTATTTTCTGAAAATTGGTTTCTGAAAATCAGTTTTCTTAATGGCTGCATAATAACTGGCAAGGAATATGTATGTGTTTTTTCTCTATTTTGAGCTATCCAGGTTATATACTTTTCTTGTCAGTGAGGAAGTGGTCTGACGAAGGAATAGAAAAAGAAAAATGGACTGGGCCACTGTGTGGAGGGCCTGAGAGAAGATTCTCCTTCAAGGACTGGCAGTCCTGGAGGTGTGGGAGCTGGGAATGGCAGGATGGAATAGAAGGGCAGATCATTAGAACTGGATCATGCGTCTTTTAGAAACTTTGATTGTTTTACATATACCAGGGGCTCCTGTTGAATTGATTTAGAAAATGGAGAAGAGAAAGAAAATCAGAAGTTGGAACACCAAGTTAAGGAAGAAGGATGGTCTGTGTAACCATCCTCCTTTTGTCTCTTTCCATCCACTTTTCCTTCCAACCTCAGGTTCTGCTACCTTCACAGCCAAATGACTTAAAATGTGGGTGTAGTGCTTGTGTCCACATCCTCACTTCCTGCTCACTCTTCAGCTCACTCCAGTCTTTCTCTTCTGTCCTTCCACCTATTGAAGATTAAGGTACTCAGACCTCAGAGTGTAGCAGACCGTTCTCACATCCCTCTTACAGGTTCTCTTGGCCACTCTGGGCATCTACTTGACCTTGGCCTCATGCCCTCACCCCGCCGGTTTTGATCCTGCCTCTTGAGTTTTTCTGTCTCCTTTGCGGTTTCAGCTCCCATAGTGGGTGCCTGCTTAGTCATGTCCAACTCTTTGCAACCCCATGGACTGTAGCTTGCCAGGCTCCTCTATCCATGGAACTTCCCAGGCAAGAATACTGGAGTGGGTTGCCGTTTCCTTCTCCAGAGGATCTTCCCAACCCAGGGATTGAACCCACGTCTCCTGTGGCTTCTGCATTGGCGGGCAGATTCTTTATCACCAAGCCCCTGGGGAGCTTCAGCTCCTCCCCCACCTAAAAGATTGTGTTTCACAAGAATTAGCCATGAACCCTCTTCTCTTAATTCCCAGCCCGCCTGGAGTTGAACACTTTCAGAGCCGCAGCTTCAGTTCAGTTTCTGAGAATGTGATACCCATATTTAGATCCCTGGGCTTCCCCTTGCTCTGCCACCAGCCCCCTTCTTCCTCCAATGCAACTTCCTACCCGCTTCTCTTCTGCAACGGGGTGGGCTCATTATGGCTGCTCTGTGACTTTCTCTTTTCCCTTTCCTCTGACTCTCTGTTGGCACTTGCAGGGTTGGGCACTGTTGCACAGCTTGAGTTAAATATAAACTCCTCTGTCTGATGAGGAAAACTGCAGTAGTTTGGTCGTTTGCTGTCAGACCCTCTTCTTGGGAAGCAGCATCAAGTTATCCTGGATATTGGCTGTGCCCTGCCGACTGCTGGGCCAGACTCACCTGCCTGGCCTTAGAGCCACCCCCATACCTGCATCTCAGGGCTTTGTTTTATGATCCTGTCTCACCTCAGGAACTGACCTCAGTCCTTCTACTTCCTACCTTGTCTTGTGGCCCCTGCACCACTGACTCGTCCAACCATCTTTCTATTTTACTCGCTTCCTCAAACCTGCTGCTGTGCCCCATGGACCACAACAGTCCAAGATCCTATCATCATGGTTTCTCTTCTTACTCCAGAGTCTCAGGGATACATTTGGTGCCCACTGTTCCCTCTGATCTCTTAGCTGTGTGGAAAGAGATGTTTCTCCTTCCCCAGTAAAAGTAATTTAGACTGACAGGGCTTGTTGACTCTAAGACAGTGAAGAGAGGAGGCAAGAGTTTGAACAGAAAAACTGGAGACAAGTTGGAGCATGTGATGTTGTGATTTATGATAAGAAATATACATTTGGTCTTGGTCCCTGTTTCTGGCTCAGAGCTTCTAAAATCCTTGGAATTTCCCAAAAGGAAGAGAGCTAAAAATGTCATTCTTTATGTTAATGAAGTAATTTTGGACCACATCTAAGGATGGGGGCTGGTTGCCAAAACCATCCTCTTCAGTCCTACTCCCCCTGACCTCCACGGAGGGGAGAGGAGCTGAAGATCAAACATCAGGGGCTGATGAGTTGTACCTGTATAATGAAGCCTCCATAAAACCTAAAGGGATGGAGTTTGGTGAGCTTCCTGGTTCACACCCAGAAAGCATGGAATCTCTTTGCCCTTTCCCATACCTTGCCATGTGTATCTCTTCCACTGGGCTATTCCTGAATTATATCCTTCTGTAACATACCAGTAATCTAGTAAGTAGAAGTTCCTGTGAATTCTGTGAGTCATTCTAGCAAGTTAATTAAACCCAAGGAGGGGGTTTTTGGAAACTTTAATTCATAGCCAGTCGGTCAGAAGCGCAGGTGACAACCAGTACTTGAGGTTGGCATCTGAAGGTGGGGAGGTGGCGGGGTGGGAAGGTTGGGGGGGAGTGGGTGTTACAGGCTTGTAGGACTGAGCCCAGCCTGTGGGGTCTTATGTTCTCTCCAGGTAGATATTGTCAGAATTAAGTTAGATTGTATGACACTCAGCTGGTGTCAGAGAATTGCTTATTGATGGACCCTTCTTCCCTACCACCCTTCAATCCCACAAACACACATTGGAATTGGGTGCAGGATTGTTAAATCTATTGAACTCGAACAGCTTTTATTTTGAAACAGAATAGTGAATGTTTCATTATCACTATAATTGGAGACAGCAAGAGTGTGAATAGCCATAGCAGTGGTTAAGTGTTGACCATTCAGGTGAGGTTAATGAGATGTGAGCCTTCCAATCAGTATTCTTCAGTACTGTGTGATTTTTGAAAAGTTTCACCTGCTGTGTCATAAATGTGAGATGAGCTGTTACATAAAGTGCTTTGTGAACATGAAAGTCTCTCAAGTATAAGTTATTATTTAAAGGTATTAAAACAGTATTTTCAAGGAAATAGCTCTCCTTTCTCTATTGTTATTGCAAGAATATAGCATTTTTAGTCAGTTGTAAGTAGATTACATTGGCATTCTGTTTCAGGTTAGGAATTGACTCTGTCTCTAAGGGAAATGCGTCCTAATTTTTAAGCTCTGAGAGGAAGTCTTGTGAGCTAGAAAAGGCAAAGGATTTTTAAGTGTGGATGATTTGTATGCAGATAGTTGAGAATTGACTAATTTATAATTATAGGAATTTCCCGGGGCGGGGGGGAGGGTGGAGAAACTAATAGTGAGATTTATGTACAGTTTAGATTCCTAGTCCTCACATACTTATTTTTAACTTTGTAATTTTCCTTTTGCAGAAACCCTCGATGGTGTGGATACCATTGTCAAGATCCCTCCACACTTGCTGAGGTAAGGAGACTGGAGTTGTAGAATACCGCAGAAGTAAAAATGGCCCACCATGTTTTCCTGAAGGGTCCAGATAACCTCTTTGGCTAACAGGATTTTAGTTGCTGACTGTTGACCTTTCTGCATCTGTGAACTGAGTATTTCATGAGTGTCTTAGTGTCAGTGAAATCTGTATTCCAAAGGAACCAGCTGTGGAAGTCTTGGATGAAAGGATACAATTGGTCACGGAGAGAAATGACCAAAACCTAAGTGAGGATGTGGACTGTGGATGTGGAGACTGTGGATTAGCCTCCCACCGTGAGTTAGGAAATGGCGCCCACTTTGGGCTTCTCTAGTGGCTCAGCTGGTGAAGAATCCTCCTGCCTTACGGGAGGCCTGGGTTTGATCCCTGGGTTGGGAAGATGCGCAGGAGAAGGGAACGGCTACTAACTCCAGTATTCTGGCCTGGAGAATTTTGTGGACTGTATAGTCCATGGGGTCACAGAGAATCAGACACGACGGAACACCTTTCACTTTGGGGGGAAGCAGTCCTGCCCCGCGTGGGGTGGATTTAAGCTCTCACTGGCCCCTCAGGTGGACACCATCTCACAAACTCTGTGGCCACCTGCAGTAGCCCTGAGACCGTAAGTCTATTTCCCCAGTTCCTCAACTCTTCCCGCGCCCCCATCTCCATCATTGTGAGAGAAATACATGCCTTTTGTGGAAATTTGGAAAGAGCATACGAAAGTTGCCCGTAATTACACCAACCTAGAATAACCACTGAAAGCAGTTTAACAGATTTTCTTAACAGACGTCCCCCCAACACACATACATATTTTTACAAATTAATATGAGGCTTTATTTACAGGTTTGTTTCCTGCTTGGTTTTTTTGGTCAACACTATAGAAGAACGTTTTCTAATGTCCATATATGTTCTTGAAATATTGCATTTTCTTTTACTATATGGCTATTGCAACATAAAATTATTTAGTAATTTTATTTTATTATTATTTAATAATTTTATTATTTATTAAACATTTGGATTGTTTCTAGATTTTTCTTTGCAATTATTAAAAACTAAGTCTTTTGAGTATAGTTTCTATATTGTCAGGACACTTACGATTTATTACGTATTTTCTCTCTTTTCAAGTAGATTGAAAAAAGAATTATGCTTCTGTCTATTTATAAAATGTATTACTTCTACTGTAGTGCCTGCTACAGGTTGATACGTTCGTGTGTTAGTCAATTCATGTATAAGGGAATTCATGCGTTAATCAAACCAAGTATACTTTTCTTCTAAATAGATAGAATGTCTGGCAGCAACATTCTTACCCAGAGGAGGGGTATTCCAGCTGGGGTATGCATGCACACAAAGGAATGTAAAAAATCTCCAGGAGGTACAAAAGCATAGATGGTTGAAGGGAGATGATTTCCTGGTTCCCAGTTTCTATAGTTAACCTGTCTTAAAATTATTTGCTTCAGAATTGATTTTGCTGTGTCTCTTTTTCCATTTCACCTCTTACAGTCACCCTTCTCCCTCTTCACAAAGGACAGCAGAGCTGTCTCCCACCCCATCCTGACTCTGACCCTAGTGTATTGTCCTGGGATGCAAAACCCTCTTCCCACCAACAGAGAACTATGAAAATATTAATGTCTGTGTTGGTAAAGGGGATGAATATAATGACCAAGGCACACATCTTTTTGCAGGTTAGCTTTCATTTCTTGGCTTTCAGTGAAATTGGAAGAGGACCTAATCTGGTTATAACAAAGAAAAAAGATTTTTTTGATGATGAATCTCCTTCATTCCTCTCTTACTTATATAAACAAGGTTTCTTAGTGCTTGCATCTTTAAAAGTGGGAAAGAAAGGTATGGAATTTATATTATATTATTATTATAATAATTCAGTTTCATTGTATTATAACAGTAGATAGTATTCACTCATCAGTATATGAACTAGTTGAGAAGAAAGAGACAAATCCTGTACATTTCTTTAGGGATACATTTCCAATAAATTTTTAATTTCCATGTTAACTATATTAACATTCTTATAAGTAATTATTAATGTTGTTTGGATCAGTTGTGTGCATTAGTAATGATAGCTCAAAGAAGAAAATGGAACACTTTTAAGCCTTACAGCCAGAGGAAATTTTTAAGAATCACTTTATATACATTTTTGTTGCAGGGAAATATAATAGGAAAATTCATAAAATCAAGTGTTAAATAGATTGAGAGAAAATTCTGTGTGGGGAGTAAAATGGAAATACAAGTTCAAGGAGATAACAGTGCAGCCTTTTTGCAAAGAGGAGTTTGTTCATATATTTTTTGATAGGTGAAGATGGTTTGCAAATTGGTATGGTATTTGGATTTTATTGGATACCTTTAAGTGAGTGATATGTTTTAATTAAAATTATACTAATTCCAATATGCCAGAATTACAGCCTTTGCACTGAATTAAAATTATGGTTGAGAAATTTAAATGTCAACTTAAAATGTGTGAAAAATAGTATTTAAAATTTGCAAAAATGTTTGATGGCACTGCTGTAAAGGTTGTTTCTCTATCCAAGGGGCTATTGAAGCTACAGTGCAACTTTCTATGGTTATGGATCTGTGATAAAAGGTTTGCTTGCCTTCAGTGTTAGAAGGAAGAAAGTGACAGTGATACCAGAAGAGGCTCCTGGTACAGTGGGCATCAAAAGACAACTGGCATTTTGTACCTCTTGGTGTGTGTGGAACCAAATGAGCTGGAGAAAATACAGTGTTAATGGGCTGTGTTTGGTCCCCTGCTTAGCCACTGAGCACTACACTTGTCCATGATATTGAGCCCAGGGCCAGCTGGCCATCTTGTATGACCACAGGTTGTTGCTCAGTTGCTAAGTCATTTAAAATCCCCCAGGATTTGCTCAGATTCATGTCCATTGAGTTGGTGATGCCATCCAACCATCTCATCCTCTGTCACCCCCTTCTCCTCCTGCCCTCAATCTTTCCCAGCATCAGGGTCTTTTCCAGTGAGTCAAATCTTCAGATCAAGTAGCCAAAGTATTGGAGCTTCAGTTTCAGCATCAATCCTTCCAAAGAATATTCAGGGTTGACTTCCAGAAAGAAAAAAAAAATCATCAACAGGCACATCCACAACTGAGTGTTGTTTCCAGCTTTGGCCCAGCTTCTTTATTCTTTCTGGAACTGTTTCTCCACTGTTCCCAAGTAGCATATTGAACACTCACTGACCTGGGGGACTCATCTTCCGATGTCATATTTTTTTGCCTTTTCATACTGTTCATGGGGTTCTCGCAGCAAGAGTGGTGCTGGAGTGGTGAGCCATTCCCTTCCCCAGTGGACCACGTTTTGTCAGAACCCTACACTGTGACCTGTCTGCCCTGTGTGGACCTGCACATCATGACTTCGAGCTTCACTGAGTTACACAAGGCTGTGATCCATGTGATCATTTTGGTTAGCTTTCTGTGATTGTTGTTTTCTTTCTGGAATCTGTGGGATTGTAGTTCTTGCTTCTTCTGTCTGCCCTCTGATGAATGAGGATACGACTGTAGGAGGTAGTCACAAAATTGATGGGAAGGATGCCAGATGAGGAACCGTAGATGAATACATATATATGTGTGTGTGTGTTTACCTGTCTTCACCAATATTAGAATATAACTCAGAGTGTTCGTCTGAATGATAGAGAGCTGGTGATATCATACTATATACAGAGGAATGTGTTTGTGCATTCCAGATGTGCAGCAAAGTCTATCAAGCATCCTCGTACAGAGAACTGAGCTGTGTGAATGAGACAGAGCAAGTGCAAGCATTGCTCTCAGAGGTTTTATGTTCTCCAAGAGGAGACTGAAAACAAATGTAGCTGGGGAAAAAACACTTGTGAGGCAGCAAGTATAAATTGATTATGGAATTTTATGCCTATCAGAAGGTTTCAGTTTGACTATCACTCGTAATAGTTGGGAGCCTTTCAAAGCCTGTTTTAGCCTATGTGAATAAGCCATAATCAAACGAAAACAAGCTATTGAATTAATGAATCTGCTTGAGCCTTTGATAATAGGGAAATAAACACCATAATGGACTTTCCCCCTCTGTGGTAAATCAGTTTTCCTTTAATCCTTTGATTCTTCTTCCAGGCATTTTTAAACCCACAGTGCACTTACTCTGTCCAGTACTGTGTTTAACATGGTATCTCTCTATTGCTTGAGCATAATAAATTTAAAAAAATTTTTTTAATTTAGGTGCTGTAATTTCTTGTCTGCTTATAAGTAAGAATTTAGATTTGTTATTTTTTCTTCAGTTATACTTCTATTTTAATGATTTTTTTCTTCAGTTAATTAGTATATGAGAAAGAAACCAGATTCATAAACTATTTCTTGGCATTCTTCTGGTTTTGTATTCAGATTCAGTTTCCATTTCTGTTATGTAATCACCTAGGAATGATTGTTTGCAAAAATGTTTTGTTGTTTCAGGTTTTGGAATGAGCCATCAAGACTAAATTAAGTATCAAATACTTCTGCCATGCTTTTTTTCTTATTTTTTCTTTTGCCATTGATTGTCTTTCAAGTTAAATATGTTAGCATTCTGATAGATAGTTACTAATACTGTTCTGATCAATTGTGTACATTAGTAATGGTAATTCAAACCAGAAGAAAATTGAAACCTTGAAAGAACTAAGGTTGTATTATCTTTTTTTTTTTTAATTTTTTTTTTCTTTTACCATTGATTGCTCTTGAGTACTTCTTGTGCAAATGGAAGTCCACAAGTCACGTGAATGATTTTAGTGACTCTGGTGACTGGATTTGGTCATGCGTAGGGCACGGTATGGGAGAAACCTGTGAAAAAAGACTTTAGATGGAATGGAGTGGCCAGAGGCTTTGCTTCTTTCTGCCCCGGGCTCGTTCACTGAACAAAGGCCCAGTCTTATTGTTGATACAGTGAACAGCCTTAGCAACCAAGATGGGGATTCACGTGGGGAACGCAGTGAGGTTCAGCGTCAGGGATGGGGGAAGGGCCAGGGAACTCGCCCTGTAGAGTAGCTCCTGAATTCGTTAGTCGATAGTCACGCGAACATCTTTCCACCTTCCTGCCCATAGTCTTGCTTTTTGATCTTGGGGGTGAGATTTAAGCATCCTTATCTTCCTCCTCGAGGAGCCTGAACCCTCACTCCTTTTTTTTTTTTTAAAGTTTTTTTTTGTTGTTGTTGCCCAGGCTTTTTGTTGTGGCTTGAGGTTGATTAGTTGTGGTGAGTGAGCTATAGAGAAAGTGGGCTTAGTTGCCACGTGGCAGGTGGGATCTCAGTTTCCCGACCAGGGATTCAACCCACATCCCCTACATTGAAGATTGGATTCTTAACCACCATGGGAGTCCTCTTTTCTCTCTGATTAAACCTGGGCCTTACATGTCTTTGCAGGGTTGAATAAAACCTGTGAATCGGTGGGCAGTGACGGTGTGCCCGTGCTCAAGGAAGAAGCCTTCCTCAGGCTGGGGTTACCTTCTCCTCAGCCTTCTTGTTTTTCTGGCAAAAGGCAGCTCAGGGTGTTCCCTCAGAGTTGACAGACTTGATAAAATATCTCTGCCCAAGTCAAGTGACGTCCAGTAGTTACTGACTCCATCGTTGTTAGTTGCTGGTTTTTCAGCCAAGTAAGAAATGGGACTTGGAAGCTATTGATCAAGAACTATTAGTAGGGAGGTGGGAGGGGGGATCGGGATGGGGAATACATGTAAATCCATGGCTGATTCATGTCAATGTATGGCAAAACCCACTACAATATTGTAATTAGCCTCCAACTAATAAAAATAAATGAAAAAAAAAAGAACTATTAATAGTTAACAATATTAAACGTTTTCTCTTCCCTTTTTTCTACTTTCTCTCACCCCCCGCATCGTTTGCTTTTCCCGCCATGGTTTGGGAATCAAGTAATATAACCAAAGTAACTTGATCAGTTATGGAATTTTCAGGGCTGCTCTGGTTTTTGTTATGAATATTCAGGGCTGGTGTATGTGTTTTGTGAGGCTATCATCAGCCACCTGGAGGGGCCACAACTTCTGTGATGTTTAACTTGTTGCAAGTTGATATATTGGTCTTTCCCTTTCCTGCTCACTGTCTTTGTGATGGCTTGGTTATGATGATACCTAGATCTGTCTGATGTTTTTTTCTTAGAAATATTGAAGAACTTATATTTTTTCTAACCCTATGTGTTAAAAGGAAAAGGGCTTATGCCATTTCTGTGGACCATTCAGTACCATTGTTATTTGCAGTCAGTGGCTCTTCTAGATCCTTCTTGACCTGCTGGCAAGTTCCTGAGGAACATTCCTCCCTTTCCAATGGACTCCTTTAGTGTCCTTCTGCTTCTGAGTCTTGGCTGGAAGTGGTCAGTCCCTCTGCTGGCATCTGACCGTCAGAGAAACAAGCTCTTCCTGTGACCAAGATTAGTCACGTACACATGCAAGATGGTGTAAAACTCGGGTTTTACTGAGGGCATTTCCCAGTCTCTGCCCCACCTCCTCTGGGAGCTATCTCATATACTGAAATAGAGCGTGCTTGTTACGAGTCCTCTTCCTTTTGCATGCCAGGACGAAGACAGCAGGTCTAGAGGTCTATGGTTAGCAATCTAATACTCCCCTTTATATGGGACACTGAAACACTAGAGACGTGTTTTCTGAGCTGCTTTTTTTTTCATCAAAATTGTTCACTGTGTGTCTTATGCAGTATTCCTCACTTCTTCTTACTACTTAGCCTTGAAGACTGAGCTATGGTGAGTGAAAGTGATCCTTCTTTCCTTTGTGCCTTCACTGTTTCTGTCGTGAATTTGTCATGGCATTTATCAGTCAGGTTGGTAATTGTTTAGGGGATCTGTTTGAGACCCTTTTTTCAAGGAGTTCTTATACATAAATTTTTCATCATTTTACCTCCTAGTTCAGTGCCCTTTAAATGTTCAGAGGATGAAAATGCCTCTCCAGACTCTGCATTGTGCATCTCAGTGAACCTATGTCCTCATCTCCTAGGTTCTTGGACAACATGGTATTTGGAAGAATCTGTGCCATCGTATTTGGAAGAATCTGTACTTCGGCAGTAGAATCTCAAATATCTCATTGGCTGAAAGGGTGGGTCCCAAAGAGTAGACCAGAAATCCAACACCCTCTCCATTGACCTCAGCTAGTATAGTCTTAAACCCCTTACTCTCTTCTCAATCAAAGCCCTGGCTAGTCTAATGTTTCTTATTTGATTGAGGTTGAGGGTTTGTGGTAGTTATTAATACATGACCCTGATTAATGGTCTGTATCAAAGGTCACTGAATATTCAAGGGGTTCAGCACTCATTAGGTTCCCATGAAGAGTCCTTGGCCCACCTGGATGAGGCACTCTGCCTGCCTGAACTCAACCACCCCCAGTGTGAATTTGACTTGGAGTCAAATTTCTGTTCTAAAGAAATAAAGAGTCTTCACCTGCATCCCTCTCCAATCCAGAATTTTCCCTTTCTCTGAGCCCAGGTAACTTACAGCAGGACTGGTCCTAAAACTATCAAGGGAATCCTGGAGCAATCTCGTTAAAAGGCAGCCATTGGCAGCAAACCTCCTATTGGCATTTCTCAGTGCCTTTTGGGAACAATCCCAGACATCACTCCAGCCATGACCCAGCTACCATTTTGCTTACCTTTTCCATGATTCTTCAGAGCCAACCTCAGCCTAATTGCTTTTCTCCTGCCAGTTGCAGTTCCCAGAAAGACTCTTTAACAGTCCTACTTCCCATTTGTCCTTATATGTGTCCCCCACTCCCTCCCATCCGCACCCTGCTGAGCCTCTGCCCAGCCCTGGAGAGCAGTGGCCCCCAGCCTTTTCGGCACCAGGAGCCAGTTTCATGAAAGACAGTTTTTCCATGGATGGGGAGGGGGGAAGGTTTCAGGATGATTCAACTGCATTACATTTATTGTGCACTTTATTCCATTATTACTGCATCAGCTGCACCTCAAATCATCAGGCATTAGATCCCAGAGGTGGGGGACCCCTGCTCTAGAGGCTTCATTTGCCTGCCTGGTCCAGGCACTTCTTTCAGCCCAGGTGCTGACAGGTTCCTCCTTGTTTTGATTTAGAGACCTACTGATCTTTCATGGAGGGTGGGAACACGCTCATTAGCATTCTTGTTTGGAAAGAACCGTCTGTAATAGCTTCTTATTCTTTGCAAGGCTTTAATTGCTTTTCTGTTGCTTTTATCTATTTTAGGGCTTTAGATCTGTGCTTTGAACCCTTCAGCAACTTCTACAGGTTGTGCAAGTTTTTTGTTTGTTTTTTAATTGAAGAAATTAATGTCTCCATATCAACTGGGAAGGACTGTGTGTGATTTCAAATGGATCAGTGGGTTTTGGCAGGCAGTTTCAATCTCATCATTGTTTCTGCCTTTCTGAGGACATGGAGAAGTGCTGGGCTCCCCTTGCTACCTCCCACTGTCAAGAGGAGGAATCAGGAGCTGCCAGTGTAGGATTTCCAGGTCCTGTCTTCAGCTCATGCTAATTGAACGGAGGATGTTCGCATAAATGCAGGACATGTGCTTCTGATGAGGCCTCTGCGTTAGTCCAGGTAAATTGTAAGTATCTGTGCTTCTTCTGGATTTGAATTCATCTTGAGGTCTCCTCTTGGTGATTTCTGGTTTTCCTCCATACTATGGCTGACTTCTCTTTGCAGAGGCACACACGTGTAAGTTTTGACTCTCCTGATTTTTTGCTGGTTCGGCACCAGAAAAAAAAAAGAATAGGATGCTTAAGACACTTTAGTTATTCTAAGCCTGGCTCACTTTCAGTCTCAGCGAAGTCTTTATCCCTCCCAGCCATGAAAGGATATATGGAGGGAGCCATCAGTCTTGCCTTGGGTCAGTGGGAATCATTTAAGTGAAAAAGGACTTGCCATGGAGTCAACCTGAACTGTTCCAGCTCCCTGGGATCCAGCTTCCTCTAAACAGGTGAGCAGAATGACATTTCTGTGTTGGCCACAAAAACCAGTTGGCAGAGAGAAAGTAGCATGTGGAATAGCCAATAATTAGCCTGTAAGTCAGTGCTTGTGAGTGCTGGGGATGCTGAAATCCATATTAGAAATCAAGGTGCCCCAAAGATCTAGTCTTTTTTCTCCTTTTATTCCTTTCCCTACTGTTATGGAAACAAAGAGTATTCTCATCACCTTTTAACATAGTCTAAATGACAATACTATATACTGTTCCTAACTTATGAGCACCTCCTTCTGTGTATATGCCAGCCTATAAAGTCAATTGTAATGATTTTCATGTTCTTTGATAAGGAAGACCTACGATTAACTTTTAATTACAAAGCTTCTTCTTGTTAATAGCCCTGGACCTCAAAGCACTTTAAATGATGTGGTCAGTTAGAGAAGTGCATAACCTACCCAAGCTGGGATGGTAGGGGTTGTTGGGCTTGAGTGATATTTTGAGATGTGAGCAAAACCAGCCATGGCCACTCATCCTTCCATTATAACAGGTGGTTGATGCCTTTATTTTATGGCGCTTGGCTCTAAAGGGAAGTGTTAGAAGGAAACAAAGAAAACGTGTGACAGTCCAACCATAAATTTTTCTTTCTTCAGTTTTCATTCCTTTTGAGTGGAATGAAGGTAGGATTTTTGCTGTGTGGGTTGTTCTGTGCTTGCTTTTTCATAATTGTGTCTTACAGGCAATTTCGGTCCAAATTTCCTGCTTTAACTTCAGAGTATGCTGTTGAGAAATTGTTTGTACTGATGAGTTAAAAAAAAAATGGATTCTGAGAGATCAGTAGGGCCTGGAGCTTGTTGATTCAGTGACGTAAATGGCTCGTGAGGTGTTTGTATATCTCACTCTCCAAAACCTTTCTACTGGGAATGGTGCGAAGACTAGAATCCTGTTTAGTTTCTTTGGATATCTTTATTAAATATTTCCTATTTGTATTGTACCACCTATTTGTGTGTAGTTGGACTTAACTCAGTAGGGTCATGTAATTACACAGTGCCCTGATACATGTTTTTCCAGTCTAATAAATTTCACACAGGAGATCTCCCATTACTGATTTTATAACTCAGTACTCTGTTAATATGATGCCTCTTGGCATGCTTAATTGCTTGTGATTCACACGTTCTCAACTAAATTTGGGATGCTAGAACCTATGTTGACATTTTTCAACCTTTATTATGTGCCCAGGTCTCTTAGGTATTAAGCATGCTGGTCTCCATCCTGCCTTTTCTCTTGTGAGATAGGGGAAGTCCTGAGACTTGGAAAGACTCCTTGAGCCAGGCTGGGACAGAGTCAGAGTTGTTAGAGTCAAAGTGCACATTCTTACATTACAGAGTATTACCTCTCCCATCATGGATAACACAGAAGTTCATGTTTTCTGATTTGTAATTTACATGAAATGCTGAGATATATAAAACTAAATTTCATGCAATAAGTTATTTGATGAGGCACCATGATTGAAAAGAACTCTTGGGAAATGGGCTATAGTTAGCTACTGCTCTTCCCATGAATGGGGCTTCCCAGGTGGCGCTAGTGGTAAAGAACTTGCCTGCCAATGCAGGAGACAGGAGAGAAGTGGGTTCAATCCCTGGGTCGGGACAATTCCCTGGAGGCAGGCATGGCAATCCACTCTAGTATTCCTGCCTGGAGAATCCCAGGGACAGAGGAGCCTGGTGGGCTATAGTCCGTGGGGGGGGGGTCACAAAGAGTAGGACACAGCTGAAGCGACTTAGCATGCACACACA
This sequence comes from Dama dama, assembly GCF_033118175.1. Classification (NCBI taxonomy): domain Eukaryota; kingdom Metazoa; phylum Chordata; class Mammalia; order Artiodactyla; family Cervidae; genus Dama; species Dama dama. The sequence continues at coordinate 30,842,225 of NC_083706.1, forward strand.
TCCGTGAATACAACTTACTAATGTAGGGATATCAATGAGGTCACTTTATATTGAAAACAACTTTAAGTGCAATTTCCAAGGAGCTGGAGCTTTTAAAGAGGGAGTATCTTGTATAGAGACTGAGGGGTGAGCCATAAATTATTAGAGCTTTTGAGATAAATGTGTAGATGTGACTTTGCCAGGAAATGATCGAAATTGACTTTTCCTCTCTGTAAGGCAAAAAGAGAGTTAAGATGAAAGAGACACTAGTCTGGGATTGATGTGAATACCCACTGGGAAGCCTGGGTAATTATGTGATTAAAAAATGAACCCTCACATCTCCAAGTTTTGGCTCATGTGACAGAGGGAAGAGTCTAGCAACTAAGATGCCTTCTTTTTTTTTTTAATTTTTTTAAAATTATTTTTTATTTATTTATTTTTTAAGATGCTTTCTGTAGGGATGGTTAAGATGAATAAGATGAGCAAGGGCTTCTCTGGCGGCCGATGCAGGAGATGAGGGTTCCATCCCTGGGTTGGGAAGATCCCCTGGAGGAGGGCATGGCATCCCACTCCAGTATTCTTGCCTGGAGAATCCCATAGACAGAGGAGACTGGTGGGCTATATAGTTCATAGGGTCACAAAGAGTCTGAGAGACATGACTCGCAGAGAGACATTACTGAAGCGACTTAGCACGTGTACACAAGAGGAGCAAACCTGCAGAATTGCCAAGGGAAGAGTTATGGTAGGGCTCAATGTAAGGCCTAAACTAAAGGAATATTTCTAGAACAGGTTGTATTTAGAGTGGGAGCAGACCTCGGCTCATTTTTAAGTTAATGATATCCAGAGAACTGTTGCATCTCAAAGATTTTAAAAATTTGGTCCGTTGCTTCCTTTGCTCTGTAAGCCCCTTGTCCTTTTTCTGTATTTACCAGCTGGGAGGAAAGTCCTTTGAAAACAAAAGGGGTTTTGTGTGCTCATTTCAGAAAGGTTGATAGAGAAGCTGAGAAACTGGCCCAAGGGTCATGGGAGAGCAGGCAGAGGGAGGGGCCTGAGCACAGAGGCCGCCCAGTTGGGCCGTGGAGGGCTGACCCTATTAGACTTTCACTCCATCTCGTCTCTGAAATAAAGCTGGAGGTGGATGATAAGGACAATAACGTGACATTTGCTTAAAAGGGGGAGGAGAGCATTCGTGTGTTTCAGAGGTGGTAAAAATACAGCTGTAATTAAAGTCAATAGGATATCTGATTAAGAAAGAAAGCGATTGTTAGTTTAAGGTGTGTGTGCAGGAGTGTTCGGTACAATGGACGCCTTTATAAATATTTGTTCCCACTGATTGCCTTTCATCTCCGGGTCTTGAATGTCCACGCCTCTATTGGTGGCACCAGGAACCCTGATTGGTAGTAGGAAGAGTTCAAGGGAGATCTTGGCTCTGGGGAGAGGCCGTGGGTTAGGGGAGGATGGGTACCCTGGGTTTGGAGCCAGGGCCAAGCAAGCAACATTCTGTGTGCTGGGAACACAATGGGAAATAAAACAGGAACTCTCCTCTAAGAGCCCGCCGCCTGTTGAGGGGAAGGAAGCATCATGGTACATTAGGTCCTGGGTGCGAGTCCTGGTTCTCCCACGTAGGACCGCTGGGACCCTGAGCTAGTCATTGTGCCTGTGCTTGTAGAGTGGAGGAGGTTATGGAAGGATGGACCTGAGGGGAAGGGCCTGAGCACAGAGGCCGCCCAAGTTGGGCCGTGGAGGGCTGACCCTATTAGACTTTAACTCCATCTCATCTCTGAAATAAAGCTGGAGGTGGATGATAAGGACAATAACATGCCATTTACTTAAAAGGGGGAGGAGAGCATTCGTGTGTTTCAGAGATGGTAAAAATACAGCTGTAATTAAAGTCAATAGGATATCTGATTAAGAGAGAAAGCGATTGTTAGTCTCTGATTGCCCCCGTGATCATGGACTGAGCTGTAGATGTGGAGGACAGAGATCTGGGGAGACCCCATCGCAGGCCACAGGTGTGGGCTGGGTTTCCCCAGCAAGGGCCCAGCACACCTGCCTCCCGCCTCCTTGCAGGGAAGAGCCTCTGTTTTACCGCCTTCATCTTTCATATCTCCTCAGCATCCTAGCAGGAGAGCAGCTGCGCCCATGGGGCTTGTCTCAGAACCCTCTGTATCACACACACACACACATATATCAACTTTATTGAGATAAAATGTTATGTGAATTTAAGGTATACAATGTGTATGATGATTTAAGCACATATTGTGAGATGATTACCACAGTAACGTTGGTTAACATATTCATCAGCTCACATCGTTTGTGTGTGCGTGGTGAGAACTCTCCTAGCAATTTTCAGCTATAGAATACATTATTGTTAAACAGTCACCATTTTGTACATTAGATGACCGGAACTTATTCATCTTCTAACTGGAATTTTGTACCCTTTGACCTCTTTCGTCCATCCCCACACCCTGTATCTGTGGTAACCACCAACCACCACTCCATTTTTATGTGTTCAGTTGTTTTACATTCCATGTGTAGGTAAGTTCATGCATCTTCTCCTGACTTCTTTCACTTAGCATAATGTCCTCAAGGCTCATTCACGCTATTGGAAGTGGCAGGATTTCCTTTTTTTTTTTTTTTTGTAGCTGACTAATTTTTCATTGTGTCTGTATATGCAAATCACTGTGATTTTGTGATTTATATATTATATATATGCACACACACACATAGTTGGCTCTTGAACAATATAAGTTTGAACTGCGAGGCTCCTCTATTTTTTAAAGATTTATTTATTTGTGCATGCACTGGGTCTTCATTGCTGCGCACGGGCTTTCTCTAGTTGCAGCAATCAGGGGCTACTCTTCGTTCTGTTGCACAGGCTTCTCATTGTGGTGGCCTCTCTTAGCGGAGCACAGGCTCAAGGCGTGCTGGCGCAGTAGTTGGTTCATGGGCTTGGTTGCTTCTCAGCATGTGGGTTCTTCCCGGACCAGGGATAGGATCCTTGTTCCCTGCATTGGCAGGCGGACTCTCAACCACTAGACCACCAGGGAAGCTCCGAGGCTCCTCTTACACACAGACTTTTTTCACTTCATGCGTACTACAGGAGCACATGAGGTTGGCTGAATCCACGGATTCAGAACCAGGACTGCAGAAACCGCCTGTAGAGTTATGCTTGGATTTTCTGCTGTACGGGTGGTTGCCACCCCTAGTCCCTAAAGTGTTCAAGGTCAACGGTATTTGTTCTTCATCCCATTCTGGCGCCAGAGTGCCTAAAACTCTTGGAATTTCCTGACAAGAGCCATACAGGTGATTTTGTTCTGTTAATGAGGTTAATGAGTGCCTTTTGTATAAATGCGTTAGTATACTATATTGGTGTTTATCTTTCTGGCTTACTTCACTCTGTATAATGGGCTCCAGTTTCATCCATCTCATTAGAACTGATTCAAATGTATTCTTTTTAATGGCTGAGTAATATTCCATTGTATATATGTACCATAGCTTTCTTATCCATTCGTCTGCTGATGGGCATCTAGGTTGCTTCCATGTCCTGGCTATTATAAACAGTGCTGTGATGAACATTGGGGTACACGTGTCTCTTTCAGTTCTGGTTTCCTCGGTGTGTATGCCCAGGCGTGGGATTGCTGGGTCATATGGCAGTTCTATTTCCAGTTGTTTAAGGAATCTCCACACTGTTCTCCACAGTGACTGTACTAGTTTGCATTCCCACCAACAGTGTAAGAGGGTTCCCTTTTCTCCACACCTTCTCTAGCATTTATTGCTTGTAGACTTTTGGATAGCAGCCATAATGCATATATATGGAATTTAGAAAGATGGTAACGATAACCCTATATGCAAGACAGAAAAAGAGACACAGATGTATAGAACAGACTTTTGGACTCTATGGGAGAAGGCGAGGGTGGGATGATCTGAGAGAATAGCATGAAAACATGTATATTATCAAGTGTGAAACAGATCGCCAGCCCAGGTTGGATGCATGAGACAAGTGCTCAGGGCTGGTGCACTGGGATGACCCAGAGGGATGGGGTGGGGAGGGAGGTGGGAGGGGAGATCAGGATGGGGAACACATGTAAATCTATGGCTGATTCATGTCAATGTATGGCAAAAACCACTACAATATTGTGAAGTAATTAGCCTCCAACTAATAAAAATAAATGAAAACAAAACAAAAAAGCACCTCAGGGGAGGGCTGGGTGCCCGTGGAGTGAGTATTGAGGCTCTCAGCCCCCACTTCCAACCTCTGCGGAGGGGAGAGAGGTTGGAGATTCCATTCAGTAGCCTAGGGCCAGTGATTTAATTGCTCATGCCTGCATCAGGAAGCTTCCAGAATTCAGAGAGCCTCCTCATGGAGGTTTTGCAGACAGTGGAGCACATTGGAGAGAGCAGGGAAGCTCCTTCCCACACACCTTGCCCTCTGCGTTTCTTCCGTCTGGCTGTTCCCGAGTTATCTCCTTATATAATAAACCAGTAATCTAGTGAGTAAGATGTTTCTCTGAGTTCTCAGAGCTGCCCTAGCAAATTAATCCAACCTAAAGCGGGTGTGCTTGAAATGTCCAATTTGTGCCAGGTCCAATAGAAGCACAAGTGACAACCTAGACTGGTGATTGCCATCTGAAGCTGGTGTAGAGGAGTGAGTCCTGTGGGATTGACTGTGGAATTTGATGCTGTCTCTGGGTAGACAGTGTTTGGAGTTGAACTGTAGGACCCCTCGCTGATGTCAGAGAGTTGCTCCACGGTGGTGGGGACTCTCCCATTGGAATTGGGTGCAGACCCCGCTAATCACATTTTCTTTATTCTGCTGAAAACGCTGCCTCTGTGTGCTGGTGCTGACTCAAATCTGGGAGACAGAATTTTGGGTGAAGTGTTGATAGAAAAGCATAGTTTTATGGCTTTGCCAAGCAAAGGGAGAGACAGTGGGCTTGTGCCCTTCAAAAACTACATCCCAACCTGGGAGGATTTGGTGAGGAATTTTATAGCAGTGGTTCGAGGGTGGGGTTGCTGATAATGTCAGTGTATCTGCAGGGTCTGTACTCCTTTAATCACGTCTCAAATGGTCTCCTCCTCATCAGCTTCTCTGGTTCCTCTGATCTGGCCTTGGTGGTCTCTCGGTTACCTTCTCCAGGTTCCTTTACTCTGGCTTCAGGCGGTCTTCTCTGGCAAGAACGCTAACCCCTTTCATTTGCTGACTTTTAGTTCTGTGGAGAGCGCAAACATCATGTTAGGTGTATCCCTTGAGGGGAACCAGGACCCTGCCCCAAGGCTGCATTATTGTATCTTGGCTATAGCTCCCCTGTCTCTGCCTCCCTTCCCTTCCCAGATTAGCAATTGAGTCTGCCCTTTGGAACTCCTGGAAGGCTGCGGAGGCTGGAGTCTGTTCCCTACAAACCAGAAATGAGGGGCAGGGAGGCATCCGTGCTGAGGAGCCCCACAGAGTCCTGCTTGATTTCAGTTGGTGTGTTACTTTAATGCAGCCGTTCTCAGACATTTTGGTCTCAAGACCTTTGACACTTTTTTTTTTGCATAAAACATAGCATGATTATATTTTAATACACAACCAAAATACAAAACACCACAGAAAATTGACAGCAATAAAATATGGTATTTCATTTGCACTACGCTAAGACATTGATATAGCAAGGAAAATGAAAGAAGAAAAAAAAAAACCAGAGCAAAATGAAATAATGCAAGAGATTGGTAAGGACTAAGCAAATATGAGATGACAGAACTTAACAGAAGAAAAGGCCAATTTCTTTCTAACATCATCTTGCCAAAGAATAAAAATGTAACATTTATACAGTTTTAGGAAATATATCCACATAAACACTTGTAGATAAGATTGATGAAATCCTGTCTACGTAATAGAGGAAAATCTATTTTACTTTGGACTCGAAACTATAAATGTTGGGTATCCTTAGTCTTCACAGTTTCACTGGAATTACCTTTGACACTTTTAAAAACTGAGGACCCTAGAGAACTTCTTTGGATTACCACGTGAAATGTGAAGTGTTAGTCACTCAGTCATCTATTTACCATATTAGACATTAAAATAGAAATTTAAAAATATTTACTTCATTAAAAATAAGCCCATTGCATGTCCCCTGTAAAGACTTTTTTCCCCTTAGTGAAAAGTAGTTGTTGTTGCTTAGTTGCTAAGTCATGTCCGACTCTTGTGTGACCCCATGGACTGTAGCCCACCAGGCTCCTCTGTCCATGGGATTTCCCAGGCAAGAATACTGGAGTAGGTTGCCATTTCCTACCCCAGAGGATCTTCCCAACCCAGGCATCAAACCAGAGTCCTTAGTCTCCTGCATTTACCCCTGAGCCACCAGGGAAGGCCTTCATGAAAAATAACTGCTCTCAAAACAAATGTAGGAGAGCTTTGCATTTTTGCCCATCTCTTTACTGTCTGGTTTAATAGAAAACAGCTGGATTCTCAGCTCTGCTTCTCCATTCAATTTGTTACAGTCTGTTGCTTTGGTTGCAGTAGATAAAGCAAATCTAGCCTATAGGGGTAAGTGTTTTAAAACAGGAGGGGGATTTTAATCACTTTTTTGAATAATTGTGCATTATTCTTTTTTGATAAACTCTACTCTATACTCCTAAGAGATTGAGAGTGAAAAGTTTTGACCTTATGGACCTTTGACAAGGTCTCAGGAGTCTAGGCTATATTTTGAGAACCATTTCTCTGCATGTTCGAAGCCAGAATCTTAAATCATTGAGTCTCTGGAATCAACCAATTTTTCCTCTTTTCTGAGAACAGGAGTTGCTCTCAACCCTGCCTTCTCAGGGCCTTGCCTTGGCCCCCGGAGCCAGCACAGCAACATGCGACTAAGCTTTGGCGGGAGGTGGCTCTTTGTTATCCTGCCTCACAGGCCTGTGAAACTATGACTGGGAATTTTTAGAACCACTAGCCATGGAAATTGCCCCATCATAATCCTGTGAACAATGTCCTCCTTACTGGCGTCTTCTAAAGTTTCCATGAGATATCAAATAAGACAGTATTTTGCAGAATGGACAACAAATCATAAGTGAAACTTCCCTTTGGTAAAATAGGCTGATGGTGTTTTGGTAGCATGATTGAGAGTTGTTTTATTTCTGGTGCTGAGTTTCAAAGTGTGATTGTTAGATTGGAGAACCAAGCTCTGGGAACAAAGAAGCAGATAAGAATCTGGACTTAATTAAGTGTTACTTCCAATTTCCAAGAATACAAAGAGGCCTAATTGATCTTTGGGAATTATAAACAAAGCCTGAATTGGCAAGATCTGGAAAATGTCACTGTGGCCCTTACAAATTCTTTAAAGTAAATTCTGGCATTTGGAATAGGGAACCAGAACCATTATTTTTCTGTGGAACAGAAACCTTTGTTTGCCTAACCATCCCCTACCCCGAACAGGTCTAATTGGGGATCAGGAACTGCCTTTTTTAACTTTTTAAGAAAAGATTTCTCTTTGGTTGTGCTGGATCTTTGTTTTGTGCGTGGGCTTTCTCTAGCTGCGGGGAGCCAGGGCTACTTTCTCCTTATGGTGCTCAGGCTTCTCCTTGCCGTGGCTTCTCTAGGCCCTCGGGCTCAGTAGTTTGGGTGCACAGGGTCAGCCACCCACTGCCTGTGGGACCTTCCCGGACCAGGGATCGAACCCGTGTCGCCTGCATCGGGAGGTGGATTCTCATCCATGTTGTGTTCTGCTGTGCTCAGTCACTTCCGTTGTGTCCGACTCTTTGCGACCCCATGGACTGTAGCCCTCCAGGCTCCTCTGTCCATGGAATTGTCCAGGCCAGAATACAGGAGTGGGTTGTCATGCCCTCCTCCAAGGAATCTTCCCAACTCAAGGATGGAACCCGTGTATTCTGCATCTCCTGCATTGCAGGCAAATTCTTTACCATGAAATACCCGGGGAAGCCCCCTCATCCACTATACCACCAGAGAAATCCCCAGAACTTGCCCTTATCATCAAGGGCAGGTTGATAACAAGTAGCCCCAAGCCATGTGCTTCAGAGGAGGCTTCCCCCTTACGGCCTGGACTGGCTTGTCTGGCCATGGGCTTGCCCTGTACCCCATGTGTCAAAATGGAGTATGAGAGATGCTCTTTCAGTCCTGTGAAGGTTGAAGTTGTCTTCCTCTGAAACTTGTCACATTTGTGTGTTGCTTGTAGCAACTACAGCTGCTTTGCCTCTATGAGGGGAGCCAGCCAGGGGATAAGGCTGACACATCGAGGGTGGATTAGCAGGAAGATGGAAAGAACCTGGGCTCTTGGTTGTGCCATAAGAGCTTGGACTTATCTCATCCTGGAGCCAGCCTGCCTTCTTGTTTAAGCTTCTTAGGGAAGTTGGATCTCCTGTCACTTGCACCTGAAAGCACCGTCCCCAGTATACTCTCCTAAAGGAATCCCTCTAACCCTTAGGGACCCCAGGGTAGAAGGATAGCCCAGGTGAACATGACAGTTGTTAACAAACCTAAAGATCTATTAGTGGGATCTTTTCCCTCTTTTCTGGCTGCTGTTTGGCCATTTTCTTGTCCTTTTTATTTCTTCTGCAGGTCAAGTTGAAATCTAAATTGAGTGTTTGGTAACTGGTGGAATAGGAGAGCTGAAACAACTTTGGGGTTTAAAGATGTGGGTACTGGGAGATCTCTCCTACACCGTGGGTACACAGGTAGATATCATAGCCTTGTTCTACCAGCAGAAATAACTGATTTACTTGTGTGTTTCACAAGCTAGACCCTAAATTCCATTGTCTTTATACTCAGGGGTCCTGGTATATATATAATGTGCTTGCCCCTACAATACTGAAGGCTACCAATTTTGGAGCCTTAATCTATGCTGAGAATTGTACTAGTGACTTTATGCATTGTCTTTATTAAATTTTATAATAAATATAATAGGTTCTAATATAACCTATATTTTAATGATAAAACAGATTGGAGTGATAAAAACCATTTGCTTGAAGTTATATAGCTAATATGGGCTTCCCTGGTGGCTCAGTTGGTAGAGAACCCGCCTGAAATGCAGGAGACCTGGGTTCGATCCCTGGGTTGGGAAGATCCCTTGGAGAAGGGAATGGCAACCTGCTTCAGTATTCTTGCCTGGAGAATCCCATGGACAGAGGAGCCTGGTAGGCTACAGTCCATGGGGTCACAAAGAGTTGGACACAACTGTACAACTTTCACACGCACATAGCTATATACAGTAGCAGTTCAAATACAGATCTGACTTGAAAATTGTTCTTTTAACTAGTCTATTCTATATCTTTGCATATTTGCTGAATACCTGTCATTTAGATGTGTTAGGATAGGAATGAATTGTCCCTATCTATCCCTTCATTTCCCCTTTCACCTTTGGTCAATGTGTTAAGGCAGAAGGCACATATGAGATTACTTAAATATTGGCTCTTCTCCAGGGATAAGTTTTATCAGAGTGTATGGTTTATAAGTGCATTCAGTGATAAATAATGGAAAGCCTAACAGTGATTTAAATGAGATAGGGCTCATTTTCCTCATATAATACCCAGTCTAGAGATAGGCCTTTGGCACTGGTATAGCCAAGATTCTGTTAGCCTTTCATTATAGTTAGTTGGCTCTTCACACCACAGAAAGGATGTTGCAGTTCCAGTCATCACATTCTCATCCAAAATAGCAGGCAGGCAAGAAGACTGAAGGCAGAAGGGCACTGCCAGCTAAACAGGTTTAGTCCTTTATATCGGGAAAGCAAAAGGTTTTTCAGAGCCACAGGGGAGGCTGAAAAAGTAGGAAACAGGATTCTTGGGAAAAGTTTAGACTAATCTTAATCTGCCATTTGGGGCTGACCATACTATCAGCCACTATCAGGAGTAGAATAGATGCTTTTGAACTGTGGTGTTGGAGAAGACTCTTGAGAGTCCCTTGGACTGCATGGAGATCAAACCAGTCAATCCTGAAGGGAATCAGTCCTGAATATTCATTGGAAGAACTGATGCTGAAGCTGAAGCTCCAATACTTTGGCCACCTGATGCAAATAACTCATTGGAAAAGACCCTGATGCTGGGAAAGATTGAAGGCAAGAGGAGAAGGGGGCAACAGAGGATGAGATGGTTGGATGGCATCACCGACTCGATAGACGTGAGTTTGAGCAAGCTCTGGGAGTTGATAATGGACAGGGAAGCCTGATGTGCTGCAGCCCATGGGGTCTCAAAGAGTCAGACACAACTGACTGACTGAACTGCCTGACACTATCAGCCAAAGCAAATTTGGAATCTAGTTGCTGAGGAGAAGGCTGCCTACACAGCTAACCACACATTTCAAAGTAGAGGCTGTTAGAATTTGAAGAGGTGATAGAGATATCCCTACCGTGTAGATAAAACAGTTGCGACTTAAAAAGAACTCAGGTGTCTGCATCAGGACTAAAGAAGTTTTCTTCAAGTGTACTGCTCTTTAACACTACACCTCTTTAATACTTCTATAAAGTGTTTGATTTAAAACCCTTTCAGGGACTTCCCTGGTGGTCCAGTGGTTAGGACTCTGTGCTTGCTTCCACTGCAGGGGGCACAGGTTTGATACCTGGTCAGGGAATTAAGATCCCTCATGGTACAGGGAAGCGGGGGCAAAGAAAGGCCTTTTCATATCTTCTCAGTTCATCTGTCTCATCGAGAAGGCTGGGAAGGGCAGAACCTCCCTGGTGTCTTGGGAATCGAAGCCATGTTTCCCAGAGAGCTCAGCAACATGGCCAGGATTATACCCTATGTTTGTTGGCCAAAATGAAATCCTAAACCTCCAGGTTGCGCCAGAGTTCTTTTACCAGACTCCATTATCTGCCACAGTTCTGTGATCTTCGCTATGACCTTCTCTCTTCCACCAGAGCAGGGGGGCTCCCTCCTCGGAATCCTGAACTTTCAGCTGGGCAGGTCTGGCTGCCTGGACACTCCAGCAAAAAATGGTTCTGGGGATGACTGAGTGGAGCTCAGCCCACATAGGGACATCTGGTTCTTCTTTGTCCCCAAGGAGAGAGGACAGCTACCCACTGTGAGTGTGGCAATGAGTAAGGGCCCATAAACTTGAGCCTGAAAATGTATTTCCTGAGTTAACTTGACCCTGTCTTTCAGCACCGGGGTTTCTGGTCATTTTGTTCCTGTCCAGCATGTTCCTACCTCCTCAGGCAGGGACTTAGAGAGCTGTGGTGCCTTCCAGTAGGCTGGGGAAAAAAACATCATGATGTGGGCAGTGGGCCAAAGTCACCCTTAGTAACAGGGCATCTTGTGCAGCCGGAAGAGTGTTTACACGGTCAAGTCAGTTACTATCAGTTTTCTGAGTGGGGTTCCTTTCGTTACCTTGGAAAAGGAGAGATTCTTTTCTTTAGCTAGAAGAGTCTATAGAATGTGATTTTACGGGTAAAAATAGCAATTATAGCAGAATCATAATTGCAGTGTTTAAAATATGTGAATACTTGATAAATTCATTGAAAAATTTCCTTTTCTGCCATATGAACATCTTTGTCAGCCTTGAGGACCTCCGCTTGTCTTCAAGCTGGTTTTGTGGCATGCATATTTTTTGCAAACTCACTAAATCTATAGTTGAATTTAGGGCATTTACAGCCAAGCCTGTTGGGAATGACTGTGTTGCGTTTGTTCTTTGTGACCTCTGTTGGATATGCCTGCCAAGAATAGTAACACCAGGAAGACTTGTGTTAACGCCCACGAGCAGGATCTGGACAGTCCTTCTGGTTTTTTCATGGCTCAGTTCTCTGCAGTCCCATCCCCAGGCCGAGGACCGGGATTGTTGTCAGGCAGCCCTTACTGACTTGGTTTACTGTCTTTTGGTTTTTAAGATACCATGAAGACAGTCTGCGACTGTTTCTTCCCTTCAGTGTGGAAACAAATACTGGGCATTTCTTTTTCTTCCAGTGCATGTTGCATTTAGTAAGGTCATGCAGTCACAGAGTAAATTTGATATTACCTTGAGTAGAATAAAGCAGCCCGTGGCTCGTGTAAATACAGCTGCCTATAGAGTAATCGGGATTAAAGAAGTTTGAAACAGGTTGAAAGGTAACTTCCCAAAATTTGAAAACTGAAACTTTCAAATTGGCACTGTAATGCCCATCACAAGCTCATCCTTTAAAAATAAACTTATTCGCAAGGAACAATCTGGTTTTCACATCAGGTGGGGCAGATTAATGTAGGTCTTATTCAGCCAACTGTACAGGCTTGGAGAGGGGAAGGATAGAGTGCATAATGTGCTTAAAGCAGGCAGCTAGTAAGGAACCAAACTAACCTTTTTGGCTTTCACCCAAGAGCTATTTTTAGAAAGTGCTTGCAGTGCAGAATCTATTGGGATATTCAGTCTTCAAAATACCACAAATATATTACTGCAGGAAGAAGTTGCTGTTTATGGGAAAATAAAATTTAACATCACTGTTCTCTGTCTGACTGAATTGTTTAAAGGGAGTTCTCTCTGTATGTGGAAGACTGAAAGTGACTTTCGGTGCCTGTGGAGAAAACTGCAGAGTTTTTAACAGGGCACAGAGACTGTAACATCAAGCTATAAAAATATGTCATTTCCCTTTCAGCTTTGTCGAGGTGTAATTGACAAGTAAGATTGTATATATTTAAGGTGTATTGATTTGATATATGTATACATTGTGAAATGATTACCATCATCAAGTTAATTAACACATCTAACACCTCACATAGTTTGTGTGCGTATGTGGTGAGAATTAGGATCTTCTTTCTAAGCAAAATTCATGTATACAGATTTCAGATATATAGTACAGTATTACTGACTGTAGTCACCAAGTTGTTCATTGGCTCCCCAGAACTAATCCATCTCATAATTGAAAATTTGTACTCTTTAACCAACGTTTCCTTATTTCCCTACTGTCCAGCCTCTGGCAACTACCTTTTTAACTCTCTCTTTCTATAAGTTTGACTTTTTTAGATTACACATATAAGTGAGGTAATGCAGTATTTGTCTTTTCCCCTCTGGCTTATTTCATTTAGCACAGTGTTCTGTAGGTTCATCCATGTTGTAGCAGATGGCAGGATTTCTCCCTTTTTATGGCTGAATAATATTTCATTGTGTGTGGTTCTATGTGTAGTTAGTTAGATATCACCTTTTTTGTATCTGTTCATTTGTTGATGAATACTTAGGTTGTTTCCATAACTTTGCTATTGTGACTAATGCAGCAATCCACATGTGAATGTGGATATTTCTTTTAGATACTGATTTTATTAGATACTGATTTCATTTGAATATGTACCCAGACATAGAATTTCTGGACCATATGGTAATTCTATATTTAATTTTTTGAGGAAACTCCCTACTGTTTTCCATCATGGCCACACCAATTATTTATTACCACCAACAGTGCAGAGGGTTCCCTTTTCTCCACATCCTTGCCAAAACTCATCTCTGTTCAGACAGAAACAATTCTTAATTGTACTTGTCCTGAGAGAAGTGGTTTTTATTGCCCTGGCTTTCATGTGCCAGGTTGTTTTAGGGGAGAATACAAGAAAGCTAGGTGATTAATATTTTTTATTACTTTGTTAATTTCCAGGAATGTCTGTGTTTGCTTCCATGTTGTAGATGCCTTTCCCCTTTTAGTTCCTGTTCCCTAATGATGGAGAAGCAACATGTTGCTATGGAAGGAGTATAGGTTTTTGTGTCAATAGTCCTTACATTTGAGTCTGGACTTATTCATTTACCAGCTCTGTTCATGGATACTTGACTCTGGGAGCCTCCAAGTCTTGAACTATAAAATGGACTTGATAATGTCCACTGCCCCATTTCTCATGAGGGTTAAACAAGGTAACATAATGAACAAGTTCCTAGTTCACAGCCAATGGATGGGCTCATCACTTCTCTTCCATACCTTCTTCTCCACAGCAGTGAACAAAGTGTTCTAGTTTTTTTCCTAAGTTTTACCAGTAGAGTTAAGCTTCTAACAGCACCTAATATTTGTAATAGTTAGGTGGCATGGGACAGTTTACTTACTGTCTCTGAGCCTGTTAGCTCATTGATGATATGGAAATAATTGTCTATCACAGTACTTACACATTCAGTTATAAGTACTGAATTAAATGAGATCATGCATATATGCCAAGCCATAATACCTGGCACAGAGTGGACACTCAGGGACTGCTGGATGTCAGCGTTGTATGGACATTTCTTGAAGGACAGTCTTCTTCCTGTCATCTTCTTGACCTTGACAGCCTCCTTTGACTTTGCCTTTGCTGGCATCATTTTTTTCTCTCCACAAACTGACTGGAAAGATTTTTCTCAGCTCTGTCCTTCTGTTTTACATCTTTAACTTTTCCTTGGAAGTTTCACCCATTTCCAAGGTTTCAACCCCTTTTAGATGGCTCATGTCTAAATTTTTCCTGAGCTCCAGATGAGTACATCCAGTTTTCTCTTTGTTAGTACGTGAATGCCCAAAGGAATCTTGAACTCAGAACATATATACAAAACTGTGGTTATTATCCTTCCCACTTCCTTCCTCAAATCCCTTCTTCTAGTAGGGCCTCTCTACTCCTCTCCCGTGCCACCTCGAGGTTCTGTTTCTTCCTGTCCATTTTTGAACACAGGCTGAACTGCATTGTATTTTCAGCTCTAGGGCCACAGTAGAGTATAGTTCCTTCTCCCAGGCCTTCCTGCTGCCAGTAAATAATGACAACTAAAGTATGACAATAGTAAAAGCACCATGACAACAACCATTTGATGAGTGTACAACAGGCCAGGCATATCTTACCACCCTAAGCCCTGGGTGAGGTGGGACCCTGCTCTGAGCTCATGTTTTAGAGGCCCCGTTCTCCTCCTCCTCAGGCCTAAGGGAGTCTTCCCACCCAGAGCCCACCCTGCACCCTCAGCTCTTGCTCTGGGTACTGAAGACTTCAGAGTCCCCTACTTTGATTATGCTGAGCTTCCTTCCAAAAACGGCATGTGGGCCCTTTCGCCAGCTCTGTCTTGGACAAGGCACCCACAAGAATGTGCATCTCTGGGCTTGAGGCTGGCCACAGGGTAGCTGTTTGTGGTCTGAGATTTGCCTGCAGCCTGGGATGTCCATACCTGTGCCCATGAGACCTCTCCTGGGGCAGGACAGAGCCCAGGGTGGAAGAGAAGGGGGTTGGGCCAGGGGCCTTGAGAAGTGCTGAGAAGGTTAGGCTGGCCCTGGGCAATCAGGAATGTTTCTAATGTATTAATAGCTTCTTCTCTAATCATCATAATTCTCAATGTACGTTATATTACTTCCGTATTTCTAGATGAATAAAATGAAAATTGAAGAGGTTAAATACTTAGTGCACAGGTTGTAGTTGACAGAGCCTGAATCTGACCCAGATTAGTTTGCCTCCAAAATTTTTATTCTATGATGTTTGTACTTTTTACCCATTTTCTACATTGTAGCCAGTTCCATTTGTATGGAAAATGTCTAATATCACATTATTCTCTTGATTAAAAATCTTTTATTACTCTCATTTTCAGTTGGCCAAGACCAGTCTCTCTGGTGTTGCATGCAAGATCCTTTAACACCTAGCTCAAATCTACTTTGTCAAACTCATTTCTCACCGGTCTTCCCGCCATGACTCCTTGGGTCATAATTGTACTTGGGCTGTTCCATAAATCCACTCTGCCTTTGTACTCACAGTCTCAGCTGGGTATGTCCTTTTCCTCACTTGGCTGACCAAGTCCCATACTGTCCCCTCCATTTCAGGACCAAATGAGTATCACCTTGTCCGTGAAGACACTTGAATTTTTCTGGGTAGGATCTCTCCTGGCCTATTGTACTTCTGTAATTGTGTATACCTTAATACAAGTGCATGTTGCCTTGTACCTGTGTTAGCTCTCCGTGAGAGTTCTTGGTTCAGTAAGAGTTCATTAGCAGGAACTCTCAGTCATCATTACACGCCTAACACTTCATACAGAACCTGGATGCCTATAGGCTACATAAATATTAAAATCTTTTTATTACTAAAAAATCTTACTTCCCAAAAATTATTAGCCAGTGAGGAATACAAATTTTAGTTCTGGCAGTTGTGTTGATTTGCTGATAGACTGGTTTTACAGGCATTTTGACATCATAACTGGAAATTTCTATCTCACAGAAAAATATAACTTTACATTTAATCCCACCATTTTGCTGTCACAACATTTACATGTTGGGAGGTTATTATAATAAATGTATACATGTATTATTTGTGAGCTTTAATAGGCTAGTAAGTTCTGAATAGAAGCTAGAGAGAGCACAGTTCTGTCTCAAAGTGATTAGTTTTGTTTTTTAAGTTACCTTTTTAAAAAAATATATATGTTTCTGAATGATGTTTATGCCACAAGCTTACTGTTTTTCAAGAGGTAATTACACATTTGCATAAATTATCAGCTCATAATGACAATATGGTATGTCTTGTCTAGCTCATTTTCTCTTCTTCCCTAAGATTTGCGTGTTCAGGTTAGAAATCTTGCTTGTTATGGTGGTTTCTCCCTACTTGCCCCTCGATGATGGAGATTCTGGGCAGAGTCTTGCCTATGGATTGCCTGTCAGAGCGTTTTCATCTTGAAAAAAAAGAATCATTAAATAATGAAATACACATGGTTCCATGTAACAGGGCAGCTCAGAGCAATTCCCCTAGGGTATGTTTCATTCTGTTAGCATATTTACACTGTAAGCTTGATTATAAGAAAACATGCCACAGAAAGAAGCAAGATTAATTTAAGCAGACTGAGTTTAGATCCATGTGACTATGGTAACTATGCTTTAGGGTCATAAGCAAGCCTATTTTCAGTCCAAAAGATTTGGGGGGAAAGAAGGAATTCAGTAAGTGTTTGAAAGATGCTAAGGAAATGTCTTCGGGGAAAGGGGAACTATTCCAGGAATATTGTCTGCTTTTGATAAAATGGGAAGAGTAGTGACTTAATAGAAGAGATGCAATTAGCCCAGAGGAAGGTCAGGAAGGATTGGATCAAAACTGTTTCTGGAAACGTGGCCTTCCAGGATTCTAGGGCAAAGCTTTGAAGAGAAGGGAGCGAGCATTTATGCACGGGTAGAAGAGAGCTAGCTTCACTTCCTCTCTATTTCTAAAGGTAGTTTATTTTATTATTGAAAGATTTTTAAAATGTTGAAACATATAAATAATAAAGCCAAAACCATCCATGTTCCCAAAAGACAGAGTCAAATTCTAGAGAAGTTTTGAGCAATTTCTTCCCAGCCTCTCTCCTCCACTCACTTGTATGTGTGTATGTTTTAATTCAAGTGTAGGACCATGGTATGATATATTTTCTCCATTGTATTTTCATTTTTAACTTCTTTGACATTTTCAAAGCATCTTCCTGGGTTAAGAAAAACTTTTCAAGATATTTTAAGTTACTCCATTTCAGAGATATACCAGAATTTATTTAGGCTTATTTACTTTATAAATAAAACTACAGATAAATCTTTGCACCTGAGTTTTTGCTAGATCTCTGATTTCTTTACAAAAGGTTAATAGAAATAGAAAATCCTAGGTCAAAGCATGATAATATATTTTTTAATGTGTTTTTTTAATCGGAGGATAATTGCTTTACAATACAGTGTTAGTTTCTGCTATACAACATCGTAAATCAGCCGTGGGTATACATACATCTCTTCCCTCTTGAGCCTGCTTCCCACCATCCCCTTCTCCAAGCTCTAGAGGCCCTCACAGAGCTCTAAGCTGAGGTCCCTGTGCCATTCAGCGGCTTCCCATTAGCTCTCTATTTTACACATGGTTGGAGAAGGAAATGGCAACCCACTCCAGTATTCTTGCCTGGAGAATTCCACGGACAGAGGAGCCTGGCGGGCTGCAGTCCTCGGGGTTGCAAAGAGTCGGACATGACTGAACGATTTTCACTCACTTCACTTACACATGGTAGGGTATATATGTCAATGTTCCTGTCCCAATTCGTCCCACCCTCTCATCCCCCTAAAGCATACTACTATTTTTAAATTCTTGAGATACTTTTAACAGATTGCTTTAGATGTTAGAATAAAGAGTAAAATCTTTTCCATGGTGCCACAGACAGTGATTATATGAGGAACTGAGAAGTGTATTGATGGAGGTGAGGAAGGATTTATAAGTGGAAAGATGTAAAATTTCACGTGTGAATGATCGATGCGGGAGAGAATGTGAGGAAGTATAAGGATGGATTGACCATGGACAGAAGGAAGGGAGTTTCCTTGAGAAGGATGCTTCACAGTCTTGCCATGTGTGAAATGCGCAAGGTTTGAGAGTTAGATGGTGACCATTCACCTCACATGCTGCCAAAGAGTTTGAGGGCAGGGGTCCGTTGCTGCTGTAGTCCTCGTTCAAGAGTGAGAGTTCCTCTCTCCCCTCCACCTCCCTCATCAGTAAATGTCGATAATGTTCATTTCTCCTCATTGGGTTGGTGAGCGGCTTAAATGAGATTGTGTGCCTGAGTCCTGAGCCTGGCGTTTGGCACAATTCTGACATTCACTGCCACCCTCCCTTATATTAGTTGGGAATCCTATAGTTGAAAGTGACAGAACACTCAATTCAAAGAAAAAAAGCCAGTATGCTGTGTCTAGCACAAAGTCTTGTATCCAGTGGAATGGGAATTCCACTTGATTTTTTTTTTTTTTTTTTTTTTACTGGATGAATGAATAAACAAATAAATAAATGGAAAATGCCTAAGAAGTGTTAACAATAAGTCCATTTAAAGACTGGTTGAGCTTATAAAGATAAACAAGTCCAGTTAGGAAAAAAAAAAAGACCAAATCAAGTGGTATTCCCATTCCATTGGATACAAGACTTTGTGCTGGACATCTCATACACTTCAGTGTTTCCCCTCTTGATTGCACAGAACTTGTATCTTTTGGTAGAAGATTGCAGGTGAAAATACCTATCCACATTTAATTTTTTTCAAAAATAAGCTGTGGGGATATACTGTACAGCATGGTGACTGTAACAATACTGTATAATGTATTTGAAGGTTACTAAGAGAATAGATCTTCAAGGAAGGAAGAATTTTAACTATGTGAGGTGATTCTTGTTAACTAAACTTATTGTGGTAGTTATTTTATGACATATACATGTATCAAATCATTTTGTTGTAGGCATTAAACTGACACAGTGTTATATATAACATATGTCTTTAAGTCATATGGAAATTTTTTTTCAAAATGAAAAATTTACATCTTGACCTATTGTGTTTTATATTTTTAAAATATTGCAAGAATATTAGATGAAGACTTTAAAATGAAAAAGGTAAACCCACTTCCCTATCACAATAGTATTACAAAATGTTTTTGTCTTTATGTTGCTTTCTATTCCTTTTCAGCTTATTTTTTAAATTAGACATCAAATAGCAAGTATAAACATCTAGATGGTATTTAAAATTTTTCAGGTGATTGATAACCTACTTCACCGCCTGCAGTTGTCCTCTCATTACAAAAGCAAACCTATTAGCATAGTAATGCCCATCAGGTAAATGGAGTTTTGCTTCATGAACAAGAGCAGTAGGTGTAATTGCTAAAAAGAACATTTGGACTGTAGATATAAGTGCCAGGAAGGAAATGAGTTCCATATTTAATATTTTCTCTGTGTATGTGCAAATTCACTCACCTTTTTGAGCTGAACAGGAGAAGGAAATACTGTGATATCCATTTGTGTGAGGAGCTTAGTGACTTTGTGGCTTTGTAAATATTTTCTTCAGATTTATTGATGACCGTTCTGACTAGTGTGAGGTAATACCTCATTGTAGTTTTGAATTTCTCCAGTAGTTAATGATGTTGAGTATCTTTTCATGTGCCTCTTAACCATCTGTATGTCTTCTTTAGAGAAATGTCTATTTAGGTCTTCCATCCAATTTTTTATTGGATTGTTTTTTTGATGTTGAGCTGCATGAGACTATTTGTATATTTTGGAGATTAAGCCCTGGTCAGCTGCTTCTTTTGCAAATATTTTCTCTAGTTCTGAGGGTTGTCTTTTCGTCTCGTTTATGATTTCCTTTGCTGTGCAAAAGCTTTTAAGTAAGGGTAGAGTAAATCGGGGGCTTCCCTGAAGGCTCAGATGATAAAGAATCTGCCTGCAATGCAGTAGGCCCAGGTTCGATCCCAGGGTTGGGAAGATCCCTGGAGGAGGGCATGGGAACCCTCTCTAATATTCATGTCTGGAGGATTTTATGGACAGAGGAGCCTGGTGGGCTACAGTCCATGCGGTCACACAGAGTCAGACACGACTGACACTACTCAGCAGCAGCAGCAGGATGAATTGGGAGATTGGGACCGACATATATACAATACTGTGTATAAAATAGATAAATAACGAGAACCTACTGTAGCACAGGGAACGCTGTGCTCTGACGTGACCTAAATGGGAAGGAAATCCAAAAAAGGGGGATGTATGTATGCATGTATCTGATTCACTTTGCTGTATATCAGAATTAACACAGCACTGTAAAGCAATTATACTTCAATAAAATTTTTAAAAACATTTTCTTCGGATTATATCCATCTACTCTACAGTTATTATATTAAAATTAACACAAAGAAAATGAAAGCTCCTCCATGCCACTGTCTGGACATACAGTCCAGCTCTTTCTTAGGTAGCACCCTAATTGATTTTCACAGCTGTGTCTCTCTGGATTGTTTGGATTTTGTAATGTACTTGTAGGCCTATTGTAATGAAATATAATAAAGGTATATTTGGGGAGAAAGTAGGGGCACAACCGTGGGCTTCCCAGGTGGCACAGTGGTAAAGAATCTGCCTGCCAGTGCAGGAGAGGAAGATCCTCTGGAGGGGGAATGACAACCCACTCTAGCATTCATGCCTGGAAAATTCTGTGGATGGAGGAGCCTGGCGGGCTACAGTCCACAGGGTCACGAAGTGTCAGAGACGACTGAGCAACTGAGCACAAAGACATGAACATAACTGTATTATTTAGGATTTTCTAAAAAGTTTTATTGAAATATAGTTAATTTACAATGTTGTATTAGTTTCAAGTGAACAGCAAAATGATTCAGGTATACATATATATATTCTTTTTCAGATGCTTTTCCCTTTTAGGTTATTACAAGATATTGAGTTCCCTGTGCTATACAATAGAACCTTGTTGATGATCTATTTAGGATTCTTTTTAACAGTGTATCATGTAAAATTATGCATAGTCAACCCTTCACAACATACAGAAAATAGCAGTTTCCTATGTTCTACTTAATAATTGCAGTAGGCTTGCCAAGGCATCTCAAAATCCTGCAGAAGTGGAATTTTATGTTGTTCGCAGTTGTATCCCTCAGATCTAGAGCAGTTCCTGAAGGAGGAGTCTAATCTTTGTTGTTCAATATAGAGGTTACTGGTGAAGATAATTTCATTAAACTAAGAGTGAAAATAGAAATAAAAGAGAAACAATTTAACTGCACTGCAGAAAAAAAATCAAGGAATCAGTTCAGTTCCAATTGGCTCCATGAATTGGCTCTGGCAAAAGCTTAGTCAATGAAAATTCATCAATGTTGATGCAAACTGTTGAAAGCACCAGTATTCATAAACACAAATAATAACATCTCGAATGTCACAACAGGGGGCTGAAAACCTTCTGTACTCAAACTAGGAAGAGTGCTGGCTGTCATTGAACCCAGCAGCTAGATCCAAAACCGTTCATCCAAACTGTGTGTACCTTTTCATAACTGCATTCCAACCATCAAATGTAACGCATTGTTCCATGAACGACCTGCACAGTAAGATAATTTATTTATTCAATACCTGTCCCCATTCTGGTGGGCATCTGGATCACTCTTTGTAGAGTCGTGTGGCATACACCACAGGCGATGGGGAGTTGTCTGCTGGCAGAGGCCAAAGAACAGGGGTTTTGAAGACAGATGGTCTAAATTTAAATCACAGCTCTAATAAGTCAGAGAAGAAGAAATAGCGTATGGTATCCCTTATATGTGGAACCTAATAAGGAATGATTCAAATGAACTTATAAAACAAAGAGACTCACAGTCTTAGAGAACAAACTTATGGTTGCTGGTGAGAAGGGATGAGAGGAAGGGATGTTAGGGAGTTGGATGGACATGTACACTCTGTTGTATTTAAAATGGATGACCAAAAAGAACCTACTTATAGCACAGGGAATTCTGTTCAATGTCATGTGCAGCCTGGATGTGAAGGGAGTTTAGGGGAGAATGGATACATGTGTGTGTACGGCTGAGTCCCTTTGCTGTCCCCCTGAAACCATCACAACACTCTTAATTAGTTATACCCCCGATACAAAATAAAAAGTTGAAGAAAAAAACCTGTTTAAAAAATATTTAAATCACAGCCCTGTCATTTACAAACATGTGACCTTGGACAGGTAATCTAACCTCCCTTAGTTTGTTTTGTTGACAATTAAATCTCTTCATAATAAAATAGTCAGTATGATCATATGAACAGGTACTTGGGATTTACAGGTCACTGACGTTCCATCAGGGCTGTGGTTATATGTGAAGGAATCCAGACAGTTATTGAATAAATGGCTTTGATCGTAGAATCCTAGAATTATAGAGCCTCAGCAGACGTCAGAAATCTAAGGTATCTTTTTGCTCCATCGCTGGCAGTGCATCAAAAAAGAGTCAACCTAAAATTCACACATGCATTTGGTGTTACATGAAGTTCATTTTTGTGCTTATATTAAAAGGTAATATTTGATAAATCTAACTTTCCCGCATTCACCTATTTTAATTTCCCTTTGTCCTTTGTTATCTTGGCCCACTAAAGCTGGTCTGTGAACCATGACAACACAGTTAAAGAAATAGGCTTAGTTTCCTGGCCACGACCAGACATTGTCACAGGATGATGTCTTCCTTGTGCGTGTGCAGAGCTGTTAATTATTCTTCTTCAAGAAATAATGACATGCCAGGGCATGAAACCTGGGGCCACTGTCTTTATTCAATTAGGCAAGAGTGAACTTGCACGTGCCCATGCATAAAGAATAATCACTTCGTGTAACTGAATGTTGGTTTTGGTGTGCCTGTTCCCCAATGAGGCAGCATCTAGAAGGATCAAAAGGCGATTTATTCCAAAACAGTCTGTGCAAAGGGGCCCAGGTGTGTGCCACATTGCATCTTCATTTTACATTTCATCCTGAGACTCAATTAACAAGCCTGTTATTCTTTTATTAAAATCACTTTAAAAAATTAAGGCAGAAGGATTTTTATGATACCAGAGAGCAAGCCATGTAATCAACTGTGCCCCACGTGTGTTTGTTCCCTGTTATAGTCCTGATCTGAGGCTCATGATACTAATCTAGGGGATTGCTGGGGCTAAGAGGCCATGAATCCTGAGGAAATTTGTTAACCCCCTCAGCACACACCCATCCACCAACACACACACCAACATACCCACCCACATCCACCCACACCCATACCGACACACACCCCCCCCACACCCCCACCCCCACCCTCTCTGTTTCAGGGCTGAGTGTAACATCACTTCAAAGCTTTTCATCCTGCTGGACCTGAGCCCAGCCAGGGAACCCGGCCTCTCCTCTGACACACAGAAGTTTCTGCCTTGTTGGGAAGGTCCTTTGTCCTGAAAGCTGAAACTCTTAACTTGGGATCAACATGGAGTTAGAGTTTGGGGGGACCTGTATATGTGCCGTCACTTCAGTCATGTCCGACTCTTTGTGACCCTATGTAAGGACTATAGTCCACCAGGCTCCTCTGTCCATGGTATTCCCCAGGCAAGAATACTAGAGTGGGTTGCCATGTCCTTTTCCAGGGGATCTTCCTGACCAGGGATCTAACTCTTACCTCCTGCATTGCAGGTGGATTCTTTACCACTGAGCCACCAGCAAAGCCCAGGGGAGGGGGGAGAACTATGAATCCCCTGAAATGATTCGTATACTTTTCTAGGAAGAGGATCTTTTTGTGTTCATGACTGGGAAAAGATCAAGAAACAGAACTATTCTAGCTTTGCTCTCATCTTTTGACACCCAAGGATGTTGGAAGAAACTTGGTCTTGGGAGTGAGATGGATTTCTATTTGGATTGTTTCCAATAGATTTAGCTGTGTAACCTTGGGCAGGCTATGAAATCTCTCTGAAACTCTGTTTTCTCAAATATAAAGCAAGGATAAGAATGCCCATTTTAAGGTTGAAGTGACTGGTAGATTTAATAACAGTAAGTAATTTTTATTCTTCTTCCTTCTATGAATAAAATGAAAGCAAGTATCTGTTCTATCTTGTTCCTTGTCGTGTCTTTTCATGACAGTGCCTTGCACATAGCAGACTCTCAAGTGTTGGTTGGATGGATAACTGGATGGATGGAGTGCCTTGGTTTGATACCCAGATGAACTTGGTCTACTTCCTTAAAGCACTGATTTTCTTTTTTTTTTTCCCCCCAATTATTTTTATTAGTTGGAGGTTAATTACATGATTTTCTAAGAGAAATCTTGGTGCTGGAATTGGCCTTGCTTAGACCCTTCCAAGACCCATGCTCCATGTCCTATGCAAAAGTCTTGTAGTATCCATATTCTGGATACTACAAGATTGGATCTCATTATCCCATGCTTTAAATCATGGTCTCTGCTGGGCCTTTGTCTATATCAGGGCTGGGCAAACTAGCCAGCAGACCAAATCTGGTCTGTTGCCTGTTTTTGGAATGTAGCCGTGCTCATTTTTCAACATGTTGTCTATGACAGATTTGGGCTATAGCAGAGTTGAGTACCTAGCACAGAGGTCATACGGTCTTCGATGCTTGATGTAATTTTTATCAGCCTCTTTTTCCCTAAAAAGTTCTCCAACCCCTGATAGACATTTCCTGTACTTTTTAACCCTGCAGGGTTGGTCTTAAGATGCTTTTTCTATGGATTGTGAAGCTAAGATTAACAGTTAAGTGTCTTGACTGAGATTGCACAACTTTAGAATTGTTAAGGTTTCAGTCCAGATCTGTGTGATTCCACAGCCCATAGTTTTTCCACTAAATGATGATATGTCGCAATAAGGCCAAATCCTAGCCGAACCAGTTACATCTCCCAGTTCTTCCTGGTGCCCGTGACTGGCTTGGGGAGCACTTCAGTGGTTCCTGGGAATCGTGGTGGGACCTGGCAGTGCTGGCGTTTATCAGTAGTCCAGTTCCAATTTGCAGTATAAATTGTGTGAGTTTACGAGTAGGTAAGGGAGTGTGATGAGATTTCAAGGACTAATACTGTTGATGGCAGAGCAGGATGGGCATGCTGCAGTTTATCTGCAAACACACTA
Organism: Dama dama; assembly: GCF_033118175.1. Lineage (NCBI taxonomy): Eukaryota > Metazoa > Chordata > Mammalia > Artiodactyla > Cervidae > Dama > Dama dama. The sequence continues at coordinate 30,867,386 of NC_083706.1, forward strand.
CTGCTCCCCAGAGCGCAAGGGTTTCAGCATTCTAGGAAGATCCTTGTTACTGCTGAATGTGGCATCCACTCTTGTTTGATCCCTTGGTGAGAAATATGTAATATTTGTGCATTTTCAGCACACAGCCACTCAACAGAGACTGTCCCTGCTCCAGACTATGAGACTATAGGAGTTTCGGGCCTCCTTGTCTGCCCACAGCTACCATGCCCTCATTGGCAGATCTGACTGCAAAAATTTGAGACAAAATTCTTTCACAGTCAGTTAATCCTGGTGGAAATTTGATTGTTTCAAGGATTTACAGATGAACTTCTATAGTTCTTCTGTTGATACTCAATCAGCCCATTATTCGGGGCTTCCCAGATGGCACAGTGGTGAAGAATCTGCCTGCTAGTGCAGGAAACACGAGAGACATGGGTTCAATCCCTGTGGCGCGAAGATCCCCTGCAGTAGGAAATGGCAACCCACTCCAGTATTCTTGCCTGGGAAATCCCACAGAGAAGCCTGGGATGCTACAATCCATGGGGTTGCAAAGAGTTGGACATGATTGAGCACGAGCACAGTGAGCCCATTATTACTAATTCTCACTTGATTTCCACACTTCCAATTAATTTTTCCAAGCTTATAAACTGGTTATGATTAAACAACAGAAATAAAATTGGGAAAATTAGCTATTCTTGCTTTCGCTTGACTGCATAGCAATGCTTGCCTTATAAGCGAGACAAGCTGAAGATCATGATAACAGTGAGAAAATTATAGCCACCCAACTGGAAGTGACCCCGTTGGGTAATTTATCCACCTGTCAAAGGATGTACTAATGAAAAATGGTTATACTGTGAATCAATTGTCATATGAAATGGGGTACTGTCACTTTGGGTTAGTAAGGGGACAGTGAGAAGGATCAGGAAGGCAAAATGTTCTTTCTGATAGCCTGGTATTGTTCTTTGTGGCCAGCATTAGGGGGAGTGTCTGGGTCTGTCTCCATCTGTCATGGAGCTGCTGATGGAGGATTCCACGGAAAAACTGCAGGGTGGACAGGAAGGAATCGGAGCTATGATTAACTTTCTGTTTCACCGTGTTCTACGTCAGTGACGCTTTTTCCCCTAAAGACAAAATCGTGTAATCTTACCCTGTGGCTTTCACAGTCTCTAAAGTCAATGAATTTTTCAGTTTATGCTGAAAATATAAAAGAGACAAAATGAGGCTGCTCTGATTTAAGTGAAGGTGGAGGAGCCTGGTAAAATTAAGTAACATTTCATTTGTTGTGCCAGCGTAACTCTGTGGGGAAATAATGGGTTGATTAAAATTCGTGGTCTGTTGTTTAATTATTTAGAGTGAATGCTTCTTACAGAAAAATGTTTCTCTTTGTAGTCCTCTTGGTTTATTCCTGATATATTTTAGTGCCCACTTATTTTTTTTCTTAAACTTCAAAATATGCAAGTAGCTCTCAACCTTTTTTTCTTTTTGTCTTTCACTTGATGTCAGGTACTTCTCATGGGTCCAAGCTGTTGATGGTTTGATTGTATTTCTGCCTTGGAAGCATGTTTATTAAGCCCCATCACAAAATTTAGGTCACCCTGATGGAGACTAAAGAACTAATTCAAAAATTATAGGTAGGGCTTCCCTGATGGTTCATTGGTAAAGAATCTGCCTGCCAGTGTCGATGTGGGTTTGATCCCTGGTCCAGGAGGATCCCACATACCGTAGGACAACAAGGCCTATGCTCCACAACTGTTGAGCCGTGCTCTGGAGCCTGGGAGCTGCGACTACGGAGCCCACGTACCGCAACTACTGAAGCCCACTCACCTAGAGCCTGTCCTTTGCAACAGGAGAAGCCACCGCAGTGAGAAGCCTGCACACCACAGCTAGAGGGTAGCCTCCACTTGCTTCAACAAGAGAAAAGCCCGTGCAGCAATGAAGACCCAGCACAGACAGAAATAAATACATAAAAATTTTAAAAAGCTTTAGCTGATTAAAGAACACTGTGAATTGGGGAGAAATTGACAAGTGTATCAAATTTCAATTTATATTGATGAGGCAGACTAGTCCAGGTGATGATGCCCTCACTTGCTAGGTCGGGGAGAGGTCTGAGCAAAGGCATAGAAATCTGTATAAACAGTGCTCTCTAGGGTTACACACCCCAGGTGTACTGAATACAGTTAATTATATTACTTTGGGAAAGAGCAAGGCATGTTCATGGCCTGGTAAGGGACTTATCATATGATGACTAGTTCACCAAAACAATTGTTTGAGAGTCCTTGTGTGTGTTCTCTCTATAGCTATCTGAAGAAGGCGAGCTGCTGGTACGCTATGGTTTCTGCACGGCATTTTTGCTGTTTTTTTCACTCCAGGTGCAGTTTGATTACTGGTCACAGTTCGGTGTATATGTGTGGTGGCGTTTGGGGGTGGGTGTACGTAGGCTTGCATCCTTTGGCTGCCAGCCTTGCTGAGCTCACATATGGTCCGTTTTTATGTGTTGCCAGGGAGAAATGCTTGCTGCCCCTCCAGTTGGCTTTGGAATCCAAGAATGTGAAACTGGCTCAACATGCCTTGGCAGGGATACAGGTACCGTATACAATACATCCTGTTCTTACCCCAACAGGATGAGAGAAATGGACAGACCACCGTGGCATTGAAAGAGGAAATAGTTACCATTCTAAATTGTAGCTGTTTCAAGGCCCTGACAGAAATTGATTGAACTGTGTAATAACCATAGAGGATAACGATTTTCTTTTCTTTACCAGCAATTCTCTGTGCGCAGCGTTATCTTGCTGAGCATATATGGTCAGACTCTTGGAGACTCAGCTAAGCCCACATAGCGATGAAATATTTTTTATGACACCTAACTTTTAGGAGAGTAAGGGACTCCAAGAGAGACACCTCAAGTTCTGTACCAGCTCAAATCTTATATGCATCCAACATCTCTGGTTCTGTGTCATGAGCAGTGATGGTAAGCTGGAAAGATTCTGGTTTGTTTTCTAGTCTATGGTTAAGTTGGCGAATGTTTTGTTTCCAGAATGAGATTGGGAAGAGAAAAGAAATTTGGTCTAATCAGAAAAGTCAAATTGTGCAAATATGCTTCCTTCCCTGGACATTTGTTCATTCTGTTTTGCACTGTATGTAATAGGTCTAATTCCAAAGGTGCAAAGTTGTTGGCTGCATAAATACACGGACTTTTTTAAAAGGATTTTAAAAATTAGAATACATTGCTTTATATGTTGTGTTAGTTTCTGCTTACAACGAAGTAAATCAGTCATAGGTATACATATATCCCCTCCCTCTTGGACCACCCTCCACCCCACCCCCTCATTCCACCCCTCTGGGTCATCACAGAGCACTGAGCTGAGCTTCCTGGGCGTCACAGCAGCTTCCCACTGGCTCTTTTACACATGGATAAGGATGTGGTTCATACACAATAGTATTATTCAGCTACTAAAAGGAACAAAATGGGATCATTCATAGAGATGTGGATGAACCGAGAGTCTGTCATACAGAGTGAAGTCAGTCAGAAAGAGAAAAGCAAACATCATATATCAATGCATATATGTAGAATCTAGAGAAAATGGTACAGATAAACCCTGACTTCTTAAGTGGTTTGGTGGCTGAGTGACAAGCACCGTGGAGTTCAAGCCTGCCGGGGGTTCTTCCAACATGGCCATGGATTGGTAGCATTGTTGGGTGTCTTTTCACATTACTGTTTCATAGTTTGCTCTTTAAGTTTAGAGAGGTCTCTAATACGTTTTCAGTGTCAATAAATATGAAAGAATAAGAAAATTATGACTGTTTTTCCCTTAGTGGATTAGAGAATATATATTTCAATATGCAGTGACATTAGGAGTTTTTAAACATTAAAAAAATTAAACAGTTATTAAAAACTCTTTGCTTTTCTCCAAAGTGACTGTAAAAATGAATAGAAGTTTGTTTCAACCTGCCACTTATGTTCTCTTTTCTCTAGTATTACATAGATTTTCCATTTAGGTTTTTTATTTTTTAACCCTCAAACTCTGTAAGTCACAGTCTCATGTTTTCATGGGAACTTCACTGACATGGGGAGCTGGGCATCTTCCTCTCAGCATCCCTTGTGACCTCCCATTAACAAGTGAAATTCGCTCAGTTGTGTCTGACTCTTTGCCACCCCGTGGACTATACAGTCTATTGAATTCTCCGAGCCAGAATACTGGAGTGGGTAGCCTTTCCCTTCTCCAAGGGATCTTCCCAACCCAGGGATCTAACCCAGGTCTCTCACACTGTAGGCAGATTTTTTACTAGCTGACCCACAAGGGAAGCCCAAGAATACTGGAGTGGGTACCCTATCCCTTCTCCAGTGGATCTTTCTGACCCAGGAATCGAACTGGGGTCTCCTGCATTGCAGGTGGATTTTTTTTACCAACTGAGCTATCAGGGAAGCCCTCCCGTTAACTTCTAAGGCTTTTTTAAAAGAGTTTTCTAGTCTTTATTACTTTAAGTAAAAACAGGGTTTTGTATATGAACTAACTCTGGGCTGCCCTGCATAGTCAAAAAATTCTTTTGAGTGGACACTTCAGAGATATTGTGGGTTCAGTCCCCAATCACCGTAATAAAGCAGATATTACAGTAGACTGAGCCACATGGATTTTGCATTTTCCCAGTGCATATAAAAGTTATGTTTATGCCATACTGTAGTCTCTTAAATGTGCAGTAGCATTATGTCTAAAAAAAGTACATACCTTAACTAAAAAATACTTTCTTGATAAAAGAAAATGCTAACATCATCTGAGCCTTCAGCCAGCTATAGTAGTAACATCAAAGAACACTGATTGCAAATCATTGTAACAAATAGAGTAAAAATAAAAAAGTTTGAAATATTGCAAGAATTACCAAAATGAGACACTATGTGACTAAATACTATTGGGAAAATGGTGCCAATAGACTTAACTGACACACAGTTGCCACAACCCTTCAATTTGTAAAGAAACATGATACTTGTGAAGGGCAATAAAGCTAAGTGCAATAAGATGAGGTATAGCTGTAGAGATGAATTCAAGGAGTCATAAGAAGGTTTGAAATATGTGTTTTCTGGATCTTCAGTGGCATTCAGCTACAAGAGGGAGTCATTACGCTGGATGAATCAGAATTCCAAAAATTCTTCACGGTTGCAACCCCATGCTGCATCCGACAAGGGCAAATTTAACAGGGATAAATATAAAATCCATCCTACTCTGGGGTCTCAAAAATCAATTGCCCCAGGACAGATTGGGGAAGAACAGCTTAATTGCAGCCCTTGAGAATGAGGTTTCTGAGTGAGTCAGCGTAAAATGTGCTGTGACTTACAACTAAGCTAATTTGATCTGAGAGTGTGATTAAGCTTCTGTATTACTGTTTTTTGTTTGTTTGTTTTTTGGTTTGATTTTAAGCAGTAAACACATTTAATTGTCTCATACAACTAGAATTCTAGAGGTAAACAATTCCAGGTTTGAAATAGGAGAGCAATGGCCACCAAAGACTGCATTTCTTTCCCTCTTGCCATCTTTTTTATTGTTATTATTTTTAAAAGGCTATTTTAGAGCAGTGTTAGATTGACAGTAAAATTGAAAGGAGGGTGCAGAGATTTCCCACATACTCCCTCCCCCTACACATGCATAGCCTCACCCATCATCACTCCCGGAACGATACTTAAAAAAAAAAAAACAAAGATAAGGCTACATTGATACGTCCTCATCACCCAGGGTCCATATGTTTACCTTAGCATGCCCTTTTGGGTGCTCCTGCTCATTGCTATCAGACCACCCTTGAAGTGTTGCATTCACTGGAGGCCAGTTGAGGAGGAAAGTGTCTGAAACCATGTTATGTGGAGAATGTTTGATGGCACCCAAGGAGGTTTAGTGTGGAGAAGAAGAGATTTAGGTGGAGTTCATCGCTGATCGGGTATTTTAGAAACTTAATCTGTGTGGCTGCAGGTATAACTAGGGCATACAAATTGTAGGCAAGGAGGGTTTGGTTCAATTCATAAAGGATTTTATGAAAAATGAGTTGTTTTCAAGTAGAGGAGAGCTGTCCTGTGAGATGTAATGCCTTCTGGGAAACCTCATGAAAATGACTGTCTTCTTGTTTCTGTTTTTGTGGGATTGATTTTCTGATGAAAATATATTAAGATTTGTAGATTCGTGAATAATTCCTGGGTAAATGATAGCTCACATTAGGAAGTACAAATGTGACCGATCAACCTGTGTATAAAACCTCCTTTCCTGTGACAAAGCTTCATTCAGAAAGGGTGTGTGCAAACGTGCCTGTTGTGAGAAGCTGGATTCCCCTTGGCGCATTCATCTTCCTTCCCCACCCACCAAACGACTTATTTGGCCACCACATTAGAATTTCACTTCATAAAATTTACAGTAAATTATCTAATAGCAGGATAAAGCCTTTGCCAAAAACCATTTTCCAAAGGCATGATGCATTTTTCTTTTTAATGGCACAGAGCGGAAACTCCTTCCTAATAGCCTCCAGCTACATGCCTCCCAAGTAAGAAACGTTATCCGTAGGACATACTAGGCTACAGCAGAATAAGGCAGCGGGGGAAAGCCTGCCTGTGATCACTGTCTGGTGCCTCTTTACAGAAGCTCCTGGCGGAAGAGAGGTTTGTATCCATGGAAACGGACTCTGATGAGAAGCAGCTGCTCAATCAGATCCTGAATGCTGTGAAAGTGACGCCTTCCCTCCACGAAGATCTGCAGGTGGAAGTGATGAAGGTGGGTTTGACGCACTCTCAGCTTGCGTCACTGTGGTGGAAACGAATTGCTGACCCTCATTGTTATCTTAAAGATGCCTCTATGTGGTGGTCACTTGACCACCACTTGTGGACTATATGATTATTATCCTTGCTTGTGGTCCCCCAGAATAACCTTGATTGTGGAACAGAAATGACAACTAAGTAAAAAGCTTTACTTGGTTTATAGATTTCAATAAATCTGTAAGATTTTTGGCCTGGTCCTGCATATCAAATATTGTTAAATAGATTTATGACCTTTTGAGAAAATGTACAGGAGTAGTTCCAGCTTGGGGTAGACCTGATCATTCTGGGCATTCTCTCTGCCTCTATATGTTAAAGCAAAGACCTAATGACATATATTAATGCTAAGTACAATAGTCAATTTAAGGAAAGGAAGCTCATCCTTTGAAGCCATATAAGAATCACATCTTTATTTGCATCCTCACATTCTGTGAACCTTATCTCCCTCATTCTAATTACCGTCTCCCTTTGGGGGGTGGCATCTCTCTCTCCCCTTTTCCCTTTTTCCCCTCCTTTGAGAGCCACCATAATTGGGAGCCTCTTATATAGACTCAGGGGTGTGTTGTATCCCATAAGTGAACAGTGAGTTGGGCAGAAAAGGATGGAAATCTCTAGCCTAGAATAGCACCTTGGTCAGAGTAGTACGGCTGGAACCCATGAGCTGGACACAACATCTGTCCATTTCCTCCCTAGAGGAGTGTGCCCTATTGGTGGTTAATTTAGTATAGTGATTAAGAGTTCAGACTTTGAAGCCAGCCTGTCTGGGCATTCTAGTTGGACTTCCTTGAACAGATTCCTGAACCACTCTGTGCTTTGGTCTCCTCATATGGAGAATGAGGTAAATAGTTTAACTCAGTCATTCAGTCGTGTCCGACTCTGCAACCCCTAGGACTACAGCACGCCAGGCTTCCCTGTCCATCACCAACTCCTGGAACTTCTCAAACTCATGTCTATTGAGTCGGTGATGCCATCCAATCATCTCATCCTCTGTCGTCCCCTTCTCTTCCCGCCTTCAATTTTTCCCAGCATCAGGGTCTTTTCTAATGAGTCAGTTCTTTGCATCAGGTGGCCAAAGTATTGGAGTTTCAGCTTCAGCACCAGTCTTTCCAATGAATGTTCAGGACTGATTTCCTTGAGGATTGACTGGTTGGATCTCCTTGCAGTCCAAGGGACTCTCAAGAGTCTTCTCCAAAACCACAGTTCAAAAGCATCAATTCTTCTTTATAGTTCAACTCTCAACTGAGCTTTCTTTATAGTTCAACTCTCACATCCATACATGGCTACTGGAACAACTATAGGTTTGACTAGATGGACCTTTGTCAGCAAAATAATGTCTCTGCTTTTTAACATGCTGTCTAGGTTGGTCATAGCTTTTTTTCCAAGGAGCAAGCGTCTTTTAATTTCATGGCTGCAGTCACCATCTGCAGTGATTTTGGAGTCCCCCAAAATAAAGTCTATCACTGTTTCCCCATCTATTTGCCATGAAGTGCTAGGACCAGTTGCCATGATCTTCGTTTTTTGAATGTTGAGTTTTAAGCCATCTTTTTCACTTTCCTCTTTCACTTTCATCAAGAGGCTCTTTAGTTCCTCTTCACTTTCTTCTATAAGGGTGGTGTCATCTCCGTATCTGAGGTTACTGATATTTCTCCCGGCAGTCTTGATTCCAGCTTCTGTTTCATGCAGCCCAGCATTTCGCATGATATACTCTTCATAGAAGTTAAATAAGCAGGGTGACAATATACAGCCTTGACGTACTCCTTTCCCGATTTGGAACCAGTCTGTTTTTCCATGTCCAGTTCTAACCATTGCTTCTTGACCTGCGTACAGATTTCTCAGGAGGCAGGTTAGGTGGTCGGGTATTCCCATCACTTGAAGAATTTTCCACAGTTTGTTGTGATCCACACAGTCAAAGGCTTTGGCATAATCAGTAAAGCAGAAGTAGATGTTTTTCTGGAACTCTCTTGCTTTTTCGATGATTCAGCGGATGTTGGCAATTTGATCTCTGGTTCCTCTGACTTTTCTAAATCCAGCTTGAAGTTCATGGTTCACATACTGTTGAAGCGTGGTTTGGAGAATTTTGAGCATTGCTTCAGTAGCGTGTGAGATGAGTGCAATTGTGTGGTAGTTTGAGCATTCTTTGGCATTGCCTTTCTTCGGGATTGGAATGAAAACTGACCTTTTCCAGTCCTGTGGCCACTGCTGAATTTTCCAAATTTGCTGGCATATTGAGTGCAGCACTTTCACAGCATCATCTTTTAGGATTTGAAATAGCTCAACTGGAATTCCATCACCTTCACCTCCACATCACCTCCATCAGGGGGAAATAGTAGCCCCTACCTAATAGGACCATTGTGAGGATTAAATAAGTGATAGTTGTTAGTGATAAGGAACTTAGCATAGTATCTGGCCCAAAGCAAGTTCTTTAGACGTGCTCTTTGTTACTTCTTCTTTTCCTGCTACTTCTGCCACCACTACCTACTGCTGCCGAGTCATCATCTCAGTGGGTGGGTCTAGGAATATTCTTATATGCAGTAAACCTTGAGAATGTCTGAGCTACCTAATCTTTAAGATCTCTTTGTCTTTAACTCTCTTTGATTCTGGAATGTCTGGTTTTGCCTTATCCTTTGACATACGTCGGGCCGCTGTGCTTTCCTAGGAGCCCAAGAGTAACCATCTCTAGATTTGCTTGACTTCTCTGCTACCTCTGTGCCACCACAAGGTCAGCAGCCACGTCCATCACTTTTACAACTTTCAAGTTAAGTCTCTTTATCCTTCTTCCACTAAAAGATCTCCAAATACTGAAGGTTGAGCGTTGATGTCACACTAAGAGACACACCTCGCAGATTTCTTATTACTCTGGAAATTCTCCCAGGAGTACAGCTTTTCATGGAATATAGGAATTTGCGTTAAAAATCAAAATGAGAAAGTACCTATTCTTCTAGGAACTATGGAGGAGCAGAATGTTTAATGGTTATGTCAACAGAAACACCTGTTTTGAAAACATACTTGCTTTCTAATTCCAGCCCAGTGGTACCTTCTGCCAGCCTTGCTGAAGACAGGAGTTGACACATGTTAGCTCTGCTGGAAACCCTGGAAAGCCAGTCTTTATGGACTTTCTAATGACACCATGCTAGACAGTGGTGCTTGTAGTAATGTCTGGAAATAGATCAGACATTGTCAGAAAAGAGGAAAACAATCATCTGGGTTGCGATTCTTCACAATTAGGTTTCCGAAACTTTTAAAAGAAGAGGGCCTTTGGTACATGCTTTTGTTTTTAGAAACTTTGTGAAAGTTGCTCAGCTGTGTTCAACTCTTTGCGACCCCATGGACTGCAGCCTGCCAGGCTCCTCTGTCCATGGAATTCTCCAGGCCAGAATACTGGCGTGGGTAGCGTTCCCTTCTTCAGGGGATCTTCCCAACCCAGGAACTGAACTCCAGTCTCCCACACTGCAGGCGGATTCTTTACCAGCTGAGCCACCAGAGAAACCCAAAAATACTGGAGTGGGTAGCCTATCCCTTCTCCAGGGGATCTTCCTGACCCAGGGATCGAACTGGGGTCTCCTGAATTGCAGATGTATTCTTTGCCAGCTGAGCTAATGTTTTAAAAACTTAAACATTAGAGTTGGGAAAAATATTTCAAGCTAATTTTTTAGCATCAAATGAAACTTTGGAGAAGGTGGTCTGACTTTGAGAGCCCACAGGTGAGGGTTCCATGACCATTTCTGATTCCTGAGATTTGAATTACTTGTTTGAGTATAAAGACATATACAAACAATAGCATTTGGGGCTTAGAAATAAGTTTTATACCCTTTCTCCATGCATGAGGAATTTCTATACCAACTTCAGTCATCCTTAGATGTGAGCACCCTTCTCTTGTAATTCTGTAATGCTTGTCATGACCAAAGTAAAAACTTTAACACAAGGACTTGTTTTGCTAATATCATTACCACATGAAAATGCTTTTACCACTTTTTCTTCCCAAAGTAGAGACAGAAATAGAGAGAAATATGAATTGGATGAGTCCTCAGAGGGAATGACTGAATTCCATTACATATGGAGGATATATTAACTTATTCTTGGTGTTTCTGCATAACTCATTCTGACAGTCAATGATCTAAACTAGATATTTCTTATAAAAATTCTCTAGTCATATTACAGAAATATATTGTAGGACAATCTTTTAAAATGTGATATGGTAGACCTTTTCAAATAATGGTCTGAGCATACCATTCAGGACAGATAAAGCCGCACCATGCAGTTTTTCTTTCTTTCCAAACATGGCACAGTACATTTTTATGACAAATCGTAAATCCTGTTTTTCAGGAAACTGTATCATACATTTTACTCACATATTGCTATCTGCTAGTGTTTATAAACATGAGAAATTGAATCATGTCACATTCTTAGAAGTGTGCAGCAATTGTATTAAATTCCTGGGGAGAAAATAATATGGTTCCCTCTTTTAGAAACTTCCGTGAGATAAAACAGGAAGCAGCTAATAATGAAACCCAAGATTATGATGGTAATGTTCTCATTAAGAAAGAAGGCTCTAGACTTTCAGTTGGAGGATTCAGAAATATCAATGATGCTTGCTTCTGACAAATTTAATAGGGATGACGTTAGATCACTTGGTTTAGGAACTGTTCTATTGAATACATGGTTATACTATCTAACAGGAGGGGGAGAAAAGACAACGTTTATTTATTGAAATGGCCATGGAATCCAAATAAAAATTTTATCACTGAGCACATAGAGTGTCAGACCTGCAGATAATCAGGAAGAGGGTTTCTCTGAAGATACATTACCTTTGAAGTGGATTAGTAGATGGCAGGGAGCCAGTTAACATTTAGGTTAAATACTTGTTTGCCTTGGTAACATTTTTCCTGTGGTGTGTGCTATTTCCATAAATGCCATGCAGACTTCATAGGAGCCAGGTACATAACTAATGACATCTCTGACTAGAGCAATTAGGACTTCCCCCCTACTTTCTGATGGATAATCTTTAGTGAGGTTATTAACTGACACAGCTGGCTGAGTCTTCAGTGACTGGAGGGAACTGTGACCGGCCTTCTGTGTCTCTCAGCATGTTAGAGATGCGAGCTGCCTATCTGGGGAGGGCAGGCCGGCTTTGTCGGTAAGAAAGGATGTGAGGCTGGATACTGAGCAAGCATTGGATGAACATTCTGTCATTAGATGTCTTACGTGCATCTTTAGATAATATAATTGAATATTGCTGAAATGCTTTACATTTTCAAAGGAGAAATGACAGGGGCCAATTTGTTAACATTTATTATGCATTAAACACTCTGATGAATACATTCACACTAGGATCACACATCTAGTGAAATGGCAGGACCGATATTCAAATTATAATTCAGCGTGGAGCCAAACGTGGGCTCTTGAACAGTGAGTTACCTTGTCTTCTGAGTTTATCCTGAAAGACAGGTGATTCCCAGTACTGTTCCCATTTTATAGATGATTGAACAGAAAAGGTAAATTACAGGCTAGTAAGGGGCAGAGCTCAGAGCGGCTCGAAGTCCCGTGTTTTCTGTATCCTTCCATGATCATGTATTCCCTCACTAGTTCTTTGAGTTAGATTCAAATACAAAGGAAGAATCAAAGTCTCTTTCCCATCAAATTAGCTCATGACTCTGTATGTGTGGTCATAGAGTTGGGGGAATGGAGAGAGAGTATCATTTATCATTGAGATATTATATTTTATAACAAAACCCAACCAGACCTCTACAGAAAATGTAAAGGTGAGTGACTTGTGGAGGAGGCCCTCACTTTCTGTAGGGCTGGTGGACATGCGTCAGGATCTCCATTTAGAACTCTGGTCTTACTGGGTAGCACCATGGCACTGAGCACCTAGGTTTGAGAGTAAGAAAGAGGCCAAATAGAAGGACCATTTCTAAATCTCCTCTCAATAATACTTTAATAACAGAGGCTTGTATTTGGGCTGTTTACCCAAATGGTTAGTTTTGATAGCCCTAATTCTGGGCATTTGGTCTTCTAGAGTGCTTTATGGAAGGAGTGATCATTAGTAAAGTTTGAGAGTGAAATGGTTGAATTGTCCTGACTTCTCATAAGCGAGGAGAAATTCCTTCTTAATCTAAAATTACCAAGACACTTTAGAAGATCTGCATCAGTTTCTAGGATGAATAAAAAAATCTGGTGTTTGGTATGTTTAGAATGTACCATTACTGGAGGTTAGCTATAGACTTACATAGTATTTCTGCACTTAATGCAAGAAAGTGTTTAAAACATGTGATTCTGTGAACTAAATGTTCTCAAGTAGCCCTCTCTCTTCCTGCTGCTAAAATCAAATGTTGGTACTCTCTTGCCTTTGTACGTGTATAGAGAAAACTGTTTTCCTCCCATGCTTCCTTACCCTTTGACATGACTACATTAAACAGGCAATAAAAATATGTGAAAAAGTCAGAAGCAAACATTGAAAATATGTGTGATTTTCCATTAAATACTTTATGCATTATTTGTTTAGATGGAGATATTTTCACTTTATCTATGAATCTCTCTTTTTTTTTTAAAGCAGGCACCACCATTTTCAAGTGCCATGCCCTTCGAGTTTGAGAGTCGCTCTGCTAAGTATTTATAAAGTTTTCCCCGTGATTTTTGGTAAAGCAGGTGTAAATGCAGAGACTTGCAGTCTTTACTGTGGATTTTCTAGAATAGGCAGTGAGGACCTCCCCCACATTTTCAGCCATTTTTTCCACAGATGCCTCCTGTCAGGCATTTGGCTGCCTGATAACTCAGTTGGTAAAGAATTTGCCTGCAATGCAGGAGACCCCGGTTGGTTTCTGGGTCAGGAAGACCCCCTGGAGAAGGGATAGGCTACCCACTCCAGTATTTTTGGGCTTCCCTTGTGGCTCAGCTGGTAAAGAATCCACCTGCAATGTGGGAGACCTGAGTTCGATCCCTGGGTTGGGAAGATCACCTGGAGAAGGGAACAGCTACCCACTCCAGTATTCTGGCCTGGAGAATTCCATGGACTGTATAGTCCATGGGGTCGCAAAGAGTCGGACATGACTGAGCGACTTTCATTTTCACTGTCGGGCGCTTGCCAGGCATGGAAGATCCCATGGTAAAGAAACAAAGAATCTTTATGTGAATGCTGGTGATGGAGATAGAAACCAAAGAAATAGATAAATACACATAAATTGTGATAAATATAAGGAAAGACAAATTTAGAAAAGTGTATTTATTGTAAGGCCTGCTGGAATGCAAGTGAAGAGGACAGAGAAGGTGGTCATTAAGAAATGACATTTAAGGGACTTCCCTGGCAGTCCGCTGGTTAAGAATCTGCCTCGCAATGCAGGCAATGCAGATTCGATCCCTTGTCAGAGAACTAAGATTCTACATGCCTTGGAGCATCTAAGTTCTGGAAGCAAAAGATGACACAGTGAAGATACCACATGCTATAGCTAAGACCTGACAGAACCAAATAAATAAGTAAATAAATAAATACTTTTTTTTAAAAAAAATGACATTTCAAACAAGTAAGATCTAAAGCATAAGATCAGGTAGGTGAGACGGATAGGGTTGGAAAAAGGGAAGGAACAAAGGAAGACTATTTGTTAGGATTCATTTCAGCTGAAACAAGGCAGGGATTTATTTTTCTTTTGCATTAGCTTAGGTCAGTATTGGCTGAACCCCATTTTCAGAGATTCTTGTATCTTGGATTATGTGTCTCCAGCCTGTGGTCCACAAGGGCTCCCCATTTCCGGCCAGAATGTCCACGCTCCAGACAACCGGCAGGAGGAAGGTGATGCCGGTCACCTCTGCTTCTGGCCAGGACTTGGTCATACGGCAGCAGTTGTAAGAAGCCTGGAGAGTGTAGTCTTTATTTTGGGCAGCCATGTGCCCAGAATGCTATTCTTGAAAAACATGGGGATCGTGTTGAGAGAGAACTGGCAGTCCGCTACCATCACTTATCACGTGAGAATCATTCTGGCTTCTCTCCCCCAGTTAGAGGCAGCTGGTGCATCCTCCCGTCCACCACCTCCTGCTTTCTTCATCACACTTTCCTCAGAGGGAGGGAGCGATGATGCATTCAGAGAGGTGTGAGGTTAGCTAAGGCTGAGGACTACCTGTCATGGGGTATTCAGGGAAACTGTGTTGTGATTTCTCCAACTAGTTAGTCCTAAACTCTTGATTCAGGCATAGTGGAAACTCACTAGTTAGTAAGTAAAAACGAATTACATACTGTTAGTATTGTTTTTATCACTTTGGTGCCTCACAGAGCATCTGGCACGCGGCTTACTAATTGCTTGCTGATTTAGTTATTGACTAATGGAGAGAGGGGAACACATGTGGTAGTTTTCAGTGGCCCATCGGGATAAATGACAAAGAAGCTAAAGCTGTGATAAATAATAATCTGAGTTCAAAGGTAAGAACGATCAACATGGATTCACACTTTAGAATCAAAGCTTCTCTTATGGCTCTGCAGGTAAAGAATGCACCTGCAGTGTGGGAGACCTGGGTTCAATCCCTGGGTTGGAAAGATCCTCTGGAGAAGGGAAAGGCTACCCACTCCAGTACTCTGGCCTGGAGAATTCCATGGACTGTATAGTATAGTCCATAGGGTTGCAAAGAGTCAGACATGACTGAGCCACTTTCACTTTCAACCTCATACATCATCAGATCCTTCTTTTTATAGGTAAATTGAAGCTGGAGTGTTCAGTTACTTGTCTGGGCTTAAACAGTTGTTGGTAGCAGGCTTGCTTTTTCAACCATTTGTGTTTTTCTGGAAAGGCTTTGTAACAAGGCTGGGAGTTGATCTGGCTTTTGGATGTCTAGTTTTGAATAGGTGAAGAACAAAACTTTGCAACCTGTGCTTAGTTGCAAGGCCAGTGTGAGTAATATGACTTCTGAAAAAGAGTGAAATATAATGAGATTAGAAATCTCTTAGAGTAACTAGGAATTCACTGAGGAATCTGTAAGTGGTCAGGTGTGTCTGAGAGAGTGACAGAATGGCCTGGTGTAACTGTCCTATGAAACGATCATTGGACGCTATTGTTTTTAAACTTCTTGTTACCTCTTTTCAAAATACCTGGTAGCAGAGTTGTAAGAGCATAGCTTCTTGAGCTTGAATGCCTGGTGACCTTGAGTGGGCAATTTATCTGTGCCTCAATTTTCTGATCTATAAAATGCACATAATAGCAGTGTATTGAACATGATGATGATGATGTTATAGTGAGTCTTAAATGAGTTAATATAAAAGAAGTTCCTGGAATACCCAGTGCATGGCATAGGGTCAGTTACTGGAAAAGAATGTGTGTAGCATGATAAGATGAACACCTCTGAATTCACTCAAATTCTGAACCAAAACTTTAGAAATAGCATTGCTTTATACATTTATTCTTATCTCTGTTCTTCCTCTTAGCCCCCTCCTATATAGCCTATAGTAGAGTAATTTTCTTCTATAGTAAAGGAAAAGAAGAGAATAAAGGAAAGGAACCATATATATTTTTGATTCCTAAAAGAGAACTTTATCATATTTACTATTGTTGAACTGGAACTTCTTACTTAAAATAATTTTGTAAATTACTATACATCAGTTATCTATCTAGATATATTTAGGGTCCTAACCAGTAACCCTGACCCCACAGTCTATAGGAAACACCCCACCATTTATCTGTGACAATGAGTTCTTGCTTTGTGCTCCAAGGCAGAGTTCATATGCTTGTTTCATCTTAGTAGGCAGAGTTTATATGATTTGGATATTCTAGAAGGATTTTATAAATTATTCAACATTTAACATATAGAGAATCAAGTAATCTTTAGCCCTTTATAAACTCTGTCTTGGGGCTTGATTGGTTTTGTCTGTAAGCCTTGAATATAAAATTATCTAACACCTCATGTGTATATGGGCAGATGATCTGAGACGAGGCACCCTTTCTGTGGAGACTCCTAGAGGAAAAGAGAAAAGGAGGTGTAAATGTGTTATCTGAAACACAGTCATGAAGTTCACTTCTTAAAAATCTAGCTTTGGAATTAGGTCAAAATAAATTTGTTACAGTTAAACTAGAAAAAATAGTTCATTGGATTTTTTAATTTATTTCACTGTGAATATATTTTCATTACCAACAGTATATAAAACCTTATAGAATTAAGAGCAAAACCAAGACAAGAATTTATAAATCTAATTTAAAAAAAAGATAAAGATGTACACAGTTGCCATAATTCAAGATAGCTATGTGTGTTATATCGGCTCCCCTTTTGGCTCAGACAGTAAAGAATCTGCCTGCAGTGTGGGAGACCCAGGTTTGATCCCTGGGTCGGGAAGAGCCCCTGGAGTAGGAAATGGCAACCCACTCCACTATTCTTGCCTGGAGAATTCCATGTGTGTGTTACAGCAGAAGAAAAGTTCAACAGGAAAATTCAGAATGAGAACCCATATTCAGCTGAACAGATCAGCATTTCAAGGAAGGGATACTCCTTGATTTGGACTTTGAAAGGTGCTTGGAATTCCTATCAGTTATATTAGGAGAGTAGGCATTCTTGAAAAGAAAGTCATGGAGATGGAAAAACACAGGGTGGAAACGGATTAGTGAGGAATAGCGGTGGATGAGTTTGAAAAGGAGGTGGAAGCAGATTCTAGAAGGTCTGGTTAGAGTAAGCGGCTGATCGTCCATAGAGATGGGAGAGTATTCAGAGTAAGCAGGAGATTGACATGTTCAGAGGTGTTAGATATTGAAGGTGGGGGGAACAGGAAGGGGTTTTGCAGGATGCTCAGAGAAGAGGCAGAGCCAAGTCAGAGGTGACGATCAGTGGTATAGCTGGTGAGTTGGTGAAAAGGGGAAAATTCAATGATTACAACCAGGAGCCAAGTTTCTGGTCAAATGATAGGTTTTAAGGAGTTAACTTAGGAAAGAGATGGTGAGTTCATATTGTCAGATATCAAAGAATTGTAATATTTTAAAAGAATAAATACAAGGAGTTTCACCTTACAGGCTTTCCAAAATAGAAAACATTCAATGTAGATCTCATCACTGTGACTAACTTTCGTATATTCACTTCTAATCATATCTATTTATATGTTTACAGTTATATTCATTGTGTATGTAGGATTTTATTTCTTGCTTTTCACTCTAGATTATAAGCATTTCCCACATGGTTATATTTATCCCCTCACAGATAATTTTAATGGTTGCATAATTAAGAATTTCAAAGCAGGAAGAAGTGTTAGCTGTTTACCATATTAGAGGCTTAGTGTGCTTGATGTGATTTTCATGAAATTGCATATATTCATTGCTGATGTTTACAAGCTGAAGTTAAGGTTTGAAACTTGGGAGAATCTTGGCTCTAAAAATACATTTGTGAGACTTCTGTTATTGTTCAGTTGCTAAGTTGTGTCTGACTCTTTGCAACCCAGGGCACTCCAGGCTTCCCTGTCCTTAACTATCTCCCGGAGTTTGCTCAAATTCATGTCCTTTGAGTCAGTGATACTGTCTACCTATCTCATCCTCTGCTGCCCTCTACTTCTTTTGTCTTCAGTCTTTCCCAGCCTCAGGGTCTTTTCCAGTGAGTCAGCTCTTTGCAACAGGTAGTCAAAGTATTGAAGGTCAGCAGCTATCCTTCCAGTGAATATTCAGAGTTGATCTCCTTTAGCATTGACTGCTTTGATCTCTCCTTGCTGACGAAAGGACTCTCAAGAATCTTCTCCAGCAACAGTTTGAAAGCATAAATTCTTTCATGCTCAGCTTTGTTTATGGTCCAACTCTCACATCCATACATGACTACTGGAAAAACCATAACTTTGACTATTTGGATCTTTGACATCAAAGTGATGTCTCTGCTTTTTAATACACTGTCTAGGTTTGTCATAGCTTTCCTTCCAAGGAGTAAGCTAAGAGTTATGTGTTTGCCAAGGAAGAGAGTTTAGAAGAGAAGATAAGAATAAGAATGGTTTGATTATTTGTTCAAGCAAATTAGCTAAGTTCATCATAATTTAATATTTACATGTGGATATCACTGGTATAGTATGTCCTAGAATTAGGTGCAAAGGGCCCATCTGATGTATATAATGAATAATAAACTTGTGGCAACAAATAAAGACCAAAATGAACTCAAGACTGATCATAAACCAATTAGTAATTTGCAGTGTTTTCCAAACTGGGAAGTCATGAGCTCTAGAAAAATCCGTTGACTAAAAAAAGACAAAAACTCTTAGAATAGCTGTTTGCCAGAATTGGGGTAAATTGAGCCAGAAAGTGATTTCTGTAATTACTTGCCACCTCAGCCTAAAGGGTTGGCCAAAATGTTCATTCAGGATTTTCCATAAGATGGTGCAGAAAAACCCAAATGAACTTTTTGGCCAGCCCAAAAAATCAATTTAAGTTGTAAGTGGTAGAATTTCCATACACTAAAATAATTTGATTCATTGTCTTTGGATCAAAATAAAGATTGGGGTTGCTGTGCCCCTGAAGCATTGTAAGTCAACCACACTTCAATTAAAAAAAAAAAAAAAAAATATATATATATATATATATAAAGATAAAACCCTTAGAAAAGTGGGGAAAAAAAAGACTGGGGTCATGGCTCAGCTCCTCCATTGTTCTCTTCAATCCAGGATCTCTGAAGCCCAGTGAAGGCTTAGTGGCTCACCCTAGGTCCTCTCTGAAAGCTCTGCATTCTAGATCTGAGGCTTTTGGAGCAGAGTGATGTAGGAATTCTCAGTTGCATCCACAAGGCATGGGTATCAGTGACCTAAGAGTGGTTCCCAACAGGGGAACATTTTGTCTCCTAGGGGATATTTGACCATGTCTGGAGACATTTTTGGTGTCACAATTAGGGAAGAGAGAGTCACTGCCATCTGGAGAGTGAGGGCCAGTGATGCTGCTAAACAGCCACAGGACAGTCCCAAAATGTCAATAGTGCTGAGGCTGAGCAACTTTGATCAAGATACGAAAAGAAAATGTGTATCTTTGGCATCCACATTTTAAATTTAGGTGATAAGAAGATGTCCTCTAAAATTATCTGTTGACTTTCGTGGCACCTGACCCCGCTCACTCTAAAGATGTGTATTCTGCCTTCTGCTGTCTGCAGAAGACTGAGCCTGCTTTGTTGTTTGTACGTGGACTGTGAGGGAAAGAATCTGTTTCTATTCATGGCTGGGGTACACTTCTAAGCAGTTCATACTCATCAGGCTATGTTCCTAGGAGGTGGACAAGCCCTGCACCCAAGAGAAAGGCATTTGATGTCAGTATTCCTGTCCTTGTCACTGAATTTTCCACCTTTGTTTTTGCTGAATTTGACAGAGTAAAAAAAAAAAAAAGAACTGGGCTGTTTCTCAAGAAAAGGAATTATGCAAATATGTTTAAGTGTATGAATTTTCAAGCCAATATACATGATAGTCCAGAAGGCAATGTACATTAAGTAACACAGCTAAATTTTTAGCCAGAACCAGAGCTGGGGTTTGAAATGTGCCTGGCATCAAGGGTTTCCAGAGTTCTCTCCAAGCGAGGGAAGGATAAGGCCTCTGTGGGCTGCACTCAAATTCTGAGTTACTTTTTTGAGCTACAGTAGGTTACTTGGTTTGACTTATAAATAACATCTGATATTTGGAAAAGTGAAACTACCATCACCTTAAAGTATATATGTATAAATTAAGCACTTATGTGTATTTTAATGGCTTAAGAAAAAGGGAAAGAAGATCCCTTGTTCACTCAGCATGCCTCCCTGTTCTGGTGTGCCTTAGTAGGTTGACTCTCCCAAACAAACTCACTTCTCAGTGGTCTCCTTGTCTTCCTCCCTGTTTTTCATTCCTTAATTATATGCATTGTTGTTGTTCAATTGCTAAGTCATGTCCGATTCTTTGCAACCTCATGGACTGCGGGATGCCAGGCTTACCTGTCCTTTACTGTCCCCTGGAGTTTGCTCAAACCCATGTCCATTGAGTCGATGATGCTATCCAACCAACCATCTCATCCTCTGTTGCTTTCTTGTCCTTTTGCCCTCAATCTTTCCCAGCATCAGAGTCCTTTCCAATGAGTCAGCTCTTCATATCAGGTGACCAAAGTACTGGAGCTTCAGCATCAGTCCTTCCAATGAATATTCAGGACTGATCTCTTTTAGGATGGACTGGTTGGGTCTCCTTACTGTCCAAGGGACTCTCAAGAGTCTTCTCCAACATCACAGTTCATAAGCATCAGTTCTTCAGTGCTCAGCCTTCTTTATGGTCCAGTTCTCACAACCATACATGACTACTGGAAAAACTATAGTTTTGACTATTCTGACCTTTGACAGCAAAGTGATGTCTCTGCTTTTTAATATATTGTCTAGATTTGTCATAGCTTTTCTTCCAAGGAGCAAGTGTCTTTTAATTCCATGGCTGCAGTCACTGTCAGCAGTGATTTTGGAGCCCAAGAAAATAAAATCTGCCACTATTTCCATTTGCTTCCCATCTGTTTGCCATGAAGTGATGGGACTGGAGGCCATGATCTTAGTTTTTCAGTGTTGAGTTTTAAGCCAGCTTTTTCACTATCCTCTTTCTTCTTCTTCAAGAGGCTCTTTAGTTTCTCTTCGCTTTCTGCCATTAGGGTGGTATCTTCTGCGTATCTGAGGTTGTTGATTACAACATGTTAAATTTAGAGTTCCATTAAAGATGAGTATAGCATTACAAGTGTACTATATTGTTAGACCCTGATAATGCTTTTCACAATACAGTGTATTTTCCCAGTTATAACAACTCCTCACAATTTATTGTAATCCCTTATTTTGTTACTGTCTTCAGAACCAGATGTTAGCTTTATGGAGCTCAGGGATCATGAAGATATCTTTTTTAAATTTACTCCTATGCACCCAACACCTAATGCTGTCTCTAACCATTCATCAACCTCAGTGAGTATTTATGTGATGAAAGAATGGCAGCCCAAGGTAGAGGTGAAGTGGCATGCAGTTGCTATCCAGTAACTTTAAGAATCATTTCTTTACTTCTGCATCCCCTGGAAATGGTCCTGTAGAGTACTCATATACAGCTTTAACAGCAATGAGCTCTTGGACCCAGAAATGGTACATATTACCCATTACTATATTGAATGCAAAAAAAAAAAAAAAATCATTTCTCAGAGCAGAGAGTGACAGGTGTTCTATAAGTCTCATCAGAGATGCCCTCTAGTTTGCAGAGGTGATTTTCTCCCTGTCCTGCCTGGGGTCCTGCCAAATAGCTGGACATCCTGAATGGGGGCTCCCTAAATTCTCATTGCCCTAACCAGGTCATCTGAGACTCTAATATTATTAGCTATGTGGTTGCACAAGCTGTCACAGTCACACCGCCTGGATTTTGCCAGTCATACCACCTGGATCTGACGTTTGGATTCTCAGAACAATTTCCTTCTGTGCCGCCAAGCTGTCTTATCACACTCTCGACACATTTTACAGTAATGGGTAGGCACACAGATGCAAGTCCCGCTGAAACTCCATGAGGCTGGTTACTCCTGTGGACAATGCGCAGGAGGGATTGAGCGTAGACTGGAACTCCCCACACCTCCCAGAGCCCTACATGGTGCTATAAACATGGTGGGCATCAGAAAGTCAGACCTCACTACTAAGGAGCTTGTATTAGTGGGAGATGCAGAAGGCATGCAGATTTTAAGTGGTGTATCTAAACTTCTCCAGATAAATGCTATGGAATAAGCCTTTTGTGCTTTCTACCCATTCTGGGATGATCATACCTGTAATGTTTCATGTGATGGATTCTTGAACAAGGTTTATCTTCTCTAAAGCATGTTACTTCATTAGTATATAAAGCTTTATGAAATATAGGGGAATATGAGAGATTTCAACCAGCTTGACTAGAATCAGAAGAGAGTCAGTGGGCAGAACAGTGGTTGGATGGCACCCAGATTGTCATGTATGAGTGACCATTGCCTTCTTTTTGTGAATTCCCTGCATTCCTTCATCAAATGCACTCCAGTCAATTCATTGCCATTGGAATGACTAGGATCTGTCTTTAATTCATCTGTGTCATATTGTTTGCTTTATCACCCCAATTTCCAGTTTCCCTCAGTACATCTAGTTTTAGTTGTGATTTGTTGTCCTGACCAGCACTAAAATAATATGTGCAAAACACTTAAAAGGGGCATTTAAGTTGATGTGTAGTAAGGTTCCTGCTAACCTTTTAGCATCATCTCCAGCCTCTGTCTTCACATCTCATTCCTTTATTCTCACCATTTCCTTTGCTTGGTACATCTGTCCCTCCCTTTTCTCTCCTGCATCAGTGCTTTGCTCACAGTATCTCATCTGTGATTCTGTTCTCCAAAGCTGAGATGTCTTCTAACCTTCAAAACTATTACATACCTCATGGTTGCAGTAGCACTTAATAAGTCAGCCATTAAGTATAGTTGTACAAGCATTCATTTGCCCAGTAGGTTGTGAGTTTTTTTTTTTATGGTAAAAATGGTGCTTTCTTTGTATTGTGACCCCACAGTAATTAGAACCTTGGCGAATATTCCTTGAATTGATTTGGGACCTGAAAGAAAACACTAAGGAGAGAGGAAGTGGAGCTGGATCACACAATGAGGGCTTTGGACTGTAGGAATGGGGGCAGTGATATATAGTAGGAAAGATTTATGATTTTGAATGTGGATGATCGATTTTTTTTTTTTTTTTTTTTACTTAAAATGTATGTAATTTACATTGAAATGGCTGCCATGAGTTCCATCAGATGGAGACTTGTTTATTAATCTCTATGAGAAAACATCCTGGAGATACATATATTGAATGTACTCTTTAAAAAAAAAAGTCAATTAATTTTTTCTTCTAAATATTCTTATGAGGTAGGATGGAAATTTTAAAGATAAAGAGCTAGAGGACATAGGCAAAGTCACAGCAATTAAATATTAAATCACATGCCACAATCATGTTACTAAGACACTTATGTTTTAACCCTAACATCCCAGCCCCTGCTCTGTTATGATTACAATCACAAGGCAGTATGAGCCTGATGGAAAAACTTTAATCTTGATGATAAGGTGCCCTTGGGAGAGAATTAATCCAGGGTTTTCCTGATCAGAGGCACATACCTGTGATCTTGTTCTACCAGTCCACTTCTCTCTCTGTTCCTCACGTGGCTACATTTCCAGATTCTTATCACTCGTGCCCAGGGCTTGCAGTAAATCAGCTTCTCATTCTCCTTTCCAGTCTAGTCTTTTTTCTCCAGTGTTTCTATGCACGTTTTTATTTGAAGAATTGTTTCTTGTACATAGTAGCCATTCAATTATTGTTTTTTAATTATTGGGATTTTTATTAGCCTTTGTAAGGATCTTTCCCTTTTTATGGAAGGTTTTCCCTCTGCCTGCTTTCCACATCCCCTTGGCTTCTTTATGGAGGCAGTACCAGCAAGCTAGATTGCAAGACACCGCCTATCACTCAAGTTCCTGCTGTTCAGTGATAATGTAGTCAATATGCTTTAATGACCCTGTGAGGGATGTATTTTTAACGGAATTGCCCTCAATATTTAGGTGCTCCTGTTTGCCTTGAGGCCAACGTGCTCAGAATATGAATCTAAACTACTTACCCTTTCATTATGCAGTGGAAGGCAGACAATTTAAATTAATTTGCTGTTGCCCTAAATTTCCTACACCCGGTCTGTGTTTGAATCCAGTGAATTAGTGCTTGCAGGCATTGGGTTTCTCCACGTATCATTTTCAACAAGTCACTTCTGTCTGCTGCCTCATCCTTGCTAGACACTGGAACTCTACATATCTTGTCTCTATGTCATGGGGGTCAGGGGCACCATCAGTCCTGGAGTTAAAACCTGCTCTGCTTCCAGCAAAGCAGGCTGCATGAGCTTAAGGAGCCAGCTTCATTAACGTGCTTCACTTTCATTATTTTTCTTGTTTTTAGTTTTTGCATAGAATTCAGTGAGTCTTTGGTTTTTAGTGGCCAGACATTAGGTGTGAAGAGCCTTTTTCCAAAGATCTTTTGAACAGGATCAGCCTTGACTGGGTGCAGGGGTCCTCAGCTTCCTTCAGACTGTTTCAAAGGGCCTCCCTCTACACTTGCTGGCTTCTCTGTGGCAGAGAGAGTCAAGTCTCCTTGTTCACCTGATCAGCTTGATTAGCAAATATGCCAACTCAGTGAACTTCCTGAAGACCTAACCATAGACTCTGCTCCCCCTTCCTCCAGCCACTGTTGTAAAAAGCAGCTCCTGCTCACAAAAAACTGGCTTGATTTTTGAAGACTTCTTTCCAGATCTACCCTTGTGCACCTTGTCTGAATGCACAGAGCAATGGAAGGCAGGAAGTTGATTGTTGGTCCTGTGAATAACATTATTTTTTGTTTCTTAATTAATTTTTTTATTGGAGTATAGTGATTTACAGTGTTGTACCGCACAGTGAGCCAGTTATACATCCGCATTCACTATTTTTTAGATTCTGTTCCCATATAAGTCATTACAGGATATTGAATAGAGTTCCCTGTGCTATTTGGTTGGTCCTTATTAAATAAATTATCTATTCTATATATAGTAGTGTGTATATATATATGTCAGTCCCGGTCTCCCAATATATCCCTCCCCCCTCTCTCCCCTCAGTAACCACAAATTTATTTTCAACATCTGTGATTCAGCTTCTGTTTTGTAAATAGATTCATTTCTACCATTTCTTTAGATTCTACATATAAGTGATGTCATATAATATTTATCTTTCTCTGACTTACTTCACTCAATATGACGGTCTGTAGGTTCATCCATGTTGCAGATGTCCTTATTTCATTCTTTTTATGTCTAAGTAATATTCCATTGTAAATAGTTAAAAAGCCAAGAGCCCAGATGGGCCAATTTACCTCCCCATACCACCACTTCCACCAGGCACTCTCTCATACCCCCTACTTACCCGCCATGAAACATGGCATAGAAAAAAGAAATATCTCGAGAAAGAGAAGCCATTCAAGGCAGCAAGAAATCATAGTAAGAAAGCCTCATATGAGAAAGCTTTGAGGACCTTTCAGATACCCAGTGGATGTTAGAGTCTGATGGAAAGATTATAACCAGTAATTTATGAAACTCGTGCTTGCTCTGAAGCAAGTGAAACAAGGAGGTGCGTGAGAGGCCATTGCAGAGAGTGTGTTCGGGGGGGGCCACATGCCTGAGGGGGTGACATTTGAGCAGAGACTGCAAAGAAGCCACCAGATGACCCACGTGAGGAACAAGCATGGGAGGAGTGGAGGACAGGAGGGCGTCAGGCAGAGGTACCGTCACGTACAGAGACACTAAAAGACATGGCCTCTCCCCGGGCCAAATTAGGACCTCATGGCATTGCTGTCCTCAGCTTTCATCCCCTCTTGCATACCAGACCCCGACCCCCAAAAGATGGTCATCACACAAAAGAAAGCCTTTTCCCATGAGGCCACGGGGTAGTATTTCCCACAATGCCTCTTTCTCAGCCAGTGTGGCTTTCAGATGCTTTTTATCTGGAGTTGACTCTCAGCTATCAGGTGCCTTAAGGAGCAAAAGATGGAGGAGCAGACCCACAGTGAAGTTATCCAAGCTTGTGACTAAAATTGGCAAGAATTCCCTTTTTCCTTCTTTAATTATATACCTATTTGCTTTCTTTCAAGGTGTGACTGTTCCTGGGGCTGGCCTGGCTAGTAACTAAGACTGAGAGATTAGGAGAGGTTCTTTGTTCCATGGGACAGTTGTGCTTCTTGATGTGCTGACGAGCAGTGTGTCCTGATCTAGGCAAATATGCCAGGCTTCGTTGCTCTTTCATGAGTTAGGGAGAACCAGATGAGAAACCTCCTCTGAGGCTGCCACTGACTAGCCAAGCTGCAGACCACACATGGCTGTAGGGTTTGGGGATAGAGGAGCAGACACCAGCAGTTTCTTGTCTGGGACCACCTGCGAGATAATGTGTACCATCAGAAGCCAAATGGACAGGGGAGGGGCTAGCCTCTTATCTACAAAATTAGAAGCAGTTCTTAAAATGCCCTGAGCTTTTATTGATCTAGTCCCTAATAGCTCTACAAGTAGAAAGTGGAATTTTTAATGGTCCTTAAAGATCTTGTAAATGTCATCAACTCATTGTCTGTGTAACTTGGAGAATAGGGGAACTAATAAATAAGCCCCAGGTAGTGTTCTGAGGGAGGCAAAGCAAGAAAGAAGAAAGTGCCCATAGAAGACTGTCTAATCCCATGTGGATCTGAGAAGGTGATGGGAACAGAAAAATATAGTGACGCTTGAGTCTAGAAAGATATAGAGACAGTATTACATAGTCGGGCAGGGCACGCAGTCAGATTCAGCTCTACAGCTGGTGCCTATGTGACTTTGGGCAGCTTATTTAATGCTTCTGAGCTTCAGTTTCCTTACCAGTAAAATGAGGACAATAGTAATGACACTAGAAAATCAATTTAGGGAATTCATGTTCAGGACCTAGCACTGAGCCTGATTTTCTTTATTACTAGACAGACCTCCTGGAGTTGATGAGGAAAGCCATCTCTGGCCAGTCAGAACAGTTATTTCCTTGGGGAGAAGTTTTCAGCCTTTACTTTATTAGTCTCTATTTTATTGGGCAATGTGTGACCACTAATTAGAGAGCAGTGAGTGGGATAGAAACAAACATATGAAATAAAACAAAGAGCGAAAAAGTCATAAAACAAGACTGCATACGTGGCATGTGAAATGGAAGTTTAGAATTCTAACCCCTTATCTTTTTCTTCCTCCCCTCCTTCGCGGCTGTTAAAGGTTTTACTCTGCATCACCTACACTCCAACCTTTGACCTGAATGGTAGTGCAGTGCTGAAGATCGCGGAGGTAAGAACTCGCTCCCCTTGACCCTCGAGGTGCTTGTTTGTGCTGTCTGCTCCCAGCTGCTTTACCCCCACCCGGGAGAAATGCGGGGGTGGAGCTGAGCTGCAGCAGTGGGGTGAGCCCTTCTCTGATTGATCATTACTGTGGGGAATTTTCACTAAGGAGTTGATCTGTGGGAAGCAGGCTATGTGGGCCACTCCGTCAGTGCTCTGCATGCTCTGGTTTGCTTGACTTGAGGCTTTAACCGTGGAAATAACAGTACTGGTTCTCCTGACGCTGCTATACCTAGGTATTACACTCACTATTTCTCCTAAGATTAATTGAAGAGGATTTGATCTTTTTAAAAAATCGGTTTTAAAAAAACGAGCATGAGATTTAGGGATGGTGTTTATTGATTCAACTGCATCCCTGTCTCCTAAACTCTGATGAACGCATTTTATAACGATCGTTGGGGAACCTTCTCTTTTCTATCTGTATGCAGCCTAGAGTAATGTGTACCTTCAGCACTCCCAAGACCAAGAGTATGTCCAACAGAGAGCTTGGCTTCCTGAATGTCTGGCTCATGACTTTGGCTTTTGGACATGGCATCATACCAAAGGCGTGCTTAAAATAAATTTCCTTCCACCTCTTGAAAAGGATATCTTCAGGATTTATATGTTTTGACAAGAGTACACATGCAGACGTCAATGAGCCAATGATATTCTGAATTCTGAAATTATCCAGAAAAAGAAAACCTAGCTCTCAGTAGTCATGGTTATTTTTTTAAACTGTAATGATTACCATTTACTGAGTGTACCAGGTAGACGCTTAGCACTTTGGACATGTTTTCTTTTTTTCCTCTTTTTCTCATCATTGAGGTATAATCTGCAAAATGTTCAATGTTTCTATATGCATATACATTGTGGAATAATTGCCACAATCATGCTAATTAATATAGCCCTCCTCATACATGGTGAACATTATCATGAGTAGGATTTATGACTGATACATGATCTTTAGTGGTATTGTGTGGCATTGACTGAAATTGAGAAAATTATTTTTGAGCAGGTAGAACATTTTACATGTCAGTCAAAAGAAAAGTAGAGAGCTGACCCCTCACAATAATATAAATCAGTTCTCAAATGTGTATTTAGGTGGGTAGAAAGAATATTTTTCATTAGCATATTTGTATGTTTCACTGTATATAACTAAATAAATAGAATACCTGTCAGTATTTTTAGTTGAATTTTAAGATATACCCAGGGAGTGATCTTATCATTTGTAGGTTTGGGTTTTTTTTTTTAAAAATAGCTGTGGTAAGAACGGTTAACATGAGATCTTAACACACTTTGAGGTGTACAACTCAATAACATTAACCACAGTGCAGTGTTGTATGGCAGAGTCTAGAACTTGCTCATCGTGCATAACTGAGACTTTATACACATTGAGGAGTAACTGTCCATCTCCCCTTCCCCCTGTCCCCCCAGCAATCGCCGTTCTCCTCTCTGTTTCTAGGAGTGTAACTATTTTAGATACCCCACGCTGGTTTGCTTTTAAAATGACAAATGTAGTGTTTGGTCAGAGCAAGAACCAGGATTGGCGTGTGGGATGCTTGTTGGTTCTTTGCTGTATGAAGGACAAGACAGGAAATGCAGTGTGTTACTCACTGCCTAGCCCTTCCGCTGCCGAGGAGGGAGGTGGGGAAGGAAGACAGGCTGTTGCAGGACCCTCAGGATTGGGCAGGCCACCAGGGGTTCCCAGGCTCACTTTGAGAGGGAGGGTGCCTTTATCACCCTCACAGGGTTTTTGAATGAGAATCTGAAGGGATTTGTTATGTTTCTCGTTGTGGTCAAAAAGCTCATTGGGGTTTCCGTAAAAATAAAGGACACAGTTTTTATGTTCAGCAAGAACTTTATTGAACAACGGATTCACTGACCAAATTAACTTTTTGGCCAGCCCAACAATTCCCAAACAGCAGACTCACACTGCTATGGGCCACCCACGTCAAGGGTGTTCTCAGTGGGGATCCAGAAGCCAGAGTAGAGACTCAGCAGGCCTTTCTAGATAGAATGAAACATCAAAACACAGTGGTCTGAAGCACACACATACACACAGGGTGGTCTCTATAAGAACCTGTAAAGAAAAAATAATTTAAAAATCTCAACCCAAGAGCAATATACAGATAAAGGCATTGAGCATGGTGGTGAGCGCGTGGGCTCCAGAGACTGACTATGTTTGGGTATAAATCCTGGCTCTCCTGCCTCCCAGCAGGGTTGCCTTGGATACCTCCCTGAGTTTGTGTGTGTTCTCTGTGTAAAAGCAACGCTAAGGGCACCTGTCTCGCTATCTCAGTGTGTGGTTGTGCCAGTTAGACAAGAAAACTAGAACCCATGTAAAAAGCTTTCAGTGCAGGCGTAGTAAACACTGGGTTAAGGTTAGCTCCTGCTTTTCTGGAACAGCAGATTGATGACATCCAGCCTTCCGCTAAATAATGGTGATCCAGCCACGACCCTAAAGGGATGGGTCATCGACGGGGCTAGCTGCCTGAGACCCCGGTAGCAAGCTGACTTCCTCCACCTTCTTCTCCTACCTGCAGCCTACTGAGATCCCCCAGTTGGAAGAGTTTCCAGCAGAACATCAGCTTGAAGGTTCCAAAGCAGGGGTCAGACCTTCACAGAAAAATGCCTTACTTCCAGTGCTAGCTTTGACTTCTAGTTCAGGATGGGGGCTTGGGACTGTATTTCTCTGAAGGAAGGACTTGGTACGGAATCGTAAAAAGAACCTTTTCATCCGGTATTTGATAGTGGGGGCCCTCCCTTGACAGCATGCAGGATTCCAGAGGATGCTTTTAGGCTGTGCCTCAGCTACAGACCCGCCAGAAGGTCCTACTGCCTCCCTGCCCATGGTGAACCTTAACAGCTGAGACTGCAGGTTCTCCCAGGCCTAGCTTTGACGCCCAACTCCTGTCTGGTGACTGGACACAGGGCAGATGGTCCAGCATCAGCAGGGGGATGGAGAGTGCTTTGTAAGGACCATAGTCATCACCACTTCAAAGTGCTTTTGATAAATGGCAGTGTGCAGAATAGCTCCTCTGCGTTAGCCTGGACCCGGCATGGACACCCAGTTCAGGGGAGTAAGACTCCAGCTCTTGCAGCTGGCCAGCCCCTGGGGGAGGACGTCTGCACGCCGGTCTGCGAGAGAGGCAGTCATCCAGGAGCATCTCGAGCAGGCAGGTGCCAGTGCCAGGGCCTCACTTAATCCGGCAGCCCCGATCAAAAGCCCGTAATGGAAACACCCTGGAAACTGTTCTCCTGCCGAGAACAGTGGATCTTTTATCCACCAGACTTGGCTGCGACTCAGTATACTTCCCTCAGGTATTAGCTAAGAGTTCTGGGTTCACTGCTTGCTGTGGCCATTCCCTCTCAGAACTGATCATTCTGAGGAGGCTTGAAAACATAACATCGCTTGTAGTGACAAGAGATAACTACAGGGGGCTTCCCTGGTGGCTCAGGAGTAAAGAATCCGCCTGCCAGTGCAGGAGACACAGGTTCGATCCCAGGTCCAGGAAGATCCCATACAGAGCAGTTAAGCCCACAACTATTGAGCCTCTGCTCTAGAGCCTGAGAGCCGCAACCATGGAGCCCACATGCCACAGCTACTGAATCCTGAATGCCCTAGAGCATGCTCTGCAACAAGAGAAGAAGCCAGTGCAATGAGAAAGCCCGTGCACTGCAACTACGGGGTAACCCCCGCTTGCCGCAACTAGAGAAAGCCCAGACAGCAGTGAAGACCCAGCATAGCCAAAGATAAAGAGAGACAAGTGCTTATGCTCAAAGTGTCACATGGCTGCCTTTAATACATATTTAGTGCTTACTCTCTGCGAGGCACCATTGTAAGAATTTTCTCTGTATTAAATCATATCAACTGCACAACAGTACTGTGAAGCAGGAGCTATTGATTATCCA
The DNA here is from genome assembly GCF_033118175.1 of Dama dama. NCBI lineage: Eukaryota > Metazoa > Chordata > Mammalia > Artiodactyla > Cervidae > Dama > Dama dama. Next base: position 30,898,863 of record NC_083706.1, read on the forward strand.
TGTTTTACAGATAAGGCAGCTGGCACAGAGAGAGATCCACTGACTTTCCAAGCCACACAGCTAGGAAGTGATAGGACCAGGAAGCAAGACTGAGCTTTCAGTCTCTACACTCTACACTCTGTACACACACACACACACACACACCCTTTATACAGTCTGGTCATGGAAGAGCCACTTACAGGGACCCTTAACGCTTGCCTCATGGAAATTGGTGGTAATCCTCCAAGGGGCTGCCTCTCCCTTCATCCAGACCATTCCTGGGGTGAGCACCCTGCAGACACAGCATTGATCTTGCCTTTTATCTTTAAAACAGATCTTTTTATGAAGGGAATACTGTGCCTAAGTTCACTACAAACGATGACTGAACATCAGAACAAGAGACAGGCTTCCACAAGGTTGCATAGGTTCCTAAATAAGACTGGTTATTTTCAGTAGTTACTTGATTAAATTTTGACTTCTCTTTACCCTCCCAAAATGAATTCTCTTATGTATGGGCTACTTACAGTTACATAACATTGGAGGCCCTACTTTTATGTTGGTGGTTTTCCTCAAAGCCTGCATATTTGAATCACCTGGGAAGTATTAGTGAAAATAAGATGCCTAGGGTCACCTTAGGAATTCTGAGTGTTTTGATCTTGAAGGGACCTGGGTGTACAAATTTTGTGAAGCCCCTGGTTGATCCCTGGGAAGGGAATGGCAACCCACTCCACTATTCTTGCCTGGAGAATCCCATGGACAGAGGAGCCTGGCAGGCTCCATGGGGTTGCAAAGAGTCAGAAATGACTGAGTGACTAACATTTGCACTTATCACTTTCACTGGCTGATTCTACTGTAGAAGTCCAGTTGAGAATCACTGCTCTGATAGTTACTGTTCTCTCCAACAAGCCGTGATGTAAAACCATATTGAAAGGAGTTGTGAGGCTCTGCAACCTCAAGTGTGATCAACTTGGCAGATGCCTGGGAGCTTATTAGAAATGCAGATCCTTGAACCCCAACCCAGACCTCTGAATAAGAATCTGCCTTGTAATAAGATATCCCATGTGATTCATAAGCGTATTAAACTTTGAGAATCACTGCCATAAGTGAATATTGGTATAGTCTCATTAAAATGAGATCTAAAGATAGTGTCCTGCTGAGACCTAGGTGAGAGCTGTCATACCTCTCTGCCATGGAGAATCGAGCCACCCCCATGAAGTAGGGACTCCCACCAGCGATAACATCCTCTTAATGGTGGCCACCTTGTAAGTGCAGGATTTTGATTCTTCTAATTTCCCTTGTCTTTCTTCATGTTCTGCTAAACCCTGTCTCCCTCCCATTTGTCATTACTTGATATACTTCAAGCATATTTCTTAAATGCTTTTAATGATTTAATCTGCCACTGTTCCTTCTGAGTGTATGTTTTCACCAATAAGGCCCACTGTTAACTTGTAAAAATATGCCTCCTACCCCAATCCATACTTATATAATCTGGCATAAGACAAATATGGAATAGATCTATTTATATGAAAAGCCTAAGAACAACTTATAAATATAAGCTTGTTGAAAAAAAAATGTGCACAATGTGAGAGTTGGGAGTTAAGTATTATTTGGGGCAAAATGAGGACTGTAGCCTGGGACACAAAATCTCAGATAGCTCTGGGAAATTGCTCTGAGGAGGTGAGGGGAGGGGCTCAGATATATAGGAGTTTGCAACAAAGGGCAGGTAGTCGGGAACATCAAAAGATTGTTGTTAATTTAAAGAAACCAGATATGTCAAGTTAAGGAATTTAGAGCTCTTCTAGGTATGTGAAGATGCTGGAGTCTAGGCTCACTGAATTCATTTGTTTGATAAGTGCCTCACCTATCTGGGGCCAGTATCCTGTGTTTCCACATCCTGAGTTTCCTTAGGGCTCACCGTGGGGAGTGGCTGCAGTTTGACGGCTGTGAAATGGCAGGTGTTCGAGAGAATACCCCAGGGTTCACCAGGGCATCATCCGTGGTGGCTGCAGTTGCCAGTCACTGTGACATCCTTGTTCCCTGATGGCAGGAAATATTCCATTTCTCAAGTTTATGGATCAGTAGTTACAGATTGTAGATTATTAAGTGAATGATGCTTGTGTAATTTAAGAAAGGATAGTAGTAGAGTTATTTGAAATCATTATTTACTTCAGATACACCTGATAGGAATAAGTATTTTTCTTACTTTGCCTTTGTTGTGTATTTCCTCAAATTGGCAAAATAGCTTACAGCCCTTTGTTGTTTCACCATGGAAATGCTTAAGAAATAATTTTTCATCTACAAGAAGAATGAACTACAAAGGAGACTGCCCCAAAAATAATGGTATTCTGTAGACATAGTGAGGCCCAGTGATTTTGTGGGTTCTCACATGCTTTCCACCTGCTAATTTAGCCTTTGAAAAATCTGCATCTCTATTTTTAAAGCAGGACATTTCAGCCTAAAACTGCCACTTAGCTCTTGGAAACTTTCTTGATTGTAGTTGAATTTCTTATAAAAATAAGTTTTTCACTTAAAAAAATCTTTTCTCCTATTGTCACTTTAGATATAGCTAGGGAAACAATTTATAAAAACACCTTAAAATAAATCATTTAAATCACCTCTGGAAATATTGGGGGAAGAATTCACACATTCTTTTTTCTTACTCTGGTCTGCACTGACTATTTACTCAGGAACATTGCTTACCCTGGAACCTGTTGATCAGGAAGTGAAATGTGTACTTAAGTATGAAAAATGATGCTATTTTTCTAAGGTACTGCTGAAACTATAAAAGGATCATTAAGCTCTGAAAATGTAAATAAGAGGGCAGCCTTCATTTGTGTGTCTAACTTTAACTTGCTTAATTAAATGGCAGTGATGACAGTTTTTCAGAATAGGGTGTTCTGTGATGCAGGAGAAATAAGAAATATGAAACGAATTTAGAATTGGACAGCTATGAAACAGCCAACATGTTTTCTGTTTAATTTCATGAATGATCATTACTAAAACTCCATATGGATACAAAATTCTTTTATTGGATGAAAACGAGACCCTTATTATTTCTCTTACTATTATGTTCAAGTTAGCAGACGTGTTGAGTGTTCTGATTAAGTTACCTTAATATAGGAAAAACTGTCAGAGTAAAAATCGCCAGGGCCTTAGGGTTAAGGGAAGAGGTGATGCCATAGCCTGAAGCTCTGTGAAGCTGAATTGAAGATGGTTAATGAGATTATTGTTTCATTGGTAAGATTAGGGCATATTCTCATGCCTGGTAAAGGCTGCTCTGTGGGATTTTTCTACATGAGAAAGCCTCATTTATAAATATTTATTTGCTGGTTTGATCTTAGTCATGGAAAACTCCTAGTCTTTGATCCTATAGCATATTATCAAGCTCAAGCAAAGTCTTTCTCAAAGACCTTTTCTTTTTTTTTTTCTCTCTTTAAGATTTTACTTTCAGGAATCTCCCATTTTCATTCCATCCATCCTCCATCCCTTAATTCCAAAACAGTAGTTAATAATGGTAACTACTGATGGTTGCGTTCCTAGGGCATGTCAATAAGTAGTATTTCCCACACATCCTCTTTTGATCTTTACCATAACCCAACTATATAAAGAATCCCAAAGAAAGGGAGGTCAGTTTGCTTGCCCAGTGACTTTAGGTCAGGAAGACCCTAAGGTGGGTGGGAGGAAGGGGTCTCTGGGCTGAAGTCTGATTGTTGCACCCACTCCACTGTCGACATGCTTTCTTTGTAAGCAGGTCAGCAGCACAGCTCCTTCCACAGCCATCTGGACTTGTTTTATGTTGATTTGTTCATAAATAGAAAACAGTATTGAAAAAAATTTAGATATTCAAATTCAGACTTTTATATTTCAAATATGTGCCATTAATCACTATGCTATATTGCCTCCAAGATACCCTCAGTCTTAGAAATGTTAGTGAAATCTTGCCATATTAGTGTAGGAACCAACTGAAATTCTTGAGATTCTTATCTGCTTTACCAAGGCATTTAGAGAATGACTGTATGGTGGTTTTACATGTGAAGCAGAAGTACTGATGCATTTTACATTTTTTGTGACCATAGATTAAAGTGATCATTAGGCATATGCCACTTGTTTGGGTATCTTTACACATTGATACTCAGTTTATCTTTTCTGAGCATTTGATTACCGTCAGGAAGTTTAACACAGTTTCACTTGTTACCCCCAGGGAACTTAAAAAACACTGAAAATCAAGACCTGCTGCCAAAGGTTCTGATATAATGGTTCTAGGTATCACTAAAGAATTTTTTTAATTGGGCTGACTTCCCATTAAATATTCAGTGATTCTAGTGATTCTTTTCTTTTAACTCTGCCCAGTGATAGCATTATTTCTGAGCCATACCTTGAATAAGATATTTTACAATTTAGGAGCTGAAGGTCTCCAGATATAATCCAGGAAAATGGACCAGGTCACCTGTGTACTTTTTATCTTGGAAGCATCTTATTTGTCATGTTCCCTTTAGGACTGGGAGGGGTAGCCCTACCTCTTGGCAAAATAATCAGCCAAGGGAGCTGGCCCATTGCTTTAAACCAGCTGAGGCTACTGGAGTGAGGAAACCCCATTCTAAGGAGCTTCTCCACTTTTCCTTCCAGAAATTCCTTCCTTCCTCATAGGCCAGTCTCTCTGCTGACTCTGGTTTGACTCCTGTGGGGTGTCTGTTCTTTGGTTACTTACTGCCAGAGATGGGCATTGAGCAAACTAGTCCTTTGCAAGAAATTCAGCACTTTCTTTAACCTCTGACTTGCGTGGCTCTTGAACAACTTATCCAGAGCTAGAAGACACATGGACCAATGCAGGGGTCCCCTCTGCTTCATTTTGGGTTGGTTCACTGGACAGAGGTTCGAGTTTGGTAGACCTTCTGTAGATGAAGCAGAAGGCTCTGCCCAAAAAGGGGCAGGAATTGATGGGTTACGGTGTCCTAAGCTATTTTAATGTGCCAGCTGAAACCAAGAAAAACACGAAGGAGGAAAAACAAAGTCATAGTCAGTTTTTTTAATAACCCTGGGCACTTTAAGAATTTCCTTGTAAGTTGAGATCCAAAAGGAAAACCAGCAACTTTCCCTACCTAAGCATGAGACTAGATTTACTTACATAGCTATTTCTTAATGATAATAAAGCAACTCCAGTTTGCTCTGTCTGTGTGTATGTATGTGCGTATGCCTGTGTGCTTGCATTTGATGAGGTGCCTCCTGTCACATACCCACCTGTTACTGCTATTTACTTGGAAACAGCAGAGCTACTGCTGTTACCATGATGCAATGTAGAGTTTAGACTTATAGTAATAATCAAAATTTCTGTTGATCCTACTGTGATCAGCAAACATTCACGTAAGAGACATTTGTGCTTTTTTGTAGCTTAATTTCTGATCCTATCTCTTATTTACCATAAATTGTCATCTCCATAAAAATTTTCCAATCAGAAACATACCAGCTCTGCTCTTGACTAACAGTCAGTACCATGCACTGTTTTAACAAAGCTATGCTGCTAACCCCATTCAGATAGGAAAGAGAAGGTAAAAGCACAGTTCAATAAAGTGAAGATCATATGCACTTTGTAAAGCTAAGCAAACTTCTACTGTGGCAGCTTCTTTACATGTATCATCCCTTTGGTGAATGTGTAGTGACTATCTGGTACATTCCACCATGCTGCTTCATGTTTAATAATAGTGATTCCACCGTGGCTGTAACCTAGTACTGTTATTTATCAGTCTACTGACTTGATAATCAAAATTTGCATTGCTTATGTATGGCTTGCAGACTTGTGTTTCCTTGTTCTTTTTCCTTCTGCTTTGGGGTCTGTTTTGCATCATTAACGATGTGTGTTTTCCCCCTCAGTTGTGTTTCGCATGCCATAAAGCTGGATGTCCACAAATGCATGAAATGATCAAAATGTCCCTTACGACACTCCTCACTGCCCTGTGTCTTCGCGCCTTCCCTGACAGTCCAGGGCCGGTGGCTTCTCCCAAGGTATTTGACTTGCCCTTTGAGCCTCTGGTCGAGGTGCAGAACTGAGGCTTCTGAAGTGTCAGTTCTGCACCACAAAAGCAAAGGGCTTGGGGAGATAGAACTGATATTGGAGATATGAAAAGAAATTGACGTGTCCCTTCCCAGAAACTCAGCCTGATTTTGGACATGGTGTTCTCTGAGCTTCTCTGATTCAATGTGCTCATCTTAGCCCTGTCCTGAGGTAGGGGAAGAAAGACATTCACAAAATGAAAAATCACTGGCCTTGAATTACAGTGTTCAGGTTTATTATGGAAAACCTAATTCTGCAGACCTTACTGATTTACCAATTTATTATTAATACAACAAGTTTAAGAAACTTTTCTTTAAAGGATGTCAAGATAGCTGATAAAGCATCTCTTTCTGAGTACCTGAAGAAAGTGATATTATCAGTTACATGATCATTTTTAAGTTTAAAAGGATACCCTTTGTCATATTCAGTATTTATATTCACAACGTTAGTAGAATGAGCTCCTTAGATTAATCTTTTTTCAAAGCAGATTAAACATGCCTACCTTTCCCTTTATAAAATGCCTCTTGTAGTAAGTCATGTCCCATTTTGTATGTGTAATAACAACACCTAAACATTAAAAATGGTGGTAACATTAAAAAGTCATAGAAATATATTTATGAAATTCATTGACAGCACTGTTTGTGTTTCTTCAGATCCCATTCTTCATGCATGTGTTCTTTCTTGAGTCTAAACGGACTGATAGTTTTTTAAAGCAGGCTATAAATGGCTCTCCATATTCAGGAAAATCATGTTTATATTAAGTGCGTAGTTCAGCTCTCCAGATAGTTAATCTCATCTTTAATGCTTCTAAGCTTAAAATTCCCCCTTAAATTTATAATGTCAAAGCTTAGAGAGCTTAAAGATCAACAGTTATAAAGACTTCTTGGGAGAGTATAAGATTTAAAGAAAACTGTTAGATCTTAAGGTATAAATAATATGAGTGTGCCTAATTACACTGTGGAGAATTTGGTTTCATCATAGTGAAATATCACACTCAGATGTATTTTCACAATTTTTAAACTATTTCATCACATGCAAAAGTAAAAGTCTTTCAAGATTAAAACACTTTTTTTCTAAGTACATATAAATTCTACTTTCAGGTACATTATAATCCATGATTGTTTGAGAAAAAGACCTTAAAACTAATATACCCTAAAATGGTAACTTGACAAATATATATTTTGGAACTTGCTCTTATTTTTTAACTTAATCTAAGCCAACTTCCAAATACATTTTTGAGTTTTCACGGCTCATTTGGAATATTAAGCATTCAATAGAAGGTAAATTAAACTGCTAGGAAATATGTACTCTTACCTAGTTAATTTTACAAAAAGATTGTTAATAATGAGGCCTAACAGAAAGGTCCAGCTTAAGCAGTAGCAGCAGCAAAGGTTCACATTGAGTTTCTCTCCCATCTCAGCTATCAGTCATCAAATTAAACTTGCCATCCCTGGAGGAGGAAATGGCAACCCACTCTAGTATTCTTGCCTGGAGAATCCCATGGACAGAGGAGCCTGGTAGGCTGTAGTCCATGGGGTCGCCAAGAGTCGGACACAGCTGAGCAAGTTCACTTTTACTTTGGGTGAGAACCCTGTTATTTTCATTGTAGACTTGAAGTTACTCCTAGAAAAATAATCGAGGTATATTAAATCCCTACCCCCTTTTTTTCTTTTTTTTAAACTTTATTTTTGGCTGTGCTGCGGCTCAGGCTTTTCTCTAGTTGTGGTGCACAGGCTTCTCACTGCAGTGGTTTCTGTTGTTATGGAGCCTGGGCTCTAGGGTGCTCTGGCTTCATTAGTTGCAGGTCCCAGGCTCTAGAGCACTGGCTTAATAGTTTTGGTACACAGGCGTAGCTGCTCTGCAGCATGTGGGATCTTCCCAGATGAGGAATTGAACCCATGTCTCCTGCATTGGCAGAAAGATTCTTTATCACTGAGCCACCAGGGAAGCCCCCCCCCCCCCCCCGCCCTTTTCCTTTTTGTGGGACTAAATATGCTTGGGAAATGAAAAGGATGACATACGTTATGGAGAGGAAAAAGTGGGAAAATTTTTAAAGCATGCATTTATTGTCAATGCCCATTCCTATAGCTTCTAAAAGAATTAGAGGCAATAAAATCTGAAAAGCTGTGCCATTTAACATCGTTACCATCAAATGAGGGGTTTTTTCCCCCCCAAATTGGGACTTCTCCATGCTGCAGCCTTCAGGGAGTTGTCTAATGTTCAACTAGACATTCAGACTTGCAAGGCCCTAGTGGATCACAACTGGCTTTATGTTCGCTTAGCAGAATCTAGGACAGGGAACAGAGACAGGGCACCGGCAGGCATTTATCTTTCACAGGAGTCCTTGCTGCGGTCCAGAGGCCAGTCTGTGGCTCTCAAATGTCAGCTTAGGAGCAAAAAGATAAGAGCCGTCTCTGTGGGTGCAGGGTCACCTTGGCTTTGGAGCCCCAGGTTTCAACTGTGTAGGAACCAATATTCTGTAACAGCTCCATGAGCTGAGCTGGCAGAGTTCCCTCAGTGGGTATACAGAATCAGTGACAAGAGCTTCCCAAGGAAACTTCTCACCAGGTTTTTATAGTTTGTTCACAGTTTTCTAAATTCAGATGCAGCTTAGTAATCGGGAAAACATTTTTACCCTAAGTCATACTGCCTAGTAACACAGCTGATGTGTCCCACCTTTATCAGATTTCCAAAAGAGCACAGAAAGTTAATCCAAGGTCAGCCTTGTCCATAGAGGAGAAAGGGATTCATTAACCCTTTTCCCCAACTCAGGAGTTAATGAATTCTGTTCCTATTTTGCCATGGAGAGAACTTTTCCTGACTAATTTCCAGCCACCTGAGTTTGTTTTGGATAGAACTGTTTGGCATATCTAAAAATTACTCATTTGCATTCTTCTGTGATGCTCAGAATGGGAAGCTTCGAAGAGTGATTGTCTTTAGGGAAAGATTACTTTTCCACTATGATTAAAAACAAATTCCCAGGGACTTAAAATATTTAACAGTACTCATTGATAACTAGCCCTATATCAGGCTGACTTTCTACGTAAGAGGGAATTTAACATCCCCTCCGATTACTTCCAGAGCATGTTGGTGAAGAACTGGTATCTACAGAGTGTGTATGTTGCTGTCTTCTTTCCTCACCAGGTGTGCATTGAAACATACATATGTAGCTGTCACCAGCGTAGCATAAACACCGCGGTGCGGGCAACTCTCAGCCAAATGCTGAGTGACCTGACTTTACAGCTACGGCAAAGGCAGGAGAACACGGTGAGCCTCTCGGATCCCACACGTGCACCCGGTCTTGCCAGTGACTCTGTGTCATCGCGTGACGAGTGTCCCACATCCTCTGTGCTTGCCCCTCCCCCACCAGGGCTGCTTCCTACTCAAACATTAGGAAGGGCTGGCTTGGTCCACTTGAACTTTTATTTATATAAATTAAACTCTTTAAATATGTTTTTGCCTGTTTCCCTCCAAAGTTTAAAGAGAGGTTTTTTTTTTTCCTTGTGTTTAGGTCATCGTGTTAAGTCATTATTTTAAACCTCACTTTTCTTTTAAAATCGTGTTCTAAACATCGCAGGTTGAACAATTTTATATAAAAATATTGTGATGTATTAACAAGCACTGAAGTAAATTCAAAATTAAGAAAAATTACTGGCAGTTAATTACGCACCTTGAGACTTGGGGTACATGTTTCTCTTTGTGAAATAAAAGACTGTGGCAGTGAAGAAGCTGAATTTATCTTCTCTCTGTCATCAGAGCCCACTTGAGCTTTTTGCTCTTAACTTGAGCAGATTGTTTAAAATGAGCATTCCTGGGAAAAAATGTAAATGTAATCGGCTTCTTGTATATATTATCTTCTGCGAATGTTAATGAGGAGATGATTCCTCTTCAAAACTGGTGGTTGTTTTTTTTTTTTTTTTAGAAAAAGTCTGTCTCTAATAATTGAGATTAAAATTTTTTAAAATCTGCAAAAAGTATTCTGAATGAACACTTGTTATTATTTTAGAATAGGATATCTCCAGCGGCAATCCAGAATATCTCAGAAATTAATTTTATAGAAATGAAGAGTTCATGTTTAACTTTAACTATTTCTGACTTTTAACTTCAGTTATTTTCTAATTTTTAGAAAATTATGGAGTTGAGTGAAACAGTAGAGATTATCTGGTCAAATTATTTTATTCCTCAGAAAAACAAGTGGGGAAGATGAAGCCCAGAGAGGTGAAATTGAAATCTAGAGTTAATGAGCTTATCAGTGAAAGAGCCAGAACAAATGCCCTGGTCTCCTTCCTGAGTCCAGTCCAAGTTATTAACATGTGATCTGGCAGCCAGTGTTTAAAAAAATAAAACACTAATCTGAAAAAAAAAAACTGATTTTTTTGTTTGCTATATCTAAAGCCTAAATTTCTATTAAAAATTGTTTAAACTTGAGATATTTTTATTACATTAGCTTTTTTTGTTAAAAACTATTGTTTAAACTATTTTGTTTATACTAGGGTTTTGAATATGATGCTGTAGAAATATTAGTTTAAAAGAAATTCAAGTCTGTAAGTAGAAAGTATTAAAAGAAAAAAGTATTTTTAATGGAAACAAACCTAAAATGTTGAGAGTCCTTATATTAGTATCCAATCACGTTCCATCCTTGCTAGATGGCAATGTGATGTGAAATACTATAACAATGTTGTTTTAAGATGAAGCATTAAAATGACACTTTGTCATCTCAAAGTGATTTCAATTATATTAGTTTATTTAATCATACTTTGAAATTTTTAAGTAGAAGAATTTTAGGTTTTAAGTAAAAAGACCGATTTCTAGCTCATCTTGCTCTTCTGTTAGAGTGACAGGTAAGATGACAGGTATAGTTGCAGAGGTCTGATAAAACTGGAAGGCTGTGTGCCTGTATCCTGTGTATGATGTAGCTAATCAGCCTTCTGGGCCTGCTTGTCACTGACCATCTGGACTCACCCTATCCGGGGGCAAGATCCCAAATTAGATAGAAAATTAGTGTTTCCTGTTAATTTCCTTTCTATTACTCAGTAGGTCCCTGGAGATGTTTTTGTGTCCCAGAAAAACATGATTCTCAGGATGCTAACATTTGAAGTACATTTGAAGTCTAGTAGAGGGAGACATAAGTTTTACTACCTAAGAATGGTTATTGAAAAAAGCTATTACAGGGGAATGGTCCGTAGGAATGGTGAGGCTGCGTGTCCTCCCATGGGACACTAGCATTACTTGGAGAAGATGTGTATAGTGCTTAGCATGACCCATCACTGGAAACACATCACAAGCCATCTCAGAATTAGAAAGACTTAAAGACAGTGGAAAGAAAATAAATCTAGAATGCCAAAAGCTTAGCATGAAGTGTGTCATCAACTTAATGTCTAGCCCCTCCCCATCCCTATGCCCAGGGCAGATTACTCAGTTTAATTTTGTTTTGTATCCTTAGAAACCCTGAGTTTACTATCAAGCGTTATTACTGAATTATTTCAATGACAAAAGCCATTGTTAAATTATTGTTAAGCATTTTAAAAAGAAAAAATGCCATATGTAAATATCTGGGGAGTAGGAGATAATAGTTCTCCCCTCCATAAAAGTGATTCAGATTGATTTCCTACAAAAAATGTTGTTCTGGCCTTAATATTTAGCCATGTGATGAGCTATCGGCATTAACATTGCACTTCCCCAAAATTCTGTGGAAGCTGCTGAGCTTCCAAATTTATGAACAGAGACTAGTAGAAATATGTGCCTGTAACAAGCTTTAAAAAGATCAGCACTGTAGCAATAATTTATATCTGGTAGTTAACTAGCATGAAAATGCCTTCTTATTATCTCCCAGTGCTAAGATGTAGGGAGACTGAAGGGCCGCCTTCTTGCTCTCAACTCAATAGTCACTGGATTATCCCTACAATGGGAAGTAAGTCTTACTACTAGTAAATATCTTTTCCTTCCTCTTCTCCCTTCCCTCAAGGTTCTGCCTCTATCCTGATACTCCCAGATCTACCTAGTGGTGACCTGGAGTGGTCTGTCTGGTCAGACAACTGAAAGTTAATACCCTCCCCCCTCAAATAGGAACCTGGTGCTTCTGACCAGCAGCCATCGTGGACCTGTACATCAAAGTCCAGGAACCTGATCCTCCTTATGACTAAGAATCTGTATTCACTAGGTGCCACTCAGAGTGCTTGTTTGTGACTTTGGGACAAATTGTTCTTTGTGCAAAGAGAACTCACGTGTTTAGGCAGGTACTGCCCACAGTCATAGCTCTACAACAGTCTAGAATGATCCAGTGCACCGTAGGGCTTAAACTTCCAGGGAGTTGTGGACTCTTGGCTGAGTTACTTTTGAAGCTGATAATCACTCAGTCCCAGACATCATAGCCTTTTCATAAGTGCCATGAGTAGTGAGATGCTATTGAGAGCTGGATACCAGCTAGCTGGTGCACCTAGGTGAGTTAGCAGAACCCAGAACACTCAGATGACATTTTGTTTCCTAGACCTTTCCATCATGGAACAGTCAGGATTTTTCTTGCCTGAATCTCCTAACTGTCCTGTGTGTGTCTCCCTTACTAGATAATTGAAAACCCGGATGTCCCCCAGGAATTCAGGAGTCAAGGTATGGGATTTGATTTTTGCACATTCAGTTGAAAAAGTGGGTATAAGAACACCTACTGTGTGCTCAGTATGCGGAGGTAACGCTGAGGAAAAGCTCTTGGGTTAGCCTCCCCTTCTCCTTGGCTCTGCTTACCTTTAATCAGCCGTCGTTTCCTTCTGCTCCTACATCCTCTGCCAGCCATACCTGTTCCTGCTCCAACTGTGCCAGGGAAATTAGCTCTTCACACACCTTCCTCTTGGAGGCTGGTTTCTGTAGTTACTTTATTCTTCATGAAGTCAGGTTCATTACCTCTTAAAATGAGAACTGGAATATAAAATGGCAGAAACTTGACTGGCATCAAGTGCTATTACACCTGGAGGATGTTTATGAAGTTTTGTTACGAAAAATAAGTCATCTCACAGGGAAGGACAGCCAGCCAGGTTTAAGTAGCAAATGAAATCAAGGTAAGGAACTTTCATTCTGACTCATAGGAAAGGAAAAAATGTCCACTATAATAGACAAGCACTTTGCTTCCTTGAAAATTTTTGATGGTAATGTTTTCTGTAAAAGAGATGAAGAATTCAAATCATCTGATTGAAAAACCAAAATATCAGTTTCATCTAGGGTTTTATTCAGTAATTTTTAAAATGTTGAGGGTACTTCCAGAGTGGTCCAGTAGCTAAGACCCTACAGTCCCAATACAGGGGGCCTGGGTTCAGTCCCTGTCAGGGAACTAGATCCCACAAGCCACAGAGTTCACATACTGCACTGAAGATCCCAAGGGCCACATCTAAGACCTGGTGCAGTCAAATAAATATTTTTTTAATGCTAAAAAAAAAATTTTACTTTGATGTTTTTGCCAGTTAATAATGGGAAGGAAGGGGTAGGGTAGAGAGAAAAGGAAAGAGAGAGAATGTAAGGAAGAGAAAGAAGTAGCTAAACAGCCACAATTAGAAGAAAAAGAAGAAATGAAAGAAAATGACTGCTTTAGGTCATTTTCTAGAGCATTGCTTGAGTGTGTTTTTGTCACATTTCCTTGTATTCTTGGGCTACAAGTGCTGCAGCATCTTTTCACCTTTTGAAGCTCTCAGTGGTATGAGCCACGATTTTTCATCTCTTGATTATTGCAGTTCCCACAATGTTTTCACTTTAATGTAGGATGATTTTATAAACGAAAAAAGAAATCAAAGTTCTCTTGGTTAAGGATGCATATTTAAATATTGTATCAGTAAAAAATTGATGGACTCATTTGAAATTTACCTAAAATTAAATTTCGAGTTTCTTTATGGGTTTCATTTATTTTAAACTGTCTTTTATCATTGCACTTTATCATCTCTCAATATTTTTTTTTTTTTTGCATTTAAGTTCCTAAATTCTGAGGATCAGCCGTTTCTCATTTCCCTGCCATCTTTCAATTTTATTTTTATTTTTCTTCTTACACTTCTGGCATTTTTTTCTCCCTTTTCTTGGACCTCATGGTCATTCATTCATGCATTTATACATTCCTCAAATACTTGGCCACATTTGTATAGATCTCCACAGGTTTTTATTTTAAAAAAGCAGATGCTTCCACTTGTCCCTTGGCCTAGCAGTTCTGAGACTGTTATTATTTAACCCTGCTTGCCAAATACCAAACTTAAGCTTAATTGAAGCAAAACTGAAGCTTATCCGAGCTCATGCAGTCAACAAGCTGTGGACCAGTACTTGCACAGATTCTGAATTTCAACCTTTTTCTAGTACAGTTCTGTGGGATTTTTGTTGCTAGATTCTGGACATGAATGTGTCTGGAGGGAAAATTATTTTTTCTGACACTGACTGTTGCTCCTTTAACAACAAAGGCCGATTACCCTGAGGATGCTGGACAAATAGCTGAAATAGGTGGAGATGGTGACTAACTTATTTTGCCCCTTTCCCTAGTTTCTGAGTTTGAAAAGCCCATCTTTCCTTCATGCCACTGTAGTTTATCTCTCTGGGATAGAACTCAAGTCTGCTCAGAAGACCCAGAAATTCAAGATACCAGAATAAGGGATACATGTATAGTCTGCTGGCTAAAATATTGAGAAAATTGTTATCAGTTGTGTTGTTTCTTAAATTAACCAAATCTTTTTTCATTAAGTGTGAATGAACCTTACTTATAATTAATAGTCTCGTATTTCCTTCCTGGATTATCTTTTGAGTGTCTTGAGGAATGATGATATTTAATTCTTCTCTCCGATACTTTTGGGGGCCTGAGAAAGGCTCAGCATCTGAAAATCATCTTTTCAGTCCTGAAAGTATCAAAAGCAGAGGATGGGAAGGAGTGTTGAGGAAGCCTGTAGTGCTCTGCCGCTGATGTCTGATGCCTGTCACCTCCTCTGTTTGAAGGGTCAACAGTAGAGTCCCTCTGTGATGACCTCGTCTCCGTGCTCACCGTTCTGTGTGAGAAGCTCCAAGCCGCCATCAAGTAAGTGCCTTCAACACTGGTGCTCTGGTCTGCTCAGGGCCTATTTCTGAAGGACCTTTTGCCCACAGCATCACTTAGAGTTGCAGGGTATAGGGACAGTGGTTCCCCTCTGCCCCACCCCCACCATTGGTAAATTCACTGTAATTCCTGAGAAGTGTATTCAGTGATCATGGGCAAGCCCACCTGGTCAAACATTACTGAAGGATGCAATTTTCTAATGGAGGTTAGTGGAAAGAATGTTGGCTAAGAGCTAGTTGATGTGAGGGCTAGTCCTAACCTGGCTTGTCCCAGGTGTAAGACTTTAAATGAGCTTTCTTATCAAACTACTGTGCCTTTCTCCTCTGCTAAATGGCAGGATTGGCCTGGGTGGTCATTTTCTACTTTTTTCTGACATCTCCTGAGCCTGTGAGCTCACGCACTTATCTTTTAAAAGACTGTGTTATTCTGACTTTTATATACTTGTCACTTATTTGCATGCCAGTTTAATCAGTGGTATTAGGTTATCTGTGATGTTCATTGCCCCAGCTCTCCAGGCAGTAAGTTGATAACTTATGCATCTGTAGTAAAGCCAAGTCATAAAAAGGCCAGATTTGCCAAGGTGAAATGAAGACCTCTACCAGATACACATATAATTAACTGCAACACAGTAGGATTCTGAAGTGCCCTTTGAAATGGAAAAGACACATTATTGTTTAATGAAAACTAGACATTTGATAATTCAGAATGTTTTACTGTAGAATTTTATGTATTGTCATGAACTGGGAGAAACAGTCCCATTATAGAGACTCTTGAGAGTCCCCTGGACTGCAAGGAGATCCAACCAATCAATTCTAAAGGAAATCAACCTGAATATTCATTGGAAGGACTGATGCTGAAGCTCCAACACTTTGGCCACCTGATGCGAGGAACTGACTCATTGGAAAAGACCCTGATGCTGGGAAAGATTGAAGGCAGGAGAAGGGAGTAACAGAGGATGAGATGGTTGGATAGCATCACCTACTCAATGAACAGGAGTTTGAGCAAACTCCAGGAGATAGTGAAGGACAGGGAAACCAGACGTGCTGCAGTCCATGGGGTTGCAAAGAGTCTGACACAACTGAGTGACTAATACTATGATAAATCACAGTTTATTTACTATTGGTTCAATAGTATTACTATTTACTATTGGTTCAACTGCATTATTTTTGTTGGATTGTGTGTTAGTCACTCAGTCGTGTTCGACTCTGTGACTCCATGGACTGCAGCCCACCAGGCTCCTCTGTCCATGGAATTTTCCAGGCAAGAACACTGGAGTGGGTTGCCATTTCCTTCTCCGGTTTTGTTGGATTACTGGAGTTAAAAACCCATGTTTTGCCCCTTACTAGCTCTTGACTTTGATCAAAGATCTCAACCACCCTAAGCTTATATATCCTATAATTAGTTATCATATTATTTTATATTAATAATATGCCTAATAATAATATTGAAGTATACCATAATATTAGTAATATAATTTTAATATTAATATACTTAATGATTATAACATGGTTCAATATATTGTTAATTTGCATTATAATCATAATAGTAATATGTAATATTAGTAATAGAAAATATTCTAGGGTTTTTGTATGGATTAAGCTAGAAAATTAACCTAAAAGATTGTCAGTGCCCACCAAGATCAGAATAAACAGAATTAGGTTTATTAACTTGCTATAGCAAGGGAGCCTGTACACTATGAGGAATGATAGGGCATCCAGTAAAAGGGTGGGTGTTAGGAATTGTTATAGGATTTGTACCTGAGTTGGGTAATATCAGATGGATTAAAGGACTTGGATGTTCTATTCAAGAATTGGGTACTGTCAGAAAGTGAGGGGCAATTCTAGCATTGAACATCCTATTGAGTTGACCAAAAAGCTCCCTTGGGTTTTTCCATAAAATCTTACAGGAAAACCCATATGAACTTTCTGGCCAACCCAGTTGTCGTCATCTACACAAGAGGGCTAGATGGGAGCTAGAGTTGTCACTGGAAAATCAGCAAGGGTCGCTTACAGGGGAGGGTGATATTTGATCATTTTTGTAATTGTACAGATTTTTTTAAAATTTCTGTTCAGATGTGATTATAGATTGCTTTCATCTTGTTCCATCACCATCTTAGAGAGTCCTCATCTGATATTAACATTCTGTGCAAATGTTGATGTTTCCCAGGGGAACACACAGCTGGCTATTGCTAGCTGTCAAGGCTTCTCAGCCCACCCCCGCTCAGGTCTTAGCATTGTCAGAAAATAAACCAAAGACCACCAAAACTTTGAAAATATAAAAGCTATGTTCATTACTGAGCTGCCAAGGGAAAACAAAGAAGTTAAACTTTTTTCCCTGAGTAGTTTGCTAAGGGAAAAATCTAAGAATTTTAAGTGCTACGTTCAAGGTAATTATGCCATTAATAAATTTAAAAATCGTCATCAAGATAAGTGAGAATGAATCTATCAGTCTATAAATGATACCATTGTTTGTTGGTCCGGAATGAGCTTCTAGCAAAGCCCAGTAAGGATCTGCCTGGCATATGGGGTTCAGTTCATGTTCTTTAAAACCTGAATGGCTCTAATGTCACCTACAGGGACCCCTCCCTGTAAGACAACCATATGACCTAGTTTACCTTAAACAGTCCTAAGTAATGCTTATTGTGTAATTATTATTAAAGATATTCAGATCGCTATCTTCTAGGAAGTACTAGTATAAGTGGAATATTTTTTGCTGCACAGCACGTAATAAATATTTGATAAACATTAGCTCTAAAAAGCTTGTTTGCTTTCAGAATTATCAGTGCTAATTCTAGTTTACAGTGGATTTAGGAGTTTCTTACATTAGAAATTTGGACTGTAGATTATTAGAAAAATATATTGCACAAACATCACCAATGTTCACATACGTGTATTAGAAACTAAAGGTCATACATTTCTATCAGTCACTGAAAAATGGAAACATGTCTGAATCAGGTAACTAAATGATAGGCTTTCAATGGAAGAAAATAACTCATGTGACGCACATATGGTTTTCTGGGATTTCTTATTGAATATTGGATCAAAGGTGGCTTTAGGCATATTGTTATAGAGCTTAATGATTTTTTTTTTAATAGGATTCTCATAGTCTTGCTTGGTTCTTCAAAGCAATTTCCTTATTATAATTCTGCCTCTAGAGACTTGTTTGGTTACGGTCTTTCCCATCGTGATTGCACTGCCCTGCGACAGGGGTTCTGTTGCTATAGAAGCTGAGGTGTAGCAGGTTTACTGCGGCTTCACTGGGAGACCTTTAGACCACATGATCAGATGACACCATGCCCTTGGCTGCTGCACTCTGGTGGTTCTATTCATTTTCTTAGTTAGGTTTTCACATCTGTGTAGTTTCTTCTGATTTTATTGCTTTAAGTCCTTTTATTTTCTATTGGCTAATCTTGACACCTCTTCTAACTTCTAAATAGGTTCTTCGTCTGAAATCACGCTGTGGTCATTCAGTTCAGTTCAGTCACTCAGTCGTGTCTGACTCTTTGCAACCCCATGGACTGCAGTACGCCAGGCTTCTGTCCATCACCAACTCCTGGAGCTTACTCAAACTCATGTCCATCGAGTCAGTGATGCCATCCAACCATCTCATCCTCTGTCGTCCCCTTCTCCCCCTGCCTTCAATCCTTCCCAACATCAGGGTCTTTTCCAATGAGTCAGTTCTTCGCATGAGGTGGCCAAAGTACTGGAGTTTCAGCTTCAGCTTCTATGGTCATTCCATTCAGTTCAGTTCAGTTGCTCAGTCGTGTCTGACTCTTTGCGACCCCATGAATCGCAGCACCCCAGGCCTCCCTGTCCATCACAAACTCCTGGAGTCCACTCAGACCCATGTCCATTGAGTCAGGGATGCCATCCAACCATCTCATCCTCTGTCATCCCCTTCTCCTGCTGCCCTCAATCTTTCCCAGCATCAGGGTTTTTTCAAATGAGTCAGCTCTTCGCATCAGGTGGCCAAAGTATTGGAGTTTCAACTTCAACATCAGTCCTTCCAATGAACTCCCAGGATTAATCTCCTTTAGGATGGACTGGTTGGATCTCCTTGCAGTCCAAGGGACTCTCAAGAGTCTTCTCCAACACCACAGTTCAAAAGCATCAGTTCTTCGGCACTCAGCTTTCTTTATAGTCCAACTCTCACATCCATACATGACCACTGGAAAAATCGTAGCCTTGACTAAATGGACCTTTGTTGACAAAGTAATGTCTCTGCTTTTTAATATGCTGTCTAGGTTGGTCATAACTTTCCTTCCAAGGAGTAAGTGTCTTTTAATTTCATGGCTGCAGTCACCTTCTGCAGCGATTTTGGAGCCCAGAAACACAGTCAGCCACTGTTTCCACTGTTTCCCCATCTATTTCCGATGAAGTGATGAGACTGGATGCCATGATCTTAGTTTTCGGAATGTGGAGCTTTAAGCCAACTTTTTCACTCTCCTCTTTCACTTTCATCAAGAGGCTCTTTAGTTCTTCTTCACTTTCTGTGATAAGGGTGGTCATCTGCATATCTGAGGTTATTGATATTTCTCCCGGCAGTCTTGATTCCAGCTTGTGCTTCCTCCGCCCAACATTTCTTATGATGTACTCTGCATATAAGTTAAATAAGCCAGGTGACAATATACAGCCTTGACGTACTCCTTTTCCTATTTGGAACCAGTCTGTTATTCCATGTCCAGTTCTAACTGTTGCTTCCAGACCTGCATACAGGTTTCTCAAGAGGCAGGTCATTACTTCCTCTCTCAATATCCATTTCCAAAATCAGTGCTTGTATACTTCCTGGGGCTTTAGCTCTATAGGGGCATATACTCATGATATGTTCAGTCTCCTGGGAGTATTCAGAAAATGCTTTCAGGCACACAGGTTAACTCACATGCCTTGGAGATGCAGTATTAATAGAGCACTCTTATGCAGGTTGAGTTAGACAGTGCTGTTTAAATCCAAGACTTTGGGGGAGAATCACTGGGCTTAGGAATATATTTCTTCACTCTATGCTTGTTGGTCTCCCACACCTTCTCCCACTTCCCTGTCTTCTCAGAACAGAATGTCAGAGAGGAATCAGTGAGGCAAGGGTGACCTTCATATTGCACATTCTAATTCCATTCCACTCCTGTGCAATTAACTCTCCCCCTTCCTTTTTCTAACTAAATTTGAATCTGTTCCTAAGGGAGGAAAAGTCAAAACAAAACCAATTTTAAGAATTCCAGAGACTGAGGCTGTGGTGCCAGGTGGCCTTCACAGTAACCTTGCCAGGCCCGCCCTGCTGCTTCTTCATGGACCCCTGTCACCTGCAAGAGCTGTTCTCTGTGGATCTTGAGCCTGGAGGAAATCCAGAGACAAGCAAGGAGTGAGACCAGTAGATACTCAACCTGCTCCAACGAAAGGCCAGGCAGGGTGACTCACAGGCCTCCTGAGCGGGCACGTGTTCCCTGTTGTGTGTTGACAGTCTTGGCTGGTTTCCAGGCTTCTTTCTGCCCTGTGAATTCCACAGATTCACCCACTGTCAGACAAATATGAAATGTCCACCCTGTGCACGCACATCTGTGTAGCTAGTGAAGGGCCTGCGTGGAAGATGTGCCTCTAATGACGTGACTCATGCCAGGCCACGAGTACTTCTTGTGCCAGACTGCAGCAGCCACAGAGAAGCTGCCGCCTTCAGTCTCCAAGGAGATTCCGGGCCAGTTTCCTTGGCAATGAGCTCTCTCTCTCGTCGAGTCCGATGCCTTGGGGTTGCTGTTTTGCTGCAGCACGCTTTGCTGATAGGTACTTTTAGGAAACTTGACTGCTTGTAACTTCTCTCTGGCTTTATTTCCAGTGATTTCAGAAGTTGAGACTTTTTATTATCTATAGTTATTTTAGTTTTGTGATGATCAACTGACGGTTTGAAAGATAAGACTTGTTTTAATAGGGCATTTAATTATTTTTCTTAATAATCAGTCAAATGATTGGTCAGAAAGACAACCCACTTGGATTTTAACTTTCTAGTGGATTAGGCAGAAAATTTAGTCCAGATATAAAAGTGTGCATCTTGTAAAGTTATATGCTTTTTAAAAATTTCTGGTTCTAATGAAGAACTCTATAGTAATAACTATGAGAAAAATAATTTGTCCATTGAAAAACACTGGTGCTTTCAAAAAAAAATAAAGAAGAAAAGCCAAATGCAAGTTAGTAAAGTATTAGTCATCTAAAAGATATCATGGTACATAGTGTCTTGAAGAATTTAGACAATTAAATGTATTAAAATTTAGTATTTCTGGAGTAAACAGTAGATGTAAGTCAATATATCAGTATTTGTTCTTTAATGGTAACTGTTAATTTGTTCTTTAATGGTAGGATGTTACTAATAGGATAAACCACATACGAGGTGGGTAAAATATGGTCACGTTCCATACGATGCTACATTTTTATATAAATCAAAACGTCTAAAAAGTCAAGTTTATTACAGAAAAATCATCCTAATTGGTTTGCTGGGGCTGCCAAAACAAAGTATCACGAACTGTGTATTGCGAAAAAGTGGCTTTAATAACAGAAACGCATTGTCTCATGGTTCTGGAGGCTGGAGATCAGAATGTCAGCAAGATTGGTTTCTTCTCAGCACTGGGAAGCTTCATTCCTCATCTACTCCCCTTGTCTCTTCACATTGTCTTCCCTCCATATGTATTTCTGTGTCTGAATTTCCCTATTTTAAGAAGATGGTTGTTTAGTTCCTCAGTCATGTCCAACTCTTCAAGACCCCATGAACTGCAGCACGCCAGGCTTCCCTGTCCCTCACCATCTCCCACAGTTTGTTCAAACTCATGTCCATTGAGTCAGTGATGCCATCCAACCATCTGATCATCTGTCGTCCCCTTCTCCTCCTGCCATCAATCTTTCCCAGCATCAGGGTCTTTCCCAGTGAATTGGCTCTTTGCATCAGGTGGCCAAAGAATTAGAGCTTCAACATCAGTCCTTCCAATGAATAGTCAGGGTTGATTTCCTTTAGGGTTGAGTAGTTTGATCTTGCTGTCCAAGGGATTCTGAAGAGTCTTCTCCAGCACCACAGTTTGAAAGGATCAATTCTTTGGCACTCAGCCTTCTTTCTACTTCCCTGGCGCCTCAGTCGGTAAAGAGTCTGCCTGCAATGCAGGAGACCCAGGTTTGATACCTGGATGGGAAGGATCCCCTGGAGAAGGAAATGGCCACCCACTCCAGTATTCCTGCTTGGAGAATCCCATGGACAGAAGAACTGGTGGGCTACAGTCCATGGGGTCACAGAGAG
This sequence comes from Dama dama, assembly GCF_033118175.1. Taxonomy (NCBI): domain Eukaryota; kingdom Metazoa; phylum Chordata; class Mammalia; order Artiodactyla; family Cervidae; genus Dama; species Dama dama. Next base: position 30,921,200 of record NC_083706.1, read on the forward strand.
TCAAACACGGTTGAGTGACTTACACTTTCAGCCTTCTTTATGGTCCAGCTCTCACATCCATACATGACTACTGGAAAAACCATAGGATACCAATCCTATTGAGTTAGGATCTACCCTAATGGCCTTGCTTTAACTTGGTTGCCTGTGTAAAGACCCCACCTCCAAATAAGACCATGTTTGAGGTACCAGGGATTAGGACCTCAAAGTGTGAAATGGAAGTGGGGGGAGCAGAAGGCAACCCATGGCATTACCAACCTCCCCCCCCAAATTAACAGTCTGTGGTGCCTAACATTTTCCCAAGTGTTTCCCACACGTCACCTCTTTAATCTCCCCTCTGCTTCGGATGTGCTTGTGTGTTGGTTCTGCTCCCCCGCAGCGACAGCCAGCAGCTGCAGCTGCTCTACCTGGAGTGCATCCTGTCTGTGCTCAGCAGCTCCTCCTCCTCCATGCAGCTGCACCGCGGCTTCACAGACCTCATCTGGTGAGTACCCGTCTGCATGCCCACCCTGGCTCTGCGCTCGGCCCGGGGGCTCGCTCCGTCCAGCTGGGTCTGTGGGTCTCTTCCCATGGCATCTGTGCCTCTCTTGTTGTTCCATTTCTGTGTAAATGTATTAGAGGGAAAGTATGGAAGCCGCTTTGCTTATATGCACCAGACCAAGCTACAGAGAGTAAGGGATAATTATTTTAACCAACTGTGCCTCCCAAGGCCCACCTTCTATTTTATTTACATCATAGGGTCATGAAAGCCTATGTTCTAAGTCGTATAAAGTCACCAGTGAATTGCATAGGGGAGATAGTTCACCTTCACCATAACTGAACCTTCTTCTCAACCCCACCCTGGTACTCGCTCCATCTCAACCTGCACACTAGGCTCTAAATCACAGTCAGAGAGTCACACAAATGACAGGGCCCTCAGGCAGCCAGCAAGTTGCTCCCGGTTTCTAGGCTAATCTGACAGGGAGAAAGTCGACTGCTGTGTATCAGTGTGATATGTGTCAGAATTTTAAATTAACTTCTCAAATGAGAAATATAAGTAATTTCATTTTTTATAGTAAAATGAAACTTGATCACTAAGCCATTGAGCACTTTGAGTCCATTTTCTTCATAGAAGATGCTTTCTGATACTTCTCATGATAGTTTATATAGTTAACCCCAGCTTGAATTATGAAGAAAAGTATTCTGTTGCTGTCCCCAGGAGTGATGGAGAGACAGGACATGCTGGGCCAGCAGGAGGTAGCCAGAAAGGGGAGCAGTAAAGAGCCCAGCTCTTACTTGTCATTTTTGGGGCACCTGGTACTTACCTTCAGGATCGTGTTCATGTTTTATCATCTGGCTTGAAAGGAAACTAATCTTTCCTCTTGTGTCCTCTCAGGAAGAACCTTTGCCCAGCTCTCATCGTGATCCTGGGGAATCCGATTCACGATAAAACCATCACCTCTGCACACAGCAGCAGCATGAGTACCAGCATCGAGGCAGACTCTGCGTCTCCTGGGGTTTCCGACCACGGCCGGGGCTCGGGCTGCTCCTCCACGGCGCCCGCGCTGAGCGGGCCGGTGGCCCGCACCATCTACTACATCGCGGCTGAGCTGGTGCGGCTGGTGGGGCCGGTGGACTCCATGAAGCCTGTGCTGCAGTCCCTCTACCACCGCGTGCTGCTCTACCCGCCTCCCCAGCACCGCGTGGAGGCCATCAAGATCATGAAGGAGGTAGGGAGGCCGGGAAGGAGGCCCCCAGCCTTGTTGTGGGGGCTGAGCACCATGTCTTGCACAGAGGAAGTACTTAGCAAGTGTTTGCCAATCATCTGCTGGAGCTTAGTTGCTTCTACGCAATATCCAGTAATAGCTGGTTTAGCACTGGGGCTGGGTGGGCGTGTGCCAGGAGTTGGGCTAAGGGGGCGTTGATAAATGCTCACTGCAGCAAAGCCATTGGATAATTGGAGCCACATGCATCTGACTGGAACCCAGGCTGAACTTTGAGTTTGCTCCCTCAGGTACTGTCTGTGCAGATGTATGTGTTTTTTCACTTTTGCCAAAATTAGATTTCAAAATTATTTTATACTCAGGTTGTACATTGTCCAAAAATGAGCTTTACTGATTTCTTATTTCTAAAAGGGACTCTGTTCCCCCCTCCTTCTTATACCCTATTTCTCCCACATGTCATGAGACAAAGGATGTCCAGCTTAGGATATATGTCCCAGTGAGCCACTTCATGATTTTGAGGAGGGATTGGAGTTACTTTGATGATACTTCAAGAATTCCTCTGCTTCTCAACCAAAAAGAAAGTGATCAACTTTTTTGTACCTGTAAACTTGTCCATGAAGGTTTAATCACACTGGGTTTTGGTACCTGACACCAGAAAAATCAGTGTAACGAAATTACCTTGAGCAGTATTGGCTACTCACCAGTTTTTAAAAAGCTTAATTTGAACAGCTTGCTGATGTTGTTTTCATGAGATTTGACTGTAATCAATAATGGAAATTCTGACCCAGTGTTTCCAGAAATGAAGGAGCAATCCACGTTTAATTGCTAATTAAGAAAATTTATGGACCCACAGTAGTAATGACCATTTTTTCTTTATGCCAATATTTAACATATATTATCCTTAATATTCATAATAACTTTGTGAGGTTATATACCAGTGAAGAATGTTTTCCCTGACAGAGCCTCAGGCAAGGGAGATCCAAGGGTCAGCTTTGATATCCAATCACCACTCGGGTGATGAACACAATACAGCTTTGGAGGCCAGTGAGACTGGAAGCATTTGGTAGTTTAGTCACTAAGTCGTGTCCAACTCTTGTGACCCCTTGGGCTATAGCTGTCCATGGGATTCTCCAGGCAAGAATACTAGAGTGGGTAGCCATTTCCTTCTCCAAGCGATCTTCCCAACCCAAGGATTGAACCCAGGTCTCCTGCATTGCAGGCGGATTCTTTACGGACTGAGCTACCAGGGGCCACCACCCAAACAACCGTCCCCTAGGCACCTGCCCCCGGCCCTGTGAAGCTTGTCGTCTGGAGGAACAGGGTGGACTTTCTTTGAATTGGCCGATCTCCAGGAAGAGGAGAGTGGAAGGGGCCACCACGCATGCCCATCTCTTTCTCCTGACTTCACCAGTCAGAGCAACCACTCCCCCTCCACTGGGAAGAATGTCATTCCACTGGGTGTTCCTGCCCATAGAAACATGAAGCCAGGAAAAAGGAATTTTCCCTCCCACAAAGAAACTACTTCAAGGGGTCACATGATTTGCCCAGGGTCAAAAGAAAGAGAAAAGGTGGGCACTTCCCTGGTGGTCCAGACTCTGACTTCCAGTAAGGGGATGGGGGTTCTATCGCTGGTTGGGGAACTAAGATCCCACATCCCAAGGGGCAATGATGAGCCCACATGCTGCAACTAAGACCCTATGCAACCAAATAAACAAATAAAAATAAAATTAACTTTTTTAAAAAAGAGAAAGGGGACAAATCTCCATCTGAACCCAAGCCCCTGGTCTTTCCCTACACACACTTATCACTGGACTGGACTTTCATATTACAATGCAGATGATTCCAGCAGCTCTTTTCCTGGCACTGGTTCAGCTACCCCTTCCATGAACGTGGGTCTGAGTCAAGGTTTGAATCCCTTCTCTGCCACTCATCAGCTAGATACCATAGCTAAATCATTTAACTCTGAACCTAGCAGTTTATTATCTGTACATAGTGACAGTATTCCAAAGGTTGCCAGTTCACAATGCCATGAAGTTTGTATAAGTACTTTGTGAGTATTTAAAGTGATAAACAAATATGTGTGCACTTGTGAGCTTCCCTCATTGCTCAGATGGTAAAGAATCTGCCTGCACTGCAGGAGACCCGGGTTCGATCCCTAGATCAGGAAGATCCCCTGGAGAAAGGCGTGGCAACCAACTCTAGAATTCTTGCCTGGAAAATTCCATGGACAGGGGAGCCTGGAGGGCTTCAGTCCGTGGGGTCGCAACGAATCAGACACAACTTAGCAACTGAACAACGGCATAAGGATGAGAAAAACATACAGAGAGCTAAAAATAGCAGGTCCTCATCACCTCCTGCCTGAAGCAGTGAATCGTTCAAGTTGGTCTCCTTGCCTCCTGCCTGTGTTTTTTCTCCCTTTTATTTTCCTGGATGGGCTTCCCAGGTGACTCAGATGGTAAAGAATCTACCTGCAATGCAGGAGACTCTGGTTTGATCCCTGGGTCAGGAAGATTCCCTGGAGAAGGTAGGGAATCCAGTATTCTTGCCTGGAGAATTCCATGGACAGAGGAGCCCGGCAGAGTACCATCCATGGGGTCGCAAAGAGCTAGACATGACTGAGTGACTAGCACATTTCACTATATTCGTAAATGGCCACTGTTAATTTTTCCACTCTCCGGTGGCGCATGTTGCCTCTCCCATCAAGTCTAAAATACTCTGCCCTTTCGAGACCCTTCCATCATCATTCGTATTTCCCATCACTTGCCAGGATGCACCCTCATTTCCATCCCGCTTTGTTCAGTTCCTACTTCCCTGCTTCTATTCCAGCTCCCCCTGCCCTATGCCCACTGGCCACTTTCACTTAACACAGTAAAGTGGTGGATCCCAATAAGCTAGACAGACACTGCTGGGCACTTCACATTAGCTTATTTACAGACTTCTTTAGGGAGATAATTTTGCACCTGTTTTCCAGATAGGGATACTGAGGCTTCATGAGAAGAGGTTTACTTGCTTAAAGTCCTTGTGAGCAATATAACTAAAACGTAAACCCAGATGTTCTAATTACAATTGCCTCTCTGTCAAAATCCTTCTCCTTCATGGCTCTGCTTCCTCAGACCAGTAATTTCGCTCTTCTCTAAATCCTGTTCCCCCATTTAGCAATTGCTTGTAATGTCTGATCACTCTGACTGCTTCACAATACAATGTGGAACAAGCGTCTTGTCTCCCTAAACATGGTTTTGTATACATTGTTTTTGTGTGTTTCCTCCGGTATCTAACACTACAGTCCTTGAAGAAGAAAAAGTGTTCAATACATTTTGGTATTTAAGTGTTCGATATTCTGACCTGAAGACAGAATATCTGCAGAGGGTGTTTTGAAGCCACAGCATCCTTTCTTTCCCCCTCAGAACTTCCCAGGTGATGTGAGCAATAAACAATCTGCCTGCCAATGCGGGAGATGCAAGAGACGAGGGTTAGATCCCTTAGGTTGGGAAGATCCCCTGGAGAAGAAAATGGCAACCCACACCAGTATTCTCGCCTATAAAATCCTATGGACAGAGGAGCCTGGTGGGCTCCCGTCCATGGGGTGGCAAAGAGTCAGACATGACTCAGTGACCGAGCATGCAAAAAGCAGGTACACAGAGATGACAGTCACTGGAGTTACTGACACTTGACAACTGAATGCTAAGTAAACACTTTGCCTACGAGGTGTGTAGGTCTCAATGCACTTTCTATAACAGCAAAGGAAATTAGTCCTGTGTTCCCCTCTGCATGGATTTGCTAGCTCCCCACGGTCACTTTGCTAAGTGAGGCTGGAATTGACACCAGGGTAGCGTGTCCAGGCCGTGCCGCCCCGCAGAGCACGACACACTCACGTGGGCCAGGTTGTTCTCACGAGCATCGCCTCCACTTACTGTGGCAACACCAGTAATTTGGGAAGGCTGGTAACCTAGATACCAAAATGTGCAGGGCTCGCCCGTACAAAGGAAGCCACTGGGCACCCAGGATGTTTGCTTACTCTTTGGATCGTGAACGCCTGGCATGTTATTTGCCGTTCTCTCTCTAATTTGTCTTCCTGCCGTATGTGCTCTGTGCTTATTAATGAAAGGCATACAGGACATTTTGTTTTTCAAAAGACATTTTCTTTTTTTGCTTCTACTCCCCCCCGCCCAAAACATTTCATAACCGAAAAGAACACCTTGCTTCCTTTTCTCTCTCCCACGTTTCAGCTTTAGAAGGAAGCGCTAGTCTTTATCAGACCTGTGACACCCTAGCCACTGACACCAATTCCTCATTCCCACCAGAGGAAGCTGAAATTAAACAAGTCTCGCTTTTCTTTAAGTATTTGTTGAGAGTTCTCCAAAACTCTATTTCCCTTCCCTGCAGACTCTGAAGCACCTGAGAAATAAACACAAGATTAATGTGAGAATTCAAATATGTCATCTGATTTATTCCTGGTAAAGTTGGATTAGAACTGTAATGGGATCCCAAGAGAGAGTCAGATTTCCCACTCTTGTGCCCCTGAAAGGCACTTATGCTTCTAACAAGAGATAGGACAGCTAGAGGCTCGCTCAGAGGCATAGCCACTTCACTTGGCTGCAGGTCTGGCAGGCAGACAGATGGAGAGAGAGAAAGAGAAACTCCCTTGATCTCTGGTAATATTGCTCCTTTCTTAATGTCAGAAAAAAGTAGAAGCTTCATGTTTGTGCCTCCAAGAGACAAGTTCCCAATTTCTGGCAGAAGAAAGGAATTTTGAAGAAGAAAAACATGTAAATTTTTCTACTTAATATACTTTATCTTGCAAATATAAGTCATTTTGAAAATAATGAAAATAATAGTAGGATGTCTGCTTCAATGTACTTGATTAATCAATCTTTATTAGCCTCAAATTGAAATTTTCTGTACAGATGTCTACCATATAGAAACAAAACTTAGTTTGAACCAAAAAATTATGAAAATCCTATGCATGAGAACTTGTGAGATATAGCCAAAACAGTGCGTGAAAGGATATTTATGGCTTCAATGACTTACCTCAGAAAATAGAAAGTCTAAAATTAATGTTCTAATTCTCCAACTTAGGTAGTTTGGAAAAGAAGAGCTTAAATTTTTTAAAAAGTCAAAAGGAAGACAAGGATTGTTGTTCAGTTGCTAAGTCCTGTCCAACTCTTTGCCATCCCAAGAACTGCAGTACATATATCCTTCACTATCTTACAGTTTGCTCAAATGCATGTCCATTGAGTCGATGATCCTATCCAATCATCTCACCTTTCTGTTGTCCCCTTCTCCTCTTGCCCTAAATCTTTCCCAGCATCAGAGTCTTTTCCAATGAGTTGGCTCTTTGCATCAGATGGACAAAGTATTGGAGCTTCAGCATCAGTCCTTCTAATGAATATTCAGGGTTGATTGCCTTTAGGATTGACTGGTTTGACCTCCTTGCTGTCCACGGGACTCCCAAAAGTCTTCTCCAACACCACAGTTTGAAAGCATCAATTCTTCAGCACTCAGCCTTCTTTATGGTCCAACTCTCACATCTGTATATGACCACTGGGAAAACTATAGCTTTGACTATATGGACCTTTGCCAGCAAAGTGATGTCTCTGCTTTTTAATATGCTGTCTAGGTTTGACATGGCTTTTCTTCCAAGGAGCAAGCATCCTTTAATTTCATGGCTACAGTCACTGTCCACAGTGATTTTGGAGCCCAAGAAAATAAAATCTGTTACTGTTTCCACTTTTTCCCTATTTGCCATGAAGTGATGGGACTACATGCCATGATCTTAGTTTTTTGAGTGTTGAGTTTTAAGCCAGCTTTTTCAGTCTCCTCTTTCACCTTGATCAAGAGGTTCTTTAATTCCTCTTCACTTTCTGCCATTAGAGTGGTTTTATCTGCATATCTGAGGTTGTTGATATTTCTCCTGGCAGTCTTGATTCCAGCTTGTGATTCATCCAGCCCAGGATTTTGCATTGTGTACTCTGCATATAAGTTAAATAAGCAGGATGATAATATACAGTGTTGACATACTCCTTTCCCAATTTTGAACCAGTCTGTTGTTCCATGTCTGGTTCTAACTACTGCTTCTTGACCTGCATACAGGTTTCTCAAGAGACAGGTAAGCTGGTTTGTTATTCCCATCTCTCTAAGAATTTTCCAGTTTGTTGTGATCCACACAGTCAAAGGCTTTAGCATGGTCAATGAAACAACAGTAGATGTTTTTCTGGAATTCCCTTGTTTTTTCTGTGATCCAGTGGATGTTGGCTATTTGATCTTTGGTTCCTCTGCCTTTTCTAAATCCAGCTTGTACATCTGGAATTTCTCAATTCACATACCATTGAAGCCTAGCTTGAAGGATTTTGAGCATGACATTGCTAGCATGTGAAATGAGCACAATTGTATGGTAGTTTGAACATTCTTTCACATTGCCTTTCTTTGGGATTGTAATGAAAACTGACCTTTTTCCAGTCCTGTGGCCACTGCTGAGTTTTCCAAATTTTAGCATACTGAGTGCAGCACTTTCATAGCTCAGGATTTTAGGAACCATAGCTTTTAGGATTTTAAATAGCTCAGCTGGAATTCCATCACCTCCACTAGCTTTGTTCATAGTAATGCTTCATAAGGCCCACTTGACTTCACATTCCAGGATGTCTGGCTCTAGATGAGTGACCACATCATTGTGGTTATTCAGGTCATTAAGACATTTTTGTAGAGTTCTTCTGTGTATTCTTGCCACCTCTTCCTAATCTTTTCTGCTTCTGTTAGGTCTCTGCCATTTCTGTCCTTTATTGTGACCATCTTGCATGAAATGTTCCCTTGGTGTCTCCAGTTTTCTTGAAGAGATCGCTAGTCTTCCCCATTCTATTGTTTTCCTCTATTTCTTTGCATTATTCACTTAAGAAGCCTTTCTTGTCTCTCCTTGCTATTCTCTGGAATTCTGCAGTTGGTTGGGTATATCTTTCCCTTTCTCCTTTACTTTTCATTTTTCTTCTTTTCTCAGCTATTTGTAAGGCCTCCTCAGATAACCACTTTGCCCTTTTGCATTAAGTAATGTGATTAAAAGCAAACACAGTATAGTGAACCAATAAAGGAAAACATGCCAGGACTCTGAAAAGACTAACAAAATCAAATAACTTGCAAAAAGAATTCAAAATTCTAAAATAGGTAAAAACAGAAATAAGAATTTTTAAAAGGGCATATGACCATAGATGTTACAAACGTTAAAGAAATTAACAAAGGTATTAAGGCAACTCTTGGCCATTAAATTTGAAAACTTAGATAAAATAGATAAGTCCGTAGGAAATAATGCAACTTTTAAAAAAAATTGATTGAAAGAGAAATTGAGGACCTAAGTAGTCTTACCATCTTTAAAGAAATTGAATCAGTAGTTAAAATGTTTCCATTCAGAAGAAATTAGTGGCCCCACACAGCTTGAGAAACAAGTTATACCAACATTGAAAGAACAGGTAGTTCTAATAATATATGAACTTTCCCAGGTAATAGAAAGGTATATTTCTTAATTCAGTTTTTGAAGCTAGTCAGTTTAATAGCAAAATAAGGCAGGGAGAGGATAGAAAAGTTAAATTATAGGCCGGTCTTACTAAAGAACACAGGCATAGGTGCTTTCTAGTTCTGTGATAAAAAACTTTGAAGCACTCCCTCAAGGGATATTCTTTGTCTAAGCTGGTCCTGAACTGGGGAGCTGGGGACCCAGTGGGTATTCCAAGTCAAGGAGAACACTAAAGTCAGATTTATTAAGAGTTGAATTTCAAATTGTGTTTTCTCCTTAGACCATATCACTCAAGAGAGAATGTGTATGTTTATTTGATCTCACAGTTCTTGTGCTTTTTTATGATATTCACTTTCCTGTTATTTTTTTCCCCTTATGCTTAAAGCTACTCGGGAGCCCAAAGCGTCTCTGTGATTTGGCAGGACCCAGCTCCACTGAACCCGAATTGAGAAAAAGATCAATTTCAAAAAGAAAGTCTCATCTGGATCTTCTCAAACTGTATGATACATTCTCCTTTTGGATCTTTATTGCTTGGTGAAAACTGCTTCTCTGAATATTCTTAACGTTGTTTCTAAGTTCCTGAAATTATATGAATCTATTATATGAGATATGACTATGTGGTAATGTACCTGCAAGCCAGAGGAGAAGTCTTATCTCAGTTTATTGTACTCATATAACTTTCCATATTTTCATATTGACTTAGAGAAAAGCCAGTGTACAAATTGTACAGAAATTCTTCATTGGGCTTATTTTGGGGAAAAACTTTTTGACAGTGTGTTACAGCTATATGATTCCTTTCCATAGAGTCCCTCTTGGAAATGGAATATTATCTGATTTGTAATAGTTGTAGTCACATGCATCTCTTCAGAAATACATTTCTTGAATAAAGGAAGGTCCATACTATCCTAGAGGCATTATAAATGTTTTCTGTTTGGAAACTAAACATGTTACAAAAGTGAGATTATTCTATGCCTGTCCTTGTGAAGATTATAAATTTGCATCAAAATCTTTATTTGTACCACTCTTTAGGCAGCCTAAAGAGTGTGGTTCAAAGTGGGCCACTTTCCAGCCTGAGCCCATTTGTTTCCTTTATTGTTCATTTTATTCTTTTTGCCCAGATCATTTGATTTCATGTGAATCAAGAGTATCTCTTTTGAATACCTAAGTGTTCACTTGTCTAACAATTCTTGCTCATTTTGTAGCATTTTTCCGTGTTTCCTGTACTGACGCCCTCTGCTCCTTTGAACACTTTCAGCATCATGGACGGCATGACCGAGGCGTGCGTCAAGGGCGGCATCGAGGCCTGCTACGCCGCCGTGTCCTGCGTCTGCACCTTGCTGGGGGCCTTGGAAGAGCTCAGCCAGGGCAGGGGCTTGAGCGAAAGTCAGGTCCAGCTGCTGCTGCTGCGCCTGGAGGAGCTGAAGGACGGGGCCGAGTCCAGCCGCGACTCCATGGAGATCAATGAGGCCGACTTCCGCTGGCAGCGACGCGTCCTGTCCTCGGAACACACACCCTGGGAGTTGGGGAATGAGCGGAGCCCTGACATCAGCATCAGCGTTACCACGGACACGGGCCAGACCACCTTGGAGGCAGAGTTGGGTCAGACCACACCCGAGGACCACTCGGAAAACCCCAAGAATGGCCTCAAGTCGCCAGCCGTCCAGGAGGGCAAGGAGACTCTGAGTAAAGTGTCAGAACCGGAAGCCGTGGACCAGCCAGATGTGGTTCAAAGGAGCCACACGGTTGCCTACCCCGATATAACCAACTTCCTGTCGGTCGACTGCAGAATGAGGTCCTACGGATCCAGATACAGTGAGAGCAACTTCAGCGTGGACGACCAAGACCTCTCTCGGACAGAGTTCGACTCCTGCGACCAGTACTCCATGGCAGCTGAAAAGGACTCCGGGAGGTCGGACGTGTCGGACATTGGATCCGACAACTGTTCTCTAGCTGATGAGGAGCAGACCCCCCGGGACTGCCTGGGCCACAGGTCCCTGCGGACCGCGGCTCTGTCCCTCAAGCTGCTGAAGAACCAGGAGGCGGACCAGCACAGCGCCCGGCTGTTCGTGCAGTCGCTGGAGGGTCTCCTGCCACGCCTCCTGGCCCTGCCCAGCGTGGAAGAGGTGGACTCAGCCCTCCAGAACTTTGTCTCTACCTTCTGCTCAGGTTTGTAATTCATTTTTTGCTATGCAGTCCACTAGAATATTCAGAGTATTTTGTTTAACGGGCAGTTACCAGCATGCATGGAGTTTGAAGTGCTCAGAGCATCTTGATGAATCTTTGGGTTTCTTAGAGAGAGCCAAGGACTGACCGGTGGTGGTTTGTTCCACTTGTGCAGCAGCCGATGGCTGGAATACACTGAGAGGGGCATAAATGTGTGTGTGCAGAGGGTAAGAGGTAGGTGCCTGCTAGAAAGCTGCTGCTGATGGAAACAAATGGCAGTCTGTGATTCTCAGAACACTGAATTTTTCCTGTGCTTCTACACTTTGATATCTTAAAATCATAGAGGGTTGCACTTCTGGTTTGTTGACATGTAAATTATTTCAGATGAGGTCTTGGAGCAGATGCAGGCTGTCCTATGACTACATCCTGAATTCCCCTGAACTCCCCACGGTGTGGGATGCTCCAGTGTTCTGTGGCAGCGTCACATTCTCCAATCTCAGCCCCTTCTGTCTGCTGAATGTCAACTTTGTGACCCAGACTGTGTTCAAACAGGAGTGTCGTGGGCTGTCTTGGCCAGTATACCAGAGAGTTATACTAGTTTTGCTGAAGGGCTGGAAATCATCACCTAGGATTTTGGTGGAGAAAGGAGGTAAAGAATACAGGGAAGCAGCATTTAACACAGGGAATAATCAATTTAGATCATTTTCTTGAAAGGTATTTGTAGAGGGAGCATACAGCTTTTTCCTTCACATGTAGAGAAAAACCCAGTTCTTCCTACAGTGCTTCTGCCCTCTTTTACGAGTCACACAGCACTGTACTTCTGACTGTTGGTCACCAAATGTGTGAAAGTTTTCCTCTCAAACAACAAGCAAACCTCAGACAGCAGCTGGGTTTCTTACAATATAACTCAGTTCTGGTGCTACCTACCCCCCACTACAGATGCCAGCTGCAAGCGCAGGCTGTCACCTGTGCTTCTAACCGACTGGCTGTAAATTAGAGCTTCTCATGACCGCCTCCTTAGGTGCACTTAATTTGTTAGAATAGCTCACAAAACTCAGGGAAACACTCACTTTTGCTTACCAGTTTGCTAAAGTATCTGATAAAGGATATAGATGAATGGCCAGATGAAGAGATGCACAGAGTGAGGTCTGAGAGGGTCCTGAGTTCAGGAGCTTCTGTCCCCGTAGAGTTGGAGTGGAAACCCAAAGACACATCCTGGTGTGGATGTGTCCACCAACCTGGAATCTCCCCAAACCCCTTACTTCTGGGATTTATGGAGGCTTCCTTATGTAGGTGTGATCAATTATTAACTCCATTTCCAGCTCCTCTTCTCTCTCTTGAGGATGGCACGGTGGGAGTGGAGCCAAAAATTCTTTGCTCCTATCAAGGAGTGGTCCAGGAGCCCACCCAGAGTCACCTCTTTGGAACAAGAGATGCTCTTAGTGTTCTTATTACTTGGGAATTTGTGAGAGTTTTAGGAGCCCTGGGTCATGGATGAGATCAAAGACACATATTAGAATAAAAGGTACTCTTAGTGTTCTTATCACTTAGAAAATCATAAGAGTTTTAGAAGCTCTGTGCCAGGAACTGGGAGCAGAGACCAATATATATTTTTTCTATTATCCCATAGTGCTACAGAAAGAAAGCAGTTAATGGGTGCAAAAAAATTTATAGCATGAATAAATGATTGCCTGACCTCAGGGTGGTCAACTGTGCCTTCCCTTGAAATTCAAGGGTCTTTTGACCACAGAATATTGAAGTGAATGGGCCTCCTCAGGCCTGTGCTCAGAACTAGAAAGGACTGACCCTGAGGACCAACACAGAACTGTCAAAAGCCAAGACCATCACTTGCTCTTCCACCACTGAGCCTTGCACATCTGTCTGTCATGACACTTCCTATATTTATCATAGTTATATGTGTTCATGCATCTAGCCTTCCCTTTCTAGACTTTTCAGCTCCTTGGAAGCTACAACCACATCTACCTCATCTTTGGTCTTCTAACAAATAACACATCACACACAAATACAAAAAAATTCTAGCCCAGTTCTTGGAACTTGGTAGAAGTAACTGCTGTATTGTTAAGAGGGAGCTTAAGTATCTTAAGAAGGCGATCCGATTGTCCTTTGTCAAATCGATCCAGGTATATTTAAGGAAGAACATTTTTTAATATGAGAGTGATCCAGAGTTACAGCATAAAGCACCAGCAGAGATACAGCACTTCTAATCCTGGACTACTCAGTAACTCTCTAATGTACCTAGTGGTTAGAAAGAGATGCATATAATTTCTCAGCGTTCGTAACTGCATTGCCATTTTTGTTAAGGCAATAAGATATCAATTTCTAACACTACCCAACATTTTTCTCAATATTTTTCTTTTAAGAGTTAGATATAAAAATAGTTGGGATATTTAATTTGTGTGAAGGAATACACACACACACAAAATCATGTTTCATTTCATTTTAAAAATGTTTCTAGTCATTGAAATACTAGAAAAATGTATAAATACTCTTCTTAAACATTGTATTTCTCCCTAATACCTTATGTGCACCATCATTAAATGTTACATTCTTTTATTGAACATTCCTAGTGTGTGTGTGTTGCGTGTGTCTCTTTCTTCTGTCTCTTTATCTCTGTTTCTCTCATACACACACATGTGCACCCACACACACAAATGCTTCTTCAGTCAACATTTATAGAGAAACTTCACTGTGCTGTGTCCTAAGGATGCAAAGATATGCGTGATTTATCCTCAGTAAATATTTATTGACTGTAAATTGGTGAACTTGCTTTTTGATCCCTAAAGATGTGAATAGTTATCTGCTGGAGGAGTAAAGCCTGAGTTGGAAGGGGTTTGGTAGGCTCTCTGAACCTGTGCCTCTTCCCGTCTGGAAGCATTCTTGCGAAGAGGAGCTTGGCAACGTCTCCAACCAGCGTGGTGTCCCTGGTGACAAAGCAGAGGGTCTGGCACCCATCAGTGATCCCCCAAAACAGCTGCGTATCAGATCACAGTACTGCCCCTGCTTGCACTGATGATGGCCTTGAGTGATCAAGAAATGGTAAAATTATGTTTAGGCCCTTCTATGTAAAATTAAAATTATCCATACAAAATAACAGCTGCAGAAGTTTCAGCATTTAGAATGTGAGATTTAGCTCTCAGATAAATTCGTGTTTACAAACAACATCCCCTAGTAATTAAAAGACGCTTGCTCCTTGGAAGAAAAGCTATGACAGACCTAGACAGCATAATAAAAAGCAGAGACATCACTTTGCCAGCAAAGGTCTATATAGGCAAGGCCGCGGTTTTTCAGTAGTCATGTACCATTGCAAGAATTGGACCATAAAGAAGGCTGAGCGTGGAAGAATTGATGCTTTCAAACTGTGGTGCTGGAGAATACTCTTGAGAGCCCCTTGGACATCAAGGAGATCAAACCAGTCAATTCTAAAGGAAATCAATCCTGAATATTCATTGGAGGGATTGATACTGAAGTTTCAAAACTGTCTACCTGATGCAAAGAGCTGACTCATTGAAAAAGATCCTGATGCTGGGAAAGATTGAGGACAGGAAGAAGAGGAGATGACAAAAGATAAGACGGTTGGATGGCATCACCGATTCAATGGACATGAGTTTGGGCAAACTCTGGGAGATGGTGAAGGACAGGGAAGCCTGGTGTGCAGTAGTCCATGGGGACGCAAAGAGTTGGACACAACTGAGCAACGGAAAAACAACCAAGTAATTCCAGATTAAATGAGTTGTCACAGTGGTAAAGAATGACTTCTAAAAGCCCTACCTCCTTACCTGGGAGAATTGGGAAATATAATCCTAACAAAGTCTTTTACAAAATTTTAAGTAAACCTTCACATTTGTGTTTTTGTGTTTTTCAAATCAGTACTTATTTGTAGCATGTGCAAAACAGCACTTGTGTGAGTTTTATTTGACCAGAATGCAGCTCCATGAATGTTGCAAACTGCTCACATTTTAGGTCTATAAAATGTCCCATCAGATCCAATATGTTGTGACATTAATTTTTACATGTAGAAATCAATACATTGAAATGAGACTTCAAAATCTTTTGGTTGTTTCTAAATATAGCAGGTTTTAAAAAAATTTTTTTTTAATTAGAGGATAATTGCTTTATAATATTATGTTGGCTTCTGCCATACAAACAGTGTGAATCTGCCGTAAGTATACATATGTCCCCTCTCTCTTAAACCTCCCCCTGCTCAACCCATCCCATCCCTCTGGGTTTTCACAGGGTATTGAGTTGAGTTCCTGTGTTATATAGCAACTTCCCACTAGATACCTATTTTACGTAAGGTAATATATATGTTTCAGTGCTACTGTCTCACCTTCTTCTTCCCCTGCTGTGTCCAAGGTCTGTTCTGATGGGTGAACCTAGAACCTGTTATACAGAGTGAAGTAAATCAGAGAAAAACAGACACTGTATATTAAGGCATATATATGAAATCTAGAAAAATGGTAATGATGAAGCCAATGTAGTTTGTAGTGATTGTCTATAACCAAGTTGTTGGTTATTTTTTTTTTTAATCCTGGTGACCTCCACAGCACTTTTAGCAATTAAGAATTGGTCTCTATATCTGAATTACAGACTCATCACTCTGTGGTCCTGCTGCCAGTAAGCTGGTTCTCGTCAGATACTGCATTTAGTGGTTCAGTGGATCCCACTGACGATTGCTGTGGGTCAGCTGAAGCTGCTGGGTACTGGGCTGGGTCCACGTCTGGCCTGAGGCAGAGCTCTCCCTCCAAGATGAGAGACAATTGAAAGAGAAACGTCTGTACCTGTGAGACAGAGGAATGGCAGGTTTCCTTTGTTCACCGAGAGAAAGTTAGGAAAGCAAAAACAGGAGAAGGGGAGAAAGAGTCTCCTGGAGTCATAACCCAGATATTTTACTCATTATTTCCTTCCGTGTCAAAAGCTTCAAACCTTATTTTCCCCAAAACTCCCATCAAACATTTGTCCCTGACTGGTTATCAGGGTCCACCCTCTTGGCTGAGGCAAGCCTCGCTTGGCGTTTCTCAGGGCCCCCTGTTCTCCAGTACTTAAACATACAGTTAAAACGTCTCCTTAATTCCATATGATTCAAGGGCCTTTTTCTTTGAAAGAAATTAAAGTTTTTTTGGGCAGGGTTCGGGGGGTAGTTTGCAAACATCCAGACAAACCTGGGTTTCATTGAGCTACTAATATCTTTAATAGACTACTGGAGTGGGTAGCCTGTCCTTTCTTCATTGGATCTTCCCAACCCAGGAATCAAACTGGGGTCTCCTGCGCTGCAGGCGGATTCTTTACCAGCTGAGCTACCAGAGAAGCCCATCTTTAATAGAAAGCTGGTATTGAATGTGAGCCCTGACAGCTGCCAAAATACCTCTTATCCTCCATAGAAGAAAATGGCATCTGTATACAGCCTCCTCGGGGGTGAAAAAGCAACAGCCGGCCTCCCCCAGCCACTGGCAGAGGGGCATGCTCACAGGCTTTGGGATTGCTGTTCCTCAGACCAGTGGTGTTTGGTTGGAATCTGGAGGCTCACTGTGACCAAGTGTGAGCTTATTGCAAGCAACCTAGTATTTATCAAGTGCCAAATTTCAGAAAAGGTAATATAGATAATGAAAGTAACAGTGTTAGTCACTCAGTCATGTCCAGCTCTTTGTGACCCCATGGACTATATAGCCCACCAGGCTCCTCTGTCCATGGAATTCTCCAGGCAAGAATTCCTGGTAGCCATCCCTTTCTCCAGGGGATCTTCCCGACCCAGGGATCAAACCCAAGTCTCCCACGTTGCAGGCAGATTCTTTACTGGCTGAACCACCAGGGAAGTCCAGTATAACTGGTATGAATTTGAACTGTGCAAGAAATATGTATGTCTTTAAATTAAAACAGATTTGACTCCTGACCTGCAACATGCCTAGCTGGCTAGATGTTTGATCTCTGCTAGCCCTCAGGGCCTCATGCCAGGGTAAGTCTAGAAGCAGGAGCTTGTGTGGGGTCTTGAGAGGGAGGCCCCTCACCTCGCTTGTCACCAGTGAGCCCTCATTGTACCACTCCACAGGCTTTCTGGGGGTCCTGTGATTTTGCTGCCTCCCTGCCAGTGTGGGGCCTGGAATGCTCAGGCAAGGCCTGAGCGTATCCTTTGTCCTCCTCCAGGGTCCTGCCAACCTCCAGGTGCTGCCAGGCAGCAGACCTCCAACCCCTGCCCAGCCTGGGAGTGGCCCTTCTCTTCCTTGCTGCTTTCTCTGTTCATCACCTCTGGGTGCATGTCATTTACATGCACATATTTAGGATAGACTGTTTCACCTACATCCCTAAATCCATCCTCAGTGTTTGCAGGAGCAAATGTAGGATTGGGGCAAACATGGTATCTGATGAAGAGAAGTAGACTTGGGTACATTTTGTCACCCCAAGCTCTTTCTGACACCAGCTCTCTCTGGCTGAATGAGACCATCTTTAGAGCATGAGGTTTCATTGGTTTTTGTTTTTCCAGTTAATTTGTAAAAAAAAAAACAAAACAAAAACAAAATATAGGTACCTTTCAAAATGAAAAGCATACTATGAAATGTAAAAGAATGTTTTGAAAAAATAGTTGGAGGAAATCAATAACTATTTCTTTATACATATATTTGAAACTGTTTCCTCATTTTTTAATAGCTTTTATGTTTTAATTAATTTATTTTAATTGGAGGATAATTACTTTACAATATTGTGATGGTTTTTGCCATGTATCAACGAGTCCGACATAGGCACACATGTGCCTCCCCCATCTCAAACCCCCTCCCACGCCCCTCCCCACCCCATCCTTCTAGGTTGTCCCAGAGCACTGGCTTTGGGTGCCCTCCTTCATGCATCAAACTTGCACTGGTTATCTATTTTACACATGGTGATGTATGTTTCAATGCTGTTCTCTCAAATCATCCCACCCTCTCCTCCCACTGAGTCCAGAAGCCTGTTCTTTACATCTGTTACTCCCTTGTGTTAACAGCTCTTATTGAGATATAATTCACATACTATGCAATGCACCCTTTTCAAGTGCCTAATTCAAAGGGATTTTTCTAATATATCACATTATTATTTGTGTTAGTTGCTGCAGCAAATATTAACATATAGATATGTGTTCAAATTCCTGTTTTCAGTTCTCCTGGTATACCCCTAAGAGTGCTGAATTGCTGGGTCATATGGTAATTATGTGTTTAGCTTTTGAGGAACATTATTACTTTTAGAAAGAAGTGAAGTGAAATGAAAGTCACTCAGTCATGTCCGACTCTTTGAAACCCATGAACTGTAGCCCACCAGCCTCTCCTGTCCATGGAATTCTCCAGGCAAGAACACTGGAGTGGGTAGCCATTCTCTTCTCCAGGGGATCTTTCCAACCCAGGGATTGAATCCAAGTCTCCCACATTGCAGGTGGATTCTTTACCGTCTGAGCCACCAGGGAAGCCCACTTTTAGAAAAGCTTGTGCTTATGAGTTACTGCACTAAGCATCTTAAATGTTTTGCATCTAGTTGCCAAGGTGGACTTGTTTATTCACTTTCATTCATTCGGCAAATAATTTTAAAGAATCTACTATGTATTAAACTCTGTTCTAGGCACTGGTGTTATCTAGTGAAAAGAACTGACAAAATCCCTCCCTCTCATAGGTCTTATGTAATAGTAGTAATAGCAGACAGTAAGCAAAAATCTATTAATAAATGCCATTAAGGCAATGAATAAAAATGCCTGGTGAGGAGGAAAATTGCAGAGGATGAGGGTAGTGGGCCAGATGCTATTTTAGATGGAATTAAAGGAGAATATCTGTGACAAGCTAGCGCTTGAGCAGAGCCCTGAATGAATGAAGGAGGCAGCAAGTCATCCAGAGATCTTGGGAGACTACTGTGGGGTAGGTGTGGAGGGGACAGAAATGTGAATATCCTGAGGCGTGTCCAGGCTTGGTGAGGTCAAGGAATAGCAGACAGTTAGGGATGACTGAGGGGAGTAAGAGGAGGTGGGGGGAATGTTGGGTTTTTTTAATATTGTGATTTGGAGAGTTTGAGCAGTGAAAGTGAAAGTGAAGTCGCTCAGTTGTGTCCGACTCTTTGTGACCCCATGGACTGTAGCCTACCAGGCTCCTCTGTCCATAGGATTTTCCAGGCAATAGTACTGGAGTGGATTGCCATTTCCTTCTCCAGGGGATCTTCCCAACCCAGGGATCGAACCCGGGTTTCCCACATTGTAGACAGTAGCTTTACCATCTGAGCCACCAAGGAAGTCTTGAGCAGTAGATAGAGGTGATCAGTTATTTTGCCCATCTCTAGGTAAAGAAGGGTTTAAGTGATTTTACCAAAGCTCCTGGGGAGTAACCAACAAGGTTTTCCCGAGTAGGGTTACTCTGGAGTGCATGCTCTTCCCCACCAGGCTGGGGCGCACACCTGCCCTGACGCTGTTCCCCGCTGGCTGCTGTCCCATGAGACGTCCCCGTGCCTGGGACTGGTCGGCGGCTCCGCGGGGCGGTCAGCAGTGTCTGCCCAGCGTGCTGTGTGAGGTCTCTGGGTTTCCTCCCGTAGGCATGATGCACTCACCCGGGTTTGACGGGAGCAGCAGCCTGGGCCTGCAGATGCTGATGAACGCGGACAGCCTGTACTCGGCGGCGCACTGCGCTCTGCTGCTCAACCTGAAGCTGTCCCACGGCGACTACTACCGCAAGCGGCCCGCCCTGGCGCCCAGCACCATGGTGAGTGTGCGTCTCCCCCGCCCAGGCCTGCCGAGGGCCAGCGGCAGCCTCTGGGCTGGCACCCACCGCCGCGGGACAGAGAGGGCTGGCTCGGCTGTGCCCGTCGGGCTGTGGAGCGCGGGCACTCACCATCCACAGGAACCTTCGTGCAAGTTGCACACAGCAGTGGACCACAGAACTGCCCGCTTGGTTCCAGGAGCGAAGAACACCGTGTCCCCGGCACTGGCTGCCTGCCAGGGGCCCGTAACTCCATCGGGTGGCATTAAACACACGTGTATAAGACACATTCAAAAACGTGATCGGCTTGTTAAGTAAGCACAGGCGATGTGCAAAGAATGGTCCCCTTTGCAGAAAATGAAGGTGTGCTGTTTACAAAAACCCTTCTCCGGGCTCCGAAATGTACTGAGACGTACTCAGACCCAGAGCCAAGCTGGCTGGTGCTGATAACAAAGCCCCTCTGCAAGGCGATGAGAGTGATGGGAGGGCCTTTCATGGTTGGCTCCCTGGCGTGAGCAGGCCCCCCCATAGTGGACCCTAGTACCAGTTTGAAAGCCTGGAGCCATGAAGCTGCCTGAAGGGATCGTTTGTCTGATAAATGATGGACAGATTGTACACTTCTGAGGGTGAGTGGTGGCTATGTCAGTCAGGTATCTCTTGAGACACATATGTCCTTCAGGGAGGACAGGCCACCTCTGGTGCTGACGGGGCGGTGAGAAGGAGGTGCTTTGAAACATCTCTGTGCAGTTTCTAATCCTCCCACACATCAGAGAGTAAAAATATCAAGTGCAGTATCTCGGCTGCTTCTATTGCTGTTTAGTCGCTGAGTCGTGTCCTACTCTCTGCGATCCCGTGGCCTGTAGCCCACCAGGCTCCTCTGTCCATGGGATTTCCCCAGGCAAGAATACTGGAAGCAGGTTGCCATTTCCTTCTCCAGGGGATCTTCCCCACTCAGGGACTGAACCCACATCTCCTGCCTTGGCAGGAGGAGTCTTCCCCACTGAGCCACCGGGGCAGCCCACTCCTGCTGTAGGTTCCTTAAAAGGATCAGGCAAGTGAAGGACCTTCATGAAGTCTGTGACCTTTCCACCGCAGTTTCCGCTTCCTTCGCCATCTCCTGAGCACAATCAGCAGAGTCGCGTTTTTCCTGTAAGCAGTGACTCAGTGACTCCAGGGACGTGGGAGCCTGTTGTTTGCAGGGGGTCGTAGTTGGTCGTTTTCTGCTGTGATCTTCTCTGCAGAAAGAGTTCATGAAGCAGGTCCAGACCAGTGGGGTGCTGATGGTCTTCTCCCAGGCCTGGATCGAGGAACTTTACCACCAGGTTCTCGACAGAAACATGCTCGGAGAAGCCGGCTACTGGGGCAGCCCTGAGGATAACAGCCTTCCCCTCATCACCATGCTGACGGGTCAGTGGCTGCTTGCAGGACTCCATGGCACTCGGGGGTGGGAGGGCTCAGGCTTTGAAGCAGCACCCACAAAGCCTCCCTGGCCACTGGTGACTGTTCCTGGGAAGTGTTATGAATTCACCTCACAATAGCTTCTGTCCTTCTTCCATGTGGGACTGTGCAGGCTCACTGTGCCCCATTAGATTAGTAATTAAAAGTGAAAGTCCCTTCAGTTATGTCCATAACTGACCCCATAGTCTGTAGCCCGCCAGACTTCTCTGTCTGTGGAATTCTCCAGGCCAGAATACTGGAGCGGGTCGCCATTCCCTTCTCCAGGGTATCTTCCCAACCCAGGGATTGAACCCAGGTCTCCCGCATTGCAGGCGGATTCTTTACCATCTGAACCACCAGGGAAACCTAGATTATGAATTACTTAGCATCCACGTCCATTGGGATCAAACCATAGACCTTTGCTGGGGATATGAAGTACTGTCTGGGCGCAAAGCCCAGAATTATTCCTGGAAACTTTCATAATAGATACCCTGTATCATTCAGTGCTCCTGAGAATTTGCCAGCAATGTAAAATGATTGATTTTAAACTTGGCTTCATTCCCATTTCTTGTCCGTATCAGAGGTCCTCCCTTACCTTCCCAGCTGTACCAGAGTTAAAAATAATGCAGGAAGAGATAAATTGGAAGATTGGATTGATGTGTACACACTACTATATATAAAATAGGTAACTAATAAGGACCTTGTGTATAGCACAGGGAACTCTACTCAATACTCTGTAATGGCATATATGGGAAAAGAATCTAAAAAAGAGTGGCTATATGTATAACGGATTGACTTTGCTCTATAGCAGAAACTAACACAGCATGGTAAATCAACTATATTCCAATCAATTTTTCTTAAAAACCATGAAGGGGCAGTTGATTAAAGTTGAATATGGATTTGAACTACAAAATAACATTTTATCAATTTCTTAACTTAAGTGATACTGTATGGGTAAAAGGACTGGATGTTTCCACTTATTCTAAATTTGTTAAGAATATATATATATGTATATACACAATACAGATACATACACAGAATTGTGGAATAAATGGGGCAAGGTGAATGTAACTGGTGGATCTGTGATATATATGTGTGTGTGATGTCACATATCAATTATACACACATATATTAATAATGTCTCACACTTAATACAGCACTCACTCAAGGAGAGTTCCTTGTACTATTCTTGTAACTTCTGAAATTTGAAATTAAAAGTTACAAAAATATTAGATAAAGAATGCAAGATAGTTGCCCAGAATCTGTGTCTTTAGCATCCAGAGTTTTAATATCTATTAGAAATTTTTGGAAGCAGTATGAGATGTGGTCATAAGGCAACATTTTGGCAAAAGCAGCCGTTCATGGCTTTACATGGTATAACCACAATGTCAGGTCAAGATCAGGGGTTGCTCAAAAGTTTGGACTGGTTATCAGGAACCTTAATAAATTAGATCTCCAGGCTCGTCCTGTATTTGATGTGAGTTCCTAGCCTGGTTCCTGATCTGAGTGATCATCTCATGGCTTCTGCTGACAGGATAAGTAGAGTGCGGCCCTACACAGAGTCTATTTATTTTATTAATTGTGATAATATTTACATCAATTTTAAAAATAGGAATTCATATTTATGAAGACATTTATGAGACATTTAATCAGTCTGCCTATAAGCAATGCTTGTTTTCCATCTGACTGCACAAACTCCCTTCAGACTGAGATTACAGTCCTGCCCAGAGCTTCTAAATGCCTTGGAATTTAGGTGAGGATCCTAAACCTGCCAGTCTTAATTTTCAAATACCATCCTTTCTGCCAAAAT
The DNA here is from genome assembly GCF_033118175.1 of Dama dama. Lineage (NCBI taxonomy): Eukaryota > Metazoa > Chordata > Mammalia > Artiodactyla > Cervidae > Dama > Dama dama. Next base: position 30,944,522 of record NC_083706.1, read on the forward strand.
TAATCTCTGAATTTCTTCCCTGAACCTTAGTACAAGGAGTCATTTAGTAGATGTAAAAATGAACAAATACCAGGCTATTCACAGGAGCCATTTTTATTGGTCATCACTGTTAATCAGCTGTCTCTTTTATAATGGAACAATAAGTTCAATTGCTTCATCCATAGAAAAGTTATCTAGCTTTAGCTTAGTGATAGAAAATCAGAAGCTTTTCATAAGAATTCTACAGATTTAGTTTCTGTGATTTTTTGTAACAAATTTCAAGTATGAAGAGACAAGTGAATTTGCAGCAGTTAACCTAGAGCTTACAAACGTCCATCTGGTCTTTTCCTTTTGTGCAAGGAAAAGCAATAGCTGCGATCTGGTGATCAGCGCTCTACTACCTGTGGCCATCCCGTATGTCATGTCATGTCAGAGTGTTCTGTACAACTGGGGATTTTAGCACTTGGATAAGCTTTGTGTTACTTGAATTCATCAGTTCATTACCTAGCACGCCGGAGACAAAACTGTGTTACATGGCAGTTTATAGGGTGTCCTTAGACCATTTGCCCATCAGTCAAATTAATTCAGTGAAACTAGTCTGTTCCTACTGTAGTGGTCAGAAATTTCTCACTGCCTTCCCCCCACCCAGTTTTACTGAGATATAACTGACACAAAACACTGTATGAAGAATGTGAATACTAAGTCCGATTTCTTCCTTTGCCAGCCTCATAACCTTGGGCAGTTTACTTACTTTGAAAACTTATTTCCTCCTCTGTGAAATATCAATAGGAAAAATAATACCTACCCTGCCTGCCTACTTGGAGTTGTTGGGAAGATCTAATAAAAAAAAAAAAGTTAAGTGAAAACACTTTGAAAATGGTACAGTGTTATTAGTAAGGTACTGTGCTTTCCAAGGGCTTCCCTGATAGCGCAGTTGGTAAAGAATCCACCCGCAATGCAGGAGGCCCTGGTTCGATTCCTAGGTAGGGAAGATCTGCTGGAGAAGGGATAGGCTATCCACTCCAGTATTCTTGGGCTTCCCTTGTGGTGGGTGCTTTCCAATCAGGTTATATGATAATCTTACCAAGGAGACTTATCCTCCTCTTAATTCTTATGAGAAAGTTCTGAAAGATCCACGTTGGAGTAACCTGGTACAAATAAAATGTGGGAATAATGCCTTGGTTTGGAATAAAAGGGAGTATTTGAAGGTCAGAATATTCTAAATCAGTAGATTTTCTAATCACAGAGATAGCAGAATTTATTTTCTCAAAGAAAAAATATGCATATGCATCAGCCTAACAGAAGAAAGCTCTAGCAATGAAAGAAAACTGTACTGAATGGATAAAACAAAAATTTTTAACATTCTGATAAAAGATGGTTATATACTTGGTACATAATGGATCTCATGGCTATTCATTGGGGGGAAATGAATATTGTGATAGCTATTTGTTTTTGACTAGAGTGTTCTTTAAAAAGGGGGGGAAACACCTTGCCCTTTTTCCTGACAGATATCGATGGCTTAGAGAGCAGTGCAATTGGAGGGCAGCTGATGGCCTCAGCTTCGATGGAGTCTCCTTTCACCCAGGGCAGGAGAATTGATGACTCCACGGTGGCAGGTAGTGACTTGGGTCTTGGGTTTATGAATATGCATCCATTGTGTGTGTTATCATCTATTAAGTTATTATGCGGCAGCTTTTTGTGCTAACATAAATGAATTAAGATTTTGGTCTTGGCAGGAAAATACCTGATAGAAGTTACTGGCATCACCCAGCTGCTGACGCCACATTCATTATTTATAAGCATAAACTGAAACCCAATCTGATATCCATTCCATTGTATTTCCTGTAGTAAAATTGCATACCCCTCAGTAATGCTAATGGGATGGCCAGAGAATCCCATGCCATTCATCACCAGGTCATTTTTGTCTCCGGAAGGTAACTCACGCCCCTTCACATTCTAGGTGTGGCGTTTGCTCGCTATATTCTGATTGGCTGCTGGAAGAACTTGATCGACACTTTATCAACCCCTCTGACGGGCCGAATGGCCGGCAGCTCCAAAGGGCTGGCCTTCATCTTGGGAGCTGAAGGCATCAAAGAACAGAACCAAAAAGAACGCGATGCTATCTGCATGAGCCTTGATGGGCTGCGGAAAGCCGCGCGGCTGAGCTGCGCTCTAGGTACGGCAGGTGGAGTATTCCTGGCCTGTGGCCCGAGGGGTGTCCCTGAGGAATGCGTTATGAGTGGCCCTGGTGGACAAGTCTTTTAGAAGTAGATTGGCCAGATGAACGGCTAGAGGATAAAGTCAGTTAAAGGGTGATTTGTTTGTTTTCTCTAAAGGAGTTGCAGCCAACTGCGCTTCAGCCCTCGCCCAGATGGCAGCTGCCTCCTGTGTCCAGGAGGAGAAAGAGGAGAAGGAAACCCAGGAACCCACTGATGCCATAGCACAAGGTAGGGACAGAAGGGCCAGAGTCCACCTGGGACCTCTGTGAGGTCTGCACACACAAGCAGACACACTCCTCCCTGTTGCACATGTGACACACAGCGCATTGTATACACCACTGATGATGAGGCCCTGCCCAACCACAGACTTGGGTCTGTTTTATGGGCTGATCCTCCAGACGCCCAGTAAATCCCTGTGAAGATGAGAGATATACTGGCCCCTGGTGACTAAGAAAGTGCATGTGGCTGCTAGCCAGAGACCCCCCGACTCAGCTCTAAACACCTCTGGCGTTCTCTGACCACTGACTTTGGAACTTCCTAGGGTGCACATTTGAGGACCCCTCTGGCTACAGGGGGAGGACAGAAGAGCCTGTGTTCTGAAGCGGGGATCACACTGATGGAGGACTCCCGAGAGGAGGCTCAGGAAGACTTTGCTCTTGTTGGAGAAAACCCGAGCTTTGTAAACTCAGGAAAGAGTTGATTTTTAACTTGATAAAATCAGCTCATCAATGAAACAGATGGTTATCTAGATAAGACAATAGCCTTTCTCATAGCAATGGAAGATGAATGGCAGGCAGCAAACAAGGAAAAATTGGGAACTTGGTCTGACTTAAGCTAACGGTGTATCAGGTACAGAAAATAAGTAGTCACAGAAAGAGTTGGCATATTTTTAGCTGAGAAAATACAGGTTAGGTTGGTGTTCCTCGAACTTAAGTAATAGAGACCCATGTGAAAGCAGACCAACTCTCACACATCCCCACTGTTAACAGCAAAAGGGTATCACACTTGCACTTAAAATGTACAACTATAAGTTACATAAAACCACTTAAAGATCTTCAAAAACTATTAAACCAGAGCTAATATTTGAATTATAGACAAAAAATTAAATCAGTATCACATCCAGGAGACAAATGATACTTTACTAAAAATCAGTTTGCCCCTTACAGTAGGAGCATGGTTTGGCTTCCTCTGAAGTGAGCGTGCTGTGTTTCTGGGTTCTGGACTCGGTTATCCCACTAGACCCATCTTCCAGTAACTGGACACCTTGGTTCGCGGAGGATGCTCTCATTTGTCCCTCCCTTGGCATTGTGCATAATTGACCTTTTCAGTCACCTTCTATATCCTTTCTCATGCATTATCTACAATTTTTAAAGTATTATTTGAAGACCACAAGTATAAATGTAAACTCTGGGAGTAAAATGTGTCCATTTTCAGTTATAAAGCAATCATCATGGTACTCAGAGTGTACATGCATGTTGTTTTAGATGATCGTCATTGTGAACACCTAACAATAAATAGACCTCAGAGAGGACTTGCTGACTGCCAGGAGTTCTTTCTTATTTTTGGTATGAGTACACAAGGGCAGAGGATGGGTCTGGGCACAGACGGCTTTAGCTGGGATTGGCACTCAAAGCCCATCCTCGCTGCTGTGACTGACCCAGATCCCAGCTTGAATCCTTGACTCCATCCGCTTCTGAAACCGCAGAGCTGGTATCACCAGTGTCTGTGGGCCTGTGGGATGGGTAGTTTGCATGATGAGCCCCGGGGACATGTCATTGAAGATTTCACTGCCAGTGACATCTCCGATTTCCTGTTGCCCTTGCACAAGCACGAGTTCTTTCCTTTCCCTCCATTCTCCCTCCCCTTCTGTCTGCCTTACTTGGACTGGACTGTAATGAATGTCTTTCTGATGCAGTGAAACTAAAAGTGGAGCAGAAACTGGAGCAGATCGGGAAGCTGCAGGGGGTGTGGCTGCACACAGCCCACGTCCTGTGCATGGAGGCCATCCTCAGTGTCGGCCTGGAGATGGGCAGCCACAACCCCGACTGCTGGCCACATGTGTTCAGGTGCGTGATGGGATCCCCGCCCTGCAGGCCTGGCACCTGCCTGCCATGAGGGTGGGGAAGGGGGTGCTGCGTGGAAGGAGTAGACTCCGTGCCTGCCAGCACTTCCATGGTGCTCAGACACTAAGTCATGTTCGGCTCCTTGCAACCCCATGGACTGTGGCCCACCAGGCTGCTCTGTCCATGGGATTTCCCAGGCAAGGATACTGGAGTGGTTGCCATGCCTTCCTCCAGGGGATCTTCCTGACCCAAGGATCAAACCCATATCCCTTGCATTGGCAGGTGGGTTCTTTACCACTGAGCCACCAGGAAAGCCCCTATAGATTACAGTAAGTCACAGAGTTTGGATAAACCCTAAATGAGAGATTAAAAAGAGAAGAGAGAATAAGGGCCCAACTGAATGTATATATTGAAGAACAGAGTGACAGAACTGAATTTAGAAAACAGTGAATTATCACTTGACATTGTCTGAGAGGCAGATATGTTATCCCAGGGAAGAAAAACTGATTCTTAAATAGAGTCTGGTAAAAGACCACATAAGTTAGGTGAATAAGGCATATCTAAAAGTTGGTCATGTGTCAGTAACATAAAATTCCTGTATGTTTAGTAATGTCTTTATTGAAAGGACTTTTTTTTTTTCATTTATTTTTATTAGTTGGAGGCTAATTACTTTACAATATTGTAGTGGTTTTTGTCATACATTGACATGAATCAGCCATGGATTTACAACTTACATGGATATGTAATAAGTACAACTTTTGATTTAGCTAGACAAAGAAAAACATGGAGTAGCCTTTTGTGCCAAAATTGGCCAAAAATTTGGCTCTTAGCTTTGTAGTATCAAAATAAAAAGAACTTCCCACAACACCTGTAAAATAAAGGAAGAGCGCTATAGTCTTCCCACAACCAAGAAGAAAATCCTTCCTCCCCCAGCACTGGCAATCAGCCAGACCTGAGACAAAGGAAGGATCGCCGTCCCCCAGCAGCAGGCACAGGGCGGCGGCCCGCCTTTTTACCCTTCTCCCCGGCACATCCCTGCCATCTCCAAGCTCAGTTCTGGCCAAGCAGTGGAGGGGTGCCCGGTAGCAGGATGACAGCCCCACAGCTGGGCTCAGGCATCCTGATCTTGCCCAGGGCAGTGGCCTAACCTAGGTTCTATTTATCGTCCTCAAAGTAAATCCAGCCTTGAGTGAATTTGGTTGACTTTTGAAGATCCTTCTAGGGTTGAAAAGCCCACAGGAGGCTTTTGTGGAGAGGAGCGTGTGAAAGGGCCAGGACGAGTCGGTCTGGAGCACAGTGGGTTCTACTGTGGGGGCTGGTGACCTGATGTTCTCCATTGCTCTCACAAGCAAACAGGGAAAAGATTTAAATTGCACCTGAATGATTTATTTGGATCAAAAACATGGCCCGATTATGGAACATCAGAGTAGATTATCCAAAGTAGTCTTTCCTAGTAGCTGGACTTATCCTGGGATGAGGGGTCTCCAGTCCCATGTCCTAGCAGGGAACAGTTTGTTTGGAAGCTGAAGATTGTACCATGTTGTGTCTTTTCTCTGAGTTGACTGTTATCAGGTGACTACTCCACCCCAGTGGGGGTTACGTGGAGCTGTCAGGACCCAGTGGGACAAAGCTGGGTGGAATCCCTGAAATGAGGGTCCACTGTGGCCAGAGAGCCAGTCCACTGTATGCATATTCATTCTGGGGTCTCAGAGAAAGGAGATGTTTCCCAAATCCTGACTAGAGCCCAAGACAGAGAAGGAAGAGGACCCTTTGGGAAAATGCATTCAAATAACCCAAGTCCTGATAAGCCAGTATCTGGACAGGACAGACTGAGATGAACAGAGTTTTGTTCCCATACTTACCTGGAGGAATCCCCCCCCACTCCCACCTCCATCTCCACCTCCAGGCTGTCTGGTCCAACTCAAAATAAATGTATATAGTGAGGAGAGAGGGAGTGGGGAGAGGGGTGGGATGCGGCCTTCACTGGAGGGGGAAGGATTCAGGAGGGCCGTGAGGCTGGCCCAGCTCCTCTGTATCTCCTTGTGGGGCTGACCATGCTGGCCTGGCTGGCTGCAACTCAGCAGCTGCTTGTGTGTGACTCTCTGCAGGGTGTGTGAGTACGTGGGCACCTTGGAACACACCCACTTCAGCGACGGCACCTCTCAGCCCCCGCTGACCATCAGCCAGCCCCAGAAGGCCCCCAGAGGCGGTCTCCTTGGGGACCCGGAGAGTGAGGGCTCGCCCCAGGAGCAGAGCCTGGAGCAGGAGAGCTCCCTGAGCGCGGCCCCCGTCATCCAGCCGCTCTCCATCCAGGAGCTCGTCCGAGAAGGCAGCCGAGGCCGGGCCTCCGACTTCCGTGGGGGCAGCCTCATGACGGGCAGCAGTGCCGCCAAGGTGGTGCTCACACTCTCCACGCAGGCTGACAGGTGCGTGCCATTCCCAACACACCTGGGGCGGTGGGGGAACAGAAGGCCCCTCCCCTCCCTTCCTCTCCCCTCCCCTCCCTTCCCCTCCCTTGCTCCCCTCCTCCTCCCCTTCCCTTCCCCCTTCCCCCCAGAGCACCCTTCCCCTGCTGACCACACCACATCCTTCTCTTCTGCTCACAAAATCATTCCCAGGACAACTTGATTTGTTAGCCAGTCATGGAAGCCTCTTGTCATTTTTTGCAAGCCCGCCTCTGTCTCTCTTGTCTAGTAACAATGGCTGGAAGCTTTCGAGCGGAGGGCAGGCTACCCAGGGCAAAGGCTCTGCACTTGCTCTGTGTCCACAGGCAGCGTCCTCTCCCTGGGCCCTGATTTCTCATAGCAAAAATAGAGTCATAAAGTAACTCATAGGGTAGCCATAAAGTTAAATTAATAAGTTTGAAGCAGTTAGAACAGAGCTTGGCAAATAGTAAACATTCACTATTTTTTGATGGTAATATTTTAAAATCCTACACCCAAGAGTATGATCTATTCTAAATTGATGCCCAGCAACCACGTTCGGGTGAAGAGAGAGAAATCACAGTCATTCCAGCTGTTTAGTGGCCCTTCTTGATGTGGACAGTGCTTTGGCCACCTTCACCTGGAGACCACCCCACTTTACTCCCCATACTTGGTAGTTCTGCCCCAGACCACCCAGTACAGGTGCAGTGCGGTTCCCACGGGAGAACAGAGACATGTAGGAAGAGCATTGCTGGCTGGGCTCAGAAGACCTGAATTCGCTCCTGGCTTTGATAGCATCCAACGGGAAAGTCGTGTCTGTGTAAATAGTTGCACCAAGACTCAGTTTCTTCATCCACTAACTCAGGACAATAATCCCTTTTTCCTGTTTAACCATTAAGGTGGCTTTGACAGTGTTTTGGAATCTGGAAAGTGGTATACAGGTGTCAGGTGGGATCTAATATTCTTCCCACTAGGAAAGAAGAAAAAGAAATAACTAAGATCTAGAAACCAAACGGTATTGAAATTACAGACCACAATAAAGATGTATTTGTTTCAATAATTTACAAATGATTAATCCACTGATTCCCATCTTAAAACCGTGTGCCTCATGTCACCTCTTCAGGGCCTTGTTACCAAGCTTCTGTTGGAGACACTCACCCTTTCACAGCACATGGCACCCCACAGGGCTGCTTGGCCGTCTGGTGTCATCATGGATTTGGAGGTCGTGCATCGGGTTGACCCCAGAGCAGAGGGAGGCTGACTCGCCTCATTCCTTAAGTGCCACATAAACCGGTGTCTGGTCCATCATTCTGAGGTCCAGTGAGCCTCTGATCCTCCTGTGAGCCCTGCTGCTTGCATTCCCTTCCTTCTCCCTAACTCCTTCTCAAAATGTCTGTGCCCAACAGAGTGGAAAACAAGAAACTACAAGGTCCATCACGTTAGGGAATATTCATTATTGCAGTAGATGCTTGAGCGTTACCATGTCCAAGGCTCTGGGTATGAGTAAGAAGGTCATTTCCTGCCCCAGGGGGCGTACAGATCAAGTTGACCCTGCTTCTGAACCCTCCTCCGGGCCAAGTCCAACATTACACTCATCAGTTGAAGCCCAACAAAAGCCTTGATTAATTTACTGGGATTTTCTTTAGTATAGTTTATGAAATCGAAGTTAATTGTTAGGATTCCATTCCCAGTTGTTCGGCCTCTGTGAGTGATGCTTTGCCATCTTTCAATTTCTTGCCAAACATTTAATGAGTGCTTATCTCAGCTGAGTTATGCCATGGGGTGACAAAGATTTTTTTTTAGGATGGTCTGTGCCCCTCAGATTAAAATCTTGTAAGTAGAGCAGACTTGTACTCAGTAATAATAGATATAACAATACCATACATTTCTTTATAGTGTTTACACAACATTTTCATTAATCACATTTAAGAAAATTACCATAATCATTCTGCATAAAGACTTTGCTGAATTGTTTCTAAGTAACAAGTCTTTGTGTGTGTGTTTCATCCAGGCTCTTTGAAGATGCTACTGATAAGCTGAACCTCATGGCTTTGGGAGGTTTTCTTTACCAGCTAAAGAAAGCATCGCAGTCCCAGCTTTTCCATTCTGTTACAGAAACAGTTGATTACTCGCTGGCAATGCCAGGTAATTCTTTCCCTGCAGAAACTGTGCCATGAAGCTAGCGGCAGACAGCCCAGATCTCTGATGCCAGCGGCCTGCCTGAAGACTTGAACCCCCCATTCCTTTCACACACGGTCACCCTGCCCAAGTTCAAGTGCAGATTTGTCACTTAGAGTCGAGACATGATCCGTGTGGGCAGTGCTGGTAGGGGGTTGGTTATTATCCTTTGTGAATGGAAATGCTGCCGTCACAGTTGCAGGTATTGCCACTGGTGCTAAGTTTTGCTCGTGGTGTAGAAATGGTGTGGTCACTCAGGGTGTAGATAGCTTCACATGCAGGTAGAAACTTTTCTCCGTATCACAAAGCCCACACCTGCCTTAGTCCAGCCAACTTGCAGAAGCAGCTTCAAATTTTAGAAAGGCCTGGGAGAGAAAAATGGAACATTCAACAGAAGCCTCAGGCCACTCTTAGAAAAACTGCCCCTGGGGCATGACCCTTTAATGGTGGGTCAGAATCACTGGGCTTCCCGGGTGGCTGGCTCAGTGGTAAAGACTCCATGTACCACGCAGGAGATGCAGTTTCAATCTCTGAGTCAGGAAGACCCCTTGGAGTAGGAAATGGCAACCCACCCCAGTTTTCTTGCCTGGGAAATCCCATGGACAGAGGCGCCTGGTGGGCTACAGTCCATTGGGTCGCAGAGAATTAGGACATGACTTAGCGGCTAAGTAACAACAGAATCACAGTCTTCATGGATGACACCAGGTGAACACCCTCTTGCAGGCCAACATGGGGGAGAGTGGGTAGCGCTGTATCGAATCGCCCATGAGTGGGTCCCAAGTGAGTGGCGGGTTTTGCTCACAAACGCACCTGTCCATCGACAGTTGTGCTGTTAACAGTGAGTACCTTGTTCCCAGAAATTCAGGCAGAGGCAGAGCGGTGGGCCAGGATCACACTGGTGGTGGCAGGTTGAAGGGCACAGCCTCTGAGGTCCCTTCCACCATTAGGAATTTTGACTCTTACTGCAGATTCTAATTTGAGAACCACAGTGCTTTCCTGTGAGTTTTTTAATAGACTTTAAAACCTTAGCTATATAAAGCCAACTTTCCAGACCCAGCCAACTGCCAGAGAATCTCTGAGCCCAGGGGCAACCTTAAAAGTATTTTGCATGGAGAAATCAGCAGACTCTGAGCTTACAAAAAAAAAAAAAAAAAAAGAGCTGTGAGGGGCAAGGAAGCGTTGACTTTCAAATCAATCAGATCCAAGTTAAAACGCTGCCTTAACCACTTACCAGTTGTCAATTTAGGCTGATCCTCAGTTTTCTAATCTCTATGTAGCAATAGTTGCAAATTAAAGTGATCACAGAGAACAGATTTGTGGTTGCCAAGGGGGAAGAGAGGTGCAGGAGAGACAGACTGGGAATTTGGGGTTAGCAGATGCAAACTATTATATATAAGATAAACAACAAAGTCCTATTGTATACCATAGGGAACTATATTCAATATCCTGTGATAAACTGTTTTGGAAAATAATATTTTCAAAGTATACATATGTATGTATATATGTATACCCAAATTACCTTGCTGTACAGTAGAAATTAACGCATTTGTAAAGTAACTATGCTTCAGTAAAATAAAAGTAATTAAAGACACACAGAACCAACACAATGCCTCATGCAGGGTAAACACTCAGTAAATGTCAGTGATTTTTGTTACTGTCATTTTGAAGTTTGCATGATATGGCCAGGCTAATTAGAAAGGCACATTCTGGTTGGTAGAGGCTGATTGTGATCAGCATTTTGTGGGCATTGTGGGAGGAGCAGGAGGACATGAGCAAGAAGAGTGAAGAAGACTAAGGTGGCAGAGTAGTAGCAAGAAATCAGAGCAAGCAAGGATTGTATAGAAGCAAGACAAAGCAGGTTAAATCGCGTGTTACTGGGTGGCAAAGGGGCCTGACCTGCGTGGCAAGGGCTTCAAGTGGTGTTGTTAAGGACAAAAAGTGGACAGTGGCTGTGAATGATGGGGCGATAACTGCAGCCACTGTTGCTAAGAGTGGAGGGCAGGTAGTCTGTGCCAGGCCTGTGCTGAGTACTTTTGAGTATTGATCGTATTTCATCCTTGAAGTAACTTTAAGGAGAAGGCACTGTTATCCCACTTTTACAATGAGAAACGGTGAATTAGAAAGGTAAACTTCCGGTCCATAGTAACTCAGCTGTTAAATGATGGAGCCAGGATTTGGGCCTCGGCAGCCAATGCCCTAACCTTTCTATTGATAATCATTCCTCCTTATCACAAGCATTGTTCACGCTTGTCACAGCAGGCACTAGGGACGCTGTAGTGAGCAGATGGGTGGGCTCTGATCTTGTTGATTGAACTCCTGTTCATTCTTGAATCCAGGCTCCTTTCCTATTGCCACAAATTCGCACCAAACAATCCTACTTATCAAGTGTGACTCTTTGATTTTCATCCTCTAGCCATGCTTGGACAGGTCAAACTATTTCTGAGTTTGGGATTGATGGCTTTTATGGTCTTGCCTTCTTCTTGTAGGAGAAGTGAAGTCCACCCAAGACCGCAAAAGTGCCCTGCACCTGTTCCGCCTCGGGGACGCCATGCTAAGGATCGTGCGGAGCAGAGCGAGGCCCCTGCTCCACGTGATGCGCTGCTGGAGCCTCGTGGCCCCACACCTGGTGGAGGTGAGCGCCCTGAAAAGGGGGGGCCAGGGACTCCAGGCAGGGTGGGGACAAGGGCCCTGTGGCCACATCGCCTGGTCACAAGCATCATCGTTCTCTGATGACACCTTATGGTTCCTATCACCCCAAGGCTGGCACTGCCCTGGTCTCGCTCTGATCCTTCTTTATACTCACGTGACTTAGCTGGGCATCTCACAGTCAGTTTCTGATTCCTCATGGTCTATTACCAGCCTGGGTCTGGCACTTCTTTTTTTTTTTTCATTTATTTTTATTAGTTGGAGGCTAACTACTTTACAATATTGTAGTGGTTTTTGCCATACATTGACATGAATCAGCCATGGATTTACATGTGTTCCCCATCCCGAACCCACCTCCCTTCCCATCCCATCCCTCTGGATCATCCCAGTGCACCAGTCCCGAGCACTTGTCTCATGCATCCAACCTAACCCTATATGCAAGACAGAAAAAAAGACACAGATGTATGGAACAGACTTTTGGACTCTATGGGAGAAGGCAAGGGTGGGATGATCTGAGAGAACAGCATCGAAACGTATATATTATCAAGTGGCACTTCTTTTTTGTACGCAAACATAACAATGTCTTTTGTTCCTGCCGGGCTCCCTTTTCTAATAGCTAAATATATTCCCTCTACATAGGGGAACCATACATCCTGGTTTTCTCAGCTGAATTAACACTCCTAGGACCTCTTTGACTTTCCAAAGGAAAGCAGTTTATATGATAAATTATATGGTAACTCCACCTAAATATCTCAATACATGATGACTGGCTTCCTCTAAGTTGATGGGGAAATTGTTGCCCTGTTTGACAGTGGTAGCTAGTCCGTATAGCCCTTTAGCACTTAATCTGGTAGAGCTATACCATAGCTCATCTGGTCTCTCCTCTAGCCAAGCCCTGGCTTGTTCACAGGGAATTCTTAGGATTCTAGAGGAAAGCAAGAAGGCAAATCCCAAATCAGAATTACTTATTCAGTCCTTAACTTATATAATGGTTGCTATCAAATATTATGTAAGCAGAGTTTATATAATATCAAATATTATATAAACAAAGCAAGTCACACGTCCAAGCCCAGGGTCCGTGTGGGAGAGGACTACTAACGGACACAGATAAAATGATGTGAGTCAATTAATTCATTATTGGTGCAGTCACCCCACATCCCCAAGGGACAGAGGACTCATCTGATCTTCATATGTTTGAAGCACAGCTAGCAAGGATACCATGGGCAGTTTCCAGACAAGGTTCCAGTGTATTTAGTCAGCGTGTTCTACAATACACCAAAAAAATATCACATTACTGGGAAAAACAAAAAGAAGAAATTATTGTACTGTGTGTGTGTTAGTTGCTCAGTCATGGCTGACTCTTTGCAACCCTATGGACTGTAACCCGCCCACTCCTCTCTCCATGGGACTCTCCAGGCAAGAATACTGGGGTGGGGTGCCATGCTCTCCTCCAGGGGATCTTCCCAGGGATTGAACCCCCCAGTCTCCTGCATTGCAGGCAGACTCTTTATGGTCTGAGCCACCAGGGAAGCCTGGTTATTAGAAACTCTTATTTTTCTAGAAACTTCAAAGTGAAACTGAAGATGTGTCTGATCAGTTGGTTAAATTATTTAAAATGCAGTTTAGTGTGCTGTTCACTGATACTTATCCTTGAAATCTTTGACTTTAGCAGAGCTGCTGCTTCCACCTCCTTCCAGGAAGGTGGGTTAGGAAAACCTTCAGGAACCAGGTTCTTAGTTGCCTGAGGTCCTGAGGGTGTTGGACTCTCCCGTGAATTTTGCAGGCTGCCTGCCATAAGGAAAGACATGTGTCTCAGAAGGCGGTCTCCTTCATCCATGATATACTGACGGAGGTGCTCACGGACTGGAACGAGCCACCTCATTTTCACTTTAACGAAGCTCTCTTCCGACCGTTCGAGCGTATCATGCAGCTGGAGTTGTGCGACGAGGATGTCCAAGACCAGGTGAGTGTGTAACCATCATAGCGCCGGCCCTCACTGGGTGCGCCGGCAGGACTGCTGTGTGAACGCTGCGGATTCAATCTTCCCAGTACTGCGAGCCCATGTGAAGTCTGGGGCCAGAAGATGTTAAGCAGCTTAGCTAAGGATATGTGATTAGTGATGGGTGGAGCTTGGATTTGAACCAGGCACCATGGCCATACTAGTCTATACTCTCATACCCACACTGGACTCTTAACCATGTCCTGCCTTCTACGGAAAGACAAATGGTAAAGAAACTAGAGACTTCGTATCTTTCTTATGATGATCTAGGAATACAGATCCTCTGTCCCTGCAGTCTACTAAAAATGTTAAATAAGGGCTAAGCTTTTTATTTTAAAAACACTGACACACAGGCAAGAAAGTAAGGAATGCTAAGATGCCCAAAACTAAGTAACGATGGGAAGCCAGAGAAGCAGGCTCTGAGACTGGATTGGCCATGAGCGAACTGACCATCAGGTAAAGCTAAATGTCTGCCTTCAGTCAAAAATAACTGACTCGTTAGGAAATAATACGTCATGAATACAGAAAGAAAAGCAAACAATCAAAATAGACACATACACCCTCCCCAGCTCCCGACCAGGGATCCAGATATTGTTGTTATCAGAGACTGACTTTAAAATAACTATGTTTATTAAAATTCTAAACAATCATTTAGAACAGGAGAGATTTTGGCTTTGGTGGCATAAAGAAGTTAGCAAATCCTCTCCATAAAAATTTAGTCTACAAAATGAAAAAATTGTCAAAAGCATCCATTGCAGGGCTCTTGAAATTGACCACAGGCAGATGACAAATTGAGTAGCATTTATGCTGAAAAATAGTTCTTGCCAGAACTTTGGTTAAGGACAGTGGGAGCCTGTGACCTTCTTATTGAAGGTGGAAGTCATCACTTACAAGCTATTCATAAGAATAGTAATTTGACCAGTGTAGGCTGACTGGGAAAATTAGCCTTTCTGCTTAAGAGCCAGACTTGGTTTGAACAAGACTACTGGTTTGTCCACTAGAAAATATAGATTTGGTAGGAAATGAGCAATATAATACTCCAGTGTTGCTGGCCTAAGGTTGCAATGGTGAACCAGTAACAAATGTAACATGAGGTTCCGGAAACCAGAGATTTCATAGAAGGACAAGGTAAATTCCTGATGCATCTCTAGCTGACTGAAATATGGACATATATAGGACGGACTGTCTAGATCCCATCAGAAAGCAAAACACCAGAGAGAGTTATGAACTGGCTGATCTTTGAATATTCTCCCCAGCTGGTTGGCAGAAGGCAGTCTCCTTAAAGGCTCAAAGCATTTGAGCGAAATCTCTGCCTACTTCATCAGCTGATGACTCACCTATGCAGACTTGAAGACAGCACTAGGAGGTCAGGCTGAAAAATAAAAATAAAGAAATTTAGTAGAGATACTGGTGCCTTATACCATGGGAAGAGCAGAGATAGGGTCTACAGTATAAGTCCTAGCAATTTAGCATTTTAAAGAAAAACTCAAGAATAAATCAGAACCCAGCATTGCTATATTATCGAAAATGTCCAATGTTCAGCAAAAAAAAATATGAGATACTCAAATAAGAAACAATGATCTATGCTCAGGGATGGGGGGAGGGGCGGACAGTAGAAACTGCCTTGGAGTGAGACCAGATGTTGTATTAAGCTCAAACCAGGATTATTTAGATCCAAAACTCTTATTTGGAGGTGGGCAGGCAGATAGACACAGGATCTAGAAGAGGTGGTGACCCTTACCAGTGATGCCTTCATGGTAGAAATTACGGAATATTTAGCCAAAGAAGTTCAGCGCATGCATGTGGTGGGGAGAGGGCTCTGTTCACTGTGTCCTGGCTCTGGCTTGGGATGTTGAATTAGGGGACAGAGACTTTGAAGCAGCTGCTATAAGTATGTTCAAAGCATTATGTTCAAAGATGACAATGTCTGAAAAATAGAGAATCTACATAGAGAAATGGAAACAGAAAGAATACAAATTCTAGGGTTGACGACAACAAATGAAAAATCCACTAAATAGGCTTACCAGCAAGATTTGAGATGGTAGAAGAAAGAATCAGTGCAAGATTGGTTTAATAGCTCAAAAATCAGTCATGTATCTTTTTAGTAGAATAAAGGATTACAATCCTATGGTCATCTTAATAGACACAGAGAAAACATTTTACAAAATCCATCACTCATTTTAAATAAAAAAACTTTCAAGAAATGAGGAATAGAAAGGAGTTCACTAATTGGATGAAAGGAGTCTTTGAAAATTGAATATCAGACTTCACACAATGCTTAACTGAATACTTTTTCCCAATAATTGGGAAGAAAGCAAACATTTCCACCTTTACCAATTCTGTTCAACATTATAAATTTTACTCACTGTACCAAAAAATTAATACCATCCAGTTTTTGAAAAACAAAATTGTCTTAGTTCATAGACAACATGGTCTTGTATATAGAACATCCTAAGGAATTTTTTTTTTTAATTTTTTTTTAATTTTATTTATCTTTGTCTCAAACTTTATTCTTAGGCTTCTTCAGCTTCATTAGCTGCAAAGAATGAATTGTATATAAGCAAAAACTGAAAAGAGTTGCAGTGTCCAGGGGCTTAGGCTTAAAAATATCAGAGATCTAGATTTTATCAGATCCATAAACAAAATTTTAAAAAGCAGTCAAAATATAAAATAGCAGCTCCCGGTAACTTCAAGATTTATCTTCTTCAGAAGGTAACTCAATTCAGTTTGCTTCATTCTTGGAAGCCTCATCAAAATTTTCCACAAGATCTGGAACTTCATCATCCTCCTCCTCTCCAGTGGCAAGTGGTGCTTGCCAAACAATCCACGGAGTGTTTGGGCAGAGCTTCAGCCAATCTTCTTAAACTGGTCAGACTGTCAGCATCAAGCTGGTTTAAGATGGTGGGGAGCAGTTCTGTCAGTTGCTTTGTCTCAGCGTGGCCTGTAATGGTGAAAGTGTTTGCTGCCAGAGATGCCTGAACTTTAGGGTTGTTAAAGTGGATCACTGTTCCTTGGTTTGTGAACATATTCACCTCTTCAATACCAGAGATATTGTTTACCCCTAATTTCTTCAAAGAGAACTGAAGTTTTTTGTCATCTGTTGTGGCTGCTCTATGAACCACCTTCTTTCTGCGAGCAGTTCCTTTCCCACCAATGTGCCCTTGTGCCTGCAGTTTGGTGAGTTTCTCCTGGTTCATGATAGTTTCTTTCATCTTGTTGGAGCGGAAATGGGGCTGCGTGGGGGAATAGGGTTGGCGCTCAGGTGGTCTCGGGCAGACCAGCTGAGGTTAGGCGCACACACAAGGGGACGCGAGATGGCAGCTAGAGGGATTTATTTTTTAAATTACTAGAATTAATAGTGAGTTTAGCTAGGTTACTGACTATAAAAACAACACATTAAAGTCACTTGCATTCCCATATCCAAGATGTAAGTTATCAAAAATTGAAATTGTGAACAATTCGCAATTTCAAGAGCATCAAAAACAAAATATTTAGGAATTTAGCAAAAGATGTTAAATAACCTGTATGCTGAAAGCTACAAAATATTGCTGAGAAAAAAAAAGAATATTCAAACAAATTATGAGAGATGCTACATTCATGGATTGAAAGACAGTGTTTTTAAATGGCAGATTTCCCCAAGTTGATATATAGATTCAGTGCAATTCCTATCAAAATCTCAGCAGACTTTTTTGAAGAAATTGGGAAGGTGTTTCTCAAGTTTATACACAAGTTCAAAGGCTCTAGAATAGAGAAAACACATTTGAAAAAGAACAGCGAATTTGGAGAATTTACACTACCCAATTTCAAAACTTAAGGAATCTACACCATGGAATGTTGATGTAAGGATAGAATTATTGATCAGGGGAAATGAATAGAAAGTATAGAAATAAATTCTCACATCTATGGTCAATTTTTGACAAAAGATGTCATTGCAATTCAATAGAGGGATAGGATATTCCTTTAGCAAATGGTGCTTGAACATATGCAGTAAAAAATAACTCAAAATGGGTCATAGGCTTAAATAAGTGCAAAGCCTATAAAAGCTTCCACAGAAAGCATAGGAGACCACCTTGGGCTAGGCAGAGATTCCTTAGAAATGACACAACAGGATCTGTAAAAAGAAAAATTGATCATTTGGACTTAATAAAATGTAAAACTTTTGTTCTTCAAAAGACACCATTTAGGGGCTTCCCTGGTAGCTCAGTGGTGAGGAGTCTGCCTGCCAATTTGAGGGGCATGGGTTCGATCTCTGGCCCTGGAGGATCCCATGTGCAATGGCTAGGCCTATTCGCCACAACTATGGAGCCTGTCCTCTAGAGCCCAGAAACCACAACTCCTGAGCCCACATGCCACGCTACTGAAGCCCACGTTCTGCAAAAAGAGAAGCCACTGCAGTGAGAAGCCCCCACACCACAACTAGAGAAAGCCCATGCACAACAGTAAAGACCCAGCACAGCCAAAAAATAAATGAATTTTTTTTAAAAAGAAAGACCATTTAAAAATAAAAAGGCAAGCCCAAAGCTATGAAAAAGAATTTGCAAACCATGTGTCTTGGAATGCATTTAGAATGCATGAAGAACCCAATGATTTAAAGACAGTAATGAAAAGATAAAAACCTAACTTCAAAAACGGCAAAATATTTACAAATAGCATGTGAAAAGTTGCTTAGTGGCACTTAGTAAAATGCAAATTAATGCAGTATGGTTGCTTATTTAGAAGACTTTTGAGTGAGTTTGTCTAGGTTTTGATTTTTTTTTCTTGCACTAAAATTAACCCAGAAATAGGGAGCCGGGAAGCACATCCATCTTCCCAGAAACTCGCCTGCTTCTTGGAAGGAAACGGCGCCAAGGGCCACCCCCTTTGCCTCTGCAGGTTGTCACGTCCATCGGGGAGCTGGTTGAAGTGTGTTCCACCCAAATCCAGTCGGGGTGGAGGCCCTTGTTCAGCGCCCTGGAGACGGTGCACAGTGGGAACAAGTCTGAGGTGAAGGAGTACCTGGTGGGCGACTACTCCATGGGTAAGGCTGCGCGCTGATTTTGCATGCTGAAACTGGTTTGTTAGTTCTACAGTCTAATGACCGTAGTTCTATGTCTTTTGGTGGAATCTTGAAGACTGTATACATAAGATCATATCATCATCAAAAAGAGGCCATGTTACTTTCCGATTTGGATGCATTCTATTTCTCCGCTTGCCTGATTGCTCCGGCTAGGGCTTCCGGTTCTGTGTTGAATGGGAGTGCTGATTTTGGCTGTGGGGCAATAGCTCTTTTTTTTTTTTTTTTTTATTAGTTGGAGGCTAATTACTTCACAACATTTCAGTGGGTTTTCTCATACATTGATATGAATCAGCCATAGAGTTACACGTATTCCCCATCCCGATCCCCCCTCCCACCTCCCTCTCCACCCAATTCCTCTGGGTCTTCCCAGTGCACCAGGCCCGATAGCTCTTTATGTCAAGCTTCATGCTCTCAAAAGAAGTTGGAGAACAGGGAAGACTGGCGTTCCACTGTTTTATCAGCAGGAAATGGTGTAGCAGGAGCACAAGTTCTGAGTTCTGCCAGCAGGTCAAGAACCTTGAGCGTTTCCAGGCCCTGCTCTCAGTGACAGAGGAGGCTGAAGGCTGAGAGACTTAGGTCATTTCACTTACACATGTCTGTGTTGAGTTCATTCATAAAACCAAAAGGAAAAAATGTTATCCACTATCTAGGAAGAAGCAGAAAATATCCAAATAACAGGGAATTCGAATTAGGGAGATGGGGTCTGGCTGGAAATAGATGGGCAGCCAGCCATACAGCAGGCCCGGTGACCAGGGATGTTGGGTCAGGGGCCTCCAAGACTAACCTTGCATTTAGAGATCCAGCAGAAGGACTCATGGGACTCAGCATGTAGTTATGCCAGGATTTATTACATAGCTCAGACTTATTAATGGCTCATGGCCAAGGTTTATTACAGTGACATGGTAAGGACAAGCCAGATCCTAAGGGGGAAACAGACTCCGTGTGCAGGCCTCCCTGAGCTCTCCCCCTCCCTGGAGGATCCCATGGAGCACTTCACCTCCAGTGTGGAAAATGCAGCAGTTTATATGACCAGGGGCAGTGTGTGAGCCTTTCTACCCAGGGAAGCCCATTAGAGACCCAGCTAAGGGCTGGTCACTTTGGTACCCTCTGCCAAAATCCACACTTCCAAAATCCATACTTCTCAGGGAAGGGGGAGGGGAGGTGTTCAGATCAAACTGTGTTCTTTGCGCCAACCATCCAGGCAGAGTAAACCATCCAATTAATGGACTATTCAGTGAGCCAGGTTCCCAGACCAGCCAAGGGCCAACCCTTGAGGCAGGCCTTTCTGAGGATAGCAGTTTCTGAGCCTTCTATGTTAGCTCTTTTCAGCACAGGTATGAGTAAGTTAGTGTGTGCCATCAGAGGGTTATCTAAACCTTCCCATATCTATGATTGTGTGCAGAATTCCAAAGGACCACATGTTTAATGGCCCTGTGTAGACCTACACATTGCTCAGCCCTGCGTTCAGCCAGCTTTGCCCTCATCTGTCTACTAAGCTCTCCTCATAGCCGTCCTACAGCTCCCCCTGCAGGCAAAGCTGAGAAGGACAACACAGGAGGCAAGCCAGTTATCCAGTCAAAAGACCTGGGCTTTGCTCCAATAGATATATATTTTTTTAATGCTCTTTGGAAGGTGCTGGGAGTATGGGCAACCTGAAGGGTAGACACCTAACTTTCTTAAAACTCTGTAACCTTCCTCCTTCAGGAAAAGGCCAGGCGCCAGTGTTTGATGTATTTGAAGCTTTTCTCAATACCGACAACATCCAGGTCTTTGCTAATGCAGCCACTAGTTACATCATGTGCCTTATGAAGTTTGTCAAAGGACTGGGTAAGTGGAGCCCCCCCTTCCTGCCTCCTGACAGCTAGAGACCCTTATCCGTGTGGCTCTGTACGCGTTGGCTTGCAGGCATCCCGGGAGAGAAGCAGACGGCGCTATGCTGCGTGCTCGGGAGCACACGGCACAAAGCCTACTTAAACACAGCTTGGATTCTGTCCAGGGTTGATATTTTTCACTGTGTTCATGGAATAATTTTATAATGAAGTGTGTCTTCATATATTATTTTACTCCAACTTCTTTATTTGAATCTTAAAATGTTCAATATTATGTTTAGTAATTGCTTTTATGCAGGAAACTGCTGTCCTTAATGTCACATAATTAATGAGCCTAATTAGAGTTTGAGTTCCCAGCTCTTAAGCAAAAGTTAAGATTCCTTCCCCCAGACTATATTGATTACAAAATGTAATTTGAAAGTGTAGGAGTCACCCTTCCTTGAGATTTCGTGTGTTTCAGGAAATACCTACCTGATTTTTAGGCTTAATTTGGAAATACTTTAACACAGTAGAGTGCTCACTGGAAAAGACCCCAATGCTGGGAAAGATTGAAGGCAGGAGGAGAAGAGGACGACAGAGGATGAGATGGTTGGATGGCATCACCGACTCCATGGACATGAGTCCGAGCAAGTTCCGGGAGTTGGTGATGGACAGGGAAGCCTGGCGTGCTGCAGTCCATGGGGTCGCAAAGAGTTGTATACCACTGAGTGATGAGCTGATAGAGCATGACCTACTGTTGGTATAGCTCAGTTTTATCTGCGGTGAAAGTGAAAGGGAGTGGCAGTTAGTTAAATACAAAGTTTAGAAGAAACTTCAAGTTTTGAGACTTTCACCCTGGAGAGCTCTTAGATATGGAGCCTTGAGAACCTTTTAAATAAAGAAAATATAAGGTCAATCCTTATAAAAATATAAAGGATATCAACCCTGAATATTCATTGGAAGGACTAATGCTGAAGCTGAAGCTCCAGTACTTTGGCCACCTGATGCAAAGAACTGACTGAGGATGATTGGATGGTATCACCAATTCAATGGACATGAGTTTGAGCAAGCTCAGGAGATAGTGAAGGACAGGGAAGCCTGGCATGCTACAGTTCATGGGGTTGCAAAGAGTTAGACACGACTTAGTGACTGAACAACAACAATAAAAATTATTTTGTATTCTTGCAAAATAACTGACAATTTCTTTGCAAAAGAAAATAGGACATGGAGAAGCTAGGTGATTGCATCCATGTTCCCCTTATTTTGGAGCAGGAATGAAATGCAAGTTTCAAGAAAGAGGCTGGAGGCCATAGGTCTGATCCGTAGACCATCCTTGTTACATTATGTTCTTATATACACACTCTGTTTTTCTCTGGGAAGTAAAGGGCTGAACCGAGGGAACATGAATGCCCCTCACTTATCCACTATACATGCTGGGCTTCAGAGGAGGATTTCTTTGAACAGAGTACGATTTTACTCTTTTTAAACTCTTTTCTTGTTGTTGTTCATTTGTTAAGTTGAGTCCGACTCTTTGCGACCCCATGGACTGTAGCATGCCAGGCCTCCCTGTCCCCACCATCTCCCAGAGTTTGCCCAAGTTCATGTCCGTTGAATGGGTAATGCCATCCAACCATCTCATCCTCCTTTCAAACTCTGTCCTACATTAAATAGAAACCAAATAGTTTAGTATCTTAATCATAAGAATACCTTAAAGCATGAGGTAATCTCTGCATTAGATAGTAAAAAAAAAAAAATCCAGTGCTTATTTAGAAAAAAACACTTCCTCCTATGCTTCTCCTTTACTCTCTCAAGTACTATCTCACTCACCAGAGTTCTGATACCAGATGTGCCTGGGGTTTGTTCCCACAACAAGCAGTCTCTGTGACACCAGCCAGGTTCCCTACTGGTCAATTCAATTCTGACACTAACCAGAGTTAGCACAGGTTAAGGGCTCAGTCCTGTGTGACTGCACCCCGCCCCCTTTAAATTGACAGTTGCAAGTAGTGGGTCCCCAAGTTACTCACAACTCTGTCCATCTTGGCTACAACTCAGAAGTTCCCATGATCCCCCGCCCCTCGAATTTGATGATTTGTTAGAGCAGCTCACAGAAGAAAGGGAAATACATTCACCAGTTTATTATATAATAATGCATATGATAAATGATACAGATGAACAGTCAGGTGAAGAGAGAATACAAGGTGAAGTCAAGAAGAGTCCCAAGCTCAGGAGCTTCTGCCCCCATGGAGTTGGGGTACACCCTCCTCTCAGCATATAGATGTGTTGACCAATGCTGAGGCTCTCTGAACCCCATACTTTGGGGACTTTTTTATGGAGGCATCATCATGTGGGCATGATCAATCATTAACTCAATTTCCAACTCCTCTCTTTCCCCATGGTCTTTCTGGTAACCAGCCCCCATCTAGGAGCTCCCCAAGCTTTGCCTCACAGGAACAAAACTCCTGTCACCCAGGAAATTCTAAGTGGTTTGGGAGTTCAGCATCAGAAGCTGGAGTCAAAGATCAAGTATCAGAACAAAAGATGCTCCTAGGATCTTTATCATTTGGGAAATTAGGGTTTTAGGAGCTCTGTGCCAGGAACTGGGGCAGAGACTAAAATATTTTCTAGTGTTCCACAGTCTTACATTTCATTTAAGAATCATTATCAGTGGTAATGCAGGAGATGTGGGTTCCATCCCTGGGTCAGAAAGATCCCCTGGAAGAGGAAATGGCAACCCACTTCAGTATGCTTGCCTGGGAAATCCCATGAACAGAGGAGCCTGGCAGGCTGCAGTCCCTGGGGTTGCAAAGAGTCAGACACGACTGAGCACACACGTGCACGAACACACGCACGCGTGCAACACTACAAAACAGAGTATTGGCATTCTGTTGTTCAGTGAACAATCCAGGGCCTGCCACACTGGCACAGTGAATAAAACGTGCTTCCTGCCTGTGAGAGGTTTGCTGCCTCTTCTGGGAAACGGACACATAAATCAATAGCCACAGTTCAGTAGTAAGAATACTTTCATAGATGCTAGTTTTTTGTTGTTGTTGTTTTGTTTGTTTGTTTGTTTTTTAAGTAATTTAAGCTGAGATAATCGAGCTGCTGAGACAGGGTGCTGGTCGTAGACCCCATGCAGGCTTCACAGGAGAAGTGACCTTTGAACTTGGTGGAGTGAGCTGTAGGCTTACTTTTCTAAAAGCTGGGTACATTGCAGGTACCCACAGAGGAGGGATCCTGGGTGATGAGTTGGAATGGGCCCTGCATGCCACGTGAGGGGACTGAGAATGTGCGGAGAAGGTTTAGAAACTGAACTCTGGCAGGCACGTGTTCCTGTGGGTGACGGTAAGAGGCTGCAGGCAGAGACCAGTGGGCAGTAGTTTGGGAGCGAGCAGAGAACACGGAACTCAGGACGTTGGAGAGGTGGGATCCACAGGGCCCGGACTGCTGTGATACGGGGCCGGAAAAGAGGAGGAACTCGGGCTGACTCCCCCCTCCTCAAACTCTCTGTCAGAAGTGACGTTACTCAGAATCCGGATATCCCAAAGGAGCGGAGGAGACGGGGAAGTCATGAATACTGTCTTTGGACATTTATACACATTAAGTTTCTATGAAATATTCAAGTGGAGATGTCAGAATTTTGAGATCTTCTCTTGAGGAGGGAGTTGGGGCCTGAAAGTAGAGCTGCAGAATTGTCAGTGTGCAGCTGAGGATATTTAAAACCAAAAGGTTCTAATTTTTCTGTGAATTATGAGGCAGAGTTATTTGTTTGTGGCTTAGGGTCAGCGGGACACCTGTTGTTGTTCAGGCACTCAATGTGTCCGACTCTTTGTGGTCCCCTGGAATGCAGCACTCCAGTCTCCCGTGTCCTTCATCATTTCCCAGAGTGTACTCAAATTCATATCCATCGAGCTGATGATGCCATTCAGCCTTCTGAGGCCCCAGTATAGCCACACTGGCTGTTTCCTGCCCATCTCCAGGGGGCACAGACTTTGATATGTAACACAGAAGCCTGCATAAAAAAAAATCTTTGGAACATTTGCTGTGGTTAACAAGATAGGAAATGGATTTATTCATTTTGGGGTTTTTTTTTGGGGGGGTGTGTTTTTTTACTTTTTATTTCCCATTGGGGTATACCTGCTCGGTCGCTTCAGTCATGTCCAGCTCTGCCCGTGGGATTCTCCAGGCAAGAACACTGGAGCAGGTTGCCATGACCTCTTCCAGGGGATCTTCCTGACCCTGGGATCAAGCCCGCGTCTCCTGCACTGCAGGCAGATTCCTTACCCACTGAGCCACTTGGGAACCCCTTATTGGGGCATAGCCAATTAATAAACAATGTTCTGGTAGTTGGAGGTGAACAGCAAAGGGACTCAGCCATATACATACATGCATCCCTTCTCCCCCAAACTCCCCTTCCATCCAGGCTGCCACATAACATTGAACAGAGGTCCATGTGCTATATAGTAGGTCCTTGTTGGTTTTCCATTTTAAGGGTAGCAGTGTGTACATGTCAAGAAATGAATTTATTTTTAATTCCCACTTGGTTATTTGAACATGCATTTGAACTGCTCTGTGTTTTTATACGTAAGGTATGTTACTCTAGCTAGGAGTTAGCAGACTATGGCCCACGGGCCAATCCCATCCACTCAGAGTTTTTAATCAATAAAACTTTATTGAAACACAGCCATGGTCGTTTGTCCGTGGCTGTTTTGTGCTCCAATGACAGAGTTGAGAAGTTGCAGCAAAGACAGTGTGATCTGCAAAGCCTAAAATATTTATATATAAAAGAAGTTTGCCAATCCCTGATCTAAAACATAAGAAATGGTTTTCTCTTCTTTTTTGAGAAACATGCCTCTTTATCTTTTAAACTTCAGCTAATGCCTAGTAATTATGTCTGTTTACCCACAGGGAGGGTGCTAGTTACTACAATTGTAGACAATTAGAAACAGTTATGGTACTGTGGAGTGATTTTATTAAAAAGTGTAGGAATAGATTCATCATGCAAGAAGAAAAATGGTAATTCTGAACTACTTATTTACCTATAGAGTATCTAGATGTCCTCTACAGATCTGTTCCATTTCTAGATATATACACAAAAAATATGTCATTTCAGTTCAGTTATGTAGTCGCCACCCCCAAGCTGCAGATGTTTCGAATCCTCCCGGTCTTCATTTATGATCACGGTTTAGTGCTGAGTGCTGGCAGCAAACGAGGTCCTTCTCTAGAGGGAGCGGGGCCTAGTGCTTCGTCCCAGCCCAGCACATGGCTGGTCTCCAGGATCATCCTCTGTCATCAAAGCTTCAGAAGTCAGAGCATCAGCAGCAGGCCCAGGAAGGTGAATTACAGTTACAGTGTGCCAAGGCACACACAAACCCTCCAGCCACTGAAAGGACTGTGGCAGGATATGGAATTTGAAAAGACCCCGATGCTGGGAACGATTGAGGGCAGGAGGAGAAGGGGCCAACAGAGGATGAGATGGCTGGATGGCATCGCTGACTCAATGGACATGAGTTTGAGTAAACTCTGGGAGTTGGTAATGGACAGGGAGGCCTGGCGTGCTGCAGTCCATGGGGTCACAAAGAGTCAGACATGACTGAGCAACTGAACTGAACTGACTAGTGAAAAGAGGAGTTACAGAAGAGAATAATTTCAGCAAGGTATGATGTGTACTATTTGACCCCCAGCGGTATTTAACATGTACACGTGTAGGGGGAAATTTGACTGAAAGGGCTTTTCTCAGGGTTGTATAATGTAGAGTACTTTTTCTTTTCTGTTTTAGTAGGCCTTTGGTGAGCAAATGCTGAGTGACTAAGTAGGTCTTCTGTTAGGAGGGGATGAACACTATTTGTTTCTGTCTCTCCCCGCTGCCCCCAGGGGAGGTGGACTGTAAGGAGATCGGAGACTGTGTCCCTGGACCCGGAGCCGCGTCCCCAGACCTGTGCCTCCCCGCCCTGGACTACCTCCGGCGCTGTTCTCAGGTACCCAGACCCCCAAACCTGCCTCTGAAGATGCTCACAAAATATGCACAGGTGTCTTTGTGAAGCCCAGGAACAATACTTTCTGCTGTCTCTGAGGAGAGTGGGGCTTACATTTGGAGTATAAATTTTGATCCCCACAACTTCTACAAAGGAGAGAAAGAAAGTCATGAGAATATACTAGAACACACAACTGGGTTTTGAGGTCTCTGAAATTTCTCATTTATACCCGATGAAAGGACTACCGTCATCTCTCTCTGTCAGGCTAAGACATCTTGGGAAATCTTCCTGATGAGACCGAAACCTGGACAGTAGGCTGCACACAGTGAAGAGAGACATAAAGAACGTAAGAGGCTGGTATGCAGTCAGGATCTAGTAAAGAGACCCAGTCAAACATCACTTGCCAGTGTGAACAGTGACCTCCCTTGTGTCAAGTCCAGTTCTTACCCGTGTCACACGCCAGCGGAACAATCCGATGCTCCTTCCCCAAAGCCCTTCCTCCTCAAGGCTTCAGCGACACCCTCTCTCCATAGCTCGTCTCTTGTCTCCACAGGCATGTCCCCCGGCCTCCTCTTGTCTGTCTGTAACCCCTCCCTTGGCGATGGGGTTGACAACAGTAAGCCCCAGGTCTTTAGAAAGGATGCCCCGCTCTGACTTCCTCCTCCATATGCTTCCATAAGGCCCGTGTGACCTGACCTCGCTCCCCTACGCCCTCAGCTCCTTCCCTCTCTCTCACTGTGCTCCGCCACACTCCCTTTCTCGCCCTCAGACATTCCTGACTTGTTGGTGCTCGGGGCCATTGCTGTTCCCTCTGCCTGGAATTTTCTCTCCTCGGATCTCTGTATGGACGACGCTCCTTATCGTCCAATCTCATCTGAGACATCACCTCCTCAGAGAGACCAGGGCTTAAGTATTTACCTACTTCCTGCCTACATCCCCCACCCATCTGGTCACCCTTTCTCAGAGCCCCCTGTCTAAATTTTTCCTATAACCTTTCTGTCAGAAATATTATTATTTGTGAAAGGAGTATGTCTGTAAGACACACACGGCTGGATCTCTGTCTGTCTCGCTCACAGCTGTTTCCCTAATTTCTAAAATAGTCCAGGCACAATTGTAATTTGTGAAGTACAGGGTTTCTTGTGAGTTTGTCCCGGTGACAGCCGGGGAGTCAGGACGATAGCAGTGAGACAGGAGTGAAGAGCCCAGGGCAGCCATTAGCTCTGCTTCTTATGCCTTCATCTTGCCCACCCTCCCCTCAGATTCCTCCATCCTCAGGGGCCCCGTATTTCTTTGATGTTGTCGGGAGAAGGGGAGTAAGAGTCTGATAGCTCATTTGCCTACAGACTCTCTTCTCAGTGCTCCCCATAGAACAACTCACCCACAGGCAAAAATTCTTAACGTGTTTCATGATTCCCTTCATAGGTTTTTAGGAGTCTATAAGACTCCTATGCCATTGAGATACTGAAAAGGTATCCACAGAATCTTCTTCTAGCTTTTTGTTACCATTGACTCTTATTTTATCTGCTTCACAGGATCAGTGTCTCTTGTGAGCTGCCTTATGCTTTCAAATCACAACCAAGTTTAAAACTTTCCTAGACTGAGAGCTTTTCTGCTTTTCTCTCCACCTTTTCTTACCTGTGTATAGTTTTGTTGTGATTTAATAGAGTGCAGCTTTTTCCAGTATATAATTGCAGCTTGATATTTTTTTTATGTAGTTGTTGGCCAAAATCTACAAGATGCCCTTGAAGCCGATATTCCTTAGTGGGCGACTTGCTAGCTTGCCCCGAAGACTTCAGGAGCAGTCTGCAAGCAGTGAGGATGGAATTGAGTCGGTCTTGTCTGACTTTGATGATGACACTGGTAAGTTAATTGACTGAGCTAAACTAGGTTCTTTGCTATATGTGTGTATTTCCAAAAGCTGAAGTCAAGAATTCAGTAGCTCACAGATCATAAATGACCATCCACTTACATTGTTATTATTTATAATTCTAACAGAACAAGCCTACCTAAAGTTTCCATGGACTGTTCAAAAACATTTCACAATCAAGGTCTCAAACCCATCCTTTTTAGATGGATGTGTGTGTGTGTATATTAGTTGCTCAGTCATGTCTGACTCTTTGTAATCCCATGGACTGTAGCCCACCAGGCTCCTCTGTCCATGGGATTCTCCAGGCAGGAATACTGCAGTGGAATGCCATCCCCTTCTCCAGGGATCGAACCCAGGTCTCCTGCATTGCAGGCAGATTCTTTACTGTCTGAGCCATCAGGGAAGCCCCCCTTTTAGATGAATACCTCCATCTAAAACCAGTGTCGATTTACAGATTCCACTGAATAAAGTTTCTAACTCCAAATTCTCTTGAATTTAGCAAATTGGGTTGTGGTTGCATTTACTGTATCCAGCAAGGATCTCATTCAGATATGAAGGAGAATTCAAAAACTTTACAGATAAGCAAAAACTGAGAGAATTCAGCACCACCAAACCAGCTCTTCAACAAATGCTAAAGGATCTTCTCTAGACAGGAAATGCAGAAAGGTTGTATAAACGTGAACCCAAAACAACAAAGTAAATGGCAACGGGACCACACCTATCAATAATTACCTTAAATGTAAATGGGTTGAATGCCCCAACCAAAAGACAAAGATTGGCTGAATGGATACAAAAACAAGACCCCTATATATGCTGTCTACAAGAGACCCACCTCAAAACAAGAGACACATACAGACTAAAAGTGAAGGGCTGGAAAAAAAATATTTCATGCAAATGGAGACCAAAAGAAAGCAGGAGTCGCAATACTCATATCAGATAAAATAGACTTTCAAATAAAGGCTGTGAAAAGAGACAAAGAACGGCATTTGGTACATTGGTACTTAAAATGCCTGGTAATTGTCTTTAATACCTATAAACACAGTCATTATATAATTACTTCCTGTAGGACTATTTGGTTAGAGACTGAGGAAATGAAGCCATTACGGAAGAGAGAATGTTTGTGACTGGGTGAAGCTGAAGACTCATTAAAAGAATAAGTTTAAAGAATGTTTCAAATTAGTTCCTGTGTAGTTTCTTATGAATTCCAGTTCAAACTAGTAATGATCATTTTCAGATTGGTTCACTCATGTTCACTTTTGCTATCTTCTAATCCAGATTACTCTGTCCTGTTTCTAGACCTAAAAATGGAAATGATATCCTTCTAGGGATCTAATATCTGGGCATATCAAACCCTTGTAAAAGGACTTTTTGGGAAGGATTTTTTAATTTACTTTTTGTTTTTAATTCTTCTGTTTTATTTTTCAGATACAAATTCATTTATGGGGATGTCTAGAAATTTTCCAGTTTTGCATAGGAATCATTAACAGTGAAACCTTACAATTTCAGACTAGTTGTTAGGAAAATTATAGAAACGAATAAATATCTAATGTAGAGAACAAGTAGATATTGGAAATTGGCTAGGTGTTGCCTGATAGAGGTTTCACTTCAATGATTAGGTAAGAATTTTTACTTAGCATCTTAAAGCTCCAACCCAGAAAATTAAAAGCTTATGTTGCTTGTCTATAATACAGTCTTTAAAACAGTTGTAAATCATTTGTACAAGGAACAGTGAGCATTCCCTTCCCATTTTTGCAAATTGCTAATCTTTTTTTTTCCTAGGCAGCCCACCCAAGAAAATAGATCAAGTTCAGTCAAGCACCAATCTAAGGTTTCCTACAGTATAAATTCATTAAGGGCTTTAAAATTATATATGTAACATTATCAGAGAAAAGAATAAAAGCTTTAAGTTGGTGTTAAAAATTACTCCTTATCATTGATATGTTTAGATATTATTTCTCTTGTTTCTGAAGGCAAATAACTGCTTTTCCATTTTCCTATGGAAATTTCAAACACATATAAAACTAGACAGGATGGTATAAGGAACCTTCTTATACCCATCACCCAACCAATTTGCCAGTTTTCTTATATATATCAGTTAACTTTCATAATTCACGTGAGCTCTACATTACATGTTTGCTCCATCTCTTAAATCCCTCTCAATCTATAGATCTTCAAGTTTATTTGTTGAAGGAGTGAGGTTTTTGTCCTGTAGAGTTTTCCTCTTGGATTTTATTGGTTGCACCCCTCATAGTGATGTTTAACATGTTTTTCTGTCCTCTGCATATCCTATTAATTAGTTTGTCCACCCCTGCTTATATTTTGAGGTTCATGAGAATTTTTTATCACCTAGTTTTTTTATACTTATTGTCCATGACTTTGTTTTTGCCTCCTATTAACAGGGATATTCAAAATTAGGGAAGTAGTTTTTTTAGTGGGAATATTTAAAAACTGCGACTTCTCATAGTTTTCTTTTGCTGAACAATTAGAAGTATTAAAACAAAATGTAGAATGAGCTGTTTTGTATAGTCTACTCTAGATACTTTTGTACCTTGACAAACAAAATGTGGTGTATACATTCAGTGGAATACAATTCATCCATTAAAAAGTTATGAGATTATAATGCATGCTACAACATGGGTGTGCCTTGAATACATTATCTTAAGTAAAATAGGTTACCAGGGGCTAGAGTGAGGGGGAAAATGCAGAGTTATTGTTACCAGTTACTGAAGTAATGAAAAAGTTTTGGAAATTAATGGTAATGATGGTTGCAGTAATACCACTGAATTGCACATGTTAAAATGACAACTTTTGGTTTATACATATTATCTATAATAAATTTTTAAAGGATTACGGTGATGGAACTAAACAGATGCATCACTTGTATCATCAACTCCCAACAAATATAATTATTTCATTTAGCAGAATTTACATGCCACATCACCTTCTTCCTGAAGGGGAATAAGGAAGAAATGTGAACAGTATTTCTTTTCCTTTGACTTTGTCAGAGTAGGAAATCAATTTGTCCATATTCATAGGCACTGAAGGCTGCCTTACAAGGTGACGGCTTACATCCCTATAGCTTGGCAGTTTACAGAAGCCTTTTACAAACATTGTTCACTGTGATCTTATGATGATTCTGTATTGTTCGACTGAATTTCACAGAGGTCTGCTTTTGGCTTCCAGGTCTGATAGAAGTCTGGATCATCCTCTTGGAGCAGCTCACAGCAGCTGTATCCAACTGTCCACGTCAGCACCAACCCCCTACTTTGGATTTGCTCTTTGAGCTGTTGAGAGATGTTACCAAAACACCTGGTAAGTATTTCTATGTCTGTCTTTTGGGGGCGTTTTTATATGTATAACTTTTTCCAGGAAGGTATTTCTGTGTCTATTTCACTGCTGTAACGCTAGACAGCATAACAGATGCTCAATACATATATTTTTAATGGCTGCAACACAGTGACTTTTAAGACATGTCCTCGTATTGTTTATGGGTTTGCCACCAGGCCATTTATAAATAATGGGTGGCGGCCAGTTAGTTGAATGTGTTGAACCCCCACAGTATTCAAGCCACAGCTCTGGTATCAGTGTTCCCTTGAACCAGCTAACTTTGCTCTGTTCCGTGGTTCCAGCCTCCCTCTTTGGCCGGGTCACACCTGCTCTTAGCCCCAGGGCGTCAGTAAGGCTCACCAGATACACCACTGATGTGAACCAGCCACTCAGATGTATATATGATATAAAGATAGCAATATCTTAATTGTATAAGGGGAATCGATGATTAGATTTAGGGAAAGACATCTAGTAGATTACCCTGATAGTACAGGGGAAAAGTGGCCCTTGGGAATTTATTTATTGTAATGAGTTAGTTAGGGCTAGCATGCACACTGAATCAGCCAAATTTTCCCAAGATCAAAGAAATCTTTTATAGAGATTTTAGTTTTCACCAGTAGAACCACAAGTGAAACCACCAGTTTAATTCCATAGTAATAAGAGGAGCTTTGTATTCAACATAAATTGATGATGACCTGATAATTGATACTATTTTAAGATCTATAACAAAGTTTATATCAGAATTGTTTTTAGGAAAATCATTATGAATACTCCTATGCATTAAAAAGTTAAAGATTTTCTATCTAAGAATAAGCAGATATTTTATAGAATGAATTATATGCCATTACTTTGAAATATATTTTATTGGCCAGTACCATTTTCTTCTAAGTGTCAGTGAAGTAGCCCAATAATTCTACTTCTAGAAATCTATTACAGGAAATTAATAGTAATAAAGAAAAATCTATACATAATGAAAATTGCTGAAGCATCTTGAATACCAAAATAATTATGAACATAAATGGGTTAATTATGATAAAAGCATGTAATATTCTATAAGCATTAAAGTGAATATTTGTGAATAGTATTTAATGACATGAATAATTATTTAGAAGTCACTATGTTAAAATATATATAGTGTGTAAGCACAATCTCAACTTTATCAGATGCATTCATAAATGCAGATACCCAAACATACATATATATTCAAAAAGTACTAGAAGGAAACACATCAACATATTATTTTCTTCTCCTTTGTATTCTCATGTGTTTTCTGTGTTTATGACAAAAAGCATACCTTGCTTTTGTAATCAGAATTTTAAAAATCTATCAACATTTCCACAAAGACTCTTATTATGGCTTTGTTCATAAAGCAAAATATAGAAACCTCTTAAATGTCCATTAGTAAGGGAATGGATAAGTAAACTAATGCATATACAGTTTGAATAACTTGGAACAGAATGTAGTAACAAAAATGAAGAATATCTAAATTTGCTGACAAAGAATAATCTCTAACATACTGGTAAGGGCAAAATAATCATACAAACCAAGGTTTACAATATCCCATTTATAAAAAGTAATAAACAAGACTATATTTCTCTTTTCATATAAACATATGTACTTACAGTTTAAAGGGTACAAACCATATGCATGTGTGTATTGTATGTTTATGCCTGGGGACTAAGGAATTGATCAAGTGATGCTTTAGCTTCATCATTTGAATTTGTAGAGAGTATATTTGTGTATTCCTTGTGTAATTAAAACCATGCAGAAACAAAAAAGAAAAATGTCACTGAAGACCATATATTCATTCCCCAGTCAGTGGTCAATTCCTTTTCCCTGATCCTTCTCAGACAATGGAGAGCTCCTTCAAAAGAGATAGGCAGGGCCAAGAGATGGCAGAGTTTTTCCCTTTTATTGCAGGAGAGGTGCTGAGCTCACAATTCTGACACTGGCTTTTCTTTTTCAGGACCAGGGTTTGGCATCTATGCAGTTGTTCACCTTCTCCTTCCTGTGATGTCTCTTTGGCTTCGCCGTAGCCATAAAGACCATTCTTACTGGGACGTGGCCTCGGCTAACTTCAAGCATGCCATCGGTCTGTCCTGTGAGCTGGTGGTGGAGCACATTCAGAGCTTTATCCACTCAGGTATCTGTGGTACCAGAGCAGCTCATACTGAGTCGTTGTTTAGTAGACAGCATTGTTATCTAACAGTGTCTAGTAAAGACCAGTGCGTGATTTTTGTCCTGGAAATTATTAAGATAGAATTACATAGTCATTGCCAGCCTTCTAACAGGAGCTTGTCAAAAAGAAAAGTGGTACCCATGTGTCCTCTAGAAAATTATCAAACAATTCTTAAAATACATGTGTGAATAAAAGGTGGCACTAGCAGTGAAGAACCTGCATACCTAACGCAGGAGACATGAGACACAGGCTTGACCCCTGGGTCGGGAAGATCCCCTGGAGGAGGGCATGGCAACCCACTCCAGTATTCTTGCCTGTCCTCCTCGGACAGAGGAGCCGGGCTTGCTACCATCCATGGGGTGACAAAGAGTTGGACACAACTTAGCACGCACGCAAAAGATAAAACACCTAATAAGGTCTAGGGTATCTATGCATTAGGAGAGGGAAGGCAGTTCAAGTACTGATATGTAAGAAATTTAAATATCTGTATAGCTTGGGGGTAAGGGAGGGATATATCCCATTATGTGTTGCATCTGGGGAGGCCGGTTTTAGGAAAGGCTCAAATTATGGGCAGGAAGTTACATAACAGATAAGGAGTGAAGAGAGAGGTCTTAATATCAGTGGCACTTTGGAAAAGATTTGGAAGTGTGGGGTGGATAATATGTTGAAGTCAGCAGGTGGAGAGGGAGTTAGAGGCAGGAGAAATATGTCAGCTGTCATGCCAATGGAATAATATTTGTGAAATACGGACTCTTGTTCATGATTCTTGCCGTGGAAAGATCTGGAAATGTGGGAAAAGGAGAAATCTCACTGCTAGCCCTAGAGGTTATAGGGGAAAGGTGTTGTACAGAAGTATAAAGGAAGAGGTAAGGTTAGAGAAACTCAGCAGAACTTGACCCCAAGGGAGGGTGAGAAAGCAAAGGTAAGAAATGAGGTCCCTGCTAAGCAGGCGACACGGCTGAGGAAGAGAAACACATGCAGCCACTAACCGCATCGCTAGGGGGCAGTGTTTCTGTCCCGGTCAGGGCTTTGCCCAGATCAGGATCCTTGCAGATTCTACCAAGAATTGGTTGTGTTGCATCGCAAAGACTTTGTGGAAAACAGAATGTGATTTTGGAAGGTCTTATTTTCTTTATTCTGGGGACAGTATGCAGACTGAAGCCAAACTGAAAAGGTTCAAGAAGTGGTAGTTAATACAAGATGTTTTGTTTACTAAGAGCATTTAATTAAATATTATTAATAATTCAACTAGCAACAGTAAGGAATGTTCATTTTATCTTTCCCTTTAAGAATTAACATTTTTTACTACTTAGTATTCAGTCTATATAATAGTATCGGAGAAGGCAATGGCAACCCACTCCAGTACTCTTGCCTGGAAAATCCTAGGGACGGGGGAGCCTGGTGGGCTGCCATCTATGGGGTCACACAGAGTTGGACACAACTGAAGCAACTTAGCAGCAGCATATAATAGTATATGTTCTATTCTGCTTAAGTAGATGAATTATATACTTTGAAAAGTCAGCCTCATGCATTTCATCTTGATATACCTAGAAATGGATGGAACAAGCCAAAACTAGATAAAATCCAAGAAAATTTGTGTTGTAATGGATGTTTTATTTTGGTTATGGCCATTTTTCTCATTGTTCTCTTTCCTTGATAATTCTATGTTGTTCATGCTCAGCCTTCCCTCTTTTGCCATTCGGCCCCTTCCTTTGCCCTCCCATTGAGCGCAGTCTCACTTTGATTTCCCTGTAGACATCAGGTATGAGAGCATGATCAACACCATGCTGAAGGACCTCTTCGAGCTGCTGGTAGCATGTGTAGCCAAGCCCACGGAAACCATCTCCCGAGTGGGCTGCTCCTGTATTAGGTGAGAAAAAGGTTTCCTGACTCTCTACAGGTTTTATCATGACGTCCAGGGAAATTAAATTCTTTTGTGGTAGCAATCTACTTTTTATAAATAAAAATGACTATGCTACTAATTCTTCATTTCTTTCAATCGGCAAATATATATTGTGGAAGTCATTAAACAGGGTGCTCTACTGCCCAGAAAGTGATGTGACCAAGGTCCCTACCCTTAGGGAACAGGGCAGGAGCTTTTTGTGGTAATAATACTTGGTCAGAGCTCCCTAGGTGGGTGAGCTTCTGATCGGTGGTGACTTTGTAAGCAGAGGAAAAGAATTACCAGTGACAAGGGGGTTTTATCTTGCTATATGTAGAGGAGTAGTGGAAAAATGGGGCTGGAATGGGAAAATCAGTATGGAATATACATATAGTCTTTGCACACAAACCTAAAGTTTAAACATTGGCCTGTTTGTAATGGGGGGTCCATTTTTATATCCAGTGGGTTAGGAAATAGTGTTAGGACAATGGCATACCAGAGGGGCAGAGAGCCCAAAACACAATGACAAAAGATAGCAAGTCTTATAGGGAAACTGTAGACTACATCTAGGCACTCGCTGGGCAGGGCCTACCTTTCGTGACAGTAAAATGTCTGAATGCAAGACTTGTCCTCCCGGCAGGTACGTCCTGGTGACAGCGGGCCCCGTGTTCACGGAGGAGATGTGGAGACTGGCCTGCTGCGCCCTGCAGGATGCCTTCTCGGCCACGCTCAAGCCGGTGAAGGTAAGCGCTCAGAGGCGAGGGCAGGGCGCCTGCCTCCTAGGAGGCGGTCTCGCCAGGTGAGAACAAGGTAGCCACGTCAGTACCTCATCCCAGACTCTGAGACCGTGTCGGATCCACGGCAGGGCCGGGAGCCGTGCGCACCCAGCAAACGACCGCTGTGTTGCTCCCTAGGACCTGCTGGGCTGCTTCCACAGCGGCACCGAGAGCTTCAGCGGGGAAGGCTGCCAGGTGAGGGTGGCCGCCCCGTCCTCTTCCCCGAGTGCCGAGGCCGAGTACTGGCGCATCCGAGCCATGGCCCAGCAGGTAAGGCCGGGGGGCTTTTGATCTCAGGGGCTCAGGAAGCTTGAGATAGTGTTGGAGGGCCTTCCTGAAGGCTGTGCATCACCACACTGCCTTTCTTTCCCTTGGGGACATAAGCCTCCTGGCTCTGATCTTTACTAGGAACAACTCGAACCCAATCAACAGCATTCAGGTCCCCTCACCATCTCTAGCTTGTTACATCCTCCAGTGTCCTGATCACATGGGGTCCTTTTCCACCTGGACACTGCACTCCATATATAATTTGCTTGCCCTGCTTATAAATATTTACTGCAATAGTGTTGTTGATCCTCGACTGACTGCTTAAGTTAGGATGGCAAACTTGTTTGTTTTTTCCTGTATCTCCCATAAAGAGCATAGAGCTTAACATTCAACTGAAATTTATTAAGCAACTTGTAAATGTGAACAACTCAGTAAAATTAAAATGTACCTGTCCATGCAGGAATCACCATGTACCAGTGACTTTTTCTTCCTGACACATGGCAGAACTCATAAATATTGGTTGTAAGCCAAGCCAGGAGCAGAGAACAGTCTGTATATTTTTCTTGGCAGTCCTAGAGCAGGGCAGATAGAAGGCACTTATTAAATGTTTGTTGGGTCAATGAGTCACAGAAGACCTTACAGCTTTATCATGGGCCACAGATATGCACTCAAAAATTTAAGTGACCTGTCAATCTGCCTCTAAGAAACCCTGCATGGGGCTTTCATCAGTTCTATTCATAATAGCAGAAGAACAAAAATGGACTAAATTCCAAACCACTATTGATTGGCTAAATTCTATCATGAATTAGTAACAGACATATTTGAATTGTGTTTTCCTATGCAGAAGATAATTTGCATATACACGTTTTTAAAATATTAAGCAGTTTTTATAAACGCATATGCACTGGAAAATGAAGTGAGTTGGGGTTTATCTTCAAAAGTTCCCTTTCTCTACAAAATCTATTTAACTTCTTAAGAGAATCTCCCCTCATCACACTGATAACCCAGGATGCCCTGACTATCAATCAGTGTGAAGAACTCAGTCACGTTCACTTTGTCAGAGGAGAAGTCTCTCCTCAGAGCGTGGGACAAGAACCTCCCACCTTCAGCTTCTCTTTCATCTGCTGAGCACATCCCTCCCCTCAGCAGTGAGTCTGACCAGGAACCATAAGGAAAGGCAAGAGGGTGGTGGGCCTCCAGAGGGGTAGCTTCTTCAAGTAGGAAACCATCCCGGCTGGCTAGATGAGGAATTTCCCTATGTGCCTCCAATGGTCTTTTCAACCACATCCTACCACATCGCGAAAAAATGGAATCCTGTTCTGAAATAGACTATAATGGAGAAGAACAGCTAGTGAATCTTTCATTTCCTAATATTTCTTTCTTCTTCAGTCATAAACCTTCCTCCCATATTCACTCTTCAAACCCAATATTCAATTAAACAAAATTTGGGGCTTCCTTCGTAGCTCAGTTGGTAAAGAATCTGCCTGCAATGCAGGATACCCAGGTTCGATTCCTGGGTCCAGAAGATTCCCTGGAGAAGGAAATGGCAACCCACTCTAGTATTCTTGCCTGGAAAATCCCATGGACAGAGGAGCCTGGCTGGCTACAGTCCATGGGGTCGCAAGAGTCAGACACGACTTAGCAACTAAACCACCACCAACAAAATTTGGAAAGAGAAAG
Organism: Dama dama; assembly: GCF_033118175.1. Lineage (NCBI taxonomy): Eukaryota > Metazoa > Chordata > Mammalia > Artiodactyla > Cervidae > Dama > Dama dama. The sequence continues at coordinate 30,982,843 of NC_083706.1, forward strand.
TTCTTTAAAAACACTCATTTTCAAAGGTAAGTCATGAAAGTGGATTAAATAACATCAAATGAATTCATTTAGATCAGAATCCAAGCAGTGGTCACTATTTTCTAAGTCACTTCTCCCAGTGTCTAATAGAGTAACATGGCCACATCACTGTCCTGAAAGGAGAGGTCCCAATTAATTTCCCATTCCTGCATAGGATAGGTGTACCAAACAGACATCTAAACCAGAGAAGATCTCTCGCAAACATAGCCCCTCTTTATTTACTCTTAATTAATATTAAATGTCAGTCCTTGCTGTTTGGAATGTAATGACTTGTCATGTGGTAGAAGCAGAATTGTTATTACTATTAGTGCCAGCAGGTAACATTTATTGAATATTTACCCTTCTAGTTCTCTGCATGTGTTAATACACTTATTAATTCAACAAACATACCAAGTAGGAAACCATCACTGACCTCATTTTAGAGGTGAGAAAATGAGTAGAAAGAGGACGCCTCTGGCCGAGGGTCATCCACCCAGCTGATCCCTGGTAGAGGCAGGTCAAGGATGGTGGCCCTCTGAATTGTACCTTTGTCTACCTGTGCAGGTATTTATGCTGGATACCCAGTGCTCACCAAAGACTCCAAACAACTTCGATCATGCTCAGTCCTGTCAGCTCATTATTGAACTGCCTCCTGATGAGAAGCCAAATGGACATGCCAAGAAAAGGTAAGCAGCTAAACTTCCACAGGGAGAGCACGTACAAACAGGAAAGTTCATTTATTCCCAGCTCTTGTTCATTGTAATTCAGTCTTCAGCCGAGAATGCTGAAAACAACTGTGGAATTACTTAGCAAAGGTTTTCATACAAAACTGTTAATTTCCCACATTTCACATGTATTAGCTTGCTAGGACTGCCATAACAAAGTACTGGGTGGCTTAAACAATAGAAATTTAATTTCTCACAGTTGTGGAGGCTGGAAGTTCAAGATCAAGGTGTTGGTGGTGCTGGTCTCTTTGGAGGCCTCCCTCCTTGACTTCTAGATGAATTGCCTGCTCCCTGTGCCTTCCCGTGGTCTCTCCTCTATATCTATGTCCAGATTTCCTCTTGCTATAAGGACGCCAGTCGTTTGGATTAGGGTCCATCCTAATGCGCTCAGTTTAACTTAATTGCTTCTTTAAAGATCCTTTTTCCAAGTACATATTCTGTGATATTAGGACTTCTATGAATTTGGAAAGGATACAACTCAGTGTATCTATAGCATCATACATATTATAATCCTTTTTTTCCCCCTGCTTTTTGTGGCTGTTTTTTTTTTTTTTTTTTAATAATCCTTTTTGAAAAAGTAATTTGAGGCCTGATCCATACTATTTCAGTGAGAAATATTTCTCATGAGCAGTACAGTTGTCAGGATAGAGAAAGATCTGTGTGTGCCACAAGAAACTTGCCTTTTTAAATACTGTCATCCTGCCTAAAAACCATTGTTCCTAGAGTTCAGGATGAAGCCAGTGACAAAGTTTCCATTTTTAAACTTCTGTGCATGAGGAAACATTCAGGAAGACTGCAGAGCAGGAAACCCAAAATCAAAGCCAGGTCTGGCCAAGTGCAGTACCTGTGTCCTTTCCCATTTTACAGAAAGAGTGTGATTGTTTCAGAAGTTACAGCAGTTAATTCAGCAGTTTGATTAAACACCTAATTTGGGTAAAATTTCTAGGTACTGATTTTTTAGTCAAGCATGTATGGTACATACGAAAGACTTTGTGGAAGGTCCGTAAGTTATAGACCATGAATAAAAAGTGAGATGACTAATGAACCTGCCACTGAACTTCAGACGTAGAAGTTTACCAATGTCCCATGTGCTTCGCCCAATTCTATGCCTGCTTCCCTCCACTGCAGGTCACTGTTCAACGTACCGAGGCTGTGTACTCCTTTCCACATCTTTAGGCTCTGATCTACTTTTAAAATTTAGTTCTTTCTTTATATTTCCTAGTCCCTTCAGCCAATTATTCCTGCTAAAATAATTTTTGAAGTAAAAGTAGAGAAAAAGGAGGGAAGGAATAAGCTGAATTCACATTATAAATAAAACATAGAAAAAAACAGGATCACCTAATATTGCTGTGTTATTGGTTTAAAGGCTTTAACAGGTTAAGATTTAATAGACAATCACCCCCTCAATGAAATTTCAGCAAAACAGGAAAAGTGTATTAACTTCTTCAGTAGAGACTACTATGCCTGAAAACATTCTCTAAAATTCTTTGAATATTTTGCATTGTTGGACTGGACTCACAGGGGCAATTCTTAGCATAGAAAGTAGTAAACAATGAGTTAGATGTAAGAAAAGTGTGTGTATCTGATGGTTAGGTGCCTCCTAAGAGTTCCACATCGAAATCACCCATGGGGGCGGGGGGGAAATAGATGAACTAAAACCAGACTGTAACATTTAAGTCATTTTGACATTGACAACCCCATGACATTTAAATAAGCCCCATAATCTTAATTTGAGCTTTATGATGTACTTTTAACTGTGAATCTGTTTATCTCTGCTACTGACATTAGCATGTTTTAAGTCAGCCACTTGTTAAGCAGTTCACTCCAAATTACCCTGTCTGGAGGCTTGCTTGCCTGTACACCTTGCTTCAGAAGCAGGAAGGGAAGGTGTAAGTTTCTCCACTTCAAGGTTCCTGTCATAAAGGGTGTGCTGGAGAAAAATTACCTTTGATTTTTGTTTGCTCCAGATCTGTCTTGTCTCCTGTCAGCATAGATGATGATGAAGACTTGCAGATCTATAAAGAGTTATTTCACTGTTTCAATACTTTTCTGAAAGTTTGATCTCTTCAGTATTACTGCTTCTTCCCCATTGCTTTCTTATTGATGCATTATGTGGCTTAAACCTAAGGGGGATTCTCTGTCCTTTTTAACATGTTCAGTTAGAAATTTATATCGTAAAGCATCAAAGGAAATACCTTGGTTGACAGGATGCTTTGACATGGCTTTGATCAACTCTCTCTTTAGGCATTTGCTGGTAAAGGGCTGTGCATTTCTCAGGTAATAGGCAATATTCTCCTGAGCTAGGCTGCTTATACCTTCAGAAGTCTCACACACACACTCCCTGGGTATGCGTCTTACTTCAGGAGTCCAGGCTGAAGTGTCAGAGCCATTGCTCCTGGAGACTGTTTGCTCCGGGTGCCTACACTCAGGACTAGTCTGGTTTTTCTTTCTTTGAGCGTTTCTCTCACCATATACTTGCCCTGGAGCAAGAAGATGAGTAAGGCACTGCCTCGGCCCTTGAAGATTTATGGGGCAGTGGGGAGGCCGGGTAAGTGACAGGATTTCCCTTCTTAGGGTCCTGGAGTTGCGGGCCTGAAGCACTAGACCAAACTGGTGTCTTTCACAGCTGCTGCTTCAGAAGAGTACATATTCAGGTCTCCTGATAACCTCAGATGACTTACCAAAAGTTACTTCTGTGGTGGGGAAGTTGGGGAATTATTTTTTAATGGGTTCAGAGTTGTTTGGGGTGATGAAAGATGATATAGATAGTGGTGATGATTACACAACATTGTGTGTGTACTTAATGCCCATGAATTGAACTTTTAAAAATAGTTAAAATAGTAACTTTAGGTTATATACATTTTACCACAAAAAAAGTTGCTTAAGTGATTTGTTAGAAGGGGTTATGTGAGTTCTTTGAACTTATTCCATTTTTGCTGAAAGTATAATGTTGTCTCTGAGATACCACTATGCAAAGGGCAAAATCAGCCTTTCAAGAATGTATGGGAGGGTTTTTTTTCTTCTTTGCTAGTTAAAATATTTTTCCTGCTAGTTATAAAAGTAATTTTTAAATTCATGGTCTAAAAAAAATGGCACAGAGGAACTTATTTACAAAACAGGAAGAGTCACAGATGTAGAAAACAAACTTAGGGTTCCCGGTGGGGAGGGATAAATGGGGAGATTGTTATTAACATATATGCACTACAGTATGTGAAATAATCATTGATAAGGAACTGCTGTATAGCACAACTGTACTCAATACTCTAATGACCTATGTGGAAAAAGAATACTTAAATCCACTCTTTTTTAGATATGTGTAATTGATGCACTTGGCTATACACCTGAAACCAACACAACATTGTAAATCAACTGTATTCCAATAAAACTTTAAGAAGAATAAAGCAAAAAATATGAACAGATTTATAGCATGAATGAGTTATAATAATGGTTATAATGAGTTGTAATATTACATAATCCAGTTATGTAATAACTGGATATAATGAGTCTTTATCCAGTTATGAGAATTAGTTTGCAACATGATCTAAGCTAGTTCCATGAAATTCTAAGAGCAATGAAAAGAATGAGAAACCATAAACCCAAAGCCACATTGATAGATTAAAATATTTTCTTAGTACAGGATTCCAACCAAACAAAATGGGCTGAATCACCAAGTATTTGAGTATTCACTTGTAATGTCACCTTATCAGGTCTTTGCCCTGATTAGGAAGTTGTCATGACTGGTGAGTTGCATCTGCTTTTTCAACCAGGAGATCTGGTCAGATGTCTAGAGAGTATTCTCCCTCTCCCACTTCCCCCAAGTGCACATCCAAGGCCCACAAACAAGTCCCACGTCATTGCTGACAGAAACTGATGCAAGGAAGGAATTAGCCTGTTCTGAGCGAATGCTGTCTCCTCTAGGTTTGCTTTAGAATGCTGCAAATTAAATTATCAATTTCTTTCTTTGAAAATGTTAGCCTATAATACCTCTAAAGTTAAACCTTTTCAATGTTTGGATCTCTTCTATCACACACTGGAAGAAATAAAGCTTTTATACATAAGCATCTAAAGTATGAACATTTTTAGTCCTGGAAAACTGGTTTGGTGCCTACAAACCAATTTCAATAAGATTCTAAAACTTTGGGTTTAAAGATGGCAGAGTAGAAGGACATCAGCTCACCTCTTCCTCCAGAAACCCAAATCACAACTAACTGCTGAACAACCATGGACCAAAAAAACACTGGAACCTGCCAAGAAAGATACCCTGTGTGCAAAGACAAATAAGCCACAAGAAGACAGTAGGAGGGGCACAATCATGATAAAGTCAAATCCCATCCACACCAGGTGGGCGACCCGGAAGCCGGAATGGAAACCAGTTATACCATAGAAGTTCTCCCACAGGAGTAAAAGTTCTGAGCCCCAGAACTGAGACTCCCCAGCCTGGGGGTCTGGCAACAGGAAGATGAGCTGATGAGCCCCCAGAAAATCTGGCCTTGAAGACAAGTGGGATTTGATCGCAGGAATTCCACCAGACTGAGGAAAACAGAAACTCCACTCGGAGGGCGCACACGGGGCCTCAAGTGCACAGCAACCAGAGAAAAAAAGCAATGACCTCATATAAGAGAGAGGGCCAGACGTACCTGCTAGTATTGGAGCCTCTCCTGTGGAGGCGGTCGAGGGGGCAAGTGTGGCTCACGGCGGGGATGTGCACACTTCTGTCAGTCATTCTGGGGGAGTACTCACTGGTGTGAGCCCTTGAGGAAGACGCCAGCTTAGCAGCAAATGTTGAAGGAACTTCTGTAGGCAGAAAAGGCCACAACTAGAATTAAGAAAATTACGAATGGAAAAGCTCACTGGTAAAGGCAAACATGCAATTAAGGTAGGAAACCATCCACACACAAATATGATATCGAAGTCAGCAGTCCTGAGAACAGGAGAGCACAAATGCGCGATAACTGGAAATGCATTCAGAATTAAAACACCAGCAGGGACTTCCCTGATGAATCCGCCTGCCAGTGCAGGGGACACAGGTTCAATCCCTGATGTGGGAAGATTCCACATGCCGTGGAGCTACTGGACTCATGTTCCACAACTAAATCTGCCCACCTAGATCCTGTGCTCGGCAACAAGGGAAGCCAGAGATCACTGAAACTCGAGAAAGACCCAACGTAGAAGTAAATAAATTAACATTAAAAAACAACCCAGCAATTTAAAGCAGTCCTATGTATGCATAGACTGTTACAGTATCAAAACCTCATGATAACTACAAACCAAAAATCTACAATAGATACACACACACAAAAGTAAAAGGAATCCAAACACGATACTAAATTTAGTGATCAAATCACCAGGGGAGAAAAGAGGAAAGGAAGAAAAAAGATCTACAAAAAGAAATCCAGAACAATTAACCAAATGGCAATAAGAACATACACATGAAGCTAAGTCACTTCAGTCATGTCCAACTCTGTGTGACCCCATGGACTGTAGCCTGCCAGGCTCCTCTGTCCATAGGATTCTCCAGGTGAGAATACTGGAGTGGGTTGCCATGCCCTCCTCCAGGGGATCTCCCCAACCCAGGGATCAAACCCACGTCTCCTGTATCATAGGAGGATTCTTTACCGCTGAGCCACTGGGAAGCCCAAGAACATACATATAATTACCTTAAATGTAAAAGGATTAAATGTTCCAGCCAAAAGACATAGTCTGGTTGAATGGATACAAAAACAAGGCTTGTATACATGCTGTCTACAGGAGACCCATTTTAGATCTAGGGACACACACAGAAAGTGAAGGGATAGAACAAAGTATTCCATGCAGATGGAAGTCAAAGCTGGGGTAGCAATACTCATATCAAACAAAATAGACTTTAAAATAAAGACTATTACAAGAGACAAGGATACTACATAATGATCAGCAGGTCAGTGAAAAAGATCTAACAATTGTAAATATGTATGCACCCAACATAGGAGCTATACAATACACTATCACATCCTGACTTTGTACTTTCAGAGGCTATCTCTGAACAAAATAAAATTATGCTTTTGGAGAAAAGAATACTGTGGAATCTTGCAATTAGCTACTTTTTGGAATTCCCTAGATACGTAGGATAATAGAGGTTGTTAGCTCTTAAGCCTATCTTAGTGAAATAAAGACTTCATTCATAGATAGGCAGGAATAAGTGAGACTGAGGAAAAGTAATGAACCCAAAGGTCGAAGCATAATGTTAACTATAATTTTTCTATTTATTAAAAATGCCTCAGCCAATACTTTAAAAATAATAAAAGCCTTGGGTTTAAGGAAAAATGCCAAAGGGTAGACTAAAGGCCAATTAAAATTAGTATGTATCTGTGTGCCTAGTTGTTCAGTCATGTCCAACTCTTTGCAACCCCATGTACTGTAGCCCACCTGTCTATGGAATTTTTCGGGCAAGAATACTAGAGTGAGTTGCCATTTCCTCCTTCAGGGAATCTTCTGGACCCAGGGATCAAACCCACATCTCTTACATCTCCTGAATTGGCAGGCAGATTCTTTACCACTGGCGCCACCTGGGAAGCCTAAAATTAATATAACTCAACAGAAATTGTCATTTTCTTGATTTATTTACTACTCACAACTACAAAAGAAAACAGGTTACATGCTGTAATTGTGCCTATGTTAAAAAGTTTTTATAAAATCGCTGTGTTTCCCAAGGCTTGTTGACAATTGTTAACTCAGTATCATAACATTAATTCTATAGCTCTTAGATTTTTTTTTTTTTTTTTTGGTCAGGAATTCCATTATTTATGATTAAAGCTGTCATCCTGTCATGTCGTCCCCAAAAATTGTCCTTTTTGAAGAAAGACATTAAAATACAAGTAGTTTGTAACTTTGTCTAGTCATTCTGGTTTTGCTTTACGGTAACTCATATGAGGCAGCAGGCTGTTAACCAATGCCTTTTTTTTTTTCTTTCTTTCTTTCTTTCATTTGAAGTGTTTCTTTCAGGGAAATTGTGGTGAGTTTACTATCCCATCAAGTGTTACTCCAGAACTTATATGATATCTTATTAGAAGAGTTTGTCAAAGGCCCCTCTCCTGGGGAGGAGAAGATCCAAGGGCCAGAAGCCAAGCTGGCTGGCTTCCTCAGATACATCTCCATGCAGAACCTGGCCGTCATCTTCGACCTCCTGCTGGATTCCTACAGGACGGCCAGAGAGTTTGACACCAGCCCGGGGCTGAAGTGCCTGCTGAAGAAAGTGTCTGGCATCGGGGGCGCTGCCAACCTCTACCGCCAGTCCGCCATGAGTTTCAACATTTATTTCCACGCGCTGGTCTGTGCCGTCCTCAGCAACCAAGAAACCATCACGGCTGAGCAGGTGAAGGCGGTCCTTTTTGAGGACGACGAGAGGAGCACAGACTCGTCCCAGCAGTGTTCATCAGAAGATGAAGACATTTTTGAGGAGACCGCCCAGGTGAGCCCCCCGAGAGGCAAAGAGAAGCGGCAGTGGAGGGCGCGGATGCCCTCGCTCAGCGTGCAGCCCGTCAGCAACGCGGACTGGGTGTGGCTGGTGAAGAGGCTTCACAAGCTGTGCATGGAGCTGTGTAACAACTACATCCAGATGCACCTGGACCTGGAGAACAGTATGGAGGAGGCCCCGCTCTTCAAGAGCGACCCTTTCTTCATCCTTCCCTCCTTCCAGTCCGAGTCCTCCACCCCGTCCACCGGGGGCTTCTCGGGCAAAGACACGCCTTCCGAGGACGACCGCAGTCAGACCCGGGATCACGCGGGCGAGCCGCTGAGCCTGAGGGGGACCAGCGGGGAGCTGCTGCTGCTGCCCCCGAGCCCCAAGGTGGAGAAGAAGGACCCCAGCCGCAAGAAGGAGTGGTGGGAGAACGCGGGCAACAAAATCTACACCATGGCGGCCGACAAGACCATCTCGAAGCTGATGACCGAGTACAAGAAGAGGAAACAGCAGCACAACCTGCCCGTCTTCCCCAAAGAGGTCAAGGTGGAGAAGAAGGGAGAGGCGCTGGGCGCCAGGGGCCAAGGCTCCCCGCTGCTCCAGCGGCCCCAGCACCTGATGGACCAGGGCCAGATGCGGCACTCCTTCAGCGCTGGCCCGGAGCTGCTGCGCCAGGAGAAGAGGCCCCGCTCCGGCTCCACCGGCAGCTCGCGGAGTGTCTCCGCAAGGGACGCGGAAGCCCAGATCCAGGTGGGTCCCCGCTCACCGGAGGATGCAAAGGGCTGCGCCCGGCCATGCAGGAAGGTGGCTAGGTACCAGGGATCCACCTGTCCCCCCTCAGGGAGCACTCAGACACGTCCTGAGCCTCCAGTATATCCTTATGAAACTGAAATCTTATTCTCAGATAATTTCAGAAATTCTTTTTATGAGTTATAACAGATACTATCGAGAATTAGGACACCCGCCCCCGTGTAAATAAGATGACTCCAAAGCTTAGAAAATGAATGGACGTTAACTGGCATCAAGTCCTGAGTTTCTCCTTTGAAGTTATTAGCACTGAAGCAATTCTCTAGTTATGAAAAATTATATAATGGAAAAGGCAAAGTGCATATTATGTGGTTATTCCAATGAATTGTTTTTCTAGCCCATCCTGAGTACAAAATTCTCGTTCTTCGGAGTGTTTCTATTCCTTTATATATTTAAAAATTGTAATTCTATGGTATATCCCAAAAATGAGCTTGAGAAGTAAAGAATAGTGGCACCATTTTGATCAATTTAAGAAAAGAGGAGATGGGAAAAGAGAAATAGAAGGATCTAGACTTATCGAGGGCCCTTTAGAAATAATCTGGATGTTTATCTTAAATTGTAGGTTTATGTTGCAGGCACAGTAAGTTAGGAGCAATTGGGCAGGATTCTGTAAGCCTATACAGGAGTGTTTTCTTATAATGAACATAAATTTGAAATTAGTATGCATCTTGCAAGCTACTTGTTTGCACTCACGTATTTTGGGCATAGAACTAAACTTCATAATTCAGAATCCACGAAAATTATCTTAAACTAGATTTGAAAAAGTATCCAGATTGAGATGTAAGGTTATTCTTTAACAGATGACATTTTTGACAAATAAATCTTAGTTGCTTTTTCATGTCTTGGAGATTTGCTTATAATGTTAGATGCTATGCTATGCCTGCACGCTTAGTCGTGTCTGACTCTGTGACATTTTGGACTGTAGCCCGCCAGGCTTCTCTGTCCATGGGCAAGAATGCTGGAGTGGGTTGCCATTTCTTTCTCCAGGGGACCTTCCTGACCCAGGGACTGAACCCGCATTTCCTGTGTCTCCTGTGTAGGGGGATTCTTTATCTGCTGAGCCATTGTGGAAGCCCCATAATTTTAGAAGTTATCCTAAATTAAGGCAAAAAGTGAAAGTGTTAATCACTTAGTCCTGTCTGATTCTTTGCAACCCCACGGACTGTAGCCCACCAGTCTCCTCTGTCCATGGAATTCTCCTGGCCAGAATACTGGAGTGGGTTGCCATTCCCTTCTCCAAGAAATATTCCCAATTCAGGGGTCAAACCTGGGTCTCCTGCACTGCAGGCAAATTCTTTACCATCTGAGCTACCAGGGAAGACCTCTTCCAAGTTTTCTAGGTATTACAGAAGCTATCGATTAAGTGTCTTGTGGCCAATGAAACTCATTATGAGAAGGCAAGAGATTTTTTAAACATCTGAAGAATAAGAATTTTGTACTTTGTAAAAACTGAAAATAAGATATCCCTAATGTTAAATGAGTCTCTGCTACCCTTTATCTATATTAACTTAAGCTGACATTTTATCATAAGCACATTAAAGTGAAGACTAACTTACTGAAGCTGGAAGCCTGAGAAAACTCATTCACAGATTAGCCACACGCAAGTGTACAAATGAAACCACTGGAGAAGACTGCTCACTTTCTTTAATTCATTTCTCTTAGGCATGGACCAACATGGTGCTAACAGTCCTCAATCAGATTCAGATCCTCCCAGACCAGACCTTCACAGCCCTCCAGCCAGCAGTGTTTCCCTGCATCAGCCAGCTCACCTGCCACGTGACTGACATCAGAGTTCGCCAGGCTGTGAGAGAGTGGCTCGGTAGAGTGGGCCGTGTCTATGACATCATTATGTAGAAGACCCACCTTCCAGGCTCACGGACAAACACTAGGAGGGTTTAGAGTATGTCTGCCAACCCAACTGATAGCATTTTCCCCACCACCAACCCCAGTGTCTCAGAGAACACCCAGTCCGTCCCTAACTAATCAGCACTGGGGCTAATCCGGATATTAAGGTTATACATGGATGACACGAGTGATACTCTAATTTTGCAGAGCATTTCTGAAGAGTCTACATTCCTTGACACATTTCTAAATCTTATTTCCCAATGCATTTGCCTGTACTGTTATCCCCAGATGGGTCACTTTCAAGGACCACTCCTACGAAAACACTACATTGATCCATTGATTATTTTTAAAAATGCAATAGCTAAAGAAATATCTGGTGGTAAGGCAAGCTGATGTACATGCAGACATCTCGTATCAGACATGATTAATTGGAGGAAGAACTGTATTATGATTATGAGTTCGGCAGGGAAGAAACAGTTGGAAAAAATGTATTCTTGGGTGTCTGAATCAAGAAAGGGAAGATTCACTTTCTCTGTAAAGTATTCCAGAATATTTCAAAATTGTTCCTAAGTTGTCAAGGTTTTCTGGTTGGTATTTGCCAACTTCATGTAAGGTACTGTTGTGCCTTCATGTCCCTGCTTCTAAAGGAAGAAAGTTCTTTCCTGGCAGGGTTTTAAGTCTGTGGCATGAAAACCTTCGATGCATAGTACCCAGTGGTATTGGCTGATACAGTGCCAAATGACTTGACCGGCCACCCTAACGGTCCCACTAGTCTTTGCTTTTGCTCCCAAGGCAAGAAATGAAAAGGGAAAGCAAAAATGGTGCCTTAGTTCCTTGTTGCACAGACATTTCTATGCTCCACAATAATCTGAATATAAGGTCTAACATTTGGTTTTTAAGAAAACAAAACAACTCATTTTATATCAACATGTTTGGAAGAAAGGAACTCAAGAATTCTCCATCCAGTAAGCAGACTTCTCAGGGAAGGGGGCAGGAAGTATGGGGTAGGGGGACAGTTGGAAGGGGTGGGGAAAAAGATGATGAAACCATTTAAAGTCTGAAAATATTTGACAACAATCATATAAAATTATAGTGGCATTCATATATGCTATAGTCTCAAAATAAAAAAATTACAGGAGAAAAGGTCATAGAATGAAGTTTAGAAAATAAAGTTTTTCAATTTAAAATATTTCTCCTCTCTGGCAAATAGATTGGCCATCTGTTTGAGACCTTTTTACTCAGGCCATTATTTTAAGTGGATATTTATTTTCCTAATTATCACTAAATTAAAAGTTTGGAATCTTTGTCTTATTATTTATAGTATATTTAATATTAAATTATACAAGTGATTTCAATTCCTCAATCAAGCCCACTCATACACATTCTAAAGAGTTAGTTGCTAAGATATATGTCATAATTTTCCCAGCTCCTAATAATTATTGAAAATTGAACATCTCATCCCTAAAGCATCAACTCTCCAGTATGGAAGTAAGGATTTAAAACCGACAGCTTTATTCAGTGCTAGTATTTTAAACTTTGTCTTCCATGGGAATATATAACTCTATACAGGTTAAGGGGAAGACAGGGCTCCCTGATTTATTTAGGCATTCTAAAGTAGAAAACCTTATCATTTGCTATGCCATCTAGAGATCACCACAGAATTCAGAAGACATGTTTCCAGTTCCACAAAACACTCCTTGCCTTCAGTTTTTGCTCATCAGACAATAATGCAGGTTTAGTGACAGATGAACAATTTGATCTTAACAGGCAATGACTTGTTGGGATAGCAGTGAGTTGTGTTCTGTACTTTTGACTTTGTGTATTTTTTAAGTGGAATTCAAAGTTGGGTACTTTTTTTTTTTTTTTTAAACAAAAGCCATACACCATGGTTGTTTTGTTTCTTTTTATAGCTTAGCTAAGGTTCATTTCCCGGTGAACCTGTGAGTATTCCACAAGCTATGGGAGTGAGAGAGGAGCTTCAGCAAAGCAGAGTATTAGCAAATTAATTACAAAACATTTATACCTAGCACTTTTTATAAAGTATAAAAGTTCTAAGGAAGCCAGTCTCAATTTATGAATGTCATGTCCTAGAAGTTGTTAACTGCTTAGAAATCAGAATTTATTCTCTATCACGGGATCCATGGCACAGTTATGAAAACAAGTTTACCCCACACTATATTCAAACTCTGCTCTAGTACTAGCTTAATTACAGGTCCCAAGAATAAAAGATGCGGGAATGTACATCCATTCTCTACCTACAATTTTGTCAGAGGGTCTCAGTCCCTTCGCATCATCTTTTCTCTAGACCACCCCTAGGCCTACAGTGGTCTTCAGCCCATCTCCATTCCCAACATGCACTGGGCACCACATCCATGTCAGATTTCAGCTGGGAAGTTAGCTAAGCCACAGTAATACTTTTCAGAGCTATCAGCAGTTTTCAAAAAGGACATTGCTTGATGCAAATAATCTCCAAAGAATAGTACTTCAGGTCACGGTGAGTCAGTCAAATCTTCACAGGCGTGGAGAAGAAAAAGAGATAATTAAAAACCTGTAGTTGAGTGGTCTCTCCCCAGAGTGCCCCCTCAGTCCATCCCTCTTCCTGGTGTTTCTGCCTTTCCCCATCTCTTTCATCCCCTCCCATGGTCTCCGAAAGACCAAGGTCAAGAAAAGCCTTTGTAGTTTCAATAGCTATTACCATATATTTTCAGATGTAAGCAGAATAAGATTTTGCACCTTGCTTTTAATTGCCTGTATTTACTGCCAAAAGTGTGTTACCCTATGGTTAAGATTTATTCTTTTTATAATATTTCGGTAAAGTGTTCATCTTTTCCAAAATGAAGGGACTTCCCTGGTGGCTCAGACGGTAAAGCGTCTGCCTACAATGCAGGAGACCCGGGTTCTATCTCTGGGTCGGGAAGATCTCCTGGAGAAGGAAATGGTAACCCACTCCAGTATTCCTGCCTGGAAAATCCCATGGATGGAGAAGCCTGGTAGGCTACAGTCCATGGGGTCGCAAAGAGTCAGACACAATTGAGCGACTTCACTCAGTGAAGAAAAGTGTTCATCTTTTCCAAAATGAAGAAGCACTTGTAAAACTCAAGTGCAAAAGAATTCCTGACTGAACAGCCCAGCCAGTTACACCACACTCTACAACAGATTTCTCCTTGCCATGGGAGATTTGAGGGAGGGCCAATAAATTGCTCACGGCATCTCTCCTACTTTGTACATCTCCTGATCAGCTTTTACAGATGCTTAGGCTACCTCTTTGCACCCTCCTGTCATTTCTCCCCTTATGATTATTTTTCTGCCTTCTCCATCAATACAAAACTAGGACACCTTTTTACCACTTTGAGGCTATTTGACTGACCAACGCAGATACTAACATATATCAGCTCAGACTAAATCCAACATGACAAAATGTTAACATAATTCCATAGTACCTTTACATTGAAACTTCTTGGTACAGTGATCACTAGGCTTTGCTATCGTTCTTATTGTTCTAAGGAGAGGGCTTGTACAAAGTCAGCTGAGAAAATCACATAGCCTTAACTATAAGAAGGTAATGCAATTATGTTAATAGACACTTTTGACTTCCCCCAAATACATCACAGTATTGCTCATGTAGGAAAGTTTTCTCAGAAAGAAAAATGCATTCATGTCATCAGTCCCATCAGACTAAGCACATGAAGACCTTTGTTTGGAATTGATGATAGTAGCAAGAGGCTACCAACAGCAGGGGTTGGGGAGACATCACTGAGTACTTCTGAGACTGTGGACCGTAACCTAGATTACCATATTTAACTCCCACAATAACACTGTGAAATCAGTATTGTTGTCCTCCTTTTTTCAGGTGAGGATGCAGACCCAGAGAGGTTCAGAAAACTTGTCCAAGATAACTCATAAAGGGTAAAGTTGGTTGCAAAAGAGATGTTTTTGAATTCAAAGGCCAAGGTCTCTCTACAACACCATGTCTAAGTGCCACAAACACTTCAGTGTTTCAGGAAATTAACCAGTTAAAATAAGGTGAAGATAGTTCACTGATGTCCCTATCTACAATGTTATAGAGATTTTTCAAATAGAATTTAAAAAAGAATAAAATAGTGTTTAGGCATAGTAAGGTCATATATAATATAAAGAAACCAAATCTAAACTTTTAAAACAGATCCTCAGTGGAAAGTTTAAAAACTCACCAAATTAGGTGGAAATGATGGAATAATATTGTCCATGGCCAGATGTTATACAGAAAAGCATGACAGTCTGTGTCTGGAATGAAAGGATCTGTTGACCTTTTTCAGTTACCATTCAGTCACTCAGAGTAAAGTGCCCTGTAGCCAACAGTGCCTCTCTACTTCCCCAGGATGTATGTGGGACTAAATGGTAGGTCATCGTCAAACTTTGGGAATATGCACAAAAAATGACCATTTTTCAAAATGCGCGTTCTCTGAGCAGGAAACAACTAGTCAGACACCATAGCTTAAAGATTCAGGTACTGTGGGCATCAGGTCACTATCCATAGTAACATACACTGTAACACCTAAATATTCTACTTGCTTCGTAGATAAGGAAACAGGCAAAAGGAAAACCCAACATGTTGCATTGAGTGGATGACAGAATTTACATCTGCTTGGGTACCATTTAGGGAAATTTAGTGTGGCCTTAAAAAGCAAACGACTATTTTTAAGCACTTTTTAATTGGATATATGAGCTTATTATATGGTAAGATGTATGAAACTGGGTAAAGAACTCATTTATAATTATGCCTCATCCAAAAAAAAAATGTGTTCTCCTTGTTCACGAGTAGAGCAATCTAGAAAACTTTGTCTCTGTCTTTCTGTGAGATCCCTTTCCTCTGGCTATATTGTAATATATGTGTTTGATGTGGAAGTAACTAATAACTTAATCAAGATTTTTGATTAAAACACCATCTAGATTTCCAAAATACAATGATTACTTCAGGGAAGATAGACAAAAAAAAAAATTCATCCCCTGGGATAATGTAAGAGAAACTTACTTGAGAACAATGCCTAATTTCCTTGTAAAGAGGGGCACTACTTATTAACTGAAGAAAAACACACCACTCGCACCATACAAAACCTTTCCCCTCACTCTTTGTATAATAATGCAAAGTGGGGGTTGGGTGGGGCCGGGGTCCAGAAAGGAGAGACTAGCTGGCCATATCTTACTGATAAAACTGCAGTCAGCTTCTGCTGAATTCCATCCAACTCTGGTCATTCCAGCCGTTTTAACTACCAGGAGTTACTTGTATTATTAATTCCTGTCCTAAAGGTTCAAGCAGTGGTTGTCTAGTATCTTATGACTTTACAACAGTAGTTGTCAAACTTTAGCACACATCAGAATCACCTGGAGGGTTAAGACACAGATTCCTGGGCCCATGCCCAGAGTAGCCAATTCAGTAGGCCTACAGATTTGCATTTTGCATTGATTTTCTAACAGTTTCCAGTTGAGGCCAGTGCTGCTGACCTGGGGACCACACTTTGAGAACCAATGCCTGGAAAAAGTTTGTAACTACTCCCTTTAAGATCAGCCTGACTTATCAAGCACTAGAGAAAAACTGAACTTCCCCTTGGGCAGACAACTTGGATTCTCTACAGCATTCCTGTTCAATCTTCCCAGTTTCCAGGTTTATCATGCCAACAATGGATTTTTACAAGCTAGAAGACAATGAATGTATACGTTCTATGGAACAGTGAGATCAGTGTGAGCTTCTCGTCTTTGTATTTAGAAACATTAACTCTATGGACAACCTTTTGTATCATGTTGACTTTTTGACTTGTACTGAAGGTGATTTTAAAGTATGTAGTGTTTTAATTTCTTCTGTCCACACAGTTTTGATGAGATGTTTCCATGCTGATTCCATCATAACCTTGGCTCCTGGCTCTAGAAATGTTTGAGTAGTTGCTCCCTTGCCAGTAGTTTTATATCCCTCATCAGTCACCAGAACATCAGCACATCAAGATGGTATCATACTACTTGGTGTGCCTTCATCTTTCACTTAACTGTCTGGTGTAAATTAATATTTTAATTTCCTATGTATCTGTAAAGAGTCTACCAAATGGCTTCATGAGAATTTGCAAACTGAACCAACTCCCTTCTGAGTAGCATATGTACCTGTTTTAAGGACTTTATGGTAAATATGTTATGTTCGTGCACATATCTACCCAATCGAGACCATATCTATTATCTCATCTTCCAAATGATGAGAAAAATGTCCAAGTGCATCAGTATGTTTTGGGAGTACAGTGAAATCTTAATCATGTTACATATAAATGGGGCCTTAGTTTATCTCCTAACTCTTTATTCACTTAATTCACTTTGGAAATTCTTTTTCTATTAAAAAAAATAAGAAAAAAAATTAAGTACTTTAAAATAATCTCCCTTTTATAACCATATTAATTACACATAATTTTTATTGGTTCAGTAAGTTTCTTTAAAGACTTCTTTTTAAGTATCCTGACATTATTTAAACTGTTATATAAGAGGAAAATAATGACTATATTTACTAGAATTAGATGAGAAAGCATATCAATGTCAATGATGTCGAGGCTTGAAGTTTTTGCCTCGGTAGATGGAAATAATTTGAAGCTTTCCTATTGCAGTTGCATTTCCCATGATAATTTTTGGAAATTATATGTGCATTTAGTTCTTTTAATAATAACTGATATTGAATTAAATTTTAAAAGTTAATCTCTAGAAATAATTTTTGTCTTACCAACTGGTGCCAAAAAGGGGAGGGAGGAATCTAAAGGCCAGTCTTTTGAACTAACATGTGAAGCATATTTTCTCTTCACATCAGAAGTGCATGGCCCTGACTCCACCAGCCGCCAGTGGCCGCCATGGCTGCCTCGTGATCAAGTGCAGGCAACTCTGTCCCTCCCTCTGACGTCTTTCATCTGATTTTTGTTGGAAGTAGTTCACTCTAATAAAAATTGGTTTCCCACAAAATAGGTAAAATTGGACAAAGGTTAACACTTTTGGAATTCTGGGTTTCACTTTGAAACCACGTGGTAGAATTCCCAGGTATGGCATGATCGGGGCAGGAGCAAGTGCCCAGAGGGGAAGGCTGGTTTTGTCTGGTTTTGTTTCTTGACTTGTTTTTAGTGGGAGGGGAGAGCCAATAATAAGTTTCTTGCCCTAATCGTGCCGAGAGATGATTTTCCTGCTGTTCTAAGAGGAATAGACTTAGATAAATTATGTTATAATCGGTTCCCCTACTACCATTTCCCACTCTTAAATGTAAAGCCAATGGGTGGTAAGGGTCCTTTTATTCTTTCTTGTATTATGCCAAAGACTAGACTTGTTTTCTTTGAAAATTATAAATTACTGAAGCTTGGTATAGCCATAATGATTTGAGTCAGTATACCATTTTATCCATAGAATGCAAAACTCATCTTTGCAATCCCCTGCACCAGGAGCCTTGAAGCATTTTGTTTACCCCAAAGGACTTGTCAAGGAAGTACAGCTTTTGTTTTGCCTTCTTATTCAGTCAGTTGGTCACATTTATTTTTAAAAAAATGAAAACTACTGTCCTTTATACGTTGGTATAACTATTTGATTTGATATAATCTGTCTGTTGTTTAACAGGTTCCTGTAAGCAAGCTTGCAAGTGTATTTTGTGTACATTTTATCTGAGGTGAAAATGAAAATTCTAAAGAGAAAATATTTTAAAAGATACTGTATTTATGTTGCTTGTGTTGTAGAATAAAGACTCAGATGCATTAAAAAATCTGGTATGTGAAACCATGTTTTTCACCGAATAAATATATCAAAACAATCTATGTAAAAATCCTGTTTACAGAATTCTGCTAAATGAACTAGGTTCCTTTCTTTGGTGTTTCATTACTCTGAAGAAACTCTCCCCTCCAACTATAATTTGGAGATAGTCACTGTTGATAATTTGGTGAACACCTAGAAAATACATCTGAAGAAAAAAATGTATATAACATAGTATTATATATAATATACAATACTATATTATATATAATAGAGTATGTAGCTATATTATATATAATACTGTCTATATGTACTTCATATACACCATTGGTTCCTTTTTAACAATGAGGGCTTATTTTGCAATGTTATTTTGATGCTTATTTTCCTGAGAATGGATATCAAATTCATTTGAGTAGATGTAGTTTATTTTAAAAAACTAAATGAATGTTACCTTGTTTGTTCATAAACAACCAAATCCCTAAATTAATAGGATATCATCATTAAAATGTAATATTAAAAAGAAAATGGCCTTTTTAACTTTTAATAGCCACTTTTAACTTCATTATCTTATTGGATTGCAGTTTTTAAAACGACTCTTTCAAAAGCCTATTAAGAGCATAAGTCTAGGAATCATCATACCCAAATTGTAGAAAACAGCAATTTGGCCACTAGAGGGATCAAAGCCGTACAAAATGGATGGAATCTGTGTATATGACCTTATTAAGTCATGACTCTATCATTCTGTCACACACTCTGGTAAACTCAGTTGTACTCAGTCCCTTCCATTGTATGAACAAAATAAAACTAAAATAGACAGTAACATACTTTACATAAGGACAACACCAACAAGGGACCAGCCATGTTCATAGAGAGCTGCGGCAGCGTAGAGCAGCTCTTGGGACTCAGCCAGAAAAGCTGAGGTCACATGCTAAGCTTTGCCCCTTCCTGAGAGTAGGAAGACCAGACAACACTTTTATACAGAGCTCAAGGTTCCTACTCCATAAAAGGAATATAAATCTCAACAGGCTATTTCAAGATAAAAACTCCAGTGTTGCAGTGCTTTATAAATGCTAATGCCTAATAAATGCTAACTAACTATTATGTGTTAGAGAATAACCCGTTTCATAACTAACCCCACTATTTTGCAAGATGATTTTATACTTGAGATCTAGTGTGTACATATTCTTGACATTCACATCCATGAGTGTACTACAACACAGAAGGCTTAATGTCTTGTGCCAGTCTTATACGAGGTCAGCAGCTCATACACAGATCCCTTTAACTGAACATTTTAGAAATAAATTCGAGGTCAAACCAATTTTTCCGTTATTAATATCCAGCAATAAATACAATATGTGCATAAATCTATATGTATTTCTTTAGAGACTGGATATGCTTCAACTATGTGGCTTATGACCAAAACTTCTGTTATGATTTAACTTTGAGAAATATTTCATTTCACTCATCAGAAAATTCACTTTCCCATCCAGCCTAAAGATAGATTCAGTACAGAAGTGAAAATAAAATTGAAGTCTAATGCAATATTGTGCCTTTTAAATATTGACCAACATTCCTATTCTCTCAAGCCTTTGCAAGAGCACTCTAAGCATGCCTTTTATCTCTACTTTGTTTTTACCGTATTTCAAGATTCCTAGTTACAACATCCAATCATTTGTGCCCTGAGTCTGCCCTGCTAACTTAATCTGGTTGCACAAAATGTTTGGTTGTCAGAGAAACAAACTATCCAATTTAATGATCTCATCCAAACTCAAGAGATGGTACTGGCATAAGTAAATTCCAGAGAAATTTATAGCATTTTCTAAATCACAAAAAAGTACTATTTCAACATGAAGGGATCAGATTTATAACAGTTTAGAGCAGAGAATTCAAATATTAAACTTTAATTGATTTTAATATGGTTTTACCAATACATTATTTGCTGTATTGAGCTATTCTTGTAACTAGTGCAAATGATATAACGAAGTAAAACAACATCTTTTTGCCGTTCTCTCCAGCAGAGAATAGTCTTAACAAAAATAAATTAGATGTTAAATATTGTAATACAGAAGCCTCCAGTATAACTCAACTTGAAAAAGTAGGTATTGAAGTTAATTTACCAATTATAAAGGAACAGATACTATTGGATATACTGGAGTTAACAGTTTAATAGTCTAAGGTTTGTTTTAATCAGCTCCTGAGATGGCTATCGAATCAGTAAATACTAATGGATTTTCTAATGTAACAATGAATTATAAAAATAGCATTCTTCTCAAACCCTACATAGATTTATTTTTGAAGTAGAAGAAATATATCATTACAAACCTCTCATATCAAAGTTATTTAGAAATAGATTTCTTGGGAAACTGGGCATAGTTGACATCTGTTCAGAATCTATTCAAGTAGATAGTTGGTTCAGGGGTCAGTGTTTCAGGGGAGGGCGAGGCAATGATGGGGCTGAATGACCAAACTGCCTCTGAGATTCTCTGAGGAAGGGAGGGAGGAGGAGGAGGGGAGAGATGACATTTCATCTGGGTTGTGAGGGAAGGGTGTCATGGAAAGGAAGAGGGTGGACAAATTCTCTAAGGGAAAACCATGAGGGAAAAGAATTCCTTCCTCTTTGACTAGAGCTGAATTCCCTGGGCTAGAAGAAAGAGGAAGAAGGGGTTTAGCAGCAGACAGTTCGGGGAGGGCCTCTGCATTGGCCAGGCTATAAGAAAAGGCAGGCCTGCATGGCATTCCTTGGCTGCAGTCAGGCCAGATAGCATGGAGAAAAAGTCCCAAACCCCATGTGTGGCCCAGAGCAGCAGAAAGATGGTATAGAAGTAGCAGAGTGATCAGCCATCCTGGCAGAATGAGGCTCAGTACATTTTTTTAAGTTACAAGAAAAATAAAAAACTAAAATTGAAATTTGATACATGAACTTGTGGACCGAGATTTACATCAGCTTTTGTAGTGAATTACCTAAAATCATGATCTGGTTGGGTTTACAAGGCAATTGGAATCAGCAGTGGGTGGGGGTAGGCAGAGACAGCCACTCCTACTAATGCAAATTCATTTCCAAGGAAATGCCCAGAGAGTTGGTGCTTGAAAAGCTCTCCCAAGTCCTATGTCGTTAGCCCTTGGCAGTATCAGAAAGGTTGCTGCCCACTTAGGAAGCAAGGGCTGGCTCATCAGGTCCTCTTCCTCTAAGGCCCCAAATTCTCTCCCCTGGGATGTATGAGCTGTTTATGACAGAGCAGAGCTCAGTTCCTCCCATCTGAGGGCCTCAGATGCTGCATGTAAACCAAATGTGTCCTCCACCTGATTCCATAGCCTCCCTTCTACTTGCTTATGGGTATACTTGGGCATCTCACCTCCCTTCTGCCAATGGCTGCTTTAGTCCTACTTTATATTTTAGCCAACCAGGAAGACATCCCCCACTTTATGTGAATTTTTTTTTATAACTCATAGTTACTCAGTCATGTCCAACTCTACAAAGTCCACGGGGTTTCTCTGTCCATAGAATTCTTGAAGCAAGAATACTGGAGTGAGCGGCCATTCCCTTTTCCAGGGCATCTTCCTGATCCAGGGATCTAACCTGGCTTTCCTGCATTGCAGGCAGATTCTTTATCACTGAGCCACCAGGGAAGCCCATGAGGACTATCAGTTCAGTTCAGTTGCTCAGTCGTGTTCAACTCTTTGCGACCCCTGGCTGTGGACTGCAGCATGCCAGGCTTCCTTGTCCTTCACCAACTCCCAGAGCTTGCTCAGATTCATTTCCATCGAGTCAGTGATACCATCCAACCATCTCATCCTCTGTCATCCCCGTCTCCTCCTGTCTTCAATCTTTCCCAGCATCGGGGTCTTTTCCAATGAGTCAGTTCGTCACATCAGGGGGCCTAAATATTGGAGTTTCAGCTTCAGCATAAGTCCTTCCAATGAATATTCAGGACTGATTTCCTTTAGGATGGACTGGTTGGATCTCCTTGCAGTCCAAGGGACTCTCAAGAGTCTTCTCCAACACCACAGTTCAAAAGCATCAGTTCTTTGGTGCTCAGCTTTCTTTATAGTCCAACTCTCACATCCATACATGACCACTGGAAAAACCATGGCTTTGACCAGATGGACCTTTGCTGGCAAAGTAATGTCTCTGGCTTTTTAATATGCTGTCTAGGTTGGTCATAGCTTTTCTTCCAAGGAGCAAGCATCTTTTAATTTCATGGATGCAGTCACCATCTGCAGTGATTTTGGAGTCCCCAAAAAATAAAATCTCTCACTGTTTCCATTGTTTCCCCATCTATTTGCCATGAAGTGATGGGACTGGATGCCATGTCTGAATGTTGAGTTTTAAGCCAACTTTTTCACTCTCCTCTTTCACTTTCATCAAGAGGCTCTTTAGTTCTTTGCTTTCTGCCATAAGTGTGGTATCATCTGCGTATATGAGGTTATTGATATTTCCCCCAGCAATCTTGATTCCAACTTGTGCTTCATCCAGCCCAGCATTTCTCGTGAAGTACTCTGCATGTAAGTTATATAAGTAAGTTAAATAAGCAGGGTGACAATATATAGCCTTGATGTACTCCTTTCCTGATTTGGAACCAGTCTGTTGTTCCATGTCCAGTTCTGTTGCTTCTTGACCTGCATACAGATTTCTCAGGAGGCAGGTGAGGTGGTCTGGTATTCCATCTCTTTAAGAATTTTCCACAGTTTGTTGTGATCCACACAGTCAAAGGCTTTGGCGTAGTCAATAAAGCTGAAGTAGATGTTTTTCTGGAATTCTCTCGCTTTTTTGATGATCCAGCAGATGTTGGCAATTCGATCTCTGGTTCCTCTGCCTCTTCTAAATCCAGCTTGAACATCTGGAAGTTCATGGTTCATGTACTGCTGAAGCCTGCCTTGGAGAATTTTGAACATCACTTTGCTAGTGTGTGTTCCCTCAAGATGGCAGAGTAGAAGGACGTACACTCATCTTCTCCTATGAGAACTCCAAAATTACAACTCACTGCTAAACAACCATCGACAGGAGAATGTTGAATCCCACCAAAAAAAGATACCCCACGTCCAAAGGCAAAGGAGAAGCCCCATCAAGACAGTAGGAGGGGCAAAATCACATTTAGAATCAAACCGCATACCCACCAGAGATGTTCGGAGTGCTCAAACAAAACCACGTAGAGCACATAAATTCAATTTTAGAACTGTAAATTATTCCTTTATATAATCTTCATAAAGTGAAGTTGCTCAGTCATTTCTGACTCTTTGCGACCCCATAGACTGTAGCCTACCACACTCCTCCATCCATGGGATTTTCCAGGCAAGAGTACTGGAGTGGGTTGCCACTTCCTTCTCCAGAGGATCTTCTCCACCCAGGGATCGAACCCAGGTCTCCCTCATTGTAGGCAGACGCTTTACCATCTGAGCCACGAGGGAAGCCTTCATAAAGAACGTAACTGGACAAAAGCTTACTGAGCAGCTCAGTCTCCATCAAAAGCATGCCTCCCCTCACTTACGACCCCACCTACTTCCACCCTGAACTAGCTCAGCTACCATGGATAGTCTCCAGTTGTAATGTACATAAGAATCATTTGATTGACTGTTGAACTTGCAGGTGTCTAGGTTTCCCTCAGGAATTCTCACAGTAAGAATGGCACGGGGCTCAGGGATCTGCATATTGACAAGCTTTCAAAAAGATTGATAGCCTATGGGATCACTCTTAAAAAATTAACCTATGTTTGGTCTTATTCTAAGAATCTAGTTGTATATCTGATGTATAGTATGTCCTAAAATTAAAAGGCTGTAAGCTTGGTCCCTCAAAGAAATTGTGTAGATAGAGGCCCAGAAATGGGTTGCAGTTGTTCAAGAATTTAAACCCCCAGGTAGCTCTACTTTACAGCAGAGATCCGTTACTTGGGTATGCATATAATTAAGCGATTCACAAACAAGAAAGAGAAAAATATAGCCTTATTTTTACTGACTTCTGAAATTTAACATGTCATTATTTTGAAATGTAGGCAGCAAACCTGTGATGATGGCAGGCCAAGTGACTTGTTACCACAAAATCCCAGATCTTTTCCTATTGCAAATCCCTCAAAATTTTCATATTTGGGAAGCACTTGAGTCACTATCAGAACCACTGCTAAATCCTGTCATTTAATGTGTTAATGGGAAAGAATTCGTTCACAGTACTGTTTCAAAAGTTGAGTATTTTGATAGCTACATTGGTTTCATTTGTAATAAAATATTCTACTCTATGTGTTTAAAGATATTTAAAACACTAAAAATTACTCTGAAAAGAGATTTACAGACCTCCTCAAACAGCAAAGGAATCTGTGGCACAGTGTCAGTAACAGAAATTCTGTTCTAAGGTGATTGTAAGGAAAGATGGCTATAAATCTAGGGTAAACTCATCAAGCTATGTTTGGGGCATGTGCATTTCCTCTCAGGTCACCTCATATTCTGTTGTGATCACCAGGGAATCAGAAGTCCTAACTCCCAATGCCAGACCAACACAGGGTGTTTGTAAGCTAATTACCTTGGAGTTTCATTCTCTCATCTCCATGTGACACAGCTCCTGAAGTGATTGCCAACATCCATTAAAATGAACAACTCAGTTTCCTAACCAAAATTCTGATGGCAAGGCAGCTCCTGTAAAGTCTCACAAAGGTTCCTGCTTTGGAGAGATTCAAATGAGGAACAGTACTCAGATTTTGTTCCTACTCCAAAGTATCTCCCTGCTCAAAAGTTTACTAAAAATATAATTCTGTACACAGCCATGAATTTCATACATTTTTTTAAAAATTTCACTTGGTTTGGGTTTTAAAGTTCTGTAAGAAAAAAGAATTTAACAGTAGAAAAATCCAATGTTTTAATGTCAGGATTGACCCTTTAAACTAAAAAAATAAAAAGTAAATAAATAAACTAAAAAAATACCAGCCTGATGTAAATTTTTAAAACTGCTTTGAATTAGGAATATTTCAAAAATAAAAATATAGGTAACAATGTTTAAAGATGACATGGGTAAAGTGTTAATCAAAAGATTGAATTTTAAATTCTTATCCAGATTCAGCTCCCTATAAGTGAATATACCAAACATTACAGGTTTGGAAACAATTTGACCACTAATTACTAGGCTAATAGTCATTGAAAGATATTCAGTACCTAATTCTGGCAATAACTTTACTACGAAAACCTGAAAGATAAATGATCAAACTCATTTATCATCACAATCTCATGCTATTAGTCAATGGACTATGAAATAAATCTAGGAGAACTTTACCTATGACATCAATACTGAAGCAACCAGTGTTGACTAATTGTTTCTTCATTACATTTTTTCCTTATTTTCATTTTAAAAATGAATTTATACACCACTGAAGTAAGCTGCTTAAGAAAGGTGAGACCAAGAGGACAGAACTTTCCAGAGGAATGGGAATCTGCTATTCCATGTTTAAATTTCTGATAGACTATTTCCTGCTTAAATGGAGCATGAGATGGTAGGGAATCTAATCAAGCTCCCAAAACCATATCCTCACTGTCTCAATACTCAGACTGTACTAGACAATGTACTTGCAATATTTCCTCTTATTCTCACCAAAACACTGCAAGGTAAGTGTCTCAGATCACATTTTACAGGTGGAAAGTTAAGGCTCCAGAAAGTGGAAGGGAGCTTAAGTTGCTGAAGGTCACATGACTAGCAACTGACAGAGCCAGAATCAAACCCAAATCAGTCTGACCACAAAGCCATGCTCTCTCCATCACAACATGATGCCCTGGGGTGAAAATGAAATTAACAACCTGGATAAACCCCTGTCCAGGGCAGCATCTCCAATCTCAATCTGTTGAAATCACCCACAAACTTAAATGTCAGACCTTTTAAAAAAAATCTGTATTCTCAAAATAATTGTGTTACAGTAGTCCTCAGGATGAGAGACAGCCTGGTGTCACAATCATGAAAAGTGAAAGTGTTAGTGGCTCCGTCATGTCTGACCCTTTGTGACCCATAGACTGTAGCCCACCAGGCGCCTCTGTCCATGCAATTCTCTAGGTAAGAACACTGGAATGGGTTGCCATTTCCTACTCCAGGGGCTCTTCCCCAGGGATTGAACCTGAGTCTTTTGCATTGCAGGCAGATTCTTTACCATCTGAACTACCAAGGAAGCCCCTATGACCATGAAAAATACCAAATAAATCCATCTGCTACAAAAATAAGCAGCACAAAATTCAACTGATGGTTGTATTCAACCCAACAATCTAGCACTTGCAAAACGATGACTTGAGACAGGTAATATTCCAGACAAACATAAAGGTCATTTTAAATATCCACAACTTATAGAATTTCTAATTTTATTCCTGCATTAGGCTATGCTGCTGAGAAGCAATATATTTAGACCAAATTATCTCAGCTTCCTCTAGAAATGCCTCCACTGAATTAAGATTTAATGTTATACCCACAGCTTTTAAAGAGGGTCGATATGAGAAATCGCCAAGCTTGTCTTTCATAAATCTATATTAATAGCAGGTGCCCATTACATTACTCATTTGTTTTCTTATATAAGGAACCACGAGGCCTATTTTTCCAGAACTGAAAACCAGTCTTTGCTAATAATTATTTGATCTTATACTAACTATTGACTTTTCAAAAAGTAGGCAATTGCTTGCTCTAGTTTTTACTTTAACTTTCAGGAAACTCAGAGCTAAATGCAGGCTTATATGGAGAACAGTGTTGAGGAGCAAAGGAATAACAACCTAACTGGCCCCATGTTACTTACTGCATATCTTAGCTCAATTTATTTACTCTTTACAATAACTCAACAAAGTACATTCAATTCATGTCATGTTACGGCAAGAAAAATGTACTGAGGTAACTTTCCTAAGGCTGCCAAGCTAAGAAAATGGAATCCAAGCCCAGGTCTGATTCAAAGTTCAACTCTTTCAGCCATGTGGAAAGAATCGTTTCACTCTTATCCTCTGGTAGCACTCATCATCCTGCTCTCTAGTTTTGTATTGTTTTTATTTATGAGCAACCTTGAAAACCTTCTTGTAAGCAAGTGATATATAAATCACATGTAAATAAAATATTGGGCTGGCCAAAAAGTTCATTCAGGTTTAACCCAAATAAACTTTTTGGCCAACCCAATATTTTCCCAAGAAATATGTGATCTAGCTAACTCTGTAATAACTGAAACCATGTCCCACAGGGCTAAAAAGCCCGCTATGAAACTGTGTCCCATAGGCTTAACGGAAAGTGGTAAGTAACTGAAACACTTGAGCTTGTCTCAGAACAGTCAGTAATGGAGCAGTTTGTTAAAAACTCCTCCAACTGCAGGTCAGAAGGGAGTGACATAATATATCTAAGGTGATTAAAGGGAAGAACTTACAACCAAAATTACTCTATCCAGCAAGGCTCTCATTCAGATTCAGGAGAGATATCAACAGCTTTACAGACAAGCAAAGCTATGAGAATTCAGCAGCATCAAACCAGCTTTACAACAAATGCTAAAGGAACTTCTCTAGGTGGAAAAGAAAAGGCCACAACGAGAAACAAGAAAATTACAAAATGGGAAAGCTCACTGGTAAAGGTAGACATACAGTAAATGTTGGAAATCATCAACACACAAATTTGATATCTAAATGAGTAATCATGAGAGGAGGAGAGTACAAATGAAGGACATTTGAAATGCATTTAAAAACAAGAGAACAGCAACTTAAAATAATTGTGTATACATAGAGACTGCTATATCAAAACCACATAGTAGCTGCAAACCAAAAATCTATAATAGAAAAAAAGAAAAAGGAATCCAGACACAACACTAAATATTAGTCATCAACTGACAAGAGAACACAAGAGGAAAGGAAGATAAAAGATCCACGAAAACAAATGCAAAACAATTAACAAAATGACAATAAGAGCATACATATTATAATTACCTCAAATGTGAACAAATGCTCCAACTAAAAGACAAACTGGCTGAATGGATACAAAAACAGAACCCATATAGATGCTGTCTACAAGAGACCCACTTCAAATCTAGAGACACATACAGACTGAAAGTGAAGGAATAGAAAAAGGTATTCCATGCAGATGAAAATCAAAAGCTGCAGCAGCAATAAGACATATAAGACAAAGTAGACTTTAAAGACTGTTACAAGAGACAAAGGACACTACATAATAATCAAAGGATAATTCAATAAGAAGATATAACAATGTAAATATATAGATACCCAACATAGGAGCACCTCAATATATAAGGCAAATACTAACAGCTATAAAAGGAGAAATCAACAGTAATGCAATATAGTGGGAGACTTTTAACACCCTACTTACATCAGTGGACAGATCATCCAGACAGGAAAATCAGTAAGGAAACACAGGCCTTAAATGAAACATTGGACCAGAAAAACCAGATCATTCCATCCCAAAACAGCAGAATACATATTCTTCTCAATAAGGAACATTCTCCAGGAAACATCACATGCTGGAGCAAGCCTCAGTAAATTTAAGAAAATCGAAATTGCATCAGGCATTTTTTCTAGTCACAATGCTGTAAGATTAGAAATCAACCACAAGGGAAAAACTGCAAAAAACACAAACATATGGAGGCTAAACAATACACTACTAAACAACCAACAGATCACTGAAGAAATCAAAGAGGAAATCAGAATATTCCTAGAGACAAGTGAAAACCAGAACACAGTGATCCAAAGCCTATGGGATACAGAAAACAGTTCTAAAAGGGAAATTGATAGCAATACAACCTTACCTCAGGAAAGAAGAAAACTCTCAAATAACCTCACCTTAGGCCTAAAGTAACAAGAGAAAAAAGAAAAAACAAAACATAAAGTTAGTAGGAGGAAATAAATAATAAAAATCAGTAAAAATAAGTGAAACAGAAACTAAAAAAGCAATAGAAAATATTAATGACACTAAAAGCTGGTTTCTTTGAAAAAATAAACAAAATTGATAAAGCTTTAGCCAGAGTCATCAAGAAAAAAAGGGAGAGGGCCCAAATCAATAAAATTTGAAGTAAAAAAGTTACAACTGACACCACAAAAATACAAAGGACTATTATAGATTACTATGAGCAATTATATGCCAGTGAAATAGACAACCTAGAAGAAATGAACAAAACTTAGAAAGATACAATCTCCCAAAACTGAACCGGGAAGAAACAGAAAATATGAATAGACCAATCACAAGTACTGAAATTGAAAATGTGATTTAAAAACTCCCAACAAAGTCCAGAATGATGACTTCAGAGGCAAATTCTGTCAAATATTTAGAGAAGAGTTAACACCTATCCTTCTGAAACTGTTCCAAAAAATTGCAGAGGGAGGAACACTCTTAAACTTATCCTATGAGGCCACCATCATCCTGATACCATAACCAAAGAGACCACAAAAAGAAAAGTATGGACCACTATCACTGATGAACATGGACACAAAAGTCCTCAACAAAATACTAGCAAACTAAATCCAACAAGACATTAAAAAAATTATACACCATGATCAAGTGGAATTTATTCCAGGGATCCAAAGATTTTTCAGTATCCACAAATCAATCAATGTGATACATCACATCAAGCAATTGAAGAATAAAAACCATATGATCATCTCAACAGTTGCAGAAAAACTTTTGATAAAATTCAATATCTATTTATGATTTTTAAAAACTCTCTAGAAAATGGGTATAGAGCAGTGGTCCCCAACCTTTTTAGCACCAGGTACTCATTTTGTGGGAAACAATTTTTCCATGGATCAGGGAGGGAGGATGGTTTCAGGATGATTTAAGTGCATTGCATTTATTGTGGACTTTATTTCTAAACTAATGCAGCCACTGATCTGACAAAAGGTACCAGTCTGTGGCCTGGAGGTTGGGGATTCTGGGCATAGAGGGACGCTACCGCAACATTATAAAGGCCATAGCTAACATCATTCTCAGCAGTGAAAAGCTAAAAGTATTACCTCTAAGATCAGGAATTAGACAAGGATGTCTATTCTCACCATTTTTATTCAACATAGTTTTGGAATTCCTAGCCATAGCAATTAGAGAAGAAAAAGAAATAAAATGAATCCAAATTGGAATAGAAGTAAAACTATCACTGTTTGCAGATGACATGGTACTACACAAATAAACTTTTAAAGACACTACTAACTAATCAAATGAATTTGATAAAGTTGCAGGAACAAATTAACATATTTTATACATTAATGCATTGTTGCATTTCTATACACTAACAAAAGGCCAGAAAGAAAAATTAAAGAAACAACCCCATTTATCATTGCATCAAAAAGAATAAAATAACCAGGAATAAACCTACTTAAGGAGGCAAAAAGCCTGTACTCCTAAAACTATATAATGCTGATGAAACAAATTGAAGATGACATAAACAAATGGAAACATATATTGTGTTCCTGGATTGGAAGAATCAATAGTGTCAAACTGACTATGCTACCCAAGGCAATCTACAGATTCAACGCAATTTCTATCAAATTACCAAAGACATTTTTCACAGAACTAGAACAAAAACATTTAAAATTTGTATGGAAACACAAAAGATCCTGAATAGCCAAACTAATCTTGAGAAAGAAAACTGGAGTTGGGGGAATCAGGCTCCCTGACTTCAGGCTATACTACAAAGCTACAGTCACCAAAACATTTTGGCACTGGTGCAAAAACAGAACAGTGGAAGAGGACAGAAAGCCCAGAAATAAACCCATACATCAGTGGCCAATTAGTCCACAAAAAAGATGGTAAGAAGAAAAAAAAGTCTCTTTAATAAGTGGTGCTGGGCAAACTGGACGACATATAAAAGAATAAAATCATAATATTTTCTAGCATGATACATAAAAATAAACTCAAAATGGATTAAAAACCTAAATATAAGACTGCTTAGTCACTTCAGTCATGTCCTATTCTGTGTGATCCTATGGACTGCAGCTGCCAGGCTCCTCTGTCCATGGGATTTTCCAGGCAAGAATACTGGAGTGGGTTGCCATTTCCTCTCCAAAATATAAGACTGTGTCCTGTAAACTCCTAGAGGAAAACACAGGCAGAACACTCTCTGACATAAACTGCAGAAATATCTTTTTGGATCCATCTCCTAGAGTAATGAAAATAAAATGTAAATTAAAAAATGGGACTGAATTACACTTAAAAGCTTTTGCACAGCAAAGAAAACCTTAAACAAAATGCAAAGACAACTCACAGAATGGGAAAAAATGTTTGCAAACAATGCAATTAACAAGGAATTAATCTTCTAAATATACAAGCAACTCGTATGGCTCAATTTTTTAAAAAAATCAAAAAAATGGGAAGATCTAAAAAGACATTTCTCCAAAAAAGATATAAAGATAGCCTAAAGGCCCACGAAAAGGTGCCCAACATTGCTAATTATTTGAGAAATGCAAATCAAAACTACAAGGTATCATCTCACAGTGGTCAGAATGACTAACATCAAGAAGTCTACAAATAATAACTGCTGCAGAGGGTGTGAAGAAAAGGGAACCCTCCTACACTGTTGGTGGGAATGTAAATCGGTACAACCACTATGGAGAAGAGTATGCAGTTTCCTTAAAAAACTAAACATACAGTTATCATATGACCCTGCAGTCCCACTCATGGGCATATATCCAGAGAAAACTCTAATTTGAAATGATACATACACCCCAGTGTTTGTAGTGACACTATGTACTGTAAACAACATTTGAAAAAAACATAAGTGTTCACTGACAGATGAATGGATAAAGAAGATGTGGAATGGAATATAGAATGGAATATTACTGAGCCATAGAAAGAAACAATGCTGTTTGCAGCAACATGGATGGGCCTAGAGATTATCACACTAAGTGAAGTAAATCAGACAAAGATAAATATCAAGTGATGTTGCTTATATTCAGAGCCTTTAAAAAATGTTGAAAATGAACTTATTTAGAAAATACAAACAGACTCATAGACTTTGAAAGTAAATTCTGGTTACCAAAGTGGAAAGGTGGTGTGTGGGGGGCAGGAGTGGTAGTGGTGGTAAATTAAATTTTGGAATTAACATATACACACTACTATATATAAAATAGAAAATCAACATCAAACTATTGTAGAGCACAGAGAAATCTACTCAATATTCTATAATAACCTATTTGGGAAAAGAATATGAAAACGAATAGGTATTATGTGTAAGTGAATCATTTTGCTATACACCTGAAACTAACACAACATTGTAAATCAACTGTACCCCAATATAAAATTAAAAATATTTTTTAAAAGGACTTACTGTATTGTAAATAAATAAAACTTTTATCACACACACACAAGCAGAGATCTACAGAAAGGGTCATTTACTATGGGCAGAGCTCATCACGAGAGTGAAGAGGAACTGAAGAGCCTCTTGATAAAAGTGAAAGGAGAGTGAAAAAGTTGGCTTAAAGCTTAACATTCAGAAAACTAAGATCATAGCATCTGGTCCCATCATCTCATGGGAAATAGATGGGGAGACACTAGAAACAGTGTCAGACTTTATTTTTTGGGGCTCCAAAATCACTGCGGATGGTGACTGCAGCCATGAAATTAAAAGACGCTTACTCCTTGGAAGGAAAGTTATGACCAATCTAGATAGCATATTAAAAAGCAGAGACATTACTTTGCCAACAAAGGTCCATCTGGTCAAGGCTATGGTTTTTCCAGTGGTCATGTATGGATGTGAGAGTTGGACTGTGAAGAAAGCTGAGTGCCGAAAAATTGATGCTTTTGAACTGTGGTGTTGGAGAAGACTCTTGAGAGTCCCTTGGACTGCAAGGAGATCGAACCAGTCCATCCTAAAGGAGACCAGTCCTGGGTGTTCATTGGAAGGACTGATGCTGAAGCTGAAACTCCAATACTTTGGCCACCTCATGTGAAGAGTTGACTCATTGGAAAAGACCCTGGGAGGGATTGGGGGGCAGGAGGAGAAGGGGACGACAGAGGGTGAGATGGCTGGATGGCATCACCAACTCGATGGGCATGAGTTTGAGTAAACTCTGGGGGTTTGTGATGGACAGGGAGGCCTGGCGTGCTGCGATTCATGGGGTCGCAAAGAGTCGGACACAACTGAGCGACTGAACTGAACTGAACTGAACTGAGCTCATCATGTAATGGCCCAAATTCCAGTGTAGGTTATCCTTCTGGTCTTGTCTTTCAAATCTGTTATGTGGAGCTGTGAGCAATAAAAATATGGTATAATTTAGAGAAATTAATTGTTTGGTATTTACAACTGCAGAGAGAAACATTTTTCTTCCATATTACTTTCTATCCCACAGATATGGCCCTCACTAGACATTTTTTTATAGAAAAGTATGTTAAACTCCATGCCATGTGGATGGACTGGTTGGATCTCCTTGCTGTCCAAGGGACTTCTCCAACACCACAGTTCAAAAGCATCAATTTTTCGGCACTCAGCTTTCTTCACAGACCAACTCTCACATCCATACATGACCACTGGAAAAACCATAGCCTTGACCAGATGGACCTTTGTTGGCAAAGTAATGTCTCTGCTTTTTAATATGCTATCTAGATTGGTCATAACTTTCCTTCCAAGGAGTAAGCGTCTTTTAATTTCATGGCTGCAGTCACCATCCGCAGTGATTTTGGAGCCCCAAAAAATAAAGTCTGACACTGTTTCTAGTGTCTCCCCATCTATTTCCCATGAGGTGATGGGATCAGATGCCATGATCTTAGTTTTCTGAATGTTAAGCTTTATCAGAAATAGGTTTTGTAAATCACTGTCTTGTCTTTTCATTTTCTTAACAGTTAATTTTGAAAAGCATAAGTTTTAATTTTGATAAAAGTTTTAATTTTAAGTTTTGGTAGGTCATGATTTTTATATCTTAAAGAAATCTTTGCCTAACTTAAGTCTATAAAGAAATTTGTCCAAGGGGTAGTGGGTAGGAGTGAGGCTGAAGAGAGAAGGGATATTTATCATTGATTTCATGCTGTTGTATGGCAGAAACCAACACAACATTGTAAAGCAATTATCCTCCAATTAAAAACAAATTTAAAAATTTGTCCTGTGTTTTCATCTAGTAGGTTTTTCTGTTGTTGTCACTCTTATTTAGTTTAAGTCAGTGATCCATTTTCAGTTATCAAGTTCTTCTTTATAGTATAAAGTAAGCATTGACTTTCAGAGAAGGCAATGGCACCCCACTCCAGTACTCTTGCCTGGAAAATCCCATGGATGGAGGAGCCTGGTGGGCTGCAGTCCACGGGTTCGCTAAGAGTCAGACACAACTGAGCGACTTCACTTTCACTTTTCACTTTCATGCATTGGAGAAGGAAATGGCAACCAACTCCAGTGTTCTTGCCTGGAGAATCCTAGGGACAGGGAAGCTTGGTGGGCTGCTGTCTATGGGGTCGCACAGAGTCGGACATGACTGAAGCGACTTAGCAGCAGCAGCAGCAAGCATTGACTTTATTTTATTGCATATGGCTATCAAAATATTCCAGCACTATTTGTTGAAAAGATTATCATTTTTCTATGAATTCATCTTGGCGCCATTTCAATTTAAAAAATCACTAAATCATATATTGTGGGCTTGTTTCAAGTTTTTTTCAAGTGATCTATACACTTGCAAGACTTGTGAGTAAATTATCCAAAATTTATCCCCTCAGAATTGCTTTGGCTATTGGAAGACTTCAATTTCCATACAAATTTTAGAAAATCCTATCAATTTCCTCAAAAAATCTGCTGGAATATGAATTGAGATTACATTGAATTTGTAGATTAATTGGGGGATAAATGATATCTTATGAATACTTACTGTTCTTTTACACAAATATAGCATCACTCTGAATTATCTTTAATTTTCCACATTTTGCAGTTTGTATACAATTCTTGCACATATTTTGGTAAATGCATCCACAAGTATTTTATTTTTATGATGTTATCATCTGTATTGTTTTTCAATCTTCAACAGCTTTTGCTAAT
Source organism: Dama dama (assembly GCF_033118175.1). Classification (NCBI taxonomy): domain Eukaryota; kingdom Metazoa; phylum Chordata; class Mammalia; order Artiodactyla; family Cervidae; genus Dama; species Dama dama. The sequence continues at coordinate 31,018,332 of NC_083706.1, forward strand.
AATACAACTGATTTTTTTATATTGGCTTTATATACTGTGACCTTGCTTAAGTCACAATTTCTACTAGTAAGAATAGTATGATATTCTGTATGGACAATCTTGTCATCTGAGAATTAAAATAATTTTATTCCTCTCTGCCAGTCTACACAATTTTTATACCTTTACTGGCCTTACTGTACTGGATTTAGCTTCCAGTAAGACATTAAGTTAAATTAAATAACGCACAATTGCACTCATCTCACACACTAGTAAAGTAATGCTCAAAATTCTCCAAGCCAGGCTTCAGCAATATGTTAACTGTGAACTTCCAGATGTTTAAGCTGGTTTTAGAAAAGGGAGAGGAACCAGAGAGTCTTATCTCCAACTTTAGTTACATTGGGGGGTTAGGGCTTCAACCTATGAATTTGGGGTGGGGGGAAATTCAGTCCATATAAGTCATAATGTACTATTATCATGTCAGTTCAGTTCAGCTCAGTTCACTCAGTCGTGTCCGACTCTTTGTGACCCCATGGACTGCAGCACACCAGGCCTCCCTGTCCATCACCAACTCTCAGATCTTACCCAAACTCATGTCCATTGAGTTGGTGATGCCATCCATCCATCTCATCCCCTGTCATATACCACTGTCTAATTTGCTAATTTTTAAAGGATCATTACATCTATATTCATAAGCAATGTTAGTATGCAGTTTTTTTTAATGCCTTTGATTTTGCTATCAGGGTGATAGCACAAAGAATGAATTATGAAGTGTTTCTTCCACTTCCACTTTCTGTAAGGGTTTTTGTAGATTTGGCATTGGTGTTTTGGTTTCCTTAGATGCTTAGTAGAATTCACTAATGAATACATCTGGAACTGGGGTTTTCTTTTGGGTTAATTTTTAAACTATGAATTTAGTTTAAGCAATATTGGTTATTCAGGTTATCTTTTTCTTCTTTTATATAATAGTTTTATTGAAATTCACATACCCTAACATTCACCCATCTAAAGTATACGATTCAGTGGACTTTTTAGATTCAGAGAGTGGTATAACTATCACTACAGTAACTTTCAAAGCATTTCATCACTTCAAAAAGACACTGTATAACCTTTAGCTGTCACTGCCCTCCACTTACCCTAAGCAGCCTATTTTCTTTCTAGAATTGCCTGTTTTGAACATTTCAAATAATGGAATACATCCTACATGTGATCTTTTATAACAGGTTTCTTTCATGTATCATTATGTTTTCAAGATTGATCTGTATTACAGCATATATCAGTACTTTATTTTTTATAACTGAATAACAATACATTGTATGGTTTTATCAAATTTTGTTTATCATTCATCAGTTGATGGACATTGATGGACATTTGGGTTGTTTCTACCTCTTGATTATCATGAATAATGCTGCTGCTATAAACATTTGTATATAAATTTTCTTTTCTCTTGCATAGATACCTAGGAATGTAATAGCTAGATTGCATGGTATGTATTTCTTCTTGATTGAGCTTTGGTAGGAATTTATTAATTTCATTTAAGGTTGTCAAATTTACTGGCCTGAAAGTGTTCCTTATTTAATACCTATTGTAACACTCCAATCACTCCTGAAATTAATAATTTTTGCCTTTTGTTTGTTTCTTGATCAGTCTGGTTAAAAGTAAATTGGTTTTATTACTTTCAACTAATTACCTTTTAAATCAATTTTCCCTAATTTTGTCCATTTTTAAAATTTCCACTATTTATTATTTTTCTTCCTATTGCTTACTTTGTGTTTAATTTACTACTTCTTTTGAAGTTTCTTAAGGTGGTATTCAGTTCAAAATATTTAATTTGCCTTGTGATTTTTTTATTTAGTCTTATTTTACTGAAAAGTGAGCTGTTTAACTTCTAAATATTTGGTTATTTTTCCATTGATTTACAATTTAAATCCCACAGAATATGATTTCAACTCTTTTAAATTTATTGAGAACTTTATGGCCAAAAATATGGTTTGTCTTATTGACCATAACATGGTCATGTGCTCTATATATACCTAAAGAATGCATATTCTACTGTTGTTGGGTGGAATGTTCTCTAAATATTAACTAAGTCAATTGTACTGAAAAGGAATGTCAAAATTTCCCATTGTCCATTTGTCTATTTCTTTTAATTTCTTCTGTTTTGCTTCATATAGCAAACCTCTGTTATTAGGTACATACATTTCAGATTGTTATATCATCTTAACAAATTGACTCCTGTTAATATTCCTTGTGTTGATATCAATTTATCTGATCAATATGTTGATATTTATCATTTGGTTAATGATAACATGATATAGTCTTTTCTATTCTTTTCCACCCAATCTACTTGGACCTTTATATTTAAGGTTTATTTTTTGGAGAAGGCTTACCATTGGGGTCAATCAGTTGGGCAAAAACAAGCCTGTAGAAGAGGGGGCTCACAGAGAAGACTGTGAACCACCAGTTTGACTAGTGGAGAATAGAATGTTACAAAGTCAAGTGGGTGAGCGCTTCAAGAACAGAGTTTTCAGCAAGGACATCCAGTGAGACGAAGGCTGGAAGTAGTCCATAGCTGATTTGAAGGTTGTGATAACTTTCATTAGACCAACCTCAGGGCAAAGGTGAGGGCAGAAGCCACACTGTAGAGAGAAGAGCATGTGGAGAAAGGAAGACAGAACAATGACCATTTTACATTGTGGAGATAAGGAGCGCAAGAAAGGACAACGATCAAGGAAAACAAAGTTTTTGTTTTATTTCAAGATGGAAGATAATGTAATGCTCATGGACTGAGAGGAAACTGTTTGAAAGAGAGGTTCGTCACTGTGTGCTAGGGATGAGGGGTGGGGTGGATGTGGTATCCTGTGGTATGAGAGAAGGGGGCAGGAGAGAGAGAGAGAGATGGAGAAAGAACAGGATCCCAGGAGGGAAGACGCTGGATTGGATGATAGATTGGAGGTGGAACTGGGCAGACAGAACCTGCTTCGGACAAAAAGAACAGCTCTTCCACAGCAAACCCCCACCACGATGGATGAGAAAAGAGGAGAAAAACTGAAAAAAGTGAGATGGATAGAGTCTGGCTTAGTAGTTATTTCAGAGGGAAGAAAGAGAGCCCAGGAGAAAAGAGGAGGAATTGGCATAGGGTTTAAAGAGAGTAGTGAATGTTTAGAAGGAATGATAAAAGAGCTGATTGCATATATAATCCAGAAGACGGGTCCTCACATTTCTATTGGTCTAGATGTCCTCTTCCAGGATTCCAGTTGCATCATTGGATACAGAGATGCCCAACTGCTTCACAATGACCTCTAACTCATCATTTTCTTGTCTCACACACAGTCACAAGTTTCTCTGGACAGAGACTGTTTTATATGTACACATCATAAAGCCTAGAATTTAATAGATAAATACCCAGTTGCTTGCTCAATAAATACTGACAAAAATATTGCCAAGTCATAAAAGATCTATACCGTGTGCTTGGTGGTTACTTCAGAATCTGAGGCAGTGAACTAAGGACCCTTAAATCCAGTATCCTGTAATTCAGTGAGTGAGGGAGAAAGAGCTTCAAATTTCAATTCAATACTAACTGCTTATTAAAAATGGTAAAAAAAAAAAAATTACCTACATGCAGGAAGAATTACTAGCTGGGGCACTAAATATATGTACAAAGTATAAGCAAAATATATAAAAGTAAGAAACAGAAATAGATTCAGCAAACTTTTTAGTTACAATTACTATTTTTAAGGCATGAGGCTTAAAATGAGAATACAGATTAAAGTTGGCATTTCAAACCTGATGTCCCCAAATTAAATTACCAGTATCCCAATTGTATGTCAAAAAATGGCTCTGTTAAATAATGCACATTTCAATTCAAAGGCTTTCATCTGGATAAATGGGTCATGAACTTACTTATTAATGCCTTGCCCCTCTGTATTTCAACAGCAATACCCTAGAGTATATGAATACCTTTCTAAATCACCTAGCCTAATTATTGGGAAACTACACAGCATATATTCCAATCAAGCACAATACCTATTATAACATCAACCCCCTCCAAAAAAAATTCTCTCTCCAAAAAATATATATAAGTAAAATCTTAGATATTTTTCATAAATATCTGCCCCAAGTCATTCTTAGAAATATGTCTCATGGTGAAACATGTCACATACAGTCTACTTATGGAACTTTCCAGGCTTAGAAACCACACTGGATTTATGGTATAAAGGATTTTCCCCTCATTCTAATGCTAATTCTTGGTGAAATACTGGACAAGTCACATAGCTTCAGATTCCTCACCTATGCAATGACGTTGTTGAACTAGAACAGCATTTCTCAAGGAAAGTTCATTGGAAAACTAGATCTGAATAAGCCCTTCCACCCCTGATAAAAGCCCCATGATCAAATAAGATTAAGAAATGCTCTATCCTCAACAACAGAAAAACAAACAACCCAATTGAAAAATGGGTGAAGACCTAAAGAGATGTTTCTCCAAAGAAAACACACAGATGACCAAAAAGCACATGAAAAGATGCTAAGCATCACTAATTATTACGGGCTTCCCTGATAGCTCAGCTGGTAAAGAATCCACCTGCAGTGCAGGAAACCCCGGTTCGATTCCTGGGTCAGGAAGATCCGCTGGAGGAGGGATAGGCTACCCTCTCCAGTATTCTTGGGCTTAAATACATCTCACTATTATAAGAGAAATGCAAACTCATAAACTACAGTGAAGTACCATCTCACACCAGTCAGAATGGCCATCATTTAATAAGTCTACAAATAGCAAATGCTGGAGAGGATGTGGAGAAAAGGGAAGTTTCTTACACTGTTGGTGAGAATATAAGTTGGTGCAGCTGCTATAAAAAACAGTATGGAGGTTCCTCAGAAAACTAAAAATAGAATTACCATATGATCCAGCAATTCCACTCCTGTGCATATATCCAGAAAAAAAAACTGTAATTCAAAAAGATAAATGCACGCCTATGTTCATAGCAGCACTGTTCACAATCGCTAAGACATGGAACCCACCTAAGTGTCCATCAACAGATGAATGGATGAAGTAGATGTGGTACATACATACAATGGAATACTACTCAACTAGAAAAAATCAAAACAATGCCATTTGTAGCAACATGAATGGATCTGGAGATTACCATACTAAGTGAAGTGAGTCCAGAAAAATAAACAGAAATACTGTACCACTTACACATGGAATCTAAAATATGGCACAAATGATCCTATCAATGAAACAAAAACAGACTCACAGATAAAGAGAACAGACTTGTGGTTGCCAAGGGGATGTGGGGTGGAAGAGGGATGAATTTGGAGTGTGGGGTTAGCAGATGCCAACTATTACACATAAAGTGGAAAAGCAACAGGTCCTACTGTAGAGCACGGGGAAGTACATTCAATATCCTGTGATAAACCATAATGGAAAAAATGTGTTAGAAAGAATGCGTGTATGTGTAAAATGAGTCACTCTGTTGTACAGCAGAAATTAACACAACATTGTAAATCAACTATACTTCAATCTAAAAGTTTAGAAAAGAATTAAAAAAAAAAAAAAAAACAAATGCTCTATCCTGTAGCAATGTGCAACAGGATACTCAAGAATCTGGCAGGCAGGGTAACGTGAAAATAAAACTAAAGAAAAGAACAGCAAGGTAGATTTGCCTCTATCACTATGGAATTAAAAGCCTAGGGGTGTGTGTGTGTGTGTGTGTGTGTGTACACGTGCATGCACACGTGCTCAGTCGTGTCCAACTCTGTGACCTATGGACTGTAGCCCACCAGGCTCCTCCGTCCATGGGGTTCTCCAGGCAAGAATATTGGAGTGGGTTGCCATGCCCTCCTCCAGGGGATCTTGCCAACCCAGGGATCGGACCCGCGTCTCCCTCCTTGGCAGGCAGATTCTTTACCACTGAGCCACCTGGGAAGCCCCATAAGATGAAAAAAACAGCACTTTATTCTACTCAAAGCATTCAAGTGCCTACAAGATGTCAGTACTCAACTGAGCTTTAGGAGAATGTAACTTAAAAGATAATTCTTTGTCTTCTATTAGTGAAGTAAAGAAAGACCTTCATACAGTTTCAACACAAAATATAGCATGTGAGCTAATGAAAGCATATATTGGGTTAGCCAAAATGTTCTTTTGGATTTTTACACAAAATGTTACAGGAAAGCCCAAACAAAAGTTTTGGCCAACCCAACAGGTGGTACAGAAGCAGTTCAGAGGAGGTGGTAGTTGACTGCATCCAGTGATGGAGGCAAATCAAGGGAGATATCAAAAAAGAAGTGATGCTAAAAAAAGAATGCGAGTTCTAATTTTTCCTATGAGGCTTTGTATTTATGGTCATAACACATCTGCCATCTCTAGGACTGTGCACCAAGTATAAGACTGCTACACCTGTTAAAAGAGGGACGGTCTTCTGTCATCTAAACTTCCTTTGCTTCACAAAAAGTGAGGCGTTTGGTACATTCAGACCTGGCTCCAGGAACTGTATCCTCTTGGAAAACCTTGGGCAACCTTTCCCCAAGATTGTTTAATTCAAGCCTTAACTTCCTAATCTACAAATTAGTAACAATTCTTATAAGAGTTACTGTAAGAAAAATAGATGATAATAATGACAGTTTAAGCATCGAATAAGTCATGAGGTTCTTCCATCCCATCTAACCCACTCTCTCTGTCATATATGTGAATAAAGAGCTATGCATAAGCAACATGGATGGAGCTAGAGACTGTCACGGGAGAAGGCAATGGCACCCCACTCCAGTACTCTTGCCTGGAAAATTCCATGGGAGGAGCCTGGTAGGCTGCAGTCCATAGGGTCACTAAGAGTTGGACTCGACTGAGCAGCTTCACTTTCACTTTTCACTTTAATGCATTGGAGAAGGAAATGGCAACCCACTCCAGTGTTCTTGCCTGGAGAATTCCTGAGACGGGGGAGCCTGGTGGGCCGCCGTCTATAGGGTCACACGGAGTCAGACACGACTGAAGCAAATTAGCAGCAGCAGAGATTGTCACACCAAGTAAAGTAAGTTGGACAGAGAAGGAGAAATATGACATACTTTATGTGCGGGATCTAAAAAGAAATGATACAAATGAACTTATTTACAAAACAGAATCAGACTCACAGACTTGGAGAATGAACTTACAGATAGCCGGGTGAAGGGCGGGGGAAGGGATAGTTAGGGAGTTAGGGATCAGCACACACACGCTGCTATAATTAAAATGGATAACCAACAAGGACCCACTGTATAGCACAGGGAATTCTGTTCAATGTTATGTGGCCGCCTGGATGGAAGAGGGCTTGGGGGAGAATGGATACATGGACATGTGTATCCTACTGCTGCTCACCTGAAACTATTATCAGCATGTGAAATGCCAGGCTGGATGAGCACAAGCTCGAATCAAGATTGCCGGGAGAAATACCAATAACCTCAGATATGCAGGTGACACCACCCTTATGGCAGAACATGAAAAGAAACTAAAGAGCCTCTTAATGAAAGTGAAAGAGGAGAGTGAAAAGGCTGGCTTAAAATTCAACATTCAAAAAACAAAGATCATGGCAACTGATCCCATCACTTCATGACAAATAGATGGGGAAACAGTGGAAACAATTGACAGCCTTTATTTTCCTGGGCTCCAAAATCACTGCAGATAGTAACTGCAGCCATGAAATATTAAAAGACGCTTGCTCCTTAGAAGAAAAGCTATGATCAACCTAGATAGCATATTAAAAAGCAGAGACATTACTTTGCCACCAAAGGTCCATCTGGTCAAAGCTATGGTTTCTCTAGTAGTCATGTATGGATGTAAGAGTTGGACTATAAAGAAAGCTGAGCGCCGAAGAATTGATGCTTTTGAACTGTGGTGTTGGAGAAGACTCTTGAGAGTCCCTTGGACTGCAAGGAGATCCAACCAGTCCATCCTAAAGGAAATCAGTCCTGAATGTTCATTGGAAGGACTGATACTGAAGCTGAAGCTCCAATACTTTGGCCACCTGATGTGAAGAACTGATTCATTGGAAAAGACCCTGATGCAGGGAAAGATTGAAGGCAGGAGAAGGGGATGAAAGAGGATGAGGTGGTTGGATGGCATCACTGACACGATGGATATGAGTCTGAGAAAGCTCTAGGAGTTGGTGATGGACAGGGAGGCCTGGCATGCTGCATGGGGTCACAAACAGTTAGACATGACTGAGCGACTGAACTGAATTGAAACTATTATAACATTGTTCATCAGCTATATTACAATATAAAATTAAAAAATTTTTAAAAATGAACTATGCATAGACAAATTACATAAGAAATTTTAATCTAAAATCCACCCACTAGTTCCTGTTTTAAATTCATCAATTTGATTTCTACACATTTGTGATCATTATTCTATTTTAAACATGCCGAGGTTTTCCTTGATTCCTGGTTCAGAAAACCAAAGGCCAAATGATTGAAAATACTCAAATTCATAACCAGAAAACACAGTAAGCTAATAAATTTCATATATCCTGCTCCCTGATTTTCATGGAGAATTGAAATGTTAAAAAATACTTTGTAGATAGAAAACTTTAAATAATTGACAGAAGGAGGGAAATTTCTAGGATGATGGAAATGTTTTATATCTTGTTTCACATGGTGATTATAGGAGTGAATAAAACTGTCAAAATTCAAACTGAACACATAAGATCGTTGTTCTGTTTGATATTATTCCCTCATAAAGTTTTTTAAAAACCTTTTTGCTCAAACCTCCCTTCCCATAAGCACTCATATTCTTCCAAAGTAAACTTGTATCAATAATTTCTTTTTTATTGTCATACCTGGTTGGTTTTGAAACATCATTCTCAGATAGTTTTTGGGTTTTTTTCAATCCATATTGCTAAGGACTTAGTCAAACTGTTTATGTCTTTCCTTCCAGATTATCAGGGCCAAAGTTGAACAGAAACCAAGGCCAAATCTGCTGACCCTTAGCTGAACCCCAGGGCCTCCATGGACTCTGCTGCCTGCCATCTGCTGATTAGTTTTTCAGTCATCCTAATCTAATATAAGTTTATTTAATTCCTATAATTGTACCTTGAGAAAGTGCACTGACAAGTTTGCTAAAATTCAAATGTATTTACTAGCTTAGAAATTAAATGTAAAAAAAAAAATCCTACCATTTTACAGGCATATCTCATTTATTTCAATCTTCTCTCACACTGAGTTTTCAAGGGCTTTTTCTACATCACTGGCCCAGAAGATGAAATATGTAACACAAACTCCCATAAGTTCCACAAACCAGAAGGAAACCAAAAAATCTTGGTAGTTGTTGAAAATAAAAATAGGAAATTACAATGCTGAATTTAAGGAAATTAAGAAAAACAGATCAAATGAAATGGGTGAAAACAAGTCAATGTTAAAAAAGAGGGAGAGAAGTAAAAGAATTAAGTACAACATGGAAAAACTCTTCTCCCCTTAGTTCTAAAATACTTAGAGAAGTTTCAGAGGTAGCTAATCAAACTTGCAGAATTATTATAATCAGTGTTTATAATTAACATCAAGCTATACAAGTCCTAAGCAGAAAAGTCTTGGTGAAAAGCCCACTGAAACAGGAAGTGTCCTGTCTTATAGTGTAGAGAAAAAGAAAAAGATCATATACTCTGGAGGCCTAAAAAATAAAAAAGACTTTAATTGCTAAAATCCACACAGGTATAACTTTCTAGAGTGAAACACTATAGCATTTCTGTAAGCAGTCACAGCAAATTCAGGCTATTGGCCCTGTAGGCTAAGCATATATTAATAAATTGGAAGTCACACCAGAAATAATATTATTTCATTAGAAGTTTCAAACCTCATTCAAATTTTTAAAAATCACTAAGATAACAAATTTTCCAGACTTTTAGCAGTAATACTAAACTTCTAATCCAATTCTGAGAATATAAAGAAATATGATGGTATAAAAAAAAACAGGAAATTACATGTGATATGCTATTATTAACTAAAGTACAGATTTTATTCAAATCTCACAAAATTTTATGCTAGACCCTGATGCTGGGAAAGACTGAAGGCAAAAGGAGAAGGGGGACAGCAGAGGAGGAGGTGGTTAGATAGCTTCACCAACTCAATGGACGTGAGTTGGAGCAAACTCCAGGAGGTAGTGGAGGACAGGGATGCAACCCGTGGGATTGCAAAAAGTCGGACATGACTTAGCAACTGAATAACAACAACCCTGACAATGGGTTCTAACTATTATCTGTGGTCCAGTCCTCACTCCTAAACTCCAAATACCCAAACTCACATATATTGCAAACTTACCATGTCCAAAACTCAACTCCTGATCTTTACTTGTCTTGCTTAAAAAACAACACAACCTGCCCTATCCAGTCTTTCCCCTCCAATGGTCATCCTTCCTATCACTCATGTCTAAACCAGAATTCTTCTTGATCAGGTTTCAATCTTCTACCACCTTTAGTGGTAGAACAAACAAATCTTGCTGACTCTAAAATATATCTAGAATCTCACCACGTTCACTTCTATAATACTAATCTGGTCTGCTATTTCTCAAGAGTCCCTGCTTTTGCCCTTAATTATTATATCAATTTCCCACACAGAGGCCTGAGTGAGTCTTTTAAAATGGAAGTCAGATCTTGCCACTCCTCTGCTCAAAACTGCATGGCTTCTCCATTATACTCAGAATAAAAGCTGAAGTTCCTAAAACGATCTATAAACCCTGCACTCTGTGCTGTACCTTCCACGTATCCTCCCCGCCCTTCTCTTCTATCTTCTACTTTCTTCCCGGCCCACTGCTCCAGCCACGCTGACCTACCAGCCATTCTGAGAACTTAGCATGCGTGTGCCTGTCTCAGGGCCTTTGCATGGCTATTCCCTTTGTCTGCAACGCTCTTCCTTCTGAAATCTTAATGACTCAGTCCCTTGAACCCTTCAGCTTTTTACACAAATATCACTTATGCTGTGAGATCCTAATTGACTTCCTACTTTTAAAATGCCTCCCCGCTTTCAGCATTTACTCTGCTCCCTCTGCCTTTTCTCCTTAGACTTTATCACCTTTTGATGTAGTACATGTTATTTATGTAATTACATTTGTTTCTCGTGGTCCCCCCAAAATGTAGCCATAAAAGCAGGCAGTTTTGTCTGATTCATTCAATGCTGGAGGAGGGTCAACTTTACAGATTTACATTTAATACATTTGGTCCAGATTTCCAATCTGCTTCTCAAGAAAGGAAGGTTTTTAAATAAGTAGATAAGATGGAGAAGAGGTCAAGGGCATAGTATTGGCAAGGCCATTGACACGCAAACAAGTAAAGTAGTGCAGTGGTCCCTAGATGCTCCAGGGTGCTCCTCACATTTCAATGTGGGGATACAGGATTGACTTAAAATAGGAACACATTCATGGAACAAGGTAACGTGTCAACCAAAAGCACAAAATCAACTAATTCCACAGTAAGAAAGGAAAGCATGAAATGCCAAAGGTGTTCCACAGTAGGATACTGACTGAGGTACTGGGATCTTAGTGAAAGCCCTTATCACCAATAAGTTTGGCAAAGTGCCAAAGTGTATTGGGGAGGACACTTGTCTTTGAAAATGCAATGAAAACTACGGATCTTTCCACAAAAATTAAATGTATCTAAAAGTTCAGAAGATTCACCACCCTCCACCAAACCTATCCATAGACCACCATGGGCCAAATGTTAAGAAAAAAAAATCCCACTTAATATCCCACTTAAAAATATGACTTCAGCATCATAACAATCACTTGAATGATGCCTGGATAGGAATATTTGTAGTTGCAATATTGAGTTGTAACATTCTGAGTAAATATTTGAAGCTAAAGTTCACTAAAAGGAAGAATCCAACAGCCATGTCTTAAATGTTAAGTTCTCAATACATATGTAGAATTAAACATCCCCAAGTCACCTCAGTGAATGTGTAAATTGAAAATTTCTTACTGCTTGATATAACTTTATAAAGTTCGTAAGGTAATCATAAGGAAGATTGTGTAGGTACTGGTAATTTGATATTTTTAAAAAAACTGCAAACAGCAAACATTCCATCCAAACAATCTGAGCTATTGTCTCTCTGGCTTCTGTACAATTTTATCATTTAGCATCTTTCATCTAAATAATTCACCAAAATGTAATTAATGAGTCTTGCTTCTCTACCAAATACCCGCTTCTCTCCATACCACAGAATCCAGAAATAATTAAAGGAAATTCAGGTTGGGTAGTTTTTCTTGCTCAGCTGTATCTCTGGAGAGGGGTGTGGTAAGGGAAGGGAGAGGGTCTTATTTACATCAAATATAAATAGCTCTTTACTCACTGAGACCATTTGTGGCACTGTAATAATACAAAGGCAAAGAACATCTGTCTGAAATCTATTCTGTGTCTGGTGTCTGATGCCATGCCTATATGATGAAGGCCACGGAAGCAAACCCAGAGGCACAGAATTTAAACCCAGCCCTCAGAGGTCTCTCTGGTTGGTTTCTTTTCCCTTGCTGATCCTCATCAGAGGACAAATTTACCAAGAGCCATCAGCCGAACACACCCACGCTGGATGTGGGCCGAGAGCAGCAGCTCTGCTGAGGTCTTGCTGAGGTCTGGGCAGCGAGGCGGGAGGGTGACCAGGGCAGCAGTCGGGTGAAGGCATGCGGGCATTGCTGGGCAGCAGCTGGAGGAAGTTTGGCCACGCTGGCCGGGGAACCTACGGGTGGCTAACCAGCGAACCCAGCCTCCCTCTTCTGGAAACTCAGCTGCAGGTCTGTACCTACCACTTATGCCCTTTCTTCCCCCAAAATACCCTTGTTAGCTTTAAAACCAACATCGCCTATATTGTTAGGAAAACTTAGTGGCAACCTTTTGCATTACAGGTGTGACAAAAATATGAAGTTGCTGACTGACCTGGTATAAGGAGGTAACTTGAAAGCTGGATTCTTTTGACAATGATAAATTCAAGTAAAACTTGTCACAGAATATTCTAAGAACACCTGAGATAACAAATATATTAAAGATCACCTGAAGGCAGAAGTCAGCAAATTCTTGCTTTGGTATGACAAGGTTGCATTTTTGCTCAGTAAGCAGTGTCTACATTTTAAAAAAAAGAAAGAAAGAAAGATATTCCCTTTGGCCCTCCAACTGTTTCTAAGAAGCCAAGGATCTTACTTCAGGAAGGGCAGCAAAGAGTTAAGGAGTTTTGCCTCTAAGAAATGCAGCAGCTGCTTTGCTTTCTCTGGGAAATCCCCAAAGGAGTCCCAGTCTGAGGATTCATTAAGGAAAAATATTCATAGCAACCTAAAAACTCAGAATTAATTTATGGTCAACAGGAAAGTGAGTGATACCACTGTCGCACAAGAAAGAGGAAAAGAAACCTATTTTCTTGTTTTCTAGAAATCTGAGGGATGAAATTGGTATTTAAGTTTTCTAAAACCACTTTTTACAGAAATAAATTATACACATATATGATATATCCTTCAGCAGTTACACTTTCTATTGCCTTTTTCTTTAAAGTAATCCCTGTACTACAAAGTCCTTAAGAAATATTAAAAAGTCACTTTGAGGGTAATGAACCATTTAGAATATTTGACTAAAGACATTCTTTCTGCATTAAAAAAAAAAATCCAAAACAATTTGAACCAATATACTATGAATCATTTAAAAAACAAAGATACCACTGTAAATTTGTTCTAGAGCTCCATGGTCTCTTAATTAGGAAAAAAAAAAAAAGAGTTCTTTATCTCAAGAAATTGTCCTAATCTCCTGTGTAAGTGTCAATATCTGGACAAGATAACTCACCCAATGGAAGTATTGATTACAGAAGGGGACAGTAGCATCTTTCTCAAATTTTTGCAACTAACACCATTTGTGGTATAAAGTAAGAGGATTACATAAAAACTTTTAAACAGAATATTAAGTATCTTCATATTCAATGCATATGGAACTTAGAGGGTATAACAGTATTTAAAATTTGATGCCCACAACGGGTTAGAAACTATTATTACCCACATTTATTGAAGGAGAAAGAAGAAAAATCAATTATGCAAAATGGTCCATGGTTATCAAGGTTGAAGAGTGATTAAGTATTAAGAGCTTTAACATTTTAAATGATTTATCTAGTGGGAGAAAATAAACATAGTTTAAATTGCTTTTTCAGTCCAACTTGATTTTTTTAATAATTGTAGTAAATTTATTTTTGAGTTCATCTATTCTTAAAGCTTATATAATCAAAGTCCTTGTTTTATCATAACAGGTTTTAAGAGTTCTGATAAACTAGATTATGTGTGAGAAAACAGAACAAATTCATAGTTCATTGATTCATTATATTCTCAAGCCAACCCTCCAGAAAAGATGATTTTACTCTCATTTCATACTGAAGAAAAACTAGAATCAGAGGGGGTAAGTGAATAGTCCATGGTCACACAGGAATCAGAAGGTCATATTGGAATTCAAGACCACGGCTGTCAAAGCCCAAAGATGATGCTCTGCTGCTCAAGAAAACCTTAAAAAATTGTAAGGATTTTAGGCTAAAATATCATAACTCATATCTTACCAAAACAAAATATCTAACAGTGTAAATATTAAATAGACCATCTAATTTCAAGTCAAAATAACATACATAGTTGTAAATTCTTTAGGAATACAACAACAACAACAAAAAGAAACCACTAGATAAGTCAGTCTCTTAAAATGTCAAGACCAGCAAAACATTTGTTCTTTCCACCAAAATCAAGGCAAAAAACCCAGCTCTCGTAATTTTACTAGTGTAAGTTTTATTTTAAATCAGTAGATCTTAGTATATTGTTTTTTAGACACAATTATAAGGTTTTACACTGTTTTCTTTCCCTCTGTAGTAGTAGATACTAACATTCACATGCGTTGTGAATGGGGAAGCATTTTAACACATTTCTTAGCAGCTTTATGTAAAGTGATGTCTACACAATTTGGAACAGGACTTCTTTTTTCATACCTTGCTGTTGAAGTATCATTCTGTGCCTATTTATATTATTTACTCCATCAAGAATCGTCATTATTCTCACAAACAGATATTATAAAATCAATACCTTTTAGGTTACTTAAAAATTTACCTGCAATTCTTTTTCTTGAGTTCCAAATTTCTATATTTATCCTACAAATATTGCAAAAACAAATTGAAGTAATTTCACAATCTCAATCATCATAAGCATTGGCTATCCAATCAGATTTCAAATGTTATTTATATGCCATAGGAGTATGTAACAATGTCAGATTTTACTCCAGAATCAAAGAAGTTCCAAATGACCCTTGTGCAGCATAAAACATTATTGGTCTAATTCTAAATAAAGTAAGTACATAAATAGTAAGAGTTCTCATTCAATGAATGTGTGATGGATCTACCAACTAAACCTTATTCTAATATTTTTACTTCAGTGGAAATATTGTATGGTATCCTCATGTACTTTTGACATTCTGAATTCATACTTTATAAGTACACTTTAATCATTGGCAGCAATGAATGATTAGAGTGATTTTTAGAGTGAGTAAATGATGGTGAAAGTGAAAGTCGCTCAGTTGTGTCTGACTCTTTGGGACCCCATGGACCATGCAGTCCATGCAATTCTTCAGGCCAGAATACTGGAGTGGGTAGCCTTTCCCTTCTCCAGGGGATCTTCTAGACCCAGGAATCGAACCGGGGTCTCCTGCATTGCAGGCAGATTCTTTACCAGCTGAGCATCAGGCAAGCCCAAATGATGGTAGAATACAAGAGGAAGACAGAGGCCAACCTTAGAACTCCAGGGGTCGTCTTTCCCTGTCTTCTAACCTTACTCCGTTCCTCAACTCCAGGGCACCCAGAAGAGAAGTTCCACCCGGGAAGATGTGGAGCCCTTCCTGTTCATCCTTCTTCCAGCCACCGTCCTGCTCTTCCTGGCCTTTCTACTGCTCTTCCTGTATCGCCACTGTCAGACCCCGCGGGCCCAGGGCCAGGTTTCCGGCCTGGACCTCCCGGAGCAGCCGCCTGCGGGGGAGGTGACCGACTTCCTGCCCGGCTCACCCTGGGGCAGCGAGCAGACCTCCCCTTACTCCCCACTGCCCCCGGAGGCCGCCCTTCTCTCCGACGCATGTTCACCGCCCTCCTATGAGGAGGCCACCAAGGATGCCCCTGGAGAACAGGCTCTGGATGCGGGCATTCAGTGTGGAGAGGGTTCACCTGGACTGGATAAGCAAATGTAAACTTCTCCTGAAAACCGCACAGAACATGGCCCTCCGCCCTTCAAAGAGCCCACTTGGGCAGGGGGACAAGGGCCTCTGGACCTAAGAAGCTGTCAGTCATGGTGGACTCCGGGATGAATGGGTTGGGGCGCAAGGGCATGGAGCTTGACAAACGTCAATCTTGTCAACTCATTTTCAAGTTCCTTAGGGGAAACTTTCCCCAGGTTGTTCCAAAGATGACTGGGCTCTTCTATAACATATACTCCTGAGAAAAACAAACAGTTCTGTATGAGTTGAGGGGAAAAAAGAATTACTAGGGAACATAAGAACTAACTCTGTAGAGAAAGAAAACAGGAAAATGTTGATAAGCCAAAGATAACTGCTTCGACCACCAAATAAAACTTTTCTTTACACAAGTTGTCCAGGGCCTCATTGTTTCACTTCTGTGTGAAGAGGCTTGGAGAGTTCTAGAAAGAGAGAAAAAACAGCTCTAGAGCTGCAGGGGTCAGTGGACCCAGCACATTTTCAAGGCTGTTGTAAATAATGGTCAAGTATATTTCAATATTAATGAGGAAAGAACTGACATTTGCAAGCGTTTTAGCTAAAAAAAAGAAAGTGCTACAAAATTCTCTCCTGAGTAGTGTTGCTCTTGTTTGCCTTCTGACTTGCTTCCTGGACTGTAAGGATTTGGCTTGGTTATGTGGGAATGTCTCACACTAGAATATCATGGGCTGTCCAACTGTGCCATGGCAGGACAAAAAGTGGTTGTTCCCACACACTATCTTGGGGGGACCTGGTGACAACATATGTTCGTCAAGAAGCAGTAATAAGAGTAGAAATCAGTTTAACATTGGAAAGGAAAGTTCAAATCTTTTTTTACCTCATATTGCATTGAAGCGTTGTTTTATTTTTTATTTTTGCTATACAGTAGGTCTTTGTTGGTTATCCATTTTAAACGTAGCAATGTGTACAAGGTCAAAATCTTAAAGAGAAACACAGATAAGCTCTAACAGGGTCTTATAAATCACACTGTTCAAGCTCTTGCTTTGCAGATGTCAAAACTAGAGCTGAGAGAGGTTAAACACCTCCTAAGAGGCAGAGCTGGGACCAGAAGCCTGGCCTCTCTGCCTCGGATCAAAGCATCTTCCCCAGTGCCAGCTGATCTCCCAAGAAAACTGCAAATGTGGAATTTCAGTGCCCACTCCAGACTGAGGGTCAGGGCTCAAAATAAGATGGACATAGCCGAATTTGGAATGGATACAAATCTCCCTCTGATTTTCAAATGGGGAGGAAGAGGTCGGTCATTTACACTTGGGGGCTGTATCAGGATACCCATGGGGGTGGCAAGGTGCCACACAAGGTCCTTAAATTTGTATTTAGTGCTATAATTTCAGGGGTAAAACTTTTTTGTGTTTTCACAGTATAAACAACCTTCTGATGGTTCAAAATGAACAAAAAATGATGACTCTTCAAAATTTTTGACATGAACATTTTTATACTAGATACACAACATGGTAGAGTTATAGAAAAATAGCAAAGTACAATGCATTACTTTTCAAATGTAATCTGATAGAAATCATAGCAGTTTCTTTCAAGACTGAAGCAAAATATAATCTGAGTGAAAAATCAATACAATTTATTTTAGGAAAATTGTACTGAACAATTCTCTAATGGTCTTTAAGGGAAGTAAATAAACAAATGGCAGTGAGAAGCTCAGCAGACAACCTTCTTTATTTAATCCTAGGAATCTAGTTTTCTGTGAGACTGTTGATTTCCCAACTGCCATTTCTTTTTCTTCCCTTGCTAACAGAACCCGGATTTGGTTCTGAAATCCTGGGACCACCTGTGAGAGGCAGACAGATTTCCCTTCCCCCTGCCCACACCAGGGAATGCACAATGAGAGTTAATCATGGTGATCTCAATTCCTTTGCCAGGGACTGATTTGGTCTTTGGGGCTGATGGGGGAGATGTACACAGGAGGAGAGGCTTGCCCTAAAAAAGACTGCCTCACATTCAAAATAAATGCATGGAAAGAAACACTCTTCCTTTCAGCTGGATGTTACATGTCTGCATGCAGTGCCTAGGGCTGTTCCTTGCAACCAGGAGCAAGACATTGGCCAGGACTAGTACTGAAGATAGTAGAGTAGAAAGATGGACAATACCTGGGTTGATGATTGTCATGCTGCCTAATAACCCTGAAAATGTCTATATTTTCATGAGAGAATACCTTTCCCACTACTTAACCATTTAAGCCACGCTTGGTATTTGTAGACAAATGCATCCCAAATACTGCCATTTCAAAAGCCAATATGGAAATGCATTGTCATGTTTAACAATATTCTGATAGGGTTTCCCTGGTGGCTCAGTGGTAAAGAATCAGCCTACTAATGTAGGAGACACAGACTCAATCCCTGGTCTGGGAAGATCTCACATGCTGCAGGGCAACTGAGACTGAGTGCCAACTATTGAGCCCACGTGAGGCAACTCCTGAAGCCTGAGTAACTCAGAGGCCGCGCTCCACAACAACGGAGCCTCCACAAGAGACGCCACCACAGTGAGAATCCCATGCATCACAACTAGGGAGTAGCCCCCGCTCACCACAAGTAGAGAAAAGCCAAGACCCAGCACAGCCCAAAATAAGCAAACAATAAATGTGTTTAGGTAGACTTACTTAAAATAAGTAGTCAATGCTAGGACTCATTGAAGACTTTATCAGTGATGTAGTTAAGGAAATATTTTCTTTTGTGGAACCAAATCAAGCTGTAAGAAAATAAACTACAGCCCCCAGGCCGAATTCCACTTGCAACCTGTTATGGTACATCCTGTGAGACAGACTGATTTTTACATTTTTCAATAGTTAAAAAAAAAAAAGATATTTCATGACACATGAAAGCTATATGAATTAGAATTTTAGTGGCTAGAAATAAAATTATTGGAACCCAGCCAGGCCCACTTGCCTATGACTCTTCCTACATCAAGAGTTGAGTAGTTATAGCGGAGACTATTTGATCTTCAAGGCCCCAAATACTTACTGCCCAGTTCTGTAAAGGTTTGCTGACACTTGCTACACACCAGTGGACTTCAACCCTAGTGCATGGTAGAATTACTCGAGGAATTTTTAGAAATACTGATATCAGGACCCATATAGACCAATTAAACAGAAATAGAGCCAGAGATTCTAATACAAAGGCAAGTCATTTTCTAGGTAATGTGAGTGGATACAAAATACAGGTGAGCTTCTACCCAGGTATAAGGTACCATGTTTAGAGAAAATAAGTCTGTAAATCTAGCTTTGGGGCATCATTTACAACCCAACATTCTCTGTAAACACTTCCCTGAAGCCATCAGCGTAACGTGCATCTGCCACCAATTCAACTCACAAAGCAGGATTTGCAAGCAGAATATTAGAAACAATCATGTACATAGTGCATCCTTTTTTAAATGTTGACACAACTGGCATACACAGGTAGTACTAGCTGTTTGCACTCCAAGCCAGAGAGTGGAATTGATAGAAATCCAGGGATGAAAGAACTAGATTTTAACAGCTAAAAAGTATTTGGGGAAGCAATAACTGTAGCCAGGAAAGATTAAGAATCGGAGGGAGGCAACCTCCCTGGCAGCGCAGGGGTTAAGACTCCACCCTTCCAATGCAGGGGGCGTGGGTTCTCTCCCTGGTCAGGGAACTAGATCCCACATACCACAACTAAAAACCCTCAAGGCCGCAACTAAGATCCGGCACAGCCAAATAAGTTGTTTTTTGTTTTTTTTTTAAAGAGGTAGTATAATAGTAACGGTGACCAGAATGTAGACATTTTCACTAAATTCTACACTGGGTCAGAAAATATCACTAAGGCATCATTTTCTACATAGGAAAAGGAGTCCAGTGTCTGGTCTGGCATGAAAGGAGCTTGAAAGTCGTTTCTCCATCATAACAACAACAAAAAGCCCAACAACTGAAAAATCAACAGCTCCTCTTAAATTCAGCGAACTGTGGTCACAGGCCAACCACTGGTCCCCAAACTAGAGAGAGACGGATACAGAAAATCACAACTTACCTTGAGCAGAAACCCGCACATAGAAACCTCCTCAGGAAACTGGGCCAGAGTCGGGGAAAGCTGAACTGCAATTGAAGGTCTGCTGGAGCCTCAGAGTAAGCAAATCCGAGAACTGAACACTCCAGAGGGGCCCACACTCTGTGAATTTTGCCTCTAGGAGCCCTACCAGATTTTCACAGTGGAGTTCTGAGGAAAAAAAAAAACACCTTATTGTGCTTCCAACAGAAGGAGAGGAAGAGGAACCATCCCGAAACCTGCTAGTACGTTCTGTCTTTGTAACAAAGTCTGCCCTCAGGAAAACTACTTCTCCAGGGCCTAACCTGCTCGGGTTTTATCAGAACCTAACTCACCTTGGAGGGGGCGGGGAATTTGCAGTCCCAGCTGATTCTAGTCTTACACTGCAGAGTGGGTAAATACCCAACTAGCTTGTTCTAATAAAGGGGAGAAAATAAAAAACAGCAGAGAAACACTTTTGAAGTTCACAGCCCAGTGGCACAGGCTCACTAAAAGACTGAGACCTAATCATAAAACTATAAAACATTTTCCCTTCCCCCACATCTAACTACCGACCACCACGTAATTAAAGGCCTGTTTACTGCAGTTCTTTTTGCCTAGGACATTGAGTTTACCCTTCAAGAAAGAATTGTAAGGTATACTAAGAGGCGCAAAACACAATTTGAATTAACAGAGCAAGCATCAGAAACAGATCCAGAGATGGCAGGAATGTTGTTCGAATTATCAGACCAGGA
The DNA here is from genome assembly GCF_033118175.1 of Dama dama. NCBI lineage: Eukaryota > Metazoa > Chordata > Mammalia > Artiodactyla > Cervidae > Dama > Dama dama. Next base: position 31,039,275 of record NC_083706.1, read on the forward strand.
ATGTAAAATAAATATGATTAATATGCAAAGAGCTCTAATGGAAAACATAGACAACAAGAACAGAAGGGCAATGTCTGCAGAGAGACAGAAATTCTAAGAAAGAACCAAAAAGAAATGCTAGAAACCAAAAACACTGTCACAGAAATGAAGAATGCTTTTGATGAGCTTATCAGCAGACTGGACACAGTTGAGGAAGGAATCTAAGTTTATGGACATGTTAATAGAAAATTTCAAAAGGGAAAAGCAAAGAGAAACAAAAAACTGGAAAAAAAAAAAAAGCAAAGCAGAATAGACAAGAGTTGTGAGACAACCATAAAAGGTGGTGGTGTGTGCGTGCTCAGTCGTGTCTGACTCTTTGCAACCCCATGGACTGTAGCCTGCCAGGCTCCTCTGTTCATGGGACTTTCCAGGCAAGAATACTGGAGTGGGTTGCCATTTCCTACTCCATAAAAGACCCTGATGCTGGGAAAGATTGAAGGCAGGAGGAGAAGGGGACGACAGAGGATGAGATGGTTGGATGGCATCACTGACTCGATGGACATGAGTTTGAGTAAGCTCCGGGAATGGGTGATGGACAGGGAGGCCTGGTGTGCTGCAGTCCATGGGGTCACAAAGAGTCAGACATGACTAAGTGAACCGAACTGAAAAGGTGTTACATAGGTACAATGGGAATATCAGAAAGCGAAAAGAAATATTAGAAGCAACAATGACAACAAATTTCCCTAAATTAATGTCAAATCACAGATCCAGGAAACTCGGAGAGCATCAAGCAGGAAAACAAACAAAAAGTACCCCTACACCTGGGTATTTCAAATTCAAGCTGCAGAAAACCAAAAATAAAGGAAAAATCTGGAAAGAAGTCAGAGGGGGTGAGAGGGAAAGTTTTACATATAGGAGAGGAAAGATGAGACCAACAACTTCATCTCAGAAACCATGTGGTCCCAAAGACTGAATCAGTCCCTGGGGAAGAAACTGAGATCACTGTACTCTGATATTAGAATAAGGCATCGTAAGTCCCACCATGTTCTCAGGGCAATGCACTTTGCGATACAGAGTTAAAAAATAAAGCTTCTCCTTCTCCATTCCTCCCCCCCATATTCAGACAATACACATAGTCGGATGTTTTGAAAGGCCAACATTGGCATTTATCCTCTCTATCTAGATTCTGAACAAGGCGAGGCAAAAGTTAAATAGTCTCACTTCAAGCACTGAATCTTCTTGGTTCTAAATTATTCATTATTTACTCCTTTATCACACTAATAACCTGCCTCAGAGAGTTGTTAAAACACACATCCACCATAAGGGCAGAGTAAGGATTACTCCCTTTCTGTATTTATCTTCCCATATACTACATCAGACGTTCTCACTTTCTTGTAGGGAAACTAAGATATCAGAACCTACTCGGCCATCAGCCTTACCAGGCTCCATGCCCAGAGCTCACATCATTTTTAGGGGCCCATGAAAATATTTTAATTTCTTTTAAAGCCAGAATTTAAAAAGTTAATTTGGGTGGGGGGCTGTCAAAAATTATACTCACCTTTATAACAACAGAGACATAAAATACAAATGTTTATATTTTTCTACAGAGGAAGGGACCCACCAAAGCAAAAGTGCTTTGGGCCCATCACAGCTATAATGCAGCCCTGGGAGGAAGGCTGTCCCAGATCAAAGGAAGCCAACTTTAGGCAAGGAAACCAGAGAAATCTGACATTTTTTAAGAGGAAATACCTGTGTTCTCTCTCTCTTCCCTACACACACCCAGTGGTTCTAGCCACACTTACCCTCCCTCTCTCCTCCTCTTGTTCTGTTAGTGTCATCAAAGCAGTAAACAATCAAGTGATCTCAATAAGTCTTCTCCTTAGGCAGAATGTGTAAGAACGTGCATACTGAATGAGCAGAGGATCAGGTAAGTTCAAAGAACCAATTTCAGTTCTTAATGAACTGATCCAGAGTTTTTATTCACAAAAGACTATACTAATAACTACTATTTATCAGGATACAGCATGCAAAATATTGGGCCAAGAGATAACCAGGCATTACCTCTTGGAATCCTCAATAGCAAACGAGGTGAATCCCATCCTTTTGTACAAATGAGGAAACAGATTCAAGAAGGCTGAGTCATATGCCCAAATCACACGGCCAGAAAGTAGGAGAGTTGCGATGGAAAGCCAGACTCTTAAACCTTGAAGCAGGCATCTTCTTCTGACCTGGTGGCAAGTGAAAGTGTTACTCATTTAGTCCTGTCTGACTCTTTGCAATTCCATGGACTATAGCCCATCAGGCTCCTCTGTCCCTAGAATTCTCCAGGCAAGAATACTGGAGTGGGTAGCCATTCCCTTTTCCAGACGATCTTCCCAACCCAGGGATTGAACCCTGGTCTCCTGCGTTGCAGGCAGATTCTTTACCATCTGAGCCACCAAGGTAAAGAATTTGTGATGATGGCAGGATTGAAACCACTGTAGCCCCAGAAACTGATGCCTAACTCCAATTCACTGGTATTAAAAATATATTTCAACACTTACATTCTCTTAGGTAGAATGAACCACGTACTGACCACATACAGAGACTTTGCTTTGATTATCCTGTACTTCAGGTACAGGTCCTAAAGAATTCCATCTGTGAAAGCAACATTAATGGGAGTCCAAGCTGTCTCTACCACGTCCATCCAACTGTTTCATCTGCATCTCCAAGCCTAGAGAAGGCAATGTCAACTCACCAAATGATATTCCATTTGTACAATAAATATGAACCTGGAAAAAGCCCCATGTTTCTGAACATTAAATAAATAATAAAAACCAAACTAAAACAAACATGTATATGATATGTTTCAAAATGAATTTATACTATTTTTGCCAGAGTTTTTTGAGAATGTGAGCTACCTAGTTGCGGTATATTTGGTTTCCACTTTTATTTCTCATCATGAACCTGTTACCATCAGTGTGGACATCCCTCTCTGTTTTTAAAAACACTCACCACTGTCTCAGAAGTTATATCAGCCTCATGTTGATTAGAATTGATGCTTTAATTTTTAAAGACATTCCCAGCTTTAGACCTTAGCTTTCTTATCCTCAGCCCCACATTCAATAAATGTCTCTTCATTTTCTGAGGTGCATGAGAAAGGTGGTTCACAGGTGCTTCTAAAGACACTCAATCACGATCCATGTCTGATAAATTCAGATTGGCATTCATTCAACATTTATCAAGCAATTATGTGTCAGGCACCAAGTGTAAATGGGGCTTTGTGGGTTGCTTTGTATCTAAATAATGGATGATTATTAAAATTCTTACCCAAACTAAAGGAGAAACCAGCAAAAGAAAAGACTACATTTTCCATTAGAATACCAAGTTGCTATCCATTTTATAGTTATATTTGTGATTGTAGTAAATGTAAAAAGACCAAATATTTAATTACATTGTGAGCACAGGAATGGCCTCTGAGTAAACAATGACTTGAATGTAAAATAAAAAAGGCTGAACACCAAAGAATTAATGTTAACGAATTGTGGTGCTGGATGAGACTATGAAGAGTCGCTTGGACTGCAAGGAGATCAAACCAGTCAATGCTAAAGGAAATCAACCCTGAGTGTTCACTGGGAGGACTGATGCTGAAGCTGAAGCTCCAATACTTTGGCCACCTGATGTGAAGAGCCTACTCACTGGGAAAGACCCTGATGCTGGGTAGGAGAAGAGGGCAACAGAAGATGATAAGGTTGGACAGCATCAGTGGCTCAATGGACATGAATCTGAGCAAAGTCCAGGAGACAGTGAAGGACAGGGAAGCCTGGAGTGCTGCAGTCCATGGGGTCGCAAATAGCTGGACTCGACTTAGTGACTGAACACCACCACCAACAAAGGACAAAATTTTATATATTTCTAAACCCCACCGACACCTACTACAGCACTATTCATAGACGACATAAATAGTTACTCTTTTCGCTATTATTCCTGAAATAAACCACCTCAAACAGAGTGGCATTTTAAAAAGCAGCCATTTTTTTCTGCTCACGGATTCTGTAGATGCTGCCTGTGCCTGCTCTGGGACCTCTGCGGCCTCAGCACGGAAGAAGGGAGGCTGTCTGGAAGACAAGGAGCTGGCGCCGTCGGAACCCTGGGTCACTGACACGTGCCGTGGCTGTCGCCAGCTCTGTCAGGACCTCAGCTAGGAACCTACACGTAGCTGTCCATGGAGCTGCCTGGGCTCCCTTTCAGCCGGGCTGTTGGATTTCTAAGAGCGGGTAGCCCTAGAACTTGGTGGAAGTTTTTAATGACCAGGCCTCAGAAGTCACACAGCCTGCCCAGTTTAGAGGAAAAGGAGCAGAGACCTCATTCTCTCAATGGGAAGTGCAACAAAGTCACATTATAGGAACAGCATGTTGGGTGAGAAACAACACGGCAACTATCTCTGGGAGATAAAGTCTGCCTCAAGGACGGCATAATCCATGATCAACCGATATCAGCAATTGGTATTAGTACTTCTCTCATACATTTGAATGCTTTGACAACATGGTGTGATTGCCCTTTCACACCCTCCCAAAGTCAGTTAAGGCCTGATGACGTGCTTTGGTCCGTGAAACATGGATGGAAGTGATACACATAACAGCGCAGGAAGCACTTACAGTCAAGCCTCATGATTCCTAGATTCCATGCTTGCAAATTCACCTACTTGCTGATATATATTTTAACCCTTGCATCAATACATCACTTTCTGGCTCATGGGTGGATGTGTATACGGGTAGAGTGGTGAAAAAGCTAAGCCACCAAAGACACATTCCCAGATAAAGTCGAACAAGGCTAAGTTCTGTTTTCTACTTACAGGTCTCATACATTGTCCTTCTCACAGTTTATTTAGGGGCACATTTTTCACATTTTGTGCTTTTCGTTGGTGATCTTGCTCTTTTAAATGCCCTCCCAGGCATAGTGCTGAAGTGCTGTCTAGTGCTCCTGAGAGAAGAGAAGGATGGGATGTGCCTTTTGGAGAAGATACATAAACTTCAAGAAGGCATAAGGCACAGTGTTGCTTTTTGTGAGTCCACTGTTACTGAATTAACAGTATATATCAGGGACTTCCTGGCAGTCCTGTGGTTAAGGCTCCATAGTCCCAACGCCGGGGCACGGGCTCAATGCCTGGCTGGGAAACTAAGATGCCACATGCTGCACAGTGTGGCAAAACAAATGAATAAAAGCAGAGTTTGCCAGAATGGATTTTAAAAAGTATATATTAAATGAGTTATCTTTATGCAATAACACACATAAAATAAGGCTACATATTGATGAAAATGTACCCAGAGTTTCACAGGAACCTAAGTCTGTATTTCCTCTAGTATCAATGGTTCAGTATTCATTCACTCAATGTCCATGGTGACCATATAGAACATACATAGCTGCCATGAATCATGAGAAATGGCTCAAATTCCTGCTGCAGGATTCTCCTGTGCTTGCTCCCCTGCTGGCATGAACTTGGAGACCCTGGTGATATAAAGTGCCACACTGCACCATCACGAGTGCCGTAAATCTTAAATAAAACATCTTCACAATGTCATGTACACACTGGTTAAACATGAGCTAATATAAAGAAAAGTTTTACTTTAATTAATCAACAAGAAAACTAGCTAGATAATTTGACATGTTAGTGTAAAACTTGAGTCTTCTAAATTTCATTGTTCATTCTAACTGAAATTAGTTTAAAATAAATCCCTTTCTTTCCTTCCTTCTGTTCTTTTACATGACTAATTATCAACTTGTAAATATAGAAAATTCAACTTAGTCACCTGCTGTTATTTTAATTAATTATACATCCCACACCCTATAAAATGAATGTCTCCAAATGTAGCCTCAGTTTTTATACAAATAAAATACTCTTCCCCTCAAATAGCATTGATAAGTGTAAGGTATGCTGCAGGTGAAAAAGAACAACAGATTTCTGAAGCAACACTGTAAATTACTTTCTTTTCCTCTTAAAAAAATATTTCTGTAAAGTAAAATTGTATTCTCAACTTGGCAAATTTACCTATGCAATGGATCACATCTGTTACATGAGTTAAAATAAACAGGCTATTTAAAAATAAGACAAAATTCATTATTTAGCCTTCACTAAATAATTCAAACATATCTCAGCAATAATAATAGATTTGCTATAAACCTTAGAAAGTGTCATATATCCTCAGACCACTGCATATCCGTTTGAGCAGGAAAGGGGAAGGAAACAAAAAGACATCAATTGCTTTAAAAGCACTAGGCCCACAGAACATGATATTATCTAGCAACAGAAAGGAATTGAAGTATGATAGATGCTACAACGTGGATGACTCTTGGAAGCAAAACACTAAGTGGAAGAAGGCAGTCACCAAAAATCACGTATTATATATAATTCCATTTATATGGAAAGTCCAGAAGCGGCAACTCCATAGAGACAGAAGGTACAGGGTCAGACATGACTGAGCGGCTAACAATGTACTCTAAACACTGCTGAGACAGAAAGTAGATTAGCGGTCGCCAGGGACTGGGAGGTCGGGTGTGCTGCATGCTCAGCCGCTTCAGTTGTCTCCTCCTCTTAGCGACCCCAATGGACTGTAGCTCGCCAAGCTCCTCTGTCCATGGGATTCTCCACGCAAAAATACTGGGGCAGGTTACCATGTCCTCCTCTAGGGGATCTTCCCAATTCAGGAATCAAACCCACATCTCTTACATCTCCTGCATTGACAGGTGGGTTCTTCACAATCTGAGCCACCAGTAGAGATTAGGAGTAACTGCTAAATTGTATAGGGCTTTTTTGTTGATGCTTGTATAATACAATGAATATACTGAAAAACAATGAATTGTATTTGTTAAAATGGTGACTTTTACACCCATGGCTGATTCATGTCAATGTATGGCAAAAACCACTACAATATTGTAAAGTAATTAGCCTCCAATTAAAATAAATAAATTAAAAAGATAAATAAAATGGTGACTTTTATGTTATGTGAACTATATATCAAAACAAAAAAATTTTAAGGCAGACCCACTAGAATGGCTATAATAAAAAGGTCAGATAATAACAAGTGTTGGGTAAGGATATGTCGAAACAGAAAGCTCACACCGCACTGGTGAAAATCTAAAATGGTACAGTCACTTTATTTTTTTATTTTAAAAATTTTATTTTCTGGCTACACAGCATAGCTTGTGGGATCTTAGTTCCCTGCCCACCCCACCCCTCCTCAGTGAAAGCGTGGAGTCCTAACCAATGGACCGCCAGGGAATTCTGTGGTACAGTCACTTTAAAACACAGTCTGCCAGTTCCTCAAAAAAGTAAATATAGAGTTACCATTTGACCCAGCAATTCCATTCCTAGCTTTTACCCAAGAGAAATGAAAACATGTCCAACAGAAACATGTATACAAATGTGCACAACAGTATTACTACTCAAGCCAAAAGTGTGAAGCAATTCAAATGATCCATCAACTGATGGATGAATAAACAAAATGCTTATCGAACTGAATAGTTTTCAGCCATTAAAAGGACTGAAGTACTGATACGTGCTACAATGTGGATGAACCTTGAAAATATTTTGTTAAGTGAAAGCAGCTAGTCAAAAAGGACAACATTGTATATGCTATGTTTGTGTCCTCCTAAACATTTGTATGTTGAAACCCTGATGCCCAGTATGATGGGTTAAAAGGTGGGGGCTTTGGGCAGTGATGAGGTCATGAAGAAAGACCCCCACATGAGTGGGATCAGTGCTCTTATAAAAGAGACCAGGAAAAACTCCTTCCACCATGTGAGAGTGCAATAAGCAGTCTGCCACAAGGAAGAGGACTGTCATCTGACCTTGTTGGACTTGGACTTCCAGCCTCCAGAACTATGAGAAATACATTTCTGCTGTTTGGAAGTTGCCCAGTCTGTGATATTTTGTTATAGCAGCCAGATGTGTTATGACACTGTATGATCCCACTTATAGGAAAGGCCCAGAACAGAAGCAGAGATCAGGTGAGTGGCTGCCTAGGACCGGGTGGTCAGCATTAAGAATGATGACTAATGGGGTTTCAGTGGGGTTTCTGTTGGGGGCGGAAGATGAAAACTGTTCTAAAATTCACTGTGGTGACGGTTGCACAACTGTGAACACACACTAAATACCATAGACTGGTATGCCTTAAGTGGGTGAATCATATGGTAAGTGAAATTTTTCTCAATAATTCTCTTAGAAAAAAAAAAAAAAAAAAAGACTAAATCTAACCAAAAACTTCTAAAATCACCAGGGCCTGGCTACTGTCCCCTCTTTCTCTTTCCCACCGCACTTTCCCAGTCTGTTGGGTCTGATGGGGTGACTTTGGCGTTTGGGGGCCATCTGGTAGGGAGAGGACAAGAAACCAGGCCAGTTCACGATTTTCTCCGGTGTGACTGTGGCCCCACCCACTTCCTTCCCCTGGGCCCCTGGCCGCCGTTTGGACCCTAAGCTCCCGTCTAGGTGTGAGTGCGGCGGCCCGCTTGCCTCTGTCCCGGGACCGAACCCGGGCACGGAGCACTCGGCCCACAGGGGTGCAGACAGGGGCGGCCGAGGTCAGAGTCGGGAGGAGCATCGCCTCACCCCGCGCCCCGCCTTCCACGGGGGCACTCACGAGGGCGAGCCGCGCTCACGTTCCTCCCTCCTCAGGAGGAGACCGGTCAGCAGAACCGGCTCCCCGCGCGGGTGGGGCCGCGGGAGAGGTTCCCGGGCCGGTTACACCAGAAACCCCACCGGTCAGCTGCTCTGCCTTCCCCCGCCCCCGGCTCCCAGGGTGGACGCCTGTGCGTGCGGGTTAACTAAAATACACGGGCGAGGGTGGAGGAGACTCCCAAAGAATGTCCGGCCAAGCCCACCCTGCCATCCCGTCTCCCGGGGGACCCGCAGGAGCAGCGGGCGGCCGGAGCTGCCCCGGGTCGGGATCACGGTCGCTGCGTCCTCTCCCGGTCGGGGCCGCGCAGTGCCCCGCGGACTCCGGACTCCCGCACTGCGCGGAGGTGGCCGCGCGTCTGCGGGGCGGGGACTCGGGGACACGCAGGCGGGGCGGTCCCGAGCGGCCTGGGCGCGGCCCCCGTCTTGGCGCAGCTCGCCGGGCTCTTTCCCCGGAGAGACGGCGCCGCCCATGGCCGAGGTGCTGGAGCCCGATCCCGGGGCAGCCGAGGGCTCGGAGGCCCCCGCGGTGGAGACGCCGGGCTGGGAGGTCCCGGAGGATGCGGGCCCCCAGGTAGGCGCCGCCCGCAGGCGCGGAGGGTGCGGGCTTTTGGGTGGCGAGCGCGGGGGTGTTCCCGACCTGATCTGCAATGAAACCGGAGGGTGCCATAGGTTTAACTAAAAAATACTTTTTAAAAAATGGTCTGAGTCCTCGCCCCATTCCTGCACAAACAGGAAAAGGGGTCAGTGAGCCATCGTAACCGTAGATGCTACATCTCAATTTTGTTTCTTTGCGGCTAAAAAAAATAATATTGATCACGTCCCCAAACTCTTGATGGGGCCCTCCGGGCAGAGGGGCGGAACAGTTGCTTGCTCTTAACCTGAACTGAGAGGCCGCCAGCGTCTCTAATCTAAAGATGGGAGCCGCGGGGGAGGGGCCCTGTCGGCGCTGAGAAGTCAGAACCTCCGGCCGGACCCCAGGGCAGCGCCCCTCCCCGGGACAGGCCGTCCCAGTGGACCAGAGATCAAGGTACCTGTACTGTTGCGTCTCACGTTCTGCCGTATAATTGTCTCCTCTAAGTTTTCCCTGTTCCATCTTAGCCCGGAAGTTATGAGATCCGACACTACGGGCCTGGCAAGTGGGTCAGCACTGCGGTTGAGTCTATGAACTGGGATTCAGCCATGCAGACTGGCTTTACAAGGCTGACCAGCTACATTCAAGGCAAAAACGAGAAAGGTGAAGGAGGTTTACCTTTAATGACTGTATTGTGCCTGAGTGGCCTGGCTTATTGGGTTTTCACTTATTAAAGAAATATATTTTTAGAATAGCAAAATAACCAGATGGTCAAAGACAATGTCCGAAGAGGAGGGAGGACTATGCTCAGAATCCTTCCTGTCTAGAGGAGGGTACTCCTGGGCTTCTGTTCTCCTTTCTGTGACTCTGCTGAATGAATTGAGCCTCTGTGTACCTAGCCTTAAGGCCTTTTCATGACTAATGCTTTGAGATAATTTGGTGACTGGTAAAACAAGAGATATTAGGAGGCAGGAAGGGTCAAAGAACACAAGATCCAGAGTCTCAAGATCTGTCTTCTGTTTTGGCACTGATGCTGTTTAGATTTTAGCAGGTCACTTAGCCAATGAGACCTGAATTGTATAAGTAAAGAATGAACTAGACCATGTGATTTCTAATTTTCCCTTCTATCCCTAAAACTATGGACTAATGAAAATATTGATAGTACAAAAATAATTATAATGTTAATAGTACATAAAGTGTTTAATGTGTAGTTGCTAATTGTAATTTTGCCCTTACTTTTTTTAAGATGAAAATTGTCTTAAAGGTAAATATGTCAAGAAACTCAGGTCAAAAAATAAATACGTTTTAAAATGTAGTCATAAATGCACTAAATCTGCTTTCATGGTCTCCTTTGCATCTAAATATATATTTTCGTGGCACAGAGATGAAAATAAAGATGACAGCTCCAGTGATGAGCTACGTGGAGCCCGGCTCAGGTCCTTTTAGCGAGCCTACCATTACCATTTCCCTGTATATCCCCTCTGAACAGCAATCTGATCCGCCCAGGCCTGCAGAGTCCGATGTCTTCATTGAAGACAGAGCCGAGATGACGGTGTTTGTACGGTAAGTGATAGATATCATTCACAGCACTGCTGACTGCTGGTTTTACTTGTGGGCACGCATAGTTTAGCGCCTGAGTAGTTTAGCTCCTGTACTTTTCACCCTTCCATGAAAACCGGCCTAATGCATTTTTTGGTGTTTTTCTAGTGACTCGTTTCATATGTTACTAAGGGTCTATGACATGAAAAAAATGAATTTATTTGAAGAGACATCTCATGCATCCCTCCCACAAATAAGAAGCTCCCACCCCACCCCTCAAATGCATTAGACTGCCTTTACCTGCCATCGAGTTAAATCTGGAGAAAAACGCTTTAAAATAGTGCATAGTACCCCTCCTCCCAAATCTAGGTTCTGATAACCTCAAGCTCTTCCTTGTTCCTCCAGCCTAAAGGATGGTAGCTGCTTCCTGTAGTTACTGCCTCTATTGGTTTACTGGTTCCTTTTCAGTTTTTCAGACCTTCAATACCTTTCCACTCATTCCTTGTATTAAATTCTCTCTGTTGGTATCTTTAAAGAGCCCCACAAAGTACATAATAGTCTTGTATTAGAGTCCCTTTATTATTATTCCCTTTCTCACCCTCTTATATCCCCTGGTGACTCAGACGGTAAAGAATCTGCCTGCAATTCGGGAGACCCGGGTTCTATCCCTGGGTTGGGAAGATCTCCTGGAGGAGGGCATGGCTACCCACTCTAGTGTTCTTGCCTGGAGAATCCCATGGACAGAGGAGCCTGTGGGCTACCATCCATGGGGTCAAAGAGTAGAAAAGGACGGAGTGACTAACACTTTTACTTTTACCCTCCCTTGTTGAAAGACTCTGTCTCTCTGTCTCTTTTTCCTCAAGTCCCACATACCCGTCAGACCAGCACAGCCTGGTACAGCCTCACCTGCCCCTGGGGCTCCCGTCACCCTCCGCAGCACAGCTGACCTTGTCCCTTGAGGGCAGTGCTTTCCCACATGTCTCCTGCAGCATCCTTGTGCTGACCTGTCTGGCCCCGTCATCCCTGTCCATCCCGTAACTGGGAATGTCACCTTCTTGTCTTTCCTCTCCTCCTGGTTCTCTCCCTCCGACGGCACCTCATCCACTTCCCACCCAGGGATCCCTGTTGATGGCCCTTACCGACCCTCATGTCATAGCAGACGTGCTCTGGGCTGTCTGTTCACACTGCTTCAACTATCTGTGATCCGTGACTCAAATTTAGTGTCTCCAGCCCTGATTTTCCTACTAGTTGGGCATCTCCGTGTGAGGGTGGAAGATCAAGCTCAACAGCTCTGAAACCCAGCTTTTCCCCAAGCCTTCTCTGACCTTACAGTGCCTGTGTCAGTGAAGCATCTCACTGGTCTGAAGCATCCCCAACAAGGACCACTGTGGCCATCAGCATGCTCCACCCTGATAATCGGTCCCCAGATCCAGCCCATTTGCCTCAGAACCGGTCGTGATTCTGTTCCCTTCACCCCCCACTGTCACTTCCTCTGGCCCTCCCCTTTCAGGGACCTCAGCTGAGTCCTCTGTGCCACCCCAGTGCTCGGCGCGTGCCTGACGCTCACCAGATGCTCTGACATTTTCCAATCTCAAGTTTCCCTTCAAGAGCCCCCCAACTATTCTCTGCCCACCAGTCTCCTCTCTCCTGTCCTCCAGAGGAACTCCGATCTTTCTTACAACAGCAACAAAACCCCAACCTGTTACAGCGTTTAAAAATCTGTTCCTCTTGCTTCAGCGTGACATTCAGGCAGTTCACAGTGTACGCATCACCTCCATAATGTGGCCCAACTGTCTCCCTGACATCTCTGCTCCCCTCTCCTCCTGCCCTTCACTGAGCAGGCGAAGTTCCTCCACATCTCTTTAACCTTTGATTTTGGGCAAGTTGCTGAGGTTTTCCTTGCCAAAATCTCCTCATCTATGAAACGTGTATAGTCAGAGTACCTACCTAACTCACAGAGTTGCCACGAAGATCAGGTGAGTTAATTCACATAAAATACTCAGAACACGAGCAGGATCTTACTACCAACTCTAGCTCCGTCCCTCTTCTCTGAGAGCCTCTTCTTGGAGAGCCTGCTTTCATCCTTTAGGACTTAGATCAATGGGCACCTTCTCCATGAGGCCTTCCTCAGTGTCTGCAGTCAGCCAGCCACTCTGTCCTATGATTGTAAAATCTAATGATCTATTTATAGATTGTAACATCCTCAAGAATAGAGCAACATATTTCTCTGCCTGAATCTGTCAGCTCCTGGCGAGGCAGGTGTTTGGGGGAGGCTCAGTATTTGTCTGTGTCCTGAATAGAGCCATGGATGGATCACTATAAAACAACATGTATTCAGAGGACAAAAGATGATCTCTAAGTAGGAGGTTCCAGATTTGATTTCAAGAAAGAAGTGAGATCTAAAACAGATTCCCTTTAGGCAGAACATATACTAAGAGTTGACTATTCCTTAAGGAAATAAATAATAAATTTGGCAGTCAGAATGTTTCCTAACACATGGTTCAGAATTATTATTATCAGTCAACATGATGAAGATTAAGGAGAGTTTTGCCAATTGTCTTCAACATTTTATTTTATATACATATGCATAGATTCCTATACTTATTCAATTAGGATTTAAAAGGTACTGCGTGCCAGGAATGACTGGGTGCCTGGTAGACATTGTTGAATAAGACAGGCCTGGTTTGTACTCTTGAGACTTACATCTTATATGAAGAATGGTAGGAATGCTTTTCCATTGGCATATTGATAATAAATCTTGTTCTAAAGAAGAATTAGAAATCCTATTAGAAATGTTTTTGTTTGTTTTCCTATTCTCAAACTTTAGATTCATCATGAGTCATGAGTCAGCAACTCAGCTAAGTCAGTGTGCTATCATGATTTAATCTCAGGGTGTTTTTGTTTGTATACTTTAAAGTCTATACTTAAACTTTTAATTTCCCACTTTTTCTTAGAATCTTTTGACTGTCTTTTCATCCCTATCCTCTTAGCAACCTCCTCTCTGATCCTTTCTCTGCAATCTAGTTTCCATATCTCTGCCTATATTCTTACCCAGATCTGATCAAGTTACTTTTCTGCTCAATATCCTTTGGAATAATCTAAAAAGGCTTTAGGATGATACACAAAGTTCTTACTTCCATGTCTGACTCGCCTTTCTGATTTCAATTTATGCCTCACTATGAAAATGCTTTGTGTTTTTTTGGACTTTTGTTCTCTCATCCTTCCCCTTTCTCTGCCCAGGAAAACCATCCTCCATTCTAGACCCAACTCAGAGACACACGTTTACCCTTGATCTAATCATACCCTCAGTGTTCCCAAGCACTTTGATTCTGTCTCTGATAAAACTCTGCTCAGACTGTATGGAGAGAGTCACAAAATGTCCATCTCTTCCATTAGACTGAAAGGTCATAGGATCAAAACTATATTATGTTCATCTGTCATAGAGTACCTACCTTTTTCCAAGGAGAAAAAACAGGTAGTGTTTGATAGAAAATAGAAAGTCTGAAAGGGAGCCTACGGAGGGGGTTTCATTCTGGTCTGACCCGGAGCATCAGCATTATCAGGAGTTTGTGAGAAAAGCGGGCATTCAAGCTCCACCCCAGATGCCCTGAACCAGCACCTTCCCAGTTGACTTGCTTGCACATTTGAGTTTGAGAGGCACAGTATTAGAGCACAAGATGGAATAAAGGCCAAATCTGCCCAACAGAGGAGACCCTTGCCTCCTCCTGGGTCCCCTCAGGGTGTGTGAGGTCACATTGAGCCTGGGAACTAGAGAAAGGGAACAGGTCAGTCCAGGTGCCTGGAGGGAGGAACTCTGAAACTGCGCTTCAACCAGATTTCCTCATATCAGCCTCTGCTTTTTTTCCTAAACTAACATTCGCATCAGTATTAAAATCATTGATGGTCCTTTACTTTCTCCTTTGTAGGTCTTTCGATGGATTCTCTAGTGCCCAAAAGAATCAAGAACAACTCTTGACATTAGCAAGCATTTTGAGGGAAGAAGGAAAAGTTTTCGATGAAAAGGTTTACTACACCGCAGGCTACAATAGCCCTTTCAAACTGCTTGATAGAAATAATGAAGTATGGTTGATCCAGAAAAATGAACCTTCCAAAGAAAGGGAATGAGAAAAGGAGAGAAAGGTCTACTGTCTGGGGCAAAACTTTTGTTTAACATAGACATCATCATTACCTATAAGCAAAATGTATCTAGTATCTCTACCTGAGAGTACTATGAACTGAGCTTATTTCCACTGTGCCTTTTTAATGCTTCATGCCTCAGATACACAGATAATAGGGGACAGGATTCTATAAACATGTAAATCTGGCTTTATTTCTATGAGGCTCCAGGGAAATGGAATGTTCTCTCTTCATTGCTGTATCACAATCATGTTGCCTTAATTCTACTTGGATTTGCGTCATTACCCACTCCAGATATTATCAATAAAAATGGTAAAGTTTATCCTGTGTGGAACTACAAGGCTGTCAAGCCTGGAGAAGTGAAGTTCAGTTGGAAACAAAAATCAAATCATCTTCTGCTGCTGCCACTGTTACTGTCTCTGTTGAGCCTGCTCTCCTATCTGCCCACTGCCCCCACCACACAAGAAAAACTCACAGTACTCAGAAGTCTTGCTAATATTTTGTGATAAAAATATATTTGTGAAGTTAGGGACTTCTGACTTAATTTTGATACTCAAGAAAGACATTTTTTCCAAACAAATATGTACATAGAATTTTAAAATTCACTTGAGTTTTTAAAGTATTTTACGTGGTATTATAAATGATAATGATTTATATCCAATCATATTAACAGGATTTGAATCACATAAAAATGCTTCAGTATTCAAAGAGTGGGTTGTTGCAAAATGAGGAAGTTTGAAAATTGGACTTAATTGTATTGGAATGTGCTTGTTCTGGAGAAGACATCACATTCAAACACCTGGTAGCCTGTCATGGGAAGCTTCCCTGTGGGCTCCTAGGGGATGATGGTTCTAGGTGTGGAGAAAAGCAGGTTGGAGCTCAGTGACATCCACTGAATGACATTACTTCCTGTTCCTATCTTTGTGTGTATTCAAGCAGGGATCATGTGATCACTTGTATGGAAGATTTGGGTATCCAGTGGATGAAAGAATGGGGCTAGATGATGCTCAAGGTCCCCTCAGCCCCAACATTATACAGTACCTCTTAGAATTAACCTCCCTAACCTGGATACGCTAGACCAACATACCTACAGTGAATAGTTTCCATAGCTATTTGCGGATCGCCTTCTAGGTACAGTCTCCTAAGCATTTCACGTGAATTCCCAGTCAACCCTCAGAACAGCCTGTGTGTCACCTGTGTCATCTCCATTTCACAGATGAGGACATAAAGGCACAGAGATGTTAGGTAACTTGCTCCAGATGGCGTCATAAGGGCAGAGGCCGATTCCAGCCCAGGCAATGGGACTCCTGGGTCCAGGCTGTTAACCACCGCGCCTCCTGGCAGTCCATGTTTAAGAGTGCAGTTTTCTCAGGCCATAAGCAAGCTCAGACTGTGTGGAGGGGTTCTTCCTGCATGTATTACATGCATAGTCAACATGATCATGACCTCAGAGAGGCTTTTTAGATTATAATTTTTGATAGAAACCAGGCTAGGTTTCCAGTTTCAAAATTACTATATGGATATACTTTTTTAAATCTTAGGCAATTATTTCCCAAAGGTATTTGGTTTCGTTAATTGGTTTTGATTTTTTGCATTTTTTGTGTTTGCCAAGAAAAAGTTAAATTTCTTTCTTAGTTCATTTACCAAAACTAACTGTGGGTCTAACCCTTTTAGCCTTCCTACTGATGAAATGTCCACAGTACTCGCCTCTACTGGTATGAAGTAAATATTTACATATTTGCTTTATAACACTATAAAAAAAGGCATCTCTTATGTAGTAAATTTCATTTTAGACGAGAAAAGCATATTTCCGATTGCCAAGATGTAGTTGTAATCTGAAACGTGTTCCATAAAAAAGCGATTTTGTACTCTAAGTACTCTAAGGTATGCCATTTTCCCCTCCTCCTCCGTAAATCATAAATGAAAACATTTTTCAGCCCTAAATTAATCCAGACCAGACAGGATTTCTCACAGCAGTGAATCAGTTATTTTAATTATGTGGCTGGCACTGACTACAAAATATCCCTCAGTATTTCAGTTGAGCTTTCTCTTCTCTTTTGGATAGGAAATTCGTGTCTAGATTCCTTTCTGAGGCTAAACCTTCCACTCTTCCTGTTGGTCTAATTCACGCTCCATCGATTACACCTTCCTCCATCTTCACGCTCTCCCTTTCCTCACGCTCCAGTCTGCTCACCAATAGGCTCTGATTCTGCCTGATTTTCCCCACCCCCAAAAAATAAAATCCTAGTTCCCCTAGACCCTTACTTAGGACAATAATTTCCATCTCTCCTTTGCCTTGATTATCCAGTTTCTCCAGAAAGAGTTGTCCAGAGGTTTCCTTGGAGCTGTAGGTTGGGAGGACATATTTCAGGAACTGCGACAGGGAATCAGGGCGCTAGTGTTAAAAGAACCCGCCTGCCAATGCAGGAGAAGTAAGAGATGCAGGTTCGATCCCCGGGTTGGGAAGATCCCCTGGAGAAGGAAATGACAACCTACTCGAGTACTCTTGCTTGGAAAATCCCATGGAAAGAGGAGGCTAGTGGGCTACAGTCCATGGAGTCACAAAGAGTCAGACATGACTTGAGTGAGTAAGCATCAGCACGATAGGGAATTAAGGTGGGTAACACCCCCCATCACTGTGTTTCCCACAGACCCGTTCACATTTGTATGTCAGTTTTTCACAAGATACACTTATAAGTCTGCAAATTCATTTAAACTGAGTTCATTCATTCATTCTTTCCTGGTCATCCCTTAGCCCTCTAGAAATCTTTCTTTTCCTTCTACATATTTCACGGAAATGTCATTTGTTTTCATCTTTCAGTAGGTCATTATGGAGTCCCTCCTCTGTCTTAGGCTCTGCACACAGTCCAGAGGGTTGGCAGAAATGCCTCCCCATCAGTGGGCTGAACCCATCAAATTCAACCACGTGTTCCACTCTTCCACTCAGTCCAGCTTCCAGATGAGAATACAGCAGTAAGCAGGGCAGGCAGGTCCCCATCCTCGAGTGTACATTCCAGAGAGTGAGACAGTGCAGATACCAGTGGGGCCGTGGGATAGAGTGTGGCTGGGCGGGGTGCAGTGGCCGTCACGTGGGAGGTCAGATCAGGCCTCCCCAAGGAAGAGACATATGAGACCTGAATGGTGAGAAGGTGCCATTCAGATGACAGCCTGGGGGCAGGGAGAGCCTTTTGAGCAGAGGGGACACATCAAAGGAAGAGGCCACCTTGGGTATCCAGAACCAAGCTGCTCATACTGCTTGCTGGGTGGGGAGCACTGGGCTGGCAGGACACAGCCTCCCCAGGCAATGGGAACCACGGACTGGTACAGGGCTTCTGTAAGCGCAGAGTTCTAGGATTAGCAGACTTGCAGAATCACTTAGGAACTGACTGAGCTTTAGTTGTGGAGGTGTGGTTACCAGAGTGAGGCCACTGCTGATGAGCATGTTTTAGGAGTCTGGTTCAGAGGCAAGATCATGGATGCAAAGTCGTCATCGATCACTTCTGGCACTTATTTGCAAGTGTGGCCAAAGCACGGGCCTGTCTTTTCTGAGATTTGGAGTCCTGGCAGGCAAGCACAGGTCGGTGGACCACTTGGATCTACCTTCCCAGAAGGACTGTTGCCCAACTGTGAGGGGTGTGATTAACTGATGTCGCCAGCTGTTACTTTCTTCAGGATCCACTGCAGATAAAGACACACTACTCTCAGGGCGGTATCTTCCCTACAAAGGAGCCAGGCAGTGAAAGTTGACAACACACTTTTCTCTGGCATCTTTCAGCCAGTGACTGAGCAAGGCTGTGGCACAAGGACCTAGGCATTTCTGTCTGACTCAGGACCCTTTGTATAAAGTCTTTGCTCTGGAGTTCCCTCAGGGGCTGGTGAAAAGTGAAGTGAAACTGTTAGTTGCTCAGTCGTGTCCAACTCCTTGCGACCCCAAGGACTGTAGCCCACCAGGCTCCTCTGTCCATGGAATTCTCCAGGCAACAATACTGAAGTGATGGCAGTTTCCTTCTCCAGGGGGATCCGGACCCAGGGATCAGAGACTGTCAGATCTGTGTTGTAGTCTCCAAATCTCTTCTTCCCTTTCATTGGTATGACGTCACTATACATCTTTTGTATTCCCAACCCTGTCTCAGCATTGAACTGGCACAGCTGGTCTCAGAGTGGTCCCGAGATCATGGGCAGTAAGACAGCACTTTGGGGACTGGGTCACAAACTGCCTGTCTGGTCCCATCCCTGCAGACAGGCCATATATACACAGCTCCTGGCACGAGGCTGTCTAGTTATTAAGTTTAGATGGAATGGCATACTGATGGAAGGAATGCAGTGACTGGTGAATGATTCAGGTATTTTAAAAATTGGGGTTAGGCTGGATAATGAGTATAAGTGCAGTGGACTTGAATGGTCATTACTGAGTTGGATTGTTGTCCCACAATGATCCAATGTCCCAGGTGGATCAGGGAAAGTTAAGGTTAATTAACATTTAAAGCTATGCGTAAGGGTCAGAACCTTTTTGGTAGCTTGTTAAACAGTCCTCACCTCATACTGAAGGCAGGCTTTAGAGGTGCTTTGTCAAAGATGCCAGGACACAAGACTGAAAAAGGGAAAGTTTGACTTGGGGATATTGCTCAGAATACAGCACTGAAGGCCATGAATAAAACTAGTTTTAGGGCCGTGCCTAGTAGCCAGAAAAAAGTGATAGAAATGTTGAAATGCCTGAACTGCTGGGAGAGGTAACAAAGGAAGGAAAAGTCTCACGGAAGGGGTGTGCTGGAATGGGTATAGCACCTGTGGCAAGGAGGCCTGTCAGATTTTTGTCTTAGTCTATTTGGGCTGTTCTAACAGATCATCATAGACTCAGCGGCTTAAACAAAGAGAAAAGTATTTCTCATGGTTCTGAAGGCCGAGGATTCCAAGATCAAGGTTCTGGTTGAATCAGTGCCTGGTGAGGCCCACTTCCAGGCTTGAAAATAGCCATCTTCACCCCACCTTCTCACACAGTGGAGAGGGAGGGGGCTCCCTGGTCCCTTTCTCTTCTTGTAAGGACACTTCTAAGGACACCAGTCCTACCTGGGGACTCCACTCTCGTGACCTCACCTAAACCTCATCATCTCCCAAAGGCCCATCTCCAAATATTAATACTATCACTTTGGGGGCCAGGGCTTCAACATCTGAATTTGTGGGGCAAGACAATTCAGTCCACAGAAACTGTGTTCCATGGGAGGGTTCAGAGGACCCACCATTTACCAAGGCCAGCGGGCATGCACTGGTGCAGGAGGCATGCACATCAGCAAGGACTCTGTGGAGGCTCTTTCTGTAGTCTGGGCTGGAGAGGCAGGATGGGGCTTTGCTTGCTGAGAGCAATGTGGGTGATGATGTGAACTTGCAAAGGCCAGGTGGCAGTGCTCACCACAAAAGTCAGGATGCGTCAATTGTATTAAACACCAAGGTCAAAACGGCAGCCAAGGGGACCTGTCTCGTTAAGTCTTAGGAGACAGTTAATAGAACGTGACATCCTTAATGACAAAATACTTTGGCCACCTAATGGGAAGTGCTGACTCATTGGAAAAGACCCTTTTGCTGGGAAAGATTGAAGGCAGGAGGAGAAGGGGACAATAGAGGACAAGATGGTCAGATGGCATCACTGACTCAATGGACATAAGTTTGAGCAAACTCTGAGAGATGGTGATGGACAGGGAAGCCTGGTGTGTGCTGCAGTCCATGGGGTTGCAGAGTCATACGTGATTTAGCGACTGAACAACAAAGGATGAAACAGAGTAACCAATAAGAGTGATTATATATAATCAAAAGAGAGCAAGGATGGATAAGCAGTGGGCTGAGAGCATCTTCTCCCTCAGCTCCTCCCAAACCCCACAAAACTGTAATCCCTTGCCCAGTTTCCAGACACGAAACTCACTGGCTGAATAACTGGATCCTTAGGGGAAAGATCACTGCAATATTTCAGCAAGTGTATACACTAAAGATTCCCCTAGTGTTTTTCCAATAGGTCCTATGGTCATTTACTCAGGTGACTGTACACTGGGGAAAGAAAAAAATACCAAGATATGTCAGGATTCAAATTGACATTTGATACCTAGAAACTCCAAGTATCATCATAGTTCCCCTCCCATTTTAAAATGGGAGCATATGGACTCTGGAAAATAAATGGAGTTCTGTTCAAAGCTTTGCTTATAGTGGGTTCCCTGGGTCTGCAAACCCTCACTGGTTATTTCTCCAACCCTCAAATATATAATTAAGATTGACATATTTGACAGGCAGGATAACTCCACACTGATTCATTGCGTCTTAGCTCATGTTCACCATAGCCAATCCCTCTTATCTTCCTCTGAGAACTGATACAGGTGACTGTATCAGTCACCTGCAAAGCAGGTGACACATGACTTACCCAGT
The DNA here is from genome assembly GCF_033118175.1 of Dama dama. Taxonomy (NCBI): domain Eukaryota; kingdom Metazoa; phylum Chordata; class Mammalia; order Artiodactyla; family Cervidae; genus Dama; species Dama dama. The sequence goes on from NC_083706.1 coordinate 31,060,562, forward strand.
GGGTCTTGGAGGTAGACAGCCCAAGGCTGGTAAGGTGACTCTGGATGTTATCAATGGACCAGGCTCCTTTCCCCTCTGCTTTCCACACCATGTGGCTTCTTCCATCCTTGTTGTTGCCTGGAATGTTACAAGAGTAGTTTCTCCTCCAGCCTCCCATCCATTCCAGGGATAAAAGAAGGAAGGGGATGGTACCTACACAAGAAAAGCAGCTTTCCTAGAAACTCACAGACTATTACCTATGTCTCATTGGCCAAAACTGTGCCATAGACAATGGGGGAGGAGGAGTGGAAGTGTTTTGGTTGGTCTGAACCAATTTCAGGTGTTCTGTTGGTAAAGGAGAACTCATGTGGTGGGGGAGGGGGGGCCCAGCAGGGTTTTCCCAGTGTTCTTCCTTTTCTATCCACTCTGACACTAATGTTTTATAACATAGTTCATTGTATGTCTTTTTCACCAAGTTTGATGTACCTTAATTATCTCTAATCCACATTTTTCTTAGAACTCCCTCATCTTTACCTAGCACCCGATTAAGAATTTGATAAATGGTTTCTTTTTTTCATTGCTAAACAAATGACTATAGGTCATTAGTTCTGGTTCTGTAAATAAAGGCTGGCCTCTGTGCAAGGTAGTTTAGGGCAGCTCACTGAAAAAAAAAAAAAAAAAACAAACAAACAAACCTATGGTACAGTAACTAAATAGTTTGTAAGAGGAAATCAGACCTCAAGAATCAGGTCCATGTTTTATTCAAAAGACCCTTCTTCCCTACCTCAACAATATCCTAATATTTGTGAAAGTAAGTTATCCTATTGTGCTCATTTCATGATGAAATCCCAGCAATATAAACAATTATACAAATTCAGTTAAGCACATTAATGCAGAACCAACAAGGCCAATCTTGTGTTTCTCCTGTCCTCCCGGGATGCTCACCCCAGAGCTGGATGTGGTGTTGGTGGATGGGAAGTAAGATCAAGATAAAGAAATGCCTCCTTTTCTTTCCTCAACATTGTGATTCCTCAAATACGCTCTCATCCCCACAGGAGAAGCAATGGCTACGATCAACACTCTTTAGAAACAGGAGGGCAGAAATCAGATGAAAGCTAAGGCTGCTTCCAACCAACAGACCAAATGGTCATTTGTTTCTCTCCCAGCTCTCAGAAAAACAAGGTGGAAATCGCTTAGCCCGGGTGGTGGTGGGGGGCTTTCAAGTCTGGGGTATAAGGAAGAGTTAACAAGTCTGTCTTCACTGAGTTTTTAAATACAATGTTTTCATTAACAGTAGCCAGTCCCACAGAGGAAATCACGCAGCAAACCTGAAGATGTCTGTTCTGGGATGAGTCTAGATTCTTATCTCCCTATATTTCATCCATGTTGTGCAAAGCTCTCGCATCTCTCCACGTCACATGACCTAAACTCTCAGTCAACACATAATTGGGATTTTATTCAAAAGTCCACAAGACATCACTTAAGAGTTGTTTTCCCCACTGTCCTTTTAGACGGTGTCTTGTGGTGTTCTATCTCTTCTCTGTTGGGTCCTCACCTCCCACGGGCACCTTCTGGTCGTCACTGCTGTTCTGTCTGTTTCCAGCAAAGCACTCAGCAGGTCGGTACAAGAAGACCTAACTCATCATTCAAAAATGCATGTACAAACAACAAGAACAAAAAAGGTTCAAATATTTACTTTACAATTGTTTTATTCAAAGCGAATGAAAAAACCTAGTATATTTTTCCTTTACAAATGGGGATTAAAAAAAAGCTTTATCATTAGTTTTGAGGGTACGTATCTTACCTTCAACATAAATGATTTATATATTAAATTTGTTTTCTGATATCCAAGTACATTTTAATCTTTTTTAGGTAGCTCTGAGAAGATTTCATATCTGAAAGCCAATGTCACTTTTCTGAAATTGAGGACAAAGGATTCCTGTGCCCATCATAGAACACACTTGCTCCAAGTGGTTTTGCTCTTGGCCAAGTGTCAGGTTTTGATATCTGGTTGTGTGAAAAGATGTGTTTTGCTTTCTTCACAGAATAGGAGTCTTAATTCTTTAGATTTGTTTTTGTTTCAAAGATGCATCTAAAATGGGTTTGTCATATTTTAGCGTGTAAACCTTACAATGACTGAGCCTGTGCAGTCCAGCTTTTAGATGATATTGTCACACCAAAAAAGATGATAATTGGCAACCGTGTTGTATTTAGGCCAATAATCTCAGTAACTCTCTTCTGAGGTCCTTCTGATGAAGAACACAAGACTCCGATTTTATTGAACCAACAAATAAAGAAGTCTATGTACATGACAGTTGGGAGGAAGTGGTCACAAGAATATCACATAAAAATAAATACTTTACACACTTTTCTTCCACATCTAAAAGTGTTAAAATTCTAACCAGAGAAGATTAGAAGGTAATTAGCCAAATTCAATTATTTATAAAAAATATAAAAACACACAAACCAAATGATGCAAAAAATCTTTTTAATCTAAAAACTCATTGCCCAGGGCTACTTAAGAGCCAGGCCCTGCCAATGTTTATCAGTTTATTTGACCAAAAAGAGCTAGTCAGCATCTTCTTCCAAGTAAGATAGTATATAATAGATTTTGATAACCCTTTCTAAGTAAGGACATGATACTGCAGGCAGTTCAAGGAAAAACAGCATTAACTTTTTCTTTGGTGTAACCAAAAGTTAGCAAATGTTGACATTTCAAGTGATAAGAAATTACCAAATGGAAGTTTAAACTCTGGTGTAAAAAAAAAGAAAAACAGTTGTAAAAGGAAAGGCTCCACCCACAGTTCTGTAGTGCAAGTTTTAAAGTTTAATTCTGAAAAATAATTTTATTGAATAAGCAGGAACCAAATTCCAGCAGTGTATCACTTACTCCTCTCCCCAGCTCTCATCTCCATTACCCTCTCTGCATGGGCCACTGCCATTTCTGTTCTCTAAGGAGGTCTCAGCTGCTTCTCAGGGAGGCAAGGCGTTAAAAAATGACCCACATTTTCTTCCAACCAGGCTAGGAGTGGCGTCTCTGCGGCAGAGCAGCAAACCCTGAGTTACAGCATTGCCATGTCCACCTGTCTGTCGTTTTTACAGAAAAGGAAGTACCTGAACCAATTAGCCGCTTAGCCCTTTTCCAACTTTTGGGGGTAACCACAACCTGCTCTCCTGGAAAGCCCATACCCCCATGTGCTCAGAACCAGCAAACCTACCCCCTCTTTCCTAGAAGTAATGGTTCTCTCCCTGGAACTAATTTCCATTAACATGATACTTTTAAAGCAATTACCACCTAGCCCAGAGGCTCCATCACTCTACCTAGCTTAGCAGCTCTCTCCTATTTCTGTACATGCTGTTGATGGTGGTAGTGGTGGTGATGTGTGTGTGTGTGTATTTTTTTTAATGTAAAAAGTGTTCTGAATGCACACACGCACACGCACATCCCTCCACACACACCCAGCATTTAGCTAAAAAAAAAAAAAAAAAAAAAAAATCTTCCCCAGGAAGCACTTTCAGAAGTTAAGCTTCTACTTGCGTTTAAGCCACAGGGCAAGTGCCACGTGAGTCCTCAATAGCCCTTCCCCTCCGCGGCGAGGCTGGCGGTGCCCGGGCCCACAGCACAGATGCTGAGCGGCATCACAGGCCAAGGCAGGGCAGGGGCCTGTCGGGCTTCCGAGAGCCTGTGCTGCACATCTCCCCACATCACCTGGGAGTTTCTTGCCCCTAACTCTCATCCCCGGCGAGACCGCCTCGCTGTTCGGAAGGGCCCCCGCCCTCTGCGCTGGGCAGCCCCACTGCCGGACCAGGAGCCTGGGTCCCCAGCGGGGCGGCGGGTCCCCCGGCACAGAGCAGGCTGCCCTCATCCACACCACCCCCCGCCAGTCCATCCAGCGAACATCCCCTCGCAGCACCCGGGGCCCGAAAAGCCACGCTGTCTACGGGCTCCGTGGCTTCCCCTTCGCCCTCCGAGATGACGGTCATGGGGCTGCTCTGGATCCGGTTCCGCACGCTGTACCTGCTGCTGGCGGCGGAAGGCGGCGTTCGACTGCGGCCGTACCTGGGGCCGGAGAAGGACAGACTCCGAGGCATCAAGCCTTCGGTCTTGGCCCACTCCTCCTGCGCCCTCCTGTTCTTGTTCGGGGAGCAGCTTGACGGGCTCTCGGGCGTGTCTGGCGATGGCTCCGACCTTGATCTCTGGAATCTAGGATCTGTGTTCTTGAGCATCTCGGCTGCTGACATGCGGGCGCTGGTATCCGAGCGACTCCCCTTTTTCAGCAGCAGAGCTTTGAAGTTGTCACTGCTGGTGCTGCTCTTCCGGACGCTTCTCTGAATGGACCCCACTTGCTTCTGGGAGGCCAGGCTGGGGGCAGCACCTGTGGGTGTCACTGGTGGGGAGGGAGAATGGTTTCGGGAGTGATCATCATCTGAATCTTTACGGCCAAGGACTTTCCTCTTAGACCTGAGATTTAATAATATTAAGATGAAGGTTAACTCCCGGTGGACCACTGGATGTGGGCCACAACCACCCTGCTTCCCTTACTGATATTCAGGCCACCATCTATTATTTTCACTATGGAAAGTTCCAAACACCCAGGCAAAAAGAATAGTTCATTGTATTACTATGTGTGACCATGACCCAGTTATGATAATTATTAACTTATGGTCACTGTGATATCATTTCCACACTCACTGGATTATTTTGAAATAAATCTCAAACATCGTATTATCTTACTTTGGATAGGATCATTTCCAAAGCTTTTCATAACTGCCATTTCTTATTTAACTTTTCTACATGAGACTGATATTGGGGCTGACCTTCCTTTCATTCTCCTCTTCCATTTCTTGTTCGGTGCTGGCACCTGAATGGCCTAGTAGATAAGCCAAGTCCTAGAATATCCCACACACTGAGACAGGGCCCCCACCTCAGATTCTAGGACAACGCTAACTTTACATTCTCACTCATTCTAGAGTTTGACATAAAACCAGTTTTCTTTAGCTTTTACTGGACCATATGTCAACTCCTAGAAATCCAACTTTCCAGAAAACAAGAGTGAACCTTCCACACTCAATCCTGTTTCTTGACTGACATCCCCTGACTGATCCAGAGAATGTGAAGAATGGGGTAGAGAGTGAAAGAGGAGGGGCCTTCAGGGAGAGTAAAATTGTCCTGGGGGTAGTTCTTATCCTCGGTCTCTAAGAACCTCCCTGCTCAATGTGTTTTCTGCTGAGAGTGAATTACAGAAAATAAAGCAGATGATGCAAGTGGCCCCTTGTTGGTGTCTTCCTAACAACCACTCAGTGTGGGATGAATCACTCAGCTAAGTGCAGGTTGGGCTTGCTCTAAGAAAACGATTTATTTTAAAAATATGTGGTTATACTTCTTCTTCTGCTATAAAATCCTAGAACATGCAACGGACAAAGGTTGAAAGGATACTATCTGAAATATACAGATTAAGAGTTGAAGCTGAGCAACTTTTAACTACGTAATCCTGGACCAGTAATCCATCTATTTACAAGCTTTTCATACTTGTAAAATGTGGGTGATGATACCAGCCTCACAGGTTTGTGAGGATTCAGTGAGATAAAGGATCTCTGGAGAAAGACCTGGCTTTACCCACTGCAAAAGCTTCCTTGCTCTGTGACCTGGGGCCAGTTTCTGATCCTGTTTCCTATCTGGAAAAGGGGGAATAACAGTATATAGCTTATAGCTTATCAGTCGCGATAAGTGCAGTTACAGCCTTAAAGTGTCAGGCATAGAGTAGGTGCCCAACAAACCTTTCAGTGTCATTTAGGGAAATGTAATCCTCCCTTCCTGCTACCAGCTCAGGCTTCAGTGATGCTTTTACAGGTCCCTCATAGCCAGGCATGGGAAGGATAGGCCTGTGATGGCTGCCCTGGGCTCAGTGCTTCCAGGATCCTCTCCATCCTTCTGGCCAAAAAGCAGCTACCAAAATGAAAGGTCAGAAGTGGTAAAAATCCAATTAAGAGGCTGAACGGGGTGACCAGAGCTGACATCATGCCAGCTCCGTTGGGATGACACTAACTGGCCTATGAAACTTAGGTTCCGTGGTCCTGTTCCACTGTCAACAAGAGCAATGCTTTAGAGTAAGTTAGTGACCCACTGACAAAAGCCATGGAAACAATAACAGCTCAGAATTTCAGAGGTGGTTTGGTTTAGTCGCTCAGTCGTGTCCGACTCTTTGTGACCCCATGGACTATAGCCTGCCAGGCTTCTCTGTCCATGGGATTCTCCAGGCAAGAATACTGGAGTGGGTTGCCATTTCCTTCTCCAGGGATCTTCCCAACCCAGGAATCGAACCCGAGTCTCCTGCATTGCAGGCAGAATCTTTACCAACTGAGCTATGCGGGAAGGTCCAGTCAGAAAAAGTAATCGATGTCCAGAGGGTGAAGTTACACAGCTTAATACAAAAAGTAGAATTTGACGGACTATCTTTCCACATAAAGCACATGACCTCACAATTTATTCTGGTTTCTTCCCAAAGACATCTCTGCTCATATGATTCTTGCAGGTATTGGTTTTAGGATAATTTTTTTGTTGGGATTTTAAATGGAGAGCGTGTTCTGAGATCCATATAATAAGCCATAGCTATGTTTGATTAAATCTAAATTAAAGGCCTTTTAAATGTAGATTCAGAATGAAGAGCAGATGGGAATTTATAAAAGTATTGTTGTTTCTTAAGAGCAACTGCCCCTGAAAATGAGAATTAAATCTAAACACAGTAATTCTCGGAATATTATGTATGCTATGTATGTATATATATATACACACACATACACACACACTGTGTGTGTATTTCTAAGGAAGATGGCTATTTAAAACATGCTTAAACAGTTAACACTGGCTTAAAAACTAATTACTTCAATAAATATAAAAACTTCACACTTCAAGTGGTGGTGTTCTACATTTTCCATCTGGCTTTAAATCTGAAGTGAATTAATTTGCATTACAAAATTTGAAAGCTGTGTTTCAATTTAGATATTCTTTATTTTAAATTATTAGCTTAGCTACTGAAGGATACAAGATAAAGCCCTAAAACTCAGACTTTCCATGGCTTCCTATTATGTGTGCTAATATATTATCTATCAATCTACTAAAAAGTAGCCTGCATCCTTGCCTTCACTGTGCAAACCACACCCTATTCGGTCTTTCTTCTATCTTGTGTACATGGAACAATACAGACTGGCCAATTTCTGCATCTGCAGTAGATATAACTCTCTAGTAGGAGAAACCACAATTTTTTTCAGTGCCTTAAGAAGGTTGCCAAAATAAAATGTAGAAGAGATTTTTTAGGAAAAGTATGTAGTAATTTGGTCACACAACAGTTGGGTTTGTCCCTGAGACTAAGTATTTAGTACACAGAGCAACTAGCAACACATCTTCTCAGTGGATGCTATTTTAAATATATATATGTCTGCATATTTGGCAATCGAGTGCATCCCATACCAAATGGAAGATGTCAGGCCTTGGAAGAATTTCCTAACAGTTAAATTCCAATTGGTTCCATTTAATTCAGAAAACAATCACAGGGAGCTTGTTAGCTGTCCAGCATGCTTCTGGTTAGAAACATTTGTGTAAATCTCTACAAATGTCATTGAAGTTGGTTTCAAAGGATGTGGCATTTTTCATTTCCCTGTTTGCAGGAATAATTTGATAACTAGCTACTTTTTAAAATTTCTAATGACAAGAGACCAGTCAGACAATATTACAGAGGCAGTGTTTAGGGTCTATCAGGACATTATACCAATACTGGAACCAAAAGTAAAGAACACAATTCTTGACAAACACTTTGATTCATCAGCTTGGTTGTTTGGCCCCCCACGCCCCTGCCCCGGGCCAAGTTAGATGTTTACACCCTGCAGGAGGAATCTCAGGTAGGGACTGCACATCCTATGCTTTCCATCTCATGTGATCACAGCCACTTCAGTTAGATTCCAAGAACTGGGAAAACACTCCTTACACAGGTTACTCACACAGAGAATCAAATGATTTTACAGATGTTTAGTTTCAGGAGGAAGAAAGGGGACCTTGGTTCAGGGAAATACAAGGCCTTGGCAGCAGAGGGGCATTCTTAAGAGTTATCTGAAAATATTGCGGTAAAGAATTCTAGGAGAAAGCAAAGGTTTTATACAGCATACAGTTTAAAGTACTTGCACAAATACAATCGTATCCATTTTTACAATGACACTGTTGTGAGAGAATTCAACTGCTTATAGCCAGAAAAATTAGGCAACAAATAAAACTGTATTGCTAAATCACTCCTTAAGGTGATCGCATGTAAAAAGTACAACAGTTAAGGCAGTTACTCTGAAAAATTTACTCCACATTGTTTAAAAACCCAGTAATTTCTTATGCCAGCAGATGGCACCAGCAGTATACAATAATAAATTTAAATTACTTTTGCTCCTGCTTAAAAAAGAGGTACTCTTTTATTGAAACATTTCAGTAGCCAAAGAAGTTACACTATAAAAACCTAGTTTTTCTGTAAAATGAAAATAATAAAAGCAATAAAACAAAACACTTAGGAAAGAAGTCCTGTAGAGCTAGTCTGGGTATGCTAAGTCCACAGAACACAGCATCCCTCATCCTAGACTGGATCACTGGCTACTCTAACCCTACTCTTGTAAACATTCAGTCAAATATAGTGACACTGCATTTCTTGCTAGCAAGAGGAAGGCCAACCAAACATCATCACACTGACCCTCTGTCCTCCACATCATCATAAAAATCAGTGGAACAAAGTAAAACAGAAATTGGAGTTAAGGGAAATAAAAATATAGAAACAAACTAAAAAATCAACAATCAAGTTAATGAAGTCCAGTTAGGTGAGAGTAAGAACCTCAAGAAAGAAAAACACAGTGAGAACTGATTTGGAAAGGTCCCTCATAAAGTAGATTCAAAGACAGAGGAAGGAGTTCTTGGTACCTGTGAATAGCGGCAAAAAGGTCTTCTGTGGTTCGCGGTCTACTGGGGGTCATCACCTCATCACCCCCGTCGTCCTTAAGGAAATCACAGGTCTCGGAGGAAGAACTGGCTGTCTCAGCCTCCGGCACCCCAGCTATGGAGAAGCAAGCAGGCAGACACAAGATGCATGAGTGACTTGAATTTCAGTCTTTAGCCAAGCTCCCAAATATGCTTCTCTGCCATTCCTGACAACGTGAGAATCCCAGGGAGAGGCAGCAGGGTCTGTTTTCTGATATATCACAAAGATGGGGAAAGGACACAAGCGTGACAGTCAAAGCTCAGGCTTTTCTGTTCAAAGTCTAGATAAAACGGAACCTCTCTTAAATTTTGCTGTAACATTTATTTGCCGCTCTCTCTCTGTGTGTGGGGCGGGGGGGGGGGGCGGGGGGGAGGGATTACTCAGTTATTTAATACTCAATCTTCAGCCCACCACCCCACCTCTTCTATTTTCTGCCCTTCTATGAGCTCTACCCTTAGATCTGGATATTAAAAAAAAGAACAATCATAGAAATGCCAAGTTGGTAACCTAAGCGCGAGGCGGCACCGGGAGCCCACATGCAGCCGGCTGGAACCTGAGCATGCACCAGCCCTACTCGCCTCGGCTGCCAACGGTCTAGGGAACAAGAGAAAACCAGACTCACGCCCTGGGTCCTGCGAAGGCAGGCAGCGCTCCACACCGTTCCTGGCGCCTGGCTCCTCCGCAGGGGCTGGCACCATGGGGACATTGGCTTCCACTCTGCCCGAGGACTCGGATCCTGCAGCTCCTCCCACAAGAACCACCGAGCTGCCAGAGTCGGTGTCATCGGAACCAGCCCCTGCTGCACCCCTCTCTCGAGCCTCTCCGCTCGTGGGGCTGGGAGACGCCGCGCTCACTTTCTCTGCGGGCTCCGCCGTGAAATCCCTCTGCGAAGGTGGCACCAGGAAGGACAGTTTGGGCTTCTTGGAAATGGGGGGCGGCTTCCTGCCGGGCGACGAGCCGAGGGGCGGGGTGCCACCGGCTCCGGCCTCCGCCTCCCCGGCCGGACTGTGGCTCCGGAGGCCACGCTCGGCTGCACTGTCCTGGTGACCCTGAGTCGAGCTCTTGGCAGGAGTCGGGAGCGAGCTCGTCGCGGAGGCAGGCTGGCTTTCACTCTCCATTTCATGTATGCTATTTCGGGATTTCAGGAAAGCAGATGGCTTTAAATGATACTGGGGAACAACCGGAGTTTGTTTTTCCTGAGATGCGTGTTCCTGTAAGGGGGCTACCTCGGATCCTGAGTTCTTCTTCACCGGCCTCAACTGCACCATCTGCAACGCTTCGGTGGTGATCAGGGGCATGGGGGGTCTGCTGACCTCCTCCTTGATGGAAGGCTGTCTGCAGGCCCCCCGGGAGGACTCTGGCTGGCCAGGTTTCTTGAAAGAAGGCCTGGCATCTTTCAGCAATTTGGGGTCAAGCGGTGGGGCAGGCGGGGGCACTGAGGGGGGTAAGGCAGGTGGCGGAGGCGGCAGGGAGGCAGATGAATCCAGAAAAGGGGGGCTCAGCGCTGTGGGGGGCGGAGGAAAGCAGGCGTCGTTGGGGGCACAGAAGGGAGTGAGCACTTCTGGGGGCGGAGGCGGGAAGAGGGAAGAACGAGGCAGAGGTGAGCCCTCGGGGAAATCTGCCAGAGGCGGCGGGGGAGGGAGGAAAGGAGACTTGTCAGCGGGACAAGGGGCTGGAGACTCGTGAGGAGCAGCCGCGAAGGGAGACACCAGTGCTGAATCCAGCTTCTTCACTGTCCCGCTTCCTTCGGTGGAAGTATTCGAGGAAAGAGACGTGGAGGAGGAGGAGACGGATACTGAAGATATAAGCGACGACTTCCTCTCTGGCACTTTGGGTTTGGGCTTCCCCTTCCCACTGGCTGGTGACATTGATTTTATGAAGACAGGCACAGGGGTGAGAGCGGTGGGCGTGTTCGACTGGCTGGAATACCCACTGGATGGAGAAGTGACTCTGTGCGACTTCTCCGGCGATGTGATCTTTGGTTTGACGGCGCCACTGGGCACCGCGGGTACCGCGGCCCGGGACCCCTCCAGGGGATGGCGGCCCGGCCCGCTTCCAGGTGATGCTGCGCTGCCGGCCTGACCGGCCCCGCCGGCGCTGCCCCGATCCTCCTGCACTCCCGTGTAGTCAATGTAGTAACCCCACGCGTCTGTGTACTCGGACCTGACGCTGCTCGTGTCGCTCTGTGCCGGCGTGAGCCCGCACACGGAGTAGACGTTGGGCGCCGTGGCGGAGGTCAGGCTGCTGCCGGCGCTCACGGTGCTCTGGCTGCGGGAGCGAGGCAGCCACGGTTCTTCGAAGTCACTGCAGGGGCTCTGGGAGGGCGAGCTGCCGCCCTTGCCCGGGAGGTTCAGCTGCAGCGAGTGCTGGAGCGAGGCGATCAGGCTCTCGTTCAGCACCTGCCCGTTCGACTGGATGTTCTTCTTGGGAACCCTGCGCAGAGAGTCCGTCCGAGAGGGTGGCAGGGGAGGCTTCTTGGCTTTCTTCAAAGAAATGCTTCGCGTGAGGGACTTGTCTTGGCAGTTGGACCGGTCCCCTTGGTGTCTCTGCGCTCTTCCATCAAAAACATTGACCACGCTGTGCCTGGGGTTCCCAAAGCCATCATTACTATTGCACAGATCCCCAGCTCTGTGTCCAGAGTCCGGGTGCAGAGTAGGGCAGTAGCCCTCGTGGTCCTCTGAATACACAGACCTGGAATCATCCTTGTTAGAGGTCTGGTCCAAACTGCAGCTGCTGGTGTTGCTCACAGGAGTGGAGTAACCAGGAGCTGCCAAATGTGGCTTCAGCGGGGATGCCCGCCCACTACCCGAGGCACTGTATTCCCAGGGCTCCACGCTGCCACCCTGGCCCCGGCCGCCTGAATAACTGGACTCACTCTTGTTATCCACATCCTGGGGGTGGGCTGGGATGCTCAGGTTATTTCTACAGTTATAGGCCATGGCTTGGGACCCATTCTCCCGATTTGCTGGTGTATTTAGAGAGACTTCGGAGTCACAGAGGGACAGCAGCGTGGTTGCGCTGGATGAATGATGACTATCTTTCTGCCTGGAGAGGAGGTGGTCTCTGGATCTGACCTTTGAGTACGAAGACGAGCTGGTAATTTTACTGTCCAGCTGCCCTGAGCTCTGAGCAGTGTGAATCACAATGATCTCTGAAGAGGAGGAGAGCGTGGCATTTGGGATGATGCTGGTGGAGTAGCTCGTGTGAGGAGACACCACACACGCAGGGCTGGTTACGTTCTCACCCTCGAAGTGCCTCAGCTCCTGAGATTTGGGCCTCAACAGTGTTCCCATCCTCGGGGCAGCTCCTAGACGCCCAAAGTCTTCATCTACTTGTGGGTGACCCCGCTGGTAGGGGAAAGTGCCGTCCAGGTCTTCCGCAGGGCCCAGGGCGCCCAGCCGTGGCTCCAGGGACTGAACATTTGCCCTTGCCCCAGACCGGGGAAGACTGTGGAAACCGGCATCACTGTTGAGGCGGGAAGGGAACACGACCCCCGCAGAGTCACTCAGCACGGACATGTTCCCAGAGGAGCCTGAGAAGTGACTCATCTGCGCCGCAATGCCTTGCCCCTTTTGGGCTCTGATTCTTCTCATCGAAGGTGGTACGACTTTCACTTCCTCTGTCTGACAGCTTGAATCCCTGGTTTCTGAGCGCTGTCCCGTAGATCGATAGCTGTCGAGCCTTCCAAGCGTAGAGTAGTGGTCTGGGGCGTACGTCGAGTGACCACCAACATCATCTTGGCCAGTGCCTCCCGAAGCTGGAGAGAAAGCATAAAGAAGCTCATCACCTAAAAATAAAAATCAGTATCTGAGTGCATCACCTTGATCTTTCATCCTCTTCTGATTCTGTGGTATTGTACTTAAAAGAAAAAAAAAATCTTTTCTATTTGGCCTTGTTTCTTTTCTTCCTATAAGCACCTAGGTGACAGTTTAACTGGTTACTGATGCCCCCCCCCCCCCAGATGAAGACCTGTATTATAAATTTCACGTACTTCTTTTCATATGAACCTCATAGCCTCCTATAGATTAAGTGCTACATATGGAATTCACAGGTAGTCCCTTTGAGATCAAAGCTGAGGGCTCCTTGGAAGGTTTCCTTTTTACATAATCTCTTTTTGGTAAAGGTAAGACTCTCACCCATCCAGTGACTGTACAGAACATCCATCTAGCAGTGACGGTCTTTCTCAAAGACAGATGAATGTAACAGCTCAACAAAAGGGCTACAGAGGTATCATTTAGGAGGGACATTGGTATAAACAGCATTAATTACATTAATTTTTATGTCAGAAGGAAGCCCTAAGAAAAAGAAAAAAATGATTTACAGGCCCATCTGTGTTTCAAACATTTCATTATCCATCTTAAGCCATTATCATCTGTCTGTTAGTGACATTCAAAATTCAGTAGCAATCTGTTGTGTTGTGGGGAGGGAAAAAGCAGCAGGAACCGATCCAGTGAACATTTCCTCCAATTAGGATTATTTATTTCTTGGAACTTTACAACCAAACAGAAAGAATAGTATGTTTAAAAGGAGAGGAGGAAGCAGCAAGGCAGTGACAGCAGCATGAGGCAGGGTTTACCATAAAGAGAGGGAGGAAAATGGATGAAAAAAATCCTCACATGTAGGTAAAGATTTCAAGCTACCTAGGAAAGAAGAGAAGCTTAAAGTAAAATATAAAGCCAAGAACTTACTCAAAGTGTATAGAGGAAAAAAAAAAATCCATGCATAGCAATCATTAGGACCAATTAAATCTTGAAAAATAGTAGTGAAACCATAATTCTTTCTAGGTTGTTATTATCCAACAAGGGCCTACAAGCATCACTGTTCACCTGGGTAAGGACGCCGGTGATGATGGGATTCCCGACATCTCCCTCCCTTCCCCACTTACACTAGCCATCATATGACACCTGTCCTGACTGGACAGCATAACCCATCCAAACAGCAAAGCATGATGCTAAAACAGCAGCAATGGTCTTGAGTCAACTGCACAGGAGAAGCCACCCGGCAATGAAGGTTCCGCAGTGTTAAGCTATTTCCTTCACTGTGATGATGGAGAATCATTTTTGTGCTCGTGTCTTCGGCAAAGACAATCTACTCACCCCCCCACCCTCTGCCAGGTACACTGACTGCACACTCACACTACATGTGTACACGTGACATTCTCCCTCAGAAAAAGGGGGAGTGGGCGAAAAGGTAGGAACAGAAGAAAAGTCCGCTTTAAGCAAAGAAAAACAAAAGGTGCACATATTTGCAGTCTAGTATTTTAGAGTGTGTGCACGCTAAGTCACTTCAGTCATGCCCGACTCTTTGTGATGCTGTGGACTGTAGCCTGCCAGGCTCCTCTCTCCATGGGATTCTCCAGGCCAGAATACTGAACGGGGCTGCTATGCCCTCTTCCAGGGGATCTTCCCAACCCAGGGATCAAACCCGGTTCTCTTACATCTCCTGTGATGGCAAGGCGGTTCTTTACCACTAGCACCACCTGGGAAGTCCTTTTAGAAGGTGGAGGGTTGACTTGGAGGGCTGGATCAGTTTACACCAGTTCAATCCAAACATTCAGCACACCTTATTTCATTCTGAGATGTATTTTCATATCTTCTTCTTTCAAATTTGTACTAGCTTTTACATGAAGTCAGTGGTAGATTTTAAATAAAACTAACTTGTAGATTTCTATCATTTTTATTACATGTTTTTTTTTTTTTAAGTTGGATAGATATCAAGATTTTGTTTATGACCTTTAAAGACATTTAATGGAGAAGGAAGTGGCAAACCACTCCAGTATCTTTGCCTGGAAAATCCCATGGATGGAAGAGCCTGATATGCTACAATCCATGGGGTCACAAAGAGTTGGACACAACTGAACGACTTCACTTTCACAGTCATACACAAAATCTTGATTCTTTCAGGTAACAATTTTGCATGTGAATTCTAGGATTCTGAAAATGGGACTATAGCCATTTCTTCACCACTTACAGTTCAATACAATTTTTAAATTAAAATAACAATGTTTTTCTAGAGACCTCTAAAATTATAAAGTAATTGGCCTCCAACTAATAAAAAATAAATTAAAAAAAAAAAAAAGAGAGAGAGAAGGCCCAGGCATCAGTGAAGTCCCAGAGCAACCAAAAGTAATCAATAAAGTAAAACATATAAAAATGCATCCTAAGAAGAAGAAGCAGCCAACAACTTATAGAGAAGATGGGCAAAGAAAATGAAATATTATGAATGGTGCTAAAAATGAGATCCAGAGAGGAGAGAGCGTTAGAACCACTTCATAACAGCTCGCTTCTAGTTTATAAAGAGTTTCTTTGTAATATTTTAGTGTCTAGACATGCATATATTTGCGTTTAACATTTATGGTGGCCAATGCCATCTTAAGTGTGACAAACACCTGTTTGTTCTCTGTATCTACAAATCTGAGTTTCATTTGTTTTGTGTTTTAGATTCCACATGTAAATGAAATCACACAATGTTAAAAAAAAAAAAAAGACCTCTAAAATATATATACAAAACAACTCATATATTATTTATCATAGGGCCCACTGAAATTCTATTCCTGAAACAGATCCTCCAATATTTTCACAAAAAAGTGTGACATTATTACAGGACACAGATGAATGCTATCTTAAGTAGCAAAAATTACAAAATTAGAACTACAAATATAGTCCACTCAGCTGCTGCTAAAAATCTTGATGGGATTTACCTGATTTTAATTTAAATAAATATGAAAGCTTAAATTATTTAAAATAATTACACATTTTTTTTCTTTAACTTATAATACTACAAGGTCTATCCAACTTTTTTAAAAAAACACATGTAATAAAAATAATGATAGAAATCTACAAGTTAGTTTTACTTAAGGCTTAATGTATGAATTTTTTAAAAAGTCTTGACAGGCCTAAAGTAATGTTCTCAGTATCAACCAACAAAAATTATTCAGAAGGAGATTACTTTAAATAAGTCCTTTTCTGCTTGGGGAGTAACATACTGGGATAAGTTCCAGGAAAACACAGACTATTCAGCAGCCAAACATAATTATATATGAACAAAATAATCTTATCTGGTTCTAAAAGATGGAATCTCTTAACAGGTTGCTCAAATACAATTTCATGTACGTTTAAGATGAGAGAAAAGAAAAAGACACTTTGTCCTTTTATATAAATGGAAGGCAACAAATTACATGCCATAAATATGCTTTAAATAGAAAATATCATACCTTGATTTTAAAACTTTATATGCTGACCAGTCTCTAGAGTCCACTACAGATTTTGAAGTAGAAGCTGCATATAGTTAAGCACAATTAACTCTAATACTAGGAGCATCTCTGGTTAGATTTTAAAATTGAAAGTCCCAGCAATTTAGGCTGTGTTTTGTGGACAGACTGTATCTTTTCCAGTGAATGTCTTTTTTTTCAGATAATCATATCCTTTTAAAGTCTAATTTGTCTGACTCAGTCATTCTTCCCCACGCTTTATATCTAAGGAAGACTAACTCTTAAGATAAGAAGTATCTACTTTTGATAATAATTAGTAAGATAGCACAAAGCTCTCAAATCAGAGGCCTTATAAGTACAAAATATTAGGGGAAAGGGCAAAGTCAACCCTTGCCCAAATGAATGAAGCAAAGGAAAGGTACAATCCAATTTTTTTGCTAAATGTGGGAAGATCCCCTGGAGAAGGGAAAGGCTACCCACTCCAGTATTCTAGCCTAGAGAATTCCATAGACTGTATAGTCCATGGGGTTGCAGAGAGTCAGACACAACTGAGCAACTTTCATTTCACTTCACTTCATTCAAATGTTCCTTTCCCTTACTCTACCCACTAGTCCTTCCAACTGGCCTATCTATAAGACTAGAGTGGTTGTCTAATTGTCTTTTTTTTTTTTAATCTCTAACTTAGATACAGCTGTCTCAGCTGACCTCCAGCCATGATCCAAGGCATGTTATCAACTGTGCAATGACACCAAAAGTTTCTTATCTGGCAACACACAACACAGGTAATGTGTGGAAAGTTGTTTTTTTTTTTTTTGCCTCAGTATTAGTGGTATTCCTGTTATGGGCAAAAGAGAAATGAATCAGGGCCCCAGAGACTCTATCACCAGTTTTAAAAATATTAAAATTACAGAGGATATGATTTACCTAGCTGATCAGATACTTCCAGTAAGGTCAAAGAGGCAACTGAGTTACCAGCTCCATACTGATTGGCTCAGTTTAAAAAAGAAAAAAAAAAAAGTGTTAAAAGTTCATAACTTTGAGGCTCTAGAAATCAGATAGATAGATAGACAATTCATACTGAATATTTACGTGTATGTCTATCTTTATCTGGGCCAAACTATTCTTAAACTCTGGGCACAAAGCCATCCAAAACCTACTCATTTTGACTGGAAAGTCACTTAAAATGTAGCCTACCTGGAAACATCAACCTTGTTATCTTACAAAGAGCTGTCCGTAAAGTTACTTTTTTAGGTTAAGGCATCTCCTAAAAGAGCACTCAAATATAAATGTTACCTGAGTACTGTAAGAAATTAGCCCATTAATATCTGCTAGACATACCAGTACACATTATTTTTTCTCAAATTAGTTGCCTGTCACCTAAAGGAGAAAGAAAAACAGTATAAAAGAATGGGATACAGGAGGCCTGTGCCTCTAAAGGAGGCGATGTGAGGGCATGAACCAGAGGCAGCCTTTGTAAATCCTGTGGATGCAATCTGGCCTTTGTTCGTGATAAAATCCCTGTGTTATGGGGTAAGATGAGCGTCCAGTGTCATCTGGGTCACTGAAGCCACCGAGCGCAGATGAAAAGCATCACTATTCGTCCCTCTGTAGTTGCAGTCTGGAAGGCAGAGAACACATATTGTAGAACTGAATGGCAGTAAAGAGAGAAAATGCCAGGTAAACAAGAATAAGCCTTTCCTCCCTAATACACGGCATGTGTGTAGGCAAGGAAAAAAGCACATAGGAATGATGTCTGTGACACCTAGAAGTTAAAACTACCTCGACATGCTATAACATACACCACCATTGCTAGGATAAACTCATTTTGCCTAAAACAATGATAGGCAAGTTCAGAAGTAATGATTTGGAGTTTTTAGAGTATAGCCCTCAATAGCAAATAAAAGTAAAAATATCAGTTCAGTTCAGTCGCTCAGTCGTGTCTGACTCTTTGCGACCCCATGGACTGCAGCACGTCAGGCCTCCCTATCCATCATCAACTCCCGGAGTTTACTCAAACCCATGTCCATTGAGTCGGTGATGCCATCCAACCATCTCATCCTGTCGTCCCCTTCTCCTTCTGCCCTCAATCGTTCCCAGCATCAGGGTCTTTTCCAATGAGTCAGTTCTTCGCATCGGGTGGCCAAAGTATTGGAGTTTGAGCTTCAACATCAGTCCTTTCAATGAACACCCAGGACTGATTTCCCTTAGGATGGACTGGCTGGATCTCCTTGCAGTCCAAGGGACTCTCAAAAGTCTTCTCCAACACCACAGTTCAAAAGCATCAATTCTTCAGCGCTCAGCTTTCTTTATAGTCCAACTCTCACAGCCATACATGATTACTGGAAAACCCATAGCTTTAAAAATAAACAAATGGGACCTAATGAAACTTAAAAGCTTTTGTACAACAAAGGAAACTATAAGCAAGGTGAAAAGACAGCCCTCAGATTGGGAGAAAATAATAGCAAATGAAGCAACAGACAAAGGATTAATCTCAAAAATATACTAGCAACTCCTGAAGCTCAATTCCAGAAAAATAAATGACCCAATCAAAAAATGGGCCAAAGATCTAAACAGACATTTCTCCAAAGAAGACATACAGATGGCTAACAAACACATGAAAAGATGCTCAACATCACTCATTATCAGAGAAATGCAAATCAAAACCACAATGAGGTACCATTACACGCCAGTCAGGATGGCTGCTATCCAAAAGTCTACAAGCAATAAATGCTGGAGAGGGTGTGGAGAAAAGGGAACCCTCTTACACTGTTGGTGGGAATGCAAACTAGTACAGCCACTATGGAGAACAGTGTGGAGATTTCTTAAAAAACTGGAAATAGAACTGCCATATGACCCAGCAATACCACTTCTGGGCATACACACCGAGGAAACCAGATCTGAAAGAGACACGTGCACCCCAATGTTCATCGCAGCACTGTTTATAATAGCCAGGGCATGGAAGCAACCTAGATGCCCATAAGCAGATGAATGGATAAGGAAGCTGTGGTACATATACACCATGGAGTATTACTCAGCCGTTAAAAAGAATTCATTTGAACCAGTCCTAATGAGATGGATGAAGCTGGAGCCCATTATACAGAGTGAAGTAAGCCAGAAAGATAAAGAACATTACAGCATACTAACACATATATATGGAATTTAGAAAGATGGTAATGATAACCCTATATGCAAAACAGAAAAAGAGACACAGATGTACAGAACAGACTTTTGGACTCTGGGAGAAGGCGAGGGTGGGATGTTTCGAAAGAACAGCATCGAAACATGTATATTATCTATAGTGAAACAGATCACCAGCCCAGGTTGGATACATGAGACAAGTGCTTAGGCCTGGTGCACTGGGAAGACCCAGAGGAAATCAGGTGGAGAGGGAGGTGGGAGGGGGGATCGGGATGGGGAATACATGTAACTCCATGGCTGATTCATGTCAATGTATGACAAAACCCACTTCAATGTTGTGGGGTAATTAGCCTTCAACTAATAAAAATAAATGGGAAAAAAAAAAAAAGAAAAACCATAGCTTTGACTAGACGGACTTTTGTCGGCAAAGTAATGTCTTTGCTTTTTAATATGCTGTCTAGCTTGGTCATAACTTTCCTTCCAAGGAGTAAGAGTCTTTTAATTTCATGGCTGCAGTCACCATCTGCAGTGATTTTGGAGCCCCCAAAAATAAAGTCAGCCACTGTTTCCCCATCCATCTGCCATGAAGTGACGGGACCGGATGCCGTGAGCTTAGTTTTCTGCATGTTGAGTAATTATAAGCAAAGAAGTCCACAGGTGGACCAAAGAGAAAAAGGAAGACTCATGACAGGCCGTGGTCAGTCGGTACAATGATTACAACAGCAGCGAATACGTTTACGTTAACAGTAGTGTGTGTGTGTGCACTCAGTTGTGTCCAACTCTTTGTGACCCCCATTACATTGTAGCCCATCAGGTTCCTCTGTCCATGGGGTTTTCCGGGCAAGAATACAGGAGCGGGTTGCCATTTCCTGCTCCAGGGGATATTCCTGACTCAGGGATTGAACCCTCATCTCCTGCACTGGCAGGCAGATAACAGGGACCACGTGCTCTACCTATATAAATTCATTAAATCCTCAAAGAGCCCTATGAATTAGGTTCTACTAAAATCAGCAACCACACTTTTTTTGAGTGAAAAAGTAGACTCAGAGAGGGGAAATAACCGGCTTGAGGTGGCCCAGCAAGTAAGTGGCGGAGACAGGATTCACTCTGAAGCAGCCTGGTACTGAAGTCCCTGCTGCCTCAGCAGACATTCCTGATGGGTCATGAAAAAACAGGTAGAGGCAAAGAATACAGAAAGAAAAGAAAACGTTATCCAAAGCACAGGTAAAGATAAGCAGAAACAAGATGGGTGAGTGAATAATGAAGTAAACCATCTTCTGCACCAGTCAAAAGAAACTTTTGGTTTCTGTTTTTCAACCACATGTTGAGAAATACCAAACCAAAAAGCAATGAATTTGTTTCACCAGAAGTACCAGTAAGGCATTATCCAACACAAATGACTATTTTCAATTTTACTGGTATTTACTAATGATGTTGGATGAAAAAATGCCACCAATATTGTCAGTATAATTAATGAAGCCCATATTCACAATCTGAAGTCCTAGAATAAGTTTTTGGTTTCATGAAAACTTAAGCTCTAAATTGAAAGTGAATTTTACTGTGGGCATGCCCACTGTTGAAGGTACACAGAGATGATGACATAACTGTTTAATTTCTATCATCCCAGTCAATAGTTTTCATATATGCTCTTCCTCTTACCTTGTCATCAAAATTGAACAAATCACCCGCATGGGATGTTAAGATTTGTACCCAGTGCCTCGTTCAGGAAAGAGCCTGACCCTCTGGGGTACCAAAAGGCTATCAGAATGTATTGATTTCATAAAGACCACCGATAAGGTTAGGGTAGTAATGGTGAGTAGCAATGAGGGGCAACAGAATACAGTTCTGATGAGCCATACCTAGCTCCTTCTGTATGCTGTCAGGGACTCCTGTAATAGTCTTTCTCCTTTTGACTTTCTTCGGTCGTCTTACCAGAGTGTCTGTGTAAATTAGAGACCGCCGAAGGCTGGCCTGGCGATCGAAATTCTCCCCTAATGCAGAGTGGTAGAACAAGCAAAGCAATGTTATTTTCAAGCAAGCCGACACCATGCACTTTCTTCCAGAAGCTTGTTGTAAAATGATAAGAAGGTATTAATAATGATGTTAGCCAGTCATACAATGATGAATGGATGCTGAAGGGCAAAAAAGGGAGGAAAGCACGTTAGCATCATAAGGCTGTTTTCCAGTTTCTGGGTGTATGTCCATTCAAAGAAAGCACCTTGAGCTCATTTGCAAATGCAAACTGGTGAATAACACATTGGACGAGTGATTTTGTGTTATTTAAAAAATGGGTTATTTTGGAAGTGTTTCACAAAAGTCTTCAGTCACCAAAATCACGCTTTACATCAGCTGGAGATGAATTTATTTGCTTCATCTGGTCCTCACCAGAGACCAAAGAACTGTCTTGTCCGATGTGATGAAACAAATAACTTAATCAAGAATTCCTAGGTGAAGACTTTTCTTCAGTCAAGGAGGCTCATAATTTGAATAGACTGCGATAATTGTTATGGTGTGAGACACAATGATAATGAAAAAGCCTTATAATGATAAAGTACTTTTATCACAATGAGACCCAGTAGCACTGTGGTTTGTTAAAGCTAAACTGCTTCTCGCTGTTTCTTAATCACGTTTCAAAAGATGATCTAAATTCATTACAGGTATGTTGAAATCAAACCCAGAATGACACATCAAAGTTTTTTCTTTCTAGTGTGTATATTGTGTGATTATCACACTGTGGGATAACCTAAAATAGTAACATATCAATTACTGTTTGGCCTGCTTCAAATTACTTGACACTTGAAGAGAAGTTTTATAGCATTGACCTTATTAAATGGTTCTTCTCCTCAAAAAGAGATTTAAAAAATACATATGTACACATACAAAATATATACTTCCATATTGTAAGAAAAGTTTAAAAATCATTCACCCTTTTTAGCAACACCAATGCACATTCAAAAGTGGGTATGCTGTGAACAATATATCTTCTATTTTAATAGGAATACATTGTGAACAGAACCAATAAGGTTCTAATCAAAACAGAGAATAAAAGACCAGAATGATCAAAACACATTTCACCTACAAAGCAACAAACTTAGATGAGGGCTTGTAAATTTGAAAATGCTCACAACTTTGTTCCTAACAGAGAAAACACAGAAATGATTTAGAGAAAACCCTGAAACACCAGAAGGTACCATCACTGTGATAAATGCATCACTATGTACAGTAGCAAATATGGCCTAGAAGAGGCCAGTCAGGACTTCACTGGTTCATTTGTTTTCCGTGGCAGAGGAAAAACATTTTCTTGACTCAAATTATTAAGAATGGACAAAATATTAATAGACAGTTGCATTTAGTCTCCAGGTTTGCTTCCTACACACAAAAAACAAAGATAAACCACCCAAGCTCCAAGGAAATTAAAAAACAAACTGCGAGGATGAATATCTAAGACATAGACCACTACTGGGGCCAAACTCTCCATCCTTCATTGTGACCTAAAAGGATTGTCTCCTCTACTGGGTTAAACATTTCTAAGAGCAGGGACCATGATCATGCACCCTGGCATCGCCTGTGGCATTCAGCTCGATGTCTGACACGAAGTAGTTATTCAGTAAATGTCTACTGAATTGAGAGGGATTTAATTATTCCTTTTCATTGAAAAAATGGCAGTAGTCTGTCAGGGTTACTACTTAGAAATCAATTTAGCTAGCTCAAACATCAGTCCAGAGGCAGTTTGTAAGAATTGCTTCAGCATGCTTACTCACTCTGTTTATCTTACAGGTGTAAGAGCTGCTATCCCACATGGCAGATTAAACACCACACTCATATGCACATTTTATTTTACACATTTTTTTCTCTTCAACTCTTAGAACAGGATGAGTTCCCACAGGACACAGGACTGTGACTAAAGGGAGTAAATCGATTTTCAAGCCAGCAGCTCATTGTATTAATGTTTTTTTCCTCTCTGCCTGGCAAGCATCTCTCTGCATTTGAAATAATATATTTATTGGCATTCTTTCCTCTGCTGAACTGTACTGAAAACCAAATAGAAGGTCAATGTTCACCCAAATGAATGAGCACATGACAACAACGCCCTACAGGAAGCTACATTTTATCTTCCAGTGCTTTGGAAATGTATCATTTAAAGAGCCGGGAGTTGCATAACCCATGTCAATTCAGCCACTAAAAGTAAACAAATTTAATGCTTCTTTATACCAGAATATCAGAAAAACTACTTCTTTATGAAATGTTTGTGTGTACAGTAAACACACAGATCCAGAAAATGGATCAATAAATATGTCATTAGGCATTTGCCTTCTATATCTCTGAAAATGTTAATCACTCAAAAGTAAACTGCATTTTGTCCTAACTTGTATTGCTCATTTCTTTATTGTCATTCACCTCTCCTGTGTGGCATTTTCAAGGCCTCCCTTTAAACTCTATGTAATTCATATCCACTTACTCATCAGACAGGAAAGAATAAAGTTCAGAGGCTGACATTGTCTGCTGTTGTGACAATGTATTTCACTGTAAATTATTCTTTATTCCTGAAAATCTATTCTGCTTTAAATTTCCTAATTTCATGATAATGCATTTTATCTGAATTCCATTAAGGATTGTTACATTTCATAGCACAATCTTACAATATTAATTCTGAGGCTTTTAATCAATCAAATAATGTAATGCATTTTCTCGCAGAAAATACACAGCCATATAAACATTACACTTTGTTCTGAAATACAATTATATTCAAAAATACTTTTAAAAGTATGATTTGGTGAATGAGAATCATACTAAGAAAAATCAATGCTATTTGCAAAGAGAATGGAATAAAATGCCATGTTATTCCTGCAAGGTTTAAGTACAGTAAATGTGGGAAAATGTACATGTAATTTAAAATAATTCATGTACTTATTAAATTTCTCTGGAATTCAAAAGAGTTTTAAATGTAATTTTTAAACATCTTGTAAGGTTTAAAAAAATTCGTCAATAACTATCGAAATATTTTTAGTCCCTTACAAGCTCACCAATGCCATGGTAAAAAACTTTCTAACAGTAGTCAAGAGCAGTAGCCTCAGAAACACAGCAAAGGTATGACAAGTTTTCATCCTAATTTTTTATGAAAACTTATCCTTATTGATCAACTGATTTTTTTAGGTTCTGGCCTTATAAGTCAGATTTTGTATTAGCTGATTTATTGGTATGACTACCAGTAATGTTTTCTCTTGAACACAGTCTAATGTCTGAAGCTACCAACTCTTAACATGTCTATTTTGCATTTTGTACACTCCCCAGACCAATGATCTATCTTCTCTGCAGGATGTGGAAGTAACAGGGCAGGAAAATTTTGATACTTATTAACAGCTCTCTATGTTTGTGAAAAACTGTTTGAGCTTTACGTACCTTGTCACTTTAATTATCACAGATGATTAAAACCTGAATAGAATATTCTGCAAGAACTTGAATTTCACATTTGGCAATTAATATTCATATGCCAGCCTAACATGTTCTAAATTTTTTATATTTAGAAGGAATGGATTTTTATTTGATGACTATAGAATTCAAATCATGGAGATCAAGATATAATTTTACTATCCTATTAGATTTTTTAAAATGTATATTTCATATTTTTATTTCAAGTGATTTCCCCCTTTTTCTACTTCAGAAAACAAGGTAAGAAAATCATTCAGAAATATTAAATGTGTTCTTTTTCACTTTTATAAATGAGTTAAAATAGCCTTTTAGAAAGTAAACCTAATTTTTTCTCACCCAAGATCACATTTAGAAGATATTTCCATATAGCCAAAGTATTTTAAAAAGGCAATTCAATTAAAAGGCACACTTAAGCTGAATGGCTGGACCACAGAGTACTCTGACATCAACCTTTGGTGATACAGTCTACAAATCTAAAAGCAAGAGACATTTGACATGCACACACATATACATTTTAGTATTCCCTTCATTCAACAAAGAGCAGGAAGTCAGACCACAGCTCTGTTGTATGAATGACAAGCTAAGAGCATACACCAAACAAAGAGCCATAGTCATTCTCCCAGAACAGTTGGAACCTGTCCACAGAGCAAAGCATACCAGTTATGTTAATAGGAACCACGTCAGCCTGGACTGTTTGGGCTTGCTGCCGCATCTTCTCTTCCGGTGTTGGCAAGGGAAGTGACTTGGTCCAGTTGGTTTGAGTATGAAGGTCAGAGCAGTCATTTGACGTTGGCGTCTTAGGTCTCCTGGTGGAAGTAAGTCTTTCCTCTTCTGATGAAGAGATAGAACACTGCAGGGGAAAAAAGTGAGAGGAAGCCATAGAGTGTAATTGCTGGCAGAAACATTTAAAAATACATTAAAAAAAAATTAAACTGAAGCAAGCCAGAAAAAAAAAAAAAAAGGGTCACATTTAGGAATAAGAAGCAATGGTTCATAAGGGAACCGCTCATCATCTTGCATGTAACCCATAATATACCTGATTTGCTAAGGCCTTAGTCTCTAAGCCATGAGGACTGGAAAAGGTTTTGCTGACCCACAAAATTTTTTAAGTTCTTCCTGTTTCTTTCTGTATTTACTGTGATCAGAAAGCTTATGGATTTAGTTTAACATTAGAAGCCCAGAGAAACATCATGGGTTTGGCCATCAGTCTCTATTTTTATTTAAAATTTCTTTCCGCTCCAAGTAATTTCTAGCCTCAATCTCATTTCCTTTAGGCTCTGCCCTCAAGTTTGAAAATGATAGAGCTATTGTTGTTCAACTATCTGTGCTGTTTGGAAGTTATTTACATAGAAAAAGAAAAATCAACTGCGAAATTGTTAAATTATCGGAAGCTGACCAAAGCTCTGCTTGGAGCCTATCAGAGTCCCATGAAGACATTTCAAGCAGTGTCTGTTTTGATACACATTAACATCCTAACTGGGGAGCCCTTTTCAATACCTTTCTTTCCTCACATCTTAAAATGTGTAAGCAAGAAAGTTGTTTTGGCAAGCATTTCATGATGAACTTCACCATGGCTCCAGCAGCTAGTTCTACGACAAATGCCAAGAACTGAAAAAAACTGCCACAGGCTCGTGTGTGCTAAGTCGCTTCAGTCGCGTCTGACTCTGTGACCCTAGGGACTGTAGCCTGCCAGGCTCAACTGTCCATGGGCATTTTCAGGCAAGAATATTGGAATGGGTTGTCATGCCCTCCTCCAGGGATCTTCCCAACCCAGGGATCAAACCTGCTTCTCTTACTTCTCCTGCATTGGAAGGCGGGTTCTTTACCACTAGGACCACCTGGGAAGCCTGCCACAGACTCAGGAACAACATCATTTTGTTGAGGAATGGCAGTTTATAATCTTAATAAACGCCTAAGAACTGCTCTTCAAGTTGAAAGCATTTAAACTACTACCTAAGGCATTAAGACAAATTTTATTTAAAAATGAATGAATAAATAAATAAACATTCCCAAGGAAATACCTGTAAAACTAGCAGCCAAGTCAATTCAACACTCTCAACCACACCCCCTTAAAGGGGTAATTGCTATCCTGACTTCTAACATCCAGCTTCATTTGCCTGTTTTTGGATTTTCTCTAAGGAAAATCATATTGTATTTTCTCTTTTGTGACTTACTTCTTTTGTTTAACACAGTATTTGTGAAGATGTATCTATCTTTCAAAAGCATGTCTTGATACCTTTCCAGATCTAATGCAAGTTTCTAAGAGGACATTAGTAAGACATCTACAGAAATACATTACTTAGATATTCTGAACAGAAGAACACTGCTATCTCTGTTTACTGCTATTGAATTAGCTTTCCTGAAAAAAAATCTGTGTTTATTCTACAACTAATAGCACTTCACATATCTGAGAAAGACTACTCTAGAGCTATGAAAATAGTGTGGTACAGGGATAGAGTCCTAAGCTAAGAATCCAAAGACCTGAGTCTATTCGCTTTATATTTTTCAGTCAAGGGATCCTGAAATTGTTCCTAAACATTGAAGTTTCCTTTGCTGTAAAATAGGGCTGTACTCTCTACCACATCCCACTAAGGGTACTTGTGAACCTAATGACATGATAGCTATGAAAAAGGCATTGTGGAGATAAAAAATATATATATATGAACAGACATCTCAATATATGAGATTTTACATTATTAGTACATAATACATATAAAATGATAACCTACTTTCTTTGCCACCTAAGGAAAATGTGAAATGCTTGTAATTAAAACTGACAAATAAGTATATTCAATTTATTGAGCATGTTATTGACATCTTATTGTGACACTAAATTGCATCATTTCGATTCATGTTTGACCCAACACTGGTTAAAATGATTGCCTCTACCACAGATCTGTGAAAGGCAATTAAGCCTTCCCAGGTGGCTCAGTGGTAAAGAATCCGCCTGCCAATGCAGGAGGCAGAGGACACGTGGGTTCGATTCCCGGTTGGGAAGATCCCCCGGAGGAGGAGATAACAACCTTCAACCGC
Organism: Dama dama; assembly: GCF_033118175.1. Taxonomy (NCBI): domain Eukaryota; kingdom Metazoa; phylum Chordata; class Mammalia; order Artiodactyla; family Cervidae; genus Dama; species Dama dama. The sequence goes on from NC_083706.1 coordinate 31,088,357, forward strand.
AGGAATGTTTGAAAGAATTAAATTAAGTCATGGAGATCAAATCAGTCGATCCTAAAGGAAATCAACCCTGAATATTCATTGGAAGGACTGGTGCTGAAGCTGAAACGCCAATACTTTGGTCACCTGATGCGAAGAGCCGACTCACTGGAAAAACCCTGATGTTGGGAAAGATTGAAGGCAGGAGGAGAAGGGGGCAACAGAGAATGAGACGGTTGGATGGCATCACTGACTCAATGGACATGAGTTCAAGCAACCTTAAGGAGATAGTGAAGGTCAGGAAAGCCTGGCGTGCTGCAGTCCATGGGGTTGCAAAGGGTCAGATACAACTGAGCAACTGAACAACAAAGTCATAACAATGTAAATCCATTATGTCTACCCTTTACGCGGTTGTGACACTCAAAATAGGTTTGATATACAATACTTATTATCTACCCTCACACTGCAGGTCCACAAAACACACACAAATTAAAATTAATTTTATTTGAGAATTTCATGACAGTTTGTGTAAAGTTCACATTCAGCTTCACATGTCTGAAGCTGAATCTCAACTTAGTAAATTATGTTACTCTTTCTGATACATATATACATAGAAATAATTTTTCAGGCAACCTTGAAATATAGTACAGATTTTAAAGGCCATAAGAAGCAAATCTTAACAGGTAAGCTTCAGCTTGATGGAAAATAAATAGCATGGCAACACCCTACCAAAAGGGTTCCCTCTTGCATGTGACGTCTGCCTAGGGAGATGGTGAAGCACTGTTTTACGGTCTGTATTCTGCTCGGTGGGACTCATCAGCCCTGGTAACCTACTTTTCTTTCAGTTGACTGAGACTGTCAGATTTGATAACTCTCACAATGAAACAGATCTTCAGTTCAGCCTCGTTGCCATGGGATGATCACTAGGGATTGCTCCAGTATAACAACTGACAAAGATAATCTGGTTTATAAAGTACTCCCCTCCTTTGTGAGAAAATTTCCCAGACAAGCAGGGCACAGATAAAGTTATATGCAAATGTGACTGTTACACAGGTGCCACAATCTACTAAAGAAAAATAAGGAACCAGGATGGCACATCTTTCAGAATGATCTGACTCCCATTGCTCTCAGTATTTGTAAATACAGCAGGGGCAACAGGAAAAACCTCATCCATCTCAACGGCAGAACACATCACAATTACTCCATTAAGATGGATACTGGAATGCCGTGGATTATTACCTTAGCCTCTTAACTCTTGTCGGCCACCCTCCCCTTCTCCCCATCCCTGCTTTAATAGTCTATTTCTCAACACAGAAGCCCGAGGGATCCTTTCAAAACATGTCAGATCATGCGGCTCCTGTGCAATCTTACTAGAACCTATGAGACCCTACATGACCTGTGAACTGGCCCCTTGCTATCTCTGACCTCATCTCCTACAATCCTATCCCTTTTTTACCCTACTCTAGCCACACCATCTTCCATCCAGTTCCTTGTACTAATCAAGCACACTCCTGCCTCAGGGTCTTTGCACATGATGTTTCCACCATCTGAAATGCTCGTCCTTTAGACATCCTCATGGATAGCACCTTCTTATTCTTCAGGGGCTTAGTCAAGAGTCCCCTTCTTCTTGAGGTCTTACCTGCTAACCTGCCTAAAATTTCAACTCCTCCCCATTATTTCATATCTCCCTTCTCTTCTTTCTTTTTTCTCTTTAGTACATATCACCAGTATACATATATTTTAGCTATTTATCTTGTTTGTCGTGCCCTTGAAAATTAAGTTCCAGGAGACCTTAAATCAGAATGACATAGAGTACAATTTTACAATTTTACCTAAAAAGGAGTCACCATTTAGTGACTGATGTCTCAACACCTTGCCCTAGGTTACAGGCTTTAGAGGAATTGGTACCTCATTTAATCTTTTTTTTTTTTTTTTTTAACCTCATTTAATCTTCATAGCATTAGCCTCACTTTGTAAATATAGAAATGGAGTACAGAAACTTCAGTTGTGGAAACTTGACAAGTGGACAACAGATTAGAACCTACAGCTGGCCTCAAAGCCCTGCTGCTAAATAGTATAAAATAACAACTTGATAATATTTGCAATAAATTACTATGTTTTCTAATCTAAAAATAAAAATATCCATTTATATCTCTGAATAAGAAAAAGATCTTAAAAAAAAAAGAATCTATAGTAAACTCAGCAGTGTGGTATAATGAATGGAACACTTTAAGTATCAGCACACTGGCTCTGTCATTTATCAGCTCTAGTTTTGAGCAATTCAAGCTCCCTGTGTTAAGAACAGAATAACTTAAACAGCATCGCCATGCTTCATGTTAAGGGATCCCTCAGTACAGGGTGAATTTTTTTTTTTTTTAAATATCGAGTTTAAAGTGGACTTGCCTTCAGAACTTAAATGCAGCTTGATTTATAAATGCAGTTTAATTGATCAATAATGTTCATTAATATCTCATATCCTTAATCTGGAAGAAATGGACAGTCACAAATGAAACGTAAGAAACCATGATTTCTTGTGTCAAATTGCTTAATTTACAAAGGGAGATCACCTGCCATACCAGCAGTTGTTTTGTGAATTTTGGATGCTGTTAAGTCCTGCATTTCAGAACTTTGAGGTCCTGTCTGGAAATCAGACAAGTTCCCACCAGATGGATGGTGAGGCCCGAAACATGGTCTGTTTGGCAGACTGCCAAGTTATCAAAAAGTGGGCTTAACTGAAAAACACATTTGCCCAGGCTTTTTTTTTTTTTAATCTGCTATGCTTTTAAAAATTAGAAAGCCTAATTATAGCCAGAGTTAAACTTAGCATTCATTTAGCAATTATTACATAAAAATAGATATAGAACAGATGGAACTATACAGAGCACCACTTAAGAGGAAAGCCACATACATTTCAGTCCTTTTTACAGGACACTGACTCAGTCTATGGTGTTTTTCTCTTCAGAATTAAACCCCTCTTGGGTGGACTCTTTCTGTTTAAAGATTCTAGATAGTTTATAAGGTGCCAACATGTTTGCAGCCTTTTTTGGCTATATGCTTACACCACCTTTAATATACTTAGACACAAGCAATCCTGACTTCATTCTCTTCTCTCCTTATTCTCCTTCGCCCTCCCCTGGGCTCTGGACCCAACAACAAAAGCCAGGGGTAGTGGTTTTGGGGGGAATACACACAGAAACACAGTTTGTGGCCCATCCAGAGCTCCACAAAGGCCAGGAGGTGGGTTCTACATTCACATTATTAAATAATTTCAATTGTTCCTTCTCTCCTATTCAATATATTACCAAAATCCAGCCCCTTCATCATAGGCTCTAAACTTTCTTACCACGTACTGAATTGAAATATTTTGGATTTAAACTATCACATATAAAGTGAACATAAATGTTCAAAATGATAATGTAATTTCTTGCCTTTAATGGCCTTTTATTATAATAAATCATATATACAAAGTATGTAACATAACAATGAATTTTTAAGAACCTATTACCCAACTCATGACTTAAAATATTACCAATAATTGCATCTACCCCATACTGTTTCTTGCTTCCTCGAGGTAACCACTCACCTGAATTCTGCGTTATTTATTATGCCTTTAACTTTTGTTATGTATGTGCATAAATATGTCTAAATTACATGTTTAGACTTGCTTAGTTTGTATGTAGTTACACAGGAATACTTACAAAGATATAAAAGCATATGATTATATGAAGTATTAAATCCAAGTTTATCTTCAAATAAATGCATATTTGAGTCCATAAGATGCCTTCTTTATCAGTCATCATGTCAATGATACTTTGCCATTCTCTTTAGTGTTATTTACTTACCATTATGTTTCTAAGCCATATCCATGTAGTTATGTGAGCTTATGGTTAATCCATTTCACTGAAGCATACATTCCATTCTAATACATTTATTTATCCACTCTTTTACTGATGGACGATGGGTTGAAAAAGATGTTCATCCTATTATCTCAACAAGTTAAACTCCCCTAACCAAGAGAGTGGTTAGCCAGTGAGAGATATAGCTTAAGGCTCAATTCCACATATTCATTGTTGAGGGAAAATGGGCTCTGGAGTCACAGATCTGGGTTTCAATCCTAGTTCACTTTTAGGGGTGAAGGGTGTGTTCACCATCTTGCTTGTGGCGATGGTCTCATGTATGTATAAGTATGTCAAAACATATTAAATTGTGTATTTTAAAGGTGTGTAGTTTATTTAATATAAATTATACCTCAACATGCTCTTTGCAAAGAGAGGGAGAACTCTGTTTCAGGATTTTAAGGCTATGTGATCTTAAGCAAGTAGTATGATTCCTCCAAGACACATGTGACCTGGGTACAAGCTGACTTACGTGGTTGCAGTAACAATTAAGCAGACTCACAGGTAACACCAGCCCAGCCTCTGGCTCCTAAGCTTTTCCATGTGCCAAATGCTTGGCTCTATGCTGAGAATATCAAAATCAATATGATGGGGATGCTGTGTGGCCTCCCACCTCCACCCTGATCTAGAAGGGAAGGCAGATATGAATAGAGCCTCATCCCAGTGTAATGGGATGCGTGGAACAAGAGAAACTGGAACAAGTTGAGAGATGCCCTCACTACTTGAATGCATAAAGGCCTGAAATGACAGACCACAATCTTCTCACCCTGCCTAAAGAGGACAGAGCAACGAATGCCACAGATCTCAGAGCGCGAACACATGGAATCAGCAAAAACTCCTGTTTTCACTGTGTCCTGGAATTACTTACTCAGAGAGACCCAATAAGAAAATAACTGTATCTAGAATCATGTTTTCTAGACAGTTAAGTGACGCAAGGCCAGGGGCTCTGTCTGTATATTGAGACTAAGCAAGACTTAACATGGTTTTTGAAAACAATACCGTGAATAAATGAACAACACCAAACAAGTCAAAGACAGAAGGAAAAGTGACAACAGCAGGCATAATGAGAAGGAACTTGGGTAATTTAGTAATCTTGTCCTATTACTTCAATATGGTGCAATGAAAAGAAATGAAATATAAAGTGAGAAGCCCTTTATATGTCCTCTTGAATACGTTCTGGCTATGTGATCTTGGGAAAGTAATTTAATATATCTGAGTCTCAGTTTCCAGATGGTTAAAATGATAGCAATAATTATTAAAAATACTGACTTTATGGAAGTTCTTGTGAAAATGAGATATAATTTGTGAAAAAGTTTGGAAGTGTTCTACTATTATTATGAAATGAGTACCAGTATAATAACCACTGGTAGTTCTACACACAGATAACCTGTAAAGTCACAACAACTAGAAAGTTTTAGTAATTGCTGAAACTTCTCAAATTTATTGCCTTAGGTAGGAAATTCTATGTTTGTGGAATAAAAGACTTAGAATGATTGAAAGAGTAGCCAAATTTTCATAAAACCAGACACTGTCTACTGAGCTAATTTCTTTGAAGTCTGGTTTGAAAAACCAAGCAGTTTAAAGACATCAGTCACCATTATTTGAGCATATACTGTGCCAGGCACCACGCTTAAGGATTTAAAAACATTAATTCACTTCAGCCTCACAATCATCTTCAAGGTGGGCAAGGCAATCAAGTAATTTATTATCAAAACCAGAATGCCTTTGAGAGTGAAAGGAGTCCTTTTAATAATTACACAGAACAGCAGCCGTAAACCAGGGCTATCCTGAGCAAAACCAGAACATGTGGTTTATGACCCTTCACAGTTCAGGAAACTGAAACTCGCAGAGGGAAGCAATTTGCCAAGGCCACCAACTTCGACAGGTGGGAAAGCTGCTCTAGACCAGTCTCCCAAGCATCATCTTATCCATGCTTCCTTCATGTGCAGTTACAGAGTAAGGCCACTGTCATTTTGTCATCTTAAAATCCCAAAATCCTCCTTCGATTTAAATCTCTCATATCGATAAAGACTAAAACGGAACCTGAGATGATGCCAGTTCAAAGAAAAACAGAGACTAGAAAAGAAAATTTCAGTTTCTATCGATACCATGAAAGCCAACCATTTATTGCCACAATCCCAGTCTAATTTATCTGTCTGGGGAGAAGGGGGGCAAATTTCACGCAAGAGATTAAGTAACTCATAACTGATATCCTTTCGGCTGAGACAATGGGGCCTCTGTGAATGTTTCCCTGATTCAGTGAACATGTCATCAAACATAACCTCCCACAATGGCAGCTGGAGATATGCCCTCTCAACTCACAGGAAGTATCCTGTCATCTGTAACTGAAATTTCCTTCAAATACCTGAATAACCTCTTTGGTAGTACCTGGCACATAATGCAAACTAACAAAACAAAAAACTGTCAAGACTAGAACAATACTAAAGCAACCGCTTACTCTTTGATTTCACAGTTGAATAAAAATGTTATTTTGTGAGATTTCTGAATCCCTTTGCAGACACTATTTCTCAAGCAGCATGTTTACTGTGTAGATGACATATATAACATATACTTGGAAACAGTTCAAGCAATTTCTTTTCTTGCTACTCTACATCACTACTTTGAAAGATATATATGTGGAAATCATCAGCAAAATAACTTTCACTATACCATAAACACAAGTCCTACTTGGGAAATGTTTTGCATTTGGATAATTACTTTGGAATGATGAGCCAGAATAAGTAACCAAAACAGACATCCCCTAAGTTCTCTGTTCTCATTTACATGTCCTTAACTTCTCCCTTATTAGCAACTCTCATCTTAGGAGAGTGCTTTTATCCTAAGCACATAATAGATGCTTAATTATTACCTGTCCCTTCTTCTCCAGAGTTCACTGCTGTCCTCAGCATAGCCTACTTGGAAATACAAAGGGTTTTCCCAGTAGAATTTTCCTTCTAAATTGACTTCTATGTACTCCATGTTTAAAATGACCCCAACTGCTAGAGTGACATTTAAGAACATGATTGCAGTCAGAGGTCTTGGTCTTAACATAGAGACCATAAACTGTTAGCTTGGAGCCCCTCATACAATGACTGGATCCCCATCTGATCTCAAATGCCAACTTCATCATATGCATGCATGCATGCAAAGTTGCATCACTCGTGTCCAACTCTTTGTGACCCTATGGACCATAACCAGCCAGGCCTCTTTGTCCAAGGGATTCTCCAGGTAAGAATACTGGAGTGGGTTGCTATGCCCTCCTCCAGGGCATCTTCCTGACCCAGGGATCAAACCCATGGTCTGTTATGGTCTCCTGCATTGACAGGTGGCTTCTTTACCACTAGCACCACCTGGGAAGCCCTAAAAAGTTAGGTCACCTCCTGGACTTTACATTCTGTCTTTAACATTCTGTCCTACCAGTTTGTATATTCAGGTGCCACACTACAGTGATTCCTGACTCTTTGTGTTTTAATACCTGGTCAGGCTCATTCTCCTTCCCCATTGCTCTTCTAGATTACAGCTTTGCCGGGAGGAACCTTGGACTCAGCCTCTCCAATCCTCTTTCTCCTCCTCCCATCCCCTAAAAGAATTCCACACTAAAACAGAACAAAACTACTCAATTATTTATTGCTACTGTGTTAATTTTTAAAATTAACTTGGGCAGAATTGACAGCTTTTTGATATTGAATCCTCTAATCTAAGAGCATGTTATATCTTTTCATTTATTCAAATCTTAGCTTTGTTCCCATAAAGTATTTTAAAGCTTTTTCATATATAACTTGCTTTTTTAAATTAAAATTTTCCCTACTTTGTTTATTATAGCTATTTTAAATAGATTTTTTCTACTATCTCTTCTAACTTGCATATGTAGATATGAAAGTTATTGATTTCTATACATTAATATTATACCATATGTATATCTATACTATGTTATAGTGACTGCAAATGCCTGTCTTATTCTTTGTCCTAATGAGAATGGCCCATTAAAAATTATGTTGGATTTGGTGACAGGTAGGTACTTTTGTTAAGTTAGAAATATCCACTTGTTCCCATATTATTATTATTTTTTAATCAAGAATGGATGTAAAATTGTATCAAATGTCAATATCTACAGCTTTTATATGATTTTTCCCCTGAAGTATATTAACACGATTAATACATGACTGAATTACCTAATGATGAACATTCTTACATTACTGTGGAAATAAATCCAGGTTGATTTTGAAGTATTCATCTCATAATGAGTTACTAGATTATGTTTCCTGTTATTTTTAATTTCTAATGCCAATATTCATGAGTGAGATTGGCCAGTTTATCTTCTGACTTGTGTAGTCAGGTTTTGGTATCAGTGTTAAAACTAATTTATTATTATTTTTTAATTCTACCTTTTCCTTCTTTTTCTTTGCTCTCAGATAGTTTCAAGCACTGGATTAACCTACTCTTTAAAAACTTTAGTAGATTCTTCTTTGTGAAACTATCTAAGCTTGGTGTTCTTCCTCAATTTGGTTCAATTTTTAAATTTTTTTACTATTTCACTTTTTCCCCAGTTTTATTCAGATATAACTGACATTAATATTGTGAAAGTTTAAGGTCTACAATGTGATGATTTGATGCATATATATTATAAAACAATTACCACAATAGGGTTAGTTAATACCTTCATCAACTCAGTTACTACTTTGGAGGTCAATATGATGTAATTTTTGATATGATTTTTTTTAACATGGAAATTAGTCTGTTAATATTCCCCCTCTAGATGTTCTAAAGTCAGATTTGATACTTTAAATAAATTAGAAAACCAGTTTCAACAGTAGCTATGTCTTCCATCTAACAAAAGATATATATAGTTTTTATTCCTAATCATAAAATCTTCTGTTTGAAAAATGTTAGTGATTTCTGATTAGCTATGCAATAAGAGCTAACTCTTTCACTTGGCATTGCCCGTGTGTAATCTTACTTCAGCCTCCTTCCACCACTACTCCTGTCATCACTCTTGGCGACCTCAGTATCCACTGAGCTGATCCATCTCACACCTGCTCTGATCCTTCACAACTGTACCTTCAGTATGCCTCAGGCATCCACTCTCAGGGACAGGCTCTAGACCTAGTTGCCACATAATACGTGAACTGCAATTCTGGAGTGGTTCGCTAACAGATAATCCTACAGAATTTGCTCAAGGTGTTGAGAAAAAGAAAAGAATCAAGAACGTGCCCAATCATACACACCGAGGAAACCAGATCTGAAAGAGACACGTGCACCCCAATGTTCATCGCAGCACTGTTTATAATAGCCAGGACATGGAAGCAACCTAGATGCCCATCAGCAGACGAATGGATAAGGAAGCTGTGGTACATATACACCATGGAATATTACTCAGCCATTAAAAAGAATTCATTTGAATCAGTTCTAATGAGATGGATGAAACTGGAGCCCATTATACAGAGTGAAGTAAGCCAGAAAGATAAAGACCAATACAGTATGCTAACGCATATATATGGAATTTAGAAAGATGGTAACGATAACCCTATATGCAAAACAGAAAAAGAGACACAGATGTACAGAACAGATTGTAAAGTACACTACAATATTTTTAAGTAATTAGCTTCCAACTAATAAAAATAAATGGAAAAAAAAATAAAAAATAATAATAATAAAAAAAGAATGTGCCCAATGATTTTGACTTAAAAATGGGTAGAAAGAAGTTGAAACTTACTGAGGTGAGGAAAACTATAAAAGAATCAGGTAGGGTTTTTTTTTTTTTTGGAAGAGAGATGTGAGAATCACATTTGAATTTGAATCAGTTTGAGATAGCTGTAGGAGACCTTTAAGTGGAGACGGACAGCAAGCAGATAAACGCATGAGTGTGGACTGGAGCTTAGAAATTTAGACAACTTCCATGCATGGAATTTAAGAGATAAAGTTAAGAGGTACAGAACAGACTTTTGGACTCTGTGGGAGAAGGCGAGGGTGGGATGTTTTGAGAGAACAGCATTGAAACATGTATATTATCAAGGGTGAAACAGATCACCAGCCCAGGTTGGATGCATGAGACGGGTGCTCAGGGCTGGTGCACTGGGAAGACCCAGAGGGATGGGATGGGGAGGGAGGCAGGAGGGGGGATTGGGATGGGGGACACATGTAAATCCATGGCTGATTCATGTCAATGTATGGCAAAAACCACTACAATATTGTAAAGTAATTAGCCTCCAACTAATAAAAATAAATGGAAAAAATTTAAAAAAATCAGAAAAAAAAAGTTAAGAAGTAGTATTATTCTAGGAATTAGGAGACAAACTTCAAGTCTTAGCTCTGCCACTTGCTGTATGCATCACTTGCATCTTCAAGGCATTAATTTCTTTATCTAGAAAGTGGTGAGTGGAAGACTGTTCTCGAAGATCTTCTTGAACAGGCTGTTCATCCTCTGTTCATTTAACTCAATAAATATTTTCACAGGAGAACGGAGCTGGAAGAATCATACTCCCTAATTCAGGCTATATTACAAAGCTACAGAAATCAAAACAATATGGTACTAGCACACACAAAGATAGATCAATGGGTCAGGATGAAAGCCCAGAAATAAACCCCTTTATCTCTTAACATCCTCCCCCTTTCCCTCCCTGATTCCTCACCATTCACACAGCCACTCTTCAGATCTCTAGGTCTTTAGTATGTCATCTGTTACAAGAGCCCTGTAACTATTCTTTTCACACACTACACCCTCTCCCAGCCCCTTCCCCATTTCCTAACTGCCCAAGTAAGAAGTTCTCTTTCAAATATTACCATATGACAAACACTTATTGTAGCATGTAATGTATATAAAACTTCTTATTCTGGTGAGTTCTCCCTACCTGAGAGCTGTAAGTTTCCTGAGGCATGTCTGTACATGCTTAATACCTTATTAATCTTTGCATTTTGTAGTATCAGGCATATGCTATATATATCTATTCACTGGCTGCTGTTTCTTCCCGGAATGTCCTTCTCCAAGACTTCTGCATGGCTAACTCTTTTAATCCCAATCACCTCTTTGCTTGGGAAAAACCTACCCTTTAATTTAAAATTGCAACCTCCGGCTCTATTTTACTCCAGAGCACACATCACTGAAACAGCGTCCTTGCTTGCTTATTCTCAGTGTCTCAGCACCAAATCAAAGCGCTATCAAGACAAGATTTCTTCTGTTTGCTTCATTGTTACATCGCCAGCATCTAAAATATTTCCTAGCACGTGAGAAGCTTAATAACTACTTGCTTTAAAAATGATTATAAGTCTGTGTTTAAAGTAGCGAGGTGATGGACATGTTAATCAGTCTGACTGTGGTGGTCATTTCGCAAAACACATATATCTCAAATTATCACACTTGAACTTATATATAATTTTGTCAATATACTTCAGTAAAGCTGAAAAACAATAAAAACAAAACAAAATCCTTACCATGTAATTCATCTCCTGGTTTTAATTTTTCTTACTCACACCAACAAGAAAAAAATAAGTTTTAAAAATTATAGACCACATCAATTCTGAAATAGCTGCTTTTCCTATTATGCTAAAAGATTTTTTTTGTATAGACCTTCTTCAACTTACAATGGGGTTTTGTCCAAAAAACCCATCATAAGCTGAAAACAAATGTCAAAATGCATATAACTCATTAACCTATCAAACATTACAGCTTTCCCCAGCTTACCTTACACATGCTCAGTTGACTTAACATTAGCCTAAAGTTAGGTGAAATCATCTAATACAAAGCCTATCTTATAATAGAGTGTTGCAAAGACAGTACTGAGAATTCCTTGTGTACTTATCACCAAGTCTTCCCTAATATTGACATATTACATCATCGTGGTACATTTGCCAAAGTGAGATTAACACAGGATAATACTACTAACTGAAAAACAGACTTTATTCTCATTTCACGAGTTTTTCTAACTTAGGTCTTTGTTCTGTTCTGGGAGCCAGTCGAGGATCATGTGTTGAATTTAGAAGCCTTACCTTTGGATCTGTTTCTTCATCCTCATCTTGGTAATCATCACAGAGGGGACTGGAGTTGGCTGCAAAGGTGGGTCCTTGGGAGTAGTACTGAGAACTCCGGTAGCCATCCCGCCGTAACTTATCACATTCTGCAGGGGGAGAGGCCAGGGAGGGGAGAAAGGGCTTTGAGAACCAGGATTTGCTTACTCCTTTTTATTTACCTTTTCTTGTGATATTTTTCTACATACAATAATGATTTAAAATAATAACAAAAATGATGATAAGAAGAACTAAGAGTTAGTAAAGAAGCTACCACACCTTATATGCCACATTAATACACTTCTTTTTTTTTTTTCTTTTTTCTTTTATTTACATGTGTTCCCCATCCCGATACGTTAATACACTTCAAAGAGACTGTTTTACACCTCTCAAAAACTCTCTGAGTCAGGGTAATTACATTACTTTTATTGAAGTATAGTTGATTTACAATGTTGTATTAATTTCTACTGTATAGCAAGTAGACTCAGTTATACATGTATACATTCTTTTTTAACATTCTTTTCCATTATAGTTTATCACAGGATATTGAATATAATTCCCTGTGCTATATAGTCGGTTGCTATTGTTTAGTCACTAAGTCGTGTCTGACTCTTTTGCGACCCCATGGACTGTAGCCTGCCAAGCTTCTCTGTCCATGGAATTTCCCAGGCAAGAATGCTGGAGTGGGTTGCCATTTCATTCTCCAGGGGATCTTCCCCACTCAGAGATCAAATCCAAGTCTGCTGCATTAGCAGGCAGACTCTTTACCGCTGAGCCAGCTGGAAGCCTGTCCATCCTATATGTGATAGTTTGCATCTACTAGTCTCAAACTCCCAATCCTTTCCTCTCCTCCTCCCCTCCTCCTTAGCAACCATAAGTCTATTCTCTGTGAGTCTGCTTCTATTTTGTAAATAAGTTCATTTGTGTCATATTTTAGATTCCACATATAAATGGTATCATGATATGTGTATTTTTCTGATTTACTTCACTTAGTACGATAATCTCTAGGTCTGTTTATGTTGTGGCAAATGGCAATATTTCATTCTTTTACATGACTGAGTAATATTCCATTGTATATATGTACCACATCCTCTTTATCCATTCTTCTGCTGATGGACATTTAGGCTGCTTTGATGGCTATTGTAAACAGTGCTACTATAAAACAGGGATGCATGTATCTTTTCAAATTAAGAGTTTTGTCTGGGTGTATGCTCAGGACTGGGATAGCCAGATGACATGGCAACTCGATTTTTAGTTTTTGAGGAACCTCCATACTGTTTTCCATACGTACTATAATTTTCGACATGTAACAATTGATGATGTGATTCCACATCAAAAAACACAAGCAATTCTCATGTGAGGCTTGCCTTCTAGACTGATCAACTGGAAGTGAGAGATCATGGATTATAATCTCTCATTCTGTTTTTACTTTCAGTTTAATTTGATGCCAAACAGCCTGCAATCACTGTGTGGAGTTTAGCACAAAGCTGGGTGGCAGTCTGAGACGTCATGGAGCAATGACTGGGGCCGTTGGCTGCTCAGAGACTGGGGATTCTCTTCAAGGAGGAACCAGTGCACGGATAACTCCCATCAGTTGAGGGAGAACACAGCAAGGGTTCCAATGATATTTAATGTCCCAGGAGCTCTCCTATGACTTAGACACCTCAGAAAAGCATTTGCCTTGCAAAAGGATTCCCCACAGTGTTGCTTTAAATATCCATCTTGCTAAAGGAAGGTGACAGGTGTTTGGTTTGGGGCAAGTTTCTTCTGTACAACAGTTTTACAAAACCATGCAGCTAATGGCACAGAACTAAAGCAGGGCATCTTCAGAGCTCCCTTTTAACACTAGGATCTAAGCTGCTTCTTCAAAGAGGAGATGAGCAGCTGCTTTAGTGGAAGGATAAAAATAAAAAAATCTTCACTCTCCTGTGTTACCTATCTCATGGTGGGAGCAGAGAGTCAAATGAAAACTACACATCAGACTTTTTTTTAAAACTCCATGGAAATAGTCACAAGGTTCTTTTAGAACACCAAGCTAACTGAAAAATTGTACAGGTAATCATAAGATAGTTAAACACTAATACTTCAGTTACTTATGGGCTGAATAATGTGTGGGCTGGACTGGCAACCCATGCTAACTAACATTGAATAAAAAAAGAAAATTAAAAAAATTTCTGACACCTCAGAGTACATTTGAAAAAATGAGGATTTATAACACTAATTGAACCCTTTTCAGTGAAAAAGACTTCCACATTTTTCTCCAATATTTCACAACTTCTCTACAAAAATAAATAGTACCACCAGATTCTGTTCTCATTCCTACAGGCGTGTTACATAAAGCATGATGACTAGTTTTCAAATGGTGTTCAGTGCAGAGTTCTTGGATTCTGTAAATATTTTACTTTTCAAAATGATTTTAATTATTTCCTCTTGGCTGCGCTGAGTCTTCATGCTGCCTGAGCTTTCCTCTAGTTGCGGGGAGCAGGGACTACTCTCCAGTTGGGGTGCACGGGCATCTCTCGTTGTGGAGCATGGGCTCCAGGGCGCATGGGCCTCAGTCGTTGCGGCTCCCAGGATCTAGAGCATAGGCTCAGTAGTTACAGCGTATAGGCTTAGTGGTTCCATGGTGTGTGGGATCTTCCCAGATCAGGGATCGAATTCGGGTCTCTGGTAGGCAGATTCTTTACCACTGAGCCACCAGGGAAGTCTGATTTTATTTTTTTTATGTTAAAGCTAAAATAAAACATAACACTCAACCCTATAATTCTACATGTCATTAATTTGTATTGCTAAATTAACTTTTCTGTAGTCCTATAAACTGAAGTCTCCTAAGGATTCAGGGTGAATCTTGTAAGATAAACTAATAAAAACCTATTACCACTGTAAGTTACTTATCACATAATTTGGTGCTTTCAAAAATAGTTACCAAACAGAACAAAACACAAAGTTAAGGCCAAGCCCCTTTAAACCAAATCCTTTTCTTATTCAAAAAATAATCCTTTTCACTCTCATTCACTGACCTTAAGATAAGTACAAGTCTTAAATTATAGAATTTTATAGCACTAGAAAAATCGGTTCTCAATATCAGGTACCAAGTAAGAATATGTTTAAAAAAGATTCCTCTGCAAGGGACTGCTAGGCTAGGTCATCTCTAAAGGTGGTATTCATTTTGATATTCTTGGCAATAATATTAAAAACATCCAAAATGTTAACATCAAAAAAGACAACAAATCACAAGAGTTGGCAAGAATGTGGAGAAAAAGGAACCGCAGTACTGTTGGTGGAAATGTACATTGACGCAGCCACTATGGAAAACAGTATGGAGGTTCCTCAAAAAATTAAAAACAGAACTATCATACAATTCAGCAATTCTACTTCTGGGTATTTATCTGAAGAAAATAAAACAGTAACTCAAGAAGATATATGTACTCCAATGTTCATTCACACACACACACAGAGGAATATTACCCGGCCATAAAAAAGAATGAAATCTTGCCATTTACAATAGCATGAATGGACCTAGAAGGTATTATGCAAAGTGAAATAAATCAGACAAAGACAAATACCATACAATTTCACTTACATGTGAAATTTAAAAAACAAAACAAACAAATTGGAAACAAAGATACAGAGAGAAAGTGGGTGGTTGCCAGATGGCAGGGGGCATGGGGTTGGGCATAATAGGTGAAGGGGGTTAAGATGTACAAAATTCTAGTTATAAAATACATAAGTCATAGGGATGTAATATACACCCTTATATAGAACATAGTTGATAATACCATAATAATTTTGTATGGTGACAGATGTTACCAGACTTACCATGATCATTTTGCAATGTATTTAAATATCAAATCAGTAAGTTATACACCTGAAACTGTACTGTACATCAATTATACTTCAAAACTTTTTAATTAAAAGGAAATTAAAAATAGCCAAATGACATACCTTTTAAAGCTTATAAAACCAAAATACTGCAAAATTGTTATCCATATATTAAAATCATGAAAAGCTGGCAATTGTTAGTATTCCCACTATGTGTCATCTTTCAAGCCTAGTTTAAAGGACAATGTCTTTTCTTTCCATGGTTAAATTTATGTCACAAAAATGTTTAAATAGTGGTATAACAAACTAGCATATCAAATGAACATGGTGCTCATCTAAGATTAAATTAGGCCATATAAATTTATGGCAGATAACCAATTTTTTAATTCTTACCAGATTAACCTAACTCATTAATTAATCTAATTAATTAATAATCTAATTAATCTAATAAACTCATCAAGTTCCACTGTCATTTATCTTCAACTCTAATGGGAAATCTAGGAAAATTTCCTCTTCTCAAGTTGCAGTGGCCCTCAGCTTCTAAAACCTTGGCTTTGTTCATTAAAAACCGAGTTTATTGCCTATGGAGTAAGATCTAAGCGAGTACTGCAATCATGAATAAACAAAGACTTTTCAAACACTAAACTGATGGCAAGGGCAAGGCAAAATATAACTTAAAGCCAGGTTATGCCAGCAACCACAGGCGGGAAACATGATACTAAATGTAATAGAAGCTCTCTCTTTAACACATATGCTTCTTGCAACAGAAATTTAGAGTAAAACCAGGCTATTGTTCTCACAGTACTGTGCAGATAAAGGTGTCACTGTTTATAGTGTCCTCTGGTTTCCCAGCCACAAATTTCCTCCTCCTTCCTTTCCCGTCCAGCTATTTTCTTTAGCACAAGAACAATGGACAAATAACATGGGTGACCAAAGTTTTAAATATAGAAGCAAAAAGTACTGTCATAGGCTTAGAGGGTTACCTAACCATCTTATGAACTTAATACTGTTTTGTCCTCCCAATCTTCACATATTATACTATTTGTTGGATTTTCTGCTTTAATATTTTAGATATGTTGAGGGAGTCTGTGGCAAGAAGATTTAGAGTTATCTTCAAACTCATTTTCTCTACTGGAAATCCTTGATGAATTTCCATGCTCTCTGTTTTGCTCCTAAGTGTAATGAATTAGTGACAATGAGCTGGAGTATAAAGCAGTCACAGACACTTGTAAACCCCAGGGGCTTAACATAACAAGAAGATGCTTTTCTGACTCTGCACAGTCCCCCGGTCCAGGCAGAGGTGGCAGTCACACGGAGATCAGGCTGAAGGAAGATCGCCCTCAGAGAGTGCTCAGACCATCACGCAGCAGCACCGCTGGCTCTGGAAACTTCTGCCAGAAGTAACCAGGCTACTTCCTCTCCTGTTTCCTTGGGCACAAGAAGTCACACGTCCACCTGTACCTTCGGAGGTGAGAAGGAAGGGCAACCTCACCTCATAGGCAAGGGGAAAATCCAACTATTCCAAACCAACTCTAATGACTCCTCCAGAGACAACACTGAATCTAAGACTTCCCAGATCCTTGTCACCCATTCTCCCAACACTTAGTAAATGTTTACTTCCAATCCTTCCTGAATAACATTGAGAAATGTGGGATTTGCAATGAAAAGCTACACTTGCGTGTTTCAGTAACAGAACGTTAACCAGTGGCGGGGGTGGGTGGATGTGGGTGGCATGGCCGTGGGACAGGTCTACAGGGGAGCAGCTGAGTGTCTGTAATTCAGACAAACCAGGTACCACTCACTACCTGTGAGGCCTGGGGGACAGCATCTTAAGCTCCTAGAAACTCAGGTTCCACTTCTAAAGCTGGGCCATTACTTCTTTTGGGAAGCTGTCATGAGAATCGGTCAACAAGTATTTCTGAGAACTCTGCTCTTTCAGGTAAGAGACTAGGTCAGGGTATGTCAGGACTTGGTACAGAACCCTCCCACTTGGCCAGGGCTCAAAAAACACGGTCACTGATGTCAACATTTACCACATAAGCCATAACTACCTCAAATCCTCTCACTTTTAAAAGTCAGTAAGCAAGTCCATAACAAGACCTGCCTGGCTACACAGTTCTTTAAGATTCTATAGTTTGACCAAACTGTTGACTACATCTTGACTAAAACATCATGAGGTTGTATTTCTTTTTCTGCATATGACATTCATACAAGGATCCTCTTACTGTCAGTGGCCTAAACATTTATTTCTAACTCCTCTAACCCAAAAAAGAGCACAAATTTTTGAGTTGATCTAAGTACAAAATTTATAAACCTAATTGGTTTCATGTAACAAGAAGCCTTACACTTAGGAGCATTTTTACACTAAAAGAGTATCAGCCAGATGCCTGGTAAATGTATTCGATGTTTTGTAACTTCTAAAGCAAGGAGAAAAAAGGATCAAGGTTTTTTGATCTAAAAGTATGTGTGCTGGGTTGAACTGTGTCCCCAGAAAAGAAATGCTGTGGTGTTAACCTCCAGTACCTATGACTATGACCTTACTTACAGTCTTTCCAGATGTAAGCATGTTAAAATGAGGTCTTTTGGGTGGGTTCTAACCCAATATGACTGATGTCCTTGTGAGAAGAGGAAACAGAGACCCTGGGACCATTTGAAGACACACTGACACGGAGGAAAGACAGCCAGGTGCAGACAGAGAAAGAGACAGACTGGAGTTATGCCGCTACAAGAGCACACGGGATCACCAGAAACTGGAAGAGGGTGCCCACCAGAGGCTGAAGGGAGCATGGCCCTGCCAACACCCTGACTTTGGACTTCTGGCCTCCAGATTATAAGACAATCAATTTCTATTGTTTTAAGTCACCCAGTTTGTGGCACTTTGTCGTGGCAGCCCAAGGAAATTAACAAAGATGGAACCAGGATATGCTAGGATGTGAAAGATGTTCATAAGGATCTTTGGAGAAATGGGGTGGGGTTCCCTTTGGTAGGAATCTTAGAGCATCATGAAGAAACTGCAACAGGAATTGGGCATCTGGAGTCGGCTGTTTGGCTGCTGAAGAGCTGTGTAACTCTGGGCAAGAAACATCTGTCAGCTTCAGCACCAAGCTCTAAGGTTCCAAGAAAAGTTAGCCTTTGTAGTAGGAAAAGGCAAGATGTAAAAATACTGTCAGCAGACATACAGTAACTGCTGTGTATTACTAATATTAACTTTGATTGAGGGTTCCCTATGAACAAGCCATTGTTCAAAGCACTTTACATACAGTAAATCATTTACTCTCCACAATAGCCTTAAGAGATGGGGATAATATCCACATTTTATGTACAAAAGACCTTGAGACACAAAGAAGCTTGCTCCAGTTGGTGGAGCCAATATTAGACTCCAGGTGCTCGGGCCACAAAGCTGGTGCTCTTTCCTGAGAGTGTCAACTTGCTGATGATGAGAAACTATCCTCCTCCATGTCTCTGGGTTGTTTTTGTCATTTAGTCGCTCAGTCATGTCTGGCTGTTTGTGATCCATGGACTGAAGCCCGCCAGGCTCCTCTCTCCATGGGATTTCCCAGGCAAGAATACTGGAGTGGGTTGCCATTTCCTTTTCTAGGAGATCTTCCCGACCTACGGATTGAATCCATGTCTCCTGCGCTGGCAGATGGATTCTTTACCACTGAGCCATCAGGGAAACCCATATGTCTCTGGACCACACTTAATTATGTATAAAATAACACTGGTCTTTATCTGATAAATCAATAATACACTTCTGGGTTTTAGAAATTAAGAAATTGAACTAGTTTTACTAGAGCTTTTTCCTATACTTAAATTTCCATAAGAACAACAACAACAAAAATATGAGTACAAAATGCAATAAGTATTGTTCGTCTTAAAGAATGTCAGTATTTGGGCTTCCCTGGTGGCTCAGAGGTTTACGCGTCTGCCTGCAATGTGGGAGACCCAAGTTCAATCCCTGGGTTGGGAAGATCCCCTGGAGAATGAAGTGGCAACCCACTCCAGTATTCTTGCCTAGAGAATCCCATGGACGGAGGAGCTCGGTGGGTTACAGTCCATAGGGACGCAAAGAGTCGGAAACGACTGAGCGACTTCACTTCACAGTTAAAGTCAGAGACGGACTCTTAGCTTTTCCTCAAAGGGAAAGCAGGTCTGTAGGTGAAAACACTACCTATCTCATAAATAATGAAAATATTAGCAGACTCAGCATTTTAAGATGAAATGGAAAATCCTTTGATCCCTTCTGAAAATTATTTTATAAATTCTTCAATTTATATTAATTGTACATATTAATATATAATGTATACTACCATCACCAGCTCCCAAACTCTCTTAGAGCTGATGGCATTCAGGGTCTACTGGCTGGCAGTGGCAGCTCCCATGCCTACAGGAACCCAAGTCACTGCACTACTTCATGACAGCTTCCCCCAAATCCTCTGAGGTTTACTTCAAATCCCCTTCTTCACAAAGCCTTTCCCAGTTACTACAACCTTCTGTGTGTGCGTGCACACACGCATCTGCTTAGTCATGTCAGACTCCTTGTGATCCATGGACTGTAGCCCACCAGGCTCCTCTGTCCATGGAATTCTCTAGGCAAGAACAATGGAGGGGGTAACCATTCCCTTCTTCAAGGCATGTTCCTGAGCCAGAGATCGAACCTATGTCTCTTGCGTCTCCTGCATTGGCAGGTGGATTCTTAACCAATGTGACACCTGGGAAGCCCACAGCCTTCCATGCTAGCCTAAAATCTCCAATATTATAAACCACATCGCATACTTCCTTAGATCCTCTGCGGTGCCTCACACAGTATAAAGGTTCAACTAGTGTTTTCAACAAAAGAATAGAGAGAGAGAGAAAAAAAAAGGAGTAAGGAGGATTAAGGAGGTATAGTCGCAATTACTGCCAAAAAGGCAGGGTCTTGGAAGAACAACTCTAAGACAATTCTGTTCCTCGTGTGTCATGACTACAGAGCAAAGCAATCCCGTCCCAGGTTTATCTGTTAAGTCACCACTATTAATATTTATGGAGCATCTACTATCTGCCTATGCTGTTGTAGGTACAGGAGACTGCACAGTGAGCAGAACAAACAAAAATTCCTGTCTTCAGAGAGCTTGGGCTCTAAGAAGATACAGACAACAAACAGGAAAAAGAGCCAACTACACAACAAGAAAGAACAGCCTAAGTGTTAAGAAAAAAATTCAGCAGAGAAGGGTATCGGGAGTGGTGTGGAAGCAGGCCTGCCTGAGTGAAGAAAGGGGGTCCCATCACCCCGAGAAAGAGCTGGAGGGAAGTGACGGGGCTGGGTGAAGAGAAAGGACAGTAGGAGATGGTTAAATATGTAAAGGGCTTGGAGGTTCCTGTAAGGACTTGCTTTTAACCGTGAGGCTGGACGGTAGCCTCTGGAGACTTCTAACAGAGAAGTGACTTGATCTCACCCGCATTTACCCGCTTCTTCCTGCCTACCTTCTTCTCCCAGGCACTAGGACTTAGCTTAACAGTACTCAAATACATGAATTCTGAATAAACCTGTGTGAGGAAAAAGTAAATCACCTAGTGGTGCTAGTAGACACACACTGTGGGGCTTTCCTGGTGGCTCAGTAGTAAAGAATCTGCGGCCAACGTAGGAAACACAGGTTCGATCCCCAGCCGGGAAGATCCCACATGCCGTGGAGCAGCTAAGCCATGCACGACTATTGAGCCTGTGCTCTAGGGCCCGGGATCTGTGACTACTGAAGCCACTCCACAACCCAAGAAGACACCACGATGAGAAGCCGGAGCATTGCAATGAAGAGAAGTCCTTGTTCACTGCAACTCAAGAAAAGCCCGCGCGGCAACATGGCCCAGCACAGCCAATAAATAAATAGTTATTACTTTAAAAAAAGCTACCAGCATTTTACTATCGATTTGTATAACTTGTCATAATTGATTTTTTCATATTTATAATTCCATGAGATAAACATGTGAGTGGAACTTTTCATGAATTTATTATAAAGATGTTGAAATATACTCCAAGAGAATGCTTTTAACTTAAACGGTCACTAACTCTGACTTCTTTAGATGAAAGATGGAAGGAAAAGGAGGAGATGGAGAGAGAAACTAAATGCAAAGTCAGAACAAAAGGGGATTTATCATTTATTCCCTAAGGAAATGAGGTGAAAAGATGAGTGGATGCTAAAAGGGAAAAAAAGGAAAGTTTGCTGAATGTTAGCTTATCTGAGTAAGAAGAAGAAGAAACGATAAAGGAAGTAATATTAAATGAGCACTCTTGTCCTTAAAAAACTAAAAATAGAGTTACCATATGGTCCAGCAATACCACTACTGGGCATATATCCAGAGAAAACTCTAACTGGAAAAGATATAGGCACCCCAATGTTCATAGCAGCACGATTTATATTAGCCAAGACATGGAAGCAACCTAAATGTCCATCCACAGATGGACGGATAAAGAAGATGTGGTATACATACACTCAGAAAAAAAAGATGAAATAATGCCATTTGCAGCAACATGGATGGACCTTAAGATTATCAACCTAAGTGAGTCAGAGAAAGACAAATATCATGTATCACTTTCATATGGAATCCTAAAATATGATACAAAGGAACTTATTTATAAAACCAGAAAGAGATTCATAGACATAGAAAACAAATTTATGGTTACCAAGGGGAAAGGTGCGGGGAAGAGATAAATTAGGAATTTGGAAATTATATGCAAACATTACTATATACATAAAACAGATAAACAATAAGGACCTAGTATATGCTCCATATTTTGTTATATATATATGTGAGAAAAGAAATCTGAAATATATGTAATAAGAAAATACACAAATATAACTGAATCACTTTGCTGTACAACCAAAACTAACACAAAGCTGTAAACCAACTCTACTTCAATAAAAAATAACTTAAACTTTTAAATGGTACAAATGATTTTATTTACAAAACAGAAACAGAAGAAACTTATGGTTACCAAAGGGGATAACGGGGGTGGACGCAAGAGATAAATTAGGAGTTTGGGATTAACAGATATGCACTACTATATATAAAATAGGTAAACCACCAGGACCTATTGTTTAGCAAAGGGAACTATATTCAACATCTTGTAATAATCTATAATGGAAAATAATCTGAAAAATTAATTATAAAATATAATTTAATCACTTTTCTGAAACTAATACTACAAATTAACTGTACTTTAATTTAAAAAAAAAGAAACAAAAAACAAGCACTGCTGCATTAAAAGCCAGAAGGACCAGTTAAAAAAGGCTGTTTTGTCATTTTTCAGGTTGTATGGATGGTGGTGGTTATACAAGTATGAACTGCTAGGTAAGTGTCTAAACATTCAGGTCAAAAGCACAATGCTGATATTTCACAACAGTACGGCATTTTAGACATACCATACTTTAAAATCTGAACGTGGTTTCTAACAGTATTAAATCTTTCATAATCCTCCTCCTATAATTCAAGGTCATTAACAACTGGGAGGACTCCAGTTCCAAAGTTAATTATAAATAATGGCCATGATGTACTGCTTCAGTGAGAATGTCCTGTGATGAACCACAGTCTAAACAACTCTTTTTTTCACATCACTGATTTTTAAAGCCATTACTCCTGACACTTAATAAATGCATTATTTTCTAAACTGAAAGCCCTTGGCCATCATTATTTGATTTGTGTGTAAAATATTTCTGTGTGAACTGAAGGAAAGCAGATATTATACCTGTCTTATGGATTATGAGACACAAATGTTTTACATTTCTGGTAGATCCAGGTTTCCAAACTTCTATCCCAGTTATTTATCCATCAGATTATCAGTGACAAGGCTGAAAGCCAGTTCTTATACTATATCTTTGTCTGGTACCAGAGGACTGAGAACATGGAAGACTACAAACATATATTTAGAAGAAAATCAATAATCAATTCCAGTCCAACAGCTGTATCAGGTCTTATACATCTAAAGATCCTAGTTTGAGCTTTCATTTAACAAGAAACATAGGAAAAGTTTTACTGCAGTCAAATATTATGCTCTGTGAACATTACGGAAGTTATTTTCTTACTGAAAATCAAACCAAAATGCATTTCAAAGTAGGAGGAATATGCCTTCTAGTACATTAATTTATTGTGTCTGGCAATCCTGAAGAGGAAATCATACGGATATTGTAGTTAAGATTCTGCCTTACCAGTCATGTACACTGGATTTTCCAAAATTACATTTGGATTTTCCATAAATTCTTTTCTTCAAAGCAGCTAAGCCCCCTTCAAAGCAGCTAGCTGTACTTTAATTTATTGAAATTGTCTTCAATAATCAATAAATTAGAACATAATTAAGGGACTATAAATGGTCAAAAATTTTTTAAGTTACTCAGTTACTTGCAGCATATCAAGTGAGCTGAAAAGCTATGTTAAATCTTAAAGACACCATGGATTTAATGTAGATACTTCCAATGGATATTGTCCTAGATAATTTGACAGCAATTATAAATAATAGATTCCAAATAAATATGACTTTTTGATTTACTATTACACTAATGATTCATTCTTTTCTTCCCTCTACCCTTACGATTGTTTGTATATAGTTACACAGGAATACTTACAATGATATAAAAGCATATTATTATATATGAAGTATAAAATCCAAATTTATCTTCCAATAAATCCATATTTGAGTCCATAAGATGCCTTCTTTATCAATTATCATGTCAGTGATACTTTGCATCCAAAATACCATAAAGTATGAAAGGAGAATATATGGCTTTAAGGATTAAGCCCAAGTCTCTCTAAAAGTTCCAAAATCTCTCCTCTCTTCATGTCTTAATGGTACATGGACATTATGCACCATTGGACATAATGCTCCAACAGACATAATGCTCCGAAGGACAAAATGCTTCAGGTGCTAGAGTATAATTTATTAACTGTGGGTAAGAAAGAGACGGCCAATCAGAAAATATGCCAACAATCACCCATGTGTCAAGGAAAAGGAAGCTTCCTGGAAGGAGATGAATCAATGCATTCAAGCAACCTTCTGCTAACAGCCAGGGAGATGAGTGGTGGTGGCCAAGATCTTCAACTCTGGCAGGGAGCAGCTGTGTGTTCGAATCTTAGCTCACAATGAGCTAGTCTAACTGAAAGGGGTACAGCTTTCAAGGTGTTTACAATTTGGTTGACTGATTAAACAAGTTCACATGACAATTGATGGAGCACGGGTCCTCCCGATGAAGGTGCATCCGAATCCCCTGGGGACTTGTTAACCACTTGGCTGACCTGAGTGTGTGACTCAGTGGGTCTGCATTGGAGCCTGAAAACTTAACACTTCTACTAAGTTCCTAGGTGATATTCCTGCTGCTGGTCTGGGAGCCACACTACAAGAAAACTGTTCCAGAGGAAAGGAAGTAGCCACAGAAGAGGAGAAACAAAATGAAAGGTGCTTGATGTGAAATCCATGAACCCATTTGGGGCAGGTATAAAGTAAAAGGAAAAGCCTTCCATTTGGAGGAGGTGCTAGATGAGGCTCCCAAAGACCAGAATTTTCCTTATTCCAGGTGAGAAAAGGTAAAAGGCCTGAGGGGAAAAAGAGGGTTTATTTTATCTGTTTCTTTTATTTTGCCATGATGATCCACAGTCACCAATGGAATAACTAGAGAGGAAGATGGGGAACAAAGTATGAAGAAGAATTTAGCTGATAAGAGTATAGAGAGCACTGTGGAAGAAGAAATGATTTATCTGGTATCTATCTTCTTTTCAGGCCACTTCCACCTTTCCCTTGATTCCTGCAGTCGTCTCCACCCAATGTCCTGGGTCACTCCGATTCTTTTACTTCGAACTTTTAACACAGAACCAAATTGAACCACTTAAAAAGTGTGAGTCAGATTAAGTCACTCCTGAGCTCAAACTTCTCTAATGGCTTCCCAGTCCCTGAAAGTAAAAGCCAATGTTCTCCTAAAGGTGCCTAAGTGAAAGTCACTCAGTCGTATCCAACTCTTTGTGACCCCATGGACTATACAGTCCATGGAATTCTCCAGGCCAGAATACTAGAGTGGGTAGCCTTTCCCTTCTCCAGGGCATCTTCCCAAACCAGGGATCGAACCCAGGTCTCCTGTATTGCAGGCGGCTTCTTTACCAGCTGAGCCACAAGGGAAGCCCAAGAATACTGGAGGGAGTAGCCTATTCCTTCTCCAGCGGATCTTCCCGACCCAGGAATCAAACCGGGGTCTCCTGCATTGCAGGTGGATTCTTTACCAACTGAGCTATGGGGGAAGGTGCCTAAGCCACATACGATTTACTCATTGTAGGTGGCCAGGAGTTCATTAAATGAATGAACCTTCTGGGCTTGAAAGGGCCCTGTAATTATGTGACAGGGGGGCTGTCCCTAGCCCTCACCCAGGTACATTTTATCTTTGGCCATATTTTTTATCTTAATTTACCCAAGTCATGTGACCTGCCTATCTGGTACACCAAAGATGTCATCAGTGGTTATTAACCACAACTGACAAGTATGGGTTAGGGCCAGCATAATAAACACAGAACTTAATGGGTGAGGGGCACCTATTATATATATGTCAGTAACTAAAAGGATGAGGGAAGAGCAGGTAGAGAAGATGATGCTCACTGCTCTATTAGGGTTATCTATCCAAGAAAATTTGGTCTCAGTAGAACGTTAGAGACACTGACCAAATCCAACATCACAATACTTATTCCATCACGGGCAACTCTTGTGATTTCTGGTCAGATAGAACAGATGTCACAGGAAAGCTCCCAGAGAGGTTCTGGGAAGGAGTAAGGTGGAAAAGAGGGCTTCCCGTGTGATTGAGACAGTAAAGAATCTGCCTGCAATGCAGGAGACCTGGATTCGATACCTGGGATGGGAAGATCCTCTGGAGAAGGGAAGGGCTACCCACTCCAGTATTCTTGCCTGGAGAATTCCATGGACAGAAGAACCTGGCAGGCTACAGACCATGGGGTCGCAGAGTCAGATATGACTAAGTGACTAATACTTTCACAAGGTAGAGGAGAGATGGTGGAAAAGCTGCCTTTGAAGTAAATGGGTTCCACCAAGGGAGGGGGGAAATGACAAGCAAACTTCTGAAATCATACACCTAATACTTTAGAATAATTCCAAATGACTTCTCATTTCAATCTACTTAGTGTGTTTGGGGAGATAAAGTGGTCAGGACCTGGAAGGTGGAGTACCATGAGAACATTTACCAGTAATTGTATCAGCTCAACAGTCACACAGGAAAAGAATTTGCTGACTAATAATACACTGAAAAGGCACTGAAGAGAGTCTCTTCCCTCCATATCTTGAGACAAGTATCTCCTTCAATGACTAATATTAAACACCAAAGGCAATGTCATTTATGCAAAAGGGCGAAAAGAGGTCATATTGATTGATATTCTCCCTCTATAGTTAATTTCTATTAGAGTGGAATAAAACCGTCCCTAAACACTTAGGGGTTAAATATTAAAATTCACACCGCTGGATAAAACTGTTTGTTAGCTTTATTTTTCACTGCAAACCATGGAAAGAATTATTCCTCAAATGTTATTTGCCATGGCAGAAAACTAGCTTTTAACATTGCTTTTCTTCACATACCCAAAATCATTTAAGGAGACCTGAAGGACGAAATTTGATTTAAATTAAGGCGAAAGCTTTCTCGTACCCATGATAAATGTGAGGGTGCTGTGGGTGTGCAAGTCCTAGTTGAGCACCACCAAAGCACAACCAAATTGGAGGTGATCTCATTTCACTTTAGAATGAAAAAGCCCTATCACTGGCAGCCGTGGAGCATCACCAAGGTTACTCAATATCAAATAACTTGCAAAGTGTCTAAACCAACACCAGGGACTTCAGCTGTATGGGGAATGATAACAAACCTTATCCACAGTGCCTTCAATGTAGCATTTTTATGCTGCACCGGGCGAAAATACAGCAGCCACTCAAGTTACTCAGTTTATCAGGAATTAAACTGGAATTGCTGAAACAGCAGACTGGCCATGGACACAAAAAACCTTTTGTTCAAACCATTCATGGTGCTTTGTTAAGACCTGGATCATTCAAATGACTGTCTTTGTTATTCTCTTTTGTGTGTTGTTGCTATTAAAGGCGACAGTTCTCTTTACTCCCTGAAAAAGCAAAGATTGTTCCTTTTTCCTTTGTTCTTGCATCTGACTTCCCTCACACAGGTTAACTACCTGTTCAGGGTTAACATACCCAGAGTTACTATTATAAAAATTTTTGTGCACCACTGAATCCAACAAGAGAAGTTAAGACACCTATTTGTGTATCATTCCATTCTGTTAATTTTTTATTTTTGTCTTGCACTTCATTTTTCTCAATAGGGAATTTAATCCATTGTTTTCTCATGTTGGGCAACTTTCCCTAAGGACAAAAATTCCAAAGGAAGTGCAATAAAATACTAAACATTAAAAAAAAAAGTCTTTAATAACATTACCATTTGGCTTTGAAAAGTCAACCTAATTACATTCACAAGCACTGAAGGAGTTAGCTCCAAATGAAGTCATCCTTTTCACCAAGGAACTAGCCACACAGTGGGGGCCACATTTCTATCAAGACTCTAATAAATAACATCAGTGTTTTTTTGCTCCATCTCAAAACATGCTTTCTCCAGTTTTCTGTCTGGGAGTTGGAAGTCAAAACCTGATCTCTGCCTGTGCCCGTTCACTGCCTTCTGACTACTGATGGAATATGCTCCCTTTATAATATAATATAATACAATATAATATAATATAATATACTCTCTTTATAATATTTGCAACCTTTCCTCCTCCTGTGGGCTCTTTTGTCTAAAATCATGTTTTAACTGGCTCTAGTTTTTAAAACAAGTAATATTACTACTTTTAGCCAGCAACCACCTCAAAATACTCTTTGCCTTGGCGACATCATTTATTTCTTTTAAAAAAATTACTTATATTATTATTTTTCAGCTTATTAAAATAATTCTTATCTCATGACACCTGGCTTCTTAAATCCACAGACCCCCTGGAAGCCACACTTTTGACAGTCACCAATGGCCACTTCCTGACCAATTCAGCAGCCTTTCTTCTGACCCTGCCTGTCCCTGAGGACCACGACCAGTGCCCCCATCCTGATTTGCTGTCTTCTTCCCCAGTTACTCTTTCCCCAACTGCTCCTTCCCAAGCCCCTAAAATAAGAGCCTCCCAGGCTCAGCCTTCATCACCCTCTCTCTGCACTTTCTCGTCTCCAATCTCCTCGCTCCCGCATCCTCACCAGTTATTCCCTGGCTATGACTGATCTTCCTCGTGAGTTTGAGATGACCATTCCAGGACCTCCACAGACACAACAGTATTTACAGTACCAAGCACTGGGGTCACACAAATGACAAGAAAAGGTCCTGCTCCCAAGGGTCTTGCTGACAGGTGGGGGATAAACATGTGAACACAATTACTAGCAGTTGACCGGAGGGGTGTAAGGTTCTGTGGGCGTGTGTGGAAAACTGGGGAAGGGATGTCTGGGTCTGCCCTGAGGAGTCCAGGAAAGCTCTATGAGAATCCAGGCAGCCACCAGTTGGCCCGCACAAAGGGAACAGGAGTTGGCCAGGTGTGAGCGGTTGTGGTTCAGGAGAGGAAGTGGATTGAGACATGTGTGGATAAATAGAAAGGTCAACACAAGCCAGCATTCCAACGGAAGGACTTTACCCTTATGTGTGAGCACACGAAGACAAGACTTTGGGAGGAGGAATACAGCAGCACAGGGCAGGAAGGGTCATCTGGTAGGTGAGGCTGGACAAATGGGGGAAGATCAGGAAGGTTCTCAGATGCTGCAGAGGTTATGTTTTATTCTGCCAATGGTGGGAAGTTGGTAAAGAATTTTTAATGAGGGGCATGATCAGATTTGTGTTTTAAAGACAACACCCAGGGGCAAGGTGCGGCTCAATGATATCACCATTAACAACCTTGTCAGAGAGTTATTCATACACTTATCTCTGACTGGGTGTAAACTAGGGAAGCAGCCGTGTGGATTCATCTCTGACTCTGCTGCAACTTCCACCCAGCACCTCATCTGCTGGATGCACTTAGCAGTTTTTGTGTCAACACAAACTTAGATGCTAGACAACTCAGGACTTGCATTCAGCTGTAAATCCTACTTTTGTGTCAATAAACCCGTACATATCACCCTTAAGCAGTTACGTACTGAGAGGCCAATCAGAATTTTGGAGCTCAGAAGGGAACCTGGAGATAAAAAAAGTTCTTTTCTGGAGGGAGAAGCCATGTACAAAAATGGGATATGATTTTCCAACACCTTCCAGGCTATAGGCAGCACTAGAATCACAATTCTGGCTGCCTATCTCATTTTTCGGAATAGGTAATAACAGAAGAAGGTGGCAATGCCGCCATGGTCCAGGGAAGATGAGACAATTACACATCCTACTTCTGTGCAATGGCTTTCCCACAATAAAGAACCACTCCTCCCCCAAGCTCTCCATTCTACGTCTATTTTTGTCTAAACTAGAAAACAAGTTAAAATTCTCTATGAATGAGTGTAATTTAATGTTTCTTACTTACAAAAAAAAAAAGATGATAATCTTTCTTTAACCAGTGACGTTTAACAGTCTCCTTTTACACATCAATTTTACCAAAAGATTCTTCAGGAAGAATGTAAGTAATGAGCGAGGCAGAGAGTAAACTGGCTGCAAGTGCTAAATCATTGGTATATTTAGTATTTCTAATCCCTTATCTTTCGTTCCTTTGTCCCTTTTATAACCTGTGTCTTATTACCATGTTTTTTAAGTCCATCAAAGTACTAATGACTTATTATAACCCTAAAAATAAGCACCAAAGCCTATTAGGATGAAACAATGATTACTGATGTTCATTACATATGATGTCTCATGATGAGCCTTCCTTTCTTTATTTCTCTTAAACATGTTTGAATTTTAATGAAATCAAGAATGAGTGAAGAGAGGTTTGCATGTGCAACAGGGAAGCCACCAACTTTAGGCTATTTTGCGTTTCCTAAATTAATTGGCTGAAGAAACTAAGTCTGCCTTGGAGGCTCTGATTTGCAAAGTGAGTTCCATCCCAATGACCTTTCT
Source organism: Dama dama (assembly GCF_033118175.1). Lineage (NCBI taxonomy): Eukaryota > Metazoa > Chordata > Mammalia > Artiodactyla > Cervidae > Dama > Dama dama. The sequence continues at coordinate 31,119,123 of NC_083706.1, forward strand.
GGAAGTTGAGGGCAGCTGAAGAAGCATCAGAGATAGGCCCTTGGGATCTGAGATCAAAACAGGCCAGCATGGGCTGGGCAAGAAACCTGACTTGGAGTTCTTGGCAAAGTTATCTATAAACTGTAAGTGTTAGTCACTCAGTCATGCCCGACTCTTTGTGACCCCATGGAATGCAGCACACCCACCAGGCTCCTCTGTCCATGAGATTTTCCAGGCAAGGATACTGGAGTGGGTTGCCATTTCCTAAGTAGCTATCAATTAATCCCTTAACTTCAATACATCCTGGCTTATCATATACAAAATAAAGTGAAAGTCGCTAGGTCGTGTCCGACTCTTTGTGACCCCATGGACTATACAGCCCATGGAATCCTCCAGGCAAGAATACTGGAGCAGGTAGCCGTTCCCTTTTCCAGGGGATCTTCTCAACCCAGGGATCAAACTCAGATCTCCCACATTACAGGCGAATTCTTTACCAGCTGAGCCACAAGGGAAGCCCAAGAATACTGGAGTGGGTAGCCTATCCCTTCTCCAGTGGATCTTCCTGACCCAGGAATTGAACCGGAGTGTCCTGCATTGCCAGCGGATTCTTTACCAACTGGGCTATCAGGGAAACTCCTAAAAGAAATGGGATTCAAATGCAGATTGATCAACCAGAGGACCAGGGAGGGGCCTTCTGCTCTAGCATCCTGGGTATCTTTCAGAGACTGATGGGAGTGGAAGAAAAGGCATCTTGCTCATGTGGATGAAGTGAACGAGTCTGTGACCGTCACTGTCATCTGATGACATCTGTCCCTTGTTCTCTTCCTCTCTCCGTCCTCCCCAGTGTCTATCTCTGGAGCACAATGGCTGGGAGGGAGAGCGTCAGCTAAATCATGAGAGCATCTGGGAAAGAGGACTGAAAGTTCTTTCTGTATCCCACTGTACTTATATTAAAAGACACTCCTCCTCCACAAACACTTTCTGCTTCCACATTGAGGGACAGGTACTTTGAGATACTATATTGAAATGAGTTGGTTTTATTCCCATGAAAATAGGTATTGGGATCTTTATCTTATAGATAAAAAACAAGTTCAAAATCTTAAAGAGACACACTCAAAATTAAACTCAAATAATATATTCCTAGTACACAACAGAGGCAGGATATAAACCTAAATGTCACCCATGTACTTTTCATGAAACCTGGCCTTTTCCTATTAGAAAGCAAGAACAATAAGAGGTTTCTGGCAGTCAGTCAGATCATACTCTATTTTTTGACGAAAGTAATAGCACCATGGGCTTTCTTAGTGGCTCAGATGGTAAAGAATCTGCCTGCAATGCAGGAGACCCAGGTTCAATCCCTGGGTCAGGAAGATCCCCGGAGAAAGAAATGGCAACCCATTCCAGTATTCTTGCCTGGAGAATTCCATGGACAGAAGAGGCTGGCAGGCTACAGTCCATGGATCACAAAGAATCAGACATGACTGAGCGACTTTCACTTCACTTCACATTCACCAGGGTTAGACAGGTGTCTTCCAGAAAGTCCTGTGAAGAATGCCGCAGGATCCCCAAGAAAAGACTCTACAGCCAAAATCCAGGGACACATGCACCCAACACACACAGATGTCACCACCAAGCCCCCTCATCAAATCCAGAGAGGCCCCCACAGCCTTTCCCAGAACAGACTCATTTGTTCAAGGCTACATGGAACGAGTTGATGGCTTCCTAACAATGAAAGGTTACACAGTGACCTTCAGATAAAGTCTGTGTGTCAGGAACTGTCAGAGAAACCTGGCTGGAACAACTTAGAAACTTTGTCCACAATTTTGAAAAAGGTATACCACTCTTTAATGTCAAACAGGTTGGTTTGTACACACACACACAAACACACACACACACACACACGCACATTCTATTGCTTTAAATCACTTGGTATAAGTAGTCATTTCTTCACAATGTATATCCTCAATTCCTATGTCTCCAGATATAATAAATATAACCTCTGACTCTGAAGTAACACAAGCCAGATCCAACATTCCTCCCTGTGCTCACACTTTTAATTCGGGAGCCACCAAGCATGCTGACCTGCTAATGCGTGTTTTTTCAGGAAAGAGAGCTGTGACTAGACATTTCTGAAATCAACAACAGTTGCTCTGTGAACTAATTCAGGCAGGAGTTACACAGATGCAGTAACCAAACTGCCTACTAAACACACTGTGAGAAAGTATGTTTATCTCTCTCCCAAGTTGAGCTTTTAGGGGATGAGGGCTTGAAATAACATGTTTTCATTACAACCTTTAATAATCTTATAATTGTCAAATGAGGCCTACAAAAGTTCTAAAACTTTTATTGAGTCCAAGCAAGCCTACTCCATCCCTCAATTCCCCCTTTCCCACTGAATTGTGGCTCTTTCAATAAAAGCTAAAACTATCCAGTTCAACATTTAGTTAGATAGAGGTTATTCATTATCACAGCTAACTCTGATGAAGTTCATGAAGGGTTTAAACAACCATGGAGATTGAAAGAGTAGAATTCTTCTAGAAAGTTAGTAAAATTTACTATTCAGTAAAATTCACTATTCATTACTAGCCAGATGTCCTGTTGGGCCTAATATCAAAATACTCTTTTTAAATCTCGGTACATTTTTGTGTTATTATTAGCAATAAATCATTACCTAAGTCTCCAGTAACTAAATACATCAATTAAAAGAAAATAATTTGATCCAAGAGCATGGCCACTAAATTCTATCAAATTCTCAGAGACTAGTCCCCAAGAACAAACACAAAAGATCTCTCTGCATTAGTTGGGCCAGAATGGAAGCTGCCTCCTCGAGGCACTTCACATGCCATTTGACACCATAAAAGCTCATCCTCTCTTCAACAGGGGAATGGGAGAGTGGGGTCTCCCAAGGCTCTTCTGGCAGACCGAACTCTCCTCTACACACCCAGTGTACTTCATACACATCTCCACTATTCTACTGTTCGTTCATTTTAGTCTTGACACCAGACAGCAAGCAGCTCAGCTCTTTAAAGCTGGGGACCCACAATCTTTTGTCCATTCATTTAAAAACTCTTGGCACAGCACAAAATTGATCCTTAAAATACATATTAAGTAGCATCTACATCTACCTTTAGGTACTAATGAAAGCTTAGCTTTTTCATAAAAACATTTTCAGTAAACCTGTGGTCTACTGACCAGTAAGCATTTCTGCATGACTTTAACATAAACCAATATTTACAACACTTACTTATTAATTTCTTGTTGTTTAGTCGTTCAGTCGTGTCCGACTCTTTGTGATCCCATGAACAGCTTCCTCTGTCCATGGGATTCTCCAGGCAAAAGTACTGGAGTGGGTTGCCATTTCCTTCTCCAGAGAATCTTCCTGGCCCAGGGATCGAGCCTGCATCTCCTGCTTGGCAGGTGGATTCTTCACCACTGAGCCACCAGAGAAGCCCTCAAAGGACAGTAGTCCTTCCTTAAAACTGTGAACAAGGTCACAGTAAGAACAGAAGGAGGAACAAAACAGATTACTCATTGTGAATACTGATTTACCTTTCTATATTTTTAATCAAAGAATGCTGAGGTTAAGTTATCTTAGACGAATAATCTTATATAACATCATACTTTAATAGTACCCTATATTCAGAGACTGGATTTTTTCTTTTTAATCTTCACTGATAATAACAAATACTTTGCACTCATGTTGTGTTTATTACATGTTGCTAACATGATGTAGGGGAAGTGGTATGTGAAGGTACATGTGATTAAAAGTAAATAAATGAAAAACAAAAGCACTCAGATATTCTTTCTTGTTTCATCTCTCTCAACCACTGTTCTTCAAGTTATCAATTATCTAAGGCTCATTTAAATCCAGACTTTAAAAGTAGAGCTCTAAGAATTTTCCAAACTTATTAATCTTATTAATAGTAGATCCCTTCAATGAACCATTTCAGGGCACTTAAACAATCACTAAAGCATTTACCTTTTCAAAATAAAACCTGAGTGTAGGCAAAATTTGGTTGATGATATTTCATAGGTATCTACTGAACAGTTCAAAAGAAAATAGTCAGAAAAATCTATATATAGATGTACAGTATCCTAAGGGCAGAAAAGAGAAGCTCTGATTAGGTACTTGAAAATACATGAAAGAGGTCATGAAGCACAATTTCCTGGAGAGTGATCAAAAAACCACTGGGCCTGAATATGCAAACTCACACATACCTTCCTGAAGGTATTTTCTACAGGCCAGACTAGGCAGGGTCTTCAGACCAACAAGAGAAATGTTAACAATGGCACTGCCTCCGGGGTTTGTCCTGGGAACTGTGCCATTTAATATTCTTATTAATTCTTCGGTGGACGAATGTGAACTCTAGGTAGAGAAGCACTTTGTCAAAAGTTACTAAAGACAAATCACTAGGAACTGAAGGGATCGAGAAGAAATTCTGGTTGGATCTAGGCACATCATGAAGCTAACACAGCCAAAGTACATCTCCAAGGCCACACAGAAGAGCCCAACTCACATGATTCTTTCGTCTAAGCTTATAGTCACTAAATATGTAGGTTGTGTGCTGAGTTGCTTCAGTGGTGTCCAATTCTTTGTGACCTCATGGACTGTAGCCCGCCAGGCTCCTCTGTCCATGGGATTCTCTAGGCAAGAATATTGGAGTGGGTTGCCATGCCCTCCTCCAGGAGATCTTCCTGACCTGGGGATCGAGCCCATACCACTAGCATCTCCTGCAGGCAGGTTCTTTATCCCTGGTGGCATTTGAGAAGCCCATATAAGAGGTTACTCAGGCTATATGAAAAATGGAGCCCAGTGATGTCCTCCTTTCTAGATGGTGCAATGCCAACACTGTAAGATACATGATAAAATACATAAAACTGTAAGATACATATGAGATAATCAAAGCATTACACAAGATAAAAGGAAGAAAAAACAGGGCTAGGATTAAAAATGTTTGTACAGTTCTGTCCAGAATATCAAATCTATTGTGACTCTATTGACAGCTATTCTTTCTCTAAGCAGAGATGATCTGCTTTCTCCAACTGCACTACAGCAGTTTTTGGCGCCTCACAAGTATCTTTCACATTGTGATTTGTACTCTAAATATAAGTATAAATTTATCGACAGCTGAGGTCCTGCTGGTGTATTCTGCATTTTGCTAGAAAAATAGATTTCCAACAAATGGTTGTTAAAGGCAGCAGTTAAGAATGTGGGCTCTGCAGCCTGAGATGGTCCAAGTTTAAATCTTGGATCTATCACCGAGTCTGAGATCTCAAGCACATTTCTAAACTTTGTGTCTCCATGTTTTCATCTGTAAAACCTGGCATAGTAATGGTTTGTAGTAGGATTATTGTAAGGATTAAATGAGATACTATGTGCACTAGTTTAGAACAGTACTTCATATATAGTTGAGTGTTAAATGTTAGCTAATAATCAGAGCACATTAATAAATGATTAACTAATGACTGATACACAAGTGAAAACTATAATGAAAATTAGAGGGATCCTCAAGCTGAGGTTTCTTTGAATTAGTAACAGTATTTCTCCAGATGTAAGTCTTTTACAATTAGATAAAATACAGGATATGTCCAGTTAAATTAAATTGCATGTAAGCAACAAGTACTTTTTTAAATATAATTAGACCGCAAATAGCACATGGTAGGAAAAAACTGGTAGAAACAGCATCTGGGAGGATAAGAATGTTGGTTTTTTGTTTTAAGGGAAAGTCTCTAAATCTGAATTGATACTTTCCAACTATGGTATTGGAGAAGACTCCTGAGAGTTCCTTGGACTGCATGGAGGTCAAACCAGTCAATCCTAAAGGAAATCAACCCTGAATATTCATTGAAAGGACTGAGGCTTAAGGTGAAGCTCCAATATTTTGGCCACCTGATGTGAAGAGCTGACTCAGTCAAAAAGACCCTGATACTGGGAAAGACTGAAGGCAAAAGGAGAAGGGGGTGACAGAGGATGAGATGGTCAGATAGCATCACCAATTCAATGGACATGAATTTGAGCAAACTCTGGGAGACAGTAAAGGACAGAGGAGCCTGGCATGCTACATACAGTCTATGGGGTCGCAAAGACTTGGACATGACTTAGTGGCTGAACAACTCTGAATCTTAAAAATCACTTCTTCTTTAAAAATCACTTCTTCCCTTCTTTATCACGTTGAGGATGTCCTCTTTGCCATGCATACACTTTTCTTAACATCAACAAGTTGAGGTAAAAATGAGAATTTTAAACTAGATACAAGTGTCTACTATTCTTGGATTTCCTACGAGCCACAGTGCACTCTGCCCACCTGGGCTAGAAGAAGTACTGCTGGGGTCAGTCCAAATTCTGGTAAATCAAACCACTCTGCATGCCCTCAAAGTATGTATTTAGGTCTCCTTTCCACCCAACTTGAACTAACTGAACAGACCATTGCAAAGTACTAATTTTAACAATTTGCTCTGAATATTTAAACTATGGTCTTAAAAAAGCAGTGGCAAAATTTCCCATATTGGCGGGGGTTTATTTGAGTACTGGTGGTTTAAACATGCTAAGTGCTGCACTCAATATGTCAGCAAATTTGGAAAACTCAGCAGTGGCCACAGGACTGGAAGAGGTCAGTTTTCATTCCAATCCCAAAGAAAGACAATGCTAAAGAATGCTCAAACTACTGCACAATTGCACTCATCTCACAGGCTAGTAAAGTAATGTTCAAAATTCTCCAAGTCAGGCTTCAGCAATATGTGAACTGTGAACTTCCAGATGTTCAAGCTGGTTTTAGAAAAGGCAGAGGAACCAGGGATCAAATTGCCAACATCTGCTGGATCATCGAAAAACCAAGAGAGTTCCAGAAAAACATCTATTTCTGCTTTATTGACTATGCCAAAGTCTTTGACTGTGTGGATCACAATAAACTGTGGAAAATTCTGAAAGAGATGGGAATACCAGACCACCTGACCTGCCTCTTGAGAAACCTGTATGCAGGTCAGGAAGCAACAGTGAGAACTGGACACGGAACAACAGACTGGTTCCAAATAGGAAAAGGAGTACGTCAAGGCTGTATATTGTCACCCTGCTTATTTAACTTATATGCAGGGAACATCATGAGAAACGCTGGGCTGGAAGAAGCACAAGCTGGAACCAAGATTGCCAGGAGAAATATCAATAACCTCAGATATGCAGATGACACCACCTTTATGGCAGAAAGTGAAGAAGAACTAAAGAGCCTCTTGATGAAAGTGAAAGAGGAGAGTGAAAAGGTTGGCTTAAAGCTCAACATTCGGAAAACTAAGATCATGGTACCTGGTCCCATCACTTCATGGCAAACAGATGGGGAAACAGTGGCTGACTTTATTTTTGGGGGCTCCAAAATCACTGCAGATGGTGACTGCAGCCATGAAATTAAAAGACGCTTACTCCTTGGAAGGAAAGTTACGACCAACCTAGGCAGCATATTAAAAAGCAGAGATGTTACTTTGTCAACAAAGGTCCGTCTAGTCAAGGCTATGGTTTTTCCAGTGGTCATGTATGGATGTAAGAGTTGGACTATAAAGAAAGCTGAGCACCAAAGAATTGATGCTTTTGAACTGTGGTGTTGGAGAAGATTCTTGAGAGTCCCTTGGACTGCCAGGAGATCCAACCAGTCCATCGTAAAGGAGATCAGTCCTGAGTGCTCATTGGAAGGACTGATGTTGAAGCTGAAACTCCAATACTTTGGCCACCTGATGCGAAGGGCCGACTCATTTGAGAAGACCTTGAAGCTGGGAAGGATTGAGGGCAGGAGGAGAAGGGGATGACAGAGGATGAGATGGTTGAATGGCATCACTGACTTAATGGACACGAGTTTGAATAAATTCCGGGGTTTGGCGATGGACAGGGATGCCTGGCGTGCTGCTGTTCATGGGGTAGCAAAGAGTCGGACACGACTGAGTGACTGAACTGAACTGAACTGAAAGGGTTCTAACTCTGAGAAGCCTCCTTGAGGATACATTTGCCTATCTAAAAATAGGCAGCTTTCTATAGACACCAGAACATACTTAGCATGTATTAGGTTGTATTTATAACTTATAAAGACACAGCATACTACAGGTTCATTATAGTCTTCTTTTACAAATAGCAACCAAATCTATGTTTTCATTTCTAACAGCCAAGAATGCAAGAACATCAAGCTTGGAGGGTTTTATCTTACCCCTCAGTACTGATTTGAGGTTGAGCTTGGCTTGGCGGTGCAGGTCCTCTACGCAGGGGGGTCTTGTGGTGGGGAGGAACACATTCTCCTGCTGGTGCCATGGAGCAGTGTAGTGGACTGTCCATCGACTCTCCTCATCTAGGTTGGAAACAGCTGTAGAAACAGAGAATACATTCAGGTGTTAAATTAACTACGTTACATCAAGATGGGTTCTGGGTACCTAACACACTCTCAGGTAAGGACCAGCAAGGGAGAAATAGAACAAATTTTGAATTAGATTCAATCTTGGGCCCCAGGGGTCCTTTCCACTGTGTTTTGTGTTTGTTCAGTTAATTGCTTCGCAGCTTTTTAGGCCCTCCTTTTACTCCAAAGTTAGAAAATGATTAACAAAATCAATAAAGACCTCCTGCATCACTCCGTCATGACAAATATCTATTAGTCAACTATACTTATGTCACTACATTAGTAAATGTTAGATTGCAAGACAGAAAACAACTTTTCTACTAAGAACCTGGCACCAATTCTCTACCCTCTAAAGCATTATTTTAAAACATCACTGTTATAAACTCATTTAAATTTTTAAAAACTAAGCATAAACATTCAATGTAATACATTTAAATAGCATAGCTCAATTAGAAATCCATTTGTGCTGAAAAATTTTCTCTGCATTTCCTGCTTTCATGGAATATGTTCATATTCAAATGTTTTTAGAAACTCCAATGCAATTGATTTTTCCCAACATAATCTAATTCCATTGAATTTTTCCAACACAAAAGAGACTGAGGATGTCAGAGGAAGAAATGGTAAGTTAAATCTCTATGATAATTTTCCTTTTACATTTTAGGGCTTAGGATTGCTTTGTCTATTGAATTTTTCCTGACAACACAACCCAAGAAGGCCTACCAATGGATCCCAACATGAAACTGACAACACCATACAAATTCAATAACAATTTTTTAAAACACTTTTTATATAGCCGTCGCTGTAAGCCAACATTGAAGAGACTAGGGAAGTTTGAGAACGACTCTGTGTTGAGGTGTTTACTGAGGGTGACAAGTCTAACACCTGTAAAACCAGCAGATATGACAATTGTGAGTCGGGGGGAATCTTCCCCTAACTGACCCATGCCACAGAGGACACACTGGGCATACGCGTTTCTACAACATAATGTGTCCCTGGAAATGAGACCATAAAGTAGATTCGCAAAATAAAACGAACAGGCATACATGAACTATTGAACCTTTCTATGTGAACATGTTTAAAATTAACTCAATGTACCTAGCAGCACAGCTATAACAACCATTCTAAGATCAAATGAGCTAATATACGGAAAGTCACAGCTTATGAAATAACTCATGAAAAGAATGGTTGTGGCAAGATTAGTACAATTACTTGAAGGGAGTCCCTGACTTTTAGAACCATCGATGAAGAGGAAGGAACTTGGCCTTTCTCAGCACTCCTGGGAACATGAGTCACCCCACAGACCAGGGTGAGGTCAGCCCTCACCCCGTATACCGTCTTCTTTACAGGTACTGAATTCCACAAGCTGGACTTTAAGTAATTCACTTCCTAAATCATCCCACTCTCTCCAGTCATAAGATAAATTAGTACTACGTATGTAATATACAACATGATGAACACAATTAACACTATTGGGTTATATATAAAAGTTGCTAAGAGAGGATGAGATAGTTAGCATCACCAACTCAATGGATAAGAATGTGAACAAACTCCAGGAGATAGTGAAGGACAGAGGAGCCTGGTGTGCTGCAGTCCATGAGGTCACAAAAAGTCGGACATGACTTAGCAACTGAACAACAAGACAGTATATCCTACGAATTCTCACCACAAAGAAAACATTTTTCCTTTTTCTTTTGTATCTATATGAGACTATGAATGTTCACTACACTTACTGTGAGAACCATTTCATGATGTCTGCAAGTCAAATCATTATGCTATTCACCATAAATGGACACAGTGCTGTATGTCAATTATACATCAAAAAACTGGACAAATTTTTTAAAAAATCACCCTACTTTCTCTACAAATTGCCAAATGGAAAAATAAACATTGAGAACTAGACATCAAGTTAAAAACAGAAACGTCCTGTGTACTTTCTGCTTTTAATGTTTACTAAAAGCTGCATGTAAATCAGGCACTTGGCATTTCACAGAACCTCTGTGGAACAAATGTTTTGCATGGTACATAGAACTATCAGTTGTAATCTATAAAATCCAAAGAGCCCTGACTTAGTTCTTGGTTATGATCTGAGAATCTTGCACAGGGTGGAACTCACTGTATGTCCCCAAAGAGTAGCCAGTTAATTATAAGGTTTTGTGCTGGTGCCCATTAATTTCAAAGACTGAATTATCATACTTCGTGGCTGGAAAATAATAAAAATGGAAACTCTTCCCATTCGCCAATTACAAATCAAATCCAAGTGATAGTGTCCATGTAATTGCACATTCAGGCCCACCATACAACTACCAACTGGCTCCTAAGAAAGAACAGTTGTCTCTCCCTGGTGTATTTCCCTCTTGCCAGGGTAGATTTTAATCAGTCCATTCAAAGACAATCTTTGACCAGGTGAGCCGTAGAAATGAACCCCGAGGGCTGTTCATTTGCTTTCTCCAGTTTCTCTTACCAATGCTCCTACCTACATTTATCCAGTTTAAACCCATGGCCCCAAAACTAAAATAAGATAAACCAACAACTATGTAAAACCATGTATAAATAAAAGTTATACTTTCCAAAGAATGAAGAAGCACCTGGATTTAAAGAAATTGAAACCAACTGTAAGTACATAATGAAGCCACACCACAAAAGTTGTGTACTTTACAATGACTGATCAGTCTGTAGACAGAAGCTGTCCTTAAGCTCTTAAATGCCTAACAGAGTGTAGGAGACTTTCAGAGGATCGTGCTCACCAAAAATATGTAATGCATCACACAGGGGCCCTCATATTTAGCCAAAGAATCAAAACACCATACACTGTATATCAAGGCAGACATAAAGTAAATACAAGGACTTTTTTCCCCCTTCTTCAAAGGATTATTATTTTTTTTTTTGAGAAGCCCAACAGAAGTGAATTCACCTAAAATCCCAACCATAAACAAGTCAGTCATGCTTTAAAAAAAAAAAATCACAAAATTCTGCCCTAGAGTTACAAAAGTCTGAGGTATTTGAACTTGGTATAGAAAGGAGTTTAACAAACACCAATTATGCTGTTCTACGCTCTTAATTCCATCACTCGAAAGGAAAGTCATACATAAAACACACACACATACTCACATATAGTGCAGAGAAAAGAAACTACTTACTTTTCTTCTTAAAAAGTTTAATCAAAGACTTGATCTTTGTATTAATGAAGACCACCATTTCCAGGACATCTACATAGGATTTAGAAATTTGAATCCCATTAAAAGCTCAATCCAGCAAGCAGGTGGCAATCAGCATCCTTCTGCTCCAGATTCTAACTTTTTTCCTCTGGTCTTGAATCCTCAGACATCTGCCTGGGCTGATGTAACTTTGAGGTTGAACTTATTGTCAGGCAGTTACAAACCATTAACAGTCCTTGAACCTGAAAGCTCCCACTGAAACCTAATCTTTAAGGCCGAGAGTCACCAGTGACAACGTGTACAGAAAGAAAGAGAAAGCCAATCTCGGTTCTTATTTGCATGAGAGCCACATCTATCTTTCTGCCTTGGAGCTCAACGATTCAGTTTTCTCTCCAACAGATCTGAAGTGCCTCCTCTCTGGAGTCCAGAAAAGCAGTCAGTAGAGATTTTCCTTTATGGAAGTCAAGGTGAAGCAAAGGTGTTCCCCACCTTCACTGGGCCACTAAGAACATCCAGCTCTTTTTACTGGAGCCGACAAGTCTTAGAGCAAGTCTGTTGATTATTTGACTCCCTAGTTAAGTCAGGCATTTGAACTGGTTTAGGGGGGAAAAAGAGCCAAACTATTGTTTCTCCAACCACGCCCCCAGGCTCTGCCTCCCACACCAAAGGAAGGTTTGCAAGCAGTAAAACTTTACAATACAATCTCCAGGGAGCTGTAAATGATGACTTGGTTGTATTTTAGTTGCAAATTAGTACAGCCAGTCTTCTCACCCAGTTTTTTTTTTTTTTTTTCTTGCCAGTGATGAGAAAAGCATCATCATCGTTCCAAAGGGTGATCTTGTTTGCATCTAGCTGCCACAACTCTCTCACCACCCCCATCCCCCAAACCCTTAACTTTTCCCACTCCAAAGGAGAAAACAGATGATAAAGTAGCCTAATCATTTAAATCTGTATTTTAAATTTAAAAACCTAGCCTAAGCTCCAGGTTTTTAAAATTCCACACCAAACACCTCCCCAATGGGAGAGAAGAGGAATAATTTCTAACAAAAATTATCTGAGTTTTTCTCTTCAACGTGAATGTACTGTACTAAGCTACAGTTCTTTTCTCGTGTGCAATTGGCCACAGAGAACTCAGTAAATATAAACAGAGAAGAATCAGAAATGTGGTACAAGCAGGCACTAGAAAAATACACTTAGGGGTAAAGAGAGTGGAACAAAAAGGAAAAGAATACAAATAAAAACACATTATGAAAGGCGACAAAGGAAAAGAATGCGCCTCACAGCTTCTTCACTTCATGGCATAACAGTTTTTGAAACACGTTAGACAGCCTCGTACTTCATAGCTTTGGGCCAGACTTAACAACTGAATGGAAAAATGTAATAACCCTCTAATTCAAAACACTTAGTTTATAACAAAAGCTTTTAGTCAAAGAATAAAATTTATATAAGGGGCTCCCTCTAGGAAAAACTTTGGAATGATTCCTCCTCAAATCATCCCCCCAACACACACACAATCTTATTTTTTAAACAACAAAATTGAAGCAAGCAAAACCCAAACACACATATTATCCTACCACCATACATGTTATCACAGATTTCCAACTTGTGTTCTTTCACCCTATACACTGCTTTATTTAAAAGTAATGACATGACCAGATGGCAAATGAGAAAAGACTGCGAGTGTAAGTTAAATTATATAATTGCTTGAAAAGTGTGCAAAGTTCCCCTTAAGGAGAACACATTAATAAGCAAGAGCTGCCTCTTAGCTCACTATACTCAAAACAAACAGTAGTCGGTTCTAACCAGAAGCACTCCTATCCACGAATTTCTGAGGTTGAACATCCCCATCTGGACTTCCAATTAGAAACAGCACATGGCCTTTCACGTACGCAACAGTGGCATTGGAACATTGATTCACTCATTCAAAGACAAATACTGAACAGGTACTAAGTGCCATTCATTTGAGATCCCTCTTGGAGCTTATGTTACTTGACCATAAACCACAATTATATGGTATGTTAGAACACAGTAAGTGGAATGGGCAAAAGGAAAAGTTGCATAGGATAAAAGGGGCTTGAAAGGAGGAGGGTGGTGGCCAGGTTGTAGTATTAAATAGAGTCAGGGTAGAGCTCATTGGAAAGGTGAGACTTGAGTGAAAACTTGAAGCAGGCAACAGCAATAGAACAAGAATCTGTGCAGTGAATCCAACTGGCTCTCATTTTCAAGAGGGAGAAGGTAAGTTTATTGGGTAGTGAAACAGTTCTAACCCACCAGGACTAGTCAGAGAAGTGCTCTAAGAAATGAACTTTGGTAACAGTAACACATGGAGTAATCTCCTTTCTCATTAATAAAACCGGATATCGAGTGACCACAGTCGTGCAAAGATAATGCCACTGGTTACGCAGTGATCAGGGGCAAGTCTGGGGGTTAAAAAGCAGGCTTCACTCCAGCATCTCACGTGGTGCCCGTGGCAACGAACCCACCTGCCAATGCAGGAGACATAGGAGACACAGGTTCTATCCCTGGATCGGGAAGATCCCCTGGCGAAGGAAATAGCAACCCACTTTGGTATTCTTGCCTGGAAAATCCCACGGACAGAAAAGCCTGGCAGGCCATAGTCCACAGGGTTACAAAGAGTCAGACTCGACTGAGGCAACTTAGCACACACCCCCGCATCCCAGGGCACACCGTCCTCTTGGCATTATTCTGCGCGGCCTCTTAACTCCCTAAGTCCAGAGCTTCTGGAAGGAAACACATAAACTATGGTATTTATTGTGTTAAATATTAGGAAGGGTTTGGAACGCGCTTTTGAATTATAAAGGCTTCCCCAGTGGTTTCCTCATCTCTTACTTTACTATCTGTGTGCTGTGCTGTGCAGAGTCGCTCGGTCGTGTCCGACTCTTTGCGACCCCACGAACTGCAGCCCACCAGTCTCCTCTGCCCATGGGGCTTCTCCAGGCAAGTGGGGATCTTCCCAACCCAGGCAATGAACCCAGGTCTCACGCATTGCAGGCAGATTCTTGACCGTCTGAGCTACCAGGAAAGTCCAAGAACACTGGAGTGGGTAGCCTGTCCCTTCTCCAGGGGATCTTCCCAACCCAGGAATCAAAGCAGGGTCTTCTGCATTTCAGGTGAATTCTCTACCAGTTGAGCTACCAGGGAAGCCCCAATGATTGCTCTAAACCTATCAATTCCAGCTTTGATGCACACATTATCTTTCCTGCTGTTTAAAATTCTATCGCCCATCATTTAAAAAAAATTCTCCATGGTCACCATGAACTTCTAACCAGTACAAACGGTCTTTTTCTCTCTCATCTTTCTAGTTATCTTTTGAATCATATACTACTAGTGATCCAGTTGTGGAGCTGTTTTTCATCAACACTGCAGACCACTGTTTCCTTTCCTACATCTGACTGCTCCTTCTCAGGATTCTGACAAACTCTTAACAAGCTTCCAAGAACCAGGTGTTAAATTTCTGCCCTATGCTATTGGTGGCTCAGAGGGTAAAGCGTCTGCCTGCGATGTGGGAGACCCAAGTTCGATCCCTGGGTCAGGAAGATCCTCTGGAGAAGGAAATGGCAACCCACTCCAGTACTCTTGCCTGAAGAATCCCATGGATGGAGGAGCCTGGTAGGCTACAGTCCATGGGGTCGCAAAGAGTTAGACATGACTGAGTGACTTCACTTTCACACTATTTACTTATTCGCCATTGAAACCTTAATGATTTTGCTGGTGTGAGGTAGGAGTCAGCATATTATGGCTCTTGGGTCAAAGCCAGCTGGCCCCTTTATAAATGGTTTTAAAAAATTAAAAAATAATATCTCATGACGTGAAATTATAAGACTCAGATTTCAATGTCCGACAGTAAAGTTGTGAGGGCACAGCTATGCCCAATGCCTTCATCTATTGTATACTCTGCTCTCAGGCTGCTCACAACTGCAGAGTGGAATCATGTGCCAAAGACTAACACATGCCCGAAAGCTGAATATATTTATTCTCTGAGAGGCTGACTTCTGGATGAAGCCACTGCCTTTAAACAGCCCCCTCAGTCTTCACCTCCATCTGCTGTCTTTCACTGATCTGCCCTCCAGCTCCATCTTAACCACCCTCTACTCAAATCTCACATTATCTCAAGTTGAATGCCTAATTTAAGCCAGTTTCCTTAAATCTGCTGCTTATCAAGAACTTTTTGATAGCTATTAGGGATGAGAGGTAATTTTTCAATGAACCAGACAGGGACATTTAAACACCACCTAAAATGAGAGAACGGAGATCTAGATGCTAATGCTGTCAGAGCTAAGATGAGACTCTGTGTGTCTTGATCCATCTCTAATTAGCACATGCTCAGTTTTGCAAGGGGCTTCCCTGGTGGCTCAGCTGATAAAGAATCCACCTGCAACGCAGGAAACCCCAGTTCGATTCCTGGGTCGAGAAGATCCCCTGAAGAAGGGATAGCCTACCCACTCCAGTATTCCTGGGCTTCCCTGTTAATTCAGATGGTAAAGAATCTGCCTGCAGTGTGGGAGACCTGGGTTAAAGATATCTTAAGTTAGTATGTTCAAGTTAATATATCTTACACAAAAGTCTTTATTTGAGTCCATAACTAATAAAAATATTTAAGACTAAAAATCTTCAGCTTATGCATTCAAGTTAATGTATCTTATACAAAAGATACCTAGAGATCATAAATAAAAATATTTAAGAGTAAGGCATTGTACTCTAAAAATGCTGTCAATATGACAAAGAAAAATACACTCTAATATCACTTGAATAATCCTGGCAGATTATCCTGGTCCAGATTTTTTAAATTCTTTACCACCATTATTACATAAAAATTGCCATCCTTCTAAAATTCCAACAATTCTGCTTAATCTTTCACTGAAATGAAATCTTACTTTTAACCAACATTTAAATTTTTTCTTCTAGGAAGTCATCTGATCATTTCTACAGTTATCCTATTACTTCCCAGGAGCAGCAAAGAGACAGAGGAATATTTTTAGAAGTAATACATATTCTAAACATTTTAATTGTAAATGTGCACTTATGTTCCACCAGTCAGCAAGTTCACATTGAGGATTTATTAGCTGCCTTATGTTAGGCATCTGGGTTAAATGTGAATCCAACATGGGCACTGACTTTCTTAGGAAGGTCATAGTCCAGTGGGGACGGCACACCCAAACAGATAAAAATAATAAAATCATGAGTAAGTACAGGGAGAGAGATAAAGACAATGCTTTTAGCTGAACAGATGACAAAGGGCACGCAGCTCATTTATTTTAAATTAATTTTTTTATAAACTATTTTTTGTGTGTTTGAAAGTGAATGCATTTAGCTTTAGCCCCTATGTTGTGATCTGAAGTTTTAGGTCAGGAAACAACATCACAGTTGTGAAGAATTCAAGCAAATTCAAACATATTTTTAGTTACTGGTAGCCATTTCCTGGGTTTCCCCAATGGCTCAGCGGGTAAAGAGTCCACCTGCAATGCAGGGGACACAGAAGGCATAAATTCAATCCCTGGGTCGGGAAGATCCTCTGGAGAAGGAAATGGCAACCCACTCCTATATTCTTGCCTGGGGAATTCCATGGACAGAGGAGCCTGGCAGGCTATAGTCCAAAGGGTTGCAAAGAGGTGGACACAACCGAGTAATTAAGCAATTAAATGCTACAAAGCATTACATACATTTTACGTGTACAATATTATATTTAAACTTCTGTCCAAACTCCAGCCCACTCACCACCAAAAGTTTAGTTTCTATCACCATATAGTCAACCTTCTTTATCCATATTGCCCTCCCCCACTCCCATCCCTTCTGGTCATCACTACTCTGGTCTCTGCATC
Organism: Dama dama; assembly: GCF_033118175.1. NCBI lineage: Eukaryota > Metazoa > Chordata > Mammalia > Artiodactyla > Cervidae > Dama > Dama dama. The sequence continues at coordinate 31,136,463 of NC_083706.1, forward strand.
TGTGTGTTTATTTGGTCTATTTATCTAGATTCCACATATGACTGAAATTATATGGTATTTGTTTTTCTCCATCTGACTTATTTTTCATAGCGTGATACCCTCAAGGTTTGTCCATATTGTCATCAATGGTAAGATTTCATCTTTTTGTACGGCTGAGTAGTATTCCATCTTATGTGTGTGTGATCTTTATCCAGTCATCTGCTGATGGGCATTTAATGGTGTTTGGAAAACCAGAGAGCCACATGACAAGAATGAAACGAGGCCACTATCTCTCATCACATGCAAAAACCAACTTGAAATGGATCACAGACCTGAATGTAAGAAACCATAAAACTTCCAGAAGAAAACACAGGCAGTATGCCGTTTGACATCAGCCGTAGCAATCACTTTCCGGCTACGCCTCCTCATGACCTCATTTAGAAGACAAACAACTCTTAGGGAACAGAGGTGAAGAGGGGACCTGTTGGAAAAGCCCAGTCCTGGGACACAAGGAGGTCTGCACAGGCCTCGGTGTAAGTTTAGGGGAAATTAACGTGGAGAAGAGTGCCAGAGGAGGTGGAGAGAGAGGTGGGGCCTGACCCTGAAGGGCCTTGCTTGTCATAAGGGGGTGGAGTTCAGTGGGCGGGCTAGGGAGTCTCTGAAGGAGTTTACAAGAGGAAGGTGGACGGCCAGTGTGACGTCGTAAAGGCATCACAGGTGGAGGTGAAGAGTGCGCCCGAGTGGGCCTGACTGGAGGCAGCGAGAGAAGGCACGGGGACCCAGTCCAGCAAATCATGCCAGCGGTGAGGAGGTCAGAACCAGTTCTCACGGAGGGCTGTTTTTCCACAACACCCTTGGTCTTAGCAGCCCATCGTTAACAGCATGTGTTATGTTTCAGGAACCATTATATACTTAATGTATAAAATTTTAAAAATTAGACCTTAGTTATTAATAAATGACCCTGTTACCATTCATGCTTTAACTTGTAGTAAACCTTAAATTATACCCTTATTCTTTTTATTAAGGACCAAAGATTGCATGTGTAAACCTAAAAGCTTAAGAGCAGAGCTGTCTAGGGACTCATAGATAAAGCCTCTGTTCCCCGGGAGTCCTCCCCTCTCCCCATTTACACAAAGCTTCGGGCCCTCTTCAGTGCATTAAATGAAGCTAGGGCATTAAAAGTGTTTATTTTGAATCCAGAACTTTCACAAACTTTGTTTAAAAGTATTTAGTAAAAGGGAACATTTTCAAATAATAAACACAGGAGTTATAAGCAGAAACAAGGCACGATTATGTCACATAATATATACACATATTTTGGTTTTTTTTTTTTTTTTTTTATTAGTTGGAGGCTAATTACTTCACAACATTTCAGTGGGTTTTGTCATACATTGACATGAATCAGCCATGGAGTTACATGTATTCCCCATCCCGATCCCCCCTCCCACCTCCCTCTCTACCCGATTCCTCTGGGTCTTCCCAGTGTAACACACACATTTTGAATTAAACCAAATGAGTCCTGGATCAATTGAAAGTGGACTGTATAATCAATAAAGATCACCATGGTCTTGTTAAGTGGGGAGGGGAGGGGAGGAAAATAAAACTCAGATGTAATGGAGTTCTGGTCAAAGCTCCAGATTCTAAATGATAATATAAGCATGCCTCAAAAGAATTTTAGCGCTTGGAAATAGAAAATATGTTAGCCCAGCCTTATCTATAAATGGTGTTTTTAATGACTGTTGATGTACACTCTTTTTTAAATCAAACATCTGAAATAGAAGACGGTAGCTAACTAATTTAAGTGTACTGATTATCTTTATGCATGGTTAAAATACTTGAAATACAGTGTTTAAATCCACAGACACACCCATTCATTCTTCTGCTTTTCAGACTCATTGGATTGGAAATCATCATAGCAGAAGAGTATCCAATATAAGCCCACAGGCCTGTAGGATAAAATGTACACATTTAGTAGTAAGAGATTTGAGAAATTTATAAAAATAAACTAGTAACATAATCTCCTTAATAAACATTCATAATAATTCTTTAGTAATAGACTTACAGAAAACTTAGGCCTGGCCTCTATTTATTAAGGAACAAAGCTTCCCATATTTCAACTTCTGGAAGTGAGATTTATGTTTCATGTTTTTATAAATACTTTCACATTGAGAGCAATTATATACAGTCTGTAATTCTTGTCTATGAAAATAACAATCATTAGAAGCTGCAAAGCAAATTAATAACACAGACAGATGAATGAACACAATCAGTAAATATATAAATAAGAGTAAATTCAAAAACAGGGCTGTCAAATAAAATACAGAATGCCCAGATAAAGCTGAATTTCAGGTAGATGAAATTTGACAATTAAGGGACTTTTAAAAAATGTACAGTTAAATTCATTTGTTAATACAATTGTAATTTATGATATTAAAAGATAGCCTTAAGTATTTCATACAACAGACAGAAAAACATACTTTATATTATTCAAAACAAATTGAACTGACTATAGGCTCTTGCTATTCGGCATCTAATTGATTAAAAACTGAAAGATGGGTTGGTCAGTTGTTTCCTAAAGAACTGATCTCTTATTTTTCATATCAGGCATTTTTCTTACAAGTTACTACTCTTCATCTCTGTGGTCTAGATTTTAAACATGCACAACTTCTTCTTTGATTTACTTGCCAGTTTTATATGCCATTACAGAAGAGAGGCCAAACATGAGGTCTGTTGGAGCAACCGTACGACACACACATCAGCCTGCCATCTCCCTAACCCAGCAGGCGCTCCTGGGACAACGGTATTACGTGGGCCCCAAGGTGATGAAAAACCAAGTATAAACATCACCCACGGTGAATTCGAGTTAAACATTGTTGGCCAATTACATTTTCCCAGTTTACAGGAAATGCTAGAGCTGGAGGAAAAAATGAAAACGTCACTCAGACTAAAAAGCTTAATGTTTACCTGGTCTGGCCTCTCTGCAATAAATTAATTAAATAAGAACAATAAAGAGAATGTTCCAGATTTAAAAAGCTCGAAGGAACATCACAACCAGATGTATGATCCTGGATAGGAGGCTAGTTTTTGGATAAACCAGATATAAAGAAAACCCTTTTAGACAAAGAGGGAAATTTGAATATGCACTGGGTGTAATCTTACACATTTAACATCTGAATACTGTTACACACACACACATTGTGGAGATGTTGGCCTGGAATGAAAATACTGATATGTGTCTGATGGCAGATGCTCATGAAGAGTTATTTAACTATCCCATGGATCATGTTATTTCACAAAAATGCATTGAAAATCACCAATATCCTAGAACCTCATTGGTACAATAGTCTTTTCTTTCTTCTGCTTCTGAATTAATCTTTAATGATGAATCATATGGCACGCTGAAAACAAGACAAATGGAAATCTGTCTTCTCATCAATATCTGGTTGGGGGAGTGGCTGGGAGTAGAAAGGGAAACCTTGAGAGATGACAATGTATCAATTCTTTAGAAGGAACTTGATCTGGCATCCACTTTGCCAGTTCATTCTCATGCTAGGAAATACCCTTTTCTCTGCACGTGTAGAAGCTAAAGGCTTCAGCTATGGATCCTAGTTAATAATTTAATCTAAAACCACTGGTACCATCTGCTCAGTCAATTTTGGGACGTCTGGTATCACTGTGACTAGTTTAGGCATGTCACAATGTTCATGTGACAAATGTTGAACAAATGAAAGGCAAGGCAGACAGAAAGCACTGCTACAGAAAAAAGAAACCCCCATCCAAAGTCTGAAACACAAAGGGAGCCCTGCTGACTGAGCATTCAAAGTTCCACCCTGCCTGAGGGGACGGGAGGATGCATCTCTCTAATGCAGGGAATGAGACAATCCAGAGGCCGTCCTGAGATGATGGGCTCAAAGTGGGGCAGACAGGGGAGAGCTTTGTGAAGGGAATGGGTCCTGAGACTGGAAACACAGATGTGTAGGGATACAGTAAGGGCAAACTGGAAAAGGGAGATGTCACAGGCAACTAGAAAGTTATAGCTGAAAAGAGCCCTGGAGAACATCCAATCCACTCCATTTATTTTATAAAATAAATGACCTGATCACAGAGCTACCCAGCAGCTGAGTGGATTCTCCATCTCACGCTCCAGACTTTAATACACCCCATATTTCTGCCTGCACTGCAGAGGGCTGATGGGGTGGGGTACCGACCATCTACACTCATTTCTCCCTCCATGCTTCCATGGGGATGCCAGATCCCTGACTTATCCACTTGGCAAGCTCCTATTCATTCCTTAGGGCTTCCCTGGTGGTTCAGAAGTAAAGAATCCACCTGCCAATACAGGAGACATGGGCTCGATCCCTGGGTGGGTAAGATCCTCTGGAGAAGGAAATGGCAACCCACTCCAGTATTCTTGCCTGGGAAATCCCATGGACAGAGGAGCCCGGCAGGCTATAGTTCACGGGATCACAAAAGAGTCGGACATGACTTAGTGACTAAACAACAACAATTCATTTTTTAAATTATAATTCAAACATTAACCATCCTTTAGAAGCATTCCTTAACAGCTTTCCTGTTTCAAAAATTGTGTCATTTTACTTGAAGGATAATTTCCTCCAAAGTGAACTATGTCTGACATGCAGAAAGAGAACAAATAATTTCATGAACTATAAGCCTTTATACTTAGATCAATTATGTGCCACATGCTTTTTAGTCCTAATCCATTCACCTGAGTGTCCTGATTCATCAAATTCATTTTATTCAGCCTGTATCAGATATATAAAAGCTCATTTCAGGAGGGAAATTATGAGTAGAGTGATATAACAACCAGTTCAACTGTAAAGTTAACACTTTACCTTTCCCAATATAGTCATTTGAAACATATTTTCTGGATGTATATAAAGGGGCTAGCACATCTTAGAGAGTAATTCTCAGTCACTTGGAAATTAAGATGTATTTTCTGACAAGGACCTACTGTATAGCACAGGAACTTTGCTCAATGTTATGTGGCAGCTTGGATGCTAGTTGGGGGAAGAATGGATACCTGTATACGTGTGGTCAGTCCTTTTGCTATCCACCTGAGACTATCATAGTGTGCTAACTGGCTATAGCCCTACACAAAATAAAAAGTTTAATAAAAAAAAAAGATATATTTTTCTGGGCTATTAAAATTCAACATAGTTAAATCCTTTTATAACAAAAATAATTTACAGGGAAATAAATTTTTAAATTTGAAAAGAAAAATCAACACAAACTTTCTTCTAAATCTTCAACGAAGAAAAAAATAAACCTCATTATAGAATGAAAAGCCAACATATAATGTGATGATCTTGGAAATATAAGAGAGTCAGGTGATTAGCTAAGGCGCTTTATAGTTTGGGCTCTCTCGTATTTTTAAAACTGGATGATATTAAGGACCTGCTTGATTGGTAGTGTTACAAAACTAACAAAGAACCTACATTTGAGAAAAATTTTCTACCTAGAAAAAAACTGAGAGCAAAGGACACTTCCTAGTCAGGACTACCAGGGGAAAACTGTCAAAATCAAGTAGAAGATTGCCACCTACAGGGGGACGCTGTCCACTCACTGAGACACTGAGAGGAAAGGATTTCTGCTGCTGTCTCTCAACAAAAAAGCTTGGGGAAAAGGTCTCTGGTTTAAAACACCCCCTTTTAAGGTCATGTCTCAAGAGTGCTCTCATCTTCTTCCACCAAAGAAAGACCATACTCCATAATTTCCATGCCCTTTCTAAGCCTCAATTTAAATGAAGTTGATCTCATGTCTCCAAGAAGATTTGTGAATATTCCTAAACTCCCTAGTGTCTGCAACCAAGCCCAGATTAAGGAAGCACTCCTATGTTAGAGAAGGCATTTCTGAATCAGTAAGGGAGAAGCTACATGACATGTGAATAACTGGGACTAAGAAAAAAAGAAGTCCACATCAATTTACAACCAAAAGGTAAAATTTTATAACAAAGGAATCCAAAGGAGTGTTTTCCATTTGGAGAGAAGACGATTTGAAGCCATACTGTCTGTGAATACAAAACCATACATCATTTAGTTTTAAATGAATGAGGGAAAATCAGATTCTTCACTGCCTATGTTCTTCCCAAGTAATCATAGATAAGTATGAAGAGTTAGAGAAAAGAATTACTTGAGCTTATTATTTTGCAAGCAATGGGACAATCCTATGAACTGTTTAGCTTTTCTTCTACTTCCTGTGATTTCTTATATTGTTTCACATATGGTTAAGATGAAGGCTACAATTAATAATCTGGTGTGATCAACTACTTTTGTTAAGAGGCCAGCTGGTTCACATGCAAAATGATAATCAGACAAATTAAGACAGACTGCTTTGGTTTGCTGATGAACTGACAGCAATACTTCTAGTTAAATGTCTCCAACTGTATCTGGTTTTCCAGTAATGGTAAAAGTTGATTCAAGTAAGGATAATATTTATCTGATTCGTGTTAGGTTTTATTTTTTTTAAAAATTACACTGCCCTAAACCACTGAATAAACAGCAGCAGAATTCTTCGAAGAAACCATAGCTCCCCATTAACCATAAGTGCTACAATGATTTTATAATCATGCTAGAGCTATCCCATCAGGAGCAAAGTCAGCCTGGCATAAAAAGACATTCAGGCTTAGTCTAGAGACTACAGAATGTTTACTGAAGTCAGGCAGTCACAGACTTCTGACATGAATGAAACCTTTCTATAAACTCGATTCTTCATATATCGCCACTGATTTTTTCAATTCAGTGATAAATGTTAAATATATGTTAGCTGCTCAGTTGTGTCTGACTCTTTATGATCCCATGGACTGTAGCCCACCAGGCTACTCTGTCAATATTCTCTAGGCAAGAATACTGGAGTGGGTTGCCATTTCCTTCTCTAGGGGATCTTCCCAACCCAGGGATTGAACCTGGGTCTCCTGCATTGCAGGCAGATTCTTCACCATCTAAGCCACCAGAGAAGCCCAAAAGTTAAATACAACAAATGACAGCAAGAGGCAAGAATAAAAACACTGATTATTGTAGAGATACAGATATCCAGTGTCTCTAGATTCTAATAATCTATTATTTCCAAAGCAAGGATTTCATGATGTAGACTTCTGAACTGACACTGTGGAAGTGTTTCCATGCTTGTGGGCATTCAGTGGTGCTCAAAGAGTATAAAACTGCAGACAGCTGGAAGGGAAGGGAGGTGACTGCTGTGCCCACATATTAGGCCCACAAAGAATCTGAGAAAAATCAATGATAATCAAAGCAGTAATGCTACTACTAGGTAATAGCTGACCACTGGTTTTGTGGGGAAAAAAAAAAAAAAAGATATTTATTAGCTCCTTTGCATCAGCATCATGACAGTTCAAAATAGAAAGCAGAAAAAAATTAAATTTTTCATATCTTAGCAAATATAATAATATTAGAAAGGATTATGGTCAACAATCTTATGTGCCTAACAATATTTTTAATATGCAGCCAAAAACATGAAGCCTGAAAATATAAAGACAGGTCGGGATATTTCATAATTTGGTCTACTGCTTAGAGTGTGTGTGCATGTAAGAGTGCATTGCATGCTTTTTTCACTAAAGAAAAAAGATAAAGTCATTAAAGGAATTTGGTAATGAACACATGGGCAATCACTGTTTTCCTCAACCAGAATTATTTGGGGAGAAAATAAAACAGTTAAGTTCTTACAATCCAAATAGTTGTCCCAAATCTCTCTCAAGTTACACATCAATTCTCTGAAGGCTCAGCTCCATCCATTTTTATCACTTCATCTGAAACACCTATCTCTCATATGAATGGCAGCCCACACATATCATTCTATGATAAAACAAGTTCAAATGAAGCTGCCACAATCAAATCTAATTAGCAAATTGCATTTAATTAAGTATACATTTAGGCTATCGAGGGTGGTCCTAAAATAACTGTACTTTTCAATACTTGCCTTGATGTTCATGTACAATCACCTTCACCTTGACTTGAATTTAATTATTTTATTATAACTGCGTTCCGAGGAGAAGTACCAATTGCACCCAGCAATAGTGGAACCAACCACAGACTCCAGACAATATATTATATTCATTATCAATTAAGCCCCTGAGCATCTCTGGGGAGCTGGTTTTAGTAGGACACTCCATGTTGAAATAAGATAAAATTCACTTCTTCGCTCAGGAGCCTCCCCCTACCTCTTGTCAATACAATCACAGCCGCCCATCAACAAGGATAACTCTATATTCTGAACTTTCTAGCTTCACTCAAATTGTTTAATGTCAACACTCCCCTCCCCGCCAAAGGGCCTCTTCTTTCTGCAGCTGCTGCATGCCACAAATAGCTTCTTGTATAATTTGACTTAGAATGCACCCTAAACTAAACATGTTGAATGGCAACGTGAATGCTTCATTCAGAGAGTGCTAAAATGTGTAGAATGTCCTAAAAACATCGCAGTGGCAAAGGGATTCGTTTGGTAGTCTTGGGGCAGAGGACTGCTTTCAGCCGTAAACAGCAAATTCTCCTCAGTTCTGTGTAGCCAGCTTCGGAAGATTCAGATGGTGATCAAAGAAGGATGAACTAATTCCCCTCAGCTTGCCCTGTCTACAAGGGCTTTCTCTAATGTTGCCTCCATTCCACATAACAAATACATTCCTTCTCACTTTCCTAAGTAAATGTACTTACTCTCAATCTATTCACGCTCCAGCATCAGTTATCCATTCTTGGGTTAATTCAAATGGTTTAAGTTGTTTAACTTAATGTTCTGTGTATGCTGGGCTTCCCTTGTGGCTTAGCTGGTAAAGGGTCCACTTGCAATGCAGGAGACCTGGGTTCGATCCCTGAGTTGGGAAGATCCCCTGGAGAAGGGAATGGCTACCCACTCCAGTATTCTGGCCTGGAGAATTCCATGGACTGTATAGTCCTCGGGGTCGCAAAGAGTCGGACACGACTGAGCTACTTTCACTTTCTGTGTATGCTACACATGGCAAGACTCCCTCTGCCATTTTTGTAAGGTCCTAGGAGGCTGAGACGAAATCCCTACAGATCTCTTTGCACAGGGCCAACCTTGATGCCAGGCAAAGCCAGATGCTTGGGAACTTGATACAATGTGACAACACATAATATTCATGTGAAGTGAAATGAAGTGAAAGTGAAAGTCACTCAGTTGCGTCCAACTCCTTGCGACCCCATGAACAATACAGTCCATGGAATTCTCTAGGCCAGAATACTGGAGTGGGTTGCATTTTCCTTCTCCAGGGGATCTTCCCAACCCAGGGATTGAACCCAGGTCTCCTACATTGCAGGCAGATTCTTTACCAGCTGAGCCACAAGGGAACATCCATGGGCACATTTAAAAAGGCGTAGTGGGGGGGTGGGGTGGGGGGGTGGTTAATCACTCATCTTTACCAAACAGGTGAGGGAGGGAAAGAGCCTGGAGAATTTTAAAAGCATTTGTCTATAGGGCCATAATTGTCTAAACTCAGAAAATTTCCCTTTAAAGGTAGCTTGTAAATAAATACTAAACAAAAACTGCCACACACATGATGGTCACTTTCACCTCATTTATACAAGTCATTTTTTGAAATGCTTCCCAGTGTGCTGACGTTGGAATTTATCTTCTTCAAGTGTGTGTGTGTCTGTGTGTATGCCCATGCACTTAGTCGCTCAGTCGTGTCAGACTATTTGTGGCTCCATGGACTGTAGCCCACCAGGCTCCCCTGTCCATGGAGTTCTCCAGGCAAGAAGACGAGTGGGTAGCCATTTCCTTCTCCAGGGGATCTTCCCTGGAGAAGGAATGAACCTGGGTTTCTGCATTGCAGGAAGATTCTTTACTGTCTGAGCCACCAGTGTGTACTGGCAACCAAATGACTGCTGGAGCTGATGGACAGAAGGAGAGGAGTTAAAGGAGAAAGCTCCCATTATTCACGCGTGGAGATCTGGACCCTGCTTCCACGACACTACTTCTCTGCTTTTGCACAGTTATTTGTTTAGTGACCGTATGTCCCACTAGACACAGGATCTAGTCTGTAGAAGAGGCCGTGGCTCAGTGGGTCTGCAGGGCCGAGGTGTCAGGCCGCAGATCTGATACACAGTAGGTATGCAATCAATATTATTTTATTAAAGGAATGAGTTACAGGAAGAACAGAAACAGTTCAAACACAGCTCTAGAGAATTTAGCTTTATTCTATGGCATTAAAAAATAATTAATGCTAAAGTATCAGTATCGACAGAGAGCTTTAAACAAGACACAAAAGTTCACTTTAAAAACCACTTTACTCCTTTCCAACCCAGTCTCCTTTATTACAGACACTATATACCAAGCACTACTCTAGGCACCAGGGACACCAACACGAAGGAAAAAAGTTTTGTTTTTTTTTTAAACAAAGTCTTCCTTGATCCTTTCTCTCCCTTTTACCCCAAGAGTGGATAATCCACTCCTTTTTGGTTTATCTGTTCCATCACTGTGCTCATCTGTCTCCCCTATTAGGACTTTCTCTCCTTGAGGACAGGAATTAGGCTTTTATTGGCTTTGGAGATGCCAGTAAGTTTGGTGATTGTGAGGAATTCTATCGAACAGAAGACAGATATATGAAAATGATAATAAGACACATTTTAAAACAGAGGGCAACCTCTAAAGGAAGCCAGGAGGAAATGATATCAGGGCAACCATGACAAGGCAAGATGACATGTGTGCTAGACCTTGATGGGCTTGCTACATAGAGAAGGATATGAAACACATTCCAACCAGACAAACGAGCGATAGCAGAGGCATAAAGACGAGAGGGACGCATCTGTATGCTGGGAAGGAGTCACATGGACGGCAGATGGTGGCGGCCCCAGTCAATCCCCCTTGCAGACTGTGCCGCACGTGAGTATCTGGGAGCTGGAAACCACATTTCCCAGACTCGTGCACACCTGAGCCTCTTGGTTTGAAAAACCGCTGTCCCTTAGCTTGACTGAGGACTTGAGTCCACACGCCTGGGGCTTCAGCTAGTTCTGGGGCGAAGTCTGGCTGTTGAGGCATTTTGGTTGGAGTGGTAGCTGCAGCCTCAGCGCCCGGTACCTACTTTGGTGGGGATGGTAGGCGGGATGGGGGGCCCTCACTCTGCAGGTAAGGCACGTGGCTGAGGCAGTGTGGTCTTGGAGTCCAAACCTGGGTGCCAGCTTTCTGCCTGCAGCAGAGGTTAATGGCTCCCTTGGTAAGCTAGTTCTGAGCTGGTTTCTTGGGAATCGTTCCTGGGAGTTCAGCTTGAATCTGTTCCCCAAAACTTTCCCATGATCTTTACACCCTGTTGAATCCTCTGTTGCTTACATTTGTTACCTGAACCTGCCTGAGACGAACTGCTGGCCCTGCCGATGACACAGTGGGGCTCCCAGGGGTGGTGATGGGAATATGGCTGGAGGAATCTGGCCTGTTGACTTCATTCGCTTAGTAATGATTGGACATCAAGAGTTTTCATATAAAACAGTGACTTTGTGTTTGAGAAAAATTTTAGAGACATAGAGAAATGAATTGAGAAAGTAGGCACATTCTCTAAAACCAAGGTAAACTAATGTTGATGAAAGAAGGGATAGAAGTAAGTAGTCTGTGCCCCTTATTATGTTCATGACTTCTCCCATGCCTAACTGTTGGCTGTACCCTAATGCTGCCTCCCTCTCTTAAATGCTAATTTACGCCAGGTAGGACACCAGCAATCTGGAGGGTGGGATATAGCTATCCACTGACTCATGTAAGCCTCTAGTCTACCAGTCTCCTTTCAATTTCACACTGTTGAGCAATTCTGAACGACTATTTTAGTTCCTAATACTTCTTACCTTGAACAAACGGTTGTTTTTTTTTCCCTAAGAGTGGCTTTGTGTAAACTGTATGGTTATGGGCTTCCTAGGTGGCATTAGTGGTAGAGAACCTGCCTCCCACTGCAGGAAACATAAGAGACAGGGGTTTGATCCCTGGGTCAGGAAGATCCCCTGGAGGAGGGCATGGCAACCCACTCCAGTATTCTTGCCTGGAGAATCCCACGGACAGAGAGGCCTGGCAGGGGTCCACGGGGTCGTAAAAAGTCAGACACGGCTGAAGTGACTTAGCAGGTATAAACTGTATGGTCACGATCAAAGTCCATAAGTGACGAGCAACAGACATGTGAAAAGATGCTCAACATCACTAATTACTAGAGAAACGCAAACCCAAACCACAACGAGGTATTCTGATCTCACACAGATCAGAATGGCCATCATCGAAAAGTCAACAAATAGTAAATGCTAGAGAGAGTGTGAAGAAAAAGGAACTCTCCTACAATTGTTGGTAGGAATATAAATTGGTACAGCCACGATGGAGAACAGTATGGAGGTTCCTTAAAAAACTAAAAATGGAGTTACTATATAATCCAGCAATCCCACTCCTGGGAATATATCCAGGGAAAACTCGAATCTGAAAAGATACAGGCAATAATAGTCACAGCAGCCCTATTTACAATAGCCAAGACATGGAAGCAACTTAAATGTCCATCTACAGATGAATGGATAAAGAAAAGCTGAAATATTACTCAGCCATAAAAAAAGAACAGATAATGACATTTGCAGCAACATGTATGGACCTAGAGATTATTATACTAAGTGAAGTCACAGAAAGACAAATATCATATGATATTACTTATACAAGGAACCTTAAAAAATGATACAAATGAATGTATCTGCAAGAAAGAGTCAGATTCATAGACTTAGAAAACAAACATGATTACCAAAGGGGATAGTGAGGGGATAGCAGGGATGGGAGGAGAGATAAATTAGGACTGGGGATTAACATATACACACTACTATATATAAAACAGGCAAACCACAAGGACCTACTGTATAGCACAGGGAACTATATATCTTATAATAATCTACACTGGAAAAAATAAAGCAATATCTCATTAAAAAAAAGACCATAAATGAAAAATAACATAGTCTCTGTATTTATTTTAAAATGCTGTCTTTTCCTCAATGTTAATTACATACAACTCTGAAATACTGCATCAATTCTGATAAAGAATACACAGAAAAGCTAGCCACGATCAGTATTTAGGGAAAGAACATCCAATAGTTGAAACAAGACTGCCAACACTTTGTTAAAGCAGCTATGCCGGCCATGCCAGAACACTTCGATTCAAATGGAATCCACTCACTATACTAAGCTAAAAGGCACTACGGAGAGACATTAAGAAGCTTTCAGAATCTCCAGGTGGCCAGAGGATAAGTTTACACACCACACAGCTATTACCATGAAACACTGCTGCTGTTACCACCTGCATCAGTGGCTATGACTGATCACGTACAAAACTGGAAGTCAAGTGTCCACATAAACGAATGCTGGAAGAGAAAGGAACCGGTGCTGCTGGGCTTGCCAGGGGATCCAAACAGCTTACATAGCTACTGCCTACAATTCCGCAGTTTGCCATCCAAATTCAATGAGTCTGGGCGACAAGAGCCTAGGTCACATACCCGCAACTCTAGATAAGAGGGAGTCTGGTAAGTGAAAAAGTTAGCTTAGCTAACATGATAGAAGTCAGGCCAGATAGGAAGCGAGATGGAGCTGAATGAGCCAGCGACAGAACCTGCTACAGGATGTCTGACCAAGTTCTTGAGCAAGAACAATGACTAAGAGGGTCCAAAATCAACTGGAATTTGTCACTTTTTATATCTGTTTTTGATTCAAATCCAGAAATATGGTTATTTACGTCTGAACTTCTTAAATCAGAAGCTGAGAAAGTTGGAGAATTCTTTTACACAAATTGCATCAGTGGCCCACAAGTAGTATTCAACACAGTCACTCACTAAGTACATCAACTGAACACAGCCTCAGATTGGTTTATTTCTATAGATTTCCTTTTTGGGAGAACTTAAAAAACTACAGCAGATTCTTTAAAAGACACACTCAAATTCACATTATATATAAAAATAATGGCAACAGAAGTGAGGATGGAAGGTTCAAAGGAATGATTTTCAAGAAACTGAATATTCCATACATTGTTGCAATCTGACTTCACATATTAAAAGACCAAGTTCAATAAACTCACTTTCCCAATTACCTTATGTAATTAAAACTAGGGGGGAAATGAGCAGAAACAAAACTTAGAAAAGTTTATGTTTGGCCTTAATTCTCTACTATATCATATGTTCTCAGGAAGGAGATGGAATAATCTAGGCAGTGATATAGAAACTCTGACGCACATTCTAAAACATCACTGAAGAGTTAAGCACTCCATAGGTGAGCATTTATTGAGAGAATATAATTTTTCTGAGCACACTGCACAAATGAGGCAAGGAAAAAATGCTTTACTGTGTACATAGTAATTATCTTCAACAGTATTTTTTTCAAGGCATAATTTAGTGGTAATACTAGAAAGTGAATCTTAAAAAAAAATTCTATTCTGCTGTCCAATTTTCCTTTTGATAAAATAAAGACCTCAAAACAGTCTCATCAAGAAACAAATGACAATCAAATGGAATTTCTATGTACCTCATAACTCAAAATATTTACTTCCTCATAAACACCCTGATATTATAATAATAAAAGTGTTAAATATTAATGTTCTTATCCAATTTTTTAAAAATCAGAGAAATGGCATCTTGGATGAAGAAAGTAATTTGCTGCCATCTCCATATATGAATTATTTAATTTTTCAAGGCGAGAGTGACATGTGTACAAGATGTTTGTTTAATCATCGTGATACATAGTCCCTATTGGAAGAGCAGCAGGGAGCAGGGGAACTTTTGAAAATGATCTTTGAAAACAAGTGCAGTGCTATTGTCTGGTACCAGTTTTTCCTCGCACTTCAGAAAGGACACTTCTCTACACACAACCAAGGGTTTCTAACAGGATGTCTGGGGAAGGATCCAGGACACTTACATGGGCTGTATTCCTTATTCCTTCTATTTCAGGATTCAGAGAGGGTTGATTAGCAATGCTTTGCTTCACGTTTATATAAGGAAATGTTCTATCCCTAAAGAAACAGGTCAGAGCCCTCTCTGGCAGAATGAACAGAGAAGAACACAGAGAGATGCTCACCACCCAGTTCTGCAAGGGTTAAGCCATAACTAGCTGCAGTCATTGACCCACAGGGCACCCTGCGAGGAAATTAAGATGGTAATAGAGTGAGGCCCCCATCCCTGGGATTCTCGAGGCAAGAACACTGGAGTGGGTTGCCATTTCCGGGTCGGACACGACTGAAGTGACTTAGCAGCAGCAGAGTGAGGCCCTCTGTGCTTTAGACAAGCAGGTCTCTTAGACAGATGCGTATCTCAGGGAGAATTTAAAAGACCCCGTATCTTTGAGAATTTAAAAGACCCCATATCCCATACACAGAAAAGCACTAAAAATCATTCACTTGAGATATCAGATCTTGGTGATCAGCAGTAACCTCTTACCAAGACTTATGCTTGATTGCACATATTTTCTCACCAAAAATCATACATAAACTGGTTTCCACCCCTGCCTCTTCAGAACAGTTTCCTCAGAGCCACTGAGTGGCTGTCTCCTGGGCTGTAGTCCTCAGTAAGACCCTGAATGACTCATGACTCTTGATGATGGGTGTTTTTCTTTCAGTGGATAAAAGAGCATGAATGAGAAGTTGACCAGTTCTACCTTGAGTTCTAATTTTGGGGACAAGTACATGAGTACCAGATCTCTTTGACCACTGCATGGAGAACAGATTGTGTATGAGCAACAAGAAGTAGGAACTTATTGTCATAAACTAGGCAAGAAATAATGCGGTTTTGAGCTCATGCTGAAAAATGAGAGAAATGTGTGGATTCAAAATATATTTAGGAGGTAGAACAGAAAGGTTAGTTGGATGTGGTACAGAAAGAAAGGGAGAGATCAATGATAATTCCAGAGTTTTTTGTTTGTTTGGTTTGGGGGGGGGTGGTTTTTGCAGAATTTGCCTGGGAGGACGCTAGTGATGCCATTTGTTGAGACAGGGAACTCTGGAGGGGGAATGGTTGAAGGAGAAGGGAGTCAAAACATGCTTCATGGAAACCCTCAAGTGCAAAAGGAAATCTCACATGGGCTATTGCATCGAAGTCTGAAGCTCAGAGGAGAGGGCAGGGTAGGAGATTAATGACAACTTGGAAAACAACAAGGTCCTACTGTACAGCACAGGGGACTATATTCAACATCCTGTGACAAACCATAATGGAAAAGAATACAAAAAAGAATGTACATATATATAACTGGATCATTCTGCTGCATAGCAGAAAGGAACACTACACTGTAAATCAACTATACTTGAATAAAATAAATTAAAAACGAAAACACACCCTTGGAAATGAGCATCAAAAGGTACTTAAAAAGCATGGAATGAGGACGTTTGGGGAAAGGGGTGGGTAGAGAAGAGGAAAGAGGATTGAACCCTTCAGCTCTTGGTTAGAGAGAGGAAGAAAGAGTCAAGAAGTGGTCAATGAAGTAGGTTTTTAAAATCTAAGGGAGGGAACTGTTTCAAGAGGCGGGTGGTGGGGGGAATAAATAATAGCCAACTCCATAGACTGTGGTCCTAAGTGGGGAAAAGACAGAAATGTGAGCGCTGCATTTGCCATGAAGAAGCCGCGAGGACCCCTGTGGAGGATGCACAGCACAGAAGAGGAGCAGGAATGCAGATAATACATGAAAAACTACGAAGAAGAGGTGGGAAAGTCAGGAGACTGTGTGCAGACACAGACCACTGGTTTTAGTAATGTGTTTATTAATATGTTTTGCTTTGAAGATAAGTAGAAAAATGGGTGGACAGTGGGCATGGAGGAGTACGTGAGGTCAAGAAAATTTCAAAATCTGAAATACATCATTATAACATCCTTTTTCAGAAAATTTTTGGTTTATTTCTCATTAAGCTCTCTGGTTTATTTCTGTGTCCACAGGTCACTGAAAAATCCTTTTCAGATTCACATTGCAAAACAAGATTCAACAATCAGGGTTAATGAATGACAATAATCTTTAGGCATAAAGGCAGAGAATTATTTTCTGAATTGATAAGTTTCATTAATGGAAAAAAGAAAAGGTCTCCATCCCCTCACCACACCCTTTCACGATCTCTCTGCATAACATTTGCAACCACCATCTTCTCACCAAACAATGGCTGGAGTCAGGTTCCAAACATTCTTGAGAAGAATCACTCATTTGAGCAAAAAGTACCCAGCAAAAGCAATTAAAGAAAGTCTGTCCACAGTGTCTTGCAGCTCACCCAGCAATTTCCGTATTTAGGAGAAGAAACTATCAGTGAGGGAAGGGGAAGGCAATGGATTAAAGAGAACTTTTTAAGGTAAAAAAGCTGGAGCAAAAGAGCTCAACAGCCCCAAGAATGGAAGACAGTGCCCTAAAATGGGAATTCTCAATTTCCTTGATTGGGAATTCTTGACATGGAACCATCATGAATAGGAAGTCCTGGAACAGAATAATAATGGAGAGTATGAAACCTGAGAACGTTAAGAACAGGAAGCCCAAACCCATGTCTATGTTGTAGGTCTAGCCTAGTGCCAAATGGTAAGACTGTTGTGTATGATAAAGCACAGAATATCCTTTAGGAAGACTAAATAAAAACAATAGCTAGAAGTTAGCATCGCTTACCCTGAGCTGAGTATTCCCATACATGGTCTCATTTAACTCACCGATGCTAATCAGAGCCCTGAGGTATCTGAGTTGCTGTTGAGGAGATGGAGACATGGTAAGCAGCAAAGTACTTTTCAAAGGCCCTACATATGTCCAGTGGTGGCCCGAGGATTAGAACCAGGTTCATTAGAACCAGGCATGCCAGGGGCTACCTCCTAACTACTCACCCTTCCATAGGCCCTCTAGAGATGCCTGTGGCAGGAAAAAAGCACTTAGGGAAGCAGAGAACCAAGTCCCACACAGATGCATACAAAACCTGAGAACCAAAAGCTAAAATTAAGCATGAATTTTAAGTGCACTTTTTATCTGGTACAGAAAAGTGCACAAATGGTAAGTGAGCAGCTTACTGAATTGCCACAAAGTGGATGCCCATGTAACAGCACCAGATCAACTGGGAAAGTTGGACAACTGCATGTAAATCAATGAAGTTAGAATACACCCTCACACCATGCACAAAAGTAAACTCAAAATGGCTTAAAGACAAACATAAGACAAGACCCTGTAAAATTCCTACAAGAGATCATAGGCAAAACACTCTCTGACATAAATCGTACCAGTGTTTTCTTAGGTCAGTCTCCCAAGGCAGTAGAAATAAAAACAAAAATAAACAAATGGGACCTAGTCAAACTTACAAGCTTTTGCACTTACAAACTTATAAGCTTTTCCTTTTCCAAGGAAACTATGAAAAAAAGAAAAGAAAACACAACCTACAGAATGGGAGAAACTACTTGAAAATGATGTGATAGACAAGGGCTTAATCTCCAACATACATAAACAGCTCAAACAACTCAATAACAACAAAAAACCAAACAACCCAATTGAAAAATAGGCAGAAGACCTTAATAGATGTTTCTCCAAAGACATACAGATGGCTAGTAGGCACATGAAAAGATTCTCAACAGCACTTATTATTAGAGAAAGGCAAATCAAAACCACAATGAGGTGTCACCTCACACTGGTCAGAATGGCCATCATTAAAAAGTCTACAAATAATAAATGCTGGAGAAGGTGTGGAGAAAAGGGAACCTTCCTATATTATTGGTGGGAATGTAAGTTGGTGCAGCCACTGGGGCAAACAGTGTGGACGTTCCTCAGAAAAACTGAAAGCAGAACTACCATATGATCCAGCAACCCTGCTCTTGGGCATATATGGACAAAACTATAATTCAAAAAGATACATGCACCTCTACGTTCATAGCAGTACCACTCACAACAGTTAAAACAGAAACAACCTAAATGTCCATCAACAGATGAATGGATGGATAAAGAAGACCAGGTACTCATATGCCATGGAATACCACTCAGTCATAAAAAGAATGAAATAATGCCATTTGCAGCAACATGGATGCAACTAGAGATTATCATATTAAGTGAAGTAAGTCAGAAAGAGAAAGACAAATACCATATGATATCACTTATATGTGGAATCTAAAATCTGGCAAAAATGAAGCTATCTACAAAACAGAAACAGACTCACAGATGTAGAGAAGAGACTTGTGGTTGCCAAGGCAGAGCGGGGACAGGGAGGGAAAAACTGAGAGTGTGGGATTAACGGAGATAAACTACTCCATACAGAATGGATAAACAACAAGGTCCTACAGTATAGCACAGAGATACAATGGACTATATTCAACATCCCATGACAAACCATAACGAAAAAAAGAGCATTAGAGACATCTAAAATAATAATGATGAACAAATCCCAGTGGGTTTGCCATTTTTCTCCAACTTTTATTATAAGCCATTTCAATAACCATGTACCTTCATATTCTTCCTGGAGTCAAGAGCTTTTTATTCATTTTTTTGTTTAAAAAATAAAAACATGTACATTTACTAATTTTCCTCTGCATGCAGTTTTGGCTATAATTCATCAGTTCTGAAACTTAACTTCCTCTGAGTTACTACTCTCAAGAGTCTACTTATGTATTTAAATGTCCTCATTTCCTTCTATCTTTTAGCTGCAATACTAATGAATTTTAAATGATCTGACACAGGGTCTTAAGTAGAATAAAATCTGTCTTGATAACACTCACAAAACTTTGTCAATCTTGATCCTTTTTTGAAGTCACTCCAGCATCTGCCCTGCTTCTTTACACTCAAAGAGATGCCTTAAAAAGGTAATACACCCTGTAATGTATAACATTAGCTTCTTTGTCTTGGCTTTGCAGTGTTTAAACAAGAGAGCAAATTGAGCCGGCTGTGTAAGCAGCACGCAAATCAACGTTGTCTCTCTCCGGGCTCCTCCTTTCAATCCTATTGACATATGAGGTCAAGATCAGGGCTGTGAGGCTGCACTGGATTTTGTACAGATAAGGATTTTTCCATAGTTACATATTTTAGAAACTAAAGTTATGTGTGGAGGAAAAAAAACCCCAGAGAGAATGGATGCATGTGTATATATGGCTGAGTCACTATCACAACAATGTTAACTGGCTATAGTCCAATATAAAAAAAAAAAAAAAAAAAACCCACAACAAAACACCAAGACCATTTAGATGACAGTCCCAATGGTGCTCACAAATGGTGGCCTGGGACTGTGGAGCAGAAAAGGCAAAAGTGCAATGATGATCAAACAAGTTTCTGTTCTTTCCGAAATCTGAACTGACAAAAGAGTAATAAGGCTTATAAGGCTTGTCATGCTATGAAAACAAATCCCCTCATTTTCATTTGTGAATAGCAGCTGAATTTATAGCTCCCATTACTGGCAAGTCAGAGAGCAGTAGGATTACCAGTGTTCAGGCACTTGCTGAGAGCATTTGCATATGAACCATAAAAACCAGTGGGTGAGTACCATGATCCCTACCAGTCCACTTAGGAAACAGAAAACACAAAATGCAAGGGTCCTCTCTGACACTGCAGTGTAACAAATAGTGGCTGGGTTAGCAGAGGCTATGCCACATTGAACGCACATATAGGACAGAAAGAAAAACCGTAGTTGACAGTTACTGGGGCTAGCAGGTTCCAAGCAAGCTTCACATGATTATCCCACTTAAAGTGCATGAAAAATCTCCTGAGTTAGAGAATTACCATCTGTGTGTTAGAGGTGAAAGAGCGAAGACACAGGGAAGGTGAGTGATTCACCCCTTGTCATACAGTCTCCTGGCAGAACTAAAGTCATCAGTGATCAGACAGCTCCACAAAAGAGCCTGTGAACTAGATGCCAGACTCGTCTCCCAATTTATCCCTCCATATCTGGCTTTTCCAGTAGTCATGTAAGGATGTGAGAGTTAGATCATAAAGAAGGCTGAGTGCCAAAGAACTGATTCTTTTGAACTGCAGTGCTGCAGAAGACTCTTCAGAGTCCCTTGGACTGCAAGGAGATCAAACCACTCAATCCTAAAGGAAATCAACCCTGAATATTCATTGGAAACTCCAATACTTCGGTCACCTGATGGGAAGAGCTGACTCATTGGAAAAAACCCTGATGCTCGGAAAGACTGAAGGCAGGAGGAGAAGGGGACGACAGAGGATGAGATGGCTGGATGGCATCACTGACTTCTTGGACCTGAGTCTGAGCAAACTCCAGGATACAGGGACAGGGAGGCCTGGTGTGCTGCAGTCCATGGGGTTGCAAAGAGTTGGACATGACTGAGCAACTGAACAACATTCCTCCTCTGAGGTTCATGGGCCATATTCCAGTTCCTACTTTGTAATTTACAGGAAACTAGTAAATTGTATACAAAAGACTCAGATGAGAGGATCAGGAAGAGAAAGCAAGTTATCTGACATAATTATAAGGCTTTATAAGTAAATATAATGTCAGACGATTATATAAAATGCCTAAAATATCAAGATTTTGTTTCCAATAATAGTTTTTAAAATACATTCCTAATAGAGAGAAACTTGAGTAATAAAGAAGTAAAAAAGAGTGGTAGAATGGGGCGGGGGGAACCAAAGGTTTACATCCAAAAGGAAGGTATGAAACATATTTAGAAGAAAAAAAGTGAGCAGATCTGAGTTAACAAGTACGCCAAGTGTGAGAGCCAAGAAAGAAGGAAAGGGACAGAGACAGTTTGGTGGCCAAGCTAGTCTTCAAACACCACTGGGCAGGAAGTTTGCTCTCATACTAAGTAAATATTTCTTTTGAAAAAATGTACAGAGACAAAATGAAGAAATGCAAGAAAATGTAGACAATAACTGAGTGATGAAATGAATGTGCAGAAGGTCAAATGAAATTCATTTCCAAGGTCAAAATCATCTCAAATGTACTAGGCATATACAATAACCAAAGCAAGAAAATTAGAGAAACTCACGTTTTAAAACTTTGTTAGTGGTGTTGGTCTATTAAGCCAGCAACCCGTTCTTCTTAATTTTCATTCTTCAACTAGTTAATAATTCAAAGATTTATCTATAAGGTTGTTACTTCACACTCTGAGAGGAATACATTTGTGCTCTGGAAAGATGGAAACGGCGGTCATTTAATTTCTACCAAGGTAAGCAAGCAAGCAGGTTATCAGCTCTATTTATTTCTGACTCTGCTATCATCACCCTATGCAGACACAACTGTTCCCTATTTTGATACAAGGCAACTATTTTAGTGTTTAATATGAACAAATTTACCACACTGACAAAGCATGGTCCAGACTTCAGTCTTTGCCTGTCCCGTACATCACAAATAAAATGAAGAGCTTTTAGAACTGTGATACGAGAGTACAGTATTTCTGAAGTGATGTCAAAATCAAATCCTGTTTTCATTAAACAAATGATTTTTTAGTGTGTTTCAAGTGTTGGGGGCTTGAGGGGGCCTTTGACAAAGAGGATGACTCTCATAAAGACAATATTAGAGAAACTATGCTAAAAGGAAGCAAACATCTTAAATGTCCTACTTTATACATCACTTGGAAAACCTGAGACTGGAGCCTTTGATATTGTACTACCCAAAACAACCTCCATTCCTCTGATTGATTATTGTTAACTTTCCTGAACAAAGTCAGCACATAATAATGTAAGAGTCCCCAGGCTGATTTTTCCACTGGAGCCCCTGAAGTCTAAGACTCACTCAGGTTCATGCTTCAAGTCAGCTCTGATGTCCCAGAGGTCAGGAAGTGATCTCAGATCAGCCAGAAATAAAGATCCCCTCATGGCTGTCAGAAAGAGCATTTAATTTTAGGGTTTGTCAAACACAGTATATTCAACAGGAAGGGACGCTGGAAATCAAGTCTTCCTAACAAACAGATTCCTAAATGAAGAAGCTCCCATATACCAGCCCCATCTTTTGCTTTGTTTTGCTGGTGCAGTCATTTTCTATGCTGTTGTAACAAAATGCCATGAATTCGGCACGTTAAAACAATACCCACTTATTTATTTTTCGGTTGTACAGGTCTGAAGTCCAGTGGGCTCAGCTGGGTTCTCTGCTTAGGGTCTCACAAGGCCTGAATCAGGGTGTCAGCTGGCGTGGGCTCTTACTTGAGGCTGCAGAGGAAGAACTGCTCCCGAGCTCATTCAGGCTGTTCAGTTCAGTTCAGTCGCTCAGTCATGTCCGACTCTTGGCGACCCCATGAACCACAGCACGCCAGGCCTCCCTGTCCATCACCCACTCCCAGAGTCCACCCAAACCCATTGAGTCAGTGATGCCATCCACCCATCTCATCCTCTGTTGTCCCCTTCTCCTCCTGCCCTCAAACTCTCCCTGCATCAGGGTCTTTTCAAATGAGTCAGCTCTTCGCATGAGGTGGCCAAAGTACTGGAGTTTCAGCTTCAGCATCAGTCCTTCCAACGAACACCCAGGACTGATCTCCCTGAATTCAATTCCTTCTCAAGGTTTCCCAGTCAAGCCAGTGAAGCACACTGAATCCTTTCAACCTCTCCCACTTCCCCTTTGCCAGCAGCTCTGCTCTTAAAGGCTCATGTGATTACATGAGGCCCACCTAGATAATCCAGGCTAATCTCCGTTTCTTAAGGTCACCAAGTAGCAACTTTGATATATCTGCAAAGTCCCTTTTTACCAAGCAATATAAGAACCTGCCTGCTAATGCAGGAGACATAAGAGATGCAGGCCCGATGCCTTGGTTGGGAAAAACCCCTGGAGGAGGGCATGGCAACCCACTCCAATATTCTTGCTTGGAGGATCCCATGGACAGAGGAGCCTGGTGGGCTACAGTCCATAGGGTCACAGAGAGTCACAACTGAAGCAACTGAGCATACATGTGCAAACACACCAACAGGCAAGGCACCAGGTGATAAGCGTCAAGGAGCCCAGAGTCTGCCTGTCACAGGAGAGGAGAGGAGCAATGTTCCATAATCTGGATTCCTCAATTCTAGACTCAAACATACCATTTTACCTTGATCAGCAATTATGGCTCAACCATGAAAGTGTTTATCTGTACTTTTCTTGAACAGGTTCATATTTTTAGCGTGCACCATCATCCAGGTAATAAATCCCTAGTCCTGAGCACTTGACCTTGGTTGACAACATCCATGTCATTTACTCCTACAGCAAAATGTGGTACTGCACCCCAATCATGGTTTTCCCAGGTAAAATCCAAATTATTTTAGGACTTTTTTTTTGCACAGTTACTTCTTCCCAGACAAAAAAAGTTTACCTGTGCAATTCTTAGTGCATTTCAACTCCTTAGAAATTACTTAAGGAGAACAGTTGGAATGAGCCTCGGTACCCCAGGTATGAACAGTTTATAACTTTATATATACAAGGGCAGGATAATGTTTTCTATTTTGCTTTTAATACAAAGCCAGATGATACACCAGAATTTTCCCTCCTATTTTAAAGATTTTCAAACATTAATGAATTAATTCAACCAGGTTTTACATGATCTTTGGCATCAAGGACAACGACTAATACACATGCCCTGCCTTTTAGGTTCCTATTGCCTAAAACAAGACGCTACATGACAGTGTGACAGGCAGCACAGAGCAGGGGTTAAAAACTGGCTTTGGAGGAGGTGACACGTGAAATAAGTCCTGTCAGTCCAAACTCAGTTAGGTAGAAGGGACAGGAGAAGCAGATAGTCCTTCTAAGCGGAGGGTCCCGACAAAGAAAGATGAGCAAACGTTGTGAATGTGGATGGGTGAAAAGGCTCATGAGAATTGAAGCTGAAGAGGAAAACAGGGAGGTGTTCCTTAATACAGGGCTCCTTCAAAGTTAAAGTTTATCCGAAAGGCACTGTACTGGTAGGGGGCTGGGTGGGGGAAACTGAAGAGTTTTAGAGAAAAAACATGATAAGTGAAGTCTGTTATTCACGTCCTGGACAGGGTTTGGAGTAAGGGATTGGAGAACAATTAGCAGAGAATCAGAAAGTTTCTGGATAGGGTTTGGAGTAAGGGATTAGAGAGCAATTAGCCGAGAATCAGAAAGTTAGGAGCCCAATAAACTAAAAGCATGAAATGCTAATAGCCATCACACTAAGGCAGTGCTAGTCCAGGGAATAAAGAGCAGAGATGGGATCCAGAACATGCTAAGAAGGTGGAACTGACAGGACGTGTAGGAGAATGAAAGAGGGAGCAGCAAAGAGCACTGCCACTTTCTTCGCTAACATCCCAGGTGCTTTATCTCATTTGATTCCCACAAAGAGCATCCCATCAAGTAGGCAGGGGAGACATTTCTATTTATTAGATGAAGAAAATGGTCCTGTGGTTAAGTGGCTTCCTCTGAGTCAGTAAGCAACAGACTCAGATGAGAAAAACTCTGATTCCTAGGTTAAAAGTATTTCTGCTTCACATGCAAAAACTTCACTCGTGGCTAATCACAATGTGCAAATTTCAGGCTCACCACCCTGAATGTGAATTTTATTAAGATCTCAACTGGTCATTAAAATGACAGACCCATCACTTTCATTTTATTGAGCTGAAAACACAACCTACAAGTCAAAGTTCCTGTAATTTTTAATAAACGTAATAGTTCACAGAGGTAAAGAGGAGGAAATAAAGTTTTCAATGCAGTCAAGCACTCATTCAATCAACAGATATTAATAACACCTTGAGGTACTCTCTGATAGAAGGTCCTGAATAAATAACCAGCTTGTTCTCATTGCACCTAAGATGGACAGAAAAACACAGTGACCAAATTGTAAGAACATTTACACAGAAAACGGGGAACAGTGTTGTAATGGAAATAGAATGAAAAGCATACAGGAGAATCCTAAAAAGTAATCCAGTGGATCTGAAAAATTTAGAATAAGGAATAGGAAGGTCAAATGAGATAAAATTTCAGTAGCAATATTTAAACAGATATAAAAAGGAAAAAGTCCCATAGTTACATGGTGACTTGCTATGAGAAAATGATCTCATATTTCTAAAGATAATTTTATCACTTTTTTTCCCTTTAATCTACAGTCAATTGCTCATTCTTGGAACTATGCATTGGAGTGCTTTAGTTCTTTGGTTTTCTTTTTTCCAATTGAAAACTCAAGAGGGAAAAAGTGCTTGAAGGCTGTGTTTCTCCGTGGTGAGTAAAACCTCAGTCCTCTAAGAGAAGAGTAACCACTTCAGAACAGTACTTGAGAGGAGCCGGCAGAGGACTGGTCGTTTTCCTGAGGGTGACCTGCCACTTCAAAGACCAAGAGGGTACCTGGGAAGCCTATCTCTCACCATGTCACCAGAAAGTCTAGACTCATTTGTCTTGAATGTTTAAATTTCTAGAAACACATTAACCTTTCTCCTCTTCCATGATCAGCTTCCTTCCCCCTCTTATAAGTCATCACTGATTGAAACTGTCACATTGGGTTTTTCTATCCAGTTGCTATAGAAGATAAAACTTCACAAGTTAAAAATCTTTCTTGCTCTGCTTATTGCCTTCATATTTTCAATCCCATTGTAAGTAGAAAAATCTACTTTTCTATTTTTAAGTTATCCTCAAAAGAGTCCTTTTATTTTCACGGAGAGTGATGGCTAAAGTCCTTTTTACCTGAACTAGAGTAAATACTACATTTCATTCCTTTAATTGCAAACTGTTGTTGTTGTCTAGTTGCTAAGTCCTGCCTGACTCTTTTGCAACCCTATGGGCTGTAGCCTGCCAAGCTCCTCTGCCCATGGGATTTTTCCAGGCAAGAAATCTAGAGTGGGTTGCCATTTCCTTCTCCAGGGGATCTTCCTGACCCAGGGATCAAACCCATGTCTCTTGCAGGCGGATGCTTGACCACTGAGCCACTAGGAAGCCCCCCTTAATTACAAATGTCAACTAGGATTCCTTCTTGGTTAAGGCAATGGGATAAGCCCTCAAGGAGCTTAGACTCCAAATGGGAAGCCACAGCACCTACCACTACCAGCCACACGATGCAGTGTATGTCCCAAAGAAATTCCACTCAATGAGTGGGGTCAAAGCCTGCCCTCTATTTTAATAATGCTATGAAAGAAAAGAAAAAAAAAAAAAACAACAAAAACAAACCAGGGGTTCTATGAAAGAGTAAAACATCAGGCACTCATCATGAGAGGACTTTCTGATATTCCTTATAACAAGCCAAAGCTCAGCAAAACAAATATATGCACAAGAATAAAAACTGAACTGCTTTTTAAACATTTCAGTTAGCTTCCTAACTGAATATGGACAGGTTCCCTACTATTTAGTTCTAACTGAATCCCTATTAAGGGGGGAAAAAAAGCCATGGGAATCAATTTTTCAAAATTCCAACAGAAACTCTATCAAACTTGTTTTATACAAATTAAAGGTACACCTGCAGCTGCACTAAATACACACATGGCTACATGTGATGATGAAACGACACAGACTGGAATGATCTTTACTCCCGCTGCAGAGAAGATGAAGGCCTCTCAGTAAGCTATACCTTCCAGGAGCACCAGACAAGAGCGTGACTCACCGGTGCTGCAGTTTCAGCACAGAAACCTTTTCCTTTTCTGCCAAAATGAAGGATCTGACCAGCTACCAGTTCTGCAGCTTAGAAAACCACCTTTCTCCTCTATGGTTTGATCTTGGCCTGTGACTGATGTTCCCAAAATAAAGAGGAATTGCCAAGGCCTGAACTTTTACTCAGTAAAA
Source organism: Dama dama (assembly GCF_033118175.1). Taxonomy (NCBI): domain Eukaryota; kingdom Metazoa; phylum Chordata; class Mammalia; order Artiodactyla; family Cervidae; genus Dama; species Dama dama. Next base: position 31,164,025 of record NC_083706.1, read on the forward strand.
TGGTGTTTTGAGCAAAGCAGTAGCATGAACTCACAAAGGCTCACTTTGGCTACTGGGTTGAAAACAGCTGCTGAGGGAAGCTGTGGCAGCTGCCCAGGTGAGACCCAGGCAGGAGGCGGCAGTGAGCGGGGCAAGAGGGAGTCAGATCCCAGAAAAGGTATTTTACATCGAGTCTACAGGATTTGCTGACACACTGAACCAGGGTGGGGGTGGGGGTAAGAGAAAAACAGGAGTCATACATGACTTCAAGGTTTATAGCTTATTCAGCTGGAATAAGCTTCATTCCCTTATGGGAATGAAGAAGGCTGCAGCGGAATAGATGTGGGGGTAAAGAGATGGATGAGGCACCAGGAGTTCATGAAGTCCATTGGACACCCAGTTGGAAATGTGGAGGAGACAGCTGGATATTCATATTTGAAATTTAGGGGAGAGGTCTCGGTTGCAGAGAGACATGTGGGAATTATCAGTATATCACTAATACTGGATTCCCCTACTGGAAAGCAGCAAAAAGTTCTTGACACTGATTAGAGAACTGTCTTAGAACCGATGTGAGAAGCCTGGGACCTGATTGCAGGCCTCACACAAGAGTTGCTAGAGGCCAGTATCAAGTGGGAGACAAAGCTTGTCTTCATGCACAGAGCAGGCGGATCACTTTCCAATGTGGAAATGAGGCAAAGCGAAATTTAAAGGAAATCCAGTTGAACACTGTCCAAAATAGGAGTCAAGGAGAACCCTTTGGTATGTCATGTGCCAAAGGAATCTCACATATTTTAGGGGTTCCTATTTTCCCGTCAGTTCACAGACACTTTATCTTTTGCAGATAACAGTCCCACAATGAATCTATTCACCAATTTCATGAAGGTGAGTGAGGAGCAGGGAACAACTAAGACAAACTCAATTTCAGCCAAATTTGTTACCGTAAGCCAAAAAGCATATAAATAAAGATTCATAATATCTGCCACACCAACATGAACTTTCTGTGGGAAGCAGAAAATGTACAGGACTTTAAATTTAGATGCTCTCAATGGGTGACTAAAAACAAGCCATCTCTGTCACAGTCTTATAATTTTAAACCTAAAAGTTGATGGTAAGTATCAAACTAATGTTTTATCTCATGTTAACCAATGCTTTAAATCATGCTTTAAGCCATCAAAAATTTACTCATCTGCATTGTCTTTTTGGAATTTATGGACCCTGCAGTTTTGGAAGGATGGACATACAATGTCATCTTTTGAGTCTCTTTTTTTTTAACTTCCATTGTAATTTACTGATAATTCAGCTGGACAACTCTTACCCTCACTAACTTGTTCTCTCTGAGATGGAGAATGGGTCAGTCACCAATGGAGGAAGGAACTGAGTGAAAGGAGAAATACTCAGTAAGGAGAGCCAGTTACCGATTCCTCAGCAGTCAACCTGAAATAAGGACATGTCTACCGATGAAGGATAAAACCACTCATCTAGCCGTTCCTCCCATCCAGATATGGAGAGATTTTTCTTTTTTTTTTTTTAATACAAGCAATTTTATAAAAGGCACCACATGAGTGGTCCAAATCTTGTTTAGGATTTTTATCAAGTGTATGTTCTGCCAGAAAACATTTCCAAAAAGGAATGGTTTTTGTCTCAAATGCTGTGGCAGCAAATACTTCCGCTGGAGCAGTTAGAACTGTGTCAGGATATTCTCCATGGCTTCTCTGGCTTTCAAAATATTTGTGTTGCTATAAGGTTCATTTGCCAGTATATGTGACTTATGAGTCTTTGTATTCACCTGGGTGTATTTATACAACTGTGATGCCGGGAAACTTTACAAAAGTTGGTGTAAATATGCTGCAATGAAAAACCAGAAATATATCTGCCTTTCTCACTATATAGTTACACCATATTCCTAAATTATGGTATTAATAGAAATTAGTCTTTACTTTCAGAAAACCCAAGGCAGCTCTAATCAGTAACTTTATGAAGCACTAACCAAGGTCACAGTTAACTAATATTACTACATACTTGTGATAAAATGTCTAGCATCTTATGTAAGTAATTATTTACTCCTCAATCTTTTGTCAAGTAGACTCTACTCATGCGGCTCAGTGGTAAAGAATCCACCTGCCAACGCAGGAGACATAAAAGACATGGATTCAGTCCCTGGGTCAGCAAAATCCACAGGAGGAGGAAATGGCAACTAGCTCCAGGATTCTTAACTGGAGAGTCCCATGAACAGAGGAGCCTGGCGAGCTACCATCCACGGGGTTGCAAAGAGCTAGACACAAATGAGCGACTGAGCAGCCACGCATGCTACTCTCAGTTAAGAGATTTTTATTCAGGCTTATATTATTAATGGACACAGTTGGGATTTCTTGAATCTTCTTCACTAACCTGTTAATGTTTTATTATCTGGGTGGCCATTAGCAGAGAAAACCTTAAAAAAACGTCTCTGGCCTTGCTTTGTACTCAAAATGAATCTTGGGGAAAGAAGAACTCCCCCTGCCCCCTTCAAAGCAGGCACAAGCAGCAGTGCCTCCTGAGAGGACAGGAAAGCAGCTGGAAAGGTCTTGGGTGCTGAGAAGACCCAGGCCTGGGGAAAAAGTCTGGGAGCATGGGAGAAGGGAGGCTTTCCTGGGGCAAGGGAAACCAGGCACACGGTCAGTGCCATTAACATCTGATGAATACTAACACCCCAAACTCTATCAAAACATTTTGGTCAGATGTGATGAACCTCAAGAGGTATTCAGGGTATCAACAAATTTGGGATGAATCTATATATATAAAAATTAGCCACTCTGGGATAATATGCATTTTTGCAAAAACTAGATAGTCTGTTACAGCAACACTTTTGTAAGGAATAGAAGGGACTAGAGTTTCTTTTATCCTCTTAAAAAATTTGAAAGAGATGGCCGAAGGAGGAGAGATGCAGGACCACCTGGGACTGGGGGCTCCTCTAAGTCTGGTTCTCTCTCTGCCATGCCAGCTCATGGGCATCTTCTATGGCAGATTGGCTGAGGAACCTTTTCTCTTTGAAAACAGAAAAGTCACTACAACTTAAGTTTCCCCAGCCAGTCTTCTAACCAACTCTGAAGTCTCCTGGACTGCTGCCTTCTCCTGAAGCCACTTTAACCCTCTGGATGCCCTTTGCCTTCCTTCTCCCAAGAACACTCCCTAGGCAAGTCGCAGTGGACCTTTCCCTCCCTCCTCCTCTGCCCATCAGTGGTTCATCAGTGACTCGGGAGAGTGGAGGCATGTGTCACAACCTTGATTCTAAAAGTTTCCGAAGTTTGCACAGTTTCACTCAGCGAAATAAGACCAAAATAGCATAGATGTCCTCTTATGGTCATCAGAGGAGGGAATTTTCCCCTGTCGTTTCCAAATGCAGTCTTGCCAAATTTCTCAAGAGCAAACATGTAATATATAACCTGACTTTTGAAAACCATACTCCGCTTAAATATAAATTTGCTTAAGACTATATTTCATCTCCTGGTTCCTAAAGCTCAGTTTATACTATTTATATCTTTTTGTTATAAGAAGACATTCCAATGAAGAAGTGGCAATGAGCACTTACGTTTCTCTTATCACGCAAGTAACCCATCCCCCTCAAATTAAACCCTCGTTCAAGTCATCATGGCCTTTGTTTCAATGGCTCTCAGCATTAACCACATTTTGGCAGTAACAACAATACAAATTCTAAAGTCCAAGTTAACAAAACCTGATAAATATGACATCATCAGCAGATGGAGGATGGACATTGCTAATATGATACCCAATAGTTTGTCATTATACTACTGCCTGTCAAATGAAGACCTCTTTATCTCAAATCCAACTGCTATGTATGATTTTATAAACCAATGGACATTTTTCAAATTTAAGAATATCCATCTTCCTAGCCTGCATCACCAATATGTTCAATCATGCAAAAGCTATTAATTGCTTTTAAAGCCCTTAGGTTGTTTCAGCAGGATTTTCTTCTGATGTTTAAAACAGAAAAATACATATCCCTGCATACCTTTGTGCCTGGCTGATGGTGGTGACATGACGTCCTGAGTGGTAAATTGCCTTTATCACACTGGTCCATCTGCCTTCATCTATTAACTATCACCTTTACTAACGCATGTGCAGATTACTGATCACACCTTCTTAACTAGAGGGAGTTCAATCTGGCGTAGGGATAATACACCCCCCCATCAACATGCAATCAGAGGAGGAGGAAAGCAGGAAATGGAATAACTAGAAAAAAGAGATATGGAAATCAGGAAATAAAGAAAACAAGAGTAGGTAAAAATGGGACAGGAGATCCTCAAATGGAGAAAGAAACTCATGGAAACCTTTGCCAATGCTTTTGGTAATTCGTCATTTGATTCAGTTCCACCAAATCACAGGGCACTGTCCTTGCACAGAGCATGCTCCACAGACAAGCAGACCCCCAGCCCTGCAAGCTTCTGGCAGCAAAGCTCTGTTAACCGCTTTCATACCTTAAGCATAGCATCTCCTAGTTTCTATTATATCATCTCTTCAGCACAGTAATCTGGCTTCTGCTGCAATATATTTAAAAGCAAGATTTTGATTAGTAGTAGAAGGAAGAAAGAGAACTGGAAAGCATGATCAAGTTTTCAAGGGAAAGACAAAGGAAATAAAAGGCTAGCTTTGTTTGGTTTATTAAATTTCAAGGGCTTTGCCCGCCAGTTTGAAAAATGCATGATATCATCAGTGTGTTTATTAAAAGTGCTACTTTAAATTGCAGATTGAGCAAATGTGAATTTCCCCTGGTAGCTGTAGGTTACTGGCTAGCAATTATATGCAATTTTTAAATGAAAGGAGGGAAGAAAAATGGCTCTAAAAGGCTATGGCTAATTTAAATTTAAGTAAAATTCAAAATATGAAAGTATGATAACGAAATGTCCAGATTCACCCAGATACAAGATTCCCGAGGTCACTTCACATTTTGATTGTTCAAGCCCTTTAAAATGATACTCAGAATCAAATAGTAAAATAGCGTCAAGTCTGCTCAATGCTTACTTGACAGTTTATTACTGGATTTATAAAAGGTGGGAAGAAGGGGTAGGGGAACCGTCCAGAGCAAATGGTTGCTTGCTAACTTGAAAAAAATGCACTTGTTTCAGCACAGAAATAACAAATCTGTTTCTGATTCCAGACATTATTTTCCAAATGCTGCCAAGAAAAGAATCTGAGGAATCCTTTTACATGTACAACACGCACGAGACAACTGGGAAGAGGCCTGTGATCTGCTCCAGGGTGCACGAGGAGGAAGGACAGAGCAGGGTTTCTAGGGGCAACTGCCCTCTCGGGAGCAGACGTACATGCCTGACATAGTTCATCGCTGTAATCTCCAACATAACTCTGCTATTATTAGACAACCTAAAGGCTTTCCTAAATCTGTAACTTGTGAAGCAGAAAAGGATATAGATGGGACCCTACCATGCTAAGTATGCAGGCAGCTGGGATACACCCCGTCGACAGAATGCACCACTTTTCTAATCCATGAAACTCAATTTCTAGATCTTGGACATCACATAAGAGGAGAGTAAGGGAAAGAATCTAGACCAACACTGAAGCCAGGTTGAAATCCCTGGAGAGAATCCTGACCAGGTAAAATCCAATACTAAATTCAGAAGCTTGAGATCCATGATGCTCACAAAGCGTACTGAAATTATTTTTAGGGTACAAAAGGATGTATATATTTATCATTTCCACATTCAGAGCAAGGACATTTTCAAAATAATATCTTATTTTTTTTAACTCAATTATACAGAAGTATCCTTCTCCAACATTTCAAAAATTATGTAAGGAGCAAGTTCATGATTCAAAAATACACAATTTAGCAGGAATCACTTTTGTTATGTTAACAAGGGAGAAACTGAACAACAGAACCCACTTTGGAGAGAAGAGAGAACAGGAGAATTCTGAGACCGAGTCATCCCACTGCCTGAGCTAGCTAATGCAACTGTTTAAATTTTTGGCTCACACTGGGTTGACTGCAGTGAACTAAAGTTCGATTTTGTTTTTTTGTTTTTCCCCCTTCTCAGCAGGATCAGAGTACATGAAGGAAACTGGGTAATTTATAGGAAAGAAAAAGGCAATGTTTTCTTTTGCACGACTAATTGTAGTGGGCATATGTTCAACCTTTCTATCTATACAAACCGGTCAAACTTACAATGCTACACATTTCAAATATACCATCAAAACAGCTATACTGGATGGTCATCCTTACAGCTCTCCATTATATAATCTCCTATGATGCTACCCTCAATCCAAGCAACTAGGCATCCTAATGGGGTGACTAGTGCCCCCCAATCCATGTCCACTTGGAACCTCAGAACGTGACCTTATTTGGAAAGAGTTTTTACAGATGTAATCAGCTAAGATGAGGTCATATACCGGAGGAGGGTGAACTCTAAATCCAATGACAGATGTCCTAATAAGAAAGCCAAGTGACAGAGTCACAGACAGGCTCCTAGGGAAGAAGGCCATGCAAAGACCGAGGCAGAGGTGCTGCCACAAGTCATGAAATACCTGAAGCCATCAGAAACCGGGAGAAGCCAGGAAAGAATCCACCCTTGAGACTGCGGAGAGACAATGACTGCGCCAACACCTTATTGTCAGACTCTGGCTTCTAGAACTGTGAGAGAAGACATTTCTGTTTCAAGCCACTCACTTAGTGGTAATCTGTTGCAGTCTCTCTAGGAAACTACTACAGATTTGTCTACTAAATAGTGCCAATGCCTTGTTACCAGAACACAATAAGATTACAACAGGAAATGAAATAAATGTTTAAGAACTTTATTACAGCTGTTTGACATTGTGGTGATAGCCCACAGCATGTGATCCTATGTTTTACAAAATATCCATGATGGATTGGAAATTAAAAGAAAAAAACCTAGTCCTCACAGTTAGAGATGCACTGAACAGATAATTAATATTTATAAAGATGAAGCTTGCACACTGTAATTAAGAAATTTGCATTTTCTGAATTGTCTCAGGAAAACTTAATTGTAATCCCCGCAGGTTTAGAAGTAAAAGTATTTTATTCTAATTTTTCTGAATAAAGTAATCCATGAATGGTATATAATATATGCAAGGTAGTTTCCTGTTAATCATATTATTTAATAAGCTGGAAACTCACTTCCAAGACCCCTGATTACACAGTGAAGAACAACACACCATGGCTTTGTTACCAACAGGGACTGGGCAGAGCTTGAGAAAACATGTTCCCAGAGACTGGGAGCTCAGATGTTGCTCATGGGAAAAAAACTTAGGTGGAGTGAATGTATCTGAGCTATTTCAATGGCAACAGTAGACAGTAGAGATTATAACTACATGAGCTATTATAGTCAAGAGCAATGATAAAGATGACATCTCTCTTCCAAGAAGGCAATTTTTCTAGCACCAAATCGACCAAAAACTGAGTAGACATGACTTCAAGAAAAAAAAAAAAAGTAGTCTAAATGGGGAAAAGGAAACTCTACATGCATGTGGGAAGCTGTCTGATGTGTTTTCTTTAACAATTAAAAGAAATACACAAGACATGATTTTAACCCAAAAGAAGGGCAATCATGCTTCCTTTAATATCCACGCAAATCATAACCACAGACTTAAAGAGCTCCTAGGACCTCAGTGAGCCACAGAAACAGGCCAATTAGTGAAGTCCTCTGAAAAAGCCTCCAACAGAGGCAAACACGAATGAAGAAGGATGCAAAGCATCCCCAGCAGCCCTTGACGTTCCTGGACTTAGTCTCACCACGACTTTATCACAGGTCGGCCATACACAAGGACCTAGAGATCCTAGAGGGCAATCTAAAAGTCATTATTGTAAATGAAGAGGCTGCAAATCACAGGAAGAGAGCAAAAGGCAACGGTTGTCCTGGCTGCTGGGTGATGGGAAAGTAGATTTTAAAAGGGATTGTAGACTCCTGATTAGAACACACAATTCAGCATAAAAGCACTTAGTTGCTATCACATGCCACTCATTTGACTTTCTCAAATCTCCCAAGTTACCTCGGAAACTAAGAGTCCATGAAACTGGTAAGATTCCTTAATAAAATGAAATTGCTGTGATGGGAATGGGTGGGGCAAATACATTGAAGCAACAGAAGACATGCCCTGCAACAACTCCACACCTGCATTCAATTAAAAACTCTGAACCGGAAGCTATCATTAGATCATAATGATTTCAGCTGGGGAAATGACACTAGGGTAGCAGGCATCCTCATCCAATGATACTGAATTTTGGCTCTTCTTAGTCACACGTGTTTGGGAGCAAACAATTTTTTGAGAAACAGCATCAGGAGGGCCCATGACTCATTTCACCTAAGAATATTTTTTCAGAAATACTCAAATTCACTTCAGCTGATGGGCTGCCTTAGAAATCCATTTCAACTAAATGTACTAAAATAAGAATTAGTTGAATTCTTAGGGAGCAAAAGATGTGAAGCTGTTTCCTGTTTTCACCTTGTCAATTTGATCAAATTTGTACCAACCATATACACAAATAACCCAAACTCAGAATTTAATATTAAAGACTTGGGTGGTTTTTAAGGTGCCAGGTTAGGGTTAAAACTGTAAAGGCTGAGCGTAGAGAACACTGGTCTGCACCTCAGAAACAGTGAGGACAGAGGGAGGACAAAAAAAGCCATCAGCAAAGCAAGCCAGGCTCACTTTACTTCCCCGAATTGAAAAACTGTCAAGAATTTCACATCAACAGGCTGACATACACTGAAAGATATGAACAAAATAGTCAACTCCAGTTCCAAGGAAATTCACTTAAACTCCCCCATTCCAACAATCTCATTGAAAAACACATTCTCAAATGCTTAAATTATAATTACATTGACAGAGCTGGAAGAAAAAGAGTTGAAGAAAAAATAATTGCCTAAAGAGAGAAAAGCGCTCTCCAACTAATGGGGGAATCAGTACATATATTCATATAGTCACCATCTTCCAGTACTTCCCAAAGTACTATAGTCCATACACACACAGCTAGGACAAGAATTTCTATTCTATGGTAAAATTAATTTCATTCCTGAATTCACACATTAAAGCTGCAAGTAACAGGATTGCTCCCCACCTTATTCTCTCTAACCCTTTCCACGAGCAACTCATCACATGAAAACTTCTCTAACAGGACTCATATCCCAACTGTAAACCATGCCCACTTAGATGATGAAGTTTCCTTTCATTCTAAACTTTTAATTACTTAGTCTATGACAACACACATCCCAAACGCATCCAAACAGAGAAATATCCTGTCTAAAAGAAAAATTCCATCTCCCCAGCAGGAGGTCTTTCTTCCTGTTTGCAACCAGAAAAGAACAATGACTTTTTCACTTTCATACTTCACAAAACTCTCTCCAACTCTGATTTTAAGAGAACCAGCCCTCGGTTCTGATGCTCATGAACATTCTTCTAGTTCACCACCCTGGTGGGCCCAAAGCCCCTCACCTTTCAGGCAGAACATGGTGCAGCCGTTCCATGAGGGGCCAGCGCTCCCGGCCGTGCAGGGAGCAGGGTTCACACAGCTGTCTCCAGCCCACCGCCCAGCCCTCACTGCCAAGAACGGGGCAGCCAGCCAGCGCCGGGGATTACAGGAAGCCACTGCCCAATCCCCAGCTTTCTGGGCTGAGCTGCTGACACCTCCCTATCTTTCACGGGGAGTTTCACACCCTGGAATCAGCCAGGATCATCTGGGAAAGTGAGGGGAGCCGGGAGGTGGGCAGTGGCTGTTCGTGTGGTCCAGTGCCGGGCAGCGCAAGGGCCGGGTCTTTATCTCTCAGCATTTTCCATTGCAGCAGATGGAGCACCTCACGTGATCGACAACACAAAAAAGAAATCCCTCGATTCAGTTTCACTGTTTGCTATTAACTATCACGACTATGCTTTGTCATCATTATTCTTCTGCTAGGCACACTCTTTCTCATGTGGAACAACTCATACACTACTACAGTTCTGGCACTAATCGTTGCAATATGAAATTGTACACACAATTGAGTCTACATAAATGGGTGGATGTGTGAAGTGCCCAAAACAAAGCCAGACAAATTGTAAAGTACCATGGAAGCACTGACTACCGTTATTATTACTGCTATAAATACTACTACTATTAACATGGGCTTCCCTGATGGCCCAGACAGTAAAGAATCTGCCTGCAATGCAGGCGACCTGGGTTCAATCCCTCGGTTGGAAAGATCCCCTGAAGAACGAAGTGGCAACCCACTCTAGTATTCTTGTCTGGGCAATCCCATGGGCAGAAGAGTCTGGGGGGCTACAGCTCATGGGTCACAAAGAGTCGGACATGACGGAAGTGACTAACATACACACACACACTGTTAACGGGCTTTTGTGTTAGGATAAAAAATGTGGAGGGTATTACACTTCTATGGAACTGCCATTTTTCAGATGAGGAAATAAAGATTCACACACAAGTTGGCATCAGAGTATGTGAACTTCTAATTCTGTTGCAGTCATTAGCATATCATTAAGTATCTCACCCTCCACTAGAAAGCTAAAATTCACTCTGGCAAGTTCAAGGCTTACTTTACTGTAAACTCTTTAACACAGATTAAAAAGTGACAGATTGTTTTGAAGTTTTTTTTGCAGATCTGAAGACAGTCTGCAGATGAGGCCCCAGGAGTACCCCTGCCTGAAAGTGCCAGCTGGACCGGGAGTGTCCCCCAGTTCTCAGAGACTCTCTCCAGTCTCCTGGTCACAGGAAATGACCATTGTTCACAAGCCCATTGCTGTGTGCAGATCTTCCTCTTGACTCTACAGGATACAGGAAACTGACTCAGAACCAATCTATCTGTCTGTGTCCTAGGGTGCTTGCTGCAGCCGTGGCTACAGACTGTGGATGCTGAGTCTTCTGGCTTTCAACATTGGGCTCAGCGTAGCCTAGCTGGGTTTTGCTCCTCATCTAGTATCACTAGCAGGATCTGGTTAACAAGCTACCATAAGGAAGTCACTGCAGTAATACTAGTTGCTATGACCACTGAGAAACACAAGTGGTCCCTAGCCAGAAGCTAGCAGGAATGAAAAGAAGCCCGCACGCGGAACGACAAACAGTGATACTCACTCCTAGAACAGAACTAGAAGGAACCGAGTAGCTCATCTGATGGGGAAGAATGGTTCAGAGATGAGGTGATTTGTCCAACTAAGTAGCAGCAACTTCAAGATCAAAGTCAAACCACCTGACTCAGCCTTGACCATTTCAACCACCTGACCCTCCCCCCAGAGTGTTGGAGTCATCCTTTCTTTTCCTATTTTGAGTGGTCTTTCATGCAATGTATGAACTGCAAAGATATTCCTGAAAGTATTCTTGTGTGTTGGACTGAACTTTTTAAACTGCACACACAGAGAGAAACTTTACACCTTGAAGAGTTAAGAGTATCCTTAGAACGCTGTTAAAAGCATGCAGTCACTCCAACCCTGGGTACTAACCTGTATTCGGCTGAGTTGGGTTTGGAGTGACTACATGCTTTTAACAGCATTCTAACGCTCAGTTCAGTTCAGTTGCTCAGTCGTGTCCGACTATTTGTGACCCCATGAATTGCAGCACGCCAGGCCTCCCTGTCCATCACCAACTCCTGGAGTTTACTCAAACTCATGGCCATCAAGTTGGTGATGCCATCCAGCCATCTCATCCTCTGTCGTCCCCTCCTCCTCCTGCCCCCAATCCTTCCCAGCATTAGGGCCTTTTCCAATGAGTCAACTCTCCGCATGAGGTGGCCAAAGTACTGGAGTTTCAGCTTCAGCATCAGTCCTTCCAATGAACACCCAGGACTGATCTCCTTTAGGATGGACTGGTTGGATCTCCTTGCAGTCCATGGGACTCTCAAGAGTCTGCTCCAACACCATAGTTCAAAAGCATCAATTCTTCATCGCTCAGCTTTCTTCACCATCCAACTCTCAAATCCATACATGACTACTGGAAAAACCATAGCCATGACTAGACGGACCTTTGTTCGCAAAGTAATGTCCCTGCTTTTTAATATGCTATCTAGGTCGGTCATAACTTCCCTTCCAAGGAGTAAGTGTCTTTTAATTTCATGGCTACAATCACCATCTGCAGTGATTCTGGAGCCCAAAAAAATAAAGTCTGACACTATTTCCATTGTTTCCCCATCTATTTCCCATGAAGTGATGGGACCAGATGCCATGATCTTAGTTTTCTGAATGTTGAGCTGTAAGCCAACTTTTTCACTCTCCTCCTTCACTTTCATCAGGAGGCTTTTTAGTTCTTCTTCACTTTCTCCCATAAGGGTGGTGTCATCTGCATATCTGAGGTTATTGCTATTTCTCCCGGCAATCTTGATTCCAGCTTGTGCTTCTTCCAGCCCAGCGTTTCTCATGATGTACTCTGCGTATAAGTTAAATAAGCAAGGTGACAATATACAGCCTTGATGTACTCCTTTTCCTCTTTGGAACCAGTCTGTTGTTCCATGTCCAGTTCTAACTGTTGCTTCTTGACCTGCATACAGGTTTCTCAAGAGGCAGGTCAGATGGTCTGGTATTCCCATCTCTTTAAGAATTTTCCAGTTTATTGTGATCTACACAATCTGCATAGTCAATAAAGCAGAAATAGATGTTTTTCTGGAACTCTCTCACTTTTTCGATGATCCAGTGGATGTTGGCAATTTGATCTCTGGTTCCTCTGCCTTTTCTAAAACCAGCTTGAACATCTGGAAGTTCACAGTTCACATATTGCTGAAGCCTGGCTTGGAGAATTTTGAGCATTACGTTACTAGCGTGTGAGATGAGTGCAATCGTGCGGTAGTTCGAGCATTCTTTGGGATTGCCTTTCTTATTCTAAGGATACTCACATTTAAACCTTTTAATACAGAGACAACCTGACAACATAGAAAGAACAATGAATTGGAAACTAAAGAGAACATGACTGCAGCCACGTCTATAGCCTTATCTAGCTGGTTTGTATATTAGCTCATGACCCATAAAGGTGCAGACTGAAGGTAGGACTAAATTGACTCTAAGATTCTATCCTAATTGATTTTTTTTTGCTGTGACATATACAGAAATGGATATTAATTATTAACATAAATGAGCATTTTTTTAAGTGCATTATGTTAAGAAAAAGACAATCTTTGCTTTCTTATGATGTAATGCAAGAGGTGAGTAAATATAACAAATAACTATAATACAATAGGATAAATTATATAATAGATGAATATGCAAAGTTAATAATAATCAATGATAGCTTCTTGCCTATTACCATTTAACCAAGTTACTCTTGCTACCCAGGTTAAATCATCTGTAATGTAATGGGTTAAAGAGTGTCCTCTCCCCACCAGTTCCTACCTATCAGAACCTCAGGATGTGACCTTGTTTGGAAATAGGGCCTCTGTAGACATACTTGAGATAAGGATCAGGATGATATGACACTGGATCAGCGTGGTAAGTGTAACAACAACAATATTAGTAAGGATAATAATAGACAGAAAACAGCACACAGAGACACATAAAGGCTATGTGAAAACAAGAAAGGATTAGAGTCATGAGGCCACCAGGCAGACTGCTTAGAGCCATCAGTAGCTGGAAGAGGCAAGGAAGGATTCTCTCCCAGAGCCTTGGCAGGGAGCATGGTCCCGCATGTGTGCCTGCTCAGTCATGCAGTTGTATCCGGCCCTTTGTGAACCCCTAGACTGTAGCCCACCAGGCTCCGCTGTCCATGGGATTCACCAGGCAAGAACGCTGGAGTGGGCCCTATAGGCACCTGAACCACGACAGAATAAATTTCTGTTAAGCAACCCCATTTGCGGTCCTTTCGTACAACAGCTCAAGGGAACGACTACATTTAGCAAGGTAGTAACTGTGGGAGAAGGGGTATAATGTTTTTTCTTTTTAAACTGACTTCAATTTATGATCACAAGGGCTTAAAACTTGTTTTTCCCAAATCACTGCATGTAGTATGGCTAAATTATTACTGTAAAAGTATAGTGCCAAAAAGAAAAACCTTTCCATGATGTAACACTGCCAAACAGCACAAACATGACCTTAGATTGGTGAAATGACAGACATCACTGTCTGAAAGGCTCACAGCATTAAACACAAGCAGTGGAAATGGAATAGGCCTTTATTAACATTGAATAAGGTTATCATTTTTAAAACGAAATCCCTTGTTTTCACCAAACAACTGTGAATATGTTTGAGAAATAAGAAAAGGCATGCTGTTCCAACTAGGAAAAATTAATAAGAACTATTCATTAAAATTATTATCTGGGGTGGGGGTGGAGGGAGGAGAGAAAAAGGTGAGAGAGATTGAGGTACAAATTTTCGCTTACAAAAGAAATGAGTCACAGGTATGATATACATACAGTGTGGGGATATAGCTATCGATTACATAATATCTTTGTATAGTGACAGATAATAACTAGACTTACCAGGACAATCATTTTAAAATGCACAGAAATAGCAAATCACCTTGTTGTGTACCGGGAATTAACAGTGTTTTAGGTCAATTATACTTCAAAAACAAACAAACTCATAGAAATAGTGGTCATATTTCTAGTTACCTGGGGTGAGAAGGAGGCAGAGTTGGATGAAGGTGGTCGAAAGGTACAGACTTCCAGTTATAAGATACATAAGCACTAGGGATGTAATGTACAAGTTGAGAGATATAGTTAACACTGCAAAAAAAAATAATAAAAATAAAAAACACTGCAGTATGAGATGCAAACTGGTATATACGGAAAGGATAACAAACAAGGTCCTACTATACAGCATAGAGAACTGTATTCACTATCCTATGATAAACTGTAATTGGAAAGAACTTAAAAAAGAATGTATATATACGTACTGAGTCATTTTGTTGTACAACAGTAATTAACACCATAGTGTAATTCAAATATGTGCTGTGCTTAATCGCTCAGTCGTGTCTGACCCTTTGTGACCCTTTGAACTGTAACCCGCCAGACTCCTTTGTCCAAGGGATTTTCCAGGCAAGAATACCGGAGTGGGTTGCCATGGCCTCCTCAAGGGGATCTCCCCAACCCAGGGATTGAACCAGCATCTCCTGTGTCTCCTGCATTGCAAGTGGATTCTTTACCTGCTGAGTCACTATATTTCAATAAAAAATAAATTAAAAAAAAAATTGCTGTATTTGAATATGAAAGTTATTGAGAGTAAATCCTAAGAGTTCTCATCACAAGAAAAAACTTTTTTTTTCTATTTCCTTAATATTCTATCTATGTGAGATGATCTTCATTCCAATCCCAAAGAAAGGCAAAGCCAAAGAATGCTCACACCACCGCAAAACTGCAATCATTTCACATGCTAGCAAAGTAAGGCTCAAAATTCTCCAAGCTAGACTTCAACAGCACATGTACCAAGAACTTCCAGATGTTCAAGCTAGATTTAGGAAAGACAGAGAAACCAGAGATCAAATTGCCAACATCCACTGGATCATAGAAAAAGCAAGAGAATTTCAGAAAAACATCTACTTTTGCTTCACTGACTATATTAAAGCCTTTGGCTGTGTGGATCATAACAAACTGTGGAAAATTCTTAGAGAGGTGGGAATACCGGACCAACTTACCTGCCTCCTGAGAAATCTGTATGCGGGTCAAGAAGCAACAGATCTAACAGTGTCAAGTTAGAACCAGACATGGAACAACAGACTGGTTCCAAAATGGGAAAGGAGTATGTTAAGGCTGTATATTGTGACCCTGCTTATTTAACTTATATGCAGAGTACATCATGGGAAATGCTGGACTGGATGAAGCACAAGCTAGAGCCAAAACTGCCAGGCAAAATATCGATAACATCAGAAACACAGAAGACACCACCCTTATGGCAGAAAGTGAAAAGGAACTAAAAAGCCTCTTGATGAAGGTGAAAGAGGTGAGTAAAAAGGCTAGCTAAAACTCAACATTGAAAAAACGAAGATCATGGCATCCGGTCCCATCACTTCATGGCAAATAGATGTGGAAACAATTGAAACAGTGACAGACTTTATTTTCTTGGGCTCCAAAATCACTGCAGATGGTGACTGCAGCTATGAAATTAAAAGATGCTCAGTCCTTGGAAGAAAAGCTATGACCAACCTAGAGAGCATATTAAAAAGCAGCAACATTACTTTACCAACAAAGTTCCGTGAAGTCAAAGCTATGGTTTTTCCAGTAGTCATGTAAGAGTTGGGCCATAAAAGAAGGCTAACTGCTGAAGAATTAATGTTTTTGAACTGTGATGTTGGAGAAAAGTCTTGAGAGTCCCTTGGACTGCAAGGAGATCAAACCAGCCAATCCTAAAGGAAATCAGTCCTGAATATTCATTGGAAGGACTGATGCTGAAGCTCCAATACTTTGTCCACCTGATTCGAAGAGCTGACTCATTGGAAAAGCTCCTGATGCTGGGAAAGACTGAAGGCAGGAGGAGAAGGGGATGACAGAGGACAAAACAGTTGGATGGCATCACCAACTCAATGGACATAAGTTTGAGCAAGCTCCAGGATTATGGTAAGGGACAGGGAAGCCTGGCATGCTGCAGTCCATGGGGTTGTGAAGAGTTGGACACAACTCAGTGACTGAACAACAAATGTTCACTAAGCTTATTGGGCTTATTGTGTGTGTTGGAAAAGCCCCTGATGCTGGGAAAGATTGAGGGCAGGAGGAGAATGG
The DNA here is from genome assembly GCF_033118175.1 of Dama dama. Classification (NCBI taxonomy): domain Eukaryota; kingdom Metazoa; phylum Chordata; class Mammalia; order Artiodactyla; family Cervidae; genus Dama; species Dama dama. The sequence continues at coordinate 31,180,647 of NC_083706.1, forward strand.
GATGACAGAGGATAAGATGGTTGGATGGCATTACCAACTCAATGGACATGAATTTGAGCAAACTCTGGGAAATGGAGAAGGACAGGGAAGCCTGGCCTGCTGCAGTCCATGGGTTCGCAGAGAGTCAGACATGACTTAGCAACTGAACAACAACTGATCACTCCTAGTGAAATTCAAAACTTAATCCCTAGGAAGACTAAGTGAATGAAACAGGCCAGGGATGATGCTTGCTTGAAGAATTTATAGTCCTCTGGACAGAACAAATGTCTTGCCTTTGCCAACCATGACTTTAGAGCCCCAACCTCTTCACTCCCTCGTAGGATTACAACATTCTGCATCATGTTAAAGTTTCATATTATTGTCTCAGACAGAGGGAGTGGTAGCCACAAGTACAGCCAAAAATGTTTAGATGCTCATGTCTTCCAAACCACTCCAGGGCTATTTCATTTGCCTGCTAAAAAAATTTGTTTGGTTTCAATAAAATAGTAGGGATGTGGGTAAATTAGGAATTAATTTGCATAATACATATAACAAGTGAGTCTAGATGGGCTCAAAATTCTACTTTGTTCCTGGCAAAATGGAAAACAAAATTATACAGGAAAAACAGGCAAACCATAGCTTTGTTGTTGCTGTTGTTTTACTGCATTCTGATTTTTACTTTTACTCAAAAAGCCAAAGATGGAAAAACCATTTTCCATACCCATTTGAGGATTTGTTTCACATCAACTAAAAAGGTATTCAATCAGGCAAAGTCTGTTTTCATATCTGTATCTTTGGCAGCAATGGAGACGCAGACATAGAGAGCAGACTTGTGGACGTTGTGGGGGAAGGAGAGCGTGGGAAGAGTAGCATGGAAACACGCATATTACCAAATGTGGAATGGATGGCCAGTGGAGATTCACTGTGTGGTGCAGGGAGGCCAGATCAGGTGCTCTGTGACAGCCTAGAGTATGGGATGGGGTGGGAGGTGGGAGGGAGGTTGAAGAGGGAGGGGACATACGTATACCTGTGGCTGATTCATGCTGATGTATGGCAGAGACCAACATGATATTGTAAAGCAATATCATGTTAAAAGTTAAAAATAAATAAATTAAAATATATTTTATAAAAGTCAGAGGAGACCGAACACATATTCCCCATCACAGGCGGTCCTATTTCCACTACACTGCCAGAGACTGAAGATGTTGAAACCTTGTGAGGCTGTTTGGATGAGAATGTCCACAGAAGAAGCCATGCTGGTGGCCAAAGTTGACTGACACCATCTGAACATCTTACCAAAGTATCAGTCATTCTTATCTCATCCACTGTGCTAGGATACTTCAGTTCTTACCAATATTCAGAAGTTCTCAGAAGAAAGAGATTTAGTCTGGGTTTTTCTGCATATTTATCACTCCCACAGACCCAGAAGAAAGAAGGCAAAAAAAAATGATAACATGGTACCTTTAACTGGCTAGTTTAAAGCTACTACTGGTGGCTCTTATGGTAAAGAACTTGCCTGCCAATGCAGGAGATGTAAGAGACGTTCAACCCTTGGGTCAGGAAGATCCCTTGGAGGAGGGCATGGCAACCCACTCCAGTATTCTTGCCTGGAGGATCCCATGGACAGAGAAGCCTGGCAGGCTGCAGTCCAGAGGGTAGTACAGAGTTGCATGCAACTGAAGTGACACAGCATGCACTGGTCATAGTGCCCCAGTCTGGCCACCTCTGTAGGCAGCATTGCTCATCATTGGGAAAGCTGGCACAAAGGACTTTGTTGTGGACACCTCCTCCTCCTCACCTCATCTAACCTGGTATCCTGTTTGATTTTTCTGCACTCTGCAGCCAGGGCTGACCAACCTGAAACTAAGGGCAACCTTTATCCTTTCCTGCAGTCACTTTTCTTTCAGGAGACCTTTGAATCCTGGCTCATTAAAGACAGGTAACTTTGTGCTGAACACAAACCAACCATGAAGCTCCAGAAGTCCTGCATTGGGGGCTCTTGAATGGCTTCTGGCTGTAGGGAGCCTCTTTGAGTCACTGTATTTCCTCCTGGAATCATGGAAATTCTGCTTTAATTGGCCAGTTTAAAATATACTCTCCTGAGGCAGATTTTAGAGTTATTTCAATTTTTTTTTTCTTCAGAGCCAAATCTAGACTTCTTGACATCACAACCAAGACGGAAGCCATCATTTGTCTCTATCATGAAATTTGTCTCTAATCTCATTCATGAAACCCTAGCTCTTCTAACACACAATGATTTCTTTTTTTCTTCTTTTTTTAAGAACCCTTGGGCCCCTGTGGTTCTATGTCCCTAGGGAATGTAGGATAAGTGTCCACGTTGACCTGAGCTCTTGAGTCATCCTACAGCCTCTCCTGTTCCTCTTAGATGTGCAGAGATTCCCTGACTCCATTGCCGTCCACTGGGCTTCAGTCCACCCCGTGTAGGAGCACAGAATACTTCCTAGGCAAAGACAGCAGGAAGGAGCCTTTAATGGGAAACTTTGCTCCATGCATCCAGCCAGAAGAAGCTTCAAAGGTTGTGCCAATGGCTAAAATATTTCTTCAAGTGACAATATTCCTTTGTAACTTTATAGTAGTTTATTTCTAAGTCAGACTTCTTAAACCACTGTCATACCTACTACGTCTTTCCGAAAGAGTCCCAGCCACTCCATTCTCTCCCTTAGGGGAGAGGAAAACAAAACAAAACAAAACACATGCTTCTGTTTATGTAAGAGACACAAGATAAGAATAAACCCCAAACTCCTCATCCAGCAATAAATTTGGACTTGAACTCAATTCTCTTCTGCAAATTTTCTGGCCATTTCCCTTTAAGCCGCCCCCATCAGTAGGCTTTGTTCCATAATCCATATAGTCTCCTATCTGCACTGTCCTGGATCAGACTATCACTGTCTGGAATACAGACCTACCTTCACAGCTTGTTTGTTTTGGGTTGTTTTTTTTTTTTTTTCTTTTTTTTTTTTTCACGCCTCTGAAGCCACCCGTGACCACTCTTCTCTCCCCCAGCTTTATTTACGTAGCTATGATAGTGTCACAATTCTGTCTGCCCATCTAAAATGAGTTACTTGTCAAAATAAGGACTTGCTCAAGCACACCTACTTCCAATGCCCTGTGAAGTACCTGAAACACAACAGATGATCAGTACTTATAGCCTAAACCAGAATTAACATCACTCTACTATTTCATTCAAAAGCAAATAGAGGAAAGTGTATAAAATCTGCATTATTTAACATATTCCTTAGAATTAAATAGATACTACTGCCCCACACACAAGTGTACTAAAACTCATCACTAAATAGTAGTTATTAAATAGTTGAACTTATGGTAGAATTTTTATAAATCATCATTTCTTTAAAGACTAATAGTCTAAAGAGGCTTCATTTTCAAACATGGATGCTATTCTCTTTCAAGGCAAGTTCGTCAGAACAAACTCAGAAGGCAATTTTTCCTTCCCTCATTCAGCCTAAGTTAAATATTTGAAGGATGATGGAAGTAGAAAAGGGAAAAAAATTTTTATCCATACAAGAATGCTGAAGTCAGTGTGTCCAGCTGGAGGGAGTACACCAAAAGATGTCATAATAATGACCCCAGATCCCCTTTCTTGGTGCATTTACAATGGATGTATTATATAAGCAAAATAAAACCATGAGAGTGTGAAATTTCATCCTCTTCAAGATTTACCATTGTCAGTGCACCAAATGTGTGTGTATTTTGGAGCATCAAAATAACCTCACATCCTTTCATGCTGTGTATTTCATTAATGTACTTGTGAAGGGACTGACTCCGATCATACACACTTCAGTGGCAACCCTTCCCGCAAAAATCCAACTAACCAAAAATAAAGAGGTCACTTGTATCATTTTCTCCTAAGCATCTGAGTAATGTGAGGAAGTTAAAACATTAGTCAACCTTCAACTATAGAAACAGGTGCAACACAAGATCTTCTATCCACAAAATCACGGTCCTAAATCATTCTAAAGAGAAGTCAGACTACATATCAACAGAATTCAAGATCACGTACCAGCCAACCAGGAGGAACACAAGTTCAGCCACAATTTACTTGTTAATAAAACATAAGCCTGTAACCAGAGACAGTTACTGGACTATAATTACTTACTTTTAATCATCAAGCAAAATCATAAACATTAAAAGGTAGATACCAAGTTAAAATGCTCAGGCTCCTGAAAATTTCTGCATAGATAATTAAATAATCTAATATTTAAGTTACTTAAGATTTATACATTTAAAATATTTTGATTTATAAAGTATTTTTAAAACTCAGAGCTCTGTATAAAGAACTAGAGAATTTCCACTTAAAAAGAGTAGTTTATTTCTGAAATCACCACATTCTCCAACTTCTGACCCACTTAAACCTTGCGGACAACACTTAAAGGAAAGAGCTAATCATTTCCCTTTCAACTGCCAAGTCTTCTGAGCAGCCAGGCAGTTTGAAAATTCAGGAATAGCAAGTTATTTCAGGACCCATAGGATTTACAACAATAATGGTTTGAGGAAGCCGCAGCATTTGGGCTCCTTCAGTCTTTTTCCCTGTCCTTAGGAGTTTAAAAATAAGCAGGAAAATGGTTCTTCAAATTGGCAGACCAATTTCAGGGTGGCTTCTTGCCACAGTGCAGGATAATCACAGAGTTACATGATCCACAGTGGGAAGAACATCCCACAGAAGCAGCTCTTTTCTGATTCTCCTCTTTGATCAGATTTGAGCCTTTTCCATTTTTATTTTTGTTTTACCTCTTCCTCTCTCCCTCCCTGCCCACCTTCTTTCTCTCTTCCTCTCTCCTTTTCTCTTTTTCCCCTCTTCTTCACTTAACATCTAATAGAAATCACCTACAATTCTGTTGATGGAAATAGCTGGCATTTACTTCATGCTTTATTTTTATTTAACACATCTCAGCAGATTCAGCTGTTAGGATAACGAAAGTCTACAGTCTCTCAAGAGGAAAAACATCTATGTCAAAACCATAATACAAGGTTCACAGTTTTAAAATACACTTATTTCTCTTGAGGCAGGTGGGTTTCTGATGCTGTAAGTTATTCAACTGTCTCTAGGGCCTTCAGCTCATATCAAGGAAAGGCTGCAGCTTGGGACCCTTGGGGTTTTCAGTTTGTTTGCGGGGAGGGGTTGTTTTTTTCTTTTCCTTCAATTCCTTGAAACCTGAATGAATTTTGCCTTTGTAAGCAGAAGCAAAGTGACCCAGAAGAGCCTGTTTCCAGGGTGAATGCTGTTCCTCTTTTGCCTTTGCCATCATCAGTAAGCTGCTTGTCTTCGACACATCTATTTAGAAAACTTTCATTGTGACACAGAGTGGGTGAAAGGCTTCCAAAACCTGCTCGGTAAGGTCAGCAAAGGAATCTGTCACTAGACCATCACAGCTAAGTCAGGAATGCCAAAATTAAAGAAACTAGTACAAAGGAACACAGTTGCAATACTATTTAAAAGAGGAGAAATAACACAAGGGTACAGCCTAAATGGGCTTGCGCCCTTGGGCTCTTGGGTGTGAGGTCTTAAAGCAAGCAAACTCACCTCCCTGGGCCCCTGCTTCTCATTCGGCACACCAGGCTATCCTGCAGATTCCTTCCAGCTCTAACAAATTACCTTTGTTTTTTAAGGTAACTCTTAGATCTCTTCACAACTCCAATTTAGGAACTATATTCAAATATTTACTAAAATACTCTCAAATAGCACTGAGAAAAAACTCGTGGTCGGTCATTCCTTCAGTGAACTCTCTCTCAAAGAATTGCTAAAGTTGGTTTCTCTAGGTATAAACACAACAGTATGAATTCTTTGAAATTTCACTTCATCAAAAATGAAAGACATCTTTACAATTGTCATCTCTGAGACTTTACAAGCACAAAACAAAGTAACTATGCTGGATATCAAAAGCTTTTGATATCACAAGTGAGCATCTTTCATTAAATCTCATATATTTAGAGAAAGAGAGGATAGCAATCCCTATCAAAACTGCTACTTTTCTGTAGGCCTCATTTCTTGAGTCACAGAAAAAAAGTTTTCCCCTACATCTCTATTTTCAATTTTTCAAACTGCACCCACACATCTTTGCAGCTCTCCTATGTCTAAATCAAAACATTCACTGAGCAACTACTGTAAGCCTAGGACGCAAAATGAAAATTATTTCAACACAGACTATTAAAAGGTCGTATTAGTTCCAAGAATTGCGAAGTTAGTGGTTTATTAAGAAAGTCATAGAAAAGGCAGAGAGACAAATCAGCTTTTTCAGTCACACTTTATGAAATTCTCATTTGTGTTCAGGAGGATCAAACATCATTTTAAGTGGCCAAAAAGGTTTAGTAGAGTAGAACAGACTTCAGATAATAGAAATATGTCTTATCATCACCATCTCTTAACTTTTTTATAAGCCGATGATGTGAAGAAAAATATGAAATTAGAGATATGGAGAGGCCATTTCAACCACATGAAAAACAATACACACACACACACACGCACACACGTTTGGTGTCCAACTGTTAGTCGGAGAAAAGAGTGGCAAGTGAGAACTCAATATGTAATTAGAGAAAGTGGTTAATGATGAAACCAAAGCTTAAAAGAGATGCTGCCTGTTTCAAGCGAAACAATAGAGTAATCCTACTTGGAAACTCAGAGTGATTTTATAGATGTGTTTAAAATTTAACATTTACAAAAAGAACTGGGATGCCCAAATATAGTCACAACTCCATAACATTAACGCAAACATGTGCTTTATTTAACTGTAGTAAAAAGAAAAGCCAACAGAAAAAGATAAATGTGGGAAAAACATATTTACATATTACAGAGCATTCCACTTATCAAGAGATCATTTTTCTGAAAAACTCAACCACTCAAAATGTGGTTGAGACCCAAGAAGTCAAGATGATCTCTAACCAGACAGTAATACTCACAGGATCGTGGCTTAGGATCTTATTATAATCCTTCAGTCACTAATAATCACAGGATCGTGGCTTAGGATCTTATTATAATCTCTCAGTCACTACCGCTGTAATAAGTTAGATTGCCCAGATCTTCCACAGAAGGTAACAAACGAGAAACCCCATTGCAGAGACTGGTGGGTACAGAGGCAAGCATGACTGCTAGAGTGAAAAGAAAAAGCTCACAGCTTTACAGTAAAAGTGGAACAAGCAAGAAGCAGGCACTGGAGACCCACCTTAAGCCAAAGCAAGGATCCTTACGAACCTCAATAACCACCAGGGTGACGCCAGACTCTTACAAGGTTCAATGACACCACACTGACACCAAGGCATCAGAACAAGCTTCAGATGTCCTCTGAGGACGGAGCAGAAACACCACCCGGAATCCTGCGGAGCGGGAGGGACTAAGTCATGAGCAGTGAATTTCAATCCAACTATACCACTATTATCTGTAAGGCTTCAGGCCAGCCCCTTAATCTCTCAGGACAGCTTTCAGGGGGAAACGCCCCCACCCTACCATCTCACAGGACCATCAGAACAATGAAATGAGACCAGACATGAGTGAGCACTGGGTAAACTGTGACCTGCAAATAGACTCTATTTGCGGAGCAAACTTCAGAAAGATGTTCGTTAATTTTTTAATTGTTTTAGAATTCTAAACAATGAATGGAACAAGCTTCTGTTACAGAGAAATAAAAATGAAAGGCATTTTCCTCTAACATTTTATGTAAGCTAACATGTAGTCCATATGAACACAATTTAGAAAGGATCTCTAACCAACCGTCAGGGTTTTACAGTAACTTTATGTTTCAAAGAAAATGCAGCTTCTTATCCAGTTCAGACACAAAATCTCTGACAGATACAGGCTAGAGTCCAACAATTTGAAAGTAAAGTGAAATGGACTGAACTTCTTGACTAATTTTCCTCTATGGGGGATGGATGGACAGCAGGCCAGGAAGCATAATGCCAGAGAAATCTCCAGATCAGGGCAGAAATTCATCAGACGTTGCTATTCATGAGTTTTCCCTTGGGCCGGTGAGCAGGTGCAAGGAAGCCATGGAGTGCATTAGCAGGCCGTTCACGGCTGAGCTCAGGCAGGGAGCAAGGTCCATGCTGGAAATCACTCGGTCCAGCCTGCGAGTTTTCAGGCACCACATGGCCCTGGGCTGGGGGCGCAGAGAGAAAACTAGGAGAGGCTTGCTCTGTTCTCAGGCCCAGTGGTGCTCTGATAGTCACAACTCATCTGTACTGCATCTCAGGATGCTTCTGCTATGTGAGGCCTCGTACAACAGGGGCATGAGGATGGACTATCCACAGAAGCTGCATTGCTATTTGTGAGGGAGCAATCTGGGACACAGTATAATACAACCCTACTACCCAAAGTCTACTGGAAGCATTATTTCACCAAAGTCTGTGACTTAATAGGGAATGATAAAACCAGTTCACTAGGTCAGGACTGACATTTTCTGTCTAATAGAACAGACTAGAATAAAACAGAAAAGAGAATCACGTGGACCCATACAATAAGGGTAAGCAGTTTCACAAAGCTTTTTTCATTCTCTATAGATGTATATATGTGTTGTTGTTATGTATATGAACATGTGTGTGTGTGTACAGATCTGTACAGATCTGTTGTATAGATTAGGAACAAATGTAAAGTGTATTTGTTGCTTTGGACACAGCCAAAACTTTTCAAAGTCACTGACAAACTACTATAATTAAACTTCTCAGGCACTGAAAAACTCAAAACGTTCACATCATAGATTTACTGTAGCAGATTCTTTTTCCCATTCCAAAAAAAAATTTGTTGGCAAGAAACCTTGCTCAACTTTCTCAGAAACAAGATGAAAACTTACAATTGTGTTTTTGTTCAGGCCTTTATTAGTTGGAAGCTAAACATAACCTTTAAGATTTCTAAACTGAGTTACCTAACTTTTCCCTGGTTACAATGACATGAGCACATAGAGCCACCGCACAGACTAACACAAACCCCAGTGTGTGGGACGTAACCAAGGCCTGATGATCCAAAAAAAAGGAAAGCAAACTGAAGTCGCTCAGTCGTTTCCAACTCTTTACGATCCCATGGACTGTAGCCTGCCAGGCTCCTCTATCCATGGGATTTTCCAGGCAAGAATACTGGAATGGGTTGCCATTTCCTTCTCCAGGGGAGATGATCCAAAGGAATGCTGAAAGAGTGCAACCCCAATCTCACCAGCTTCCTAAATCACACAAGAATATCCCAAATGCAACAAGCAATCTCAAAAAATTCCATACATATCAAACAGAACTGGGATCCTTAGAGCAGAACCACACTCATACTTAAGGGCAAAGAATTGGACGTGGAAAGGTAGCAAGGAAAAAAAAAAAAAGGACTTAAATGATCTTTTTATAGCTGGAATAGTGTGTGTTGATTAACTCTACAAGAAAATTACTTTAAGGTGAAAAATAAAAGTTCTTTTTCCAGGAAGTCAAAGGACTCTATGTACTTTCCACGGGTGAAAAAAAATTATGTAAATAAATAACCACCAGTCAAGACGATCACAGCAACCAAGCCAAGAACCAGCCCCAATCACCCACCAAGGTAAACTCACAAATTGCCTTTTGTATTCTTTGTAAAAGAACCTCCAACCACTCAAGACTGAGGCGGTACACACCTGTGTCCAGATAGGAATTCTGGTTTATCTCAAAATGTAATCCAGAAACACCAGATACCCAGCTTCTACTTTAACTGAGGCGTTTCCAGTTACAAAGTGAAAGAGAACCTTCAGGAACACAGGCAAAGAAACTGTAACAATAGTAAAACATATTTATTCTCATGTTCTCTTTTTAAAGTTTACTGAAAAACAAAAACAAAAATCAAGTGATGCAGTTTATGAAATCTCAACTGCTTGTGGTTTTCACTTATAAATAGGCTTTCCTTAGAGCAAGGTATTAATTAAACCCAAATCTAATAGTTTACTTGTACACTGAACTTTTAGCCAGTAAACAGATTAACCTTTATTTTTACTCCACACTTTTCAACCATGTACAGAAGGTTTATTAAGCTATGTCTTAAAAACAAACATATCTTAACTATTATAAACAATTAGTCCTGCAGGGAGCACATTCAGAAACATGTTTGAGTCCCACTAGGCTACGATTACTTAATAGATTTAGGAGATGGAGTCAGAAAAGTGTTGACAAAAAGAAGGCAGAATAGACAGGAATGGAGATCCATCATCCCTTCTCTCCTTGTATCTCATCCCCCCTCCTTCCCACCCATCTATTGCCACCTCCTTCGGTTATCTTCCTTTTACTACTGCCATCAACAGAACCTTTTTGGAAAATAGGAGGGCAAGAAAATGGCAGGACAGAGTCACTCCTCATTCCACCAGTCTCCATGAGCACCTGCTCTAGGGAAGGTCGTGGGTCAGGTCACTCTAGGTCACTCGCAAGTCAAGCCATCTTCACTCCTATGAGAGACTTCCTTCTCCTCGTGGCTTTTTCAAGATTGCTTGATACCAAGTCTACAAGGCCATAGAAGCTCTCAGAACACAAGGATCCACAAGCGATGCCCAGATCCAGGGAATCAGTCTAAGTAAGGACAGTGTAGAGGGTGGGAATTAACTGAGGAGCCCGGCCAACAAATCCCTCTGCTCCAGGGAGATGGTCTCAGTCAGCTGCTCAGCTAGGCAAGTGCTCACCATGTTTTATACACGCTTACAGAGCCAAAATGTGATGTGCCCAGCACAGTGCTGGGTTCCAGCAAGAACTAAGTAAATAATTGTTGATTTAATGTCTTTGGTGACTAGTCAGTAATCAGCCATAAATTACAGCAAACACCCTGAGATGCTGCATTGGACAGTCAGAGAAGAGGTGTTGCTACACAACGCAAAGGCAAATTATCTTCCCTTAGGATTTCAGGGTTCAGCAGGGTACTAACACTGTTACGACCATGTGATAAGAGATTCGGTAGAATTCATGCCAGATGGAGTCATGGCTTACACGACCGTAGGTTTGGTAGAACAAATGTACTTGCAAACTAAGTGCCAAGTCTATCATCAAGGGATGGTAGAAGAGAATATTTAGATCATGCACGCCTTTCTATTGGCTGATAAGTAGTGACAGACACTTGGAATAAGAAAGTTACTCACATCAGTAAATACTTAAGGCTCAGTTCCGATGAAAAGATCAACTTCCTATAGGTGGCTTTGTGTGGGGCTGTCGGCACTCAGCAACCCCAGAAGAGCTGTACCCAAGTTCAGACTCTAGCATCCTCACTCAGACTATATCCCCATCCTCCACATTGCAGAGCATCACAGGAAAGGGATACAGCCGCAGAGGGCAGCATCCTTCTCTGGGAAGCCAGCCTTATGGTGGGACCAGTGCTCCTCAGCCTTCACACTGCTCCGCGGGATGGCATGGGAAATGCGGAGACTGTTCAAGTGCCAAGGATCCAAAGATGTGGTAATTTTAAATAGGGCCCCTGCTGATTTTTTCAGCAAAGACCTGAAGAAAGTAAGAGAAGGTGAGGATAAGATGTACAGCTGGAGTCCAGGAGGAGGGCAAGGTCAAGTTGCATGGCCTGTCCTAACAGCAGGAAGGAGTCGGGTGTGACGTGGAGGAGAGTTAAGGGGAAAGCACAGGTGATGAGGTTGGGGAAACGATGGGGTCAGGGAGCCCACCCCCGTAGGGCCTCCGAGAACACTGTAAAGACGCTAGTTATTAAACTGTCTGAGAAAGGTTTTAAGCAGTGACATCACACGGTTTGACTTCTGTTTGATGTTTTACAGGGTTGCTGAGGCCGCTGTGTTAAGACTGCCTGGCCTGGGGTGAGGGTGGGGGTGGGGAGGAGAACAAGAGTGAAAGAAGGAAAACCGGTTAAGAAGAGATGGCAATAGCCCCCATCTGCCTCTCCTTATCAGACATGGCATCATCCAACCCACACCTCAGCCCTGTTCACTAAGTCAACTTTACTCATGGTCAAAGCAGCCAGGGTCAAATGCTTGTACAAAGTGTCTCCTACAGACACGGTGTGCGTGCAGTAACAGGAAACGGCCGACTGCCACCAAAATTATGTTCCCACAAACTGCACCCTCTCTCTCGCTACACTCAGAAAAGTCCAGACTCGGGAGCACTTTAAGATTACGTTCAGCAGTATAATCAACAAAGCAAGCACACAGTGCCACCTGTAACCCACCACACTTTACGCAAATCCAGAGTACCGTTTGGCATGTGGGCCTGGGTAAACAGCACTATTAAGAGTGTCCCAGGTGAGTTATGCTCACCCTATCAGCATCCCTTTTCTGGGTACTTAGCCTTGGGGATAAAAAAGATAAGGAAGACCTGGTCCCTGCCCTAAAGGAATTCACAGTCTAGCTCAAGACACAGGCGGGTAAACAAATAAGTACAACCCAGTGTATGATAAATGCAATCACAGAGGTATGTAGAAAGCCCAGAAATAACACAGAGAAGGGAGTAATCTGCTCTGCCCTCCAGGGATCAGGGAAGACTTCACAGAGTTTTAAAGCAAGTTCAGAAGGTTAAGCACGCTAGTTACAGGCAGAGGAGGAAACTGGAGCATCCAGACTGACTCAGGGACTGGGAGATGAAAGTTCTGGAGTTGTGAAACAGCTCTGGCTCTGTCTGCTACTCATGAAGTTAAAAGGGAGAGCAGACAGGAAGCCATCAGATAGAGGAGGGTCTCATGCCATTGTAAGGACTTCATTCCACGCACACTAGGGGCCACAGACAAATGACCGAGTTAGACAGCAGTTCCCCTTTATCCACAGGGGATATGTTCTAAGATGCCCCAGTTCAGTTCAGTTGCTCAGTCATGTCCAACTCTTTGCGACCCCACAGACTGCAGCACACCAGGCCTCCCTGTTCATCACCAATTCTCAGAACTTACTCAAACTCATGTCCATTGAGTCAGTGATGCCACCCAACCATCTCATCCTCTGTCGTCCGCTTCTCCTCCCACCTTCAATCTTTCCTAGCATCAGGGTCTTTTCAAATGAGTCAGTTCTTCACATCAGGTGGCCAAAGTACTGGAGCTTCAGCTTCAACATCAGTCCTTCCAATGAACACTCAGGACTGATTTCCTTTAGGATGGACTGGCTGGCTCTCCTTGCAGTCCAAAGGACTCTCAAGAGTCTTCTCCAACACCACAGTTCAAAAGCATCAGTTCTTCAGCGCTCAGCTTTCTTTACAGTCCAACTCTCACACCATACATGACTACTGGAAAAACCATAGCTTTGACTAGACGGACTTTTGTTAGCAAAGTAATGTCTCTGCTTTTTAATATGTTGTCTAGGTTGGTCACAGCTTTTCTTTCAAGGAGCAAGTGTCTTTTAATTTCATGGCTGCAGTCACCATCTGCAGTGATTTTGGAGCCCCCAAAAAGTAAAGTCTCTCACTGTTTCCATTATTTCCCCATCTATTTGCCATGAAGTGATGGGACCAGATGCCATGATCTTAGTTCTTTGAATGTTGAGTTTTAAGACAACATTTTCACTCTCCTCTTTCACTTTCATCAAGAGGCCCTTTAGTTCTTCTTCACTTTCTGCCCTAAGGGTGGTGTCATCTGCATATCTGAGGTTATTGATATTTCTCCTGGCAATCCTGATTCCAGCTTGTGCTTCATCCAGCCTGGTATTCTGCATGATGTACTCAGTATATAAGTTAAATAAGCAGGGTGACAATATACAGCCTTGACATACTCCTTTCCCAATTTGGAACCAGTCTGTTGTTCCATGTCCAGTTCTAAGTGTTGCTTCTTGACCTGCATACAGATTTCTTAGGAGGCAGGTCAGGGGGTCTGGTATTCCCATCTCTTTCAGAATTTTCCATAGTTGGTTGACCCAGACGTGCCTGTGAGTGTGCAGGAGTCTCCGGCAGAGGCGTGGGTCAGCGGTGGCCTGCTGCAAGGTCCAAGGCATTGAGCGCAGCAGGGCCTGCATGGAACCTTCTGGAGGAAGCCGCCATTGTCTTCATCACCTCCACCATAGTTTCGCCTCAGGTCAAACAACAGGGAGGGCCCACAGCCCAGCCCAACAACAGAAAATTCAATTAAAGAGTTATTGAGCATGGCCCCGCCCATCAGAACAAGACCCAGTTTTCCCCTCAGTCAGTCTCTCCCCTTAGGAAGCTTCCACAAGCCTCTTATCCTTATCCATCAGAATGAAAACCACAATCACAGAAAACTAATCAAACTGATTACATGGACCACAGCCTAGTCTAACTCAATGAAACTATGAGCCATGCCCTGTAGGGCCACTCAAGTCAGATGGGTCATGGTGGAAGAGTTCTGACAAAACGGGGTCCACTGGAGAAGGGAATGGCAATATTCTTGCCTTGAGAACCCCATGAACAGTATGAAGAGGCTAGGTTATGAAAACAGTGTGAAAAAAACCATGAAAACAGTATGAAAAGATAGGACACTGAAAGAAGAATCCCCAGGTCAGTAGGTGCCCAATGTGCTACTGGAGAAGAGTGGAGAAATAACTCCAGAAAGCAAAAACAACACCCAATTGTGGATGTGACTGGTGATGGAAGTAAAGTCTGACACTGTAAAGAACAATATTGCATAGGAACCTGGAAAGTTAGGTCCATGAATCAAGGCAAATTGGAAGTGATCAGACAGGAGATGGCAAGAGTGAACATCGACATTTTAGGAATCAGTGAACTAAAATGGACTGGAATGGGTGAGCTTAACTCAGATGACCATTATATCTACTACTGTGGGCAAGAGTCACTTAGAAGAAATGCAGTAGCCATCACAGGCAACAAAAGAGTCCTAAATGCTGTACTTGGATGCAATCTCAAGAACAACAGAACGATCTCTGTTCATTTCCAAGGCAAACCATCCAATATTACAATAATCCAAGTCTATGCCCCAGTAGGAAGCTGGAGTTCAACAGTTCTGTGAAGACCTACAAGACCTTCTAGCACTAACACCCAAAAAAAAGATATCCTTTTCATGATAGGGGGACTGAAATGCAAAAGTAGGAAGTCAAGAGATACCCAGAGTAATAGGCAAATTTGGCCTTGGAGAGAAGCAAAAAGCAAAGGAGAAAAGGAAAGATATACCCATTTGAATGCTGAGTTCCAAAGAATAGCCAGTAGAGAAATAAAGCCTTCCTCGGTGATCAATGCAAAGAAATAGAGGAAAACAATAGAATGGGAAAGACTACAGATCTCTTCAAGAAAATGAGAGATACCAAGGGAACATTTCATGCAAAAAGGGGCACAATTAAGGACAGAAATGGCATGGACCTAACAGAAGCAGAAGATATTAAGAAGAGGTGGCAAGAATACACAGAAGAACTCTACAAAAAAGATCTTCATGACCCAAATAATCACAAAGGTGTGATCACTCACCTAGAGCCAGACATCCTGGAATGTGAAGTTAAGTGGGCCCTAGGAAGTATCACTACTAACAAAGCTAGAGGAAGTGATGGAATTCCAGTTGAGCTATTTCAAATCCTAAAAGATGATGCAGTGAAAGTGCTGCACTCAATATGCCAGCAAATCTGGAAAACTCAGCAGTGGCCACAGGACTGGAAAAGGTCAGTTTTCATTCCAATCCCAAAGAAAGGCAATGCCAAAGAATGTTCACACTACCACACAATTGCACTCATCTCACACGCTAGTAAAGTAATGCTCAAAATTCTCCAAGCCAGGCTTCAACAGTACGTGAACCATGAACTTCCAGATGTTCAAGTTGGATTTAGAAAAGGCAGAGGAACCAGAGATCAAATTGCCAACATCTGTTGGAACATCGGAAAAAAAGACCCCCCCAGGGGTACCTGAAACCAAGGATAGTAGTGCATCCTATGTGCACTATGTTTCTTCCTGCATACACCTACAATAAAGTTTAATTTATAAATTAGGCACAGTAAGAGAGTAACAGAAATTACTAATAACAAAATACTATAACAAAGGTTTAAGAATGTATCTCTCTTTCAAAATATCTTATTATACAAATGTAATGCTTTCTTTCTTCTTAACTAAGCATTTAGGACACACTGTGGCTGCAACCTGCAATTTGAGGTGCAACAGCAAAACTAGCACGAATTTATTTTTCCTTCTTCACAATTTCACAGTTAGAAGATTCCTTCTTGCCATAGATCTTGGCAACATCAGTCAGGATATGATTTTTTCCCCCTGTCCTTTAGTCTAGAAGTTCACCTTTTCACTTAAAGAAGGCACTTTATGGCTTCTCTTTGGCTTATCTGAATTGTGAACATCAAGACTCTTGTGCTTTGGGGCTAGCTATTATTAAGTGAACCAAGGGTGACTAGAAGACAAGCACTGCAATGCCAGGACAGTCAATCTGATAACCGAGATGAGACGGCCGCTGAGGGGCTAACAGGCGGGACACTCTGAACACAGGGGTTACTCACATCCCGGGCAGCACAGGGCGGGCTGGCAGGAGAGTTCATCATGCTCTTCAGAACAGTGCACAATTTAACTTATAACTTCTGGAATTTTCCATTTAATATTTTCGGATTACAGTTGACCACAGGTAACTGAATCCGTAAAAATTGAAACCATGGATAAAGAGGGACTATTTGTGGGGCTTCATAGGTGGCTCAGTGGCAAAGAATCCACCTGCCGATGCAGGAGACACAGGTTCAATCCCTGGGTCAGGAGGATCTCCTGAAGGAGGAAGTGGCAACCCACTCCAGTATTCTTGCCTGGAAAATCTCAAGGACAGAGGAGCCTAGCAGACTGCAGCTCATAGGGTTGCAAAGAGTCAGACATGACTGAATGAGTAAGCATACACAAATATATGGTATTTGTGTTTTAAGAAGATCACTCCAATTACAGTGTAGACGCAAGAATACTAATAGCTCAAAGACAACAAGAGTGAGGATAACAAAAGGAGAAGACCTTTCAAAAGGCCAGGTAAGAGCTGATGAAGACCTGGACCACAGTAAAGATGGACAAGTGAGTGGGGGCAGGCACAACAGACCTTGAGATAAAACTGACAACATCGGAGCTACCTGAAGTATCTGATAGGAAATACTGCGGTAAAAATAAACACACACACCCCACTTAATTTAACAGAAAATGACAGCTAAATCCCAAACCCCTGAAATTACATGAAAATATAACACTTTCTATGAATACCTAATTATATAAATATGAGTTATAAGAGACATAAAAATTAACCCTGATTAATGTGCAGTGTCTTTTTTAATTACTTTTAAAATAACTGTTTGTAAAGAATAATTTCAAAAAAAGTTTTCAAAACCCAGTAAAGACATTTCCATGGAAAACAACACAGGTTATATTAACTATATGTTAATTTTAAAATTTACTGAATTTTTTAAAAGAAAAAAAAAAGAACACAGGTTACTCACTTTCAAACCCAAGCTCTACACATTAAGTTATTTCCTTCATTACTCTATGGTATATCCAGTAATCTAAATAAGTACCTAAGTCTCAAAGCAAATCCACAAACTTCTAAAAACAAGAAAATAAAGAAAAGGTATTAGATAAAATATTTCGATAGAACTTCATCAATTTAATGACAAATAGGATCATTTTTGCAATAAGGCAGCAAGACAGAGACTCTAATTTCAAAAGAAAAAACAAAGGTTAATAAAGGGCAGTCTCAACGAACCAGATAAAATATTAAGTGGCATTCATTGTTTGTCTCTTTCACAGAATGTCAGCTTCAGTAGAAAGAAAACATTACATTCACCACACTGAGAATATTCTTCTTACCTTTTTTTATTAAGCACCAAGATAAACTCCATTTAGCTATTTTTCCAACATACACAGTGATCCTCAGCATAAATATTTGTGTAATATGTAATTTTATTCTCAAATTTGTGGTGCTGCTTTGACAATATTTCCCAAGTTTTTTTGTTTTTTTTTTTAATGCTGTGGAGGAAATGTTCTCAAATCTTATAAAGATTTTATGATCAAAAATAAATCACAGGCATTTACATAGTAACAGGATCTTGACCTTGCAGCTTTTGGTCTGCCATGCCATTTTTCTCCACTATAATATCTGAAGTCACTGCTAATCTAATTATGCACAAGCATTCTGTTTTTCTGCAACTGTTTAATCAGCGAGGACATTGGGATGAAATTATTTTAAATACAGTCAATTCCCACACTGGACAATTGATTATCTAGTGTATGGATTATTCATTACCCTTGATACCTAGTAAGGCCTTTCTCTGGTCATTTTTGTAGCTTCTGTGAAGGGAGTGAACTGAAATTCAAATGATGCCAATTTTGCAATGTTATTAATACATATGGCAACATCCAGAAGAAGAGAATGAAAGCACCCTTTAAATTGAGGCTTTGCATGTCAATTACCCAATCTGTTGACCTGCCAATACCAGAATCATCAATCATGCCTCTGCACATCTGAACAGAAGTGGGGCTCCAACAAAACACAGTCTGCTCAATGAGAGGATGCCCCACTATAATTCCTCCTCTTTGGGTTTTAATTGACAAGAGAAGAGTAAGCAAGTGAGATAGGAGAAGCACAGAATAAATATTACTGGTCATTAGTCTCCCTTGAGAACTTTCCACAGTGCTGGAAACAAAGCAGGAGCTCATTAAATATTATTTAAATCAGTGCACAGCTGGAAAACCTTGCAAAACATGAAAATGCTCCAGACAAAGTACCTTCTCATTCTAAAACTCTCTTCACACTTTTTCACAATTCTCCTGCATTTTCTCTTTAATTCTCCATTAGATATCCACTTCTCCCCTGAAGTATGAACTCCATGACTTCAGGGGCCGTATGTTTATATTTCTCTGTATCCTACACATGATCCTCAATGAGAATTCCTTCTAAATTCTCTCACAACTCCACAAGAAAAGCAACAGTTTGTCTCATTTACAACTAACTTCTACTTTTTTTACTACACGGGCATCTAGTAAAACAGCGCATGGTTCATTAATATTCTAAAGGACACTGATTCGCACCCTTGGTTGTCATGGCTAATTAAGTCAAAATATCATCTGCTGTTATAGGGGGTCACATCACCTAAAGACTACAAGGATGGGTCACTACTGTTACTCAATTCATTTTTACCTTCCGGAGTACCAATGTCAATACAAGAGTTTAGAAATTTGCCATGTGCTAGAACATGAGAAAGCACAAAGGTTCTTCCTTGTGATTGCTTCGGACATATCGATATGGATCTTCTAGTTACATTTCAGGCTCAGGAATTTTATCCTTAGCTTCTTGAGTATAATCAGTAACACTGGATTATAAAGTGATGGGACTGTGTACTGATAGACAGCCATAATGGTAACCACTTGAACATGTTATTCTGGTGTTATTGATAAGCAATCTAATATGGAGATTCACTATAAAAAGCACAAAAACAAAATTTGAAAGAACTGTTTAATAAAGTGAACGCGCATCTTAGTCAACATACCACTGAGACACCACTGACGCTGAGAGTGGCGATTCAGCAGGCTAATTGAGCAAAGCAATGTGACCTGGAGAAGCAGGCAGAGGGCAGGGCAAGCACTCTGACCCAGCAGCAGCTGCTGGATGGGAGGGAGAGAGCCTGCAGAACCGGGCACCCCATCACCCCCTCAGACAGATCCCTTGGGGGTGGGGGTGGGGGTAAGAACACAGACAGGACCACTGACTTGAGGAAGACCTGTTAAGCTGCACTGCCCCACCTCTGGCACTGCATGATGGTAGTATATGTCTGCAGAGGAGAGATGAAGAGCAGGTTTTTAGAGACCTGTGTAAATCACAAAAATGTTAAAATAAGGTCAGGGGGTTGGGAGCAGGCTGAAAGGAAGTGGATTCAGATGCATGAGGTCTAGGCAGACAGATACATGAGGTCTAGGCTATCCAATCCCCATCAGACCAATATGTCTTCAACATATATTTATTTGCAAACAAATCCTAATATGGCCATTGGGTATTCTTGACACTGACTGATAATCCTTGTTAGACTTCTAGCTTATTGGATGCTCCTAAAAAAAAAAAAAAAGAAAGAAAAAAACAATAAAAACTAAAACAAAACTCCAACCCTGTATAACTTTTCTGAAAGATATTCCCTCTTTTGATCTCTAAGGATAAACAAAAGTCATTCCATACTTCTCCAAAGGAAAGAATTAAGTGGAATAAGGATCAACTGTTATAATGCTCCTGAGGCAACATATCAAAGTTGGGAGCCAATTTTCTTTTGCAAGTCAAATGTGAAAACAGAATCCAAGATCATGAATTCTGATCTATAGGCAGCCTTTTAAGGATGTCCCCGTAACTGCACATGTCAAAGTGATAATATTATCTATGTCCAATTATTTCTAAGCTCCGTATAAATGTACACACTGTATTATGCCACCATTTATCTTCATGAGGCTATAGAATTCCCCACTACAGTAAGGGATAAAGGGCACGCTCTTTTGTTTTCTTACATAAACAAGTCCTCCTTCCACAAATCGCCCTGGTCTTTACAATGACTTCTTTATTTTTTACAAGTCAAGTGTACAGTATTTGCTTCATTTCCCAACCAAAACTCATCCATGCAAATTCACAGTTTCCTTCCCTTTAGAGTTAATTTAGATGGCGCATCTATGATAGAAATCCTAAAGCCGCGTGCTCACATGTACACAATCTTTAACAAAACCTTGACAGCGGTTGATTTAAAACAAAACAAGTCATAAAACAACCACCTCTGGCAAAGCCCAAAGTAATTAAAACTACACCCTCTCGCAACCACAGCACTACTGTATCCACCCTTCGAACATTACAACCCACCCATTTACCAAAACCACAGCTTATTCCTGATTTAGAAAAAGTAAAGTTCGTGGACTTACTAAACTACACAACTCCAGCCAGAAAGTATAAATGCTTTTTCTACGCCAGGCGATTTATACACCATCTGAACTAAAAGCATCATACTGTGGCTCGGTATCAGCAGACCACTGCGGACCACCTTCTTGACATAATAAACAACTGACATCTTCAAAGAGCATTAACTAGTCCCTCTTGAGCCATAGTTTAACAGACAAGAGCAAATGGCTTAACCTATATTATCCATGAAGATGGGTGCGTTTAACTTCCAGTCCATAGAATATAATTACTGTCCCCATAAGCCCATATTTAACTTAGTTGATTCTCTCACATTTCAGCAGTTTCATTTCCCAAAAGAAGGGGAATGACAGGTCCCTGAAAGGTTTTAGCGAGGTTTCTCTTGGCACGGGAAGAATGTGATAAACAGGGAAAACACAATCACGCGGAATGTCTGGATGAGGTTCCTTTGTAAGCCTTAAATAGCACTCCCCCACGAGGCTGTGCCACTGCTCTGAATGGAGAAACCATTTTAGAGCCTAACAATTCAGTCTCTCCAGTAAACATTCTAAGAGGAAGACCTCAGAAATTCTAAATATAAAACAGGGGTGTGTTTAAGAAATATTGAAATAGTTCCCCTCTTTTCGGCCAGGACTGTTATTTTTCTTCACCTTGAAGAAGGCAAATCATGTTAAACCTGAGAACAGAAACTAGCACTGGTCTGAAAAGGAACTTGAAAGAAATCCAAAAAGCCCTTTTGGACACGATATCAAGGGTCAGTGTTCCCTGTGTTCACTTCCCCGGTGTCACTCTGGCACCTGTTCATTAGAGCGTTTGGGTAATTCAGTTGTCTTAAAGAAATATGCAGAAAGTCCACCCACAATTCCCAAAGTTTTCTCAGTGCACCGTTTTAGAAAAGAGCTCCATGTCCTAACTTTCAGTTGTTATACAGAGCAGACGATTCCTCCCAGGATGGTGGCTTACCACTGAACTTTGCACAAGTCACATGAGTGTGCGGAAGGCGGGGGTGGGGGGGACAGAGTGCTGCGGACACATAACAGCTATTTTATCCTTCTGAGAAGGACACGGTCTCAAGTTGAATCTAGTTGAAGGAGTATTTTTACTTTAGACATGTACACAAATGACTGACACTGAATTCCAACATATAACCACCACAAAAACTCCGAAAGGGGCCAAAAACTGTGAACGGAAATCAGTGATAGAAACAAAGAACTGTACAGAGCAAACTTCTAAAAACGTGTAAATGAAAAAAAAAAAAGTCAAGTCACCTTTTCTGGGCTGGGTTCTGTAGGTCCAGTTTTCATCATCTGCTTCCACCTGCTGCCCACAGACCGACAACTCCCCATCACTGCGAAACAGCCTCTTTGTCTGCCTGGACAAGGACGAGAAATTTATCCAGCTCACAGCACGTGAGAGGGAACCTGGGTTTGACTTGAGTCTAAAGGAACCTGAAGAGCCTTCCTTTTTCATCTTCTTTCACATCAAAGTCGACTACAGAGCAAGGTCAATCCAGCCAACAAAAACCTCGTTTTTTCAAATTGTCCCAGGTCCTTTCCATGAACCTCCTCCTGGCTACTTATTCAGACAATATTGAGAGTCTGAATCTGAAGAAAGATTGCTTCTGTGTCACCCAATTACAAAGAAAAGGGAAATGAGAGGTTAGAGGGGAAAAAAAATGTTTTTTCACATTGTGGTACTTGGTTTAAAGATCAAGAATATCCACAGTCTCCCTCCACCCAATAAAAATAACTAAAAGTATAATTCTAAAAAAGAAGCAAAACGTTCATCTCAGGAACGCTTGTCAGGACTTGGCGAAGAGCAGGACCAAGGCACTCCGACTCTCTGGTGTGTGCCTAGCATCCCGTACTGTAATCCTATTCCTCTCCCAGGCATCTTTCCCCGCTCAGGCAGAAAGCCAGCCGTCTGTGGCAGACAGAAGGAACTCCTCAGGCTGCAGAAAAAAAGATTCAGCGTCAACTCAGGTGCCCAGTTTAAAGTTCACCCACACAGGTGACTTGGGAGAAATCACAGTTCGGCTCACTGGCCCCAGCTCACTGCAGAGTCGTAAATCCCCCACTTGCCCTCCTTCCCGTCTGTGAAGCGCCCAGGAGCCACAGGACTCCACAAACAATAAAACAGGCTGCGTGGCTATCGCTTGGATTACAGAGTAAGCGCTCCTGTGAAAGGCGATAGGCTTTTCCGGACACCGAAGCCACCTCATTGGAGACAGAAAACCCCGCCTCCCCGCAGCCAACACTTCAGAGGGAGCTCTAACTTCTGAACTCCAGCAAAGCTATGAAAATGCAAGTCTGTGTAGAATACAGACTTCAGGACAAAATTTTTAAAGCCAAAACTGGATTATCATCAGACCACTTCTAGAAATGGGATTTTTTAGAAGGTGCCTTCAAAGATTATGTAGTTAAATCTCATCAGCATTCCTAAATGGATTTAAGAACGTCATCATCTACTTCCAAAGGGAATGAAACTGACCAAACTATCACGTCACTTGCAGCTTTCAGTGAAGGCGAAGTGCAGCCATTTCTGCACCTGTCTTGGCCTCTCCCATTTTCCACCAGCAGCCAGAGCGTGGGACAGATGAGCCACCTCTGTTTCGCCACCAGCAGCCCCTGGGGGTTATTCCTCTCCTCTTTGAATGATCATCCTATTACAGAGACCCATCATCTGAGAGCTATGCTGGTAACAATTAGCTGCAGGCTCGAGCCCTTTGTAAATCTTAATCAGAGCATGCAAAATATCTAGAGCCACATGTTGGAATGCATTAGGGTGCAGCATTTCACCCAAGGCCAGGATAATTCCACAATCCTAGGGGTGTGAAGAATTTCTGCAACTTTCTATCACAGAGACTTGGTGATGGAGTCCTTTCCCAGAGAGTCATTCAGAGTAAGGACACGTAGAAAGCTGGGTCCACATCTCACTCTCCTGCACTCGTTTATTCGCTCAGTTGTGTTTGACTCTTTCGTGATCCCAAGAACTGTAGCCCGCCCGGCTCCTCTGTCCATGCAATTTTCCAGGCAAGAACAGTGGAAGAGGTTGCCATTTCCCCCTCCAGGGGATCTTCCCCACCCAGGGATCGAAGGTGCATCTCCTCCATCGCAGGTGGATTCTTTACCACAGAGTCACCTGAGAACCCCCTTCCTGCGCTTAGCATTAAGCATTCAGCAAATAAAGCTAACAAACTGCAACAGAAAACCAAGCTTGACTGAAATCAATAAAAGCAGGATTTTGCGTCATACATCTATTGCCGTTAACCGAGATGGTTAGAAAAAGGCACTACACGCTTAACAGGATTGGAACATTTACAGAAAAAGAACACAGAGCAGCTGCCAAGTGTTCCACGGATGGACAACTCATACTACCATGGAAATCACGACAGGGAACAGGTGCTAAGACTCAAGGGCAAAGCTACAGAACAATCCAGGTAGCAAAAATACGGACTCAGTGTAAACGCTCAAAGTGTCCTCAAGAAATCATGTCGTTTAAACCTCTCAATTTACTGATGGAGAAAATCAGGTTCAGAGAACATATGTAACACACCAGTGTCACTCAGAGGAGTGAGACCTCTACTTTGATCACTGTTATAAGGGTAAAAAATGATATCATTATACATGGCAACAGTGCTAACATCAAAGTTCAAATATTCAGTATTTTTTTCAAGTCAAAGACTCAAAATAGTAAAAAAAAAAAAAAAACCCAAAAACAGAAAACCATTGGGCCAGAAAATACAGAACATCCCAAATGCTGCTTACCGTTGGCACAGAGAACCCTCTGACATCCAGGTTATTTACTTGTTAAGGATCCATGGACTCCAAACAAGGAACACAGTGGTTTCTGCACTGATGTTTATATCCCACAGTTACAGTTTTAACACAGAAGCACATAAGGCCTGAAATTAACCTTGTGCTGTGCTGTATATTCAGGAAGTACTGCTGAACATGTTCCCCAGCCCAGCGTCCTCCAAGTGTACACACATACTCATGCAATAGCAGAGACGAGCTGGTGTCATTAGCAACTGGTGTGTCTTCCTCCAGTACCTCCTGTTTCTCCACTCCTCTGGGAAGAGGTAGAGGAATATTCACCGCCAAGCAACCAGGAAGGAAAACTGGTCCATTCAAGGACTAGACTCATGACCCTCCCTCACATTAAACACACACTTAAGCAGAACTTCCAAGAAATTTAAAGGTTTCCCATTATTCACAAGACCAATGGATATGCTTGCATATAACCAATTGTCCATCTATTAGCTATTCTGTTAGACTGAGTCTTGATTATTAGTATCTTCACTTAAGTAAAAGGAGGTCAAATAAATTACAAATGGATTAGAGTTCCCCTATGATCAAGATAAAATACAATGACCTAAATCAGCTTTGGAGGAAATACTTGCACTTTGACTGTTCATCTTAGATAGGTGGATTCTTCAGTGCCTCAGATGGTAAAGAATCTGCCTGCAATGCAAGAGACCTGGGTTCTATTCCTGGGTCAGGAAGATTCCCTGGAGAAGGGAATGGCAACCCTCTCCAGTGTTCTTGCCTGGAGAATCCCATGGACAAAGAAGGCTGGCGGGCTACAGTCCATGCGGTCACAAACAGTCAGACACAAGATAGATACTCCAACTAGACAGGTACTCCAATTAGCTTAGAAAAACATAAGTGAATTGCTTAAAAAGCTGTTGCATGTGTGCTCACTGGTGTCCAACTCTTTGCGAACCCATGAACCCACCAAGCTCCTCTGTCCGTGGAATTTTTCAGGCAAGAATACTGAAGTATGTTGCCATTTCCTATTCCAAGGGATCTTCCCGACTCATTCTCTTGCATCTCTTGCATCTGCATTGACATGTGGAATCTTTACCTCTCCACCACCTGGGAAGCCCTAGAAAGCTCTTAAATTCATTCAAGTTTTATTTATGCCACAACTATGATGAACCACACACATTATCTGCACCTATCAAGCCAAGGGCCATACAAAACTACCCCCACCCCAAATATCAGGGGTCATGGCTACTTTGGGTCACGCACACCACATACACTACTGCTAATCTTAACAATTACCCCGCAATGGAAAATCCCTACTTTGAGAGTATAGCCTGTTTCTTCAAACAGTTGTAGCGATAATCTTCAATGTAATAAAAACATCTTAGTTTAACTATTATTTTCAAAACAGTCTACAATAAAATACAGTCTTCCCAGACCTTTTAAATAGACATGCTGAACAGATTTTATCTGCATTCCTGACTGTGAAGTGGATTCCCATCACCCCTACTCACTGTCAGGCTGTCGACGTGAAACTTCTGTTGTCTTCTTATGTGCCAATAACTGTTCCCTTCCTACCACTTTGCTCCTGCTGAGCTTCAGGCATCAGGAAGTCAGATAAACAACCTTGCCTGAATTATATGTTTCACGGGAGTCAGGAGTACTCCTGGAGAGAAATACGTAACTTCAGGGGAAGGACTCTGTCACAACCGCCTCCCGGCTGGCACCCTTGCCCTTTCTTTCACTTGTGAGATGGGAGCCTGAAGGTTGAAATGGCCAGTGCTTAGGTCTGGGAAACTAAGACCTTGCTTCCGGCTACTGCTCACTGCTATTTGCTGCAAGCTGCCATTCACTGCTGTGTGCGTCTGAAATCAAAACAGCCTCTGGGTAACGACCCCCATGTGAACTACACCAGGTTTATGATTTATTGGCTCTTTTATATTAAGTTCTTAGCACTTGAGGGTGGTGAGAAATTAACCCAATGCTATTGACAAAAGGACAAGAAACGATATATTTCATGAATGATTTAAATAATACATTAATGAAAAGTTATCAATAACTATAAAGACTGGGAGACACCAGAATGTGTTACTAAGGGAAGTTCTAGAATCGTCTTCTTTGAGAATTCCTGAGTCAAATACCCCTTAGTTTGGAAAGATTTATTTATATTTCCAGCATGAGTCAAAGGGATAGACTGAATACGTTTGGAAAGTCCTTGCCAAAAGACACAGTATTTCATGTTTCAATGTATACCAACAACCTTAAAGAGGAATTTAGCTCAAATGGAAGTTTTTGATTTAATAAAAGTTGTTAAACATGACAGGATATAGGATCAGACAAACCTCTCAACCCAGTCAGGCATGGAATTGCTCCCCCTGCCATCTGCATTAAAATGCCAGCCAAGAGTGGGAACTAATTTCGAATGCCATCAGTTTTTTGGCCTCAAAGGAACACAATGACTTTTAATTTCCACGTGTACCTTTTCTGCCCTGACCCTCTGTTACCGAGTCTAAGCTCATACTGCTCCCCACACAACAGGCCAATAATCGAGAGACGAGCTGTTGGGGCAAGGAAAAAAGACTTTATTCGGAAAGGCTGCAAACTGAGAAGATGTGGGCTCATACCCCCAAAGAACCAACCTGCCCGAGTTAGAATTCAGGCTCCTTTTATTCTAAAAGGGGAGGAGTAAAGCCAAACACTTCCTGGTTCCCATCAGCCGCCGAAGGGGATGTGTTAATTTCTTTCTCCCTGCAGTCATTCACATGTGGACCTAGTCAGGATGTTTCCTGTGAGCTAAACAAAGGTATTTTAGCTTAATGCTTATTATCAGGGAAGCATGGTTCCCAGAGATGGGCCATTATGTATAACTTAAGCTCACAGGCAACATAACATCCCTTTAGTGATTAACTTGTAATAGAATACAAAACGTTCTTCCCCATATTGCATCTCCCCTTCAAACCTGGAAGAATAGGAGAGGCAGAACCTTGATGTCAGAAACGGAGAACAGTGCTGTAGGGTCAGAGTTGGGGGTGGGGGGCACTGGCTTGGCTGGAGTGGGGTGCACAAACAGAAGGTTTATGAACAGAGACAAAGGTGAAAAAACCATATACCACAGCAAGGAGTGCGTCATGTTCTAAAGCAGCCCTGACCGGCCAGGAGCAGTGAAGTGTGTACCCTATCAGATTACCCCATGAGCCGCCCAGATGACCAACAGCGACCTTCAGCTTCTAGAACTGGGTGCAGCAGCTTTTCCAACTGTCATCTCTCGTAAATAATTGAAAAGTAGGTTCAAACACAAACTGCCTATGAGGTAATCTGTACACAAGAATAATGAAAGCTTATCTCAACAAGGAGAAGTAAACAGTTTGAGCCCAGACATTTATAACTAACAACAAAAAGAAAACCTCATATTGCCCCCAGGGCCACAGCAAGCTAACTCCCACAGTACACTAAATCCTCCTTCCTCATCCACCTCCCACTCCCTACAGAATTAAGCAACTGATTTACTCAAGGAGGAAGTCAGGAAAGGTGAAACACTGCCAATTAACTATTCAGAGAGGTCTATTTTCAGGGTTCTCCCCATCTACCAAGGCTTCACCATTTACAAGAGCTCTAGCTCTGAAGGTCACACTAGGTCCCTTTCCATAGAATTAAGAGTGTTTACTCAAATGCAAAGATTAAATGCAAACATTTGCATTTATCTATCATCACAACCTAAATCCCACCTTTCAGTGTCTTCATGTCTGAAAAGGCCCCCTGAACAGTTCTGACACGAAGCCTTCGTGTCACTGGTCCCACAGGATCACTTGATGCAGGAGCAATATGGCAGCCCATGACTGCTCTCAATCCCCTGGGATGTGGCGCGCTGCAAGTGGGTGAGGGCTGTCCCTGGTTAGAAGCTCTCACTGATGGGTACTGTCATTGACGTGGACTGTGGACTGTCAGGGGCTTGGTAAGCAGTCTATAACCGAGAATATAAACTTTGCCCCGACCTCGACCAAGAAAATGTTCCCATCCGAGGTTCATATGAGAAGCTCCCCTAAAACTGAACATTGAGTCTGAAATTATTCTGATGTAATAAACCAAGGATGAACTTACTCTGAAATTGAAGTTAAATTCCAAATTAAAAAAAAAAAAATTAGTCATGATCTCTTCCTACCTCTCCTATGGCCTCTCCAGATCCTTATAATTATTTTTTCATTCTACCTACTCAACCAATTCTTCGCAAACTTTGTCTGGCACAAAAATTATAGGAAATCTTATTAAAACGCAGAGTCTGATTCAAGTTTGTTATAGGGTCTGAAATTCCAAATTCCCAAAGCACTCAGGTAGGGCCCTCGCACATCTTTGAGTTAGCATGATACTAAATGATAATGCTCTCTGAGCTCTTTCCTGGTGGCTCAGTGGTAAAGAACCTGGTTCAATCCCTGTGTCAGGAAGATCTTCTGGAGTAGGAAATGGCAACTCACTCCAGTATTCTTGCCCAGAAAATCCCATGGACAGAGGGGCCTGGCAGGCTAAAGGCAGGGATCTCATCTCTTACACACAGCCAGCACTAACCAATCCTGGTCACAAGAGTGAACAACAGAACAATCTCCTCATTCCCATGTACCTCTTGCTTCTGATCTTAGCATGTTTCAGGTCAAAGAGATAATTTGATCTTTATAACTAAATTCAACTCTTTTATCACTAAATTCTAAAAGGCAAAAGTAAAATGTGTAAACTGACATATATATGTATATAATCTGAATTAAAGAGTTAATAATAAATTTCTATTATCCATAGATAATGCTTCACTTTGAGAAGAAAGGTAGTCATTAACTTCTAGGCTATATACTTTTCTTAATTTGTAAGGACATGTACACTGCTTCCATCCACCAGAACTCCAGTACTCATTGGCCCGGCCCAAAACCTGGGGTAATCAACAGCAAGTCAAAATCTGAAAAACAGCTCACATTCTACGTGATAATCCATGCAGACGGGCTGGGACCTCCTCAGTTCCACGATGTAAATTTAGCTGCTTTGTGGCAGTGGAAAATTTTTTTCCATCAGTTTTTCCTGGTACATGTTTAAGACAAAGAGTTTTTCAGTCAACCTTAAGTGACCTTCCAAAATGTATATTGTATTTGGTTCTATCTTTAAAGAATATTCACTATGACTCTATGAAGCACACTGAATATATCTGTTTTTTTAATTAAGCATTTTACCAGTTCATCTATATCCTTTATTATACTACCATTCCATGCTAGACATGTGTTAAATATTGCTGATATCTCCAGTGATTTCATTGAACCAGATAAATGTGTAAGAAATAAACGAGAAATTCAAACATCTTTAAAAAAAAAAAAAAAAAAGGTGGGAAAGTCTGCAAAGCAATTATACCTCAAAAAAAAAAAAAAAAAAAAAAATGGGAGAAAGAAAAGTTTGAAACGTTCTGAAACCAGTGAGCCGACAGAGGCAATGCCCATCTTGCTTTCAGTTCTAACTGAAAGTCCAGTTAGAACTTTCTCTGTCCTAACTGGATCATTTGCTGCCAGCTTAACAGGTAGTACAGAGTCAGAATGAAGAAATCCCAGACTCCTGTGAGTTTCTTCCCTCTGACAGAAACCCTGTGAAATGTGCATCATCACACATGTTTTATAGATGTGGTACCAAGGATAAAGGTGATAAAGTAACTTGCCTAAGTGTCCCTCTACCTGCAACCACGACTACCAAGTTATTAGGAAGCTTGAGATTTGAGCCCAGGTTGGTCCTACTTCCTACCCTGGCTTCCCCTCGACCATACGAAAGCCACAGCCCTGGAGTGTCTCCTGGGCTACCGCAATACCCTGGGAAAGGGGCCACCATACTTTCAGCTGCACCCCGCCCGCTAAAGTTTGCCCTCCACGAGCCAGCTCACACAATACTCTAGGCCCCTGGGCCCTTGATGCTTACATGCCCTCACGTACCAAAACACTTCTCATCTTTCTCACCTGCTCAACTTTTACTGAACCTTCAAATTTTCTGCCCGGAGCTGTCTCACTTGAAATAAGCAAATGTCTATCGGGCGCTATATCTCTTAACGACTGCGCATAACAAGGCACCCCGGCACGCAACGGCCTGAATCAGCAATCATTTAGAATTTCTCACGAGTCTGTGGTCCTCTGGAGGCCAGCTAATCCAGGCTGGACTCGACTCTGGGTGGCTCCACTCTAGTATGTGAGACTGAGAAATTTTATGGAACTTATTTTAAAATGGGAGCAGTCCCAGGCACACCGGGAAAGCAAGCCACCTGAGGGACAACCTGTAGTGTCTCTCCTGCTCCTAGGACCAGCAGGCCAGCTCAAGCTTCCCTTTCTCATGGCAACAGCACCAAAGAGCAAAGCTCACCTGCACCAGCTTCTGCATCACGGCTGCTCACATTCATCAGCCAAAGCAGGCCAACTTGGGCGTGGGAGGGGCAATAACACTCCTGAGCAAGTGACAGTACATGTGCATGCTCAGTCATGTCCAGCTCTTTGCAATCTGATGGACTGTAGCCCGCCAGGCTCCTCTGCCCATGGGATTGTTCAAGCAAGAATGCTGGAGTGGGTTGCCATTTCCCCCTCCAGGTGCTCTTTCCAACCCAGGGATCGAACCCACATCTCCTGTGTCTCCTGCATTAGGAGGAGGGTGCTTTACCACTGATCTGCATGGGAAGCCAAGTGAGGAGGAGTGAATGCTTATTTCTGAATCTCCTCTACCACAAGCATCTGCTGGCACTTTGCTGCTGCTGCTAAGTCGCTTCAGTCGTGTCCAACTCTGTGCAACCCCATAGACGGCAGCCCACCAGGCTCCCTCGTCCCTGGGGTTCTCCAGGTAAGAACACTGGAGTGGGTTGCCATTTCCTTCTCCAATGCATGAAAGGCTGGCGCTTTACTGAGGGTGAAAGACTCCTAGGCTATCATTCCTGACCTCAGGGATTAGACTGAGTTACTGTCCCTGCCAGGTTCCCATCGCATCCCATGAAGACAGATGCTGTCCTTCCCCCCATTACATCTGAAATCATGCATTTGCCACAGAAAACTGTAAGCTGTCCAAGTGGGAAGACTGACGTGTGTACGGTACCTGACATAACATAAGGGCTAAATCAATGCTTGTTAAACTGAACTGGTCATTATATGCCCTTTGTCATCATATTCAATTCTTTCTTATTAAATATATGCCAGTTTCTTTACTGAACTGTCTTTGATATTCTCCCACACAAAATGTAGGGGTCAGCAAGCTTTTTCGGAAGAGAGCCAGAGAGTAAATATATTAGGTTTTCCCAGCTCTTTTCCAACTACTCTGCCATTGTGGCAAAAAAAAAAAGGTAACCAGACAATATGTAAACAAATCAGGGTGGCTGAGTTTCAATAAAACTTTATTTATAAAAACAGGTGGTGGGCTCTATCTAGCCCCTAGACAATAGCTTGCTGATCCTGGACTTTTTTTTCTTTTAAGTAGGAATGGCACTCAAGCACAGATAGTTCAAACCAGTGTTTCCCAAAATGTTCCTGTCAGTACTACTAATGACTCTGGTATCAGAATCAACTTAGGTTGGGTGGGGGAAGTTAGGAGGCCAGGAGGGCTTGTTAAAATGCACAGTGCTGGATCTTATTTATTTAGTTCACACCTCTGGACAGGAAACTAGGAATCCACATTTAAATGAGTCTCATGCATGTTACAGTTTAGAAATCACTAGTTTCAACACCATTACACCACAATTCAAGTAAATAAGCAGGATTCAAATCTCTACTCATGGTTTCACTAAAAATGCACAAACATTATACCCCAAGTATAGTTATAATACCAAATGAATACAAAACAGACTAGGATGATATACTGAAAAATTACCAGTGGCTATTACAAGCAGGATATACTATGACAAATTTTTATTTTTTCTACTTTGCCATTTCTGTTTTTCCATAATTGGTATGCCAAACATAGGATATAAATTTTTTAATCATATAATGTTTAATACTCAGGCAGGATTATTTTAGACTTAGAGAAAAGGAAAGAAATCAACAAAGATTTAATACTTAACATAGGGTTATATGTGTTTTAAAAAATAAAGTGGTACAGATAAATTTTGACCCTTTCCCCATCTCACAGTGGTAATATCATTCTAAATTTGGTGTGTATCATTCACAGACATATTTTCCACATTTTTTCCTACATACTAGTGAAGTCATTCACAAGACAGTACTGTTTTGTGTGTTAACTATTATAAATTATATTGCAAATCATTCTTAAAATTATTTTTAAGAAAACAGTTAATATTTAAAATTTTCCACTCACTCTGCAACCAAAGGGAGGGCAGGTAAAGATACCATGGACCTTGAACTGATCATGAACCAGTCCACCTGATCATCTTCCTACAATCTTGTTTAGATCATTAAAGGAACACCTCACAGCAGGGTATGTCTAAAAATCAATCTCTAAACTTCTACACTAGATCTATTAAAATTTTACTCATTGCTTAAGTGTTTTTTTAAAAAAGCTTAACAAATTTAAGCCTTCTGGAACACATGAAAACATAATAAAGCATGTAATGATGATGTCATAAGATTTTCTCTTCATTCAGCTCAACAGTTTTTATAGTCATCCAAATCTCCAAGTAAAAAGGCTTCTTAGAGAAGGACAATTCAATCTGATGAGGAGGACTTTGGCTGCCCCTATATAAGTACATTAGTCAGGGTCTTAAGTAACAGACTCACTTTGATAAGGAGAAATTCAGAAAACAAATGGCCTAAAAGACACTTAAGACATTGAGAAATTTTTGGTTGAAACACCTGTTTCCCAGGGTCAAAATGGATGTCTTAAATCAAAGAGAACTTTTGTTTCTATAATACACTTCTCCAAGATAATGCCATTAAAAGAACTTCAGTAAAGGATGAAGGACTTCTACAAAATAAACACCAGACCCTTGCCACTGAGGGCAGGCTGGAGTGGGTGGAGAGAGACTGGCCAGCACAAACGAAGGTGTTAGGTACAGACTTCCCCTTCTAATCTCCCGCCTCCCAACCCAGCCGCGCTGCTGTTTCCTTGAAACACACAGACAGCTACAACAGGGCTTCCTCAAAAGGCCCCCAAGGGAGCGACACCCTCAGTTCTCATTCTGGGGCTTAGCCCCCTGCAAGACAAAGATACCAGGGACCCTGAAAACTAACTGGCGCCACTAGTGAAACGTGAAGGTGTCAGTCCCTCAGTCGCGTCCGGCTCTTTGTGACCACATGGACTGTAGCCTGGCAGCCTCCTCTGTCCCTGGGATTCCAGGCAGGAATACTGGAGTGGGTAGCCATTCCCTTCTCCAGGGGATCCTCCTGACCCAGGGATCAAACCCTGGTCTCCTGCATCGCAGGCTCCTGCCATCGCAGGCAGATTCTTTACCGTCTGAGCCACCATAGAAGCCCAACATTAGCCCTTGATAATTGGTAGGTTATTTTCATCTGCAGCAGCAGCAAAGAGGTAACTGTTGATCTTTTGGGACCTAAAGTAGAGGTGGCCAGTACTCAAGTGGAGATGACTGGTAAGTCCAGAAGAAAGAGATGAAGATTGTGGCTGCATATTGAGGGAGGAGATGGTGGGCTGCAACAGAGGGCCACATTGTCGTGAGAGAGACAGTTCACTCAACATCAAGCATGCAAGCTTCACCTGCAGACGAAATTCTCGAGGAACTGCACCTTTGTCACTTCCATGGTTCAGTTCAGTCATTCAGTCGTGTCTGACTCTTTGTGACCCCATGGACTGCAGCACACCAGGCTTCCCTGTCCATCACCAACTCCCGGGAGCTTACTTTCAGGCTTGCAAGGCTCATTTCTCTTCCCAAATGATATGAGGCAATGAATGGCTTGAAGAAAAGCGTGAAATCCTTACAGGTTAAAAGGAAACACTACAAAAAACACAGGTGTAGCTACCTTACCTCATAAGTAATGACAGTTGTCTAAAATAGCTAAAAAGTAATCTCCTAATTTCATCACCACATATGCACATGAATGCACACACTTAAAATGTGTTCCAGCATTTTCTAAAGTTTAGTTTATTGCCAGGGCGAGGGAATGAATACAAAAGAAAAGTACCAGTTGCTGTATGGTTCCATAAAATACACATTATTGGTTATAGTTGATAAGAAAGTGCTTGGCTAAAAGCAATTACAATTTCAAATAAGGAAAAACAAGTTAACAGTGTCACATAACCTTTAATTAATCACATAGTGCAATACTGGTTAGCCAGCCCCTAGGAAATAATAGTAGGCTACAGCCTGTATACAAGATCAGATCAAACAGTGTCACTTAAGGAAGTGACATCATTCAAGAATTACCTAAGTCACTTAAGAGTTAGGTAAGGCTATGCTCAGCCATTCCCAGAAAAAATACCCCTTACAAAATGAGATTACATTGAAGTCTGAGGAAAGTTTAAAATATAATGGACCATCTAAGGCATAGTCTCATACTAAGTATAATTAAGCAATCAATAGCCTAATAAAATGTTTTGCCACCAGACTAGTAAAGGTGGAAGTGGGTGAGGACAGAAGGAATGATTGGTAAGCATCTGTCCAGAGTTGAGCACAGTGTCTGGGGCCCTAAATGTCCCCGAATGTCTGATGGCCTAGCATTGCTCAAAGAAACACAGGGTGGATCAGGTTCAGGTGAAACTATAT
The DNA here is from genome assembly GCF_033118175.1 of Dama dama. Lineage (NCBI taxonomy): Eukaryota > Metazoa > Chordata > Mammalia > Artiodactyla > Cervidae > Dama > Dama dama. Next base: position 31,215,805 of record NC_083706.1, read on the forward strand.
TCACCTTTTAAAAACATAAGTGCCAAACAAAAAGCCCTAGATCCAACCTACATGTAACCTACTGGATAAGAATCTTTTATAAAAAGATGATTCTGATATTTCCCCACAGTAGAGAATCAAGGCACTAATACAATTTCTGATGGGCCTGACCCATCCTGTGCCTCTCTGAGCAGGGCTAGGCCATCAAACATTTTGGTCTATGTAACATATGCCCCCTACCTCGAATTAAGAAACACTGGTCTTTGAGAAAGTTTACCTTTGGTTCACAGATAGAACTAAGTAAAATGCCGGTTCTGTGTTTCAACTAATAATATTTAAAGGAACAATAAAATGAAGGAGCCTGTCATTTTTCCAATTCCCACTTTTTTTAATGTTTAAAAGAGCATCAGAGGCAAAGCATAAGCTAGCCTTCTCCAAAGCTCCGAGACAGCATCCGTGATAACAGGGCCTGGGGGCTGTGGTGGGGAGGGGGAACCCACGTGAAGGACCAAGAACAGACACTGCCTTCCACAGTCACTAGGAAAGCTAAGTCTTCTACTCACGCTGATTGAGTTACAGGAATCTGGGACCAAAGATCTCAGAGATCATTCTGTCACACTTTTTCATCTCATAGACGAGGAAACAAAGAATCCGGAGAGGCTGGGTGCGACACTGTGACATGAGCTGAGACACTCCGGAACATTCTCAGAAAGTGACTGTCAGGTCACTGGCAAAGATGGACCCAGAGTCAGGCACAGATTAAAATGATGATGATGATGACGATGCAACTACACTGAAAACAAACTGCTCTTAAGAGAGGTAAAGAAATTTTCCAAGATCATACCCTTCCAACACTCAGGAGCCTAAATCCCATCTGTCTTCACCGCGGTTTTGAACTGACGGAATCATCTGTCCATAAAACAGACATGAGGCATAAAAAACTATTCTTTCTGAGATTAACACAGGTTAACTGATCTCTCAGAATGTGTTGTTGTTATGTCTTTTAACACCTGGGCTGGAAAAAAAGGCTCCAGTGAGAAGAGGAAATTAACTTTGTCAGATTTGCAATATTAAGCATACAAGATTTAATTCAGAGCAGATGGCCTTATTAGAAGACATTTTGCTTCAACTAAGTTCTACTGAAAATCATGTTTGAAATCTCGAGGCTGGAGCCACCCTCAAAACCCGACACGGTTTGCCTGTGGCTGACCAGCAGGTGGCAGAAGAGAATAATCCATCTTCCGTAAAGCCCCAAGAAGTAGATGTGTGCGTGCTATATCATATCTAACTCATAGGACACGCCAGGCTTACTCTGTCCACGGGGTTTTCCAGGCAAGAATACTGGAGTGGGTTGCCATTTCCTTCTCCAGGGGACCTTTCTGACTCAGGGATTGAACCCTCGTCTCCGGCATCTCCTGCTCTGCAAGAGGATTCTTTACCACTGAGTCATCCAGGAAGCCCTAGGCTTGGGTAGATTCAAGGAGAAGTACTTGTAGTATTCAGACACTGGTCAAAACTTTTAGGAACCCACAAAGAATCCTGCATAAAACTCAAAAACCTGAGGGTATTTTATAAGATGGAAACAGTCGAGTATCCACCCACTTCAATAACCTACAGGTTAAAATTCTGAAGTGTCTTTGTACTTACACAAGCCATGGCTAGATGGCTGAGGAGCTCAAGAAGAAATATCACAGAGGACACTGTCCAGCCTTTAGGTCACCCCCAGAATCCATGTCAGTGTTTCCCAAACTCACCTGCCTATTGGCATGGCCTGCAGGATGTTTATTAAAATACAGACCCCAGGGCCCCATCCCAGACATGCAGAAACCTCATGAGAAATAGCCAGGAAAGCACCTGGGGGCTTATCAGACAAGTTTGGGGGTCACTGGCTGTGTACTCACTCCCTCCCTGGAGGGGAGCTACAGGTCAGGGTGGGCAACACCTGGCTGGGAAGGATGAGGAACCTCACTGCTCAGCACAGGCTGGGGCCCCCACAGCTGCCCGGCAGGCCTCCCCTTCAGTGGGGGACCTGCCAGACTCCTCACCCCCAACTCCCCACTTCCTGCTTCTCCTTTTCACTGCAAAGCCTCCTTCACATAACCCACCTTCCCTCTCCCGGTTCACTCCTGCCTCCTAGACCACCGTCTGCAGCATGAATGCGTTTGCTACCTGGCACTTCCAATCTCTTTTTCTAGAGCCTGCTTTTCTCTCCCTCGAATGGACAAACAATAAAACACTTCCCCACTCCCCATGCTCTGCTCCTCAGCACAGGGTCTGCCTGGAGTCTGGACGGTCCCCCCTCTCCCCCACACCCAAGCCCTCCCTCCTCCTTGGCCCCCTATAACTTGGCGCTCACTCTCATCCTGTTAGTCCCTAACTCCTCGTAAAAGGGGGAAACAGCCTGACCACAAGTTGGATCGCCCACCTCCACTGGGCACTCATCTTTCTGCAGCGTTTCTGCACTTAATCTGCACACTGCCCCTGTTGTTCCAAACCATTAGGTTTTCCTTTAAGCCTCACTCTTTCCCATCTTCATACCCAGACTCCAAGATAACCTCCCTTTAAACAAAGCAACAGCCAGACCTCCCTGATGGTCCAGAGGTTAATCTGCTTTGCAATGCAAGGGACATGGGTTTGATCCCTGGTCCAGGAAGATTTCACATGCCACGGGGCAACTAAGCTCGTTGGCCACAAGTATTGCAGAGCTTGTGCTCTGCAACAAGAGAAGCTACTGCAATGAGAAGCCCATTCACCACAACTAGAGAGTGGCCCCAGCTTGCCATAATTAGAGAAAGCTGGTGAGCAGCAACGAAGACCCAGCACAGTCATATATAGATAATTTTAAAAATAAAATAAAGTAACAGTCAAGGTCCCTCTTCCCTTCTCCCTTTTGCCCTAAGGAAAGTTCTCGCAGCGTCCAGCCTAGTTCGATCCATCTGAGCTGGTCAGTCTGGCCTCCACGTCCTGCCACGTCAGCCTCGAACTGCAGCCCTCACCACTCAGGAGCCGCCACTGCTAATCTAACCCAGACTTCTCGGTCTACTTCAGGCCCCCTAGCAGAGCCTAACCCGACCCCTTCTAGATTCATCTCAGTGCCCCTTCCTTGGTGGCATCAATTCTGACCGCCCCCACCCCTGCCCCCTTGTCAAAGCAGCTATTTTGTTTATTTACGCTTTCCACCAAGAACTCACAAGCACCATGAAACTGATATGGGATTTCTTAATTTGCCACAGGTAACTGAGGTCTAACCAGCCACACTGCCCCTTCTCCAGTCCACCAATGATCCAATGATGGTTCCTTAAAAAGAAAAAATGTTAAGTCTGTGGGTGTTCAGTAGAAATCTACTGAATAGATCATGTATGAAGCAAGGTTTTACTCTGTCCTCCACCCCAAGACAAGCAGGTACGGCACAGAGAGGGGGCCCCCACAAATATCTGAATTAGGCAGAGACAGATTCTGGTCTTGATTTCAACACATACTTATTGACAAGCTGATCTTGGGCAAGCCTCTCTGAACCCAGCCACACACAGAAAACAAAGAATAATCATAGCGCCACCTAGTGGGGTTATGAATCAAGCACATAGCACTGTAGGACACTGTCCATACATAAAGGGAAATGATTACTGTCAGCTGTATCTTTTTGAACAGAACAATTTGCAAAATATAATTAGAAAGGAATAGGTAAGAGACTATTGGTACCACTTTATCAAAAAACCAAAAATCCACTGTAGTAAAATATTGCATTGTGGTTTAAGCTGCTGTGAAAAAAAGGGATAAAACTACAGAAACTTGAAGATATGAATTAACTTTGAAAGTTATCATTTGGAAATAGAAGCTTTTTCCACAATTCAGTCAGTTCAGTTCAGTTGTTCAGTTCAGTCATGTCTGACTCTGCGACCCCGTGGACTGCAGCACGCCAGGCTTCCCTGTCCATCACCAACTCCCAGAGCTTGCTCAATCTCAATTATTCCATGACAGTAATTATTTCCACAATTATTCCATGACAACTGATGTATTCACATAGCCAAAATTAAAGATAATTAATTAGAAACCTCAGAATATTTTGCTATGCCCCTTCTCCAAAACATTAGCTAAGTCAGATTATCACTTTTAAAGAACACATAGGTAGTTTCTAACAGGCATAGTGCTGATATTTCAATGTACCTATCAATCTAGCCTGCATGAGAGAAAATCATTCAATGAAAATAGTAGGACATAAGGTTATTTTCATACACTAGTGACTGCAAAAACTATGTTGCTAAAGATCAGACTGCTGTTCTTATAAAAAATGCCTATGGAAATATTTCAGTAGGGTGATTTTCAGTATTTTTTAAAACATAGTGAGGCATATTGAACAGGGTAGCTAGGTTCTATTTTACAGCTTTTGAAAAGAAATCCTGATAGAGCAAAACTTCTGCCTGTAGACAATAATGAACCTTTCTCTGACAGTATCATAGATGCATCATTCTATATACCAAATGCCACAGCCACAGGAAATCTGCGGCCCACAGCCTTATAAATCAAAGTTTACTTGCTTCCTCATTCTCTGTCGTGGACTCCCCTGACCATGCTCTGTCGCAGCAATTCACTTCAAATTTTAAAAATAAAGATTTGTTTCATGGAGCTTTGATGAATCCCATCTGAAAGCCATTAAAACATACACACCCACTTCCACACAAACCAGAAAATCTGTAGAACTCAAAGACTCATCAAGTCTTGAGGCTGGCAGTTATCCTAGCGACAAATAATTCCTGCTTCCCCTTACGGACAGAATGAAGGCCAAGAGGTTTGCAGATTCAGCCACTGTCACCAGCCAGTCAGAGGCACTGCTGGGATTGGAACCCTGGTTTCCTCGCCCCATCCAGGTTCCCCCTGCTTTAAAACCACGCCTCAGCGCTGGCTCTGAAGTCAGCAAGTCCCCCTAGATACTCTTCAAATCCGTCAATGAGTCATGTTTCCGTTTCCTTACACTGTTCCAAGTCGTCTTTGGTAGCATAGAGTTCATTCATTCACAATAATGCTAATTCACTCATACAGAGTTCCAACACACTCAGGAGTTATGAATTACACGCCACCTTCAAATCAGTGAGGCCAATGGCTAACTAAATCTAAAAATAAAAATTAAAAAAAAAAAATCTAACTCGTAGCACTTAAAATACTTCCTTTCAACCTACTGTAAAACAACAGCCTATTTAGGAGATGAAAAGTCAGTCACTGCTTTCATCAAGCAGAAGGGTTCCCCAGGCACAAACTCACGCACATTATACACATTATACTTCATGGGCCTTTTAAATATTTACTTGTTAGCAGTATTCTTCCTTTCAGGTCAAAGATTATAGTACTTAGCAACAGAAAGAAAGCAGAGGGATATAGTTATGAATTAGTAAACTGCTTTGGCAAGGCTTCCATTCGCTAATTCAGTCCAACTTCAAAGGGGATTTTAAAAAGAGGTTCAGCTGTCAGAAATTAACCCTCAGTAAATTACTGAATCAAAAAAGTGACTTGGCCAGTCTTTCTCAAACTGGTGTTAAGGGGGGAAAAAAAAAAAGCTCAATTGTAGGTAGAGGAGCAAAAAGTCTCTTCCAATGCAAATAAGTTTATTTAACTCTAAGTTTTAAAAAGTTTTTTTGTTGTTGTGTTAACCACAGGACTTTCCCAGCCTTTGATATGCTAATGAATACTGGAAATTTCCACGGATGGGGTGCAGGGGATTTCAGTTTATTTGATCACATTTATTATCTGGAAGGAGGGTGGATGGAAATAAAGCCTGAGAAACACGCTACCCTGTTTGCTCAGGTTCCAGGCAACAGAACCGAGAAAAAGCTTTTCTAAGACACCATGTATACTTGTTCTATAGTAGCAGAGAATGGACTCCCATTCACAACTATTCCAGCGTAAGGTGAGCATCAAGTATGGACTGGGAGAAGGAGCCCAAACAGACTATATCCCTAAAAACTTAACTTCTGGTGGCCCCTGGGGCTGCCAGTTCAGCTAGGCTTCTCAAATCACTCCCCGGCTCTTGAGGGAGGGAGGGGAGGTGCCCCTTCGCCTCCTTTCCTGTTCCCGCAGAATGACTTTTCAGAGTAGGGGTATACTTTCCCTGAACTTTTTGAAGCGCATGCTCTAGTCTATTTCAATGAGTTTTAACCATAGCTGAACATCAGAATCACCGAGGGAGCTTTTAACTCTACAGATATGTGGGCCCAAGGCCAAATCTGCAGAATCCAACATGATTCCCAAGGAGCAGCAGCCAGAGCTGAAAACCACTGTTTTGCTTCCCAGGAAGACAAAGCCAACAGACAAAGAATTGATCATGCGTGGACCATGAATTGAGCACATTGACATTAATAAGGGCTATGTAGCAAGTTTTAATGAGTCCTTAAGTTTACCAACAAATCACAGGTGGCTTGCCCCCCTCACCGCGCCCCCCTCCCCGGGCCACTTTCACAAACAAAAACATATTACTTTGAGGGGAGTAGGTGCTTAGACCAAAGCATGCTCTCCAAAGCCCGTTCAGGTGCAGAGGGCTGTGGGTGGGTGTCTGCTGGTTCATAGGAGCTAAGTCCTCGCTCCCCCACCCCGCCCACCCAGCACATGACCCTAATTTGGGGCTCATTTCATTACATGTCTTGAGTCTTCGGAAGTCACCTGAGAGTCAAAACCAGGAGTGTTCAGTGTACTAAAGGCAGGACTGCTGTATACGCCACAGCAAAGGGCACACACCTCGGAGGGGGATCTTCATAAGTAGCTCAGTCACATACATGAAATAGAAAGCAATTCATCAAAACCAGCTTCCTTCCAAAATTACATTCACTCAGCCTTTCTTATACATATAGTCTCCAAGCAGAGTATGTCAGAAAAGGGAACAGACATGAGAAAGAGGGAGAGAGTTGCAACTAAAGATATATAGTGACTTCCTTGACAGTTCAGGGGATAAGTGCCTTCCAATGCAGGGTATGCAGCTTAGATCCCTGTCTGGGGACCTAAGATCCCACATGAAAATGAAAGTGTTAGTCACTCAGTGGTGTCCGACTCTGCGACCCCATGGACTATAGCCCGCCAGGCTCCTCTCTTTATGGGATTCTCCAGGCAAAAATACTGGAGTGGGTAGCCATTCCTTTTTCCAGGGAATCTTCCCAACCCAGGAATCAAACCCAGGTCTCCTGCACTGCAAGCAGATTCTTTACTGTCTGAGCCACCACGGAAGCAATAAGATTCCTCAGGCCAAAACAGAAGCAATACTGCAATAAATTCAATAAAGACTTTAAAAGTGGCCCACATCCAAAGAAATACTAAAAATATTTAAAAATCAAAGATATATAAGTATAGATAAACATATAAAAGAACCAACTTGAACAGGGGACTCTGGAATAGAATATAATAAGATTTCTCTCTCTTTCCTTTCTGAATTTCTTTAATCAGCAGAAAAGGTATCTATGCACTCTGAATGTGTAAGAACAGTCCAGCATAAAGACAAGGTTGAGAACTGGCAAGGGAGCAAAGCCGTGAGTCCTAATGGAGAAGACAGATAAAAGAAAGTGAGGGTCCACAGGCTGCCCAGGTCCTGGCGGCCACAACATCATCTGCACACGCACCTGCTGCAGGATCTGTGTAACTGACCAAGGCAGCGCCAACAGAGCCCACCTTTCTCCTCATTTTAAGTAGCACAGAGGCATCTGGGGGCACTTCCCGGGTGCTCCCAGTGGTAAAGAATCTGCCTGCCAATGCAGGAGATGCAAGTTCTACCCCTGGGTTGGAAAGATCCCCTGGAGAAGGAAATGGCAATCCACTCCAGTATTCTTACCTTGAGAATCTCCATGGACAGAGGACCCTGGTGGACAGAGGAGCCGCAGGACAGAGGTCCATAGGGTCGCAAGAAAGTCGGACATGACTGAATGATTAAACAACAATAGCATTTCTGAGTCTCTCTCTTCAACACTGCCTTCTTCCCGACCCCAAAGAGAAAAAAAGGCCATAAACGTCACTTTGAAAGCTTAAACCAAACACATTAGGGACAAAGGTACCTCTTCCTTTGTAGCTCTCATGCAAAGCAACTTGAAAGGCATTTCTTTGGCAAAGATCTCAGTCTCTTCAGGAATTCAAGCGTCAGTCTGATGGAGACAAAGAACAGGGCCTAGGAGTCAGAATATACATTGACCAGTGGAATCAGCTGGGAAAAGTTGCTGAAACTCTCTGGGCAGCATTGACAATAAAATGAAGAGGTTAAATTACCACCCAGAGACCCTCCCAGCCCTAAAGCTAGGGTGCCTGTATGCTAGCACGGACTCCACTGCCCAGTTTCAAACAAACAATGCAACATCTCAACTCCTGTTAAACTACAATGGGAGGCCTCCGGGGTCAGGTGGAAACAATTTCGTAAATGAAAGCTTTTTTATCAACTCTGTGAAAAGCACTTAATAAATCTAAAAATAGACTAAAAGGATTATGTGGACAAGTCAAAATAGAATTTTGATGACTAAGTGGATTGCTAAACTATCATGACACACCTCAAAGCAAGTGAAGAAACCCAACAGCATTTCATCTGTTAATATGTTTAAGATTACAAAGACACGATAAATTTGGCAAAATAGCCAAGGTTCATGGAAGTATCAGCATCACCAAAAAAGGACGCCCCCAAGAGTGGACTGCAATTAATGCAGCAGAACTGCTCCAAAGGGGTAAAGAGGTTGAGTATGTTTTTAAGCTCACATCCATTTCTCACCTAGATTCAATGGAGGTTGAGGCGGGGAAGATGGGCATCTATGGACAGACTCTCAAAGCTTCACTGAGATAACTCTTTAAAAGCAGTTTCTAGAGGCAGCTGCAGCTTCTCAATCAAAAAGTTAAGACTTTGAAACACCGAGTGGAACACAAAACCCTAATATACAATACCCCCGGCAGGTCCTATGTAAATGACATTCTTTTTTTCATTTTATTTTAGTATTTGCATTGCCCTTTTTGCTTTCTTCAGCAAATGAACAGAAATGAACATTATGATCTATTAAAGCGCAAGAAGCTGGACAAACCAACTCTCCATGAACCTGTTCAATAAGCAGAAGATATCTGCTTATTACAAAGCAGTTAAACATATACACTTCCCTGTAGGCATGTTATCTTTCAATTAAAGTTTCAAAAAGTCAACACTGTTCTCTTGGGTAACAAAGTCTGGCATCACTTTGATAAAGTTAATTCTTAAATAGGAAAGTAACTGTTAGGTTTTCCAACAGGTCATCTTGGGTTAAAAATAAGATAATGAATAGAAATACAGATTTGTAATCAAAAGCCAATTGATAACAGACATTTCTAATAATGTGAAAAATCTAATGCAACTGAATTATATCAACTTATTCCCCATTTCTTAGTTTTCCAACCCCGGATATAGAAACAAAATAGTATTTATTTTACTGAGCTAGTGAATCATTGATCAAGTACCTAAAATCCTCTTATGTGACCTTCAACTCTTAATTTTCCTGCATCAAATGGAAATGAGAGAACACAGAAGAAATAGGTGTCTATTGAGGACCAGTGTTTACCAGGGGATACTACTAAGGATACAGGATGAGTGACAGGGTGGGGTGCTCCAAGGGATGCAGGGTCAGGAAGGCAGGGGAATGTGAGTTAGTAGACATCACTAAATATATGATACATAACTTCTCAATTTGTGAACTGCCATGGCTATGTTTTACACATACCCTTTTACACATGCAAGAAAAGATGGGTCATGAATATTAAACTTACATTTTGACTTAACCAGTGGAGAACAACTTAGGTTCATTAATTCTTTCTTACATCTCTTGATAGTCATCTCTTTTTTTGAGGGGGAGATCTCTTTCACTCTACCCTTCCTACTTAATTTTTCTGCAATGAACTTTGACGTTCTCATTTCCTAGTCTAGTTTCAAACTTAGGCCTTTATCGCTTCCTGACACTATATCTAAGTTGGTTAACTGTTTTTAGAAGTGACCTTTATTATATTCCTGACCTTTATTGAAAGTGCTCTTCTGGTTTTCCATTAACTGGTATTTTTTTCCTAATTGCCACCCAAATGAATCTGCAATTCCTATTCCTATTATTTCATTTACACAATTAACCCTGGAACAGTTTCTTTCCAAACCAAATAGGAACTCTGTGCCCCTTACTGCCATATACAATTTTATTTTTTTAACCTATTATTGTTCATTTAATTTGGTAATGTAGTATGCCTGCCAAATCCCATCTTAAAATTCCAGGAGATGACCTGAATTCCTTTTTTGTATTTTCTTGTATTTAACACTTTGAATTCATCTTCTGGGCAGGGGGTGGACATGAGGGATGGGGTGGCTGTGGATTCAGACAGACCTGGGATCCCTTACTGACTCAATTCCATATGCATTGTATGAATTTGAGGTACACAGGTTTAACCTAACTTCTCTTTCTAAAGTCAAAGAGGTTTGTGGATGGGGTAAATTAGGTGACATATACAGAGTATTCAGCCAGACACTGCATGCCTCACTGGATAATGGGTATTTTAAGTAGCATATCTCTGGAGGAACTTGGATTTCCCCCTTCAAGTGGAAACATTCCTTCTGTTCTACCTTCCTCTTGATCAGTCATCGTCTTCCCTTCTTGCATTTGTGAAGGAACAATCTATGTTGTTGCCTTCGTTTTTCCAATGCTCAGTTCTTGCCTCAACATACAGCAATAGAACTTTACAACTTTTATACCCGCTATGCTGATAATACTGACAAATGTTTACTGAGTCGGTTTAAAGCCAATCACTGTATCAGACGGCCACTACGCTACTGTGCTCTTCTTTGACCCTCCTCCTCTGATTGCCCCTACATTGGTGATGTTCATTCACGGCCCTTTCTGGGATTCTCTCTGGTGATATCTTCCAGTCAGCATGCCTTCAAATAGCATAACTAACATATTACAAGGACTCTGCAATGGCGGTTCCAGCACTCACACTGCAGTTACCATGCCCGGCTGCTTCCCTGGCAATCCTCATCTGATTAAGCTGAAGACCCTCAATCTCCATACTTTCAAATCACAGCTTAATGTCCTTTCTCAAACAGAAAGTTAACACCATCTAACTGGTTAATACCAAACCTACTAGCCCCATAGTTTAAAACAGAAAATTCAGAGTCATTGTAGATTTCTTACTTTCCATCTTTCTTTGAATCTCTTTAATCCATGTCCTTAATTCAGACCCTAATTAAATGAAAGGGTTTATATAGTGTCTTAGTCAGCTTAGGCTGGGTGTGTGTTAGTCATACTCAGGTGTGTCCGACTCTTTGCAATCCCATGGATTGTAGCCCACCAGGCTCCTCTGTCCATGCAATTTTCCAGACAAGAATACTAGAGTGGATTGCCATTCCCTTCTCCAAGAGATCTTCCTGACCCAGGGATCAAACCTGGGTCTCCTGCTTTGTGGGCAGATTATTTACCATCTGAGCCACAAGGAGCTGCTATAACATAAATATCGTAGACGGGATGGCTGAAACAGGCAGATCTGGTGTCTGGTGAGAGCCTGCTTCCTGGTTTGCAGATGGTGGTCTTTCTGCTGAATCCTCACATGGCAGAGAACTGACAGAAAGCAAGCTCTCATGTCTCTTTTTAAAATGGCACTAATTCCCTTCATGAGGGCTCCACTCCATGACCTAACCACCCAATGGCCCCGCCTCTTAAAACCATCACACTAGGGGTTAGGCTTTCAACGTATAAATGTGGGGGCGGGGCGGGGCAGGGAGCAGGGGCCATGAACAAACATTCAATCCATAACACACAATAAAAGATAACCCTGAAAAGGACTGATATCTACTTGCTCCTTTCCACCTTTCCCTTGATTACTTCATGATTCCATTACAGTGGGCTTCTAGTGTTTCTTCCTGCTTCATTTTTCTAGCCCATCTAACCGGCAACAGCTTCACAAAGACTAGTAGAGTTGCATCCAGCTCCTTAGGTAGTACACTACAAGGTCTGTCTCAGTTTGGTTCTCCGTTAGTTAGCATCCCTTGACTAAAAATAATAGCAACAAGCTTAAATAAGCTTAAGCAAGGGAAATGTATTAGAAAGCCAAAATGGCAACTCATAGAAACCAACATTAAGAATACAACTGGCCACCAGGGAAAACTGGAAATGACCTGTCAGGAAACCATGAAGTTACTTCTTATAACATCCTGTTTGTGCTTTATTCCCTACAAATCAGCTTCCTGTGCTCCCCAGTCCACTCAGTAGGACACTGGTTTTGAGCACTTCTTATGGGTTGAATTGAGTCTGCCCTAAAAAGATAATGTTAGTATTCTAAGCCTGTACCTCAGAATGTGACCTTATTTGAGGATGTGGTCTTTATAAAGGTAATCAAGTTAAAATGAGATCACTGGGGTGGGCTCTAATGCAATATAGTTGATGTCCTCATACGAGGGGGAAATTTGGACACAGAGATACAAACAGAAGGGAGACAGTGTGAAGAGACACAAGGAGAAGACGGCCATCTACAAGCCAAGGAGAGAGGCTTTGTACCGATCCTTCCTCAGCCCTCAGAAAGCACGGAACATGACAGCACCTTGATAAGAGCCCGAGCACTCAACCCCATTACACAGAGTGATTCTCTCTCTCTCCCTCCATTCTCTCTCTCTCCCTCCATTCTCTTCTTACATTCTCTCTGGCTCAGTACTCAAGAGGAGCCCCTGTGTGGCCAGCTTGGGGTTGATGGCCAACCTAGTCCAATGCACTGGGTCAGGCTCCCCAGACAAATGTGGCTCTGAGGACCAGGGGTGGTGTTTGGGCATCAGAGAACCACATCTTCACGAGGTGAGGCGTCCAAAATGCAATGCAATTAACAGTAATTTGGGACAGTATTATAACAAATCACTATTATTATGTTACGGCACACCCTGTTTCTACTCTATCAGGTGACTGCTGGTACACACTAGTCAAAAACAGCAACACTCGATATGTTACACGGTCACACTCAGCTGTCGGAGATGGGTTCTGGTATGAACCACCTAAAGAAGATGGTTTGAGGCTTTGAAATTTTACAGTTAATAATATTGATTAGTTCAATTGTTCCTAAGAAAAATTCTAACAATCCTTTTTCACAATAGTTTTTAACACACTCTCCAGCATAACTGTGGAGAAGATAAGGTCAGGCAAATTATTTTTTCTGGGGTAAAAAGCATTATTAAGGGTAGAGACCCATCACCCCTCATGAATTAAAGTCACATACTCTCCATTAACACAAACTACAGTCTTCTCCCAGCTCCCCATCCACAAGAATACCAAATGAGGTGAAGATAGGAGATGGTATGACAGAGTGCCTTCTTCTAAAAAGTAGGCAAATCATCAAAAACAGCAGGAAATGAACACTGGGAGTGGGAGCAGTACCACTCCATAGCAGGCATCATGGAACCGTGTGGAACATTTTGAGTTGTCACACTGACTGGGTCACTTAACTGGCATTTCATGGGCACGCTGGACATCCTACAATGTGTGGGACGTATGTGGTCCTACACCCTTCACCGATTTCAGAAGTTCCAGAATTATGTCAGTAAAAAAGGTCTTTTTCGTATCATCCAAGCTTAGAAACTCAAATCTATTTTACATAAAAATGCAACATTTGTGCTTGACTTTACTGTATGCTAAATCTTCCAGAAATGCAGGTATTGTTAAATCAAAAGATCATTTCAGTTTGCTTAGTTTGGAATCTTATAAGGAAGTGTTTATCATTTCTGAAAACTGCACCCTGCTCACAGAGTTTGGTGTCTCAAACAAACACGTGGTCTTTGCACACACATGGAGGCATCTAATTGCTTTGTTACATCTTCTAGTACAGTTTTGCCTGAGCAATGACTATGAAATTACTTTCCTTTTAGTTCTCCTTACACTATAGCTAGGGCAGTATATTGACTTTAGAGGGGTGAGATGGGGCAGGAGATGGGAGGGAGGTTCAAAAGGTAGGGGATATGTGTCTACCTATGGCTGATTCATGTTGAGGTTTGACAGAAAACAACAAAATTCTGTAAAGAAATTGAATTAAAAAATAAATTAAAAAATAAAATAAAATGGAGTCTATAAATGGATTACATTGCCTGAGAAATTCCCATTTTACTACAGGAAAGGCTATTTGTTAGATCATTGAAATCACTTTAAAAATACCTGAGCATGAACCCTTTCTCCACTGTCCTCAGATTCAGATCTGTCCAAACAGACTAAAATGAAGGCAGCTCGTCTGTGTACTGGGGTGGGAAAAACCATACGATTCTAATACCCAGTGCTGAATCCTGCCTCTGTTCCTTATAGGATAACTGCATTCTCACACCTTAGGCACTATAATGAAGATGAAATTCCAGCAAGTGACCTTCTGCACACTTCCTTTCAATTCACGTCACTCTTATATTTTCAGTCATTAGGTTGCGAAAGTACACGAGTCAAAGTTCAGAACTCAGAGTCCTATTTCCCAGCAGATCCCCTGTTTGAACATCAGCAGATCTCCTAGTCTCTCTGTGTTCAAGTTTATCCTGCTGTAAAATCAGAAGACTTGTTTGTTACCTCCCAGCACAGGGACATTTTCTAACCTAAGAAAACATGCTGAGCTCCCTAACTGTTTCAAATTCTGGTATGTATCTTTCCAAAACAAATTCTGTATGATAAGAATAGCTTTATAGTAACCTGTTCTATATGAAAGAGATTTGGAAGGCTGTAGTCTTTTCCCCCCCTTGTAAATATATGCAGAAATAATGGTGTTAATGAAATTAGAATTGGCTTATCTAACCAAGTGTGTAACCCAAGATACTCTAGAAACCTCCAGTTTCTCCTTGAGTGCTTGAGATACCTTGGGCTTATCAAATGACAGATGTGCAGTTTGATCCAATCTGATCTCCAGGGAAGGTCTCGGGCTGGGCTAGGTTAGTATCTGCACAAGGGCTAAAAAGTCTTTCCAATGTCACCTACATGTCTTTTCTGTTGACTGGTGCTGAAAGAATTCAGAATATAATCCTATGGATACCCAGGTGTAGCCTGTAGCAAATTTTAAACGGATGAATACAGAGGTGTTTTGATGTTCTCTCACAGCTTTTTTTCAACTTGATTTAACAATGCAACTGCAAATATTAAGTGTTTACTAGCACCACAAAAGTGAAGTCGCTCAGCTGTGTCCAACTCTGCGACCCCGTGGACTGTAGCCCACCAGGCTCCTCCATCCATGGGATTCTCCAGGCAAGAATACTGGAGTGGGTTGCTATTT
The DNA here is from genome assembly GCF_033118175.1 of Dama dama. Classification (NCBI taxonomy): domain Eukaryota; kingdom Metazoa; phylum Chordata; class Mammalia; order Artiodactyla; family Cervidae; genus Dama; species Dama dama. The sequence continues at coordinate 31,231,006 of NC_083706.1, forward strand.
CCTTCTCCAGGGGATCTTCCCAACCTAGGGATCGAACCCGGGTCTCCCACATTCCAGGCAGGCGCTTTAACCTCTGAGCCACCAGGGAAGCCCCCTAGCACATAAATGGTTGTTAAACTCAAGGTTGCTGGGTAACAAAAACCTAAGAAATTTCTTTCCAATGTCCTTTAACTTTCATTTTTTAATCAAAAAAGAACATTGCTAAGCAAAATCAAGTGTAATCCATGCTTCCTTAGGTTCAGACTAATTGTCTCATTATACTAAATTTAAATTGAAAAATAATTTTGGCACTTTTTTTTTAACAATCCAAAATTTTACTTGAAATTTTCTTTAGTAACCAGAGAATTCAAACACCTAGCTCTTAATATCCTCATTAGAATTTACATATTTGGCAATTACAGGGATCAAAAAGTTTCATTTGTGAGAGGGTAAATTTGTTTTACAATAATCCAGGCCTCCAAAATTTCAAAATGTTTAGAAAATCCATTCCACAAAAATGACCACTTCATTCTGTAGCAAGATACATCTGCCTGTATCATCACGTATCAGAATATACTGTCTGCTTGGAAAGAGCTGTCTCCACTTCAAAATCATTTGTAACCCATCTTAGAGCATTTTTTCAATGATGATTATGAAAGCATTAAATTTTTTTAAAAAGACAAAGGATCCTACTCCAATTTTACGTGCCTCCATTTACCTTTTGAGAGATTAAATGTACTGAGGAGAATCTGGACTAACTGGAAAGGAATGACTATCAAATCTGGTTGCTCTATAAACCTAAATCATTTATCTTGGAACTCTGATCTAAAGTAAATCCCCCCCCCCAAAAATTGTTGGACATCTTTTGATTACACTCCTTGGCCTGATTTTAATGCTTTCATTCTAACACAGCAACCAAATCTATTGTTATGTTCAAAACCTGTCTAGTTACGTTTTCCAGTTTTCTGTATACCCATTCGCAAGCTAAACCAACACCTATATCATTAAGGAAATGTCAAACATTCTTGGGAATCTGTTGGAGAACCTTTCAACCTTTCGTTACGCATTCAGTTTCATCTTTGGACATGTGTTGCTATTGCCTAACTGCACCTGTCATGCAGAAAATGCATGTCAGAGGAATACTGGTTTTCTGGTTGCTTTTTTTTTTTTTTTCTTTTTTTAGAAGTACTCTTTGGTAAAGCTAAAGTAATGACTAACACTTGTGATAGGTTAGTTTTCTTCAATCAGGTAATCAGTTCAATTCAGTTCAGTCACTCAGTCCTGTCCAACTCTTTGCGACACCACAGAATGCAGCATGCCAGGCTTCCCTCTCCATCACCAACTCCCAGAGCTTGCTCAAACTTATGTCCATCGAGTCAGTGATAACACCCAACCCTCTCATCTTCTGTCATCCCCTTCTTCTCCTGCCTTCAATCTTTTCCAGGATCAGGGTCTTTGTGCAATGAGTCAGTTCTTCACATCAGGTGGACAAAATATTGGAACTTCAGCTTCAGCATCAGTCCTTTCAATGAACATTCAAGATTGATTTCCTTTAGGATGGACTGGTTGGATCTCCTTGAAGACTCTCAAGAGTCTTCACCAACACAGTTCAAAAGCATCAATTCTTTGGTGCTCAGCTTTCTTTATGATTCAACTCTCACATCCATACATGACTACTGGAAAAACCATAGCCTTGACTAGATGGACCTTTGTCAGCAAAATAATGTCTCTGCTTTTTAATATGCTGTCTAGGTTGGTCATAGCTTTTCTTCCAAGGAGCAACCATTTAATTTCTTGGCTGCACTCACCATCTGCAGTGATTTTGGAGCCCAAGAAAATAAAGCCTGTCGCTGTTTCAATTGTTTCCCCGTCTATTTGCATGAAGTGATGGAACCAGATGCCATGATCTTTGTTTTTTGAATGTTGAGTTTTAAGCCAACTTTTTCACTCTCCTCTTTCACTTTCATTAAGAGCTTCTTCCGGACCTCTTTGCTTTCTGCCATAAGGGTGGTGTCATCTGCATATCTGAGGTTATTGATATTTCTCCCAGCAATCTTAATTCTAGCTTGTGCTTCATCCAGCCCAGCATTTTGCATGATGTACACTGCATAAAAATTAAACGGGGTGACAATATTCAGCCTTGATGTACTCCTTTCCCAATTTGGCACCAGTCCATTGTCCCATGTCTGGGTCTAACTGTTGCTTCTTGACCTGCCTACAGACTTCTCAGGAGGCAGGTCAGGTGGCCTGGTATTCCCATCTCTTGAAGAATTTTTCAGTTTGTCATGATTCACACAATCAAAGACTTTGGCGTAATCAATGAAGCAGAAGAAGATATTTTTCTGGAACTCTCTTGCTTTTTCTATGTATGATCCAACGAATGTTGGCAATTTGATCTCTGGTTCCTCTGCCTTTTCTAAATCCAGCTTGAATATCTGGAAGTTCTCAATTCACGTACTGTTGAAGCCTGGCTTAGAGAATTTTGAACATTACTTTGCTAGCATGTAAGATGAATCCAATTGTGCAGAGCGTGAACATTCTTTGGCATTGCCCTTCTTTGGGATTGGAATGAAATCTGACCTTTTCCAGTCCTGTGGCCACTGCTGTCTTTCAAATTTGCTGGCATATTGAGTGCAGCACTTTCACAGCATCATCTTTTAGGATTTGAAATAGCTCAGCTGGAATTCCAGCACCTCCACTAGCTTTGTTCATAGTGATGCTTCCTAAGGCCCACTTGACTTCACATTCCAGGATGTCTGGCTCTAGGTGAGTGATCACACCATAAGGGTTACTGGGTCATGAAGATCTTTTTTGCATAGTTCTTCAGTATATTCTTGCCACCTCTTAATATCTTCTGCTCCTGTTAGATCTATGCCATTTCCATCCTTTATTTATTGTGCCCATCTTTGCATGAAATATTCCCTTGGTATCTCTAATTTTCTTGAAGAGATCTCTAGTCTTTCCCATTCTATTGTTTTCCTCTATTTCTTTGCACTGGTCACTTAGGAAGGCTTTCATATCTCTCCTTGCTATTCTTTGGAACTCTGCATTCAGATAGGTATATCTTTCCTTTTCTCCTTTGCTTTTTGTTTCTCTTCCTTTCTCAGCTACTTGTAAGGCCTCCTCAGACAATCATTTTGCTTTTTGCATTTCTTTTTCTTGGGGATGGTCTTGAATACTGTCTCCTGTACAATGTCACAAACCTCAGTTCATAGTTCTTCAGGTACTCTATCAATCTAATCCCTAGAATCTATTTGTCACTTCCACTGTATAATCATAAGGGATTTGATTAAGGTCATACCTGAATGGTCTGGTGGTTTTCCCTACTTTCTTCAATTTAAGTCTGAATTTGGCAATAAGGAGTTCATGATCTGAGCCACAGTCAGCTCCTGGTCTTGTTTTTGCTGACTGTATACAGCTTCTCCATCTTTGGCTGCAAAGAATATAATCAATCTGATTTCGGTGTTGACCATCTGGTGATGTCCATGTGTACAGTCTTCTCTTGTGTTGTTGGAAGAGGGTGTTTGCTATAACCAGTGTGTTCTCTTGGCAAAACTCTGTTAGCCTTTGCCCTGCTTCATTCCATACTCCAAGGCCAAATTTGCCTGTTACTCCAGGTGTTTCTTGACTTCCTACTTTTGCATTCCAGTCCCCAATGATGAAAAGGACATCTTTTTTGGGTGTTAGCTCTAGAAGATCTTGTAGGTCTTCATAGAACCGTTCAACTTCAGCTTCTTCGGCATTAGTGGTTGGAACACAGACTTGGACTACTGTGATATTCAACGGTTTGCCTTGGAAATGAACAGAAATCATTCTGTCATTTTTGAGATTGCACCCAAGTACTGCATTTCAGACTCTCTTGTTGACTGTGAGGGCTATTCCATTTCTTCTAAGGGATTCTTGCCCCCAGTAGTAGATATAATGGTCATCTGAATTAAATTCACCCATTCCAGCCCATTTTACTTCACTGATTCCTAAAATGTTGATGTTCAATCTTGCCACCTCCTGTTTGACCACTTTCAATTTGCCTTGATTCATGGACCTAACATTCCAGGTTCCTATCCAATATTACTCTGTACAGCATCAGACCTTGCTTCCATCACCCGTCACATCCACAACTGGGCACTGTTTTCACTTTGACTCTGCCTCTTCATTCTTTCTGGAGTTATTTCTCTACTCTTCTCCACCTACCGATCTGGGGAGTTCATCTTTCAGTGTCCTGTCTTTCTGCCTTTTCATACTGTTCATGGGGTTCTCAAGGCAAGAATACTGAAGTGGTTTGCCATTCCGTTCTCCAGTGGACCACATTTTGTCAGAACTCTCCACCATGGCCCGTCTGTCTTGGGTGGCCCTACATGGTATGACTGATAGCTTCACTGAGTTAGTCAAGGCTGTGGTCCATGTGATCAGATTGTTTAGTTTTCTGTGATTGTGGTCTTCATTCTGTCTGCCCTCTGATGGATAAGGATAAGAGGCTTATGGAAGCTTCCTGAGGGGAGAGACAGACTGTGGGGGAAACTGGGTCTTGTTCTGACAAGCAATCAGGCAATCAGCAGTACAAAAACCCAGGAATTCATTTGCTTTAATGACAAAAGTCAAAGTGAAGGTTAAAAAGGAAGGAAATGTATATGCTTTCACTTTTTCCTAAGATGACCTATCAGATTATACATCCCTATAGCACAGAAAGTGTTTCAATACTCCTCAGGACTATGAAATAGCACTACACTAAAAAGGGATAATTTAGTTGAATTTTTTTTTTTTATGATGTGAAGGTGAAATTACTGAAAATTTGTTATTTTGAAATAATTTTTAATTTACAAGAAGGTACAAAGAAATATACAGTGAAGTCCCCATGCACCCGCTCCCAAAATTAACATCTTACATAACTACAGTACAATATCAAAGCCAGGAAATTGGCAGTGGTAGAATCCATACATATCTTACCCATATCTCACCTGTTATATATGGACCCATGTGTATGCGTGTAGTTCTATGTAATTTCACCATGTTACTTTGAAGAACTACCACCTCCATCAATATCACATCACCACAGACTTCATCACGCCACCCCTTTATAGCCACTCCTACCCCACCCTTAGCCCCTGACAACCATCAATCTGTTCTCTCTAAATGATGTTATTTCATGAACACTATACAAATGGAATTGTGCAGAGTATTTCCTCCTGAGATTGCCTTTTTTTCCCTTCACTCAAGCATAATTTCCTTGAGGCTTACTCCTTTGTATCACTGAGTATTATTCCATGGTATAGATGTATCCCAGTTTGTTCATCCACTGAAGGACATTTGAGTATTTTCTAGTTTGGGACTATTACAAATAAAGCCGCTACTAACATTCCTATATGCATTTTAATCTTTCTGGCTTATATGCCTAAGAGTCCAACTGTTAGGTCATCTGGCAGGTTCAAGTCCACTTTTAGTTTTAAATAAAAGTGCCAAATTATTTTCCAGAGTTTCTGTACCAGTAATATAGGAATGATCTAGTTTCTACCTATCCTCACTAGTACTTGGTATTATTTTCTTTATTGTAGCCATTCTGAATGGTAGGTAGTGACATCTCATCATGGTTTTAATTTGTCTTTCTCTAATGGCTCATGATGTTGGCTCTTTTCTTTTTTTTATTTTTTATTAGTTGGAGGCCAATTACTTCACAACATTTCAGTGGGTTTTGTCATACGATGTTGGCTCTTTTCACATGTTTATTTGGCATCTGTATCTCCTAGTCAGTGAAGTTCTGTGCACATCTTTGCCTAGTACTAGTCCTGAAGATTTTTCCTTTGTTTTTTACCTAGAAATTTTGTAGGTTTATGTTTTACAGTTAAGTCCATGACCCATTTTGAGTCAATTTTTGAGTAAAGTATAAGGTGGCTTAGGTCAAGATTAAATTTTTGCTTATGGATATCCAGTTGCTCCAGCATCACTTATTAAGCATATTTCTGCAGACCTATTTCAGAATTCTCTATTCTGTTCTACTGATCTACTGCTTACCCAATCCCAGTACCACAATGTTCTGATTACTAAAGCCATACAATAGGCCTTAACATCAGGAAGAGTGATTATTCCCATTTTTTCTTTTCCAAAGTTGTTTTGGATACTCTATGGCCTTTCCCTTCCCATATGAATTTTAGAATAAGTTTGTCTATTTCTAAAAAAAAAAATTACTGAAACTTTAATAATAATTACAGTAAACCTAAGATCAATTTGGATGACAAGTGACATCCTTAAAATGGTGAATATTCCAATCCACAAATACGGTATGTCTCTCTCCCTCTAAGTATTTAGGTCTTCTTTGATTTCTTTCATTAGCTTTTTATAATTTGTAGCATACAGAATCTGTACATGTTTATATTTATTATCTCATTTTCTTCAGAGCAAATAAGGATGCTGCATTTTTAATTTTCATATCCATAGAAAATGATTTTTGCATGTTAATAGAATTATTTTTTAAAGTTTACTCAATCTAATTTTGGATTATTACCAACAATGGGGGGCATTTATCATTTTGCATGGGTAACACAGCAGAGAGAACCACCTGGAACTGCATATGACATGCTCTGTGTTCTTTTCATCATCAGTACACATAAGTGTTTAGAGTTACATCCTTGTCATCAGATGCATTAAGAATCCATGCACTCAAGACACTGTTGTGCTCTAAAAAATTAAAGCAGAATTTCTTCCTAGGTAGTTCATAAATCAACAACGGACATCATCATGGTTAAGCATGTGAGGAAACCCACAGAGCAAGCCCTCAAGCCGTCAAACAAACAAAGAAATTGCCAACATGAACAAAAATTAATTCAGCTCACAATATTATTTGCTGGCTTCAGTCACCATTTAGAAAAAGAAAAAAGATGACTTCCACTCCCCAAATTAGCTACTTAAACAACTGGCCAAAATGTAACTATTAAACAAATAGTTAAGCTTTTAAAGTGAAAGAACTTGCTGAGAAAAGAATAACATTTTATCAACTTCTAGGGGAAACCTTTTTGAGGATTTTCAGCATTTTAAAAACAAAACACCACTCAGCGCTCTATACCCCAAGATTCTGAGATCAGTGTGAAGGTTTCGCATGCATTCCTCGGCAAGCACTACGAAGTCTGGTGGGACCTGCATAGCACAACAGCGCTTATATGAGAATGCCTTCACCAAACAGTTACTGACAACTCGTGTGTGTGGACCCCACACTAGGGGTTAAATGGAAATGGCCTTGGCCCTTGTCCTCAGGCAGCCCACAATCTAAAGACAGGAGACTGACTTAAAAGTTATCATTACAAATTCTTACAGGTATAACCAGACCTATTTTAGACCAAAATTACCTTCTCTTATTTTGAATCTCTCATTCTAAGAATATCTCACCTCTTTCAAGTGGAAACACGTCATGTACCCTAAATGTTACCAAGAAGTACAGCTATAATTGCAGGGCAATATGGTTCCATATAAATTCCAAATCAATTATGATTCTTCTTTTCAGAGAAAAATCACACGCTTGTACCAACCACATATAGAAGAGAGAATCTGTAAACTACATTGTGAATTCTAAGCTTACCTGGAACTAATTTAAAAGACCACATAGATTCTGAATAGCAGAGCTGTGTGGGCAAGTTGGCCACTTGGGATGAAGAAGCTGGAGCTTTTTAAAGATAGTTGGGCAGGAGCTAACCATATTCAGGATTCTCCTAGACATTGAAATTTCTTTTTGAAACCTATGCAAGAGAAGTAATTTTCCAAACAGCAGTCATTAGCCTCTGAAAATCACATGAAAACTAAAGATACTTTCGGCAGAAAGCACATATGCACGCAAATGTTACCCCTGAAATCCACAGGCCTCAGGTTAAGAATCACAACTGCGTAGCACAGAGACAAGGCTGAGACTCTTTCCAGCCAACCCCTTGCAGAAAGACATGTCTCCATTTTGCTACATCTAGGATAATGCCTGGCACAGAGTAAAGAACCCCGTAAATAACTGGTGAATTAATGAATTATGAGTATGTCATTTGTGCTATGACAAAGTCATAGCAAGCTGTTTCAAACCTAAGGAAAATACCTGATTTCCATAATATTAACTACTGATAAATCTCCTTTACCTTTTTATCAATTAAAAAAATTTTTTTTAAATTATAGACTCACAAGAAGCTACAAAAATAGTAGAGAGATTGGTGTACCAATCACCCAGCCTCCCTCAACAGTGACATCTTACATAATAACGGTGCATCATCATCATCAGAAGCAAGAAATTGATTGGCACAGTACAGTTAAAGGGATGGTGGACCTAACTTGGATTTCACCATTTTTACCTTTCTATGGAAACAAATAAACATATAAATGCTCACATTCTCATCTTTAAAAAGTTTGCCAGAGTTAAAATACTGCAGCAGTCAAAATGGAACAGATTCCTCCCAGCTATAGGTACACGAAAACAAACTACTGAGCAGAAGAGACACAAGGGTGTTAATTCTCTCAGCACTAATCACTGACCAGCTTCCCGCTTCACTCACCCTGTCTCCCCACCATGACTTTACTATTTCATTAAAGGGCATTATTAATGACATTAGGCACAACCATAAAAGCATAATTGATTGTCATCAAAGTGAAGCATCATATAACCAAAATGATTTTGTTTCCAGACAGTAAGCCCGACACCACCTTCATCTGACTGAGGTGTCTATACTGTTGTGGGTCTGTTCACACAGTGACTTCTCTGCTGAAGGAAGCTGCTTGCAATGCTGGGAGGAAAAGGGCCAAGATCCTTGAACGGCGAGCAATATGGAAAGGACCTGAGTTCTGGAGTTAGAAATGCAACAAGTTTTACCACATCTTTCAATTCTTAATTGCATATTCTTGAACATCTTACTTAATCCCGCTGAACGTCAGTTGTAACTGGAAGGGAATTACTGTTCTGCTGCTTTTCTGTGGCTGTTGTGCTTTTTAAATAGAGATTTTGTGAGCTCAAAATTAATTATATAGGTGAAGGGGTTTCCCAAGCAGCAAAGAGCTTCATGAAGGCAGGTCTTTATTGCATTCTTAACGCCCTCAGCTGTGACCACCCCATCCACAAATCACAGCCTACATGGGCTGCTTCACTCCACTCCCTCCCTCCAGCCTGGAGACTAAACTGTCTGCACCTCCTTCCTCTTCCTCCCCCTCCCTCCACCCCAACTTCCCCGCTTGCAATCAAAATTCTTCATTCTCCACAAAGCAGGAACTGTTATTATTGTCTCATTCCCATCTGCGACAGACTATAATTAATTAATTCACCAACCACCATCACAAAAGTTCAAAGCAACAAAATGACACGAAGTCCCACAAGGTCGCTCACGTGTGCCCGAATACTGTCATGTCCGACTCTCTGCAACCCCATGGACTGGAGCCCACCAGGCTCCTCTGTCCACGGGATTACCCAGGCAAGAACACTGGAGTGGGTTGCCGTGCCCTCCTCCAGGGGATCTTCCTGACCCAGGGATCGAACCCAGGTCTCCTGCATTGCATGTGGATTCGTTGCCATGTGAGCCACTGAGGAAGGCCCCCGTGTTCTTCATGATAATGTTTTAAATGTCTATTCACTTAACAAGCCTACAGAGCCGTCCATTTATTCAGCATATTGCCTATGTCACTCCAGGTCACTTCTGCTGGCTAGGACCGAATCTCCTTTGTATGCCAGCCACACAAGGCCCTCCATGATGAAAGGACTACACCACCATAGGTCTCGTGGTACCAGGCACCCACCTAGCATCACATCCCCAGTGCCTGCATTTCCTGCTCACAAGGCCCCTGCTCACCTATCAGCTAAGATGGGGCCTTCTCAAAGAGGAGGTGCCTCAGAGCCAGATAAAAAGCTCCCCAGTGCTACTGTATTCCCTGAGCACTGGCCTGAAGGCTCCACACTGTTGAATAACTATTTCCTCTTCTTTATCTCTCTCTTCCATCTCATTAAGAACAACAGTACCTTACTAAACTTTGTATCTCCAGAAACCAGCACTATGCCTGATACTGTGTTCAAGGAGTAAATTCATCCATTCACTGAACGTAAGCCTCGATGCTAACACTGCGAACAGAAGAATGAGTCAGCTACGGTCTCTCTCTTACAAATGTCTGACATCACTGCAAATTTCTAAGTACACTGTCATCTGATAAACCAACCAAAAGAAAAAGAATGCATTCACACAGATCAGCCCCGAAACAGATCAGAAGACAAAAGGACTCCATCAGGCCCATAAGCAAAAAAGCAAAGAATCCTGGAGCAATGTGATTTTTCAGTTTACACAGGACACCATAAAATTCTACGAGTTTCTTTGAGGTTGAACTGGGGAGTGAGGTGGAAAATCACCAGGTTTAAAATTCTGATGCCCTGATTCTTTCTTCAGTGAACGCAAGCTTGGGGAACTCAAGATAAACAAGTTGCTTTGCAAAGAACGAAAGCAGTGACGAATGCCTCACAAATGTGAGGGCCATCAGTGGTCATAACCGCAGAGTGGAGTTGCTTGTCTGCCTGCCTCCCTCCCACAGGGCCTCAAAGTTAAATGCTGAGGTCTGTTTCAGAAGGACAACTGCTCAAAGGGAACAGAGTTGGGAGACCAAATGGATGCTCCGTAATGTCTTTAAACTCACACCTACCATGAAACAAAATCCCGCAATCTAGGCTCCAATGACTGGTGCCTGAGAGGAGACAGGACGCCTCTTTAGGACCCCAGAGGCACAGCTCCCTTTGAGATCCTCTCAGGAGATGCAGCGTATTACCAGGGCATCCTCAGAGAGAAGCCTCAGCCTCCCCAGACATCTCCACCCGCCTCCATGCTGACCTTCAACCCTGCCAGGCTCACTCACTGTCCAGCCACAGGGAAAGCTGGGAAATCTGTTCTACAAGAGTGAGCCCCAACAAAAGAGTTCTAGACGAAGACCCGGCTTTGTCCAAGCAGATACTTCAGTTCACAGGAGCAGAAATTGTATTAGAGGAAGGCTTTAGTTTGTTTGAAAGGCACTAACATGTCTGTCTGTCAGAAAATCATGAAAACTACTTTGAATGACATGTTTTGCATACCAAGTCATTTCTGAAATAAAGGAGGTCAGTTTGCAACAACAAAAGGGTCTCAGGCTTTTAAATCTGAGTAGCAGTAATCCAAACACAAATGCTACAATACACACATGCAACAGAATTTTAACAGTTGGTCTTAAAAAAAAAAAAAAAACAAAGCTCATTTTCAGGCTCCATATGGGCAAGTCAAGTTACACTGGGAAGAGGAGAGTTGAAAATTTTATACACGTTTCAATGTACTATGTAGCAAAGAATTCTTGCTTTCCCTATAAAACAGGCATTGTTACAAAGTAATAGGTCTGTGGCCCCAATTCATTTCTTGAGCCTAATAAGTTTGAAAAGACATGTTACCTGCACTGAAACTTTTTATCTACTGACTTTCCATATTATTTCAGTTAACGTTCCATGAAGAGAATTCCTGATCCATTATTAAGGATGAGAAACTGAAGTCACTACTTGGAACAAGATGATTTCAGGGGCGGGGGGGAACTAGCAACGTCTCCTTCAACTGCAGCTATGAGCAAAACTATAATTTATAAGACAAATAACTGTGCTAGTCACACTATAATATACAAATGAATTCAGTATAAGACCGAGGCTCTCCCTTTCTTTTGGGGGACTAGGAAAAACCTTGAACACAGCAAAGACATTTACATGATAGGAACATTTCCTTCATGCCCACTGTATCACACATCTACTCCATTAGTCTGGAAGGTAAAGAGACACTGGTTTTCAGGATACTCGTGAGCCCAAGAAACTGTATGCAAATCGACATATATATGCAATTTTCTGTAGGGAGAATAATGCTTATTCAAAGAGTGCACAGTCCCCAAAAGATCAAGAACTGCTGATAAGAAAATACATGCTGGAGACTTGCTGAGAAATGTGTTACTTCCAAATAAAGTGACCAAGAAGAGTGGATTTTCCATAGGCGTCAAACAGGGCAGTTTCACAGGCCAAAGTCAATAGAAATGGGGCTCCAAATGGAAGTTGAGAGTGCTGGGGACCAAAACTGTAGCAGAGCATCATGCCAGGAAGAACAGAGGACCCAGCAGAGGCTGCTCGGGCAAGCTAGAAACACACGGTCCAAGAATCAGACTGCCTGGACTCAAGTCCCACCACTGCTACTAAGCGTGACCTTGGCCAAGCTTCTTAACTTCATTTTCCTCTATAAAAGGATGACATCACCTACTTCAGACGTTGTTATGAACCTTAAATGAGATAATGAATGGAAAACGCTGAGCACAGCCCCTGGCACCCAGAAATACTCAACAGCCATCACTGGAATGATGACAACCATTACTGCTACCCCTCCACTGTAACACCCTCAGGAATGTCCAACCGAAGGAGAGATGTGCTCAGGTGCAGGGTGTATTATAGGATCATGGTGTCACACCATGCTTCTCCCTTCTATCTGAACTGAGGATTCAGCAGGACACTCTCAGCGTTCAGCCCCTTATCACCCCATCTTCTTGAAGTTGGCTCACAAGAGAGGGGCTGACTGTTTGCCCCCACAGGACTCTACCAATGCCTCCTCTCAAAGTGCCCCAAACACATTTTTGAGCCAGTTAAGACTTGAGAAGAAAGACAAGTTAGGTCTGGAGGCTGTGTTGGCTAGGCATTCAGTAGCAAATACTAGAAACACAATTTAGAAGACATGAGCAAACAGTGATGTGTCTAAGGATGCATAGTTTGAAAGATGAGAGCACAAAGCTCTCCTCTCAGCTTCACTTTCCTCTGTGTTCATTCCAACCTGTCTTGATAGCCCATGGCTGCTTGTCAGTGGCTCAGAGAACCCAAGATGGTGACTCTTTCCAAGGCTGGGGCGAGTGCCCACACTTAACTCGGCTGCCCCAAGTCACAGAAACCAAGGATTGGGCAGGCGGTCTCCCAGAAGAAAATTAAATTAGAGGAAATGTAGGGAATATATGCTAGAAAGGCACAAATGACCCATGTCTGTCAAAGGAACACATGACTAGATTCATGCCTTGTGTTAATGTGTGAGTCGCTCAGTCATGTCTGCGTCTTTGCAGCCCATGGATTGTAGTCTGCTAGGCTCCTCTGTGCATGGGATTTCCCAGCAAGAATCCTGGAGTGGGTTGCCATTCCCTTCTCCAGGGGATCTTTCTGACTCAGGGATAGAACTGGCTCCCCGGCATTTTAGGCAGATTCTTTACCATCTGAGCCACCAAGAAATCACAATGATTCTTGGCATGATATTCTCATCTGTTTATTTGAATCTGTTAGAACTATTTTGGCTAAAAGTGGCACCAAAAAAAAAGTCTCAAATAAGAAGACAATTTGTTATATGGCTGCAAAGACTGTGTCAGGAGATAAATCATGAAAATCATTTCCCATGCCTATTATCTGACTTCCGGTTAGCCTCCGCTGTGAAGACAGCCATGTGCCCCAGTGCCAGGCATGAGATGAATGACCCAATCTGCTGAGAGGTATCTGCTATCTGCTACATGGGAACTCCTTCTGTCTAGAGTTTTTTGAGAAGCCAGGAAGTAACAAGCATAAAGGAGAAAAGTCAGTGTATGGAAAGTAGATAAATCTGAGCCTGGATAACATCACTGGGAAGCTGAGCCAAGAAAAATAAACCCTTCTTCAAGCCACTTCAGTTAAATTTCTGTTACTTGCAGCTGAGAGCAATCCCAGCAGATCTGGCAGACCAAGGACCCAATCTCTTTCCACCTTCCCTTAGCATGTTCTTGAAGATGGAGACAACTGCTGTAGGTGTCACCATAACAAATAATAATACATGCAGAATAAGAGGAAATTGTTCGCCCAAGCCCTTCAGCCGGTGTCTCACCACGTCTTGTGAGACTGAACTACATTTCACGTTTACACCTCAACTCAAGTGGCCACGAAAATGGTATCTCGATGATTTATGCCTTAAATGAAGTCACTTTCTGAAGGAAAATAAGGAAATTCTGCTAGTAAGTATAGGGTGTATGGATTCTTAGTAGGCAACTCGCAAGGCCAATTATACATAGCAATCAATAGACAGCATTTTTAATCAGGCTTTTCACACATACATACCTCACTAAAGGAGAGAGTTAAGGGTGACAAAATTTCTCAGTGTACTTTGCTGCTTCAGTAGGATGAAAGTGATTTATTACTTATCATTGTTTCAAATTTAAAGCATTATTAAATACATGTGAGTACTAAGTGTAGCCCCCAAGCATGTCATATAATGAAAATGTATATAAAAGTTCACCATCAAAGGCTGTTAAAAAAAAAAAAAACACAGAAAAGAAACGCCGTATTAAAAGTATGCTAAGGAAATTCCCTGGTGGTCCAATAACAGGACTCCATACTTTCACTGCCAAGGTGTGGATTCAGTCCCTGATTGGGGAATTAAGATCCTGCAAGCCACTCAGAGCAGCCAAAAATAAAAAATTATTGCAACTTTCATATACTGTTGCTAGGAAAGTACATTAGTACAGCCCCTTTAAAGGCAATTTGGAAGTAGCCATTAAAGTTTTAAATGCCACATACACTATGCCTCAAATATTTTGCTTCTCCATATCTATCCTGGAGAAACACTCACAGATGTGCACAGAAAGACAAATACAATAACTGCACCATAGTCTGTAATACCCAAAACACAAGGCCCAAAACAAAAGCAATGGCAATAACCTAAATGCCCAACCACAAGGGAATGACTAAAACTATGGTGTAGCTATAATACAGAATACTATGCAGCAATGAGTAAGTATCCATGTACCCCTGTGCAATAATAATATTTAAGATGTGCTATTCTGATCATTCAACTTGCTAAAAGACTACAACTTAATTATTCCAACCACTAAAAAAGAAATGATAATTATGTCATATACTAGAGGTGCTAATTATTGCTAAAGTGGCAATAATGTTACTATATAAATGCATCAAATTAACATGCTGTACATCTTAAATTCACACAATGTTATACGTCAAATATATTTCAGTTTTAAAAGGATATATTCCTGTTAACAGCAGAAAGTTGTATAATGCAAAAATAATACTACATGCAATTTTAAGGATAATATCTATAAGTAAATATAAATGCATAGAAAAAAGTCAAGAAATATATATAACAGAAAACACCAATTACCTCTGAGGAGGGGTCTAGGAAAAGTGGTCAAGGAGAATTGAAACATTCGGACGTTTTACTGTGAGAACATTTCCACGTACAAAAAATATATTATCTACAGTTGAATTGACACACCAACCTTTCAACCATCTTCCTTTTTAACTGGTCTGACACAGCTGCTGTTGTTCAGTAAGTCGTGTCCGACTCTTTGCAACCCCACGGCCTGCAGCACAGAAATTCCAGGTGACTCTAGTGGTAAAGAACCTGCCGCCAATGCAGGAGACATAAGAGACAAGGGTTTGATTCCTGGGCTGGGAAGATCCCCTGGCAGACATGGAAACCCCACTCGAGTTTTCTTTTCTAGATAATCCCAGGGACAGAGGAGCCTGGAAGGCTGCAGTCCAAAGGGCTGCAAAGAGTCGGACAGGATTGAAGTGACTTGGCACACATCATGGGCTGCAGCACACCAGGATCCCGGTCCTTCACTGTCTCCCCACGTTTGCGCAAATTCACGTCCATTGTGTCGGTGATGCCACCCAACCATCTCATCCTCTGCCGCCCCCTTCTCCTATTGCCTTAGTAACATCCACCTTTTACTCATGAGCTTTAAATATATCATCCCTGTAGTAAATGAGCTGGTTTGTGGAATTTATATAGCACTGAACAAATTAAATATAGACTTTAAAAAAATTAACTTCCCTTGCTTAGCCACTGCTTTTATAAACCACTTGACTGAGGGGGGGGGAAAGTCCCTTTTTAAAAAGAGAGGGCACTGGAGATACCACCTTGAGTTTCAGCCAGACTACAGCTTCCTAACAAGCTGTCCATAACGGTGTTTGCATTGGCTCTCTATGGAGAGTGAATGGAATTAGAAGTAGATTTAAAGCAAATCCTGAAAAACCACCACACCAGGCCACCCTCTTTTTTTTTTTCCTAATGGAAAGTTCACTAATTCTGGAGAGAAAGTAAGACTGCTGCAAACAGGTATGGAAAGCTGCTTAAACGTTGGCTGGTATTGTGCTTTTAATGAAACGCAAGCCAAAATACTGGCTATTAATAAAACAGCCTATAACAAAACCTGAGCCTGGGTTCTAAGTAGTTGGTCCCATGCGGTGACAAGTCTTTCATTATTTTTGATTGAGGTAGAGTTTCAGGCGATGACACCTGGCCTCTTGGCCTTCCCCAAATTCAGAGCCACTGACAGATATGTGCCGTGAGCGTCACTTTGGTGATGTTCACCGCAGAGGGGAAATGCCACGCCAGGGTCCAAGAGCTTGAGCCAGGCTTTCCCCTGCTGACACATCCAGGCAGAGGCTCTTTTTCCATTTCATCAACACTCACCATGGGGATGGAATGCCAATAAAGCTGAGGAAGTATGTATAACTAAGAATTCGATTAGTGGAGGGAAAAGGACAGCAAGCAGGGGAGCTGGATGGACACTGGGAAATTCCCCAAAGGCATGCTACCTGCATGGTCCTCGCCCCACGGGAATGACCGGGCTGCCTGCATCCTGTTCTCAGTGCTGATGGGGCCTGATGGGGCCACCGGACTGCCACTGCCTCCAAGTACTCCCCCAAAGCACCCTGGAGTTTGTGAGCACCAGCATCGAAGGAAAATGTCTAGTAAGCACATTTAAGTCCCTGGAAAGTCACAGGGGAGGGGAGGTGGGCAAGGCTGAGAAAGCAGGAGAAAGATAGGAACGGGTCTGTGCTAGGCTTACAGTCACTCTGGAATGGCTGGGAAACAGATGCTTCACTCTAGAAATCACTCTCCAGAAGTTCTGCATATTTCCGAAATTCTCATCAGGATCCTGAAACCTCCTTCTTCCAGGGTTCTCCTTCTCCAGGGACATCTACATTCAAGACCCTTCCAACAATAATACTGACTGTGGTGCAGACACTGCCAGTTTGCCTACCCAATATCCATTTCCTACTTCTTCCTTCCTACCAGGAACAACAACTTTGGTGCTGGTGAGGATGATAACGTGACTAATTAAAAAAAAAACTACACTTCCTTTCCTCCCTTATAGATAAGGCCATGTGCTATCATTTTGGCCAACAGGATGTAAGTAGAAATTGATGGATAGGGCTTCTGGGAAATCTCTTTATAAGATGAGGCAGTTCAGCCAATGCTCACCCTTTGCCCTTCCTCTTCTTCCTGCCTGGAACCTAAGACAGATGCTGGAGATGAGGCAGCCATGTTATGACTATGAGGAGACAAAGACCCACACTAAAGATAGCAGAGTAGAAATACTGGAGTCTGATGATAGCCTCATGAAACCACCATATCAGTCCTGGGATACCTACTTCTCATTACAGGAGGAAAAGAAACATTCACATGTACTAAATCACCACTCTTTGGGACATGTAGCTGAATGATGACAAATGAAGCAAATGCTTGCTATAGAACAAGACTTTGTCGTGAAGCAAGTCACTCACTGAGTCCTCTCAATAACCTTCAAAGTAGCTACTATCCACAGCACCATTTCAGCTAAAGAAATGGAGGCCTAGCAAATTTAAATAATATACCCTAGGATCACAGCATCAGAAAATGGCAGACTGGGACTTGAGTTCAGACAGAATAGCTCCAGAGCTCTGGGAAGAGCAAGAAAGCCTTTTCCCGCCCCAGATCTCAGCCTCCAGTGTTAACGGAAACCTCAGGTCCATGGGCGACAGCAGAGGAGGCTGGATCAGTGCCGCCCTTCCACACCTTCTCCACCCGGGAGGAGAGCCTGCCAGCCCAAGCTGCCCTCCGGGTAGCAACCGAACAAGAGCTGTGTTGTTGCTTGTTTCACAGTCCTCTCACCGTAATGTTTCAGATGATGCCTCCCAGCCCCTCCTTGGCAATGCAGCTATCTTGTTGGTGAAGACGATGATTCTATTCACAGATATACTCCCAATCTTCTTTAGCTACAAAAAGACACTCACATTTTATATAAATGGAAGCACCTCATTTAAGACACCACTCTTTGATATGAAAATGATCCAAGCCAGCAAGCCAGGTAAGTAAGTAAGTAAATAAATATTTAAAGAATAACGGGAGGCAGGAAGAGGAATATGCAAATTCAAACTGATGCCCACTGACTTAAAGCATGATGCCCAAGTTTATGCAAGTACCCGTGGCTCCTGGTTATGGCTCCACTGACATGAAAGCACTTAGGACTCTATTTCAAAATAGCTTCTCTAATGAAGCTTACCAAAGTCCCAGAAGAAATAAAGTCTGACTTGCTATACTTTTTTGAAACAAAACAAATAACAAATTCATACACAAGCTTTATTTCTCATTGATGCTATGTCTGAAATACATGAGCATGAGCAGATTGCATTACAGCAGAGCAATGCTACAATGGGACAGTTGCTACCTAAGGCCCAAAAATTTCAAGTGGGACTTCACAAACAGCAGACACTTGGCTCCACCTCTGCCTACACCCGTAGATCCACAGCAGTGAACTCGAGGAGAATGTGCACTCCGCTGAGGAGCAAAACTTCCAGCAGGAACAGGACAGTCAATTCAGGCTATTACAACTCCTCCAGTGAGAGAGGCTGTGGGTGGGAGTTAGGGATGGAGGGAGAAAGAAAGGGAAGAAGACAGAGAGAGGGGGAGAGAAAGCGGAGGGCAGGAGAAAGTCCCTTCAGTGTATCCTGCCACTCCAAGTATTTGGGTCAAAGTTTAGCAAATGCTGGGGTGCCTGGCAAGTCAGGATAAACCAGACCAGAGGGCCCACTCGACAACATGAAACTGAGGGGAGAGGCCCAGAACAGGTCTTACTAGATATTTGGAATTTGTGAAACCAGTCTACATTCCCCTCTCCTCCCACCAAGACTAGAGCAAGAGGAGGAAACGCTCCAGGAAAACTGCCTTGTCAGCTAGAACCAGGTCAGAGAAACACAGTGAGCTCCAGCCACACACGTCGCTGTTCTTAGGGTTGATCCTGTCTGGGGAGCAGAGGTGTCTCTCTCCATCACTCATCAAGCCACAGGCCAAAAGGAAGTAGTCCTGTGAGTTCTCTGGGAGGGTCAGGGCAGGACCAGGGAGCACTAGCACTGCTCTCCTCAGGGCTACAGGGATGCCAAATGAGCTAAAAGGCAGTGCTGCTCTTCATAAGGTTCCCATCTGGTTGGGAAGATAAATTATCTCGCTCACATAAAGCAAGAAGCAAATCAAAAGAGACGGTAATGAAATGCACAAGTGGGAAGGGTAACTCAAATACTACAGTAACTCAGAGGAGAGGAGCAAGACTGGAGACTGCAGAGGAAGGAAGGGGGGACCACTGGGCCGAGGTGAGGCTTACATTAACAGAAAATGTTGGCTAATCAGAGCAGGAGAGTAGATCTTCTCAGGCTGTGGGAAGAGGCAGAGGTAACATGTATACAAAGTCAGATTGGTGTCCTGCCTTGCTGCAAGAAGTATTTCAAAGGAAACAAGATAAACTGCAAGCCCCCTACTCTAATGAAATTGCGTTTACCTCCCAGACTCACTGGAAAGGTTAATCAGTCAATAACCTCCCACTCTCCTTTTCTCTCTTTCTCCCACTCCCTCCCATCTACAAGCCACCCTTTCCATTCAAAGAATCAAGTTCACCTTTCGCACGCTCCTCCATCTGTGAGTCTACTCCTCCCTCCCTCCCTCCACTATCTGTTCATAGAGGAAGCACTGTTCTCCACATGAGTCTACTGTGTTGAGAACAGTTGGGAGGAGAAAATCATGCTTGCAAAAACAAACAGAGAGTGAAAAATAGAACAACAACAAAAAAACAAAAACCCAACAACAACAACACGGAAGATATCAGGTGGCTATTAGCTAAAGTTGACAGCACTTCTGAGGATGTCAGAAGACTACAGAATGGTGGGTACCACGTCCACATCACTGCTGAAGGACAGGAGAGTGATGCGGAAACGTGTATACCTCGCTGCCTGTCTGATCCCAAGACAGTCCATGCTGTTCAAACTGCCGTGAGCTGAGCAGAGCACACACGGTGACCCGCAAGGAGATGACAGCTTCACGCTCACATCTGAGGCTGTCACCGCTGCACTTGTGCAAACAGAAAACATCCATTAGCAAATTCATCAGGGGTATATGAATACTTTCATATGGATATGATTTTCTATGCATTAATTTATAAAAACTTGTAACAGAGAATTCTTCCTGCAGGGCAAAGCCATGCAAGTATTCTCGGGAAAGCTGGTAGATCAGGACTACTTCCCTATCAAGGCTGTGTACCAGCCACCCAAGGAGATTTTGCTGAGAGCTCCATGCCCAGGCCCTGACCCCTGCTCCTGATTCACTGGGGTGGGAGTGAAGTTCAGAGATATCTACTCTGAAAACTCCTCAAACTGGTTCCAACACACAGTTAAAACCTGGTGTAGGGACTTCTCTGGCAGTCCAATGGTTAAGATTCTGCACTGCCAATATTGGAGGCATCAGTTCAATTCCTGTCAGGGTGCTAAGACCCCTACATGCTGCATAAACCCCTCCCACCCAAAAAAACTTCACATATACCACAGTCTTGAATGACTTAGAACATTCTAGGCACTCTGTTGGACCTGCATTAGTAACTGTGTTCAAGTCCCATCCTATTCAAAAGAGGAAGCACCTTTCAAACAGCAACCGTATGAAGGCTAATTAAAAACATCGTTTGCTAACTAGCTGTTTAGATCACTTCAGGAAAAAAGTTCATCTGATTAATATGGCCAGAGGATTAATATAGGATATGGCCATCTGATTAATATAGGACATCTCAACAACCAGTTATGAAATTAATTTTTTTAAATTTTAATTATCCTACAGTTGAAACTAATATAATATTGCAAATCAACTATATCTCCATAATAAACAAATGAAGGAAGGAAGGAAGGGAAGGAAGGAGAGAGACACAAGAGACCACATATTGTGCTTAGATGAAGTATCCAGAAAAGGTAAATGCATAGAGACAAAAGGTAGATTAGAAATGGAATAAGAATCAACTGTGAATGAGCATGAGGGATCTTACTGGGGTGATGAAAATATTCTAAAACAGATGATAGCTTTATGCCTCAGTAAAGCTACTTAAAATTACTGAATTTTACACTGGAAATGCGTGTGAGGATGCTCAGTCATGTCCAAGTCTTTATGACCCCACAGGCCGTAGGCCACCAGACTCCTCTGTCCATGGAATTTTTCAGGCAAGAATACTGGAGTGGGTTGCTATTTCCTTCCCCAGGGGGTCTTCCCAACCCAAGGATCAAATCCACAGCTCCTGCATCTCCTGTATCGGTGGGCAGATTCTTTACCATCACACCACATGAGAAGCCCCTACTGGAAATGGGTGATATGTTTCGTCACCCATGATGAAATGGGTGGTAAGTACGTCAGTGAAGTTTGTTTAAAACAAACTTGCCTATAGTATCCAGAAGAGGCAGGTATAAAGGGAACTGCAGGAAAGAATACTTTCCCTCCTTTTTTTCTGCCTCTCCAGAACTGTATCCTCTCCTGACTCACTTCTGTGTGAAAGAAACACACAGAGAGCTCTGATGAAAAGAGGTCCGGTTCCAGCCACGTGTAAATGAAACAGGAGGCCTGTCTGACACCTAACAAGAGAATCGAGCAATATATGTTTGCTAAATTGAGTTTGTGATGCTTGATATTTAAAACAAAGAGGCACAATGTCACATGTCAATTATACCTCAGTAAAGCTGAGGAGACATTTTAAAAAATAGATTATTTAAAAAACACACAAATCATCACCTAAGCGTGTTCACATGTCATGACCCTCTTGTTCGCTGGGTCACTGGCCCCACCCCTTGGGCCTGGGTGTCACAGGGCCCCTGTCTCGCCTTTCACAAGGTCCACTTCTAGGAGAGTGAGAAAGAGGAGGATGGAGGTTACTTAAAATAATAAGAATGAAAAATGTGTAAATACCAAATGGACCATTGAAATTTCCTGAAGGTCTGTGCCCATTTATAAGGAAGAACATAACACTAAATGTGAGTACTAAAGGCTAGTGCAGTTAGAAGGAGAATAACATTTACTAACTCCAGCAGTGATGGGAGGGACTGGGGCTGCTGCTTTTCATACTCATCATTGCCAGCCAGTTAAAGGGCCTGCTGAAGACATCCACAACGTGCGTTCAAGTGGAAGAACGAGTTCAAGTAGTGCATACTCAGCATATTTTCCATGGAGTCTGTAAAAAGGAGGGAAGAGTCATATAGAAACTTGGGATCCATTAAACTCTGAAATTATGCATCTCCCTTTTTATGAGCCACAGTTTTTCCGTAGGACACTCATCAGTAGTTGTGTTCAAGCCCAGAAGAGTTCAAAAAGTTCATGGACTATTTCCTCAAAAAGAAACTGAAGGCATAAATGAGCTAACAAAAATCAAAACCATATCCCACTCCTGATGATGGACAGGGAAGCCTGAGGTGCTGCAGTCCGTGAAGTCGCAAAGAGTCGGACACGCCTGAGGGACTGAACTGAACTGATATCCCACTCCAGAGAAATAACTTACTTGAAAATACACTAGTACAATGTACCCAGGGCTTCCCACCAGCTCAGTGGCAAAGAGTCCACCTGCCAAGCAGGAGACGTGGGTTTGATCCCTGGGTCAGGAAGATTCCCTGGAAGAAGAAATGGCAATCCACTCCAATATTCTTGCCTGGAGAATCCCATGGACAGAGGAACCTTGCAGGCTACAGTCCATGGGGTCACAAAAGAGTCAAACACAACTTAGCAAAACAACAACGGTGTACCCAAGTATATGATGACAATGCAAGATAAATTCATGGGCCAAAAAAAAATCACACAGGGCAGAATGATTTGAGAAACTGAACAATATGAACCAAAATTACAGAAATAATTTGTTTTAATTTTTAAGAATTGACTAGTATATAAATTATTAAGAAGTAATCTTCAAGTTAAACCCACCCAAATGAACAAAACAACAAAACAACCATAGCTAATGGTCACGTTTTCAAAGTGTACTAAAAAAAGCCAAAAAACAAGATACTCTGTAATATCTGCCAGGAAAGATGATGAGATAACATTTAAGATGCTAAGAAAAGAAACCTTCAGATTTAGGTGAGGAGAAAGAAGAGCTTGAAAGAAAATATGCACAAAGGAAATTTGCCACCACAGGCCCAGAACTGAGGCAAAACCCTCAGTTTGTTTGAAGACAGAAAGTATTTCATGACCTAAATGACCTGAAACAATCTGTCAGCAAGACCAACATCCAAGAAGGTCACAATAAAAGCAACAGAAAGAGTTTATGCAGGAGATTCATGACCCGTGCCCCCCAAATAATTTAATGTTAGTAAAATATTACAATTGTTTATAACATTAGTCAATTGAGAAGAGCAAGGGATAACAACAAAACTTCACAAAGGAGTTCATCACTATAATGATAGAATATGACTTATTCAAAAAGCTAAACTCAGGACTTCCTTGGAGGTCCAGTGGTTGAGACCTCGCCTTCCAATTCAGGGGGTACAGGTTCGATCCCTGGTCAGGGAGCTAAGATCCCACATGCCTCGGGGCCAAAAAATCACAACATAAAAATGGAAGCAATGTTGTAACAAATTCAGTGAAGTCTTTTTAAGTGGTCCACATATTTACAAAAAAGGAAAGAAAGAAAAAAAGAAAGCTAAATTCTACATATATCAATTTTAGGAAAGAGGTCAAGATGGTGGCCACTAACATAAAAAAAACAAGCATTAATTAAAATGATTTTTACTACAAATGCTAATATAAATGAAAATAGAAGCATTTCTTTATTGTCTATAAAGCTATTCAAAAAGCATGCTGAAACACAAACCTCTGACATTAGAGCAGATATGCTTTTAAATTGTGAGGGCAAAGGATTCTAGAATTTAAAAAAAAAAAAAAAAACATATAATAATATTCTCAACTATTGCTCCAGCAAATGCAGTCTTGTTCAAGCCCAGTAGTCCATGGCAATGCTGACTAGGGTCTAAGGTGGAAATCACCTACAGAGAGCTGAGACAAGTTGGTGGATCTCCCAAGTTGCCCCACTTATGACCCCGAGAGCCAATATCTATTTTTCAAATATCTGATGTGCTGGGTATTCAGAGCAGAAGTAGGGATCAGAGACACGAGACTTGAGGACAATTCCTCCCGGCCCCATGCCTGAGCCACACATCTGGGGGGACGGGGGGAGGTGCAGTGAGCAAGGGGACACCAGGCTGGAGCAGCTCTTTCTGATTTCCCAAGTCTTGGGGGGATGGAACAGTGAGGGGGGAGGTGTTGGGCAGATCAGGGTATAGTAGCACCAATGTGAGCAGCCTCTGTTTTTCCCTTGAGTAACCATTGTTCTATTAACATCAGAGCTAAGAAATCTGCAGACTGAATCCTGAATGAAGAGGCTGTTGAGAAGGTTTAATTACACTACCAATGGTACACAGATCACACATAGGAACGTTCAAAGCTGCCTATATAGAAAAAGCACATGTCACTATCTTCCAATTTAGCTCCATGGAAACTCGAAGTTTAAGTTCACCCCCAGAAGGGTGAAAGCAAGAAAATGCAAAGATAGTCAGGATAGTGATGAATAGCACAAATTTACATTTCATTTACATCCCATGTTCATCTTGTAGTTTACCTTGTGAAATATCTCAAATATGAAAGAAAACATAAATAGAATAAACTTCCTACCTTTTTTTAGTGTAATTGATTACCTATCAAAAATGCAAGCAGACTAAAATCTAGGGGATATTCCCAGGTGGACCCAGTGTGAACAAAACCCACCGTCACAGCAAGGTCATGCTTCAAAGCCAGACTCAGCACGGAGACAGCCCTCAGACCGCTGGTCCTTCTCCTCCGAGGCATGTGAATTGAGGAACTATGTCCAGCATCTGAATGCCTCAGCTTCTTCCTACAGTCAAATGAGAACAACGCTACCTAACTTGTAGGGATCCTGTGAAGAATAAACAAGAGAAAATATGTAAAAGCAACTACCATGGTGGGTAGTGTGCACCCCAAACATGATAGCTATTAGGGACTCAGGCAAAGAGCCTCAAAAGCAAATCTATTTTAAAATGTTCTGGTCCAGCCAACAAATAAGTAAATATAAATGAAAATCTAGCAGCAGTGTAAACAAAAGAGGGAAGGCTGGGATAACATGGCCAGAGAGAATTACAGAAGTAAATAAGACTTGAAAGGCCCCTGCCAGAACAGGCCAGCTTAAGCAGACAATGAAATACGCCTGGAATAACCTAACTGCCATATATGGGTGAATGAATAAAACAACAGAACACATCTGATTTCCAATTCTAACAAAATGACTTATAAAAATGGATCAGGTACTAAGTCCAAAGTTTGGCCTACATTAGTAGTTATTATGACAAAATTAATTTTTAAAAATCAGTACCAAAGTATCTTAAAGACTGAACCTGGGAAGAAATTCAGAATAAAATAAAATATTGTTTGGTAGATGAGATAACAAAATGCATGGAAAGCTGCTAGGCAGTATGAAGAAGTTCACTGCTCTTCAACTAAGTGGTTATATTGGTAACAAAATTAAAAAAGAAAAGCATAATAAATCAAGCCTCTTGAGTTGGAATTTAGGGAACAAATGATCAAGCCACAATAAAATTAGAAAAGGCAAACTTGATAAAGAAACAAATAGAAAAGGAAAAGGAAATGAAATTGACAACCAAAAATTGTAGATGACTCTTTTGAAAATGACCAATCAGAGGGAGGTGGGAGGGGGAAGCAGGATGGAGAATACATGTAAATCTATGGCTGATTCATGTCAATGTATGGCAAAAACCACTACAATATTGTAAAGTAATTAGCCTCCAACTAATAAAAATAAATGGAAAAAAAATAAAATGACCAATCAATGCATAAAGTTAACAGATTTTTTAAACTGGGAAGAATGGATAAAACCCTAAAGATATTTGAGTAGAAAATACATCAATACATTTGATAAATGGAAAGAAAATCTATATTAAAAAAAGGAAAATTTTCAAAATATAACAAAATTCCATTCCTCAAGAAAGATTCGAGTGAAAGAATTAGAAAAATTTGACACTCTTTCAAAAAAAATCATTCTTATAATTAAAGTGACCATACAGTACAACGTTTAAAGTTCTAATTTCAGTCAGTCCTAGTATTAACCAGTACACTTCAGCAAAATCTGTTCTACATTTAATTCATAAATAGTCATATAATCACTCTATCTATAGCAAATTATAAACTATATATAAAGCCAAAATATTTATTTTAAAAGAAAATATTTTGATCCAAATAGTCAAAGAGAGAAGAATGAGCCATACTCAACTCAAACAAGAACTAGAAACTCAGTAGGATTTTTACAGAAGGAAAAACATTATGATTTCTCATATTTCCAGGTAAGTTCCATATCAAACAGATTTATCCTAATAGATAGCAAAGAAGGCCAAAAACATCAGCCTTTCCAAATACAAACCTTATTGAAGGAAAACAGTGCTGCAGTGAAGCAAGGGTCTAAGAATGCTAATGAGCATACACTTAACACCAAGCACTAACCCCATGCCTACTGAAGAAATACTGTGAGCCAATTTAAACAACCAACCAACAATCAGGTGAGGATGGCATGTGCCACCACTCCTAATTAAGATGATAGTAACTACTGCCTTCAAATTGTGTCAATAGAGAAAAGAGAGACTTTATTGCATTACTTGCTTTGTAGGGTTGTTTGGAGGATTCACTAAATTAATAAAGAACTTGCTCATCAGCATGCCTGGCAGAGAAGAAATGGCCAAGGGAATCCAAGAATAAGCGGTCAAGGATGGAAGACAGGAGAGGGAAGGCAGCAGGGAAGCAGGGGGCTGTACAAAGGAGACGTGTGTAGATGGAAAGATGAAAAATAGTGT
The DNA here is from genome assembly GCF_033118175.1 of Dama dama. Taxonomy (NCBI): domain Eukaryota; kingdom Metazoa; phylum Chordata; class Mammalia; order Artiodactyla; family Cervidae; genus Dama; species Dama dama. Next base: position 31,257,959 of record NC_083706.1, read on the forward strand.
ACTGGTTCTCACGTTGAGGAGGAAGAGGTTTTAGGAGTGCACATTAATTTTCCATTAAATAAATCAAGGGAGGCAAGCATAAACCAACGATAATCTATCATAAACCAAGAACTACGATTGATCCAATTGTGCCTACCCGAGTTCCAGAAGAGAGGAAAAAGACTTAGCTATTTTAATAACTCTAGGAAAACAAAATTTCCTAGTCAGTGTAACAAATTCAAGTCAAGAAACATCTACTGATTACTCACTAGAGTTATCAGACATTGCACTCACCCACAAAATATCAGACAAACAACAAGCACAGTGCCGCTCCCAAGGACGCTAGGCTGCTGCGTGGGAGAGCGCAGACACACGGGAGCCTGCCTCCGGTGGAGGTTAGGATGCTGGGGGGAGCGGTCAGGAGCCCACAGAGTCGGTCACACTACAGTGAGGTCTAAGGGCCAAGCAGGAAGGAAGAGCTGGGGGGGGGGGGGGGTGCAGGGAGCGGGGTACAAACCAGAGGATGGAAACACTCAGGTGAGTTCAAGGAGTTACTCTAAAAAAGAGCACTGAGTCCTGAGCAGCCACTGAGGAATCCCAGCAGGTGTGGGGTCTGGATTCATAGGCAGGTGGATCTGAGGTCAGCAGATGAGAACGAGGTTTAAGCGACTCAGTCCAGAGAAGAGAAAGGCCCGGCACAGTGGAGTGAGGGTAGCCAGGGACAGTTGCTCGCCAACGGATGAGTTCAGGGACAGGCAGGTCAATGCCTGAAGGAGGCAAGCAGACGACAGGAGAGCTGGAGCCTGAGCTACTCTGAGCGCCTAAGTCCTCGTCGGCGCGCTTCCCAACAGCCACAAGCCCAGCCCACTCTCCTGGTTCTTGAGATGACTGAGGAGAGACGACCTTTTGACATTAGTAACTGACTGACTGGATGTGAGACGAACAGCAGAGTCTAAGACAGCATGTCTCAGACTTGCTGTGCGCAGAATTGCCCGGACAGCTTGTCAAAATGCAGATTCAGATTCAGTAGGTCTGGACCGGGGCTGGAGCCTCGGCATTTCCAACAGGCCAGGTGACACGGATGCTGCTGGTCAAGGGGCACACCTAGAGAAGTGAGGCTCTGAAATCATGGGGAGACAAAGTATGCAAAAGAGAAGAAGTGTTCACAAGCTGACTCAGGTCGTTGAAGTTGCATGTGTGAGTCTGGAGTTAGAAGGTTGAGAGCAATTCCCCCAAGCACAGAAAACAGAACAGATGAATTGAGATTACCTGGGGAAATTATGTAATGTCAAAGCAGAACAACAGATGCCCCATTTAGCCTGAGTGGGCAATTAATATCGTTCAGAAACCCTGTACTCATAACACTCACATCAGTAAGGCTCACCTCTGCCCCTTCTCACATTTCTTCCACCTGGATTAAACACAATCAAACCCCCTCTAACATTTCTTCCCCATACGAATGAATAGTTCCAAAGGTCCTAAATGACAGCAGAAGGGGCATCAGCAAAAACTTTAATGGATCCTTGGAAAAATCCCTCATGAGCACCAAAGTTCTTAAATATCTGTACCTATCTCTACTACTTTGAATTACAGGTTCTCCTCAAGTTCTGTCAGGGAAGCATGGGATAAATGACCAGAAAAACAAACCATTAACTCTCTAAATAAAATTCCAGGTAAACATGTGTCCTGATTATGTCCAGACATTGCTTTTCCAGAGTTCATGTCTATTTCACACTTCAAGTTTCAACAATCACCCCTCACCCCTCAGTACATAAGTGCTCTGTATCTCTGCAGGAGTCCTTTTCTTCCTCTCTTTGGACTCTACAAGAGTAAGACAGTGCCATGAATACAGGGTAAGCTCAAAAATGTCTGATGAATAAATGCTTCCTTATCCCAGCATTTCTCGGTGGAAAATTACTGTTGAGGGGTGTTTCTCTCCTGCCTTCAGCATCAGTCAGCTTCGTGACCCTACACGAAGGCACTAAAGGCTACAACAATCCATTGTTAGAATCAAGAACAGACAGAAGGCTGTCTCCAGACAGTCTGGTTTTAAGTGATCAAATGACCCCTGGCTCTGAGGTGTCCAAATCATTCCATGTACCTTCTTAGCCAACAAATTAATGCTGATCTGGGAAAGAAACATCTGGAAACAAGCATCCAGCCCTGCCTGGTCGGTCCACTTAATTTAAAGACTGTTATTCAACTCTTAGAACTAACTCTTTTAGGTTGGATGTTAATGCAAGAATCTCTTTCCTCTTAAGGCAAAAATCCCGAAACAGCAACTGTCATTTTCTCAGAGTTGATGTCCTTAGATGGGCTGATTCTATAGTCTATAAATTCTGCTCTATCACCAGACATACCAGACATACCTGTGAAGTGCCCTTGGGACTGAGGGCACGTTAAGCCAGTAAACTGGGTCCTTTTTTGCAACAAGCTGTTCACTGGGGTTTCAGTATCAGCATCTCTTCTCTGTGATCCCAACAGGGAGGAATCTCATAAGGAAAATACTCCTCATTTCCCTAGTGCATTTGACAGGCCTGGGGGGAAGAGGGGTGGCCAGGTACTGAGTACACCAGAGTGTGTGTGTGTGTCTGTGTGTGTGTGTCTGTCTGTGTCTGTGTGTGTCTGTCTGTGTGTGTCTGTGTCTGTGTGTCTGTCTGTGTCTGTGTGTATGTCTGTGTGTCGGTGTGTCGGTGTGTAGCAGAAGAGAAGAGAAGTCAGTGAAGTGTCCCTGCTCCTGGCTCTGTCTCTTAGCCTTCACTCCTTGCAAACCGAGTCTCTGTCATAAACAATCTCTCTCTGCCCCTGTGGAACTATTTGGATTTTTCCTGGCCCTTCTTAGCCCATTATCTCAATTTTCCTCTCTAGATTTGTACGTTGCTGGCCCCTAGAATGACAAGCAGCAAGGTTACCTGAGAGAAAAAAATTCACAAAGACCAACTGAATTCTTACGCACTAGTGATACAGGCCGGGGTGGTGCAAGGAACTGTCTTTAAAAATTATCACACAGTGATCACGTCCAAACTGTTTTTAAATAAATAATTTGAGATGTAAGAGGTTTAAAAACAATAATAATACAGTTTATACAGCTGACCCTTTCTATCATGAGGATCCACATGCATGGATTCAGTTCAGTTCAGTCGCTCAGTCATGTCCGACTCTTTGCAACCCCATGAACCGCAGCATGCCAGGCCTCCCTGTCCATCACCAAATCCCAGAGTTTACTCAAACTCATGTCCATCGAGTCGGTGATGCCATCCAGCCATCTCATCCTCTGTCGTCCCCTTCTCCTCCTGCCCCCAATCCCTCCCAGCATCAGGGTCTTTTCAAATGTGTCAACTCTTCACATAAGGTGGCCAAAGTATTGGAGTTTCAGCTTCAGCATCAGTCCTTCTAATGAACACCCAAGACTGATCTCCTTTAGGATGAACTGGTTGGATCTCCTTGCAGTCCAAGGGACTCTCAAGAGTCTTCTCCAACACTACAGTTCAAAAGCATCAATTCTTCGGTGCTCAGCTTTCTTCACAGTCCAACTCTCACATCCATATATGACAACCAACCAGAAATATTCAGGTGAAAAAATTCCAAAAAGTTCCAAAAAAGTATCTTAAATTTGCCATCCTGGCAACTATTTACATGGCATTTATACTATATTAGGCAGTATAAGTAATTCAGAGATGATTTAAAGTGTGGATGTGCATAGGTTATATGTGACTACTACAAGCACTTTCTATAAGGGACTTGAGCATCCAAGGATTTTGGTCTCCTTGAAGATCCTAAAAGCAATCCCCTCAGAGTCATCCTAAGGGATGATTCTGGATGGAGAAATAAAGACAAGAATAAAACAGCAGCTTGCTCCTGCCAGAAAATTTAAAACAAGGCTGACTTCAACATATGAATCGAATGTTGCATTAAAGACCTTGTGTTATTAATTCATTAACTGGCATACAATTTCAATATTCAAATCAAATTTATGCTTCCATCAAGTTAAAGAATTTCTAAATAGTGGAATGAAAACACGAAGGACACACTCCCCCAGTTCCCAGGTTATCAGACATAATTTCCTATTGCTATATTCTTATTATGAAACTTACATCCTCAATACTCTCCTTATCCAATACTCTCAGTTTTACTTTCAGCAACTTGTTTAGATATTTATATAGCTTTCTTCTCTTCTATGAAAAAGATGACAATGATCACATCTAAGGCTACACAAAAAAGTAAAATAATTAAATGTAACAGTGTAAAAACACTTCCTAATCAGTCTTCACTCTACTCAGAGTAGCATTTCTTTCTGAATAATGTCAGAATTAAAAAAAAAAAAGCAATAGTATTTGTGTGTGTATATATTCATATTAAATTTCCACTTAAATAATGAGTCATATGCATATTTCATGTATAAACTATAATATTAGACATGACAAAAATATTCTTATCAAGGAATCAAGCAACTGGGCCTATTAAGGATTATGACAAATGATAGTAAGCTAATAGTAAAAACATAAATTAGAAAACCTAAATGTTCAAAAAGAGGGAAATGGCTGAATTATGGTATATACATAGGATGGAATATTCTGTTTTCATTAAAAATTACAATCCAAAAATGAGGAAATTTTCATAATAGTAGATGAAAAAACAGAACATCAAACTATAATAGTCTATACATGAATGCATATGCACATATAAATCTCAGCTACACTTTAGGATCTAAATTAATATTAGAAAAAAGTCAAAATGTAGCAGCATATACCAACTCCACATGGCAGGTTGCTGAACTTTCTAATTTTTCAGCATTAGCAAATATTGCTCATCTAATCAACAAGCATTTTTATAAGTGACTATCTCACTTAATAATTAAGGCTAAACAAAACATTATTGTATATCATATACACATTCTTACTCGAGTCATCAGCATATTTCTGAATATCAAAATTTATGTTGCACACACACACACATATATAATATCTAAAATAATGTGAAATTTATTTTTTAAACTTTCCCCACAGAGGAATGTGGAACACTTGCTATTCTTTCCCTTCTAAGGGCAGTATTATGATAAATGAAATGTTGATGGGAAAGCCTTTTCTACTCAACATTTCTTGATGCAAAAATACCAACCTAATGCCAAACCTGTTCCCAAAAAGAACAGGACCATAAAATTAGACATCTAGAATATTCAGTCCCCAAACTGCTCCCTATGCAGTTTGTCAGTTCTGTAGATCAATACAATCCAGGACATTATCTTTCTTTTACTCTATATTTTACACATATACAAAAGCTGAGTTGATGAACACCAACAAATTTTACCATACAGAAAGTTCCTAAATCTATTCTCCTTTGTACCTAAAAACTAGGTCTAGAATAGCAGTTCCCCTGTTTGGTTTCTCTGGGTTCTTTACACAAGAGATACAAAAACTAATAAGGTTATAACTTATAACAATAAGTTATAACAACATAGCCCACTGTATGTCCTCTTAGATTATAGTATGGTGGTGGTTTGACTATTATTTGATTTTATCAGGCCACAGCATCTCTCATGTACATACATACACACAAATACACTATATATACACCCACACACATATATATTTATAAATTGAATGAGCTCGTCATTCAGAGAAGAAAATCTTTTTTGTTGTTTGTTTTTTGGTTTTTTTGTTTGTTTGTTTTTCCATTTATTTTTATTAGTTGGAGGCTAATTACATTATTTTAGTGGTTTTTGCCATACATTGACATGAATCAGCCATGGATTTACATGTGTTCCCCATCCCGATTCCCCCTCCCGCCTCCCTCTCCATCCCATCCCTCTGGGTCTTCCCAGTGCACCAGCCCTGAGCACTTGTCTCATGCATCCAACCTGGGCTGGTGGTCTGTTTCACCCTTGATAGTATACTTGTTTCAATGGCATTCTCTCAGAACATCCCACCCTCGCCTTCTCCCACAGAGTCTAAAGGTCTGTTCTGTACATCTGTGTCTCTTTTTCTATTCTGCATATAGGGTTATTGTTACAATCTTTTTAAATTCCATATATATGCGTTAGTATACTGTATTGGTCTTTATCTTTCTGGCTTACTTCACTCTGTATAATGGGCTCCAGTTTCATCCATCTCATTAGAACTGATTCAAATGAATTCTTTTTAACGGCTGAGTAATATTCCATAGTGTATATGTACCACAGCTTCTTTATCCATTTGTCTGCTGATGGACATCTAGGTTGCTTCCATGTCCTGGCTATTATAAACAGTGCTGCGATGAACACTGGGGTGCACGTGTCTCTTTCAGATCTGATTTCCTCGGGCCCAGGAGTGGGATTGCTGGGTCATATGGCAGTTCTATTTCCAGTTTTTTAAGGAATCTCCACACTGTCCTCCATAGTGGCTGTACTAGTTTGCATTCCCACCAACAGTGTAAGAGGGTTCCCTTTTCTCCACACCCTCTCCAGCATTTACTGCTTGTAGACTTTTGGATAGCAGTCATTCTGACCGGCATGTAATGGTACCTCATTGAGATTTTGATTTGCATTTCTCAGAGAAGAAAATCTTAATGTTCATAATACTCATCAGAATATATCAGTAACATAGTACATATAAGAAATTCATTTATATGAGTTCTATAAGTTATTTAAATATTTTATCAACATAATCTGGAAAAACAAACACACACATACATACACACAATTTGTACATCTAGATAATCACTCATTGTGATCAATGTCTATTAATTTCCTATCCTCATCTTCAATATATATATCTAGGAAAGGATTATACTATTTGGCAACATGAACAGCAAGGTCAATTTGGTCTATGGAGTCAATGACTTAGAGCTTTATCTTCATACTTTGTAACATTACACCCTATGCTAGTTAGGTTAATTCCCCTATTTCAATATTTTAATTTACCCTGAGTATCCCCAAAAGAATCATTCACTAGATAACTCAAAACACTGATCCTAGATTACTTTGAAATATTTTAAAACATTTTGAATTATTTACATTAAAATTATTTATTTCTATGTAATGAAAGCATGTTCCTCTGATCTTTTCCCACAGTAGCCATTGGCCAAGACTAACAAGCATTTGAAGCCCCACTGATTAACAGAAACTGCTAGCACAAAAACTCAATTACTCAATTACATACAGTAATTGAGTGTTTAGTAAATATTTACACAATTACACAATCACTTCATGGCAAATAGATGAAGAAAAAGTGGAAACAGTGACAGATTTTATTTTCTTGGGTTCCAAAATCACTGCAGATGGTGACTGCAGCCACAAAATAAAAAGATGCTTGATCCTTAGAAGAAAAGCTATGACAAACCTAGATAATGTATTAAAAAGTAGAGACATTACTTTGCCAACAAACGTCCACGTAGTCAAAGCTATGGTTTTTCCAGTAGTCATATATGGATGTGAGAGTTGGAGCATAAAGAAGGCTGAGCGCCAAAGAATTGATGCTTTTGAACTGTGGTGCTGGAGAAGACTCTTGAGAGTCCCTTAGACAGCAAGGAGATCAAACCAGTCCATCCTAAAAGAAATCAGTCCTGAATGTTCACTGGAAGTACTGAAGCTCCAATACTTTGCCCATCTGATGCGAAGAGCCGGCTCACTGGAAAAGACCAAGGGCAGGAGGAGAAGGGGGTGACAGATGATGAGCTGATGGATGGCATCACAGACTCAAGGACATGAGTGTGAGCAAACTCTGGGAGATAGTGAAGGACATGGAAGCCTGGCCTGCTGCAGTCCATGGGGCTGCAAAAAGCTGGTCGGACACAACTTAGCAACTAAACAAGTAAACATTTATGGGATAAATGGATGCCAAAGAAAAAGCATTTTTATTTGACACTGACAGGTTTGAAAAGAAAACATCAGACATGTCATTATGGAGCTCAACCACTTCCAGTCATACCATATCAGCCTCAGAGAGGAACTATCAGAATTCTGACGGTAAAACACAGTCTTCCTCCACGGCTGCAACTTAAAAAAAAAAAAAAGCATGTTCAATACTGAAATCATCTTGAGAAGCTCTATTGCTTGCACAGATAAGAATATTCTGTTCATAACACTGACTGAAATTAGTGTCCAAGGGGGAGGTAATGGTTTCTACCTCCAACCCATCAAGCCTGCCCAGAAGTGACTACAGTGTGGACAATAGATGGGGTAGCAAGGAATAGTCATCACTATTTCAGTGAAGGCCAAATCCGACTATTACTTAAAAGTACCAAATTTGTTTGCTGACCAGTAATTTTTATATCAATATTATACTGAATTAAAAAAAATTTTTTAGTACACAAATTTAGTTGTGGAGGCATTTCTGGTAACAAAATTTCCTTAAATTATGTTATAGAAGCATTTGTGATAACAGGATTTCCTTGTAAACTTATAGGAAGCCTCAAACCTTCATAAGCAAACAAGATTTAGAAACTGATTTCTGTGAAAATAGGCTTCATAAAAAAGTAGTACAGTCTAAAAATATAATGACCACGCTCTTTAATTATGTATTTTCTTGAACAGAACACAATCACTTTCTCATGAAGAAAAAAAACCAAAATTTCTATTAGAAGATTCTACAGTGTAAAACTTTGGAAATTATAAATGGAGATTACTCTTTTCAAAGCCATCTTATAAGCAATAATTGTATCCTTGGATGAAGAGCTAAATGTGTTTTTCAGTATGCTGAAAAGGAAACAACTAATTCTGAAGTTACACAGTTTCTACTTTTACAATCAATGTCATCTCAGCCACATGGCAGACAGTAATTCTTAGACAATTTAATATTTGTCAATCAGGGTAAGTATCCCTGAGCTAAGAAATGTGTTATGTTTATCTTAATCTGATCCATTATTTTATTCTCAACAAGAAAAGTGTATTTACTGTAAAGCAGGCAGAAAAGCTAAATCCTAGTTGAATTCACATCAAAAGAAAAAGGAAAAAAAAACTTCCTATTTAAATGGGTTGAAAGCCTTAAGCATTGAACTGACTTAAGAAAATGAAACTTGGGTACACTATTCCTGGGGACATTTGCATCTTTCCTCAGAAAGCCCTGGTAGGATCTTTCACTGCACTAGTTTCCAGCCTTTTGCTGCCTTCTCAGTCACTATGATCAGGCTGAATATTAATGAGTAAAAAGCAGCCAGAATATGGGAAGCTCAGCCAAGAACACTGGGACAGACAAGAAAAGAGCTCACTATTTTCAAGAAAACATCTTTTAAGAGTTCTGGGCTCCCAGAAGTCAGGCCAAAACAGAGAGAAACTGCTTTGGATGAGGATAAATAAGTTTGAGCTTTGCCCATAGGGGATGGTAAAAGACTTTTCTTCTCCTTTTGTACCATCTGTTTTAATAAAGTTAAATCTGGGTTACAGCAGAGTCATACTCACATCAGGATTACTTGGTTTGTCTGGAGAGGAAATACAACAAAATGCATAGTTTATAATTAGGAACTTAAAGGAAATTTAGTACTTTTTAATGGCCATCTGGAGACTGTCAAATTATTTCTCTTCTCCATCTTCTCCAGGGAGCAATTAAGGATATTACCTGAAACTATCTTAGGATAAAACTGAGAATCTTGGTTAAGTATATTTCATTCACACAAAATAATAGCCACATAATAAATTTTACTCTTCAACTGCCTGAAATATCAAAGTATACACCCGTCTGATCCTTATAGAGAAACCAGTTTTTAAATTCTAGCTACTTATTCCTTTGAAGCCAAGTAACCCAGTTCTTGTTAACAATACATAGAAGTCTTCTGCGAGGTCATGAGCAAGGCTTTTCTAGGAAAGCAAGCTCAACTACTTAAGAAAAACATGTTTCTTCTAGAAAGAGAAAACATAAGATTGAGGTTCCTTCTAGCTGCCTGGCCTCTAGCCCTCCCATTCACACAGCTCTGTGAAGACAGAATGTCTAAAGCACCAGTTTTCTAGAATTGTTGCCTCTGAGTTGCTAAGAAAAAAAAAGGCAATGTGAGATAATATCCCTAACCAAAGAGCTGAAAAAAGGCTTATAACCAGAATACATGACAAATTACCACATAATAATCAAAAGACAAATAACCCAACAAAAATAGGCAAAAGTCCTGGACAGGTTTTACCTGAAAGGACATATATAAAGGGCCAATAAGTAGACAAAAACATAGTCAATCTCAAGGAAGTGAAAATTCAAACAACAATGAGAATATATCTTCATACACAATAAAAAAAGGTTAAATTGAAAAGAAAGACAACGGCGGGGTTGAACAGCAACTAGAATTCTCATATATTCCAACTACTTCGGAAAAAATATGTGGTAGTTTCTTACAAAGTTAAGCTTTTACTAATTCTTTGACCAAGCAATCCCACTCAGAGGTATTTACTCAAGAGAAATGAAACAATTTCCACTCAAAGACTGATATACAAATATTCACAGCTTCTTTCATAATAGTCCAGTGTTAGTCACTCAATTATGCCCAACTCTTTGCAACCCCATGGACTATACCTCGCCAGGCTTCTCTCTCCATGGAATTCTCCAGGCAAGAATACTGGCGTGGGTAGCCATTCCCTTCTCTGGGGATCTTCCTGACCCAGGGATCAAACCCAGTTCTCCAAACTGGAAGTAATCCAAATGTTCCTCAACAGGAAAATGGATAATTATACTTAGGTATGTTCAAACACTGGGATACTACTCAGCAAAAAGAAGGAATGAGCACTGGCACATACGGCAGCACAGGTAAATCTGAAAGATTTTATATTTAGTGAAAGAGGCCAATTCTACAAAGAATGTATGTCTCTGCTCAAGATATAAGACTAAAATGAGCTGTCAGTACTTTACAAAATACATTCTCTAACGTTTTACTATGTCATGCATGATTTTTTTTTTAATCGCTGAAATCAGAGTCAGGAAGAGACATTTGAAGGGAATGTAGAATTTGAATACATCCTTACAAAATGTGTTTGACTTGAGGTAGAGAAGATGAGGAGGAATGTGAGCAGAAAGAACAAGATGCACAAAAAGCTGCAGGTAAGGAAGTGAGTAAACTCAGGAAGATAGTAAAGAATAGGGAAGCGTGGCATGCTGCAGTCCATGGGGTCGCAAACAGTAGGACATGACTTAGCGCATGAACAACAAAGGAACGGAGACAAAATACAGAGGCTTGTGCACGGTCTCCACGGACTGGCTTTAGGAATCATGGAAAGTTAAACCGAATAAGGAAGTGAGAAGGTTTCAGATGTTGGTGAACCATGAAGTTTAGGCAAAGAACTTCCAACGTGGTAACAAACAGCCAAGGTAAGCGTTTTAAAAAAATAAAAGAAGGGTTATGGGGATGCTTTAAGAAATTTATCCTAGCAACAGTGCATAGTGTAGAAGAGAGTGGCGGGAGAGGAGAACAGGCAGTAATTAGTGGGAAGAATCCAGAAGGAGGCCAAGCACAAGGAGATAAGGGCTGTGGGCCTGCAAGGGGAAAATAATAAAAAGGAAACTCAGGAGTTCAAAGAAAGACACTATAATTAAAGGGTAATCATTCTCAAGTATTTTATGCTAAGATTCTTTTAAATACTGGATCTGCTTCATAAACGTACTCATCAGACACTTAGGTGGTTATTTTCAAAAGGCTGACAAGCAGAGAAAGGAAAGGCAAGCTTAACACATTAGGTAGAAGACGTGTCGAGATGAAAGCAAATGAAGCCAAAACAGCTAATAAGTGAGACGCTGGGTTTTTTTTGTTTTTTTGTTTTTTTTTAATTAACAGCAGTTACCATTTACCGAGGTCTACTGCATGTCAAGCACTAGGTTAGACATTCTGCAGGCATCATCTTCATTCCTCATAATACTGAAGGTATCATTAATTCCATTTTTTATAAATGGGAAAACTGAATCTCACAGAATTAAGTAATTAGTTGGAATGAGGGCACATCTTTAAAACTGGTAGGGCCAATATTCAAACCCACACTCATTTACGTATGTTTAAAAACACATGTGTGTAAGATGAAGCTGTGTCTTTGTTGGGACCTAGTCAACCCCTGGCACACAGTAAGCCCTAAACAATATCAAAATAAAAAGTATGAAGTCGAAATTATGGTATAATTAGGTGCCATTTTAACAGAATCACTTACACTTCTAATAAGAGATAAAACTTATTTTTCAAGTTTATATGTATTCATCATTTAACAACTGAAGTCAGAAAAAGAAGACAGCAAAAATTTTCTTGAAAATACTTATTTTCATATTGTAATAGTCAATAAGAAGCAGTCAGTATCTTTTAAAATGTCAGGTGGTCAGGTTAAAAATACATCTGAACCAGAAAGATGAAAATGTGTAATATACAAATAAATCAATGTTTTTAAAAGGGAGACACGGGCATTGCTGTGTTGTTATTACTGTTATTAATTAAAAATCTGATTTTGATTTGGAGGAGCAAAGACTATAAGAGAAGGAATAAGGTGGTATATAAAATAAAGATGAGAAAAAAAATTATTATTTTTTAAACAAAAATTGGGCTTCCCTGGTAGCTCAGTGGTAAAGAATCTGCCTGCCAATCCAGAAGACTTGGGTTCGATCCCTGTTCCAGGAAGATCCCACTTGCCACGGAGCAACTAAGGCCGTGTGCCTCCACTGTTAAGCCTGTGCTCCAGAGCCTGAGAACCACACTGCTCAAGCCCCCAGAGCCCATGCTCTGCAAGAAGCTACCACAATGAGAAGCCTACGCTCCGCATCTAGAGAGTAGTCCCTCCTCTCTGCAACCAGAGAAAAGCCCGAGTGGCCACAAAAACCCAGCACAGCCGTAAATAAATAAATGTTTTAAAACTGACATGTGTTTTCTATATAGGCATATAAATATTAAAATTCAACACCTAGTTAAAATTCTGATCCTAGATTCAATTAATATCTGCAGAGCACAGATGTAAGGAATTTTACATATTTCCACTCCTTTCATTCTAATTATCTGATTTATATGGTTTCCAACCTTGAATATAAGGTCAATAGTGTTGAACCCTAAACATCTAAAAGGCCTCTGGGGTCTGATCAGGAATTCCAGAACCACAGTTATCTGTCACTAAGGCATTGTGTGATTTACACAGGGCCTCAAAACCATAAGGAGAAAAGAGGTTTGAAGGTCATAACTTATCACATGATTCTATTCTAGTAATTTCTTCTTTTGGTGTTGTTTTATTTGATAATAGGATAATAAAATGATCATTTCCAATAAGGTTCATAAGCGCTAGCATTACCTAGCAGCAATCTGGACCAAGCTGAACCATGCAAGTATTGCTCAGAAGCAGCAGCAGCCTGTACCCTGCTCTTGCCGTTCCCACCCCTTTCCTTCCGTCCCTATCCTTCCTACTTCACGAAACCTCTCCGGGCCTACATCTTCCTGACTCCCTCACCTCCTCCAGCTTTGCTTAAAAGTCACCTTCTTAAAGAGGCTGGCTCAGCTTATTTAAAATTATAACCCCTTCTCCTCCATTCCCACTACCCTGCTTTACTGCTTCCCCTGCACTCATCACCTTATACCTACTATAACATCTCCTTTTTGCTGTTATTGTCATTGTTTGTCCGCTTTTCTCTACAGCAAGGCAGACATCCCCAGAGGGCGGATCTTGGTCTTCTTGTTCACTGTTGTACCTCAAGGACTTAAGAGGTATCTGGCATAAAATAAGTGCTCAATGTGTATTACTTAAATTTTTAAAAAATGAATAAAATAGAGTATGACATATTCTGGGCAAAAAGGTAAACTGAAAACCAAAATTTCTTTATATTCTTTTAGGTGAGGGGAAATTTTAAACACAAACAATTAACAAAATTAATTGTTAGTAAAGTTCCCAAGAACGTAAAATTTTTATCATATAATTATAGGGCTACAAAAACTTTTCTAAAGCATCTTTGTTACTCAAGCACTTTCCAAATCAGTAATTCCAGAAACATCGAAACATTCTTAACATTCCATATAAATCCCTGGTTACACAGGTTTTCAACAGGGAATTATAAGAAAATCAACAATGCCAATATTTTTAATCCTAACTCCAAAGAATATCTTGTAAGCATTAGAAACTGTAAGGTGAAAAGTCTCAGAACATTACACATACTTGAATTAAAAATTATTATCAATGCTTTATGAAACTGGGGGAGAAAAAAAAAAATCAGTGACTATCCAACGAGAAAGAAGTACGAAAATGTGACTGCTTCAACATAAGCTGCCCATCTGGAATTGTTAGCCTTCTACCTAGACCAGTAACTCCTAGCTGGTGGTTGGGGTGGCAGGCAGGGAGGCAGGGAATGGGAGGGGGGGCAGTGCTGGAAATGTTGACTAAAAAGCTAAATTCATTAATTCAAAAAACAATTTGAGTGTAGACTTAGAAATGCTCAGATCAATCCTAGATTTCAGATCTTATACTCTTGAGCAAGTAAGACATGATCCACTTTCTAGAAGCTTACAATTTTGAAAGAAAATGCTTCTCTATAAAATTACTTTTACATGATCACACAGATGAATGCCAAGAGGGAGGGAACACTGGTGTATTCAAAGGTACACTGTCAAAGCCCATTAAGAATTTTAATTAAAATGGAGCATATTATACCAGAAAGAAAAAAGTTACAAAACAGGAGAGGGCTTTCATGTGAATGTTGTCCTTCTTGTGTCAAAATAGTAATTCCCAGCTTTACAAAATATCTGTGATAAAAGAATGAGATCTTGGCTCATCATCTATATCCACTAGGGAGCAGCATTCAAGTGTCAGCCTCTTCTTTCTGCACTAATCACTCAAGAATAGTGAGTCACCAAAGGACCAGCACTGGTTACCAAAATGAATATATTTTGTTCTGCAGTTTCCTGTCCCAGGGGCAAAAATACGAAACAAAACAAAAAAAAAAACATACAGCACAAATATTCAACTCAAGGCATCATGCCAAGAAAGCAACAGAAAGTTTTATACTTGAGCCAAGGGCTTCTTGGTTTCTTTTAAAAATTTAAATCGTGACAATTATCTTGATGTTTCTTGATGAATCAGATCTGTCCACAGAACAAAAGCTTGCTCAGGAGTTGTATACTTCGTGGAAAAACTATTTTCTAAGCTTACTCACTTTTTTAAGAAACCTGCTCACAGACAGATTTAGAAGCTAGTGTGCTTGAGTGAAAACATTTGTAATCAGTCAACCTACCCAGGTATTTACCTTGAAACATCAGTTGAAAAAGAAAAAGGATTCTGAGAGGAAAAAGAACTTAATGCATCTCATCAAAAAATAATATTTTTAATGTCTTGCTTACATTTCTCTTCCAACTTTGTGGTCTAAATTGAAGTCAAAATCTTCAAAGTCATAAGTACTTTCTAAGGCTTGTATTTAATAACACCACTGAGTGGCATTCAAAGCTCTCCAATGGCTATTTTATTCCTTCCTTCTTGATGTAAATGTATTCGTAAACAGCACATGGTACAGTGATAAACTTATTTTAACAGCTGATCACCGACTCAATGGACATGACTCTGAGCAGGCTCCAGGAGATAGAGAAGGCCAGGGAAGCCTGGCGTGCTGCAGTTCAGAGGGTCAAAAGAGTTGGTCATGACGTAGCAACTGAACAATAACAAGCACACGGGAGAGAGGTTTTATATTCTTACGGCTGATTCACACTGCCGTACAGCAGAAATCAACACAACATTATAAAGCAATTATCCTCCAATTAAAAATAAATTAAAAAAAAAATAAGTAATACATATATAAAATAGCCCAACAGTACCAAGACTGTACAATAAAAATAAACTCTATAAAACTCCTAGAGGAGAACATAAGCAAAACACTCTCCGACATAAAATCACAGCAAGATCCTTATGACCCACCTCCCAGAATATTGGAAATAAAAGCAAAAATAAACAAATGGGACCTAATGAAATGTAAAAGCTTTTGCACAACAAAGGAAACTATAAGCAAGATGAAAAGACAGCCTTCAGAATGAGAGAAAATAATAGCAAATGAAGAAACAAAGGATTAATCTCAAAAATATACAAACAACACCCACAGCTCAATTCCAGAAAAATAAATGACCCAATCAAAAAATGGGCCAAAGATCTAAACAGACATTTCTCCAAAGAAAACATACAGATGGCTAACAAACACATGGAAAGATGCTCAACATCACTCATTTTCAGAGAAATGCAAATCATAACCACAATGAGGTACCATTACACGCCAGTCAGGATGGCTGCTATCCAAAAGTCTACAAGCAATAAATGCTGGAGAGGGTGTGGAGAAAAGGGAACCCTCTTACACTGCTGGTGGGAATGCAAACTAGTACAGCCGCTATGGAAAACAGTGTGGAGATTCCTTAAAAAACTGGAAATAGAACTGCCATATGACCCAGAAATCCCACTCCTGGGCATACACACCGAGGAAACCAGATCTGAAAGAGATACGTGTACCCCAATGTTCATCGCAGCACTGTTTATAATGGCCAGGACATGGAAGCAACGTAGATGCACATCAGCAGACGAATGGATAAAGAAGCTGTGGTACATATACACCATGGAATATTACTCAGCCATTAAAAAGAATTCATTTGAATCAGTTCTAATGAGATGGATGAAACTGGAGCCCATTATACAGAGTGAAGTAAGCCAGAAAGATAAAGACCAATACAGTATACTAACGCATATATATGGAATTTAAAAAGATGGTAACGATAACCCTATATGCAAAACAGAAAGAGACACAGAAGTACAGAACAGACTTTTGGACTCTGTGGGAGAAGGCGAGGGTGGGATGTTCTGAGAGAATAGCATTGAAACAAGTATACTATCAAGGGTGAAACAGATCACCAGCCCAGGTTGGATGCAGGAGACAAGTGCTCGGGCCTGGTGCACTGGGAAGACCCAGAGGGATGGGATGGAGAGGGAGGTGAGAGGGGGGATCGGGACAAGGAACACACGTAAATCCATGGCTGATTCATGTCAATGTATGGCAAAAACCACTACAATATTGTAAAGTAATTAGCCTCCAACTAATAAAAATAAATGGAAAATAAATAAATAAAAGTCACAACAAACAGGAAACAAAAAATAATAAAAATAAACTCTAAAAAAGAAAAAAGCTGGTAAGCAATAACTTATATTTCAGTTTTCTAGTATGTAAATATAAACTATTACTAAGCAGCTATTATGACACATGTTTTAATGTTGGGGTGTTTTCATCTATCTATTGCTGCATAGTAAACCACCCTAAAGCTTAGTTGCTTAGAGAAACAATTACTTTACTTGCTCACAATGCTGCAGTCTAGGCTGGGCTCAGCTGGGCAACTCTTCAGCTCATCTTGCCAGTCATCACAGCAGGCGGCACTGAGCTGGCAGGGACCAGCTAGGACATTGGAAAAGCCAGGCCTCTCTGTCTCCTGTAGGGTAACTTCTGTGGCCTCTCTCCATCCACATGCCATCTCCATTAGAGTCACTGGACTTCTTAGAGGTAATTACTGGGACTTCCTAAAGCTTATATCTGGAACTTACAGTATCACTTTGGCTGATGCTGTTAGTTAACATCTCTGACCAAACCCACAATCAGAGGGAAGGGCCCGCTACATGGTGTAAATACTGGGAGAAGAGTTCATTGGTGCTCCCCAATGTAACACAATCTTCAAAGGTCCATATAATCAAGGCTATGGCCTTTCCTGTAGTCACGTATGGATGTAAGAGTTGAACCATAAAGAAGGCAGAGCGCCAAAGAATTAATGCTTTTGAACTGTGGTGCTGGAGAATACTCTTGAGAGTCCCTTGGACAACAAGGAGATCAAACCAGTCAATCTTAAAGGAAAACAATTGAATACTCTTTGGAAGGACTGATGCTGAAGCTGAAGCTCCAATACTTTGGTCACCTAACTCAAACAGCTGACTCAGATGCTGGGAAAGATTGAGGGCAGGAGGAGAAGAGGGCACCAGAGGATGAGATGGTTGCACAGCATCACCGATCCAATGGACATGAACTTGGGCAAACTCCGGGAAATGGGGAGGGACAAGGAAGCCTGCCATGCTGCAGTCCATGGGGTCACTTAAGAGTTGGACGCAACTTGGCGACTGAAAAACAAACAACAAATATAACAGACAATCAGGGCAATTTAATTCTGCTTTCCAAACATACACTGTATTTCTTTGGGTCAGCGCCACGAAAAAGGCAAGAATTTGTTTTTTTAAAAAGTTTTCAGGCAAAATAATTGAAGGAGAGGTATTAGATGAGGGTGATAGAGCAGAAGGTAAGATGAATATACTCAACCACAAAAATAGCATAAATGGGGAATTCTCTGGTGGTCTAGTGGTTACGGCTCAGCACTTTCACTGCCAGGGCCCAGGTATGATCCCTGGTGGAGGAACTAAGGTCCTACAGCATAGTCACCTACACACACAAAAAAAAGCATAAATGAACGCAGCTGGTGTAACACTGTACCTTAATATAGTGTGTTTTAAAATCATTAAACTGGTTTATTGGTAAATTAAGAAGGAGTTGCATAAGGAAGCTTCTTTAGCCATTATTTATTACATAATTCTCATAAAGCTGAACAAAGAGTGACACACCAGGTTACTACACAAGACTGTAGATATTACACCCTCATCGGCATTTAGGACAAGAGTGAGGCTAACATGCAGAGTCGGTGGAAAGACAACAGCAAGAAGTGGCTTGACCTTTATACGCAGAACTCCTCAAAGACACAGAGCATGACAGCCTGGGAGGGTGTGGGTGGATTCTGTAAACTTCTGGCCCCTCACAGGGAAGGAACTAGACATACTTTCATTTCATAGACTATTTCTATGCAGTATCTTTACTTCCACAAGTCAATGAAGCCATTCTGAAACTTGAAACTCCATGGATCTTCCATTAATTAGACCTATATGTGATACAGATCTTTATTTCCTTCTACAAGGCCACTGGAAGAAGTCATGGAATTCTACTTTTGAAAGATTTTATGTGGATCATCCTTAATTAGAGTAAGTTAGATCTATTTGAACCAGCTGGATTTAGAAAAGGCAGAGGAATCAGAGATCAAAGTGCCAACATCTGTTGGATCATAGAAAAAGCAAGAGAATTCCAGAAAAACATCTACTTTTGATTCATTGACTACAGTAAAGTCTTTGTGTGGATCACAACAAACTGTGGGAAATTCTTAAAGAAATGAGAATACCAGACCACCTTACCTGACTCCTGAGAAACCTGTATGCAGGACAAGAACCAACAGTTAGAACTGGACATGGAACAACAGACTGGTTCCAAATTGGGAAAGGAGTATGTCAGGGCTATATACTGTCAATCTGCTTATTTAAATTATATTCAGAATAGACTATACGAAATGCCAGGCTGGATGAAATACAAGTTGGAATCAAGATTGCTGGGAGAAATAACAAATCTCAGATATGCAGATGATACCACTCTAGTGGCAGAAAGAGCCTTATGATGAGGGTGACAGAGGACAGTGAAAAAGCTGGCTTAAAACTCAACATTCAAAAAGCTAAGATCATGGGTTTCTGGTCCTATCATTTCATGGCAAACAGACAGGGAAAAAGTGGAAACAGTGACAGATTTTATTTTCTTGGGCTCCAAATCACTGTGGATGGTGACTACAGCCATGAAATTAAAAGATGCTTGCTCCTTCGAAGAAAAGCTATGACAAACCTAGACAGTGCATTAAAAAGCAGAAACATCACTTTGCCGACAAAGGTCCACAGAATCAATGCTATGGTTGCTCCAGTAGTCATGTATGGATGCAAGAGTTGGATCATAAAGAATGCTGAGTGCGGAAGAATTGATGCTTTTGAATGGTGGTGTTGGAGAAGACTCTTGAGAGTCCCTTGGACTGCAAGGAAATCAAACCAGTCAATCCTAACGGAAATCAACCCTGAATATTCACTGGGAGGACTGATGCTGGAGCTGAAACTACAATACTTTTGGCCATCTGATGCAAAGAACCAACTTATTGTAAAAGACCCTGATGCTGGGAAAGATTGAGGGCAGGAGGAGAAGGGGGCGACAGAGAATGAGATAGTTGGATGGCATCACTAACCCAATGGACATGAACTTGAGCAACCTCCAGGAGATGGTGAAGGACAGGGAAGCCTGGCATGTTGTAGTCCATGGGGTCAAAGAGTCAGATACAACTTAGCGACTGAACAATAGATCTATTTGTAACACATTTTGTTTTGAATTGTCTCATATTTTGATATTAATAACATTTCACAAAATTCGCCTGTTAAGCCTTAACAACTACATGTGCCCACAAACTTAATGTAATATTTAATGTTTTCAAAGAAAATAAATCATATCATATAAATTACAACTGATTTTCATTGGCATTTCTTTAGTTTTTTCCTAAATGTTGACTAGTCCTTTCACTATCTAAATGTGGGGAGGGCATCTTAGAAGAAAAGTAAAAAGGTTGTTGAATAGCACAAATAATTCTATTCAAAGAAACTCACAAAATATGTTTTCCTAAATTGAACATATGGAACATAATGTATTATGACATTAGCTTTCCTTTTTCTTTCAAACATCTACTAAAATGACTTTGTTTCTTTAATATGCAAGACTCTCTCATCAAGCCAACCAGTCCAATTAGCATTCACATCATTTTAAATTGACAGAAACAGACGGGCTAAAGTAGAAACAATGAAATATTAACACTCGTTCATATCGCCTAAACCCTAACACTCGTTCATATCGTTCATATCGTCTTCTCTTTGTTGATGCTGCAGCTTCTTTAGATGAAAGGTGAATGGAAAGGAGTGACCTTCAAGGAGGAGAAAGACCAATAACATACTTCTGTAAGGTAACTATAAATTCAACTCAAGTACTGTCTAACGAAGTCCCATAAGATGCTTGACAGGAACCTCAGTCATTACACTCATCACTGACAAAGTGCTTTACATAAGCAAACTTTCTGGTAAGTTAGTAGGAGATGCTGATCCATAACCACAATAGGTATCAGATGCTTTGATAGCGCTGAGCAAAATCTGAGATGCACAGAAAAACGCATGCTCTCTCTCAGGACACTATCTCACAGATAGGATTAGACTGCACAAGAATATGTGCAAATTTATTTTCTGAAACTAATATGACACTGAAAATCAACTATGCTTCATAAAAAGTACACTTACCTATAAATAAATAAAATCATTTTAAACTCGGGGGTGGGGGTTAAAATGAAGTGAAAGTCACTCAGTCATGTCCAACTCTTTGCAACCCCATGGACTGTATAGTTCCTGGAACTCTCCAGGCCAGAATACTGGAGTGGGTAGCCTTTCCCTTCTCCAGGGGATCTTCCCAACCCAGGGATCAAACCCAGGTTTCCCACATTGCAGGCAGATTCTTTACCAGCTGAGCCACAAGGAAAGCCCTTGCAGGTAACACAGTAGCGCGGTAAGTATACTCAATGTCAACACAGCCTCCTCATGCTTCATATGAAAGAGAGAACACTGGTCCCCAATAATATCATGTGGTGGTTGACAGTCCTTAGGGAACTTGTACTTCCATCTTCTTTGGTTTGTGAAACAAGATGTGTTATCTAGTGTTCATATCTGCCAAAAATGTATCAGCAATACCTTGTAAAATATGTAAGAAATTAATTGACTATATCACAGAACTTTAAACACACTAATTTTCTAACATCGCTATTTACAAATCCAGAAAATAAGCTAAGTTCCCATTTGTATCATTTTTATGAAGATGCAATTATAAGAATAATTCAAGTAAGAACATTAGAACTAGCTGAGGCAAAGTATTACAAATGAAAGCTATAAGCACTTGGGAAACATAAAGTACAGCACAAAACAGTTAATTATATATCATCATTATTGCTCTCCAAATGATGGAAAATACCAAACTATAAAAGGGATACAACACAAAAGTGTGGGTAGAATTTCTAACAGAAAGGCCATTGTTTACCCATAAGTCTCGCACTTTAGAAGTAGGGATACCTGCCAGGTAATTAAATACACCCACATGCAGGGTGTTCCATTGTTTTTTGTTTTTTTTTAATTTTAATTACCACCATTTATTATAATCACCAACAGGTAATTTTCTAAGCAATGTAAGATCAGCATTGGAATTGAGGAAAGCGAAACAGTCACCACTCAATTTAGTTCAAGTCACCACTCTTGGATCATCAGTTGCCTATGTGCAGCTCACAAGGAGAAATTGTTGAGTGTCAAGACTTACTCTGCGTACTTCTGCCTGCATAGTAGACTTGATGGACATGAGTTTGAGCAAGCTTCGGGAGTTGGTGATGGACAGGGAAGCCTGGCATGATGCAGTCCATGGGGTCGCAAAAAGTCGAACATGACTGAGCAACTAAACTGAACTGAACTCAGTGATGCAACTACTGTAGAGTCAAGTAACTGCACGGAAGCAGAGACAAATTACACTGCTCAGTGAAATTAAGTTTAGTAGGGTGTAACTCAGCATTTCTTCATCCTGCACCCAAGCCAATTTGGCTTTACACACCCATTATATCTCCAAGTCCAATTAGGTGACATCTATCTTTAAGCATTTAAGCCCCTCTATAAGCCTTTGTCTTTAAGCTTTTATAATATTGATACTATTGGAAATTTATTTTTTAATGCCACAAACAAGTATGAAACTTCTTCCTTGTTAGGACAGAAATAAACTGTTTTGAATAGATTTGTAAGGCTAAGACTCTCCATACTAGAAATTCTCAACCCAGTGGTATTTTATATCACAGTATAGCACTCAGACATATTAAATAGGCGCATATATATATATATATATATATATATATATATATTTAAGGACAGACATATTCAAAACACATACTAAAAGACATATTCAGTGAGTTTCATGAAACATGTCTTACCTTCACTATATATGAGATCTTCCGGTATTTTCTATTTCTTTTTTTATATTGCTAATTTGATTTTACCAACCCACTAATTGGGCAGCAACCAGATTTTGGAAAACATAGCTCCCTCTAGACAAATATCAATTCAGTTCTTCATAAAAATCACTCCAGTCAGTATCAGTATGACACTCCCAGCAGATGACACAAAAAAGACACCTCAAAGAGGTGAATGACCGGTGAAAGGGACTGCACCTCAAACATGAATGAGATGGACAGCAGCACGTCCAGAGCAGACAAGCATGCGCTGCACTTCTCTAAAAGCACATGGATCGCTTATCACCATATTGGAAGGACTGTGTAACAGGAGCTTGGACAGGAAAATGGAAACTTAAACATGACTTTGTTTTTTTCTCATTATGTAGGCAAAACATTTTAAGTGATAATATCTCATGTTGGAAAAGGATGTGGGAGAATGTGTTTGCGGTTATTAGGACTACAATTTTGTATAGTGATTTGGGAAAGCAATTGCGAGCATATAACTAAATTTTAAATATGCATACCCTCTTGACCAAGCAGTTCTTCTAGTAATTTGTGCTAGGCTCTTACAAATGTGCACACACACACACATACTTAAAGTCACTGACCAGGAAGGAGAAAATATTTATGATATAATCACATGTTTTAATTATAAAAAGAAATGTGAAAAAGACAAGGTATTTCTATATCACTGTTTCTCGATGAGATTGGCAGTCTGGGCAGGATATTTTGTCATAAAAAGGCTCCCACAATTGATGCTGATGTATGGCAGAAATCAAACCAATATTGTTGAAGCAATTATCCTTCAATTAAAAATAAATAAATTTTATAAAAGCTCCCTGTATAGTTAAAAACACTCCCTAGCAATAACCTCAGATACGGAGATGACACCACCTTATGGCAGAAAGTGAAGAAGAACTAAAGAGACTCTTGATAAAGGTGAAAAAAGAGAGTGAAAAAGTTGGCTTAAAGCTCAACATTCAGAAAACTTAAGATCATGGCATCCAGTCCCATCACTTCATCGCAAATAGATGGGGAGACAGTGGAAACAATGGCAGACCTTACTTTGGGGGGCTCCAAAATCACTGCAGATGGTGACTGCAGCCATTAAATAAAAAGACACTTACTCCTTGGAAGGAAAGTTATGACTAGACAGCATATTAAAAAGCAGAGACATTACTTTGCCAACAAAGGTCCATCTAGTCAAGGCTATGGTTTTTCCAGTAGTCATCTATGGATGTGAGAGTTGGACTGTGAAGAAAGCTGAGCGCTGAAGAACTGATGCTTTTGAACTGTGGTGTTGGAGAAGACTCTTGAGAGTCCCTTGGACTGCAAGGAGATCCAACCAGTCCATCCTAAAGGAGATCAGTCCTGAGTGTTCATTGGAAGGACTGATGTTGAAGCTGAAACTCCAATACTTTGGCCACCTGATGCGAAGAACTGACTCACTGGAAAAGACCCTGATGCTGGGAAAGATGGAAGTCAGGAGAAGAAGGGGACGACAGAGGATGAGATGGTTGGATGGCATCACTGACTCAATGGACATGAGTTTGGGTAAACTCTGGGAGTTGGTGATGGGCAGGGAGGCCTGGTGTGCTGCAGTCCATGGGGTAGCAAAGAGTCAGGCATGACTAAGCGAGTGAACTGAATTGAGGGGAGGGTGGTCAGGTGGTACCATCTTTGGTTTAGAAATATTTCTTTGGGATAGAAAACCACTATTCCATGTGTACTCTGGAGAAGAGAGTCAAAAAAGATGTCACAAGAAAAAAAAAAAAAGCAAGTTGCAGAACCACACACAGAGAGGGTATGACTGTAACAATGTGAAAATGAACCTGCCACACCGGTGTGTGTGCACGTGAATGCAGTTAATTGGGGGACCAACGAAAGGGTTTACAAACCCTGCTATATGAGCCCTGATATTGTTTGATTTTAAAAAGAATTTCTGTATTCGGGGTTTAGTTTTATTAGGTTCACAGTATTTTATTTGGGGAAACTAAACTCCAGAATATATTCACACATCTTCAGTGGCTGTTTTGAAAATTAGGATTGAGCAGAATCTAGGAAAGAGCTATAAAACCAGGAGGAAAAGAGAATAAGAGGAATCAACATGCTTCTAATGACATGTCTGAGTCATAAAAGTTCTTTTCCTTTCCTATTAAAGTGATAAGATCTGTCTTTACTATGCTAATTAAATGTACATAAAAAGACAATTAAAAAATGAAAACTGAACAACATACTGGAGTTTTAAGTCCACCCTGTTGCTCTCTTCCCACAGTACACGTAAAAGTATGACCTCTGACCTCTATATCCAGCTTGTATTTCATGCTTGCTTTTACTCTGGTCAGCAGCTGGTCCCCCGCCGCCCCACCAGACGGGAAGCTCTGTGAGGCCAGAGGCCAGATCCCATCCACTGGTCATGCTCCACTCTCCCTTGAAAAGCTCCTGCTCAGTAAGAGGCTGCTGAATAATAATTTTTTTAAACAAACCTGTGAAACAAATATCTAATTTGGCATGAGTTTATAGCTTCGAGATAAGTCAGAGGAAAATGGATTATATTCAACAGCAACAGTTGGAACATGAACTTACAATCGGTCTTTCCTCCCTACTATAATGAATACTAATGTTTTTGCACTTCAATAACTTTGACACTAAAAGAATTAAGCAAAGCCACATGACATGCCATCTTTTTATGTAAGCAATTATTCAAAAGGATCACATTCAAATAAAATTAGTGGAATATTAATAACATTCTCCTGCACACACTGCGTGCCGACCCAGAACCCATTCTCCCCCTTTTCTTACTAACCCCACACCAACGACCTCCCAGGGCAGCCACATGCCCAGATGAAAACACAAGACCCTTCCCTTGCAGGTGGTGATGGACACTCACAGTTCTTGCCAATGTGATGCAGGCCGAAGTCACCAAGAGATTACCTCCCCCCAAAACGCTAGGGAGGAACTCCCATGACCAAGGTGGGCTCCCCAACACAGGAAGAGCCTGGCCCCCACCAACACTGGGAAGAAGCTGTGTGACCCCAGCCTACCTGCCTGACCTTCTGTTACTTGAGAAAAACAAATGTTTGTTTCATCCCAGGGCCGGGGTTTTCGGTTACAGCATTCCTAGTGATATATTATCTACGGGAATGGAAATCAGCAATGCACTCAGTGCTGAAACCTGTTTCTGAGACTCTTAAGTTGATGCCGCTCTGCAGTCACTAAGTTGTGTCCAAATCTTCGCCACCCCGTGGATGGCAGCACACCACACAGAATGAGGAGCAGGGGCAGGCGAAGCTGCTAACGCACGCTGTGATCACACACACAGGCACACGGGTGATCTGCTCCTATCACTCACCCCTAAGGAGAAGTGGCATTCTGTTTCCAAGCTGGTACACAACAAGGAGGTTTCCCCTCTTCTGGCAACTTCTTTAGGAGCTGAAAACTTTCTGGATCACATCAGTAGCACATCCTAATTAGCCAACTAAGAAAACATGACTAAGACACCCAATGCAGGTTCTCAACACCACTGTCTTTAGAGGACAACCCTGAGGAAAAGTTTGTTTCCTTACATACTATGTTTAAATTACCCATTCCTCACTCATCAGTTGCAATAATCAATTCTCATTTATAGAGGATTTCAGCCTTACTGGTGCTTCAGTCTGTAAGCACTGTCTTCTACCCTATAAACACACACACACACACTCTTCTCTCTTTCTTACGTTTCACCTCACAGATGCTATTCTCCCATTTGAACTGGATTCCATGCTGACCATACTCATGCATGACTGGGCAATCACACTCACTAATGAGTTGCTCGAGAAGGCTGCATGATTTACAGACAAAACAGCAAAATGAAGGCACCTCTATCAAGGTGCCTGAAAAAAATCAATACAGGCTTTGCTCCGTCCGAAGATCAGAGTTTATAGAATTGTGGTTGCTGGGTGTTTTTTTACTTACATTTTAGTTATCCTGCAATTTTTTAAATTCATATACATTTTATAAGCAAATTACCAGAGGCCTTTGATAACATCAGAAACTCAGAGTCTTCCTCATAAAGAGGTTAAAAAAAAATTCCACCTAATGAGGGCCTATTAATACCCATGCATCTTATGTCTTGGCATAATGTCAGAACTAAAACCAATGCTTAATTTTTAAAAATAATATATATTATCAAATATGAGAAAATTTAGGTTTCATTTCTCACATTTGTACTGTAAGAATGATTTACCTTTTATTACATTTGGTAACAGCAATAAAGATAAGAAACACCAAGGCTGATCCACCCTGTTGCTACAAAAGAATGTGTTTCATTTCTTCACAGAATTTGGAAGTTTCTAAAATGTCCCTGGACTACCTGGAGAATGAACGAAATCTAGATAAAGAAAAAGTCTATAAATAACTGCAACGAGAAAACTGCAAGAAAAGAAATTTTAAGATAGACTTGGGAAATTTTTTTTTAATTTAAAAAATCTTACAAGTTTTTAAAAAATCCAAGTATCTGGTAAAGACTATCTTGGCAAAAATCTTTTACTATCTACAATCATCTCCTAAAACAGAAGCTTCTGGCTATGCTTGAGTTCAATTATGGTCCATACAAGTTCCTTTAACTTTCAGTTCAGTTCTGTCGCTCAGTCGTGTCCGACTCTTTGCGACCCCATGGACTGCAGCACACCAGGCCTCCCTGTCCACCACCAACTCCCGGAGTTCTTTACCTTTAACTTTAAATGGTACTTATAAGAACTTTAAGTTAATTTGACTAAATCTACTCTAATGACAAGAGGATTCATGGGGCTACCAGGAAGGAGCAGAACTTTGAAACTGTTTCATTTCTTTAATATTTACAGTTGTAAATACAACGGCTATGTCCCATACTATGACTACAGTGGTCCACGCTGGAGTAGCTAGTCAACATTTACATATACTGACAAAGGGCAAGAGAATAGGGAAGCAGCTTGAGATACACGCTCAAATTCTTAGCTTTCATCTTATCACTTTCATACTTCCCCTGACTACTAATGAAAATATAAATAAATTTAAGACATTTCTGAGCAGCAGCTGTGAAAGAGAGTATTTCTCTACTACTGAAGAAAAACCAAGATAATCCTGGGCATCTCCTATCAAATTATGGATCTGGAGTTAAGAGAATGATGTTCTCAGATCTAACAATTGTGACTCACTGAGGATTCAAGAGACCAAGAATTACAAAAATTCCCAGCATTAAAAATTCTTCATGACATTTTATTATGTTAATTGAACAGAATCTTGAGTCACGCAATTAAGAGAGTGAGTTATTTTCCCTGCCATACCCTTTCTGAAATACATAACTTGTATGATATCCTTCTTTCACATAATGTCTCACCTTATCCTTACTCCTTTACTGATTCAAAATACTACGTCTTGGGTTAAAAAAAAAAAAAGTCTGCATGATTGAAGACCCTGAACCCCAGGAATTTTTACCTGGCAGTTTTAACCCCAACTAGCAACAGGAACACACCTACGTGATTCCCCTTTTGCAGCAGCAAACTCAGGGGCAGCTCTCTGTTTTTAGATCATCTGTCTATTTTCCATTTCTTCTACCTCTTAATTAGGCTACGCTGGAATATCTAAGACTTCAGTTAGCTACAACTTGAATCTGAGCACAGAAAATTTCAGACTGGTGTGTGTCTTTGTATTTCCATTTGAATATTTAGTGAATCAAATGCATAAACTTGATTACACAGAAATTTTCTTTTATATAAAAGTACTCCTTCCTTGAACTCTGGGAAAGAAAAATATAGGACTCTGGCCAAAGGCACAGAAAGGTAGATTTATTCAGTTACACATACCCCCTTAATTTATAGCTACCATGGGAACTACTTTAAATTTATCCATGTGTTTTCAAAATTCCAAAAAGTGTTTAATGATCTTCAACCAAAAAATAAAAACGGTTAAATGGGAGAAAATTTTAATTTGTCACATTATGGATTTACCTTTTACTATACTTATTAACTGCAGTAAAGAGATAAGATATATCAGGACTGATCCTATGAAACTATGTCTTGATTTTCTAGCCAGAAATCTGATGTTTCTAGAATGTCCCTGAGCTTCATGCAGAAAAAATTAAATCTAAGTAAGAAAATGAGTCTTGAATAATTTCAAAGAGAAAACAAATCCATTGCTTGAATAAAACTGTTTTTCAAAAAAAAATGATGTTAGAATAAATGATGGGCCTTTATATTAAATGAAAGTAGCTTTATGAACAATGACAAAACCAGAAATAACTACCATAACTTTCATAATTTTTTCTGTCCTAAAGTTTTCTGAATTATCACAAAGTAATATTACAAATATAGCTTAATTGTAATCCATGAGAAAAATTCAATTTCAGACTACAAGAGTACTCTTTCAACATTTCTTATCAGAGTTGAATTAAGATACAGAGATGTGATCCTGGTTCTTGGGAAACCATTATTTTTAACCGATGGTTATATCATTTGTAATTGTTTGGAATTTTATGACAATATAACATGATTTGATGTGCTATTATTCATTCTCCAGGATTGAGCTTGGAGATAGTTCATCCATCTTCATACTATATTATGGCTCCTTTAAGGATTCAGAGTCTTTTTGACTTGCCTCCTCCCATCAATTTGCATTTCAAACAAACAAGTGAGTCACTCATGAATGCTGCAAGACTGGCTACTCATATTTTGGATGCTTGAGCATTCTGTTCAAACAAGCATGGATACATGACGACTATTAATTTATCTGGATAGAATCACTAATGGGCTTAACAGGTTGAACAAGATCTTACGCAGAATATAAGACTTAAGAAAAAACAACCCATCCTAGGAGGTAAAAAAAAAAACCACCACCACCCAATCATTCACTTACACTTCTGTACATATTGCAAGAATGCCATTCATGGAACTCTCCTATGTCACTGGAATTAATCTATGTTGGTAAAATGTATTTGGAAGGTACTTAGGTAACATATTGCAAAAACCTTTAAAAATAAAGCTGGTTACCAGTGACCAGGGATTCCCCAACAGCTCATCGGTAAAGAATCTGCATGGAATGCAGTAAATGCAGGTTCAATCCATGGGTCAGGAAGATCCTCTGGAGAAGGAACAGGCAACCCACTCCAGTATTCTTGCCTGGGAAATCCATGGGGAGAGGAGTCCATGGGGTCTCAAAAAGAGTCAGACACAACTTAGTGTCTAAACAACAAGTGACCCAGAAATTTTACTTTTAAAAATTCATTTTTAGGAAATAATTGTCATGTATAGAAAGATACATTGTGCAAACATATGCACTTAGCCCATGTTCAAGACAGAAAGGAAGAAGAACAAGAAGAAGGAGAAGGGGAGGGAGGAAAAGGGGAGGAGAGAGATTAAATGTCCAATAATAAGGGGACTGATTAAGTAATACATATTTCCCTATAATGCAGGTAGTATACAAGTAGTAAAAAATGCATAGTTAAATAACAGCAAAAGATGACATGACATGTTTACTTTTAAAAAAGTAAAAATCAGTCTACACAGTATGCTATCACTGCATATATCTGAGTATACTAAAAATTTTAAGTCAGCCTATTAAAAAAAAAGTTTATTTTTTTGTGGGTAATAAGATTATAAGCATTTGTTTCTTGGTGCTCTATGTTTCTTTGAAAATGTATATAAGAAATACTTTAAAGTCTAGCTTTACCTAGCCATGACTGGAGAAGTCATATCTGAGCAAATATTTGATAAATTGAAAAACAAACACTGATTAGATAATGGTTGGCTGCGGTAGCTAAGTGGCCATAATACATATCACACCTGCCATCCAATACAAGACTATAAACCAGAAGACGCTGCCAATGTGCTTGCCAGCCTCTCTGGTTCTTTCTGGTCACACTTTCCATTTTAGTGTATCTCCTTTTGAGTTCTTTCTAGTATCGGTCAGAGGTAAACTCTCTAACTGAATAGACACACTGAGACAAATTCTTACGTGCCCCCTAGGCTGGCTACCCAAGCTACACAAGCTAGTAGAAGCAAGTCATGGGTTGCAGGAAGCTCACAGATTCATTTAGGAAATAGGCACGCATGCCAACAATTACAATAATATAATGCCCAGGAGAGGCACACACCAGGTACTGACCGAGCCAAGAGCAGAATCAGAAACTTCTGAGAAGCGGAGAATCATCTGTCAAAAGACTCAGAAGCCAGCATGACACTAAATGCTAAATAACAAGCTCAGTAAATAGAAAATACAACTTGACTCTAGCTATGTTAAAATCTGTATTAGTTAGGGTTCTAAGAAACAGAACCAACAGGCTGTGTGTATGTATGCATGTATGTGTGTGTACGTATGCATGTGTCCATTCATCTACCTAGAGACGTTTATTTTAAGGAATCGGTTCATGCGGTTGTGGGGGCAGCCAAGTATGAAATCTGCAGTCCGTGCTGGAGGCCCAGGGAGAAGCTGACATTGCGGTCTGAAGGCAGAGCTGCCTCTTCCTTGGGGAACATCAATCTTTATCTTAAGACCTTCAAGCTGATAGGATGACAGCTGCCAAGCCCATTGTGGAGGGAAATCCCCTGTACTCAAAGTCTACTGATTTCAGTGCTCATCACATCTAAAAAATACCCCAACACCTGGACATGTGTCTGATCAAACATCTGGGCACCAGAGCCTAGCCAAGCTGACACAGAAAATGAATCGTCACCAATGTCAAGTCAGAAAAGTGGAAGAACAAACAGATACAACAAAATTAGCAGTTCTTTGGCCCTTTGTCCTCGTTTTGTCAACTTTCCATCTTCCCTTTGCTCTCACCTGAATTCAGTGTTCATTTCTCAGTCCTCGTGTCTACTGCCCTGGCTGTGAGAAGAGGAGGGCTTTCAGAAACCCAAGGCCTCCGCACTACGCCACGACTGAGCGTGATCGAGCTTTCCAACGAGGCAGAATCTAAGTGATTCTTGGAGTGCTTTACTTCTGGGGCTTCACCGCTCACCTTCACACAGATTAAACACAAAATCCATTTCAAAAGAACTCATGTTGCCAACAGTATTCTACCGAACATTCCTCTGCAGCTTAAAGCTAACGAGACTGTCCAACAAAACCAGTTCCTCCTTCCTGGCTTAACATCGCCCGTAGTGGCATGACCATCCCACAGGCCACCCGCCCTCCACACCTGTTCAGCAGGCTTGTCCTCTGCCCCTTTCCATCAACGCCTAACACAGTGCCCAGCGTGTCACACCGCACAAGTAGCTGAATGAATACACGGATGTTGCACCTAGTCAGTTGTCATTCTGGCAAATTCTATTTCAAAATGTCGCCTCCTTTCTTTTTCTATTATCATTACACAAATACAAGCCAGACCGCTTTAACCTCACTCTTGTTTTTCAACTCCTGTCTCAGTTTTCCATTTCATCTCATACAGAACACCACTTAATCTCCTTAATCAGAGGTATAATCCTATTCCACTTCTATTCAAACACCAGGAATTCCCCTATTGCCCACTGAACTTAGCACCAAGTTTTTTCACCTGGTGACCAAGTCCTTCCCAGTGTAAGCCCCAGGCCCTCTCCACAGTTATCCCCACTACTGTATTCAGTCAAGAGTTTAACATACACAGTCTAGCTGGGGATGAAATGATCGGTAAAACAACAGTGCCTGCTCTCAAGACACTTGATCTGCAGGGACCCACAGTAGGGAAAGCACACGACACGACGTGCAGCAGCATGAAGACGGGTATAGGGTGCCAGGAGGACGCAGGAGAGTGGAGAGGCCCAGAAGGGTGGGGACCGAACACACAGCTCGAATGCTACCTCCTGGCAGAAGCTGGTGGATTTAGCCAAGCGGACAAACTGTAGAAAAGCCCACGCAGAAACAGCAGCCATTACAATTTGGAGGGTGAAAGTCAACGATGAATCAAAGTACGTTTATTTAACTAAAGATTCAGGAAAATCATCTGTTAACAACTAAATACAACTCAACAGCACATTAAGTACAACGTCTAACTGTACAGTAAAGAGACAAATTAAACACACATATACACACCCCAGGAACTGTTATATCCAGATCAATATCATCTTTAGAAATGATCTTGAGATATTTATTTCAGGAATAACTCTGGAAATTATGTCAAAATTTTCATTACGTGAAGAGCTTAACACATACCTTATCACCAGATTTCTTGCCATATAATTTTGCCAAAAATGAATTCCATGCCCTTCAAGAGACAGTTAGCACAGGGAACTCTCTTCAGTGTTCTGTGGCAGCATTGGATGGGAAGGGAGTTTGGGGAAGCACTGGATATATATATATGTATAGCTGAATCCCTTTGCTGTCCACCTGAAACTATCACAACACTGTTAATCAGCTGTACTCCAATACAAAATAAAGGTTAGAAAATAAAAATTTATCAACAACATGTAACAATAAAAAAGGGGAGAGCTTCACAGTAATACCAGATATTGTCAACACAGCTACAGAACAAGGTGGGTACAAGGATGGTCAAAGCATCATGGCTTGAGATGGTAAAAACTAAAAAACAACCCAAATGTCTATCTCTAGGGGGATGACAAAACAATGTGGCAGGAGCTGTGAGGATAGACATGAAAATGCTGACTGTGATTCTTTCTGAAGAAGGAAGTGGGACTAGTGAGCATGGGGAATAAAATCCTATACCACTAGCCCCTTTTCATTAAAAATTTCATCATACAACTAATACCTGAGCACAAACCAAAAATGTAAGTGTGCTAACAGATTCCAGATTCAATTTTTTAAAAATTCAACAAAGTTTTTAACAACACAGGATGAAAGACGTACTCTCTCAAAGTAACTATTACGAAAAGAACGTGTGTGTGTGCTTAGTTGCTCGGTCATATCTGACTGCAACTGTAGCCTGCCAGCCTCCTCTGTCCACGGGATTTCCCAAGCCAGGATATTGGAGTGGGCTGCCATTTCCACTTTCACCTAAATGCAGTGCTGTGTTTAGTCACTCAGTCGTGTCCGACTCTTGCAACCCCATGGACTGGAGCCCACCAGGCTCCTCTGTCCATGGGGATCCTCCAGACAAGAATGCTGGAGTGGGTTGCATGCCCTCCTCCAGGGGATCTTCCCAACCCAGGTATTGAACCCAGGTTTTCGACATTGCAGGAGGATTCTATACCATCTGAGCCACCTATCAGATTTTTTTCTTAAATGTCAAATTTCGTCTATTTGCAACCATTAGAGTTCCAGAGCTATGTTTCATGGGAAAACTGGGGGCCTCATTACCACTGCTGTTAACATCCCTTTAAAGATAGCAATTCCTGAGCTCAGGCAAAGAACTAGAACTGCAATCCAGATGAAACTATAAACGTAGGAACAAGCAAGTGGAGTCTCATTTCTGAACTTAATAGCACAAGCATAACAAAAGGAAGCAAAGTAGAATTTTAAAATGACTATTCCTGGACTGTTTCAGAGGTCAAAGTCCAATAGTAGTTCATAACATCAATTCTAATTGAAAGCCTTTTGTAGGACTGTAAAAGGTGTATTCTACCATCCAATGGTGGCCTTCTTAACTGAATATTTCTTACTGAAATATTCTTTCTATAACTGGTCAATAGGAGGTAAAAGGAAGGAGAAATCCACACAACAATGAAGCAACTTCTGGCACTGTTAAAAAAAAAAAAAAAGACTGAAATAATGGAAAACTTCAACATTAAGAATTACTTTCGAGTTCACATCAGAATTTTGGATTTTCATGTTTTGTCATCAAGTAAAATAATGCAAAAGTCACCTAAGTGAACCCTTGTTCTGCTGTATGTAATAAATTGAGGAGGCTAGCATGAGCATCACTCAACACGACATAATTTCTCTTGGAAAGAACCGAATGGAAATGCATATCCTTGAGACATTATTCTAAAGAGCAGGGGAAGAAAAGGAGGATAAAATGTCAATGTTTGGTCAACCACAATGTTTTCAGTTCTCTTCTAGAATTTCATTCACTCACCAAATCTCAAGCAAGTCAAAATGCAAAGCAGCTAACAGAAAGAATCTCAGACCCTTTAACTGCCTGTTCAAGGAATGTATCTTTATTTTGTTCATTATTTTCTCTACTTTCATACCCTTTCCACATTCTCACAAACATGAGTTTAGAAACAGAAATATCAAGTGAAATATCAATACCTGGAAAATATCTGTGGTGTTCAAATCCTTTTGTTACATACCAACTGTAGTTGCATCTTGGAGGCCCATGAAAAAAGTTCATTAGTCATACAATTCTACATTTTAACAGTTAATACTTCACTTTTGCTATGAAATCAGAAAAACATTCTACTATATGTTACACATGGTGTGAAAACTTAAGGATAACTGAGAAGAACTCATAATGGACACACACTGTAAGTTTCAAACCAGCACGGACAGCCTCAACTTTAAACGAGACAGCAAGGAAAATATGCATGCATGTGTGCCTAGCCGTGTCCTCCTCTTTGCAACCCCATGGACTGTATCCTCTAGGCTTCTTTGTCCATGGGATCCTCCAGGCAAGAATGCTGGAGTGGGTTGCCATTTCCTCCTCCATGGGATCTTTCCGACCCAGGGATTGACCCTGTGTCTCTGGCATTTTCTAAATTAGCAGGCGGATTCTTTATCACCAAGCTACCTGGGAAGCCAAGGAAAAGAACTCCTCTTTATAACCCAAAGTAGAGAAATGCCAGCTGCAGTCAGTACCAAAGTACATTGCATAATGAAATCACCAGAAATTCTTACCCTATTTGTCCATTCTATCTGATGTCAGTTCATAGTATCCTAATGTGTGAAGTTGCTTAGGAATTTTTTAAAAACAAACAAAAAATCCACTTTCTTTACTTTGGATTCTAGAGCTCATATAATCTCATTCACCTACATTTCAAATGAGAAAACTGTATCCTAAAGAGGTGATATAAGTTGCCCAAGGATTGCACAATCATGCGCTAGAAAATCCTCAAAATTCCAACGCTCTTCCAAGGCCAAGGTCACCTCCAGACACTGCATTTGGCACTCTGTCTGAACATCTGTGAGTGCACGAAAAAGAATCTTAAGCAGCATAAGGCAGCTCCTATTCTTGAGGTATTAGTATTTTTGTTGAGCTTTAGAGATAAATAACATGAAAAGCAAGCCATTTTCTAATTGTTATTATTACTTAGGTAGAAAAGAAAGACATCTGGAAAGAAAGGGATTTTTAACTTGGCCCAGAAATATATCATTTAGGGTTTTTAAAAGAGGTTTCATTACATAGGTACGATTCATTAAATCACTGGTCATCGGTGACTGAACACTTATCACTTGAGATACACAGAGAGGAAAGGGCAGACTGTTCTAGGACAGAACGTAACTAGGAGCCTCATTCACACATTCATCTCAGCACAGACACTCTACTCAGGGCCCTCACCCATCAGAACCGATGTCAGTCAAAATCTACCTCTAACTCTGTTGCTTACCAATTCTAAACATGGCATAAACAAAAGATGTGGGGGCAAAGATAAGGAAGTTAGATTCAGAGAACAGTGACAAATCAGCCTCACTTGGGTGCAGAGAGTAGGCAACGGGGGGAAGGGGATGGAGCTAAAAGAAAATAGGGACAAACGTACAGATTCATTAATACAAATGAAAACACTAGATCTTTATAAGACATTCAGCTTGTAAACTTTTTTAATAAGATTTATCTCATTCAATCATCAGCTAACTCTGGAAGCTGGCCATTCCAACCCTCCCATGTTGCAAAAAACGAAACCAGGACAAATGAAGGGACTTGGCTGGGTCAGTCAGTCATAAAGGGAAGGACCCAAGAGGTCCATCTGTTGGCGAGGGGCAGTCACGGATCAGAACAGAAAGCGCCTTCCATGTCAAGACTTTCAACTTTATTTTACAGGTAATGCATTTTCAACTGGGGATATGACCTAACGAAGACTTTTCAAAACATTCATCTGGAAGACAAGGGCAAAATGAATTGGATGAACAGGAATGACTGAAGAGGGAAGACTCTTAGAAGATAACTGAAACAATGTGGCCGC
Organism: Dama dama; assembly: GCF_033118175.1. Taxonomy (NCBI): domain Eukaryota; kingdom Metazoa; phylum Chordata; class Mammalia; order Artiodactyla; family Cervidae; genus Dama; species Dama dama. Next base: position 31,294,765 of record NC_083706.1, read on the forward strand.
AAAATGCCAAGGCCTGGGTGAGTATGATATGGGGCCTGTATCTGATTATATTGTGATATAAGAAATATATTGATTTGCTCTCTGTCCTGGTTCCTAGCAGAGAGCTTCCAGGACACTTGGAATATCCAAAAGGACAGAGGTGATGGAAGTGTTTTTTGATATTCACAGGAAGCTCCTTTCAACTATACCTGAATTTATCTTAATGGTGGGGGATGGAAGCAACCCTGTGATTAGGGGGTTGGAATTTTCAGTCCCACCTCATTCATCTCCTACCTCTAGGGAAGACAGAGGGACTGGAGACTAAGTTCAATCAACAATTACCAATGGTTTAGTGAACCATACCTACGTAATGAAACCTCCATTAAAAACCCCAAATGATGAAGTTCAGAGAGCTTCTGGCTGGTGAAGGCATCCCTGTGCCAGGGCACACCCCAAATCCATGGGTACAAAAGCTTCAAATGCCACCCTGAGTACCGCCTCAGCTGGCTGTTCATCCAGATCCTTTATGATACTCTTTATAATAGACCAATAAACACAGGCAAAGGTTTCCTTGTCTTCAGTCACTCCAGTCATGTCCGACTCTGTGTGACCCCATGGACTATAGCCCGCCAGGCCCTCTGTCTGTGGGGATTCTCCAGGCAAGAATACTGGAGTGGGTTGCCATGCTCTCCTTCAGAGGATCTTCCCAACCCAGGAATTGAACCCAGGTCTCCCACATTGCAGGCAGATTCTTTATCGTCTGAGCCACCAATTCTGCGAGCTTCTAGCAATCTGAGGTGGGGGTTATGGGAACCCCTGACTTATAAACTGGTTGGTCAGAAATACAGGTGATAACCTGGGACTTCTTTTTCTTTTCTTTCTTTTTTTTTTTTTAAGAAAAAAAGGGACCTTTAAGTTGTGTCTAAACTGGGGATAGCAGTCTTGTGGGGCTGAATCTTTAAGCAGTGGGGGTTGAGTTAGCTCAAGGTAGAGTGAGAATTGCTTACTGTAAGAAGAAAGCCCACACGCGTGGCATCAGAAGCACTGTGGGTAGTGTTCTCGTCTTGGTGGTGACACGGCAGATCTGAGGATGACCTTTAGCAGTTTTCTCCTTTCCACTGGCCCTCAGTAGAATGTCCACTTCACCCAGAAGACATCACACAGCCTTGAAAAGAGAAAATGAGAGAACCAGAAGGCCCAGCTCCTGTCTCTCCTCCTAGGACCTGTAAGGTCTCTCCAAATAGGTTACCTCATTAGGAACAGTTCGAGCCTCACCGTGACAGGCTGCTAAGCCAGTCTCTGTCCACAAGGCCACTTCTTCAGCCCTGCCAGGAGCGCGGTGGCCCTGTGACTCACACAGTAGAATGAGAGAGCTCTTCAGGAAGAGATTCTTCACTGGGTGGGTACACCATGAGGGAGGCAGAAAAGTCAAAGCTGACCTTCAGGCTCCTGTGTGATGGCTAGAAGAAGGGTGGTACTCCCAACAGAACAGGGGAAGATGGAGGAACTGTGGGGTGAAGACATACTTGAGAAAGTATGGAAAACATACCCATACAAATGCCCAGGGGCTCCAGGCAAAGAGGGGTAAACTGAATACAAGTATAAAAAGTCCCACTAAAACTACAGACAAAAAAAGAAATTTGTTTAACTATTTTAAGAAGATGGAAAGAATGAGAAAGTGTAACAGGAAAAATTTGGAAACTGGAACACAGAAGGTTGAGCAAGCTGGAGAACTGACAAGGCCGATCCTGAGGCAGCTGGAGGAAGCTAAGGACCTACACTGTCTACACTGCACGGTCTTCACCGCACAGGCCTTGGTGGTAACAAGCACTGCTGGTGTAGAAATGAGTTGATTTTCTTGGGAAGCAGGGAACAGCAGAAAGGATTGGCTGAGAACTGCATAAGCAGTCTGAGCCCTACATCCCACCACCCGCCTCTTCAAACCACTGGTGACCACCCTCACCCACCCTAGTGGGAGACTGGAGATTATTTCTCAGCAGAGGCTAACATGGAAGGTTTACAGTTGAGAACCCACCAAAAGAAGAGGCATTAAGTAAAGAGCTGCCATCAGAATGCTCAGAGCCCTGCCTTTCTTCCACACAGTCTCTGCAAAGCTGAGAGCCAAGTGTTACCCTCCAGCTATGAGATGAAAAGAGTTTTCTCTGGAGAATCTGACCAGTCTAGTATCTGCCTGCCAGTGCAGGAGTCTCAGGTTCGATCCCCGAGTCAGAAGATCCCTTGGAGAAGGAAATACCCACTCCAGTATGCCTGCCTGGGAAATCCCATGGACAGAGGAGTCTGGCAGGCTAAGTCCATGGGGTCACAAAAGAGTTGGATATGACTTAGCGACTGAGCATGCATGCATAATGACCTAAAGTTATTGTCAGCAGGGACTCTCTCACAAAATCTGCCCACTTAGTTAACTCTGTCTAAACTCTCAGACCCTCCAATCCGCCTTTATGTTCCCCCAGACGCAAATGAATAGACAATATAATACTACCCAGACACCTTAGGGGGGAAAAAATCACTAAAATACAAAGGAGACCAAAATAGAATTGGGGGGGGGGGGGAACTAACTTGATAGAAACATATTCAATGTGAATAAAAGTTTTTACAATCATTAATATTCTCAAAGAGATAACAGGAGACAATATAATAATGCAACTAAGAGCAGGAGGGCATATAAAAGAGCACTCAGAACAACAACAAAGAAGAGCTCTTGGAATTAAAAATCTGAAAGCAGAAACGAAAGGTTCAACAGAAGACCTGGAAAAGAAAGAACAAAAAATAGTTCAGGAAGTAAAACCACAGGACAATGAGATGGAAAAACTCATTCTCAATGAGTAGAGAAAAGATAAAGCTTGAGGATTAGCCCAGATCTCACATCAGAAAATATAAAAAGAGAGCAAATTAAGAATTTATTCAAAACCTTTTATCAGAACTAAATAAAGCAAATGGTTTTCTAGATTCAAAAAACTCATCAGGTACACAACAATATTAATTAAAACAAAAACAAACATAGCCCAAAGGACATCACTGTGAAATTTCAGAACATTAGGATGTAAGAGCTGACCCTAATATCTTTTAAAGAAGGAAAGAAGAGTCCTGAACCTCCTTCTCAATTTTGTTGTTGCTTTCTGGGCTCCAAAATCATTGCAGATGGTGACTGCTGTCATGAAATTAAAAGACACTTACTCCTTGGAAAGAAAGTTATGACCAACCTAGACAGCATACCAAAAAGCAGAGACATTATATTGCCAACAAAGGTCTGTCTGGTCAAGACTATGGTTTTTCCAGTAGGCATGTATGGATGTGAGAGTTGGACTATAAAGAAAGCTGAGCACGGAAGAATTGATGCTTTTGAACTGTAGTGTTGGAGAAGACTCTTGAGAGTCCCTTGGACTGCAAGGAAATCCAACCAGTCCATCCTAAAGGAAATCCGTCCTGAGTGTTCACTGGAAGGACTGATGTTGAAGCTGAAACTCCAATACTTTGGCCATCTGATGCAAAGAGTTGACTCATTTGGAAAGACCCTGATGCTGGGAAAGATTGAAGGCGGGAGGAGAAGGGGACGACAGAGGATGAGATGGTTGGATGACATCTCCGACTCAATGGACACAAGTTTGGGTAAACGCTGGGAGCCGGTGATGGACAGGGAGGCCTCGCGTGCTGCAGTCCATGGGATCACAAAGAGTTGGACACGACTGAGCAACTGAACTGAACTGAAGTCGTGTCTGGACTGTAGCCCACCAGGCTCCTCTGTCCATGGGATTTTCCAGGCAAGAATACTGGAAAGGGTTGCCACTTCCTTCTCCAGGGGATCTTCCCAACCCAGGGATCGAGCCCCTGTCCCCTGCATTGATAGGTGGATTCTCTATCACTGAGCCACCAGTGAAGCTCCACCTTCTCAACACCAACGTGAAAACTAAAAGCTAAGAAAACTTAAAGGGCAATGTCTTCAGAGTAGAAAAAGCAAACGATTTTTAACTAAGAGTCCTATTTCAGCAAAACTACCAATCAAATGAAAGGGCTGACGTGCACAGAACTTTGCCTGTAACACAGTGTTTCTAAGGAAGACACCGAGGCCAAGCTCCACCCAAATGAAGGAGTTAACCAAGGTGTTAGGAGACAAACCTAAGTCGGGGGACAGCAGGATCTCTGGGATGACAGCGAAGGTCAGAGGGACAGTGGCACAGCAGTCATCGAGGAGGATCAACCTAGATCAGAGCAGATCAGAAAGCTGCGGAGAAACTTCAAAGACAGACGGAATTCAGAGAATTCTTTGGGTGAAAAGACGACACTGCTAGGACAGAGTCTGAAGTTGAGATAACAACAAACACACCAAAAAACCCTCTAACTCAGGGAAAACAGAAGGTCTATAGTAAATGAAAAATAATCATGTTTGCTGATGTGGCTCTGCTCTGAATAGTGTCTGTAATAATATGGCAAACGCCAAATGCTAAATTAAGAACCACAAGACAAGTGTGTAGGGAGGATGTGGGGATGGGAGGTATACGTGTGTGGTGGGGGCTGGATGGAGGGAAGGAAAAGAGCTAAACCTTCATCTGAAGAGGTCAATAGATATTAATAACACCTAAAACTAAAAAATCATGAAATCACAAAACCAGCATGATTATGCAAGTAAACGTCTTAAAAATCAGTTTAAAAAACATGAATGGCTACCCATGTCCATGGTTTTTCACATGAGCCAATCCCCATTGCTCATTTCCATGGCCATAAAGCCAGGTCATCATCAAAGGAAATGTACCCAACATGAAATCAATCACCATAAATCTGCTACAGCCATAGAGAAAAGTCAAAGCAATTAGTTTAACAGTCCCTTAGAAATTACTGGGTTTTTTCAGTAGTTATATACAGATGTGAGAGTTGGACCATAAAGAAGGCTGAGCACCAAAGAAATGATGCTTTCAAACTGTGGTGCTGAAGAAGACTCTTGAGAGTCCCCTGGACTGCAAGGAGATCAAAGCAGTCAATACTAAAGGAAATCAACCCTGAATATTCATGTGAAGGACTGTTGGTGAAGCTCAAATACTTTGGCCACCTAATGGGAAGAGCCAACTCACTGGGAAAGACCCTGATGCTAGGAGACTGAGGGCAAAAGGAGGAGGCGGCGGCAGAGGATGAGATGGTTGGATAGCATCACCGACTCAATGGACGTGAATTTGACCAAACTCTGGGAGAGAGTGGAGAAGAGAGGAGCCTGGCATACTACAGGCCATGGGGTCACAAAGTGTCAGACACAACTTATCGACTCAATAGGAACAACAACAAAGCAGTTACTTCCTTGAAGGCTAAGGACAATACATTACCTTTCAAGGTACTGCTATTTAGCCAATAAAGAGTTTTATCACTGCCTCCACCTCATGATTTTCTTTCCCCTTCACAGTTATTCAACTGACCACCCAACAGTAAGATTTAAAAAGGAAAGCATTTAATTATTATCTCCGACTGAGGAAAATTAAAACCCACAGTATGTTAACAGGGTACTTCAGCTTTGTGTAGATCTACAAGGCCACTTGAAAGGTAACGTGTTCTATTTCTCATATTAAATGGTTACAGAAAAAACATGTGAACAAAAGCGGTATCTCTGATGACTCAGCAGGTGAAGAACCCACCTGCAATGTAGGAGACTCAGGTTTGATCCTTAAGTGGGGACGATCCCCTGGAGGATGAAATGGCTACCCACTCCAGTATTCTTGCTTGAAAAAATGCTATGGACAGAGGAGCCTGGCAGGCTACAGTCCATGGGGTTGCAAAGTAGTTGGACATGGACATGACAGAGCACCCATGCACAAGCAATCAAGTAATTGAGAATCCTTTCCAATTCTTCCTGAAACAGATATTCACTATGGCTCAACTTAGAGTACTACATTATGACTCTCAAAACATGAAATATATTCATTTTCAAGGACTTAATAAAGCAAAAATATTTCTAGATTATTCCATTTACCTCTTCTCCATTAGCCTAAATAATCAAGAAAAAAAAAAAACACTGAATATGCCACTTTGACTGGAATTTCATCGTCAAAACTGTACATTTCCTAATTATGATAAATGTTAAATTTTTTCTATTTATATGTTTTCAACAAGAAGCTTGCAAAGTGACTGATTTCCCAGAGGAGAAAATATTTCATTAGAAAAAAAAAGATTATTGTTATTTGATCTTACCCCATTAATATAAACAGATATTTACGTAGCGAAGGTTTAAGTGGCTAGAATAATTTCTCAGACTCAGCATTTTTTACCTCTTCTTCTCTTTCTCCCTCCATTTTTATAGCTACAAAGGAAACTGTCAAGATTCATTTCTAGCTGCAGAGATGAGCAACATAACACAATTGCTGCATAGTTCTAAAAGCTCTTCATTGGGGTTTTTTTTTTTTTTTTTCCAAAGTTCAAGTTAAAAAACAGAAGTTCATTTTCACTTTGGAAATCAAACTTGAAAGAAAAATGTGACCTCCCAGAACTTAGTTCCTTCCAAAGAACTCCCTCAAGGACATAAATTGTTAAGACATGGCCACTTGGGGAAAACATTTTCAAGTCTTGTTTGACAGGCAAAGTTACATGGGACTTGACAGGACTAATTTTTTTAACAAGCTCAAGTCTGTCTTTTCTTTACATGTTCAACATGATTTAAAAACATGTACTTTACCAAAAGCTTGTTGGATTCTATAAACATCTCAGATCCTTTTCCACAGAATGCTGAGTAGAAGTGGAAAGCATCTTTAATGCTTTACATATTGTTTATTTAACACACACACACACCATATTACAACAGTAATCAAATGTAAATGCATGCTCATATAAAACAGAGGTAAGTAAAAGCAAAACTACATATAATTATTATAATAAGGGGGCTTTTAAAACTGATAAAACTGCTGACCCTTATCCATTTAAACTCTCCTAGAAAAAAAACAAAGAGGCACCATAAGCAGCCGTCTATTATAAACACTCAGATTGAAACGCTCTGCATATAGTTGCCAATTGCCCCACATGACCCTGCAGGCTTCATTTTCTCTGACCCAGACTGGACTTCTCAGGGGTAATATGTGCCCACAGCTGAGACTCTGCTAATAAGCACAAGACCTAAAATGTGCCCCATCCCATCACCTGCACATCCTAGAAACCACCCTGTTCCCTGCCTCCAAAACTCTGCACCCACACATCATACTACCATGAAATCATAGTCTATCCTCCCCTCTCCTAAAAAAGGTCTCTGGAGACCTAACTCAGATCATCCATGCTATAGATGAAGCCGGTCACACAGCTGAAGTGAAAGGGTTGGGAAGACAAAGACTGTGATCTTATATCCTGGTTGTCATTTATAATTCTCTTTCCCACAGCAAATTCTCATGTGATCATTAGACCCTGTGGCACTGCTGGTCTGGGGATCTATCTTTCAGGTTGAACAGGCTTACATTACATGGCCCTGTGCCTGGCCATGCTTTGGAAACATGGTTTATAAGAGGAAATGCATTACAAGTTCACAACAACATACAAATTCACTTTCGTAACTTGACAGGTTTCTAAATTTGAGATTATGTGTGTAATAAAATCAACTCATTGGAACTCAACAAACCAAAACCCCTAATGTGATTTTATTTGGTCCCAGTCTGAAAAAAGGATTCCCCTGGTGGCTCAGGCGGTAAAGAATCTTCCTGCAATGCTGGAGACTCGCGTTTGATCCCTGGGTTAGGAAGATTCCCTGAAGAATGGAATACCCACTGCAGTATTCTTGCCTGGAGAGTCCCATGAACAGAGAAGCCTCATGGGCTACAGTCCCTGGGGTTGCAAAAGAGTCAGACATGACACTTTTACCTCACAGTTTGAAAAGAGGAAAAACATCAAAACATCAAAATGTAATCAAAACACCATTTTTAGAGAACATACTGAATACAGTTAATCCAATATTCTAGATTTTCAGAACTGAATTATCATAGTATCTACAACAGTAATCCTGAAGTCCCACAACTACCCCAATTACCAAACCTAACTATTACCCATCTAGAAAACTCAATTAACCAAAACACAAGCATAGTCATTGCATGCGTGCTAAGTCGCTTCAGTCGTATCTGACTCTTTGCAACGCCATGGGCCGTAGCCCACCAAGCTCCTCTGTCCACAGACAGACAAGAATACTGGAGTGGGTTGCCATTTCCTACTCCAGAGGATCTTCCTGATTCGGGGATCAAACTTGCATCTCTAATATCTCCTGCATTGGCAGGCAGATTCTTTACCACTAGCGCCACCTGGGAAAACCACAGACTATAAGAATCCAATCAAATAATTAAGTCCCACCCTTTATACCAACATTTAAGCCCAATCCTTTATTCCAAAGTCTTAACTTCATTTACATTCCAATTTAAAAATATGCTAAGAAAAAGTAAGAAGTTTAAAAAAAAAAATTGTAAGGGCCAGTCCCAAGTACCTATCAGCTAATATTTCTTGTTCATTATGGGCTATATATCACTATACATCTCATTTTATCCACACAACAACCATTAACACAATGCCCATTTTACCAAGGAAAAAACATAAGCGCAGAGAGGTTAAGTAATTTATTCAAGGTCACACAGCCTCTTTTTACTCTGCTTTGCAGCCATTATCAAACTGCTTCAATTATCTTTGACCTCTCCAAATTACAGTGGATTATACAGTACTAAGAGCTAATTTACGGATAACTTCCATAAATAAGAAAATAATCAATGGAAAAGCTGAATTATATTGGGTAAAGCAAAATAGGATTCCACCGCCAGCAACAGAACACCAAGCATGCGATACATTCATGCTCATATAGTTTCCTCATGTTTATTCAAACGTATACATCCCATCCACAAGTAAAATCCCTATGTCTGCCTCAAGTTTTCCTAGTTACGTTTTTTCGTTAGGAGCCACTCACCAGAATATCAAAATGGGGCTTTATGTAATCAGTATTTAGAAAGAATAATCCTCTCCCTTCAGATTTTGTTTAGAAAGTCCATCCCTACCCTGTGATTGTGGCGAGTCACCTCCCCCCTCTCTAGATGCTGTTTAAAGTTCCTGGGAAAAGGGAAATCAGAGGGGCTGCCCTTAGCCTGAGGACGAAGAACAAGCCCAGGGGGCAGGTTACTAATCTCCAAGCAGGCCAGCTAGCGAGCCTGCCTCTAAGGCACAGACTGGCAGGATTTGGAGATTCTTAAGGCAAGGCTCTCAGTGTGTGGTAATGAAGCGTGTGTTCAAAAACCCAAACTGCTGCAGACCAGAGGCAGGAGCTCAACCCTCTGGGAATCAAGCTTCTGCAGCCCCAGTCATTGCCAAGCGCAGGCTATAGGTCTCTAGGTGTATCCACTCCTCTGGCCCCAGGCCAGCTGATAATGCAGGTCCTCAAACAGATTCAGAATCACCTGGAGGGCTCTTCACAGCAGATTGCTGAGCCCATCCACAGGGACCCTGATTTAGCAGACCTGGGGTGGGGCCAAGATTTTACATTACCCTGCAAGTTCACAGGCGACGCTGATGCTGCTGGCCAAGGAATCATCCTGAGAACTGTTGATGAATGCAGTTCATGGTTAGGGTCCCAATTCTCACAGCTGCTGCCACCAGCAACCACTTATGTGGTTAAAGGTATTTTCCATTAATAGAGCTAAACGTGCTAGAGAGTGGAGTATCAACCAGTTAAGTCTCATCACTGCTTCTCCTCCTCCATCATTAAACAAGTAAACTGGGCAATTTCCTTGGGGCATAAGCTTGAGATAGTATATTACAGTGTTACAGTATTTAAATACAGCAAGCAGGGGGAGAGAAGGAAAGGGAAGAAGAGAAAATGCCCCCTTAAAACACACCACTAAATAAAAATAAGCCTGAAATTGAATTTGTTCCTATATTATCTCTCTTCTGACACTGATCATGAATGTCTGGCAAAAGAAGAGAGACCAGAAGATGGGAACCATTAACAAAAAGACTTTGTATTTAGAGACTAGATTACCTTTCATCAGTACAGCTCAAAGAACCACACAAACTTTATTCATTCTCTTCAGATTCACAAAAACACTGTCATATGGGCTGCTAATTCACCTCCATGGGTCACGCCACTGGGCTAGTGGCACAGTGATTAAAAAATAACCTGAATAAAGCAGAAAATACCTATTACACCCTAGCCAAATTCAGAAATTTTTCAATATTAAAATGAACAAAAGTTCACAAAACTTAAGACTATTCACATAAAATGTTTAAACACAGAACTAACCATTACCATATTTTGTCTCAACAACTTACCAGTTTTGTGACTCTGGGCAAATTACCTCTCTGTGCCACTCAGTAAAATGGAGGTGGAGGTGGTGACATGTCATTCTTACACAGTTATTCTGAGTATTGATGAAACCAGACCATAATAATTATCCTACAAACGTACGCTACAAAAGTTATTCAGTCGATGTTAACGTAATTTTTAAGTGGACTTTGCAATTTCCAAGCAATAGATTTAAATTACTAAATGTAATGGAATGTGAAGTGTACTAATGGCACTCAGGCATTTTTCTCACTCATTTCACACCTTCATCCCCCGCCACCATTATCATGGGTGTATTTGCCCTGTCCCCCTATTTTTCCATAGACTATTAATGTTTCAGCTAAACCATCCAACATTTAGAGTAAAAGAAACAAGGTTAATCTTCACCTTTCCACAAAACAAGAACCAAGGTTGCAGCAAGAGCTATGTGACAGACCTCTGTTTTTAAATTCTGGTGAGCCAAATCTAAACAGACCCCACATGCTGCCAAGACCAGGCAGCCGCCAAGGCGAGAAATCCTGAGACAGATGTCTCATCGCCATGCTGGTGAATGGGGAAGGGGGATGTTTGTTTTTTAAGGGGAAAAGAGAAATAACTTCAGAGGAAAAATAGCAACATAATATTTATTAGTATGATAGGAAACACTACTCAATTAAAGAACCGATAAAGAGGGAAGGAGACAACTATCTTTCGACTCAACAATCTGTTTGTGGTAAAGATTCAGAGAACCGTCGTTGTGGGCAAACAATCTGAGGTATAAAATATGATGAATTTTTCCAGCAGATGAGGATAAGAGCAAAGACTTAACAATCCACTGGACTAACGGATAGAACTCCAACACATCTTCTCCTAAATACTACTCCTGAGGGCAACTGGCAAGTTCACAAATACTAAACACAGAGAAGAAATCCTAGGAAGCAGGAGGAGAAAAAAAAATTCTCTCTGCTTGGTAACTCTGTGTGAACACACAGGCCCTGGAAAGCCAAAGCCAAGTGAGAGATTGTCAGAGAGACGCAAGGCTTCTCCTATTTAAAACAGCCTCTGGGTGTCAACGGCTTGGCGGAAGTTCTCACATAGCTAGGTTTTGAAAGACCAGGACAAAAAATTATATAGAGACAATGATACCACTGTTCTCTTAAAAATGTTACCTAGTGCTATACTGATAGATAGATAGATAGATAGATAGGATCTTCCTGACCCAAGGATCGAGTCTGGGTCTCTCGGATTTGGGGCAGATTCTTTACCATCTGAGCCCCAGATAGATCAATACATATTAGTAATAAAGGAAGAGGGGGGACACAGGCACACTCCAGGTTGTGACAGTTTCTTCTTTATATCCTCTGCACTTTACAAGTTTGAAGTTTATGATGAATATACACTAATCTCATAATCAGAACTATTTGATGACATACTTTGCAAGGTTGAAAGCTTTTCAACATACTTTTATTTATACAAAACTACACTGGCAGGCTGTATAATTCAATGATTAAGTTTCTGAGTCTACCCTCAAGAACAACGCTTAAGTTCATCATTTCTATACTAATTCAGTACCAATCTTTGGTCTTAAGCATACTGACAACCAGGGAAATACCCACATTTGCTTCACGCAAATGTCTGTGAGTGTTACTCTACTCTGTACTCTGCACTCAAGGTAGTTATAACCAACCCAGTGAAGTTGAAATACCAAGCAGACCTCCAGATCACATGCATTTATTTAGCTAATGAAGTCACTCTCTCAGAGTAAAATGTCCCACACTGAAATTCAAATGCAGCCCTGTATCAGTAATAGTCTCCTCCCACATCAGGAAGTAATTCGCGTTCTGCATGCAGGATGTCCAGATAAAAGGCAGAAAAAGGCCACTTGTAAACAAACTTAACTTACACTGTGTTCTTACAAACATTTAACAGAAGTACCTCCTCCCTTTTTCGTTCTCAATACAGGAAAAGCTTACTCATCTCTTGGGAGGCTCATATTTTAAATGGATCTGAATCAAAGCACTGACGATAAAAAAACCTTTAAGAAGGTGCTTAAATTAACAATCCATTTCAAGGTTAATTAATCTCATTTTCCCCTAATCAATTGCATTCTCTGACGCTCCCCCTCCCCAAAAAAAGCTAATTTTGGTTTCAGAAATAAGAAACTGGTTTAAAATACATACAGAAAAATAATGAAAGTAATCACTCTGATCATATATACAAATAAAGGGTAATGAGGAAATTAAAGGATAAAGAAGATAATCCAGAAATTACATATATAGCAAATGGAGGGAAAAGAATATTTTTAAGCTTGCATGGAGAAATTCTGGAAGAATACTGAGAAACTAATAAAAGCAGTTATTCTAGTGGGGAGAGGGGAGGACAAGGTAGATGGGGGATAGAAGCAGGAGTGAGCCTTCCCAAGGCATAACTTTTGTGTATTTTTTTCAATAATGTAAGTGGATAGCCTGTTCAATAAACTAAGTGAAAAACCATGCTAAGATTATTCGGACTGTTCACGATTTTCCACCAACCACAGCCCTCATATAATGCAGATGTACAGAACCCCAGCTATGGAGTCAGGCTGCCTGGAGTTCCCCGAGATACCACCAGCTGAACATCCTGAGAGCTGCAAGGAGGCACCGGTTCCCACGTGGTGGTCACAGGAGCCAGACCATCAGCAGGGAAGTAGCAGAGCACCTCCACAGTGCTCCTCAGATGCGAACAGAGCCAGGCAGAAATTAGTTATGCATAGCAGAGCCCCCCGGAGAAGGAAATGGCAACCCACTCCAGTACTCTTGCCTGGAAAATCCCATGGACGGAGGAGCCTGGTAGATTATAGTCCCTGGGTTCGCAAAGAGACGGACACGACTAAGTGACTTAACCCAACCCAGCAGAGCCCCCGCTTAACTCCATCTCCTTTTCTACTCATCTAAGTGCTAAGTCCTCAAAACATTTTTATCGGACGTCTAACACAGCCACATAAAAGCCCCCCGCTATATTTTACCATGTGTTGCTGCCATGTTAACCAGTCAGTTACTACACAGTCCTTCACACACTATTTTCCCAGCTTTTAATCAGAAGGGGTAGAAAGTAGACGAAAGAACAAAGGGATTTCCCTGTAGGAATAACCTCAAACAGTTGTCTGTTCTTCCCAAGCAAGACATCGTTTTTCTTTGGGGGGAGGGGGGATAATGTCTTGTGAAACAAATCAGAAGAATAAAGGAAAATAGAACACTAATGGAAGAAAATTTCCATCATCTCATGGTGGAGTGAAAAAAATCTTATTCCAGAAGGGTTTATATTTGTGTTTTAGAATATAATTTTTAGACAAAGCAAGCTACAAACACCTAAAATCAGTATTTTACATGCATAGGAGTGCCACTGTCCTTCAAACTTACAGGCAGGTTTTCTAAGTTAGATACCAATTTAAATTGATAATTTGGAAGTCAGAACAGATTTTCCTTCTAGGCATAATGTCATCAATAATGGTTAATTCCATCCGTAATATTTACTTGAGTATCAGGTCATTCACACAAAGTGGTAAAGTACCTGAATAAGGACCCTGTTTCCTTTGTACCCCTTGCAACTCAGCACTAACAGAATAACCCCAAACACACCTCATGAATGGAGGACTATCCCACCATCTTCAATGGACCAGATTCCTAACCCACAGCACAGGCTGGTGTTTCCAAAACTCTGGTTAATCAGAATCACCTGGGGGTACTTGTCAGCCAGGCGTGTTCCTGGCCTCACCCCAGACTTGCTGACTCAGAGTCTCCAGAATCTCTGGGAATCTGTTTTTAAACAGGGCCCTGGTGCATCTGATGACTCAGAATATGTGGGAAACACCAGATGAATGAAAGAGTGCTAACAACTGTTCTGCACCCAAAGGTGCTCAGGGAACGCTGAGATCTGAGCAGAGCCCCTCAAGTTCTGAATGAGGACATGAAATCAGGAAGGAGCAGGGTTCAGGCTCTGACAGCTCCCTGGGCAACTGAGATAAAGGAGATGTTCTTAGAGTTTCCCAAGTGGTGCAGTGGTAAAGAATCTGCCTGCCAATGCAGGAGACACAAGAGATGGGTTTGATCCCTGCGTGGAGAAGATCCTCGAGAGAAGGAAATGGCAAACCACCCCAGTATTCATGGACAGAGGAGCCTGACAGGCTACAGTCTGTGGGGTCACAAAGAGTCAGAAATGACTGAGCTCCTTAGCCCGCACACTTAGAGCTAAGAGCCCAGTGGGAGCTCAGTTGGGTCTGCAGTTCCTACAAAGAGAAGGGAGGAAATGGGGGTACACAGGGCCCCCAAACATTTGCACAAAGGCTCCAGGAGAAGGGCTCGTTTCCCCCATCCCCAACCCTCTCCCACCCTCAGCCCTACAAGCCAAACCCCTGTAAGGCAGAAAGAAACCACCACCCTTCACACATTCCTGTCAGGAACCAAATGTACTTTAAGACCCCGGGCAGAACTCTCTGGTTTTCACATGGGAAGTAGCTGTGCATTTATCTCTGACCCAAGCTTTATCTTCGCAGTTTCAGTGAACGGCCACCTGAGGTGGTACATGGACATCCACGTACAGCCAGATGCTAACTCAGCCTTCACCGTCATCAAAACCACAGCAAAGGTTGAACACACAATCGCTGTGTGCCGGGCACTGTGCTAAGTACTTCAGAGGCATGTCTCCAATTTCTTGGCTATTTGATAATAGTTTGAGAGGTTTAAAAATGAAGAGAAGGAAAAGGGAGAAGGCCAAAAGACTTAAGGCTCCCTCCGACCTCCGATAATTGACACTTTTTTGCCATATCCTCTTGGGGTCAGTTTCCCTCATCTGAGTACAGAATGTCACAATTTGAGGAGAGACAGTACCATGGAATGGTTAGGACAGGTTCTGGACACAAGTCTGCCTGGGTTCAAATCCCAGCTCTGTCACTTATTAGCTGTGAATGTGGACAAGCTATTTGTGCCTTAGCTGCATCGTCTCTCAAACAACGGGTATCAGCATCATGAAGCTGCTGTAAGTGCTCTGACATCAGCTGTCCTCATTCCCAGGCAACACAAATCACCAAAAAGACAGCCCAGTACCAGAAACTGGAATTGTGCTGCTGCCTAGATATCAATATCTCTTTTCTATTGTTGCTAGAGAGATGCTAAACACTCTGACAGACATATTTAATTCAGAATGAAAGGGACTGAGGCTGGGACCTCCAGGGCCTTTTCTCAGAAGAGTCTTCATTCAGAAACAGAAGTTCCATATCTTTTGCTACATTTGTCTGATGTGCTACTAAGGCACGCGTTTTTAGAATCGCAGACCACAAACGTAACATGTGAAAGCAAGATGGCCATTGGCACCATCCTGCTGATTTTGAACTTTAAACCTTATAAAATTAATTCACTCCAGGATATAAACCAATTTGAGGAGAAACAGAGCTAAATAAGTTAGTAGGTGCCTAGTTAGGTGCAAGTCATTTTATTTTACACTTAAACTGTGATTTTTAAAATACATTAAAATGATAGCCAGAGAAAAACACTGCAAGATTTTTCTGTTTCTAAATTTTCTTTCAAAATGTTAAGACTTTCAAAGATTGCTCTCTCACTGTGTAAGTTTTCTCATTCGTTAGTCTCAACCCTAATACATACAGATGAAATTTTAATATTGGCTCTTCCTCTTATACAGAGGAAAAACTAGGTAATTACTAAATAAATCATTTCAACCTAAACCAAGTAATTATAGCTTCAATACCCAGATGTCAAAGAGTAGATTGATGTTTTGGCTTAAACAATATATGCTCATAATATTTTTTCAAAAATAACTCTCTTTTTTAGAAATCTAACATATGGCAAGTGCATTTAAACAATTCTCTTTCCAAAATGACATTAACACTTTACAAAGATGAAGAGGAAGCTATGAATGGACTGTGGGCAGGATATACACAAATTTGAAACAAGTATCTGCCTGATCTGTTTGGAAAATGACTAACCCCGCAAGACGTGACGCTCCATGCACTCCATGTGGGTAAAATGTGAGTTGAAAGAGTCTGTATGGTCATAAAGAATTTACTTCAGAACAAATGTTAAGAATCAGAGAGAGAATATTGATCAAAGTTGCATTTACAAAATCATCTGAGATACTACTGTTATCAAAAGTTGGCTTAAAACTCAACATTCAGAAAGCTAAGATCATGGCATCTGGTCCCATCACTTCATGGCAAATAGGTAGGGAAACAATGGAAACAGTGACAGACTTTATTTTGGGGGGGCTCCAAAATTACTGCAGATTGTAACTACAACCATGAAATTAAAAGACGCTCCTTGGAAGAAACATTATGACCAACTTAGACAGCATATTAAAAAACAGAGACATTACTTTGCCAACAAAAGTCTGTCTAGTCAAAGCTATGGTTTTTCCAGTAGTCATGTCTGGATGTGAGAGTTGGACTATAAAGAACGTTGAGCACCGAAAAATTGATGCTTTTGAACTGTAGTGTTCAGAAGACTCTTGAGAGTCCCTTGGACTGCAAGGAGATCCAACCAGTCCATCCTGAAAGATATCAGCCATCAGTCCTGAATATTCATTGGAAGGACTGATGTTGAAGCTGAAACTCCAATACTTTGGCCACCTGATGCAAAGAACTGACTCATTTGAAAAGACCCTGATGCTGGGAAAGATTGAGGATGGGAGGAGAAGGGGACAACAGAGGATGAGATGGTTGGATGGCATCACCGACTCAATGGACATGAGTTTGAGTAAACTCCAGGAGTTGGTGATGGACAGGGAGGCCTGGTGTACTGCAGTCCACGGGGTCGCAAAGAGTGGGACACGATGGAGCGACTGAACTGAACCCCTCATTAGAATCACAAAATGCCAAAACTGGAAAGGCCCATAGGGGTTATTTTAGTCAATGTCTCTATTTTACAAACAAGGAAAGGAGGTTATGAATAAATTGCTCCAATATGCATTAGAAAATTGCAGAGGTGAAGTCGGACTCAAGTCTCAGGATTCTGAATCCAATGAGCTTCCCCGTCCATTTTAACAGTCCTCCCAGTGCTCTAAGAACACAGGGGTACTTGTTAAAATACTGGAGACTCTGGCTCAACAGGCTTTGGAAGGGTCTGGGAATTCGTAACTTTAATGAGAGCTCCAGGCAGTTCTTAAGGTCTGGCTAGTATGGGAAACACTGCTTCATCTCATGCAGTCTCCTTAACCTGAGGTACAATCTGGTCACTCAGCTGTCAGTTTCTATTAATACATTTAGGGACCGTCTAGGGATTAGAGGTGGGTGGAGACCTCATTTCCACACCAACATCCTCCCTAGTATGTGGTATGTTTCAATGAAAGCAAGTCTAATGCCAATTTCACCAGAAATAACAAACATTTATCAGCAGGCATGCAGGCACAAAAACAATCACACGACCTGCTCTTAAAAGTGCAGTCAAATCTCTACTCTGTCTTCTGAATTGACAAGCGCCCTGCATGAAAGGTTCATTCTGAGGAAGAAGTAAAGATGTTCTGACTTCGGGACCAGTCAACCCTCTGGTTGGGTCAGGGGAACAGTCATTATGAGGTAGGACAACATGCATCACCCAGAAAGTATTAGGCTACAGTGTCTGCCTAATACAGACAATACAAACTCAAACCTGTTTATGTAAAATAGTACTCATACAATCTTTCTGCTGGCTAGCTATCTTGACCACCACTTATCTCACCTATAAAAACTGTATACATTCTACCAAGGCTGTCACATGCGGGTGCACACGCTGAGAACCACACCTACCCCATGGAAGCAGTTAACAAATACTAATGTATGAATGATGCGCCCTAGAGTTGTGCAACACAGCAAACTTCCCTGAACTTAGAACACTTCTAGAATCTTCTGAGGGGAAGAACAATCTACTTTTCTGGAACTGTAAGGGGAAAAAAGTCAACAAATCATCTTTTATCCTACCCCGTTTCAACAATTACATTTTGTATTCACCCAGGAAGCACTGTTAAGGTGAAGTTTGGGACTAAAATCAGAAGACTGGTTTGTCTGTCTATATATACTTCTTACTAATTCCAGAATTTCCATTTCTTTGTCTGTAAAACAGACACTACAACCTGGCCCTCCTACCTCACCAGATTTTGAATCAAATAATGGATGTGAAAAACATTCTTTCAATTATAAAAGTGCTACATAGTGTAATGTTACTATTAATTATAAAAAGAAACAAATCACTTGCAGGGTTTAAAAATAAAACAGGGCTATGAGGTTGAGTGTATACTGATTTCTGCAAAGAAAAGTCTGTTCTGATTGTTCACAGAGCCAAGATGTAACCACCCACATTTCTGGCCACTGTCACTATTTTCAATGGGAACTTATTTTGTCAGCAAAATTAATGACATTTGACTTCCAAGGGAAGAAGTTTAAGCTCATAACCTTAAAGAGGTAGAGAGTTAACTTTTTCATTTGCTTTTAGAGTAATTGTCTCGTTCTGCAGACTTGCAGCAGTCAGTATACCAGTCCCTCCCAAAGGTTTTGTAATGATTCTTGCTGACACTGAGCACTAAGAGACTAAATATTAGTTCAGTTCAAATGTCGATTGAGGTAGTGCATTCCAGACACTGTTTTAAACTTTAAAACACAAAGATACAGCCACCCTTGACCCTAGGAGCTTGCTATCTAGCAGAGGGGAGCAGAAATGAATAGATTTCAGCCCATACTGGTAAATGTGGGGACAGAGGTACAAAAGAGATGTCCAGACTGGATACCATGGGAGCTCTCTCCCCAAGCTGGTAGTGTCAGAGGAAGCATTAGGAGAGTCTTTAAGGATAAGTAGGAGAAAAAAAGTCAAGTGTGTTATCCCCAATCATGACAAAAAATTATTTTGGACGATTACCTATGAGGTTGTGGGGAGTGGCAAACTTGACTAGATACTTCTCAGAATCACTGAGGCAGGGGGCTGGCCCACAGGACTAAAAGGCTGCTTCTGTACTGAAAAGATAAAGTGTATCCGTTTTTTCAACAGTTCGGGCTCACACCTCTGATACCTAGACACCCATCAGGCAGTGAAACATACACACAGCACTGTTACACTCTGCCTTCTGATCAACTGTTAGTTGTTACCTGCTCCTTGGGAGACTCATTACAAGGTTTATCTGAAAGAAGGATGAAATTAACAGTCATCATTATCCTTGGGGCTGTTTATGAAATGTATCTAAGCTGTTCCCCATTCCCACCTGACCTTAAAAGGGATGGGATATATGCAATGGGTCAGCAGGTGAGACAATCAGAAGGTCTGGGCTCGCCTGCCTGCGCCATTAAGCCCACCACCTAACCTGGCGTTAATCACTTCGACTCTCTTGGATTCAATTTCCTCCCATGTTAAGTGTTAATGAAAGAGATGACCTTTACAGTCGGTTCCAAGTCTAAATGTCTGTGCCTCTGTTCGAATGGAACATGTTATCCTCTACACCTGACTAAAAAGGGACCAAAATGACTTCAAAATGTAGCTTTTACACAGAAACAAGACATTAAAAAAAAGAAGAAAAATCTTACCTGAGTCTAAATAAGATGAATGCATAGTGTTTCAACTCATTTTAGCATACAAAAAAGTTAAGTGTGTGAAGGTGAGAAACCACAGAAATATGTTTATAGTTCAGCTTTCTTCTCTACATTTGTACTTCTACTATCAGACATAATTATATTCAATAAAAGCCTTACATCTCCATCATTTCAAAAAAAAAAAAGATGAGCCAGGTTTTCCGGGGTGAAATCAAAGATTCAAAGAAACTTGTGAAAAGTTTTAAAAAGAGTTATTTTCACTAATTAGGATGACCTTAGTTAACTCCGGGAATTGGGGGGGATTTGGCTGCAACCTTAGCTATTGGTGCATATCTATGAAAAGAGAGAAGAGTGATACATTTAAATGTAAAACAAAACTGTCAAAAGAAGGAGTTCTGAACCTTCAGGGAGTCTTTTCTAGTTTTTCAATTCCCACAATAGATCAGTTCACCTAGTAATCAGATCTGCCTCATCACAGCATTCCTCAAGGGTGAAATTCTCCTTCACCTACACATAGACACTACACCGGAAAGGTATAGAAGCAACTCATGATTACGGGATGACCAGGACATTCTACTAAGACAGTATATCCTAATTCATGAGGTCATTATTCACTTAGATATATTCTACTTATGTCCAACAATTTTGAGACTACTCTGATTTTTCTTCTTCTCTTTTTTTTTTAGAGGGCAGGGTAGGGATACAGGGAACTCTCCCTGGGTGGGAACAGCCCACAACTTATAAGGATGTGTTGACAGCAATATCAAAGAGATGAACTGTAAAATATAAAACCATTACATGGTAACTTCACAACTTGGAGAAAGATGTATGACAACAAGCAGTCTCACTGGTATTAAAGTGCTAAAAACGAACTCTTCCCGTTGTGAGGTGGTAAAATATAGTTAAGCTTCTCTAGGAAGGAGAAAAAAATTAAAACCAGCTATTCAAGATTGCATATGAAGTGGTTCGAAGAGACAGTATTTCATCCTGAGCTGCTGAAATCTAGGCCGTGTGTTACACCTCCACCCTGCAACCCATCTCCACTTTACTCTTCACGCTCAGGATTATGATCAAGTCCACCTATCGAAAGGGGAGAAACCACACAAACATCACGCTGAAAGTGTCTCTACTTTGGGCCAGCAGGAAATTCCAGTTACTTCATTCACTGGAGCTAGTTAAGCTACTGAACTGAAATGCTTGCATGAAGAGATCACTACCTCGGGACAGATACTTGATTTTCAGGACTGGAGGAGGTCAGACAAGGACGATTGGGATTTTGAGTCTCAGTACAAAGTCAAGAACCCCTGAATTAAAAAGAACTGGTCGGCGAAGCGGCTAGGGGTTGGCAAGAAAAAGAACCAAAAGAGAAAACCCTGAACTAAAAGCATACTTTTATTTTTAAGTCAGAGCACCAGTCAGAGAAGTGACCAGCAGCCCCAACACTCGCTGAGAACCTTGGAGATTTTCGCAAACGGATCCTCCTGAAGTCTCGAGGACTAGAATCATCATAAATCCATACCCATCCAGTACCCCGGCTCCTCCAACAGGCTACCTTCCTCTGACCCTTTTCCCACGACCTTGGCTCCTCCTCTGCCGACAGCGCCCCGGGGGCTCCTCTCAGCCTCCTACACAGAGACAAGGACCGGACAGACGGACAGCCCAAAGCCATCAGGGCGCCCACTCAATTGAGGCGGCCAGCAACCTTCGGAACCCGAGAGCGCCACGCGCGCCCGCCACCTGCACGGCCACCGGGTCTCGGATCGCGCCATCCCCACCCCGGAGCCCGACCCTCGCGCGGGCCGGGGACTGCGAGGCTCCGCGCGGACGCCCGAGAGCCGGCCGGGAGCCGCCAGGGGGCGGGAGGGAGCAGCCGGCCGGGCGCCTCCCCGCCTAGTTCCCCTCCCCCGAGCCTCCCTCCACTCACGGATTTTCACTCGGCGGTGGTCGAGGCGCGCGGTGGCGGCGTGCAGGGCGTCGAGGCGGCGGTGCAGCGCGGCGGTGCGGCGGCCCAGGGCGGCCGCCTGGCCCTCGAGCTCGCCGAAGATGTCCCCGGCGCAGCGCGACAGGTCGGCGAGCTGCGCCAGCAGGCAGACCAGGGCGTGCGAGCTGACCTGCTCCAGCGAGCGGAAGAGCGGCGCGCCCGCCGCCCCGGCCGCCTCGGGCCGGCGCAGCCGCGCGGGCTCCACGGTCCTCTGGTGGAAGGGCATGGCCGGGGGGAGCGGCGCGGGAGCGCGGCGCTCAGTCCGGCCCCCGTCTGCGCGGGGCGCGAGTCCGCATCCAACACAAAGAAAAGTCCGGGCGGCGGCGGGGCGCCGAGGGCCGGCGGGTCTCCTGCCCGCCGGGGAGCAGCGAGGCGAGCGGGCGGGACGGACCGACGGGCGGGCGGCGAAGAGGGGAGCGGCGGCCGCCCGGGGAGCCGCGGGGAAGGGCTCCGGAGGGTCCGAGCGGCGGCCGCCTGGCGCCCGGCGGCGACCTTCCAGCCGCCGGGGCTCCCGGGCCGCGCGGCCAGAGGAAGTTCGAGGAGCAGCTCCCGGGCTGGGGGCGCGGCGGCGAGTTGGAGACGCGAGTCCCGCTGAAGTTTGCAGGGAGGCAGGAAAGAGCCGGCGACTCCTTCCCTCCCTCCCTATTGGAGAGGGAGGAGGAAGCGGGGGAAGTGCCGCCGACACCGGGCGAGAGGGAGGGGAGGCGAGAGAAAGGAAAGGGGGAGGAGAAAAGGGCCGGCCCGGGGAACCACCTGCGGCTCCAGCGGCCGCCGCGCCCGGCGCCCGCGGGGAGATGATGGCCCCGCGCCTGGGCGCACCCTAATCGGCCGGGCACGGTCGCCGGGTCCCGGGTCTCCGATGTCGCTGCCACACTTCCCGCCGGAGCCTCCCGGCGGCTGGACAGAGCCCTGGACCGCCCCCGGCCCAGTGCGGGGAGGGGCGGGGCGCTGCGGGGGCGGAGGCGGCAAGCCCAGCGGCGGCCGCTCACCTGCGCGGCTGCCCGCGGGGACACCCGGGGCCTCCGTGGGTCCCCGGGAGTTCTCCAGTCCCCCTTCTGGAAAGCGGCCGAGGCTTCCGGGCTGCTGTGGTGGATCTGAATGAGGACATCGTTAGATCGTCCAGTGGCTAGTGGTTTTGTAACAGACAAGGAGTGCGCGCCTCCTAACTAGGGGGACGAGGAGGACTCTAAGGACTTCTTTTTGGAGGGGGCTTCAAGTGTTTGTTGGCAAGATGGCTCCTCCGGTGCCTCCCTCCCCTCCTTCTGGAAAGATCCTGGCTAAAATGTGCCGAATCTGGGTTTCTTTCCCCAGGCGTGTGTGTGTGTGTGTGTGTGTGTGTTGGGAAAGTGGGGAGCACAAGAGGGTAAGGAGCGGATCAGAACGTGTGTGTGTGTGTGTGTGTGTGTTGGGAAAGTGGGGAGCACAAGAGGGTAAGGAGCGGATCAGAACGTGTGTGTGTGTGTGTGTGTGTGTGTGTGTGTTCCCCAGGCGTGTGTGTGTGTGTGTTCCCCAGGCGTGTGTGTGTGTGTGTTCCCCAGGCGTATGTGTGTGTGTGTTCCCCAGGCGTGTGTGTGTGTGTGTGTGTGTGTGTGTGTGTTGGGAAAGTGGGGAGCACAAGAGGGTAAGGAGCGGATCAGAACCTAGAACCCTTAATTATGTACCTGGAAGACGTTTAGTTAAATGCCATTGAGGTCATGGTCATAGAACACCCCACTAACTCAAACCTTCTGGTTAGAAGCATTTGAGGAGTCCAATACCCCGAAGCTAAAATCCCACTGGCCTCATCGCGATGTTTGCTCAGCGAAGGAATCTCGGTTCTTTGGTTTCTGCCCCCCAGGTGACCCAAACTGCTGTGCTGTTGGGCTGTAGTTTGGGAATCAGTCTCCAGAGCGGTGCTGATTGTACTACAAAGTGGCTCCCGTTTCTCTGAGAGACAGGAGTGCAAGCCCACCAGGCCTGAGAGAGCCCCTCAGATGAAAGTTAGTGGACAGAAATGGGTTTTGGTCTTTTTCCCTTGTTGTACAACTGATCATTTCTCACAAAAGGGACGAATAACAATCTCATAATCACCCACTCTGACCACCTTTGAGGTGTTCTGAGGCCCAAAGGAACTGCGGCTGTCCCTGGGGAAAGAAAATGCTTTGAAATTTATGAAGCACTGTATAATCATCCGTTACAGTATAGAAGTGTGCGATTGCCTCAAGAAGTATTTGCTGAGCGCCTGTGTGTGAAGCACGGGCTAGAAGTAAAAGTACAGTCAGCAAAGCTGACTCCTTCCCACCCATGAGGGTGCTCCCAGTGCAAGGGACCAGAAATAACATGCTGAATTCACAAACCTACAATTCAGCTGTTTAAGGTATACAATTCAGTGGGTTTGTTTTTTTTTTCATATGTTCACAGTGTTAGAATATGAAGATATTGGAATATTCATAGAGAAAACATGAAAAGATGCTCCAAAACTAAATAGATGAAGCAATATTATTAAAACATTTTTCCCTTAAATAAATGCTTGAAAACTAGGTCTAGCTCAAGATGCCACTATGAGAACCATGACACTGCCCGCCTCAGTGAGCCATCCCCATCCCCCTTGCTGCTGACAGAATTCGCCTTGTGTACTGGTATGTCCAGCCTCTGAAATAAGTCATAATCTTTCTGTCCCATCCTGGTCTGACAGTTAGTGGTCAGGTATGACCCAACTATAAGCCAACAAATTTTAAGGGGGAGTGGGAGGCTTCAAGAAATATTCACCTCCTTGATGAGATGAGAAAGAAAAGAAGGTTCTTTCATTCTCCCCTCTCTGGTCAAACCCTGCCTCCTGCCTTTGGATGTACTCAGATCATGATGGAAAGTCTGAGACAGTGGCAGGATCTTGAGGCCATGAGAGACAGCCCTGGAGAATAAAAGCCATCATGCAAATACTGCACTTACCCCATGAGGATGACCCTGTATGCACTTAAGTGCTTCCCAGGTGGCACTAGTGGTGAAGAACACACCGGCGAATGCAGGAGACATAAGAGACACAGGTTTGACCCCTGGGTTGGGAAGATCCCCTGGAGGAGGACTTGGCAATCCACTCCAGCATTTGTGCCTGGAGAGTCCCATGGACAGAGGAGCCTGGCACATAGAATTGCAGAGACAGACATGACTGAAGCGACTTAACACACACACATACATGCACTTAAAAAGGTAAATCCTTGTGGTCTGGGGACCAGGAACATTAGCATCACCTGTGATCTTATTAGACCTACAGAATCTCAGGCATCAGACTGACTGAATCTAGTTTAACAAGCTCCCCAGGTGATTCAGATGTATTTTACAATTTGAGAAACACTAGCTAAACTCCTGTGGGGTGAATTTATTTTCCTTTTACTTCAGTCAAATGCATAGGAATTTATGAAGAGAAAAAATAGTGGGTGATCAAGGGATTGAAGATTCTGGAGAGAATTAAGTGAGTATGGAAGGATGAGATCAAGAATACAAATGAAGTTGCCAGATGGCCTAGGTGTCCAATAAGGAGAGAGCAAAAATCATCTGTTTGGAGCGGATATAAGAAAGAGGAAATGGTGGGGAGTTTCTTAGCAACTCAACAAGTGGTGAATATAAGAATTACTGAATAAGAGCTTGGGTGAACTGGATGGCTTGAGTAAGAGGTACATAGATCTAACTTTCCCTGCACTCTAGAAGCCCCAAAGTGGAGCACATGGTTGCAAATTAGCACAGTGGGAATTTCAGAAGGATCAAGGTCACAATTAAGATCATCATTAAAAGGTTGACTGTAGAGTATGTAATCGATTAAAGAACGCAGTGGACAAATTAAATAAATGGCCTGAGTTCCATGGGAGAGTTTCAAGCATGCAGTCCTGGGTTTGCCCAGGACTTCATGGAATGGACCTGAAAATTGGCTGCAGAGAAATATCAGGGGGGAAAAAAACAAACAGGCAAGAATGTCACTATTAGAGAAGGGGGCACCAAATATGAAATCTCAGAACAATGACTTATGATTACGTGAATGGAGAAAAGAAATGTCCTTAATAAGAAAGGCAAGCAAACTGCATCAATTATGTCTTCTTGATAATTATCCAAAAGGCAAAACTTAAAATCTGTGTTTAATGGTGCACACTCAGTTGCTTGAGTCATGTCTGACTCTTTGAGACCCCATGGACTGTAACCCACCAGGCTTCTCTGTGCATGGAATTTTCCAGGCAGGAATACTGGAGTGGATTGCCATTTCCTTCTCCAGGGAATCTTCCCGACCCAGGGATCAAACCAGTGTCTCCTGCATCTCCTTTATTGGCAAGTGGATTATTGACCACTGAGCCACCTGGCAAGTCCTTAAATCTTAATCAAAAAGGACTCAAACCTTAAATGATAATAAATATGGGCCTTTACCTCAAGGTTTATGATAAAAATTGACACCAACTAATGTAATTTCCTAGGCTGCCATAACAAATTACAAACTGGAGGCCTTAAAACAACAGAACTTTATTGTCTCACTGTTCTGGAAGCTAGAAAGATGAAATCAAGGTGTCAGCAGGGCCCTGCTCCCTCTGAACCTGTCGAGGAGAATCCTCTCTTGCCTCTTCTAGTTTCTGTATTTGCCAACAATCTTTGATATTCCTTCACTTAGAGGTGGATGCACCAATCCAATTGCTGCTGCCGTGGCCACATTCTCCCCATATGTCTTTGTGTCTCTCCCCATCTTATGAGGACACCAGGCACATAGGATTAAGGACCCAGGGCCCACCCTACCCAGGTGGCGCTAATGGTAAAGAACACACCTGCCAATGCTGGAGACAAATAGATGCAGGTTCAATGCCTGGGCTGTGAAGATGCCCTGGAGGAGGGCATAGCAACCCACTCCAGTGTTCTTGCCTGAAGAATCCCTTGGACAGAGGAGCCTAGTGGGCTACAGTCCACAGGGTCACAAAGAGTCAGACAGGACTGAAGTGACTTAGCATGCACACCTGCACTCCAGTAAGACTTTGTCATATATTACATCTGCCAGGTAAGGTTAGTCTGAGGTACGGGGGGATAGGATTCAACATACCTTTTTAAGGGACACAATTCAAAAATATCAGCCCAATGAGATGACTATTTTTAGGTTAATTATTTAGATTGAGAGATTCTTCATGCCTGAATTACTTCAAGCAAGAAGCAATGGCATACTAAACTCCCAGGTCCCAGGGACCTTTCTGGGTGAGGCAGGGGCTGCTGGGAAGGGTAACAGGATAGAAACACTAGGTGAGGCAAGTGTTCTGGGCTCTGGTCCCAGCACTCCTGTTGGTTGGTCCTATGTGGCCATCAGCCCACATTCTCCACTCATAAAATCAGCAAGGGATCAGGCTCTGCCTTGATTCTGTTCCTCTCTGCTCAATGGTCAACAAGAACTGAGAAAGCAGAAAGGAGCCCTGAGGTCCTAAGCTATATCTGTACATGGAACCATGACTAATACTCTGGATTCACACTTTTCCATTAACATTAACCTGAAGGGAGAATAAAAAGAAATCCTATTCAATCAATTCCAGGACCAAAGTAGTAGATGTTTGTATACTTTTTAAAGACTCCAAAAATGAGTGGAAAGCAAAATCAGAAGTCCTGATAGAGTATACAGTATTCTCCAACTTTTTGATGTAGAGTACAAATTGTTATTGTATGAAAAGGCTGATGGTTGATACACTCTTAGTATCACTTACCAGCAGGGAGAAGAGCAACAAATTATCATAATGTGAAAAAGAAACAACAGGCACAGTGGGGGGTACCAGGTAACATTCTGTCCATGAGATACTGCAGTTCATATGTCTGATTTGCCAACTGATAGAAATTCTACCTAGTCAGTTTGGAGACTTCTATGAACCCAAAAGAGTCTTCCGCTTTTAACAAACAATGGCAGGCAAGTGGTAATTTTCCCCAAATTAAAAATGGCACTGGTCTTTGATTAGCCAGAGAGATCTTCTTCAAATGCAATTCTGATTATGGCCCAAAAACCTTCAAAGCTTTTCCAAAATCTCTAGGATTACCCTTAATAAGGGGCTTAAAGCCGTGAGGGTGTGGTCCTGCCTTTCTCTCCAGCCTCTGTTTCCTGCTTCCACTCTCCCAGCTACCTGAGAGACCTTACCTGTTAGTCGGGTGGGTTGGATGTACAAACTCAAAGTTTTCTTCAGTTAAAGATCTCGCCTTCCTCTCCCCTCCCCTGCCTCTTCTTCTCTTCCTCATAGTTACCTTGGCTCCCCCTTCAGAAGTTCACTCACATCACTTCCTTGACTAAGCCTGCCCTCACCTCCCCAGCCAGATAGGGTCTGCTTAGTATCAGGTACTCCTTGAATACATGAGAGTTTGTATTTATATATTCAGGTTATTTTAAAACAAATATCTGTATGAGTCAGGGCTCTGAAAGGAAATAAATCAACCTCAGATAGTTCAATTAAGAGAACTGAATCAAAAGACAATATTACAGAGGTGTGAGCAGGTTAAGAGAGGCAACAATGGATGTCAGAACCCCCAGAGACTAGTCTTTGGGCCACCTGGGTTTGAGGGGTGTCAGGGGAACACCACCCTGATTCCCCTCCAGGACTGACCTCATCCATTAGCAGCTGGGAGTACTGGTGGCCAACTGGCATTAGCCAAATCTCTCTTTGGGACTTATCCTCCACTAAAAGCACCTTCTTACTGAAGACTCGTCCTTTAACACACCCAGTAACTGGCCTACTTGGAGTTTAAGGTCCCGCCCACTTGCTGCCCTTCCCTGCACACGCCCGTCTCACAACTACAGGGTCATCCCAGCTCATTCTGCCCAGTCCTGCTTCCCTCACCTCCCCACCCCCAGTGGCAACTTCAAGAGCACTCACTCACCAGGCCTCCTACAGACAGAATGTTGGAGTCTGTTTCTCATGGAACCTGACCTGGAGAAAAGGCCAAGGGGAAGGAAGTGTTCACCAAGCAGCATGTGAGCTGGGACCATGAAGAAGAAGAGGTCACCTACAACCTAGAGAAGTGCGTTACCTGACAAAGATAGCCCCTGACCAGGAAGGAAGCAGGGGAGGAAAAGCTCAGCCTCTCCTCCCCCTCCCTGTCCATTTCTTGCCTTACTTCCCGTTGCTGGGAAGCCAGCCCGATATCCCAGTCTAGAACAGATCAGGCAATAGATAGGGTGGGCAGAGGGGAACAGATGCAAATGGAAATTAATCAGAACAACCCACATTTTTGCTCCTCAGTATCCCTTTTTACTCATCCCTCAAATGAAAAAACTCCGTCCCCCATGTGGAAAACACCCCTAGCTATCATCAGCCTCAGGGTGATATCGATTCAGGTTTATTCTGAGCAGGACCTAAACTGCAATATTATCTACCTTCAGTACCTCATCTGGGGAAGCAGGAAAGGAGGAAGATAAAGACAAAATCAGTTAGTATAAGTTATGCAGCCGCCTCTACAGCTAATCATGGGGTCTAAACTGATAACTGCACCTCCCATCTTCTACCATCCCCTCCATGTTCTCTTTACTCTTGGTCAGCACCTGTCAGGGTAAAACAAAACTTCATTCCTGCAGCATCCTGTGTCATCCTGTGTTCTGAGGACAACAGTTTTCCATTCACTGTTTTGTGTGACAACAACCAAATTTCTCCTTAGTAAGTGGCCAATACGTCCAGTGGCAAGAGGAGTCCTGAATAACCAAGAATGTTGCCTTAGCTCCCAGTATAGTGGAACCATGGCCCTGTTCTCCAACAGAACATTGGCCATTTTCCCCACTTGTGAATGAGGAATTACAATGAGGAGCCAGTTGGCAAGGGAGACTGAAAGATGCTGAGAGATGCTCAGATGAGAGGCTAGATAACAAATAGAAAATAACCAGCACAATGAGAGGAAAGAGAAGAAGGGGCTGCCACCAGGGAAAGTAGGGGTCAGGAGGAATAGTTTGCCAGCTATATAAGATATGAGAGATCATAGATGAGTTGTGACTATAACAACATAAAAATAATTGTGCCTGTTGGCAGATGATCCCGGCAACATCCAACAAGTAGTTGGAACCTAATGCTCAAGTGAGAAGAGGCTGGAAAATATGCCTGGGGGGCAGATGTTCACAGGGGGTGAGAAGTAAAGCTCAGGAAGTAGATAAGATTTAGAGTCAACAAAACCTGATGGTGCAGCCTCACAGAGGCTTCCTCAGGGCCATTTGCATCCTCACAACACAGGAGCATCGTAAGATTGTTTCCATTTTCTGAGATGAACAAATAGATTCAGAAAGATAAGTGACTTTCTCAAAACTGCACAGAAGCAAGGAGCCTGGGTCTCTAGGGAATCTCACCAAGGGAGAGAAAAGAGATAGGGCATTGTATTTCTGAGCATTCTGAGCACTGGGGCATGTGTGCCTATTATCTCACTTGATCCTCATGTAATCTGAAGCTAAGTTTTATTGTACCCACCTTACAGATGGGCAAAATTAAGTACTTTGCCTAAGAGCTCAAAGCTAGGAAGCAATAGACACAGGATCCCTAATTGTTCAATTATGTCGTACCACAGGTGGGCCTGGAATACATTTAACTGATGAGAGAAGAAACAAGAGTCATAAAACCAGAGAAGAGTTCCTCAATCCAAAAATAGCCTAATATCTTAGGAGTCAAGGGGAGATGTTTTCACTGGGAGAAGACATAATATCATGGGAAACACAGTGGACTCTACTAGTTCCAGAAATGCTACAGGCTGGCTGCGAGACCCCATACCAACCTCTTAGCTTATCTGGGCCACTATTTCCTCACAATGAACAGTTCAGAGGCTTCTCTCCCACCTCCAGTGTGTGTGAAAGTCGCTCAGTCGTGCCCAACTCTGTGGGACCCCATGGCCTGTAGCCTGCCAGGCTCCTCTGTCCATGGAATTCTCCAGGCCAGAATACTAGAGTGGGTAGCTGTTCCCTTCTCCAGGGGATCTTCCCAACCCAGGGATTGAACCAAGGTCTCCTGCATTGCAGGCGGATTCTTTACCTGAGCCACCAGGGACGCTCTACCTCCAGACCTCCCTGTTTACATATTCATCATTTCCTCCATCTCCAGGTGGACGGTTTACTTCCTTGTGCTTAAGAAGGATTCATCTGTTCCTGCATCTCTGTCACTTTGCTCCTACAATCACCGCTCTTTCGAATCTTTGCTCTGTCTCTCCACATGCCACTTGAGCATTTAAAACACACTCAAATCTTGCAAGAATACCAGAGTGGGTTGCCATGCCCTCCTCCAGGGGATCTCCTAGACCCAGACCCAGGGATCGAAACTGCAACTCCTGCAGTTCCTGCGTTGCAGGCAGACTCTTCACCACTGAGTCATCAGGGAAGCCCACATAGTTTGTTGGTACTTAATAAATGTTTGCCATGATATAATAAATAATAATAATTAATAATAAATGCTTATATGTATTATATATATAATAGTTTGTTATTATATATAGTTTGTTATATATTATACCACATAGTTTGCTGATACTTAATGTTTGCTATAATATAATAAATAATAATATAAAATAATAATGTTTATATATTATATATGATAATAAATAATAAATGTTTACTAGATCTCAATTTCTTTATTTCTTTTTCTTCCTTCTTTCCTTTTCTTCTCCTTGTTCTCCTTCCCTCCCTCTCCCCTCTCTTTCTTCCTTCTTTCCTCTCTCAAACCCATTTGCTCAATTGATAAAGAACATTTCAACCTGAAAGTCTCACAGGAATGTCTAGAACTGAGCTCATCTACTTCAGCACCCCAACCTGATCTTGCTTTAGCAATTCTTACACCTACAACATGCCACAGAGTCCTCCATCCAGAATAACAGCTGTCTATTAACATCATTTTGGGGATATAGATGTTCAACTGGCTACAGATCTGCCACCCAAATTATCTCTCTCCATCTTGTCTTCAAGGATATCATGGGAGTCTTCCAAAGGCTTTACTAAAATCACACTGCCGTTCTTCTGTACCACGTAACCTCAAGAAGGAATGAAGATCTGTGACTCAGGGAGAGAAAACAGCTGCAGAAAATGAAATGCAGCAAATAAATAGCCTTGAAAATCTCAACCAGAGCAGTTAGAAATAACTTCTTTAAAGTTATTTGACTGTACTGTATGAATTTTACAAAAAGCAAGGTAAAAGAAAACCCGAATCAGAATCAAGGCAGAAACATCTCTCTTAGCTAATGTCAACATGTTATTGAGAAGAGACTGGAAGTACCAGAATTATACTATGTATTATTTTAGCTTGTTACTTTCATATTTGTACTTTGGTAAACTGGTTAGTAAATGGTTTCAGGTTCTTTCCATAGTTTGGATTACTCCCTGCAGAGCTGTTTGGGCCCAGCAGCATTTCAAAAATTCAGCTGGCCTTCATCAACTGACAATACAAGAAACAGCTTATAAACCCATTATTTTTGTTTTCTATGAATATTGCTTACTACAGTTTCACTTGAGAAATTCATTTTAAACCTTGTGTTAGGAAAAGCATTGCTTCCTAGAAGAAATGAGTACTTTTTTTCTCTCACAGTTATTTTAAAAAACTGCTAACTGACCATAGTTCTTTTAGGTTTCTGTGAAGCTTTAAGACAAATTTCTTGTCCTGTTATGGGATCCGTGCCCTCCTGGCCAGGATGCGTGCATGCATGCTAAGTCCCTTCAGTCACGTTTGACTCTGTGTGACCCTGTGGACTGTAGCCCACCAGGCTCCTCGTCCATTTGATTCTCTAAGCAAGATCACTGGAGTGGGTTGCCACGCCCTCCTCCAGGGGATCCTCCCAACCCACGGATGGAACCCACGTCTCTTACTTCTCCTGCATTGGCAGACAGGTTCTTTATCACTAGTGTCACCTGGGAAGCCCCCCTGGCCAGGATATATGTGTTATATTTGCTCCCAACCTCACCACCACAATTATTAACTTTCCACTCTAATTTCCATAACTATTCTTTTTTTTAAAAAAATTCTATTTATTTACATTTTTACATGTATATCCATTGAGCTGCCTCAAATTTGTGGTTGAAAAATATGAAGTGTGCATTAAATTTTAATTAATTATGAATTAATTATTTAATATGAGTGCCATTATTTCCAACTAACCCATTATTACTTTTATATTTTTATTAAAAGTTAAAAAATTTGTTGTTCCAGTTTTGAAGTGAAGTGATGTTCACTCAGTCATGTCCAACTCTTTGTGATCCCATGGACTGCAGACCCGTTGGCTCCTCTGTCCATGGGGATTCTCCAGGCAAGGATACTGGAATGGATTGCCATACCCTTCTCCGGGGGATCTTCCCAACCCAGGGATCAAACCCAGGTCTCCCACATTGCAGGCAGATTATTTATCAACTGAGCCACCAGGAATTCCCCAATGAGAACATAATTGATATACACCACTGCCAAGTTTAAGGTGTACAGCATAATGATTTGACTTACATCATTGTGAAATGAAGACCACAATACATTTAGTGAATATCCATCATCTCATATAGATAGAACATTAAAGAAATAGAAAAAAAGTGTTTTTCCTTTTGATGTAGATTCTTAGGATTTACTCTCTTAATAACTTTCATGTAGAGTGGACAGCACTCTACATAAATATAAATAATTATATTTATCATGTTGTACATCATATCCCTAGTACTGTCTGTTTGTACTTACCCTCTTGTTATTTTCAATGTTCTTAGGTTGTAAAGATAATTTATGCATTATCAAGGGGGGTTACCTGAACCAATTGCAGCAACCACCTTGCTGCCCAGTCTGGACAAACCTAACAAGTCCCGTCCCATCTGAGGGCAACAGATCATCTTATCCACACAGCTGACATCTCTCTTTTCCAGCGTCCCTGCTCTACATGTGGTGTCAAAAGATGATGAGATCAGTGAGATTAATTTATTATTCAGTAAATTCACATTATTTTCCTTCTTCAGTATCCAATTGAAAATCCTAATTTTGTGCCTCTTTCCTCCCCTTCCTCCATTATCTGATCATTTAGTTATTTCATTCTTCATCTTCAAAAAGGAGAAATGGGTTGGAAATAAACTAAATGTTCACCAACAGATGAATGGATAAAGAATATATATACAATGGAATACTACTCAGTCATAAAGAATTTAAAAAATGCCACTTGGATGGATCTAGAAATTATCATACTAAGAGAAGTCAGTCAGAAAAAAACAAATACCATATTGTATCCCTTATATATGGAACCTAAATATGAGGCTAATAAACTTATTTATGAAACAGAAACAGGTTCACAGACTTACAAGACAGACTTGTGGCTGCCGAAGATGGAGTGGGAGAGGGATGGATTGGGAGTTTGGGGTTAGTGGATGCGAACGATCATATATAGTATGGATAAACAACAAGGTCCTACTATATGGCACAGAGAACTATATTCACTATCCAGTGATAAATCATAATGGAGAAAAAAATGAAAGAGAACACATATATTTTAACTGAATCACTTTGTTGTACAGTGGAAATTAATACAACATTGTAAATCAACTATATTTCAATAAAATAAAATTTAAAAAAGAAAATGGGAAAAACATGACCAATTATTAGGCTATTAAAATTATGTACCTGAGACAAGAAAAAAATTGAGAGACCAAATCCTTATAGTCAAAATGGGAAATTAACAATGTTCTTATTTCAGGAGGTTCTGAAAAAAAGTTTCTTCTAGAATTATCTACAGAGATTACTTGTTATTTCCTACATGCAGTAAATATCTAAATTGTCCACTTCATTTTGATCTTGGAGATCTAAGAAGCATGGTCAGGAAAATTGTTCTTTCTCTGTTGTAAAATTATTTTAAGTTTAGGCTCCTTGCTTTACTTTTTTGCTTTACACTTTTAACCACTACTTAAACCTAATATATTAATGGAATGTTCTTTGAGAAAGTAATTATGTAAATACTAGCAAGATAAAATTATCTTGAAAAAATCTACTCCAAGGGAAAAAAATGCTTTCATATATATATATATATATATATATATATAATCCTTTGTTTCTATTTCCTCACACTTGTGAAAGTGATATTGGCTACTTCCTTCAAAAAATGGTAAAATTTTTAGTTATTGTATCATGCTTCAATAAATAGACATAATAAGGGACATTGTCAATAACAGAATAATGCATCATCTTATGTAGGTAACTGATTATTTATAATATTACCTGTCCCCAGGGATCAAACCCAAAGAGCCTTTTCACGAATTTGGGAAAGTGGAGCCTTCTCAGAACCTTTCACAATAATTTACATTTAACCAGAAGTGAATTTGCTGTGAAGGTAACAAGGCTGAGGCCTAAGGGGGCTCCTCACTTGATTTTTCCTTGACCTTGTGAGGGAACCTTTCCAATGTGTTCATAGGGTCATATATTTTTGTAAAGTTTATAAAAATCAATTGTTTGGTCTTTTTTCCCTCAAAGAGGAACTCCAAAATTGCATAAGTTTTGGACTGCATAAAACCTGGATCTATGCCTCATCTCAATGAAAAGCAACCTAGCAATCTGTTTTTCTCCAAAGTAAGATTGTAAGTACAGCAAACCAACTCTCTTCTGTAAAATACTGTTTTAATTGCATGGTGGTGGTGGTTTAGTTGCTAAATCATGTCCAACTCTTATGACCCCATGGACCGTAGCCTGCCAGTCTCCTCTGTCCATGGGATTTCCCAAGCATGAATGCTGGAGTGGGTTGCCATTGCCTTCTCCTGGAGATCTTCCCAACTCAGGGATAAAACCTGTGTCTCCTGCTCTGCAGGCAGATTCTTTACCACTGAGCCACCTGGGAAGCCCTTTAATTGCATAAGACTGAGGGGAAAAAAAATGTGTGCTCATTTGAGTCATTATACATGACTATTTTGAAAGTAATATTTGGGAAAAAATGCCCTATTTAATATTCAACTAAGTCCAACTGTAATTTAAACTATTAACATTTAGCTTCTATTAAATAATTTAGCCATAACTCATACTTCCTAATAAATTAGGAGAGCTTGGCAATAATTCAATATACAATTAACATTTCATAGACATGCAGATTTTTCTTTTAATGTATGCACATAAAGAAGTGAAATAATATGTCTCCTCTAGCATTTCCCTTTTGAGAAAAACTATATTTTTAAAAAGCTTACATAAAAAATTACATGTCCATTATAACCATTTCATAAGGGAAGCTAATATTTCATCAAATCAGGATAATTAGGACATATAAGTATCTTTCATCACAGTGTAATCTTTCTGTCACTGAAACACAGCACTTATAATCCTAAACTATGCTTGCTAATCTTGGCCACAAGGAAGTTAGAGGAAAGGTAATTCATAAAACAACTCAGAAAGGTAATTCCTAAGACACCTCAGTACACCAAACCACCTAGATTACTGTGGGCCACAGTCAACACCCCAAATTATACTGAGAAACAAGCAGGCAAACAAAGGGAAATATAAAGTACAATTCTGAGCAAGTTATAATTTTATCCTTGTAGTTTCTGCCTCTCAGCCATCAAGTGGCCTAACTGTGCAAGATCTGTAGCTTCCAAATGGCTCCTTGAAGTGTGTTGCAGGCATCCAGCCTCAAGCTCACATAGGCCACCGAGCATAGTGCCCTGAAACTCTCATAAGTTCTACCCATGGAATTTTCCTCTGGAGCAAGTTGCCATTTCCTACTCCAGGGCATCTTCCCATCCCAAGGACTGAACCCCCATCTCTTGTGTCTCCTGCATTAGCAGATTCTTTACAACTAGCACCACCTGGGAAGCCCCTCTTTAGAGGGCACTTAGACCTGAATTATGGTCGATTCAACAGTTAAAATAAGATTCAGTGGTGTGTTTCTGTACCTTGAGAGTGAAGAGATTACGTCAAGGTCAAGCACAAGGTCTCAACTTGAGGGTGGGCAGAGAGAGAGGAGAGAGCAGACAATATGAGAAAGCATCCTGATGTCGGAGTTAAAACAGTGACTTCTTTAAAAGTTGCTGACATTTTCGAGGCAGATGTGTTGTGCTGGGCATTAAGCCAAGAACTGTGCATGCATATCTCACTTAAAGAACTAGTTAGGACTGTGGAGGAGGCTTTATTATTACTGCCACTCTACAGGTAAGAAAGTAGATTTGATGAACAGCTAGTGCATGGAGAAGAGACTCTGGGTTTATATTCAGCCTGATTCAAGAGCCTGGATTTGAAAACATTATGCCAATGTTTCCCAAAGTCAGAAACAGAGTCTCTGCAATCTGTGATGGGATTTTACTTGGCGCACAAATGCTTCATTAAATATTGAGAAAGGCATGACTTTTCTTTTGAAGGTCTTTCAATCCTTTTCCTGTCGAGGAGAAAGGCTCAATTTGGTGTTGAATTGTCAACACCTCTCTAACGCTTGCTGGTCCACTTTTGTAAACAAGGAGACCAAGCCACAGGCTTAGCCTTCAGCGGGCAGTGAGTGGTATCTAGTTGGAATTTAGCGAGTATTTTCATAGTATTTGTTTCCATATATTTTATATCTGTGGAATGAAATATGGGTTTTTCATCATGTAGTAAAACAAATTTTTCTTTTTTCAGTAAGTATATTTAAATAGTGTGCATATTTAAAGTAACTGTGGTGACCAACTTATGGCTATCTATCTCCCTAGTAATGCCATCAAACACAGTAAGTATTGCTGTGAAGGTATTTTGCAGATGTGACTAAAATTCATAATTGCTTGATTTTAAGTGAGGGAGATTATCTTGGAGTGTCTGGGTGGGCCCAGTGTAATCAAAGGGTCCTTAAAGGGAAAGAAGGAGGCATGAGAGTCAGAAGGAGATACGAGGACAGAAGCAGGAGTCAGTCAGAGTGATGCAGCCAGAAGCCAAGGAATGCAGACAGCTGCTAGAAGGAGGACAAGGCAAGGGAATGGATTCTGGCTCTGTGTGCTGTGTCATGCCCAGTCGCGTCTGACTCTTTGCGACCCCATGGACTGTAGCCAACCAGGCACCTCTGTCCATGGAATTTTCCAGGCAAGAGTACTGGGGTGGGTTGCCATGCCCTCTCACAGGAGATCTTCCCAACCCAGGATCGAAGCCAGGTCTCCCACATTGCAGGCGATTCTGTACCATCTGAGCCACCAGGGAAGCCCGAATTTCCCCCGTGAGCCTCCCAAAAGATGCGGCCATGTAGACACCTTACGTCAGCCCAGACTTCAGACTTATGACCTCTAGGACTGTAAGAGAGTAGTTCTGGTTGTTTTAAGCTACTAAGTTAGTGGCACTTTGTTTCAGTGGCAACAGGAAACTAACACAGTCAGTGGTGTTTGCTTGGCCACAAATGACAGGGTAAGCCAGGTAGTGTTAAGTTACAATACCTGCCCAGAAACCAAGGGTCAGGTTGCTTACTAGACAGTTTAGAGAGAAGAGTGCTCTTCTCTGTAAACTTTGAAATATGTTAGTTTATGCCTGTTAGGGGTTATTGGTGCATAGCAGGTGCTCTGTAAACATCCAGGGAGTGGATGGATGATGAAAGGTGAGTGAGAGAGAGAGAGAAGTATTTCCCTGGAACATGCTGTGGTTCTTGCTGTCCTCTACAAGGCCTATGTCTGCTAAGTGAGAATGGCCATGTGCCTCAACAAGAAAAGT
The DNA here is from genome assembly GCF_033118175.1 of Dama dama. Taxonomy (NCBI): domain Eukaryota; kingdom Metazoa; phylum Chordata; class Mammalia; order Artiodactyla; family Cervidae; genus Dama; species Dama dama. The sequence continues at coordinate 31,333,101 of NC_083706.1, forward strand.
AAAAACGTTTCTGGGTCTGGGTCACCATTAGGAAGCCATTAGGAAACAGTCTTAGGGCTAAAGGTTGCTGCTTGTAAATGTACCATTTCTGCAGATACCAGTCAGTTTCTAGGACTTTGACAGTCTGCTCTTTTTGTGTTTAGAGGCAACATCTTCTCTTTTTACAGAGGGTCCATCCTTTTTTCTTACAAATTCTTCAAATAAAGACACATTCTTGAATGAATATTTTCCCCTTTAACCCTCTTATTTTACCCTAATCTCTGCTTCATTATCTAGTTGCTGGTTTCCTTCTTGTCTGGACCTTCAATCATTATTTGAACCTTACAGCCTTACTCAAGTAGAAAGTTTAACCCATCTCAAGCATTGACTTCTGGATATGCTAATACACTCCTTTTTCTGAGTGTCAATTTCAGAACCAAAAATGGTTTACTTTTTAGTCTTATACAGTATAGGCTCAAATTATTTAGATCTGCTTGAGAGGGAAATGGTAACCCACTCCAGTATTCTTGCCTGGGAAATTCCATGGACAGAGGAGCCTGGTGGGCTACAGTCCATAAGGTTACAAAGAGTTGGACACAACTGAACAACGAGACAACAACAAAAATAATACATGCAAGTTGGTTTTTTTAATGACACAGTAACAAAAAAGAATTGAACTCATGTTGAACCCCAGTTCCCTTCGCTATAGGCGTGTGTGTGAGCAAGAGAGTGAGAGAGAGAGTGAGAGAGAGAGAGAGAGAGAGAGAGAGGAAGATACAGAATTATTCCTCCAGAGATATTCAATGCATACCCAGGTTATCTGTATTCTTTAACAGCAGTAGCATTCTGGACCCTGTTCTCCACCTTGTTTTTTTAAACCTAAAAATCTATAATAATAATAATAATACTTCCTAGGGTTGTTGTAAGGATTAATCAGTTAATCCTCAGCTCATCCCTGGGCACTAAATGAGACTTCTGTTAAACAAAATACATACTCTCTTTAAGAACAAAATTTCTAAGACTCTAAAGGATGTTATTTAAAATCAACACACCCCATCATTAATTTTATTATTTCATATTATTTTAAAATAATATATAATTAAACATATATCATACTCCTACAATCAATAAAAACTTTCCATCCTGATTGTTTATTTAAAAATCATTTATGTAGAGCTTGTCATTAATGACTCAGCCTGTAAACTTGTAACTTTATACATTTAAAATGCAAATAAGTCATAGTTTGTGGAATCTGTCCCCTGATGTTGAGCATCTGTAATATTTATAAACTTTTGCACTACTAAAATAAAGGAATCTTAAAATGAGGAGGGGGTCTTAGAAGTCACATTTCCTAGATACAGATATATCCCACAACAGTCTGTATTACCTAGCTTCCGCTGAGCGCACCTAGTGAAGCTCACTGCTTCACAGAAGAGTCCATTTCGTGTTCCCATTTTGAATTGTTCTAATACAAACTTCCGTATCTTTAACCCCATATCTTGCTTTCATCCATGCCAAATCCTAAAAGATGATGCTGTGAAAGTGCTGCACTCAATATGCCAGCAAATTTGGAAAACTGAGCAGCGACCACAGAACTGGAAAAGGTCAGTTTTCATTCCAGTCCCTAAGAAAAGCAATGCCAAAGAATGCTCAAACTACCATACAATTGCACTCATCTCACACGCTAGCAAAGTAATGCTCAAAATTCTCCAAGCCAGGCTTCAACAATATGTGAACCATGAACTTCCAGATGTTCAAGCTGATTTTAGAAAAGGCGGAGGAACCAGAGATCAAATTGCCAACATCCGCTGGATCATCGAAAAAGCAAGAGAGTTCCAGAAAAACATCTATTTCTGCTTTATTGACTATGCCAAAGCCTTTGATTATGTGGATCACAATAAACTATGGAAAATTCTGGAAGAGATGGGAATACCAGACCACGTGACCTGCCTTTTGAGAAATCTGTATGCAGGTCAGGAAACAACAGTTAGAACTGGACATGAAACAACAGACCGGTTCCAAATAGGAAAAGGAGTATGTCAAGGCTATATATTGTCACCCTGCTTATTTAACTTATATGCAGAGTACATCATGAGAAACGCTGGGCTGGATGAGGCACAAGCTGGAATCAAGATTGCCGGGAGAAATATCAATAACCTCAGATATGCAGATGACACCACCCTTATGGCAGAAAGTGAAGAACTAAAAAGCCTCTTGATGAAAGTGAAAGAGGAGAGTGAAAAAGTTGGCTTAAAGCTCAACATTCAGAAAACTAAGATCATGGCATCTGGTCCCATCACTTCATGGGAAATAGATGGGGAAACAGTGGAAACAGTGACAGACTTTATTTTGGGGGGCTCCAAAATCACTGCAGCCATTAAATAAAACAACGCTTACTCCTTGGGAGAAAAGTTATGACCAACCTAGATAGCATATTAAAAAGCAGAGACGTTACTTTGCCAACAAAGGTCCGTCTAATCTAGGCTATGGTTTTTCCAGTAGTCATGTATGGATGTGAGAGTTGGACTATAAAGAAAGCTGAGCACTGAAGAATTGATGCTTTTGAACTGTGGTGTTGGAGAAGACTCTTGAGAGTCCCTTGGACTGCAAGGAGATCCAACCAGTCCATCCTAAAGGAAATCAGTACTGTATGTTCATTGGAAGGACTGATGCTGAAGCCGAAACTCCAGTATTTTGGCCACCTGATGTGAAGAGCTGACTCATTTGAAAAGACCCTGATGCTGGGAGGGATTGAAGGCGGGAGGAGACGAGGATGACAGAGTATGACATGGTTGGATGGCATCACCAACTCAATGGACATGAGTTAGAGTAAACTCCAGGAGTTGGTGATGGACAAGGAGGCCTGGTATACTGCAGTCCATGGGGTCCCAAAGAGTCGGACATGACTGAGCGACTGAACTGAACTGAACTGAATTCTATCCCATCTTGCATTTCCCCTCTGGCCTCTAGATCTGAGCTCAAGTCTCACCCTGTGCCCTAACCCATAGGCACCCGTTCCAGCATGAACTCTTAAAATACATTTCTAATTCTAATGGGACATCTCTTTAAAAGGTTTATAATATGCTTAGTTTAGATGCTTTTATATTTGTGTAAAATGTCAAACAATTACATTTGCTAAATGTACAACAAAGCTGTAAGTTTACTTCTGATAGGTACCATGGGCAAACTGGACTGAATTTCTGAAACAAAGTCAAATTAATAAACCATCAGCTAAACAAAGTTCCATAGAGACCTGGAAGATGTCAGTTGATGACTCAGATAAGAACAAATGCGTTACATAGTGACTACAACATATCAGAAAAATGTGAAAACTAGATGTTGTACTTTGTTTTTCTGATATTCTTTGTACAAGAATTTTTAACTTTGGAAACTCCAGAGAAGTTTAAGTGAATACTGAAATAGCAATTGAATAATTCCAAATTTCACAAAGAAAAGCTGAAAATAAAGCTTTCCTAGGATTTAAAAGCAAAATGTTATCTTGGGACATTTATAAGCACAATATAAGCACAAATATAATAAAGTGGTGATTGGGACCTGGATGCACTGAATATGAGGTCCCATAGCTGAACTACAGACTCCATAAGGCCTCAGAACTGGTGTTCTTTATCTCTGGGACAGCCCTTTTACCCAGCAATAGAGTCTGGCCCATTGTAGGCATTAAAACAAACAAAGAAAATTCTAGTTAAAAATAAGACAGACACTTCTCCTGGTGGTCCAGTGGTTAAGAATTCGCCTGCCAATACAGAGGACATGGATTCAACCCGTGGTCCAGGAGGATCCCGCATGCCACAGGACAACAAAGCCCTGAGCCTAGAACCTGTGCTCCTCACCAAGAAAAGCCCCCCACACTGAGAAGACCAGGCATGGAACGAGTAGCCCCTGCTTCCAACAACTGGAGAAAGTCCACGTGCAGCAATGAAGACCCAGCACAGCCATAAATAAGTTAAAAATTTAAAACTAGGACATTATTATGCTGAAAGATATAAGTGTAAGCATGAATATATACTCCACATTCAAGCCTGTAATAAATCGTTAATTAATCCTGAGAACAAAGACTAAATCATTTTAACCACAAAGTTCCTATTTTACTGAGACATACAAATGCTGAAAGAATTCATCACTAGCAGACCCATGCTTTAAGAAATATTAAAGGAAAAAGAAAATATTCAGGCAAAAGAAAATAGATACCAGATGGAAATATAGACCTAAACAAAGGAATAAAAAGCACTGGAAACTGTAACCACATGGGTATATTCTATGATTTTTCTCTAATTATTTAAATATTTTTAAATGATAATTGAATGTTTAAACAAATATAATTAAAATGTATGGCACAAATAGCATTTAAACATCACTAGGGGGAAAATGGTCATTTTATAATGATAAAGAGCTCAATTCATCTGGAGGACATGACATCATAAATTTTTATGCTCTTAATAAAAAAATTTCAAAATATGTGGAACAAAAACTAACAGAACCACATGGAGAAATCAGTAAATCTACCATTATAGTCAGAGATTTATGCATCCCTCTCTCAATAATTAATAATACAAGTAGACCAAAAATCAAGGAAGATATAGAATGGAACAGCACTATCAATTTGATTTAACTGACATTTATATAATTCCTCAATTCTTCAAGTGGTGGCAAAAACAATTTTTTCAATTGCACATGGAGCGTTTAACAGATCATATTCATGGCTACAAAAACGTGTCAATAAATTTTAAAGGATTCAAGTCATACAAAGTATGTTCTCTGACCACAATAGAATTAAATTAGAAATCAATAGCAGAAAGATCTCTGGAAAATCTTCAAATATTTGAAGTAAAATACTTCTAAATAAGCCTTAAGTCAAAGAAGAAATCAAAAGGGAAACTGGAAAGTATTATAAACTGAATAAAAATTAAAACATAATTTAGTTGGAAATTTATAGCACTAAGAACTGTGGTGTTGGAGAAGACTCTTGAGAGCCCCTTGGACTGCAAGGAGATCCAACCAGTCCATCATAAAGGAGATCAGTTCTGGGTGTTCATTGGAAGGACTGATGTTGAAGCTGAAACTCCAATACTTTGGCCACCTGATGTGAAGAGCTGACTCATTTGAAAAGAACCTGATGCTGGAAAAGACTGATGGCGGGAGGAGAAGGGGATGACAGAGGATGAGATGGCTGGATGGCATCGCCGACTCGATGGACATGGGTTTGGGTGGACTCTGGGAGTTGGTGATGGACAGGGAGGCCTGGCGTGCTGTGGTTCATGGGGTCACAACTGACCACAACTGAGTTGGACACAACTGAGCAACAGAACTGAACTGAACTGAAGGTCTTCCTAGGTGGCACAGTGGTAAAGAATCTGCCTGCCAATGCAGGAGACTCAGGAAACTCAGGTTTGATCCCTGGGTCGGGAAGATCCCCTGGAGCAGGGCATGGCAACCCACTCCAGTATTCAGAATTCCATGCAAAGAGGAGTCTAGAGGGCTACAGTCCACAGGGTCACAAAGAGTCGGACACAACTGAGCATGCATGCACACGTGCACACACACACATACACACACTATAGCACTTAACACTTACATTTGAAAAAAGAAAAGGTACCAAATTACTGATCCAGCTTCTACCTTAAGAAATTAGAAAAAAGAAAATCAATTAAAACTATAGTAAGCAGAAGAAAGGAAATAAGATTACAGAAGAAATAAAATAGAAAGTATGAAAACAATAAAGAATATCAATGAAATTAATATACAAAAGTCAACTGTGTTTCTATATATTGTCAATGATCAATTGGATGTTGAAATTTAAAAAAAAAAACCTTTCAACAATGTCAAAACCATGTGAAATACTTTGGGACAGATCTAACTAAATATGTGCAAGAATTCTATAGTAAAATCACTATATTGTACACCTGTAACTTATATAATATTGTAGAGCAGCTGCAAAGATCCCCTGGAGAAGGGAATGGCAACCCATTCCAGTATTCTTGCCTGGAAAATCCCATGGTCGGAGAAGTCTGGCAGGCAACAGTCCATGGGGTTACAGAGTTGGACAAGACTGAGCGACTAACACTTGCACACAGCAGCTTTACTTCAGTTTTTAAAAAGATATACAAGAAAATGCAAGCATATTCTTTTTAAAAAGCACTAGACAAAATATAATAATCTAATTAAGTAGGCCCCTGTAATAACAGAATCAAAAGTATCAGGATAGTAAAAAGGTTTGCTTAAAACCAATTTGTTAAAAAATAAAAACAAACAAAGAACATTACAAAACATTGCCAAGAGAAGTTAAAGGAGACCTAAATAAGTGGAGAGCTATCTCATCATGATTTAAAACACATATTCTTAAGAGGTCAATTCTCCAAAAACTGAGCTATGAATTCAATGCAGTCCCAATCAAAATCCCAGCAAGAGATACATGAATGACTCTGGTACACAGTATGGTAAGTGAAAGAAGATAGACACAAAACGGCAAATATTGTATGATTTCATTTACATGAAATGTCCATAAGAGGCAAATCCGTAGAAACAGGAAGTAGATTAGTGGTTACAGGAGCTGGTGGGTGGAGAAGGCAATGGCACCCCACTCCAGTACTCTTGCCTTGAAAATCCCATAGACAGAGGAGCCTGGTAGGCTACGGTCCATGGGGTCGCTAAGAGTCGGACACGACTAAGCGACTTCACTTTCACTTTTCACTTTCATGCATTGGAGAAGGAAATGGCAGCCCACTCCAGTGTTCTTGCCTGGAGAATCCCAGGGAAGGGGGAGCCTGGTGGGCTGCCGTCTATGGGGTCGCACAGAGTCGGACACGACTGAAGTGACTTAGCAGCAGCAGCAGGAGCTGGTGGGAGAGTAATGGAGAGTGATTGCTAATGAATACAAGGTTTCTTTTAGGGGTGATAAAAAGGTTCTGGAATTAAACAGTGGTGATGGTTGCACAACTTATACACTTTAGAATGGCTAAAATGGTTAATTTTATGTGATGTGAATTTTACCTCCATTTAAAAAAAAATCTACTTAATAAAATCCAGCAGGCATTTTTATAGTAATTGACAAGTTGATTCTAAAATTCATGTGGAAATGAGAAAGACATGACATAGCCAAAACAACTTTGAAAAAGTAGAACAAACTTAGAAGGCTAACTCTACCTGATTTAAATGCTTATTATAAAGGTACAGTATTCAAGACAGTGTGGTACTGAAGCAAAGACAGGCAAATAAATCAATAGAACAGAACAGAGAGTGCAAAAATAGACCCACACATAAATAGACAACTGCTTTTCAACAAAGTTGCAAAAGGAAATTTAGTGAAGGATTGTCATTTCAACAAATGGTGCTGGAATAATCAGATATCCACATACAATAATAATAGTAATAGAAAACTTCCATCCATACTTTGCACCATATAAAACCCTTCCATCCATACTTTGCACCATATAGAAATATATAAAAATTTAACTCAAAATTGATAATTGGCCTAAAACTAAAACCTAAAGCCTAAAAACTAAAACCTAAAGCCTAAAACCTAAAACCTAAAACTACAAAGCTTCCAGAAGATTTGTTATTGTTCATTTGCTAAGTTGTGTCTGACTCTTTGTTACCCCCATGGACTGCAGCATGCCAAGCTCCTCTGTCCTTCACTTTCTCCCAGAGTTTGCTCAAACTCTTGTCCATTGAGTTGGTGATGCTATCTGACCATCTCATCCTCTGCCAACCTCTTCTCCTTTTGCCTTCGATCTTTCGCAGCATCAGAGTCTCGTCCAACGAGTCTGCTCTTCGTATCAAGTGGCCAAAGTACTGGAGCTTCAGTTTCAGCTTCAGCTTCAGCATTACTCCTTCCAATGAATATTCAGTGTTGATTTCCTTTAGGAATGACTGGTTTGGTCTCCTTGCAGTCCAGGACACTCAAAAGTCTTCTCCAACACCACAGTTCAAAGCATCAATTCTTTGGTGCTCAGCCTTCTTTATGGTCTAGCTCTCATACATTTGTACATGACTACTGGAAAAATCATAGCTTTGACTATACAGACGTTTGTCAGCAAAGTGATGTCTCTGCTTTTTAATACGCTGTCTAGGTTAGTCATAGCTTTCCTTCTAGAAGATAACATAGGACAAAATCTTTCTGATCTTGGGTTAGGCAAAGATTTCTTACATACAACACTACAATCACAACTCATAAAAGAAAAATATTAATATATTGGACTTAAAATTTAAAACTTCTGCTCTTTGAAGGATATTGTTAAGAGAATTAAAAGATGAACCATGAATTGGGAAAAAAATATTTGCAAAGCATACATTTAATAAAGGATTTGTATCAGAAGATAAAGAGCTCAAAGAAAAAAGTTTACCTGCAGAAAAGGAGTGAAATTGAGAAGCAAATGAGTCTTGGCAGTGTTCTGGCTTCGACTGTGGGTTGCCCTGAGATACAGCTAGACCTGGGTCTTTCCTACAATTTGGTTACATGAGTCAATGTGTGTGTGTGTGTGTCTGTATGTGTGCACGTGCACATGCTCAGTTGTGTCTGACTGAAGTGACTTAGCACACACAAAGTGCTCCTTAGCTCTGAGAGGAGCATGCATGCCTGCTCAGTTGTGTCTGACTCTTTGTGACCCCATGGACTGTAGCCCACCAGGCTCTGCTGTCCATGGAATTCTCCAGGCAAGAATACTGGAGTGGGTTACCAGTTCTTCCTCCAGGGGATCATTCTGACCCAGGGATCAAACCTGCCTCTCTTGTATCTCCTACATTGGCAGTCAGATTCTTTACCGCTAATGCCACTTGGAAAGCCCTGACATGAGTCAATAAGTTATCCCTTCTGTCTAAGTAGGTTTGAGTAAGTTTTTCATTCCTTGCAACCAGAAATGCATCTTTAATATGAATCATTTAGAGGAATGGAAATATGATAGAGAGGATGTGGAAGAAGGGATATAAGAATGTTCTGTAAGAGTAACTGTTGAGAAACAAATGATTCATTGTGATCACAAGGAACTCGTGATATGGCCATGTACTTGGCCATGAGTTCATATCTTATTATTTATTAAAAGTTTTAAAGCACACATTTCAATTAAAGAAATCAACCTGTTGTCCAGTGGTTAGGACTCTGCACTTCTACTGCAGGGGGCACAAGTTCCATCCCTGGTTGGAGAACTAAAGTGTTGCCAATAAATAGCATAAAGAAAAGGAAAAAAAAATGACTGCTAGATATCTATCCTAGAGGAATACTGGCACCTGTGTACAAGGGGAAATGTATAAGGGTATTCACCACAACTTCACTGTAATAAACAACAATTACAAACAACTAAATTGTCCATCAGAAGAAGAATATTAAATAATCCATTATAGATCCACATCATGGACTACCTGGCAGCAGCTTAAAAGAATAAGATAAATCCGTACTGCCATGGAAAAGAGCTCTGAGACAAGTTGTTGTGTGACACAAGCAAATTGCATTCTTAGCATGTTTAAAACATAAAACATACAAAGCAAACCTCTATATTTCTATAGATGGATATACATGTAGGTAAACCTATAGAAGAGAACCGGAAGGTTTCACTGTCAAATGATCATTGAATTCACCTCTAGTAGGGGATCGGAGAAGGCAATGGCACCCCACTCCAGTACTCTTGCCTGGAAAATCCCATGGACGGAGGAGCCTGGTAGGCTGCAGTCCATGGGGTCGCGAAGAGTCAGACATGACTGAGGGACTTCAGTTTCACTTTTCACTTTTATGCATTGGAGAAGGAAATGGCAGCCCACTCCAGTGTTCTTGCCTGGAGAATCCCAGGGATGGGGTCGCACAGAGTCGGACACAACTGAAGTGACTTAGCAGTAGCAGGGGATGGAGATTGGGAGGAGTTAAAAGGAGACTTTTAGTTTGCCCTTTTAAAAATAATTCCAGTTTTGTTTAAAAGTATTTATCAGCTTGCCTGTTTTGTTTGAAGTTTTACATATGAGTAAATTCACTAGAACTTGTTTAATTAAAACAAATGAAACAGGATGAATAAGTTTTACTGTGCATAGTGTACTAGCTATTATGTAAAATAGGTAAGGTCCATACCAAGTGGAAAAGGCTAAATGTGCACAATTTTAGAGTGTCTATATAAGGGACCTATGTACCTAACTTCCAATAATAAAATGAACAAATAGACTAAGAAAGAAAATCTTTAAAAAGGTCAATTAGGATAGACTATAAGGAACATAAAATGTTTTAAATTTATGAAAGGAACATCTGACTTTCTAATAGATTGTTTTTAAAACATTCAACTACAGGTTTCTTCTTGTTGCTGTTTTTCCCCATGGGAAAAAATGTTTATATTTTCTAGTTAAGTGACAAAACCTACTGTATTAGCGTTCTTTGAAAGGAAGCATGGGAAAACTTTGGAAATGAAGGCCAAAATGTAGTGACCATCAGGGAGAGAATCACAGAATCTAGGGATCCACGAAACTTCAGTCCACAGGAAGAACAAGAACCAAGACATCTCTCAGATCTAGACTACGGGTGGACAGCTGAGCCATCAGGCTTCCTGGAAATCAGAGTCTTGCACCACATGATACAAATACACCAAAGCAATGGCAAGTCCCAGAGTCTCTTCCAGCCTCCCACACACTCACAAGGCCCATTCAGGTCTTGAGAATTTTGAGGTTCTGGAGACTTTCTGAGTTGACATTCCAGCTGTGTTACTTACCTACCATATGACTCTGAACAAGTTATTTAGCCATCATTATCCTCATCTAGGGGCTTCCCTGGTGGCTCAGATGGTAAAGAATCTGCCTGCAATGCAGGAGACCTGGGTTTGATCCCTGGGTCTCCCCAGAGAATGTCACAGACAGAGGAGCCTGGTGGGCTACAGTCCATGGGGTCGCAAAGAGTTGGACACATCTGAGTGACTAACACTTCACACTTCACATCCTCATCTGTAAAAATAGGGGTAAAACTGTACCTAGCTCCTAGAGTTCTTGAGAGGATTAATTTAGAGAATACATTTAAAATTATTAACCTAGAGTATGTAGTCAATTAGCACTGGCTATTGTTACTTCCTATTCATAAACAGAAATATATCGAAACGCTAAGTACTCTTGACAGTGGAGGTATAAAGGGTTCTGCTCTCTTTTTATCAAGTTTCTCTAATAAGAGTGTTTTATTCTAACTGTAAACAGAAATATTTTAAACCTGCATTGTAATAATCTAATATTAGAATTACAGTAGGATCTGCTATTCAAGATAGATAATTTATGATCAATCAACAATGTTTGGATGTCTTTACAAGAGCTTAAGAACAACAGTGTGAAATCTCATCCATGGAAATTAGTAAACTTTTTGCCTCCAAAGAAAAAGATAACACGGTTCTTTAATTGGAACTGTCTTAGTGCAACAGACTCAAGTGAATTTCTTGTTCATGTGTATATCTCCTTGTTTGACTCTTTCTTCATACAGTCATTATTTGTGATGGTTCTGTCTTGGTCTTGAACAAATAAACAGCAGAATATTTAAAAATACTGGACTGCCGGTCCTGGCAAGAAATTCATCCCCAATGACTGAAACCAAAAGGTCACAAGATGTTTCCCTTCATTTTGTCATTTGATCTTAGATATGCTGCTCTCAAAACACAAGCTACAATAAGTAGCTATTTAGAGACAAGACAGCCCAAATCTATCATTTAAAAGAGGAAATAAGTGGTGAGGACATTGCATTCTTAAACTAGAACTTCTGAACTGAAAACTTTTTGTTTGTTTAAAATAATTCCACACAACCAGGAATCAGTGAGAGAACAATCTCCTGTCCGTGGTGGCAGATACTGTAAGCTGACTCCCTGACCAGCCATTTCAGCCTTTCCATCCAGCCTTCGCTACTAGGATGCTGACTGGGAAGAAAGATACTTGCTTTCCTGTACTTGGCCAATGGAAGCTGGGTGGCTATGCAATCCAGTTCTGGCCAATGCAGTATAAACAACCTCTGCTTAAGGTTTTTAGAAAAGTTTTTTAAAGAACTGGGCTGACAACTTCCTTTTCACTTTGCCCTTCCTTCTTCCTCCTTCTTCCCCCTTGCCACTAACACGGTGTCTGAAGTGAAGCTATCTTTCAACCATGAAAATGAGAGCCACATGAAGGCACTGCTAAGCCACCGCCCTGATCTGGAAGCTTGCCCCCAGTTATATTATTGTTTGAGGCAAATAAACCCCTTACATGATTAAGCCTCTCTTCCTTGCATTTTTGGTTGCTTGCAGGCAAACACATTTACATCTGATCAAATATAATATACCAAGGAAAATAAATTACTCTCTGACATTAATAACTTATTTTTTCAGAGACTATAAAGGACCTAAGAAAGATGTTTTATCAAATTACACTAGGATAATGCCTGAGAAACTTGATTCACATGATGTACAATGTGAATTTTGCATTCTTGAGCTTATCATTAACTTAGAAAAAAAAGTAAAGTTAACATTTTAAAAAATTTCATTTTCATGGAAAATATATAAAGAGAGGATCAGTGAAATACTGGCATGTGAATATACAATACAGTCTCTGTAGTTTTATATTCCTAAAGAAATTAAAAACATTCTTCACTATTAAGTTGAAATATCACAACATAACAATTACATTACATTTTCATTCTGGGGCTGGGGTGGGGTAGGTGAAGTAAGAAAACTGGGGTAACTCTCAGAACCAAATAGAGTTACCAAATAGAGCTCAACCACTCCCTTCCCCAAACCTCTGCCCTTGAGATGATGTGAATTTTGGAGATAGCTAGCTCTTGGTTATTTGTCTAACTTTATAATTAAAATGACATCATTGGACCTTAAACTGGAGAAATTTTTTGCTATTTAGATTAGGTCAATCTCTTCAAAAGGAAACAGGCTTATGAGTTATAGGCAAGGTTTAGTTGCCATGAACGTCTCAGAGTTCATATATAGGGTGTACATTTGAAGACCTCTGGAGATCTACCAGATTAGCGCTCTCACCCCTTGGGATTAAGTATGGGGCTGGTCATTATATGTATACTTTTGAGTATAGAGTTCCATTGGAGTTAGTCAAGGGTGACCATGAGGAAAAAAATAAATGGTGGAAAAAATGATCTTGCAAATCCACCCACCACCTCCCCACACCATCTCCCATTTGATCCAGAGCTGCTGTGCTTTAGGTTTTTCTATTTAAGGGGTTTTGGAGTAAGTTTTCATTTGCAGCAAGTTTATATTGCTTAAAAAAAAAAAATAACTGGGTTAAGATATATCCTAATGCCTATTTACAGATACAAACATATTACTTGGAAGTGCGTGCGTTCTAAGTCGATTCAGTCATGTCTGACTCTTTGTGACTCTATGGACTGTAGCCTGCCAGGCTCCTCTGTCCATGGGATTCTCCAGACAAGAATACTGGAGTGGGTTGCCATGCCCTCCTTCAGGGGATCTTCCTGACCTGGGGATTGAACCACATCTCCTGCAGCTCCTCATTGCAGGCAGATTCTTTACCATTGAGCCATGGGAGAAGCACGTATTACTTCGGAGAGGTAACATCAATTCATTAGTATCCCCATACACATTAAAATTTAGCTGAGCTAGTAAATTAGAGCAGCAGACCATCTTGGAACTATTTATTTGACTCTCAGGTTGCTAATTCTTCAATTATTAATACATTAATTTAAAAAACTAGTGTAACCCATGAACCTATATTTACACCCCAACAAGTGTCTCATCAATTAGTCACTTAATAGTTTCACAAACGTGGGCAAGTTAACCTCTTTAGTCTGTTACAATGGAGCTACCACCTCACCAGTTAATATGAACACCTAGAAGCACAGAAAACCTCTGATCCCAGGTATCCTGCAAAACTAGTACTGTCAACTTCTGGAGCAATGGAATAATCATCAGATTCTTTTTTTCCAGATTCTTCCTTTAACTCTGTTGAAGTCTTCTGGACCTCTCTCAACTCTTACTGCTATTCTTAGAACAGCTATTTTAGGGAAAATTTCTTTTTTTTATTCCCAAATCTAAGCCCTTAGCCAGTTTTTATTGCTATCCTGCCTGATCATTGCACAGGGACTCTAGAGAAATAGGACACTGAGCTCTTTCGAGGGAAATGCACATTTGTTATTCTTCTGAATAGACTTTCTGCCTGAGATTTATCTCCTACTCTGTGAGCTGGGCCAGACAAGATAGAAACCACAAATATGTCTTCCCCTTAGGCCCAGAGCAGAGCCAGACCAGCTTTTCTCGTAAGCTCAGAGCTCTGAGAGTGAAGTCATGGACCGGGAAGAAAGCAAACCCTCTTCAAGTTCTGCAGGGGGAGAGGGACGATGACTCAGCACAGAAGCAGGAGAATGTGGACGCCTTTGTTCCTCCAGAATGGCAGCCCCATTGTGCTCCTCTCGTCCGTCTTTGGTGTGTCCGTTAATGCAGGCTAGAGCATGATGTTAGATTGGGGTGGGGGACCTCTGGTCAACAAGCCTTTCAAGACCAGCTCTAGGGTCAGCTCCCTGAGAACCACAGTCCAGGTTCATCCTTCCCTCCCAGGAAGTCTCTTACCACTTACTATTCATAGTGATAGCTCTTTGGGGGCAGCTTTTATTTTTATGTAAATAACTTTTCTCCTTAGGTAGATTATACATTCTTTGAGGACAGGACGGAAAGATTTGTAGCAGATTATAAAGACCACAGGCACTTGTGGTCCAGTGGACTAGGTGGTCCTGTGGTAAAGACTGTGCTTCCACTGCAGGGGCCACAGGTTCAATTCCTGTTTGGGAAACTAAGATCCCTGCCTGCTTCATGGTGCAGCCAAAAAATTAAATTAAAAAATAAAAGACAACAAGTACTAGTTAAATGTTTATAATCAATAATCAAGGAAGGATAAGTACTTGATAAAAAGAGATACCTTTGCCTGGATTAGATGGAATTTGGAAGCCTTCTTCTAAATAAAGAAATGTCCAAACAGAATGTCTGGAGGCCTCACCAAATTAGGAAAGTGAGCCTGGAAGCTCTAGGACAACGAGGCCCCGCCAGAAGAGGAGGTAGATTTGGAGGCAAGGGGTAAGGCCAGCATTGCAGACACAGCAGGGGCGACCACAAACAGAAACTCCAGCCAGGAGGAACCAATGTGTCAACTGGAGGCCAAGCCTGGGGAGCTTCTAGTGGTTAGATTCACATCTGAACCATTCCTCAGGGCCTCTTATGTGGCACTGGGGGATACCCACTGTAGGGCTCTGGACCACTGCGATTTGTCTAGTGCAGAACATATGGACATACTTGTTTGTTTATCTCTAAATAAAACTTGGTTTTACTACACTGCAATTATTGAACTTGTAAGTGGAGTTCATGCCAGTTTACCACACTATCAAATGGACAGTTTTCTCCGGTTTTGGCTCATGCCAAAGAACATGATTTTAGAGTCAAAAACCCTGACATTTAAACTTTCTGAGCCTACTTCCTTCTTTTCTGAAATGAAAATATTTTTCACCTTAACAAATTTTTGCTTCTAACACCTTACCAGGCATATAGTAGACATTTCATGAATATTAGTTTCCTTCCTTTCTTTATGCCATAAGTGTATCTGGCAAGATGATTACCACCCGAGACATTAGTGCATGTTTAAGCTATAATAAATGTTTCCTGTAAG
Organism: Dama dama; assembly: GCF_033118175.1. Lineage (NCBI taxonomy): Eukaryota > Metazoa > Chordata > Mammalia > Artiodactyla > Cervidae > Dama > Dama dama. Next base: position 31,348,701 of record NC_083706.1, read on the forward strand.
AAAGCAAAGGAAATAGCCTGAACTTTCAGAATCATTGAAAAAAACCCAAGAAGGCATTTAATTACTTCAGTCTTGCTCTTCTCCTTAAGCAGATGACCTACTATAAAAAGCAAACTATCTTTCAATTAAGCTCATTTTGTTTTACGATGTGTTCAGTTTTCACAAAATCAACTCCAGGAATTACTTTACTTTCTTCTAAGAAGGAAATAATCTTTCAAGGAGCATTTATTCTTTTTACTACCTTTCTCCTGCACTGTGATCCCTTTATATCATGCATAATTTGAATTTTAAATGCTTTTAAAGCAATTTAAAATGGCATTTTCACTGGCTGATATTTATAAACTTGAAAGTTAGTAGATTTTGCCTCTATTGGTACATATTTCCAAATACGCTTTTAGTTATTCTTCAAAGGACTCATAGCACATCAAAGGGACATGTAAGTGATTTTTAAAACAAACCTGAGAAAATCCACAATCAACAATTTCTATCAGTCCTGAAAAAAGCAAACATAAGCTCATCACTTTCCTATATATAATATAGTCACCTTTTTTGGTACAGTTAACACATGGATGAAATTAATTATAAATACATCACTATATTAAGAAAGAAAATGTCTATTCAAGTACAAGTTACTACTTACTGATCAGTAACAACCATTAGCAAGTAAGAAAGCAATGTACTTCAAGTAACAAGTATTTATCAAGCATATCTTATGTGCCCAGCACTGTGATAGGTCCTACAAATGTGGCTATGACTAAGACCCCATGTTGTCTTACTAGTTAGACTGTATATTTTAGGATATGTCAAATAATAGAATCATGTACATTTTTTTTACTGTATTAAAACACAAAATTAAATCAATATATTCTAAAATATTAACTTCATCTTAGAAATAAACCAACAAAGCTAGAGTTTTGAGCCAAAATGGAAACTCAGCTGTAACAGCTACTGGATTTATAGCCATTAAGCTATCTGGAAACTATTCTCTTCCTTTAAAATCCAAACTAGCTATAGAAAACCCTCTCACTCCCACAGGGTATATTAGCAATAGAAATTGAGATCAGAGGGTTGGAGAAGCAGAGACAGAGTTCATACAAAGTGAAGCCATATGTACTAGATTGGATTATTGTTCACAATTCTTCCCTCCATCCCTCAGCCATGTAAACCTACAGCACACTAGAGTGGATTGGTGTATTTCCTCACTCTATTGACATTGTGCCATGTAATTTGCTCTGGTCAACAAGATGTCAGTAAACATGACAGGCACAAAGGACCTAAATGTCCTTGCATTCTTTGGCTCAGTCTTTAGCACTCCTATGATTGCCACCAAGGGGCGTGTGCCAGCTAGCTGCTCGCCATGAGTCTGGGCCCCAGAGTAAGATACACAGGCTGTCCTACACCTAACCTAAAGCCAAGAGCCAAGACAAGGTGAACTGTGGCCTAAACCAGAACTGCCTCTGCCAACCTGCAGGCCTGTGAGCAAGAATATAAACGCTTCCTATTAGAAGCCACTGTTTTTGAGACCTTTGCAGGATTTTTAGAGCAATAAGTAATGCACCATTGCTGGATAAAATAAGTAGCACAGATCCAGCAGTATGAGAAGTAGTATGAGGACGTCATGCCATTGTAGACAATTGTGCAATTAGCATAAAACACCTAACCGAAGTAATAGACCACACAATGATGGAAATCATGGGATGGAAGTGGGAGTCAGTGGAAGGTGCAGAAAAAGGGCCACAAATTAATGAAACAAGTCTAGACATCATAGGCTTGCCTGCTTACCAAGAGTTGGCATGTCCTAACGGCCAGTTGACAAAAACACCACAGTTGAATTTGTCTCTTGTTAAAAACACAAAGCTTTATTTTCAATTCACGGTTGAAAATATTTTCACAGATCAAAGACTTTGACTTAAGTAATTCAATAAAATGAAACTTTAATTTGATATCAATATAATTTGAAAGGCAAGCACAATGATATTCTTCTTTGTCTTAGTGACTAAGAAAAGTAAAGAGACTGACTTATTGTGTAAATTATATATCTGTACCAAGAGGAGATTGAATGCTGTCACAGTAAGCTCTGTGAATGAAAATTTTGCAATAGTTCAAATAGAGAAAAGCAATGAAGAAATGATTCACTGCATAGCACACACCTTCTTTGTAGGACACAAAGGCAGGCAAAACTTCCACAACATATTAGCCAACACCACATTCAAACTGAGAAATGAAATTTAGTCTCAGTAAAATGAGGTCTGTAACACTGTTGATTTGAAATTCTCTAGTTTGGTAATTAAGTTGGCATCTAATTTAAAATTTTGTTTTTGTTTTATAGTTATAATAAACACTTGAGGTAAAAGATTTTGCCTCAGTTAGTATCCTGTTGTGAGTAACAGAGAACTCAAATGCAAACTCACTTAACTAGGAAAGAAAATTTATTTATTCATGTAGCGGAAAAGCCTTGGGGTTGTTTAGTGTCATGAGTGGCTTGATCCAGGGGTTCCAAAAATGTAATCAAAATTCAGTTTCTCTTCATTTCTTGGCTCAGCCTTCTGCTGTGTCAGCTTCATTCTTAAGATTCATGTGGTAGCCTCTGGCATCTCCAGGCTTACAATCATGTCCTTATTGCTAGGGGTTTCTGTGGAAAGAGAAAGTAGACCCCATACAACTGCAGTATTCACTCTGGTTGAACCAATTCCTAGAGCCAAGGCCATGTCTCCTGTAGCACAACCTGAAGCAGACAGATTGACAGTTTCCGATGGGAAGTGGAGGTGGAGAAAAGTTTCCCCGAATAAAATCAGGGGTCCACTAGCAAAATAAGGGGTGACCTCGGGTGGACAAGAAACACCAAGCATCCTCTGTATCGGGGTTGGCCTATGTACCAAGTATGTCCCACTGCCTGCCTTTATACAGCCACTGGCAGAGAATGGTTTCTACATTTTTTAATAGTTGGAGGAAAAAAATCAAAAGGAGACTATTTCATGAAATGTGGAAGTTATATGAGATTCAAATTGCGCTGTCACCGAATATTGGAAGAGAGCCACATGCATTCATTTTATGTACTGTCTACAATTGCTTTCATGCTACAGTAGTCGGGACAGAAATGACATGGCCCTCAAAGTCTAAAACATTTACTATCTGAGCCTGAAAGAAAAACCTTGCCAACTCTTGCTTTATAGGTTTATCCCCATAGCTTGATTCTAATACATTGTAAGTTAGCATTATTGTTAAAATGATATGTCAAGACTGAGGATCTTTAGCTATCCATGTCCTTTTAAAGTAGATCAGTCTCGAGTTTGAGAACTTCAGTTTCATCTATAGGATACTGAATATCAAAGATGTAACAACAACCGGAATTTCAGTTAAATAGAGAACACTGAAATAGACACTGCCCAGAAAGTGAGGATTCTGATAATGACAAGCAGATTCTGAAATGCCCCTGTGACGTCACTTCCAGATGTCTGTCCTCTTGGACACAGGCAGTGCTGTGCGGGAGACGTGAATCGTGTCAGCTGAGACATTTTGTGCATCAGGGAGGAAGTGTACGGATGCGTGGCAGCCAAGCATTAAATGGTTCGAGACACGCCGGCTACGCTTCTCCCATATCCAGTGTCACGTCAAAGGAAATCCCCATCAGCTCTGCTCACCACCCAGCTCTAGGCCCTTCACCCAGGGGTGGCCAACCCATAGCCCAGGCAATGGCCTAGGAATATTAAAAACCCTCAGCGATGAGCTGGGTTATTAGTTTCCTGTAATTGCCATGACAAATTACCTCAAGCTGGATGACTAAAAACAGAAATGTATTCTCTCACAATTCTACAGGCTGGAAGTCTGAAATGAAGGTATTGGCAGGGTTGGTTCTTCTGGAGGCTCTGAGGGAGAGTCTATTCCATACCTCTCTCCTGGCTTCAGATGGCTGACTATTCCTGGCATTCCTTGTCATGTGGCCACCATCTAATCTCTGCCTCCATCTTCACAGGCCTTTACCCTCTCTGTGACTCTATTTCTTCTCATTCTTTGCCTCTCATAAGGATGCTCATGATTGGATTAGGGTTCACCTTATTCTAGGATGATCTCGTCTCAATATCCATGCCTTAATCACATCTTCAAAAGCCTTTATCTCAAAGAAGGTCACATTCTGAGGTTCTTAGTGGACATGAATTCAGGGGGACACTACTCAACCAGTACATCCAGATCAAATAAAATCAGGAATTTGAAATGGGAGAATAGAGATAAGGCAACTAATATTGGGAGCTGAAGTTTCAAGATGTCCTAGAAGAAACAAGGGCAAACCAAACTTACGAGCAGGCAGAAGGCACTAAAAAAGTCAGAAAGTATAGATAGAGAAACAGCTCTGAAGAAGAGAAAAGGTACAAAGAAGACTGTAAGGAAGCCAGATGGTAGCAGAAAGAGAAGCAGAAAGACACTCAGAGAAGCAGAGATCAAGACTATTGGAGTCATGTTAACACCAGGGCAGTTATAACTCTGTGTGACCCCATGGAACTGTGTACTGCCTTGGGCATCTTCCAGAATCTGAAGATATCTGTTGGTCTTAAGTTCCTTTGAGATTCTATCTCTCTTTTCATCAACATTTTTATAATCATCACCATTGCTAAACTTTGCTGAAAGATGTCCGTTTTACTGATCACCTAAAGAGCTTAATATCTTGAGTAGATTTAAGATAACTACTGAGTAAAATTTATGTGGTACATGTTCATAGTGAGGTCCCAGTAAGTCTAGTTAATCTTAGCCCTTTATTTATTAATTAATTAAATTAATTAATTTATTAAAAATTCTTGAGTTAAAGAGCTCCCTAGACAATTATAAAAGATATCTGGGTCAGATTTACCCAGCTGATAACTGTAGTCAAAACATGATTCTCATCAGTCATCATGGCATGTGGATTAGTCAACATTTACTAGTCAACTTTTACTAGAAACAATCCCCAAATCACAGTGACTTAGATAATAAAAGATATATTCATTGTCTATCAATCATGGGTTTATGGCAATTATTTTTCTGCCACAGGTTTCTTCTTTAATATTCTCATAGCAAAGGGAACAGAGAGGGTTGGCAAAAACACACAATGATGATCAACACTTCTATTTAGACATAGTGTAAGTTATATCTGCTCACACTGAATTTCAGGGAATTTGAACTTGGACAAAGAGCTTTGGTTCAGTCTGGTGGCAATATTGAATATGGAACATGTAAACACAAAAGACATGGATGGTCATTTTCTACTCATCCTGCATTTGTGAATCAAACAAAACTATACAGGAGCTGGAAATGGAGATGTATAGAAAACAGCAGATGTGGAGAGAGTACCCAATGAGATTTCAAGCACTTGACTTCAGATACATTGGATATCAGCTGCATTGTCCCCCTTGGGTCCCATGAACCACATCAGCCCACGCCTTGGAAACCTTTTGTGTACGTTTCCAATCACATCTGATTGTGATACAACTGCTTTCACACAGGCTTCCACTCTTTTTTTTCCCAGCACCTCACTTGAGAGTGGACACACACTCTTGTTTCCCGTGCAGGGTTTCTCTGGACCAGTGGTATAGGGCAACACAGGAGCCCACTTGGACTGACATGACACCTGCGGAAGGACAAACCAGCAGTGGGAGGCAATGCTTCTCTCCTCACCTAGTCCCTGTGACAGGCCTGCAGAAGGTCTCAGCAGGAACAGGCACCAATCCATCTCCTAATAATGCAGCCCTGTGTGCCTTTCTCTCCTTCCCTGGTTCACTTTCTTTCATCCCTCCTTTCTGCTTCTTTCAATCACATCCCAAATAAACTACTTGCATGTAACTCTAGACCCAGGCTCTGCTTTGGGGGGAACCCAGAATAAACAAGTTGACACCAGAAGTAGCCATTGAAAGAAAGCCCTCAAGACAAGATTCTAAACCTGGCTCACACACTGGGCATGCAGCAAGAAGAACCTCATTGTTGGTAGTATGTGAGATGGTTATAATCTCTGGCAACAATGGCTTCATAAACTGTAATCGTCCCTGTTGGATTGGAATGTGGTGGAAGTAGAAGGCATAGTATGGGTTATGTGGTAATTTGGGACTGGAAGAGATGGCAATAGTAATTACAAAAATTATAGAATGGTTTGGCTTCCGTTAACTGCTTTTAAAGTCTTGATAAAAGAAAACATATTCATGTAATTCAAATATAATGCAAAGTCCACTATAAAAATAAAAAGTCTTCCAGGTCAGTGTCTTTTCTATAATTGGTGTTGGATCTACTAGACATCCATATGGAAAAGGTGAACTTTGACCTCTTACTTCACACTATATTCCGAAAGGAATTCTAGATGGATCATGGACCTAAATGTAAATATTAAAACAGTGAGGTTTTAAGCACCAGGAACTCTACTTAATATTCTGTAATGACCTAAATGGGAAAAGAATCTAAAAAAGAGTGGATATATGTATACCTATAACTGATTCACCTCCCTGTACACCAGAAACGAATACAATGTTGTAAATCAACTATACTCCAATAAAAATTTAAAAATTAAGAAAAAAAAAACAATAAAGCTTTTAGAAGAAAATAAAGGAGAACATATTCATGACCCTGGGGTTAAATAGAACACAGAAAGTGTTAACTATAAGAGATGACTGATATATTGGACTTCATTAAAACCAAGAACTTCTGTTCATCAAAATACCATTAAGAGAGTTTTTTAAAAGGAAAGCCAAGGACTTGGAGCACGTATTAAACAAAGTATGTAGATTCAGAAACATAAAGAATTCTCACAAATCAATAAGAAAAAAAATAAACTCATATAGCTGGATTTTTAAAAACTGCCTCCATTTGGTATATATGCATGATGGAATACCACTCAGTCATAAAAAAGCATGAAATAATGCCATTTGCAACAACACAGATGGACCCAGAGATCATCATGCTAAGTAAGTCAGAAAGAGAATGACAAAGACTATATGATGTCATTTATATGTGGAATCCAAAATATGACACAAATGAACTTATGTATGAAACAGAAACAGACACACAGACATAGAGAATAAACCTATGGTTACCGAAGGGGAAGAGAAGCAGGGGAGGGATAAATTAGGAGCTTGGGGTTAGAAGATCACGAGCTACGATATGTAAAATAGATAAACAACAAGGTCCTGATATTTATTACAAGGAACTAGATTCAATATCCTATAACAAGCCATAATGGAAAAGAGTATGAAAAAGACTACGCATATGTATGTATACTGAATCACTGTGCTATACACCAGAAGCTATGGAAACTAACACAACTATACTTCCATTGAAAGAAAACTGTCTCCAAAACACTTTTTACAAGGATAAACAAATGACAAAAAGCATATGAAAGGATGATTAATGTCATTATTCATCAAGGAAATGCACATTAAAAACCTACAATTTAATACACCTACACTCCCACAAGAATGACTTAAAAGAAAAGAACTGTCAGTATGAAGTAAATACCTGGTAAGGATGTGCAGCAACTGGAATTTGTTGCTTGTGGGGCATTTAAATCAGTACAACCACTTTGGGAAACTGCTTGGCACTATTTAACTAAAGTTATATGTACATATGGTCCAGAAACTAAGCAATTCTACTATGGGAAAATTGTACTCCCAAAAGAAATGAACATTCATGTTCACCAAGAGTCACATGAAAGAATGGAATGTACATAGCAGTTTCAGCATAGTAACACAAACTGGAAATAATCCAAATATCCATCAGTAGGAGTATGGATAAATGAACTATGGTGACTATGGAATGCCAAACAGCAATGAACAAGAGCAACTGCTTCCCACAACAACATGAATACACCTCACAAGCATGATGATGAGCTGACGTACAAACCACAAATCCATTTATACAAAGTAGATAGGAAAAATACACTTGTGATGAGAGAGATCAAACAGTGATAACCTTGTGGGGAAAATGTTGATTGGGTGGGGGCATGAAGATGCCTTTTGGGGTGTTGGAGATGGTCTGCATCCTAATTGGGGAGCAGTTATAGGAGTGTATGTAAATGTAAATGTATAGCAAGCTCTATATCTAGTATGTATTTACTTTGTTGTATATAAATTGTACCGGGCTTCTCTGGTAGCTCAGCAGTAAAGAAGCTGCCTGCCATGCAGGAAGACCCCCTGGAGAAGGGAATGGCTACCCACTCCAGTATGCTTTCCTGGGAAATCCCATGGACAAAGGAGCCTGGCGGGCTACAGTCCATGAGGTTGCAAAGAGTCAGACATGATTTAGCAACTAAGCAACAACCATATAAATTATACCTTGATAAAAATAAAAGTAAATAAAAGGGGACAGAGGAAGAAATTTTAAATGACTCTCATTTCCTATAGCTATAGGGCGAAATATGGTTAAAAAATCAGGCCCCAGATTTAACAGGAAAGGTGGCAAAACTGCAGAGGAGAGTGAAGGCACACCCTCAAAAGTCTTTGATGCCAAAGTCAGGTCCCTGCGAGGGAAAGCTGTGCCCTGACATCTGGGATAGTGACATTTGAGTGGATACACCAAAATATCTTAAATTCCCAAATTTCCATGAAACTTCTGCCAGAAGCAGCAGTCCTTTCCCCCTTGCTAGAGAAAAATTCACAATGGCTGGAAGCTTTGCAAAAACCTCACCTGAGTCAGGCCTCTTGTACGACAATGCTTTGTCTTTTCAAGATCTGCCACCACAACCTTCACTGCCTCAGGAATAACAAGGGTTTACAGGGAAAAAAACATTTCCTACTCTGGGAGGAAATAGCTTATACAGTCCAAACAATCACAGGACCAGAATAATAAGGGCTGGCAAGAAGTGGAAGAACATGTGTGGGAGTGTATCTTGACAGTGGTCAATCAGAGTTACAGTAAGGGCAAAGAATATAAATCTCTAAATCTGCATAATGGAGAACTCGTCCACACTGGAGCACTCTCCTGTGTCCTGGGATTATGCCTCCTGAAAAGGAAATCTGGAGTTACCCTAACACGTTGCTGAGATGGACTCTTGAAGTGTGGCCAGCGAGATGTCTTACTGTAAGCAAGGTCAAGATGCCAGAACTGCTTTGGCCGAATAGTGAAGAAGAGGTCATAAAACTCGGGGTGGGGGGGCGGTGGGATGTGAAAATGTTAAGATAGATTTACCACACTTCTTACAAATGATTCAAGAATCCACTATCTGACCATACTCCCCAGGAAGTCCTAAAGGACACTTACTTCACTGAAGGGATAAAAAACACATCAAGAAGTTTGCATTGAGGGACTTCCCTGGTTGGTGGTCCAGTGGCTAAAACTCTATGTTCCCAGTGCTCCTGGCTTCCATCTCTGGTCAGGGAACTAGATCCCAAATGCTGCAACTAAGCTTGCATGCTGCAAGTAAAAGATCCTGCATGCCACAACTAACACCCAGTGCAGCCAAAAAATTTTATAAAAAGGAGAAGTTTGCATTGGGATCTTTGAGAAATTCAATGACACATTTCCTCTATGTGTTGAAGAGATGCTGCCTTGAAACGAGCAGAGATGACAGAATTCTAGAACAGCGGGGTCCTGGGAATGGCACTTGACAGTGTCAACATGGACATAATTACTGTAATAGACAGCAAGTCTAGAATAGCAAACATAGTGTCTTTACAGAAAGCTGTGGCAATGGTTATAAACTATGACCTTCCTAGGAGCAAGACAGAGGGATACCCAATCACAGTCTTTCTTCAAAAGCTTTTGCAGCCATTTATGATAGGAACTTTACAGTGGAAAAAACTGTCTTTCTACACTTTTAAAAAATTAATTAATTACTGTATTTTTGGTTGCACTGGGTCTTTGCTGCTGCAGAGGCTTTTCTCTAGTTGTGGAGAGTGGGAGCTACGCTCTAGTTGCAGCGCATGGGCTTCTCACTTCAGTGGCTTCTTTCGTTGTGGAGCACAGGCTCTAGGATTCTAGGGCTTCGGTAGTTGTGGCTTCCGGACTCTAGAGCACAGATTCAATAGTTGGGGTGCACAGGCTTAATCGCTTTGTGGCATATGGGATCTTCCTGGATCAGGAATCAGACCTGTGTGTCCTGCATTGGCAGGCAGATTCTCCACCACTAATCTACCACTAAACCACAAAGGAAGGCCCTCTTCCTAGACTTTGTGAGGACGGTTACATAACAGGGTCTGAACTGACACGAACAGAGTCAAACACAAAATGCTCTCATAGACTTCTGCGTGGGTAAGGACTTAACGGGTGTCAGGTAACGTCTTTATGCTTGGCACAAGTCCATTGTTACTATGATCCCCAAAACTCTGCAGAATAGAATAGAATCCTAAAGGTAGGAAATAACCTATTCTGTGATTATTTCTCCAGTCCCCAAGAGTGAAATTTGAATGGACATACTTATCATTTGGCAGAATTTTCACATTCCATGACCTACTATATAAAAGTTAATATGGTAAGAAAGGCTACAAAGAAATCCTTGAAAATGTCCCCCATTGTAGTCAGTCTAAGTGCAAAGATAGCAAACCAAACACATCTCAAGAGGAATTTCAAGAATTCACACAACTCAAATATTTAGAGGATTCAGAGTGTTGGTTTCCCCGTTTAATTCACCTGTATGGCACCTGCAAACACCAGATAGATCATGTCAGTTAATGGTGATATTTTAATCTTAACCACTTGCTAGTTCCAACTGAAACTGATGGACTGGACATAGTTTGTTTAATAGAAATGATCAATACAAGCTCTGGTATACAGTATACAGCTCTTGCTCAACAATATAGAGGATCCAAAAAAATTTACGTGAGAAGGACAGCAGTATATTTTACTGTCTTGACTTGGCTTTTAAACACTTCTGCTTTTTTCATAATATTGTCTCCAAATTCCTGATCATCTTAATAGTCTCCAGAAAATCAAGCTGGTCCACTATGACATCATGCTAAGTAGACTTGGTGAATAGAAAGTGACAAGTATTCTGGATGCCTTAGTAAGAACCTTGCGTGCCAGAGAGTGGGAGATAAACAATACAAAGATTCACAGGCTTGCTACTTCAGTGAAACTTTTAGAGGGCCAGTAGTCTGTGATGTCACAAACAGGCCACCTAAGGAATATAGCAAGTTTTTGTCCTTGCACCACCACCACCAAGGGGAACAGAGCTTGGGGGTCTCTTTAGATTTTGGAGGCAATATAATACTAAACTTGGGAATACTGTGCCAACCCATTTATTAAGCAGTTCAAAAGACTGCAAGCTTTGAGTGGGGCCTAAAGGAAGAGAACGTACATCTATAATTTTAAGTCACTCAAGTCACATGCTAACCAAGAACCAGTGAGATTAGATGTATCCTTGATATTTAAGGATTTAATGATGTTAAAATGCAGGGGCTTCCCTGGCAGTCCAGTGGTTAAGACTCTGAGCTTCCACTGCAGAGTGGCAGGTTTGATCCCCAGTCAGGGAGTTGAGATACTGCATACTTTGCAGCCAAAAGAAGAAGAAGAAAAATTCTTGAACTGAATAAAAATGGAAATACAACATATTAACTTAAAAAAATTTTATTTAAAAAGAGGATGTTAAGGATCACTAGAGAACCTCAATAGGAGAGTTGTAACTCAGACCCTATGATTCTGGTAGAAAGTGACGTCTTTGGCAGCGGAGAACAACTTATCATTTGAAAAGCTAGGCCCCAGTAGAGACCGTCATGAGACATCAAATGACTGTGTGATCTAAGCAACCTACACATCATGAATGAGAGTTTAAAAGACCCATTAAGCCATAAATTCAGATGGATGTAGCAGTAACCCATCATAAAACGTAAGTGGTACATAGAGGATCAGGTCTAGCATGGCCCCAGGGCTCAAGTAAATTACATAAACAGGTGGTCCAAGTGCCCATACGTCCTACTTTTATTGTACTGATGCCTCACTTTGCACCTATGACCAAATGATGGAAGAAGATAAAACACACCTTGATTGTCAGACATGTTCACTCAGTATGTTGGTGTGAGCCAAAAATGGAATGCGGATAGAGCTAACTCCACCCAGGAGGTGCCCAGAAACATGTGGGCAAAGGGAAATTCTCCCAAAGGAAGAGTTTATTTATGCTAAAGAAATCTAGCATTTTCTTTGATCATGTATGTGAACAACAAACCACACTAATATTGATAGCATTTGTGACATTGGGATGAATAGAAATCATAAATGTTTTCATTATTATTTATGGCTAGTTATTACACATTTAATTCATTAAAAAAGAAGCATTCCTTTTGTAATCCCACGTATTTTATCTTATGCATTTAAAAACACACTTTGAGATGAGTCTGCTGGCTTCACCAGACTGCTACAGAGGTCACAGCACAGAGATGGTTGAGAACCCTGTCCCAAAGACACTCACCCAGTGGTGTCTGTGGACATATACCGGCATAGTCACACTAACACCATCTATCACAGAGAAGAGCTGGTGGAGAGCTATGTCTTCATCATTAGAAGGAATAAGTTAAATGTTGTAGCTTTATTCTATGGGATACTATAGCTACATATACTAAAACACGGGTTTCCCTTGTGGCTCAGCTGGCAGAGAATCCGCCTGCAATGTGGGAGACCTTGGTTCAATCCCTGGGTTGGGAAGATCCCCTGGAGAAGGAAAAGGCCACCCACTCCAATATTCTGGCCTGAAGAATTCTATGAACTCTATAATCCATGGAGTCACAAAGAGTCGGACACAACTGAGCGACTTTCACTTTCAATATCCAGTATTGTCAAAAGAAGGGGAAATCTAACCTTTAAACATTATTAGTGGGGAAGAGAAAGGTAATACAAAGTTTCTGAAAGGAAATTTGGCATATGTTTAAAATTCCATGAAAATTTGCTCTAAAAACCTGCAAATCCTTGGCATAGCATTTTCACATTTAGAAGTGTATCTTAAGGAAATAATGAAAGGAAAGTACATAGATATTTAGTTACAAAGATGCTTACTGTGGAATTTTTTTCTCACAATGGAAATGTGAAAAAAAGATGATTAGATACCGGCAAAGTAAACTGTAATATCTACATATTAAAGAATAGGATGGGGGCTTCCACGGTGGTCCAGTGGTTAAGCGTTCACCTGCCAATGCAGGGGACATGGGTTCAATCCCTGATCTGGGAAGATCTCACGTGTCACGGAACAGCTAAGCCCGTATACCATAACTACTGAAGCCTGTGCACCCTAGAGCCTGTACTCCACAAGACAAGCCAGCGCAGTGAAGAGCCCCTGTTTGTCACAAGTGGAGAAAGCCCTTGTGCAGCAATGACGATCCAGCACAGTGGCAAAAATAATACTAATTAATTAATTTTTAAAATATAGAATAATATCACTGAAGTAGTTTCAGTAAGATAGGAATACACTTTAAAACAGCACAGAAGAAAAACAGGACCTATGTAGTATGAAGCATTTTGTGATTTAACATTTATACAGCAATTTTTCATTTTAAGAGTTTCATATTCATGAAGCGAATTTGTAAAACAAAGGTCAAAGAACATAAAAGTCACCCAAAATTTCAACCAACCAGATATATTCACTGTCTATTTCTTGTTGGATATTATGTTATGGATAAGACTCTAATGCAAACAAATGGAATAAAAACATATTTTTTAGGAACCCAAATATCAAATTGAATTACAAATCTAAATGTTCATCCTGTATGTAAGTAGAATGAATTATACTATACCTATCTGAACTTCCAAAAGAGCTAATAACTCAGAAATGTTAGGGATGCCCACTGGGTAAATTTTCCAAATTCTGATCAGGAAACAAATCTGATTGGAAAGACGTAGGAAAAATGAACAGAAGCCACCTATAGTTAACATTTGTTTTTTGAACTTTTACCTAAACACCACAGGCCTTAGGTATGAAGGATTTTATGATTAACTACTGTGTTTGCACATGTTAAAATTCAAAGCTTGGGTTCTGGAGACCGTCTGCCTAGGGTTAAGTCACTGCTCCACTACTTACAAATTCTGTGTTATTAGGCAGCGTACGGTCTCTGTCTGTCAGTTTCCTCTGAATGGAGAAGATAACAGGCCCCACTTACAGGGTTATAAAATGAAATGAGATGATATATATATGTAAAGCACTTAGAATCGTACCTGGCTCTTAATAAGCACACTATAAATGCTGACGACTGGCTTTGCAGGCATTAGTGAAGCAACAGAAGCACATTTTTAACAGCAATCTGAAGCCCTTCATATCATGTGCATTGAATAAAGGACTCATTAGGAAGCTGCACAAGCTACAGCCTCCCCTTCCTTTTGTCCAGGAAAGCTGTTTAATACCGCCGTAAACACTTACAGCCACCATCAGAACGAGAAAAGCTGAGAAGGATTTCCCTGTGAATAGAGCCGGTGTGTGCAGATGGGACATCTAAAAACCAGTAGATAGTTTCTTAGGGGGTGAACTCTCCCCTCTCCTCCCTAAATTCTTAGAATCAGATTGTGATACTTTCTGTGCTCAAGACCCTGCTATAAAGTTGGCCCATAAAGATACTTAAGGCTTGGCACCCATCTTCTCAGAACTTAAAATCACTTAAGAGGATGATGTCAAAATACCTAAAAAGATAACTAAGTAATCCCAGCACATTAGCTTCCTAACATTGCTGTAACATATTTTCACAAACTCAGTAATTTAAACAATACGAATTTATTCTCTTACAGTCTGGGAGGTCACAAGTCTTCAGTGGCTCTTACTGGCCTACAATCAAGGTGTCCATACGGCTTGCACTCCTCTTAGACACTCCTGTGGGAGTATCCATATCCTTGTCTTTTCCAGCTCCTAGAAGCTATCCACATTCCCTGGCTCATGGCCTCCTTCAAAGCCATCAATGTCAGGCTGAGTCCTCACACTGCATCTTTCTGGTTCCCTCTTCTGCCTCTTCCATTTTTTAAAGGACTGTTTTATGATTATATCTGCATAATCCAGGATAATCTGCCTGCTTTAAGACCACCTGATTTACAACTTTAGTGCCATCTGCAATCTTAATGCTTTTCTACCATGTAACCTAACATCCTCTCAGGTTCTGGGGATGTGGACATCGTTGGGAGGCTATTATCCTGCATTCTGCTCCTAGTAAATGATAATGATCAAGTGAGATAAAGAAATGGCACAAGATAGGATTTCGGTGGGGTTTAAAGTCACTGCAGCTGGGAACAGTCAGTGAAAGCTTAAAGGAAAAGGCAGATCTATTCTGGCCGGTTAAGCATAGTTTTAAAAGTGGAGTGGGAGGAGTCCAAATGAGAAAAGGAATAAGAACAAAGTCTTGAAAATGTAAATGAAATGAAAATGAACCAGACCACAAAGGATGAATACTTTGGCTAAAGGAAGAGTCACAAAAGGGGGAAGCAGAGTGGCTGGGAACCAGCTTGACAGGGGTCGAGAGTTGATTCCCTGTCAAAGCAAACTGACCCCAGTGCGCTTTTTAACATGATAATGTATTCACAGATGACCATCAGGATGTTAGTGCTTTTTCATGTAATAACAGCTGAATGTAATACCATCAGAAAAATCCATAATTACAGTTCCTGGCCAAATTAAAGTAGGCAGCCAAAACTGTCCCCTCAGATGAACTATAAGAAATGATCAAAATTGGATTTTGTAACAACAACAAAAAAAATTGGATTTTGTCCATTTTTAACAGGGCCACTCATAGAAATCAAAACATTTTACTAAGAAAAAATGATGCCTGTTAAGATCTCTCATATTATATCTTTACTCTGCAAAATAATATACAAAAATATTTTTAAATGTGAAAGGGGCTCTTTTTTTCTCCTCATAATGTGGCTGTTTGGTGCTAAAGGTAATGTTACAGGTCAGGTTCTCATATCAGGTGCCGCATCAAGCCTGCTCCTTCATTTTGTTTTCACAAAACAAAAATGACATTTTACAAGGTGCATAGTAGTGAAAGGAATACTGCATATGCTGTAACGTCCAAGTACTTGTGAAATAGACTCTTCCAAAAATCACTGAATATTTTCAATAGTTCACCTCTAGATTGTTAATCTCAGGAAAATGTATTATGTATACTGGTAAAAAAAAAAATTTGTAATTGTACAAATCAGAGTGAAAAAAAAAAAAAGTCAAGAGTGAAAGCCAATTTCCCTACCTCCTACGCTTGAGCCATATCATTCCAGTCCTTACCTCCTACCCTTGAGCCATATTATTCCAGTCCTTGCCGCCCCGTCCCAGACAACTACTGCTTGCAATGTCCTTCTACAGAGTATTTTTACACCCAAATGGTAGTGAGACAAGAGGGAAGAGGGCAGACCACAACTTTCAAAAGAATGGCATAGCCCTCAAGAATACAAAACAAACTCCTTAGAACAGATTAAGTCCAAGATGGTGGACGATTCGACTTCCAGTGGACCTTGAGCCTTATTATACCCTCATTATAATATATTAACACACGCTAAATGACACGCCTCATCCATGGAACGGAGTTAAATATCTTCAAAAGACTTAAGAAAACTGAACACAAAATAACAAACTATGTGTAAAAAAACTGAGAATGGTGTTCAATAGTGAGTGCCCCACAGATCACAGCAGTGGTCTTCAAAGTGGGCTCGGCTTACCTGGTTTGAGGCACCTGCCAATGCTCCATCCACCAATGCCATTCTGCAGACACACCAGGAATCCTCCTGCCTTGAGGTCACCGGCGGCCTCGTGCGCCTCACATGCTCTTCCCCAGATGTCTGCGTGGCTCACTCCCTCGCCACGCGCAAGGCTTGCTCAGATGGCCCTCACACGGATGGGAGCTCCCTGACCATCCGAGAGCTCACTCTGGCCCCTCCTGTCCTCTGCTTCATTTTTCTCCACAACACACCTCACCATCCCACCTCCCTGCCCCCGTTGTTGTTGTTGTTTAGACACTAAGCCATGTCCGCCTCTTTTGTGACCCCGTGGACTGTAGCCCACCAGGCTCCTCTGTCCATGGGATTTCCCAGGCAAGAATACTGGAGTGGGTTGCTCTTCCCTTTCCCAGGGGATCTTCCTGATCCAAGGATCAAACCCAAGTCTCCTGCATTGGCAGGCGGACTCCTTACCACTGAACCACCATAGCTTAGTTGGAAAAGAATCCGCCTGCAATGCAGGAGACTCCAGTTCAATTCCTGGGTCAGGAAGATCCCCTGGAGAAGGGACAGGCTACCCACTCCAGTATTCTTGGGCTTCCCAGGTAGCCCAGCTGGTAAAGAATCCGCCTGTAATGCAGGAGACCTGGGTTCAATCCCTGGGTTGGGAAGATCCCCTGAGAAGGGAAAGGCTACCACTCCAGTATTCTGGAGTATTCAGAGTCAGACATGACTGAGCAACTTTCACTTTCACCATGAAAGCTCTGTATATTACTTATAATTCTTGCTATTACAATACTGTGATGAACATTTTTTTGTCTATTTTCTTGTGCATGTTCTTGTACTTAGAAGCAAAAATATTGAACCATGAGTGAAGCACATCTTTAATTTACTAGATACTGCCAATCAACTCTCCAGGGTGGTACTTATTCATACTCCTACCTGTTGTTTCACATTCTTCACAGCACTCCACATTATCCAACTTCTCAGTTTTCTGCCAATCTGAGTATGAAATGGTATCTTCAGTTTCAATTTACATTCCCTCTATCACTAGTGAATTTGAGCATCTTTTCATGTTTATTGATCATTTTAATTTTCTCTTCTGTGAATTACCTGTTCATATCTTTTGATAATATTTTTATATATTCTTGATACCAATTTTTTGTCACTTAAATGTGCAGCATGTAACTTCTCCAGTCTCAATGGTCTTTTAACTATTTTTTATTTACAGTAAAATTTATTTTAATTGATTTTAACATAATTTCAAAGTAGGTCTTTGCTCTAAGATAAGCAAAAGAACGGATATCTTAAATCTCATTAAGAGATCCTTTTCACACTGTTCCTTGAGTAGGGCATTGAGCTTTGGGGGTTGAGTAGGGCACAGAGCTTTGGATGCCCCAACAGTGACACCCTAACATTCTATCCCTAGAGATTTTACCTAGAGATACAGAAAGAACAGATAACACCAACATACAAGAATCAAATTGTACAAGGGTTTGATAGGATGGAGAAGGCAATGGCACCCCACTCCAGAACTCTTGCCTGGAAAATCCCATGGATGGAGGAGCCTGGTGGGCTGCAGTCCATGGGGTGGCTACGAGTCAGACATGACTGAGTGGCTTCACTTTCACTTTTCACTTTCACACATTGGAGAAGGAAATGGCTACCCACTCCAGTGTTCTTCCCTTGAGAATCCCAGGGATGGGGGAGCCTGGTGGGCTGCCATCTATGGGGTCGCACAGGGTCTGACACAACTGAAGTGACTTAGCAGCAGCAGCAGCATGATAGGAAGGAACTCTTGTGTTACATTCTACCTACCTCCTTAGGGTTGTCATGATAATGACTGATTTTTTTCTCTGCAAAGCTCAGTGCTGTTTTCTTGTCTGTTTTTGTTTTAAGTAAAATGTCAGAGTACATGAAAATGCTATACTTATTTATCTTAATAATAAAAATAGTGGAAGTTTACAAATTCTTCATGAGTACAAGCTGGGCCATGACTATTACTGATGGAGTTTACCCAAGACACTAACTCCAAGTTTGGCGACCATCAGCAAGCTGGCGCAGTGGCTGAATCTCATTCCCATAATGCCAGCCAAGGTTCCAGAAGTAACTAGCAAAAGCGAAATGTTCTGGATCCTGAGACAGCTGATACATACCCAGGCCCACTAGGCCACCGCAGAGGAGCCCGGCAACCAGGGACGGGACACTGCCTGTTTTTGCATATCCAGTGATCCCACCAGGGGCACCCAGCACTGCACAGCCAAAGCCAATCCAATGTAAAGGCACCAGTGGGGTGGAGGCCTGCATTGTTCTCTTTCATTTCATTCGAACAGAATTTTACACTCGGCCTGCACCTCCTTCCCGAACACCTGGGCTGACACCTGTCTTTTAACTTTTTTAAAGTGTTGTTTAAAAAAAATAATAATAATTAATCCAACTTTTACAAATGTTTCTTTGTTTGTGGCTGTACTGGGTCTTGCTGCTGTGCATAGGGTTTCTCTGGTTGTGGCTAGTGGGGGCTCCTTTCTCTTTGCGGTATACAGGCTTCCCACTGCAGGGGCTTCTCTTGTGGCAGAGCACTGGCTCTAGGGCAGGTGGGCTTCAGTAGTTTCAGCTCAACGGCCCTAGAGTGCAGGGTCAGTCGTTGTGGTGCATGTGGCCCCTCAGCATGTGGGATCTTTCCTGGACCGGGGATTGAACTGGCATCCTTTGCATTGCAAGGCAGATTCTTAACCACTGGACCACCAGGGAAGCCCTTAAACTGTTTTTTGATGTACAGAAGTTGCCATTCCATTTCTTTCTTTCTTTTTTTCTTTAAATTTATTTATTTATTTATTTTTCATTTATTTTTATTAGTTGGAGGCTAATTACTTTACAATATTGTAGTGGTTTTTGCCATACATTGACATGAATCAGCTATGGATTTACATGTGTTCCCCATCCCGACCCTCCCTCCCACCATTCCATTTCTTAAAGATAAATTATTACATATTAATGATTTCTTAAAGGTGTTTAGAGTTTTTCTTACATGCATAGAATTAAAAACACATTTTAGGATTCTTTTTTTCCCACAGGCATCTATTTTTCAGCACAATCTATTACTATATTTTAGAATGACAGTGTTCCCATGGCACAGATATGGGGAGATACTTCTCTAAAAAAGAGGAAAGGACAGTGGGCTTTTGAGGAGGGCAGGGACCTGATGGGAAGAGAGTTTAGGAAGGGAGAACACTATTCTCTCATTGTTTTATGTGGGAAAGTTTGCCTCTGCCATCGTGAGTTCACAGTCATTCAAAAAGTCTTGACTGACTTATACAATGGCTAAATTTATCCCTCCCACGAAAATCTTGTTTTTCAAAACATCTGACTAGGCTGACATTATTTCACATATTGCTCTGCCAAGAAGGTTCATAGGTCCTAGGGAACTTCTTTCCTGAAATATATTATTGGGAATTTTATATACCTAACTTCATATTTGAAAGATTTAGTGTAACTGTTAATACTCTAATTATTCTAAAAACTTTAACCTTCTGTAATTGAAGTGATGGGATTCAGTCAGTTATTTTCATTTTAGTTTACCTAAATTCCTGATGATTATCAATTGATCATTAAATGCCTAAACTCCAGTGTGACTGAGGAGACTTTGAGCCCCAAGTTCCTTTCCTCACATTGTCAAGGGAACATTCATCCTTATCAAGTTTGATCCTTTAAAGATAGAAACAGTAAGAGGCTACTTGTAACTCAATTCTGATCCCCTCCTTCTCTCTCCATTACAGTCTCAGGTAGACAACGTTGATAATTCAAATGACGTTTAACTTCCTCAGTGTTTCCTATTCCTTATTCTTTCAACTTCTATTTATCTTAACACATTTCTCAATTCTAGATTAGGAGTTAGTAGTAAGGTTGTCTAGGCATGGTTAGGTGAATAATAAATATAACATAGTAACAAAAACTATGTCATTAAAACATAAACTAACAACTTCAATAGAGACCGCTACTTCTTCAAATATCATTATTATTCACAACGCTTCAATGAAAGGAATTACTGTATAATTGTTAAATAACCAAACTGAGACAATTAGTAAGAGAAATTACGGACATAAGAAAAACAAACTAGACATAATTTTAAAACACTGAACTTAAATGCCAGTGGCTCCATATGTATGTAAAGGAAAAATAATTTTGTGGTAAATTAACTAATGAACAAACAAGACAATGGTTTGGTTTGTTTCACTGCAAAATACTTGTTTTGATATTTTATCACAGTCTTGTAAACCTCTCTCTTTTATGTAATAAAATGGCATCAGTCATTTTCCTCTGCTGATGGATTTAGCTACTGAGATTTATTATAGATCATAGAAAGATTCAAACTGTAAAGTTAATTTTAATACTACAGCATTTCCTACTCCAGGAACCTGTCTAGATTTTTAAAATTTTTCTTCATCATGTCCTAAGGATGACTGTTCTTTTTTTTTTCATCCTATCTTACAACTTGCTGTCAGCCTCTTGGCCAGTCTAGACTGGAAGAATAGTAAGGGCATTCCTATAACCCAGACAGGTTAGGTGATAACTGGGAGGGATGGTGAAGCTCCTGTGAAGAATATAATATAAGAATATAAGAATATAATGGAAATTCTTAGATGTGAGAATTCTCTAAATAGCATCACCTTATCTCCCACTGAAAACGAAAATTTTAATAATCTTAGGGACCCGACGGGGACTTCCCTGGTGGCTTAGACAATAAAGAATCTGCCTGCTATGCAGGAGATCCAGGTTCAATCCCTGGGGTGGGAAGATGCCTTGAGAAAAGAAAGGCTACCCACTCCAGTATTCTTGGCTGGGGAATTCCATGGACAGAGGAGCCTGGAAAATTCCAAGGACAGAGGAACCTGGGGCGCAGGGGTGGGGGTGGGGGCGGGTACAGTCCATGGGGTTGCAAAGAGTGGGACATGACTGAGTGACTAACACTTCCACTTTCACTTTTAGGAGTCAGATGAATTACCATTGGGCTCAAAAACATTGTTTCTTTTTTCAGACCCTACTAAATGAGTCAATCTTGCAAAATTGGAAAACAAAACTAGAAGTATTTACTATGAAAATACAGATTCCTTTCCTTTCTGTGTAGCATCCTCTTCTAGTAACAAATAGAAACAATGACATTTGTTGATCATAAGAGACTACTACCAGCAGCTCTATGCCAATAAAATGGACAACTTGGATGAAATGGACAAATTCTTAGAAAAGTATAACTTTCCAAAACTGAACCAGGAAGTAATAGAAGATCTTAACAGACCCATCACAAGCAAGGAAATCGAAACTGTAATCAAAAATCTTCCAGCAAACAAAAGCCCAGGACCAGATGGCTTCACAGCTGAATTCTACCAAAAATTTAGAGAAGAGCTAACACCTATCTTACTCAAACTCTTCCAGAAAATTGCAGAAGAAGGTAAACTTCCAAACTCATTCTATGAAGCCACCATCACCCTAATTCCAAAACCAGACAAAGATGCCACAAAAAAAGAAAACTACAGGCCAATATCACTGATGAACATAGATGCAAAAATCCTTAACAAAATTCTAGCTAACAGAATCCAACAACATATTTAAAAAATCATACACCATGACCAAGTGGGCTTTATCCCAGGAATGCAAGGATTCTTTAATATCTGCAAATCAATCAATGTAATATGCCACATTAACAAATTGAAAGATAAAAACCATATGATTATCTCAATAGATGCAGAGAAAGCCTTTGACAAAATTCAACACTCATTTATGATTAAAACTCTCCAGAAAGCAGGAATAGAAGGAACATACCTCAACATAATAAAAGCTATATATGACAAACCCACAGCAAGCATCACCCTCAATGGTGAAAAATTGAAAGCATTTCCCCTGAAATCAGGAACAAGACAAGGGTGCCCACTCTCACCACTACTATTCAACATAGTGTTGGAAGTTTTGGCCACAGCAATCAGAGCAGAAAAAGAAGTAAAAGGAATCCAGATAGGAAAAGAAGAAGTGAAACTCTCACTGTTTGCAGATGACATGATCCTCTACGTAGAAAACCCTAAAGACTCTACCAGAAAATTACTAGAGCTAATCAATGAATATAGTAAAGTTGCAGGATATAAAATTAACACACAGAAATCCCTTGCATTCCTATATACTAACAATGAAAAAACAGAAAGAGAAATTAAGGAAACAATACCATTCACCATTGCAACAAAAAGAATAAAATACTTAGGAGTATATCTACCTAAAGAAACAAAAGACCTATACATAGAAAACTATAAAACACTGATGAGAGAAATCAAAGAGGACACAAACAGGTGGAGAAACATACCGTGTTCATGGATTGGAAGAATCAATATTGTCAAAATGGCTATTCTACCCAAAGCAATCTATAGATTCAATGCAATCCCTATCAAGCTACCAATGGTATTTTTCACAGAACTAGACCAAAGAATTTCACAATTTGTATGGAAATACAAAAAACCTCGAATAGCCAAAGTAATCTTGAGAAAGACGAATGGAACTGGAGGAATCAACCTGCCTGACTTCAGACTCTACTACAAAGCCACAGTCATCAAGACAGTATGGTACTGGCACAAAGACAGAAATATAGATCAATGGAACAGAATAGAAAGCCCAGAGATAAATCCACAAACCTATGGACACCTTATCTTTGACAAAGGAGGCAAGGATATACAATGGACAAAAGACAACCTCTTTAACAAGTGGTGCTGGGAAAACTGGTCAACCACTTGTAAAAGAATGAAACTAGAACACTTTCTAACACCATACACAAAAATAAACTCAAAATGGATTAAAGATCTAAATGTAAGACCAAAAACTATAAAACTCCTAGAGGAGAACATAGGCAAAACACTCTCCGACATAAATCACAGCAAGATCCTCCATGACCCACCTCCCAGAACATTGGAAATAAAAGCAAAAATAAACAAATGGGACCTAATGAAACTTAAAAGCTTTTGCACAACAAAGGAAACTATAAGCAAGGTGAAAAGACAGCCCTCAGATTG
Source organism: Dama dama (assembly GCF_033118175.1). Taxonomy (NCBI): domain Eukaryota; kingdom Metazoa; phylum Chordata; class Mammalia; order Artiodactyla; family Cervidae; genus Dama; species Dama dama. The sequence continues at coordinate 31,372,304 of NC_083706.1, forward strand.
GGAGAAAATAATAGCAAATGAAGCAACAGACAAAGGATTAATCTCAAAAATATACAAGCAACTCCTGAAGCTCAATTCCAGAAAAATAAATGACCCAATCAAAAAATGGGCCAAAGAACTAAACAGACATTTCTCCAAAGAAGGCATACAGATGGCTAACAAACACATGCAAAGATGCTCAACATCACTCATTATCAGAGAAATGCAAATCAAAACCACAATGAGGTACCATTACACGCCAGTCAGGATGGCTGCTATCCAAAAGTCTACAAGCAATAAATGCTGGAGAGGGTGTGAAGAAAAGGGAACCCTCTTACCCTGTTGGTGGGCATGCAAACTAGCACAGCCATTATGGAAAACAGTGTGGAGATTTCTTAAAAAACTGGAAATAGAACTGCCATATGACCCAGCAATACCACTTCTGGGCATACACACTAAGGAAACCAGATCTGAAAGAGATACGTGTACCCCAATGTTCATCGCAGCACTGTTTATAATAGCCAGGACATGGAAGCAACCTAGATGCCCATCAGCAGATGAATGGATAAGGAAGCTGTGGTACATATACACCATGGAATATTACTCAGCCATTAAAAAGAATTCATTTGAATCAGTTCTAATGAGATGGATGAAACTGGAGCCCATTATACAGAGTGAAGTAAGCCAGAAAGATAAAGAACATTACAGCATACTAACACATATATATGGAATTTAGAAAGATGGTAATGATAACCCTATATGCAAAACAGAAAAAGAGACACAGAAGTACAGAACAGACTTTTGAACTCTGTGGGAGAAGGCGAGGGTGGGATGTTTTGAAAGAACAGCATGTATATTATCTATAGTGAAACAGATCACCAGCCCAGGTGGGATGCATGAGACAAGTGCTCGGGCCTGGTGCACAGGGAAGACCCAGAGGAATCGGGTGGAGAGGGAGGTGGGAGGGGGGATCGGGATGGGGAATACATGTAACTCCATGGCTGATTCATGTCAATGTATGACAAAACCCACTGAAATGTTGTGAAGTAATTAGCCTCCAACTAATTTAAAAAAAAGAAAAAAAGAAAAAAAAAAAAGAAACAATGACATTTGTTAATATCATTAAGGCTACACAATACATTTATAAGTGACATCAAAATTTAGAAGAATGGGAAAGGGGAGAAAGGGGAGACAGTCAAGGTTTGACAAGAAACTGTATGAATCTGGGAGATAATGGAGAACAGGGGAGCCTGGCTTGCTGCAGTGATGGGGTCATGAAGAGTCGGACATGCCTCAGAGAGTGAACAACGATAACATAAATCAATCAATAAATAAAACATTGGAGAAGTATGCAGAATAAAAGGAGAACAAAATTTTTGGTAGCTCTGACTGATAAGTAAGGTCACAAATTCAAGATACTGTGACTATAAAGTTTTTCTTTTTGATCTGGAAATCACAACTATTATCTAAGTGTTTTAAAAAGCTGTGCTATGTAATGCTTTAACAGCATTACAGCTTAAAGGAACTATCAGGTGATCTTCCCTTTTTAGAGTTGGTAAAATAAATCCCCAGCCATTGTGCTTGTTATTTGAGGAAAAGGGCAAGATCCTGATACCTTCTTTCGGTCTAGTGTAGATTTCTCTCCTTCCTGGTCTGATGCTCACACTATTAGAGTCACACCTTTTGTTTACATAATGCACACAGGTCACTGGCCCAGAGGATGCAATTGCACCCAGGGATGGTGAAAACCCTTTCCCTCCTTAGCATGGATTCTCTTGTCACATCCCCTCCTTCTTTCAGGCAGTAACTTAGACTCTAGGTATTGGCAAACAAACAAGATATAGTCTTTTTCCTTTAGGAGCTCAGTGTCTAGCAGAAAATAATACACAAATATAATGCAACATGATACATCTTCTACTATAGTTGACAGAGGTTGAAAAGAAAAATAGTCAAATATAATAAATAATAAAGATTGAAAAGAATAATAATCAGCATTACTTAGAGTATGGGGAAACAGAGCACTGAAACATGATTGCTAGAAGTTCAAATTAATAAGTATTCTGGATGGCATTTTAGTATTATGTATCAAAAGCATTTTTAAAAACTAAGAAAAAGTGAATACCATTTACCTTAGCAGCTCCATAGCTCAGGACTTAACCTAAGGAAATCCTCAGACAAATTTGCAAGGATGTTTGTACAAATATCCAGAGAGTAGCATTTGTTGTAATAGTGAAAATACTACAGTTTCCAGTAAGAGGTGGTGATTAGTTAAATGAATTTTGCTACATCCATACAACAGAATATTATTATCACCATTAAGAATGCTATAGATTTATACACACACACACACACATAGAGAGAGAGAGAGAGAGTAGAAATTATGCATTTGATTTATTTTTGAGTGAAAAGTAGGTTATAAAGCATAATAGATACGATGAAGATGGCATATAACTTCTTCCTCTCCAAAACCTATAACCCCCGTCTAATCATGAGAAAAACATCAGATAAATTCCAATAGTGAGGCATCCTGTAATACACTGACCTACTTCACAGCTGTCAAGGTCATCAAAATAAGGGAAGTCCAAGAAACGGTCAAAACCAAGAGATCCCTAAGTAGTGTGTTAGTCACTCAGTCGTGTCTGACTCTTTGCAGCCCCACGGACTGAAGCCCACCAAACTCTTCAGTCCATGGGATTCTCCAGGCAAGAATACTGGAGTGGGTTGCCACGCCCTCCTCCAGGGCATCTTCCTGACCCGGGGATCGAATCTTCATCTCTTAGGTCTCCTGCTTTGTCAGGCAGGTTTTTACCACTAACGCCCCCTGGGAAACCTGTGTATTTTACATATGTACACACATATATATGTTATATATATAAATTGTCTTTCTTATAGTAGCTCATCTTTCATGCCCTGTTAGTTGCTTCTTTTCCCCCCATGCCTACCCCAGGCTCCCAAAGCATCCCATTCCTCTCTCTCTTACTTCATTGTATTTATAGTGTAGCATTTTAACCACTTGCTTACAATCCTGCAATCTCCAGTTTGACAGGAGCTCCTGTAGATTCTGTCCCCTACTTTACACTGTATTCCAGAGAGGTAGAAAATCCTTAATAAATATTTAGTGAGTGAACAACTATATTTCTACATGACAAAGAAGGAAGAAATCTCGAGAGGCAGCAATCCATGGCGGATATGTTTCTATAAGAACAAAAAGGAGAAACTAAGAACTGAATGATTAGTAGGATGAAAGGAAAGACAGACCTAAAGCTCAGGCAGATGCAGTTGTAGGGGCCTCTCCAGAAAGATCACGTGACTGTTTTGACCGGAATAACCTGGGGAGCTATCACATCAATCTTAATATACGACTGTGTCTACAACATACAAGTTCTACACATGTCAATATGGAACAGAATCTAAGATATACTGTGAAGTAAAAAGAGAAAGTGACAGAACAGTGTGCATATCATAAGTGTGTGTATGAATACATGTGTGTACACACATATATATACATTCATATACTGCACACGTGTGTGATGAGACCAATAACTAGGCTGTGTAGAAGAGAGAGCTCCTTTTCATCATAAACTTTTATTACCTTTTAATATCACATATGTGTTATTAATCTATTCAAAATTTTAGAGGGATCTACAAAGTGAAATTTTGGATTATATTTCTAAGTGAACTTTTAAAAAAGGAAACCATATGCAGCAAAGGAAAAAACATCTGGAATAGGATATACTAAAATGTTAATGGCATACCCATTGTCTGTGCTAATTTTTAATTTTCTCCTTCTCTAGTCTTTTCTGTCTCAGTCTCCTAGTTTTGCCAGTTTCTTTTTTCCCAAGGCTCACTCCTTACAAGTGTTCCCTCTCTGGATTCTCTTGGTGATCTCATCAGGTTTCATGGCTGTAGGTACCATGTATGTAATGAACAAATATATACATCCAGGCTAGATCAGAGCTCCAGACTTAAATATACAACTGTTTCCTCAACACTGCCACCTGAATGCCTAAAACATCAACTCAAGTGTAACATATCTCCAAATGAACTTCCTGCCCTCCCTGGCCTCCAACACACAAGTCATGCCATCTTCGTCTACGTCAAATCCTTCCTTGCAGTTGCTCAGGCCAAAAACTAGACTCATCTTCCCACGTCCCATATCCAATCTCTCAGTAAACCTTGTTACTTTCATCTCCAGAATGGATCTAGGTTTTGACCACTTCTCACCTCCTTCCAGCTGCCCGCCTGGTCCAGGCACTGTCTCCTCTCATGTGGATCACCTGGATGGTCTCCAGATTGGTCTCCCTGCTCCTCCCCTCCACTCCCACAGTCTCCCCCGAGGTGGTGATCTATCCACATGAAGGCCAGATCATGTCACTCCTCTGCTCAAAACTCCCCAGGTGCTTCCATCTCTCAAAGAGAAGAAGTCCAAACCATAGAAACAGATCACTGGGTCCCACATGACCTGTCACTCCTTCCGACGCTCCCATCCACAAAGCCTTATCTCTCTCATGTCACCACTTGCCCTTTCCTGTGCTCACCCCTCTCAAACCAGCTCAACCCCCTTACCCATCTTCTTTACACACCTAGCCTGCTCCTACCTTGGGCCACGGCACTGTTCCTTCCTCTGCTCTTATCCCAGGTGTTCTCATGACTCACCCTTTCCCATTCTTCAAGTCTTTGCTCAAAACTCACTCGCTCAATTGGGCCTTCCCTTCTGTGCCTCCCTATCCAAAATTGCAACTGCCCACCATGACCCTATGCCCCTTTCCCCAGGCTATTTTCCCCCATAATACTCTCCTTTCTATTCTATAGAAGTGATTTGGTTATTAGGGTTATTTTTACAATCTGTCATGTCTACATTTGAGTACAAGCTCCATGAGAATGGGGACTTCTGTCTGTATTGTTCACTGAGCCTAGAAAAATATTTGACATATAGTAGATGCTCAGTAAATACAAGTTGAATGCACAAGCTTGGATTACTCCCATAATAAGAAATGATTTAAAAGTTACTATAATGAATGAAGGCTACAACTGTCTACTTATTCATAATTTGAAAGTTTCGGTGGGTGTTACAAACATTGTATTTTGCTTTGAACTTTCCATTCTTGTTGTCTTAGGAAAAAATATTTTATTTTTAAAGAAATGCTTTAAAATATTTTTTTTTCTTATTTCTCAGGGCTAAAGTAGAAAAAGGTTTTATTTTATTTTCACCATTGCGGGGAAAGTAATCCGTTTTGTTTCAGTGATTGCATTTTCTACTGCAGGCAGCACTGCAGAGGAAAGAGAAACAGCAATCAGGGCTAAACAAGAGGGTTTTACCCTGTCTCCACCACACACTCACTTGCTTTCAAACAAGGACCTTAACCTCTCCTGAACCTCCTTTTCCACATCTGTAAAGTGAAAATGATACTTACGTCACAGAGTTGTGAAGATTAAATGGGGTCATAGCTAATATTTGCTGGGTACTTACATCACAGAGTGGGTAATAGCATGCCTGTTTTCCCAGCTTAGGAAACAGAGGCCAAAGGTTATCCAACTAGTCAGGTAGCAAGGGCAGAGGCCCTGAATGGTAAGTCTGGGATTCTTTCCCCTCCGCTCTCCTATGTCTTATCTCTTTGGGAGAGGATAAATGTTGGAAAGAGCATCTGAAGATGACTAAGTGGGGACTGGAGTTTGACCCTTCCCTTAGCACCCGAAAGACTGTTGCCTTGAGCAATGTCCCTTGGGAAGTGCACCATGGACATGACTGGGTCATGCATGAACCACCTCAGGCTATCACAAATCTGGACGAGTTACATAGAATTAGCAATAATCCAGGGCAACATCTCTCCCACTTCTTTTTTTTTTTTTTTTCAGGTAGATAATTACGCAAAGTCAAATTCTTCTACTTTTGATTTTTCTTTTCGGGTCTCAGCTCAGTTATTTCCACTCCAGAAATTTCTTCCTCACACATGTGCTCCTTAATCTTCTTTCACCTTTTATTAATTCTTATCCAGTTACCTCAGGTAAATCTTTCTTCTCCTTACTGACATTCTTTATTGCACCTGTAAACCCCAAAACAGCTATGTTCAGGCTGGTAAGCATAAAGAGAGTATTCAAAATACAGCTAAGTTAAGGAGAAGACCAGCCCTTCACTTTGAACTGTTCCAGGCTCAGTGAAAAATATGGCGTACTACCCCAGATGGAGATCAGATACCTCTCCAGCACCTTCTCTTACGGTCCACTGGCCTCTGCATTCACATCAACATGGCTGTGGTGAACAGGGCTTAATGCAGCTGCGGGTGGGCCCAAGTCCCAGTTCCAGCCGGCAGCTGTGAGGCTTCGGGCACTTCCTTAACTCTCACCCCGCTTTCCTCATCTGTAGCTTGTGTGCTAAGTCTCTTCAGTCATGTCCGACTCTTTGCGACCCTATGGACTCTGGCCCACCAGGCTCCTCTGTCCAAGGAATTCTCAAGGCAAGAGTACTGGAGTGGGTTGCCATTTCCTTCTCCAGGATCTGTAATGTGGGATCATAACAAAATCTACCTCCTAGGATTACTATGAGGATTAAATGGATTAATTCATTTCAATCACTCAGAATGGCTTCAGGGACAGAGCAAGGCCAAAACAAACACGTCAATGGAATTTCCTCAAATATGAATATTCAATATGAAATTTTTTCTATATTTCTTACTCTTCAAAATACTATTACGGAAATGAAAGTGTGAAAGTGTTAGTTGCTCAGCCGTGTCCGAGTGTTTGCAACCCCATGAACTGTAGCCCACCAGGCTACTCTGTCCATGGAATTCTCCAGGCAAGAATACTAAAGTGGGTGATCATTCCCTTCTCCAAGGGATTTTCCCAACCCAGGGATCAAACCCAGGTCTCCTGCACTACAGGCAGATTCTTCATCATCTGAACCACCAGGGAAGCCCCAACTATTATCATAACCACTCTTAAAAAAAAAAAAAAAAACACTTTTAAACTACAAATACAGTGGTTAAGTCACATAATTTTTTTTTTCAGTCACATAATTAAATACACTTTTACTAGGTAAACTGAAGATCTACCACTCATAGTATTGTTTCTATGGAAAGCTTAAATTCAGAAATTTTTATAAATGACATTTTAAAGCACATTTTATCTAGAAGATAGGGAATGCTCATATTGAAAATGCAAATATACATAAAACTATAACATATGATTGAATTTACCAGAAAAGTCTTTACTTTTTTGAAACAGGATTTATTTCATAAGCAATTTACCTATTTCTGTTGCCAGAGTTGCTGTAAATCTGGTACCTCTGAAAAGTATTAGAGGTGACAGGATCTAGAATCTCACTTATTCACGGTTTGGCTTTTGCAAACAGAATCACATGTGCTATTAAAAAAAAAAAAAACTGTTTGTATAAAATCACCACTTCAGTTTCTACCATCTGTACTTGCTTGAGGGGTCAGTTTCCTGCAGATAAGTCACCCAGCTGAGGAACTCAGATCTGCATGGGGAGAGTACAAAGAGTGGTGAAGTTAAAGTGAGGAAGCCCGCCCGACCAAGCTACTTCCTTTTTATCCCTCCAAATAAGGAAACTCGGCAGCACCCTGCAGACGGGGGAGTTCTGTTTATTTTGGAAAGAACGACGACAACAAAATATCTGTTGGTAAGATTGTCAGATTTAGTAAAGCAAAATATAGGATGACCAGTTAGATATGATTTTCAGATAAAGAAATACCCTTTCAGTCCCCAATATTGTGTGGGATATACTTATATGAATAAAGTATTCTTTATCTAAAATTCAAGTTTAACTGACCATCCTGTATTTAATCTGGTCACCTTATTTGTTGGACGATGAATTATTTCCAGACATATAACTGGCCCCTCCAACACATTTCCATACTTTAAAGAAATACATGTGTTTTGTATGCAAAGTATACCAATTTGAATGTCTTCAAGGTTTTGGAAACTGCTTGAATTAGAGAACTACCAGTAATCCTCATTTGCGCTGAAACTGGAGAAGAAATCTATACTCTCATATAAGTATATTTTAATTCTAATTTTGGCTCAGTACAATTACAGAAATAAGTTTCAGAACTGTTTAATTCGTTTTTTTCCCTCAAAAGTTAAATGCAATTCTCAATTTTAAATGAGATAATACCGCCACCTGGAGGACAGAGATGTGTTATGTCTAAGAATCAGTGTCATTTCTAATTCTTTAGTCACTGAAGTTATGGTGACACCTGATTAGTAATACCATTCTGCTACTTGCCACTATGTAAGTCTGGTTTTCTCCTCATTTGTTCATTCTTTATTGAACACTTTCTAGGTTTCTACTGTATGACAGACACTATGCTAGACTTTGGGAATACAAAGTTGTAGAAGACCTAGCTTCTTCCTTCAGGCAGCTAACAAACGAGTGGGAGAGAGCAGGGGATTACCAGATGTCATCCCAGGTATTCTTGCCCTTTAAGGTTAAAATGAAATTAATATAAACCTCCAATCTTCAGATGGTGGAAAATTCGTGTCTTTCTAAGATTGCAGGGGAAACTGTGGCTTGCAGTTTTCTTGTTCATCTTGGACTCATAGCTCCTGCTTCATCTGGCATAGTTCAGTTTACGGACTGCTTTACTGTTCTATACATGCTGCCCCTGTTCTCCATCAAGCCTCCTGAAGATGTAGAATACAATGCTTTCCGCTTGGTTTTCATAATGATTAATTTACCCAAAGCTTTGAGCTTGTCGGGGATTCATTTTGATGTTTTTTTTAAAAGATTGATTTATTTTTGGCTATGCTGGGTCTTCATTACTGCATGTGGGCTTTATCTAGTCGCAGTGAGCAGGGGTTACTCTTTGTTGTGGTGCACAAGCTTCTCACTGCATTTCAGGGCAGACTCTTAACCACTAGACCACTAGGGAAGCCCTATTTTGACATCTAGAAGCATGGGGGAATGTGTGTGTGTGTGTAATTAGAGCCACACCAGCAATGATAAATTGAATAACTTCCTTGCTCTTTTTAAGGTCCTTCTTCCCATCATTTTGACTCTTCTTCCCATCTTTTTTTTTTTTTTTTTGCTGTCCATTTGCAACACTTCTCCACACCCATCCTCTACCACAATGAAAAACTTTCTCCAATTTATTATACAGAATGATTCAACTTTCTCAAATTCATATTCCCAAACTCAGTGTCGCGTCCACCTGTGCATATACAACACTTATTATTGTATTGTAACACACATGGGCCATCTACCTAGAGTCTCATCCTTTATTTTTTGCCCCTATATAAATGTTTATTTCCCCCAATAACAGGAATTACAGCAACTCCTTAAAAGATAGAATGATAACAGTTTAGGCTTTATGTAACATTTTAAAATTTCCTTATTGCTTTACTACCTTCCCCCCTGCCCCACCCCACCGCTTCCTCCTTTTCCTTCATCCACCCCTGCAGGTATTTCTTAGCAATCTTGTGGTTTGTTGTTGTTGTTCAGTTGCTGAGTTGTGACTGACTCTTTGTGACCCCATGGACTGTAGCACTCCACGCCCCTGTCCTCCACTATCTCCTGGAGTTTGCTCAAATTTATGTTCACTGAGTTGGTGATGCTATCTAACCATCTCATCTCCTGCTGCCCTCTTCTCCTTTTGCCTTCAACCTTTCCCAGCATCAGAGTCTTTTCCAATGAGTCGGCTCTTTGCAGGTGGCCAAAAGTACTGGAGCTTCAGCATCAGTCCTTCCAGAGAATATTCAGGGTTGATTTCTTTTAGGACTGACTGGTTTGATCTTCTTGCAGTCCAAGAGTTTCAATCTTCTCCAGCTGCTGCTGCTAAGTCGCTTCAGTCGTGTCCAACTCTGTGCAACCCCATAGACGGCAGCCCACCAGACTCCCCCGTCCCTGGGATTCTCCAGGCAAGAACACTGGAGTGGGTCGCCATTTCCTTCTCCAACGCATGAAAGTGAAAAGGGAAAGTGAAGTCACTCAGTCGTGTCCCGACTCTTCACAACCCCATGGACTGCAGCCTACCAGGCTCCTCTGCCCATGGGATTTTCCAGGCAAGAGTACTGGAGTGGGTTGCCATTGCCTTCTGCGATCTTCTCCAGCACCACAATTCAAAAGCATCTATTCTTTGGCTCAGCTTTCTTTATGATCCAACTCTCACATCTGTACATGACTACTGGAAAAGCCATAGCTTTGACAACACGAACCTTTGTCGGCAAAGTGATGTCTCTGCTTTTTAATACCCTATGATTTTGGAGCCTAAGAAAATAAAATCTGTCACTGCTTCCACTTTCTCTAACCCGAACCCTAATCGTGTTTTATGATAATACTACTAAGCCTCAACTAAAATTCAGCAACAAGAGAGAAAATTGATAGAATGATTGTAATACAGATAGCTAATTAGCTGGTACATTGTATCCTTTGCTTTCTGGTTGAGTCTATAATACAGTGCTTCTTCTAAAGCCCGAGTGCTCCTATGACAAAACTTGGAGAAAGGATACTAGAAGGATGCATTGTTCTCATATCTTGCAAATGACCACTCACTAATCCTGTTAACTGCTCCTGCCCTTAAAAAGGACGTGTGAATATGAAACTGGATTAAAACCTTAGTTTTGTAGAATCACAGGAAGAAACTATCCCAAATATTAGGTTTTTAAAATAATCACTCAGGCAGGCAACAACTTCCCAAAGTGTCAGAATTAGTTCCTTCATTAGATCCCTTGGTATGAAGACTTCGGTACCCAAATACAAAGTGCCCAGTTGGAAAATGAGAAATTGGGCATTAGTGATGCCATCTGACTGGTATTATGACTGGGTCTAGATCTATGGACTTTGGGGTTTAAAGAAGGATTATTTGAATGACTTTACTTTCAGAAATAAAATCAGTGAGCTTCACTTGTTTGTAACGCATACATTTGAGTACCTACCTTATGTCATGTTCTATGTAATGCACAAGACAAAGTGTTTCAGATACAAAAATAAACTAAAAAATAATATCTGTCCTCAAGGAACTTAAAGCCTACTGAGGGAGACAGATTAAGCAAAGGCCATATATGTGAGGACTTTGTAAATGCCTAAGTCTGTAACTTTTCATGTCTGTTGTTTACCCTCTTGTTTGTTTTACAAAAGTAGCTAGCAGTAAAATACTTAGAATTTAAAGGATCTCTCTGTTTACTTTGGGAACCTGCACTAATGCTTAAGATGTACATCTTAGAGTAGACTGAAGTCCAGAACACTCCCCTTGACTGGCATTCTTTCAGTTCCATGAATATGGCAAGCTCATTTCTGCTTTAAGCCTTTTTTACTAGCTGTTTCCTGAGCCAGGCATGCAAAGAAGCATTAAGACTGATCTGTCTTGGCCTGGGCATTCTGGCATGGGAGGAAAAGGAGACGGAGGAACCCTTAGAAAAATCACAGATAGGTTTCTAAGTTTAAAAATCTCTTTCCTAAAAGAACCACAAGGGACAATAAAGCGGTGACTATTTTCTAGGTAGAGCAGCCATTTGATTTGGGTTGAGATACCTTTTCCTTTGGAATGTAATCTCAAGGGGAAAAACAATGCCTGCCTGCAGTGCAGCTCAACAAACAAAGATGCACAACAGTGGCTTCCAAACTCACTCATTGCCCAGGACCTTACAGAAAAATATTCCTGAGCCAACAAAATGTGGGAAAAATTATGACACATGATGCTGTTGGAAATTTAAACACTGACTGCATATTTGATAATATTAAGTAATTATTGCTGTTTTATAATAATGGTGATATTGTGATAAAGTTTTTGAAAGATCCATACTGAAATATTAGAGATTCAGTCATGTCTGGGATTTGCTTCAGTGTATTACTGGGGAGAAGAAAATGTCATGGGAGGAATATAAATAAAACAAGATTGGCCATGAATCAACAGCTAGATGTTGGATGCATGGGGATTCATTATACTATTCTGTCTTCTTTAGTACATGTTCAAAATTTTCATAAGAAAAAGTAATTTTGAAAATATGCTATAGAGTACATTAGTGGGGGGTGAGGGGATTGGTCTCGTTGATCACAGCTCCTTATCTGGAAATATCTACTCTCTTTAGGAAGAAAGTATCTGATTAGAGTAATTTATGCAATGTGCGAATTTAACAATCCAAAGCAGGGATTTCTGAAGTATAAAGGAAAATCTAGTACGTCTCAAAGAACAAGATTTCCTTCAAGCCTCTATGTTTCAAATAAAAGAAACCACACTCAAAATTGTACTTCTAGGGAGGGGGGATCGGGATGGGGAACACATGTAAATCCATGGCTGATTCATGTCAATGTATGGCAAAAACCACTACAATATTGTAAAGTAATTAGCCTCCAACTAATAAAAATAAATGAAAAAAAAAAAAAAAACTGTACTTCTATGACTCTGTCTCACGTCACTCTGTACCTAAGTCAGTACGATCCAGACACCCTGACCACTGGCCTCCTCAAACGCACTAAGCTCATTTGTACCTAAAGACCTGTGGTTTTAGTGTATGCTTTGTCAAAGAATGCTCATCCCACTGGCTGGCTCCTGTCCTTCATTCATATCTCAATCTCCCCCACCAAAGTTGCCTTTTCAGGAGGGCTTCCCCAGTACTCCACCTTTAGTACCCCAACCCTTACAAAAACTATGACCTTAAGCTGTTATTTCAGAGCACTTATCACTAAATGGAACTATCTTATTTGCCTAATTTATTGTCTGTCTCCTTTATCAAGGATATGAGATTTCTGACTGTAGGGCTCTTGTCCATCCTGTTCATGGATATCCCCTGATTTCTTACAAGTGTCTGGCCAAAATAGATATTAAATACAGAACTTTGAACATGGAACTATGTAATTTGAAAGAATACCTTCTTGTGCCCTTATGTTATATCTGGGGTTGCAAACGCAAATGCCACAGGGCTTAGATGGGTACTAAATGCATGGGTCTTAGAGAAAAACAGAGATCACCTGAACTTATCTAAGAGTCAGCTGCTCTTGAGCTTAAACTACTGTTGCCAGCCTACAGTAGAGATCTAGTGTGGTCAGATCTTCCCATTTATTATTGGGATGATAAATAAATGGGTTGAAATAGCTCAAAATTAAACCTGTTTATAAGCTCTGCTCATACAGATAAGACAATTCAGAGATGAGCTGAGATACTGAGAACAGATATTGAGAAGATCACACTCTACAGCATTGCTTGTAACAGCAAAAAATGGGAAAACAAAAACACCCACCATTATGGGAATTCTCAAAGAATTTGGAGTAAGCCTATTTGATAGAATATGGTATGATTAAGACAAATGAAGTCTAGCCTTCTGTATTCATGTAAAAAGATCTCAAAAAACACACAATTGGGTGGCAAGTCAAGTTGTAGATCAATATACAAAATATAATAGTATTCATGTAAAACTAGAAACCAGGATAACTGCGTTCATCTTTGCTTTGTGTATCTGGCATGGATATGATGCCAGATACAGTTTCCTCACTAGCAATGAGGGAGAAGTAAGTGCTACTCTCTCGTCTCTTCAGTCTAACAGTTTATGAATCTAAAACCTCCCCATCTCCATCCCCCACACGGAGAAGGCTATCCAGACTAGGGAATGAAACAAGGATTTGCCCCTCACTTAGGAGAGTTCTGTCTCTCTCAGTTCTCAATTCCTTCTCCAGAGGCAGTATGTGTAGAGAGGAACAGCCTTGGTGAAAGAGAGACGTGGATTTACCAGCCTTTTTCAGTGTCATATTCTTCATTTCGAAACGCAGATTCTAACACCTACCTTATAGACTTTAGTGAGGTTTACAGTTAACGTGTCAAATGACTAAAAGTAATAGTAGCAGTAACAGAATTCCATTTAAGGGCTCAGCATCAGGGTCGCTAAACAGAATCACGGTTTTTCACGCTGCCTTCCAACCAAAACTGATTTACTCTAAGTCGGACACGACTGAGCGACTGAACTAAATTGAACTGAACTGATCCGGACTGATCCTGGTGATGTTTCAGAAACAATCCAGAACAGTTGCTATGGCGACACTCTGGTTCCGCCTCCAAGCTTGTTCGAACAGCTTGCTGGGAATTGTAGTGCGTGGGAGATTACACTCACTGAGGGGGAGGGGCAGCTTCCGGAAAAGGTATATTTCCGGTTCTTGCCTTCACACCTACCCTCCTTATCCTCCCCGCTTCTGGGCCATTGAGCCCCAAATAAAAGCCCGTCTATGTGTCTTCCTTTCCGTGCTCGTCGAACTTACAGTTGAAGGCAGGATAAGGGAAGCAATGTGATGCCGGCGCCGTAGACGGGAGCGCACAGGTGGTTCAGGAAGAGGCGGGGCGCCCGCCTCGGGCACGGAGGCGCTGCCTCCTACGTCACTTCCGTAAACAAAGAGCGCTGTGGAGGCGCGAGGTCCGGGGTGTGACCCCGGCTCGAGCTGCAGCGGTAGCATCGGCGGCTGCGGCGGTGGCTTCAGAGGCCCCGGGGTCTTTGCAGGGTGGAGAGAACCGCGATCCCCTTTCTCCTCAGGTATGACGTGGAAACAAAGGCACCTCCGCAGTGTCCCTTGTAGGCCCCTCCCATCACTGTCTCTGGCCACTACTGGATTCTGGGCAGTGAAGGGTCTCCGTGACGGCTGATTGCGGAAGGGAAATGAGGTGAAGTCTAGAGAGACTCCTCGTGGTCTTTCTTGGAGGCTGTGAGTTCCCGGCTCTCAAAAGACTACGAGCTGTGTTCTGTGAAGGTCTTTTCTGAAAGGGTCCTTGCTGTTTGGTATACAGGAGGAATTTCGGTGCTCTTGTAGAAGTGATGTTACCTTCCCAACACGGGTAATTTTCGAGCCCTTCTCCCTCAGAACATCTTAGTTTAGACCACTCTTGGTTTATTTGCGTTGCTTTACTTCCTAGTTTTCTTTTTTTTTTTCTTCTTGTATCACCAACTGTATATAAGCATCATTAAATTAAAAAACCAGTGTGTTTGTATGTAGCATAAATGTATAAGATCCTTGCCTCTGAAGAACTGATATCCCATCTTCTGTGTTCAGTTATTTTTTAAACATTTAACTTGTGTTGCATGCCGAACCAACCCCAGAAGGTCTGTTCTGTTACTGAGAATGCTTAAAGGAGGAACCGTTAACCAAGATTTAAGCAGTTTGTTCTCTGCGCTTACAGACTGGGCAATACAGCCTTTCCTTTACAGCCTTTGGTTATTTGGCAGTTTAGCTCCAGTTATGATTGTCTAGAATCAGCGGAATAAACTGAGTTCATTGGTTTAATAACAGTGCTAGTAGCACACACACACACAAATTGTTTTGATTAAAATTCTCAAGTAATTACTTTAGGAGTGATATCAATGTATTTGAGTCTTTTTGAATGGTCATTGTTGTTTAGTTGCTAAGTTGTGTCAGAAGACTTTTTAAGACCCCATAGACCATAGCCCAACAGGCTCCTCTGTCCCTGGGATTTTCCAAGCAAGAATACTGGAGTGGGTTGCCATTTCCTTCTCCATTGAATGGTCATAGAATGATTAAATTCAACACAGCATAGTCAAGACCTAATGCTCCTAAGGCTTTTTGCCATGCGATGAGACAAGTAACCATTTCTCATCTTATGATACATGAAACAATATAATTAGGAAGAGTTGAATTTATGCATAAGTAAAAAGGAAATGTAGAAGGATGTTTTTAAATGGGTGGCTATTAGGAAAATAAAGCTGGTTAATACATAAAGTTAAGGGAAAGTACTGGGTAAATTCCCTTGTGGCTCAGCTGGTAAAGAATCCACCTGCAGTGCGGGACACCTGGGTTTGATCCCTGGGTTGGGAAGATCCCCTGGAGAAGGGAAGGGAAAGGCTACCCACTCCACTATTCTGGCCTAGAGAATTACATGGGTCCATGGGGTCACAGAGTCAGCCACGACTGAGCAACTTTCACTTTCATATATATTCTCTCTGGAAAAACCAACTGTAATTTCATAGTGTAACTTTTTAAATGAACATTCTTTGGCATTGCCTTGCTTGGAAGTATGTGAACCATGAACTTTCAGATGTTCAAGCTGGATTTAGAAAAGGCAGAGGAACCAAAGATCAAATTGCCAGCATTACCGTGAACTTTGAGATGTTCAAGCTGGATTTAGAAAAGGCAGAGGAACCAAAGATCAAATTGCCAGCATTTGTTGGATCATTGAAAAAGCAAAAGAGTTCCAGAAAAACATCTACTTCTGCTTTATTGACTATGCCAAATCCTTTAACTATGTAGATCACAACAAACTGTGGGAAATTCTTAAAGAGATGGGAATATCAGACAACCTGACCTTCCTCCTAAGAAATATGTATGCAGGTCAGGAAGCAACAGTTAGAACTGGACATGGAACAACAGACTGGTTCCAAATCAGGAAAGGAGTACATCAAGGCTGTATATTGTCACCCTGCTTTTTTAACTTATATGCAGAGTACATCATGTGAAATGCCAGGCTGGATGAAGTACAAGTTGGAATCAAGATTGCCGGGAGAAATATCAATAACTTCAGATATGCAGATGCACCACCCTTATGGCAGAAAGCAAAGAAAAACTAAAGAGCCTCTTGATGAAAGTGAAAGAGGAGAGTGCAAAAGTTGGCTTAAAACTCAACATTAAAAAAACTAAGATCATTAAAAAAAAAAAAATAAGATCATGGTGTCTGGTCCCATCACTTCATGGCAAATAGATGGGGAAACAATGAAAACAGTGAGAGACTGCAGCCATGAAATTAAAAGACGCTTGCTCCTTGGAAGAAAAGCTATAATCAACCTAGATAGCATATTAAAAAGCAGAGACATTACTTTGCCAACAAAGGTCTGTCTAGTCAAGGCTATGGTTTTTCCAGTGGTCATGAATGGATGTGAGAGTTGGATTGTAAAGAAAACTGAGTGCTGAAGAATTGATGCCTTTGAACTCTGGTGTTGGAGAAGACTCTTGAGAATCCCTTGGACTGCAAGGAGATCCAACCAGTCAATCCTAAAGGAAATCAGTCCTGAATATTCATTGGAAGAACTGATATTGAAGCTGGAACTCCAATACCTTGGCCACCTGATGCGAAGGACTGACTCATTTGAAAAGACCCTGATGCTGGGAAAGATTGAAGGCAGGAGGAGAAGAGGATGACAGAGGATGAGATGGCTGGATGGCATCACTGACTCGATGGACATGAGTTTGAGCAAGCTCTGGGAGTTGGTGATGGACAAGGAAGCCTGGTGTGCTGCAGTCCATGGGTTTGCAAAGAGTTGGACACAACTGAGCGACTGAACTGAACTTTTTTTATATTGGCAAACTAAATGTATATAATCAAATTTCATGTTTCCTTGGAAATAGATAGAGAAAGTAAATTCAAAATAGTCATGGAACAAGTTTAACTTTACAGAACAGTTTTTGGTCAAGGAAATAGAATCAGTATTATCTTTTGGGAGAAACTGAATTTCTATGTGGTAATTGAAATAAGGTTTCTGGTTGCTAGTTAAAATGCAGGTACTTATGTCAGTTATACATCTGTTTGAATCTAGCTCCTTTTTCAAAGAATACGTTTTAGAAGGGAAACCTAAAGACCACCTTAGGCTTGAGGCAGGCTGAATGATTTTGATTTGTTTGGTGTTTAGGTGTCATACCCCTTCTATAACAATATAGGTTTTTTGAGGGCAAGGACTTTGTGTTGCTCAGTACTGTCTCACTAATGCCCAACATAGTGTCTGACATGTGGAAGAGAGTAAATATTTGTAGGATGAATTAGTAAAATGATGAACAAAATTTTTTGTCTAACAGGCAGTTTTGGTTAGGGCTTCTGTGTATTTAGTAAATGAAGTTCAAGGATCCTTTTTCTAACTTTCTTTAATGATCTCTGAAATTCTTGATCATCTTTCAGCCTGTAAAGTGGGTCTTTGAACCCCTTTCATTTTGGCATCTTCTAGCATATGTGTATAAATCTGCTGTATTTCCTTAGGTCATAAGAAGCTGGCCTGGGTGCAATAAGGAACTTAAAACAATGGAGGAGCGCAAAGTGAAGAGGAGAAGTCCTAAGTCTTTTAGTGCCCACTCTACTCAGGTTGTTAATACCAAAAAAAATGCCATTCCAGTTAGTAAAAGCACGGGGTTTTCAAATCCTGCATCCCAGTCAACTTCACAGCGACCAAAGTTAAAAAGGTGACTTCTTTTCTTTTACATTATTATAGCAAAATGCTATTAAAGTAAATACTAAATCCACTCAATCTTATAACATTTTTATCTTGGTTTGACTTTTGAGGCACATACTATATGTGATTTAGAAAAAATTTTATGAAGGTTACAGTGTACAGAGATTAGAAAATGCAGAATGAATGATTGGCTTTAAGGCTCTTTGTCTCATATTAAAATATACAGAGCAAGAGAACTTGCAGACAAAGTTGATGAGCTAGCCAGAAATGGAAAAGAGGTATGTGGTGGTTGTTTTTTAAACTGAATATTTGTGCTTTAGTAGTTTTTTTTTTTAAATAATGAATTCATTGTTTTAATAGAAATGATTTGTATTTATTGTAAATATTTAAACACAGGAAAAATTCAAAGAACAGAAGAACACTAAAATTCCACCACCTGGAAGTAATCATTATTAACATTTGGTGAACATCATTTGTCTTAAGACTTGAAAGGAAACGGGGGACAAGTTTGAATGTGTTACATATTACTGCTGCATATAAGTATTTTGTAGTGCTAGATATTTGGAAAGCAAGATAATATCTTTAGAGAAAAAGCACTTCAAAACCTCCATCCTTTAGATAATTATGATTAAATAAACTTCCAGTTGCAAGTTCATCATGAGAGTCAGTTAAGGAAGTAACACTGTGACACTTTGTAGCTGCTAGATTTACACAAAAGACAAGAGGGCTGTCTTGGTGATGATCTTACACTCTTTGAGGAAGCCAAAGAGACATAGCCAGAGACACTTGGAAAAGAACATTCCAATAAGGACTAAATGAAAAACAACAGGAGTTATAAGGGCTTCTTTTAAGTACATTGTCCGACTGGAAAGGAGTTTTCCTTCTGGAGGAGTTTAATTTAGAGTCAGATTTTGAATATGGTTATGGTTGGTGGAAAAAGAGGGCCAAGAGATTTGCAAGGAGATCACTCCTTTTTCCAAATTTCTGCATCAGTTTATTTGTAGCTCATTGTCATTTTCTACCTGGTACTTTTATTCCTATACACCATTCTAGAATGTAGGCTTCCTGAGGCCTGGGGTTTATGTGCCAGACAGTATTTAGAGTGGGACTTGGCACAAAGTGTAATTTCAGTGGGTACTTTTTAACTGAATTATTTTAAAATAAAGTGAGACAGCATGACATGACCAAAAAACCTGAAGTAGGAAGGGACAGATTAATATTTTCTTTTTTGAGAGGGTTGTTAAATGATGAACTGATGCAAAACACTTGGATAAAGCTTCCAGTTTGAAAGAAAAACAATTTGCTACACCAAGACCTTATATTCTGTAGCAGTTTATCTCAGATTTTAATGTGAGTATGAATCTCCTGGGGATCATTTTAAAATGTAGTTTCTGAATCAGTCAGTCTGGGATGGGGCTTCAGATAAGCATTTCTAGTAAGCTCACAGGTAATAGGGATGGTACAGGTCTTGGACAGCGCTAGAGTAGCACTCTAATATCATATATCATCTAATATATCTATATATATCTAATATCATCATTTGTAATATAAAATTACAAATCTTGCTTTGTGAAGAACTGTTACTGACCTACTCTCCACAGCCCATGTGTTCTACATTGATTTCAAGAGAATTAGTTTGTCTTGCCACATTCCCCCCACACCCACAGCCCACCCTATTCATCTGACCCAGATCTGTAGTGAGAAGGTTTGTGGGGAAGATGTCTTCATGCAACATTACGCAGAAACTAACTGAGTGCGCAGGATATGTGTACTTCAGGGTCTGTAGCATGCGTTGCGGTTATAAAAGTAATCCCTGTTCCCACTTAGTCTTTCAGCCTTCACTCACATACCACCTTTCACAAGTTTCCTCTGCCGTCCCTAGGCTGAATGAACTGTTCTTTCTCTTTGTTCCCATATCTCAATGTGTGTAGCACCATCACTCAAGTGTTTGGGAGCCTGGGATATGCTAGACATGTATAATAAGAATCATTTCTACTAAGGGTTCTGAAAGGGCCTTCCGGAGGAAATCACATGTAAAGGATGTGTGGGAAGTAGCCTGGCAAAGATGGCAGTGGGGGGCTGGGGAAAGATGCTAATATAGGCAGAGGATTAGCTGAAAGCAGGTGAGAGAACGGATTTCTAGGAAGCAAAAGAGATTCAGAATGTCTGGAACATCGACAGAACAAGAGAGAATAGGATTCCTGAAAGTTATTGGACTACTGAAGGGTTTGAATTAAGTCAATTATATGATCTGATTTTACTTTTTAAAACTGACTTGACTGCTCTGTGGGCAAGGAAGGGGGACTCAGACAAGACACAGGCAGGGAGACCAGTTGGGAAGCTGTTGGAATCGTTCAGACAAAGAATAGTAGCAATGGAGGAGAGAACTAGAGAGCTTGTAGAGAGCTTTATGGATATAATCTATAGGACTTCCTGCCTGCACATGGGAACATAGGAAGCTGGGGGACTCAAGGATGGTAACAGATTTTAGCACTCCATCACATTATGATTGTGAATTTATGTCTGTCTTTCTCCGAAGACTGGGCACGCTTCAGTACACTAACTGATGTCCTGCGCATGTTCATGTGCTCAGTATCTGGCACCAGGTCAGCTACAGAGTGGGGGCCCCATAACCACTTACTGGACAACCCATAGTTTGGGGAAAAACTGGGATAAAGTTTAGATGAGAAAGCAGAATGTTTCCTGAGAAGTGAAATATGAAACATAATGCTAGTAAGAAGACTTACTAATTCTCTTTTCAGTTATTTATTTATTTATTGCATATCTAAAGAATTAGATACTGGAGGAAAAGAATTTCCCCTGGAGGTGGAAATGGCAACCCACTCCAGTATTCTTGCCTGGAGAATTCCAAGGACAGAACAGCCTGGCAGGCTACAGTCCATGGGTCGCAAAGAGTTGGACATGACTGAGCGGCTGAGCACGAAGATATATTACTCAAAATTTGTATATACCTTAATAGTTCTAGTTTACATTTGTTTGAGATTTTCACAGCCTGTTCTTCTGGTTTCTGCCTTGAAATGACTAGTTTTACTTAGTATTGTTTTTATCCTTATGTCTCGTTTCTATGGAAATTCCATTTAACTCACTAATTTTGCTGAATCTAGAACAACCTGAAAAAATAGAATTATCTCTTTTTAAAGATAATCATATGCAATTAATTTTTTTTATTGCATCCTTTTAACAGAGTGACGAAAGAAAAGGCCAAACCTCAAGGTGGAGAAGGCAAAGGTGCCCAGTCAACCCCAATCCAGCACTCCTTCCTCACCGATGTCTCCGATGTCCAAGAAATGGAAAGGGGCCTCCTCAGCCTTTTAAATGACTTCCACTCTGGAAAACTCCAAGCTTTCGGTAATCTACAGTGTTTCTTTCCACTCTTTTTCTTCTCAAGATGTTGGCATCATATTTTCTGCATGTATTTGTCATTCCTTTTTAAAGTGTCAGTTTTTTTTTAATTAAAAAGTCCAGAGGCATAAAATGCAATCATCCTAGATTGCATTTGTCATGGGATATAATTTGCTTTTTAAACTTTCAGGAGAAAAGATTTTTTAACAAGGGTTGATTAGTCGAAATGTTAAAGTAGGATTGCTGTTGATGGATTAGGTCTCTTGAAAGTGTAACAAACAACAGGGACATTCTTTGTCAATTAAAATATTTTAGACTTAGTTTTCAATTTAGAAACACTCGATTATTTTTTTTGAAGCCTAAACTTGTTTATTGTTCATGAGTCCTGATTTTCAAAATTTCATGGCTGAAGTTCTTATAAGACTCTTAATTTCACTCAGATTATTATAAAATGCTGGGTTACTTAATTCTAATGGTATTTGTCAACTAGGACATGAATAGATGGTGTTAACTTCTATATATGATATTACTATTTTAAAAAATTTTTTTTAGCTAGAAGCATTCTTTTACTTAAAAAATTTTTTCTATATAATTTTTTAATGCCTGATCATGTTTTAGATTGTTGTTGTTTTCTTGATCAGGGATTTGATTTATAAATTTTACACAGAAAATATGCAGTCATTACAATGTAATTTACAAAAGAAAGAAAACTGATTTATTTTATGTACCTAGACTTTAGAAGTTTTTCCTCAAGTCAGTTAGTTTAACCTATCCTAATCTTTATTAATGTTCTGGAATGTTCCCCTAGGAAATGAATGTTCCATTGAACAGATGGAACATGTTCGGGGAATGCAGGAGAAATTAGCTCGCTTGAACTTGGAGCTCTATGGGGAGTTAGAAGAACTTCCCGAGGATAAGAGAAAAGCAGCCAGTGACTCTAATCTGGAGAGGCTTCTGTCTGATGTGAGTACCATCCTCTTTTTTTTAATTCTTTTTTAGTCAGAATTTTTATTGAGATAAAATTCACCATGGTAATCATTTTAAAGTGTAAATTCAGTGATTTTTAGTATACTCACAAAGCTGTGCAGACATCACCACATCTAAGTTCAGAACATTTTCATCACTCCAGAAAGAAAGCCTATACCTCTCCATTCTCCCCTCTCACCATCCCGTAGCAACCACCAATTTATCTTCTGTCTCTATAGATTTGCCTACTCTGCACATTTCATATAAATGGAAATCATAAAATATGTGCCTATATATGTCTGGATTCTTTCACTTAGTGTAACATATACTCTTTTTTAAAAGAAATTTATTCAAAGGAAATTATATTTACATCTAAGCATATTTTCTGAGATGCTGGCAAATCTAAAAGTAAAAATATTTGCTTCTGTACATATGTAAAGGATCTTAAGATATAAAAGATAGTATCTCAAAAGATCCTGGCATGATTAATACATTTTGTATTAATTACTCAGGCGGTAGTTGCATATACATTTGGTGTTTATTGTAATTTAGTCCAGGGTCTCCATAGAACTGTATAACTTTAGGCAATTTAATGTTTTTGTAACTCAGATTTTTCTCTCTGTAAAATAGGGATGGTTAATTCTACCTGCTACTAAAAGCTGAGTATCATGTGAAATCTTTTTGTAATCCATAAAGTTTTTGATCATTAAAATGGCAACTTTTTTCTTTTAAAAACTATCAGAGATGATTATAGTTAAGAATGGTTTTAAGAATACTTATAAAGCTTCTTTTTTATCATATGGTTTTAACTCTTTTCTCATATTCTTATTTCATAAATACTAAAGCTACTTTATTATTATTTTAAGTGACTTTCTCAGTCTAAAAAGTTTTAGAAAGTTCTTTAATCTTTTGCTTTTTTATTTAAAGAAAGTTTAAATGAGAAATAATTTCTTTAATATCTGATTAACAATTATCTACTTGTGATATTTATGTTATAAAAATGAAAATTAAATTTGTTGCTTTGTGTTTACAGCTAGAAGAATTGAATTCTTCCATGTATCCTTTGCTTAGTATCAGCAGTGAAAAGTTTACAGATTGTAATTTTTGGTGAATAGTACTAATCAAGTGAAGAAACCTACTATTATTTACTGGGGCCATCTCTTTTTCCTTTTGGTTTCTAAATGGAATTTCCTAATTGTTTTATATGCTTAAAATTTGTTTTTCTATCATTTGTGCTTTGCTTTGTATTATTTTTGGAATTTTAAAACAAAATTTTAAATATTTTAAAGAATAAGAAATAAGATATAAGAATTAAGAATATAAGAATTCTTATAAAATATAAGAATTAAGAAATCAAAAGAATTAAGAATTAGCCTAGTTGCCATATACATTATTTTGAATCTTAGACTCTTAAGGTAAATGGAAGTGGGATAGCAGACATAATAGACTACACTAAATTTAATGTTAGAATTAGATGTATTTAAAAAGGTGTATAATGAGGTTAACTTAAAATCACCGAGGCACATGTAAAATATTCATGTTTTGACATTCTAATTTAGAGCAGTTATTTCAAGAACTTTTTAAAATGTATTTTTGAATGTAGTGATAGGCACAATATGAGGTATGTAAGAATAAAAAAAAATGAAGTAAGGCATCTCTTTGAACCAAATAATGAGATACTGGTAAGGATACTGATTATAGAGTCACGAGATTTGATTTTCAAAATTTGGTTCCACATTTTGCTAATGTAAATTTTGGTAGATTGTTTAACATCTTAGAGTGTCCTCTGTAATTTGAGGTAATTGCTACATGTAATGATGTGTATATGAAAATTTCCAAACTATATGTTATAGACTATATATTTTAAAAGTATTTTGCTATTATTGCTATAAAATGTACTATTTCTAATTGCTAAATTGTATAACAACAATGAAGAAATAGGAAGATATATATAAATACAGTAGTAGTAACTAATATCTAACCTTTATTGAATACCTGTTATTCTCCAAGTATTATATGAAGCATTTTATATGCATTATCTCATTTGATCCTACCTTGAAAGTAGGTGGTTCTACCCTTCATTTTATAGATGAAGAAAATAGAGTTTTAAGAAGCCACATAAACTGTAGGGAGATATGGATGTGAGATATCATTGTCAAGAAAGACTTTAATACAGGGGTAAGATATGAGTTAATTAGGCGGTTTTTCACTAGGGGTAGTTCCTAGTTCTTTTTTAATATTCTTTTTATAAAAATATTTTTATCTATTTATTTATTTGGCTGCACTGGGTCTTCGTTGCAACATGTGGGATCTAGTTTCCTGACCAGGGATTGAACCCAGGTCCCTGCATTGGAAGTGTGGGGTTTTAGCCACTGGACCACCAGGGAAGTCCCTTTTATATTTGTTTTAGGCTTCATATTCTATGCTTTATATCCTTTCTTATATGCTTATGACACAGAATTGCTATCCTCTTATCTGAGTTTTTGTTAATTATTTAGACTTACTTGTCTCACCAACTTCCTCAGTTCAACCCCCACATTTAAACAAGGCATGGTGGTAGAGTACAAGAACATGGGCTTTGGATTGCTTGGTTTCAAATCTTAGTAAGCAACTGTAACCTTGAGCAAAGCCTGGCAACCTTAGTTTCCTCATCATTAATAAATGTTCTCTCTGTAATCACACTTTCCCCTCCTAGTTTTCCTCTCTATAATCAGTTGTTTTTGTTCAGTCACTAAGTCATGTCAGCCTCTTTGTGACCCCATGGACTGCAGCATGCCAGGCTTCCCTGTCCTTCAATGTCTCTCAGAGTTTGCTCAAACTCATGTCCATTGAGTCAGTGATGCAATCCAACCTTCTTATCCTCTGTTGTCCCCTTCTCCTCCTGTCTTCAATCTTTCCCAGCATCAGAGTCTTTTTAATGAGTCGGCTCTTCACATCAGGTGGTTGAAGGTTTGAAGCTTCAGCCTCAGCATCAGTCCTTCCAATTAATATTCAGGATTGATTTCCTTTAGGATTGACTGGTTTGATCTCCTTGCTGTCCAAGGAACTCTCAAGAGTCTTCTCCAGTACCACAGTTCAAAAGCATGAATTCTTCAGTGCTCATCCTTCTTTATGGTCCAACTCTCACATCTGTACATGGCTGCTAGGAAAACCATATTTTTGACTATACAGACCTTGGTAGGCAAAATGATGGCTCTGCTTTTTACTATACTGTCTAAGGTTTGTCGTAGCTTTCCTTCCAAGGAACAAGTGTCTTTTAATTTCATGGCTGAAGTCATTGTCCTCAGTGATTTTGCAGCCCAAGAACGTAAAATCTATCACTCTTTCCACTTTTTTTCCCATCTATTTTCCATGAAGTGAAGGGACCAGATGCCATAATCTTAGTTTTTTGGATGTTGGGTTTCAAGCCAGCTTTTTCACTCTCCTCTTTCACCCTCATCAAGAGGCTCTTTAGTTCCTCTTTGCTTTCTGCCATTGGAGTGGTATCATCTACATATCTGAGGTTGTTGATATTTCTCCCAGCAGTCTTGATTGCAGCTTGTGATTCATGCAGCCTGGTATTTCACATGATGTACTCTGCTTATAAGTTAAATAAGCAGATCGTCTTGGACATCTGAGTGCCTTCCTGAGTACGTACACTTGGACATTTGGGTAACCCTGAGTCCAACTCATGAATGACAAAACCAAAGAGAGACAACTACAGATAAAGACTCCAAAGCAGTGGGTCTCATTGGGAGAATGCATACTACTTCTGCCTTAAAGTGACTGGTCACCCCTTAGGCCCAGCTGAATGGGGGAGGCAGAAGTTGGTTAGTCTTAAGTAAGGGTCACCTATTAGAGATGGTTCTCAAAGCGAGGTGTGAAACAATGTTTCATTGTTAACAACTTTTAGGAGCACCAGAATGAGGTGCATTCAACTATTTTGGGGCATTAAATAGGGGAAGGTGGGTGCAATGCAGTCTTCTTTTTATCCTTTATATTATGTTCCAGTTGTTAAGCTGAATTTAGGACACATTTGAAAAAAAAAGTATTGGGATTTGAACATCACATAGAAAAACTGGTTTCTAATCTACAGGGTATTGGGCTTTGGAAAAGAGAGAAGGAGAGGGAAGAAAATCATTTTTATGTATTTCTTCCCCTCCATATATATTATGAAAAAAATAATTAAAATATCTTCCCAAAGATTTTAGGTAATTGAAATATATCCCTGGATATCTGTGAGCAGTGTTTTCTGGAATCTACATACAGAAGAAAGAGCAGTTTATTATCTGCTGAGCAATAGATAGGATTGAATAATTTTTATTAGTTATTTAGAGAGCCTAAGAAAAGGCTACAGTCCCTGACAGAACAAGTAGAAAAGTCTCTGCCTGCTAAGAATGATGATAAGTGGTCAAACATAGCCCTGTCATCAGCGCCCCTAGTTTTTTAATGTTCAAGATTATTTAAAAATCCTTTCTATGACTGTAGCAGATATTGCTAATCAGTCATGGCACTGTCTGCCATTTAACTGGACAGGGACATGAAATTACTTGCTATCTCTTAATTACAGTTAGTTGTCAGGCATTACCAGTTCTGTTTTATATTCTTTCATTCTCTACCCTCATCACCTGATTCTATAATATTTCAGATTTCTGTTCTCTAGAAACTCTATAGAGTTGCACTGTTCAATATGAGAACCACTAGCCAGGTTATCTACTGAGCACATGAATTGTGTCCAATATGGATTGAAATATGCTCTAAGTGTAATGTGCACACCTAATTTCAAAGATTTAGACTGAGAAGAAGGATGCAAAGTATCTTAATGTTTTTATAAAGATTACTTGTGAAATAATTTCCTAATTATTAATATAAATAATTATACTTTAAAAACTATATCTTTGCTTTCATTATATTTCTGTTGGACAGTACTGCTATAGACTTTAGACATTGCCATTAAAAGTTATTCTTCCTAAAACATCACTTTGCCACATCTTGCCATTCCTGTTTCTTACCAAGTTTTTCACTGTCAGACTTTTTTTTTTTTTTTCCAGTGGGTTTTGTCATACATTGATATGAATCAGCCATGGATTTACATGTATTCCCAATCCCGATCCCCCCTCCCACCTCCCTCTCCACCCGATTCCTCTGGGTCTTCCCAGTGCACCAGGCCGGAGCACTTGTCTCATGCATCCCACCTGGGCTGGTGATCTGTTTCACCATAGATAGTATACATGCTGTTCTTTTGAAATATCCCACCCTCACATTCTCCCACAAAGTTCAAAAGTCTGTTCTGTATTTCTGTGTCTCTTTTTCTGTTTTGCATATAGGGTTATCGTTATCACCTTTCTAAATTCCATATATATGCATTAGTATACTGTATTGGTGTTTATCTTTCTGGCTTACTTCACTCTGTATAATGGGCTCCAGTTTCATCCATCTCATTAGAACTGATTCAAATGAATTCTTTTTAATGGCTGAGTAATATTCCATGGTGTATATGTACCACAGCTTCCTTATCCATTCATCTGCTGATGGGCATCTAGGTTGCTTCCATGTCCTGGCTATTATAAACAGTGCTGCGATGAACATTGGGGTGCACGTGTCTCTTTCAGATCTGGTTTCCTCAGTGTGTATGCCCAGAAGTGGGATTGCTGGGTCATATGGCAGTTCTATTTCCAGTTTTTTAAGAAATCTCCACACTGTTTTCCATAGCGGCTGTACTAGTTTGCATTCCCACCAACCACTGTCAGACTTTTTAAAGGCTCTCAATAATTTGATCACAACATATTCATCCTGTTATGTTTTTCATTATTTTTCATTCCCATCAAGTTAGTTCTCTGGATGCTCAAATTCATGCTCACTTTAATGCCTTTGTTCAGGTTGTACTTTCTACCTAGGGTTACTCTGGCCTCCCCTTTCTCCTTGTCCAATAACACTCAAGCTGACCACATTCATAAAGCATTTTGTTTGTACTTCAGACTAGCATTCTGCCTTATTTCATCTTATATGTGTTAAATTTCAACCTTCCAGCTGACCGAGAATATCTTTGACAGCAGAGCTCATGTCTGTACATTTTTTGCAAACATCTGCTACACGTGTATTGCTAGCATTTAGTTATCCACAGGATGTCCAGATCATTGTTTGAACTGGGTCTTGAAAACCAGGTGGTAAGTGGTTCATATAGGTGAAAGAGGAAAATGAAAGGCAGTGATTAGAACGATAGGGAATACATTTGCAGGAATTCTATCCTATTTCCAGTCTTCTTGAAGAATAGGTTGGAGGATTATAGAAAAGATTTTAGAACTATGATGATTTTCTTCTATTTTATTCTTTTGGACTTTCAAAAAGAAATTATCTTCCCAAGGATCATAAAGTGGTATTGTCTTCTCAAGTGAATTTTGTTAATCCAGTTAAGTTTTCATATTTACCATGGAGATGATTCTTGCTGCATTAAAGTCATTTTGTGCTCTCTTAGAACCAGGAACATAGTCTTGAATCAGTGACTTTTTTTTAAGTCTTCAAATTCTAGACATAGTAAAATACTTCACTACATATAAAGACCATCTTACCACATGCAAGTTCCTCAGTAACAGCATAGGCACTTTCTGTTTAAACATATTTCTTTTTCTAATACCTCTGTCTCTTAGCTCTTGAATGTAATTTCCAGAAATGTAAAAGAAGTACTCATTAGAGAATGAAAATGTTCTTAACTGATGAATTCAGACAGAAACTCCATTTGGCAGATGCACAAGATGTTCCAAATACTTCTACCAGCTAAAATGAAATTCAGTTGCTTTCTCGTGGTTTGAAGAAAAGCAGCACTCTTTACTTTTCCAGCTGAATCCAGTAGCAGAATCATCTTTCACAATAAGGAATTAAAGTAATTAAAGTGCAAATACAGTGATTGCTTTCACATGCTGCTTTTAGTAAACTTGACTTGCCATAATTCACCTAACTGGAGGTCTAGGTCTTGTTGAAGGCTTAATCAGGAAATGTGATACAGAGCTTTTGCTGCTATGCTTAATATTGTTGCCTTATGGGTTTATACTTGAAATGCACTGTGCTAAATGTTGTTGATGGGGCTGAAGGATTTATCCTTCCTGAGCTCATCAAACTTATTCCACTGTTGATAAGTTGATGATGCACAGGCTTTTTGTGGCAGCCCAGCTTCAGTTTACATTAGACAATCGGTACACACACCTGGTGTGTTTTCCAGTGGCCAGTGACAACAAAATGTTGAACGAATATTTGTGAAATTTGCTATTTTTAATAAAGTGATTGTTTTAAATTAAAAATAGTCTCTCTGTTTTAGATCAACTTACAGTCTTCAGTCTGGGAATACAAGGGCTGGCTCAATCCTCCAAGGGTAAACTGTATTTAGAAAGTTGAGGTTCTGTACCTTTCTTGCAAACCTTACACCTTGTGCACATTTAAATATTGATATAATGAAAAACAGCATGGGCTTTGATCTTACTTAGATCTAGGTTTGAATCTCCATTCTGCTCCTTAGCTTTAGGTTCATGTGTGTTTACTCAGTTCCTGTTTTTTTTTTTTAATCTAGAAAAATGTGGTTAATAACCAACTTGTAATGGTTGTAATGAGGAAGTAAAACGTGTATGTATAAGATCCTTAGCACGATAGTTGACACCAGTAATGTTCAGCAGTCAGTAGCTTATTAATACTAACATTAGCTTTTAAATAACTTTATTGAAATAATTCATATGCCATAAAATTTTCCCTTTTAAAGTGTGTAATTCATTGGTTTTTAGTAGATTCAGAATTGTGCGTTCATCACCATAATTTAATTCTAGCTAGAACATTTTCATCACCTCAGAAACTCATTAGCAGTCATTCCCTATCTCCCAAACCCTTCAGCCCTTGGCAACAGTAATCTACTTTCTGTTTCCATGGATTTGCCAATTCTGGATATTTTCTATCAATAGAATTATATCATACACAGCTCTTGTGACTGGCTTCTTTAACTT
Organism: Dama dama; assembly: GCF_033118175.1. Classification (NCBI taxonomy): domain Eukaryota; kingdom Metazoa; phylum Chordata; class Mammalia; order Artiodactyla; family Cervidae; genus Dama; species Dama dama. The sequence continues at coordinate 31,402,675 of NC_083706.1, forward strand.
CCTATAATGTTTTCAAGATTTCAAGTTTCATCCATGTTGTAGCATGTATCAATACTTCTTTTCCTGGCTGAATCACATTCTGTTGTATTGATATACCACATTTTGTTTATCCTCTTATAGCTCACTTGCCTTCACCTTGTAGAATAGGCCCATGCTGCTTCCACCTTGTTTCCAGGCCACAGAAACAAGCACCTAAATGGAGATGGGGGAGGGCAGGGACCCACTGAACACTATTTTTTAAAAATCTCAATTTCAGTAAATTTTGGCATTCTGAGTTGAAAGAATTTTGGTCACTTTATCTAATCATCTTTTTAATACCCCTTTTAAAAATGAGAAAGTCACCAGAACATTAAATGCAACCTTCAAAACTTTTCTGTTGGGATAAGCGGATAGGGATTCCAGGGGAAAGAGCATCCTAAGGTCTGACATAGCAAAAGGAAACTCTGTCATTTGATATGTTTTTCTTGGATGAGTCCTGAGACAGAGTAAAGAAAAAGCTGTTTCCTGTGGCTTAGTGACAGAGCAGTAGATTGACCTTGTTTGTTCAGTTGGTTCATTTGTCCTTTGTGTCAAGGAACTCTATGTGGGTCTCAGGTGACAAATTTTTAGTTTATCTAATTTGTATCCTTTCACACAACTTAAACATGTTTAAAGACAACAGGAAAAAAACATGAGGTACTTGGATTAGAACAAAACCTAGTTAGAATAAAATTTATTATTTATTATACAGTTGTTATGTATTTACCTTCCCAGGTGGCACTAGGGGTAAAGAACCCATCTGCCAATGCAGGCGATCCTAGAGAAGCAGGAGATGCAAGAGACACATGTTCAGTCCCTTAGCCAGGAAGATCCCCTGGAGAAGGAGATGGCAACCCACTTCAGTATCCTTGCCTGGAGAATCCCTTGGACTGAGGAGCCTGGTGGGCTACAGTCCATAGGGTCTCAAAGAGTCGGACACAACTGAAGCGACTTCACACACATGTTTACTGTAGAAAATTTTTACTTATGATTGGATTTTTTAAAAGTACTACCAGAGCAAACCATTTAACATTTGTTCACATACTTCCAGAGTTCTTAAACATTTATTTACAAAAATTAAAGTGAAAGTGTAGTCTCCCAGTAGTATCTGACTCTTAGCGATCCCATGGACTGTAGCCCCTCAGAGTTCTCTGTCAGTGAAATTCTCCAGGGAAGAATACTGGAGTGGGCAGCCATTCCCTTCTCCTGGGGATCTTCCCGACCCAGGGATCCAACTCAGGTCTCCCACATTGCAGGCAGATTCTTTACCATCTGGGCCACCAGGGGACTCAAAAAATTACAAAAATTAGGTAGCACAATTCATATAGTTTTCTAACAGACTTTTCATGTTGTGAACATTTTTCCTTGGCGGTAACTGTTCATCTACATTAAAAAAAAAAAAGGCTTCACAATAAATAGTTAAAGGCATTTTGACCAGAATCAATAAAAACTTATCAAGAAGGATATTGTTTGGGCTTTGGTACCTCTTGTGTAATGTGAAAATTGGCAATAGGTATTAAAATATTCGGAGGATTTACTGAAGATTAAGAAATCCCACCGTTTGCATCACACAGCCTTAAAGTCACCGACAATGGAGACCAAGCAAACACTGGCTTCGGCATCCAAGGCCCCTGTTGGGGTTTGGCTCCCCTGCTCGGCGTCGTCAGGGGCTTCGAGGACTATAGCGACACCTGGGATCCTGTCACAAGCTCCCTGGAGGGTGACAAAGGAGCAGAATCGCCGACCTGGCCAGAATCCGGTGCAGCCCTGATGATGGGGTGTAGTCCGCCCGGCTTCTCGGCCCCCAGCTGGGACAGCGGGCCACCCAGCCGCTCGGGCCGGGCTACGGGCTGCGGATGCGGATGCTGCAGAGCCGCCGGCGGGGCGGGGCGGGGCCGTGTTGTCCGGACTCTATGGAAACGGCGCGCTGCAGACCCAGCCCCTTCCCCGGGCTGCGGCCAGCGTCCTGCTCTCGCCCCTCCACGCGATCCAAAGAGGAGGCAACCGCCAGGAGCCGGCTCTCTCCGCCACCTCCTGGAGGTAAAGCTCTTGGCTTCCGGGCAGCACAGCTTTTGCTTGGGGCCGTCGGGGTCCAGCGCCTGGGCTGTTTAGTTCCCGGTGCAGCCTCGCGAAGACCCTAAGCTGCCCCCGCGCTGGGGTCCCCTTCCGTGACCTTGAGGAACCAGCGCCCAGAAGTGGCGCTTGGGAGGAATGAAACTGTCCCTGCCTAAGGTCAGGTTTGAACTGGGCCGTTGCCAGTAAACTCTTAGCTTCTGCAGAGCACGCATTTGGGGTAGAGATGAAGTTCTTTAGCACTTCGGAAAACACTGATTTTCGTAGAATTCTGAACTCGCTCACAATGACTCCCACCCTTCGTTGGCTAGTTCTCGCCCTCTTCCTCCCGCGGAGTCAGAAATGTGGAGAATGGGAGGGGTGGGCGGGGGGTAGCAAAGGAGAAATACAAAGATCCCGCGAGTACAGTTCATGGTTAGAACTGCATAGCTCAGAAAAGGTAATATGCTAAGATTTGATGAATAGGATTATACTCGTAAATAGGTCAATAGGATCAAATCATGGTACTTATATTTATCCTTTTAAAAGTACTTACGCTCTACTTATTAATAAATCTTGCCATATATCAGAACAGAATATCCAGACGTCGCATGTATTCAAGTGCAGCTCAACCCGTATAATTGTTTTCAAGCCCATTTTGACCTTTGTGCACCATAAGAGCCTCAAAAATCATGCTCTAAAAACCATTATTTCCATGAAAGAAAGTAAGGATTGAGACTAGAAAGTTTTAGAACAACAATAATTGGTTATTTTTCTCAAATGAATTTAAATAGTACAGTCGCTTCTTGTTATAATTTTAATGTTTATAACTTTAAACTTCTCTAGCAGTGAGCAAATTCATCATTTGAATATGTCCAGTTTTGGCTCACGGGCTTCCCCGGAGGCTCAGGGGTAAAGAATCTGCCTGCAACGCAGGAGAGGTAGGTTTAATCCCTGAGTTGGAAAGATCCCCTGGAGGGGAGGACATGGCCACCCGCTCCAGTATTCTTGCTGGAGAACCCCATGGACAGAGGAGCCTGGCAGGCTTCAGTCTGTAGGGTGGAAAAGCGTAGGACCCTACTGAAGCCACTGAGGAGCAGCAGTTTTGGCTCACAGTGTCGTATTTCCTACCCCCTTCTATGCTGTTAATCGGGCAGATTTCCTCAAGACACGCGGTTATTTTCATCATTTATTTGTGCATTTAATAAAAATTATATGCAAGTTGACATTCAAGTGTCTTGTTTTTACATGCCCTGCATATTGGACATTTAACTAGAATTATCTTTCATTTCTATTTTTTCTTGAATCACACTCACTTTTTCACTACACCTGTTCTTTTCTGCAGTCCTTAGAACCATGCAACCCAAGAGGAGGCATATTTAAAGAATTAAAATTTAGATAGTAAAATAAATGAATCATTGTACAACTCGCAGTGTGAATTGCCAAAGTACTCAAATGTAGGTACCTCTGTGCCTGGGAACAATGTTTCGTTTCCAGTTTCCACTCCAAGCCAGTGTCTTGTCCTGTGGAGCAGAACCAGAGTAATTTACATTCCCCCAACTGTGTAACCAGTCACCTGTGGAAACATAGTTAAGGACAACATGGTTCTGATTTATCCCAGTGATGATTTAGCTCTCTGTATGGACTGGCGATTGTCCAGCCGTCTCATCCTTTAGTCTGGCTCTGATTGTCATACGAATCACCCCCTTTTCTTTCACTAAGCATGGAAGTACCAGTGTCAATTGCTAAGTTTCTCATTGATATGTCAGTTATAAAGAATAGTCAGTCACGGAATAGAAAGTATATTTCCAAATTAAACCTTAGTAGTCATATATCAAATTAAAGTTACACTCACATATTAGGAAAAATCCAGTATAATCTTTAAATTTGATAGCCAATTACTGCCTGTGTGACCATAGATGATTTCCCTGTTCTTGTGTGTACTCAAACTCTCAAGGTGAATGTGAGAATTATATGAGCTTATGTATAGGAAAGAGACTTACTAGCACCGTGCCAGTTAGAGTAGCTATTCAAAAAAAGGATAGTAAATACAGCATTTATGACATGTTCCTCTCCCCACTTTGATTTTGTTACTTATTATGTTTGTTGGATTCAGTTACACATGAGAAGACCTACAGACTAGGATCTCCTATTGTACTATCCTTTTCCATCAAACTAGAAATATGTAGAGCCCTTGTTTTGCCAAGTGAAGTAAGAAGGAGTTCTCCAGTTTGCGTCACCCATGCTGGAGTTTCAATTCAGTGGAAAAACTAGGCTGTAAGTGAAGAAGCAGCAGGATATTCCCTCTTCTAAGAGTGACACACTGCTTTGTGTAAAAACGAGAGATCCTAAGTGATCAAGGAAGATCTTTATGGTACAGTGTTTTGGCTTTTGGAGAAAGGACCCTGAGAAAAGATGAAAAAATGGATGAGAATTTGATTTTGTACTCAGGTTTCATGTCTCTCTTGGTATTAGAATATATTGTAGCTGCCTTATTGTGTATTATAATTCACAATATCTATTCTTGCCCCCAGAGTGAATTCTCACCTCAAATAAGTCTGCTATCTTCCAGTTGCTGATATCATTAAAAAAAAAAAACTGTCCTATCTACATATGAATTCGATTGTAAGCTTATTTTACCACCTTAACTCACTTGACACAATGATGGACATTACTAATAAGATCACACAAGTAGATAAGTTGTTACAGTTGTGATGCAATAGTCAGGCCCTAATAATCAGTGAAGGAATTGGGCTTTTTCTTGGTTAGCAACTTTTCTTTCAGCTCTTGCATTTAGAAAATTGGTAGATGTGGTAGAATTACGCATTTACTCACTCAGCAAATACTTATCAAGTCCGTAACAGTTGGCAGGCTTCCCAGGTGGTGCTAGTTGTAAAAAACCTGCTTGCCAATGCAGGAGACATAAGAGACGTGGGTTCGATCCCTGGGTTGGGAAGATCCCCTGGAGGCAGAAATAGCAACCCAGTCCAGTATTCTTGCCTGGAGAATTCCATGGGCAGAAGAACCTGGTGGATTACAGTTCATGGGGTTGCAAAAGTTGGACATGACTGAGCAACTCACACTTTCTACCTGTTGGTAGGCACTATATGATAGGCAGCTTCTAAAATGACTCCCTACCACCCCAGCCTCCTGGTATTCCTGCCCTTGTGAAACTCCTCCCCTCAAGTGTGGGCTAAAATTGTTTCTAATACAAGGGCTGCCAAACTTTTTCTGTAAAGGGCCAGGTAGTAAATATTTTTAGCTCTGTGCGCCATATTGTTTCTTTCCCAATTATTCAGTTCTGCTATTATACTACAAAAGTCACCACAGCTGATATGTAAATAAATGTGATTAGCTGTCTTCCAATAAAACTATTTACAAAAATAGGCTGTGGGCCAAATACGGCCTGCTGAGCATGTTTACTGACCCCTGCTCTGACTAATCAAAAGTGATGGTATATTACTTCTGAGATTTTATCACAGACTCTGGCTTCCATCTTGCCTGCGCTCTCTTACCCTCTCGCTTGCTTACCATTTTGTGAGCTAAGCTGTGGAAAACCCAGCTGGAAGGGGAGCCACCAACCTACAAGAAGTCTTGTTCCAACAGTCTGTGAGGAACTGAATCTTGCTGACAGCCCTCTACCAGGATTTGGAAGCAGCTCCTTCCACAGTTCAGCTTTGCAATGACAAAAGCCCCAGCTGACAATTGGGTTATTAGAGATTCTGAACCAGAGAACCTAGTTAAGCCATGCTTGACCCCTGACTCATGGAAACTATGATAGAATAAACGTTTTAAAAAAAACAATTTTTTTTTTTTAAATTTGTTTGGTTGCACTGGGTTTTAGTTGCAGCACACAAGATCTTCACTCTAGTTGTGGCATGCAAACTCTTAGTTGGTACATGTGAATTCTTAGTTGGGGCCTGTGGGATCTAATTCCCTGACCAGGGATTGAACCTGGGCCCCCTGCCTTGGCAGCTCAGAGTCTTAGCCACTGACCTACCAGGGAAGTCCCATAAATGCTTTTTTAATGCAACTAAGTTTTGGGACCGTTTGTTACTTAGCACTAGATACCCACCATGTTACCCACATCAGATAACTAATACTCTTCATGATAGGCTCCTATAGCAATGAACAAGGGAAATGCTACATATTATATCCTTCTCATGGAGACTGACTATGCACATCAACATATTAAATTTCTAAAATATCCTGCAAAAAAAATCCCCCACAATTTAAATTTTGTTCCATCAATCATTTCCAGGCATATTTAACCACATATCTTCTTTTTCTGGGAAATACCTATTAATATCTTATGGAGCTACTACTTGGAGAGATTTTAAATGTAGACTGAAAAGAAATCATTCCATTTAAAGAAGTAGTGATTGCCAGCATGTTGTCTCTCCCTCAGTCAAATAACTAGTCAATGAAGTAAGATATTAATCTAAGAGAATGAATGTAATCCTGTGGGAATTTGCATCTGAGTCTGTATTTATATCTATATATGATGTACTATATCCACATATTGAAGCCCACCAGCAGAGATAGTAACTATTCTTTCTGCAATGTTACGCTCATTTTGTAATTCAGCAAATCCCTTGCCACAGAGGATAATAACAATTCTGAGAACTTGCTAAATAAAAATCCCTTATGTTGGCTCTTAGAGACATTTCATGTAACAACAGCTGGGCATCTTATGAAACTAAGGATTTGTTTTCTTTTCTTTTTTTTTTTTTAGGATTTGTTTTCATTTAATGTTGATTCAGAGGGAGGTATTAATTTTCCACATTGCCATGAGGTTTTTATCCGAACATTGTTGTAGTGTAGTTTGCCAAGACACATCACTGCCTTGCTTCACACATGAGACTGAGGTCCGAGATGAAATTACCTGTGAAGCTTCAATTTTTTTTCTTTTGGCTATGTCCACATGGCACTTGGGATCTTAGTTCCCAGACCAGGAATCAAACCCATGCCCCCTGCAGTGGGAAGCAGGGAGTCTTAAACACTTGACCACCGGAGAAGCCCCTAAAAGCTTCAATTTGGGGGAGATCAGAGCAGGAGTCCAAATTTGGTGCTCACCATGTCATGCTGCCCTTCCTAATATGGTGCATGCCTTTCTGAGATACTCATTTTTAAAATGTGCTTCTATCTGACTGAAGTGTAATAAGTGTAGAGGCACCACCAGTGTTTGTCTTATTTTCATATTTTTCTGACTTGCCAAAAAAATTTCCTCAGCTACTCCAGGCTAAAGAAATTCACATTGTTCCCTCTCGGTATTTATAGCAACAGAGGTTGCTTAGAAACTTAAACATTTCTGATGCTTGAACCTCAGCTATAATTTCACTGAGAAGCAGTCATCCAATTTGTGTTTTAATGCCTTCTGTAATGGACATAATCTCCCAGGACAGCTAATGCTGCTGAAGTGATTGTTTTCCTACTTAGACTGAGCCAAAATCCATCCCTCTGACCTCATCCATTTTTCTTAATTTTGTCTTCTGGGCACTCACAAACCATATGTAATTGATTTTATGTATAAAAAGCCTCCAGATTTTTATGTGTGTGTGGTATGGTATGAGAAAGGGGTCTACTTGCTTTCTCTTTTTAAAATATTCTATTTTTCTATAAATGAAAAAATCTCTCTCTTCCTCTTTGGTTTGTCATCTAAGAAGTGTCTGATTTACATTAGTCTATTTTGGATTTTCTCTTCTGCTCCTGTGATTAGTTGTCTGTCCCCATGCTAATACCATGTTATCATATTACTGCAGCTTTATAAAGTCTTTTTTTATATTAATTTCTTATTGACGTATAGTTGATTTGCAATGTTTTAATTTCAGGTGTATAGCATAGGGATTCAACAGTTTTACAGATTATACTTGATTAAAAGTTATTACAAGGTAATGGCTGTAATTCCCCATGCTATACAATATATCCTTTTTTTAAAAAAAAAAGATATAGTTGTGATGTGGTGGTGATTGTGATTTAGTCACTCGGTTGTGTCTAACTCTTGCAGCCCCATGGACTGTAGCCCTCAGGCTCCTCTGTCCATGGGATTTCCCTGCAGGTTTACTGGAGTGGGTAGCCATTAGCCATTTCCTTCTCTAGGGGATATTCCTGACTCGGGGATCAAACCTGTGTCTCTTGTGTTGCAAGCAGTCTCCTGCATTGCAGGCAGATTCTTTACCAACTGAGCTACCAGGGAAGCCCATAGTTGTGATAGAGTTTATATATATATATATATATATATAAAAACTTTGCTATACACCTGAAACTAACATAGCTTTGTACATCAACTATAATTAATTTTTTTAAAAGCCCCACAAGGGCTTCCCTTGTGGCTCAGTTGATAAATAATCTGCCTGCAATGCAGGAGACCCAGGTTTGATCTCTGGGTTGGGGAGAGCCCCTGGAGGAGGAAATAGCAACCCTCTCCAGTATTCTTGCCTGGAAAATTCCATGGACAGAGGAAACTGTCAGGATACAGTCCATGGGGTCACAAGAGTTGGACACGACTTAGCGACTACACTACCACCACCATTCTTTTTCAGGTTCTTTTCTGCCATAGGTTATTACAAGATAGTGAATATAGTTCCTTGTGCTATACAGTAGGTTCATAGATACAATAAGAAATACTGTATCTATTTTATATACAGTATTGTGTGTATGTTAATCCCAAACTCCGTATTTATCCCTCCCTATTATAAGTCTTGATATCTAGAAACACATCTCCTTCTCTTGCTCTTCCAGACCATCTGGACTACTTTAGCCCTTTAGTTCTTGGCCATGCCACTTGGTTTATGGGATCTTAGTTCCCCAAAAAGGGATTGAACCCAGGCCCACAGCAGTGAAAATGTGGAGTCCTAACCACTGGACTGCCAGGGAATTCCCAACTTTAGTCCTTTAAACTTCCATGAATATTTTAAACTCAGCTTTTCAAGTTACTCACACCGCCCCCCGCCCCCAATCTCTCTTTGGGATTTTTTTTTTTTTTTTTTTTTGAGATTCCACTGAATCTGTAGATCAGTTTGAATGAATTAGTTTCTTCATTTTTCTGAATCTCTAATACATGAATCAAACATATCTCTCCATTTATTTAATTCTTTAAAAGTTTTTTTTTTCAGTAAAGTTTTCTAATTTTCTTTATAAAGTTGTACTTTTAGTTTTTCCTAGGAAATTAGTAGTGTTTGATATTATTCTTTTAAAACTTCTTAATTGAAATAGAAGATAGGAAAATATGTAAGTCCTAAGGGTAAATAATAAATTATGAAGTGGATTCGCCGAGGGTCCCACTCTTAGATCAGTACCATCACCCCAAAATCCCTTCTCATATCCCTTCTAGTCATTCCCATCTCTTTCCTCACTAAAGATAACCACTATTCTGACTTTGAAAACTGCAGTGTAGAACTTCGTATAAATGAGACTACACAAAATGTGTTATTTTGTTCCCAGCTTCCTTTTTAAATGTCTTATGATGTGTGATTTGTGCATACTGATGTGTCTAGCAGCAGCCTGTTCATTGATCTATAACATTTTATTGCATGAATATATGACAATATATTTATCCATTCAACTACTGATGGATGCTTGGGTTGTTTCCAGTTTGGAGCTATCCAATGCAGCTATGAATACTCTTGTGGATACATTTGGTTTATATGTGCATATTTTTCTGTTGAGTCAACTGTATGCATATTTTCAACTTTAGGAAATAATGCCAAACAGTTTTTCAAAGCACTTATACTGATTTACACTTTCACCAGCTGTATATGACCATTCTGGATGTTCACCAACACTCAGTTTTGTCAGTCTGTGCTGGATAACAAAGCATCCCCAAATTTGAAACAGGAATCATTGTCTTTCACAATTCTCTGGGTTCACAATTCATCTGGGCAGGTACACTTCTTCTTTTTCATGATTAATTATTTATTTTTGGTTGTGCTAGGTCTTCATTGCTACTCTTGGACTTTCTCTGTTTGTGGCAAGTGGGGGCTACTCTTCATTGTGGTGTGTGGCCTTCTCATTGTGGTGGTTTCTCTTGTTGCAGAGCACAGACGCTAGGTACACAGGCTTCAGTAGTCGCATCTCAGGCTCAGTAGTTGTGGCGTCTGGGCCCCAGAGCTTGCAGGCTTCAGTAGTTGGAGCTCAATAGTGAGGGCTCAGTCGTTGTGGCACACAGGCTTAGTTGCTCTGCAGCATGTAGAACGTTCCCGGACCAAGGATTGAACCCATATCCTCTGCATTGGCAGGCAGATTCTTATCTACTGTACCACCAGGTAAGTCCTCTACTTCCTTTTATAGGCTGGAGTCATTCATATGGTTGCATTTACCTAGGAGCTCAGTTGGAACTGGAATACCTGAGTTGGCTTCATTCACACACCAGGTACTCTGACTTGGGTGGCTGAAATCTGGGGGCTGGGTTCAACCTCTGTCTTTTCATGTGGTCTCTCCTCACTCTAATCTAGTCTAAGCTTATTTACATGGAAGCTACATCTCCAGATGCAAAAGAGAAAGCAAGTCTTAAGGCCTAGGACCAGAAGTCATTAACCATCACTTCTACAACATTCTAGTGGTTAAAATAAGGCAGTGCTAGTTCAGATACAAGGGGAAGAAGGTCAATAAGACTCTACTTCTTGATGGAAGAACTGGGATGGGAGGAATTATTCTTGGCCATAGCTACAGACAATATACGACATCCCACCCTCTGGTCATGATTCACATGCCTTTCACAAGCAGCATACAATTACCCCATCCCAGTATACCCAAAGTTTCATCCAAGTTCATCTAGATTGGTAAGATTTTTATTGTTGTTACGAACAGGAGTTGAAGCTTATCAAATGCACTTCTGGGGGAATTCCCTGGTGGTTCACTGGTTAGGGCTCTGTGCTTCCACTGCAGGGGCACAGTTTTGATTCCTGGTTGAGGAACTAAGATCCTCCATGCCATATGGAACAGCTGGAAAAAATGCACTTTCTGTATTTACTGAGATTTTTATGATTTTCTCCTTTGTTTTATCAATGATAAGTACATTGATTTTGTAATATCAAACTAAATTTATGTTCCAAGAATCAGTCCAAATTGGTGGTGATATGTTAACTTTTTCATATATTGACGTGTTTGGTGTCCTAATATTTTGATTAGGATTTTTGTTATAGGATTATGTTTACGATAATAAACCTATAATATTCCTCTCTTATATGGTCTTTGTTGGGTTTTGGTGTTAACGTTATGTTGACTTCATAGAAGAACTTGGAAATAATTCCCAATTTTCTATTCTCTTGAATAAGTTCAATTGATTTTTTTCCTTAAGTGTTTTGTAGGTACAAATATTGGCTCCAGGAGTAGGGTACTGCCATACAAGTATCAATATATTCCAAAATATGTGGCATTAACATCCAATATAGCAGCATGAAATTGTTCTTGGGAACTTGGACTGTTAGCAATCCATGTCACCAAAAAAATTTGTAGAACTATATTCTAGACTAGCTTAAAGGGCATATTATATATCTAATAAGCTTATACTTTATGCAAAGAGGTAGAAAATGACTTATTATAATGAGTCTGTTATTACTGGCTGCATTTGCTAAGGTACTACCAGAATTAAAGGAACTCAGAAGAAAAAATTTGTCTGGTTTGCAAGCAGGAATGAAAAGGAATTCAGAGACAACAAAAAAAACTCAGATACCTGCAACTGAGTGGGGGTGCAACGGAGTCGCACATTCAACCAGCAGAGAAGCAACAAAGAAATGCTCTGAGAAACAAAGGCTGCTTAAAACTCGGCATCGCAGCAAGACCGAGTCAAGAAGAAAATGGCTGTCACAGCACTATAGGATCTCTGAATGGAATAAGGTGGTACCCAGCATATACTTTCACAGCTGGGAGCATATCTCAAGAAGAAGAGACTTAGAGTTTGGTTCTTCCCAAGGAAAGTCTGATTAGGCTCACAGTTGTTGTTCAGTGGCTAAGTTGTATCCGACTCTTTGAGACCCCATGAACTGTAGCATGCTAGGCTTCCCCATCCTTCACTATCTCCCAGAGCTTGCTCAAACTCATGTCCATTGAGTCAGGGATGCCATCCAACCACCTCATCTTCTGTTGCCCCCTTCTCCTCCTTTCATCAGTCTTTCTCAGCATCAGGGTCTTTTCCACTGAGTTGGCTCTTCACATCAGGTGGCCTAAGTATAGGAGTTTCAACTTCAGCATCAGTCCTTCCAGTGAATATTCAGGATTTATTTAGTTTAGGATTGACTAGTTTGATCTCCTTGCTGTCCAAGGGACTCTCAAGAGTCTTCTTCAGCACCAAAGTTCGAAAGCATCAATTCTTTGGCCCTTAGCCTTCTTTACTGTCCAACTCTCACATCTGTACATGACTACCAGAAAAACCATAGTTTTGACTATACAGAAAGACAGAGACAAGTCTCTAAACAGTTGTGAACATAGCACTGCCTGAATTCAAATAATTTTAAATAAATATTAAGAAATCAGTATTGTCAAAGGAGTCACCTACATGGTCTAAAAGAGAATGTGATTGAGACTAAAAAATGACAATCGAGATCCAGCCTTCTACAGCAGGATCTCAGAATTGCTATGGATTAACTCTTTTATATACCATTCTTATCCTTTACAAATGGGAATACTTATTGCAGTTATCCTTTAATTGTTCTACCATTTTATATGTATCTTGTATGTATGGGGGCTTCCCAGGTGGATCAGTGGTAAAGAACTTGCCTGCAATGCTGGAGACCTGGGTTCCATCCCTGGCTCAAGAAGATCCCCTGGAGTAGCAAATGGAAACCCCTCCAGTATTCTTGCCTGGTAAACCCCATGGACGTATGAGCCTGGTGGGCTACAGTCCATAGTGTCACAAAGAGTCAGACATGACTGAGCACGCACGCATAGTGTGTGTATGGGCTAGGCCAGATAACTTTTCTTTTTAGTTCAAAGATCTGTAGGTCAAGAGTGTATCTTGGTCTGTCATGACTGTTATCATGACATTCTTTGAATCATTTCTATCTCCTGGAATCTAAGCTAAAAGTATTGATGAAAAATAAAAGAAAATATTGTTGAGATGGAACTTTAGGGTTGTCTGCTTTGGGGAGTGGATGAGTATGTTCTGCACATAGGAAGGGAAGGAAGTTGACCCAAAGGGTTAACTGTGGTAGACTGTATTACTCTTGTATAATACGCTCCCCTTGAATGTGGCCTGGACTTAGCTACTTTCTTTTGCCTAATAGAATAGAGCAAAAGTGATGGGATACCACTTCTGAGGTTACAAAGAACCTGTGCTTCCCTCTGTGTGTCCTCTCTTGCTTTTTCATTTGCTTACTCTGATGGAAGCCAACTGCCATATGAATTACCCTATGGAGAAGCCCATGTGGCAAGGAAAACAAGGGATTCCTCCACGCAACAGCTCATGAGCAACTGAAACCTGGCTTCAACCACATGAATGAGCCACAGATCCTTCAGAGGAGGGACTTCCCTGGTGGTCCAGTGGCTACTCCATGCTCCAATGCAGGGGGCCTGGGTTTGATCCCTGGTCAGGGAACTAGATCCCCCATGCCGCATCAAACATCCCACGTGCTACTGGGAAGACCTGGCATAGGCAAATAAATTTAAAAAATCCTTCAGATGAGACTGGAGTCCTGGCCAACACCTTGATTGCAGCCTATGGGAGACTGTGAAGCAGAGGGACCCCTTATGGACTGAATTATGTCCCCATAAAACCCACATGTCAAAGCCCCAACCCCCAGTGTGACTGTATTTGGAGATAGAGCCTATAAAGAGGTAATAAAAGTTAAAAGAGTTTATAGGGTTGGAGGCCTTAATCTAATTGGACTGATGTCCTTATAAGAAGAGGAAGAGATACCAGAGCACACTCCCACCCCCACCCCAAACCCACATGTGCTCAGAATGAAGGCCTTGTGTGAACACAGCAGAAAGGCTGCTGCTGCAAGACAGGAAGAGAGGCCTCACCAGAAACAGCATGTAGATCTTAGACTTTCAGCCTCCAGAACTGTGAGAAAATAAACTTCTGTTGTTCATGCCCCATCTCCCCCCCCCAATCTGTGGTATTTTGTAATGGCAGATCTAGTACCTTAACAATACTATACCTCACTAGATTGTGTGTGGATTTCTGACCCCCAGGAACTTTGAGATAATAATAACAGTTGTTTTGAGCTGTTAAATTTTAGGATAATTTTCCATGCAGCAATAGATCATTAATATATTAGTCTAATTTTTCTCTCCTTATCCTCTGACTTATGCCTTCAAAATTTGGGTAGGGGTAGGGTGCTGGTGGGGTGCATCCTCTTTGAGCCATTCAGATCGCAGAGAAAGAAAAAGTCAGTATTCATGGCTAGTAAAGAATCATTCCAATTTTTGAGTCAGTTTCCCAGCAAAGTAAAAAACAACTCTGGTTTGGATTCATATTTCAGTGCAAGTAGTTGAGGAGAGAATAATTTCAATGATTTAGAGTTCATGAACTCCCTGTACATATTTGTATGGATATATATATATTTCTAATTATATTTATATAAAAAATCTATATAGATGAATTGCTGTAATCCTATTATTCCTATAAGGACAGCATTGATATACTGGATCTAGGTGATCTTAATTAAACATTTATAGAAATCGATGTATATTTTCTAGGATTGGACAAAAATAATTTGCTGAGATGTCAGCTGGGAATTCTCCCAGGGAAAGCCTGGAAATGGAGAGCTTCCACACAAGATTCAGTGCCTGGACACCTTTCAGCAACAAGTCATTAAATCGACAGGTGAGTCACATATTCTAGAATAAGATAAGATTAAATTCTAGGGTGACGTTTACTGTGATATATTGGGTCTCATGTTACCATATTTGAAATAAATGCTTGTAAGAACTTAGTATTTGTGTCACTTTAAACAGAAATGAACATACATTTGTCTGCCCCAAAGATATTCTCTCTTCACCCCAGTTCACAACTCCAGTTTTATGGAAGGCACAAGACCTGCCCCCACTTTTGTCCTGTTTACACCTCAGGAAACAAAATCGAAACCTCCAGGACACACCCTGATTGCTGTAAGGGTGGTGTTTTGGTGTGGAGAGCATTAGTGTATGTATTTAATTCTGTCTTCCCTCTTGTGCCTACTGCACAGTTCCCTGGGGCCTGAGGATTCCCCCTCCTTTGAGAGGTAGTCACTGGATGGCCCAGGCAGCTCTGCCAGGCCTCCATGGAGAAGGCGGCTGCCTGGGTACTCAGAGCTCAAGCGTGGCCCAGGCTTGTTCACAAAATAAAGAGACCAGACAGGCTGGGAGCAAAGCCTGACTAGTAGTAATAGCCATGAGTTTATGTATGTCATCTAAGCCAACCTGGACTGAGGTCCTGGTTTGGAGGCACACTGGTCCTGGTGTATGTCTTTTGTGGAGACACTCCTAACAAAGGCTATTCAGTAATATTTACTAACTTTCATTTTGGTGGGTGTTAGGAAAATGTAGGACTCTGGCTTAGTAAAATCACACCTACTCCACATAGCCCTGTTTTCACAATTAAGCAAGTAGCTGGTATGTATTTTCAAGATGAAATGTTTGGGATCTGTTTCTCCGTACCACACTAGTTTAGGTAGAAACAAGAGCGAGGATTCATTACTTCTTTAGGCCCTCCTTGGGCGTCTCTGTAATTATGTCCCCACCAGCCTTTTCCACCTGCCTGCCCAGCAAGCCTGGGCTTGCCTGCATCCCTGAATAAAAAGCAGTTTAAGCTGAAGGGAAAGACCCTTACTAAAATGTGAAAGTGCTTTATGAACTGTAACGTGCAAAGCAAATATTAGCTGTGAGGTTGTTAGGTTGCTTATGTCTTGCTTAGCAACTTAGAATATATTGAACTATAAAGGAAAATGTCATTTCTCCCCCAACTTGTAGCTCTTTCAGGAAAGAGTTGCTCTTATAAGTCACTGGTTTGATCTCTGGACTAACAAGCAACGTCAAGAATTCTTATTCACGATTTTTTTACGATGCACTAAATCACAACTAAGGTAAATGTAGCCTAATGATGTACTTGTCTTAAAGAAAATAAATATTATACATTGCTCATATAACCTTTAAGAGTTTCCATTTTCCCTAGAGAAAAACAACACAATTGATATTTTAAGATTTATAAGCAATCTTTTCTAGTGCTGCTTCCTCTTTGAGTGTGAAATGGAGCCTTGGGGACCTTGAACACCTTCATACCATAGTGGGATATTTGGTTTTTGCAAAAAGTTATAAATAGCTTCAGCCAGTGAATCTTTAACAATCTCTTAGTATTTTAAGTTCTCCTTGAAACTATCAGATAAGGTATTTCAAGTAGGTCCTCCAAAATATTTGTTACATGAGTGATAATTGTGAAGTCATTCAGTTATGTCCGACTCTTTGTGACCCCATGGACTGTAGCCTACCAGGCTCCTCCATCTATGGGATTTTCCAGGCAAGAATACTGGAGCGGGTTGCCATTTATCTGAGAAGTGACAATGGCAGCAACAATTAGAAATATGGGAAGGACTTGTACAGCAGTGATTACTTATTAACAATAAGTCCTGGGTTTTAATTGTTTCCCTTATGTCCTATTATATCTGTAATTTATTTTAAAATACTCCAGCATGGCTGATGTGACATGTGAAAGTGTTCACTGCAATTACACCCAGGGGCAGCTAGTGTTCTAATCAAGAGTTAGTACTTTGGGTTGGTTAGCTAGCCACTGTATTGAAAAGGTTAAAATGTCTTAGTTATTACCAGATACATTGCTAAGTAGCATATCAAATATCAGACATTAGTTTTTCTCAGAGCAACTTATGGCATAGCTTGAGGGATGAATGCTAGGAATGGCCTGTCTTTGGTGAAATTAAAGGTATTCTGATATGTGGACTAACCAAGATATTCTAGAGTGCCCTCCGGCACGCCTGGTTGAAGAATCCAGCCAGGCTGGTAGGTGTTTATAAGGATGAATGCATCTCCCAAAATATGGCCTTGTCTGCCTGTGGAATCTCTGAAAGCCTTAGGGCAACAACAAGGGTAGTGATAGAATCCTGTTTCTGGAACACTGTTATTTCTCAGTTGAGTGAACCTTTCACCCAAGGGTCAGAGAGCTGGGATTTCATCAAGCCCACAGAGGAGACTACATGAAGTGGTGAGGTTGGGAGGACCGGCCAACCTTTGGAATTCTTAGGTAGTTACCCAAAAGTGCCTAAGAGTTGTGCAAGACCAAACTGGCTAATTTTAGTTTCTAGCATCTGCTTCTCACTCTTTCTTACCCTTCCGCCCACCCCATTTCTTTCAGTCAGCCATTTCTTCTCTTCTGCCTATGAACTCACCTTCTCTGCTGCCAGCTTTCTGTGCATCCATGGGCCCATAATGGATTATCCCTGAAAGAGTCACTGGAGGGAGACGGCCATCTTCTCCCATTAACAGACTGTTGAAAGAGGCTGCAAAGACAGGTCACAGATAAAGAGGCTCTTCAGTCAATGCTTAAAAATCAGGGGGAAGGGACATTCTTATGGTAGTCATTGGTTAGGTTTCCTTTGGCTCCAGCTTTGCAGCTTTCAAGATAAGAAAATAATAGACCCAACCCTTATATCCATAATTGCTTTGTGAGCCATCACGTTCTAGCCTCATACATCACAAAGTGAGCAATTTTAGTTGTAACCACTGGAGGTCATTAGTGATCTTATAATATACTTTGAGGCTCAATAACATTAGGCCTGACATTTTTTCACTGGAAACTTTATCTAGTGTCTGGTACCTGAATTCTTACTCTAGGACAAGGATATAGAACTAACTGGTTCACTGAAATTTCTCTGCTTTGTTGGACAGCAGTTTCTGCAGAGTGTGTATTTCATAGTCCCATGAAGCTGTTATTACATGTTCTGGGCTAGTGATTTCAGGGGAAGCTGTACGTCAATTTCTAGTCTCTGAGTTTGGCATCCTGAAACCAGAATCT
Source organism: Dama dama (assembly GCF_033118175.1). NCBI lineage: Eukaryota > Metazoa > Chordata > Mammalia > Artiodactyla > Cervidae > Dama > Dama dama. The sequence continues at coordinate 31,420,688 of NC_083706.1, forward strand.
TTAATTTGCAGTGGTGGTTTTGTTGGTGAACATCAGTCAGTTCATTCCCCACAGTCTGGATGAAGTCTCTCTTACACAACTTCCTCCCATCTTTTTTGGTCAGTCATTTCTTCTCTCTTACAGACAGCTGCAGATAACACGTGTGGATGGTCTAATCTAATTTGAGCTATGCTTGATTTTAAGTAAATATAAAGACCAACTCATTTTTGTTTTTAGCCTAAAGTTAATATGATAAATTTTAAAGCATCATTATTGAAATGTAATCCACATACATAAAACTTATCCGTTAGAAGGACACAATTCAGTGGATTTCGTACATTCCCCGAGTTGGGCAACCATCAGCACAATCTAAGTTTAGAACATGTCCATCAACCACAAAAGGAACCTCCTTTCTATTAGCAATCACTCTCCATTCTAACCCCCTCCAATTCCAGCCTATTCCAATTCTGCCAATTCGGTGTACAACCACTAATTTATTTTCTTTCTCTATAAATTTGCCTATTCTAAACTTTTCATATGAATGGATTCATACAATATGTGGCCTACTTTCATACAATGACTGCCTACTTTCATAAATTATAATGTTCTCAAGGTTTACATTTTTATCATGAAATAATACTCCATAATATGGATATGTCATATTTTATTTATTCACCAGTTGATGGAATTTGGGTTGTTTCCACATTTTGACTACTGTAAATAATGCTACTGTAAATATCACTTTATAAGTTCTTCTCTATGGATGCTTATTTCTTTTAGGTGTATAGCTAGAAATGGAGTTGCTGAGTCAAATGGTAACCCTAGAATCAACTTTTAACTATTGTTTCTTCTGAATTTTGTTTACTCCTCTAGTCCCTATTCCCCCGTAACTATGAATAAGCTTGTGACTAAATGAGAGAATTTAGCATTATTTGAATGCCTGAACACTTTGTATGTAAGCTTAGTTATTTTTGTGTAATACCTTCTTTTCAAGACAGAGAAGCCAAAGTTTGAGATGCTTTGTTTTATAATTTCTGAATAACTTTGTCTTAATTCAGGCAGTTATAAAACTTAAATAGGCTATTGCAGTATTGGCCAGAAATATGTTGTCACAGTTTTTATTAAAAGTTTATTCTTAATCTGTATGAGATACAGTCACATATCTAATATTTTCTGTCCTAATAAATATTCCATGTTGTTAAGAGTTTGGAATTTTTCTTATAATATTTAAGACATTTTTCAAAGGTTCACCTTCTTAAACCTTCCCTCTGTCAAGTTTTCCCTCTCATCTCACCTTAAATGTCACCTCGGCTGGGAAGAGATGTCCTCTTTGTGCTCAACTTTCACCCCATGATTTTTACAAAACTCTTTCACGGCATTTCCCCCAACCTCCCATACATTATGCTTATCTGGCCACATGTCTGATGATTTCCAGTGGTGTTGTCCCCCTGCCTCTTGACTAGGCTGACCTTTCCTGTGACTCCTTGAAGGAAACTTGGCTGTTTGTGTCTGTCATGCTTGGAGAAACCTATGAGACATTTGAATCTGTCTCCTAGTCACACTGGTGGGACTGGTTTCAAATTGCTTCTGTTCAGCCAAAGGTAATACCTCCTACAAAGACCTTTCTTTCTGGGGTTGGAGCTGTTCAAGCTTGTAGCTTTTCCTGGTGGGTGGGGCAACATTTATGATTCATGTAACTGCATTCCCAAGTCTTGAGAGTCACTTGGACTGCAAGGAGATCAAACCAGTCAATCCTAAAGGAAATTAACCCTGAATATTCATTGGAAGGACTGATGCTGAAGCTGAAGCTCCAATACTTTGGCCATCTGATGTGAAGAGTTGACTCATTGGGAAAGACCCTGTTACTGGGAAAGATTGAGAACAAGAGGGGATGGGGGCGACAGAGGATGAGATAGTTGAATGGTACTACCGACTCAATGGACGAGTTTGAGCAAATCCCAGGAGATAGTGAAGGACAGGGAAGCCTGGTGTGCTGCAGTTCATGGGGTCACAAAGAGTCAGACATGACTTAGCTACTGAACAACGACATTCCCAAAACATGGATGGAGTGTATGTGTGTGTAGGTGGGGGGGAGATCACAACCAAATAAAGATTAGCTCTTGTCACTCATCTCCATCAGAGTCACATGGAAATGGGGTTGGAGGGCAGAAAAATGTACCAACCCATGTATAGTTAAGAGGGAACATCCCCTCTTACTCTCATCTCAGTACACCCACACACACCCCACCCAAGGAGTTCCTTGGAAGACTCAGTTGAGGATGTCTGTTTCAATTGTAATCTCTAAGTAAATCTAATGCATAAACTTTTTCAGAGACAACATACTTCTAGATTATCCTTAAATATAGAACAACTATATCATGCTGAATTACTGCTGTCCATTTGAAAGGAGGATATTTCTGTGTGGAGGTGGTGGAGAGGAGGGGGTAGTATTCAGAGACACATTGTTTTCTAAATATCCAAGACAGGTCTGGAAATGTGGGTCATCCTGCTTCTTCCCTCTCATCAGCCTCATATTCTGGATATACTGGGTTGGCCAAAAAGTTTGTTTTGAAAACCCAAATGAACTTTTTGGCCAACCCAATATTTCTACCCTTTCACATAAATCAAATGGTTATGGACAATCACAGGAAATATCAGTATTTGTTTTGGGGGTGGTTTTTAGGGGTGGATGAAACAAAGAAAGAAAATCCTGAAGTTTAAAAGGAAAGGAGAATATGAACTATATAGTATATGGACTATACAGTCCATGGAATTCTCCAAGCCAGAATACTGGAGTGGGTAGCTCTTCCCTTCTCCACGGGATCTTCCCAACCCAGGAATCAAATCTAGGTCTCCCGCACTGCAGGCAGATTCTTTACCAGCTGAGCCACCAGGGAAGCCCAAGAATACTGAAGTAAGTAGCCTATCCCTTCTCTAGGGAATCTTCCCAACCCAGGAATCGAACTGGGGTCTCCTGCATTGCAGGTGGATTTTTTTCTTTTTTACCAGCTGAGCTACCAGGGAACCCCTCAAGAAAGAAAATCCTGAAGTTTAAAAGGAAAGGAGAAACCTAAACCCAAAGCTTTTTTACAGGGTAGGGGTGGGGACGGAGTAAGAGTGTGTGGTAGGAAAGTCATTGGCTTACATTAGGTAAAGCCCCTGCACTTGAAGTCCTCACTTCCTGTTTTCTCCTTTTGTAATGTTTCACTTCTCTTTACAGCGTGTAGCTCCACCTGCCATTCTTTATACACAGTAGTACTTGCTTGTTTATTTACTGTCTGCCTATTCCATTAGAAGGTAACTCCATGAGTGCAGGGTATCTGCACTCTGGTATCTCTTTCTATCCCTAGTACTTAAAACAATACCAGGTTCATAGTAGCCACTCAACAAACACTTGTTTGAATGAATGGAGATCTGTTAGACACTCCTATTACAATGATAATAAAAAGATAATCAGGAAAAAACTTTCCTTTGGTAATTCTTTAGGAGGAAGGACTTTTTTTCAAGATATTACAAGTTCTAGAATATAGGATATTATTAATACTTTGCTTCATTGAAAACTTTTCATTTCTAATCAATTAAAGACTTCCATAAAGTGATTCCAGAAGGAATTATGCATAGTAATAATACCTAAGCGTATTACATATTGCTAGAGAAGGGTATGGTGTTCTTGTCTGGAGAATTCCATGGACAGAGAAGCCTGGCTGGCTACAGTCCATGGGATCACACAGTCGGACACGACTGAGTGACTAACACACATTACATATTGCACACCTCCAGAGGGTGCTGTTTCACTCTGTCATCTGTGTGGATGGCACCTGCTAAGCTTGTTTATTGTACAGCTTCCCAAATGTAGCAGCCCTGATAATACTCCAGTTATTTATAAAGTACATGATATTAGCTTCCAAATCTACCAAGTATCATTTACCCTCTGCGTAGGAAGGGTCAAATCCACAGATAATTTACTGGAAAATGGAGACAAGGTTTTAGGAGACTATTTGTCTCTGTCCTGTATTTAAGAATCTCTTTAAGAAATTTTCAGGAGGCTTGTGGCAGAGTCAGAGTAGAAGTGGGGCTTCCCTGGTGGCCCAGTGGTAAGGAATGCCTGCCAACGCAGGAGACATGGGTTCAATTCCAGGAGGATCCCACACGTGGCGGAGCAACTAATCCCATGAGCCACAACTATTGATCCTGTGCCCTAGAGCGCGGGAGCTGCAACTACTGAGCTCACACGCGGCAACTTCTGAAGCCCACAAAACGCCCTAGAGCCCTTGCTCCACAGCAAGAGAAGCCGCTGAAATGAGAAGCCCAAGCATCGCAACTGGAGTAGGCCCCATTTGCCACAACTAGAGAAAAATCCCCACAGCAACAAAGATCCAGCACAGCTAAAAATAAATTTTTCGAAAGAGTAGAAGAGGCTGCCTATCAGACTTAAATGGCTAAAAATCTTAGAAGCAGAAGAAGGATGCTTTTACTACATACATAATAAATATTCAGTGAACACCTGTAATCTTTCGTCCTGCCTTCTCTGTGTATTCTTTTGATGTCATGGTCAGAAGGCTTTCAATTGCAAATAATAGAAATGGAGTTCAGACAAGACTAGGAAGCAAAGGAAATTTAATGACCCAAGATTTGTCAGGTTATAGGCTGTGCTAGATCCTAAGATTCAAACAATGTTACCATGGCTCTTTCTCTCTCCCTTCTCCCAGCTCTGCTTCCCTTGTGTGCTGCATAAAACTATAAAGATAAGCACAAGACCTTTATGAAGGAAATTAGAAATCTGTTTTAAAGAACAGTAGGAAAAAACCTGGGTAAATAGATATGCTATGTTTAAAGATACCAGTTCTCTCCACATATATCTGTCAATTCAAGTCAATCCCAGTACAAATCCCCAAAGAGCATTTTCTTATGAACTTTGAGAAACTAATTCTAAAGCTAATCTTGAAAAGAGAATGGACTATTACAGCTATGGAAAATCTAAGGATAAAGAAAAAAATTAGTGAGTTGCACTGCCAGATATTAAAACCACTTTTATCCATTTACAAAATATCTCCATGTAATAACTCAAGTGTAAAGGGTAAAAGGACTGAGATAAGTGCTCTGAAGGGGAGGAAAAAAACAGGCAACTATAGAGATTGGGTAGATCAGGCACTTGGGCAGCTGGATGGAGATCCTTCCTCTTCTTGCATCAATTCCTATTTAAAGGGCTAGAAAGTGTCCATCACACACCCTCCCACCCACACCATTTCCCACTTCCTCTTCATCTTCCTGCAAAGCCCTTCCCCCTCCTAGATATCCTGTGCTTCAGGGGTGGTGGGTCACCCCGACACCCAAAGAGTAAGTCACAGTTGGACAGAATCATGGTCATTCCCTCCTCCTTGAGGTGTCTGGTTTAGGAAAGGGCAGGCAGATCTTGGTTCTGCCGAAGGAAACACAAGAGAGTGGCTGCTAGAGTTTCTGGGAGAATTTTCTTCACTCTCAAAGGAACCTAAAAAGGAACTTGGGGGAAGGACATGCCTTCGTCTGCCCTATAGCCTGTGGTCCCTGTTGTGTGCAAATCTCTGCTCACCGTAGTCAGCCATTTGGAAACAGCCTCAGAGAACAAGCTTGAGGAGCGCAGCAAACTACTAAGCAGGCAAAGTGAAAATACAGAAAATCTTGACCCTTGACTACTTTGAGTTCTTGAATTCACCAACTCTGGAGCTCCCCTGATTTTCCCTCTTTAAGAAAAGAGAAAGGAAGATAAATAGGTTTTAAGGTAGTCCATAATAGTCCATTTATCTACTTGTCACTCTCTTGTCATATCAACTTTCCAGAATCTAGCAAAGAACCAGATAGATTTTGAAAAACAAAAAGCACCTAGTGGTCAAACTGATGTCCTTTACACAATAGGAGAGAGCCTGTCAGACCTTCCTGCAGAGTTTAAGTATTTAATTCAGGGCTTCAAACAGGATTATACAGTCTTCTAAGGACATCATACATGTATTCAATACTTTGTATCTGATTGGCATCAGCATCAATATCTGCTAGGCTGCCTCTTCTACCAACAAGAAGTCTAGTTCACCAACATTGAGGAGGGTGACCCCATTAGAGTCACTTGGAACTTGTTAAAAATGAACTATGAGCCTCACCCATAGACATTTTGGCTCAACATACCTGGGGTGGGGCTGGGAAGCTGTTTTTACTAAGTTCCCAAGATGATTTGATCTACAGTCAAGTGTGTAACACAAGGCCTGGGATCAAACCAGTCAATCCTAAAGGAAATCAGTCCTGAATATTCATTGGAAGGACTGATGCTGAAGCTGAAGCTTCAAAACTTTGGCCACCTGTTGTGAAGAGCCAACTCACTGGAAAAGACCCCGATGCTGGGAAAGACTGAAGGAAGGAGGAGAAGGGGACAATAGGATGAGATTGTTGGATGACATCATTGACTCAATGGACTGAGTTTAAGCAAGCTCCGGGAGGTGGTGGTGGAGAGGGAAGCCTGGCATGCTGCAGTCCATAGGTAGCAAAGAGTCAGACACAACTGAGCAACTGAACTGAACTGGGTGACCTAAAGGCCCTAAGGCTTCCTCCACCTCTTCATCTATTCCTTCTTGGAGGCAGGGATACAGACCATGAGTGTCCTGTCTTTTCTATTATCAATTAACAAAGCAAAATTATTCGTTCAGTTTCTGTAGGTTTTTCATCTTTCATATCTGATACTTCTTAGTAGTTTTAGACTATTTCACTGTAAGTAACTTTCAACTGTGGTGTTGGAGAAGACTCTTGAGAGTCCCTTGGACTGCAAGGAGATCCAACCAGTCCATCCTGAAGGAGATAAGTCCTGGGTGTTTATTGGAAGGACTGATGCTGAAGCTGAAACTCCAATACTTTGGCCACCTGATGCGAAGAGCTGACTCATTGGAAAAGACCCTGATGCTGGGAGGGATTGGGGGCAGGAGGAGAAGGGGACGACAGAGGATGAGATGGCTGGATGGCATCACCAACTCAATGGCATGGGTTTGAGTAAACTCTGGAGTTTGTGATGGACAGGAAGGCCTGGCGTGCTGCGGCGATTCATGGGGTCACAAAGAGTCGGACACAACTGAGAGACTGAACTGAACTGAACTGAACGTTCAACTTGACACAAATAATAAAAGAAATATTTTACTCTCATGTAATTGGAAAACTCAGAGGTATGTTTGGCTGCAGTTGAAGCTTGATACAGAGGTTCAGGAATAAAACCAATGATGTGTTTTTTTCTGCCCCTCTGCTCTACCTTTGATGGTCATGGCTTCAACTATTATGGTTCCTCAGTTGTGTCCAGAAGAGAAAAATTCTTATTTTGGTTTCACTCTGATTGGATTAGTTTGGGCCCATGCCCATCTCTGCCAGTGGCTGTGGCCATGGGATTGATCCACATGAATTAGCCTTTACCATGTGATTTTTGGAGTCAGCTTCTGTAGAACCATATGGATCACCAAATAGGAATTGAGGTTATCTAAAGAAGAGGAAATAAATGATAGATGCCAAAAGTGAAAGTGAAGTGAAAGTGTTAGTTGCTCAGTTGTGTCCAACTCTTTGTGAGCCCATGGACTGTAGCCCCCCAGGTTTTTCTGTCCATGGGATTCTCCAGGCAAGAATACTGGAATGCCATTCCCTTCTCCAGGGGGTCTTCTGGAACCAGGGATTGAACCTGGGTCTACCCACATTACAGGCAGATTCTTTACCATCCAAGTCAGCAGATAAAGTCTATTCTTCGAGCATTCAATGAATCTTTACCAAGGGTCTACTGTATAACAAGCATAGTTCTGGGTACATGAGATTCAACACTAAACAGAGTGTAAAAGACTCCTACCCTCTGAAGTGCATATTTTAGTAGACTAATACTTGTCCTAAAATGGTAAAAGAAGAATGTCCATGAGTCTCACTGGATATTTGATAATACAAAATAGCACCCCTGGAAATATTTGCGAGTATTTTGCATGTCTTAGAAGCTAGAGCACTGTGGTAGACTGGATAAATGTCTCAAAATATGTCCAGGCCCTAATCCCTGAAACCTAGAAATGTTATCTTGTATGGAAAAAGGACTTTACAGATGGGATTAAGGATTTATGATGGGGAGATTATCCTGCATTACTGGGGCTCAACATAATCTCAGTGGTCCTTGTAATGGGTTCAAGAGACATCATAATCAGAAGAGAATATGATGTGATGATGGAAGAGATGGAGCGATTTGAAGATCTCATGCTGCTGGCTTTGAAGGTAGAGAAAGGGAATATGAGTCAAGGAAAACAGCAGCTACTAGAACCTGAAAAAGACAAGGAAACAAACCTCCCCTTAGAGTTTCCAGAAATAAACCAGTCGTGCCAAAACCTTGTCTGTAGCCCAGTAACCCTGATTTCAGATTTGTGATCTCAGAACTCCAAAAGGACACGTATATTGCTTTAAGCCACCAAGTTGGTGGTAATTTGTTATAATGAAAAGGAAATTAATACAAGCAGTGACTTTGTCTTCCTTGTTTTTCAACTTTTTTTTCATCCTTTATTTCTAATTTAAACATATTTATTTACCTCCCTGCTAAGCTACAAGCACCATATCAGGTGCTGGGAACAGAGCAGCCAATAAGACTGCTGCTATGCCTTTTTAATTTTTTTATGAGGCTTCTATTCCTGTAGAAGAGAAAGACTTTAAATGGTGAATGAGTGAAAAAAAAAAAAGGACTAAAAAGATTTGAGGGCTAGCTAGAAAAGAAACACAAAAACAGTGCTTAGCTTACACTATAGTGCACATCAAGTGTAAAGGATACAGGTTTTGGCAAAGAATATGAGATGGAATTAAGTAGGCAGGGCTCAGTGAGCAAACAGTAGCCTCACAAGGGGAAGTGTTTGGGGAACAGAAACGGTCAGCCTATTGGGAAGGTGAGAGGATTCTGGCAGTACCCCAGAAATATCACCCCCCAAACCCACCTTATATGGTCACCTATATGTCACAAAACTAGCTTTTTACAAGCCACGTGACTTTGATCTGCCATTCTGCTTCCAGAGAAAATTTCGTGCTCCTGCCCCAGAACCTCATTTTGCTTCATTGGTCACAAGTCATATAATAATAAGAATCACACAAGGAAAGTCATCCTGCATTCACATAGTGATATCAAGTCCAAGTACATGCATTATCCTTTATTTTCGATAACCCTAGGCAGGTTTGGCCAACCCAATCAATATCAAAGAAATAACTACAGTTGTGCTAAGTGACAAAGGAAAAGTAACTGGGATCTCACCTAGTGAAGGGGCTCAGGGAAGCCTTCCCTGGGGATTTGACACTTCAGCTGGAATCTGAAGGATGTTTAGAGATAGACAAGCCAAGACTTGGAGAATGAGTGTTGCATCTGGAGAGGACCACTTGTGTGAAAGCCATGGGCCTTCTCTGTCTCTTCAATAGTTCTATAAAATCAGGCCTTTGTAGATGCATTAGAAAATGTGAATAAGCAAAAAGAGGAAAATAATCACCCATAATTGCACCACTTAAATGTGACTTTCTTCTATTTTTTATGCTTTTATGTATCCATTTAACTATTTGTGAATGTGCATATACAAATTATTTTAAAATCGTAAACAAATCTTCTGTCAGCCTCCTTATTGCCGTACCCACACCTAGGGTTGCTCTTTCTTTTCCTGGAGACCTCAGCACACGGTTCTCATTTTCTGTCCACCCCGGACCCAGGGGTTATTCTGTGTGACACTCGCCTCCTTGTGAAAATCCACCCAGCACAGACCCTTACCACCTCACCAAGCGTGTGTAAAGCCACTAGATGAGACAAGGAGACACTGCGTAAACCACCAGAAGGCCAGGAGCCCTGCCAAGTCTGCTCAGCCCTCTCCAGACCACCTCGCCAACCTGCCCTCGCAGCCGCTCCATCATGATTGTGGCAGCTTCTTTCTACTTCTTATCAGAAATTCTAGAACAGAGAATTAGATTCAAGTTCCGTATTACTAAGCCTGGTTATTTTTGCAAAGCACACGTTGTGCATTGAACAGCACACTGTGAGGCATTACCATGCATTATTTAAATGAAGCGATCCCTGTCACAGCAAATGAGCAAAGCACATTTTGTTCATTGTCTCCTCACATGTTGTTATTTCTCTTCACGGATTTCTTACTTCGCGACATTAACTAAAATGCAATGAGCCACAGTGTCATTACTGCAAACCACCCTGTTTCTCTGCTCCTCATGCACTGATTGTTTTTTTTTTAATGTGACTGAAGCATTTTCTTTCCTTCATGCTTAAGATTCATTATACTTGAATGTTTCCTTGTAGCAATGCAGACTAGGAACAAACATAAAACATGTGTAATTAAGGTTTACTTTAAAAAGCAACTCAGACTTGATTCTCATTTACTTTACTGAGATGGAACAGCAGATGCTAAAGTGGATGGGAACAAAGACTCTGAAGATACTCAGACTTTGAAAAGGAGGCTGAAAACTCCTGTTTTGCACTTATTTTATTGATCTATTTTAGAATTCCAAATGAGAGCAAATCGTCTCTCAAGGGCCCGTGGAATGATTGTGAAGGCTACCTCAGACAGTGAGGCGTTAAGGTCATGAATCCACTGGGATTAACTGTCCTTGTTGTTGTCACAAGTCTCGTTCAGTTTGAATGTTAATCACTGTCACTACTGAGAAGATCCCTATGAGACACTCTGTCTGTGGATACTCTGTGCTGCCAGGACATGCAGAACTCCATCCTTTGCCCTCCTGCTTACCCCCAATCCCCATCCTTTCCAGACTACAGGTTCATTTTAAACCACTCTGTTCTATCTCCAGTTATGATAAAGCTGCATGGACAGGGATCAAGAAAAAGCAGTGACATAAAGTCAGGGGAGTAGAACACACAAAAATAATAGGCAATCATTAAACCTTGGAACTGAAGCAAATAATTGCTTCTTAAAAAACAAAAACAAAACAACTTTTACATAATTGTTTAACTTACAGAGAAAAGGTGCAAAGCTAATGCAAATAGTTTCTTTAAACTTTTTACCTGGATCCCTTGATTGTTAACATTTTACCAATTTTTCTTTATTATTCTGATTATTTGAGAGTGAGTTGTAGACTTAATGCCCCACTAACCCTAAGCATTTCAGTATGTTTCTTAAAAATCAAGTGCACTCTGCTGAAAAATCACAGTACATCCTCCAATGTCAGGAAATCATCAATTCAACACTAGTGTCCAATGCACCAATGCCATTCAATATTCCTGATTGTTCAACAATATCTTTTACAATCATCCTTTCCTTCTCAGTCCAAAATCCAACCAAGGTCATTTGTTGTATTTAGTTTCAAGTCTCTACATCCCCCTTCAATGTGGCAAAATTCCTCAGTGTTTCCTTGTCTTTTCTTACTTGACACTTGAAGAGCATAGAGCTGGTACTTTGTTGAATGACCTTCAATTTGTGGTTGACTGATATTTCCTCAAGATTACTTTGAGGTCATACATTCTTGGCAGGAGTAACACAGACTTGACACTGTGTTCTTCTCAGTGCATCATACTGGGGGTATAGTATATCAGGTTGTCCCACTGTTAATGACCTTGACTTTATCACTTATAAAGTATTTTATATTTATTAATAATTAAAAAGTATTTGAGTGATTAGTTTTAAACTAATTAAAAATATTTATGCAAGTATTTTTTTCTCATCAAACTTTTACCCACTAGTCTTTAGCATATGTTGTTGATTCTAATCTGAAGTACTTATTACTGTGATAGCTGATTTTCTCACTTCTTAATTTCTTCCATATGTATGAAATGGTGTTCTATTGCAAGGTAGAGCATTTCTTTCTCCCAGGACTTGAAATGAGGCTACAGTTAAGCCAAAAGTTTATTATTTCAAGGTCAAAACTGTCTCTGGGTCTAATGGATATTCAACAATCTGTTGGTGAGGGTAACTAAGGTCTTTTTTTGTCCCTCACTGGAGGTACCATTTTCATTTTGCCTTGAAACTTTCTGAAGCTTGGCCCAGTCTATGGAAATTTAGGTCAGAGAAGACCCACAGAAGGATCAAATCTGCTCAGAGTCATCACTGTTCTTTCAGTGAGTTAATCTGTGTCCATTAGGACTCAGTAATAGGGCAGCAGTAGCCACTTTGTGAGAAAAAGTCTTAAAGTCCCAGTGGCGTTAGGTAAATGAGTTCTGGTAGGTTCTTATACCAAAGTTTTCAATTAGCTGTTAAGATTGGTCACAAAATGTCAGTGATTCTGCAGAGTTTGGAGGAAATCAGGGAGTTTCAGGGAAAAGCTTAATTTACTAATACCTGGATTGCTACCCAGAGGCTTGGAACTGTAGCAGATGTTTATTGCTAATATATAAAGAGAACCATGAGGTATTAAGTGTCTTTTTTGTGTGTGTAATTGTTAGCTGCAGGGCCAGCAGTACATCCTTCATGGACCATGAAATGTTTTTTGGCCTAAGAGGGCCTCTAAGATGATCGCTGTAGTAGGGCCTTGGACTTTGTATTCCTTCAAGATCTATCTGTGCTTAGGTAGCATGCATATAAGAAGTTTTCTTGTAGGATACTGTATTTTAGAAGTTTTCTTTGTGGATGTCATATTAAGAAGTTTTTGTTGAGTGTATTAACATGTGATATAGTTTATGCTTAAGTTTTCTTTTTTAGTGATAAACACTGAAATATTTATGGATGAAATTATATAATGTCTTGGATTTGCTTTAAAATAATATGGGGATGATTGAGGAAGATGAAGAAAGTGATATGGCAGAAACCAGATTGGGTACAGGATGATAATTATTTAATTACTGGAGTCATAATAGTATTAAAAATATTAATGTAAGATAAAGAAATTTTCAAATAAAAGGAAACTGACAAAATTTGTTGTCAGAAGACCTGCAATAAAGAAATGCTAAAGGAAGTTCTTCAGGCTAAGGAAATTGATACCAGATGGAAACTTGGATTTAAAAGCAGGAATGAAGAGCACAGGAAATGATAAATGTGGGAGAAAATATAAAATTTTAAAGTTATTTTAAAGATATATGACTAAAGCAAAACAATGTATTGTGGGGATTATAACATAAGTAGATGCAGTAGAGAGATGACAAAAAAATGCACAAAGGATAGTAAGAATTATATCATTGCACTGGACTTTAATTTTACATAAATATTAGCTCTATGTAGACTATGAAAAGTTAAAGATGCATATCATACTTCCTAGAAACAACTTTAAAAAGTAGTGCCAAGATACCCTAAAAAACAAATAAAGGTATTAAAATGGAATACAAAAAATGATTATTAATTCAAATCAAGGCAAGAGAAGAGGAATAAAGTTTCATAAAACAGATGGGACAACCAAACAACAAATAACAAAATTGAGATTTGGGTTAAACTGTCACCAATCAATCCTAAAGGAAATCATCTCTGAATGTTCATAGGACATTCATAGACGGACTGATGTTGAAGCTGAAGCTCCAATACTTTGGCCACCTGATGTGAAGAACTGACTCATTGGAAAAGACCATGATGTTGGGAAAGGTTGAAAGACAAAGGAGAAGGGGGGTGGCAGAGGATGATTGGATAGCATCACCGACTCAATGGACATGAATTTGAGCAAACTCCAGGAGATAGTGAAGGACAAGGAAGCCTGGTGTGCTGCAGTCCATGGGGTTTCAAAGAGTCAGACGTGACTTAGCAACTGAACAACACAGCAAAAATAACAATAATTCCCTAGAGAAGGAAATGACAACCCACTACAATATTCTTGCCTGGGTAATCCAACGGACAGAGGAACCTGGTGGGCTACACTCCATGGAATCACAAGAGTTGGACATGACTTAGCAACAGAGCATATAACAATAATTAAATTAAATATAAGCAGACTAAACCATCAAATAAAGACAATGTTGGTCAAGTGAGCAAAAAAATAATCTCACTGTATATTGACTACAATGGACACTTTTAAATATGACTTTTTTTTTTTTTTTTTTTGCCATGCGGCATGTGGGATCTTAGTTCCCCAACCAGGGATCAAACTCAGGTCCCTTGTAGGGAAGCATGGAGCCCTAACCACTGGACCACCAGAGAATTCCCTACATTTTAAATATAAAGGCACTTATTGGTAAAGTATAAGAATGCTGCTGCTGCTACTAAGTCACTTCAGTCGTGTCCAACTCTGCGTGACCCCATAGATGGCAGCCCACCAGGCTCCTCCACCCCTGGGATTCTCCAGGCAAGAACACTGGAGTGGGCTGCCATTTCCTTCTCCAATGCGTGCATGCATGCTAAGTTGCTTCAGTCATGTCCGACTCTTTGCGACCCTATAGACAGCAGCTCACCAGGCTTCTCCATCCACAGGATTCTCTAGGCAAGAACACTGGAGTGGGTTGCCATTTCCTTCTCCAAGTATAAGAATAGGAAAATATATTATACACTATGCAAATAGTAAGCATATAAAAGTAGGATGGCAACATTAATATCAGACAAAATGGACTTCAAGACAAGGAATGTTACCAGAGAGATAAAGATGGGCATTTTATAGTGAGAAAAGTAACAATTCATCAAGAAGTCACAACAATTATAAATGTTTATGTACCAAATAATGGAGTTTGAAATTACATGAAACAAAAACTGACAGAATAGAACCAAAGAAAAGGAAATCAGTTTGAATATAGAAGACCTGAGCAATCTTCTCATTCTCCTAGAACTAACATTTATAGAAAACTAGACACAACAATTTCCAAATATATGTTATTTTTATGAGAAAAGTAACATTTATCAAGATGCATTATTTCCTGGTCCACAAACTAAGATTCAAACATTTCAAATTCTTGAAATCTTATTAAATATATTCTTAAACAACAATTCAATAAATTTGGGGATTGATAAAAATAAGATATCTAGAAAATCCCCAAATATTTAGAGATTAACATCATTTATAAATAACCTATGATCAAATAAAAATCACAAGAGAAATTAGAAAATATTTCAAGTTGAATGACAATGAAAATACGACATGGCTAAAGTGGACTGCAGTACAACTTAGAGGGATAATATAATGTAAATATTTTTGTTAAAGAAAAAAACAATTTAAAATTAACAATTTAAATTTCCACCTTAAGAAAAGGTGGGCGGTGGGGAGGGGGGGTGGCAGGATATAGCAGACTATACCCAAAGTAAGTAGAAAGAGAGAATTGATGAAGAATGGAAATCAATATAATAGAAACTGAACAAACAATAGAGATAAACTATGAAAACAAAAACTGGTTTGTTATAAATAGTAACAAAATTGATGAACTCCTAGGAAGAGTAATCAAGGAAAACAGAGAGAGAAAATGTGAATTAGTAATATCAGGAATATAAAATTGGATGTTGCTATAGATTCTATGAACATCTAAAAAATATAAAATTATCAACAATTTTTTACTAATAAGTTAAACAATTTAGTTTTATAGATTCTACATACATGGTGCATGAATTGAAACAGTTTACTGCTCTCTTTTCAATACATATACCTTTTATTATTTTCTTCCCTTATTGAACTGGCTAGTATCTCTATCCCATGTTATAGTAGTGAGTGTAGACAATCTTGCTTTGTCAAGAGGAAGACATGTACTATTTCACAGTGAAGTGTGATGGAGCTATAGGTTCTTATTCTAACTGCATTGGGAAATCACCTCAGACTTTTACTTGCATGAGTGATATTATCTAATTTATATTTTTAAAAACCACTTGGGCTACTGTGTGGAAAATGGGCTCCAGGAAGACTGGATGGAAGCAGTGAGGCAATCAGGAGGTGACTGCACGCGCCCAGGAGAGAGGTGGTGGTGGCAGTGGGGGTTGGGAGAAGTGGCTGTGTTGGGGCATGTATTTTGGGGGACGTCTATTTGTAGAGCTGACAGGACTTGTTGATTTATTGAATTTGGGTAAAGAAAAACCCCAGATTTACATTGTATACAACCATGTTTACTTCAGAATTTTTTTCCCCTGTGAATTTTAGATATTGATTGATATTGATAATATATAATTTTGTATTGATAACTCATCTTCCTCTTTAGAACGGATCATTGAATGTGGATACAGTATTCTTAAAAATCTAGCCATATGTTATTTAGGACTTAATTTTTTTAAAGGTAGAACATTAGAGAAAGAACAGTGACCAATATTTATACTGGATTTTTAATCAATTTTAAATATTAGTGTTCTGAACTAAATTTCTGTATTTTTCTTTTTAGGGTTATCCAAGACTGGTTTTCAGAAAGGATGCAAGTGGCCAAAGTGGATTTCTCTACGGTGTTACCACGCTTCATTTCTTTATATATCTTTTCCTTTCTGAATCCAAAAGATTTGTGTGCTGCTGCACAAGTCAGCTGGCCCTGGAAATTTTTAACTGAACAGGTTTACCATTTGTCACTTCCTAGGAATAGGGCTCAGATGCAACTGTCATCTGTAATGAGGCAATGAGGGTAGCTCCTTTCCCTGAAAATAATAATTGAGGGTGTCTGAACCATAATTAATTTATCCTAAAGAGAAGAAAATAGCAAATTTTTTAAATGGGGAATTATATTTAATGGGGGAATTAAATAAAGTAATTTATTTTATAAGTCAGGGGATATACACTATTCTAATAATTCATATAATTCTGATCATCTTTAAATACTCGATTTAGTTATTTAGAAAATAATTTATCTTGGTTAAGAAGTCCAATATTTTGTGAAAATTTATTTAAGATTTGGTTTTAAATGATATTGTTTTAGTCATGATAACCCACCTTAAAAATTGCTCTACAACCACAACTTTAACTGCTCCCTCTGTTGAAGAATATAAAACTAGATCTTCTACATCTGCTGCCACTAATTCTGCCTCTGGGATGTTTATCTCTTTACTTTTAAAAGACTTAATATAATGTAATAGTCGGCATACTTTAAATACAAATCAATAATTTACTCCTTTAACTTATACAAACTTTCCAGGATGGACTTATGTTGAGATTCTGATCTCACAGAATACCTGGCTCTCCATGGAGGGGCCACATGAAGAGCCAACTGTGAGCCCTGGATTTATAGCATTTGTGAATCCAGGTTTAGTGTTCCCATGGTATAGTGTTTCCTCTTTTTTTACTTTCAACCTTTCTCTGTCCTTACATTTAAGAAACATCCTTATAAACAAATTATGGTAGTGGTTTTCTTTTACCACTTGACAATCTTTGACTTTTACCTGGAATCATTTAGTCTGTTCACGTTTATGTAAATACTGATACATATGCGCTTAAGTCCGCCATTTTACTATTTTTATTTACTATTTTATATTTTGTTTTTCTGTTTTCTTTTAGGATTAACTTAAATATTTCTTAGATTAATTTTTAAATTCTTTAGCAGTTCTTTCATGGCTACCATAGAAATTACAGCACTTATCCTAGGGTTATTTACTACCTCTGAGATAATGCAAGGAGCATAGAACTCTTTAACTCCATTTGCTTCCCTGTTCAGTTTCTATGCTTTTGTTCTCAAACATCTTAATTTTACACATACACACATATAAAATACAAAAACATACATTAAAATATATATGTAAATATATGCTAACAAATATAAAAATAATTTATAATATCTCTTTTGTATTTAAAATATATGTATACCTCATGAATATTTGTTACAATTGTTTAATACATAGTCAATATTTATTTACAAGTAAACTTTTTCTGTTATACTTCATACCTTTCTGCATCTCTGATTTCCCTACGGGGTTCAATTTTTTCTGAATTCTCTTTAATATTTCTTTTAGTACAGCTTACTACTGACAGATTCTCTTAGTTTTTGTCTGAAAATGTCTTTACTTCACCTTCAAATTTGAAGGATATTTTCACTGGGAATTTTAACTCTAGGTTGGCAATTAATTTTTTATTAGAACTTTGAAAATGTTCCATTGTTCTCTGGCTTTCATAATTTCTTGAAAAGTAGGGAGTTTTATTGTTGGTCCTTGAAAGGTAATGTTTCTGTTTGCTCTAGCTTCTTTTAGGATCTTTTTCTCTGCCTTTGGTTTTCTGCAAGTAAGATCCCCTGGGGGAGGAAAGGACAACCCACTCCAGTATTCTTGCCTGGGCAATCCTATGGATATAGGAGCCTGGTGGGCCACAGTCCATGGGGTCGCAAAGAGTCAGACACGACTTAGTGACTGAGCAACATGCCTAGAGGTGTGTGTGTGTGTGTGTGTGTGTGTGTGTGTATTTATCCTGTTTTGTATTTTGCACTGATTTATAAATTGGGGGTTTTATGTCTTTTATAAACTTTGCAAAGCTCTCAGATTCTGTCTCTTCATATATCGTTTTTGCTCCACTTTTTGTTTTTTCCTCTGGGTTTCGATTTATTACATTGATCCACCATGTCCCATAAGGTTCATATTCTTTTATGTGTCTTTTCCATTGTTCTGGCTTTCAGTGTTTCAGTCTGGATTTTTCTTCTGGCCTAGCTTTCAGTATACTAATTATCTCTTTAGCTGGATTCTAATTTGCTCTTAAACTTGTCCCTTGAGTTCTAAATTTGTTATTATATTTTTCAGTTTTAGAGTGTTGGTCTGATTACTTTCCCAAAATTTTCCACCCAGCCATTTAATTTCTTAAGTGTATTAACTACAAGATTTTTTTTAAGTTCGTGCCTGATAATTACAACTTTTGGATCTCCTGAGGGTCTCTATTTACTAAAAAACAAAAGAAGAAACAAACAATTCTTGTCTTTCTTTGTGTGCCTGATATTTTTGGTTGAGTACCAAATATTTCATATAAAAAAATTGATGCAATAATTTGAGTCTCCAGATGATGTTATCTTCCTCCAGAGAGAACTTGCTTCTGGCATTTGGTTAGGCTAGGAAAAGCTTATTTAAATCCAATCAGAGAATGAGATATTTCAAAGCTAGTTTCAACCGAATTCTTTGTCATCCTTACTGAAAAGGATCTCAGTTAAAAGCCAGGATGATTACCAAGGCTATTCCCCTTTGTGGGCTCTGAATGTTTCCTCTCTTCCCTGCAAGAATCCTTACAGTTCTTAACACCTTCTAAGTCTTTCAGTCAAAACGTCCTGCTCTGCTCCTCAGCCTTAGTTTTGCTTTGGAACTGTCAGGTGTCTGGAAGTGAAAAATGAGACCGAATCAGGATATTACTTTTCTGGGTCTCCCTCCTCTAAGGCCTTGGTTATATAAGTCCTCATTGAATTGGTACCTTAAGTAATTGTTTTACAGTATTTTGTGTAGATTTTGATTAGATGAAACCACATGAAATTTGCTGTTTTCATATCTCAAAACTGGTTGCATATTGGCAGTATTATATGGGTCAAAGTTGTTCCCAGTGCAAAGGTTAGAAGCAGAATTCTCAGAATCTGGTGCATACGCTATGGGAGCATTGAATAAGTATACAAAGAAGACTAATACATATATTCATATAAAACATACATGTTCATCAAATAATATTTTTCCTATGGAGTAAGGTATGCATCTTATTTCTCAGAATCAAGTTTAGATGGCAAGTCAACTGCACTAAAAATCTCAATGTAATAAGAAAAAATTATCTATGTGCCTAAAAAGATTACTAGGAAATGGTCCTTGCAACTCATCTTTCTTATTTCTTTTTCTGAAGGATTGCTTATGGAGGCCCAAATGCATTAAGTTTGGATGGTTTCTGCCCTATACACCAACAGATAATGAGTACGGTGCTTGGAAACACCATTACATTGCTTGTGTGTCCAACTTAGATTGGCTAACCCCTAGGGAAGCCGCTGCTGTTTATGGGACTCTGAATGAACCCAAAACAGAAGATGAAGAGCTACAGGAGAGGCAAAGAGAAAAGTGCCTAAGGAAAATAGTTTGGGAGAAAATTGCACTACATAAGCGTGAGTGGTATTTTACAACTTTATGTCTTAGCTGAGTAATGTAGAAACCAATGGATTTACATACAAATTCCCACAGAAGAGGATAGCACTGTCTTCTTGAAATAGCCTATAGGTGGCATTCTTTAAAGTATGTCAGGGAAAGCTCTTTGTTCTTTACTATTACCTAAGAAAAACAAAAAGATTTCCAATGAAATATGTAAGGTTAAATGCCAGTGCCTCCGTGAGACTAAAGGTAAGGAGAGAGCAGCACAAACACAGGCAAAAGCAAATACATTCAGGACAATTCAGAAGAATTAGTATTGGTGACAACATAGGGAAAATGGAAACGGAAGCAAGAAGAATGACATTTTTTTTTTTTAGGTGAAAAGGGAGCGGGGATGAGACATGCTCTCAGCTAAGCCCTCTGATCTGCAGTGTGTAATTAGCAAACCTGATCTGAGTTCTCCCATCTTGCTTTTTCACTGACTCACCCTCTGTGAGACTGTAACAAATGGGAAATTTACTTGAAGCCAAGAAGGCAAAAATGATGTGACGCCTACAAATTGATGAACTTGGTTTCTATGAGAAAAGAGTTGCTTATTCTCTGAGCTTTGTTTCTTGACCTGAAGTGACTGGTAACTTGCAGCTACAGAGCGGAGAGGATAAGAGAACCAAAGAGTCTGTAAAATGGCTGTAATTACTGCCATCTGGAATACTGCCCTGGTGCAGCTTAATTTTGATGGCTTTATCTGTGTAGACTTGGCTGGGAGAAGCTTGAAGTAAACAGCCAAGCCTGCTGCTGTTTGTTTTTCAGAGGAGTTGTTCAAAGTTCGACCCCCTTGGGTGAGTGGAACACACTGCTCTAGATTGTTCAAATCCAAATGCCAACCGCGTCTCTCCCAGACTGTGAGGGATCGAGTGAGATTACATGAAACTTTGGAGAAACAGCTTGTTTTGTCATCTTTAGAATCTTTGCCCAAGCGGTAAGCAAACCTTCATCTGTTGAAGGTTCAGCACCTTCCCATGATACCAAGAACTCATTCTAGAATAATTTAGCTAACATGCAGTGGTCTTGTATAATTTTTTTTTTGGTCTTGTATAATTAAATCACTCTTATCCTATAAAATAGCAATAGAAATAGTTCCTTAATATTCAAAAACAGTGGTCTTGAACATGCTTTCTGAAGTAAATATGTAACATTCAAAATTTACATTTCAAATATTCTTAACTGCAAAGAAGCGATGTTGTAGATGTAGCAGTTTTTCTCTATAAAGTTATTGAGCAAAAATAACATTTTTCCAGAATTTTTTTTCCATTTATTTTTATTAGTTGGAGGCTAATTACTTTACAATATTGTAGTGGTTTTTGCCATACTAGAATTTTTTTTTTTAAATGGAGTAAGTATATCCATCTGAATGGTGGTGGGGATGAGGCAACTGTAGAAATAATGGACATTATTTGAAAAAACCATGAGGCCCAGGTGATTAGGGAAATTTAAAATATCTTGGCTGCTTCCTTTTTGAATGTTATTTTGAACCCTTTAGTATGTCAGTACATTGGTTTTAAGTGCCCTACAAAAGTAAGTCCCAAGAACACATTCTAGCATCCCATGAAGACAAGGAGACACCTGGTGGGCAGCTTTGGCCCCACCCACCCAGGAGTCCCCTTTGCTGACATCCGTGAAAACCACAGGGAGAGACCGAGGTCCTGAATCTGCTTGCCTTGTACAAAGAACTGATGCCCACACGACACAATGGTGCTCACTTATCAAACTAGAGAAAATAAAAACTTCACTTTCCCCCCCTCTTTTCCTCATAGAAGCAACATTTCTGGATGCCATTCCTACCCTTTATTATCAAAGAAAAACTGGCGTGGAGTTTATAAAAATGACAGTTCTTCAAATGCTCTCCAGCCACACTTCATATTAATATCATCTCGGATTCCTGCATATGAGGTACAGTGTGTTAGGAGGCCAGCCCTTCTCTGAATTGGGTTTTTTTAATCTTCCCTAGAATAGACGTATGGCAATCTTTTGGTCACCATGTGTATGAAAATGATTCATCTCCTAAAAGGAAAGCTGTCTGATCTAAGTGGAAATGTACAGGCCCAAACAGTTTTAAAAATCAGAAGCAATAAAAATAACCATAAATCAAAATTATTTTTTTTATATTAAAGGCCCAACTGCCTTGCTTTTAGGGGTCCAATAAATTTTTGTTGAATTCAATTTTTTGCCCCTAATCCACAAAAGAGCAAAGTTATACAAATTATTTAAAAATTTCTTTGGAATGACTGAGGAATTTAATAATATCTTGTAACTCGCATCTCTAAAAAGAAAACAGTCAGAAATCTATTTTGTGATCTACTTAATGAAGGTGACTTTAAATGAAAATATGCTCTTTCTATAATGAAGTTATATATTTTAAATTTTAATGTGAATAAGAAAAAAGAAGCACAAAGAAGACATAGGAAGCATGTATACATATGAGTATGCATGTATATGTACATATACATGCATTGATACACACATAGGCATATATGTAAGGGATGGAATTAGTAGAATGTATTTGTTGGCTTACTTAGAAAGTTCTTGCAAAAAATTCTATTTGTAAGAAAATGGTTGCTTTCAAGGTATGAAATCACTTCACTGTTGAACATCTAGGAATTGACTTTGATCATTTACAACTGGCTAGCTTAATGGATCCATATGAAAGCAAGATCAGAGTTTGATCTCCATGTGGGCCATAGATAGTTTCTCTAATGTTTAAAAATACCTCATGCTGGGCACAGAGGATAACTGATGACAGAGTAAGAGTGAATAAAGTGGAATTGAATAAATCCATGATCCTGTTTGTCTTCTTTATGTAAGACTACGCCTGACTTACTCATCTGACTATGAATGTAATGGAGGTTTAGGTAAAAACCATGAAACCATGTGGTAGTTCTCGATTCAGTTGAACTGTGATCTCCAGAAAGTGGCATGAGGTTTTGGGAAAAATCAATGCCTTCAATGACTTTACAACCTGACTGCTGCTAAGGAATTAAGTTTATCAAAGTGAAAAGTTTATTTGGTTGCTGAATTCAAAGAACAGTGGTTTTAGCATTTATTTACTACGAAATAAATATTTACCAATATTGATCATTCAAAAATTTATAATTAAGAGGAAAACAAAATCTATCTAAGAAGTCCATTACAAAATTACATAATTTTATTACTTTAGTGTATATGTCACTGTGCATGGGTGTGTACAAAGATAAAAAAACTGGAAGAAAATAATTCATTAGTGTTTCTTTGAGTGGTGGATGGTGGAGTTACAAATGCACTCAAATTTCCCCTGTTAGAAAAAAAAAAAAAACAAAATAATTTAAAAAAGAAACTAGTGATGGGGAAAACTTATCATCTTCCTCCTATAATTTTGGAAGAAAAACAATAGTCTTCAAAAATCATAGATTACATAGTCACTGTTTTTAATTTATTAAAAAGTATTCTAAAGTAACAGGTTTCCCTGGTGGCTCAGATGGTAAAGAATCTGCCTATAGTGCAGGAAACCTGGGTTCAGTCCCTGGGTCGGGAAGATCCCCTGGAGAAGGAAATGGCAACCCACTCCGATATTCTTACCTGGAGAATTCCATGGACAGAGAAGCCTTGTGGGCTACAGTCCATGGAGCCGCAAAGTCAGACATGACTGAGTGAGTAACATATCCTGAAGTAATGGGCTTTGGTTCCTACTGGTCTGGTTTTGTTTTCTAGATGGTGGCGAACAGTGTTAGAGCAGGTATCATTTCTGTGGTGTATGAACACAGTGGCCTAAACTTGGAGACCCTACTTTATCTCATAGAAAAAGCTCTGGATGGGCAGATGGCACAGAGTGTGGGAATATTCAGTGATGGAGACAGCAGAGAAATCAACTTACTCCAAGGTAAGACTGGGGATTGGGAAGAAAAATTTGCACTGAGGTAGTGTTTGTCCATAATTTAAGGAGGTTGCTATCCCATCTCAAAGCAATCAGGCAGGAGGAGTTCCTTCTTACTCTTTTCTTTCTTTACTGGGGCTTAGGAAGGCAGTCTCCAGGACTCCTTTAGAAATCGGTGCAGACACATGCAGACTAGCTGAATCATCACATTCAATTCCCCGCAGGTGAAAGGTACAGTGAAGTTTCCCATGCCTGGGAGCCTTACTTCTGCTCTTGAGGACTTATTTATTGATTGGCAATCACGGGAAACATTTCCACTTTGGAACTTGGTTGCAAAGTCCCAGGACTTGACTGGCCATTGGCCAACCATGCCGTGAGCCTGGTAACTCACACCACTGACCCCCGGAAGCAGAGACACAATGTCCTTAACCTAAGCACTCCGTGTCTAATAAATCCAGGATGGGAGGAAAGTGTTGTCTTGTTGGAGCCCAGTGGTTCCTTCTGTGGTCCTAACATGGGGCCATCACTTGAAGCAGAGATGCCCTGCAGATCTTGGCCTTACAAGCAGATGTTGGCTTTTTGAACCTTTATATTTTCACAACACAAACTGCTCTTAGCTTCTGTTAAAGTAATGTGACATTTTGATTTCCTCCCCCTCAGGCTATAAAATTGGTATTAAAAATTTATTGATGCCTGAAGTGAGAGACTTCTGGGAAAAATTAGGAAGCTATGTGGCCCCTGAAGAAGAAGGGGGTCACGTGGACCTCTTTGTACCACTTGGAGCATCAGGTCAGTTTTGAGAGGTAGTGGTCATACCTACTTTGTGATGATTCATAAAATGTCCTCAATTCAAATAACTAAGTTACATTTATTTTTTATTTTTCCTCCTTATATTGCACATACTCAGATATTTAGGGGGAAAGAACATCAAGGTTAGTGGTCAGAGTAACCTGTCCCTAAAGAAATAGTCATTAGTGATAAGAGCCAACCAGAAAAATTATTTGTTTCTTCTGGAAAACACAGTAAAATCAGCCTCCACAGTGCAGGTGAAAATGCCAGACCAGCGCTGGGACCATAAGCAGCCTGTATGAGGAAACTTTCCCTGTTGGGTTCAGAATCTGGAAGAAGTGGGCATGAACTTGGTGACCAGGGACCTGGACTTCAATTCCACTCATGTGACTTGAGCTGTGTGGTCTTAGGCTAGTTTGTGGACCTCTGTTTCCTCATATGAAAGTTAGGATAATAGTATTTTACCTTATTGGGCTTGTGAATATCAAAATACATATAAAATACTCAAATGTTGGAGTATTAAAAAATGGTGAAGTGCCTTGTAAAGATGAGTGTGGTAACTTATCATTTTAAGTGTCTGTCTAGTATCAGCCATATTTAACATAAAAGCTCTGCTTTCTTGAATTCATGGGCTATGTTTTTTGTTTATTTCTTTGTTGTTGTTTTTTAGCTAAGCAGAACATGGGAAAGGAAGTGTGGAATTAAAGTTTCTCAAACTGTTTCTTGCTACCCATTCCTTAGGGAACTTAAATTTAGTTCTTAATCCTTAGATTTCATTGGACTATTCAATACATACAAAGCATGACTCTGGCAGGATTCCTCTAGGCAAAGGAAGTATAGCAAAGAGTTTAAAAGAAAATAAAGTATAAATTATTGTAAAAAGATAGTTTTTACAATTACTACAAGTATATAATCTCAATTATGTAGAAAATAGGGATAGACAACTCTAGGAGGAAATATCTCTAGATCTGTTATTTCAAATTTTCTTTTAAAGTCAGTTTGAAAAGGGTAAGTTACAAAGAATGTGGAAGGTGTGACTCCAATGTTTAAAATCTGTGTATGTGACAGGGAGGGTGGCGGTGGGGTGTGTGTATAAGAAGGGTTTGGAAGCATATATACCATCATGCTGACAATAGTTGGATAATATTAGTGAGTTTTCCTTTCTTTTATATTTTCCTTTTTCTTTGATTTTTTGTCTCTATTTTCTGTAGTGAACTAGTATTACTTTTAAAATGAGAACAAAACAAATTTTTTAATGGGAGTAGGGGGAAAAAAGGATGTTAAAAAGTAACATATTGAAAGGCCAAGAGAATATGGGCAAAAGGGGAAAAGAACAGTAGATTTAGTGACACAAAAATGGTCTCAAGTGAAACTTAATGGTACTCAAACAACAGATTTCCCATTGCCATTCTGGGCCCCCAGGTCATCCCTGAACTTCTCATCAAATATAATTCCTCCTAGGTGAACCATCGAGACCCTGGTTCAGTCAGAAGGCCCTGGCTTCTCAGTCAAAAATCTTCCACCACCTTAGGAATCACTCTGGAGCCTGTCAGTCCTATAGCTGTACCTCCTCTGAAATCTTGATCTTAAGCATTTGTCTCTGAGTACCACTTCCAAATCATGTCCTCAAATATTCCCACTCTATCGGTTCTTTGCCTGAGGATCTCCAATCCACAAACTCCCACTTACTCACTCTCCATCACCATGCCTTCAACCTTGGTTCCTTCCTCATTAAACCTAGATTTACTGGTTTGTCATTATCATCTCTCTTGCAAAGAACCTGAACTTCTTTTCTGCTGGCCAAACCCCAGTTTATTTGGCTAAATCCCAATGCCGGCTGGAGAAGGAAATGGCAACCCACTCCAGTGCTCTTGTCTGGAAAATCCCATGGACGGAGGGGCCTGGTAGGCTGCAGTCCGTGGGGT
The DNA here is from genome assembly GCF_033118175.1 of Dama dama. Classification (NCBI taxonomy): domain Eukaryota; kingdom Metazoa; phylum Chordata; class Mammalia; order Artiodactyla; family Cervidae; genus Dama; species Dama dama. The sequence continues at coordinate 31,447,132 of NC_083706.1, forward strand.
CGCAGAGTCGGACATGACTGAGTGACTTCACTTTTCACTTTCATGCATTGGAGAAGGAAATGGCAACCCACTCCAGTGTTCTTGCCTGGAGAATCCCAGGGACGGGGGAGCCTGGTGGGCTGCCGTCTATGGGGTCGCACAGAGTCAGACACGACTGAAGTGACTTAGCAGCAGCAGCAGCAATGCCGGTTAGAACACAATCTTCTGCATAATCTATGCCTGCCAGTACTGAAGCAGCTGAAGACTGTTGGAAAGAGTAATACAACTGTTCTTACTGATCAACTTTAATGCCATAAATACCAAATGGGATTGGAGCTCTGACAAGCAATCCTACCACATTTCCTTGGTAAATTCATTTTTCCACTCTTTAATGACTATGTCATCCCTTCTCCTCTTTAGTCAATCTTTCAATAACCCTCTCTCACTTACTGATTTCACCATTTACTTCCCTAAGGAAACCCCTTAATATACCTCCCACCACAAAAACCACCATCTATCCCACCTCTTACATTCATCCTGTCTTCCCTTCTATTACGGTGAAAGAAGCATCCCTGCTTGAATCAAACATCAGCTACTCCACTTGGACACCGGATTGCACCACCTTTCGCCTTCTCAAGACATCACTCCTATGCTCAAATTCACTCCCAGAGCCTCAATCCTATTGGATTAATCCTATCAGAGCAAGAACACCTGTAGTAGCTCCTCCACTCTCCCTCCCCCCTGAAAAAGAGACCATAAACTTTCTCTCACATGAGTTGACTATACCAATGGTTCTCAAGTTGTTGACATGTATTTGACTCACCTAGAGTCAAATACAAGACCTAGAGTCACCTAGAGGACTTGTCACAATCCACCTTGCTGGATCCCACCCTAGTGTTTCAGGTTCAGGTCTGGCATGGGAGCTGAGAATTTGGCGATGCTGATGCTGCTGATCCCACAGCCACACTTGGAGAACTATTGGTATAGCTCAGAGGTCCCCAACCTTTTCAGCGGCAGGGACCAATTTTGTGGAAAACAGTTTTTCCATGGACCAGAAGTGGGGGTTTGGGGATGATTCGAGCATATTACATTTATTGTGCACTTTGTTTCTAATCTAATGCTTTCACTGATCTGACAGATGGTACCAGTCCACAGCCGGGAGGTTGGGGATCCCTGATCTAGCTGACTGCTTCTACCTTCCTCACCTCTCACTTGCCCGCCTCCCATGTTCCTCCAAGTGGTCTCAGTCTACCAAAGCCACTTTTGGAAGACTATAAACAACTCCCATGTGCCCAAATCCAGCAGTCCCTTCTCCATCCGCACCTCGCCCTGACCTCTCAGTGGCGTTTGAGGTGGATGAATACGTCTCCTCAAAACTCTCCTTCTTCCCTTGGTTTCCCTAATACCACCCACTCCTTGTTTTCCTCCTACCTCAGCAGTCTGTTCCCCTCAGTCTCCTTTGCTGGCTCCTTCTCTTTGGTGAGGCCCTTAAATGTGTCGTGGGCTTGATCCCAGTCTCACTTATTTTCCATGACTATATACTCTTCCCTTAGGGAGTCTCATTTATTCCTATGACTCTATGTTCAATCTGGATACTGAAGACTCCCAAATTTATGTCTCCATCTCTGAAATCTCTCAGCTGTAAACTCATATCTAGCTTTTACTTGACATCTTCATGTGGGTGTTTAGTTTGCATAGCTAATAGGCATCTCAAAGTGCACACACCTGAAACAGATTCTTGATTGCCTTGCATCACAAACCCACCCCTTTCCCAGGATTCCTCACTTAAGATTGCATTATTCACCAGTTACTGATAAGCCAGAAACCTAAAACTCATCTTTTTTTTTTTTTTGGTATCACAAATTGTAATACAAATTGTAAGCACTTTTATTAAGGTATAGTTGACACGAAGTATTTAAAGTGTGTAATTTGATAAATTGTGACATATGTCTACACACCATGTGAAACCATAAAACAGTCAAGATAATGAAAACATTCATCATCCCCAAAAGTTTCTTCCTGCCACCTTGCAATTTCTCACTTTGCTTCTCCACTCCAACCAGAGGCAACCACTGATCTCACAATATATTAGTTTGCATTTTATAGAATTTTCTGTAAATGAAATCATACAGTGCATTTTTTTGGTCAGGCTTCCCTCACTCCAGATATTTTAGATTCATCCATGTCATACTGGTATCAATGGTTCATTCCTTTTTACTACTGGGAATGATTATATTGTATAGTTATACCACAATTTGTTTATCCATTCACCTGTTGATAGATATTTGAGTTCTTTCCAGATTAAGGCTTTTATAAGCAAAGCTGCTGTGAACATATGCTTTCATTTCTCTTGGGTAAATAAATGACTAGGAGTGGAATCACTGGTTTATATGATAGGTATATGTTTAACTTAAAAAAAAAAACAACCAGCCAAACTGTTTCCAAAGTGGTTATGCCATTTTAGATTTCCACTCCAGCTACCCAACACTCCGACACTTGGTAAGGTCAGTCTTCTTAATTTGAGCCATTGAAGTGTGTCCTGATATCTCTTCATGGTTTCAATGTGCATTTTCTCTAATGATCAGTGATGCTAAGCTTCTTTCCATGTGTTTATTTGCCATTTGTCCTCCTTGGTGAAGTGTCCATTCAAATCTTTTGCTCATTTTAAAAATTAGGGTTTTTGGCTTTTTACTGAGATATCTTTGTATATTCTGGGAAATAAACAAATTTTTCTGTTGCAAATATTTTCTTCCACTCTATGACTTATCTTTTCCTTCTCTGAATAGTTTCTTTTGAAGACAAGAAATTCTTAATTTTGACAAAGTCTAATTTATCAATCTTTATGTTTTATAGATTATGCTTATGATGTCATATCTAAAAACGCTACCTAACCAAAGATCACTTCTATGATTTCTCCAAAATTATTTATAGTTTTAAGTTTGACATTTGGGTTTGTGATCCATTTGATTTATGCTTTTTTAAAAAAACAGAATGCAAGGTATGAATTGAAGTTTTGTTTTTTTAAACAAGTGGCTATCAAATTATTTCAGTACCATTCCTTGTAAAGACCATCCTTTTCCCAGTGGATTTTATTTGCATCTTAGTTGAAATCAATTGACTATGAATGTATAGGTACTCTTATGAACTTGCTGTAATTTCATTGATCTATTTGTCATTGGAAACATTAGATACAAACAAGTGACAGACATCCCATTCTTTCAGCCACAACCATCTTGCTGTGAGCAACTGAAACAACTTGGAGTAATCCTTTACTCCTGGACCACAAAGAATTAAAATACATTACCCTATAGTTTCATTTGAAGTAGTTTGATCTATATGCTGTGTCACGGAAGAAGGGGTAAAATTAACACTAAAATTTGACCATTGTATTCCACTGTGTGTTTAACAGTTTTAAAACTATCCGCTTGCAGTGAGACTTTGAGTCAGACTATTTTAGAAAACCTGTGTAGACTTTTGTGTCTTTGGCCTAATTCCAAATTTGAAAATAAGCACCAGGTCAAACTGCATCCCTCTTTCTCCACCCTGTTGTCAATCCTCCTGAATGAAGTGTCTGGACTTCAGCATTGAAGGATGAACTATAAAGTGTTGATGGACTATTCCATGAGGGATTTGAATTGAAGACAAGGCCTACAAGTGACCTTTCTTGGCCAGCTCATTAGTGCTTCTAAGTAGTATTTAACTGTTATGGCAAACCTGTGAGTGAACTAATGAAAGTATTTTTGGCTGTGCAGAGGCAGGAATAGAAGTTCTTTCTCAGCTGTCTCAACTGACTGGCACGTTATTTACTGCTCCCACTGGGATTGCCACTGGCTCTTACCAACATGGTAAGTGTGTATGGGTGCTGACCACCGTGTCCAGTGATACCCACCAACTCCAGGATCACCAAGGACAAAACACAGCTCATAATACTGATTCTGGCAATGTCAATTACTGCCTTTCCTTCCTACTCTGAAGGAGTGCTGTCACTCCCCAAACTAGTTCATTTCTCATCACTCAATCATTTGCTTAGAAAGGAATTATTACAAATATCTGCTTCAAACCATCATTTGCAAAAACTGTTGAAAATACAGCTTTAACAGTTAAACAAAGATGTAGCTGATCTAGAGAAATTATAAGTACAGAGAACAATTTTCTTCGTAAAACATTATCAATGTGCTTTCATTTGGAAAAATGAATTGGAGCTATAAGGAGCTAGTGAAGGGGCTGGCTCAAGTTTCACTGCAGTACCCTTGAGGGAGAGGAAGAGCAAAGAGAAATTACACTTGAAAGCAAAATTTCATTTAGATAATAAAGCTGCAACTATTGGATCAAAATGTAACATTGGCTGACTAACAAGAGTCAAATTGCTTTGCTATAATAATGTTAATCATTTTCCCCTTTAAAACTCCCTCACTTCCTATCAAACAGGGATGGGAGTGATGTAAAACTATATAAAGCATTACTTGTCTAATCCTGGATGCTAAGTGCCTTTCAAGACAGGAAAGCTGGCATCATTGGGAGACTTGTAAGGGAGAAGATTCATGATGATACAACAAAAAGCTCCCTGACCTAATACAGTTTTGCAGCAGAAGTTGCTTGCTACTTTTAGTTTACATAGCAGCAGCACCCAATGAGAGCATATTTGGCCCCATGAAGGGAGGAAATCAGCCTCGCAGAGATAGCAGGGTGTAAACAGCAGTGTAGTGCAGATAGCACTGCAGTTATAAAATGGATTTTCATCTTTTTCTCCTCCTCTGTCCCTTCTTCCTCCTTTTCCCACTCTTCTTCTTCTCATTCTAGAAGAACATGTTACAAATAGTTTCACGTTTATCAGCAAAAAATGTGGAGAGAAGAATGAAACTATCTATTTAGGACAGAAAATCAAATTTCCCTTGGCCCTGTGTAATTCAGTCACTGATTTTCAAGGAAAGAAACTTTCTTAAGCACCCATTTCAGTACATGTAGAGATATCTGTAGAGAAAGAGCAGCTGGACATGATGTAAATAAGATGCAGGGCTGGCTCCAATGGAGATGACTTTCGGATGACATGATGGGGAAACCAGGCAAAGTGCGGTTTTCCTGTATTTTCACTTTTTAGGATATGAACATAAAATAGTGTATTCTTATTTGGAAGTCTATTCTGCTTTTGATGCAAAAATCCAGCAGCTATTTAATTTTACTTCAAATACAGTGTAACATGTCAAACTCATCTATCAAAGAGTAGATAGACATTTGAAATTATTCATTTTGTCCTTTTTGAGTTTCTAATTTTACCTTTGAAAGCAGACTATGGGTGTTTATCTTAGTTTTCTAATGAGAAAGTGTAATAAGCCTGATATAAATACAATTAAGGGTTTTTTTTTCCCACACTGTAAACAAGAAGAACTCTTTCATTTGAGCTTAAGTCTGTGATACTAAATGGGGAAAATAATGTCAGTTCTTAGTGACTGGCTGGGACGACAGTGGGAACCGGCACCCCCTTCCATCTACTTCACCGAATCAAAGCTGCAGACATGGTCCAGCTTCACCGACTTCCTGGAAGACACCTTGAAATCGGTAAGGAAACAATTAAGTCCTCTCTTCAAGGAGCTGCAGAAGAACATCAGTGGCAGGATGATAGGTAAGAACTGTTGCTACTTCTGTTGCTGGTTAATTATGAAGCTTGTCACATATCCAGAGTGAATACAAATGTAGGAATGCAGAAGTAAAAAACTGTTTATTGTCTTAGTTTTTCATAGCTTCTTTCAGATATCATGAATATCCACTAAGAACAAATATATTCATCTTTACAATGCTGAAGCTAGTTCCTGGTTTCAAATGTTACCATCTTATTCTGTTAGTCAGTTGTTTACCTTGGCAAAATTCACTTTGCTAAGCCAGAGAGCTCTGTCCTTTTCCCTCTACAATTTGCTCTCAAAGTTAAGCACCAACATCCCAATTAAGCATCTCTTAGACCACAGCACCCATTACTTAAACTGTTCTATAATTGAATTCTATGTATTTTCTTTCTAAAATATTTAATTTGGTGATGGGCTTCATGGGGAGGCCTATTGGACATTATGGGCTTCATGGGGAGGCCTATTGGACATTATTTGTTTTCACATTTATACTTGTTACTCATGATCCAATTATCACAATAAACACTTTTGGAAACAATGTCCTGTTTCAACTTTAGATCTTCATCTAAACCTGTCAGTTCTTAAAAATCAAGTACTTTTTAAAAAATGTATTTAAGTAGGTTTTTCCTGCATCTTTAACTACCAACTCATTTTCCTTCCTAACTCTTCACACTGAAGCACTGTATCAGTCAAGTCATTATACATCTGTCTTACTTCTCTCTTCCCTTCCTCTGCCTTGCTCTGTCTACACAAGAGCTGCAATATACAAATATGCATGCAGGTATTTTATCTGTCAACGTATGTCCATATCTCTTTGCATGAAGCAAGGATTTGTCTTTTTGGTTTTAACTCTATCACATTTAGTAGGTGTTCAGCTAATATTTAAAAATTGTTATGAGGCTAAAAACAAGGAGAAATTATTTCTCCTGGTTCTTTCACAGGTATTAACGACTAGAGAGATAAATGAAAAGATTAACAGTAGAAGTGTTTTCTGATCATGTATGTCATAAGGCATGAAAATCGAATGGAAAAAGGTTGCTTTTCAAATCAATGCAAGTTGCTCAAAATATTTTTAAAATATGTATGTATGTTTGTATGTTGTTCTCTATGGACTTAAAATATTTATGGAATTGAGCACAAAGATAATGCAGAATATGGAAGACCTTTTGGTAGAATTGAGAATCTAAACTTTATAAGGTTTATTTTTACATGTTCTTTCCCTGTCCAATTTATACATTTCATTCAATATCAACTTTGTCAGGGTGGGTACTTTTTATATGCTACACATTTAGATGCTTTTGCTCATTTTCTATTTTACTTTGATAGATAATCTTCATGGCATAATAGAATTTTTATTCTTAGTCTGCATTTTTATACACTAACAAGCAACTGTAAGGACTAAGTTTTCTTCTTGATCACATCTCTTAAATTAATTACAAAGAAGCATATGGACTTATATTTACAGGGCAATTTGTATTTGACACCATGAGTGTGGCTAATATTCTGAATAACCAAGAAATCATACAAGCTCTGGCAGATGGATTGATAGAGCTTTCAAAAGAAAATTCTGTAAGTGCTCCTTTGAATAAAATAAGCTACAAAACCCCCAAAACTTAAATTTTAGTGTGCATTTACCACTTTATCCTTTAGGACACAATTCCTCAGAGAAATAGCATCAGTTTATGAAAACAGCCACTGAAAGAGTGTGAACCCAAGATGTATTATTACACCAAAATAGACATATAGGAAAATCTTCTCAGTTATTTGATATTAATCATATGGTACACTGACCTATCTTGTGATTAATTTCAGTCAGAAGTGACTCCTTTAAAAAAAAAAACATGTTTAGTGGCTTATATTTCACATAAACATTATTCAACAGTTAAAACAATTTAATAGTATGGCAGAAAAACTGAGAAAGTGTGAAACCAGCTAGAACAGATGAAAGGCAAGGAAGCCTAGATGAGAGAGGAAGGAAAAGAGAAAACAACAGAACAGAAACAAGGCAGTAATTTGGTTGGGGATAAGCTTGAGGAAAGCCTGAAAAAAATCAGAAGCAAATCTTCAATGCTCTTCCAGAAAAGTCAGTCCACATACCAGGACACAGTGAGGGGAGGCAGTGTAAAAACATACTCTGCCCTAATGTCATAGAAAGGCTCTAGGAAAATAAAATACAGTCAACTCTATATATCCTTGGGTTCTGCAACCATGGGTTCTGCACCCTCAGATTTACCCAACCACATGTTGAAAATATTCATTAAAAAAAATTCCAGGGACTCACCTAATGGCTAAGACTTCTTGCTGTCAATGCAGGGGACCTAACTTCGTTCCCTGGTTATGAAACTAGAACCCACATGCTGTAACTAAGACCTGGCATAACATAATTAAATACATATTTTTTTTTAATTCCAAAAGTTTCAAAAGGTGAAACTTGAATTTAGCCATGCATTGACAACTATTTACATAGTGTTTATACTGTACTAGGTACTATAAGTAATTGACAGATGATTTAAAGTATATGGGAGGAACTTCCCTAGTGGTCCAGTGGCTAAGACTCTGCACACCCAATGCAGCGGGCCTGGGTTCAACCCCTTGTCAAGAAACTAAATCCTGAGAGCTGCAACTAAAGACTGAAAATCCCATGTGTGGCAAATAAGACCCGGTACAGCCAAATAAATAAATATGTAAAGTATATGGGGGTGTTTCCCAGGTAGTGCAGTTGTAAAGAAACAGCCTGCCAGTGCAGGAGATGCAAGAGACTTGGGTTTGATTCCTCGGTCAGGAAGATCCCCCAAAATAGGAAATGGCAAAAAGCTCCTGTATTCTTTTTTTTTTTCATTTATTTTTATTAGATGGAGGCTAATTACTTTACAATATTGTAGTGGTTTTTGTCATACATTGACATGAATCAGCCATGGATTTACAAGTATTCCTCATCCCAATCCCCCTCCCACCTCCCTCTCCACCTGATTCCTCTGGGTCTTCCCAGTGCACCAGGCCTAAGCACTTGTCTCATGCATCCCACCTGGGCTGGTGATCTGTTTCACCCTAGATAATATACATGTTTCGATGCTGTTCTCTCGAAACATCCCACCCTCGCCTTCTCCCACAGAGTCCAAAAGTCTGTTCTGTACATCTGTGTGTCTTTTTCTGTTTTGCATATGGCATTATCGTTACCATCTTTCTAAATTCCATATATATGCGTTAGTATACTATATTGGTCTTTATCTTTCTGGCTTACTTCACTCTGTATAATGGGCTCCAGTTTCATCCATCTCATTAGAACTGATTCAAATGAATTCTTTTTAAAGGCTGAGTAATATTCCATGGTGTATATGTACCACAGCTTCCTTATCCATTCGTCTGCTGATGGGCATCTAGGTTGCTTCCATGTCCTGGCTATTATAAACAGTGCTGCGATGAACATTGGGGTGCACGTGTCTCTTTCAGATCTGGTTTCCTTAGTGTGTATGCCCAGAAGTGGGATTTCTGGGTCATATGGCAGTTCTATTTCCAGTTTTTTAAGAAATCTCCACACTGTTCTCCATAGCAGCTGTACTAGTTTGCATTCCCACCAACAGTGTAAGAGGGTTCCCTTTTCTCCACACCCTCTCCAGCATTTATTGCTTGTAGACTTTTGGATAGCAGCCATCCTGACTGGCGTGTAATGGTACCTCATTGTGGTTTTGATTTGCATTTCTCTGATAATGGGTGATGTTGAAGCTCCTGTATTCTTGCCTAGAAAATTCCATGGATGGAGGAGCCTGGTGGGCTATAGTCCATGGTGTCACAAAGTGACAGTGAAAGTTGCCCAGTTGTGTGCAACTCTTTTTGATCCCACAGACTATAGCCCACCAGGCTACCATGTCCATGGAATTTTCCAGGCAAGAGTACTGGAGTGGGTTGCCATTTCCTTCTCCAGGGGATCTTCCCGACCCAGGGATAGAACCTGGGTCTCCCACATTGCAGGCAGACGCTTTAACCTCTGAGCACACACACCAAAGTATCTGGGAGAATGTCCTAGGTTGTATGCAAGTACTACACCATTTTACATAAGGGACTTGAGTATCTGAGAATTTTGGTATCTGCAGAGGTCCCGAAGCAAATCCCCGTGCACAAGGAGGCATAATTGTTGCAGCCCTCAGTTCAGGGGAAGCTGAGAACAGGACAGGAATGGGGTATTATTAACATACCTGATGCTGTATAAGGCTTGTAGTTTTCCAGGAAACAGTTCTCAAATCCTTCCTTCCCACTGTAGTAATTATACTTTGTGGGGGATTTAACATTGCCTTTGGACACTTTCTCCTTATCCGTCATGGTTTCAACTTGGCTTCCTGGGTAAGCACCAAACATCTCCTGGGCTCATGGCCCAGTGTGGAGCCTGAGGAGTTGCAGGTAGCCATGATTTCCTTCTCTGAAAACTCAACTTTCCAGTGCACTAGCCAACCCTCTCACAGCCCAGCAATAAAGGCCCTGGAGAATTCTGCTGATAATACGATCAGGGATGTTCACAGGGATAATCCTGAGGCCCTGAAATTCTCTGCACTGTTCTCAAACACCAAAGAATTATTCAATGTTTGATGTTGGTTCATGGTATTTATGCCACCAAATTATTTAAAAATAACCTTGTATCATATAATTTTCATGGTGTTCAAACCTACAGCCTGAGAGGGAACCAGATTTGGGAGTCTCACCAGGGTGTTTTCCCCAAGAACTCTGCTGCTTGGAGGCTCTCTTCTTTCCCCTGTAACACACCAAAGTTGTCCTGTCTCCTTTCCTCCTCTGACTAAGAGGCCAGTGTGGGCCACTTTGGTTCTGAAGACCTTGAAACCCTCCCACAAGACCTTGGCATCCTCACTGAACTGTAACAATAAGCTGAGAACCAAGATTAACCAGAAAGCCCCATTTACTACCTCAAACAGCTACTTTGTTTTCTAGACTTGTAAATTAATTAGGCAGAAAGCTGAAAATGCTACTAGAAAATGTGTTCTCATATCTGCTGCACTCTTGTTGACCTGCATTTGAAATAAAAATTGTTCTGGGGGGGGGTTGGTAATCTTTCAGGACAACCCTCTGGAATTTTTGTCATATTTTCTGCTGAAGAAATGTAGTAAAAAGAGCAAGCATTTTGAAAGAAATGTCATTCTGACAAAAAGTGACCCAAAGGCAACACACAATTTACTCACAAAGGTAAAATTACTGTGGTATTTTTATGCTGTTGCTTCACTGTACAGTTCGAGAAATGTGCTTAAGAAATTCATAATCAGTAATGATAATTCTAACCTGGAAAGCTTTCAATTTGTCATTTCTTGTAAGAACTTCATTTTCATGGATTTTTATTTTTTAAAGGGTGTTTTATAGTTTCATAATGTTAGTAACACTTAATCTACTTGATTAGTGGATTACATGGCATCATGCTGATGAGAGTAACACTAGTTGACTCTTGGGGGAAGAATTGAATACGCATATTCTGTCCAACATAACCTAAAGAGATTTTTTTTTTTCATTTGCATCCCAGGACACTTTTTTGCTGAAACTAAAAATGGTTCTTAACTTTTTTCTTTTAGTTGAGATTCAAATTCATAAAAGAAAAAAAAGTGGGTTTGAAGCTAGTTCTTTAGTCGAGCAAAAATAATTTTGCCAGTACTATATTCAGAATACGTACATTCTTGGTTAAGTGAAGTAATATGGATTCAGGAAATACTGAAAATTGCATTGTCATTCAGAGAACTGATTTCTATGAAAATGCCATTTCATGCCCATTGGAAAAGCACCTATCTTTGATGACTGAAGGCTGGGAATGCCACCCCTAACACAAAGTCACCGTGGAGACTGTTAGGAGAAATAGACTTGTAAGTTCCCCTAGTAGCAAATGGTGTCTTGCCCTATTAACCTGATATTCTGGAAGACTTTGTTGCCCTAGCTTTCAGGACAGCACAGTGCAGGGGAAAGCAAACGGTGCCCCGCTGGGGCCGCGTCCTCTCCGCCAAGCTGCCCTAGACTCACTCAGGAGAATGAAAGGCCTGCAGCTATGCAGCCCCTGCCCTCTGGCTTTAGTAGACCATGCCTCTTAGCAGAAACCCCACCCCCTGAAGCAGCTTATTCTCCCCAACCACAAGCATCCTCTCCAGCAGGAGTCTTGATAAACACATTCCCGGGGACATCAAAGCCTTTAGATGTTAGAACCCTGCTTCCTTGTAGCCTGACCCCTAAATCTATCTCTTAGGAAACTCATAGACCATGTACTCATCAGGGTTCTCCAGAGAATCAAAACCAATAGACCTGCTCTTGTTACATCACCTTCCTGTAATAAAACTACAGAAATCTTAAACTCCTTAATGCCTGGGGATATCTTTGATATTTTCCTTTTTTAAAAATAAAATAAAAAAAAATAGGTGTTAGATTCTTATTTGGTTTTCTGTTATTTAACACTTGGGAGCCTGTGCACGATGCCCATGAAACAAAGTTGGTGGCCCTAGGAAGGAAAACCACAGATTAAATATAGTGGCTGAATTTGGATAAAATGGAGGTGAGTTTCTCCACACCTTGGGGTTTATTTTTAAAAGTGTAGATATTCATCCAGAAGAGCACACAAACTCTCAGCCATGGGAATGGAAAGTAATGCCTTCTTCTGAGACAACTGTTTTATAGATTCTTCCACAAGGGTTTGTATAAAAGGATTAGTCTGCCAAATCCAGGACCAAATACACATACATATATACATATACATAGGTAGACAGCTCACTCTATAAATCTATCTATCTATCATCTATCTATCTATCATCTTGCTGCCCAGTCAGTACAGTAGTAACTCCTAGCCTTGATATGCCTGCAGTGTTTACACTGATGCTATAGAACTATGGTGATAGGTCACAGCCAGAATCATAGTTGTTCTTCAGCACTATCATTTTTACAACTACTGCATGCATGCTCAGCTGCTCAGTCGTGTCCAACTCTGCGGCCCCATGGAGTAGCCTGCCAGGCTCCTCTGTCCATAGGATTTCTCAGGCAAGAATCCCGGAGTGGGTTGCCATTTCCTTCTCCAGGGGATCTTCCGGAAGCAGGGATCAGACCACATCTCCTGTGGTTCCTGCATTGGCAGGTGGATTTTTCTTTCTTTCTTTCTTTCTTTTTTTTTTTTACTACTGAGCCACCTGGGAAGCCTCACAACTCTTTCTGGACCCTAATTCAGGTAGTCAATTGTTTTCTGGGAGAAGCACCGGCAATAAGTAGGATGTTAGCAATAACTAAGATCCTAGAGGAAAATTCCAAATATGTGATCCAAAGTCTCCCTTACAGGCCGTGGAGAGAGTCAAAGCAAAGGCCCATCGACTCAAAATAATTGTTTTCTTAAAAATGTGCGAAGTTTGCTGCTCCGTTACTTCCTTCGAGTTCATGTTTCAAAATGATTAGCAAATGGCATCTTAACCTAAGAACAGGCTCTAAAAATCCTAATAATTCGATAATATAAAATGAGAGAACGTGTTGTTTTTAGTTTCAAACACAATTACTATGTCAAATTGACTTGCTATCCACAAAGAAAAATTTACATTTAAGAAATAGCTGTAGCTGGGAATTCCCTGGTAGTTCAGTGGTTTAAAAATTCTTAAAAAGCTGTTGCTGAGCCAGAGATGAAACAAAGCCCAGTCTGAGTAAGCAGGTTCTAAGATAGCCAGGGTAGTCTAGGAGTCCACTGCTGAGCTTCAGTGACTGAGCACTCATGGGAGCCTGTCCAAAGGGATGATACCCCAGATAAGGGGGCCTGTGTCGTCTGTGGAATCCACAGTCCAAATCTGTATGGCTTGGGTTCTCTTAACCTCCAGTCAAGCAGGCTGAGTTTCATTTTCATTTTATGCCTGCAACCACATCTACCTACACAACTGCAGTGTCACTGCTGACTGGTTGAAGTTATCATTTCTCTACATGAATGATCAGCATTATTACATATTTTGAAAGAAGATAATGTTCCACACATGGAAATTTTGAATTATTTTGTCAAAATTCAAAGTAGATTCCCCCCCACCCAGCATAAATATAAATACTGGAGTAGGAAATGACAACCCACTGTAGTATGCTTGTCTGGAAAATTCCATGGAAAGAGGAGCCTGGCAGGCTAAAGTTCACGGGGTCACAAAGAGTTGGACCTGTCTGAGCACACACGCATGCAAGTATAAATACATGCCAGACTGGTGTGGGTCAGCTCCAAATGGGGAAGAGAAAGGACATGGTGAAGACTATGTGGAGCAGCCATGAAGTGCTCAGACTCAGGTGCGGGGCCTGCAGGCCCAGGAGAAACTGGCTGGCTGCATGTGCTTCTGGGCCCAGGGGTCTTACACAAAGGCTTCAGGCAGCCATGAGGGATGTCTGGAGGTACAAAATAAAAAGTGTGTCTTTGTCTGAGTAGAGTAAGGCAAAAGGAGTCTTGGTTATAAATTGGTGTTTTTCTTCTAGTTTCACTTCTACATATCAAGGGGTTGCCATGGATAGTTTTATCTTTGACTCGTAAGGGCAGCAGTAGTCCATTAATCATCATTAGCTTTCAACACAAACGTGGGACCATTGTTCCATTTCTCGGGTGGACCCTGGGATGCTGCAGGCAGAAGGGGGGTTATTTTTTAATGTGATAATTTATATGGAAGCCACAAGAAAAATTAACAAGGCAAAGTGAGGAAAGAATAAGCCATATTTAAATGTGGAAACAGATCTAGAAATGCCATGTGAATTTCTTTATGACACTTTTTCATTAGGTGAAAAAAGAGGTGAATTTCACAAAGTACTGTGAACATTTCTTCTAGCATCTTGAAAGTAAGGTAACTTATGTGCTCACTGCTGCCAGAACTGAGGCAGAGACCTATTTCCCAGGCACGTGTGAGGAGCTGCTCCCAGGGAAAATGGCAACTGCACTGAATTGAGTTTCTTAACACAGTTCCTAGGAAGCGAAAAGTTATTTTTTTTAAAAAAACATAAAATTTAATTTTGTTGAGTGCTTAACTTATATGTCTAGAGAACACTGTGATTAGGGCCAAAGGCAGAGCTACTGAAATCCTCCTGTGGGCTCAGCACTGACTAGGCATTTAGATATTCCAGGGCCTGCCTCCGAATAATCAAGTCTGCATTTAATCCTCAGGAAAGAGATGTTATAGAAGATAACCCTCAGGACACAAAACCCAGTCTCAGCAAAAATGATCCAAATTTTGAGTTGCTGGTTAAGCTGGTAAGCCAACTATTCTGGTTTGTTCTTTCTTTTTTCTTGAGAGTTTCTCTTAGGGGGGAAAAAACCCCAAATATAACTGGAGGAGATCCAACCAGTAGCTTTTTCTTTTGAGTAAGTCCTGATCTAAAAAGAAGCTGAGCCAAGGGGATGGACATGAAACATCTTGGTAACAACATCTCTGTGCTACTCCATGCTTTTCTAATAGGACGCTAGAAAGGCATTTAAAAAAATGGTCCGTGGACACGAAGGTTCACAGTTTCTAACTGACCCATCAACTGCTGATTGAGTATAATCAAGCAGTCACAGTTTCTAACTGACTCATCATCAGCTACAGTCTGATTTCAAATGTTGAGGATAATCAATATAACCTTTAGGGCTGTCTTTCAAAGGGTAGTGGGTGGAGAACGTGTGGACCAGCAGAGGCCTGGTCCCGTGCTGCCGGTTAACACACAGCGCATGCGTGCTGCCTAGAATTTCTACAACACACATCCAGTTTTACTATCATGTTTCAACCTCAGAATCCTGAAAAGCAGACATTAGAACCCGCATTTTGTCAAAGAGGAAGTCAAGTCAGAAAACTTAAAATGATTTCCTTAAGGTCAAGCAACAGGCAGAGAGAAACATTTGAATCCTGCAGAAGGGCGCTCAGCCCTGGGCTCTTTCCCAACTACATAATAGCTGGGACCCCTCTGCCTACAATGGATTGTTGGGAGCCGGCAGACGAGGTCCCACCACTGACAAGGTCATGAGGAGAAATCCTGACAGGCAAGGCAGATCAGGTTTTCAGGGATTCCAAGAAGCTGCCCCCAGCGCTCACCTTAAAGATGATATCTGTCTTTCTGATGCTTGCTTCAATAGACTACTCCCTAATTTCTGTGACACAGGCAGAAGGCCTTCCCCGGTCTCTTCCCAAATAAGAATCAATTTAGAACTTTAATCTATAAGTTTCCCAGGTGGTGGTATTTTATGAGATTATCCAGGGTGAAAGGAGTGTTTTAATTTAAACTCCTTTGCTGGTATTTTAGTTTGTTTGGCAAATGCATTTATGCCCTTGGTACTAATATGCATGACTGCTCATAATACCCTAATCATAAAACAGCATAAAGAACCTGATCATATAAAGGCCGTAACAGACATAGAGCCTTTTTGAGGGGTGAAGGAGTCCTATTAGAAAACACAAGAAAAATTATTCTAAAAGTGGTTATTGGGTTGACGTTTGCTTGCTGTGTTTTGCTTGCTGTATTTTTACTCTTAATGTGCTAAGGTTGTGCAGTGGAAACCATTGTTAATATAGCTAAAGGTCTAGAAAAATAAGAGCTTAGCCCTAGTGTGGTAACAATGAGATGGTTATTAATTGTCACCCAGGAGTGCTAGGCAGAGGCTACTTCACCAAAGTCGCAGAGTCAGTGTGGGGTAAACTTCTTAGATAAACTCAACTGACAACTTCTGCAGAACGATTAATTTTTGTGTTAACAAGGTTATACTTCTACTCTGTACTTTTGCCCTATGAGACTGCTACCTTTCAGTTAAGGTCACCATAGAAGTGGAAAATAGGTTTACATTCACCTGACCTGCATAAAATGTTAATAGGCCCCAAGGCCAGAAGATAATGTACAAGACCCTCATAAACAAAGAAGTATGTAGAAAACACCCTGGTTTCGTGAAGAACAAGCTGATGTAATGTTAAACTATTTTCCCCTAGAAATGTACTAACTTAGGGTATAAAAGCTACGGTAAAAAATAAAGCACTGCCAGACTCTGCCAGACCCTGCCAGACTCTGCTGCACCCCCCCGTCTGGTCACTCTCTCTCTCTTTCTCTCTCTCTCTCTTGCAGACTTGGCCCTATCAAGGCTGGTCTCACGTGTCTTTTCTCTCTCTCTTGCCGACGCCGTTCATCCTGAGGGTACCCCCTGGATCCTGCCGAGGCTGGACCCCGGCAGTGGATGGTGCCTACAGTCCGCCTCCAGTGGACAGTGTCCCTGTGGACCTTGGTGGCCATGGGCTCACTCAGCCCCACGCCATCCCCAGGAACCACCCAGAAAGAGAGGGTTTACAAGGAAACAAATACGACAGTATCTCTTCTGACCACTGGTGATAATACTGCACAATGGTTTTGTTACCCAAACACAACTCCATATGCCCAATGCACAGTGAGGTCAAACATACCAAGTTATGAGTTCGGAGCAGAGAAAAGTTAATGGCAGGGCCAGGCAAGAGACAGGTGGCTCAGGCCTTAAAAACCCCAAACTCCCTGAAAGCTCTCAGCAAAGCCCTTTTCTAGGCAAGGTGAGGGGGAGTGTGGTTAGTCCGTGCAGACTTCTCCGTGTCAGAGCCTTTGTTCTTGAGGTCAAGTCATGGTCAGGTAATGATGTTCCTATAAATTTCTACCAAACAAACATTATCCTCTGTTCTGACAGGAAAGGGCCAGGTCCCAAGGCACACTTTCACCCTCTGAGTTCTGGTCTTGGCTGAGAGGAGGCCGATCTCAACTGGTGACTCCCTCAGGGCCAGGTCCCCAGACTCTGCCCAGCTGGCATCACTGAGGGAGCCAGGCACCTCAGGCTCCTCAGGCCGCCCAAATGGCAGGGACAGGTTCTGGAGACCAAGTCCCAGGCACATGGCCACTGCCATTAGGTCACAGAGGTGGGGATGGGGGAGAAGCTCACCACTGCCTCAAGGCCTGGGGCTCAGCCAGTGGGTGGCCTTGGCAAGAGCTCCAGAGCCCTGAAGAACAGGGCCCCTGCTGGCCCAAGGCTGGGTTAGCTAGAGAGCCCAGGGAAAAAGCTGAGATCCACCTCTTACCTCACTTTCCACCAGAAGACCACCTCTAGGGCTGACGGTTGGTGGAATGCTCCCACCAACGGTAGCTTATTGACAGTTGGTTGTTTGTGGGAGGGGCCACTGTGGCACCAACCAATGACTGAGCAGGAACGCTAACGGTCTCTCCGTGGCCGTTGCCTGGTAACAGGGTGGGGTGGGGGTGGGGCTAATGGTTCATAGCAATGGCCCTGGGCTAAGAGCTATGCTGGGCAGCGCTCTATTACAGTTTCAAGGTAACAGCGGAAGTTTGACAACTGAAGCCTTAAATCAAAATCGTTATAAATATTATAAGGATTAATTATAACGATTATTATAAAAACGCCAGTATTTTAAAGATCACTTCATGGCAAATAGATGGGGAAACAATGGAAACAGTGACAGACTTTATTTTAGGGGGCTCCAAAATCACTGCCCATGGTGACTGCAGCCATGAAATTAAAAGACGCTTGCTCCTTGGAAGAAACATTATGACCAACCTAGACAGCATATTAAAAAGCAGAGACATTACTTTTCTAACAAAGGTCCATCTAGTCAAAGCTATGGTTTTTCCAGTAGTCATGTATGGATGTGAGAGTTGGACTATAAAGAAAGGTGAGTGCTGAAGAATGGATGCTTTTGAACTGTGGTGTTGGAGAAGACTCTTGAGAGTCATTTGGATGGCAACATAAAGGATATCAGCCCTGAATATTCATTGGAAGGACTGATGCTGAAGCTGAAACTCCAATACTTTGGCCACCTGATGTGAAGAACTGACTCATTGGAAAAGGCCCTGATGTCGGGAAAGATTGAAGATGGGAGGAGAAGGGGACGACAGAGGATGAGATGGTTGGATGGCATCACCGACTTAATGGACCTGAGTTTGAGTAAGCTCCGGGAGTTGGTGATGGACAGGGAGGTCTGGCGTGCTGCAGTCCTTGGGGTCCCAAAGAGTCAGACACGACTGAGCGACTAAACTGAACTGAAATACACATAAAATATAATATGGACTGTAAGCCAGCTGCCAATGGATATGGATGCAATTTTAAACTCATTGTGCCTGCTCAGTTGCCCAGTCTTGTCTGACTCTTTGCGACCCTATGGACTGTAGACCACTAGGCTCCTCTGTCCATGGGATTCTCCAGGCAAGAATACTGGAGTGGGTTGCCATTTCCTCCTCCAGCAAATCTTCCTGACCCAGGGATCGAACCTGTGTCTCCAATGTCTCCTGCATTGCTGTGGATTCTTTACCGCTGAGCCACCAGGGAATTTAAACTGTCTAAATAGGCTTTATATACAATAGGCATGTGTTTGAAAGATTAAAACTAACCAAGAACAGTGTTTATAGTATTTCAAACAGAATGAATGTTCTGATTCTTCTCTTAAATTATTTTCACATTTTAATTTTAGCTCATGAAATTATGGTTGACATTTCAGGTGCAGATCACATGGCATTAAACATTAGTATTGTCATATTTTATTTGGGGCAGTGTGGGGCAGGGCTGGAGGGGAAAGAGGAAATTGTGTTTTAAGAGTTTAAATTGTTCTAGGTGCAAATACAAGGCCATTAGACTTTTAAAATTTGAATATTGTGATTGTTTTCTAGATTGTAAAAATACTAATTTTACAACTTCAAAAGTATAAATAGAAGGGAAAGAATCCTAATTCCAGTAAGGAAAATTAATTCCTCCAATCATAAACATTGCACTCAATATCAGGGTGTGGGATTTCTTTGTATCAGTGCATGGCTTTTCCCTCGGCATTGCTAAAACAGGACTTTGATATATAGAAAGCATAGAACATCGGGAAACCTAACTACCCAGGAGAGACAGTACTTTTTCCTAAACACAGAAATAAGAGCATGATTTTGGTTTTTCATAATACACAGCAGGAAATAACTACTGAACTATTTGATAATGAGAGGTCTAGCTCATTTCAGTCTTGTTTACACGATAATCAATAAAACGCTACTGGGGCAAAAAAAGAGGAAAACAATGCACACCAAAGGCTTCCTCCCCATCACGTCTGTAATGTAGCGCCAACACCTAGCACATGACTCTAGATATCTATTTGGATGGATAGATGGATAAAAGTAAATTCTCAATCTGCACCTTCTCAAGATTCGAGAGTCCAAGGCCCATCTCTACTATGGCATCAAGCTGGCCAGTGCGAGGGATAATTTGATGATGGGGACAAGCAGTGGTCAGCAGAGTCCTCCACATTCCCTTATCAAGTTTCCCTTCAGCCCTGCGTATCACGAACCAGAAAGACACCCTCAGAGTGACTGCCTGACTGCTCAATACTTTCATTTCTCTGTCTCCTTTGACCATCAGGCTTTTTGATGATGGAAGCCTGAAATGAGTCATAACACCTTCCTTCTGAGTTCTTAATGCTTTTCCACAGGAGAGAAAACTCCAGCTGGATTCAGCCGAAAAGCGAACGAGAGTCGTCAGGGAACTCTTAAAGAGCGAGAGAAAATATGTGCAGATGCTGGAAATTGTGAGAGATGTTTATGTGAGGCCACTGAGAGCGGCACTGTCATCAAACAGAGCCATTCTGAGTGCTGCAAACATCCAGATCATGTTCTCTGATATTCTGCAAATCTTATGTCTCAACAGGTAAACTCTGAATAGCTATATTTTGAAATATGCATTGTAGTATGGGAGGAGCACACACGTGTTTCAAAAAGTTAAACAGAGGCTCAGTCATTCTCTGCCCCTCCTAGGGACACTGCCTGATCCTCTCACAGAGGAGAGACAACTCTAGACAGTGGGCTGCAAACAGCAGTGATGACTCCTGGGGTGTATCCCTGCCTGGACTCATAGCTATAGTACAAGGGGTGGAGTTCAGTGCCTGGGGATTCTATATTCATCATACTATTTATGCAAAAGACAATGGGAAGGGGAGCTGTTCATAGTCATCAGCGTTTGACTGATCAGTGGGAGAGGAACAGGAGGCTGTAATGGGATTAAGTCACTAGAATACTTTGCTTAGAGAACCAGAGGCTGGGGATTAGTGTAATAACAGTATATGTATATGAAAGGGTTGAGAGAGAAAATTGATCATTTGCACTGAATAAAGTAAGACAAACTGAACTTGTGTTTCTCTGCCAGTAACTCTTTAGATAACTTAGAACAAGTTCCTTAGCTTCGGGGACCCCAGATTCTATAAAAGGAACTGGTGTGCTTCCAGTTTTGAAATTCTGTGATGGCTGAAGAATAGCCTTTGATCCAAGGGAAATGGGCTTAGTGGCGGTGATGGCATTCAGCCATTGAAGTGAGTTGAGCACCCTCCTCTGAGGACTGTAAGAAACTGTCCCCAGACAAAGGGGAGAGAGAACACAGGGCAGCCTCTCCAGGCCAGCCTGGGATCCTGCCTCAGCCCCCAAGTCAACCTGCTTCTTCCCTTTCTGGCTCTGTGTCAAGGCGAAAGGATCTGACAAAAGCCCCGCCCTAAATGACTGAGTACAAATTTATTTTTTATAAGTTGTAGGCTGTCACTGGTCAATATTTCACAGCCACGCTTTTCTCATGTTGCAGGCGGTTTCTAGATGACCTGAGAGACAGACTACAGGAATGGGGCCCTGCTCACTGTGTGGGAGAAATATTCATAAAGTTTGGAAGCCAGTTGAACACGTATACCAGTTTCTTCAACAATTACCCTGTGGTTCTAAAAACTATTGAGAAGGTAACAGATTGAGGGACCATCCACGCATTTAATTAGATCTTCTGAACTTGCGAGGACTAGAAGGACTAGAATTAGTAGGAAAGACTTCTTTTCTATCCTTGGCTTCCAGATCTCCTCCTCTGGTTTACCTTGAGCTCTTTGAGGATGAGGGCACTGACTTAGTTTTGATCCCTAGGGCCTGGCACAGTGCTTGACCCAGCAGTGCCTAGGAACTGGCTGTGGGACTGAACTAGTCCTCATGCAGATTTCCAGACTCCCACCTGCCCCAGTTACCCTAGGGCTTGGTTATAGGAACATAGTTCACAGTTAGGCAGAAGCAAAACTGTGAACTCTGCTTTCACACTGCCTCGACACCCTGTGGGGTGAGTCCAGCTCTCTCATGGAGAAAAGGAATTCGTAATCATGTGTTGGAATAATGACACTCAGTGTGTGAAATCTCACGATAAAATAAGGAATTCCTTTGTCTCGTATTCCCGACCAAGTGCCTTTTAAACAGTTGTCTTTGTTGTGACAATGTGTATGTAGTCTGAGCAGGACTATGCAGCTCTCATCTGTGCCCCCTGCTGCTCTCATTGGGATCTCCTCTGATGACAATAAGATATCTCTTTTCCCTCCTCGGTTTGCATCAAAAGGGCAGCAGGAGGGGCACCTTGGGACATGGTGGTACCCTCTGCCCTGTCCCTGTCCACTGTGGCCCTGCCCACCTGTCTGCCCTGAGGCCCTGAAGTGAAGGCCTGGGGCTGGGAGGTCTCTGAACACTTCCTGACCTCAGACATCTCCCTTTGTCGTCTTCTTCCTGCTCCACCCCGGGGAGTTTAAGCTCTGCTGCGCAACTCGATTATGTGAAAGTTGCATGAATAAAGCAGTGACATAGAACTGACCTTTAGGACAAGAATTGGAGCAAAGCATCAGATGTTATCATAGCAGATTGGTGCCAGCAATTTTATAGTTATGGATAATAATGTGTCTATTTCACTAGCATGAGGAGTGCATATAAGTAAGTACTCAGTAAATGTTAGCTATTAGTATTATTGAAATCAGTGACTATTTGATTTCTAGAAATTAGAATTACTGGCATCTGAGAAAAATGAGGTGACTTCCTGGGGGCTGTAATGGTGATGAGTAATGCATTTTAAAACAGATTTTAAGTACAAAGGAGCACCTTCTTCATGTTATTGTGGAAAACATGCTTAACAGCAGAATCACACACCAATCCCTACACTTAACACTTACTGTATGGCAGGCACTCTGTGGATAGGATTTCCACCCCCTCCCCAGCCCCTCACCAAAAGAGTTAGCTATGACATCCATAAGAAGACCGAGGCTCAGAGGAGTTAAGTAAGCTTGACAAAGTCACACAGAATTAGATAAAATTAAATTAGAATTCTAATCCAGGCCTACCTGCATGCAAAGTTCATTTTTATTTTTCTATATTGATTAAGCTCAATGACTAGGGTTAATTTATGATATAATTAATACATTATACTTAGGATATCAGGAAGCACCTATAGTATTAATAGTACTGTGATTTGGTGTAGATGTTGCCCTTTTGCTTTAAGCGCTTCATAGATGATGCTTGTCTGGTGGAACAGAAACAACACTTCACAACTGTCTTACAGAATTTTGACAATATAACTCTCACCTTAGTGCAGAGAAATGATACCAGCATTCCGAGCTTTCCTGAAGAGGCACGATAAGACCATTGTTACCAAAATGCTGAGGTAAGCTCTGAGGGAGAGCACAGCTAGGGCACACCAAGGCCTGGAGTTCTGTGGCCTCAGAAAGAGACCAGAGCTCCCTTCTCTCTGCGCCTCCTACAGTCTTCCGGAGCTGCTTTTGTACCCATCCCGAAGGTTTGAAGAATATCTTCATCTTCTCTATGCTCTGAGGCTTCACACTCCTGCAAAACATATTGACCGTGGAAACTTGACCACTGCAATTGACCAAATAAAAAATTACAAAGGCTACATAGATCAGGTCGGTTGCTGGTAAGAGTCTGTGTCCTTTAAAAATGTTATAATGCTTTCGTGGTACTCTGACTCAAAGGTTCAGAAATCCCTTAGCCTCTTGGGGTTCTCTTCAAACTTTTTCATTCTTTTAATGCTAAATCATTGTATTCAGTGATATTGAGCACTGAGGGCCTTTATTTAAACCAAATGATGTTTTCAGATATCTCTATAAGTACACTTATACAGATTAAAAAAAACAGCAAACCTCTTTGTTTCTGAAAGTACTTCTTAATGTATTAGTCAACTTTCCTGCCTAAGAAAGTACAGCAATCACAATTATTCTCTGCAAGATTTGATCATCTTGGAGTATAGGACTACCATTCTGAACATGTCACTGTGATGGGCACACAGCCCAGGAGTCTGGGCTGAATGGAAACAATAACACAGTACACCCAGAAAAAAACTTTTTGGACAGTCTTGCCACTTGCCTCTTTGTTTTAAAATACTGGGTACAGGAAATTGAGAGTCTTATGATAGTTTATGAAAATACCACAACATTATCAAGTGGCATAACATATTTTAATCTATTTTTATGTATAAAAATATCACAATTTCAGTTTGCCTAAAATCACTTTCTTTTCTAGATGAAGCAGAACATCAATATGAAAGATCACCTGTTAGACATACAGAGACTCATCTGGGGGTGCCCTGTACGTATTCTAATGCACTTGCTACATCTCACGCTCAAAAAGGAGACAGGGATTCTGATGCAGCTAACATCTGTTGAGTGCCTGTTGTATGCCAGGTGCTGCCAAGCTCTCATATTCCACATCCTTGTTATCTGCAAGCATGCTAGATGAGAAGAGGCACAAGCGGGCTGGACCCCATCCCAAGATTTCTCTGTAGCCTTAGCACCTTGCTTGGTACTACAGAGCTCATGACCCGCTTTGAGGAGTGGGGCCATGTCTTTATTGTTTTCTATCTCCCTGCACATAATATC
Organism: Dama dama; assembly: GCF_033118175.1. Lineage (NCBI taxonomy): Eukaryota > Metazoa > Chordata > Mammalia > Artiodactyla > Cervidae > Dama > Dama dama. The sequence goes on from NC_083706.1 coordinate 31,471,376, forward strand.
TGGTGCAGGATTCTGCCCACTGAGGACATCTGTAAAAATCCTAGAAGTCCTCTGTTAGTTATCTGTTACCTACGGAATATCGTCTGACTCATTCTGCTTTCCTTCCCACTGCCTCGCCTACCACCTTATGACCAAACCACACAGACATACAGTTCTCTAGTGATGTCAGCCTCTCCCTACACATGTGTGTTTGGCTCATGCTCTTCCCTCTAAGAAATTGCTTCTTTTTCTGCTCCACTGGATAAACTCCTATTCGTACTTTAAAGATCCAGTTCAAGCATCATCTGCCTTGAAAAGTTTCCCCCGACATCTCCAGGTGTGAGTTGCCCCTTCCTCGGTATTCTCAGCACCCTGCACCTCCCCGTCACACTTTCTTACAGTCCTTTATCCACAAGATTGGGAGCTCCATCAGGTATGAACTAGTGTCTTCTAGTGTTCAGCATATAGCAGGAGTTTAATATGTGAATTATATTGAATTAAAGTATCAATCAATTGTGGTTTTATTTGGCTAAATTGAGGAAGCAAAATGCAGTTGTTTTGGCCTAGTTTAGATCTGCACATTTTGAAAGGGAAAGAGTAATGGGATTGATTGGGTTACAGAAAATCCAAAAATCTTGGGGCTCACAAAGTCCACAGAACTTTATCTCTGGATCACTATATGCCCGAAGTGATCATCTCCATGGCTCGATCAGTAAAAGAGCCTGACATCTTAATTTGTAACATTTCACTCACTTCCCTTTTCTTGATAGATCCCTTCTGACTCACCCACATCCCCACTTTATTTTTGGGAGTAGGAAAGCATTTATAATAAAAAAAATAATTACAATAGTTTTAAAAATTAGACAACTCCCTCAAGTATAGTTTTAAAAACAATGCTTTTTTCATAATTGAACTTAGTTATACTCAACACTTAGATCTTTTGGGATATGATTACTCAGTAGTGAGACTTATTTTATAAAATATATATATATATTTCTAATTCTTTTTATTTATTTCATAGACTCTATCAGAAGCAAACAGATATCTGATTAGGGTTCAAGATGTGGCCCAACTTCACTGCTGTGATGAGGACATAAGTTTCTATTTAAGGTAAATATTCAGCTATCCTATGGCTATGAGTGTTTCTTACTTATCTTGTACCTAGAATCCAGTACAATGTCTGTCATATTGTAAATATACAATAAATCTTTGTGTTGATCTGAAAAGTTACACACGCACCCCTCTGAGACAAGTGAGGTGTTTATCACCTTACTCACATTCCAGGCAGCTACTTCGTAGAATGTAAGAAACTAAACTGTCATTGCCTGGGCCACTAACTCGAGACATGGGATTTCCGGTTTGGTCACTTTCCTACTGAGAGGAGAGCTGATGTGAGATATCACATGGATGATCTGCTCAACTCTAAGAAAGAGAAGACCAGTTAATTACCCGCAGTTAGGTACTGGGGTCAGCGCTCGAAAGGTCTCACCGTAGGACCACCATTGTATTGAGGTCTCACATGTCTAGTTTGCACAGTGCTCACAGTAGTGTAAAAACTATTGTGATGCGAAGGTGCTAACATTTCCTTTTCTCCTTTACAACAAGGATGGGCAAACTTTTTCTGTAAAAGGTCAGATGGCAAGTATTCTAGGTCTTTGTTACCAGGTGATATCTGTGGCAACTACCTAACTCGGCCATTGTAGCACAAAAGCAGCTACATAAATACAATACATAATGATTAATATGATCTTCATAAACAATACAGTATATAAGTCAGCAGATGTAGCTGTGTTCCAATAAAACTTTATTTACAAAAAGCAAGGAGTGGGGCCATCGTTTTTAAATTCTTGTTTTAGAAAACTGTTTGCCAATCTATGTTTTCAGTATTAATGGTAAAGATGGTAGCTCCACAAAGAGCAACCAAATGCAGAGAAATTAATTCCAATAAAAGAAATGAAAATCAGATTGCCTGTTATTTCAATGAACATTTCACCGAATGTTCCCCAAAGGCCCAGGACAGGATTTGGGTTGGAGGAGAGGTTGGAATAAACCAGTCCCTTCACCTTGATTTAACCCATCCTTAAATGGAAATCAAGTCACACAACTGTGTCACTTTTCTCACTGTCCCAGTGCTTTTGTTTTCTCGTTTTGTTGTTTTTGGTCAGGAACAATAGAAATGAGCTACAAGAGAAGGAAGCTAGATATCAAGTCAGCAATTCTAAACACGTTAGTGTATGGGGATGGGGAATACATGTAACTCCATGGCTGATTCATGTCAATGTATGACAAAACCCACTACAATACTGTAAAGTAATTAGCCTCCAACTAATAAAAATAAATGGAAAAAAAAAAAAAATCAGTGTAGTAGGACACATGCTAGGGATTATTCCAGTTTTTTATTATTAGAATTAATTTTACCTTCATATATTCATTCTCAGACACGCTTCCTTTATCTTTCTTTATCTAAGTCCATGTTTATAACTGACAGAATTTGCTCTGGGGAGAGTCATTTTAGAGCTAGGAAAACTGGAGGCATTTGTCTCTCTGTAGATATAACCCACATAGTTTTGGATTCAGCCTTTATGTACCTTGGAACTTTGACATTTTCATGTGTGACTTTAAACTTGCTGGTTTTTCAAGCATTTTTGTTTACTTTTGTTCTTCTAATGGGGTGTCACCAAGTGCAATAGTAGAGCCTCTAAGACTGGTAAATAGAGGCACGGCTTTAGATCACCAAACAGAGCCATCCACTGCTCAGACCCTGAGTCCTCTTGAGGACAAACATTACTAAACTACAGAGTATGTATATTGTTAACTTTACTTTTAGCTTACTCAAAGGGACCTATAGTCATTGACTAGAAAACTGGGCACTGGGAGAAGAGAAATACCCAGATTCCTCAGGGATACAGGATTCTGGCTCTGAATTGACCTTTATCCTGGCAACTGCCAAAAGCCACTATGATCCACTAGTCAGAATGTGGATGATGAGGACAAGGCGATAAAAAGTTTTGACTCAGGTCAGCTCATAGAGGCTTCCCTCATGACTCAGACAGTAAAGAATCTGCTTGCAATGCTGGAGACCCAGATTCGATCCCTGGGTTGGGAAGATCCCCTGGAGAAAGGAATGGCTACCCACTCCAGTATTCCTGCCTGGAAAATCCCATGGACAGAGGAGCCTGGCGGGCTACAGTCCATGGCGGTGCAGAGTCGGACACGACTGAGTGACTAACACTTAGCTCACAGAACGAATGACGTCCTGTTATCTGTTCATGCCAAAGGTTATGCTCTGAAAATTACTTTTAAAGTTTTATGTATTTATGGAAGTTGGGTACTTTGTTTCTTGGTCTGGCTAACGTATTAATAGTGATTAAATAATGACGAAACACTTCTAGAATGGTGTTAAGAATTTAAGCTATGTTTGGCAGAGTCATTGAGTCTATTTGTGAAAAAGCAAAGAAATCCTGTCCAGGTTCAAGGAAAACACTCTACCCGTGGAGTTGGTTCTTCTGAATCTGAGCAGCAGCAGTTTTCTGAAACTTGAGTAGGATCCAGAGTTTCCATTTCAGTTGTTCCATTATGTCAATGTGAAAGGCAAAATTATTTGTTTTTACATATGTGGAAGAATAAAGGTTTTTTAAAAAGGGTTTTGGTGTTTTTTGTCTTTGGATGAAACTTGTTGAAGCTCTTGGTGAGTATAAATGGCTTTTGGAAAGCTTTTACCTAGGTAAAACTCATTTATATGTATTTTAAATAGCACTTTCATAATCAGATTAAAATAATAAAAACCTCTTTGTGCATTTATCTTTCTCTGCTCATGTCCTCAGGTTACAAGTGGCCTCAACTCCAAGTTCAATAAATGTGCCTGCTCCTTCCTTCCTCTGGGCCATCCACCCACCCAGTCCAAGTGGGTCACGCAATTAGAATTCTCCCTTCATTTAACTTCCTTTCAATGCTATCCCTTCCAAAGTGAAAAACCAAACATCTGTTTACCAAAACAAACACCCCTTTCAAAGCTACATCTTCAAAGCACCCTGGTAGGCACATTCCCTGGCCATTCAGATAGAAAGGCAAAGTTTTATTACAGCTTTTAAATATTTTTCTCAAATGATACGATTCTCATCAGTAATAAGAGTAAAAATATTGCCAAAGGGTCAAAATCATGGGTGGAATTCTTTTGTATAACGTGGCCATTCAGCACATACAGCTCACCACATACCGGTCTACATGCACCCCCTTTCTTGCTTCCCCTTTCCCTCATCCCTACTTCTATTTGCTCCCTTATTCTCAGAATAACCTATCAACTTAATCTGGAACATTATTTCTTGCAAACTACCAGTATATATGAAGCATCCCACTCCCTCCAGCCTAAATCATAACCACAGATATGGGAAGGAAATGTTTGAAAAAGGAAGGTGGCTCCAGTGGTTGGATGACCACTGCATTTCTCTCTCTCCACACACCTAACATGACCTGTACCCCCAACACTCTCCCAAGAGCTGAACCTGAAGCAAAGCACTCCTTAAAAATGTTTAAACCACTCCCTCTCCCAATCTAGTCTTTTGCCCACAACATGGGCACAGCTGTAATAAATACATGACTTAAGTGCCTCAATACTCTCAAGTGTGGTTGGCGAACCAGCATCACCAGGGCGTTGTTAGAAACACAGAATCTCAGGCTAGTCTGCTGCTGCCGCTGTGTCACTTCAGTCGTGTCCAACTCTGTGCGACCCCATAGACGGTAGCCCACCTGGCTCCCCCATCCCTGGGATTCTCCAGGCAAGAACACTGGAGTGGGTTGCCATTTCCTTCTCCAATGCATGAAAGTGAAGTCGCTCAGTCGTGTCCGACTCTTCGTGACCCCATGGACTGCAGCCTACCAGGCTCCTCCGTCCATGGGACTTTCCAGGCAAGAGTACTGGAGTGGGGTGCCATTGCCTTCTCCGCGGGCTAGTTTAGCTCTACTGAATTTGCATTTTAACAAAAATCTCTGGGTAATTCAGAGGCACAGTAAAGTTTGTACAAGTCAGAGCCATTATGATACAGAGTGGATTCTAAATGTGAATTATAGTAGCTTTTATGTCAGTCTTTGGTAAAAATGTATATACCATTTGGTCAATCAATCTTACCTTTAGAAACCCTATCTGACAGAAATATCAGCGCATGTAAGGAGTCTGTTTACATGTAAGGAACTGGTTTTTTCAAATATTGCTCACAGTGGCAATAAAGAAAAAACAAAGGAAACGAGGGAGTGAAGAAGGAAGAGAGACCTGAGCCTGCAAACAAAGAAATGTCCACTCAGTGAGGGAAGAGTTCGAAAAACGATGGTCCATCCATGCTATTACTTGGTCATTAAAAAGAACTTGAAGTGACTTCTATTGCTGGGAAAAGCAAGAAAAGAGCCTGGAATAATACTCAAAACCACCTACCTGTAAATAGATGCACACATAGGTACATATGTGAGTGACTACTTGAATGGGTTAAAAAAAAAAGTGGAAAGGTGAGATACTGTTTGGTAACTTGGGTAACACAAGTGGAGGGAGGCGTGAGCCAAACAAAAAGTGAAACAAGAGTGGTACAGTAAAACCAGACAGTGCATGCTGACGTGACGGCGTCACTCCTGTGCAACTCTCTCTGGTTCTAACTCAGCAGCGTAAAAATCACAGACGACGAAGATAAGAAATAAGAGAATTCCTCTCAATAAACCAGTCAACTGAGTTGCTTGCTTAGAGTAACTTCCTGAGGGCTTTCTGATGCTTCTAAGAGAAAAACACTTTTGGGGGCCATCCTCCATCCAAGTAACGAGCCTGCTGCACTTGGCCACTCCTGGTGCTGGACAGAGACTGGGGGCTTGGGGTGAGGCTCTCCCAAGTTCCTCCCGAGTACATCATTTGATGCTTGGCTGAGTACTCCCATGAGATAACCCACACCAGAGCACAGTGAAATCCTGCTAAACACCGTGATCTGGCTCCATCAGCAGAAAACCACAGAGGATACTAGATGGAGGTGGGGGACCAAAAAATGCCTACCATTGACCATGGTAGCAACCTCAGTAGAATTGAAGAGCTACTTAAATCCAACTTTTCATCAATTTCTCTCCAACTGATACTAGAAAATTCTCTATTTCCCTACTTAGTAAATGCTTTTTTCCTCCTGCTTTCTACTTGAGACACCGTACACCTTACTGATTCTTGTGCTTCTCTCTAACCCAACTTGTTACCCTTAAAGATGAAACGAAACTAAATTAAAACATTCTCCGCAGATTGTCTAAGTACATCAAACACAAAGTAACAACACAGCTTTAACCTGACTTGTGTTGTAACACTGGGAAAATTCAGTGTTCATTTTTTTCTGCATCGATTGGATACTGTCCAATGGATAAGCTCAAATCATTCCACCAGGAACCCTGAGGCCTACCCACATGACTGGTCTGAGAGACAGAGGGACTATTCACACCAGGAGAAAAATATACAGAGAACTTCAAAAAGTCAGTCCAAAGGTCTGAGGGAAAAACCCTGATGATGAGCTTATCAACATAAAGATGGTGAAGTGTGTTAGCAAAGCACATATGTATGCATATGTAAAACTAAACTGCTCTTTCTCTTTTTTAAACCAGGCTCTATGAACATACCTGTGATCTCAGTCTTTTCCTCTTCAATGATGCACTGCTCGTTTCTAGTCGGGGTACATCTCATACTCCATTTGAAAGGACTTCAAAATCAACCTACCAATTCATTGCATCAGTCGCACTTCATAGGTTAATCATAGAAGACATACCAGATTCCAAATGTATGTATTCTCTTCCTCCTAAGAGATAACACCTTTAAGAAGCTGTATTATATAAAACTCATTAGCTATTAAAGTAGAAAAGCAGGAAGAGAACTGGAATTTGCATTTGCAAATAATTTCCCAAGTATTTTCAGGATCTCATTAATGTACACTTTCCTCTACCTTCGAAATAGCAAAAGGAAGGAATGCTGGCATTGTCAGACACATACCCTACACATTAGGAAAACAGCTTTCCAAAGTCACAAAGGGAGACATATCCCTTATCATTGCCAGGGAAGCTGAAGTCCTTAACCACTACCTTCTATTGCTTGTAGATGTTACAATTTTTATCTATTACTTTTCCATTATACTAGGACTAAGTGATTACTGCAGATTTGACTGTTCTCTTTTTCCGTAAATTTGCATTTACAAGTTCTCTAAAGGATGCATTTGCAAATAATGTTTAGTAACAAACATTTAACTCATAATAATCTCAGAAGAAATAATCATTGTTACAAAAAGAAATCCTACTTAAACCTACTGTACCTTTTAGTTTTTGTCTTACACTCTACTTTCCAATCTTAAAAAGATCTGTATCTCTTTTCCTATATTTCTGTTAGGCCAGGCAATCTGAATATAACACCTTTTGTTCCAATATTTTTCACTGCACGTGAAGGTAGGACTTACGGGTAAAGCTAGAACCAAGATCTCAGAGAAGGAACTAATCTAAAAAGAGCTGCTTTCCATTAGCTTTGGCTTCATTTAAAATCTGAGCATGAGAAAAGCTGAACACTAAATGTGGGAATAAATATTTTCACCTATTGAGAAATAAATATTTTCAAACTCAGGTAAGAAGGGTTAGTTATCCATAATGTGCATGACATGTCTCCTTCCATCTCCCCCTCACCAGCTGTGCTCTATGTCAGAACATCATAACGTGAGCTAAAAGTGGGCATTCAGCTAAGTCGTCGCTGGCTTCATTCTGTCCTGCTGCTCATACCAGGGTGGCCAAGGTCCAGCTCTCAGCATCTCTTATCTACAGGAACTCTTGTAAAGACCTTTACTGGTTCCAGTTCCTTCTGAAATTAAAGACTATCATATCATCTATTACTTTAAAAATAATTGCTAATTATAACTAAACAATTATAAAGACAAGTTTATTTTAGACTATATTTGAATTTTTCAGTAATTTAGGAAGTTATATTCTAAATTGGATTTGTGTCTGAAACTTTAATTTTCAAAAAGTCTTCAAGATGACTTGATCAACTCTTGAATTTTAAAACATTTTTTCCTTTTGACTGTTACCTACAAAAATTAATTTATGTACTTCCAATATTTTTACAGTTATCAAGAATGCATTTATTCTTCAAGGTCCAAAACATGAATGGATCTGTGCAACAGAAGTTGAAGATGATAAATTTCTATGGTTGTCTGTACTCCAAAATGCCATCAAAAGTAGTATGGAAAAGTGAGTCTGGACTTCAGACAACAGGGGTGCCAATCTGCCCTGACAAAGACAACATGTTGTTTTCTGTTCCAGAAGATCCAGTAAGAAGCAGAATAATGGTTCATCATGGATGATCCATGGATGAACTAGGGGGGACTCATAAAATTCCTCCTAACTTTTAAACTTTATCATCTATGCTCAATTAGGTGAAATGGATAAGAAAAATTTTAATGTAAAAAATTTGAACCACTTCTTTTGATAGCTGTTTTTCATGGACAGTATTATTTAATCTGACTGACAAAACCTAAGGCTGAATAAGGATATTGAGTATTTAAAGATTTGTTTTCTGATCTAATGAAAAATAAAGTCATAATGGAAAGTATTTCTTAAATGATCAGTCTACAGAAATGTCTTAATCTGTTGGTGACTTACCAATTATCAACCTCTTTTAACATTTCCATGAAATAGTTATGGATTTTAAAAATATGTATAAGAAATCTAAATAGTACTTTACTAAAAAACTGGTCACATATACCCATAATATGAATGTATTCCTACAGAGAGCATTAAAAACATACCTCTATAAAGCACTAAAATTTTCTGTAATTCTTAAGTGTTCTTTTGTTGCACAATTAAATTCTTAGACCTTCCAAATAAAATGGTTTAAAAATTTGTTACACTGCTAAATTAGAAGGCTGTTTGGTAGAGGGTGAGGGGGTACTTTCTAAAAAACAAAAACAAAACTTGCCTGTAATGGAATTTAGCTGAGTAAAACTGAAGAAATTAAGACAATTCTATTTAAAACAGAATTAAAAAAAATAGGTATTGAGTAGTTTTCCCGGCCCTTAAAGCTTTCATTTAATTATTTAATAAACTGAAGCTATAAACTGGTTAGCCACTTTGAAACTTTAGCTGATATATGCAATAGTAATATTTTTACTCAGTTAATGATAGATAATATTGTATTAATCTTGGAAGCTTTTGGCTGTCAGTTTCCTCTTTGCCTCAAATTCTCCTTTAAGGAAATGAAATCTACTAGTACAGTCTAACATTGGGAAGTAGGCTATTTTAAACATTTTCTTTTTTCTACAACAAAAATACAAATTCCTTCTAATTCTTAAAAATTTAAATTGTTTAAAAATGTACAAAAGTTAAAATGTTGTTTTTAATTAGTGTAAAATCACACTTCTGATTATGATAAAACCATGCAGCTTAACATCTATGTCAGACAGAATAAAACATTAAAGGAATGTCTGCTATTAGTCAGCAATAAATGTAAATTCACAAATGTGATCAAAATGGAAATATCACATAATAGAAAACAAATCCTGAGACACTACATGATCCTGAATAGGACAAACTTTAGAAACTCTTTGTTAATAGGAGAAGTCTCTCTCTATAGCAAAAGAATGGAGTAGAAATGGCAACCCACTCTACCATTCTTGCCTGGAGAGTCTCATGGACAGAGGGGCCTGACAAGCTACAGTCCATGGGGTCGCAAATAGTTGGACATGACTCAGGGACTAAACAACAAAAACATGGCAAAAGAATGAGTAACAAGAGAGCTAAAGATAACTAGGAATCTTAAGGAATTTTCATTTATTATAATAGTGAATAATTAAGATCCTCAGAAGTTCTAAAACATGTTACTTGAAAACACTTCTAGAGACTGATGAGCATAAGCTTATAATTGCGAGTTTAGTGCATAAATCATGCAAAAAGTGACGTCTGCAACTGGACAGTACTTCTGTGGCTTGCAGCATCAACACTTTCCCTTTGCTTCTAGCAGACAATTTAAAAATGCCTATCTTCAGTTATTTCCTAATTTTATAGGACTGCTGAAAAATTAAAATCTCACACACAACAAAGTTTAAGTCACAGGTGATACTGATCAAATTAATTTTCATCAGGAAAACATAAAATCTGCCCCCTAAGCTGATATGAAAAAGCCTGTAAGTGCCATGAGACTCTTGAAGGATGTTGATTACAGCAGAGCTTATGGTTAAAGTATGCCTTATCCGATACAGTTCTTTCAAATTAAAAATCAAATAGGAAACATATTTTAAAGATTTTTGGATTCTTTAAGTATCAAGCCTAAAGACAAATTGACAGTTTATTTAATTTTGTCTTCTTTTGAAAATATTTCTGAGTTTGTGCTTAAGGTGTTAAATGAGAAACCCATTCTGTAAATCCAAGCAGTGTGAGGTTTTGGCCACATAAGTATAATGCACCAAAGTTATGGGATAACAAGGGGGGAGGGGGGCTGTGCCAAGAAACACAATACACCCTCCAGAAAAAGTCATCCTGACCCTTTTATTGTTGAAATTAAAAAATAAAAGATACTTAAATACAATGGTGAACATATAGGGCAAAACAGAAATCATAAAATTTAATGTTGAATTAAGCAGTGAGCTGAATGTCTGGGTCTCCAAATTGGCTTTGAACCCAAAACCGCTTAAAAACAGGTATGTTCACAGTTAACGGCAACTGGCTTAAAGGTGAGAGAATGGTCGAAGCTGTTCCAGTTGAACTTCCAGGGAAATTCTCTCCTCAAGAACATCCTGAAAAAGATGGAAAGACAAGTTATGTTTCAACATATACAAAAATGCAGGCACATCTAACAGCAGCACTGCATGAAGGGACAGCTGTTCCTTTTAGAAACGTAAGTTTCTTTTTAGGTGCCTACATTAAAACACAATCTTAATTAAAATCTTTTTCTCTCATTACTTTAAATCAGGGTAATTAAATGTTTTTTCCTTCATTATTAGAAAAGCCAGTATTTGCAGATGATGGTTATTAATGCATGAATTTTGCACAAAGCCCACCCCTTGCAGTAACTGCAGATGAGCTGGTTAACAAAGATTTTTTCCCCTGGTGATTACCTGTGGTCATAACAACTCCTGTACCTCATTTTGAGCTTCAGTTTCACAATGAATTAATGTACTTTATAATCAGAATTTCTAATGACTGTCGATTTGGGACAGTCTTTTCAGACAGTCAGCAACTTATGCAGCCATATCCTTTTTTTCTTTTTCTCTATCATACTGACAGTATCATGTTTTAACCAGAATGACGTCCTCCTAATTGGTACCATACTTTCTCAGAGGATAATGAGAAAAGTGATTTTTAGAAACAGCTTCTATACGCATGTTTCTACGGTTTTTCATAGTTCTTCAGAAAAACATGCATTAACAAAACTTTCACCTAAAGGTAGCTACCAGAAAGCTTGTCATTTAGTTTCACATTCTTCCTTTACAATGGGCCAAATTCACAAGTCATAGAACAGCTATGAATATCTTCTTTGATCAAAGAGTTACACAAGAATACTATTCCTTTAACATACATTTATTAAATGCACCACATGTGTGGAGTTTTGAGGACAGAAACAAGATGGTTATAAACCTATCCAGGACAGTCTCAGATTATCTCTGATGTCCTGGCCTACATATTAACACATCCCTTTCTCTCTTTTCTCTTAAAAGTACTTTGGTTTGAACAATATATTACATGGTCACTGTAAACAGGAATGATTATGACTTAGCCTCAGTGAGTTCAGGTTAGTAGGACAGAGACACAAATGTGCCATAGATATGGACAATGTGATAAATGCTAGAAAAGAAATATGAACAGAATATTACGGGACTCAACTGACTATATTCATTTTACATTTCCATGGACTCCTTCCTCATCTTTATGGTTTACGACCTTGCTACTCAAAGTGGAGTCAACTGTCCAGGAGCATCTCCTTCACCTGAAAGTTTATTAAAAACTGCAGAACTCTCAGGCCCTTCTCCATACCGGACATGAGTCACAATTTTCATTTTACCATGGACCCTTCCTACATGTATACAATTAAGGTTTGAGAACCACTGGTTTCTAAGACGTGAATGCCTAATAATGTTGATGAATCATACAAGATTCTGCTTGTTAGTTTTTATGTATAGGGATTAAAAAAAATGGTGAGTAGTAAGCAAGAAAACAAACTCATCCTCTCAAGTACAGATGACAGAAGCACACACTGGCCCTGAGCACCATTTCTATTTAAGGTTTGTCTTTTCTGTTTTAGAGATGATCTAAATTGCCCCCATCCCTCTTCTTCAGATCTGTCATTTTCATAGAATCTGAGTTGTTTTGATAAAAGGGATTTTCAAATCATTGTAGAATTAGTGTGTAGAGAGACACATATATGATCCTGGAGGTAGCTGAGGTCACAACATTTCTACTCTTGGGTTTCATTATGAAAGTTAACGAACATTTTCAGTTCAGTTCAGTAGCCCAGTCACATCTGACTCTTTGCGACCCCATGGACTGCAGCACACCAGGCCTCCCTGTCAACTGCCAACTACTGGAGTTTACTCAAACTCATGTCCATTGAGTCGGTGATGCCAACCAACTCCATCTGGTCCTCTGTCATCCCCTTCTCCTCCTGCCTTCAATCTTTCCCAGCATCAGGGTCTTTTCAAATGAGTCAGTTCTTCGCATCAGATGGCCAAAGTATTGGAGTTTCAGCTTCAGCATCAGTCCTTCCAATGAATATTCAGGACTGAACATTTTAGGAATATGCTTTATATACATACAGGATAAGGCAATCATACAAGAAATTAGTACAGGAAATTCTTTTTAATATTAAAAGATTCAAAGGCATATAAAACATTTTAGATCCACACTTCTCCTGCTACTCGGAAAAGTTTCATACTAGCATAAGAACTGCTGGATCACCTCCAAGTCTTAGTTCAACACTAACAGGCTCTGACTCCACGGAACTTTCCAAATAAAGATTCAGAAACTACATTACCTTTAACTGTTGCTGCAATTCACTATTCAATCTGGCCAAAACTGTGTTGGTTTCCTTATTGCGTCTAATTGATGCCTGAATAGCTTTCTTATCTTTCCCAACAGACCTGAGAAGATAAAGAGAGCAAAAAACTTGACCTTCATTCTTATTATTAAATTCATTCCATTCTTCCCTGTGATCCATGGCCAAGAGCACCTTTGCCCTGCTAGCGTATCTCAACCTTGCTTGATCAGTTTTAAAGCTCAACCAAAAACTACTAAGCTTCAGGGGCTTAATTACTGTAGTTATTGATTTAGTGACTTTTCTGTAGAATCACCTGAGTTTAAGTCAGTGCAGAGCAGGAATAAGCAAACTTTTTCTATAAATGGTCAGATAGTAAGTATTTTAAGCTTTGCAGACCATACCATTTCTGCTGAATATTCTGTTTTTCGTATCTTTTTCTCTTTTTAAACAAAAATGTAAAAACCCTTACAAAAACTGGCCATGGGTTGACTTTGGCCCATGAGCTCTAGCTTGCCAATTCTTGATTCTAGAACAACCACAGTTAAAACATCAGTGTTACTGAGCGATATAAAAATTTTTAAAGTCTGCTCTAGGATTTGTAACTTGAGTTGAACTTAATAACAGAAGGGGGGGAAAAGTGGGAAGAATATTCCATTTACTCATAAATGAGAAAACTCTCAAAGGGGAACAGTGGAGGACCTGTGCTCAACTACAGAACTAGTCTGACCATAATTTCCTTCTGTTTAATATTTTTAATTACTGTGCATTTTGTTTCCAGGAATTACACATGTTTAGGAACAGCTTTGATTACCGAGGAATAGAAGGTTGTGATGCAAGAACAGCAGCTAGGACGCCTGTCTTCTGTGTATGTTCATCAACTTCTGGCCTTAATTCATCTTCTGATTTTAATCTCCTTCGAACAGGCTTAGGTGGTGGAGCGAGAGGTGTTGTGCCTTTGCTCTGGGAGACAAGAATTTCATGAATAATAATCATTTCTTGAAGACATTTGTGGTTTGTTAGCACTTTGCCAACATCATATGCTTTCTTTAAGCCTTTCATTCTCTAAAAATTATGGGTCACTTGTCCTACTTTAAAGCAATTTATATATTTGTGGCAACAGCTAACTTAAATTACAATGGGAAAGAATGTTCCTAGTGACATTGCAACTGTAAATGTACCTATTAAGACAAAATTTTTTACAGGGTGACATAACAAGCTCCTCAAGGCCCGAATTCTGTGACTCAAGGCTATAATATTCAGTTTTAACATAACACACTCAATATGTATCTGTTCAATAACTATAAAAGGCAGTCTCCAGAAACATGCATCCAGTATCACCACAGGGTTTTCTATTCACATATCCTAAGATATATTATCTTAATGAATAATTTATAAAGAAGTGGAAAACCAGGCAATTCTTTAAAAAATCTTTCATTAAGATATACAATAACTCTTAAAAATGAGTGGCTGTTTTATTGGAGATCTGTCCTCAACAGAATCAAATGTAACAGTCTGCTATTTACTGTAACCTGATCTGACCTGTTAATAAATAAAAACAAGAGTCAACTGCCATCCCTTTGGTTAAATGCTATTTTTAATCTATTGCCATTTACTGACAAAATAAAATTCACTATTAAAAAAATTACAGAAGTACTAACAGTAAAAAAAAAAAAAAAAAAAAACAGTGCCCAGAAAGTAGTATTTACATACTTTCAGAAACACTCACTGTTTTAATGACTACTGGGGATGTCTCAACGATAACAAAAAAAGTGACCAAAATTTCTTTCTCAAGAAGTGTCCTGTTATCTGCAATGTACTTTGAAATGCAAACAACAGATAAGAAGACCTGATATAGAGAGAAGGATGCAGATATAAAGCAAGTATATTAACACAAGGAAAAACGTTATAGTTTTCTATTTCTTTAATTCTGTATTTATATGAAATGAAGAACATTCACTAAACATACTGATAGTCATTTCGTTATATATGTAAGTCAATTAATTATGTTGTACACCTTAACTTAAACTGTGTTGTGTATCAATTATATCTTAATAAAACTGGAAGAAAAAATATAGTAAATATTAATGGTACAATCAAGGTGTGGCTTTATTGTTGTACAATATGAAATTCTTCCAATTTTTCTGTATGGTTAAAATTTTTCACAATAAATTTTTGGGAAAAAATTATTCCTTAGACAGCTAAAAAAAAGAGCAGAGAGTATGATATTAACTTTGCCAAGTCACTTCAGTCGTGTCCGACTCTGTGCAACCCCACAGACAGCAGCCCACCAGGCTCTGCCGTCCCTGGGATTCTCCAGGCAAGAACACTGGAGTGGGTTGCCATTTCCTTCTCCAATGAAAAGTGAAAAGGAAAAGTGAAGTTGCTCAGGTTGTGTCCGACTCCTAGCGACTCCATGGACTGCAGCCTGCCAGGCTCCTCCGTCCATGGGATTTTCTAGGCAAGAGTACTGGAGTAGGTTGCCATTGCCTTCTCCCAATATTAACCTTAGAGGGTTGATAATCTTTCCCTGTTATACACTCAGAACTGAAGTAACAGAAACTGAGTATGACGAAAAAGGAAGCTCTACTTGATGTACTTGAAACAACGTAACAACCACACAAAATCTGAGAACCTGTGGCACGTGTTAATACAAATGACAGGCTATCATCTCTACCTCTAGGTGGATTGTGTTCTGAGACAGGCTATGTGTATTACAGTTTAAGGCAGTGAAATGGGTTAGATGATCTCTAACTTTATTTGTAAGATTTTTCAAATTATATCATATAATTTTTATACGTATAAAACAATCAATACTATAAAAGACTTCTGTATACCACATTGGCGGGAGCACTAGCAGCTGTCTTTTCTTCAATTTTACTATCTGTTTTGGCAACGCGAAGAGAACTTGCGGGATCAGAAGCTTTTTCAACCTAGAGATGAGTATATTATTATTACAAATTATATTTAAGTAACATACATATATGAATAAATATATAAGTGGCAGATCAGAGAGTAAAATGTTTAGAAAACATTCATTCTAACAGTAAGAAGCTCAGATGAAGATGAGAGGAGTTTGAGACTACCCTGTGAAATGATCACGCATCTGCTCCTTTAGGGCAGAGAGGGAAGAGAATACATCTCTGATGGGATGGCAGACGATGTCTGGAAGTTCTTTGGTTGGGGGAGGGTACGTACAAGTACCCCCTGCACACCGCTACTCCCACCTCAGGCCCAGTCTGCCTTCCTGGAGGTGAAGCCCATTTCCCTAGTAGCTCCAGGCCAGGTGGAAAGTTACAGGTTTGAAGAACTAGCTGGCAGAAAATTTTCCACTGACCAAATCTGTAAGAACTCTTTACGTAAATTATGCCAGTCAAACGTCAGTTTTTTAAATCTATTAGAGAAGATCAGTATAAACTGGAATAATCAGAGCAAACTTCAGAATTCCCCTGTTCCCTCCAACTCCATATTTACACTTATGAGGACAGGGATTCTTGTCCCTCATAGAGAAGTTTTTGCTGCTAGAACCAAACAGTCCCCCAGAACACTGGCTGCAAAGATGAAATTCTGGCATCCTGTGGTCTGTAAGTCTGTCTAACTGATGTGACTGACTCCCATACAATTTTCACCAAATCACAATCAAATGCTTAGCATTAAGAGGCAACCCCATAAACTGACTTATTCTCATACAAACGAGTGTAGATATGGCAACCACAGCTTCTTCTTATACAGAAATCTTTGAATCACACAATCAGATGCTCAGCATTAAAATGCAACCCCCAGAACAGTGTTTTAGCCAAAACCAGATGGTTGCATCTTTTCACGTGACATCTACCCTTCACCCAGATATTGATTCTTACTAAGCATTTTATGCAACCAGCAGGTGGTCTGAGGCCAGTAAGAAATTGAGAAGCATTGATCTACGGAATATAAACCTTCTAAAAGCAGCAACAGCAGGTATTTTACTCACTGATGTCCCTTCTATTATCTGCTCTTTTAGGGGTTCCTCTGTTTCAAGACTGGCTTATGAGCACAATATTGGAAGATTCCCAGCAGAAAATTAGAGAAGCCCTTGAAAACTGACCGGCAAGACCTCTGGATGTTTCTCGGCTTCATCATCTTGTTCTTCATTTACATTTGATGCAGCAAATACTTCAAATTGGCTGAAATCTGCAAAATTTGGTTGTTCTGGTATCTGCTGAGGTGAGGTACTAGTGTGAGTTATTAGGCCATCGGCATCCACTGGGCGATGCACAACGGGACCAGGAGCCTATAGGAGGGTTTAGGATACAGGAGCAAATGTTTTACTGATCTTACTGTCACAGAGAGCCTTCTTTTTCTTTGAAAATTTATTATAAGGATGGTCTGATTTATTAGCTGAAAATTCAGGAAGGTGAGCTACAGTAACGTTTAGCTCTAAAAAACCTTGAGTGAAATGCCAAGACACTAAAAAATTAAGATAACAAATCTCCAAATAAAAAGATA
Organism: Dama dama; assembly: GCF_033118175.1. NCBI lineage: Eukaryota > Metazoa > Chordata > Mammalia > Artiodactyla > Cervidae > Dama > Dama dama. The sequence goes on from NC_083706.1 coordinate 31,488,846, forward strand.
CTTTAACAAAGTTCTTATTGCCAAGAATGTGCAACAAAGGAGACAAGTTCTGGCCTTAATCTCTGATTCTCTCCTTGCATCTATTTTTTTCTTAATTAGGTTGCTGCATAATGGTTCATATTTTAAAAATGTTTCATTATGTTTCTAAAAAGACTATTATCTCTAAAGTGTGAAATCCAGTGCTCTAGCTACTCTCCAGCACTCCAGTGCACTGGCCTTCAATTTGTCCTCCACTCTTTTACAAGATCAATTCTCCTAAAGTCTCCATTTGAAAACTAAATGTATTGAGTACCTATACTTTTGACCAAACAAATAAGGTCCATCCCTAACAAAGCTGATAATCTAGTGCAGGATACGAGGGAAGTAAACAAGGGATTAAAATACAGTGTGAGGAGTTCTGTGACAGAGGAAGCACAGCAAGCTAAAGGAATGAATCTGAAGTCTCTCCCCTGCTTGCCCTTAAAAAATTCTCCACATCCTTCAAGAAAAACTCCACCATCTTAGTATGACAGAGGAGATGCTCTGTCATTTCCTCACCTCTTCAATTTTATTTCCCATCACTCTAGTTGTACTGAACTCAATAGCTTTTCCTTGAAGAATATGCCAGGCCTATCTTACCCTCTGTGCCACTCCTTCTGGTTGTAATGCCTTCTCCTCAAGAAATAGTATTTTATCTTTCAAGTCTCTGCTTACGTCTATCTTCCTTCATTTTATTTGACGTTTTCAGTGTGATCCCTGATGTTACTAGCTAGGACATCTATGCTAAAACATTTTATAAGTATGTCTACTATAGCATTTCTATTATAACTGCTTACAGGTCTGTTTTTCCCACTAGATTGGTTCTTGAGTCAAGAGATAATTCACTCCGTTTTACACCTTAATACAGTAAAAGTATTTTCATTGGCCCTTTAGATAAAATAAATACTGGAATATTCAAATTTCAGTATCTTTGACAATTAGGAAACCATATTTTTAACTACAAACAACCAATTTCATTATAAGAATCTAACTCAGAAAAATCAACCAAATTCATTCATGTAAAAATGTAGCCAGTCAGTCACATAAAACTAAGCTACAAACTAGAATCTACTTTGGAATATAACAGTTTTATGCAGATGAAAGAACTTTGACCTGTGAGTTGTGCAACACTTTATTCACTGATGCAGGAACACATCCAGGGAGATGCAGGGAGGTTACCTTGAGTCACTACTAGATCCAGGACATACATGACACACTTCCTATCCCTCAATCCATCGATTCTTCTTCTAAACCCTCCTTTGTCGAGACACTATCATTTGGTTCACTTCTAAGCTTCTTTGAAAAAACAACCCAAATCATTATTGGAATTCTTATCCTCTAAGAAAAGACCTAGCTTCTCCGAATTAAATATGCATTAAGAATGACAGGCAATTCCCGATTTTCAAAATAATTATAGAATAGAATCAAAGACCTAACAGATAAACTGACCAAGGGGACTATAATAACTGATGCTTACTAATGAAGACCTAGGAGAATTACCTGGGAGGGCTGTGGTCTTGGAGGCACTGCAGGAGGTTGGGCAACAACTCCAGCCTGTTGCTGTCCTGTGTGAATACACAAATCTTCTTTTTGTAAATATATACAATTACTTTGCCAGTAAAGCAGAAAGGCTGAATGAATGTGATCAAATGATAAAGATTTCAAATGCCAATGAATAGTACTGGAAGCCCAATCCATCTCGTCAGACTGTCTGGATATGGTTGAATCTCACATCCTCTTCTCAGACCCCACTTCCCTGGCTCTAGTGCACACAGCGCTGGTCTTGCTCCTCCCTGTCCCAGTAACACTACACGTTCTTGGTCTTCTCCCCATCCTTCTGACTACTTCTAGCTATCAAATATGAAGACTTCCAAATTTCCTCTTTCCATTTAGCATTTTAGTCTACCATTTCTATGTAAATGATTCTCAAATAATAGATCAATCTTGCTTAGCCCATAGGTCCAGCGGCCTGTCGATTTCTTTCTCATCATTCCAAACACATAATATCAAAAACAGAACACCATCACCCTCTATCCTAACTTTTCTATTTTGACCAACAGTAAGACCAGTCATATAAAAACTGAACCCTCTGAGTAAGTTACGACTCCTCTCTCTCCTCTGTCATGTAATGTAAGACCTATTAGCTTTTCCTCCTTAATATCTCCACATAAAATCTTTTTTTTAATCTCTTGTGGAATCTCTCAGGTTACCATCTTTATCATTTGAACTCACATTTTAGACAGTCATTTAAAAAAAATAAATTCCCTCACCTGATACTTTTTCAATTTAAAATTTTTCTTCAGATAAATATCAAAAAATAAGAGAAAACAAAATACTGTGTATCTTTAATCAACTAAATATATTTAACAATTTAACATATTTAGTTTAATTTGTATCACAGTTCTCTAACCCCTACCTGTTGAGACGGAAAAGGTCCGATTCATGTCTAAAGATGATGATCTAGAATGAGAGGGCTGAGGCCGTGGCGGTGGGGGTGGAGGGGCGGTGTTTTCAGGCGACGTTCCTGAATGAGACCTGCAAATGTGGCCCCATTACAACTGGTCACGTTATTGATATTGCAGCTTTTCTTTTTAAGCAATCAAACTTAGCTAGGCAGCAAAGGATCTTATTGGAGTGACATTTTCTCCAGAGGGTACACAGGTATTAACAATGAATAGAGTATTATTTACGATGTGCATTCAACAAGCAGTTACTTAATACAGCAAATAATCTTCTAATTATACATTTAACAAAATTTTAAAGGACCTTAAAAAAAGTTATTAACATGAATTCAAGGTAGACTACTAACCTAGTGTAATGTTTTAATATTCAGTTAAAGGCAATATTAGTCTGAAAAGTTGTTTTCAAAGAAGAGAAACTGTACTTATAGATACGGTTAGCTTTCAACGTATTTAAATTTGGTAAGCTGAGGTATACTTTGGCTCAACTATGTGAGATGCCATCTCATCTTAAAATCACTCATTTTAGAGGTGATTATACTCATGTTCACTCACTGGAGATCTGCTATTAGCCACTAAAGTCTTCTATATTCTGAAGAATCTCATGGACTAAGACAATTTGATCCTCACTTATAGGAATAAAAAGGAGACTAAAATCCCAAATGAGAACCTTAAGACATAGGAAGAAGCAGCCTTTTGACTGTGTGAGCTCTTGGAGAGTCTACGTTACCGGTCTCTCCATACACCCTCCAGGTGTGTGGCAAAAGACTCTCACGATGTATGAAAAGCAGCAGAGAAAGATGCTTCTGTCCTGTGCAGTTTTGAGAGGATGGTGAAGCCCTGGGAGACAGACCCCTTGCCACCTCACCCTATCCCGTATCATTTTTGTCTGTGCCTGAAATGTTAACATGTGACACAGGTCTTCAGGATGGGTAGGTAGCCCAACACTGGCCTGCGTGTCCAGATGACATTTTAGAACACCAAATTCTTTTGGTACTTGTCCCATTCAGCTCTAAGAGGAAACCTGCACATTTCATACTTAAAGAGACTCTCACTGCTCAGCTACAAAAAAAGGACTGTATTAAACCAAGTGCAAAGAAGTTATCAGTTTATTTTAAACCTTCCACAGAACACCATGAAGACAACGATTCCTTTTGCTTTGCTTTGGAAAGAATAAAAATCATTTCCCTTTCACATAAATCAATTGGTAACCTGACAGCATTTAGAGAAGTGAAGAACTGAGAAAAATAACTTATGCATGCATGCATGCTAAATCGCTTCGGTCGTGTCCGACTCTGTGCGACCCCATGGACTGCAGCCCGCCAGGCTCCACTGTCCACGGGATTCCCCAGACAAGAATACTGGATGGGTTGCCATTTCCTTCTCCAAAAATAATTTATACTTGGTTTCAAATAATTTTCAATATTAAAATGTAACAAAATACTTTAATTATGCTTTTTTAATTAACAGAAACACTAACCTTTGACGAGTTACGTTGTTTCCAATCTGTTCTGGATCCGAAGTAAAAGAGTCTGAACTACTGTACCCATCTGCTGATAAATGGGATATATCCTATTTAATAATAATCATTTCCTTACTTTTTATTCTATATGCCCTAAACAGGTAACTGAATTACTGTTTCAAACCAGGGACATTCAAAGATTGGCCAACAGGTTAATGTTTCATCAGTGTATTACTAACCATAAAAGATTAGATATAAATCAAATAAATGGTGTTCTTATACAACAAAATACTATGCACAGAGAGAAATTAAAATCTAGAAATGTTACCATTTGATAATAGAGAAATATTCAAAATTAGTTACACAGAAGCAGGGCAGAAAATAGTACATATATCACAATTTCATTTCATATAAAAATATAACATGCACAAAGTAAAGATTAAGGTTGACAATGAATGTTAATTATGGTCATTTGTGGAACAGTGAGATTATAATTTGTATTTTCTTATTTTTGTTTATTACATTTCTACAAGTGTGAATAGTTTTTATAAAGAAAAAATTCATTTTAAAGGATAAATTAGAAGCATTTTAAGTTAAAAAGTGAACTTAAAAATTGTTAATGTAAATTTTTAAAAAATTGATAAAGGAATAAACTGTGCTTAGACAATGATAAAGCTTATGAAATTAAACAGAGGGTACCAATTTTTCACCTGAGGACATATTTTCAATTTCCTCAAAATCTTATAAAGGAGCAGAGAATCCCAGAATCAGACTAACAGTTATGAAACAATAAAGAAGTTTTAAAACAGAAACTCTAGGGATAATCTGAAGAAATACTACTAACTACCTTTCAAGAGTTATAAATTCAAGGAACTGGTTATTTGGTTTCGTTTCATTTCAAAGTGTATCCCACTTCTTTTTCCTGTCAAATCACTGAGAAGTTTACTAATTGGTACAGGAATGATGCTAAAATTAACACATTCCCATTTGGACGTTGTTAACAGGCATCTCAGACTGAACACGTCCAAAACTGAATTCCTACCCTTTCTCCCACAAATTTTCTACTACAACAGACTTCTTCAGTTTCCAGTTGCTCTGGCTAACATCCCTTGAATCACCCTGATTCCCTTGGCCCTACCCCTCACATTCTGTATCACGAGGATAAGCAAATCTTGTGGTCTTTTCCTACCAAAATCTAGCCAGAATCTGACCACTTCTTAGCACTTCTACTGCTACCACCCTAGGCCAAGCCATCATCTTCTCTTGCCTGTATTAATATAACTGTTTCCTAAAACGGTCTTTCCCTGTTTGAATTCTTGCCTTTTTCTGGTCTATTACCAATATAGCAGCCAGAATCATCTTGTTAAAAAAGGAAAGTCAGGTTACATCACTTCTCCATTCAGAAACCTTCTAAATGGCATTTCATCTTTCTCGGTAGAAGTCAGTCTTATACTGCTCCCCAGTTACTATTCTCCCACATGCTAGTTCTAGTTCTGGTGTTTGCTGGCTGTTTCCAGTAGATATAAAGAAGGCATCTTCCCTAAACCAGGGCTCCATATTGGCTATTCCTTTGGCCTAAAACATCCTTCCTTAAGATACTCACACAGTTAAATTCATCTCCTTCAAATTTTAACTCAAAAGCTACTTTTTGGTAAGGCTTTCTTTGATCCCCTTACTTAAACTGTCACTCCCCCTCCCCTTTCACAACTTAATTTTTATCCAGGGTGTTAACTATATCCTAAGATACAAGTTATTTTTATTTTATTTTTCTGTTATCTCCCCTACAGAATGCAAGCTTCGTAAGGGCAAAGAATTTTTTGTTTTGTTTACTGCTGAATACTCAGTGTCTAGAACAGAGCCTGACACATATTAATAGTATTCCATTAACAATGACTGAATGAACATGTACACAATTTCCTGTGAGAGGAAGAAAGGAGTTAGTGGGGAAGAGCTAGCTGAGAGGGATGGCCAACAGGAGGCATGCCTTGAAGCAGGTGCAGTGGCAAGAGGCATCCATTTATTTATTAATACAGAGGGTACAGGTCTTTAAAAGGATTGACTATTCCCTACATTATCCAGTGAAGATAATACTAAATGGTTATATATTCAAATTATTCAGATGCTAAATGTAGACAAAGATAAGAGAAGATGGCAGAGGAGCAGGAGGAAGTGGAGTACACCTCTCTTCACAGATGCATCAAGAATACATCTTCAGATGCAGAAGATCTTGCAGAGCACCAGCTTAGAGTTAGTAGGAGTCCCTGACCACCAGAAAGGAATATACAGATTCACACAAAACTGGGTAGGACAAAGAAGGGAAGGGAAGAGGAGGAGAGTTAGCACAACTGAACCTGTGCCCAGCAGGTGGGGAAGTGGAAGAAGGAGTGATATCCCCATATCAGGGCAATCGGTTGGGACAAAGGAGAAGCATCTGAGACTGTTGGAGAGTGAAGGAGCTGATCTGTGACAGTCTGAATGGCGTGAGAACCATACCGACAATCTGTGCCGTGGCCCTACATAGCCCAGGCAGGGACACAAGTCCGCCAGAACGCAGAGCAGCTGGGAGCTGGAGTGTAAGCACAACCCCAGGGCAAGGACTGCTGCTGACTTTGGGGAAACAGCCTGAAGGGATGCGAAGGAGGAGATCGCTGTGGGGAATGCCTTTGGAATAAAGTCAGGCAGCAGTGCTACTGCTGAGTCACACACAAGGAGCGGAACCATCACTTCTCTCCCTATACGCTGGCATGAGCAGCTGAGTAACAGAGGAATACCCCAGAGAAGGTGGCCATTTGAGTGCCTGACATGCCAAGCAACAGAGAAGGACCCCCATCAGCCCCTTGGAATGTCAGCTGCCAGAAGCTAGAAAAAGATTCTAACAGCACCATATCTCCCGTGCCCGTGGCTGCCAGCTTCCCTGCATAGCTGGTGCCATCAGAGTCCCTGTGACCTAAGCAGTCATACCACCTCCACACCTGGTCCTCCCTGGGGCAGACCCAAGTCCTAGAGGGCAGCCTCAGGAACTAATTCTTGTAAATGACGCACAAGCAGAGGTGGGGATAAAACCACAATTGAGCTCCAGGGGCAGAGTGGACAAGAAAGAGGGCTGAAAACCTTTTCACCAGCTATACGAGCTAGAGATTATATCCACATGATCAACTAGGCAGACTCTTGTGTCTATGGAATGCATAGAAGGACGAGTGTATCCACAAAACAAAATGCCCTAGCTCTGACAGCTGTGGACACTGGAGGCAAGAACCTACAGGAGTAGAACTAGATTAGACTCTGTGCTGTCCCCACAGCTGGTCTAGAGACCAGCTCCCCCAACACTGGAGGGCTTCCTAGCAAGGTGGAAGTGGACTGTGAATCACAGTAGGGGAAAGGATGCTGACAGTTGAGACCTGAGAAAAACATTTATTATTATTCTTATATTTTGTTTTGTTCTGTAGTTGATTCTGGTTTTCTTTCCTCTGATGCTGTGCTTGTTGACTTCATCATTATTATATCTATTTAGCTTTTGAGAATTTTTTAAAAACACATTTTATTTCCTTCATATACATCTATCTCTACACTGGCTTTTTGCAGATCTGTGGGGCTTTCTCTTTTTTGTTGTTGTTTCATGTTGTTTCCTTCTTCTTTATTATATATAAATTATACATAATAAGATATATATATTATTTATATATATTCAGTTCAGTTCAGTTGCTCAGTCGTGTCCGACTCTTTGCGACCCCATGAATCGCAGCACCCCAGGCCTCCCTGTCCATCACAAACTCCCAGAGTCTACCCAAACTCATGTCCATCGAGTCGGTGATGCCATCCAGCCATCTCATCCTCTGTCGTCCCCTTCTCCTCCTGCCCCCAATCCCTCCCAGCATCAGGATCTTTTCCAATGAGTCAACGCTTCGCATCAGGTGGTCAAAGTATTGGAGTTTCAGCTTCAGCATCAGTCCTTCCAGTGAACACCCAGGACTGATCTCCTTTAGGACAGACTGGTTGGATCTCCTTGCAGTCCAAGGGACTCTCAAGAGTCTTCTCCAACACCACAGTTCAAAAGCATCAATTCTTCAGCACTCAGCTTTCTTCACAGTCCAACTCTCACATCCATACATGACCACTGGAAAAACCGTAACCTTGACTAGACGGACCTTTGCTGGCAAAGTAATGTCTCTGCTTTTTAATATGCCATCTAGGTTGGTCATAACTTTCCTTCCAAGGAGTAAGCGTCTTTTAATTTCATGGCTGCAATCACCATCTGCAGTGATTTTGGAGCCCAAAAAAATAGTCTGACACTGTTTCCACTGTCTCCCCATCTATTTGCCATGAAGTGATGGGACCGGATGCCATGATCTTAGTTTTCTGAATGCTGAGCTTTAAGTCAACTTTTTCACTCTCCTCTTTCACTTTCATCAAGAGGCTTTTTAGTTCCTCTTATATACATACAATATATACACTATTGTATACAATATATTCTTTTTATAGGTATTGAATATATATACATATATATAGACTATATAATAAGATTATTATGTATATATTTTTTTATATATAAATCTTTTTTATATAATTTAACTGTACTTTTCTATTTTTTTCTTTCTTTTATCATGTTTGTCAGTTTGTTTGCTTTATTCCTCAGCGGGCTCTCTCCTTTGGTCCTGTTTTCTGTTTAGTTAGTGCTGTTTTTAATTTGTTGATATCACTTATGGTTTCCTTTGCTCACAGGTTCACTCTCTTGTACTTCATTTTCTTTGCACTATTTTGGTTTTGTGTGTATATGTCCCTTTGTTTCTGTTACTATTTGTCTGATTTTGCATTTACCATTTGTCTGGGGTTGTTTTTTGTGTGTGTTTGTTTTAATCTCCTTTATTGCCAGAACAAACAGCTTGTGGGATTCTGGTTCCTGGATGAGAGATTGGGCTTGAGCCTCTGGGTTGGAAGCACTGAGTCCAGGACACTAGATGGCCACAGAATTCCTGATCCCAGGGAGTTTTAATTAGCGAGAACTCCCACGAAGGCCGCTTCCTGGATCCGAGACCCGGCACCACTCAACTGCCAGCAGCACCCAGTGAAGGGCACCTTACCCAAACAACAAGCAAGACCTCAAGAGGAGACAGGCTTCCCACAGACACCCCAACACACACCACTCACACAGGCCTGCTAGTTAGAGGGGGGAAAATACCTCCTCCCACCAGAAGGCAGGCACAAGTCCCTCCCAACATGCAGCCTACACAAACCACTGGACCAACCTCACCCACTGATGGCAAGACCAAAAACAAGAGAGGGTATGTCAAACACAGAAAGTTAGATACCATGAAAAAACAGAGAAATATTGTGCAAATTTAGGAACAAGGTAAAAACCCACAACACCAAATAAACAAAGAGGAACCAGGCCAACTACCTGAAAAAGAATTCAGAGTAATGATAGTAAAGATGATCCACAATCTCGGAAATAGAATGGAGAAAACTCAAGTCATTTAACACATTTAACAATGACCCAGAAGAAACAAAGAGTAAACAGAGACAATTACTGAAATTAAAAATAATCTACAGGGAATCAATAGCAGAACAACTGAAGCCGAAGAATGAACTTAAAGAATAAGTGAAAATAACTACTGAAGAGCAGGATAATCACAAAAGAATGAGAAGAATTGGGGATAGTCTCAGAGACTGCTGGAATAATATTAAACTACCCACTCCAGTATTCTGGCCTGAAGAATTCCATGGACTGTGTTGTAAAATATTAAACACACCAACATTCAAATTAAGGGGTCCCAGAAGAAGAGGAAAAGAAAGGGTCTGAGAAAATTTTTAGGAGATTATAGTTGAAAACTTGCCTAACATGTGAAAGGAAATAGCCAATCAAGTCCAAGAAGCACAGAGAGTTTCATAAAGGATAAATCCAAGGAGAATCATGCTGAGACACATATTAATCAAACTGACAAAAATTAAACAAAAAGAAAAAATATTAAAAGCAGTAAGGGAAAAGCAACAAGTAACATACAAGGGAAACGCCATACAGTTAACAGCTGATCTTTCAACAGAAACTCTACAGGTCAGAGGTAATGGCAGGATATATTTAAAGTAACAAAAGGGAAAAATCTATGACCAAGATTACACTACCCAGCAATAATCTCATTCAAAATTGATAAAGAAGTTAAAAGCTTTACAGATAAAAGTTAAGAGAATTTAGCACCACCAAATCAGCTTTACAACAAATGCTAAAGAGACGTCTATAGGCAGGAAACACAAGAGAAGGAGAACACGAAAACAGTAAGAAAATGCCAACAGGAATACATGCATCAACAGCTACTTTTAATGTAAATGGATTCAATGCTCCAACCAAAAGACACAGACTGGCTGAATGGCTACAAAAACAAGACCTGTATATAAGCTGTCTACAAGAGACCTACTTCAGACCTAGAGATATACATGGACTGAAAGTGAAAGGATGGAAGAAGATATACCATGCAAATGGAAACTGAAAGAAAGCTGGAGTAACTATTCTTATATCAGACAAAATAGACCTTAATATAAAGGATATTACAAAGAATAACAGGACACTACATGATGATCAAGGGATCAATCCAAGAAGACATAGCAATTGTAAATATTTACACACCCAAAATAGGAGCATCTCAATACATAAGGCAAACACTAACAGTCATAAAAGGGGAAACTGACAGTAATACAATTAGTAGGGGACTTTAACACCCCACATACACGAATGGACAGGTCATCAAAACAAAAAATTAATAAGGAAACAAAAGCCTTCAATGACACATTAGACCAGATGGATCTAACTGATATCTTTAGGACATTCCCTCCAAATGCAGAAGAATAAGCCTTGTTCTCAACTGCACAAGGAACATTCTCCAGGGTAGATCACATCTTGGGTCATAAATCAAGCCTTGGTAGATATAAGAGAACTGAAATTATATCAAGCATCTTTTCTGACCACAGTGCTATGAGACTAGATTATAAACTGCAGGGAAAAAAAGCTGTAAAAAACACAAACACACGGGGATTAAATAATATGTTTTTAAATAAGCAACAGGTTACTGAAGAAATAAAAGGGGAAATAAACAAATACCTAGAAAAACAAATGATAATGAAAACATGATGACTCAATACTTATGTGATGCTGCAAAAGCAGTTCTAAAAGGGAAGTTTATAGAAATAGAGTCCTACCTCAAGAAAAAAGAAATACACTGAATAGACAATCTAACCTTATACCTAGAGCAATTGGAAAAATAAGGAAAAAAATCTCAAAGTTAACAGAAGGAAAGAAATCATAAAGATCAGAGAATAAATAAAAAATAAAAGGAAAGAATAGCAAAAATCAGTAAAACTAAAAGCTGGTTCTTTGAGCAGATGAACGAAATTGACAAATTGTTAGCCAGACTCATCAAGAAAAAATGGAGAAGACTCAAATCAACAAAATTAGAAATGAAAAAGAAGAGGTTACAACAGACAATGCAGAAATACAAAGGATCATAACAGACTATTACAAGCAACAATATGCCAATAAAATGGACAATCTGAAAGAAATGAACAGATACTTAGGAAAGTTCAACCTTCCAAGACTGAACCAGGAAGAAATTAAAATTTTGAACAAGCCAATCACAAGCACTGAAATTGAAACTGTGATAAAAAATCTCCCAAAAAACAAGTCAGATGGCTTCACAGGTAAATTCTATCAAATGTTTTGAGAAGAGCTATCCTTCTCAAACTCTTCCAAAAATTGCAGAGGAAGGAACACTTACAAACTCATTCTATGAGGTTACCATCATCCTGACACCAAAACCAGACAAGGAAATCACAAAAACAGGAAATTACAGTCCATATCACTGATGAACATAGGATGTAAAAATCTTCAACAAAATTCTAGCAAACACAATCCAGCAACACATTAAAAGGATCATACACCAAGATCAAATTGGGTTTATCCCAGGGATGCCAGACTTCTCCAATATATGCAAATCAATCAATGTGATACACCATATTAACAAATTAAAAGATAAAAATCATATGATAATCTCAACAAATGCAGAAAAAGCTTCTGACAAAATTCAGCACACATTTATGATAAAACTTTACAGAAAATTGGAATAGAAGGAACCTATCTCAAGTAATAAAGGTCATATATGATAAACCCACAGCAAACATTATTCTCAATGGTGAAAAACTGAAAGCATCTCCTTGAAGATCAAGAAGATGATAAGGGTGCCCACTCTCGTCACTATTATTAACAACATAGCTTTGGAAGTCCTAGCCACGGCAATCAGAGAGGAAAAAGAAATAAAAGGAACCATACTGGAAAAGAAGAAGTGAAATTCTGTTTGCAGATGACATGATTCTCTACCATACAAAACCCTAAAGATACCATCAGAAAATCACTAGAGCTAACTGGTGAATTTAATAAAGTCGCAGGATACAAAATTAATACACAGAAATCCCTTGCATTCCTATGCACTAAGAATGAAAAATCAGAAAAAGAAATTAAGGAAACAATCCCAATCACCACTGCAACAAAAAGAATAAAACACCCAGGAATAAACCTACCTAAGGAAATATAAAAGCAATATATGAAAATCTATTAAGACACTGATGAAGTCAAAGACAACATAAACAGATGAAGAGATATACCATGTTCTTTCTTGGATTGGAAGAATCAATATTGTGAAAATGATGATAGTACCCAAAGCAATCTACAGATTCAAAGCAATCCTTATCAAATTACCAATGACATTTTTTACAGAACTAGAAGGAAAAAAATCCACAATTTGTATGGTCACACAAAGACCCTGAACAGCCAAAGCAAACCTGAGACAGAGCGGCATTGGAGGGGCCACCCTCCCTGACTTCAGACGATGCTACAATGTACAGTCATCCAGGCAGTGTGGTGCTGGCACAAAGACAGAAATACAAACCAACGGTACAAGACAGAAAGCCCAGAGATAAACCCACACACCTATGGGCAGGTGTGACAAAGGATGCAAGACTTTATCTTTGACAAAGGAGGCAAGAGTATAGGATGAAAAGTCTGTTATCGAAAAGATAGTATCTTCAATAAGTGGGGCTGGGAAAACTGGACAGCTATGTGTAAAAGAAGGAATTAGAACACTTCTAAAACCACACACAAAGATAAACTCAAAATGGATTAAAGACCTAAATGTAAGACCAGAAACTATAAAATTCTTAGAGGAAAACATAGGCAGAACACTCTTTGACATAAATCATATCAAGATCCACTATGACCCACCTCCTAGAGTAATGGAAATAAAAAGAAAAATATACAAATGAGACCTAATTAAACTTAAAAGCTTTGGCACAGCAAAGGGAAACCACAAACAGGATTTAAAGACAACCCTCAGAACAGGAGAAAATAACTGCAAATGAAGCAAGTGATAAAGGATTCATCTCCAAAATATACAAGCAACTCATGCAGCTCAGTATCAGAAAAACCAACAAACCAATCAAAAACTGAGCAGAAGACCTAAACATACATTTCTCCAAAGAAGACATACAGATGACTAGTAAACATATGAAAAATGCTCAACATCAATTATTATTAGAAAAATGCAATCAAAACTACAATGAGGTATCATTACCACACCAGTCATAATGGCCCCATCAAAAAATGTACAAAAAATGCTGGAGAGAATGTGGAAAAAAAGGAACCCTCTTGCACTCTTGGTGGGAATGCAAACTGATATAGCCACTATAGAGAACAGTATGGAGATTTCTTTAAAAACTAGTAATTAAACTACCATATGACCCAGCAATCCCACTACTGGGCATACGCCCTGAGAAAACTATAACTGAAAAAAACACATGTATTGCGATGTTCACTTCAGACACAGAAGCAACCTAGATCTCTGTAGAAAGACGAGTGGATAAAGAAGTTGTGGTACAAATATACAACTGGATATTACTCAGCCATAACAATGAACGAGTTTGAGTCAGATCTAGTGAGATGGATGAACCTAGAACCATTTATAGAGTGAAATAAGTCGGAAGGAGAAAAATATCATTTATTAATGCATATATATGGAATCTAGAAAAATGGTATTGATGAACCTATTTGCAGGGCAGGAAAAGAGACTCAGACATAGAGAACAGGCTTATGGACACAGTGTGGGCAGAAGAGGGTGGGATGAATTGAGAGAGTAGCATTGAAATACAAACATTATCATATGTAAAACATATAGCTAATGGGAAGTTGCTGTATATCACAGGGAGTGCAACCTGGTGCTCTGTGATAACCTAGAGGGATGGGGTGGGATGGGGTGGGAGGGAGGCAGGGAACACATGTACACCTATGAATGATTCATGTTGACGCATGGCAGAAACCAACACACCACTGTAAAACAATTATCCTCCAATTAGAAATAAATTAATTAACAAAATAAATCTCACATGGAAGATGTAATTCTCTCTTTCACTTACCTACAGTATTTCCAGAAGCAAATTTCACTGATGAATTTATCTTATTTTCTTCTGAAAGGTCAGATGTTTTCACAAGCAATGGGCTAGTGGGATTAGTATGATCTATGAGAGAATTAATAGGTAAACATACAAGATATAGGTACCTGAATTAATAAATTCATAAACCTCAGAGTATAAGACAAGACTTCATTTTAATACTCTGAAGAAGTAGCAAGTAAATCCGTGAAATATAAGACAAAGTAATATTTTAATAGGATAAATATAAACCTGTTTATATAGAATTTGTTATCTGCCACAACAGAAGATACCTTATAATGAAAAAATCAAGCTGCATGTTCATACATTGTTAGTTTTATCCCTTAGGGCAATTAGTTAAATAAAGCACCACACAAACAACCGTAAAGTAATTAATTTGTTGTTGTTGACCTACATAGAAAACAAATCTACTTTTGAGAGACCCTAACTAAAACATTTAATGTAAAATGAGAAGAAACTTCAAGAATTAAAGCAAAATAAACAATTTCAAAGACAAAATTCATTTTAACATATACCTCTTCAGTTAAAATTTGAACACATTTTCAATGTAGATTTGTAAGCATGATCATTAAAATACAGAGGGTATTAGAAAAGTCACGTTTTCCAAGTGCCCTTATTTAAAATTTTATAAATTAAATTCAATAATTTGCTTAAATTTAAAAATATACACATACACATAATACATATATTGCCATAGAAAGTACTATGTTAAAAATAAGTAATTAGCAAAAGGAATCTGAACTGAGAATGACTGCTTGTGTATTTTGGTTTGATGCTAACCTAAAATATTAACACAACATACTAAACTAAAAAACAACCCAGCAACAGTTTCCTTACCACTGCCAGTTCTTTTAAGTTCCATTTCCTGCATGTGGATTTTGCTTGGAGTCATACGAATGGGAACTGGATGAACAATAGCAGTATCCTACAGACAAATGGGAGGACATACAGAATTTGTATTAAAAATGTCAAGTAGATACCATGAAATAACCAAAACTAACAATACTTCAAAACCTAGTGGACAGAGTTCTCATTCACACTAAGCTAAGCATGAGAATTTTTTAATTAAAAATTCCAGAATTATATTTAAAAAATCAAGCTTACTATATATGCTTAGGAACCTGATTTATTTTATAAAAAGTACATTTTAACTTTGAATGATTAAAGATGTGAAGAAAAAATTGGTCTTACACACTTCACGACAATATTCAAAGGCAAACTGTGAAATGATATGAGAATCCAAAGACTGAGTAACAGATTGAACTCATTTTCACTAAACTGCTCAAGAAAACTTGACACTCTTCTTTTTCATGTATAAAACAAAGTTAATGAAATGCCCATCATGTTGTAACAGTAGGCACAATACATACTTTATATAGATTAGTTCCACAGAACTGTTTAAATTTCATGCATAAAACTTCCACAAAGGAATTCATTTTTTAACGTAGGATAAGTAACACTCCTACTCTAATACTTAAACTTTTCATGACTATAATAAATCTGATAATCCTCAACTTAAGTCATGAGTGGCAAGGCTAGTTAGAGCAGTTAAGGAACTGGTAGAACAAATTTCTGAAAAGACTGAAAAGTGTACAAGGCGCCGTATGGCAGCCTCTTCAAATGGGAAGGAAGAAAGGTGCATATGGGAAGCCAGGCAGGCCTGGCCCTGGGAGCTGAGCCACCCAGGGGAGGAACCAGAACAGGATCAAGCAACTGGCTTAATGGCCACAGACCAGCTGAAAAACATGGCTACTTCTACGAGTAGCTACGTTCAGCTCGTTCTACGAGGAGTTGGCTCATATTTTGAATGTGCTGCTGCTAAAGACAACCTGAGATCCTTAAATTTTGAATACCTTGTAATGAGTTTATAATTTAGTATAAAGAATAATGACCTTTCAATTTAAGTTAGACACCGTTTTGGTGACAGTATTAGGTAACACCACAGAAAGTTGAGTTCCAACACACCATCTCCTGTTTTATAGGTCTCCTTGGTTAATTAACATAATCTCTAAATTCAAACCATTAATAACAAATGAATTCCTTATTGCAATTCTTTTTTTTTTTTTCCTTATTGCAATTCTATGGATAAATCCATTAACAGTAATTTCCTGTCCCCATACCAGTGAGACTCTGGACAGATAGTTATGTACTATCTAACAAAACTGAACTAACATTTCACCTACAACTCTAAAATTATAGTTATAAAAGATGAATATAATAGATGGATAAAAGTTTATAGATTTCTCACATAATAATGAGTCATACTCAGAAAGCTATTAACAATAACTCTAGATGTTGTTTGTTTATGGGTATAAAAAATAAGGCTTCAAGAATAAATATTTTCTTAACTTACAATTTTAATAGCAGAAATAACTAAAAACCAGAATTTAACATTCTAAGGCAAGATTAAAGGAGAAAGCAAGATATCTCATTATTCTAAACCCAAACAAACTAGGAAAAAACAAGCAAGGAAAACTTATTAGATACTTTAACTCATAATACTGATCTAACATGTATTCTGTGTGTATGTTTATAAAGTCAGATTTATAAAATTTGTAACAGAAATATTAAATAGCCTTTTCATGTATTTACCATACAAAAAACAGAAGTCATATTAATGACCCTAAGAAAAGAAAATCATGACATCTTCTAGAATGAATATTCTCTAAATAATTTGCCTAAATTTCTGTACTAATAAATCAATTTTCTGTTGCTATGAGCCTACAACAGCTTTACTCCACCAGATCCTGCTGCTAGCAGGACAAGGCAGTTCCTGGAAGAGTTTTACAGAGAGGACCAGGCCTAACCTCAGACTGGTGGACTGGAAGCTTGGTTTGTGACTATAACGTGCAGTTCAATAAAGAGCATTTCAATATCCAAATAAAGAACCATAAATGCCTATGATTCTTTGAGTCCTAAGCCAAAAGATGCTAAGTAAAACTTCTGCTCCAAATTAGCATCCTCATATTTAAAAACAGAGAAAAAAGTAAAAAGACTGACTGGAGGCTCTGCCCATTTCTTCTGTCTACTCAAATCACACAAAGCCTTTAGAACCTGCTCCTACACACTTCACAACCATGGCACATTTGTATCATATGTTTGAGTACTTCATCTGATACAATTTAGTACTTTACCGAATAGTCTATTGTGCTCATGTATCTATATTTTCTACTTGGCTTAAATCTTAATATACTGTTTGTCTCATTATCCTGTTTATCCCTGCTTACTTTCTATTCCTGTACTAACTTAGTTCAGGTGCTCATCATCTGACTCTTTCCACCCCATCAATCCTTCACATTGTTGCCTGAATGACCTTCCCCAGCTACCTCTGCAGAACCCCCATCTTCTCATGGTACTTCTTGTCAGCTTGCAGTGTCTATGAGATTAAGTTCAGATCCTTGGTCAAGCATACAAAGATCTTCCCACTTGTGTTTCAGGCACACTCTTTACTCCCCATTACTGCCCCATACACAACTACCCTGTATCTCACTGCACTGAACTGCTCCTGCTCATGATTTTCTCTCTGCTTGGAATGCCCTTGTCCACTTCTGCCAATTAACAGTTTCATTAAAAATTCATCATACAAATGTAATCTCTTTTGTGAAAACTTCCCCAAACATACTGGTCTGAGTTATTCTACAGTTCTCCGCCCACAGTTTGTTCACAGCTACATATGATAATTATCACAATCAGCTATATTACAATCATCAACTTGTAATGATCAAGCTGTGGTCTACTTAAGACTGGAATTTTTTTTGACATCTTGGTATTCCTAGAGAATAACATGGGCACCTGGAAGGGGCTCCACCAAACCAAGTGACTTGGCTGGACATAATCAGTGATCAAATGAACTCCCTTTTCACGTGCTGAGTGACACAAACATTCTACAGCACTCAGGATCAGACATAAACCACGGAGAAGACTAGTACACTGCACTTCTCGTCATTTCAGAATTTCCTAGCAGAAACAGATTCTACCAGAAGCTATTAACTGATAAGCAGTTCAACAAAAGTAATCGAGTTTCTGGAAACGAGATATCAAAAACCCAATTTCATAAGAAACCTGGGAACCTAAAGCCATCTTGGTTTTCATGTGAGGTCACTGTACTGTGTGACAGCTGTCTCTAAGTGCCACAGAGCAGAGTGGAGCTCTTCACAGACTTAATGTTTATTGAGCAAATGCCTGCTTATCAAATTTTGGCTTTTAAAAATTACTCCATCAATTCTTTCTGACATTGTAAGGTACGCTAAATTTGTATATCTGAACTGTGGTGTTCTTTTTCTCCTATGTGATTCTAATCTGAATGGATCTTATTTACTTACTTATAATTCTCATTTATAAAAGCCTTGCTGAGGATCATTTGGGATTGTGACTACAGACTGTTCTGTGGACAGGCAATATGTTAAGTAAGAATTAGATGATGGTTAAGAAGCTCAGACCCTCACTAAGAGCAGAGCATTGTACCAATTACAAGTTTATAGTGAGATTATAATTCACCACCATAAGAGAAAAAAGATGTTTTTTTGGTACCAGATTATAAATATTTAAGACTGCCAACATTATTAAATTTAGAGGTTTAAATTCAAGTTTAAAATTTTCATTGACCATTAAAATTTTTTTTTCCCTAGAGCCTTCTGTCATACTAGAAATAACAAAAGAAAGTATTGTGTTATGTCATTTAAAACATTAGGCTAGAATTCACAAATTTGGATATTATTTCCAAGAAGTTACAAGAACATCACTGTTATTAAACTATTTCCCTGCATTTCCTGTCAGTCATGAGTCAATTTATTTTGCCTTTGAGTCTATATTTTTAACATTCTTTCCTAGCCTGAATTTCTATTTTCAATATCACTTAAGTGTTAGAGAATAAAAGAGAGTCTCAACTGCTATATCCTTCCCTGTAAAGTACTTTTACTAAAGTACTTTAAACAAAATTAACTTGACTCTGTAAATAGAAGATAGGAATAATATGGAGAAATGAAACTCAGAGCTAAAGTAAAACTTAGCTTATAGCACACCTGTCACTTTCCAAGGGACCTTAATTACTGCTTCTAATAAGCAGCAAAAATTGTTAAGCATTACCTTTTTATTTCTCTTTCATTTTTCAGAGACTAAAATCAAACATCCTCAAGGTGGTAAGAAAAGAGAAGCCAAAGGCATAGATAATCTACATATTAATTGTTCCCTGAATAATGATTATAAAATAGACACTTAAAACATTTTGATACATTATGTTTGAATATAACAGCATTCTCTATATTTCAAATAGATACAAATTCTTTAAACTGTAAAACACCAAAGGTTCATTCATTTAAAATGCTGAAGCCATACTATTATCTTTAAATACCACTTCTCCTCAATTTATATTAAATAACAAGAGTATTTTTACATTTAATGAATAAAATGTTGGCTATCTTCGGTCAGAAACACCTCAAAAGAATGCCTCATGTCCCCTTCTCCATATCTTTTCGCTGAACTCATTTTTAAAAATCCTACCTTTACACTCTTCTTCCCTTCCTACTTACTTCCTCTTTTCTTTTTGAAAGGTGCTTATTAGCATGTCCTTCTCTTTAGAAAAAGCAGAAGTGAACAGTGAGAAGAATGATTCATAGCTAAGGTTTTGAAGTTTTCAAATAACTTGAGGGACAGGCGGGGCATAGATGAAGTTCAATCTATGGGGTAATTTATTTTTTAAATCAGGATGTGAACTTTGTAGCATTTTCAAAGCAACACAGCAAACCACAGGAAGACAAGACAGAGGTCCTCTGCACAAATGAAAATCTGACTGACAATTCTACATTGTTTTGCTGAACTTGATTCTCTTGTAACAGAACTCAACATACTGATTAAGTCAAAGCTGTACCATCTAGACTATTAAATAAATGATGACATTGCATATTTACATACATAGTACATAATACATGATGTGTAAGCATACAAATAAAATAGTATTTACTGTCATTACACTGAAATAAACAGCATGTTTAATAAAAACATACACTCAATTACCAAATAAAAACAAAATTAACTATATCAATTGTTCACAAAATGCTTCTTTAGACACATGTACCAGATATTAAAAACACAGATTTCTGTCACCAAAATAACTAGAAAATACAGAGAATGGTAAAAAAAAAAAAAAGTTCTTTCCACCACTGAGCACACAAAAATTGAAAAGCCTGCCACCAATTCCCTCTAAGCACTCCACTGAATCATGCATATCAGCTAAAAACCATAATGAATGAAAATTTGGGTTAATAAAATTAATTTCAAACAAGCAAGCTAAGTGATTGACTTACAGGATCAGCTGGTGCAATGTTAGAATCAAATTGGGTCAGAGTTTGTGAGCTTGAAGAGCGTTCACTAAATGTCTCCCACTGCTGAACAGACAGAGGAGAGACAAGTCAGCATGACGAGAAAGATGGAGTAAAAGATCACCGGAGAAGATTTAGCAAGGTAATTCAGAGGTTGCACTGCAAGTTGTGTTTCGTAGGCCTGACAAATTCCGTTGTTTTATTTTTGCATAAACATTTTATACTATCTGTGTAAAGTGAGCAGCTTCACATCAAGTGTACAGTAATAACTGGTCTCTCTATGGGAGAGATTCAAAGCCTTACAGAATTTAACTCAAAACACATTAAAGGAACAGAGTCTAAATGGTATTAATGGTAACAAGATAAAAATTTTAAAGGTTTTTTTTCTAGACTAGAGAAAGAATAACTTCAAATCCTTCGTTGAAAATCCAAGTGTTGATGCACTGAATTAGTGATGCTAATGAATTCTGATTGTATCAGAGTTTTGGTCAAAACAAAGCAAGTCAGTGTGACTTGCCAGTGCGACCCCTGAAAGATGATTCTATTATGTACGTGCACATATTTTATACAAATGTATAGATATTTAATAAAATATAACTGAGATAAAATGCAAAGAATTCTGGAATTAATATAAGTTGCAGTTTGTGTCAATCTGCAGCAAATCAACCCCTATATTCAGCATTATGAACAGGGCCATGCCAGACCACAAGACAGAACTGCCAATCAGGCACCCACCTCCAGCCCCATGCTAGAAAAATCAGAATGCAGCCACAATGAGAGCAAATCAAGCAACTGAGTATGTGTTATATATAGAAGATGTATTTTGACATGAAATACTACTCTTCTAAAAGAGGTACACAAATATCATACCTCAAATTAGGTGGAGTGATAAGTGAATAATTTGAAGATCTTAGTAATAAATAGTATAGGATTTTTAGATCAAAATCATTAAAATTATCATTACAATTTGATTCTTAGGAATTATCAATGACTCTGAAGAAGGAAAAACATTTGCACATATAAAATATATACACACAAATGTTTACACACAGACACACCTATACCATTAACTAAAATCCTCTTTTTATAATTCAGTAAACATTTTTATGCTTCAAAGTTCGACTTAATATTTAAAACAGTGCTATTCAATTTGAGAAGACATGTAGAAATTAAATAATAGCAAATGAATACATTTATAAAAATTATCTACAAAAATGGCTAATGCAATCATTCAACAGTTTTTCTCTCAGATGTTTCAAAATCATAAAATTAAGATATACTGAGAAACACTGATGCATTCAGAGTGTCTCCTGAATAGAGAGTCCACAATAATTCACTCTTATCGTGGGACATCACTTCAGGGAAGTGACTTACCAATATCTGTTAATATAATCAGTTTCTTCAATAATTACTGCTGCATAGGCACAGAAGAAATTTTTAAAATTGTAATTATCTAACTGTGGAGAAAAGTTTAGATGCAGACTATTTTTTCCCTAAAATTAGAAGACATTTATTTACCTATTTGGTGGCATGAGATTTTACCTGATTTCACAAGGCGGTATGTAAGCTACCTGGAGTGCAGAAAAACACTCTTATCTTTAGAAGCTTGGTATAATGGTTAAGAGCACAGTCTCTGGAACCAGACTCCTGGAATCCTAGTTATGCCATACACCCTTAGGCAAGTTATCTAACCTCTCTCTGTTCCAGTTTCACCATGTGAAATATGAGATTAATAATGCTTACTTACATCACAGAATTGTTATAAAAATGTAAACAGTTAATATATGTAAAGAGCTTTTTGAACAGAGCTGGCACATCAAAAGTCCTCGAAAAATTTTATTGATTATTATTAGTGTTATCCCCTACAGTGCCTCATCTATATTAACAGGTGCTGAATGAATATTTACTGAAAGATTAGTGCTTCAAGGCAGAAAACTAAAATATAAATTCCATATACTAAGGAGACTTTAAAAAAGAGATATTATTAAAATGTGTAAAAAAATCAATGTTAGTGGAATTTTGATTTTCTACACACAGTAAAAAAAAGAAAAAAGAAAAATTATGAAATTCAGTACCTTACTAGTAAATACTACAAAATGAAACTTGCCAGGAATATTTAAGAAGAAAAAAATGCAACTGCTTCAATCAGAGTTCAAAGGGATTTCTCTTCCTAATTTTTAATGATCACATGTGATTTTATTTAGAATGAAGACAGACTTTTGAATTGAAATGCCTTAGAGTTGCTTTTACTTATGAACTGACATTGATAAAAATACTTTTAAAATCTGACACTGCTTCTTAAAAATGACAGAAATTAATAAATGCAGCAGAAACAGTGCTTTCAAGAAACTGACCCTATTCTCTTATTATAAAGCCTCTCTACTAGTAAATGCTTTCAAGGCTTAAATTTTCCCTCCAGAAAAACACTCATATAAATGGTTTTATATCTGACAGCACAACGGATGTATGTTATAATGTCTCAGAAACAGGTATCTGTGATTATGTCATAAAGCAGCAGCAAGCACTTTAAATCTGCCAGTTACTTCTCCGCTTTTCAACTGTACAAAATTAACTAGTGTCTCTTAAACCCAATATTTTTCTGGCTTTAAAAGACATGGAAAACACAGAAGCTTAGAGGAGTTTCTTCCTGAAAGTCAAAAAACTTATATTTGTAGCACTATTTAAAAGTGATACCAAAAAACTATAAGAAAAAAATATATAGATACAACTTGTTCACAAAGAAGACTGCTCTAGTAAGTTAAGCAGTGGTTTTCAATTAGAGATCGACAGAGCACTAAGGTTTAACTGAGGGGCTTCAGGGGGTACTTTGTGGAGGCAGGGCTTCAGGTCCTCTTCACTGTTTTATATAATCGAGTTCCAAAGTAATGGGGTGGTGTGGGGCGGGGGGGCGGGGAATGTGTCTCAAATTCTGTTTTGTATGCTGTGCTTGGTCTTATATAACATGGTCTTTATATAAAGTGGTCTTTAACCACTGCATTTAACAGGGTTGAATCACTCCATTTTGTATTAAACAAAATAAATTACTATGAATAGCTTGGAATACTTTTTTCATGTGGAAAGCCGGTTGAATGGCTTCTCATATCACTTCTAATGCCAAGATTCCAAATCTATTATCCCAGGCTTTCTTACAGGAATGAGAAGGCAGCGTGACACAGCGGGTGTGCTAGCTGACTGAACGTCAAAGGACTTGTGTTCAAACCTCAGTCCTTGTCCCTTACAGGCTGTAAGATATCTTGTCTAAGACATCTACCCTTTTACTGTTAAGTTCATGCACCTGTCTCACCTAACTCACAGGGTCTTAAAAGGAATGAATGGTGGAAACTAAACAATAGTACACGTGTGAAAAAGGACTTCGAGAACCTCAGACAGTCATAATTACAAGCATCTATCACAGTCACACTTGATATGGTCCATATGCATGCATGCTGAAAGAGCTATAGGCTGAAATTACCCTGCTTGGAACTTCTTACCTTAAAAAAGTGAACATTAGTGAAAGAAAAGGGAAGTGTTGCTAACCTCACTGCTCTGATTCAGCTCCGGCCAAGTCTGGTTTAGCGACGGCATTGACGGAGACTTGCTTGGAGGAGCTTCTGCAGGAGAGCCTGAATAACCTACCTCACCTGGCTGATCCCCAACATCTGCAATTTAAAAATAGAGGAATTTTCTGTAAACAATATATTTTAGTTCTGGAATGCTTATTCATAAAAACCTAACAGAAGATTTTCACAAGTAGTAATTTATAATCTGAATTGCCTTTTCTCATGTTCCCCAAACAAACATTTTAACAATTAAACAGGCAATATGTATTCCTGCTACTTATTGTCTACCTGAAACCAGAGTTTTCCATGAAAAATAAAATCTAGTTAGAAATACACAGAGAAAGAGTGTTGTACATAGCAATGCAATAAGGCATATACTTGGAATCTTCTTCTAATAGAGATGGATTTGTACCAGTTCCCAAAGTGTACTTCAAGGAATATTAATTAGTAAGGCATTTTTAAAAAACTAGGCTTTTCATTCAAATAAATCTGGGGATACCATAATTCTCTGTTGGACGTGTACCTATGCACATTTGCATATTAAAGACCTAGAGCAAATAAACGTTGTTTAAATCAGTCTTTCCCAAATATAAACTTTTTTAAAATCAGATAAAAAACCCTCAATATCCCCTTGGCATATACTTTAGGAAATGTTTATTTACACTAGTTCACTTGCATTTTCTCAACAAGTCTTCCTTGTAACCAAGAAGCAGCATATATTTTTAAGGCAGACAGCAAAAGGAGAGGAAGAACCCAGGCACGAGCAAAAAGCAAAGTCAATAAGTCCACATGAAACAAACTTATCATTGTTAGGTTCACTAGCATTTACAGACTTAACCGAGAGGGCTACAAATCCATGACACAATTTCAAAGTGGTTTTTAAAGTATTATGTGATATCATGTTCCACTTTTAATTAGTTAAGGCCTCATCTAAACTCCCTCTTAAACTGTAATTTAAAAATGGAAGAAAATTTCAATGGTAAATAAATTCTCATTCCAATCTTCCCAAGTTTTACATGGCTTTGAATATAATTCCTGTCTGAAAATCACATTAACTTTGCCAAATTAATGGAGTATACCTAATCTGTTTAGAACCTGTGTCAAAAAATATGATTCTAATATCCGTCACTATCTTTTCGTTTGTGACCATGGGCAAGCTGAATAAAATAAATAGCACCTGAGTTTCTCCATCAGAAAGGAAGACACCTGCCATTAAATGTTAGTATTATATTTCAGATGCCTATAGAGACAGACATAAAATAACTTGGCGAAGTATAGGTTTAACCTTTCAATCTATTCATAAGTAAATCCTTCACACTATAGTACTGAACATAGAACCTAATACTTACTAGGCACTCAAATATTTACTGAATGAATTACTTTTTGTGATCTTCATTTAAATTCATTCTTTAGTGTTATTTCCCTAAAACCAGAGTTAACTACTGAGACTTTGAAAAGTTCTCAAAATTTTTCTTCACCTTATTCTGAACATGATTACCTCGAAATATCAATACTTCCCTTTTACTTACCCTGACATTATTTCTTTATAGTCATATCACACTGCAAGTTCTATCATATTTTGATAAATTTTGGTTTTCATAGATCAAGAGTTATTCAGATTTCTTTCTTAATTCCATGCCTTTCTCAATAAAAGTGCCATAGTGATACAGAACCAGTAAGAGGCAGAAATGCTTTAAATAACGTTCTATGAAGACTTTTTAACTCAAAGCTCCCAGAGAACAACTAATGAAAAAGATTATTTATGATAAATAATAGCAGCAAATTCCTCATGGAGACAGCTTGTGGTTTTCAGTCTGAACAAAAATCATGGACTTTTTTTTTCCTATGGTAACAAAGGGAAAGGGAGTTGAAGGAGAATATGGCTATAGATCTAACAGTTTACTGGAAGTGAAACTGTCAGAAGGATAGAGACTGAAGAAGTATCTTTAAAAGATCCCCCAAAGCAGGTATTAAAGAAACAAGAAACAGAATAAAAATAGTATTAACTATAGGATGATTAATTTTCAAAAAAACCTATTCAAAAGTCATATTCCATTTCAACTTAAGCTCCAAATATCACCTTAGAGCACACAGGGGCCCTCAATTGACTGTCTACATCTCTGTTTTCCTGTTAGTCCACTGCTGAGAAACTTAGGGCCACAGTGCATGCCACTCCCACTGCTGGGAAGTGCAGGTTTGGGATAGATTTGGGGTACCTCTCTAATCCACTGGTATAAAGGTGCAGCGGGTCTAGCCCCTTGAGGCTGAGAACTGAAGTTAGTCACTCAAATAATTACACTTCATAATCATCCCAATACAGTTATTTCCCTAGAGTAGTAGTTCTTAAAATTGTGAACCATGGACTCCTGGGGACCCCCATGACTCTGCTAGGGGGTCTAAAAAGTCAATTATTTTTGTAATAGTAATAATGCTTTTCCCCTGTGCTGGCACATGCACTGATGGTGCGAAAGCAATGGTGGGTAAACCTGCTGGCTTATCAGCAAGAACTAAGCCAGTGGCTCCTAAACACACTAGCAGTCACTGTGTTCTTTGCTGCCACACATTCCAGTTAAAATATATAAAAATAAATGAACCAGTAACTTCACTAAAGAATGTTCACAATTAAGCAGTAAGAATTATTAATTTTATTAAATCTCACCCCAAAACTCATTTTTAAAACACACTGTATGATAAAGTGGGAAACATATGTAAAGTGTTTCTCCACATTAAAGTGCAGTGGTTTTCTCATGGAAAACTAATGGTGTTCAGTTGTTAGCTGAACAGGCCACTTTTTTCACTGGACACTATCATCCTTGAAAGAACAGTTGATAAAACTATATAATTATTCAGACATGGTAGGACACAGATTTTCTCAAAAATGGATTAAGTGACCCTGTGTCTAAAATAACTATTTTCAGTATTTGTCACCAATGACAAAAGTTTCAACTTTTAAGTGAAAGTTGGAATTCTGGAAAATGTATACCATGTCTATAAGCTCAAGAGCTTCCCAGTACTTAAAAGACTTCTTTGATAAGATAGGTTGTAACATTAACAACTAAACTTTTTGATATTTTACAATAAAACGCTCCAACATTTCAAAAGCTGTACAACTCAATGAACTGATATTTTACAAATAATCAATGCATTATGTTATAAAACCATGCGTGGGTAACAGATTCATTCAAAGTGCAAGCCAGATCTACGTAATAGTACAAACAATTCATTAATATGGTTTCAGCTTTCACTGCAATTAATCTCTAAGAAATTACTATATGTTGAGTTTTCGGGTAGTACCAAAGAATATCCAAAATTATATGAAAATAATCCTCCCATTTACTATGTGAGGCCAAATTTTCTTCATGTACCAAGAATTAGCTATCTTTTTCTACAAAAGGCCAGACAGTAAATATTTAAGGCTTTGTAGGCTTTAAGGTCTCTGTTGCAACCACTCACAATACGCTACTGTAGTCAAAAGAAGCCATAGGTAATTCATAAAGGAACAGGTTTGGCTGTGTTTCAATAAAATTTTATTTTTGGATGCTGAAACTGAATTTCATATATTTTCATGTGTGATAAATTTATTCTTTTTTGAAAACAGTCAGTGAACTGGCTCTGGTCTCAGGGCTTAAGTGTGCCAGCCCCTGCTATACTTCAAATAAAGTAAAACACTCATCAGATTGAATGCAGAATGCAGATAGATGAGATCTAAGCTGTCTTCTATTAAACCAAATATTAAAGAGATTTTCAAAATTGTAAAACAATGCCACCCTTTTTGCAATACAGTTATTTTCCTAAAAATATCTATACTAATATATAAGGGGTCTATTTTTATTTCAAAATAAAGAAGTGTTTTTTTAAGTTTATCACTTATTTCCTAATAAAGTTACTATTGATAGATCTAATCTATAAAAACAAAGCTTTTTTGAGGGTCCACAAATTTTTTTAAGAATATAAAGGGGTCTGAAGACAAAAAGCTTTGAAAAAAATCACTGTCCTTGAAAATTCAAAAATTATCTCTGGAATAAATTAGCAAAATTACCCATTGGTTCTTTCTTAATTTCATACATAGAACAAATGGCAGTAGAAAAAGAGCAAATTACCTATGTTCTAGAAACTGACAGTCATGAGTTGGAGGGGAGGCATTAAGCGTGTAAATTAACTGCGTCTCCTTCAACCCGCTCCTTACAAACACCCCAACATAGGGCTTCATGCCCAGCCACAAGGGTTAAGTCCTTAAGACTGCATCCTCACAGAGGCAGGGGTGTGGCTTCTCTCTTACCTGATGCAGTGTTCCAGCCTAGCCTCCTGCTGGAACACTGTGTCAACCCTGCCTCCCTCCTGAGGCTTCTGCTCTGCCCCTGACATCATCAGAGCATCAGGGCTGAAAAAGAAGAGCATGAGCCTAAATCATTTGTTAAAGTCAACCCCAGAAGGGCTTTTATGCAGAAAGTATTTCCATGTATAAAAAGTTTGTCTGGAAGACACAACCCAGTATGAGCATACTGATGTACTGTCAACCTACACTGAAAAGTTAGTAATAATAACATTTAAAACACAAGCCTGATTTTCAGGATAGCACTAGCAAATAAACAGTCAGTAGTTTTCATCCTTCGAGCCTTCATAGACTCTGAAAAGTTCCCCAGATTCAATTCAGTTCAGTGTACCTCCTGAACAAGCTCTTTCATGAAGAGCTTCGGTTTTATTCCAGGTTTATAACGTAACTAACCCAAATTTATCTTATTTTCCTAGTATTACACTCAACATACTAAAAAATTATTTCAAAAATGACTGCCAGCTATTATTAATCTTTTAGAAACATAATACACTATCTGAAATCTTATGGTTTAAAACTTATTTTCCTTTCAAGTAGCAAAACAAATCCAAGAATTCAGTCATGAAGGTTCAAGGTTCTAAGCTCATTTAACAGCTTCATCTAAGCAAAAGTAACTATATCTTTTATTCATTTGAGGTGTAAATATTATCTGTACAAGAAAAAAAATTTTAATTTAAAAAAGCAGGTTTCAATAAATTTTGCATTTTCAAAAACAAATCCTATTAAAGAGTACTTTTTTCATTCATATTTTTAAATGACAGAGGCAAGAAATGCATATGCAGAAAGAAATTAAGGACTCAGTTTAAGATATGTTTTGCCTTGAATGACATAACATGGATCAAAAAACTTAGCTCTAGTTCAAAAACTAATTCCACTTCTCCCTGATACTCCACAAATGAAAACCTACTCAGTAAGCAGATCTTAAGAAGGACTCAATTTTGAATTAAAACCAAAGATTATTTTTCTAAAATTGAAGTAAAAACATGCCCAACAAGGTTTGAAAAGAATAAAACATTTACCCTAAATATTAATTAAATTGCACTTGTCTTTCTCTTTTTTTTTTTTGCAGTATTTATCAATATTTTATAGCAAATACTGTTTTGACTCACCTATTATACTTCAAAGAAAACTACCTACAGATACACAGGAGGTTTCCATTATCTAAGGATACCTAAAAATGGGAAAAGCCCATTGAAAGCTAATCCAATTAAAATAAGGACTCAAGTTTCATAAACAGAAAAAAACAACTAGAAACTGGGGCTTTATCTTTAAGACTAACATAGAAAATGAGTAAAAAGAATAAGAGATTAAAAATATGGGGTGAAATTTGGTGGCACAATTAATAAAGCAAGAATCCAGCAGTGTGCATCGTTACTGAGGGCCTGTAAATAAATACAGCAAACAAAGACAGGGTACTGTGCAAGAGGATGAGGCTCCCATTTATTTCCATGGAGCTCTCATCCTAACAGAGCAAGACAAACATCCTTCACTCCATTCTGACTTTCACAACACAATCACCAAGATAAAATCTCATTTCTGCAAGAATAATTAAGGGTATTATTAAATATTCCCAAGACTCTCATTAAATCTACTGTATTTAAACCGTAATCTTGTAAAGCCCCTAGTGTCATTCTTGCAGAGATTTTCTCTTTTAAGTATGAGCTAGCCTTGTTTGTCACTTTTCTGTGACAAACAGAAAAGTGTTTGTCAATTTCTGCCAGGAATCTGAGGAGACTAAGTATTTTTTCCAATCTCATTAAGTGGTGCCCCTTTGCCAGTATTTGCAGTTGTTCTGATCCATCAGTTCCAATACCCCACATTCTGAAAAGAAATGATGTCATTAAGAATGTATACAGATATGGGGGTGGGGTGTGCTTGAGAACTAATTCCTTAGATGTAGTGCTAATGGTGAATATTGTGCCTATTTTTATTATTTTTATCTCTGCAACTAAAGGCACCTGGAGAGCAAATTTTCCAAAACAAAGATTCAACTTTCTTTGTACAAAACAAAAATGTGGTGTTTTTTTTTTTCCCCTAGCACCATTTTAAAGATAAAGCCAGGAAATTATCTGAAAATTCCATCAATATGAAGCTGGCTGAATTAAGGAACATTCATATGTATGACAAAGAATGTGACAACTCTATATGTAACAAGTGCAGAGATGTCCAACATTATTAGAAAAAAATTCACAGATGTATAGTGTGATTGCACTTGTGTAAAAACAGCTGCACATGTTATTTCTGTGGGCTTTTATACGTTCAATTTTCTGGTGAAAGAACCTAACATTAATCAACCTAGTCTCAAGTATGGCTTTTTGGCAAATTACTCATAAATAAAAAGTCTCTGGCTTTAAAAACATTCATGTTAAATACCACTAGGAGCTTGGGGGCCTATGCTATGTATTATATTAACAACAATGAAACACACTCAAATTTACTGCTTAAAGAAGTGATTATGGCAAGGACACAGAATAGTGAAGAAATTCCTTTCCATCTTTGAGTATCTCAACCAGATCCTACCAAGGTGCTCATGTGAGCTGTGTGGTGTGAAGACAGGAAACAGTTTTAAAAAACAAGTGGTTCAGTCATTTAGACATTTCAAAAACATAAACAGCTACTTATGTACTCAATTTGCACCCTGTGAGATACTTAAATATAATGAACAAGACAGATCTGGTTACCACCTGCCGGGACACCTCTAAGCTAGTTTAAGAGACTGACCAAATGATCACATAAAATATACATAAAATAGCAATTGTGCTAAAAAGATGATTCTTTGGAAACTGAGTTTAAGACACGGAGGGTTTGTTTTTTTTTTTTGACATGGAGTTTTAAGATAAATAACAACTCAACATGCTTTCTTTTTTCTTTAAGGTACAGTTGTGGTAGGCTAGCACACAACCTTAATCTTTCTTTCAAGTGGGGTGCATAAATTGGGAGACTGGGAATCAACACATATATGCTACTATATATATAAAATAGGTGACTAATAAGAACCTACTGCACAGCACTGAATATTCACTGGAAGGACTGATGCTGAAGTTGAAGCTCCAATACTTTCAGGCACCTGGTGCGAAGAGCCAACTCATTGGAAATGACCCTGATGCCTGGAAAGATTGAGGGTAGGAGAAGTGGGGGGTGGCAGAGGATGAGAGGGTTAGACAGCATCACTGATTCAATGGACAGGAGTTTGAGCCAACTGTGGGAGATAGTGAAGGACAGGTGAGCCTAGTGAGCTGCAATCCATGGGGTCACAGGGTCAGACGTGACTTAGCAACTTAACAATGAGAACTGCATTGCCAAATTCAGAGATGGTCAGTGTTAAATATTTTAATTCAGGTCCACACAAGTACTTCTACCTATGAGCCTTAGAGTTTTTCTGGTTTATCTGATATTTGTGCTTAGTCGCTCAGTCGTGTCCGACTCTTTCTGACCCCATGGATTGTATCCCACCAGGCTCCTCTGTCCATGGAATTCTCCGGGCAAGAATACTGGAGTGGGTTGCCATGCCCTCCTCCAGGGGATCTTTCCAACCTAGGGACTGAACCCAGGTCTCCCGAATTGCAGGCAGATTCTTCACCATCTGAGCCACAAGAGAAGCCATCTGATATTTAATCCTATAAATCTGTTCAAATGACTTTGGACAAAATACATATTTATCCCACCTATGTTTGCACGCCTAGAGAAAACTACTTCAAGCAACTGTAACTCGTCATCACTGTTTATCATCTACCCTTCTATAAGAGTTATTTAAATTATAAATACAGAATACTTGTGGAGCTAATGGCTCAGTGGTGTAAAGAATCTGCTTGCCAATGCAGGAGACTTGGGGGTTCAATCCCTGGGTCAGGAAGATCCTCTGGAGAAGAAAATGGGAACCCATTCCAGTGTCCTTGCCTGAGAAAGTCCATGGACAGAGGAGCCTGGCAGAGTCCAGTCCATGGGGTTGCAAAAGAGTCAGATATGACTTAGCAACTAAACAACAAAATAACAACAAAACATCATAAACTTATGACAACAAATGATTTTATTTTCAAAGACAGAAATGTTAAAAAATATTTTACTTTAAAAATGGCACATATTTAGCATAATAATGAAGAGTACATCATGAGAAACGCTGGGCTGGAGGAAGCACAAGCTGGAATCAAGATTGCCAGGAGAAATATCAATAACCTCAGATATGCAGATGGCACCACCCTCATGGCAGAAAGTGAAGAAGAACTAAAGAGCCTCGTGATGAAAGTGAAAGAGGAAAGTGAAAAAGTTGGCTTAAAGCTCAACGTTCAGAAAACTAAGATCATGGCATCCGGTCCCATCACTTCACGGCAAATAAGATGGGGAAACAGTGGAAACAGTGTCAGACTTTATTTTTCTGGGCTCCAAAATCACTTCAGATGGTGACTGCAGCCATGAAATTAAAAGATGCTTACTCCTTGGCAGGAAAGTTATGACCAACCTAGACAGCATATTATAAAGCAGAGACATTACTTTGTCAACAAAGGTCCGTCTAGTCAAGGCTATGGTTTTTCCAGTGGTCACGCATGGATGTGAGAGTTGGACTATAAAGAGAGCTGAGTCCCGAAGAATTGATGCTTTTGAACTCTGGTGTTGGAGAAGACTCTTGAGAGTCCCGTGGACTGCAAGGAGATCCAACCACTCCATCCTAAAGGAGATCAGTCCTGGGTGTACATTGGAAGGACTGATGTTGAAGCTGAAACTCCAATACTTTGGCCACCTGATGGGAACAGTTGACTCATCTGAAAAGACCCTGATGCTGGGAAAGATTGAGGGCAGGAGAAGAAGGGGACGACAGAGGATGAGATGGTTGGATGGCATCACCGACTCAATGGACATGGGTTTGGGTAGACTCTGGGAGTTGATGGACAGGGAGGCCCGGCATGCTGCAGTTCATGGAGTCGCAAAGAGTCGGATATGACTGAGCGACTGAGCTGAACTCAATAATTATTTACTGAGCTACTTAGTGCTTGCATGCAAAGTGCAAGGTCCTGAGAATACTACAATGAATATGATCATTTCCAGTTTTTTAAGGTGCTCAGAATGTTGTAGTAGAAAGAAGGGGACAAAAGAACAGGGTTCAGCACAATATGTGCCGAAACGAACAGCAACGTAGGATATGCTGTGACAGATCAGAGAAGACAGGAACCACCCATGCCTGGAAGTCACAAGGGCTCCACAGAAGGGATGTTTATGATACCCCTCAGGTCAGCCAAAAGAAAGTATTTAGGTATTTCTCCTTTAACTGGGAACTTCTAAAAACACAGCTATTTAAAAATGGTTTTTAAAGATACTGATTGAATCACAGTGTCACACAACAATTTCTATACTTCAAGGGACTTTGTGTCATATAAATCTCAGGCTTACAATAGGTAGGAGAAGAAAGATTAAATGATTCTTCCCACCTCCAAACAGAACTCCAAATTTATCATTTATAAGTAGGCAAAGCAGATTTTAATCTAATATCGTGTGGCCAAAACATTTACAATAAATGTGACTGGAAAATCATATAATGTTAGAATTGGAAAAAATTGAGTCTTTGACACCTTTAAAATTATAGTTAGAGCAATAGTGTATAGATACATGCAGGCAAAAAACCAGTGTCTCTTTGCCAAACAAATCCAGCAGACATAAAGAGACAAATGCCCAGGAAAGAACTTCTTGAATCATCAGTCTTAAAACTCCATCAGATCAACATGACAAAGAACAAGACTTTATTTAAATTAAAGAAAGAAAAAAAAGACTAAACTGCAAAAACGTGAAAGCCACATTCACCTATCTGAATCCAACAGTTAATAAGACCAGAGAAGTCTCCAGAAAATGACATACAACAGAGTAAGTCTGACTTATTTCTTGTTAGTACACTATCAGTTTTTTAAAAATTAAAGTCATAGAAAATCTCTACATACAAGGTCCAATTTATAAATCAATGATACAGCAAGTCTGTAGCTATCACAACTGTTTCCCTTTTGGCTTACCTAACAAATATGCTAAATAAAGAAGTAATTTTTATTTATTTCTTAATTAGGTAAACCAAAGCAAAGTTATCTAACAAAAACACTTAGCTTTCAGCTCAAGTTAGAGGGTAACTGATACCAAATAACTACCTGAAATGATCAGGAAAATCCTGGGATTCTCACAGGATAGTGTTTGTAAAAAACTGAAACCAACAGTAAATTATTTAATCAACCTACTGGTAGATAAAGAGTCAATATATAATTCAAGTCTTAAAATAGGAATGGTCAAATTCACATTTCAGGTGGAGAAACAGATGAAAAAACAGAGTGACTGGTGAGACCTTGCCCAGGGTCAGAGAGAAACTGACAAACCAGAAGCACACTCAAGTTCTTAACTCCAAGGAGACCTGTTCTCTTCCGGACAGTAATGACGTGTTTATGGTTCCTTCCATGTAATTTAGAAAAAGAAGTCAGATCATTTCCATTTCTGAGTTAAATAGAAGTTGCTCTTTTAAAAGCCAAATTCTGTTCTATCTTCTTACAACTATAAAATTCCTTCCAACATAATACACAAAAGAGAATTTAGATTTAAAAAATTTGAAAACAGTAATTTAGTTTTAATTAAACTTGTTAAGAATTTAGCATTAATTTCCTCTTATTCATTCAGAATGCAAGGAAAATGTATTCTATTCCTGTTTCCTTTTAAAGAAAGCTACCAGGCAATATGAGGCCTTATAAAAACATTCCAGTAAATATTTTTTAAAAGCATTATCTATAATCAAATACAAATTTCCCAGACTTCTTCAGAGTCTGAAGAAAAGAAGTGGGCTTTTTAAAGGAAATGCTTTCGGTTTGCAAAGATCTAATGATAAATCAGGCATTCCCTTCAACAGATCAAGACACGTTAAATGAAAAAATGCTGATAATGGAGACTGGCTACTTTACCCACATCAGATAATTTATAATACAGTTAAGTGCCACAAAATAACAAGACACTGTGAAATGCTCTTCAGATCTTCACAATTCATGAGTGTTAAGTGAAACAGTGGCATACATAGTGGCATATATTCTTTATCTTTTTATTTCAAGTTTACTAAATAAGTGAAACCATTATTTCAGGTTTAACCCATACAGTCTATTCTGATGGCAAATCTATGTACTTCTGATGAAATGTCTAAGCTCTTAACCTAAGTTATCACATCTTGATTTTGCTTTAGGAATCAAGTGTTATATTTGTGGAAGTATGCAGTCAGGTCTCTTCAGCTCCTGATCTTACCTGCTGAATCTTCCAGATCAATCAGTTTGGGCATTAAGCTTTCAGGGAGTTTTTCCGGCAAGTCATAGCCATTCTTCCTAGCAACTACCAGATGAAAAGCAGCACAAAACTCATCCAGTGTCAAGGCTCCATCTTTATCAAAGTCTGAGAGTTCCCTAGAATAAAAACTTATTATTAACATAATCGTATTCTGCTTTGGCTCCTTTTAGGTTTCAAAAAGAAGCAAGAGAAATTCTTTCCCAGAAAATAGCAATTAACAATTTAAAAAATTCCACAGATGGAAGGACATGTAATAAAACAAGTATGTGCATGCTAAGTTGCTTCAGTCATGTCCAACTCTGCTACCCCACGGACTGTAGCCTCACAGGCTCCTCCGCCCATGGGATTCTCCAGGCAAGAATACTGGATTGTGTTACTATGCCCTTCTCCAAGGGATCTTCCCAACCCAGGGATCAAACCCAGGTCTCTTATGTCCCCTCCATTGGCAGGCAGGTTCTTTACCACTAGCACCACCTGGGAAGCCCAAAACAAATATGAAAGTGAAAGTGAAAGTGAAGTTGCTCAGTCTTGTCTGACTCTTTGCGACCCCATGGCCTGTAGCCTACCAGGCTCCTCAGTCTATGGAATTTTCCAGGCAAGAGTACTGGAGTGGGTTGCCATTTCTTTCTCCAGGGGATTTTCCTGACCCAGGGATTGAACCCGGGTCTCCCACATTGCAGGCAGACACTTTACCATTTGAGCCACCAAAACAAATACAGCAAACTGTTAATTGTAGGCAGTGGGCATATGGGTGTTCAAGGCACAACTTTTTACACTTTTCTGTATACTTTAAAATCTCATATAATAAAATGCTGAAAAAACAGTTCCAATAAATAAAGTCACCAAAAAATGACCTTTAACCCACATGCATTTCTAGTAAAAGGATTTAGTTAAACCCTGGGTTACTTAATAATGTCACTGAAATTTTTAAAAACTGCTTTTATTGTTATCAAATTTTTACATGTATGCATTTGAAAGCATCCAACAGAATTACAAGTCCTGACACACTGAAACAGCAGCCCCACCCTGGTGTCCATTTCCTGGTTGCAGAAGCAATCATTTTTTAATTTATTACCTTAAATTATATAAATGTTAACAGCATGCATATATTGCCAGTTCTTGATTTTTCAGTTTTAGGCATTATCTACCTTCTTCCTACCATAGTATCCTATGCTTCTAAAGATGTTACTAACAAAGTAATTTAGAGTATAAATAAATACATGGATATAAAGTAGAAATAACATGTATTTATCTGATAATTGCTTTTAAAAAGTAATTTGTGAATGCAATTTGTGTTCTGATGGCTAATTTCAACTACATACCAGCTATCCTGAGTCTCAGTCTAAATTTAAATCGGAGCTAAGCATGTTCTTGAGCACATGCTTTTAGCACACTTTAAAGAACTACTGCAGAGTAATCCTTAGTTCCTTTCTAAAGAGTGAGAGAGAAGCTGGATATTATAAGGCAATACTGAGTTCTTTGAGAACATTCTTGAAAAGGTCACTCTAATAGTTTAAGTTCAAAAATCTACCTGCTGTAAACTCCTTTGAAACAATCCACATTACCCAACTAATGATACACCATACTTACCAAATATGAGAAAGTTCAAGAATAGGAAGTTTTGATTTTGTAAAAAACTCTTTAGCTGCAGATCCTGAAATATTAAAACAGTGTTGTTTAGTGTTATTCTGGACTTACAGCTCCAAGAATAAAATGTGAGGTAAGAATCTTAAGACTTCTGTCACTGAGAAAAAGGTAACCTTAACATGTGTACATATCATATTTTTGGTTTCCAGTGACTATAAACTTTTTAGACAATTTGAGAATTAATTTATCCTTTATCATCACTGACCAATAAAACCATGTCTTTGAGATTATGAAACTGAGACCATCCTATCCCATTTATAAGAACTTCTGTTTTTAACAACTCACCTGGAATAAATCCGTTTAGATCAGGCTGAATGGTTTTAAATTGATTTACATAATACTGTCTTTGTTCATCTGTTATTTTCCAAGGATCGTCATAACTACTGGATTGCCTACGAATTTCATTGGCAGTTGTAGCTGAGGCTACAGTTCGTACTGTTGTCTGGTCCTGTAATGAAACATTTTTTCCTCAGTACAGTATCTATCTATATGACTATATGGACCAAGATTGTTAAGTTACTTATCTTTGAAAGTAAAACTTACTTTTTGTGGATGTTTAAAAATACGTCTTAACAAACTCATCAGCAAACCACATATTTGTTATATAGGTTATTAAACATTTTTGCACAAAGATTACATAAATGTGTAGAATGACAGCAATATGTAAGCAACAGAAAGCTATGTAAAGGGTGCTAAGAAAGCCAAGCAAATACATTCCTAGATGCAAAAACCTTTCAAAACTTCACTATGGAATTAGCAAGAAAAATCAGCCAAAACTTTCAATAAAACATTCCAATGAAAAGACTTGAAGAAAAGGCACAAAGCTCTTTTTTCTTAATAAAGGAGTGAACTTGTATTTATAAAATATGCAACAGCAAAATATAAAAACAATGACAGCAGCAATACTCTTAATGAAGCAAATAAAAATGCAATACCAATAAAATGTCACACCTGGACAGAAGCAGGATGCATGGTTAAAAGAGTACTGGTTGGTGGAGTATCTGCAAAACTGACCCAATTTTCTTGAGGTGGAGGTGGAGAATGTCCTGACCACACTGCATCACCAGCAGAAGAACCTAAAAATAGAATGGGTAAACATGCTGACTCACTTTTGGAAGAAAAAATAAAGTTACCAGGTTTTTAATGATAACAAATCACCACACACATGAACAAGTTTTCTTTTAAAAAGCTAACTCTGAGGAAATAATAACAATTTCCAAAGTGGAATCTTATCTGTCAATTTAAAATTATACCTCATTTGGCATAATAACCAGTTTATTGCTATAATAAGCAATACAGCAGCAGAATCATTTTTATAACAAAGTATACTTCCCTTCACTAATATAATATATATACCTGGGAATATATCTTCAATATAATATATCTCTTATACATTTTACCCTTCAGAGAGAATCTGATACCTATAAACTTTTGTCTAAGCATCACAGATATAAGTAAATGCAATTACCACTCAATTTACTTAGAAACTTTCACAGTTGGCTTTTGCTTCTATTTAAGGAACTTAATTGGAGAAGGCAATGGCACCCCACTGCAGTACTCTTGCCTGGAAAATCCCATGGACAGAGGAGCCTGGAAGGCTGCAGTCCATGGGGTCATGAAGAGTCGGACAAGACTGAGCAACTTCCCTTTCACTTTTCACTTTCATGCACTGGAGAAGGAAATGGCAACCCACTCCAGTGTTCTTGCCTGGAGAATCCCAGGGACGGGGGAGCCTGGTGGGCTGCCGTCTATGGGGTCGCACAGAGTCGGACACGACTGAAGCGACTTAGCAGCAGCAGCAGCAGCAGCAAAGCACTTAATGAGTCTGAGTAAACTCCAGGAGTTGGTGGTGGACAGGGAGGCCTGGCGTGCTACAGTCCATGGGGTTGCAAAGAGTCGGACACGACTGAGCGACTGAACTGAACTTATACATTAAAAGCTAACTTAGAGGCAACTCTTAAAGGAACACTATCAAGTTTCCTTCAATTTACAACCCTTAATAAACGTTACTTTAAAAAAATTTCTAAGTACCTGATTGTGCTTCACCAAAGGGAGACCAGAATGGTCCAGGTCCTGCAAGAGGCCTCTCACTATTTCCTCCACTGGGATGACGGTTGTGCTTCCTCCATGTGTGTGGAGAAGTTGGTGGGGACTGCTGTGGCGAAACTACTGGGGACACAGGTTCCTAGAAAGAACATCATTATGTGAAAATTTAAATTTTAAGGTAACATTTTCACTACTCAGGCAGTCAATAAAGGTTTCAGTGTAAGCATTCCCACAGTCTATCAGCTGATAGCATGAACGTGTACGTGACTACCTGCTGGTCTACAGATGCACGAGGCTGGACAGGATCATGGCTTGTGGACCCTTTTTTCACTTGTCCCCTGCCAGGTGGTGGGGGGATTACACCAGAGTAAGACCCTTGATTTTCAGAATCTGAAGAATATGAGGTTGCATGACGAGATTCCTGTTCATTCTTTGAAGCAACAAATCTTGGCAGAGGAAGGTCCTTTACTATTAACCGCAAAAAAAATTATTACTTCAAAATAAAATAAGGTATACACATTAAAAACTGAAATAAGAGATGAATTTGCTATTGGAAAGAATGTTTGCAAAAACTAAGACAGAAACAACAGACACAAAATGTTTATCGCCACAAAATTCAGATCATCTCCCTTAGATTGTTTAGGGAAACTCTAATGTAGAAGGTAGTAGTAACATCAAACTGTCACTCTAAGGGGTTAAGTTGTATGAAATGTTCAATGCATGTCAGGCTTTTTTCTGTACTTTATATTTATCTCATAACCATATAAACTTTACAAAACCCCCATTTTACAGATAAAGAAACTGAGACTCTTAAGATGCCAAGGTCACTGACAGTAACTGACAGTTAGGATCTGCAGCCAGGTCAGTCTAACCCTGAAGCCTAGACTGTTTCTATTCACACTGGTTCCCTAAAGGAAGATGTTAGAGCTCTAAACAAAACAAGAATATGTCACTAAGTTTGAAACTAGATTAATCTAGACATTTCCAACGCAGAAATTCCTGAAAACATCTTACTGTCCCCACCTACCAAGGACACAGAACAAGGCGTTAGTTATACCTCCCACTTTAGTCCCGCTTACAACACTCCTACATGCAAATATTCTACATTCACTTTTAAAGAGAGAAAAGGATAAAAGACTGAGAATGTCTCTGCACATTTTTAGACTAGAACAATACAGCAGCAGCAGCATCTTTAGAAGAAAGTGTACTTCCCTGCACCATGATTACCTGCATTTCTCTTTAGAATCTCCACATTAAGGAGGGAAAATAGTAATGTTTATGTAGCATTTATGTAAAGAAAATAAAAATTACCTAAAAAGAATGTAAACTCTCAATTCTAGAACAATGAAACGAGAGCTCCACATTGAAAACTTCTGGATGACTAATAAACAGAGGTGGTACTTAAAACTATTTTATAAAAATTCTAACATTACAGAAAACCTCAAGTTTTCTCTTCCCACCCCATTCCCTATGAAAACCAAAGAACTCTGCATTTAAGAATGAAGAAGAAATTCTTAAGGATTTAATTCTTAAGAAATTAAGAATTTTCAACTACTTAGACATCAACGAGCCTTCAAATATTAGAAAGCCAAATTATCCTAGGTGACACTTGTAGGGTGGGCAGATGTCTGTATTTGGGTTTTAGTCTGCCAATATTTTAATACTGTCTCTACCAATCAAAATTTTGGTTAACTAATACTTTCTAAATTTCAAATGGAACTTTCATAGCTTTTCCAAACAGGAAAAGACTAAGTATAATGTTTTATACTTAGTAGCAAACATAAGGAAGGCATATATGAAGATAGTCACTACAACTCATCAGCTATCTTGATAAAATTATTCATCTAAATTCTAAGCAATTTTTAGTAAATTAAAGTTGCCATTTAAGTTTTTATATTACCATAAAATATGTGTGAAGTACATAAATGCCATAACAAGTTAAGGTAGACATACTTTTCTAATAGTAACAAGTGAAAAATGCATGGCAAGAATAAAATCACGATACGTTAACTCAAGGTCACAAATGCCACTTAAACATCAGAAAGGCTCCATAGTTCTATTGACTTTATTTCATTTTTGATTAGAAGTTCACTTTCATTTCAGTTACTAATATATTCCATAGTTACCTGTATTTATACTTTCCACTCTTAAAGGGAAGCCAGACTGGGCAACAGCTACAAGTTTCAAAGCAATATAAAACTGACTTCTTCCAAAATAACCAAGTCTTGTTGCACCACAAAGCTCCATAATCTATAAAAGAAAACAATGTTGATATCAAGAATTATGACAATAATTCTCCACATAAGCAACTATCCAACCTCTGTTTGTAACTTTTCCAAAATACATAGCTGACATATGGCATATTACTCTCAACTGATGACCAACTCTTCAAGTTTCAGTTTTAAATGTTTCAAAATAAAAAGGCACTCTCCTTACAATAGGTTATCATTCTCCTACTTAGTAAAATTCATGTGATAAACAATTATATTTTATTAGAATAACTTTTTTCTTAAGAATCATATCTTTTAGAAACAAACGTACCATCTGTTCTTCTTCATAAACACTGTGCATACAATAGGTCCAAAAGTTTCTGCAACCAATAGATTATTACCCAGCCACTTAAGGTAAGCCATAAAATGACTTACTAAGTGGGAAAGGGCATGATCCATAATTTTGACCACGGAAGCACAAACTTTAAAACAACCAGATATATAAAGATTCTACCAGCAAGTTTGCTAGGTGAGATTGCGAGTATGGGTTATTTCTCTTTACTTTCCAGATTATATTTAATGTGGTTATGCTACTTTTCTTTAAAACAACAATTTTTGTTTGCCCTTTTTTAAAAAAAGCATGAAGCCTTTTAAGGATTGTTCTAGTCATGCGATAAGCATCCCTTGACTGGCTACTCCAAGCATCAAACTGCGCTCACTCAGTCGTGTGGGACCCTTTGGACTATAGCCCACCAGGCTCCTCTGTCCATGGGATTTTTCAGGCAACAATACTGGAGTGGGTTGCCATTTCCTTCTCCAGGGGAATCTTCCCGCCCAGGGATCAAACACATGTTTCCTGCACTAGAAGGCAGAGTCTTTACTGCTGAGCCATTGGGGAAAAGAGACTTTTAGGTTACAAAATTAAATTATAATCCCCAAAAGTGTAATAATATCTGCTATACAGACATTACAAAGTAACCTTAAAACAAGCACTAAGTAACCATGTCTCCGCTTCTCAAAAATCCAAATTCTTGTACAAAGAGAGCATATTTAGTCTATTTTCTTTTTCCCAACACATTCAAAGAAGATTAAGGTACCTGAGATGTTGTGGTACTAAGTCAAAAGTAAAGTATTTAGTAGAATTGCAATCGATGGTTCAGCAATATATCACAATAACAATAACCATTTGTTTACTTGCACAAGGAAAGATGACAGTCATTTTTGCTATGAATGATCATCATGGGAGGAAGTTCCTATTTCTGCCACTAAGGGGCATCACTTCTGTGTAAATTTAAAAGGGCAAGGAGGATAAAGAGGAGAACTGTGGGGAAAAGGAGGGTGAGAGCTAAGAATGGAGGAGCACAAGGGTATGAAGGCACTGCGTTGTGGTTACTGTGCCCACCTGGAACCCCCTCTGGGATCATTATACATCTGAGATACTTCTACTTATAACCCAAAGCACCTAAAATACACCAGGTAAGAGCCAGATAAAGGGAAGACCTAAAAGGAGATCACATGTACTTTGTTCATCCCTGTTACATCTGTTTCAGGTGCCTGTGGGATTTTCAGTGGGAGATACCCCGGGAATAGAACAAAGAGCTAGAGTTCAGAAGGGAGTACATTGAGA
The DNA here is from genome assembly GCF_033118175.1 of Dama dama. NCBI lineage: Eukaryota > Metazoa > Chordata > Mammalia > Artiodactyla > Cervidae > Dama > Dama dama. Next base: position 31,532,294 of record NC_083706.1, read on the forward strand.
GACGCTCTGTACCTAGGAAGCAGACAGGAGGTCATGACTAAAGTTGGGGGACCAGTAAACGAGACTGCCGGCAAGCCCAGAGTGACAAAAGGAAACCGAGCTTATCAAAGAGAAAGTAGGGAAAACACCAGCAGAAAGTGGGAAACCAAAGGTGGGATAAGCTTTGGAAGGCGTAAGCAAGCTTTAAAGGAAAAAATCATTGCACATACAGATTTACATACAAGGTACTATGAGAAGCAACCTAAACTCACAAGAATAGATAAAATTAATTATGGAATAGCCATATGAGAAAAATATGTAGCCTTTAAAATTCACTTATAGGATTAATGTTATGAAAGCAAAAAGCAGTATACACATAAGCATAACCAATTCTCTTATAACATATACATAAAAATGGTAGTGAATATGCCATCATTTATTTCTGGGTGCTGAGATTAAGAGCTATTTCTATATTTATTTACATGAGGCTGTATTTACTCCAAAAATATATATTATTTAATCAGAAAATTGATAGATAATTTCTAAAAAGGAGAAGCAGTAGAACCCCCAAAAAGGAGGGGAAATATACTCGATGTTTTACAATTATGTTTTGTTACTTGAGCGGTTATAGGAATGAGGTAGGATAAAATCCAGTTTGTGGGTTAAGAAATAAACAGGAGGAATTTAAGTAGAAAGACAAGTACAAAACAGGTTAAAATATTTGGCTTTAAAGAAAGTAAATTTAGAAGGGTACTTCTGCTTCTCTTAAGTCTCAGAGCTAGTTCAGCAGAAGAGGCACTAGAAATGAGGTCTTTTGATTCCAAACCCAAAGTTCTTCCCAAAATGTAAGGGTGGAAGTGGGGAGTGGGATGGGGTAGAAGAGCAAGGAGAAATACTATCCTTCTACTGTAGCAGACATAACAAAATTTTAAAAGTCTGTATGCCAAGCTGCCGCCTCAGGAAAGATGTTTTGAAAAGAGTAGATTAAAAAAATCAGAGGCAATAAATGCAATTATTCCTCTACAGCTCCTCCCGGTTGCATCCCTTTCGAGACTCGTTCTGTGGCCCAAGTCAGGCGTGTGTGTGTCCCCGTGTGAGCACTGGAGAGGAAGAAACAAGTTATGACATATAAATTTACAAAAATAATACCTGACAAAACAGTTTAAAGAAGTCTATCAAGATTAAATTACCAAGAAGTCTAAATTACTATCACAATCTGTGAATTAGGCAAAAGCTGTCTCTAAAGAAGTATTTGGAATAAATTCCTAGAAGGAGACCTGCTGGACCAAACTATCAGTATATTTTTAAATGTTTTACCTATCGCCAATTGCCTTTCCAAAAGGTCACTGAAACTTATTCTCTGTCAGTATACGAATGTTTCTCATCTCTAGTCACTTCATCTTTTTCTCCAGCAACTGGAAAAGCCACTCACACACTTATATGTATTTATTTTTGACCCCCTGTGTTACACAGTTCTACATAACTATTCCTGGATCTTTAACATCCTTTTTTTGTCATCTCTACTTTATTTTTTTTAAACAATTTTAAATTGGGATATAGCTGCTTAACCTTCTTTTAAAATTACTTTAGCTTTATAATATTTAAATACCTGGAGTAAGGTTAGCCCAGCCTTTGCTTTTCGTTCTTGTTTAGAATTTTCTTTTCTATTCTCATGTTAATCTTTCAAATAATCTTTAAAACACTTATCAAAAATAAATTGAGATTTTAACTGGGACAGCAATTTTCATGTACAGTCTGGTTTATAACTTTAACAAGACCACTTCACTGTTTTATCATTAAGGGCAATGTTGGCTAGTACTGTGCAATACCTTTGTTAAGAAACTATTTAGCTAGTTCTACTATTCTAATAGTTTTGTTTGGGGCTTTATATTTTAAAAAACCACAGAGAGATATTACTTTTATTATGTGCATTTTGGGGCAGAAAATGAGAAGATAGTTAATTTATCTCTTTGGCCTTATTAATATTAATAGTTCTATTAATAGAGTTCCTAACATCAAACCACCCTTTGATCCCTAAAATGAATTCCATTTAGTTATGGTGCATTACATTTTCAAATAATATTTATATAAAATTTTAATCACAATCTTAAAATGACTAAGTGTACAAAAAATATTATATCTGAAAGGTATGGAATTGATATGAGTCGGCTTTGTAAGCACAACTAGCAAGCTTTACTTTTTTCCTGTTCTAAAATACTTTAAATAGATTAGGAATTACATAATCCTTAAAGATTTAGAAGACAATCCACCAATGACACAGGGTGGGCATCTCTGATACACAACTCATTTTCTTCCATGTTATTGGGAATAAACTAGGTTTTCTATCTCTAAAATATTTGATAATTTCCAAGAAAATCATTTATCACCTCCAAATTTAGAAATTTATTATTAGTTCAGCATTATTCAAAGGAGTCTCACTCTTTTAATTGCCTCTTTATGGTAATTTTCCCTTATTCTAAATCATGTATATTTGTGCAGAAGCTCACACAGCTATCTGATCATGAAAACTACTTAAAGTGCCTAGGATGCAGAGTCCCACACCCTTTCCATTAGATTCCAACTCATTTAGGAAGCCCAGGGCCAGTGAGTGAGTGCTGGTCTACTGCTGACAGGTACTGAAAACGATTAACCTTCATTCTATTAACATCACAAAATTTACATGCTCATGATAAAAGAAATAAGATATACTTAGGATACAGAATTAAAAGTTCTTATAATTCTCATCAAAAGTAACAATTTTTTTATGTTCTTCCAATTTTCTCTACACATATACAAACACATGAGCACACATACTTCACATACTTTTCACCCACGTAGGGTCATACTATATATGATTTTTTCCACATACTACTATTCAAAGATCTTTTTGTATCAGCATATATAGTTCTCTTTCATTTTTTTTAAACACAGCATTCCACTGCATGACTATTCCTATTGCAAATTAACCAGCCCGTTACTGCTGAACATTTACATTTTTCCAGCTTTATATTACAAATAATGCCATTAACATTCATGTGTATATATCTATCTTTGTACACTTGTACAACTGTAGAACAAATCTGCAGAAACAGAATATGCTTTAAAATGTAACATAGTCAAGTACTGTAACTCTGAATAACTGTAACATCTTACTGAAGGGCACAGAATCCTGGCTGCCTGGTTTTTCTTTTTTCTAGGAAAAGATAAAGTAGATGGTAGTCTGCTTTAATACCTACAGAGATTACTGTTGCTAGGCAATCATTCTATATCATTCATACAGTGTTTGAGGAAGTTATATAATTTTAATGTGCCTCAGTTTCCTCATATGTAAACTGGGAAAAAGAATATACTGTCTCATATGGCACTTACAACAAGGTCTGGTCCACGAATATCATTATTATTACTTTTTACTTGCGCTCCTGATCACAATGTACTTAATTTAGTCAGGGATGTCAAAGACTAAATCATTCTTGAAAATCACATTTTCCTGAGAGCTGAGAGCTAACGCCTATAAGCACCAAATTGGGTTTTATTATAATTTTTGAAGAATAGTCTTTAAATTCTAAAATATAGGGTGCCCTCATGCCTTCGCAAGCATACTGAACTTGTGGCTTAAGATAATACACCAAACACAGGAATGTATCTGCTTTCCTTTCAGGTACCTTTTTAAAATGATAGTAAGGGAATTCATAAAAATAAACAAGAGGAAAAGGGGAACAAAGAACTGGAAATTTAGGTAAATTTTAGCAATTAGAAACCAGACGGGGCTTCCCTGGTGGCTCAGTGGTAAAGAATCCGCCTGCCAGTGCAGGAGACACAAGTGCAATCTCTGGTCCAGGAAGATCCCACGCCGCAGAGTAACTGAGCCCACGTGCCACAAGCACTGAACCTGCGCTCTGGAGCCGGGGAAATGCAACTGCTGGGCTCACGGGCTGCAGCTTCTGAAGCCCACACTCCAGACCCGAGCTCTACAACGAGACGCCACTGCCATGAGGAGCCCGCACACGAGAGCAGCCCCCGCTGGCCGCAACTAGAGAAGAGCCCGCCCGCCCAGCAACGAAGACCCAGCACGGCCCAAAGTAAATAAATAAATTTAAGAAAAGCAGGTGCCGCACCTAGTATGGCATACATTCTTCTTCTACCCACACCTAGGGTAGAAGTCAGCGCCAAGAACATCCACAGAGAAGAATCATTTTGGCCTGCAAAATGCAGGGACTCATCCAGAAATGCTAGATATGACTGAGCGAGCCTGGGACAGAGATGAAGTTCCCCATCCCTACAGTCACTCACAGAGTATCAGCAACTAGACTTTACCCTCCAAGTAAAGACAAAGAAGCGAAAAGCTAACAAAAGCAAATGTCCAGGAAGTACTAGGACTGCTGACCTAGACAGGAGTTGCTGCCCTAGAGAAAAGTTTCTGTTTCCAGCATTTAGCAACCCAGTTAAAAAGAACATCTGACCCACTCCTCCTAAAGTGAGGCAGCCTTCTGAGGTGTTATGCCCCATTATACAGTGCTCAGTTTTTCTACTGCCTCTGACATCAACAACCAACTGAAGAAAGCTACAAAATGGAAGAGAATTGCCAAAGTTACAAATGGGAGGAAAAAAAAACTCTGAAAGACATAATTCAAGGAAGAAAAATCACTTAAAAATATTCTAGAGTATATCTTCTGGGAGATTTAAGATAATACTGCATCACTCACAAAACAAGAACAGGATAGCAATGATACTATGAAAAAGGAAAAATCAGAGAATAAGAGGTATGAAAATATAGCCGGTCCCTTGGTATCTACAGGGGACTGGTTCTAGGACCTGCCAGGACCTGCCTTGGATGCTTCAAGGATGCTTGAAGTCCTATAGCTGGTCCTCTGCATCCCTGATGATGCAGAACCCACAGGTACCAAGAGCCAACTGCATACTTTTTGGAAAAAAATCTGCACATTACTAGAATTGCACAGTTCAAACCCATGTTGTTCAACGGTCAGTTGTATACAAAGTTCAGTAAAAATACAAGATTTACAAAAATCTTTTTTTCTCTAGAAGCAAGAAAGGGAAAGGTGAATTAGAAAATACGAGAGAAAAGAAACAAAGAAGATTAATCTAGATGGGCCAGATTTTTATTAAAATGATACCTACAAACAATGCAGAGGAAGGAGGAGAGTGATAATCAAAGAACAAGAGATTTACCCCAAAGCTAAAGGACAGAGGTTTTCAGACTGCACGAGTCTACAGAGTGCTCAATATAATGAGTTCAAGAATTCCTATACACATGATAATTGTGTAACTTCAGAACAGCAAAGATAAAACAAAGATCCTAAGAGCAGCCAGAACAGGCATAGGGCAGGGAGGTAAGAAAGACTGCTTCAGAAAAAATATTAACTGGACTAGCATCAGACTTCTCATTGGTAATACTGAAAACCAGAAAGCAGTAGAGCAACATTCTCAAAGTTCTAAGAAAAAGTATTTTCAAACTAGAATTCTGTATCCAGTACCAAGATGATAACAAAAACAGATACTTTCATAGATGAAGGAATTTTAATAAGTTTATCTCCTATGAACCCTTCTTGGGAAAATGATGTTATTTAGCAAAATCTGGAGACAGGGAATACAGAAAAAAAGTAGATACACACCAAGAAAACAGAGAAATAACGTTGCAATGGAGAACGGCTATGCAACTGGCCTAAGCAGTAACCAGTTCTGACAGAGTAAACTGACAGAATGCTCTAGGAGAACATTTCAGAAAAAATAAAGGAACGGATATGAAAGCAACAGTGCAAGAAAAAAAAAAAAAAAGAAAGGCAGTGGAGAAAGTAAAAGAATGTAATCAGAGTACAAAGTCTGGAACTGAAGTAAAAATATTTATATCATATTGTAAAGACCTTTTTACAATGAATTTTTATATTCTAAAGTCAATCTAAAGCCAAAACATTAAATAATTAAGAATCACAGTTCTAGAACAAGGTGCCAATGTTCTCAATATTAAGTAGGTAAAAGTAGAGCTAACAAGTTGAGAGAGGGAAGGATAAGAGAAGGTGAAGGGAAAAGACATCAGCTTCTGGTTTCTAGTCTACCTGAACAAACCAAAAGAGTCAAGAACTCCTTTTGGATATGCAGGAGAACAGAGATCATACAGAAAACTGCTGCTACCCAAACTGGAGACCAAAAGGAAGCAAATACAGAGAATCACAACTTACTAGAAGAGAAACCCATCAACATCAACTTCTCTAAAACCAGTGCCAAGGGAAGACTGAACTGTCACTGATGAACTGCTGTAGGCTCAAGGTGCACAAGGCTGAGGGAAAAACTACAGGGGGACCTGGTCATACAGGGGCTTTACCTCCAAGAGAAACCTCTACCAGGGTCTCACAGTGAGTGTGGGGGAAAAACCTAGCGCTTCTAGCAGGGGGAGGGGAAAAGGAACCATCCTGAAATCCACCAAAGCACTCTGCTCTTAACAAGGCCTGTCCTCAGGAGAAACTAGTTAACCAGAGCCCAACCTGCCCAGTATTTATCAGCGCCTACCTGACCTGGGAGAAGGGAAATGCCACTCTAACCATCCTCTCCCACCTAAGAAGGGTAGAGGGAATACGGGTGGGGCTGAGAAGCAATGATGAAGTTCACAGGTTCACCGAAAGACTGAGAGAGCATCGTAAGACTACAGAACGCTTTGCTTCCTCCCACACCTCACCGCCACATTACTAAAGAAGTATTTATGGCAGCCCATTAACCCAACACTTCATGTCACGCTATTCAGAAAAAAAATTACAAGACATACTAAAAAGAAAAAAAAAGAAAAAAAATCACACTTTGAAGGAACAAAAAGCAAGCATTAGAATCAGACTCAGCTACAGCAGAGATGTTGGAATTATCAGGCCAGGAACGTAAAACTGTGGTTAATTTGTGAAGCATTCTAATGGATAAAGTAGACAACATGCAAGGACAGACAGGCAATATAAGCAGGGAGATGGAAATCCTAAGGGGAAAAAATGCTATATATCTAAAACACTATGAGAGAAATAAAGATTGTCTCTGAGAGGATTATTAGCAGAGTGGACACGGCTGAGGAAATAATCATCGATTTGAGCTTAAGGATATCGCAACAGGACCTCTAAAATTGCAAAGCAAACAGGAAAAAACAGAATATTCAAAAACTGTGGGACAACAAAAGATATGACATATGTGTAATAAGGAGAATAAAGAGAAATAAAACAGAAGAAATATTTGAAATAATAATGACTAAAAGTTTCCCCCAAATTAATGCCAGAAATGGAACTACTGAACCAGGAAGCTAAGAGAACAGAAGAGAGGATATATGCCAAAAAAACTGTACACCTAGACCCTCTACAAAAATTAACTCAAAATGGATCACAGATCTAAATGTAAAGCACAAAATCGTAACACTCATAGAAGATAGCATATGTATGTATTCAGGACCCTTAAGAAAAGCAGAGTTTTTTCCTTCACCTAATAGGATAACACTATTACAGTGTTTGTTTTGTTCTGTTCTTTTTAATTATTTGTGACTTTTGCCTTTTTGCCAAGCTGTCGTTCCTGCTCTATCTTCCCAGTAGTCTTTCCAGTTGCTGCCTTTCTACTTTGTATGCCATGGTTTAGAAATGGAACCAACCTCTTCATACTGTAGAAAACAAGAATAAACAGTTCTTTAATAATAACTCGAAGGGCTCTCCAATGAGCAAAAGGGACACAAACAACATTTTTTACTTCCGATATAAGAAGTATGGAGGTGGTGATGGGGCTAACATTATTGAACACAAACAATGCTAAGCATAGTGCTAAATACTCAAGATGTTCCCATCTAATTCTGAAAATAATGGAGTAGAATTAGTATTATTACCATTTTAAAGAAGAAGAAAAAGAATCAGACTAGCTAACTAACTAAGGCCAGCCAACTCAAAACGGGGGGCGGGGGGGGGGGGAGCTATAATTCAAAGTCATGCTTTTAATCTTCTACCAAGACTTGCTGTCCATTGTCCTTTGCCTGCAATAATGCTGGCTACCTCAGAGCTAGTGCCCTCAATAAGGCCTAAAAGTCCAGAATGCCTAGTACACAATGACAATGAAAGAATAGTTTAAATGCATTAGGAAGGCTTTTTAACTCTATGCTCGTAACACTGGGTACAGGGAATGCTAACAATAAAGATACATAAAGTTATCTGAGAATTTCAGCTGAACACATGAGCTGAATTATAAACAGAAAAATGCAAAAAAATGGAATGAGCAATATATTGAAACTATACATAATACTGAGAATCAATAATCACTGAGAATACTGTCAAAATTCTCTCCAAAATGAAATCTTATGTTTAATATAATAAAATACAATAGAAAGAAGATCCTCCCTTTAAAGTCATCATCAAGTTAAAATTAAGAAGGTGATTCTATTGCTTTCATTTTTATAAACATTCTTTAGTTTAAATTGGGCTGGGTCAGCAGACAAGCTGTTTTTGTTGGCTTAAAGGCCCAGACAGTTTGGTCTACCTATATGCACAACACCTGCTACCAAGTCAGTCTAGCTTTTATTGTTCCATCAACTTGTTAGACTTGTCTCCACACCTCTCTGTGACTCATTAGCTTTACTGACATGGGAACACTTGCAATGCAGACTCAGGTTTACTACAAATTAGTGGAAAATAGGGAATTATACTGAGTACTTATTATCAGGAAGACTGTTTACTTGCTGTCCCACTTAATACTCAGAACAACCCTCTAATGTTGGCTACCATTATCTCCAGGTCACAGGAAAGGAAACTGAGGCAAGTAAGTGGCAGTTAGGATTCAAATCCAGGTTAGTCTGAGTCCAAAGGCTTTCCATTCCCAGGTGCCTCTGAGGCATAGTTAAACAGAACTCTTAACAATGGCATGTTTATGGGGCAGTAGTTCCAAATGTATTCCAAAGAACACCAGTCAAGTTAAAGGCTCTGCAGCTGAATAAATTGATGTATTACAGTCTCCTTGGAGACCTCACAATGCATTTTTAGCCCATAAGAGGCACTAAAAAAATCCTACAGCCTAGGAACAAACTTCTTTTTGGATTAGGACCAATTAAAATGCTTCCGAACTAGTGGTCCATAGTCAGATACTCTGTATTAACACACTCTGGGAATCAATGCTGTAAGACCCCACCCAGAGCAGTGATTTTCAAACTCTCCTAGTATAAGGATCCCTTATACACGCTTTAAAAAGTTATTGAGGACTTGCTCAAAGCTTTTGTTTTTGTGGGTTATATTTACTGATATTTGCCATGTTAGAACTTAAATTGGAAAATTAAAAAATACATACCTATGAATTTATGTAAACACAAGAATAATAAAATTCATACCTATGAATTTATGTAAACACAAGAATAATTTATGTAAACACAAGAATGACACAAGAATAATAATTTTCCATCATGTGTAACTTAAAATTTTATGAAAATAACTTTTTCCCCAAATTAAAAAAAAATGAGAAGAGTACATTGTTTTATAAATATATATACAAATTTCCTTAATGTCGAGTTTGCAACAACATTAATGTCGTTTCTATATTTGATTTACTGCAATATGTTGCTTTGTTGAAAGCAATAAAAGACACTCCCACGTCACATAGATATGTGTTGGAAAACAGAGGACAATTTACATAGTCTTTTCAGATAAACCTGATATTTTTTCATACTACACCAAAACTCTACAAGTGGTAGTTGCTTATAGGTTAGCTGCAATTCAGAATCCAAAGCCACATTAATAAAGTTTTCTGCATACTCTTACATTAAAAATCCGCTGGTGTATCTGGTCTACTGCATCCCATATTGCCGCATATGTAAACTATTGGTTCACTGAGTCATGCAGATCTTCCAAATGTTGACATATTTTATTTACAAAATATTAAAAATTACATTTGTTACTATCACCACTGGTCTCATCAGAAAGGTCATTAAACACTGGGAAGCAGTCAAACACATGGTTGCAGGTAAATTCCAAAATCCTAATTTCTGCAGAAAGCTTGAATTTTATATCATTAGTAACAAATAGTAACAGCTGTTTTACTGTTTTAAGTGACAATCATACTTTCTTCATTTCCAAGAAAATCTTTGCCCAATACCCAAGTAGGCTGTTTCTTCGAGAAAAATGATGCTCCATTAAAAAAAAAAAGTCAGGATTGGTCACAACTCAAACAGTAAAATAAGTACTTCTCCTCAAGAAAATCATCACTTTTCAGTATGCAGCAAATGTGGTTTATGCATACTTTCCACTGCATCACATAAGATACTAAAAAGATACATACTAAAGGATGAAGATTTTTTTTTTAATTTTTTCTACATACAGAACATTTTAAAGTGAAACTGTTTTTTTGCCTGTATGTCAGTAAAGAATACAATAGTATTACAGTTGCTAAGTCATGCCCGACTGTGACCCCATGAACTGCAGCATGCCAGGCTTCCCTGTCCTTCACTATCTCCTGGAGTTTGCTCAAACTCATGTCCACTGAGTCACTGATGCCATCCAATCATCCCATCCTCTGTTGCCCCCTTCTCCTCTTGCCCTCAATCTTTCCCAACATCAGGGTCTTTTCCAATGAGTTAGTTATATCGACAACTTCTGCATTATGAATGAAAACATCAGCACAGCAAAAAAAAAAAAAAAAAAAGAATGGGGCAGCAGGGAGGAATAACACTATCACTATGAAAATATACTTTAACCTCATAGACCAGGGCTCTGAAGACCAAACTTTGAGAAATGCCATTAGAGAGCACACTCTCTATATGGTAGTGATTGCTTCATTGTCAATGCTATACACTCCCTGCCCGACAGCAGCCACTAAGAACATGTCTACAGGTGCAAGCAAGTATACGACAAATTAGTGAAACTGGCCAAATGCGGAGATGCAGTGAGCTAAGACGGAGAAGGCAGTGGCGACCCACTCCAGTACTCTTGCCTGGCAAATCCCATGAATGGAGGAGCCTTGTAGGCTGTAGTCATGGGGTCGCTAAGAGTCGGACACGACTGAGCGACTTCACTTTCTTTTCACTTTCATGCATTGGAGAAGGAAATGGCAACCCACTCCAGTGTTCTTGCCTGGAGAATCCCAGGGACGGGGGAGCCTGGTGGGCTGCCGTCTATGGGGTCGCACAGAGTCGGACACGACTGAAGTGACTTAGCAGCAGCAGCAGTGAGCTAAGATGAGCAGGTGTGACAGGAGCAGCTGCTATTCAGCTCTAGCAAACTGCTGCTATAGAAGAACATCTGTCAAATGATGCGACCTTGAGATTTTTCTAAAGCTGGAAGTCTACAATATTCCATCATACTGTTCTCACTTTTAAATGCTAATATGGATTCAGATAATTTTTAAAAAATATGCAGATCACCTAAAACACCTAGACCACCTATCTACACATAATATCTCAGAGAGTATTCTACAGTTACTACTAGAAAAATGGCATAAAATAAACAGCAAAAACTGCAGTAATGTTCCTTCCGATTCTCTAGCAAGCAAGGTGGAAAAAGATGAGATGGAGTTTCATGAAAGATAATACATACAGACGTTATTACATATTATAATCCTACTAGAAATACTCTAGAAATACTACAGTGAGATTCCAAAGCCCCTCCAAATTATTCTCAGGTTATTAATGAATACAATGGCTTAATATAATATCTCGTTATCTAGCAAGAGACTCAAACGACTGAGACAAGTGAAGGAAGAGTAACCATCCTTCCCTGACCGGTGTCAGGTCCAGTCCTCACACATACCCACAGTATAACACACAAGAATTCTGAAACACCCTTCCTCCTTTCCTGCAGTAAGTCAAGACTGCTCCTGCTTCAAGGACTTTGCACTTGCTGCATCCTCAGTTTGTCTGCCCCTCAGATCTTTGCTTGGCTACTTCCTGGGTCATTCAGGCCTCAGCTCAAAGTGCAATTTCAGGGTTTACCGTGAATACCCTACTGTTCACTTATTTATTGCCAACATCTTCCAAACAAGTCAGTCTCTAACAAACAAGGAAGATCCCTTCTACTTCTAGCACTTATAACAACTCCTGATGCACAGTACCAGTATGTTTTTGGTTGGATACATGAATGAATGAAATATTTTTGAATCAATTTTGCTGCAGTGTCTTTCCACTCCTACACAGACTACAGGATTAAAAATCTTAAAGTACAAAAAAAAAAAAAAAAAATCTTAAAGTACAGCTCCAAACAGTGTATATTATATGTAAAGAATAAACTTATTTAAGTCTAGCTCTTAAGACAGTTCCCAACCGTCTTCCCAGTCTCACTTTGGTCAGCCTAGACTGGGCTCACCTGTCTTCACACTTTGGCTTTTCTCTCTCACCAGATCGCTCTCTCACCTATGTCTGTCTGTTAAAATTATACCCTTCCTTCACAATCCGTAGTAAGAACCTCCGTCCTATAATATTTTCTATCCTTTCTACTCCATAAACAAGAAAACTAGTGCGTTCTTTGTGCTAGCATGCCAGCTTCTATTATATCACTTGAGTGACTTAATTATTTGTGTAATTAGCTTAACACTCCTGACACCTCCTCCCTCCACTGAACTCCTTGAGGGCAGAGACCATGACTTAGTCACAACGGGAACCCACTGAAAGATACGGCACTGTATTTTGCCAGAGTAGATAGTTAGTGCTGAAGGGAACTGCTCTCCCATGGTGCTCACATCCTCCGGACTTATCAAACTCATTCTGTTCGTCTTCGTTTGAATTAAATTGTTCTTACTAGGAAAGATCATTTTAACCTTTTCTTTAAAAATTAAACATTTTCCAATAATAAACATGCTTGCTTTGTTCAATGTAGTTAGGATTACACACGATCCATGCATGTTTGCGTATCATCTTTGCTGCAGTATACTGTGGCAGGTAGAAAGGTTAAGAAAAAAAAAAGTCAATGGCAAAGTAGAGGCACAAGTCAAAGCCCAATCATTCCAACATGACTTAATATCTTTCAAATACTTCTGTCAACAGAGTATGTTTTGCTTATTTACAAGAAATGTGGACACATCAATCTCTAGTATTTTCCTTTGTTACAAGAACAATTTAAAAACTTAGCATAGTCCAACAATACGGGAAACCCACCCTTACTAGACTCACGAAGCACGTGTGCGCTCCTCAACGACTCTAGCTGTCACTCTGTGACCAACTCCACCGCCAATTCCCTACCAAACTTAGGTCTAAAGTGAAACGCAATGTTACCAACCCTTTCAAGATACTTAGTTGTCTTACTGGGGCAAATATCTAATCTCACTTTTACTATATTACTTCCTTATCTGAAACCTTTAACACTTTTTGCTTTACGTCTCAAATGATTTTTGATTACAAGCCTACAGTTCAAGATCACACAGCTTCTTGCTTTCTCCTGCTATGATTTTATCCTAATACTTAGGTAAATAAACAGACATTCTCTTCTTTTCTTCCTTTCACTCATACCCTCATTCATAACTTTCATTTCACATTTCAACCACTTTCTTATCTCAATTAAGGATGAGTTCTCCAAGTCTTTCCTCAACAGTTATGTCCTTAGAGAAAATTTTAAGAAAACATATATTCATTGCTGACAAATAGCACACACTATTTTACAGACTACTTCAAAAATAAGAAAAACATAAAATCTGTCAAAGTTCAGCTAAACAGCAACATCAAATTTTCCTGAGCCCTTACTATATATCAGGGACTGAAATAGCAGATAAGTACTAAAGAAGTAGTAATCCTCTTTCTACAATACATGTATTTGCAAAAGCCATATTTTTTCAATGTAAGGAAGAACTACCAATGTCTCCTATAATTTGTCAGCAGAAAAAGTTCAAATATATGTTCTTTTTCCCTTACTAATATTATCACAGCAATTCATCAACGAGCATACTATTACAATATAGATTACTGCTACAGGACTTAGAAGCTTCTTAATATTAGAAGGCAGATTTCATTCTACCTACTAAAAAAAGAAACCATAAAGAATGTACTGTTAAATAATTAACATAAAAGAGGACAGAGACAGACTTTAAAAGTTTATGAAGTTCTTAACTTGAACTTCTGAATAGGTAATTAAAGAGATTCCTCTTAGCAGTATCTAATTCCTAATTCTGTACTATAATTTTATTTGCTTTGGGCAATATCAACTCCCTTTGACAGTCAACCATGATAAAAGTAGTACACACAGACCAATAAGTATTTTAATGCTTGTAATCAGTATCACAGTCATTAGCTGTCTAAACAAATAAAAGACTTCTAACAGCCTCGAATATAAGGACTCTGATATGAAAAATTATATGACTGCTAATAAAGTTTATTGGTAGTTCCTGTCCTTACATTCAATAAATTTTTTTGTACTGCCTACTTAACAACTTAAACAACTGAAATACAGACTAAAGGTAAGAAAGGACAAAAACAATAAAAATATGAAAGTGATTTGAAAAACTCCACAAACCATCCAAACCTTAAGCTTAAAATAGTAGTATTTGCCTTTAGAAATATTACTAATGCATGGAGATAATCTGTAAAGTAAATCTGGCCAGTAAACTATACTTAGGGTGACCATATAATTTACAGCCAACCTGAGACATCTGCAGGAGTGAAAGGGAGCACTATTTCTAAGTATGCCTGGACAAAAGGCATAAGTCAGGATTGTTTCAAGCAAACCCAGGCTTATAACTGCCCTTCCAAAACACTGTTAAAGATAAATGATTCCATTTAACCAGTAAGGGGCAAAAGGTGACAGGAAAACTAACATTTAAAACCTATTCCCTTACAATACACCATATTGAATATTAATCTTAATTAAAGAGTCATTTTTTAGAAACCAGTGACTAGTAGTTGGACCTGTTTTTCTACATGAAGATTTAACTATTCTAGAGCCTCGGCAACACTACTCTAGCAAAATTTTTAAGATAATAACATAAGTTAAACATTTAAATACTGTGGGCCAGGCATCATTCTTAGCACTTCATAAATTAAGTCACTTAGTCTTCACATCAGAAGCTTTCATCCCTGAAAGACAGAGACTTGTATCCCATTTTATAGATAAGAGAACTAAAGCACAGAGGTAAAGTCACCCTCCATGGTCAAAGGAGTGGGCGAGCAGAGAATTCCCCACTGCACGAAGTTACCACTATCGCTCCTTCAGTGGGAAGACTGAAGTCCATGACTTTTCATAAGCACACAGAATAGAGCGGAGGTCTAAAGCATCTGCACTCAGTGAGCAGAGTCAGCGTGAACAGGTTAAGCACTATGATGTAACTTTGTGCGCATATTCCCCACCACTGGCCAGGGGTCAGCAAAACATGAGCCTGGGAAATTTCTGTATCACGTGTGATAAAGAGAAACCCACATCCCACTCTTAGGATAATGTTCTAACCTGTGCTATGGGCTACTGCAGGTTGTTACAGGGTGAAGACGATGACAGTAATGATGACGACCATGGTAACAGTTAGCACTGACGGTGTATATACATGTGCCAAGTACTGTTCCAAGGTCAGTAACCTATTAACTAATATAATCATCCTAACCACCTTAAAAGGTAGGGACTTTCCTCAAAAGAGAAAACTGATATGCTGGTGAGCTTGCTCAAGGACACACAGGAAGTAACAGAACTTGGATTGAAGCCATGCACTTCTCCACTACGTTATTTGCTAGGGATCATATTGAATATTTTCCCAGTGGTAAATTCATATAACAAGTTGTACTATACCAGAGTTCTACTATGTTACATTATAAAATAGGAGCTGTTAGTTTTGGTGATTAGGTCACAGAATCAAGTTTTCATAATTGCTTCCTACATGAACATAGATTAAGTTACATAATATATCTTGTTTCCTTGTAAATAAAAGGAAAAGGTTAGATTTTACTTCTAAGATTGCATCAAGTGCAAATATTATTTCTCTGAATGAAAATTTCATGTCAAGTCTGTAACTACAATACAAACTACCCTCTAAAAACGTCGAATTTTCAAAAATCTGTATTTCTGCCAAAGTACCATAGATTAGTTATGCGCCCCCCTTTAAAGATGATACATATTTAAATAATGTGTTTTTAAATATGAGTTGTTATGATAGCAAAAACCATAAGGAATTAAATTCACTGGGGACTTAAGTAGGAATAATTAATAATAAGTCACTTGCTAAACTCTGTCCTGTAAATACAGCTCCAACAATATCTGGTATGAAATTCAAGGATCACTATTTCTGTTTTGTAAATGGGTGTTTCATCACATTTTTGTATTAAATATTTGATAGTGAAAAACTTTCTGCAGTCTAGTTTTTTATTATGTCTGAGGGTTAATTTTCCCCTCTCTAGGAAGAGAACCAATTTAATTACTCAAGAAAAATAGGAACATGACTTGGCTTGCCACATTTGTTTTATAACAGGAACATAATGCACATATTAAGAAACAAACACTACTTGTCCTGAAACCAGATGTATCTTACAAAACAGATAAAAACTGGAGAGTAAAAATAGTATTAAATATAACCAATCAACTATTATGAACTCATACTACACATATACTTTAAAAAATACATATACATATCAATATCAAATGCTCCATGACATTTTACTCCATTAGAAAATACTATAACATACAGAAGTTCCTGATAATTCAGCATGAGACCCCCTCAATCCTTTAGGGCTCATCAGTCTTCCTTTGAGTTCCTTTCAATGCATGCAGTAGTAACTGCGGGGGATGGGTAGTGGCTCAGAGCAGTTCTACAGAAGACCAAGTTCTCCCTTGCTGGTTTACAGTGATCCCAGTACCAAGATGCTTTACCCCCAGTAGATGCTCAGTGATATACCAAATATCACAGAACACCTTCCACCCCCAACTCAGGATGTAAGAACAAAAGGGAAAAATGCCTCAGATCTGCCAGAAAGCTACTTTCTTTCTAAAGAAAAAATAATAGTAATAGCTATACAGCACACTCCAAATAACTATATAGCACTACTGTAATGCTATAATATTCTTATTTTACAAATTCATTAGTTCTCAAAACAACCCTATCGGGGTGCTAAATAATTCTCAATATGCAGATGAAAAAACTAATGCCCAGAGAATCAAAGGCCCAGGGCAGTGAAATACTAGCTCAAAGGTCAGAAATACTAATAATTACACTGCATCTTTAAAACTCTATCAAAGACTTCTAGTTGACCAAATGAGAAAATAAATAATAAATTATCAAAATTGATGATAGAGCTACTATTTATTCAGTGGTACACTAGTACTTATTTAAGATCATCCTCAAACAATTTTCAAAGTAGGCATTGTTACATTAACTTTATAAATCAAAACAGCGAGACAAAGAGAAAGTCCTCGCCCAAGGTCATTGACTAGAAATCAGCAGGGCCAAGACAGGAGCCCAACTGTGAGAAACTTGAAAGCCTGGTTTTTTCCCTTATGTATTTCCCAAACCTCAGATTCCTACATACCACCTTCACAAGCTAGCCATGTCCATGAGCCACTTGTGCTATTACGTTCTTAATATTTCTTCTTTAAATCAAGACACCTTTTAAAAAACTCAACAGATTTATTTTAGAAGGAACTTGTTATCACTATGTAAATGGAAATTAAGTATCACTTGAGATAAAGAGAAATAACAAAACCAGTAACACATTCAATGAAAACAAAACTGTCATTTAATTTCAGCCAAATACCACTGTCTGCAACATGTACTTGTAGCTATCTCAAGGCCTATCTGTTCTTTATTAAGAGAGTTAACTGTGTTAGAAAGATGTTAAAAACTTACCGGTACTAAACTGAAACACTCTCCTTAATCAGATTTAAAAAACAATTCAAAAAGAATAGCTTTCTCACAACTGTGCCTTCACAGTGTTGGGTACATACCTGACACTCTGGAAAACAAACCACAAGGCTGCTCCACCGGCCTCCCATAATTCAAGCATGCAGCCATGTCTGCAGTCCTTCCTGAACTCATAACACTGTAGAGAATGCTCTTACTTGGAAAGGAGGCAGGCTGTTAGAATTTGTAGCACTATAGATAGGCCTTGGCAAAATGTTCTCCTCTTAAGTATGTACAATGTTCAAAGTATACAGTGGGCGCTGGGAGGTACTTAAGGTTCTCACATGCAACCCCAGTTTTCAAGAAATGTCTAACTTAGTTACAAACATAACATACAAATGAAAAAAGATAAGCTATCATATAAGGCTGTACTCTTATATGTTGAAATGACTGGTGTTTTGAATACAAGCTTTGTCATCTGATAGAGCTGGATCTGAATACCAGCTCAGGTCGAGCAGGTAGCCTCCAGAGCCCCAGGTTTCTCATTTATAAAGTGGAAATAATATATATTCTCTTAAGTTTAACTTTAAACACATGTCAAATAGCTCTATGCCTGACCCATAATAGGTACTATGTAATCAGTACTTGTTTCTGTAAGAATTAGAGACAGATTAGAAATATCTGTTGGGGGGAAAAAAAGCCTGATCTGGATCTTAAAGAATGAACAGGTTTTTGGATAACAACTCAAAACAAGATAGGCATTGTTATTGGAGGGTGCCAACAGATCAAAGTAGAGATTCTAGTGGGGGTTAGGTAGTAAATTGGATCAAACTAGACGGTGAGGGTTCTAAGTGCCAGACTAATTTTAATTTTTACTGAGCATTTCTGAAGAACATCATATAATTTTTAAGAAATTCACTCATTTGTTCTTCAGCAATTACAGAAAAAAAAGCTAGTTAAGACTTAGGAGGCTAATACACTAGTGCAGCAATAATCTGGTTGAAGCTCAGAAAGTAATTAATAAACAGGACAGAAAAGGATGATTGGCTGAAATTTTTCAAAGAACATCTGAAGGACTTTGTAGGCTGAATGTAAGAAAAGGAGTCAAAGCTGACTCTACAAAGAGAAAAACATAGTAGGAAGATGGGATGCTTAAAGACAATAACATAATTTAGCATCACAGAGAACAAAAAAAGAGATAATATCCAAGAAGTAATTCAGTGTCAATTATAAGGAAAGTAAGTGATAAAAGAGAATGAAGCCTAAGAAAATATTACTGGAGTTGGTGACTAGATAAAGATGAACTTTAAGAATATCTTTTTTTTTCAAGGGGTAGAGTGGGAGGAATAGAAAAGTTAGGTTACTACTACAGACAGAAGAGAAGAAATCTGGGTCATCTGTTATTCAGAAGTAAAAGGAAGAAGAAAAATAGGAAGGCAACTGGATGGGTGTGCAGGGTCAAACGAATAACACCGGAAGCAAAAAGGAACACTACATAAATAGAAAATAACCATAATACAATACAATTAGTTAACTATGACCATAATGTTTTTGTCTTTTGTTAGGTGTAAGTGAGAAACACTTGTTTGGATTCATTCCAGAAACAAGTCTTAGGGGGAATCGAAGAAAGGTGATTAGGGAAGTAAAAGATTTCTCTCTCTAGGGGTTTTAAATTGTGGGTAGTAATAGAAAGGGCTTCCCCGGTGGCTCAGCGGTAAAGAATCTGCCTGCCAGGGCAGGAGACATGAGTTCGATCCCTGGGTCAGGAAGATCCCCTGAAGAAGGAAATGGCAACCCACTCCAGGATTCTTGCCTGAGAAACCCCATGGACAGAGGAGCCTGGTGGGCTACAGTCTGGGAGGAGTTGGGGGGAGGCATGACTTAGGTGACCAAACAACAACAGTAACAGAAAACCTAACTATAAACTCCCTTCCTCTGGTTATTAAATCTTTAGCTTCCTGAAGGCAGGCACAGAATAAAGGAGGCTCTTAGATTTCAAAGGTTTAACATCAGCAGTTTCTACGATTCTTGTCATGTTTACATTTACTGTGACAAGGACCAGCAGCAAAACCTGTAACTGTGACATGACAGAAATCTCAACAGCCTGTGGGGAGAATGTGCAAGCACCACATGATATCATGTGAGTGTATCCAGCACCCGCCCTCTAAATGGATTTGTGGTTTCCACCTTTCAGCCAGGTACACTGGAACTTAACTGTGCTTTGTTACATTTTGTAAAGAAAACATAAGCAATAGTGACAAGATATCTATATTCCACCATAATTTGCTGCCAATAAATAAATTTATAAAGTAAAATAAATTTATTTATAAATAAAACAAATTTATTATTTACTGCCAATAAATTCGTAGTTTTACTTCTTTTTAAGTTTCTCGCATTCTGCTATTAAAAAAAAAGAAGAGGGGGGAAAAAAAGGTTCTGGAAGGAAGGGAGAGGGAACTGGCAATGCTGGTCAGCAAAGTGCAAAGTCAAAACTCAAAGAGAATTCTGTGCTATTTGTTCCTGCTCTTGCCGCCTCCTTCTCTTCTCATGCCCAGAACGCTGACTGCGGTGGGGAGAAAGTACCTAGGGTGCTGGCAGTGGAACATCCAAGGCTGCAAGCTTTACCACCCCCGCTTTTACTTCCCTGGGTGAGAAGCCCAGAACTGCCTTAATTCATCTCCCCAATCACGTCCATGGATGCACAGAAACAGAAGAGCTAAGCAACTGTCTTCCTTAATAGTTAGATCTGTTTTCTAAACATCTACCATGTGCTTTTGCTACTCGAGATAATCATGAGGTCATGAAAGGAAAGAAACCTGAATGGTACTTGGAGTTTACTTATAATTCTGTTGGGATGTAAATATCCTGGAAAAGTAGTTAAGCAATGACATAACTGAACAAACAGCACCAACAGCGCACACATACATAGGACAGGTAGGAGGCCGATGAGGGCTGCAGAGATAAGATCGCCAAAACATACAAGAGCTGAGGAGCCTTTCACAAAAGGGGAGGATGGAAGCACGAAAGCTGGTGGAGGGTACAGAAAGTAACATGTTAAAAAAAAAACCACAAAAAACTAACAAGTAACTGTGAGAAACAGCAAGCAGATCTGTTGGGTCAGAACACAAAGTCCATGTTAGAGGAATAACCAGAAACAAGACTGCCGCGGGGGAGTGAGCTGGCAGGTAACTTTTAAGGCCGGGTAAGCATGACTGCTCACATCTGATATGCTCTCATATTACCATGCATTTTACCAGAATGCTACGTTTTCTTCCAAAAGAGTCAGCTTAATTAAATGAGAAACTACTGACCTAATTCCTTATTTAGATTACTCATCTACCACTATTTGTTCATTGTCCTGTTAAAGAATTAGAAATTATACCTCTGAAAAGCAGAAAATCTCATGTGAGTTTACTACTAAAGTGAACTATCTTTAAAAATAAAAAATTAAATGAATAGCCTTGAGGTACAACAGCTTAAAGCAAAGTTATTAATATGCATGTTTACTATACCTGACCAACTTCCAAAGTACTAGCTAGCTTACTCACAGTCTAATTGAAAGATTTATACAATCAAGATCTCAGAGGTTCCACATTGTTCAAAAAGGCTCATTCCCTGTCATTTGGGACTTTCTAAGTGGCATAACAAAATGAAGCGGTGAGGCTAGGACCCAGCAAGGCTCTGATGTGGAGTAAAACCCTGGAGCACCAATCAGTCCAGTAAGACCTGGGTGCCTATCATATCCAGAGTGATCTAAGGAAAACAAGGATAAGATAACACTTGCCTTCAAACTGCTTGTCACCTATCAAGGATAATATACACACACCAACAGGAAGTACAAGTTGTATACAAGTATAAACATATACAACAGTATGAGGAGATAACAGAAAGGGGGTTATCTGGTTGGCAGGATGAGGGGAAAGTTCAAAGCAGGATATCAAACTAAAGCAGAACATGAGTGGTATTTTTAAATGTTTCTTGAATTATGAAATACCTTTATAATTGCATGAAAACAATACAACATTGTCTTTTAAGAACATCAAGATTTTCCTTGATAATTCAGATTTTTTGGATAAATGTTACATACGGGATAAAAATTTTCAAGGAAACTAAAGGACTATAAAACATGAGCTAGTTTGTAAATATCTCAGCATAGAGAGCTCACCAAGAGAAGGATTTGCTCTGGATCCTAAGGGAAAATAAACACAACCCCAGTGACAGAGTTACACTGAATGTTGCTCTCTTCCCTCTAACGCCTCAGGCAGCTACTGCTTCAGGCCTCCTTTTGCTCTCCTTTCACCCCGCAAATGCATCCTGACTGATCTTATTTATACCCATGGCATAAACCGCCACCCCATCCTAAGGGGATCCAAAGTCGGTTACCAGGAACCTTCTCCTAAGTTCCAGTCCTCTGGAGAAGCAGGGCCTCATAAAAATCAAACAAATTAATGTTACCTAGACTTCCCAGAGAAGACAGTGACTAAGTCAGCCAGAGTAAATCAAAGTGTTCTGCTCAGCCATCCTTTAGAATGTTGTTTGTGTTTCATATAAAAAGTTTAAAATTTTATCCCTTGATTTAAATAAAGTTACTAATTTATCTAGCAAACAACTGAAAATAAACAACTGTATCCAAATAAGTGCAGCAGAAGTTTTATTTACAAAAATATTCCAAGACACGCTGCTGAAAGACATGGATGAACAGGACTTGTTACAACTTTTAGAGTCTAACAGGACTCACAACAGGACAAGGGACTCTGCAAGCTGGTATGGGGCCCTCAACATGATCTATCAACATCAAGTAACTCTAGAGAAGAAATCTGGGGATTTAGGATATACAAGAGATAGAGTAGAGGGTAAAGATATGAGCACAGAAGTGAGATAATAAGTATGTAATCATATACTATTTAGGAAGCAGAGCACAGTGATTTAAAAAAAAGGACTACTTAAACCTCAGCTCTACCACTTAGGAGTTGTATGACCTTGGAGAAGTTAACACCTGTCCTTTCTTTATCTTCATTTTAAAAGCAGGCATAATAAACTATCCATTTCACAATACTGAGAAATCAATCTAAAAGAGTGCAAACAGTGTCTGACATAGCGTAGGCACTACACTATTATTACTATTTGAATTGGGTGCAATATATATAGTCAAGCTAGAGGTAAGCAAAGATATTTGGAGAGGGGGAAAGGATAAATCCATGCTCACCCATTCAACACTCAACAAATGTGAACTGACAACAATATGCCAGAGATAGTGGTGAACCAGATAGGGACACTGATCTCCTACTATGTTCTTGGACCTTAGGAGAAGATTAGTATACGCTGATGCTTAGATGTTTAATAACAGTATTTGTTGAATTCATGAATGATGCAATTATAAGATATTAAATAGAAAAAAATATTCTGAATATATGGAAAGCAGAATTTAACAGAACCATCCTTGAAGAAATGGTACAGCAACACTACAAGGTAACTCACCCTCAAGGAACTGATGCACACATCTACTAATTCTTGAGTATTAAGAGAGCATCCAATTTTTTTTTAATGAAATAGGGAGAACAATATCTGGCAGGCTTATAAAGATTAAAAGAGATCTTGTGTTAAATGAGAAGCACAGAGCTGCAATGAAATGCTGATGGCAAAGGATAAGCTAGACTCTCTTAGCTCTGAGGTTCACTCCTCAGCTAAAAGCAATTTTTTTTTGCTTTGGAACTTGCTTGCAAAAAGCTAAGACCTCTTGCTTTAAATGTGCAAATGCCTTTTGGGTTTAACATCCAAGGTTCAATTCTTTGGAGGCTGGACTACCTTCAGGTAAAGAGATGTTACTTCCTCATTCACCTTGCCTTCTGATTAACAGTCTCAAGACAGTTTCAGAAGATTTTTCAAGTCCTTTAAGTGAGAACACCTAAACCTCTACACAGAAGTACAATTTACCATCTACTCTGAAAGGACATTTCAAATTCAGCAAGTTAAGTTTGAATCTATCATTTCGATCGAATGGCCTTATTCAGGAGACACTATCAAGTCTGCAAAAGCTTCTAAAGCCATCCAGTTGCTGCTCTCAAGCTTTCAAATGCCCACTAAACCTTGCTACCCAGATGGACTGAACATGACATGGGTGTGTGTGCACACTCAGCACATCCAAATTCAGCACACTGCTCTCAACTAAACTCGACCCCTCCCTCCACTTCTTTATTTCTGTTAATGGTTGTCATCACTCAGCAAGTCACGTAGACTCAGGACCTCAGAACCATCTTTTATTTTAATCTTTTGGGGTAAACTCCAGAAGGACAAATCTGCTCATTATAGGGTAAAAGGGAGAAACATAAGGCAATAGAGATAGGATCAAAGGATTGGGGACAGTGTATTAAGTTCAATGCAACAAAAACAACAAAAGGTATAAAGCTAGGTTTGAAAAACAATGGAGAAACTTTTACTACTATTAAAAGCCAAGATCCTACAAATTATGAGTTTTCCTTAACAGAGCAGAGCTTGAGTGAACAAACTTCTTTGCTCACCCTCTAAAAGACAGGCACTACACTAGTTTACATGTTACTTCACTGTGGTGTTATGAAACTTTTGGATTTGGTATCATCCTTAGTCCACAGATGAGGCAATGGAGTCTTTAAAAGAGGTTAACTTACTTCCTCAGAGCAAGAAAGTCAATGAGCACTGAGGTGGAGATTCAAACCCAGAACCGTCACATTCCTAAGTCTATGCATTCTGACCACATACAATACTTGCTGACACAGAAAATCACAAGGGTGTTATAAGTAAATGCTTTCCTATGAAATATAATTGTTTTAGAAAAAATATGAATTCTTGTAAAACAACTAATAATAACATACAATAGCAATAAACATTCTGTAGTTTAAGGAGTCAAACCTCTGATCCTTCTAACCACAAATGAGACTTCAAGAAAATAAAAAATACTCTTGGAACATTTTCTAGACAATAATTCCATTTTTTAAGGATATAGATACACCTTTTTACATAATCCACAGACAAGAGGCAATAATCACTCTTAGATCAGCACTCTCCAACTAATTTTTATCCAAAGGAGCACATTAATATAATGTGGCCCAAGATCTATCTACTGTACCTCAGATTGGATACAGCAATGTAGAGAAACTACACAGACAACAAACTGCTGACTAAGTAACAGAAGCTTTCTTTTTACCAAAAAAAAAAAAAGTCATGATAGTGACAGTAATTATTTCAATAAAAGGAAGCAACTAGAAGTAGTCCTGTAGATAGAAACCATTATTTCATTAAAATTATTACTTATTGGGCACAATTATTTCAAGCTTATTAATGTTAACGTATTAATTTCTGCAATTTTCCATAAAGTTAAGACATCTGAATTAAATGTATATAAAGTCAGCATACCACCCACAGTTAATAGATGGAAATTAATTTCCATTATTTCAGATCACAAGTTTTTCAGCCCCTTCTTAATCTATTAATGCTTATTCATACCCAGTTGTAACAAATCTTCAGATGGCAATGTCCTTCATACATAATATCTATTGATATGTCATCTTCCATATGATATTCAAAACACAAATGCGTAACCAAATGCCACATTACATTAAGTTACACTGAGGTAATATGAATGACACAGACAGCACAAAGGGCCCTTTATTCTCCACCACTCACCTGCACATTCTCCAAGATGACAAGTTCATGCCTTCTCCTCACCCTCCAAATTGTTATAAAGTTTTAATTCACAGCTTTGAGGTATAATTTATACTTCACAAAAAGTGTGCAGTTCATTGAGCTTTAAGGAAATTCATACAATTTTAGAGCTTTTCCATCACATCACCCTCCAAATTTTCCTCCAGTGCTTCCACTCCTGCCCTGGCCTCAGGTATCCATCCTGTTTTCTGTATTTCTAAACATTTCATAAATGTGCAACCACACAACATATATTCTTTAATGTTTGGCTTCTGTCACTTCTCATGTTTTTGATATCCACTTCTGCTGTAGCATTTATCAGTAATTTGTTCCTTATTTTTCATAGAAAAGTATTCCATTGTATGGATATACCATATATTGCTTATCACCATTTGAGGGACATTTGGATTGTTTTCCAATTTTTGGCTATTGTGAATACGGCTACAATGGACATTTACAATTCTCTGTGTGCACACATCTTCATCTCTGTTGGATAGATTCCTAAGAGTGTAACTGCTGGTTCGTATGGTAAGCATATATTTAACCTTTAAAGAAACAATCAAACTTTTCCAAAATGGCTGTAGCATTTACATTTCCAGGAGTAGTGTATAAGGATTTCAGTTTCTACACATTAATAATATTAGGTAATGTCAGTTTTTTAAATTGTAGCCATTTAGGTGGGTGTGTGACAATACATCACTGCAGTTTAATTTGCATTTCTTCAGTGACTAACGATGTTGAACATCATTTCATATGCTTATTTGCCATTCATAACATCTCCTTTGGTGAAATAACTATTCAACTCTTTTGCCCATTTTTAAATTGCTTTTTTCCTTTATAATTGAATTATAAGACTTCTTTATATTTCTAGATTAAAGACTTTTACCAAGTTTGCAATATGCAAATATTTTCTGTGAGTCTGTGACTTGTCTTTTATTTTAACTATCTTCTGAAGAATAAGTTTTAAAACTACATTAAAGAAGTCCAATTTATTACTTTTTTAATTCATGCTTTTGGTGTCTTATCTAGGAACTCTAACACAAGGTCACAAAGATTTCCTCCTATGTAATCATTTAGAATTTTTATAGCTTTAGTTTTACAATTATAAATTTACAAAGTCTATCATTTAGATAATTTCATGTGTGGTGTGAAATATTAGTATATAAAATAGTATATTTAAATCTACTTTTTAAAAACATACAGATAGCCAACTGTCTTAGCATTATTTGTTAAAAAGACTATCCTTTCCTCATTGAATTGTCCTACCACTTTTTAAAAAAACCAAGTGAACATAATTATAAGGGGGGGCATCTATAATGCTTATTCTTATGCCAATCACACTGTCCTGATCACTACAGATTATACAAGTTTTACAGTTAGGCAAGGTAAGTCTCCTATTTTGTTTGTTTTCAAAAGTGTTTTGGCTATGCTAGATCCTTTGCATTTCCTTACAGATTTTAGGATCAGCTGGGCAATTTCTATAAAAGAGTCTACTGGAATTTTTGCAGGTATTTTATTGAATCTATAAATCAATTTGGGGAGAATTATCATCTTAACATTCAATCATCCAATCTATGAACACAGATTATCTCCCCATTTATTTAAATCTTATTTAAGAGAATTCCCTGGTCCAGTGGTTGAAACTCCACACTCTCTCACTGCTGGGGGCCTGGGTTCAATCCCTGGTTGGGATCCCACAGGCCTTCTAGTGCGCCAAAACAAAAAAATCTTATTTAAACTCTCTCAGTTAATGTTTTGTAATAAAAAAAACTTGGCTTTTTGTTGTTGTTTTAAAGTTTATTACTAAGTGTTTTATTCTTTTAGATGCTACTGGGAATAATTTTTCCCCTTCCCTCTTCCTTTTGGAATTGTGGACATTACCTGTTTTCCATCAAAGAACTGCTGTACTGTGCAGTCAGGATCCGAGACCGTTCTTGCTTTCTCAAGGACGTCTCTCCTCATCTGCCTTCCTTCCCTTATTAATCCTAACAACTAAAACCATGCTGTGGTATTTCTCATACACTCAAAAAAGCAAAGACTTCCTTTATGTCCTCATACCTCAACTTCAGCCCTGCGTCTGTTTCCTTTAACTTCTTTAAACCCAATTTCTAGTTCCAGGGTCACTGTATGTCCTTTAAGTCACTCAAACCTGGCTTCCATCTCTACCAGTCTGTGACACAGGATCATTATAGTCACTGATGACCTTTAGGTTGCCAAATCCAAAGGTCATATTTCTGCCCATATCTTCTCACCCTCTCAGTCAAACTCAAGAATTAATTATTCCTTTCTTGAAATATTTGCATTACTTGGCATCCACAACATGATCCAATATATATTCCCAATTTCCACTTGGGCTGTCCTTCTTAGCTTCCTTCTTAGAGGACTTTCAGATTTTCCAACTTAGAAATGTAGTGTTCCTCAGAGTTCCATTTCTAACCAACTCTTTCCTCTCTATAGTCTCTTCAGGGATTTCACTTATTTTCATGGCTTTGAATATCACTAATCACTGCAGATGGTGACTGAAGCCATAACATTAAAAGACACTTGCTCCTTGGAAGGAAAGCTATGACAAACCTAGAAAGCATATTAAAAAACAGACATCACTTTGCTGACAAAGATCCATACAGTCAAAGCTACAGTTTTTCCAGTAGTCATGTACGGATGTGACAGCTGGACATAAAGAAGGCTGAGCACCAAAGAATTGATGCTTTCAAACTGTAAAGACGGAGAAGGCTCTTGAGAATCCCTTGGACAGCAAGGAGATCAAACCAGTCAATCCTAAAGGAAGCCACCTCTGAATAGTCATTGGAAGGACTGATGCTGAAGCTGAAGCTCCAATACATCATTGGAAAAAATTCTGATGCTGGGAAAGACTGAGGGCAGGAGGAGAAGGGGGCCACAGAAGATGAGATGGTTGGATAGTGTCACTGACTCAATGGACATGAGTCTGAATAAACCCCAGAAGACAGTAAAGGACAGGGAAGCCTGGAGAGCTTCAGTTCATGAGGTTTCAAAGAGTCAGGTATAACTTAGCGACTGAACAACAAACACACTGATAATCTTTAAACTGTCAATTTAAACTGTCAATCTTTAAACAAGTCAAATATCTCTGAGTTCTTCAGGATTTGTTGATCCTCTCTGATAGAGGTCTACTTAATCTTACAGGCTTCTGAGAATTTAAGATTGACAAAAGAAAACTGCCGAATTCACCATTACCCTTCACCCAAATAAAACAAAAACCCCTTTAAAAAAGCCTATTTCTTTCCCAGCCATCCAGTAATAGTTACTTGCAGCAAGATCCCTGAATTCTTCCCTCCATTACATTCCATATCCAATCCACTATCATATCCCACTACGTCTACCACCTACCAATACCTCAAGCACGTCCACTCCTCTCCACCCTACCACCAGCTCACTAATCTCAGCCATCATGTCTCCTACCTGAATTACTGCATATCGAGTGGCCAATCTTCTCTACACAGCAGGGTAACCTCTGACAAATATAATTAAGATGCTGTCACTCCCCCGCTGAACTCAAATATGCCAGCAAATTTGGAAAACTCAGCAGTGACCACAGGACTGGAAAAAGTCAGTTTTCATTCCAATCCCAAAGAAAGGCCATGCCAAAGAATGCTCAAACTACCGCACAATTGTACTCATCTCACACGCTAGCAAAGTAATGCTCAAAATTCTCTAAGTCAGGCTTCAACAGTACATGAACCGTGAACTTCAAGATGTTTAACTTGGATTTAGAAAAGGCAGAGGAACCAGAGATCAAATTGCCAACATCCACTGGATCATCAAAAAAGCAACAGTTCCAGAAAAAACATCTACTTCTGCTTTATTAACTATGCCTAAGCCTTTGACTATGTGGATCACAACAAACTGTGGAAAATTCTGAAAGAGATGGGAATACCAGACCACCTAACCTGCCTCTTGAGAAATCTGTATGCAGGTCAAGAAGCAAGAGTTAGAACTGGACATGGAACAACAGACTGGTTCCAAATCGGGAAAGGAGTACGTCAAGGTTGTATACTGTCACCCTGCTTATTTAACTTACATGCAGAGTACATCATAAGAAATGCTGGACTGGATAAAGCACAAGCTGGAATCAAGATTTCCGGGAAAAATATCAATAACCTCACATATGCAGATGATACCACCCTTATGGCAGAAAGTGAAGAACTAAAGAGCCTCTTGATGAAAGTGAAAGAGGAAAGTGAAAAACTTGGCTTAAAACTCAACATTCAGAAAACTAAGATCATGGCATCTGGTCCCATCAGTTCATGGCAAAAAGATGGGGAAACAATGGAAACAGTGGCTGACTTTATTCTGGGGGGCTCCAAAATCACTGCAGATGGTGACTACAGCCTTGAAATTAAAAGACGCTTACTCCTTGGAAGAAAAGTTATTACCAACCTAGACAGCATATTAAAAAGCAGAAACATTAATTTGCCAACAAAGGTCTGTCTAGTCAAGGATATGGTTTTTCCAGTAGTCATGTATGGATGTGAGATTTGGACTCTAAAGAAAGCTGAGTGCCGAAAAATTGATGCTTTTGAACTGTGGTGTTGGAGAAGACTCTTGAGAGTCCCTTGGAATGCAAGGAGATCCAACCAGTCCATCCTAAAGGAAATCAGTCCTGAATATTCATTGGAAGGACTGATGCTGAAGCTGAAACTCCAATACTTTGGCCACCTGATGTGAAGAACTGACTCAATGGAAAAGACCCTGACACTGGGGAAGATTGAAGGCCGGTGGAGAAGGGGACGACAGAGGATGAGATGGTTGGATGGCATCACTGACTCAATGGGACTTGAGTTTGAGTAAACTCCAGGAGTTGGTGATGGACAGAGAGGCCTGATGTGCCGCAGTCCGTGGGGTTGCAAAGAGTCAGACACGGAACTGAACTGAACTCCCCCGAACATAAACTTTCAGTCGTTCATAATCCAAATGCTTGATCCCTGTGTACAAGGCCTTGCAGCACATGGTCCCTGCCATTCTCCCCTCTTGCCCATACTTCTCCAGCTTTCACCTCCTCAAACACACTAAGCTCTTCATATATTGTTCTAGCCCTTAGCATGCTCATTCCCTCTATGTGAAACATCTCATTTTTGTTCTCTTGCTATGCCCCCATCCCCTCATAGAGGTCTTTCCTTACACTTAGGTAGGTCCCTATAGCCTCCTATCATTCTCTAGTAACATAGTTCTTTTCCTTTTAAACATTACCACAATTTATAATCCATGAAGGCTGGGAAGATTCCTGAGTTTTCACCACTGCATATACAACCCAAACATAAATAGTAGCCATGAAGTACTTTCTGAAAACATACAAAACTGATTTAAGAAAGACTTATGGTCAGCTTTTCCAGGTCTGCCTGCTGTTCCTTAAAACTGTCTTAATGTAGAGGTCCATGGGTCAAGCTTGGCTAGGTTAGGGGAAGACTGGCAACCTCAAATTATATATGCAGACTTTTGTGTAACTAAGTCTTCTAAGCAGAAGTCCAGCATGTACACCAGAATCTCAAAGGAATCCACAACCACAAGAGTTAGAGGGAAATACACAGTTTAATAAATTGTCTTCATCATGTAACAAGAGACTCAAATTCAACATAGTCAATTCTTGAAACAAAATGAGATGTAGTTTCTTTTAAGCATTTAAGTCCTATAATTTATCAAACTGCAACAAAATGTGGTATATGGTATGAACTTAAAAAAAGATTTCTGAGCCAGGTTATTATCATCTCCTGATTTTTGTCATGCCTATATACACAACTCGTCAGCCATAAATTCCTTACACAGAGGTAGAGGGAAAAGACAAATCAAGATGCATCTATCACAGGAAAGACTACAGAAAATGAAATATATTATCAGGGAAAACATCAAAAATGCCAAGTCTTATTACCCAACAAATTCTCACTGTTCAGACACCCTGAAGAACTAAGCATCACGGACCATACAACCCTTGCATCAGTTCCCTCTTATATACACAGTCACTTCAGCACTCTAGGCAAGATTCACCTCTTCAATATCTCCCTAAGCGTGTAAAAGAAATCAATTCCAGCTTCAAAATAGCGTATCAACTAATTTCAAGTCTGAGTGACTACTTTCTTAGTAATGGCTGGACAGAGTGGCCATTCCTACACTGTAACCTCTTCCTTAAAAAACCCAATCAGGAACTTCTCTGGCAGTTCAGCGGTTAATACTCTGAGCTTCTAACACAGAGGGTATAGGTTCAACCCTTGCTCAAGGAACTAAGATCCCATATGCTGCACTGTGTGGCCAAAAAAGTATAAAAAAAAAAAATAAAAAGCCCAATTCAATCATTTCCATGGTGAGAACTAAAATCCAGGCACTAAGTAATCTCCTCGGGGCAGGGCTGGAACTTGTCTCCTGTGTTTAGTGATCCTTGACACATCAACTCCTCACATTCTTTTAGAGCGCTGTCACAACGCCTAGCGTGAGTTCTCAAGTTATTAAGACCAACTCTGGGCTACTGGCTAAAGAAAAGAAAAAGACTCAAAGTACCTTATAAGAAAGAAAAATTATTTAAGTAAATATGATACTACAGAAAGCCAATAAATGTGACTCTTTCTCAAACAGTATATTTTTCAACTGTGTAAAGTGTTTAAGATAAGATTATTTTTATACATACAGATGGCTAACAAACACATGAAAAGATGCTCAACATCACTCATTATTAGAGAAATGCAAATCAAAACCACAATGAGGTACCATTACACGCCAGTCAGGATGGCTGCTATCCAAAAGTCTACAAGCAATAAATGCTGGAGAGGGTGTGGAGAAAAGGGAACCCTCTTACACTGTTGGTGGGAATGCAAACTAGTACAGCCGCTATGGAAAACAGTGTGGAGATTTCTTAAAAAACTGGAAATAGAACTGCCATATGACCCAGCAATCCCACTTCTGGGCATACACACTGAGGAAACCAGATCTGAAAGAGACACGTGCACCCCAATGTTCATCGCAGCACTGTTTATAATAGCCAGGACATGGAAGCAACCTAGATGCCCATCAGCAGATGAATGGATAAGGAAGCTGTGGTACATATACACCATGGAATATTACTCAGCCATTAAAAAGAATTCATTTGAACCAGTCCTAATGAGATGGATGAAGCTGGAGCCCCTTATACAGAGTGAAGTAAGCCAGAAAGATAAAGAACATTACAGCATACTGACACATGTATATGGAATTTAGAAAGGTGATAACGATAACCCTATATGCAGAACAGAAAAAGAGACACAGAAATACAGAACAGACTTTTGAACTTTGTGGGAGAATGTGAGGGTGGGATATTTCAAAAGAACAGCATGTATACTATCTATGGTGAAACAGATCACCAGCCCAGGTGGGATGCACGGGACGGGTGTTCCGGCCTGGTGCACTGGGAGGACCCGGGGGAGTCGGGTGGAGGGGGAGGTGGGAGGGGGGACCGGGATTGGGAATGCGTGTAGATCCATGGCTGATTCATATCAATGTATGACAAAACCCACTGGAAAAAAAAAAATAATAATAATAAATTAAAAAAAATAATATGCATATAAAAAAAACAAAAAATATATATATATTATTTTTATAGTGTTATAATTATTTTAGCGATTACAAATGAAAAATCACTTCTCCAGAACAAACTTGACATTTATTAAGTTTGTAACTTTCAATGCACAAATGAAGCTCTGCTTCTTTAATCTTATTACTAATGAGTAGATCATATAATTGAACAAATTTCAAAAGAAAAATGAAATGGCTTATATTTCATTATTATCACTTTTCCTGAACTAAACAAACATGTTATTCAAGTATTCTACGAAGATATTGCTCAATACAAATAAACTTAAAGATTTTTCTCAGACTCATTAATGGGTACATTGCTTATAATCTTCAATAAAAGAACAATTACTACTAGGATCTTTTATCAAGCTATTGTGCATTCAAAGTCTATATGAAGTTTTAAAACATTTTCCAAAGTATAAATTTTAAATAAAAGCTAGAAAAACATACTGATTAGTGTGGTAAATAGCATACCTTCCCTAACATTTAAAAAATAATTCTGAAGATTATTTTTAAGCCACTGAATATTTTCAAGGTCAGCAGACAGCAAAATTCCTCATGATTAAATCCTACGAACCAGATTTTTCTCTGCCTAGTCTTGTTCCTCTCTGGTGTGGAGCATAACACTATGAAGCTCTAGCTCATTCACTTCATCAATTAACACACTGTCTCCCCAAACAAACCCTTAAGTTCAGAACAGGTTTTCCTCTGGTATTCCCAAACAAGTAGAATGAACACTGCTTCTCCTGCTGCAGAGCCCAGGCTCCAGCTGTGTGGACTTCAGGAGTTGCCACACACAGGCTCAGGAGTTACGGTGCATGGGCTTAGCTGCTCCGTGACAAGTGGGATCTTCCCAAATCAGGAATCGAACCCATGTCTCCTGCATTGGCAGGCGGATTCTTACCCACTGGACCACTAGGGAAGTCTAGGACAGTGTTGCAATGTGAAACTCAGGATACCATATACAAGAACCTTCCTAGTTCTCTGAAGTGACTATATTTCCAGACATCATCATGAATAAAAATATTTATTTTGCAAAGGAGGAAATCCACATGTAACTCAAAATCAAATCATTTAAAATCTCTACTCTTTGTAAAAACTATGGGCAAACCAAGTACATAAACGGTGAAAAGCAGGAAAGAGCTGACAGGTGGCAAGTAATAATGGTAAAGGAGAGGTATTCTATTCACTCGAGAGTTATTTACCACTTCTCTGCCTATCAAGTTTCCAGGTAATAAACAAGAATAATACTCTCTTCACAGGATTGTTTTGCAAGGATCAAATGAGTTCCTGCATGAAAATGACCTGCACAGTAAAAGGACACAATAGGCGCTCAATAAATGCCAGTTCCTTCCTCCTTCAGTTCTGGGCCCTCTGTTCTTTGTTCTCCATACTCCTTCCTCAGATGACTCAGTCTTCTCATGACTTTTATTAACAAATGCTGAAAACTACTATATCAATCAAAGCCCTGATGTGTAAAAATGCATGCCTACTGTGTGAGAAGCTGTCTGGTCTCTACCTCCAAGATATGCAGGGGAGAAAGGCAGAGGAGAGATCCCAAACACACAAATTTCACTGCAAGAACCAGCACTCAGAGCGGACACTCACACATTTCCAACTATCTCCTGGAGTACTGCCATCTCAAAACATCTGTATTGCCATCTCAAAACACCTGAAAACAAACTCATCAATTTCTCTTAAAAAATCAGGCCCTCTTCCTGCCCCTTCTGTAACTGTGAGTGGTGTCCTACAGAGAATAAACCTTGCCCTTCTCTTCTCTCATCAAAATATCACCAGCTAACCCAGGCTCATCAAGGCCTACGTCCATCATCCTCTACTGTATCTTCAGCCTCATTTTCTGATCAACTGTTACCAGCAGAGTCCAGACCAAGTTTTCTAAATCTTGGCACTACTGACATTTTCAGCCGGATGACTCTCTGTTGTCCTGTGTACTGTAGGCTGTTGAGCAGCACTCTTGCCTCCATCTACCAGACGCCAGTAGAACTGCTCCCTCCCTGAGTTATGACAACCAAATATGTCTCCAAGTGCCTTTTGGGTGGCAAAATCCCCTTTCCCCTAGCCGTCCCCACCCCCACAGTTGAGCTCCAAGGCCCTGTTCCTCATCACTTCATTTACATGTGAAAGAATCAGTCCCCACTGTCTTCTTCCCCCTACTTTGTTGCTCTGGTCTCCTAATGCCTCCTAAGAGCGTTAGTAGCTCAGTCATGTCCAACTCCTTGCAACCCCATGGACTGTGGCCCGCTAGGCACCTCTGTCCATGGAATTCTTCAGGCAAGAATACTGGAGTGGGATGCCATTCCCTTCTCTGGTGGATCTTCCCAACCCAGGGATGGAACCCAGGTCTCCTGCATTGCAGGTAGGTATATTCTTTACTGTCTGAGCCACCAGAAATGCCTCCTAAAGCACAGCTTTTATGAGTCAGTTCTCTTTAAATCTGTAACTCCCTGCCAGCTTCACAATTAGTTCAAAGCTCTCCACCCAGTCTCAAACATTTACCACGAAACACCTCACACCGTGCTACCCAACCGCCCTTCAGTAACACAGACCTGCTCATCCAGCCCTTCCTTTCCTGTTCTACTGCTGCCACCCTAGTTTGGGCGCCCAGTACCTGGCACCCATTCTGAGCCACTGCTCAGCCTCCTTCCCTAGCCTCTCATCTTTCTCACTCGAAAACTATCAGTGAGTCTCCACCGCCTCCTGAAATATAAAATTGGCCTGTTCTTCAGAATATTTCCCAATGAGGTCTCTAAGTACCAGTATCTCCAAAACATACTACAGCTTTGGCAAAACTGGCTTATCTGCTAGTCCTTGCAAGGGGTCCTACCCACACTTTCTACCTCTGGCTGTGCTTTAGCTCCGCCTGGAAATCCTCTTCATCCCTCCACACTACTGTAAGGTCCCTCTGAATTAAGTGAAGAGGCCTTTCCTGGTCACACCCTCCTTTTTTCATCTCATGGCATTCACACTGCTTTGTTACATGTTTATTTCTGGAGCTTACAAGGTCCTTGAGAACTTCTTACTCCTGCTGTGATGCCCTGCAACACCTAGCCCAGTGCTAAGTGAGTTGTTCCAAATGTTTTCAACTTCGGAAGCAAGGGAGGACTGTGTTTTCCGACAATCCTGAGCTTCCATTAGGGAATTAAGTCCACATTCCTCTTTTGTTCCACGTTTTATCTCCTAGGCCAATTTTTTAAGTAAATTGCTTTCAAGATACCCAGAAAGCTATAAGAATTGTGCTTTAGGGAGTTCCTACAGTTTCCAACTTATTAATATAACTGAATCCTGAATATTTACGCTATTTAAGTTCTCTAAAAAAAAGAAAGCAATAGAAATTTATTTTTGAGTGTAAATGAAATTGAGCATGACATGAAAATAAGTTGGACTGGGTTAAACATATTTGAAGCAAAGGTTAATTAAGCCTAATTTGTATCCTAAACAGTAATATAATGTCCTAAAGTCTTCATGCACCCTTAAAAATATGAATGTCAGTTGATTTCAGCTTACCCTACCCCAAAGAAAGAAACCAAATAGAACATGGGAGGTTCCCCCTTAATTTTAATTTTCTAATGTCTTGCACGTATTTCTACAAAAATAGCAAAATCATTAGTGAGTATGTTCCTGTAAGTCTAACTCCAAAGCCATAAGGGGAACATACAGTACTCACACAGCAGGGGTCAGCAGTTAGAGTCCCTGTTTTGTATGCTCCTGAGCTAAAAGTGATTTTTACATTTTTAAAAGACTGCAAGAACAAAAACAAAGAATATACATACAAAGACTGTATGTGGCCAGCAGACCCTAAAATATTTACTTTGTCTCTTCAGCAGAATGAATATGAGACTCCCAGCTGCTGGTGTGTAAGACGCCCAATTTTCCTCCCAAAATTTTTAAAAAGCAACATAAAACAAACCAGATTATGTGAAAAGAACTCGTTCAATTTAATCACAATTAATGCACAGATAACTTCTAAAATAGAGGCCTGTGTGGACATTTTTATATTTCCCAGAAGCTTCCTCAGAAGGAACTTGACCCTCATTCTAAGCACACTTAGGCTTGAAGAGTTTAAAGGGCCTGGCCCAAAGTCACACTGCAGGTTAATAGAGTGGGGATCAAGGGTCCAGGCCTGAAAACTCCTGATTCAGGGCTCTCTGCAATACACTACATCATACCTATGCACATGGCCATAAGTTTTGTAGATTTGGCTTGGATCATCATAAAGAGGAAAGCTTAAAACCTGTTCCCGTACGCTGTTTAGACAAAATCTTACTAGCAGTTATGAATCATGAGGCCCAGAGTAACATCAATGCTCACCACATACATTAGATAAGACGGAGAAAGCTTAAAACTTAACTCTCCTCTCTCCTCTAGGGCATTGAGGCAAATACGCACCTTTGACTTGCAGTTGCTCAATACTTATCTACCAACCCAATCCACCAGTTCCACCAAATGCTATCGAATGCCAATAGAAAAACCAGCCACGCATCCTAAAGTTCTTTCCATACCTGCTTGCAAACTATTAGTTAAAAGTTCACATTTTTTAATCTCCTTGAGAATTCAGCTTCCTTAAGAAAAAAGAAAAGTAGATCCCAAGACCAAGGATTCAAAAGCATGGTAACAATCCCAGATCTTTCATCTCAAGTTGCTCTTCCAGGGTTGAAAAATCCAGATTCTGCCGGGCAGCCGAGAGATACAGGGCTTACGCTCTCCAGAGATAATAGAGAGACCACCACCCCCTCCCCAACCCCCACAGTATCTCTGCCTGACTTTTGTCCTCCAAGAGCGACCCCCTCCCCCTCGCGGGTCCCGGCCGCCCGGGCACCTGCGGCCCCAGCCCGCAGCGGAGGAGTCCGGGGAACCTGCCCACCGCCGGCCCTTCGGGAAACGGCGCCCACTCCCACCGCGCGGAAGCAGGCGGCTAGAGGCCCAAGCCGCCGGGAAGGGAGCCCCCTCGGCGGCCGGCCGACCCCCGGACGCGGCGGCGTTACCTGGAGGACCACGTCGTTGGGCAGCTGCGCGGCCCGGAACAGCTCCAGCACTCGCCCGTTGGCCGACACCTTCTTGGTGCTCTCGATGTCGCAGTAGGAGAAGAGATCCGAGTAGTATTTCTGCTCCGCATCGCTGAGCGTTAAACCTTCCATCTTCGCCTCCGCTCACGGCCACCCCGCCCCGCATGCAACACCGGGGGCCCGGCCCCGCGACCCCGCGATGGCGGGGGCTGCGCGCCGCCCGGCCTCCTTCTCCTCCTCGCCCCCCGCCCCGAAGCGGCTGGGAGCCCCGGCCTCACACGCGCGGGGGGCGTCGGAGCTACAGGGCCCGGAGGTCGCGGGGAGGGGGCCCGGCTGGGCTCGGCGCGCCGCCGCCGACGAGGCCCCGCGCGGCGCGCGGCTCCGGCTCCGCCTCGGCGGCCGCGGGGAGAACACGGGGAAGGAGGCGGGGGCCGCGGCGGCGCGGGGCCGGGGCGGGCTCCGCCACCGCCTCCGCCGCGGGTTCGAGTCTCTCCGGCTGCCCGCCGCTTCCCCCAAGACTTCCCGCCTCGCCTTCCCCTTCCGTCCACGCCCCCGGAGCGGCAGCACTTCGCGGAAAAGTTGTGGGGCTTCTAGTCTAAAGTTTCGGGGGTTCAGGGCTGAGCGCGGCCGCCGCTCCGCCTCCCTCTGCCGCCATTTACTGCGCCCCGGCCCGGCCCCCGACGCGACCGCAGCAACTCTGACAGCGGCGGCCGCGCTCCAGACCCGGATGTGAGGCCGGGAGGAGAGAGCGCGAGAGGGAGAGAGAAACACCCACCGGGCTGGCTCGGCCGCTCCCGGGAGAGGGGGCCGCAGCGCCCCCTGGTGGCCGGAGCTCCGCGGCGGAGGGTCGAGCCGCCTTCCGCGTTGGGCCGGCAAAGCTGGGACCCCTGGGGGCAGCGACCAGTGGGGAAAGCCGGCAGTCCATTCATACCAGGAGAGCCTAGAAACGGGCTGCAGTGTGGATTATTTCAAAGCTTCTGGCACCGAATGGTTAATAAACATTGAGTGAAAGGGGAACATTGTTCAGGTTCTTATCCGTTGTACAGCTTTGAGGTCAGATGTTACCGAGGATCAATTCAGTATTTCTATGTGCTCTGAAGGGCTATGAGCATGCAACCAACCCATCTGAGAACTCTCATCGTATAGGCACTAGCCACTGAGACCCAACTCCCACTCTGGCTCCAAACCGTGTTTACCTGAGAAACAAAATTGCTGAATAGAGGGAACAGCTGGCAAACTTCATCTCGTTATACAAGGTGGTTCTGGTCATGAATATATACCATACCTTAGTGTCATAAATATATACCAACAGCTCTCTAAACCTGCTTAGACTCTGGGCCGACCACAGGGGCTTGCTCTGGCGACCCCTAATTGCCTCCTTTATGAAAATGATGTGTTTGCACTGTTGTATTCTACACCTATCTGGGAGATGCTTCTTAAGATGTCTCAAATAGAATATCATAATAGTTTGTCCCGAACAAATAGGAAATAGTTCAAAAACAGCAGCTAGGGTAGAATTAGACTTTTCAGTTTGGGTTTTTATTTCGTCTGCTACAGGTTATTCCGCAGAGTGCTGACCTTACAGATGACCCATGAAAGGAAAGTGTTGCAGGTTTACAATCCTCTATTTGGAATTCCAAAATTCAAAGGCACTGAAAACCCCAATGTTTGGGGTTTCTTTCTTTTTTTTTTTTGGTAACACTTTGTCAGCAAAACCTGCCCTACCTCATTTGGAGGCAAAAATCTCAACTCAACTTACATGAGGCTATTTATAGTCGTTATATATGCCACTTAAGTGTCAATATTTATTCATTTTACTCCAGGCTTTAATGGAATGTTAAAATACACACAACTGTAGACATTGCATTACCTTTCTTGTTTTAAAAAAAACAAACGAAGAGGGATTGTGGGACTATATTAGAATACTAGCACTTTATATACTTACATATATAACATGATATTAACCTTAAGTTTCTTTATTTCTAAAACTTTAAATTTGTCACAGCAATACCTCACATGCCCTTATAGGACACCTACCAGAGGTGATCGGAGACCCACAGATGTCCTGTCTTCCAAAGGTGTGAAAGGGAGGAGCATATGAGATAGGAATTGGCTCATTCATGATCATCTCCAGCTTCTTTTTCTCCACACTCTTCCTAGACCCTGAAGCTCTTTCCTGCCCCAGGGCCTTTGCTCCTGCCACTTGAAATACACTTCCCATAAGCCTTTGTGAGACTTGCTCTCTCACACCTCGGGTCCCTGCACAGGTATCGCCTCCTCAGAGAGAGACCTCCCTCAACACCTGATCTGAAATAGCCCCCACCACTCCAGTGGTTAAGAATCTGCCTGCCAGTGCAGGGGACACAGGTTTGATCCATGGTCAAGGATGATTCCACATGGTCAAGGAAGACTCCACATGCCAAGGAGCAACTAAGCCCCTGCACCACAATTGCTGAAGCCTAGAGGCCGGTCCTCTACAAGAGAAGCCCACACACAGCCAGGAAGACCCAGCACAGCCATTAATAAAAATAAAATAGCCCCCCCACCACTCTATCCCCTAATCTGAATTATTTTTCTTTGTAGCACTTTTCACTCCCTGACATTCACATATATTTTTGTTTACATTCTGAGAATTGAGATATATCTGACATACAATCTTTTGTATGGTGGTGAGGGGAGTCCTGAACATCAGTACTTGCAAGGAGCACTGTATCTGTGTAATATTTCCTCCAAACACACACATACACACTCAAAAAACCAGAAAGCCTTGCATGAAGGGGAGACCTTTGCCAGCCCCAGCCAGATACTGGGTTGGCCTGGTGTTGGAGGGTTTGACAGTTTCACAAATGCAAGGGTTTTTTCCTATAATCTGTTACTTAAATTTATATTTTAAGGTACAAATGAGAAAAAAAAATTAATATACAGACCCTTTGAGGCCAAGTCTAATTCTTTTCTATACATGTCTAGGTATATCAGTTTTAAAAAGGGACATCACGAGAATGCTGTTTTAAAACAGCTAGTCTATAGTATATAGCTACAAATTTAAAGATACGGGTCTTCAGGTAAGATCAATATATTCTGAGCTAGTGACACAGAGAATATAGAATGGCCTTTTGAAAGTACAGCTGATGTGTCAGCAGGGAGATAATGTTCTGTGGAGATGGGACCCCATACTCTGGGACGCAGTAGCATCCTAAATTAGCCATCTTGTACGTTACTCTGCCTCCAATAGGTAGACTATATCGGACAGAGAACCAAGGGATAGAAGCGAAACTGGCTGCACTTACCTTTGCCCTCAGGGACCCACTCCGGGGAGTTTCCCTTCCCCTCAACCTTAGAGTTTGAGCATGCAAAAGTCCTGGTTCTGACATAGGACTGTTTCCACTCGGAGGCTTATTATTAGTCCCATTAAACTGTATGCCACAAATGGTGTTCTGTCGCTTGAGGCTCCTTGTGTCAATAGATCAGTAGGGAACAAAAGAATCAACATACTGTAAGGCAACTGAACCAGCTCAACTACCCACACACTTCTGTTCCTATCAAGTGACTGACTTGGTGCTTACCAACCTGTTGCACTTAATATTGTAACTGTTGTGCTCACTTCGGCAGCACATATAGTAAAATATTGTAACTGTTATGATTGGGGTTTCCCTAGTAGCTCTGTTTGTAAAGAATCTGCCTGCAACGTGGGAGACCCGGGGTTCAATCCATCAGTCGGGAATATCCCCTGGAGAAGGAAATGGCAACCCACTCCAGTACTCTTGCCTGGAGAATTCCATGGACAGAGGAGCCTGGCAGGCTACAGTCCATGGGGTCACAAAGAGTTGGACACGACTGTGTGACTAACTTTTAGTTTTTTCATAATTGGATTAAATATTATGTAATCTAATTAGGAAAACATAATTTTTCTTTCTATGGAAACTAAGAACATGCTGATGGTAAACTACTAAGAAAAGTGGCTGTTGAATTAGCTGGTGAGCTCATGAGGAAAGACGAAGTTGCAAGAAATACCACCATATCTATGGGTTGGGCACACAGGATATTGATGTCTGCTTCTTGTTCGATTGGTTGATGTAGTGATCGGAATGGAATATAGTTTCTTTCCTGTAATTATAAGTTTCTGTTTTTTTATAATTTTTGAAAAGCTAATAATCTTTATAAAAATATACACACTCATGGTAAAAACTCAGAAAAGAACAAAGAAAAAAAAAGTTACCTGAAATCCTCCCATCAACAGACAACCTCTGTTAACATCTGGATGAATATCTTTCTTAACATTGTTTACTTAAAATTCACACAAAAAGACAGGCAAACAATATCAAGTAAAAGGACGTATTTTTATATAACATATAAATATATATACATTATATTTTATATATATTATGCTATATATACACATTACAAATATATAATTTAAAAATCAATGGATGCATTATTTATTACCATATATTATTACTGCAACATATATTCCATCATATATTTAATATCGTGTGCCTACTTCCTTGTCATATCTTTTGTATGTAACAGGTCTTTTTCACTGAACTATAGATTGTACTTGTAAAGGAGTTATCACTTTTCTCCAAGCAATATGAATCTTACTGATTTCTTCTTTTGGTGTGTTCAGTTGCTCAGTCATGTCTGACTCTTTTGACCCCATGAACTGTAGCCTGCCAGGCTCCTCTGTCCATTGGATTTTCCAGGCAAGACTACTGGAGCAGGTTGCCATTCCTTCTTTTTCTTTTGGAGTCATCAATAGAAATGATATATAATCAGGTTAACTTAAAAAACCACAACTATATCCTCCAGAAACCACATGAGGCAATCTTGTACTGTCTTACCAATGGGATCTATTTTCATTACTTAATAGGAGAGAATCATAAAATGATTAATTTTTTTAGATGTTGCAGTTGAGGTTTAGTAATGAGATCGAAAACACCAGATAAATGTAAAATCTCAGATAAGCATCAAATCCACCAGAAACAGAGGCATAAAAATCTATACAAAATTGTTGACACAGCAAAACTAAATCAACTCTTTATAAAAACAAAATTCTCAGGAGAGATTAATGAAAAATGGAAAAGCAAATAAAGATAAAAAATAAAAATCTAAATAAAAACCAAACCAATAAATATTTATTACTTACTTATGCAAGGCAGTTGTCCCCATAAATATCCTTTGTAAACCTTCTCAATTTAGTATGTATTCAATATTCTGAATTTTTAGCAAGGGAAGAGTCAGAATGGTTTCCCTCTTCTTTAAAGTACTGAAGCATGCAGAGGTAGTTGCAAAAAAATACTAAATGTATGTTGCTTATTATTAGTAGTGTTTTCTAAAGCAAAAGCTTAAACTTGGGCAGGGCCATCTCTAAAAACTGCAACTTTTTAAACTAGTAATTTAACAAAAATAAAACAATCTGTCCTTAATTCTGTATCTACAATCTTCATTAGTATCTCTTAACATCCATCACCCTACCATGAAAATATATTACAGTATTATGGATTCCATAACCTTTAATGGGGCCTAGGAGCTAGAGGTTTTCTGCTTTGTGAAGTATTTTTCCATTTTAACACTTTTTTTTAAGTATCCAAGGATACTTAAAGGTTATCTCTGCACAATCTTAAAAGTAAAAATGTGTAAAGTGAAAATGAATATAAATCTTAATGGCTACAGTAACAGTAAGG
Source organism: Dama dama (assembly GCF_033118175.1). Classification (NCBI taxonomy): domain Eukaryota; kingdom Metazoa; phylum Chordata; class Mammalia; order Artiodactyla; family Cervidae; genus Dama; species Dama dama. The sequence goes on from NC_083706.1 coordinate 31,575,969, forward strand.
TAACAAGTAATGAAAACAGATAATACTAGCTTGAGGTAAAATAGCTTTGAAGTGTGATTCTGGCAATTGCAGTTCAGTCACTCAGTTGTGTCCGACTCATTGTGACCACATGGACTGCACCTTGCCAGGCTTCCCTGTCCTTCACTGTCTCCCTGTGTTTAGTTTTTAGTCAAGTTGCACAGCACGTGGGATCTTAATTCCTCAATCAGGGATCGAACCCACCACCCCTGCCTTGGAAGAGCAGCAGAGCCTAAACCACTGGATCACCAGGGAAATCCCTGGGGCAAGTTTAATGTCTGTCAGTCACAGCGTCCTCTGTGAAATGGGATGCTTTATTTGGCCAGTATAAGAACAAGAATGCATATAAAAGTTTGTTATCAACTGATGTTTAACTACTGGCAGCTATTATCAAGGACAGACATGGTCAAGATCTGTTTGCTTATATTTGTTCTTGTTATTTATTCAAGTAATTCAAACAATCAGGGATATTCTTTATTAAGATTTAATAGCAATTTACAGCATGTGGTTATTAGCTGTAAAATCCATTTCCTCCTAGTCTTTAAGTTTTTACTGTACTATAAACCCTCTGGACAAAGAAAAACTGATGTGTCTAGTGCTTTGGAGACATAAAACAAGTGTTATGGCCAGTAAGCATCTAGTGCTTAAAATCTACTTACCTTTTTATTTCAAGGATTACATAAGTGTAGTGGGATCAAACACTTTAAACACTGTATGTGGCTTTTAAATTTTCTCTAGTATGTATAATCTTCCTTAGCAGCGGCATGGTGTTGAACTTAATTTTGTCAGTCAAACCTCAGAATCTCCCCGTTAAAGTGTAATCATTTAAGTCATCAGTCTCTTTCATGTAAATGCTCAGCCTTTCATATTTCTTCCTCTTTTCTCTGTTTTCCTCCCAGATGCCACGGGGTTATATGAGGGCAGAAGATGGAGATCAGCTGACACAATTTCTTGACTGTGAGCGAGAAGGGGCCTCAAGTCCACAGGCCGGAGTCCTTGTGCCATCCTCTGGTTTCACTGCAAAGTGGCTGGTGTGGCCTGGTCCCAAAGTCTATGTGAGGTATCCTCAGAGCTAGTCTGGCCTGTTGGGGCACCAGGCTGGTATCATAAAACCACTTGTAAATCTTTAATTTCTAATCATTCAGTCTCAGCACTTGGTAGCTTCTGTAGTCACCAGCACTTTCATTAGTAGCTCCGTTGGTCCATGTGGGAACTTGGGGAGGTGGGTGCTTCTTAGAACTGAGAACTGGGCCTAGGCAGGTGCTTTGGTTATCCACTGCTACATAACATATTATCCCCAAATTGTGTGCCAGAAAACATGATTTTGTGGGTCAGGGGTTTGGGAAAGCCTCAGCGAGGCAGGTATCTTTTGTTGTATCTTACCCTGTGGTCATCTGAAGGCTTGACAGGGTTGGATGTCCAAGATGATTCACTCATGTGGGTAGCAATTAACGCTGACTGTTGTCTGGGAATTCATCTAGGGCTATCTTCTGGAGCATGTCATGACAACTCCATCTGCCTGGACTTCTTACAGCACAGTGGCTGAGTCTTTAGAGAGAGCATTTAAAGACATGCATGCAAGGAGATCAAGGCAGAAATAATGCAATAGAATTTTAAGGCATCTTATTGATTACATGTGAGTCATGAGGCAAATGCAGATTTAATAAAATGAAAATTATATCCCACCTTTTGATGAAAGGATCCACTGTTTCTCATTATAATGAATAAGTCACATAAAATGACTTGCCTTTTTAAACCATATATGTTATAAATGACAAAAAATGAAAACAACTGACCAGGGACTTGACTTTAGACTGCATTTCTCTGTCACTCAATCAATACCACATCTTTCTGTTGCTGGCTTGGTATTATTGCCACTTTCCTATCGAGATCATGTCTCCAAATTAACTGGATATTCTTTTTGTATTTACCATGGGAATGATTCACCCATAAAACCATTTGATACTTTGGAGTGGTGGTTCTTTGGCAACTTTATTAATTTCTGCGTAGCCAACTGACCTATTCAGGTTTTCTTTCTCTTGTTGAATAACTTTTTTTCCTCAAAAATTTATCCATTGCATTAATATTTTTAAATTGGCATCTATAGTTTTTAATACGCTTTTTGTAACTATTTTAAAGACAGAACCTAATTAAGTTTCAAGACAGAAGATAAGTTTAATTACTTTCTTGGATTATTTTAAAAAATAGATTCATAGTGCCTTAAAAGTTTTACTTTTTTTTTTTTTTGAAGTTTTACTTTTGTCATTGTGAAAATTTACTGCTTGGATAGTAGCAAAACTGATTTTACCAAAATAAGTTTATCTCAGGTAAGAACTATAAAATGTAACTATATGCCACTTTCCATAGCATATAAAATCTCATAAAGGTTAATCCAACAAGAGGTCAATAAAGTCACTGATAGTCTCAGTGATCTCAGGGTTCACAATGCCCATGTTTCCCAGATTAATACTTTCATTTAAGAACAGAAAACTGTTTTCCCAAAGTAACTTAATAAGCCAGTTCATTAACTCAAAGAGAATAATTTTCAAAGGGTTATTTATTACCAAGGCAATCATCAAGATAATCACTATATGTACAAAAATAAATTTAAAAAAAAATAAATTCCCCTGAAGATTCAAAACCAAAATTTCCCCAAAATTGCCTGATAACCAAAATGAAATTTGCTTTTGTTTGGTTAGTTTGTTGTTGATGGTCATATTTTTAGAAATTGGAGACTTTTAAAAAACAAATAGTTGCTTAACCTGGCCAATTTCTCCACAACTCAAGATATGCTCTCCAATTAGCCAATTCAAGTGATCAAACTGAGGAGTCATCAGAGTGATTTTGTCGTACAAATGCATAGGAATAATTGGATTCCACAATTTTAATATCTTATTCTTCTCTTTTATGATAGAATTCTCCAAAATGAATTTACTAACGTTTTTTCTCCGTCTTCCTTCCTTTTCCTCTTTTCTCCTGCCTTCTCTCCCTCCCCTCACCTTCATTCATCAGTTATTAAACACATATCAGGCACTGTATTAAGTCTGAGGATTTGAAGAAAACATGTCTTGCCTTTAAAGAGATAAGAAGCTAGAGAGGGTGGCATTCACTATGAGTGAACAAGTAATTATGTAGGGAGGAGCATGGTCTAAGAGACAGGAACAGAATACCTTAGAATATGTAGAGAAGTTTCGTGTGTAGACTGGGAGTGGTGAGAAGTAAGTTGAATGTCATCTTTTACTGTTGACCCTTCCATCAGGAGAGAACTGCAGGGTGATGATGAATAATTTGATAGATAGAAAAGGACATGTGAGAGTTAACAAGGTGAAAGAAATGGCATGTCCAATTACATCTTTGAAGATGAGAAACTGAAGAATGGAACTAGAGCTGATGTTGAAGGCAAAGGTAAGTGAAAGGTAATGGGGGAAAAAAGGAGAGAAAAATTTAAAAGAGTTACACAGGCGGAATAAATTCCAGTGTTCTGCTGTACAACCAAGTTTGGACACGTAACAATACTATATCATACACTTGAAAATTTGTTAAGTGGAAAACTCAAGTTAAGGGTTTTACTACAATATATTTGAAAAACAACAACAATATTCCCACAGTACAAATCCTTGTGTTGACCAGATTGAACCTTAGTGGAGAGTGATGCCTGGTTCTCTGTTTCAGCCAGATCCCAGAATCTACTTGACATTTCTGTTTTGTAATTTATGTCCTGTTGCCTTCATCATTTTGAGAAAAAGGTGGTTTATTTTGAAATAAGACTATGATGTTTTTAAATCTGCTCTAATTAGATCAACTAGAGTTATTTTAAAGACATTGTTTGTTGTGATGAGCTTTGGAATAAGAGAACTACCATTTACTTTACATTTGACATCCAGGTACTTTTCTACCTATTTCCTTTATATTTGTCTTTCTTTCATTTTCCTAGGGCCATCACTGATACACATTCATTGAATGTTCCAATATATCTCTAACCCTCTAAAGGTTCTAGTTGTTCAAGATATGTAGGACTTTCAAAACATCTTGGGGACTTGGCTTACACCTGTAAATTCCTGTCATGGAAATACTTGGTTAAGTTTAGTTCATTTCAAGCAAATATTTATTGAGCACCTAGTAGGTGTTAATAATTCTACACCTAAATGCTGAGAACAGAGAGCTGAATACCACAATCATGGCCATTGAGGAATTTATAGTACAATGGAGGAGACAAGTGTATGCTACCTAACAAATTCTTTTCCATCTCTTGTGTTGTATATTATCTCTATGTAACTCCCCACCCCCACCACCACCTCTGAGTCCCAAGCTGGCCTTGTCTCTAGTTCAAGGATGTCTGGTTCTCCTCTGCTGGCCTTTGATCCCCTTTCATGTGACTATTTTGCAGTAGCTTGTGACATTTCAAGCTGCTGACTAGAAACGCTGTGTTTTCCCCAGCTTGTCTGCACTGGAGAGAAGGAATGCAGAAATCTCACCTCAGTTTCAGAGGATTTGAAGTTAAGCTCTCCTCACTCCCAAGGAGAGCAAAACTGTCAAGTTTTAATGAGGAAATTACCTTCTAAACTCTCAAGGTCTATCATGTAAGCGCCCCAGAGAAGAAGGCAACATGAAGGGAAATAATGCTTCTGAGAAAAAAGGGAAGTAGGTGAGGAGGGATTTTCCAACAAGAGGGGATTCCCAGAGGGCCCTTTGAGAGGCTGGGGGTTGATCCTGGAGAAGCAGTCTAGGAGGCTTTAGGCCACTGCTCAAGAGAAGAGGGGTGAGCACGAGAGACATTGTCTGAAGGCCCAGTAGTCTCAGAGTCCCTGATTTCACTGGAGAAGCCACTTGTCTAAGAACAGGGACCAAACCAGGCTTTCTCTGGTCCACACTCGGTACTCAGTCCCAGCAGAGCGGAGCCCACTCAGGCTTCTCCATGTATCATTGCCCAAGGGGACCCGCCTCCAGTCTTGTCAAGACCTCGAATAGCCATACCTCCGAGAGCAAAGGGCAAAAGCTCTACTCTTAGCTAACAAGAGGTGGGAAGGGGAAATTCCCCCATACTTAATTAGGGGCAGAACCAGCGAAGTTAACAATCAGCCTAGGATATGATAATGACTGACCTCACTGTTAGCTGTCTGCTCTCCTCTAGGCCGTCTAATCTGTGTGCACCCACCTGCTCATTTACCACCGACACTTTTTCAGTCTTCATGGCAAGCCATTACATGAAAACTATCCATGTCATTGGGCCTTCCCAGATGGCTCAGTCTTAAAAAAATCCACCTGCTAAAGCAGGTGTCGCAGGAGACACGGGTTCGATCCCTGGGTCAGGAAGATCCCATGGAGGAGGAAATGACAACCAACTTATGGACAGGGGAGCCTGATGGGCTACAGTTCATGGAGGTTGCAAAGAGTCAGACACGATGAAGCAACTGAGCATGCATACATACACATCCATGTCAATTAATATTCTAGAAAAAATTTCAGGAAAAAAACATTCATTTCTTTCCCATTATCCAACTCTACTACATTCAATTCCACCTTGCTTATAGTCTGACTTTATTTTTGAACTTGACCTTTATAGTAGACCCTAGACTTGGTGCTACTAATACTTTTGGTTCTTTGGAATGTGGCCATTGCACATGATTTTGACTTCCTTCCAGGAGAGCTCAATCTTCCTGCTCCTGCTTCCTGCTCAGTCTCCTGCCTTACGTGGACCCTAGTCAACTCCTGCCCCTTGGCTGGTGCCCTAAGCAGGCTGTGTTCTTCCCTCATCTCACCAAACAGAAGGGGGAGAATCAGGCCCTGTCCCTGAGTCTTAGAACAAACTCCAGGCTGTTGTCACCACGGCCCTATTTCCAGCCAGACTTCCCTGTGAGGTCCCCCTGTCGAGCTCCTTTGAGTCACCACGTGAATGTGCTTCCTGAACCACAGCAACTCTCTGGCAGTTTCAGAAACGAGCTTGGACTCTGCTCTGAAGGTGGAAAGAACCTGAAACCAGGCCCTGGGTGAAGTGCTGCGTCAGGCGACTGGAACAGCTCAGACTTGTGGGCGGAAGACACATCCGTACTGGTCCTCTCTGAGCACCTAACAGGGCTTCAAAGGAACCCTTTGCACGTCCTGAAATGTCTTAACCAACTGATGGGAAGTAGACCCACGGGGTTTCCATCACCCACACAAGGTTAAATTGCAGATTAACTTGTTTATAGCTGAGTAGAAAATTAAGTTACCATATCTGAGCAAGATCAGAAGTTCCCGCTGGTACCGCACGGCAGTTTCCTTCAGCTTCCTGGGTCCCTACGAAATTCAAGTCAGCAAAAGGAACATGGCACCCACTCTGTTATCTGGCAACTAGGCTGTAATACACACATTCTACTCATCAATTACAGAAGAGACTGGCTGACTTCACCCTAGACGAGGTTCCTCCCACAGCCTGGAAAGATAAGCTCCATCATTTAATCCAACTGTACTTAGGAATAATAATTACCATTCATTGAACGATTGCTTTGGGCTCGGTAAACCTCACAATTATTCTATAAAGAAAGGTTATTATTCCCATTTTACGTATGAAGGATAGAAGTCCTAGAGTGGTGGAACTCAAGCACACTCATGAAGTAATAGAGGTGGGATTCCAGCCACAGCTTGTTCAGCACCAAAGTGTGTTCTTTCACGTTTTCATCACTATTGAATGAGCGCACCAACTTCACTGAACCCATTTTTTTTTTCCAGAAAAAAGACCTTTATGTTTTGGCTGCACCATGCAGGATCTTAGCTCCTGGACCAGGGCGTGAACCTATACTCCCTTCAAGGGAAGCACAGAATCCTAACCCTGGACCACCAGGGAATTCTCCAAAATAACATTTTTTATAAAAAAAAAAAATTGAAGGGAATAAGAAAGCTACAATAAACATCTAGCTTGAAACATTTAGTGGCATAGTGGTAAAGAATCTGCCTACCAATGCAGGAGATGCAGGAGACACAAGTTCGATCCCTGGGTGGGGAAGATCCCCTAGAGTAGGAAATGGCAACCCACTCTAGTATTCTTGCCTGGAAAATTCCATGGACAGAGGAGCCTGGCAGGTTCATTGGATACCATACAGTCCGTGGTGTCACAAAAGAGTCAGATGCGACTGGGCACTCACAGCTTCAATTGAAGGAATAAAGATGTGTATATAATTTATATATCCTAAAACAATAATATATAAATTATAAAATAACACAATAAATTATTATACTTGGCAAGTGTGATGAAAGTTGTTTAAATAGTGTGTGGGGTGCGTGGGGTAGAGTGAAAGTCGCTCAGTCCTGTCCAACTCTTTGTGACTCCATGGACTGTAGCCCGCCAGGCTCCTCTGTCCATGGAATTCTCCAGGCCAGAATACTGGAGTAGGTAGCTGTTCTCTTCTCCAGGGGATCTTCCCAACCCAGGGACTGAACCCAGGTCTCCTGCATTGCAGGCGGATTCTTTACCAACTGGGCTACCATATAATGAATTAAATGTTACCATACAGCAAACTTGGGATATTTTGAGAAGTACATATCATTTAGCAGTGGCTTATTAGAAAATTATTAGCCTGAAATAAAGTTGATGCAAATATATAATGACACACATTAACAATGATGTATTTAATTAAAAGTCACTTATAATAAATCATAAACATACTTAACAATACATTTATGATAGTTAAGAAGCAGACTAACAGTAACTGAAAACAAGATTCATCACAAGCCAATTGTTGATGCCTCACAGTTAAGAAAGTGGCCTTCCTGATATCACTGAATTGCAGTGTTTTACCTGTGAAAAAACAAGTAGGTGCTTTGAAACATAGTTTTGTGACCATTATTATTATTTTTTAAATATTTATTTATTTGGCTGTGCTGGGTCTTCATTGCGGCATGTGGGATCTTTAGTTACAGCATATCAACTCTTACTTGTGGCGTGTGGGATTTTGTTCCCTGATCAGGAAAGGAACCTGGGCTCCCTGCACTGGGAGCACGGAGTCTTAGCCACTGGACCACCAGGAAAGTCCCTCTGACCATCATTCTTAAGGGTAGGTCTTTCTAATCTCTTACTTTCTCAGTGATGGCTGCTTACCCCATGTAAAGTCTCTCTAGCTTTAAGTAGTTTGAAAATAATAATTGGATTAATAGTTGAATTGATGAAAGTGAAAGTGAAGTCACTCAGTTGTGTCTGACTCTCTGCGACCTCATGGACCCCATGGAGCCTACCAGGCTCCTCCATCCATGGGATTTTCCAGGCAATAGTACTGGAGTGGGTTGCCATTTCCTTCTCCAGGGGATCTTCCCGACCCAGGGATCGAACCTGGGTCTCCCGATTGTAGACAGACGCTTTACCATCTGAGCCACCAGGGAAGTCCTAAATCACAGTTGTGTCCTACTCTTTGTGACCCCATGGACTATACAGTCCATGGAATTCTCTAGGCCAGAATACTGGAGTGGGTAGCCTTTCCCTTCTCCAAGGGTTCTTCTCAACCCAGGAATCGAACCCAGGTCTCCTGCATTGCAGGCGGATTCTTTACCAGCTGAGCCACAAGGGAAGCCAGTTGAATTGATAGTTGAAGATAAAAGCTGAATTTAGCAACTTATCAGAACCTCTCTACTTATGGGGAGGACAGAAAAACAACTACAAATAGAAGCTTTTGATCGTTGCCAAGTACTGAAAAGAGAGTGTTCGATAAGGGACTTACAAAATCTCAGTGGAGGTATTGTATTGCAGGTATTTCCCCAATAGAGGAAATGATTCTAGATATCAGATCAAAAAACTCTGTTAGGGTAAAGAGCAGCCTATTAATTCATGCTGGTGGTTGAGTCGCTAAGTGGTGACAGACTCTTGGCGACCCCATGGACTGCAGCATGCCAGGCTATTACAAACTTGGTTACTATTAACCCTTCTTCTGGATTTGTGTCATAGCTGGAGGAGCACCTGAAGTCCCCTAACTATTTAAAAGAGAAACCCATGTAGAAATATCTGGATGTTTGAGTTCTTAAATTAAAATCTAAATATTTGAATGACATTATCTATCAAACTCAGACTTTGTCAGCCCACAGAACTACTTAGCTATTTTAAGGAAATTTGTGGCAGTAAAAATCATGTACTGAGTTCCTTAGAAATCAATGAAAAGATTGGAATTAATTCTAGAAAAAAACGCCATTTATCAAAGAATGCTTATGACTTATTTAGGACATTCCATTTAATTTTAATCAATATTGCTAAGACCAAGAAAGAAAAAAATACAGTACATGTGCTTTCCCTACAATTTTTTATTATTTTATCCCCTAATTAAACATATAGAACAATTGCCAAAAAGATTTTAAAGATTTACTGTTACAGATATATCTTTTCAATTTATGTTGACCGAACATCAAACTACATTTCTCCTCTCTTTCTCTGAGGAGTTAAAAATATGTATTATGAATAGTAATAACTGATGGCTCACAGGTAGTTATTATAAAGAAATTTATATGCTATTAATAGCACTTAAAATTCACATCATGTTAATCAAGATGTCAAGGCAACCTAAGTGTCCATCAATAGATGAATGGATAAAGAAGATGTAGTATATCTACATAATGGAATATTACTCAGCCAAACAAAGCATGAAATTCTGCCATTTGCAACATGGATGGACCTAAAGGGTATTATCCTCAGTGAAATAAGTTAAACAGAGAAAGACAAATACTCTATGTTATATGTTGACTGCAAAAAGTAAAACCAACTAAAATATATAACAAACCAGAAACAAGCTCACAGATAGAACAAACTAGTGGCTACCTCTGGGGAGAGGGAAGGGAAGAGGGACAAGAGAGGTTTAGGAAATTAAAAGATACAAACTACTACATATAAACAAATAAGCAATAAGGGTATACCCTGCTGCACAGGAAAACAGCCCATCATTTTGTAATAACTTAAAGCAAAATATAATGTATAAAATACTGAATCACTATGTTGTACACCTGAACTATACTACAATAAAAATAAATAATTTTATAAGTTCACATCATATTATAAGCGACAATATCAATGAAATTTTCATTATTGTGATTGCTTGCACTTTATCATTAAAAATGCGTTCACAGAACTCTGCTCAGGGTTACGTGGCAGCCTGAATGGGACAGGGGTTTAGGGGAGAATGGATGCAAGTGTATGTATGGCTGAGTCCCTTCGCTGTTCACCTGTTGTGAAACTATCACATTGTTTGTTAATCGGCTATACCCCCAATATAAAATGAAAAGCTAAAAAATGCATTCAGTTAATTTTTGCATGTTTTTGTGGCTTATTTCAATTGAATATGGTCCAGATGAATTGATACTGAGGGCACAGGTATGTTAATCTCACATTAAAAGTGCAGTGGATGGACAAGGAAATGGCAACCCACTCCAGTATTCTTACCTGGAGAATTCCATGGACAGAGGAGCCTGGCGGGCTATAGTCTGTGACGTTGCAAGAGTTGGACACGACTTAGCAACTTAACTACTACTGCTGTGAACATTAATGCATGAGTATTTGTTTAAATACCTATTTTCACTTCTTTTGGTTATGTACCTAGGAACAGAATTGCTGTTTTGGGTTTTTTTTTTAATTCATAGCAATATTTTCCCTTCCCTTCCAGTAGTAGTAGGACAAGGAGAATTGGAAATATTTTATATTGGAAAGGGGCCTAAATTAATCTGGAGTCCTTAAACTTTGGTTTCCCTTAAACTTTCTGTAAGACTAACCTAAGTGAAATATTTTGTCATTAATCACAGTAATGTATTCATTTTGTAAGTAATGACTACTACTCAATTTAAAATTAATCTTCCTTTCAGAGTGGCCAGGTTTGCAGTGCCTACCAAGACAGTGTCAGTCAGGGCCGTGTGATCTTTGGTAGGTTACTTAATTTTTTGAGCCTCATTTTTCTCTTCTGTTGAGTGGGAGCTACCCGCTACATAGGATTAGTGTGCATTGCTCTCTCTTTGTTAACTTAGAAAGATGTTTACATTGGAGCTAATCTACCATTTAACAATTTTTTCAAGGGTCATATGATACATTTTGTTTCACAAATTTGGTATCAATTTAGGAGAATAATTTGAAAAGTGAATACTGTGAAAAGTCTATATAACTGTAGTTATTAAATGACTTGTAAACTATGTTTATATTCATATATTGCTATATTTAATCTTCTGGTTTTTTAGACCTCTTGGGAGGTCTCAGACTGCAATAACTAATGCTAGGGTAGCCGTTTGACATCTTTGGGTCAAGCTAATATTTTAATGAGAAGAATACCTGCATTTGTCAAAGAACTGGGGTTGCCACAGAAGTAAATTCCAATGATCAAGTGTCCAACCTGACTGTTTAAGGAAATATAGTTTGAAACAAACAAACAAAAAGTGCAGTGGAAATAGAACATAAATGCTGGTAATTATCCTAATTTTTTTGGTATTACCTCTTCCCTAGAAACTTGTTTAAATTTTGGTGAGGGTGGAAAAGATATTTAGTCTACAGTGACTAAGATAAGGAGTGGACACATCTACTCTTTCATTTTAATAGTTCTGAGAGGAGTCAAGATGTTAGAAAGGCAACCTTCAAGCCCATTCAACTAAACACTTGCTGAATAACTACTCCCTTCCTGGCATGGTGCTAAGCACTGCAAAGGATACAAAATCAACAAGACACTGTCCACCCCCAAGAATTTTACAGCCTCTAAGAGGAAATGACTATAGCACAAGTTCCATACAAGTTTACATAAATGTGTTATTCAGAACAGTAGACCGGAGCAACTTGGCCTTCCTGAGAGAGTTGTTGTTAACACACATCACTGAGAAAATAAATGGCTGTAGACTTAGAAAGTGGCTGATAGATTAGAAAGTGGTGGAGAGAGACCAAGAAAAAGGCAAATTCTAAAGTTTCTGCTAGGTCTTCTAAGCTGCTCAAGGGTCAGAGAGGAAGGTGCGTTTTTCAGCAGAGCACATTAATGAGACTTAGGAGTTTGGACCGGAAAGCTTAACTGCCCCACACAATAAGGAAGGGAACTGCAGGTTCTGAAGACCGAGAAGCAGGGCCTTAGGAAGCAGGTGGGGAGATGTGAGGACAGAGCCTGGCAGCAGATGCGGAGGCTGCAGCTGTGAGGAGGGGGGCCTGGGAGCAACTCTGGAGGCAGGGAAGTGAGGAGACTTGTAAAGAGGACAGGCTTCCCTCATAGTCCATCGATAAATCATCTGCCTACCATGCAGGAGGCCCCAGAGTTCGATTCCTGAGCCAGGAAGATCCCCTGGAGAAGGAAATGGCAACCCACTCCACTGTTCTTGCCTGGAGAATCCCATGGACAGAGGAACTGGGCAGGCTACAGTCCATGGGGGTCACAAGAATTGGACACAACTTAGCAACTAAACCACCACCACCACAAACTTCTTGCTTCTTGAATATAGCTTGCCTTCCTCCTTAAAACTTTGATAAAGCCTGATATTCATCACAAATGCCAAATGTTAGTTTCAGGAAGGAAGGGGGAAGGCGTCAGTGTGAAGGGTGGGGAGAGAAATGGAGTTTTTCCATGTCTGTTTTGGGTGGAATATCTGAACATTGACAATATATGAGATGTAATTAGGATTGGAGAACTCAGAACCGGTGGAAAGCAGAAGATACATCCTGAGAATTGCAAAAATAAAAGGAAGAGCATTGAACTTCCTAGAGGATCAGAGTAGTAAACTTGAATTAATTTTATTAAATTTCAGAGATGATGGTGAGATTTGCATTTCATAATATGACATGATATTACTGTCCTGGAAGATGCCCAAAGTGCCAGAGGACTCCCAAGAGAGGGATATGACATATTGGTGACAGAGGAGAATGGAGTGAAGGAAAAGATGCAGGGCCAGGCACAGTTACTGTATCAATTCATTTCCCAAGTTTTTTTTTGCAAAGAGGTAAGATGCTTCAAAAAGAGATGCAGTTTAATTTAATCATTATTATAACCCTGTAGGTAGGTTTTAGTATCACTAATTTTTATATTAGAAAACTAAGACTTGTAGAGGTTAGTACCTTTCAAAGGACACATACATATAGGACTAGAAAGGGATTAGGGGCTTGGGTAGTCTCTGCCCTGTAGGGAACACAGGGTGCTCTGTGAAAGAGCTGGCATTTGACTTCAGCCTTGAATTTCAGTAGGCAAAGATACAGCAGGAAAGAAGGACTCATCAGGCAGAGGAAAAATCTGAGCAAAGGCAAGACAGTGGGGATTTGGTGGTTTCAGGCTCTGGAGAGAAGAAGGTACAGGTTGCATGCTGAGCACACAGAAAGTGCTAACTAAACATTTACAGAATAAAACTGATTTCCTCCTCATCCCCGTACCCTGAACCAGATGCAGAAACAGGATGGAGTTCAACTTGACTGACTCATGGTTTTCACAGATGGTTTGCGGGGGAGGGGTGTTTAGGAATCTGGAAGGTAGTAGGGGCCAAGTTGTAGAAGATTTTAAAAGGCATGGCTAAATATATACATGTAGATATATATACACATACACATACTTTATTTAATGGACTGTGAGGAAACCCTGAAGATTTTTAGCAGGAGTGTGTGGGAAAAACAATAACAATAACAAAATCAACTAAATTTTAAAGATCTATTTGACTTCATTGAATGATTTATTGAGTGATTCATGAATCAGGCAGCATCCTCTCTAGCAAGCAGAAAGAACTTCCGTGGAGTCATATAAAACAGAAAGCTTTTATAGGTAGAAGGGGGAAAAGCAAGGGTTGTTTCAGTCTTAGGTAATCTACCTACAGGGATAGAATGAGGTAGATTGCCTCACTGGAGCTGACCAGAAAATTCCAGGCTGACCAGTTAAGACTATATACTTGGGGGAGGTCATAACTGCAATTAATTTAAGTATTAAGTCTTGGTTTGCTGATATGGGACTTAGCACAGGTGACTTCGTTTGGGACCTATTTCTTTTTAACAGGTATGATGTTATTAAAGCTATCAATTCATTTCAGTTCAGTCACTCAGTCGTGTCCGACTCTTTGCGACCCCATGAACTGCAGCATGCCAGGCCTCCCTGTCCACCACCAACTCCCAGAGTTTACTCAAATTCATGTCCATTGAGTCAGGAATGCCATCCAACCGTCTCATCCTCTGTCGTCCCCTTTTCCTCCTGCCTTCAATCTTTCCCAGCATCAGGGTCTTTTCAAATGTGTCAGTTCTTCGCATCAGGTGGCCAAAGTATTGGAGTTTCAGCTTCAGCATCAGTCCTTCTTCAGGACTGATTTCCTTTAGGATGGACTGGTTGGATCTCCTTGCAGTCCAAAGGACTCTGAAGAGTCTTCTCCAACACCACAGTTCAAAAGCATCAATTCTTCGACACTCAGCTTGATTAAAGCTATACTCTCAGAAAATTTACTTGACCATTGGGTGAAGGATAGCCCAGAGCAGGGCATCTCAGTCTTGAATATAATGGCAACTCTGTTTCAACAACTCTGTGATTCTGTATTTCTAACAAGTTCCCTGCCTTAAAGATCCTGACCCAGTGTGGCTGGAGAAGGCTTAGGAATCTGAAAACTCCACATAGAGAAACCCTGGCAGGATGGACCCAAGCGCAAGTGAGAAGTTTCAAGCTGAGAGGACTTCCTTTGTTTAGAGCCTTAGGACAGGAAGAGGTATTAGAGAAGGAAGAAATGGTGAGAAGCCCGGAGGTAGCTTTTTGTCCGCCCCTTGACACAGGAAAGAGTCCAAGAAAGGGTGGACTATTCTGTCCTTTCCCAGCCTTTCTCTGCACACACATGAGTGTTTTCTGGTCATCTTACTCCTCTCCCACAGTAGATTAAAGGAAATTGAGGCTGTCTGACCCAGTTTCTCCCAGAGTCCCCTCCCCAGGGGAGGGCATCTGCAAAGCAGTATTCACCAACATTCTGCTGAGAGCTTTAGGGTGTGCGTGTTGAGGGGTCTGACCCCTGATTTCCTCTGCCCGAGCCCTGCTTCTGGCTGTAAATTTCCCCCTCCATTCCCAGCCTTGGATCCAATGGCAAGATATGCTTTTGTTCCTGCATCGGGTCCAGAATAAACTGGGATGGGGTGAAGGTCAGTTCTGTTCTGTAAATGGTTATTTGGTGTTTTCTGTGTTAGGGATACAACCTTACATCTTCTCTCTTGGACTAGAAACTTCCAGGTCAGAACTTACAACTCTAAACTGCTTTATCTGTGCTTCTTTTGAACTCAGCCTTAGAATATCACTTTTTTCCCAGGAGACTGTAGTTGACCCTCTTGTCTGAATTCCCCTGTTTTCTGTTTGCACCCTCAACTCCACTCTGAGGAGCTCACTTCTTGCTGATCTCCAGCCACCTAGAGCCACTTACTGTCCCTTACTGGGACTGGCGTCAATGCCAAGTGCTGTGGAGAGCTGCAGGACAATGAGAACTGGGGACAGGTAATTGTGTCTGCCAACTGAGAGTCATTAGTGTCCTTAGACTAAAGAGGCACTTTCAGCCAAAAGGTAAAGGCAAAAGCCATGTAATAGGTAGTAAAATAAACAGTGAGTGGTGAGGGCTAGATGCGGCAAATCTAAAGTGTTCTTTGAAAAAAATGTGTCCTGACAAAGAGAAAACTGAAGTTCAAGCAAGCAGTAGGTTTGAGGGAGTCAGTCGTGAATAAAGCAGAGGATTTATCAGGACTGTAGAAAGACACAAACGCTCCAACAGAGGTCTGAGAAAAATGAAATCCTCTGTTGCCTCTTCTAGGGACATTTGCATTTTGGGAAGGGACTTTTCCAACCCGCAGACAAGTTTCATTTTGCCTGGTCAGTGTGCTGAAAGCATTTAAATGAAGTGCCTTATTTCTGAAAAATGGGAACTTTGTAAATTTAAAAAAATACAGGTTTCTATCTTCTCTTGAAAAATTGTAAGAGTTAGCAACATTGGGTGAATATCCCCCCAGCTGTCATTTATATTATTTATATTCTTTGTCTTTCGCTAAAGGCATTTGAACTTGCAGTCTCTATATTAAAGTCATCTATAATGATTGGAGGGCTTCCCAGGTGGTGTCCTAGTGGTAAAGAACCTGTCTGCCAACGCAGGAAACATAAGAGATGTGGATTCGATCCCTGGGTTCAGAAGAACCCCTGGAGGAGGGCATGGCAACCCACTCCAGTATTCTTTGCCTGGAGAATTCCCATGGACAGAGAAGCCTGGCTGGCCAGGGTCCATAGGGCTGTGTAGCTGTATAGACGCAACTGATGTGACTTAGCACACACACACATACTTTAAGAAGGGCACGGCTTCTTAAAGGGGCAGCAGGTGATTCTAATGTGTAGCCTGAGTAACTCCTATTGTCAAGCTTTGTGGCACTAACCCCTTCCACTCCAGGCCTTGTGTCACCCCTGGACAAGAGCTGGATATTTGGATTAGAAATTGTAACCAAATGAAACAAATCTACAAAGGCTAAAAATGAAATATAGGTAGGGTGACCCACTGTCCTAAATTGACTGGACAGTCCCAGGTTTAACTTTTTTGGTGAATCATTTTGGATAAGAATTTAGATTTCTTGCCAGAAAAGTAGGGGGCTAGAAACAGGTGGTTTGTAAATTTTTCTGTTTGTGAGTTGGAGGGGGAGAAATGCCAAAACTAAATAATAGTTTTATCTTATTAAAATTCTTAATAATTTCCAGACTTTGTTGATACTTTCTTAACCTCCTCTAACAACTCGGTCCAAAAGAACTTTCTGGGAAAATATAATTGTTCTGTGCTATCCAATACAGGTAGTTATTAACAATTTGCGGCAGTTGAGCATTTGAATTGAGGCTACCTTGACTAAGGATCTGAAGTTTTAATATTATTTCATTTCAATTAATTTAAATGTAAATGAAAATATCTGTAGGAATTTAGTAGTTAGCTACTGTACAAGGCTTGTTTTTATTGTACGGCAGAGTTGCTATCATTTATGGTAGACATATCATGGGGTGATTCATCTCCTACACTTCCTTTGTAGAGAAACAGCAACCCTATATATTGGATTTAGCAGATTTAACTGGGTGGGGGGACGTGGGGCGGTGGGGAGGGGAGGGCTGTTGGGGAGAGGGTCGGGGCAGAGAAATAGTAATGGATCCAAACTGGGCCAATTAGATTTTTTCTTTCAAGAGTCTGAAATTGAGATACTGAAAGTCTGTATCCATTTGGTAATGGTAAGCTGAGCAAGCAGGGTTGACACAGACACTGTGCATGGAGTCTTAACTCCATGTTAGGACTAATCCTCACCTAACAGGTGCAATCATAAGTTATGCTTCGGTGGAGATTAGAAACTCTGTAACGTAGGTGGTGTTGAGGGAGGAAAAATGGGGGATGGAGAAGGGAAAGAGGGGAGAAATCCCTTCTAATGAGTGATGGACATAATACCTGAGCTTTGTTGTACTCCATTGTTTTTAATTTGGATGTTGAAGAGGGTGGGGGTGGGGGGGGGGAGAAAGATATGGAGGAAGGGGGAATAAAAAAAATAACAAAAATATCTTAATGTAAGTTCTAGTAATACTGTGACATATATTTTCTAATAAGCCAGTTTATAAAAGTCCTGTTCTTCAACTGACAAACAATGGTTCTCTTTCACATGGAAGTTTGTTCTCTTTGATGACTCTTTGAGAAAGAGACATATATCTTAGCCCACAATGGTTTTCAATAAATATGTTTGATGAATGAATAAATGAATGAGCAATGGGAAATGCAGCATCTTCCCAGTCATATCAACACTTGTGCAACAGTTTGGTTTTTTTTTTTTTTTTTTCAGCCAAAGCATCTTCATTTGTTCTCTGGTTGGTTGGTTTGTTTTTCATTTATTTTTATTTTTTGCTGTGCTGGGTCTCCGTTGCTTTGCGAGGGCTTTTCTTTAGTTGCAGAGAGTGGGGGCTACTCTCCAGTTGTGGTGGGCAGGCTTTTCGTCACGTGGCTCCTCCTGTGGAGCTCAGGCTCTAGGGCACAGGCTCAGTGGCTGTGGTGCGTGGGCTTAGCTGCTGCAAGGCATGTGGGATCTTCCCAGAGCAGGGATCCAACATGCTTCTCCTGCACTCACAGGCAGATTCTTAACCACTGAACCACCAGGCAAGCCCCAGTTTGTTTATTATTGTTTATTAGTCTTGTCCTTGCATTGTTTCTTTTTTAAAAAAATTGAAATATAATTCACCATAAAATTCATCCTTTCAAAGGGTACAAATCAGTGGTTTTTGGTGTATTCAAATGATCATGTGATCTTCATTAGTATCTAACTCCAGAGTATTTTTCATTGCTAAAAAGGAAACCCATAACCATCAGCCCTATTTTCTTCCTCCCAAAATAACTTTCTTGAATTGTAATTCTTTACAGATTAACATGAGGTTTATGTTACACTTAGTGTAACATATATACAAAGTATTTTTTAAAGAGTGAATCCATTTTTATAGTAACAGGGATTTTATTTGCTTAAAGTAATCTATTTCTGTCTCTCTTTCCCACCCCCACCCCCATTGGCAGAGTACTGTGAAACATTACTTACTTGTAAAGAAGTAGTACATACAGATTGATTATTCATTTCACTGGATATTATCCAAATGAAGAACTGCCACAAACCAAAGGAGCTAGGTGCTGCCCTGAGAGTTGCAAAATGTGCTCTTTTCTTGAATTATACTTCTTGCATTATATAGACTGAAAAATACAAACTATTTCTTCTCAGCTTGTTTTAGTAAGGAAAAAATAGTCCTCCAAAGGATTTTGGAGTCACCTTAAACTTCACGTGACATGAGAAACCTTGATCAATCAGAACTTTGTTGAGAGTAATCTTTCGGTGGTAGGGAACAGAGACTCATTCAAAGTCACACCCGAAGTGACAGGTGTTTACTCTGACAGGCTAACTAGGACGCTCTTTAGGAAGTGGCTGGATACAATGCAGCCACAGGGACCTGGATACTCATATTATCCTCCGGAGCAGGTCTTCGTTGTTTTTAATATATCACTGTGTCTCAGCTTCCCTTAGAGGCACTACTACCACTTCCACTCATACTCACCTTCGACTTCATCCTTAGTTTTTGCTTACTCCAGTATTTTGCTTTGTCAGGCCCATTTTCCCTATTTCTGCCTCAAGCCCTCTTAGCTTCAGCCTTCCTGTCAGATAGCTCATTCTCTGTATTCATTCTCCCTTTTCAGTTTCCAAGGGAGAATCTGATTGGCTTATCTAATGATCCCGAGTTCTGGTTTGTGAGGACTGTTTGTTCCAGGTCACCTCCTAGGGTGATGGCCAGTTTATGGACTGTGTCTTTTGCGTCACATGACCACTCTTAATCCAATCAGCTAAAGCGGTTGGGGGGGAACTTTGGGGGCAATTATTTGTGCAACCTTTGTCCTAGGAATAGTTCGGGTCAGTTCTCTTGGCAGAGGCTTGGTTTCCTTTTTGAAAAGATACCAGGTAGAGCAAACATCACACACACACACACACACACACACACACACACACACACTCAGAGATTAAAATAAGTTACTATAATAAAGGATGTATGAATAAAATGAATTATACGGTTACATGTAGGAAATAATGAATAAAGAGGGGAAGAAATCTACATTGACCCAGGGCCAAGAATTATAATAGCTTTATCCAAGTAAAGTTTCTTTGCAGTAAAGCAGTTTTCAAAACTGCATTTTCTTTCGCAAATCAGACCAGCCTGCTGTCATATTTGTAGCTATCTGAAAGCCCCCTGCCCTGGGTTCAAGTTCCGCGCAGTGGTAAAGAATCCGCCTGCCAATGCTGGAGCCACCGGAAACACCACTTCTATCCCTGGGTCTAGAAGATCCTCTGGAGAAGGGCATGGCAAGCCACCCCAGTATTCTTGCCTGGCAAATTCCCTGGACAGAGGATCCTGGCGGGCTACAGTCCGTGAGCGCAAGGAGTCAGACCGACTAAGCGCGCAAGCAAAGGAGATCTCAGCATTCTGCACGTTGGGGGAGGTTTTTTTTCTGGCGTTCGGAGAGAGATCGTGGCAGGGAGTCAATTTCCAGGAAAAGATGCGGGGGTTGCAGCTCCTTGGCTCCGAGTGGCGCGGGGCAAAGGTGGCGGTAACTGGAGCTCTGGATGCATTTTCCTAGAAGCCTCCAGCGCTCCGCCACCTGTGCGGAGTCTGCCCCCTTGTTGGCGTCTCCGCTAGGAGAGTTTCCTCCTCCTAGCTTAGTCCCCGGGAGTGTGGGCGGCCCCATTCCTGAGCGCTGAAACTCTGCCCCCCTCCCCCCGCTCGCCCTCCGCCTGCGGCACACCAACGAGCCTTTTCTTTGCCTCACTCACTTCCTTCCTCGGCTTCTTCCTCCCCAGTGCGTGGAAGAAGGCAACCAGCCCGCACCGACGCTGCCCCAGTTTTCTCGGAAAAAAACAGGAGGTAGAGATAGGTGAGTGATCGCCCCGGGAAGTGGCGTGCAGGTAGAAAGGATGGACTGGGGTAGCCGGGGGAGGTCAAACAGCCGGAGGAGGGGATCGCGGGCTGAGGTTGGAGAGCCAGGACGGGGAAGAGAGGGGGCTAAGGCGCCTGGAGGGTATAACTGGCATTGGGCTGAGCCGGGTGCTGGGGACCGCGTGGGCGCGCCCCCGCGCCCCCCCACCTCTCGGGCAGACTTCCGTACTCGGCTCACGTGACATTTTGCCGGTCCGGGGGCGGACGGGGCAGGGAGATCAGCAGCATTTATATATACATTTTTTTCCCCCTTTTTTCTTACCGCGGAGCAACTTGCCGGCTTTGCACTTGGAGAGCCAGTTCCGCAGAACTGAGCGGGAACAGACCGGCAGCGAGGGGCCAGGCTCCCCCCGAGGAATTCTGTGGCTTATGGGCAGTGGGCTTTGCGGGCGCGGGCGGCGGGTGCGGATCTGAACGCTCCGGGTTCTGTGTACCGGGTGGGGGGTAGTGAGAAGACAGTAGCGACTCGGGGAGCCCCAAGCTGGGTCCGTTTGCGTCGCTGGGTTTGGGCACCGGCTCTCGAGGCGCGCCTGGGGCGCGCCGATCGCGGGGGAGCGCGGGCCTCGCGGAAACAAAGGCTTCCGGGATGCGGATGCTGCGCTTCCCTGGGAGTCCCCCCGGACCCCGCTGTGCACCCCGGAGCGGGGGCCGAGCGTTGCGCCCCCTAGCTCTGCAGCGGTGCGGGTGATGACCGTCTGATGGCTTGCGGGGACAGGGTCTCGGGACCCCTTCCGGGCCAGCTCCCAACTCGGCTCGGGGATGACCAAATATGGAGTGTGTGCGCGCCTGCGAGGAGGCGGGAAGGAACCCAGTCATTCTTTGACCTGCACCAGCTGCTCGTCGGGGATTTTGAAGGAGGGCTGGGAAAGAGTGGCCAGCCCTAGTGAGGACAGGTGGCTCCCGATTCCCAGATGTCCCCACTCGAGTAGGCTTATTTCTTGACTTTAGAAAATCTCCAGGTATTGCCTCCAAACTTTAGAAAACAAACCAACCAAAATTAAAAAAACCGGAAAACCTGTTAAGAGGGTCCTTAAATATATCTTCAAGTGCCTACTGAAAGGGGAGCATTTCGGCATATGGCCCAGTCCGCCCACGTTCCGCTTTACTTGTGGTTCCCACGCACAGTGCCTAATTGGTTTCTGTCACAATGAGAGGGCTCAGCTAGCATCTGCCATCCCCTTCCCCTGAGCCTCCCATTGAGCCGGCTCTTTCTTTCCCTTAGACTTGCTTTGCCCGTGGCCTCTCATTGTTCTTGATCTTGCTGCTTGCACCAGCCCCAGGCTTCTGTCCTCATAAAAAAATGTCGTGGACCTTCCGAGGTTTGTGCAGCAGAGTATTTTATACTCCTTTGTCCTCATTAAATATCAAAGAAATAAACCGTGCCAGGTTATGTAGGCTAGCAATAGTTTTTAAGCCTGTCATTTTCCTACTCAAAATGATCAGTGCTGGGAGCCTTTTTTGCTTTTTAAGGGTTTTGTGTTAGTAAGTACTCAAATATTTCACACCAATACAACTTACCGTTACATTTAGTTCTATTTGCATAATAACCAGCCCCACCCCAAAGCAACAGAAGAGGCAGAAGGATGAAGTAAAAACAGCATTTAATTGTGAGAAACCCCTCTGAGTCAGTTTCATCATCCATAAAATAGGGATAAATAATACTTTGTAAGGGTCTTAGAATGAACACAGATAAGGAGCCTCGGGTGTAATTAATTATAAGGAAATTCTGGTTGTCTTCCCTTCTTCAAAGATGAACATGCATCTGCTTGATGTGATGCACATATTCACACTACTTAAGAGTGTGATTTCCTCTTTGAGTCTCATTATTAAAAGAGAACTATGACTGGTGTGAATGGTGGTGGGTGGAAGGAATGGAAAATGATGTTAAAGAGATGAATATTCTGGGTGGGAGGAAATCAAAGCCTCTGAGAATTAGAGGACTGTAATCCCCTTGGACATTTCCCTTTCCCTTTTGTCCAATGTGGGCCGATTTCCTTATCAACCTTCACAGATCTTACTACTTCTGCAAACTTTATTCACCATTAGACAGTTTTGATTATTAGAGAAATTTTTTCTCTTATGGCTTCCGAATCTGCCTTTCTATTTACCTGTCTATTCTACCCAATATGGTAATGCAAACAAGACTATTCACATGAGTACATAATGGAGTTTTATTTTTTTTAAAGCAGCAGGTCTCTTAGGGTCTCTAGGCTAACTTTAAAAGTTAAGATTCTTTAGAGTGCAAGTGACAGAAACTCAAACCAGCATAAGCAAAACCACAGAAGATTGATTAGTTCATGTACCAGGAAAATCCAAGATCATATACAGGCTCAATCATTGATGCACGGTTGACTTTTTTTGTGTGCTGGATTTATTCCTGGCAGGCTGTTTTCACATGGTAGCCGTTTATATACCGGCCGGCCATAAACTTAGAGCCCAGTAGGAGAGTGTTGTTTTACTAGTAGTCTGGCAAAATTCCTGGGCCGATCCCATTGTTCAAGTTGGGATCACCTATCCTATGCTCCAAACCAATTACTCTGACTTTGAACCATTCCTGGAGTCCAGAATGAGGCTCCACCCAAAATGAGATGAGATAAGAATAAGGAAGGAATGGCTCTATCAAAAAAAAAAAAAAATTGGACTGCGGGTGCCAGAAGATAGAAAGGGTGCTGAGCAGGGGAAAATGACAGCTATTCACCACACTGACATTAACAGGTTTTTTTCCTACCACTAGTCTCATGGCTTGTCTTTCAGTTGTGTCCTCCAGTTATATTTTAGCGTTTTAGTGTCTCTCTAAAACTGTATTTTGAATTGAATATAATGTTATAATTTCACCAATAACTATAAAGTTCTCACATTTGGACACTAATTTTTGATACTGGGTTTTATGTAGCTGCATTAACCTAAGATGTTGCATCTTGTTGCAGTGTTGTTTTTTAGTCGCTAAATCCTGTCCAACTCTTTTGGGACCCCATGGACTGTAGCCCTTCAGGCTCCCCTGTCCATAGAATTTCCCAGGCAAGAACACTAGAATGGGTGTTTGCCATTTCTTACTTCAGGGATCTTCCCTACTTGGGGATCAAACCCGTGTCTCTTGCATCTCCTGCATTGGCAGGCGGATTCTTTACCACTGAGCCACCAGGAAGCCCATCTTGTTGCAATATAAGCTTCTTAAATTATAAGATTTACACAAAAGTGTAGCAGATGGTAGTGGTGCTTTTAATTATTAACTATTAGAAATCTGGGGTCCTGATCAATATAATTTAAACATAGATGTCATTCTTGTTTTTTTAAAAGCTACCAAGAATTAGTTAAGATCTGTCTGAATAAAATTATTTCTTCCAAATCATCACCCCAAAGTAAACCATTCAGGCCATCCTACTCTTTTCATCCCTTATTTAATTTGGAAAACTTAGACTCTGCTGATGCCTCTTCTGCCCCTGCTTTTTCACCCTCATATTGCTGTTTCCAGTGTAAATTATTTCCTTCTTATGGAAACTCATTCTTCCTCCTTTCCTGCTTTACTTCTTCGCTCCAACAGAGTTGGGTTTCTCTCCTTCAGCTCTCCCTGCCGCTTCCCTGTTTCTTGCTGGTATCTTTCTCCTCCCACTTTCTGTAGCTGTGTGCCAGGCCCCCTTTAGGCTTCCTTTTCTGTCTCTGAGTCCACTTCCTCCCCTTAGAGCTCCTCTCTGTACCTCACTGAAATCAGCAGCTCCCTGTCAATAACCCCCACAGGTGTGTTTTCATCCCCTCTCACGCCTTTGCTCATTTTCCTGTTTGCCAGCCAATTATTTGTTGAGGTCCTACTCTTGGTGCCAGACGGGGAGCCGAAATAGCAGAACGGTCAGATCCCCGCAGAGAGGAGCTCACTGTCTAGTGATAAAAGGCAAAGTGAAAGAAAGTGAAGTCACTCAGTCGTGTCCTACTCTTTGCGACTCCGTGGACTGTAGCCTACCACGCTCCTCCATCCATGGGATTTTCTAGGCAAGAGTACTGGAGTGGGTTGCCATTTCCTTCTCCAGAGGATCTTCCCGACCCAGGGATCGAACCCGGGTCTCCCGCATTGTAGGCAGACGCCTTACCGTCCGAGCCACCAGGGAAGTACCTGATAAAAGACAAGAAGCTGGTCATTCCAATCAAGTGAAATGAAGAGGATGCGCATTACTGTGGGAACACACACGGGGGGCACTCCTACTCCCGGGTTTCAGGGAGGGCTTCCTGGAGGAAGCTGTATCTCAGTTGGGACTGGACAAGTGGAAGTTAACTCCAAGAAAGAGGAATAGTCAGAGTTGGGTTGAAGAAGCAGCAGTACCTGTGAAGGCTGGACGTAAGAGAGTGAGGGGACATTTGAGGAATGAGAAGAAGGGCCGTGTAGCTGCAACCTGGCATTCAAGGGCATAGATGTGAGGTGGCTGGAATGATGGGCACAAAGCCAGCCAATGGAGGACCTCATGAGCCAAGGGACCTCGCCCAGCTGCTGTGCTAACCCTGAACTCCTTCCTCATCCGAAGATGAATGGTGTTCACCACAGGCTCTCCATTGCAGTCAGATTGCATTAGGAATTGTTGGGGGAAGAGCACGAGTATTTGTGACCCGGAAGTCATCATTGCCCTGACCTCATGGTACTAAAATTGCACTTGTAGGGTTCCGCCTGGACCACCTTTTCACCTCGGGGCTCCTAGAGGGGAGGATGGTGTTGGTTTCTCCGGTTTATCCTGGTACCTCCAGCTCCTAGTTTAGGGCTTGCCCCAGGCATGCTGCGGTTTCTCCTTGTTTCTGTAATTTTTCCAACTACTTACCTGGTCCACTCTTCCCCCAGGAACCTCCCCGAAACCTGTGGCTTTCTCCTTCAAGCTCCCTTAATGCCTTGGACCCACCGCTCAAAGAGAGCTTGTCCCATTGCTAGTCATGCCAGGCCTTTCTCTGCTTCTGGATGATGAGGTCCCTGAGGGCGGGTCTTGTGTCACTCACCATTCTGTTTTTGGTGCCAGGCAGAGCCTGGGTTTGGAGTTAATAGTGGGTGCAAGGAGAATGGCTCCATTCTCCCCAGTAGACTGCATGGAGTAAGAGTGGGACCGCCCACCAGGGCACTTACAAAGATGGGGGAAATGGAGGTACTCTACCTGGGGGAGATACATCACACACGTGTTTTTAGGAAGAGGGACATGGTAAATTAATAGTGACAAATGCTGCATGAAAAAAACCAAGGGCCCTTGGATTTGGCAAGATATGCTTAATGGAATGTAGAAACTAGTAATACAGATTTTTTTTTTCTCCCTCAGGCAGCAATGAATGTGGATCATGAAGTTAAACTCTTAGTGGAGGAAATTCATCGTCTTGGTTCAAAAAGTAAGTATTAATATGATAGATACGGTGTTTCTTCTGAGTTTGCTTTAGAGCAAGGACTAACTCTTGTGGGTGCTGTGCTGTGCTAAGTCGATTCGGTCATGTCCTACTCTTTGGGACTCCATGGATCGTAGCCCACCAGGCTACTTTTTTCATGGGATTCTGCAGGCAAGAATACTGGAGTGGGTTGCCATTTCCTTCTCCAAACTCTTGATAGAAGCCTTAAAGTTTTGGCAGCTGTCAGCTAACTGCTTCTCAGCCCTGAAGTAATTTCTGGAGACACAGAGCTATTGGGGTATTGTGATTCTTATACAAAGAATGGTTGAGTTATTATCCTTTGAATGGGAAGAAAATCACTGTACATCTGTAACCTAGCTGCATTGAAATCTTGTCATTGAATCTTCTTCGAATTTTTGTCATACTATTAAAATTCATTTTTTTTTCCTGCTTTACCCTGCCACCATTTTGAAAATTGCCAAATGACTAGGGACTCGTTGAAATTGCAACACATTGTCTTTATTTTCTTCAAACTTTTGAATTTTGTATAATCAGGTATTTATGTATATATAACTAAAAGAACCCATCCTTTGGGTAGTTTTTTTAGAAAGTCAGCTTTTCCCTCAGCAGCATATAAGCAGCTACCATGAAGTTTGAGACATGTAAAATGGGGAGTATTAGTGCCCTTCTCCTAAATTGTAATGAAAACAACTCTTATGCTTGTAACTATAAGTATTAATATTTTGTACATCTCAGACCAGACATGTAATAGTTTGGGGAGCATTTTAAAACTTGTAAGAGCAATAGATGTATTCAGCAACAACTGGGATAATGGACCCCAAAGTTTTAAAATTATATCATGTAAGTGAAAAACAACTTTAAGAAGTACCTTATAAGAATTGTCCTGTCATTGTAGCCTTGTTTTTTTTTACACTGGAGGATAATTGCTTTACAATGTTGTATCACCATTATAGCTTACTTTTCTTACGTATAGCTGTGATTACTTATGAATCACAAATCATTTGAAATAACAAGAGGTAGTTTGAAAATCCCATGGTCATTATTATCAAACATCACCTGTAGTTTTCTTTTGCTTATGTAACATTACTACAAACTTTGTGACATGAAACAGCAAATGTAATATTTTTCATTAAGGATATATTGAAGTATAGTTAATTTAAAACATTGTCTTAGTTTCTGCTATACTCCAAAGTTATTCAGTTACACATGTATATGTATTCTTTTCCATTAGAGTTGGTCACAGGATGTTGAGTGTAGTTCTCTGTGCTATAGAGTAGGACCTTTCTGTTGATCCATTCTGTGTATAATAGTTGGCGTCTACCAACCACAAACTCAAACCCTCACACCACCTCCTCCTTGGCAACCACAAGTCTGTTCTCTTTGTGAGTCTGTTTCTGTTTCGTAAGTAAGTTCATTTGTGTAGTAGTTTAGATTCCACATGTTAAGTGATATCACGTGGTATTTGTCTTTCTCTTTCTGACTTCCTTCACTTGGTATGATCATCTCTAGGTCCCGCCATGTTGCTGCAAATGGTAATTTTTCGTTCCTCTTTGTGGCTGAGTAGTATTCCATTGTATGTATGTACTACATTTTTTTGTAAATAGTGTTATTGTGATCATAGGGCTGCATGTATCTTTTTGAATTATAGTTTTGTCCACATTTAATATCTTAATGGTTATGTAGGTTGGGAGTCTGCCTCAATCTGTTTGGGCTGCTGTAACAAAATACTCCAGACTGTGTGGCTTATAAACAGCAGAAATGTTATTGCTCATAGTTCTGAAGGCTGCAGGTCCGACATTACTGTGCCAACATGGTCAACTTGGAGTCTTCTAGGTCTCAGACTTCTTGTATCTTTTCATGGTGAAAGGGACTAGGAATCTCTTTGTAGCCTTTTTATCTATCATCAGTCTGTCTATCTATTATTGTGGTAACACTCATTTATAAGATCTTGTAAGTTTCATATAGAATAATATTGAGTTGACAAAAAAGACCATTCAGGTTTTTCTGTTACATCATATGGAAAGACTCAAATGAACTTACTGGCCACCCCAATACTTAGCACTTCAAAATAAGCTGGTTTACAAACTAGATGACTGTAAGGTAATTATCTTAACTTGTATAAGGAAGAAAATATTTTGAACATTGTAACTTCACCAGGCCTCCTTGACTTACCTATTCCTGGTAATAGATGAATTATTGAGTTGGAAAGCATCTATGGAGATACGTTATCTATTGACAGATTAAGGTTAATTATTTATGTTATGTCTGGAATAATGTTGGCTAACCTAAACTATGAATTTGATGACTAGATTGATGAATTTAGTTTTATCTGTTTCTTTTAAAACAAAGTTCTTTAAACCCTTTCATTTTTTATCCTATCACTTCAGTTCAGTTCAGTCGCTCAGTTGTGTCCGACTCTTTGCAACCCCATGGACTGCAGCACACCAGGTTTCCCTGTCTATCACCAACTCCTGGAGCTTGCTTAAACTCATGTCCATTGAGTTGGTGATGCCATCCAACCATCTCATCTTCTGTTGTCCTCTTCTCCTCCCACCTTCAATCTTTCCCAGCATCAGGGTCTTTTCCAGTGAGTCAGTTCTTTTTGTCAGGTGGCCAAAGTATTGGAGTTTCAGCTTCAGCATCAGTCCTTCCAATGAATATTCAGGACTGATTTCCTTTAGGATGGACTGGTTGGATCTCCTTGCAGTCCAAGGGACTCTCAAGAGTCTCCTCCAACACCACAGTTCAAAAGCATCAATTCTTGGGTGCTCAGTTTCTTTATAGTTCAACTCTCACATCCACACATGACTACTGGAGAAACCATAGCTTTGACTAGACGGACCTTTGTTGGCAAAGTAGTGTCTCTGCTTTTTAATATGTTGTCTGCTGCTGCTGCTAAGTCGCTTCAGTCGTGTCCAACTCCTAGTGACCCCATGGACTGCAGCCTACCAGAATCCTCCGTCCATGGGATTTTCCAGGCAAGAGTACTGGAATGGGTTGCCATTGCCTTCTCCGAATATGCTGTCTAGGTTGGTCATAACTTTTTTCCCAAGGAGTAAGTGTCTTTTAATTTCATGGCTGTAGTCACCATCTGCAGTGATTTTGGAGCCTCCAAAAATAAAGTCTCTCACTGTTTCCATTGTTTCCCCATCTATTTGCCATGAACTGATGGGACCAGATACCATGATCTTAGTTTTCTGAGTGTTGAGTTTTAAGCCAACTTTCTCACTATCCTCTTTCACTTTCATCAAGAGGCTCTTTAGTTCTTCACTTTCTGCCATGAGGGTGGTGTCATCTGCATATCTGAGGTTATTGATATTTCTCTTGGCAATCTTTTTCTTTTTTTTTTTTTCTCTTGGCAATCTTGATTCCAGCTTGTGCTTTATCCAGTCCAGCATTTCTTATGATGTACTCTGCATGTAAGTTAAATAAGCAGGGTGACAGTATATACTCTTGACGTACTCCTTTCCCGATTTGGAACCAGTCTGTTGTTCCATGTCCAGTTCTAACTCTTGCTTCTTGACCTGCATACAGATTTCTCAGGAGGAAGGTCAGGTGGTCTGGTATTCCCATCTTTTTCAGAATTTTCCACAGTTTATTGTGATCCACACAGCCAAAGGCTTTGGCATAGTCAATAAAGCAGAAGTAGATGTTTTTCTGGAACTCTCTTGCTTTTTCGATGATCCAGCGGATGTTGGCAATCTCTGGTTCCTCTGCCTTTTCTAAATTCAGCTTGAACATCTGGAAGTTCACGGTTCATGTACTGTTGAAACCTGGCTTGGACAATTTTGAACGTTACTTTGCTAGTGTGTGAGATGAGTGCAATTGTGCAGTAGTTTTTGCATTCTTTGGCATTGCCTTTCTTTGGGATTGGAATGAAAACTGATCTTTTCCAGTCCTGTGGCCATTGCTGAGTTTTCCAAACTGGCTGGCATATTGAGTGAAGCACTTTCACAGCATCATCTTTTAGTATTTGAAATAGCTCAACTGGAATTCCATCACCTCCACTAGCTTTGTTCGTAGTGATTCTTCCTAAGGCCCACTTGACTTCGCATTCCAGGATGTCTGGTTCTAGGTGAGTGATCACACCATCGTGGTTATCTGGGTCATGAAGATCTTTTTTGTATAGTTCTTCTGTGTATTCTTGCCACCTCTTCTTAATATATATCTTCTGCTTCTGTTAGATCCATACCATTTCTGTCCTTTATTATGCCTATCTTTGCATGGAATGTTCTCTTGGTATCTCTGATTTTCTTGATTTCTTATTTTTATCCTATAGAAAAGAGTTAAGTGGATAAAGATTATTTGGAAATTTAAATTCTTTAACAAATGTACCTTGAGTGCTGTCTTTATGCTCAACTGCTGGAGATGGGAAAATAAACAAAAGCCCATCTCAGCCCTGTGGGCCTCTTTAGGTAGTGAGAAGACAGATAAATTGGAAGCATGTTTTGGGAGGTGATTAAGAGCGTGTGCTCTGGAGTCAGACTCTGGGAGGAATTCCACACATTCCTGCTGTGTGACCTTGGGCACATTTCTAAACTTCTCTGTGCCTTGGTTTCCTTATTTGTATAATGATTCTACTCTATTTCATTGAGTGTTGGAGACACATTTTTCACACCTTAAAATCTCTGAAATAAGGATTATTTTATGATACATGGTATGCTATCGTTAAATTGGCAGTTTAATTGGAACATGAAATAATGGTGCTTCTTACAATCAATGGTGTCTTATCTTTGACAAAATGGTTAAGTGAGTTTTAATGACTGTAAAATGCGTTAAACAGTTCACTGAGTACTCAATAAATGGTAGCTTTCATTACTGTAATTGATGGTGAATGCTTTGATTGATATACATTCCATTTTTTAAGAAGTGCTATTAACTGGACTAAAGCAATCATAGAGTACTTCTCAGAGAAAGTGACATTTGAGTCCTTTTTTTTTTTTTGGTTTTTTTGAGTCCATTTTTGAAGAAAAAATAATTTAGCTAGAAAAGAGGATCTGGGATGCCAGGTAGATGGCCCAACGTGAACAAAGTTACCCAGGGAGGTGATTCTTATCACCCTGGATTACAGCAGGTTGCTCATTTTGACTGAATCACAAGATACATGGAATGAGATGGCAGGAGGCCAGGTGAGAGGTGAGGCAAGGGCCGGAGGATGAAGAATCGTATTCACTCTCTCTTAAAGGTGCTAGGGAGCCACTGAAAGATTAAAGTAGAAGAATATCAATTAAGCTTGTATCGTACAAAGTTTCTTCCACATTTTAAATTCTGTATGAATGTGGAGGATGTAGTGACGGTAAAAATAGAGAAGGGGAGACTTGTAAGGAGCCTGGCAGTTAGCCACGTGAGAATCAATTTGGGCCTGAACCAAGGAATTGTCCATGGAGAGGGAAGGCTAGAGCAACAGAAGATACAAGGAAGGTGGCATTGCTCGGACATTTGTCAGATTGAGGAGTTAGTGGGCAGGAGAACCCCAAGATTACAGCAGGGTTTCTGCCTTTGGTGGCTTTGAAACATTTAACCTAAATGAGAATTTACCATAGACTGGGCATGCTATAAAAGACTTTACCTACATTCTATGTTTTAATCCTTGTAACAACTCCGAGAGGGATATTTTTACCCTCGTTTGATGAATAAAGTAACTGCAGCTCAGAGAGCTTGAAGGACCAGCCAGGTTACCCAGCCGCTGCACTGACTCCTGTGATCAGTGAAAAGTTTTCATTGCCAACAAAGGGTCGTGCTGTTGGAAGTGAAAACATCAAACAGGTACCTCTTGGCTTTCCAGGCCAAGCATGGTCAGACTCCCTATTTTCCATTACCAACTTATTTCCTCCTTCTTCTCTTAGATGGTTTACTTGAGGTGAGTAAATTAGTCACTGTTCCCCTAGACACTTAACTTCTTTCACCTGTGCTTATGGCTTGGCATATTCTCCCATTTCTTTCACTCATAATTGAACCAGTGATCACCGATCTAGTGCTTAGCATGGGCTGGACTCTGCTCTATGCTTCAGAACTGTGTCCCCAGCCATACAGTGTGGGAGGTATCAAGATCCCCATTATACAGATGAGGAAACAGGTTTAGGGAATTTATGCAGATTTCCCAGGCCAAGCAACTAGCAGATGGCCAAAATTTCAGCTGAGGACTGTCAGGGTTTTTGTTTGGTTGGTTGGTTGGTTTTTAAAGCTCTGTATTATACTCCCCTTAAAGTCCGGTGGCTCAGAGGGTAAAGCATCTGCCTGCAGTGTGGGGGACCCAGGTTTGACCCCTGGGTCGGGAAGCTCCCCTGGAGAAGAAAATGGCACCCCACTCCAGTGTTCTTGTCTGGAGAATCCCATGGACTGAGGAGCCTGGTAGGCCACAGTCCACGGGGTTGCAAAGAGTTGGACATGACTGAGCAACTTCACTTTCTTTGCTTTCTTTCTTTAAAGTCCAGAACAGGTACCACCAGTCATGAAATCTTCCCTTCCTGGTCTAGCCCAGAGTATCTTGGTCTCGATAAACAATCATATACCTCTTTGTCTTGTTGCTCTACCTACTGTGCATATGGTTATTTCCTCATAGGAGGGGGAATCATTTCTTTGCTAGCTAGAAAGTGATTCTATCATTCCTTCTCTCTGCCTCTAGTGCCCAGCACAGCGCTATACCACAGGAGGAGTTTATTAAGCTGCATGCTGTAAGCTCTAATAGGGGAGCACCAGAACCCAAGAACCCTTCTCGCTGTGATGGCCTTCTCCTTCACAGGGGATACAGCTTTGGGAGGGAAGAACTTGGAGCATTGCAGTAGGATGGGGTGAAATGTTCAGCCAGGTAGATCGAGGAAGTGTCCTTGATTACTCTTATCTTTGAGACTTCCTCTTATTGACTTTTAACCAAAGATCCACTTTTTGTTTACCTCAATTAAAAATAGACTTTATTTTTTAAGGGCAGTTATAGATTTACAATAAAATTGAGCAGAAGGTATTGAGATTTCCCGTATACCCTCTGCTCCCTCACATGCATAGTCTTCCGTGTTATTAACATCTTCCACCAGAGGGGTGCCTTTGTTGCAGTTGATGCCCCTGCATCGTTGTTGTTGTTCAGTTGCTAAGTTGTGTCCGACTCTTTGTGCCCCATGAATTGCAGCACACCAGGCTTCCCTGTTCTTCACTATCTCCTGGACTTTGTTCAAACTCATGTCCATTGAGTCAGTGATGCCATCCAACCATCTCATCCTCTGTCAACCCCTTCTCCTCTTGTCCTCAATATTTCCCAACATCAGGGTCTTTTCCAATAAGTCTGCCCCTAATATCTCAGTTGGTAAAGAATCCGCCTGCAATGCAGGAGGACCCTGGTTTGATTCCTGGGATGGGAAGATCCCCTGGAGAAGGGCTAGACTACCCACTCCAGTATTCTTGGACTTCTCTTGTGGCCCAGCTGGTAAAGAGTCTGCCTGCAATGTGGGAGACCTGGGTTCCATCCCTGGATTGGGAAGATCCCCTGGAGAAGGGAAAGGCTACCCGCTCCAGTGTTCTGGCCTGGAGAATTCCATGGACTGTGTAGTCCATGGGGTCGCAAAGAGTGGGACATGACTGAGAGACTTTCACTTTCTTCCCATCAGGTGGCCAAAGTATTGGAGCTTCAACTTCAGTGTCAGTCCTTCCAATGAATATTCAGGGTTGATTTCCTTTAGGATTGACTGGTTTGATCTCTAGGATTGATCCTGCATTGACATATAATTATCACCCAGAGTCCATAATTCACATTACATTTCACTCTTGGTTTTGTACATTCTGTGGGTTTGAACTGATGTGTAATGATGTCTCCATCATTATAATATCACAGAGTGTCTTCATTGCTTTAAAAATTCATTGTGCTCTGCCTGTTCACCCCTCCCCTATCCTA
Organism: Dama dama; assembly: GCF_033118175.1. Taxonomy (NCBI): domain Eukaryota; kingdom Metazoa; phylum Chordata; class Mammalia; order Artiodactyla; family Cervidae; genus Dama; species Dama dama. Next base: position 31,609,650 of record NC_083706.1, read on the forward strand.
ACCACTGAAAATCACTGATGTTTTTACTTTGTTTTCTCTTTTTCCATAGTTTTGCCTTTTCCAGAATAGCCCATAGTTGGAGTCATATAGCACATAGCTTTTTTTCAGATTGCTTTCTTTCATTTACTAATATGTATTTAAGGTTCCTCCAGGTTTTTCATGACTTGATAGCTCATTTCTTTTTAGTGTTTATTTTAATTTTTAGCATCTATGTTAAAAACTGGCCTTCAAACTAGATAATGTAGGGATTCTGGTAAAGATTTCTTCATTTTTTGTGGTCACCACTCCTTTCCTGAGGTTTCTGAGCGTGTTCAGAACACACTTAGAGAAATACTGCTCCTGATTTGGGGTTTCTCCTATATTTGTTATTTTTACTGATTCAACAACTAACAGTTAGGAAGTTGAAATTTAGAGACTTCCCTGGTGGTCCGGTTAAGACTGGCCTCCCGTGCAGGGTGTACAGGTTCGATCCCTGATGAGGGAGCTAAGATCCTACACGCCTTGCGGCCAAAGAACAAAATCATAAAACAGAAGCAATATTGGAACAGATTCAATAAAGATTTTAAAAATGGTCCACACCAAAAGAAAAAAAACCTTTAAAAAGAATCAAAATTTGGACAGAGAGGAATGGTCCTCCATATGAGCACTGTAACACATTCACTTTTTGTTACTGTCTCTTTGTTCTCACTCCACTGTTTGTACCGGTGATACTAAGGCTAGAATATGTACTGCACATTGCATTTCCTCTGTTCCTTTTTGAATCTGGCAAGAAGTAACACTGAATTTTTGACAGTTGACTGCTACATTGTGATGTTGGTTAACCTCCAGTTGTTCATGAAAGATGATGTGTGTTTGCCATACGTGGTGGCAGTAAACAGACTTTGCATTGACTAACAGTATGTTTTCTCAATTAGATGCTGATGGAAAATTAAGTGTGAAATTTGGGGTTCTTTTCCAAGATGACAAGTGTGCCAACCTCTTTGAAGCACTGGTAGGGACTCTCAAAGCGGCAAAGCGAAGGAAGATTATAACATACTCAGGAGAGCTACTTTTGCAAGGTGTTCATGATGATGTTGACATTATATTGCTTCAAGATTAATGTGGTTTGCATAGCTCTGTTTATTGTATTTTGTTTGTTTCTGGTAAACTGGAATATTAAGTCAAAGGACAAACATAGGAACCTACTTAATGTATTTTTATAGAACTTTATAAACAAAACGAGACTCATTTTAGAAGTCTGTCCTTTTTTCTATCTTGAAAACAAATTTGTGTATTACACTGTAAAATGAACAAAACGTATTATTTTTCTCAGGAATCTGGTTGGAAAATGTAAACAATGGGGCTTTTTTGGTGGGGGTACCAGGAATGTTTGTTTCATAAATTATTCGTAGACAGTTTCTACAGATATTGAACATTCTGTGAATTCAAGAAACAAACTTGTAAGACTAGCTCCCACAAGGAATATAATGTTTATGTAATAAAAACATATAACTCCCTTAAAATTGTCTTATTGTCTTATTTTGTCATTTGAGATTTATGTACCTCACAGACTTGAGTTTTTGCATCAATATTAGGTAACTGCAGTAAAAGTTTTCTTAATTTGGAGAAATATTTTCTTAAAACTACAGAATTTAAAAAGTAGGGATGATTAGTGTTACGACTGGGCCCTGTTAAATATAGTGATTTTGATGCCTATAACGTGCTTAACACTGGTAGGGGACATGCCTAAAAGATGTAACCCAAAAACTTCACTTTCTAACTGGATTAGTCAGACCCACCTGAAACAATACAGGAGTATTTATGATTGCATGTTGCAGCTTGTAGTACAGAACTGAAAATGATACAGAATCTCAGGGAGGACAAGATCAGTGAAAGGCCTTATGGTTGGGAGAGGTATAGAGGAGGCAGAATTTGTAGGATTAGAGCTATAGATATTCAGAGGGGGAAAGATGGGATGGGTGAGGGTGATGACCCAAGGGAAGGCAGAGGGACATGGATTATTAGCAAGGCATGATTTGTGAGAGGATATCAGAATTCACTGGCACTTCATAGTCACTGTGAACATTTATTGAGCCTTTATTATGCCAATCCTCATATAACCCTGTGAGGTCGGTATTAATGTTACCTCCCATTTCATAGATGAGGTAAGAAAGACACATAGAAGTTAAGAGTTTGTTTAAGTTCACCTAGCCAGAAAGTGGGTAAGTCAGGGTTTTGAAATTTGACTCATCTAATTGGCAAGTCCAGAGATGGGATGGACTTCAGGCATGGCTGGCTCCAGGGACTCAAACACTGTTGTTTAAACACTTCCTTGCCATATTGGCTCTGATGCATTTTTTGGTTCTTTCTCATTCTCTTTCTACTGTAAATAGATTCCTGCAGGTATTAATAGATGCCTGCAGATAGGTGCAAATGCATCTACTCTTAGATTAGCAATACTAGTAGAAAGAGAATTATATATTATTAATCATATAATTATATGCCATTAATTATATACAGTTGATTCTAAATGTTAATTATGAATTTTAAGACAGGAACTCTGGTTGATTGACTCCACTTGCAGCATAAGTTGACCCTTCTGATCAACAGCATTTGCCAGAGGGATGAGATATCTTGAATGTTCTGGGTCAGATGCTTGTTTCTGAGTGAGGATTGGGTAGGACCTGTGCTTCACAGCCTCAGCTCAAATAGGAAAGGGATAGTTCCCTAAGGGAAGGATGCTGCGCACATGGGAACAACACAGGTTGACCATTTTGAGGGATGCATCCACAAAACCATGCATGTGAGAGAAAACAAGAGAAATGAGAAATGGTCAAAAGCTACTATGGTATGGCTTCAGTAACGGAGAAAAATGTGTTTGCAGAGACAGGGAAATTGAGTGGAGCAGGAAGGTTGGTTTTAGGGAAAGTACATTTGAACATGGTGGACTTGGAGTGTTTGGACTGGAAACGTGTAATAAGCAGGTGAGGATTAGGTTCTGCAACTTAGGTGAAGGTTCAGGAATATCGATAGAGACCTGAGAATTATTTTGATTTTGATATGTAGATGATCATAATTCTGCCTCTATTATTATCTTAGTTGAGATTTTAATTATTAGGCATTTAGAAAACAGAGAAGATATACAATCTACAGATTTTGTAAAAGCCTGGTATGAGAAATTGAAGCAATTTTAAAAGGAAAACAATCTGGGTAACTCACATGTCTGATGGAAGGTTTTTGAGAGGAGGTTGATTATAGTCAAGCTCATTTCAGTTCAGTTCAGTCACTCAGTCATGTCCGACTCTTTGCAACCCCATGCATCGCAGCACGCCAGGCCTTCCTGTCCATCACCAACTCCCGGAGTTCACTCAAACTCATGCCCATCGAGTCGGTGATGCCATCCAGCCATCTCATCCTCTGTCGTCCCCTTCTACTCCTGCCACCAATCCCTCCCAGCATCAGGGTCTTTTCCAATGAGTCAACTCTTCGCATGAGGTGGCCAAAGTATTGGAGTTTCAGCTTCAGCATCAGTCCTTCCAGTGAACACCCAGGACTGATCTTCTTTAGGATGAACTGGTTGGATCTCCTTGCAGTCCAAGGGACTCTCAAGAGTCTTCTCCAACACCATAGTTCAAAAGCATCAATTTTTCAGCGCTCAGCTTTCCTCACAGTCCAACTCTCACATCCATACATGACCACTGGAAAAAAGCAAAGTCCTCCTTAAAACTTCAGAAGGTGAAAAGAGTTACTCAATTTGTTACTTTGTTTAGTGTCTTCTTGGTGAGTATCAAATGCAATTTCAAACCCATGATGGTTTTAGAATTTGAGAAATATCTTCCAGAAAAATATCCATGGGGTTATCTAGTTATTTTGAGAAAATTACCAGAGCAGCATTCTTATCTACCACTCACATCCGTAATAATACAGTTTTATATATATTTCCCTTAGATTCAAGATGGTCATATCCTTTGAAATAATATATATATCATGGTGTTAAAATTCAAAATCATAAATCTGATTTGATCCAAATTCACAGTTAAAATAATTTCTCTTGGCCATAAATTGCATTTCAGTTAATCATCTCGGTAATGAGTGTCACTGACTATAGGCAGATGGGAATTAGAAATTATAAACAATTGTACACAAACATTTCTTCTGTTATGCAACAGAAACATATAGTATCTACTTTATTCAAGTCACTGTGCTAGGCATTAAGGGTTATTATTCTCAAAGAGAAGCAAGTAATTTGCACAATGTATATTAAACATAGAACCCTTGGATAAATGACATAGGGATACAGGTGCAAAAATGATGAATTGTTTTGGGGTGAATTTGGGGTGAATGAAGATTGCCTTAAAGCAGGAGAACGATCCAGAAGGACTTTACTGGTCCTTTACCAGAAGGACTTTACTGGTGCAGTTCTTTATGCCTGCAAAACCAGAGAAAGGCAAGTAACTTAAGGTAAGGAAGAAAGAGGAGTATTGGGACCCGGGGCTAGAAAGGGTTGGGACGTTACTTTGAACCTTAAAGACTGAAGAAACCATTCCAAGTGTATGTCTTAATAATAGTGAATTACAAAGAACTGTAAAAAACTTAAAGGAAATAATTTGATAAGTCCCACTCATTATGAAGTAACTTTAATTTGTAAGATCTACAGCAGTGCTATTTTGTAAACTGAGATTACACCAAACAGTCTATAATTACAGCTTATTATCTTCAGAGTGGATGACTGTTAATTGTAAAATTGATTACTGTCACCCCTTGTGCAAACTCAAATTTCCATAAGTTCCCATCATAGAACATCCAAGCACACGTTCCTTTGTTTGCTGGAGGAACAATTTAAAAATAAGTTACAGAAATGTTGATTTGAGGAATTTGTCTTAATCGAACACTCGCATCCCCAGAAGTCCCTGGTGTCTGAGCTGCTTCCTGTGGTTTCGGACAATGAGGGGAAAAAAGGCCCGTGTATTGACACCCAAAATACAGACATATATGTGATGGCAAAGGAACAAGCCTGCTTTTCTGTGTGACGGGCATGTTGACCTCACTAATTTATAGCCTCCTATATCTAAAAAAGTCAAGAGAATGGCACGTGCCTTTATTGTCAGATAATCTTGGAGTTTCCTTTTCCTTAACAAAAGCTATAAATAACTCTTCAAAGAAAACCACTCCGGGAGCCTTGTATGATTAGATATCAGAAATGACCGCATGTTTTTTGGAAGACGTTTTCGTATGGAAACCCCTCTCTTAGAGCTTTTGTTTAGCTGGCTCAACCAAAGGCTTAATTTTTTTGACATCTGCACTTCCCCTTTCAGTGGGGAAGTCAGAGACTTTGTAGTGAGAGACTTCCGGTTGGAAGGAATGGAGACTCTTTGCTGGGTAAGGGGGGTTAACTATGAGCACGCGAACCGGGCAATTAGGAAGATAAAGTAACTCCCTGAAATTGGCGACCCGGACATCACCAAAGCAGGACTTCTGGGGGAACTCCTAACCAGAGGGCATCAGAGTGACCTGTAGCTTTTTCAACATCTAAATGTTTTGCAGACTGAATGAATACATCGGGGTGGGGCCCCAAGCATTTCCGCTGAAGTATCCTCTCCCAGGTTGATTCTGATGGGCAGCTGTGGGGAAGAATTACTCCTCACTGCCTTAGAGCAGAGGCTCCCAACCTCGGGGATCTAATGAGTGATGATCTAAGGGGGCGCTGATGTAATAATAATGGGGAAAAAGTGCATAATGTGCTTGAATCACCCCCAAACCATCCCTGCCGCTGGCCCTGGCCTATGAAAAAAATGTCTTCCATGACACCTGTCTCTGGTGCCAAAATGGTTGCAGACCCCTGCCTTAAGGAATCTCTGTCAACAGCACTCAGCTGTGTTCCTGGGTCCGCTTCTTTCTATTTGCTTCCCCTCCTGTTTCCAATTAGATAACTCATCCTCTATCTTTTCTCTATTCATAGCTTCTCCTCAAGCGTCAATTTGCTCCCTATTACTCTGATTTATTAGTGCCAGTTCTTGCCGCTGGCTGTGTCATATGCTGAATGTCTGTATGTCTAAATTAAAATGCTTAATATAAAAGAGTTTGAGTAGCACAATTTGTCTTTACCGTGCCAGACCACCCCATAGGTCATTGGCCAGTTTAAGCACTGATTGGGTCAGCTATGCACCCTCATCTAATCGGTTATGGCTGCCATTGGAGGCAGGGAAGACTAATAACCTGGAGCTGATGTCATAGGGTTTGAGAGCTGCGCTGCCTCAGAAGTGATTGTAGGTCTGGCAGGCAGTGGGACTGCATTCTAGCCATTTTCTCAGAGATCTTCTGTGACTTACAGTAGAATATGGAAACAGTAACGTTCAATTTGGGAGATATGACAACCCATTTTAAGCATAAAGCATATTTCCTCCACGTGTTAATTGTACTTTCAATATCCATGATTAAGAAAATACATAACACAAAAGGTATAAAATACAAAAAAAGTACAACTGAAGCAAAGATTTTTAAAAGTTTGCATTTTATTACTTGTAAGAGCAGTACTTATACTTTAATGATAATAGCACAGTTATTCATGTATACAAGACGCATCATTTATCCACAGAAAATGTTTGATGCACATATGGTTTCTTAGACTCTTTGAAGTGACTCTTGGCTCCTTAGGAGTGCTCCTTTCACAGGTTATAAATGAATTTGTGGTACACTAAACACAGGTCCTATATCAAAAAAGGCTGCATTGGGACCTCCAGGGTTTACTACTCACTAACTTTAGTTCTTAGAGTTAGTGGTAGTTCTGTTTGCCTCCTCTGGAATCTAGGCAGGCTTGTGACTACTTCAGCAAATGGAATACAATGGAAGTTATGCTAATGGTTTCTGAGGGTATGTCATAAATGGCCATAGAGCAGCTACCAGGCAAGTGTAATGAAGTGTTGAGAGGGAAGCAGGGCTTCAGGGATAGTTTGATCAAGCAATTCAATGATGTCGCCAAGATCCTGGATTGTTTTTCACTCTGCCTTCTGTGATGTAAGTTTCATGGTTTTCATCCTAAGTAGGACTTTCTTGGGTCAAAATAGAGCTGCCAACAACTTCAGTCTCCTGAGAAGAATTCAGCTTTGTTTGTTTGTTTGCTTCATGACTGCCGTCACTTGGAAGCAGGGTAGAGGGAAGAGGCTGGTGGGTCCTACTCTTTAACCAGCTAACTGGGCTCCTGGTTTCAGCCCTTCCCATTACCCTTCCTCTCTGCCATAACTGGAGTCCTCTGGTATGGAACTACTTCCTTTCCACTTTCCTGTATGTCTCTGTGTAGTGGGGAGGAGGAGGGTTGTCTGGTTTTATGGGAGGGGACATGGGACCAGGGAAAATTCTACCAACTCAGTGAACAGAGGTCAGCCAGTTCTCCACACGAATCTCATTGCTGCCTTAAGGGTTCCCTAGAAGTGCCAAGTTCTGAGCCTCTCTCTCTGGGGCCCTGCGTGGGTGAGAAGGCTCAGTTCCTATCATAGATGCTTAGGTAGCACCTTTCTCAAGTCTGTTATCATGCTTCCATCTGCTTTCCAACCTCTAAAAGATTCCTGATGTTGTCCATGAGCTTTGTCTTCTCTTAAATCTCTTTATCCTCGTGAATCTGTGACTTTCTTCTTTTGTCTGCTGCAGTTCAGAACAGATTGAAGAATAAAAGAATATTTACAAGGTGATTGATTCAGCATTGTTGTTATTATTGTTTAATCTCTAAGTCGTGTCCTACTCTTTCATGACTCCATGGACTGTCGCCCAAAAGGTTCATCTATCTAAGGGATTTCCCAGGCAAGAATATTGGAGCAGGTTGCCATTTCCTTCCCCAGGTGATCTTCCTGACCCAGGGATTGAACCTGCATCTCCTGCATTGGCAGGCGGATTCTTTACCACCCAGCCGAATCAGGGAAGCCCTGATTCACCATTATTTAGGTGGAAAAATCTCTCCCTTTCTTTCATTCTTAAACTATTTCCTCTAATGTTTTTTTTGCTCGAAGACCCCCAGATTGCAAATGAAAGAAATCTGGAGTTCATTTTTAGCTCTACTTTGTCATCAGCTATATTGGAGGTCACTGCTGTGTTGATCCCTCAGTGCAGATTCTGTAACCTCAAGGCAAATTTTGCCTGATTCTTGACTGCTTCAGCCTCTAGGTCATCCAGAGAGAAGACCAGGAAAGTAGGCGTGGTGTCCTAGGAGAAGCACAGAAAGATCTTATTTCAGGGGAACGTAGGGTTTAGGCCACTGGGAAACACAATCCAGGTTCATCGTATTTTATTTCACGTGAGTGTGTTTGGAAGAGATAGAAGAAAAGGAAGTGGGAAAAGAAATAGGACATCATATCAGGAAATGATAGAAATTAGAAAATGAGAGTAGAAAATATAGGATAATTATTTGGGAGCAGATTACAGAATGTATTGAAACTGCTTTGTGTAATTGCCATACAATTCAATAACAATTATGTGTCTGATTAAATAGGTGTCAAATCAACTTTGTGAAGTGCAATATTTGATTAGAATAGTATTCAGTATTTATTGTGTTGATGTAATCAGCAGAGAAAGAGCTTGCTGACAACTGGCTGTTGGGGGAGGCAAAGGGCATTAGCACCTACAGCACATGATAAAAATGAGGTGTTTTTGGATCTGAGTCTACCACTGAGTTCAGGACTCTACCACCACAGCAGCTAAGAGAGGTTTGGCAAATCAAAGAACTAAATTCTTGGCTTGTGTTGGTGGGAAAGCATAGTAACCTTTAATTCCTGGTCTTTCCTCATCTGTAAAATGGGCATGCATGCATGCTTAGTTGCTAAGTCATATCCGATTCGTTGCAACCCCGTGGTCTGTATCCCACCAGGCTCCTCTGTCCATGGAGTTTCCCACGCAAGAATACCGGAGTGGGTTGCCATTTCCTTCTCCACGGGATCTTCCCGACCCAGGAATCGAACCTGCACTTCCTGTTTGGCGCTTACCACTGAAACACCAAGGAAGCCCATAAAATGGGAGGAATAACAATAAATATCTGACTACTAGGATTGCTGTAAGGACTAAATGTCTGAAGCATGGTGCAGATGTTTCTTACCTTATAGGTTACATCCAATAAGCCCACCATAAATGGAAATATCCTAAGTTGAAATGCATTTAATACACCTGACCGACAGCACCATAGCTTCGCCCTGGTCTGGCGTGTGTGTGTTCAGTTGTGTCCAACTCTTCGCGACTCCACAACGGTAGCCCTCCAGGATCCTCTGTCCATGGGATTTTCCTGGCAAGAGTATGGGGGGAGGGGATGAGGGTGGGGGACACATTTTCCTCCTCCAGGGTATCTTCCTGACCCAGGGATCGAAACTGCATCTCTTATGTCTCCTGCATTGCAGGCTGATTCTTTACTGATGAGCTACTGGGGAAACCCAGCCTACCTGAAATGTGCATGGACTATTTACATTAGCCTACAGATGAGCAAAATCATCTAACACAAAGCCTATTTTGTAATCCAGTGTTGAACATCTCATGTAATTTATTAACTTCTGTGTTGAAAAACAGAACGGGTCTAAGTGTATCAGTTGTTAATCCTCCTGGTCATGTACCTGGCTGGAAGCCAGGGCTCCCTGCCACTGCCTAGTGTCACCAGAGAGGATCCACATACTGCAATGTACCTGTAATACATATAGCGATACCACATATTGCTAGCCTGGGAAGAGATCAAAATTCAAAGGATGGCTTCCATTGAATGTGCATCACACCATTGCAAAGCCAAATAATTGAAAAGGAAACCATCATAATTGGAGATCATTGGGAATTGCTTAATAACCCATCTCTTCTCCAGCAGATCTTCCCGACCCAGGAATCAAACTGGGGTCTTCTGCATTGCAGACATATTCTTTACCAACTGAGCTATGAGGGAAGCTCTAATAAATGTTAGTTGTTGCTATCGTTGTCTTGGCAGGGACTTTGTTGTGGGGGTTATAATTGTTGTCATCATTTGTTTTATGCAGTATTGAAAATGATCTGAGGATCAAGGGTGACTCTGGCAAGAAGGAAGTGGTCATGGATCAAGGTTTCACTGCATCAGAAATCAGGCAGAGGAAAAAAGGCTTACTGAGAAACATAGACTAAATCCAGAGACCGATTTACAAATGACGTTTTTCTTTTGGTGAATTGTTTGAAGGCCAAATCTCCAGCTCTCATCACTCACTATACCTTCACCCGTCCTATGGGAGACTGTCTTTTTGTTCACTGGCGAATCTCTAGTACTAGAGCATTGCTAGCACATAATAGGTTCTTAATAAATAATTGCTAAATGAATGGGTAAATGAAAAAATTATGGATGGATGGATGAATAAATTTAGCAGATGAGCTTGGTTTTTGTTCTGAGCATCAGAAGCATGCTCATGTATCATGGTCACTTACAGCTTAAAATAATAAGAAAGAATATGAGTTGGCAGTTACAGTTCTTTGATTTGGCGGTATGCTATAGCTTTCTTAAGTCAGTGTTTTGGCAGTTTTTATTATAGAGTGTTTGGATGATAAATGAGTACTTTCTTACAGAAAGGTAACACATGGCTCCTGTATTTTATGAAATAAGAAACCGTTCACTTCATTGCCAGGTTTTTAGAATATGTTTCATAATTAGAGAAATTAAAATGAGCCTTTGCAAGGCTATGCCAAAACTGAAAAGTTTTGGGATGGATCCAGAACAATGCAGCCTTAGGATTGTACATATTTGGGAACTAAAATCTTACATGCACAAGAGCTCGTAAGGGAGGGGCAGAGAGGGTGGCAGCTGTTTTCCCAGAGAGCTGTGGCCAACAGAAGCTTCCACTATAAATAGGCCTGGTTGATGAGGCCGTTGTTTCACATAACATTCCAAAGGTAACCAAAGAACAGGAGTAGGATATGGTAGATTTGAATAAATGTTTGGTGAGGATTTATTTTCGAATGACAATAGGTTTGAAAGTTTGGAGAGGCCTCAAACTCTGGGTTGAGAGAGAGGGAATGACAAAGTTCAGAGTACACAGTAAGTTGAGAGAGAAGAGCTTCAGTAGCAGAGATGGGGCAGAGACACCCATAGAGGAGGAACAGGGCAGCGAATGGCCTAAAGAAGCAGCTGTTTGCCTATTCTGGGGCACCCAGGTGCCATTAGTGGTAAAGAACCCTGATGCAGGAGACTTAGAGATGTGATTTCCATCTCTGGGTAGGGAAGATTTCCCTGGAGGAGGACATGGCAACCTACTCCATTATTCTTGCTGGGCGAATCCGATGAACAGAGGAGGCTGGAAGAGCCATAGGGTCATAAAAGAATCAGACACAACTGAAGTGACTTAGCACACACACATATTTGCATATTCTAGGTTAGCATCATGATTTTCAAAGTGGGGTCCATTGCAGGGTCCACTTGGGAGCCCCAAACTGATTGAAATATGCCAAGTATTTCTTTGGTGCTTAGGGACAAATGACTTTCATTTTACATAGGGCTAAAAGAAGCTTCCTTGGTGGCTCAGATGGTAAAAAAATCTGCCTGCAATGCAGGAGACCTGGGTTCGATCCCAGGGTCAGGAAGATGCCCTGGAGAAGGGAATGGATATCATTCCAGTATTCTTGCCTGGAGAATTCCGTGGACAGGGGTGCCTGGTGGGCTACAGTCCACAAGGTCGCAAAGAGTTAGGCATGACTGAGCGACTAACACTTTCACTTTCAAGAGATGCTTACTAGCAACTTATGAAGAAAGCTAAGGGTTGCCAAATTTAGTTATTTGGAAGTTAAAATTAGTGTCCTAGTAGAGCTGACACATCACCTAACTGTAGACTACTGATCACTCTGGTTGGAACTCGGTACCACTCAGTACTGTTGTAAAGCTTGTGTTGCAAATACATATGATGACAGTTGGAATTCCCATAGTTTTTTGAAGGGATTGCTTTGTCTTATGTTTATCATCAATGTTTTATTGAGTTAAATCATGATTTTCAGTTGCTATCATGCTAGCAAATTTATGACTATGAATTTAGCATTATTATTATAAATTTGTTGGTTGTTTGAGTAGTATATTTGCATGTGGTAACACATGTTTGAGGCAATGGCATTTTTGGCCTTAATTTTCCCTGAAATTAAACTTTGAGATATAAATAACCCATACTCAGTTGCTAGGGTATTACATAAAATATATGCTTATAGAGCAAGAGTTTATTTTTATCAGTTCTTTCTCCTACTAGAAAATGAGACTATTTGGTGATACTTGGGCTCATTTTTCTTACTTAAAAGGACTATGATCCAAAAACTTTGAGCTACAGTATTCAGACAAATAGCTTAATAAAACTTTAACAAAGCACAGCTACTTATTGAATGTTGGTGACATTGATGAAAATAAAATTCCCATTTATTAGGTTATGGTAAAAGTGAAACTGAGGGCAGTCATAAGTTAGGTCCCTTAAACCATAACTTGCTTAATAAATAATATTTTGTAACCTGCCTTCACTGACCAAGCTTGCCTTAACTCTTCTTGAAAATTGCATATGCTCTAAGCTTCTTGTGGTTTGGGCAATATATTATATTATAAGATTCCTTTAACCACTTCCTCCATGAATTCTCCAAGTAAGAGTACTGGAGAGGGTAGCCATTCCCTTCACTATGGAATCTTCCCAATCCAAGGATTGAACCTGGATCTCTCTCATTGCAGGCAGATTCTTTACCCTCTGAGCCAGCAGGGAAGCCTAACTAATGCATAGATACACTGCTGACCTATTGTAGGTCTCTATAGTAACAGTTGCTTAAGTTGTTTTTAAGGAACATGGAGCTAGTCTTGCCCAGTTTAAACTGACTAAGGCCACCAACAAGTCAGTTGGACCTGTGGGGAGTATCTAATGGATGACCTTTTGATCTCAACAGGATAAGAACTCTACCCTCAGATCATGCGAATGCTGCCATTTTCTGAGCATGCATCCTGTAAAGAAGCATATAACTTGGATACCCCTGCACAGAGCAGTGGTTACTTCACCTTTTTCCGGCCTCTAATCACCTTCTCCTACACCTTTGACCACCTTATACTCTTCACCCATAAATACTCCAAGGCCTGGCCTTCAGGGAAGTGGATCTAAGATTTGTTCTCTCACCTCCTTGTCTGGCTGCTCTGTAATTAAATTCTCAGCTGCAAACCTCAGCGTCTCAGCATTTAGCTTGTTCGATGTTGGGCCACTGAACTGAGTTCGGTAACGAGTTTTAACTTCACTGTTACTAACGTATACTTGGAATCCTAGGTGTCACGGATTCAGCAAGATTTGATTGCAAAGGAAAACTTACTGGAAAAGTCCCTGATGCTGGGAAAGGTTGAGGGCAGGAGGAAAAGGGGATGACAGAGGATAAGATGGTTGGATGGTATCATCAACTCAATGGACAGGACTTTGAGCAAGCTCTGGGAGATAGTGAGGGGACAGGGAAGCCTGGCCTGGAGTCGCAGAGTCAGACACAACCGAGTGACTGAACCACAACAAAACAACAAAGAAGCAGGTACCTCTGTAGTACTGGGTTTCTAAGAAATAGTGCTTGTAGCAGGGTATGTGAGAAACTCCAGGTTGACCCAGTTAGGTTGAAGGTACCAATCTCTGTAACTCTGAGATGCTGACTACTGGGTTTCTTGAATCCAGAATTCTAGTCCAGAATCCTTAATCTTCAACTAGGCAAAACCATGGATGCCTCTTAATTTCAATTGATCCTTTAACAACTTGGGAGTTGAGGATGCCAGTGCTCCATGTGGTGGAAAATCCCCGTGTAATTTATCCATGTCAACCCTCTATATTCACTGTTCCTCCATATCTGAGGTTCAACATCTGCCTATTCCACCAATCATGGATTGTATATAATACTGTAGTATATCTATTAAAGATATTTGCATGTGAGTGGACTTGTGCAGTTCAAACCCCTGTTGTTCAAGGGTCAACTGCAATTATATTTCAGGCCTGCCTACTCTCTGCTCTGTTAGAATGTCTTACAAGACTCAACTCAACCCAACTCTAAATCAGACATGAGAAAGGAGGGACAAGAAGGCTGAGAATGAAGGTCTGACGATTCTCTGAATGGGTTCAGGTGTTTTCAGGGGCTTTTTAGGCAGTGACTCATGAAGTAGAAGAGGGGGAGAAAGGGAAAGAATAAAAATAGGCTCCCCAAAGAAACTTACTTATCTCTCTTTTAGGATATGCCAAAGTCCAAGACAACTCTCCATTTTGGGCTAAATTATGGGTTTCTTTTGGAGAAGGAAATGGCAACCCACTCCAGTATTCTTGCCTGGGGAATCCCATGAACAGAGGAGCCAGGCGGGTTTACAGTCCATGGGGTTGCAAGAGTCAGACACGACTTAGCGATTAAACCACCACCACCACGGGTTTCTTTTAAGTACAATAAGACAAAAACTGAAGAACGTCAAAAGGCAAAGAACCATGAATGGGTTTCTCTTCTTTTTATTCACCATCAAATCAAATATTAAATGTTCAGGCATCACCTATACCTGAGGGATTTCATCCCTCAGCCCAAAGTGAAATGATGAAGGTGATAGTACTACCTACCATTTACTACATTTTTACTCTGCATTTAGCAATATACTAAGCACTTCACATACATTATTTAATCTTTACAACACCCATGAAATAAGTATTAATAAAAGTATTATTATTCTTCATACTTTATATTCTGAGACTAAGGGAATCTAGTAACTTCCTCAAGTTACTCAGCCAGAAAGTAACATAACTGGGAGTCTGAGCTCTCTGCCCACTATTCTACATTGTTTTCAAGAAGTTTACAATCTAGTTAGGAAGATAAAATAAATGCACATGAAATGATTAGTCTAGTGGTTGTCTCTATGTTCCACTCGGGGCATATGAATCACCTGGAGACCCTAGCAAAATGCACATGGTGTTTCAGCACATCTGGAGTGAGGCACAAGAGACTGCAGATCAGGTAAGCTCCCAGGTGATATCAGTACTGCTGGCCCCCCGCTAGCCATTGAGAAACAGGGGTCATCTGTGGAACACTGCGCGAGTGTGAGTGTTAAATTTGCTCAGTCCTGTCTGGTTCTTTGACTATGAACCGTATAGTTCACCAGGCTCCTTTGTCCACAGGATTCTCCAGGCAAGAATACTGGAGCGGGTTGCCATTTCCTTCTCCAGGGGATCTTCCCAACCCAGGGATTGAACCCAGGTCTCCCACTTTACAGGCAGATTCTTTACCATCTGAGCCACCAGGGAAGCCCTGTGGAATTCTGGAACTAACTTTAATTCAGGATTTTTGATTACATAGATTCACTTTTAAAAAATGGAAATACATTGTTTCAACTTTTTAAAATTTTTTCCCAGAATAAGTGATAAAGTGCACAAATCTTATCTGTACAGTGCCATGGTCTTTACGCACATACACACAGATAATTACCACCCATATTAAGATACATAGCTTTTCCAGGCCTAGAAGCCTCCCTCTTGCCCTTTCTCAGTGAATATCGCTCCCTCAGGTAACTACTCTTTTGACATCTATCCCCATAAATCCGCTTTGACTATTTTCGAATCCATACAAATGGAACTGTATAGCACACATTCTTTTTTGCCTGCCATCTTTGCTGACCACAGCATCTGAGACATTCATCCATGTTATTGTATGTAGCCATAGTTTGTTCTTTTTAAATAGTGTATGCTGCTGTAGTCCAGTTGCTAAGTCATGTCTGACTCTGCAACCTCATGGACTGCAGTATGCCAGGCTTTCCTGTCCTTCACTCTTTCCCAGAGTTTGCTCAGATTCATGTCCACTGAGTCAGTGATGCTATCTAACCATCTTATCCTTTGCCACTCCCTTCTCCTTCGGTGCATAGCATTCCGTTATACTAATATTCCATAGTTTATTTATCCATTTTACTGTAGATAGAAATTTAGGCTGTTTATATTTTGAATATTAAAAATAAAACTTGTGCTTATCTTTTGGCGGGTATATGTATAGTATTATTGGATCATAGAGTTGACAGAATTTTGCTTTTGAACTATATTTATAAAGGGGAACTTCTATTATGGATTTGAGGTGCTAGCTATTTTTTCTAAATGAACAGTAAATATTTACATGAATAATACTAGTAACACAATAAAATACTAATAACTGTTAACAATAACGTTACCTATGTACCCCTGAAAATTTTTCCGCATATGCTGCTTTGGAAAATGTTGATAAAGCAGAAAAAAAAGCATGGGCTTTGGAATGAGTCCTGATCTAGACTCCTGGCTCTGCTGCTTTCTATAACTGAGTGCTCTTGGTCAAATAATTTGCATGGTTTAAGCGAAAGTTTATAATCTCTGAGTCTCACATTAATGAACTGTAACTTTATGTTAATGGATAAATCTTACAGAGATAAAGATTGAGGAAATGAGCCCAAAGCTGGAGCCCAAAGAGTACACATTTGTATGATTCCATTTATATAGAATATAGTAATAAGCAAAATGAATCTTTGCTTTTAGAAGTCAGGATAGTAGTTACTTTTGAAAGGAAGTAGTGATTGGAAGAGAGCCAAAGGGAACCTTCTGAGGTACTGGAAATGATTTATATCTTGATCTGGATAGTGGTTACACATATTTATTCATATACATTCAAACATATTTATACAACATATGCAACATAATAGGGGCCTCACTGGTGGCTCAGATTGTAAAGAATCTGCTTTCAATGCGATCCCTGAGTCAGGAAGATCCCCTGGAGGAGGAAATGGCAACCCACCCCAGTATTCTGGCCTGGAAAATTCCAAGGACAGAGGAGCCTCACAGGCTACAGTCCATGGGGTCACAAAGAGTCAGATGTGACGGAGAGACTAACAATTTCACTTTCATACTACATAATACTTGGGGTGCTTTTGGGGCACTGGTCAAGTTGCTTCTTGACCTAGGTGCTGGGTACATAGTACTCAGATTGTGAAAATGCATCAGGCTAAAATTCATATGATGTACTCCAGAGGTGGTTTCCTTCTCTGTAAAAATTGGGATAATAATGAAAATAGTCTACTTCAGAAGTTTGTTGAACAAAGTCTAATAAATGTCTGCTCAGTAAATATTAGTTTCTTTGCTCATATTTCCCCATGGATTGAGAGGTGCAGCCAAAAGAAGAATTAGAACTCACGATGCTCCATGAGAAAACATCCATTTCATCACATTCACATTTTACTTAAAAAAATGGTTTAGGGTAGAAATAATCAACAGGGATTGACTAGAAGAAGTGCAATTTCCAGATTCATTGATGGGGATCTTATTAGTCAGGGCTCTCCAGAAAAACAAAATCAATAGGAGATACACACATGCATATTGATGCCTTCAAACTGTGGTGCTGGAGAAGACTTCTGAGACTCCCTTGGACAACAAGGAAATCAAACCAGTCAGTCTCCAGGGAAATCAACCCTGAACACTTGTTGGAAGGATGATGCTGAAGCTGAAACTCCAGTATTTTGGTCACCTTATGCGAACAGCTGACTCATTGGAAAAGTCCCTGATGCTGGGAAATATTGAGGGCAGAAGGAGAAGAGGGCATCAGAGGATGAGATGGCTGGCTGAAGGGCATCACTGATGCAATGGACATAAACTTGGGCAAACTTTGGGAGATGGTGAAGGATAGAGAGGCCTGGCGTGCTGCAGTCCATGGCATTGCAAAGAGTTGGACATGACTGGGTAACTGAACAATAGCAATATCCATGCATATATATAGAGATTTATTTTGAGTCAGCTTATGTGATTGTGGCAGAGAAGGCAATGGCACCCCACTCCAGTACTCTTGCCTGGAAAATCCCGTGGACGGAGGAGCCTGGTAAGCTGCAGTCCATGGGGTCGCTAAGAGTCGGACACGACTGAAGTGACTTAGCAGTAGCAGCATGTGATTGTGGGTACTGGTAAGTCTGAAATTTGTAGGGCAGGCTAGTAAGCTGGAAACTCAGGCAGGACTTCTAGGTCACAGTCTTGAGACAGAGTTCCTTCTTCTGTGGATAATCAGCCTTTGCTTCAACTGACTGGACAAGGCCCACCCACATCATAGAGGGTAATCTCCTTTACTTAAAACCAACTGTTTATAAATATTTATCACCTCTAAAAAAAATAACCTTCCCAGCAACAACTACACTAATATTTGGGTAGAATAGGTCAGCCATTTGACACATAAAATTAACCATCGCAGAATCTATAAATTTAAGTTTAAAGTTTAAGACAGTCAGTGATGGGTTCTGCTTGAATAGCCCTGACTAAATATTTAGTCAGAGCACATTAATCTTCTTATAGATACTTATATCCATTCCAAGAGATACATGATCTTATGCTTTAATGTTTCATGGGCCACAGGCAACGATACTAATCTTGACAGAGGAATCTTCATTATGAAGGAGACTAGACATCTTCCTCACAGCAAGAACATCAGATAGCTAGCTAAGTCTTCAGGAATTCTCCAAAATCTTTTCAGATCATATCTCACAGAAAACTGTCTCCTACTAAAATACTGGATACAATGGTATCCTTCCACCAATGAAAGGGTTGAGTTCCACAAGTGTACTGCTTTTTTGTTGTTGTAAATTGAAAAATATTTCCCCCAAATAATGTTATAAATGGTAGTTATTATGTTCCCTTCACCAGGGGATCTTCCTTACCCAGGGTTCGAACCCAGGTCTCCTGCATTGCAGGCAGATTCTTCACTGTATGAGCCAATTATGTTCCTAGGCTCACAGAAAAACCTAGATGGATAGAGCTAGAGATCTATTTTCTATCTATCTATAGAAAAAGCTAGTGAGATCTCCATTTGTATAATTTTAACCATTCCTTTAGATAATTAGCTTCATAATTCATTTGTGGATTGCCCAGTCCCCTTTCTCAGACCTCTTGAAGGTGTTGGAAATGAGTGACCAGGTGCTCCCGCCACAAAGGTCCAAGGAGAAGTTGAATGAACAGAAAAATTGTTTAACTGACACATGGATTTTGAGATTATGTCTGCCCCACAGAATTATTTCATTTTGATTCATTGCTTCAAAAAAAGGCAGTTATTGACATTTAAGGGCTTCCCCGATAGCTCATACAGTAAAGAATCTGCCTGCAATCTGAGAGACAGGTTTGATCCCTGGGTCGGGAAGATCCCCTGGAGAAAGGAATGGCAACCCACTCCAGTATTCTTGCCTGGAGAATCCCATAGACAGAGGAGCCTGGCGAGCCACAGTACATGGGGTTCCAAAGAGTCGGACATGACTGAGCAACTAACACACACACTGATGGCTCTGTGCGTAAAGAACGCACCTATAATGCAGGAGACACAAGAGACCGATCCCTGGGTCAGGAAGATGCCCTGGAAGAGGAAATGGCAACCCACTCCAGTATTCTTGCCTGGGAAATCTCATGGACAGAGGAGCCTGGCAGGCTACAGTCCATGGGGCTGCAAAGAGTTGGACATGACCGAGAGACTGAGCACACATTGACATTTAAAAATCAAGAGATATCTCAGAAAAACACAGATTCCTGAATTTTCTTGAAAATAAAGCAAAACAGAGATCTGGTGAAACTAGACTGAGATTATGACATGGAAAATATTGGCGGGAACAAAGTAACCGAAGCCCCTGAGTCATGCTCCCCAGGTCAGCAGAGCACTCCCCAGCTGACTGCGCTGCTAGTGACCACCCAGTATTTTTGCCCAGAGAATTCCATGGACAGAGGAGCCTGGTGGCCTGCAGTCCACGGGGTCGGAGTCGGACACGCCTGAGCAGCTAACACTTTCTTTTTTTTTTTTCATTTATTTTTATTAGTTGGAGGCTAGTTACTTTACAATATTGTAGTGGTTTTTGCCATACATTGACATGAATCAGCCATGGATTTGAGCAGTTAACACTTTCACTTTATCTTCTTAAAGGTGAACGGGGAGGAGGCCTTAGACAGAGAAGTTTCTCTTCTGCCTCCTTCCTGATGCCTCCCTCTTATCTAGCCGTTCTCTATTCTTCTGCCTGCTCTGTCCCTCCCACTTACAAACAGTCCTGCACACCTTGCCCCCTCATTCCAACCTCATCGGGATTCAACACAGGGGACTTGGCATGTGCCCCGGCAGATAAATAGAGGTGCAGCGTACTCGTGGATCTGTGGCCACCGCTGGAAGGAACAGGGATGTTCTGAAAAACCCTGGAAGGGAGACCCCTTTCTGAAGCAGCTTCTTGAGATGCAGTATCTCACTGTGAGCCGAGGGGTAAAGACAGACACCTTTACTTTACATATTTACCCCACATTCCTGGGGCTTTGTGCCCTGTCACCTTATGCAGGTATGTTTCAATTAAGTAAATTATATGATCATTAAGAAAATGCCTAACAAAGCTAAGGAAATAGGTCCTCAAATCCAGTGTTCTTTCCTTCTGTGCCTATCATGCCAGAGTTTCTAGCACTATAGAAAGGGCCTTTAAAAATAGTTACTATTCACTGCATAGTATAGAGAAACAAAGACTGGCCAGATGTTTCAAACACAGTGTTTATTTTAATTTAGTCAAAATAAATCTGGGCACCGTTATCTTCTCTCAATGCCAAGTACATAATCAACACATGCGGCAAGATAGTGCCTGTATTACAATGATCAAATGGACAATTTACATTGTTTTTATCCAATTAACATCCCCAAATGTTTATTAAATGCTGACATATTGATGGAGCCGTGATTAGACTCTACATAAAACAAATTAATCAGACAGGTAACCACTCAGGCACCATTCACTCTTCAAAGTAAACAACATTGCTAATAAGACACATGAAACAATGACATTAGTCTGATAAGCATGGCATTTTCAGAAATGACTGGGTTCGTTTCATTTTACCACCAGCTTCTGTGGAAATAGTAACTTCATCAAAGCTACGTTGGCTATAACTGGATTGGATTTTTAACAATACTTGTATAAAATGCATATATAAATAAGTATTTTTCTATATTTGCATAGAGGCTGTAGCATTTTTAATTCCAATTTTTCAGAAAAGAATAAAATAATTGTTAAATCAAGTTTTATGAACCCTCTAATTCTCTTTGTTTCTGTTTTTTTCAGTAAGAGAGGGGTTGAACAAGGAAAGCCTTCGTTAAAAGAAGAGTATATGCTTGCTATGATGACATGAAGTATGAAGGCTTTTTAAAAAAATTTTATTGGCATATAGGAATGAAGGTTATTTCAGAGGAAAGAGGAGAGAGAGAAAAGGTCTAAAAACAGTGGACAACTTAGTGTAGCTCAGTTTTCTGGAGTGCAGGATGGGAGAAGTATGTCAGGGATGAGTCTAGCAAGGCAAGCAAGCATCAGATCACATTCTAGGACCTAATGTATCATTTGAAGATGTTGGTGCTTCTTTCTACAGCCAACAGAGCCCACTTAAAGCTCTAGGGTCAAGATGAGACTTTAATAAGTAAACATTGCTTCCAGAAAAGTGGACAAACCAAAAGGCAAGGGCTCAAACTAAGGCAGTGGCTGTCAGGACAAAGAAACCAGGAGTGACAGAAATGTTAGGGAGACAAAATGATTAGGGCTTGAGGTGCTTCCTTGGTGGTCCAGTGGTTAAGAATCTGCCTGCCAATGCAGGAGACACAGGTTTGATCCCTGGTCCAGGAGGATCCCACATGCTGCAGGGCAACTAAACTCTTGAGTCACAACTACTGAGCCTATGCGCCACATCTGCTGAAACCTGCCTGCCAAGAGCCGGTGCTCTGCAACAAGAGAAACTACCTCAAATGAGAAGCCCATGCACAGCAACGAAGAGAACCCCTGCTTGCTGCAACTAGAGAAAGCAACAAAGACCCAGCACAGCCAAAAATAAATAAATAAATCTTAAAAAAAAAACAAAAAAACGATTAGGGTTGGACACCAGGTGGATGTGGGAAGTAAGAGAAAAGGAGACTTACAGAACATTCCAAGTTTCTGGGTTGGTTAAGAAGTCAGGATTGTTCTTGGCTAGGAAAGCTGGCAGCACAGTCCATCTACAGATTGTGATGTGGGCAGAGCTGTAGGCTCCTCCTAGCTTTCTGTCCAACTTTCTTTAGTGTGGGCCTTCATCCACATGTTGTCATCTTGTTACTGTGAGAAGCGTATGCTATCACATCTGTGGTCCAGGCTGGATGCAGAAGAGGGGCCAAGAAGAAAAGGCTGAGTCTGCCCCCATTTAATGACATCCCCAGGAATCCCTGAAGAAATGACGGATTCTGGGGCTGGTATGTGTGTATGCTAAGTAACTTCAGTCGTCTCCGACTTGTTGTGACTCTGTAGACTGTAGCCTGCCAGGCTCCTCTGTCCATGGGATTTTCCAGGCAAGAATACTGGAGTGAGTTTGGGATCTTACCCACCCAGGGATCAAACCTGTGTCTCCTGCGGTTCCGCATTTCAGGCTGATTCTTTACTGCTGAGTCACTTGGAAAGCCGCATTTAAAGGAACTTGCCTGGATGTCCCATCCCTGTCACTATAATATGCACCAGTCAGAACTAGTCTGACTGTTAACCACCCTTAGTTGCAAGGGAGTTTTTATTGCCTCTCTGAACTAAGTAGTGGTTCTATTAGTGAAGAATAGATTTTGGGTGTGCAACAGATGCATTTTCTACAGGTGATGAGGTGGACATTGGTTTCATACTCTGAGGCAGGAAATATAGAATGAGTAGCAGACCTGAATAGAAAGACAATGAGTTCAGTTATGGATGTGCTGTGTTTGAGGTGACTGTGAGTCATCACTTGTGATACGCAGCTGACATCTGAGAATCATGAAGAAACATGACTGATGATAATTTTAGGAATCCTTAGCCTGTAAATGGCAATTGGCCTTTCTCAGCATAACAATCATTATTATTGATTATATGCCTGTTTCCTTTAGATGTCAAAGCAGATTGATTCCTAACAGCAATAGTCTTCAAACAGGGGAACTCCTGAACATAGGAGAATTTCCAAAGGGCATCTAAGGATAGTTTTGAGGGCATCCACTTCTAGGTTCTCAATTCCCATACGTATTCTGACTTGAAATTGATCAACTTGAGAAGTGGTAGCTCTGTTTATGAAGGTTCTTCATTATGAATATTCCTTTTCCCAAAAGTTCCGCCTTGAAAGGGAAAAATACACCTCCACTCAGCTGGAATTTCATATTACATCACTTAATTACAGATTTGTTATAAGAAATAGCATTATTTTCTTGTTTCATGACTTATTGTTAAAAATGAAAAAAATTAATTCTATTACCTCTACATAATTTAGATCTCATCTTTACTACTCTAGCAACCTGTTTTATAAGACGTTCTTCATAATTTATTTCTCAATAGTTTCTGTAACATTTCTTAGATGTACATGTTAATTGATTTGTTTGAACAGAAACTGAAGTCAGAGTTATTCTGAAGAGACTAATTCTGAAGTGCCTGTTTTTCCACAAATTCAGTGACCTAAATCTGCTGTTTTAGCTCATCAAAGTTTTGACAAAATATGGTGGCTCAGTGGTGAAGAATCCACCTGCCACTGCAGGAGACATAAGAGATGTGAGTTAGATCCCTGGGTCAGGAAGATCCCCTGGAGTAGGAAATGGGTACCCACGCCAGTATTCTTGTCTGGAAAATTCCGTGGACAGAGGAGCCTGGTGGGCTACAGTCCATGGGGTCGCAAGAGTCAGACACAACCAAGCCTCTGAGCAGGCACACACACACACACACACACACAAAATACTTAAAACATGTGATGAGATAAAAATAATTTTATTAAAAACTATGACTGTGCAAAGTTATACTAAAAATGAAAGATTTTTATTTTATCAACCCGCTTTGAATATATCCTATGTTAGAAGGTACCTCTAAGTAGAAAGGAGCATGTATAATTAATAGCCTTTTGATAAGTCTTGGCAAAGCTTTCCTGGTGAAAGACCTAATAACTGGATAAAAATTCTGTTGCAAGCCAGGTGGTTTCCAATTCTTTTTGTCCAACAAAATTGAAGGCAAGTCTAATCAAGTTGTCATTTGATAGAACATGAAAAAGAATTTTATAACAAATCACTAGGTGCTCTTGACGTAGAATGAGTTCAAAGAATTGAGTGACTGTGTTTCAGCAAAATCTTTTCTATTTGCATATATTTATTTATCTCAACAAGATTTCTCAGTCCCCACATTTATAAAATTGAAAAATAGAAATAAAAGCAATGCCAATCTTTATCATATTAGTAATAATAATATTCATGAGTGAATATATGAACTAATTTTAGAAACATGCCCTTATTCATCTCATTAAGAGAAGCATTTCCAAAGAAAACTTTCTTCTGATTTAATGATTATCTAAACTATCAGCATTTTTATTTTTTTGATCAACTGTGTACTAGTAATTATAATGATAGAAAATTTTAACATTTAAGGCATTGTGGGCACAGAAAGTAAAAAAAATAATTTCCATTTATATACACATTTCCCTTGCAGATAGTATAATATGGTGATCTAGAAAAGACCTGAGCATAGAGTGATATTCCATTTGGATAAATTCATGTGGAAGAGGTTGAATGTATTTAGCAAGGGATAAAGTAAAATTTCTGACTGCTAAATGGAATTACTTGCTCAGATCTTTTAAAAAAACAGACACGTGGGAATCAAATCACTAGTATATTTAGATTTCATTGGCTGCTTTTAAAAGACTGAGGTAACAGTTGTAACTGTACATCAATATTTAATGCACAGTGGAAATTATATTCTTTGCAACTATTAAACCTTATCATAGCAAGTACTCCTAGAATCAGGTTGCCAAGAGACTAAGGATAAATTAGGGCCTTTTGGACCTACTCTGGTGGTGGAAGAGCATCAGGATCAGGACTGATGCTGAAGTTGAAACTTCAATACTTTGGCCACCTGATGCGAAGAACCGACTCATTGGAAAAGACCCTGATGCTGGGAAAGATTGAAGGTGGGAGGAGAAGGGGATGACAAAGGATGAGATGGCTGGATTGCATCACTGACCCAATGGACATGAGTTTGAGTAGGCTCTGGGAGTTGGTGATGGATAGGAAGGCCTGGTGTGCTGCAGTCCATGAGGTTGCAAAGAGTCAAAGACACGACTGAGTGACTGAACTGAACTGAACTGGTGTGGAACAGGAGTCATTGGAATCTTTCCAGATAAATGGCAGGATGAAAAGATAGATTTGCCATGTTCTGGTTTTGTAGCCTTAATAACAGCCTTAATAATCTCCATGTAATAAATATAGTATCAAGATTGCTATTGCTGCTTACCACTGCTAGGATGACTCACTCTTAATGCTATTATTAACATTACAACCCTCTTTACAATGAAATCTGGGTAAAGCGCCTGCCTGTTTGTCACTCTAAAGGGGCAATACACCAAATGATAATTTTGTAGGCTGCAAGGTGGAAAAACTGAATTCAACTTTCTGGGTACCTTATCATGAACATGTGATTTGGACTTGAAAGATCATCTGAAGAAAAAAAAAAAAAAGGTTAGTTAGCTCATTTGCTGTTTTGTTTCTCATGGAGCACATTTATTTATTTTTTAAAATGTATTTATTTATTTTTAAAAATGTATTTATTTATTTATCTATTGGAGGATAATTGCTTTACAATACTGTGTTGGCCTCTGCCACACATCAAGACGAATCAGCTGCAGGTACATACATACATATGCACACTCCCTCCTGCATCCCCCTGCCATCTCCCACCCCATCCCACCCCTCTGTTGTCACAGAGCACTGGATTGAGCTCCCTGTATCACACGGCAAATTCCCACTTGCTATCTATTTTACGTATGGTAATGTATATGTTTCCACTGAAGGCCAATGCTTTACAATGCTGTGTTGCTTTGTGCTATACAATAGTGCGAATCGGCCATAAGTGTACATATATCCCCTCCCTCTTGAGGGACTACATTTAAGTAATCAAGACAGATCTGATCATTAGTACTGTATCTTAAGGATTTTCCTTGTATCCTGATAAAACTACATAAATAATAGGCTAGAGATAACAAAAAGGCCATCCTCTTTTTAAGCCTGTGATGTCCCAACAAACGAAATAGCACATATCATGCACATTTTTCGTATAGTGAGGTTCATCTGTAGATTTGAATCTGAATACATTTGTGATCTGAATATGCAGGTTATTGATAAAGGACATCATGAGGAGATTATTTCATGAAAGAATGAAAGACAAGTCCTCTCCAGTGGTCAGAAAAGAGAAAAGAAAGTTGTTCTTTTGAAATGGAGCAGGACTGTATGGTCCTTGGCCCTGCCCCCATCATGTTCTCTGCCTGCCTTTTGGCTGTGGAACACTTTAGTCAAAGAATAGGTTTAATCAGGGAGGTGAGAGATGCTGAAAGAAGGGAAAACAGTCAAAGGAGACTAAATAATAATAATGTAGTCATTAAGCATAGTCAAGGACCTTTAGTTCTTTCTCAAGGGCTATAGATAATATTCTGAGCCATATCCTGTGAGCTGTCTTATAGATACTAAAACACCAGGTGAAGTTAACTACACGATGACCAGACCAGACCAGGACATGCACTGCCACAATTCTGAGAACTGACTGCAAAGAAATGGGAACAAGTGCACCCCGGAACTGAAGATTAACTGTACCTAAAGCAACCAAGATGTTGCTAGGCAGACCACCGATGACCAGTTTGAAGATGACTGTCAGAGATGACTGTGCTGTTTCTGCATGTTGCCCCCTCCCCTGACTTTGCCTATAAATGCTCTCACTCCGTGCTTGTCGGGGGGGAATTGGCCTTGGACAGATGTCCACAGCCCTCCCCCCCAGTCGCCTGCATCTGATATAAAGCAAACTTTCCTTTCCACCAACCTGACCTGTTTACTGGCTTTTGAGTAGGGAGCAGCTGGACCCCCCACACAGACCTTTCAGTAACACTTTCTGTGTTAAATAAACGAAGTGCTCTGAGTCTTAGTCGCAGTGCCCCTGTTCACAGTGGAGGCTCTAAGCAGGGTTAGATGGGGTAGGAGGTGACTGAGATGAAGAAGGACCTCTGCCTTTGCATACGTCTGTATTTCTGTCCCCACGCTCTATTTCTGTCTCTTTCCCTCTCACACAAAGACACACACAGGCACACTCCACACACATTTTTATCTTTACCCAGTTTGGGGAGGCAAAGCCACTCCATAGCTAAGTTTGGACTTTGAAGTCAAGCTCCACTGTGGCCTAGTTCTGGGACTCTGCTAACACTATTTAACTCATCTGAGTTTCAGCTAACGCACTGAGAATTATTATGACTCTACCAGCCTCTTAGTGTGGTTGAGGGAGTGAACAAAGTAATATCTATGAGACACTTAGGGCAGAACGTGATACATAGTAAATTCTCATTAAATAGGAGCTATTTCTTTTATTCTCAGAGAACAATTACAGACCACATTGTTAAACTGTAGTGGACAGAAATTATGCCTAAATTTTTAAAGGGTTCATTTTTGGAGGAAATAACATTAAGAATAAGCATATACCGAGGTTATTATCAGAGCACTTGTAAATATCTCATGATAAAATAACAAGAAAATGGTGCTTACTATCAGCCCTAAAGTTCAAGTCTATATTTGGTAGTTAATGCTTAAAAGTGGCATCAGCTCTTTTAGTCCACTGCCACGACATTAAGTATATTAAAAAATACATTAAATAGTTTATAATGTTGTGATAAAAATGTAGAACTCATATTCAAGGGGGAAAAGCATGAAAAAGTAAAAGAATTTTTTTAAGCATTGAAAAGGGCTCTCTGTGGGGATAGCGGTTAGAAGGTTGGTTGCAAGTTCTGCATATTAAGTAAAGATCTTTTTGTCTCTTGCCCTGAAGCTGTGGAAGAAGAGAGATCTTTTCAAAGGAGATTCAAGAAGCAACTATAGAGAAAGGACTCATCTATTCCTATGGAACTTAATCCTCCCCGCCAAAAGCGACAGGGATGGTTGAAATAGTTCTTTCCAGGAGGATGTGAGCAGAACCTAAGATTCAGGAAAACACAGTAGCATTTGGAGCTGAGAAGTTGAGTGAGCCACAGCAGCACCCAGGAAAAGAGCAGGGGCCCACTGAGGCTGGGGGGAAGAATGGACAGAAGGTGAGAAGGGCCAGAAGGAAGTTACTGATCTTGTGGTCTTGCAGCCAAGACACATCCCCTTGGGAGATTGTCTTTGGGGCCTGGTGAGCAAAGAGAAATCACAGTTTTGAGTAGGCAGAGCAAAGGGCAAAGAATCACAGATCAAACCAGGAGTCAGAGCTTTGGGACCTCACCCAGAGGGCCTGGCACTCAGGGATGGGTTTAGTATTGCCTGTGAGTGGACCTGAATGCCACAGTGATAGGAGGTATGAGATAAAAGCATTGAGGTAGCAATGGTCTCCTGAGAAAAGGCCAAAAACCTAGGGAAATTTGAGGAATTCTTGCAAAGTCATGACTACTTCAAAAGACAGAGTAATCTGGCCAGGTCAATCCTAAAATCCAGGATAGGACAAGGCTGAGGACCATGACTCAGACTGAGGCTGTGCTGGACTTCCCTAGTGGTCCAGTAGTTGGGACTTGGAGCTTCCAATGTAAGGGAGTCAGTTCGATCCCTGGTCAGGGAACTAAGATTCTGCAATCCTCACCGGGTGGCCAAAAAAAAAAAAAAAGACTGAGAGTGTCCACACTCACCTGTGTCTGGACATACTGACAAGTTCTTTGATGAGAAAGTATGTGGTGACCACATGGAAATCATGCCCATTTATTACTCTTTATAGGTAACAGAATACAAATATACGTCCACAGTAAAAGCTTGGCACATCTATAGTATATCCTGGATTTCTCTCAATTAATCTCCGCGTGTTCTCAATTCTCAAGATAAAGAGCTCTATTCAGATATTTCAATAACATCTGATATTTCAGTAACATCAGTTTCATTCAGAGGAAGCTGAATCAAAGTAAACAACTAAACTTCAATGATGAAGATGACCGTCAGCTTGGAAAGTAGAATGGTTCAATTGTAAACGTAATAAGAGTACACATTTTGGAGTCAGCCAGATCTAGGTCTGAGACCCATCTCGAGCACTAGTTAGAGCTGTGGGCATATTTTTAACCTGTGTTGACATTAACTCCTCAGGCACTGTAATGACAACCTTGCAGGGTTATTTGTCTTATGAGATTAAATGACCTTACACATGGAAAGTATCTGGAACGAGGTAAGTGCCCAGTACACATAAATCCCTTTTGTAATGATTTTGACCTTGTCAAGAAACGCAGACCCAGATACAGGTCTGACAGGCACCCCGACAGCTATGACCCCTATGCCAAGTTTTGCCAAATTGTGCGGGCTTCCAAAAGGGTCCTAAGGTCTCTGGAGTCAGACTTACTGGGCTCAGAACCACTTGGTGGTGGTATGAACTTGGAGGAACTGCTTATCCTGTCTATGACTTGGATTATTTACCTGTCAGTTAAGATGGTCATATGCACCTTACAGGGTTGTTTTGAGTGCTAAATGAAATATTTCACATAATGCACTTGGAATGATCTAAGAAATGCAGACTTAGGTGAAGTTCATACAGATAGATTTTCCAGAATGCCAAGATCTGACGTAGCAGTCTCTAGAGCTCCCTGGGTAAGCCTAAAGGCAGCACTGGAGAGAAGCGTGCTGATTGCAAGGGCCCCACTAGTCCCTGCGGATGATTGTAAATAGGCCACAGTAACCGCCAAGGAGACACGGTAGCTTAGGTGCAGAATGGAATGGCCTCTTCTGCTCAAATATAATGCCATCCGACTTATTAGAGCTAATCTCTGCGGCACTCCAACCCCCTAGGACCAACTGTGGAAGAGGAGCCTTTACTCCAGGTCTTACTCTCTGTTTATCTTCTTTCTTATTTATTTTCTCTTCTCCCCACTTAAATGTAAGCCTTCTGAGAACACAGGCACTGAATTATGCACTTCTGTGTCCCCAGTGCCTGGAGCAGTACTTGGCACAAAGGAGATGAGTAGATGCTTCATAATATTTACTGAATGAATGTGTAAGCATTCCTCTGCTGATCACACTGTATCATTTCCGAGACTTGCATCCAAGGGGCTGTACTTTGACAAGTCTCTTTTGGTGAAAGCGACAGGAACTGCACGAACCAAACAGGCTAAGTCAAAAGGAAATTTATTATATAACCAAGAAGACCAAGGGTTGGATCCATGGCCTTGATCATGGTAATCAGGATTCTAGAATACGGCTTTCCACTGTGTTAGTGTTGTATGTTTGAGATAAATGTTTGTATACCGTTCACTGGCAAGAACTCTTGGTATCAGCTGTGAGGAGACTGAAGAGTAGGCTTGGGCAGTGGGAGGCAGCTGATTCTGTGGGGAGCTTGGGAACTGAAGAACCCTTCAGTCATCCATTCAAGTGTCTCTGTCTGGCTGAGGGCAACTCATGGAGAGCAACTCAGCTGAGAGCCATCAGCTGCCAATATTCTAAGCCACCAGGAAAATGAGTGCTCCAATGTAATCTTCCTGTTGGTTGACTTCAGATTCCACATTGGCTTAGGAATCTGAATTGTAATGTCTACCTATCTCCAAAGGTATTCTTGGCTATCTGTTTTCTACATGGATCTGTCATTTTGTAAGGGATGACTTCTCTCTCATTTTCTCTCTCTAGAGAAAGATTCCCCCAAACCCCAAGAACTTCTGACATCCTCTGTTGTCCTGACTCTCCAGCTAGGATTTTGATATGTTTTCTGGCATCACAGAATTCATTTTTTACGAATTGTTTTGAGTTTATACAATTTCATATTTAATTTTTCTTAGGTTAGTCTAAAAATGTTTTCATTATTAACAATTCTTGGGAATATCATTTCTATGATTTAGTAGCATATGTTCTATGAATGTATCAATAGTTATTTAAAATTATTTCTCCATAATCATACATTTAAGTTAATTTCAATTTCTTATACTTATAAATAAATAAACTATACATCCTGTGCATGTCTGTTTACATTTCAGATTACTTCTTAGGATTGATTTTTACCAGTAAAATAAATGGACTCTAGAATATGGACATGTTTATCCTCATTATGTTTTAAAAATTATAAATGCAATGATTGCTTATTATAAAGAATTCATGAAATACAGGAGATTTAGCTAATACATTTCTATTAAGAAGTAATTAATATACATAACCTCATTCCCAAAAAAATAAACCAGCTCTTATTGCAATCATCTGGACTTCTGTTTCCTGATGATCATTATTATGCTTCTATTATCTTAGAAATTCTTTCTTGGTAGTTACATTGATTCTTGAAATCACATAATTGACAATTATTTGAACTTAACTCTAACTTTTACATATTTCTCTGCACCCGGTTTTATTTCTTGCTTTTCTGGGAATATCTCTTCTTTACTTGTCCAATCCACAAGGTCACAGTGGGAGCAGCCATATTCTTATACATTGTCATTCAAGCTACAGTTGGCTGTATCGGGGTGGGCCCCTAACCCAAACTGAAATATAAGTTCCATTCCCTGAGAAAGTTAAAGTTAAATTAGGGAGCTCAAGACTCAATTTGGCTTAGCTTCTCTCTTGATTGAAAAGGTTGTAAATTCATTTCTCATCATGTAGAATGGGAAGCCCCTGGTGGCTTAGTGGTAAAGAATCTGCCTGCTAATGCAGAAGACCTGGGTTGGATCCCAGGGTCAGGAACATCCCCTGGAGAAGGGAATGGCAACGAACTTCAATATTCTTGCCCTGGAAATCCCATGGACAGAGAAGCCTGGCAGGCTACAGTCCATGGAGTCACAAACAGTTGGACATGACTTACTGACTAAACAACAACAACCAATCCTGTATAATGGATTAAGATAAATAAGATTTTAATGCTTTCTTCTGTTGAAAAGAAGAATGAGAAACTCCTAAATGCCAAAGACTGAGAGTAGTAAAAAAAAAAGGTAAAACTATAACAATCCCAGGCTAAGGTATCAAATTCAGTATCATCTCTTACTTTACTAGGTATATTATCTATGTTGCTTAACTTTTCTATTATCTTTATCAATCTTTTAAATAGATATTGAAAGAGATGGTTCTCAACCTTATCTTCTTTCTCCTATAGTACCTTGGGTTCTTCTAGGATAAGCTTTCTGATTGTTCATTTTGACCTATCTTTACATGCTTCAAATGTCTGGTGATGTCTATTTATGTTTATAATGAGGAACATGGTTGCTCACTCAGGGTGTCTGCTTGTGTTTGCCCAGCAATTGTGAATCTCTTTCCACAGCAGACTGTCCCCTGAAGAGAAGGGCTGAATATAAAATAAGTAAGATGATAAAATGAGTAAGTCTGAAAGGCAAATAGTAATGTCTATTTATTGAGTTAAAAATAAGGTAAAACTAAACTCTAAAGACATAGTTGTAAGTGAGATGGGAGGATTTTTTTCTTTTTCTCTTTTTGGAGCATTCTAAGTATTAGGGCTTCCTGGCTGGCTCAGCAGTAAAGAATCCATCTGCCAGTGCAAGAGATGGGGGTTCAATCCCTGGACGGGGAAGATCCCCTGGGGTAGGAAATGGCAACCCACGCCAGTATTCTTGCCTGGGGGATCACATGGACAGAGGGGCCTGGCAGGCTACAGTCCAAGAGTTGGACTTAGCGACTAAACAACAACAACATTCTAAGCCTTGGCACTTAGATTATGTTAATTATCAAGGCAGAGTAGCTCTGCAGATGGCTGATTCAAGGTCTTGACAAAAGCGAGTGCTTTGACAAGAAGTGTATCAGGTACATTTTACTGTGGCAGTCTCTAAACATAACAGAGAACATCAGACAGGCAGATAAATTTAGTGAGTGTGCGCTTCTTGAGTCTTCCCAAAGGCTTCAGACAGGCTTGAACTGGGCAATACTGTTCTGCCAGTTTAAGGTAAAGCAATGTTTATGAGGGCTTCCCTGGTGGCTCAGATGGTAAAGAGTCCGTCTGCAATGCAAGAGACCTGGGTTCGATCCCTGGGTCAGAAAGACCCCTTGGAGAAGGGAATGGCAACCTACTCCAGTAGTCTTGCCTGGGAAATCCCATGCACAGAGGAGCCTGGTGGGCTACAGTTCATGGCCTCACAGAGTCAGACATGACTGAGTGAGTAAGCATGAGCACAAGTGTTGACCAAGTCTTTGTACCCTCATTTCTCAAATTTCAACATAATTAGCTATTATAGTTTCAAAAGCTTCCTTTATATAGTTATATCATTGAATATCTGGCTTTATGCATAACAGTTGTGTAATAATGTCTAGACTATGCAATCAGTTGTCGTCTGGGTTTCAAAGTTGAAGTTAATCAGGTACAGCAAGACTGACCAGAACCAGCCATAGCACGTTAACATTTCAGAAGAAATAAAGGGAAGCTAGGGGCTTCCCTGTGGCTCAGATGGTAAAGAATCTGCCTGCAACGCAGGAGACCTGGGTTCCATCCCTGGGTCAGGAAGATCCCCTGGAGGAGGGAATGGCAGTCTACTTCGGTATTCTTGCCTAGAGAATTCCATGGACAGAGGAGCCTGGTGGGCTACAGTCGATGGGGTAGCAATGAGTCAGACACGACTGGGCAACTAATACTATATGACCACTACTAAAGTGAAAGTAGAATAATAGGAATATAGAGAAAGACTTTCAAACTAGTTGAAGTATAAAAGGAAATATATAAAATGAAATTTAATCAAAATAAAGCAGGGGATGATAAAGACACAGACACACAGAAAAAGAATCAATAGTTTTTTTAAAAAAAGAAACAAATAAACAAACCTGCCTGTGAACAAAACTAAACATCATAAGGCCAAAAATGGTTTTATAAGCAAGTTGACTGACTCTTCAAGCAACAGAACAGATAATTTTCATCTTATACACAATATTCCAAAGAGTAGTTAGGTGGGATAAATCTTCTAATTCATGTTATGAGAATAATGTAACCTTGAATCTAAGGACTGAACAAGAAAGGAAAATTGTTGGTTAATTTTACCTGGAGACACAGGTAAAAATGCAGCCAGAGAGCAGGTTGAGTGTATCATCGACTCTTCCAGCAGGGGGAGCCCACTGACAGTATCCATCCTCATCAGAGCTTCTTCCCAGTGGTTGAGTAGTTGAGCCGGTGGGATTAGGTCCTGATCTGAGAAATTTTACTGCTGTTCTTCAGTCTCTCATAGTATTAAGAGTCAGGTTGATACCTGTTATGAGGTGAGTTACATCCTTTCTCTAAAATACATTGATGTTTTAATCTCCAGTACCTGTGACTATGACCTTATTTGGAAATAGGGTCTTCACAGATGATCAAGTTAAGATGAGGTCACAACCCAAGGTGACTGGTATTCATATCACAGTTCTTATGACTGGGGGATATTTAGACACAGTCACACACAGGGAGAATGCCATATGAAGAGAGAGGACTGAAGGGACGTATCTACAAGCTTTTCATTACCAGAAGGTAAGAGAACAGCATGGAACAGATTGTCCCTCAGACGCCTCAGAAAAAACCAACTCTGCCAACACCTTGATTTTGGACTTCTAGCTTCCATTCTGAGACAATGTATTTATGTTGTTTTAAGTCACCTGGTTTGTGGTACTTTGTTATGACACCGCCCCCCTCAACCAAGAAACATTATCTATAACCTTAGTTCCAAGACAAGACGAAATTCACCCCCTATTCCATGACATATTAGGATTGGGGCCAAGATGATATAAAGGTCTCCTTGGTTTCCATTCATCATTTTCCTGGTTCCCATTCCTCTGTTAAGCTGGTACTTTCCCAGATACCCATGCGTAAGGGTGGGAATAATTGTCCAGCCTGCTCTGTGTGTGTGTGCACGTGCTCAGGTGCTCAGTCTGTCTGACTCTTTGTGATCCTATAGGTTGTACCTCGCAGGATCTTCTGTCCTTGGATTTCCCAGGCGAGAACACTGGAGTGAGTTGCCACTTCCTCCTCTAGGGGATCTTCCTGGCCCAGGGATTGAACTTGTGTCTCCTGAATTGGCAGGCGGATTCTTTACCACTGAGCCACTTGGGAAGTCCGTTTCAACCTGCTACTGGAGTATTTTATGGGTGTTATCAGGTAGAGGTTTCAGGGAGGGCATTTTATAGGATTCTATTACCTCCCCCCAATATTATATCTTGGTGGAGGTCTCCTCTGGGATTGAGACGAGGCCTGACTGGCACCCAAGCCTTGCCTCTCTACTTCTATATAATTTAGAGAAGCTAGAACAGTGATTCTCAACTATGACAGTGTCAATATGGGATAGAAACTCTCTACCATGATGAATATCAGAATTTTCAGGAGTGAGTGGGGAATAAGACATATTTTTGAAAAATGTGTTAGCAAATTAGGGAACATTCTGGGAACCTATGTGAAAAGTCAGCTGTGGTTGCTACACTGTTTAACTTTGTTGAAGTTTTGAAACTTTTAAATTCAATAGCCACTTTCAATAAACCTATACACATTCCTACAAGTCTATTTGAGATTTGAAAATAATTGGAAAAATAAATTGCTATGAATCTGTCATTATTTAAAAATTAAAAACTAAAAAATGGAAAGTCATGTGTATTAGCTTGCTAGAGCTGCCTTAACAAAGTACTACGAACTGGGTGGCTTAAAGCAACAGAAATCATTTTCTTGCAGTTCTAGAGGCTAGAAGTTCAAGATCAAGTGTCAACAGGTTTGGCTGCTTTGATGGAGAACCTGTTCCATACCTCTCTGGACTTGCAGATGCACGACCCTGATTTTGGCCTTCATCTTCATATGACATTCACCTTGTGTGACAGTGTTTGTGTCCAAATTTTCCCATTATTACGATGATATGGGCTTCCCAGGTGATGCTAGTGGTAAAGAATCCACCTGCAATACAGGAGACACAGGTTTGATTCCTGGGTCAGGAAGATCCCCTGGAGGAGGGCATGGCAACCCACTTCAGTATTCTTGCCTAGAGAATTCCATGGACAGAGGAGCCTGGTGGGCTACAGTCCAGAGGGCTGCAAAAGAGTCAGACATGACTGAAGTGACTAAGCATGCATAAGGATATAGTCATATTAGACCAGGGCCCACCCTAATGACCTCAATTTGATCATTTGCAAGGTGGCTCAGACGGTAAAGAATCTGCCTGCAATGCATGAGACCTAGGTTTGATCACTGAGTTGGGAAGATCCCCTGGAGAAGTGAATGGCTACTCACTCCAGTATTCTTGCCTGGGAAATCCCATGGACAGAGGAGCCTGGCGGGCTTCAGTGCATGGTGTTACACAGAGTTGGACATGACAGAGCAACTAACACTTTTTATTTTGTTTGTATTAAAATAATGTCACTTTTGCAGATACTGAGAATTAGGAATCCAACATATTTTGGGAGCGGGAGGGGACACAGTTCACCCCATAACAGAGTATATGAATTTTTTATGTTTATCAAAAATAGATATTGGGTTCAAAAGGTTGAGAATGTTAAAAAGCTAAAAAGTGTAGCCATCTCAGCTTTGACTTTTTACATTGGTTTCCTTGAGATACTCTCTAACTTGTTGACATACATCACAGCATTTTAAGCTCTTGCTATAGAACTCCTATTCCCCACCCCACCTCCAAACACCCCTCAAATTCAGCAAATCAGAGGATTCAGAGGCCTCACTAGGTTAGGTTCCTCACTGTCAGTAAGTTTGGGCTCTCCAGATGAGCAATAGTCAACAGTAATTTTCCATGTAGTTTTCTTGAAAAATTAAGTTTATATCTGCAGAGAAAAAAATAATTAACTTTATTTAAAAACCTGAATTATGCTCGCAACATCCCCACCCCAATACATACACACAAAACACATACACACACACGTGTGTGTGTGCATATACTCAATTCAAGGCTGAATCTGCTACAGAAGAGTTTTCATAAAGGAGACAGTGAGGCACTGACTCAGTTTGGCTCCTACGGAAGGTGTTATGGAGCAGCAGAGAGGATCCAGGTTGAACAGAAACAAAAGATCCTGTGCAAACAACCTGGTAGGGAATGCCTTACCATCCAGCCCCATGTGCCAGCCTATGCTAAGTTGCTTCCGTCGTGTCCGACTCTTGGTGATCCTGTGGACTACCCGAGTCTCCTGCATTGCCGGGTAGGTTCTTAACCACTCGCGCCACCTGGGAAGCCCCTAGAGTCTTCTCTCTGCTCTAATTTCTTCTTCTGATTGTATGCAGGGCTGGTTTCCTCTCATTAGTCCCTCACATAACCAGCTGTTTATTGTCTTCACAGTATTTATTTTTCAATTTTTAATTATAATTTTCAACTTGTCTGCCTGTTTATTGATAGTTTTCCCCCATTAAACTCTGGGAGAGCAAAGACTAGCCTGGCCTACTCAGCATCTGGCACTAGTGCAGCCTCAGTATTTGTTGAACAAATGAAAGGGTGAATGAATGAATTTATGATTGAGGGGTTGTGGCCTCAAAGACCAACTGTGACTCTTTCAATATTTTTCAAGATTTCATTACACCATTCCCACAGATCCTATGAATGAGTCCAGCATATCTTATTCCATGTTTTCACTGGAAGATGACAAGGATGCTCTGTTTAATCCTGCCATGTCTTGCTACCTATTGATGACAACTGCTGATAAATGCTTGCTATTGGAGCTACACATACTGATGGCATGGTCCTCAGGGAAAGACCCTAATACTAGGAAAAACTGAGGGCCAGAAGAGAAGAGGGCAACAGAGGATGAGATGGTTGGATGTCATCACTGACTCAGTGGACATAAGTTTGAACAAACTCTTGGAGGTAGTGAAGGACAGGAAAGCCTGTCCAAAATCAAGGTGTTGGCAGTCCATGAGGTTGCAAAAGTCAGACACGACTTAGTGACTAAACAACAACAGCAACAAGGAAAGATGGTTCAGGAAGGTCATGCTTGATTTTTGAGCAAGTCTCATTAAAATTTCACTCTCAGTTAATTAGCCAGTGAATGCTGCTGCTAAGTCACTTCAGTCGTGTCTGACTCTGTGTGACCCCATAGACGGCAGCCCACCAGGCTCCCCTGTCCCTGGGATTCTCCAGGCAAGAACACTGGAGTGGGTTGACATTTTCTTCTCCAATGCATGAAAGTGAAAGTAAAGTCGCTCAGTCGTGTCCCGACTCTTCGCAACCCCATGGACTGCAGCCTACCAAGCTCCTCTGTCCATGGGATTTTCCAGGCAAGAGTACTGGAGTGGGTTGCCATTGCCTTCTCCGAGCCAGTGAATATCTACTTTATATAGCTCACAAACTATCCATAGTTGGTCACACTCTCTCTTGGAAACAAAAGTAATATTTAAAACAGGATGATAAATACTTCACAATTTTTAAAAGGGAACTAACTCTAATGTTATTATTAGATTTTAAAGTTCAGGGAAAATATTTTATTGAAATATAATCCATTTCCCCCAACGGTTATAGGACCATCAACATAAAACCCTTAACAGCTACCTACTATGTTTGGGGATATTGGGAAATTTTACATGATATAAGAGTTATCTTTCACTCAATGTGATCAGGGTAACATTTAGTCTGCTGAAAATAAGAAATTACTAATAGATTGCATTTCCATTCAAATAAAGACAGTATGCAGTAGGAAGAGAGAGTGAAGAGCATGATCCTTGGGTCTTAATATTTCTAAATCTCTGAGAGCAGACCCAGGATTAAACAGATGTAGTGACAAATATAGAACTTAATCTGAGCCACTTAATGATCTTCCATTAAGGTTATTTCAATTCAATAACAATGAAGTTTAATTACTATTTATTGAGTGCCTAGAAGAAACAAAATTTTGATGATGGGTTTCTTGGTATTCCTTAATTGTTCTCAGTTAAAAGCTCTGTTTCGGTTCTGAACATAATACATGCCTACACATCTAACTCCCTGACCTAATCTTGGCTCCTCTATTCTTATAATCAAATTATGCTCCATTCTCTTTCAAAATTCTGCTTAAGCCTCATCTCTTTTAAAAGCCTTCCCAGACTAATACCAATGGATGCCTCAAGTGGCATTTATCCCCGCAATCTCTTTCATAGAAGCAGAAATAATGACTCTCAAGAAGAGAAAGTATGAACTGTCATCTGCCCAACTTCCATTCTCCAAATTTCCCACAGATACATCTCAATACGCCCAGACCAGTAGTCTTTATTCCTGAGCGCACATTAGAATGATACAAGGATCTTTAAAGAAGTTCTTTTAAGAAGATTAAGAAAAACCTAACTTGGGAGATCTTGGTCAGGCTAATTAAATCATAGTCTCTGAGGGTGAGGCTCTCACAGTTTATTTTTTAAAATTTTCAGATCATTTTAATATTGGTCTAAGGGTAAGACTCTGTGCTGCACAAAACAGGACTCTCAAGTACCCTAATACACCTGTCTATGTTTCTTGCTTTG
The DNA here is from genome assembly GCF_033118175.1 of Dama dama. Lineage (NCBI taxonomy): Eukaryota > Metazoa > Chordata > Mammalia > Artiodactyla > Cervidae > Dama > Dama dama. The sequence continues at coordinate 31,648,927 of NC_083706.1, forward strand.
TGTGTGAGTGTGTGTGTGTGTAATCTCACAGAATTACCATTTTATTTATTTATCGGCCACAACACCACGTGGCATGCAAGATCTTAGTTCCCCAACCAGAGATGGAACTTATGCCCCCTCAGTGGAATTGTCTTAACACTGGACCACCAGGGACTAGAATTACTAGTTTTAAAATTAAAACTCATAGGTCATCTCTTCCAATTAATTTTTTATTTTTGAAAATCTCCTGCGAAGGACCTGGTTTACTCAATCCATGAATAAAGCACCATTTGAAAAATTTCAAGATTTACTAAGTAAAAGATGTTTGGAATATAATTATCTAGAAAGCAAATGCAAGGGTCCTTTGTATTTGGAGTAGCAGACGAAAGTGAACCCAGAGATCAGTGGAACAGTGATGCTGTGGTGGACACATCTGGCTCTGAGACGTCAAGTTTGGCTCCTGGAATACTGAGTGTGTCTCAGCTCTTCCTCCTTCAGCCTGTTTCCTTATTTGCAAACATGTGGACAGTAATGCCTCCAGGCTTGTTTTGAAGATTAAATTGGGTAAATAGTTGTGAAAGTAGATGATACATAGTTTAATTTTTTAACAGTTGTAAAATTGTGAGAACCTTCTTTCACTGACCTTAAAAAGGTAAAAAGAAAAAACTCTTTTGCATTTAAATAAGTATTTCTTTATTCTGCCAATTCTAATGATTTTTAAACATCTCAAAGTTTCCCAGCATAATCCGGGGTTTTGGCCTTTTGGTTTCAAAACTGTGTCCATTTCTAGAAAGTATTCCAGCTTTCCAGAACTCAGCCTGCTCTATTCTTTGAAGCATGTGACAGAAATATACGCTCCGTTGTTGTTCAAAAGGAATTTATCGTATTAGTAACCTATGAGAGAACTAATCTACAGTGTTGAAAGTATATCCCTTTCAAAATTTTGTTTAGAGGAAGAAAAAATTAATTATTTGAAGTAAACAAACTTCTTTGTGAAGTTATGGTTATAAAAACCCAAAGCAGTTAGAGGACATTGAGTTACCCATCACAAACGAGAAAGGAGTGTTAGGAATGCAGTAGACTAATGCTGTGTATGTGTGCATGTGTATCTCTGTGTGTGTGTGACTGTATTTTCCTGATGGTCTTCTTCTAGTTTGAGCCTGAAGGAAAGCAAATATCAAAGCTCTTTTCTCTTATGCCCAGGGCAGCCTATTAGAGGAAGAAAAACAACAGAAGATAAGATCTTAACCAGAGTAATGAGGGCAAGCACTTGCTTTTAACCTCAGATGCAGGGGAAGTGGTAAGAGTTTCAGGGTGTTGTTTGTAAAGTCTAAAGTTTTGCCTGAGGCTGAAGTGATGCAGATGTCTCCCAAGGCCTCTCTGATTTCATGTGACAAATTTTAACATCAAGTTTATTGGGCTAAGAATTAAACAAAAATAAATGCCATTCCCTAATATTTTTTTAAGGAAAAAAATTCTTGGAAAAATTATTTCCCTTTGTTTCCTCTTCCCAAAGCCTTTCATCTGCTTGGTTTTAAGCTGGAGAGACTACAGAAATTGGAACAGTGTAAGAAATCGAGTGATGACAGTTGAATCTAGTTACAGAGAGTGTAGCATTGTATTGGGGGTAGTGGTGGTGGTTTAGTTACGAAGTTGGGTCCAACTCTTGGAACCATGTGGACTGTAGCCCATATGGAGGAGCCCAGGCTCCTCTGTCCATAGGATTTTCCAGGCAAGAATACTGGAGTGGGTTGCCATTTCCTTCTCCAGGGGATCTTCCCAACCCAGGGATCAATCCCGAGTCTCCTACATTGCAGGTGGATTCTTTACCATTGAGTCAACACTTAAATTTTAACTCCATACACTACATGCCTTGAATGTAAGTTGGAATAATGAGTTATGCTATTTACTTTGATTCAAAAGGCACTACTGGATATATACATATGTATTTTATTTCCTCCCTCTTAATTCTGTACTCTTCAGGCCTAGGATATCTTAAATTGTCACTCTAGCTACTCAAAGATTTTTCCACAAATTATAACATAGAATCTTCCAGACAGCAAAACTATGATCAATGGAGAAAAATTATAAGTATGGAAGATTCACCACAACATACAAAGGAACTTTCTGGGAAACAAAAATGTCCAATAAGAAGTCTGCCTTCGCTCACTGTCCTGGGAAGATTTCAAGTTAAGGCTAAAAATGAAGCAAGTTTGGAGTTGGCCTAAGGCTAAATGATCATCTGCTTCAGGACATAGTAGAAGGAATTCCAGGGCTCAGTAAGAGCTTAGATTGCAAAGTCTCCTCCCAATATAAGATTATATGATTTTGGGACTTCCCTGCTGGAGTATGGGTAAGAATCACTCTGCCAAAGCAGAACACTGGGGTTTGATCTCTGATTTGGGAAGATTTCACATGCCTTGGAGCAACTAAGCCCATGAGCTACAACTACTGAGTCTGCATGCTGCAGCTACTGAAGCCAGCATGCCTAGAGCCTGTGCTCAGCAACAAGAGAAGCCACAGCAATGAGAAGCCCCTGAACTACAATAAGTAGCTCCTGCTCTCCACAACTAGAGAAAGCCTGCACAAAGCAAAAAGACAAATAAATAATTTAAAATATTAATATACATTTTTTAAAAGATTATACGACTTTGGATAAAAAAAAAAAGATTATACGACTTTGGATAAAATAAATTTGACACAGAATACCTTGGTTTCTGCCACCTTTCTGATTTTAGATGATAATTCATCAAGCATTTATGAATAAGGCATTAACTTACAACTGAGAGAATGGTGAATATGGCCTAATTGCAAGCTGGAGACCCTCTTGCTATATTCTGAGAGTTCCTTAGTTTTAAAACCTGAAGTATCACTCATATTTATTGTCTTGGATTCCTTTTACACATATTTCCTTGGTCCTCTTATATCTTAGCTGTCAACATATTCTTCTGTTTCATGTTTTACCTGTTCATTATGTTCACTTATACCGGAAGATGGGGTACCTTAACGGTGGATTGATTTCCATGGCAGACTAGAGTGAAACCAACATATATACATCATTTCACCAATAACTTTCGCATACTGTGTCCTGTGTCTACTGCAGACATTAGGATAGCCAAAAAGATCTATCATTGGTGCTTCCGGATGAAAAATATATTGCATAAAACATAATTTATTCCTTTTAACTTATTAGAAGCTATTTCAAAACTGATAGCAAAGTTTATTCCTTACCAAAAATGTAAGGGGAGGCCACAGATAAAATCGAGTCTTTCTCCCCAATGCCTCGGCATCCCACATGTTGAGGTAACAGCTGGCATGGGATATTAATAGATAGCCATTGTCCCTGCACTTGGCTGGGGAATCACAGTCTGAGACTATAACCAGAGCAGCTGCAGGTTCTTGTCAGATATTTCTGAGCCACAGAAATGAGAAAAATAATCGTTTTAGAAATATAACATACTGGCCCTCATGAAATACCTCCAATACTCAGGAAAAATAAATGAAGTACATTGTAAAATTATTTTGAACAGTCTCTAAGCTATTTAATATATTTTTCTACTGGTGGCTCAGTCAGTAAGGAACCTGCCTGCAGTTCAGGAGATTCTGCTGGATCCCTGGATCAGGAAGCTCCCTTGGAGAAGTAAATAGCAACCCATTCCAGTATTCTTGCCTGGAAAATTCCATGAATAGAAGAGCCTGGAGGGCTGCACACAGTCCGTGGGGTGCAAGAGTTGGACATGACTTAAGACACTAAACCACCCACCCTTCTATCTTAAGAATAAAGAACATTTGATTGTAAAGCAAATAAAAGTACAAGAGGTACTGGAGTAAGAGGAAAATATGGGGCTAAACACTGACAGTTGAATATGTATAAACGTTGTGTGGCGTACCAATTCCAAATAAAATAGGGATGCAGTTATGAAAAAAAGAAAAAGTATGAAAAAGCTTGTTTTGAGAAGAAAAACAATTAAACTAGTACCGAAGACCTATTATACGCCCCGGATAAAAAGATGCTACTGAATTTCTTCCACACCCTTCCTTCTCTCTCCTTTCATTTTATTCCATCCCTTTCCACTCTCCTCTTCATTCCCTTTTCCTTCTCGCTCCTTTGCTTTCACAAAGATTTCCTAAAATTGTCAAATCTATAAAGTTGAGGAGAAAGCAGTCCTCATAGAGCTGCCACTGCACTCGGGGAGTCTGTATGTTCGTAAAGAATTCAAAAAATAATTTAGAACAGATCTAAGGGATAAGTGAACTGCAGAAAAGTGCGGCGGGTACTGAGGGCTGGGAGAGATGGCACCCTTCCGGAAGTCGGCGCAGGTCAGACAGCGGAAATGGCGGCGGGAATAGAAAGGAAGGGTGTTTACTGATGGGAGACCGGAAGAGGCAGAATCCACAGGGTCTGGACTCTCCATGGATGAAGTGGGGAGAGTGAGGGGGACAGAAAGATGGCTGCAACTTTTCAGTGATTTTTACTGGTCCGTCGCAGAGTTAGGAAGACATCTGGGATAGATGTGCCTGTCCTCTCAGGGCCCCTTCTGCTCTTGCCTCACTCCAGCTGTGAAGTAGGATCAAACACGACTATTGGTTCCCCCAAAGGAAATCCACCCCAGAAGCCAGTGTTTAGAGGCTGATAACTGTACAGGAGGTTTTATATTGTGTCTTGTGTGTATATGGAGACTGGGGCGCATTGTTACGGGGCAAGTCATTTCCTTGTAAGAGGCAAGTCTTCTCCCTCAAATCTTGTTTCTCCCCCAGATCTGCTCCCTTCTGTCCCCACAACTGATGCGTCTCTGGCTCCCTGACTTTCCTTTTCTCTCCCTTGCATAACACCTCCATCTTGCTCCCCTTCTTGGTTTCCTCCCCACCCACCTTTCCCTTCCCTCTGCACAGAAATATATCTTATCACCCCGCCTCCTCACCCTCACTTAATAGAGTCTCCAAGTGTCTGTAGTACCAAGGATGACTTCATTTGTGCTCAACAAACAAAAGATCCTTAAGCTGAAAGATCCACCCTCTTTACAGGGTGGCAGATGGATTTGAAATACTCAATTTTTATTTCTGTCACACACACAAATTTGTCAACCTTAGTATCTAAAAGCACTGCTGCGTGCAGATCTTAAATATAATTTTGTAATCTCGGCTGCCAATCAAAGGTACTGGGAAATAATAGAATCAATGCAAATGGTTCCCAATACTCTCTGACTGGTGGTGGGCAAGTAGATTTCTCATCTTTGCCAATCTTTATTGTTTTGCTTATTTTTATCTGCAGAGATTTGGGAAAGGCTGCCCACTCCAGTATTCTGGCCTGGAGAATTCTATGGGTCCATTCTATGGTCCATATGTATAGTCCATTGGGTCACAACGAGTTGGACATAACTGAGCGACTTTCACTTTCACTTTACTTTTTGTTCTGTTCATCCCAATCACCTTGCTATGGAGGTCTTTCTGCCGCTCACTTGTCTGGTTCACCCAGTCTGCCCAGTATCCGTTGATAAGGAAGATAGTCATGGTACAAAGGGCTGGAAAATACTACTTCCCTTTCACACCGGTTTGAATACTGAAGAGAAATACTATCTTCATAAAAACAACCATAAAAGCTTCTGCATTCTTTTTTCTTTCCTTTCCCTTCAAGACAAATCTTGTCACCCCTTTTTGTTGAATTTGCTTAGAAATTGAAGACTCTTTGATACCAGATGTATTAATTCTTTCTTTTATATTGACAACTTCCTTTTCTGTTTGCTCTTTCTTTTTCTAGTATCAGGTGGAAATCAAACTCATGACCCTATCATTTTTTTAAAAATGCAGGTTAGCATGGAATCAGAACTTATCTCCCAAACTCCTTTTGCTTTGTGGTCTTGGATTGCTGAAGGAGCCTACTATAAACTTGATATAACTCTGACCTCTCATTGATTCTGGGGGCATCCACATCTCATATTAGTAGACTCCTTTATTCTAAATTTATTATTCATTATATTTAATATTCCAGGTGAACTGAGATATGTACACTACAGAGAAAATGAGAATCTTTCAATTGAAGGTGTGTTTTTATTTTTTAAAACATTTATTTATTTATTTTTGGCTGCATCAGGTCTTGGTGTGGTACGTGGACTCAGTAGCCCTATGGCATGTGGGATCTTAGTTCCCCGACCAGGGACTGAACCCGAATCCCCTGCATTGGATGGCTGATTCTTAACTACTGGACCACCAGGGAAGTTCCAGTGTTTTGATTTTTTTAATGTGAATTTTACCATGATGAGAATGGCCTTTTAAAACAATATTCCATCCATAATGAAGGTTAAGAAGGTTAAGTATTTGCAAAATACTTGCATATTTCCTTTGGAAATTGCAGTTCCCAGAATCTCTCCTCAATGATGAGAGTGATTCCTCCTCAAACTGCTCCAGTAGTTTGAATAATGAAATTGCAGTTGTGTCCCCTCTGTTCTTCTATAGCACTTTACGCATATTTCTATCACATTATAATGAATTTTTCTGCTTAAGTGAACCCCTGCAAAATTGCTTTTACCGAACTGGACTTTGAGGATAAGCCATCAGCACATACTTAGTGTTGTAAGAAATAGACCTACTCTTTGGCTGTGAGGATATTATTGAGGATGCTCTTCAGGATATCAATAGTGTTGCATTTGAAGGATCCTTGAGGGTTTTTTTGTTTGGCCTTGTATCAGGATTAGGTATATTTTTCCTGAGCAGTTGGTTGCTTTTATCTGGTGGAGCCCCTGCCTTGTGTTTCTTCTTTTACAGAGGTTGCCAAAAAAATTAGAGCCAGATTCCTGGTGGATCCTTAGCAAACACATGTAGGCCTTCATTGTACTTATTTTGTGTATTAGTCCACCTCTGTTGTATGATTCCATCATTGCTTTCCCTTTGCGTCTTTCTCATTTTCTGCTGATATACTTCATTTTCTTTTGTTGCACATCTCTTTGTTCTCTGTAAGACCTTTTGAAGAAAAACACAAGAATGAAGACAGTATCTGTAGGTATCTCACCAGGCTCTGAGCTCCCTGAGAGTGGACTGGGTTTGTTTCTTCATCACTGCAGTTGGATCTGGCACAAACCTTCATTATATGTTCAGTAAACATATTTAAATTAAAGACAATTAAGTTGCCATTATAGAAAAGAATCATCTGGTAATTTGATCCATGGCTAAACAGCCATGTGGTAAGATAAAGGGAAAAGACTGTGAATCAAATTATCACCTATAGACAAAAGGCAGAAGATATATCGTATATGAGTCAAAGATAAATTAGATGAACTAAATCCAAAGTTCCTTCTGTTTTACCTGTTCATACTATGGTGATGACACTTTTGTCACTTATAAATGAACAGTCTTGCTATCCATCTATAACAGGGCTTTGCATAAAATTGGTACCAGAAAAATACATGTTGAGTAGTTAAATCTACTTCTCTGGATACTAGGTTGAGAAATAGAATCACCTAGAAGGCTGATCAGGAAATGTCTGGCACTTTTTTCATCTTAGACTGAAACTTAAAAATGTCTTGAGAAATTGGGATTATTGGGATTATTGATTTAATCCAGAATTGGTACAAAAGACATCTAGCTCACTGAGCAGCATCATTTAATGGCAAAATGCCCAATGTTACATAGAACTTTCAAATCTTGATTAGTAATGAAATAATTTTGATCTTTAAAAGCAAACAAAACAATATGGTAATATGGTTCTTTTTTACCCTTATGGGCTTTCCCAGAGTAGAATATGCTACCAATTTATTAATGAGTATTGGAATTCATGGTATCAATCTAAACCAAATAAGATATTGATGAGACTGCCTTTCTTTAAGATCAAAGACTTTTGTCTTTAGAATCTATGATTTCTTCCTTCAAAATGTCTGTCACGTACATCCTTTTCTCTGGGTTCCGCTGTTGACCTCCTAATCCCAAACTCTCATGATCTCATCCCCAAAATGGTACAGGAGATTTTCTTCTGGCTTCTGAGTCACCACTTTTTCTATCCTGTCAGTCCTGAATGTTACTGTCAGACTATTCTTCCAAAAATACTATTTTCATTGTATTATTTTTTATCTATTAACTTGTTATAACTTCTTATACCCACACAAATCAACTTCAAACTTTTGGGCAAAGAAAGCGTTGCTTCTTATAGCTCCTTTTCTGGTTTCCAACTGTGTACACCAGAGTGCGCTCTGTTGCAATCTTAGCATCCGCATGGGTCCCTGGTTTTGACTCTCCCTTTAAAGTACCCGTATTTGCACACAACAGGAAGTAGGGTGTGGTTTGTTCTTGGATGAGACTAAAGTTGTGTGCTGAAAACAGTTTATCCTTGACCTAGAACCAGTGCTGCTTTTAGAAAAAAAAACTTGTTTACAGTTGAAGTGAAAAGTTAAATCGCATTTTCAGTTAAAAGGAGGGTGTTTGAGTAGCAACAATGAATGCAGACTTTAAATGCTTCTGCTAATAAAAGTGATGATGGCTATTATGTATTGAGAACTTACTATATGCTAGGAACTACACAAATGTTGTCTACCTTAACTCTGAAATAGATACTATTATTATTTCTATTTCACAAACAAGTTGTCCAAGGTCACACAGTAAGCCAAGCCTGAAATCTGGCAAATTTGGCTCCAGGAATAGTCTCCTAACCACACAACTATAACAACTCTTGGTGGTGGTGGTTTAGTTGCTAACTCGTGTCTGACTGTAGAGACCCCATGAACTGTAGCCCGCCAGGCTTCTCTGGCCATGAAATTTCCCAGGAGAGAATACTGGAGTGGGTTGCCATTTCCTTCTCCAGAAGATCTTCCTGACTCAGGGATTGAACCCACATCTCCTACATGCATGCATATTCTTTACTGCTGAGCCATTAGAGAAGCCCTATAATAACTCTAAATAGAACCTAAATCCAGTATCCACCCTGAAACCCGAGAAATGGCTGCTCTAGGAAATAATATTTTGGGCTTATGTTGTAGAAGAAGTGCCATCTATCTGGAAGAAAAATTTTATTTTTTTTAAACAAAATTGCGATTTATCATGGGCCCAAAGCCAGCCTAGATGGTCATCTCCCAACCTTGCTTCCATTTTTGTCTGGTTCCTCGAGTTATTGTTCAGCAGACATGTTTCACAAAGAAAACCCACAGTTGAGAGAGCACAGTGTTGTATTCCAAATGAGACCATTCACCTGAGTACTACAGATCAGAGTGCAGTGGGATTACTCTGTAGTAAGGTCCATGCTGTGATCCTCTGTGAGAGCCTCTTAACTAAACCCAATATGACAGTTTTAATGGTGTAAAAAATGGCTCAAGTCAGAAAGACTAGAATCAGTGTCTCCCATTTAAAGATGCTTCCAACAGAAATGTGATCACAGACCATATATGAGTAGAGAGAACTGACTAGACAGTCAACGGAGCGTGGGGAAAGCCTATGCCGAGAATTCAGATCTAAAGAGACATTGGACGTGAGATGTTGCCTCAGTTGCCTATTACAGTGTAATCAAGTCCTAGTGACTCAAAGAGCCAGTTGTCACACTTCTTTCTAGCCTCGTATCCAATGGCTCACGTTGGTAGCCTAAACTCTGCCATGGTAGGAGCACCTTGGGCAGGTGCAAACACCGCAAGTTGTGACTCCTTCCCTTCCCCTCTTCAGCGGTTTAACAAAAGTACCTCCCCCTAGAACAGCAGCTGTGTACTACTTCTTACAATTCTGTGAGCTGGCTGGGCTCATCTGGGCGATCTGCTTTATATGGTGAGGCTATGGTGACTTCTACGGCTGCCTGCAGCTAGGATAGGATTTCTAAAGTTTGGCATTACATTTGGAGCTAGATAATTCTTCGTGGTGGAGGTTATCCTGTACACTGCAGGATTTTAGCTGCATCTTTGGCCTCTACCTACTCAATGCTAGAAGGGACAACCAAAAATGCAGGGTAAAATTGCTCAGGCTGAGAACCTTTGACCCAGAAGCTTGGCTGAGGCTGAAATGTCAAAGATTGTTCCTTTTCTTCCAGTTGTCAAGGATCTTTTGTTAAAGGAGGATGTATTCCTGAAACTTGTTTAAGATGGCTATGTTAGTGGCTCAGTCATGTCCGACTCCTTGCATCCCCGTGGACTGTAGCCTGCCAGGCTCCTCTGTCCATGGGATTTCCCAGGCAAGAATACTGGAATGGGTAGCTGTTCCCTTCTCCAGGGGATCTTCCCAACCCAGGGATCAAACCCAGGTCTTCTGTATTGCAGGCGGATTTTTTACCGTTTGGGCCACCAGAGAAGCCGTATAAGATGGTTAGGCAGACTTTATTCAGGGGGACTACTACATGGGGAGAGAGATTGGGCTCAACTCCAAATACAGCAAGAAAAGTAGGAATTTATAGACACAGAGCAGGGTTGCGGGGTCAGTGGATGGAAAATCACTGAGAGGAAACATCAGCGGTCGAGACACTGGCTAAACCAACTTGATAGGATTCTTGCTGAAGGCAGCCTGGGCAATAAAAGACCAAGCATGGAATATTCTTGATAAACTGACTCAGCATGATTCTTACTAAAACTAAACTAAGCAGACCAAGGACAGAACCCGAGATTAGAGTCCAATCAGCAAGAGGACTCTGAGGAGTCTGACTCAACTTTGGTCAACAAAAGAGTCTTTGTCATCTCAGTATGGACTCTCATCATGCCGCAGTCTAGTTCAAGCTGCCTCACAGCACAGTGTCTAGCTTTAAGACAATAAGAGCAAATGCTAACTGGAGCAACATCACTTTCACTGTATTTTTAATTGGTCAAAGCAAGCCACAAGTCCAGGTCAGATTGGAGGGGAGGGGAAATAGACTCCATATCTTGAAGTGAGGAGTAGTAAACTATGGTCATCTTTCATCCATGTGGTACCATATTTACATTTACAAGTACTCACGAGTGAATACTCAGCAGAAGGAAAGGAAATCTTGAGAGACAATTGTATTCAGGATCAGTCAAAATTAACTCCAGAAATATACATAACAGCCCTTATAAGTGGACTAAAGGTGAACCAGATTATTCATGAGATGGCAAAGAAAAGAAGTGTTACCATACTCTGAGGGTACAGGTGTTTATTTTCAGATTCTATTGTATTTATTATATCAAAGGTTCTGAACAAGTTGGATGCCACTTCTGGTTGTAATATTGGTAAAGACATTTTCCCACTGGAAAAATAAGTAGTCCTTAGTAGGTTGCTGATACTAACTTTTTGTTCTTCAATGGAATAATGATAGCCAAAAAGATGCTCCTGAAAATGGAAGCAGTATGGTGAATGTTTGACTGTTTTATATCATTTAGAATTAATGTTTTATGCATCCTTGTCATTACAACAGTTACAGTTTATAGAGTTTTTAAGGATCTTTCCCAAGATGTTTTCTAAAGAACTGATTGTTTACAAGAGGGATCAGTGTCTATTTTCATCTGAATTTTCACCTTTGTATCTTTCCACTAGAATGCTAATGCTAGGAGCAGGTATTATTTGTTCTAAGGCACTGCTGCTGCTGCTAAGTCGCTTCAGTCATGTCCGACCCTGAGTGACCCCTTAGACAGCAGCGCACCAGGCTCCTCCGTCCCTGGGATTTTCCAGGCAAGAGTGGGTTGCCATTTCCTTCTCCACTCTAAGGCACTATCTTCCCAAAAAAGCAGAACTCTAGTTTCACAGAATGTTAATGGGTATTACACATAAAGGAATTTATAGGTTGTATAAGCTCAGGAAATTCTAAGTTAGGAGTAAGCAGGTTTCTTTACTGCTGGATTTCTTAGGGTGTTTACTCTAGTAGTGTATATCATAACTCATAAAATATACAGTGTTTCTTAGACTTATTTAACCATACAAATAGAGGCACATCTTACATAACTAGTGTTCCTCAGGATACCCCTGGTAGAAATTACACTAGATGAAAATAAAGGAGGAAGAAAAATCTTGAGAACTCTATTTAAGATCAATCAAAATTTACTCCCCAAACAGGCAGAACAGTAGCCTTAGCACTTGAAAAAAGCTGTCCTTGAAGCAGGCACTTGAATCCAATAATGTACTATACTGTGTTTGTTCTAAACATCAGCAGTGTTTTGAACACAGAGGACTGAAACAGTTTAAAAAATCATTTTGCAAAAGTTATTTTACATTCATGAAATTTAGTTCTCAAAGATTTCTTTGAAACAGTAATTTAGAAACAAAGAACCGGAACAAGTTTGTACCTTTTCTATTTTTTGTCACATTGACAAAGAAAAGTTGTTTATGGTGTATAGAGATCAATGTTTGGATATATGTAAACATGATGAAATGATTACCACACTCCACCCTTCTTATAAACTAAATTTGCAGCATTAGGAATTAGAATTTGGATGGCAAGCAGTATATTAACATACTTGTGGGCAACTTCTCAGATAGTTTTCAATGATGCCCATATCCTGGTATTCATGTCCTGTATACTCTTCTCCTGACTGTAGGCTGAGCTTAGTGAGCTTCTTCTAAGGAACAGAGTGCAGCAAAGGTGATGGATATTACTTCTGAGATTAGGTTGCAAGTGACTGGCTTCTGTCTTGCTTACTCTTTCCTGCTCTCTGACACACTCAGATAAGGCTGTTGCCCTCTGTGAGGAGGCTCGCCTGATAAGGAATTGAGGGAGGCCTCAGGCCAGCAGCACCAAGGAGCTGAATCCCGCAACAGCCTCAGGAGTGAATCTGGAAGCGGACCATCCCCCAGTTAAGCTTTGACTTGACAGGACTGCATCCCTGTTGACACCTGAACCTGGCCTTATGAGAGACCCTGAGCCCGAGGAACCTGCTAAGCCATGCCTAGATTCCTGATGCAGAAGCTGTGAAAGAATGTGTTTGTTGTTCTGAGCTGCTAAATGGTGGGGCAATTTGGTAGGCAGCAATACAACTAGTGCAGTATTAAGAGAGGTATTTAGAGAATACCAGTGCTGTCTTATCTGAATTGAACCTTGCAGGTAGCGGAAGAAACGACTAACGCATTGTGGGGAAATCGTGCTTTAGAGTGGTAGTGTAGAAAAGTCCTGATTTAGTTGGGAGAAACAAACAGGATCTTGAAGATGAAATATAGGTGAGAAGAGTCTTGACATTTTCTGTGCCAGTTCAGGAGGAGATAGAGGGTGTAGAAAGTGATGATAGTGTGGTCACTGCAACTGCTGGAGAAGATACGGTTGTCATAGGGCTCCTTGTTATACAAAACTAGCCTCTAAGAGATCATCCTTTGGTTTAACTATTACGCTAGTTACGGGGGAAGGATGTTAGGGCCACCAGGAACACAGTAATCTGCTTTATTTATTTATTTGTGGCTGCGCTGGGTCTTCGTTGCCTCGTAGGCTTTTCTGTAGTTGCTGCGAGCAGGGGCTGTTTTTCTTGGCGGCGCATGGTCTTCTGTCTGTGGTGACTTCTCTTGCTGTGGAGCTCAAAGCGGGTGGGCTTCAGTCGTTGAGGCTCCCGGCCTCTAGAGCACAAGCTCAAATAGTTGTGGCTCATGGGCTTATCTGCTCTGCAGCACGTGGGATCTTCCCGGATCAGGGTTGAACCCGTGTCTTCTGCATTGGCAGGTGGATTCTTTACCACTCAGCCACCAGGGAAGCCCCTCATGTGATTATAGAAGGTTTTTCCCCTTCCCACCCCCCTCACCGTGAACTCAGGTTTGGACTGTTCCTTTTAGGTGTTCTTCTATACATTGTTTTAACCCACAGATCTGTATCGAATACTTAGTGTCTGCTTAGTACTGTTTCAGGCACTGAGGATTCCATGAAGAAATCCTCACCCTCTTGAAATCTAGTGACAAAAGACAGTAAACAAAGTAAATAAACATTGACATATCACATACGAACAAAAAGAAAAAGCATGTAGTATAGTTATTCAGTACTACTGGGGGAAAAGGAAGCAAGAAAAGGAGAGACGGAGGGAGTTCTAGTTTTCTTACCAGTTATCAAGGTCTGGAGTCTAACCAGCGGTGTGTCCACTGCTACACTGGGCCCATTGTAATCTGACTGTATTCCAGTTCAACCTGACAAACCACCAGAGTCTCTAAGTCTTTCTCTTTCCCTTTGGATGCTGCATTCTTATTCCTGACCACATGGCATGCGGGGTTTTAGCATCCAACCAGGGTAAAGGAGAAGCAATTTCCAGAGGAAAAAACTGGTGCAAAAAGATAATATACATGGTTCAAGGTATCTTTACTTGAAGCAGTATTAGCAGATCAGGCCAACTCTGGCCCAAACGAATCAGTTCACTCTGAGAGTTCAGAAAGTGAAAGTGAAAGTCGCTCAGTCATGTCTGACTCTTTGCAACCCTGGGGACTTAGCCTGCTAGGCTCCTCTGTCCACGGAATTTTCCAGGATAGAATACTGGAGTGGGCAGCTGTTTCCTTCTCCAGGGGATCTTCTCAACCCAGGGATTGAACCCAGGTCTCCTGCATTGCAGGCAAATTCTTTACCATCTGAGCCACAGGGAAGCCTGAGAGTTCAGAAGACAAGCACAAATTTCAAACAAGAAGCCAAACAGAACAGCCACATTGAAACAATGACCACTTATTCTCATCCAGCCCTGAAGATTAGCTTGTTGCCCCTTTTCTCAAGGGTGTAAATTGTTTAGCTTAGTGACCTTGGTTTGTTGCTGTGTTTTATTTAATTGTGCAAAGACCTGAGTGATGGAGTGGGTGATGAAGTTTGGGGGAAGGAAACCTTAGGTAGAGGTACAATTTTTTGAAGTTTATTTCAGAGTACATGAGTTGATCAGGGAAATTAAAGGAAAAGAAGCCATGGGTGGATATGCAGAACACAGTAGCTTCCTTGGTTTCTTAGAGCTCTTCATGTTTCCTCTGGAAGTATCTGAGGACAGGGCTTTGTATCACCTCTGCCATCTTGTGCTTTTTAGCCTGGTTCTGTCTTTCCTTCCTTCCCTCCCTCCCTCCTTTGTTCCGTCCCTCCCTCTCTTCTTCCCACCTTCAGAAATGGTGGGGAAAAGGGAAAGATAACAGGGCTGGAACAGTAAGAGTTCTGTAAAATTCCACATGTTGTATGGAAGTAAAAAATGGAATCCTTTAATCCTACCTAGGTTTTATTTTTAACATTTTGATTTTAGCACTTTTTTGTTGTTGTTGTTGCAATAAAATCGGAACTATCGCCTGTGTGTCAAATTTGACTAAGGCTAAAAATAGGCTAGCAAGGTTGAGCATGAAAGAAGTGGCCCAGCTTCTCCTTCCTCCCTTTCATTTTGTTTCAGTTTGAATGAGAAGGAGGTGGCTCACACAATGAACAAGAACAGCAACTGGCTGGGTGTCTGTGTTCTTTCAGCCAATTATGATATTTTTGTGGGAAAGTTTCCAATTCTCAAGTCTCAGTTATGTAGAGGTGGGAGGCAGCTGGTGTGAATGTCTGTCTGCAGGGTACATGCATGATTACTCTGATCCAATATGGCATGACAGCAATGTGCTTATTCAAAAAAGTAATGGTCTCAATTTCCCTGGACTTTAAACCATCTTTATCCTCACCACTTAAAAATAAAAACCCCAAAAGCCTTAAAGAGACTAAAAGGTCAAAGCCGAAGTCACCAAAATATTTTCAGATCTCTCAGCCACCTCTAGGGAGGGATATCAGTAATGAAATTAAGTGTAATGGCCCACATTAACTACTGTCTTCCTCCACAGCTCCAATAGCCTCCTCTTGAAGTCTTCATTTCATTAACTACCATCCTCCTCTCAATTTGCAAAATTTCTTACCTCTCTCCTTCATCCCTCACATTCAAATGGCCACCAAATCCTGCCACATCTACCTTCAAAGCATTTGTCCATTTACTTACTCATGTATTTGTCATGCACTTACTAAATACCTACTGTGTACGATGCACTGTGTTAGGCACCATGGGATACAGTGACACCTCAGAGAGATAACTTCTGCCATCACACAGCTTAGCGTCTGGATGGGGGGCCCAGGCAAGAGACAAGTAAACAAGCAATTTCCATACTGTGTGCAAGCTCTTGTGGGAGTACATTGGGATCCCAGAGAACTGATGATGTAGCTGAGACTGAAAGGTTCAGAAGAATGTAGCCGGAAGAAGAATGCTTTAGGCATCATCCATTCTAAAAAATTTTATCGAACACTATGCAGGTCAGGCTTTATGCTAGACTCTGCTGAGTTAGAAAGATAGACAATCCTGCCTCTCTGACTGTTTAGGGGAGTCAGGGTGAGGGAGACAGAGACATGAAAACTGTTGTTGTTGTTCAGTTGCTAAGTGGTGTCTGACTCTTTGCGACCCCATGGACTGCAGCATGCCACACTTCCCTGTCCTTCATTGTCTTCCAGAATTTGCTCAAACTTGTGTCCATTGAGTCGGTGATGCCATCCAACTATCTCATCCTCTGTTGCCAGCCTCTCCTCCTGCCCTCAATCTTTCCCAGCATCAGAGTCTTTTCCAATGAGTCGGTTCTTCAAATTCAGTTCAGTTCAGTCCAGTCGCTCAGTCATGTCCGACTCTTTGCGACCCCATGAACCACAGCACGCCAGGCCTCCCTGTCCATCACCAACTCCCGGAGTCCACCCAAACCCATGTCCATTGAGTCGGTGATGCCATCCAACCATTTCATCCTCTGTCGTCCCCTTCTCCTCCTGCCCTCAATCTTTCCCAGCATCAGGGTCTTTTCCAATGAGTCAGCTCTTTGCATCAGGTGGCCAAAGTATTGCAGTTTCAGCTTCAACATCAGTCCTTCCAATGAACACACAGGACTGATCTCCTGTAGGATAGACTGGTTGGATCTCCTTGCAGTCCAAGGGACTCTCCAAGTCCAAGAGTCTTCTCCAACACCACAGTTCAAAAGTATCAATTCTTCTGTGCTCAGCTTTCTTTATAGTCAACTCTCACACCCATACATGACCACTGGAAAAACCATAGCCTTGACTAGATGGACCTTTGTTGACAAAGTAATGTCTCTGCTTTTTGATATGCTGTCTAGGTTGGTCATAACTTTCCTTCCAAGGAGTAAGCGTCTTTTAATTTCATGGCTGCAATCACCACCTGCAGTGATTTTGGAGCCCTAAAAAATAAAGTCAGCTGCTATTTCCCCATCTATTTGCCATGAAGTGATGGGACCAGATGCCATGATCTTAGTTTTCTGAATGTTGAGCTTTAAGCCAACTTTTTCACTCTCCTCTTTATTGATATTTCTCAATATCAATAACCTCAGATATGCAGATGACACCACCCTTATGGCAGAAAGTGAAGAAGAACTAAAGAGCCTCTTGATGAAAGATTAGGTGGCCAAAATATTGGAACTTCACCTCAGCATCAGTCCTTCCAATGAATATTCAGGGTTGATTTCCTTATATAAAGGAAATCAACTCTCTCTCCTCTGGCAAAATTAGGGAATTAAAAGATTCATCACTTTCCTACTGAAAAGTCCAACCTGCAATTGCTCTTGAGTGCACTCTCTTGCAGCTCCTGGCTCTGTTATGAATGCCCAATATTCCCAGGCATTCTCCCCATTATGTGAACACAGGGCAAGTACTTCCCTGCCTACCTCTTTGTTTCAGAACACAACTAAAGATTTTTTTAAAAGTTAAAAAAAACTAAACCCTTTTTATTTTGTATTAGAGTATAGCCAATTAAAAATGTCGTGGTAGTTTCAGGTGGACAGCAAAGGGACTCAGCCATACATACAGATAAATCCATTCTTCCCCGTACTCCCCTCCCATCCAGATTGCCACATAACATTGAGCAGAGTTCCAAGATTCTTTACTGGAGAGCTGGGTTAATTAAAAAAGATCACACTGTATAGGAAGGGAGAACTGTCAATCGTCAGTTATCATAGTTTTCCCTCCACAGTTCATGGGAAAAGAACTTAACATATACATTCAACAAATACATGCCAGGTGTCTTGCTGAGGTGCCCAAGACAGATAAAATCTCCGACATGTTGAGCTTTCATTTGAGAAGCAGATAGACAGGAAACAAGTAAACATATATACATTGACAACATAATTAGAGATGGATGAGGTGGTACTTCTGATAGCCCTTTTAGGGAAGGGTGTCAGTTCTATCATTTCGAAGGAAGTGATGTGTTTGAGCTGAGACCTGAACGGTGGGAAGGAGCGGGTCTTCAAAAAAGCCGAAAAAGAGTTGCAGAAAAAGAGGCCACGTGAAACTGCTCCTGGGGTCCCCTGCGACTCAAGTCACTGCCTTATCACTGGGGTCGCCCTCTGCTCTCCACCTGCTCACAACAGTGGCCGCCGGTCTTTCAGGACAACTCAGGCCACGGGGATTGGGTTTCCCCTCCAGGTAGGGCCTGCTTCTCTGACCCAGGAGACGTTGAGTATCATCCCTGGATGGTGTGTTCTGTTTGAACCAGCGGTTTCACCGCTAGACTGTGATGGCCTCCCATTCACGGACTCTTGGGTCCTTTCTCATTGTCTAGGAATTTGACTCGATTTCTTTGATTAGTGAATCTACAATTGTTTCTGAATGGCAGAGCCTTTTGATAGATGATTAATTAGAAACCCTCTGTTTTCCAATTCTGTTCTGGTCACCCCCCTATTTTTCCCCGATCATATTGTTCTAAGCCTCAATTACATGAAGGTCAGAAGGCCCCCGACTAACTCCAGATGCCACTGGATTAGCGTTTAGGGCCACTTCAGGAAGGTAGGTCTTCAGGCGCCCAGGTGCAGCCGGAGACCCGGAGCGCGGGCGCCCCGATGACGTCACTCCAAGGCTGCCGGCTCAGCGCGGGGCGTGACGTCACGCGGGCGGGCCAGGCCACCGTGAGGTCACCTGGTGGGTGCGGCCAGGCCGAATCCCCAGTGTCGTCACGGGAGGGGGCGGGGCCAGAGCGTGTCAGCGAAGCCGAATCAAAACAAGCCCGAGACCCGCCTTTTCCCTCTGCCTGGAGAGCGTCTTGCTCGCGCCCCGATCCCGCGGCGCCCGCGCGGCTGCGAGCCTCGGGTGACCGCGCGCCGGCTCCAGGAAGCCGGGGAGGGCGCGGCAGCCGGGATGGCGCGGCGCGGGCCGCGCGGCTAGACGGGCGCCAGCGGAGCCGCCGGCCCGCGCCCTCCGTTCTCGGCCTCCCGGACCCGGCGTCGCGCCGCTGGGAGCCGCCTTCACCGACGCGGGGCACCTGGACGCTCGCGAGATGCCCAACCCCAAAAACAGTAAAGGCGGCCGCAAAAACAAGCGCGCCAACAGCAGCGGGGACGAGCAGGAAAATGGAGCCGGGGCCCTGGCAGTGGCGGGCGCGGCGGGCGCGGCGGCCGGGGGGGCCCTGGCGGCGGCGGCCAGCTGCGGAGCGGCGGCGGCGGGCGCACCCGGCACCGGGGGCGCGGCGGGCGCGGGAGGCGCGGGGCCGGGCGCCGCCAACGCCGCGGCCGCCGCGGGGGCTGCAGCCGCGGGCGACGCCAAGAACGGTAAGTCGGGTCCGGTCGGGCGAGCGCCAACTTCCTCACCGACGGGGACGGCGCGGCGGCGGCGGGGCCCAGGGTGGCGCGGGCGATGCGTGGACAATGCGAGAGTCAGGAAGTGCTCACCCCGCCCCTCCGCCCCGCCGCGGCTGCCCCTTCCCGGTCCCCACGCACGGCGGCGGCGATCGATCTGCGGCCCCGGCTCTGTGTCCGCGCGGCTCTCCGGTCGCGCGCCCCGGGCAGCCTGCGCCCCAAACTCTGAGGGGCTTTCGGGTCCCGGGTCGGGGCGGCGATCCCCTCGGGCCCTGCCGGTTGTCCCCGCGCTGGCAAAGCCGAGTGTTTGCCTCCGACCAGGGGGAAGGAAGGAAGGAAGGAAAGAAAGAGCCGCTCAAGTTGAGAAGAATGGTCCGATTGAAAACTTAGGCACCAGTTCCTTCTCCCCCGTGCTCCCCTCACCCACCCACCTTCCCCTCCCCTGAGTGAAGGGGAGCCTCACATCCCGGCCGACCGGGGCTTGCTGTGTCGATTGCCACAGGTGAAGAGGCCCCGAGACATTTTTACTGTAGGGTGTGTGTGTGTGTGTGTGTGTGTGTGTGTGTGTCGCTGGGGTGAGGGGGCGGGGGTGTGCTCTTTAATTCTGTTCGCTTGAGGAAGGAAGAGACTCTGAACTTGACTTCCGTTCTCAGCCCGGAGTTTAAAAAAAAAAATCATTATTTAATTCGACTTCACATTTTAGGAGGAAGCTTAATAATCTGAATGCACCTTTTGAGGGAGCATTTAAGGAATAGTGAAGATGCCACAGGATTGCCGTTGTCACTTCAGAGACACAGTCTTACAGGGTACTGGGCAAACACTTTCTCGGACTTGGGCAGTTCTTTGAATTCCTCTGGTCAAGCAGGTTTTCAGGGCAGGGAATATAGGTATATTTTGATGAGAGATTGGGTTCTTAATATCTGACTTTTAACTTGTAGGTTTCAGCTTCCAAAGCCCTTCTTTATGTAAATCACTTACTTTTAAACAGGTGAACTGCTCTTAGAAGAACCCCCACGGTGATCAGAGCAGAGGAGGCTGAAGATTAGCCTATTAGAAACAGAACCTTAGGCCCCATTGGCTATATCTCTGCAATTTTGAAATAGGAAGTCCGCCTCCCGCCCCCCTCTCAGGAACAAACATCCCATTTGTGAATGTTTGAAAAGTCAAATTTTGGCCAGACTGTCTTTGGCGTGTTCTTTATTTTTCCCCGTGAAAAATCGTGTAGTTGCTCATCTGTGTCCAACTCTTTGCCACCCCATGGACTGTAGCCTGCCAGGTTCCTCTATGAAATTCTCCAGGCAAGAATACTGAGTGGGTTGCCGTTCCCTTCTCCAGGGATCTTCCTGACCCAGGGATCAAACCTGGGTCTCCGCCTTCTTTAACTTCTGAGTCACTTTAATGGACCCCCCCACCCTTTTTTTGTACTAAACTTCATCTTGGTATTGATGTGGCAGAGGAGAAAGAAGAGACTCCTTGCTCAGCCATTCAGTTTTGTCATCTTGGGAAGGACAGCTGTTCTGAGCCTCAATTTCCTACCTTGTAAAATCGGGAAAAAGAATTATACTGATTGTATCGGCTCCCTCAGGAAGTTATCATGAAGCTCAGAGTGTCCCTTCTCTACCCGACCCCCTGGGCTTGTTTTAGAGGCTGGTTACATTTGTAGCAAGCTTGGTCAGGTTTGTCAAGGAAAGTAAGTGATCAGTGGGTGACAGCTGTCATTCACTCATTCAAAAGATACTGAGCATTGACCATGTTACAAGTACTGTGTTAAGTATTAAAGGACAGGTGGCAGTCAAGGAAGGACCCCTGGTCCTCTCCGGAGCTTGCCTTCCTGGGGTGGCTCGGAGGGTTTACCCTGCATCTGCTTGAAAGTTTCAGGTTGACTGTTCCCTTTTCTTCTTTCTTCAAAAGAGAAGACCTCCTAAAGGCGGTGTGAGGGCATGTTTTCCTTAGGCTGTGGTTATGGTGCCCGGTTACTGCTCTCCACTGAAGTGGCAGTCTCAGGTATATTTAGCAGTTCTGTGTGTATCCATGTGAAGGTATGTATTTGTGATTTGGAGCTTGTTTTATTACATGAATGGGGGAGAAAAGGAAGAAAGGGGCCAAACATTGTAATAATCACACTTAGAGAAGGTACAAACTTATGTTAGAGCAGTGAATTGCAATTTTTTTTTTTTGTTTTTAATGTTTGTTTATTTATATATTTGGCTGTTTCATGTCTCAGTTGGGCGTGTAGGATCTTTAGTTGCAGCTTGTGGGATCTAGTTCCCTGGCCAGGGATTGAATCTGGGCCCCCTGCACTGGGAGCACGGGTGGAGTCTTAACCACTGAACCACCAAGGAGTCCCCAGTGAGTTGAATTTTATGATGCCAAATTCTTGATTCTGACGTGGTGTGAAGTCTCAGTGAGTGATCCACCTTAATGTGAAGAATCTTTCACTGCCGTTGATGATAATTGCACATGGATGCTGAGGTCTCCTGTGTGCAAAATTGGTAAATAAAGAAATTATAAATGCTTTTTTGTTCTTTTTTTTTTTTTCCATTTAAAGATGTGTTTTTTAATGTGGATGTGGGAGAGGTGGCATTGGTGAATTTTTAAAGGAAGGGGCAACTGATTCTTGCAACCTCTCAATCAACTGATAAAACCCACGATTTTTAAATTTCAGGATGACATTAATTGAACTCATAGTATTTCTAAGTCAATTTTTTTATTTAGCTGTGACATTAGATTTTGTGATTATGAATATTACACATCAGTTATTTCAAGAGTGTAGTACCTTTACATTATTAAACTTTTAAATGATTTGCTGTCACTGTTCAAGTCCGTTGTGACCTACATCTGCAAGCATTCAAACTATATGACTTCACCTAAAGTTAATAGTACTTATTTGTAGTTGTTTGGAGTTCATAGGATGGTTTTATGTCTTGTGCTTCCTGGACAGTGTGGACACCAGGGCAGGGTAATATTGTTCTTAGTTTTTCACTGTTAGTCAGTAGTTATTTATAACTACAGATTCTATAAAAAAGATTTGGTGGTTAGGGAAACCTTGAGGAAGCCATGGCTGGGTTATAGCTGAAGTTAAACCACTTGAAGTTAGGCTTCCTGGTTAAGTTGAATATTAATTGTAAGGACTTTGTACCCCTAAGAAGAAATTAATTAGTACATTTTCAGATACTGGTTTATGAAGTTTTTGTGGGGATTGGAGTAAAAGATGAGGAAGCACAGTCCTCTTTCTACATAGTAAACATCTGTCTGCACATATTGCAACATTTTGATTGTAGATGGACAAGATTTGCCAGTGATTATTTTTAGGTTCTAGTAATCATGCAGTAGATTATACCCATGTATAGTTTCACTCTGGAATTCTGGTTCTATAAGGCCACTAGGTTTTGCTTGAGGCCTAAAAATATATGAACTCTTGGTCATAGTATCTACTTTTTAATGGGCCTGAATCTCAAATCCTTTTTATAAGTTTCTGTTTTATGGATGACCATGGTTCACCATTCCATTCATTCCTGACTACCGCCCGAACCTCTGGGTTGCTGAGTTTGCCTTCATTCATTCAACCATTCATTCATTATTCTTTGTAGTAGATTGGGTTAGTTTACCCAGTGATTGATCTGCATTTATTATAATGTATATAATACTATACATAATATTAAGCTGATGCTTAAGCTCTAGTACTTTGGCCACCTGATACGAAGAGCCGACTCATTGGAAAAGACCCTGATGCTGGGAAAGATGAAGGCAGGAGAAGAAGAGGGTGACAGAGGATGAGTTGGTTAGGTAGCATCACTGACTCAGTGGACATGAATTTGAGCAAACTCCAGGAGATAGTGGAGGACGGAGGAACCTGACGTGCTGAAGTCCATAGGGTCCAAATAGTCAGACATGACTTAGCAACTGAACAACAACAGCAATATATAATATTATACATTTATATATATATATATATATATATAGTGGCTGACTTACATGATACAAGCCTACTAAGGGTTAGCCACTCATCTTAGATTCTGGAAATAGTCTTTGAGACAAAGGTTTACCTGCCAGCTCTTTACTGGATGTGCTCTTTGCATTGTTACTGGTCAGGGAGTGAGGGAAGCAAGACTGAGCAGAGGGAGGAGCTGAGCTGTGATGTGAGGGAGGTCTGGAGTGGGCTGGCCCTCCTGAGTTATCTTACCTTGAGGCGTGTGGGGTGGACCTTAACTACCCCCCGCCCCCACATACACATTGGTTGGTCACTGGACATGGGGTGCCCCCAGGAAGAGAGAATGATCTGGGAGGTGGGTGACAACTGTTAGCTGTAGAGCTTCTGTGGACATTTCAGCAGAGTAGTAAGTACAGGTACATCACTGTTTTTAATGATTGCATAGTATACCATTGTGTGTCTGCATCTTGGATAAACTGATCATTCTGCTCTTGTTTGATCTTTAAGTTCTTACTTGTACATCTCTAAGCATTATTCAGTTACTTCTTTAGGATAAACTATTACCCGTAGACTTGCTATGTCCAAGAATATGCCCTTTGTTATGACTTTTAACACATGCCTGCAGATTGCCCTATGGAAAGGTTGTACCATTTTAACTTCACTGTGGTCAGAGTGCTCTTTTCCCCCGGCCTCTTCAGTTTCTAGTTCTTACTGTTTTAAAGGTGTGCTGGAGAATTGCTGGTACTCCCCAAATGTATCAGCAATAGGAAGGCCCTGTTTGGATTCAGAGCCTGGGGCAGATGCTGCCATACTTAGGGGTATTTTCCAAGGCTGCATTTATTTCTCCTGTGCTTTTTAGTGATCTGGTGGCTAACAAGGATTCAACAAAATACCTAATAATGGTAAATGGTGTCTTAGTAACTGGTGATAGTCCCTGGAATCACAAAGAGTCAGACACGACTCAGGGATTGAACATGCATGCACAATCATTAGTGAGGATGCAAGCATAAGCTTTTGAAATTCTTTCTGCACTGTTATTCTGGTCTTAAAAAAATAAGCCGTAGAATTTTTTTGTAAGTTTTAGTCAAAACGTGGTGTTTGAACAGACCTGGGTGTAACCCAAGGTGCCACAACTTAAGGGCAAAGTGACCTAACCTCTCTCAGCCTCAACTGTTTGAACACAACCCTTTGGAGTGTTTTTGCAGATTAAGAAAAACGGTATATGTGAAAGATCTTGGCATAGGGCCTGGCAGATATGAACACTATTAACAATGTCTTTTATAAGTTTTGTGATTTGTTCAGCCTTATCCAGTTACAAAACTTGTTAAACTATTCTGTTGAGAACAGACACTGAGAGACAATAAGCTGATTTCTTAATGTATAAAAAGACTGTGGTATCATACAGATTTTTATTCAGGCATTGATTTGACTATACACGATTTTCTATTTTTCCCTTATCACCTCTCTTTTTCTATAGCTTACCTGGAAAAATCAGAGGATTTAGCCAAAAGAAAAAAGTAAAAAGCAAACTGTGAAAACGGTTTCCTCTTCCTTTCTTCATTCGTTCGTTGATCCATCTAATATGTATTGAGCGCCTGCTATTTGTCAGGCACTGTGTTAGGCTCTGGGATTACAAGGACAAAAGAATCAGGCCCTGGGGGCTTATGGCTTAGTTGTGAGTCTTTATGGAAATGAATGAGAGTAGGTTATTGCATGTGCTACACAAAGGCAGCTATGGAATGAGGAGCAGGAACTTGTGAGGTGGTCACGTATTGGATTAAAACTGGGCCTTGTGTCTGAGGACATGGGCAAATGAACTGAACACATAAAGTTAAGTTAGTTACTCAGTCGTGTCCGACTCTTTGCGACCCTGTGGACTATAGTCCACCAGGCTCCTCCGTCCATGGGATTCTCCAGGCAAGAATACTGGAGTGGGTTGCCATTTCCTTCTCCAGGGACTTCTTCAGTATAGGTGATGGTTTAGTTGCTAAATCGTGTCTGACTTTTTTGTGTGTGTGTGTCTGACTTTTACGACCCCATGGACTGTAGACTGCCAGGTTCCTCAGTCCATGGGATTCTCCAGGCAAGAATACTGGAGTGGATTGCCATTTCCTTCTCTGAACACATGAAAGTGAAGAGTAATTCAGAGGAGGTGAGGTGCTCCGGGTGTTCTTTGGGGGTCAGCTGGGGCTTAGTATTATTAAGAATTAAAAGACCCTTTCCTCTCTCCAGGCAGCAGCTTGAAAGTTCATTCGTTAGCTCCTGTGTTTGTTTGTTTGCTCATTCACTATTTTGTTCATCTGTGCACTCATGCATTTACTAAACACTTGTTATGTGCCTGCTGTCTTTTATGACTGGGAGTGTAACATTGAGTTGTACGTGGAGACACCAGAATCTGCACCCCCACAGGCTCATGGTGAACCTGGGAGAGAGACATGTACACGTCAGGGGTGATGCTCATAGGTGCCCAGTACAAGAAAGGATTTGTTTCCTGCAAGAGGGGACCTTTGAGCTGAGTCTTGGAGGAAGAGAAGCAGTTAGCTCTGAAAGCAGAGGAAGGGTGTTTCGGGGGTGGCTGGGGGAGGAGGGCGAGAGCCTTGAGTTCTGGTTGCTGCTGTAGTCGCTCGTGGCTGGTGTGAGGCTCGGTGGTGGAAAGGAAGTGGGTCCAGACGGTCGACTCTGGATGCTTTGTTGCCAGTACAGAACCATCCCTGAGGTTTATAAGCAAAGACATGATTGGTTGAGCCTGCGAGGGGCAGTAATCATAGGTTGGCAAGCTTGTAAAGTTGTTGTTTATTTTAACATCATGGGTATCTTTCGGCATTCTTTCTTTTATTACCGCTAATCATGGTTTGGTGGTCCAGCCTGCCGCTGACCGTTGATTGTGATTTTTTAGTAAAGTAGTGGGCACACGGCACACACTGCTTTTCTGCGGAGCAAGATGAAAGTGTGACAGCCCCAAGGAAAAGTCTCTCTTAATTGTAGGCACCAGCATCCTGATGCTCTGTTAGCCATGGGAGGTTAGCTAATTGAGGTGAACTTCAGAGAACCTGACGCCAAGGGAGGGCTGGGTACCATATGAGCCGAAGGGCTTCCTCTGGATGGAGGGGCTGTCGCTATGGTTTATTTTTCACATCCTGACAGAAAGTGTCTATCTCTAGGTTGGACTAATTATATTTGTCATTTTATTTTTTATCTTCATTGAATCAGTTGTAAAACAATAAACTCTGGTGAGGGAGATGTCATTATTTTATACAAAATAACTGTTTTTAAGTTCGTGCGTTTCAGAAAGCCTCTATTTCTCAGTGGTTGGTGAAATAGTAGCTTGCTTTATTTAATCAACAGGATGCTTTAGCTCAGTTGTACTTGAGAGGTTTTTGTAAACTGGCAAAAAATAAGTAGCATTTCTAATTCTTAATTGTATGTTCTGATTTATCAGAAGTGGATAGAAAACCAAATTATTTCTGCTAAATTATACTTAGGAGGATAGTACTTGAAAGCAATCTAAAAGTTAGAAACAAGAAAGATATTAAGAGGAAGTTTAAAGAAAAGTGAACACTTTCCTAAAAAGGAGGTGTTAAATGTTAATCATATCATTGTTTAGATTAATAAGAATGTTTGCATGGTTTTCATATGTACACATATAGTGCAGTGTATTGATACTTCACTGATTGTCAAGGAAGTAAAAACTTTTCTTCTCCCCTCTTAGGTTCACGATTTTGGGGCTTGCAAATTAAACTGACAGAGTAGCAAGAGAAAAGACAGATTTACTCACAGACAAAAATGTGACTCAAAGGGGTGGTTAGAATTTGTGGCTTATATACTATCTTAATAAGAGATGGGGAGGGGAGAAGGGTTCTTCTAGGAAAGCGAGTGGCTTCTTAGTAAGAGTAGGGGAGAGGGAGAAAGGGTGCCTATAGGAAAACAAACGAATTTTTGAAGAGCTCAGTGGGCCCTAAAAGAAGACACGGGTGATGATCATTTTGTGACAGTGTGTGTTTAGGTGTGGTGTGGAGACTTATTTCTGATGGTAAAAGGTACTCAGGTTGCTTTTGAAAGGGGATTTATGACAATTGAGTTCTTTTGAGAGGCTCTGTTTTTAGGCAGAGATTTTAGGAACTCAAATGCCTTCAGCTTAAAATAACTTTTAGGCCACAGTGGCAGATTCTGAACCCCTTCAAAACTTGTTGAAGTTCAGTATCACCCCCATAATAGCAGTTACAAAAGATAGTGCTATAATTCTGAATTTCTATTTTTCATTTTATTGGACATTTATTAGAAATAGATGGCCTTAAGGCATATGCCTTTATAAACTGAGAGGATAAATTAGGTAAAAGTTAGGAAGATATCAACTTGCTCCTATAAGTAAAGAAGATATACTCTTCAAATTTCAAATGGATGTTTTTTCCTAGGGGTTAGTATAGGTTTGATACCTTAGATCATGTCCCTGTAAATCATAAAAGCATCTCAGGAGTCTTTTGACACTAGTATTGAAACTAAATCACAGACTATTTTAGGTTTCTAAATGAGCACTCCTGAATGTGACAATTACATCAATATAATATTTAGTTGAACTGTAGAATTTATTAAACTGACACATTACATGTTATGCCTGACAGACCTCAGTGCCTGGACAGAAATTGAGGGAATGGGGAGTGGAGGGAATCAAGGTCTGGCTATTTTTGATTGGCAGCAGGTGCAGTCTGTAATCTGAGAGGCTGAACCTGGGATGCTTGGTGATGGTTGTTACGAACAGACACAGCACGCTAGAGGCCACGAGAGAGCCTGGCATTGGAAAATAGGAAGTGTTTTTCTGTGGTGGGGGCAGAAATAAGCATGTCTGATAGACAGGACAGCTTGGAGAATTCTTCTACTTCACCTCCTTAGATCTGTTCTTACTGGGCAGTGCTTACAAGTTGGAGTCTTGTTAATCCTATAATGATATGATCCCTCTGTATTGGGCATTTTGTTTTACAAATGCTGATGATGTGATGTGGTTCAGTAGCAAATTAGGTAAAATGCCTGGATGGTAGTTATGTTGGGGCTGTAGAACCCCTGGAACCCACAGAAAGCAGGAGCAGCTATTGTCGGCAACAGGAACAATGATCACTCCCTTTATGGAGCTCTGACTGAGAGCCAGGTGGGACCCCCTGCCGTCTGCAGTCTGCATTGGAGGACAGGAACATGAAGCTCCAGAGATGGCCTCCCTCTCTTTTTGCAGAAAAGGCACACTGGTGTTGGAGAGATGTGCTGGACCCTGATGTTGCAATCAGATCTTACATGATACTGGGTCTGTTTTGACTGATATGCAAACCTGTGTATGAATAATGAACACGTTTTTAAGTAGAGGGCTTAAATTTAGTATAAAAACATTAAGGGAAGCAATCATTGTTATTATTGTTTAGTCACTAAGTTGTGTTCAGCTCTTTTAGACCCCATGGACTCTAGTCCGCTAGGCTCCTCTGTGTGTGGGGTGTCCTAGGCAAAAATCCTGGAGTGGGTAGCCATTCTCTTCTCCAAGGGATCTTGCCGATCCAGGGATCAAACTCGGGCCTCCTGCATTGCAGGCAGATTCTTTACCGCTGAGCCACCAGGAAATCCCAAGAAAGGAATAGGGCCATTTAAATTACTTTTAAAAGACCTCATGCTTATCTTTCTGGTGCTTGAACTGAAATTAAATTTGTGAAACAAGAAAACACTTGACCAAGGAAGCAGTTAGCTTACACATTGTACACTCATGTTAATCTGATCCTTCTCATGACAAAAGGACTTCCTGGTCTTGGGATGACGGAAACAGGACATTTGAATGGACACTTCCAGTTCTTAATGGATCACAGTTCATAGCGAGGATGCGATTATCTTCTTTAGGCCGAAGTCCTAGAAGTGAAGTGAGATCACCCACCAGTCACCAGGCATGTGATTTTCAAGGCTTTTATACATGTTGCCAAACTGCTGTCCCTAAAGGGTTTCCCTCTTCCCACTGACTCCGGCACTGCATGGAGTGCTCCATCCTCCACACTCCTCCACTGGGAGTTTGATAGCCACTTTCCCCTCTGCCAATCAGATAGGTGAAAAGTCACATCCCATTGTAATTCTCATTTCCGTTTATTGAATTACCAGCTGAGTGAACGTCTTTGTGTGTGTATACTGTTCGTTTGTGCTTTTTCCTGTTTGTGTTTTTTGTCCATTTAACTAATGGGCATTGATCTGCATACGGTCTTTGTATATTCAGGTTACTTTTTGACATACATTTCCCCTGGCTTATTGTTTATCTTCTTACCTTGTTTGAAGCATCCTGGCTGGTTAGAAATGTTGTAGATTTGTATGATCCCAGAAAATCCACGTAGAGATAGAAACTCAAGAGAAAGACAAGAGAGAGTGGGAAAGTTGTCTGTAAAATTACTTGTAGGAAAAGCAGTTCGGGCCTGGAGTCAGGCTAGTGACTGAATTTATTTGGGTATCAGCACATAGTAGCACTGTTAGGTTTGTGAGGTTCTGTTTCCTTTTTGTATTTAATTTGCAAGGCTTTGTTTCACAGGATTGATTATAGTTTCTGCCACCCTCCTTCACCTCCTCCCTGACCACTCCTGTCCAGTTGACAGCTGAGCTCCCATGCTCAACACCTGTCGTTTCCTGCTCATTCTTAAAGTCCCTTGCAGTTTTTATTTCAGCCAGTTCCAAGGACTTTGAAACTTGTAGATAAAAGCTTACTATTTACTTATCACCTCTGCTACAAACTGAGGCCTCTTATGGCTAAGTTACCCGTAAATTCCCTGTGATCATAAACTTAAATGATGAATCATAGGAAAGTTCTCACTTTTTTTTCATTCTGGCACTTGGATTGAAATTACATTTCTGTGTTAAGAAAGTGAGAACACAGAACTCACCTGGATCAAGAGTTTATTTGCGCCCTGTTCATCACACTGATCCAGTCTGCCCTGTACTTCTCAAACGTCTGTGACTTGCAGTTCAGTTCAGTTGCTCAGTCATGTCCGACTCTTTGCGACCCCATGAACTGCAGCATGCCAGGCCTCCCTGTCCGTCACCAACTGCCGGAGTCCACCCAAACACATGTCCATTGAGTTGGTGATGCCATCCAACCATTTCATCCTCTGCCGTCCCCTTCTCCTCCTGCCCTCAATCTTTTCCAGCATCAGGGTCTTTTCAAATGAGTCAGCTCTTTCAGGTGGCCAAAGTATTGGAGTTTCAGCTTCAACATCAGTCCTTCCAATGAACACCCAGGACTGATCTCCTGTAGGATGGACTGGTTGGATCCTTGGACTCCTTGCAGTCCAAGGGACTCTCAAGAGTCTTCTCCAACACCACAGTTGAAAAGCATCAATTCTTCGTCGCTCAGCTTTCTTCACCGTCCAGCTCTCACATCCATACGTGACTACTGGAAAAACCATAGCCTTGACTAGACGGACCTTTGTTCGCAAAGTAACATCTCTGCTTTTTGATATGCTGTCTAGGTTGGTCATAACTTTCCTTCCAAGGAGTAAGTGTCTTTTAATTTCATGGCTGCAATCACCATCTGCAGTGATTTTGGAGCCCTAAAAAATAAAGTCAGCCACTGTTTCCACTGTTTCCCCATCTATTTGCCATGAGGTGTTGGGACTAGATGCCATGATCTTAGTTTTCTGAATGTTGAGCTTTAAGCCAACTTTTTCACTCTCCTCTTTCACTTTCATCAAGAGGCTCTTTAGTTCTTCACTTTCTGCCATAAGGGTGATGTCATCTGCATATCTGAGGTTATTGATATTTCTCCTGGCAATCTTGATTCCAGCTTGTGCTTCTTCCAGCCCAGCGTTTCTCATGATGTACTCTGCATATAAGTTAAATAAGCAGGGTGACAATAGACAGCCTTGACATACTCCTTTTCCTATTTGGAACCAGTCTGTTGTTCCATGTCCAGTTCTAACTGTTGCTTTCTGACCTGCATACAGGTTTCTCAAGAGGCAGACCAGGTGGTCTGGAATTCCCATCTCCTTCAGAATTTTCCACAGTTTCTTGTGATCTACACAGTCAAAGGCTTTGGCATAGTCAATAAAGCAGAGATAGATGTGACTTGCAGGAGATTCCCAAACTCACTACTTTCTTAAAGTGTGTGAGATTTGAGAG
Source organism: Dama dama (assembly GCF_033118175.1). Classification (NCBI taxonomy): domain Eukaryota; kingdom Metazoa; phylum Chordata; class Mammalia; order Artiodactyla; family Cervidae; genus Dama; species Dama dama. The sequence continues at coordinate 31,680,368 of NC_083706.1, forward strand.
CCCCAGGTCCTAGCTTGAGGTCTGCCATTTTGCAAGGCTGATGGTGCTTTCTGAGGCTAACTATTCTTATCTGTGGAAAGCAGGATAACATGTTGTGTGTGACTAACTCGTTGCAAAAAACTGTAGTGCTCTTTGAAAAAGCCCATGGTTGTGTCATGCTTTGGGGTTTGGGTGTTTTCTAGTTGGTGTTTTGGTTTTCTCTTTGTCATGGGGCTGTGTGTCCGCGTCCCCTAATGGTGAATGCATGCTCTGATTTGTTGAAAGAACCAGGGCCAACCTGGGCTTTGCCCCACAGCTTGCAGTGAATGTTGCTCTTCCAAAATGCTGATTCTGCTTCCTTGGGAGAGCCTTTCATTTCTTTGCAGGTTCAGGTCAGGCAGCTCTTGCCGTGTGGGTTTTCCCAAGGAATCTGCAGTGTTGACCTGCTGGTCTCAGGGTGAGCACCCTCCTTGAGTGGGCTCTTCTAGGGTTTCTGACCCGCTGAGGGGAAGGCCTGCGGAGGCTGAAGCCATGGGGCGGTGCTCTCCCCCAGCCTGAGGAGAGCTGACTTGTGGATTGTTTCGTTGTGATCTGTGAATCATCTGTCCCCAGGTTTCATTATAACCACAAACTGTGCTGTGGTTTTAACCATTTGATTAGCAGAGCCTTGCTTTTGGCCTGTTGTACTGCATGATTTGCACTGGTGTCCCTGTGTCTGTAATCGTGCCTTCTTTAGTTTGTGTCCTCTCACTTCAGGCCTTTGTGCTCCCTGCTCTTTACCAGTTTCTTGGGTTCTGTGGAGTAGGAGTTTGTGTTGTAAAAGCGTTTGGGATACTTTCATAACACTTTTGTGCATGCGTGCTAAAGTCACTTCAGTCGTGTCTGACTCTGTGCGACCCTATGGAGCCTGCCAGGCTCCTCTGTGGGATTCTCCAGGCAAGAATACTGGAGTGGGTTGCCATTTCCTCCTCCAGGTCATAACACTTTGGGCTGTTTCCTTACCTCCCTTTCAGATTTTACCTCTTAAATAAGATTAAAGAATTGTGAATATACCAAATTGTATTATGGATTTTAACAAGATAACTTCTATAGGCATATGACACTTGGTATGTGTCTGTGTCAGTTGTTTCTATAAATGTATTGATGCGTTTTTTAAATATGGATGTGTTTTTTTAAATCATTATTTTTCTTGGTATTTGGTTGGTTAAAAACAAGCCTTCTCTTTGAGATATTCAGATTTGAAATTTTTGACTTTGTATCAGTTTTCCTCATAGTTTATTTTTTAATGTTCCATGAGATGTGTGATCTAAAGATGACTTGGAAGAGTTTTTGAAGAATTAATTTGAAATTTTTTCTCTTGACAGATTTTGAAATACTGATTAGAATTTTTACAGAGTATAATCATATATACATTTGTATATGTTTATAAATTTTAATATAATTGTATTTAACTGGACAAATTCTTTTATGACCAAAGAGAACTTTCTAGATATTTTTGCTAACTCTTTTATAAATGGTATATTTCCCCTCTAGTTTAGAAATGAATAGTTTTGAGCCTTTGAAAATAGTCATACTATAAAATTATATTTTGTGTTCCACAAAAGTTAGTAACTGGGAAAGGAGTGATTGTTTAGTTAATAATATAATGGCATCTTTGGCTTAGTATATCAGTGGGGTAAAAACTTTGAGCTTCCTTTGCAGTAGGAAATTTTATGGTGTACTCTTCTGAAAATAAGTCATAGCAGCTTTATTGAGTGTGTATATGTGGTGAACTACTGAGTTTGGACGTAGATGTGATTTATTTTTGAGTCTAGTGTTCATTTTCACTGAGGCATGTATAAGGCTTAGACGCACCCTCTCCTTTGACAAGTCTCTCCTTGTCACAACAGGTTCTGTAACTTGCTTGTTGGTTGCTGATGCAGCGTTTCAGAAATAGGCCAAGTAGTGTGGCCCTCCAGGCTAAAGCTTTGTCTTCTCTCCCTGGCTCACAGCGGAGTGACTGCAGGGGTGGAAGGGAATGCTATAACGTGTTTCCCCAGGTTTATTTTGAAAGGAAGGCAAGGGACCTGAGAGAGTGTATTTTTCAGGGAGTTCAGCAGGATAGGAAGGAATATGGAAAACAAAGGAGTGTAAGGATTGATTTAGCTTGGAGTGTGGATAGAGTAGGGAAATGAATTTAGCCACGTTGTGCTGGGGATTTATTGATTTAATGACAACAGTAGCCTGAAAATCTTCTTGGGGATTGTTGGCATGTTGACCCAAGCAGGGTTCAGGCAAAGCAGGTTGAGGTTCTGCTTCTCAATGCCAGCTCTTTCTGCTGTCCCATTCCACAGTGTCTACTGATACAATGCCAAATCTGTATGTTCTTTCCAAGAAAAGTTGTTTTATCCTTGTTGACGAGTAAGCCTTTGCTCATGGCTTTTTTTTTTTTTTTTTTGAGATTAGTACTTCTGTTAGCTAGAGTAGATTTACCTCACTCTCTTTCTTTGTTTTTAAGGAGTGCAAAGATTGGGGCCAGGAAATCTTTATATTGTAATTGGGTTTAAGCACTTGTTTCTTTCACTTGACTTTCTGTAGACCTAGTTTTTAAATAATTCTGGATTGATGTGGGCATTGACTGTTCTGAATAAACTTGTGTAACCAGATCATAGTAGGTAGTTTGATAATTTTGAATGAGACACTATTTCAAATTCGAGAACTGCTTACTATATCTTGTTACACAGAATTATTGGTCACTGCCTCTCTTTGTAAGCTGGCTCTGTGCTCTTTATTGATCTCTGCAGTGTGGGTGGGTATGGAAGAGGGAAGGCGCCTTGCTAGCTTAATGACCTTGGGCAGAGCACTAAAGGATTCCCTTGTGGACTTAGGACATGTTTGTAGAATCTGAACCAAGGGATTGTCTTATTTGTATTGTGTGAAATTTTGGTATTTTTTAAGGAACATTCAGGGAAAATTATGAAACCTTTATCTTCATCCTGAAATAAAGCAGACGTATTTAGGGTCTGGGTCTTTTTAGGTCTTGACATGATCTCTGGTAGACAAGAAAACTGTGAGTTTTCTACTTTAAAGTCATTATTGACACAGATTTCTTACTGGTATCAGGGTTTTTGAGCCAGAATGGAAGTTTAAAGATGGATAAAATGTAAGTCTGTAGCTTTCTATTTAGTTTTAACTTCAGACTAGGTAGGCTTGTGAATTTTAACTGAACCTAAGAAAGAGTGCGTCTAGGAGAATAAACTGAATCTATTGAGACAACTTTAAAAACCCAAGTTGTTAAATATAGTTGAAGAGCACATTGTTGTTCTTTATTTTTTGGTTGGTGGGGGAAATATGAGGCTTCCATGTTTATTTGGGTAGAGTGGTTTGTCTGAGTAAAAGTCTTGTGTTTAAATCCTATTCAAAGCATGAAAACATGTTTAACTGAATTTAATCTCCATGTACTCAACTTGCTACCCTCTTTGGAACAGTCTCACACACTAAAATAACATCAGAGAGGATAAACTAAATCATAGGTTAAGACAGATATGCTTAAGTGAGCTTTGCTATAGCTCCCATACTAATTAAAACAAGTTGACAAAATACTTTGAAAGTATTAGTTTCCCTTCATTACAGGACTTAGTATCTTTTAAAAAGTTTTAGTAGAGAAAGGTCTCGAAATAGTTGAGAAAATTTACTTAAAAACTTTTTTAGTTTTCACTTGAGAAAATACTCAGCAGTTAGTCAAGAAATGATTTCTAACCCCCTGGTGAGCCTGAGGTGTGCTGTGGGCACCGGTCTCCTCCTCCTCTGGTCTGCGCTCAGTGCTGCCCCACGGGGCCGGCTGGTGACCGCAGCAGAGGCTAGGCACACGGGCCTCGTGGGTGGCCGGGTGGGAGATCCAGGCCTGGGCCTGGTCGTGGCGCTCTCTGAGTGTAGCCGAGGGACGTGGGGCTTTGGGCTGGGAGTTTCTGAGATTCCTGAAAGCATGTGTGATGTCATCATTGTGTAATCTTCAGCAGGCTGATTTGAAGGTGTTGATAAAACTTTTTTAAGACAGATATACTTAAGTGAGCTTTATTATAGCTCCTGTATTAAAACAAGTTGACAAAATACTTGAAAAATACTTTTTTTGCTTGTGTATCCCCTAAAGGAATTTGAGAAAGCAAAGTCCCGTTTACTTAATACTATTTCACCCTGTTTTTGTTTGTTTGTTTAAGTTTAAATGCAGAGGGTACAGTCTTCAGTTTAATGTAAATCTTGTCATTTTGATGTATTTAAACAGAATCCAAATAGCATAGTAACTTGATAGCCATAGTCATTTAAAAGATCATGGTCAGAAATTTTACATTTTTTTCTATTTTTATTATCCTGTCATTTTTCTATAACAAAATGTCTTTAAACTTAAATTTATATTAAGAACTACTTCCGGAATGGCAGAAAGACCTCTAGATATCTGCCTCTCCTTAAAAACAATGTGAACACCGGAAAAAATGATCAAAATCAACTTTTCAGAATTCTAGAAATTAACAAAAGACTTGCTATAATCCTTGGAGTTTTTATTCAAGGGAAATGACTGAGTCATAGTAGGAACAATGAATTTTGTTTACTCTTAACTTGCTCTGTTCCTGTTCCCTCTCCCTGGCTCCATGGTAGCTTGTGGTTTTTTTTTTTTTAATTTATATTTACATATGTGTGTGTGTGTCTGAAGTATGGTTGATGGTTAATTTGCAATGTTGTGTTAGTTTCTGGTGTATAGCAAAGTGATTTAGTTTTCTACATGCATATGTATATGTATACTTTTCAGATTCTTTTCCTTTGGTTGTTATAAGATATTGAATATAATACCTTCTGCTGTACAGTAGGACCTTGTTGTTTATCTATTTTATACATAGTAGTATGCATTGTGAAAGTAGTGCCTGACTCTTTGCGAGCCCATAGACTATACGGTGCATGGAATTCTCCAGGCCAGCATACTGGAGTGGGTAGCTGTTCACTTCTCCAGGGGATCTTCCCAACCCAGGGATCGAACTCAGGTCTCCTGCATTGCTGGTGGGTGCTTTACCAGCTCAGCACCGAGGGAAGCCCTGTAATATGCATGGTAGTCTTAAAACAAGCAGCCTAGTAGTCATTGGAGGGGGAAGAACAGGTTTGAAGCTTCCCAGAAAACTCTAGTCCCAGAGACCTGCCATTGTTTGACGTGTCTGGAAGCTGCCTGGTAAAACCTCATTTACAGGGCTGGTCTTTATTTGACCTGGCTCAGAGGTTACCCAGTGTTAGAAGCCCTCTTAGGATGTCTGCTGAACACACTCAGCAACAGTTGTTTGTCCTTTTAATTGTGATACTAGCCAGCAGCCATGATACCAGTTGGAGCAAACAAGAAATGGGTCAAAACACTTAAGAAGAATGTCCTGAAAGTGCGAAGTCCATCAGTGGTTTTGAGAAGCTCTGACACATTCCTGGTGCCCTAGAACAGGGGTCCCCAGCCTCCAGGATCTAATGCCTGATGATCTGAGGTGGAGTTGATGCAGTAATAATAGAAATAATGTGCACAGTAAATGTAATGCACTTGAGCCATCCCGAAACCATCTCCCCAACCCTTGATCTATGGAAAAATTGTCTTCCATGAAACCGATCCCTGGTGCCAAAGAAGTTGGGGACTGCTGCTCTAGAAGACTGTGCACGTGGGCAGGGCTCAGAGCATGCCTAGGGAAGACTTGAAGAGCCCCTCATTCTTGATTCTGGCTGATTTTGAGACTCCAAAAAAGCTGAAAGTAAAGGCCAGTAGGGTTGTAAATTGTTGAAGCGTTGAAGGCTTACCCAGCACACACACAGCCCCTTGGCAAAGGGTGGGACACTTACTGTTCAGGGCCTTTAAGGAAGTCTCCGTCCAGTTATTAGCTGACCACTAAACTAGCTGAGCAGAAACTTCGGTGGCTACATGTGATGGAAAAAGAGAGACCTTACAGAGTTAGTCACTGAACAACAGCAGCAGCATCCTGGAAGGAGAGAAAATCTGGTTTTCAGAGTTGCCACTCTGATTTTCAGAGTTGCCACGGTTATTAAAAGTGTCTAGTTTTCAACGAGAAAAGTATAAGATACTCAAAGACACAGGAAAGTGTGGCTAACAAATTTATTCATCATTTGCAGCCCCTATATGAAGCTCTGCACGGGGCACATAAGTGCAGGTGTTCAGAAGTGTTAATGAATTGACCTGTAATTAGCTGATTTTCAGAGACCCTAAATGTCTTTCCTTTTGTATTAAGTGTTTAACCCTGAGACAGACCCTGGTGTGTTTATTTTGTCCCCTAGAACAGGATCTTTATTAAATGATAACTATTAAAAGAAGCCATACATTTGCCCAGATGAGTGTTTATTAGTATTCTGGAAAATTTGAAAGCTCTTTCTTTAATTAATTAAGTATAATAAATCTGCTAAGAAAACTGCCTCATTCAGAGACCAGATTAGTTTGAAATATTTCGTGTGTGAAGTTTGCCTGGGTAGTTTGACTTTTTACAGCATTTTGAGAATATAACTACTGTACTGTTTCACAAATGTCCAGCTCTCTAGAGACCTGTAATCAAGTGCTCATGTTATCCAGTATTTGACTTCCTTATAGTAAAGATTCCAAAACTAGTGTGTCAGACCTAGTAAACCGGTGTTACATCTACATATCTGGATATGCTTATTAAAAAACCTGGAAACCAAATCTGGCCTCAAATCCGTAATATTTGCCGATGATAAATAAACCTTTACTGTGTTCACGATTAGTCTTGAGGATGGCAGAAATTCAGGGTTGTTATGTACTGTATTGACATCCCCTGATTCATCCCAGGAGCAGAGGAGGAAAGTGGAACTGCTGAAGACATCACATCAGTGCACAGAGTGTTATCAGTATATCCTGATTTCAGATATTTATTTGTGTATATTTTTCTATATTTTTCATGATTCTTTTCTGCTCCAGTGTCTGTAAAAATAGATGAAGCAAACCTACTGGACCTGCAAGCCTCGAAACCCCATATTACTGCAAGGAGAAGATGCTCACTGAATTTGCATTGATGCCAGGCAGGAAGGCAAGGGAAGATTAATATCTTGGAGAATGTGGTCAGAATTCCAAAAGGTGTTGACAGATCCCTGCCGAGGCTAATGCTAGGCTGGCAATATTCAAAGAGTGACATGAGAAGGAGCAAACTATAAAGCTAATAGTTGTTCACTGGCAGTTGTAATTGCCAAAAGGACTGGGGTTTACAGTGGATCTTGAGGCTAAAACTTAACTGTTGAAGAACTTGGTTAGGAAAAGCCAGGGTCTTTTGTTGTTGTTCACTGTGGAAGTAATATTGCATCTAGAGTAGGTGTGTATGCGTGTAAACATGCATGTGTATGAAATTACACTGTTAGGGGGATATCTGGTTATTCATAGATACACTCATACCCCTATGTATGACTGTGTGCCTTATTTCAGTTGGCATGTTATAAACTTGTTTTTTTCTTATATTCTTTTTTTTTTTCTTATATTCTTATATGTGAGTACATGTGTTTATAATTAGTGTACCAATGGACGTGACTTTTACTATTAAAACAAGTTGTCATTATAATTGCTAATGCCATTAATAAAGGCTCGATGGCTATGGTAATCTGCTATTCTTGTTGTTAGGTTGTACAGTGGCATTTTTTTCACTTGCCATCCTCTAAGGGCTCAGATGGTAAAGAATCCGCCTGCAGTGCAGGAGACCCGGGTTTGATCCCTGGGTGGGGAAGATCCCTTGGAGAAGGGAATGGCTACCCTCCCCATAGGGTCGCAAAGAGCCAAACACAGCTGAGCGATTGACACGTTCATCCTTGGAAGGTGAAGCTGGTTGGACTCTTGTAGCTGTCAGTGGCCACGTAACCTCGCAGCAGGTTCAGATTATGTGGCCACATCTGTAATACTTGCCATTTCGCAGTTCATTGCTCTTTTGTCTGCCTTTCCCCTTAGAGCTAGTCTCTGCAGTGAACATGGGACTGTCCTTTGCCTATTTGCCGGAAATGAATTCCTGGGTTTGCTAGGTGAGGGAGGAGTGGGAAGAAGGGGAGGTAAAGAGGCTGCTGTTGGGAAGAGCTGAGTGGAGACAAGACTGGGCCCACATGGGGATGACAGAGTCTAGGCTTTGTGGGTTAGAGTCCCAGAGACAGGATCCCCTCTTCCCAGAAGACGACGAGGTAGGTTGGAGTTGGCAGGCGCCAGAGCCCACTTCATCATCTCAACTGCACCAGGGAGGCTGGGAGCAGGTGATGGACGAGGCATCTGTCTGGTCCAGGTGGGACAAGGAAGCCGGAGGGGCTGGTTTGGCCGGTAGAGCTCTGAGCAGCAGGGGTCAGCCTGGGATGTGTCTGAGAGACACCAGGCCAGTTGGGAACAGGTGGATGGCTAGGTAGGAACAGCAGGGTGGGAAGCTGAAGGGGCTGAACCCAGGGGAAGGAGTGAGAGTGTGGAGCCGGTGAGCACAGCGGCTCCAGGACTCAGCGCTTATGCTGCAGCAGCCGCTCCTCAGGGGTGGGGTGCAGGCAGGCAGAGGGGACAGCCGTTCCCAAAGGGGCTGTGTTTGTGGGGCTCATGGGCTCTGTGGGTCAGCACTGGCCTCTCCTCTCAGTTTGCCTCCTTTTCTGGCTGACTTTGGAAAGTGAGGAGGGAGGAGAGCATCTGCCCCCCACGCCAAGTCCACAGTTTGATATGAATTAGGCAAAGCTGGTTTGAAATTTACAGGAGAAGGTGGGGAATGGATTTTTGTTTTGATCATTTATAGCCTCCTCCTACAAATAAAGTGGCTTTCAAAAATACATGTAATACTATAAGAAATAATAAATGAGAATATTAGCAATAGGGATGATACTGTTAGGAAAAATAATGGATATCTTGGGGCAAGAGGTGGGTCACAAACGCGGCTTTCAGATTTCTAGTACCTGGAGGGAAGAGGCAAACAGAGGCAGAGGCCTGCACTCCAGGGTCCATCAGACAAAAAGCAAAGCGAAACAAAACCAGTGAGTCACAAAATGTCATAAAATACTGAGCACTGTCCACGACAGTATCCTTTCATAAATAAAACAGATTTATCAGGCCTGCTCACATCATTAAGGGGCTTCCCAGGTGTCACTAGTGGTAGAGAATTCACCTGCCAATGCATGTAATACCTTCATACTATAAGAGACACGGGTTCGAATCCTTGGGTCAGGAAGATCCCCTGGAGGAGGCCACGGCAACCCACTGCAGTGTTCTTTCCTGAGAATCCCATGGACAGAGGAGCCTGGTTGGCTACAGTCCCTGGGGTCACAAAGAGTCGGACACATGGAGCAACTGAGCATGCATGCGTGCGCATCATGAAAAGCAGCCTGTCCAGGGAATAAAACAGTGTGGTCCAGGTGACCAGCCCTGTGACACCTGGCTCAACTAAGAGCGCGCTTTTACCTGGTGCAAGGCTGACGCACTCAGATGCCTCCAGGGTCCTGGCGTGTGAATAAGTACATGAACAGGGCTGGAGTGGAGACCTGAATGACCCAGAGAGGGCACGATGCATCTAAAAGGCATTTACACTTCATAACAAGAATCCCTGTATTGGTTTAATAAGAAACTGCAGGCCAGACCAACCCACTGGAGCTCAGATCTAGAAGAGTGTGGACATCATCTATGACATCTTTCCTAAAATTTGTTTCCCTCAGTAGAATGTTTGGACAGTGTTGAAGAGCAGTCAGTCGTGGGCATATTTTCTGACAGGTGCCTCGTCTGCAGATGACCCCTGTTGCCAGTTGATCACACAGCTGGATGTTTTACCCGTCGGGCAGACTGGGGGGAGGTGAAGCCATTTGTTTTTTCAGCTGAGGCCTTTGGGAATCCAGAGGCAAGGGGAGGGCCCAACTCCACTGTGGCCTCTGGCCTTCAGGCACCATTCTGGATGCACCGTGAGAGAAGTAAGCCAACAGTTTTGGGACACTGTACTTATAACTTAGGTGGTAAATGGGAATCACATAAAAATATTATTTTGAAGTTTTGATTATGTCTGTATTTGGAATATTTGTGCATGCAAAGGGGAGACCATTGACAGGGATAATCAGAATCAGGTTCTTTAGTGTTTCAGGGAAGCAAGGAAAATACTTTAAAATTGGATTACAGTACTGGAGGATAACATGAGGTCTTTTCTGGAGTCTCAGCAGTGGGATGGTTTAATAGCTGGGCAGTCTGTCTGTTGTTACATATATGCACACATCCAGGCACACACGTGCACATACACATGTACTTAACCTGGAGTTCTGTCTTCGTCCTGTGATATTGTGGTTTGGTTCCGAGAGCTCATGGACCAGTCTTCAGAGTGAGTGCATGCAGTACATGAAATGCCAGGGTGCTGTGTAGTTCTCTGTGATCCAGTGCCCTCAAGATCTAAATCTCCAAGCAGGAGAAAAGGCAGTCTGCTAATTTATTTCCTAGTATCACGTGATCCCATTGTATGCAAATTTAATTATGTAAATTTCAACTGACACATAAATGATAATAAAAGTTTCATGTTATGTGCAAAATTTCGGCAGGCACATTGCCCCAATTATGCATCAGGCCATCTCTGTTTTCAAAGCCAACAGGTCAACTGAATTGTAAAAATGCTTTGTTACCCAATGTCACATCCTTTTCTTTTTCAGAGAAATACCTTCTAACCCTTGGCAATATTATGTGAACTCTTGTTGCTTACAGATATCCTTCATGGATTTAAGTGACATTTGTGTTATTATTTTCAAATTAGCTTATAACTCAAACCTTTATTACAGCATTTAGAGTATCTGAGTTGTGCTAATAATACTCATGCTGGAAAACATCCTGAAAATCTGTAATTTTGGAACAGAAATAGGATAAAACACTGTGCTATGCCATACTGTCAATTTATGAGGTACAACTGAGAAATATTAGAGATAATGCTGATATTAAAAAGCAGCAGTAAAGCAAAAACGCAGCGCATCGGCTGGGCTGCAGATTTATGTGTTCCGAGGATGCATTCCCCATACTCCACCCGCAGACTGTGAGATAATCAGTCTTGAATTATGTAAGTTCTTTAGGAACACATCTCATGAATCAAAGGCAGCCATGCTTTTTGTGAATCCCTGTTAACCAGGCTTGGAAAAGATCTTTTTAGGTTGAAAACTACATATAGCAAGGTACTTGGCTGACACTGAGTAGAAGATCTTTAAGGGGCTAGGAGAACGGAATTTTCCTTCTGCTTCTTTAAAACTTGTCAGTACATATTTAGTGACTTATTTTATGCATGCCACCCTGCTTTGTTTGTGGGGGGAAAGCACTTATTTTTTGCACTTACTTACAGATGGAGAAAGGAGGATGGTCACTTCCTGGTTGTAGCTTTGCTCTAAATGCAGTCCTTTTGTTTCTGCATCAAGTAATGTAAAGTGATAGGGCTTTTAATAATAATAGCTTGTATTTAAATGGTGCTCATTATGGGCGGGGCACCATTCAAACTGCCTTAATAACTCCTTTAATATTCTCGGCAACCCTTTGAGGTAGGTGCTCACTCTTGTTGCTGCCATTTTACAGGTGAGAAGAAAGAAGCCCAGGGAGGTTGAAGTGACTAGTCAGAGGTCTTAAAACTGCTAAGTTCAGAGCTGAGAGTCAATCCAGGCTGGTTGGCTGGCTCCAGACTCAGCATCCTCAATCACTATGTTCTGGCCCCTCAGGAAGCTTGGAGATAGATGCGCATCCTCCGGTCAGAACATCCTCCCGCCCCAGGAACTTGCTCTGCAGACACGAGGGTGTGCTCCCACTAAGAGGAGTTACTATATGGAACAGGGAACAGAGCCGTATCATAAAACAGTTGTTCAGAAACCTTAAAGTTTGCATTTGGTACCTCGATGCTGAAGGAGGGTAGACTAGATCACGGTGAGTTTGAGGAAGTGAGTGTGAGGGCCCGGTGCTGCCCGAGAGGGACTCCTGGCTGAGTCTCCAAGGCCCGGGGAGACTGATGCACAGGGGGCCGAGCTCCCCGGGGGCCACCTTCCCCGCCTTCCCTCCTGCAGCACTCCGTCACTGCAGACTCCTAAATCTAAATCTGACTGGGCCCTAGTTGCCTTCCACGAGACACTCATTAGACACATGACATAGTTTTCACTGTAGTGGGTTTGCAAGGATGAAAGTGACAGAGTCCCTACCTTAGGCTTTGTCTAGAAAGCCTCACATGACATCAGAAGCCTCTCCACCCCGCCAAACTCCCCACCTGCCTGTGATGCTTGAAATTATTTTAAGAGCTGTGAGAACAGTTAATTTCACAGTTAAGAAGCTGAAAACGGCAGTGTCTGGTTTGGGGGTTCCTGTCAATGTGAACGAGTTTATCATCAAGAGCTTTGGGTTGGTTGGGCAGCCAGTGTAAATGGCCACTGTCAGATCCTTCCCTTTAGGTGCCGGGTGTGGGGATGGGGAGGGGGATACCAAGGCCTGAGGTGGGAGGAAGGATACAGGAGGAGATGGAGAGGGACAGATGTTGCCCAAGTGATGTCAAAATCCTTATCTTATTGTCCAGACTGGAAACGACTTGAGATTTTTGCCCAGAATGAGGTGAAAGTGGAAGTGAAAGTCACTCAGTCGTGTCCGGCTCCAGGCCAGAATACTGGAGTGGGTAGCCTTTCCCTTCTCCAGAGGATCTTCCCAACCCAGGGATCGAACCTAGGTCTCCTGCGTTGGTTGCCGGCGGATTCTTTACCAGCTGAGCCACCACAAGGGAAGCCCAAGAATACTGGAGTGGGTAGCCTATCCCTCCAGGGAATCTACCCCACCCAGGAATCGAACTGGGGTCTCCTGCATTGCAAGCGATTCTTTATGAACTGAGCTATCAGGGAGCAGAAGGAGGTGAGCCCTGATTATTTTCACTCGGGCAGGGAGAAAGAGAAACTGAGTGTGAGATGTTTGATGGTGAAGCCGTAAAAACATGTACTGGAGAGTTCCTGTACGTTTTTTTAAAGCCACACTGTCTTCATATAAAGGAACGTTTTCTCATTTTGCTTGTTAGGCAACACAGCTCAGACTGAAGTCCCGAGGGCTGCGTGTATCAGAGGCCCTCACTGAACGTGAGGATTCCCTTCTCCTCACTTCCCCTCATTTATACCTTTATGGGACTACTATTCTTGATAGCTAGGAATTTTCTAAATTTAGAAGTAGCTTTCAGGAAACAATCAAATACGTTCTATAATGTGGCAAGTTTTGTTACAGGTGTGATATTTGAATGCCACTAGTGCTGTTTTTTTACAGTTAAAAGAACATTTGCTATATGTTTCAGTAAATTGCAAAACCTTAGGAAACTGAAAAAAAAGGCATGCCATAATTCATCTATTGACTTACTTTCTAAACGTCTTGGAACAGCTTGCATTTAGCGGGGGAGCACTAAATTTAGAAGAGTTTTTATGGAACTTTACAGTCACAAAGCGCTTGCACCTGTATTTGAGGTGAGTGGGCGCAGGCATTTGTACCCTCACTTTACAGATGAGGAAACTGCTCCGTCAAACAACTAGTCAGGAGAGGGACTGGCGCCCACACCCCTTTCATTCTTCCCAGCTGCCTTTCCAAACAAATCCTGGAGGAAATCGTGTCTTTGAGCAGGAAGGCAAGCCCTCCATGGCTTCACTAGAAGCCTGTGTAAGAAAAAGAAAAGGGGGGAAGAAAAAGAAGGCTGTGTAGATATAAAAGCCTTGTCAGAGGCGCTTTCCCAAGGCTCCCCTATTCCTCACCCTGTTCCTCAGAGGCTCGCCCTAAGGCTGGAGGTATGTAACAGGGTGAGGTGTCTATTTTTGCATATGTTTGGTGTTAAACAAGCCCTGGCTTTATATCTTCGCACGCATGCTAATGCTATATTTAGCACTTCCCAGGTGGCGCTAGTGGTAAGGAACCTGCCTGCCAATGCAAGAGACACAGGATACCCGGGTTCAACCCCTGGGTCGGGAAGATCTCCCGGAGAAGGAAATGGCAACCCCACTCCAGTATTCTTGCCTGGAGAATCCCATGGACAGAGGAGCTTGGTGGGCTACAGTCCATAGCGTTGCAGAGAGTTGGACAAGACTGAAGTGTCTTAGCATGCATACACTTGGTTTTATGTATGTTTATGAGATCTAACCATAAGGCCACATCAGAGTGGCTGCCATGTGAACCAGCAGAGCTGGCAGGTTGGAGTGGAGACACTTCACTGTGGAGTCTGCCCTGGAGAAGCAGGTGGGAATGGCTGCGATGAAGACGGACATATGTTAGAGGGACAGGGACGTGGGGCTGTGTTCTCTCCTCTGTGCATGTGGTCCAGGCACGAACGTCTTTAGAGCTCTTACCATGGCTTGCCAATCTTTCCAGGTCCAAAGACATGATATGTAGGAAGTGCTCAGGATTGGTTGAATGATATGCACTTGGAACTTTAAAAAAAAGATGTAAGAATAATTTTTCCCCTTTTAGTCTACCTTTCTTTAATGTGAAAAATACTTTTAAGAGAAACATCAAGTCAATCTCAACATTTAAAATTTAAAGTTTTGGATATTGTGAATGCAGAGGTACTCCTGGGTCATTCTTAAATTTGATTTCCTTAGTCCTGGGTTAATATCATTTTGGTTTTTGTCTGTACATTTCAGAGTTGCTCCCTTCAAAGCTGTTGCTCTGCAGGATTGATGATAAAAGCCACTGAACTTTGTTTAATTGACTAATTAACATTTAAAACACTATGTTTTAAAATGTCACCTGGAGCCTAGGTGACTACAGCTAATTTACCCAGTGTACACACAACTCTTCTTTCCAGATGTGCTTCCCTACCCTAGTCTTTCTGCTGGGATCACAGCCTCTCCCTTCTGCTCTGCTTATCATGTGTGGGTTTCATGTGCCAGTGTCTTTTTAGGGAGCCTTTATGCAGCACTGGATGTGTGCAAGATCTGAGCCCAGTGGTGCCAGGAAATCAGATAAGTGTAATAGGCATCCTCACCTAAGTCATCACCTGATGAGACCACAGTGTGGACTCAGAGAAGGTTCAGATCAGAACCTTCCTGGGAGTGGGGAGATCAGGATGCAAGGCAAGAGGGGGGTCCTGGTGTCTAGAGGTGGGCCTTGAAGAATGGGAAGAAGCAGAGGTGGTTTACTGCATGCCAGGCTCTGCTCTAAGCACCACCTGTGTGTCCATATATTTCATCCTTTTAAGAACCATATAAAGTCTATTCAGTTGACACCTGCATTTTATACAGAGGAAGGTGACACAAAGAGAAGTAAGCTGTCGGCGAGCACACAGCTCATCGGTGGTACTGCTGGAGTTCTCAGCCAGGCAGTCAGGCTGCAGAGTTCATGCTGCAAATTGCTACCCTGGGCACTTGGGGCTTGGACAAGTAAAGATGAAGCGTTGTGACTCCCAGGAGGTAGATGGGGAAGCCATAGTAATCACGGAGGTGGATAAGTCAGTTTGGGCCACTTTGCCGAGTTCCTGGAATCCCACACTGAAGGGGATGATTGGACCATAGAGGGCCATCGGCTTGATGGGCCCCATCATTGGCGTCGCTTCGTTTGGTGGCATGTTGTGCTTGTCATTGGTGGGCAGTGGGGATGCTGGGAAGGTTTAGGGAAATTGCATAGCTTCCAAATGTTCATAAATCTTATTTACTTCTTGAAATGGGGTCTACTCTGTGTTACCAAGTTTTACCTCCCTTCTGGGAACCTGCTTGGCCTTTTGTACACCCTGTGGGTAGAGATACCTTTGTGTTCCTGCTTGCTGTCCTCATAGCTTAAGGAGAATTGTTTTTTTCTTCATGAACTGGCAGTGTAATTCTCTGTAGACAAACAATTAGTTTAATCAAACATCCCGCCATTAGGTATCAGATCATTCTAGAGTGCTGGGGATGAGGCAAGTCTGTTTTCTTTTCTCCATGGTATTCAGGATTACCCAACCCTGTGAGAAAGGGTTTGAGAGCCCTTTTGGAGCTACCATCTGAACTTGTTGGTTCAGTTGTTCTTGTTATTTAGTTGCTAAGTCGTGTCCAACTCTTTGCAACTTCATGAACTGTAGCCCACCAGGCTCCTCTGTCCATGGGATTTTCCAGGCAAGAATACTGGAGTGGGTTGCCATGTCCTCCTCCAGGGGATCTTCCCAACCCAGGGGTGGAACCCACATCTCCTGCTGGGCCGGCAGATTCTTTATGGTTGAGCCACTGGGGAAGCCCTCTTGTTGGTTCCTTAGCTGCATCCTATTTTCTAGTTCAGCGGAGTGATTCATTTTTAAAAGAACCCTGAAACTGCCTGTCATTACACTCATGTCTCAGGAAGACCTCATAGGACTGTTGGAAGTACTGATGTGCAGCTAATTGCACTGTGAAGGATTTGGGCTTTTTGAAGCTAAATGGTTTTTTCAGCTGATAACAAATGTCACAGAATAAATTCATCCCACCCAAAGAAAGCGGTGAGCGTTTTCTAACCCGGTCTGGTGTTGTTCCAGTAGTGGGAATCTCCACACCAGAAACGAGCTGTCCCTTTGGCATGAAGGGGCTCAGGCGGGATGGTGAGTGCGCTTTGCCCTCACTCTTGGCGCCGGCTGGAATGGCAGAGCGCGCCGCTGAATCTCTCTCTCTCTGCTTCTCCCCAGAAGCCCCTTGTGCGACGCCCCTGCTCTGCAGCTTCGGGAGGCCGGTGGACCTGGAGAAGGACGACTCCCAGAAGGTGGTGTGCAACAACGAGCAGTGCCCGCACAGCTGCTGGATGCACCTGCAGTGCTTCTACGAGTGGGAGAGCAGCATCCTGGTCCAGTTCAACTGCATCGGCCGCGCGCGCAGCTGGAACGAGAAGCAGTGCCGCCAGAACATGTGGACCAAGAAGGGCTACGACCTGGCCTTCCGCTTCTGCTCCTGCCGCTGCGGCCAGGGCCACCTGAAGAAGGACACGGACTGGTACCCGGTGAAGCGGATGCAAGACG
The DNA here is from genome assembly GCF_033118175.1 of Dama dama. NCBI lineage: Eukaryota > Metazoa > Chordata > Mammalia > Artiodactyla > Cervidae > Dama > Dama dama. The sequence goes on from NC_083706.1 coordinate 31,697,260, forward strand.
AGAAGAAGAAGAAGTCGGGGTCGGAGAAGAACAGCGGGAGGCCCCCCGGCGAGGCGGTGGAGGAGGCCAAGAAGTGCCGGCCGCCCTCCAAGCCCCAGAAAGGCCCGAGCCACGACCTGCCCCGCCGGCACTCCATGGACCGGCAGAACTCGCAGGAGAAGGGCGGCGCCGGGGCCGGCGCGGCAGCCTACGGGGCGCGCTCGCCCTGCGGCTCCCCGGGCCAGTCCCCGCCCACCGGCTACTCCATCCTCTCCCCCGCCCACTTCAGCGGCCCCCGCTCCTCCAGGTACCTCGGGGAGTTCCTCAAGAACGCCATCCACCTGGAGCCTCACAAAAAGGCCCTGGCCGGGGGCCACGTGTTCCGAAACGCCCACTTTGACTATAGTCCGGTGGGGTTGTCCGTTCATAGGGGGGGCCACTTCGATGCGCCAGTGCAGTTCCTCCGGCGCCTGGACCTGTCCGAGCTCCTGACTCACATCCCCCGGCACAAGCTGAACACTTTCCACGTGCGGATGGAGGACGATGCCCAGATGGGCCAGGGCGAGGACCTGCGCAAGTTCATCCTGGCAGCCCTGAGCGCCAGCCACAGGAACGTGGTGAACTGCGCCCTGTGCCACCGGGCGCTCCCGGTGTTCGAGCAGTTCCCGCTGGTGGACGGAACTCTGTTCTTAAGCCCCTCGAGACACGATGAGATCGAATACGATGTTCCCTGTCACCTTCAAGGTACAGGTGTTCACTCACCTTGCCTGTTTTCTGTGTGTGAGAAGTGAAAAGCCAACGAGAAGGGATGGCTGTGTTTGGGCTTCATTTTAACTGCGGGTGTGTTTTTGTTCTAGTCAGGAGCTAGCTGACATTTAAATATTTCAGCTCTGCCCAGTGAGGTGGTGGAGATGGTATCCTTCACTCTGATGTCACGGTATACCAAGTATACAGTGGTCCTGGTGGGTAATTTTATGTTTTTGTCTTGCTCTAATTTGAAGAGAGGATTCGGATGTGTAGTGTTTAGTAATTGGGAAGAAAGTTAGAGAAGGAATTGCATAAAAATGTTTTACTTGCTATAAAATAGTTGCCTTTGAAATCTGTGTTAATATACTCAGCAAGCTATAGTATATTCTCTTTGATCCTTGTAAACATAACACAGTGAAGGAAAAGGAGGGGTCAGAGACAGTGAGTTTTTAGATTAGTTGAATTAATCTTAAAATTTGTGGAAGGTGAGACTTTCTTGATCACAGCAAAAGGAAAAGTCAGATATTACTCTGGTAGTGAGGGGTGGCTTCCCTGGTAGGTCAGCTGGTGAAGAACCTGCCTGTGATGCCGGAGACCCCGGTTCGATTCCTGGGGTCGGGAAGATCCCCTGGAGGAGGGATAGGCTACCCACTCCAGTATTCTCAGGCTTCCTTGGTGCCTCAGAAGGTAAAGAATCTTCCTGCAATGCTGAAGACCTGGGTTTGATCCCTAGGTTGGGATGATACCCTGGAGGAGGCCATGGCAACCCACTCCAGTATTCTTGCCTGGAGAATCCCTATGGACAGAGGAGCCTGGTGGGCTGCAGTACATGGGGTCACAAATAGTCGGAGATGACTGAGCGACTTAGCACACACAGGCGAGAGCAGGAGGTGGGGAGCCTGTCAGTGCTGCGGACAGCATACGGAGACTGGGACATCTCAGCCGAAAAGTGAAGGACGGCCTTGGTCAGTGGACAGAAGACTCTGTCAATTCACGTAAAACTGTTGCGTTTATATAAATATGGGATATATGACATATGAGCTGTTTATAACTTTAAAACTGTGCTGAGAAAGCCTATAGTAAGAAGGATATATCCCCACGTAACTTCTTCCTACCAGCCCCTGCTGTCTCACTTCTCAGAGACACTCTCAAATCTTAACTAACTTCATATTTTTACCATCATAATTTTAAAACGGCTAACTTCATTCTCCAATTTTAGGTATTACCTATTGATATATCTTTAAAAATTAAAAAAAAATTTTTGGGCTGTGGGCACGGGCTTTTCTCTAGTTGCTATGGGGTGGGGGGGGGGGGGGTGGCTAGTCTGTAGTTGCCTTGGGCGGGCTTCTTGTGGTGGCTTCTCTTAAGGTGGAGCCTGGGCTCCAGGGCGCGAGGGCTTCAGTAGTTACGGCATTTGGGCTCAGTAGTTTCAGCTCCCAGCTCTAGAGCACAGGCTCAATAGTTGGGCTCACTGGCTTAGTTGCTCTGCCGTATGTGGGGTCTTCCTGGACCAGGGATCAAACCTGTGTCTCCTGTATTGGCAGGTGGATTCTTTACCGCTACCCACAGGGAAGTAAAGTATTGATCTACTTTTAAGGTGGATGAGGATTTATGCTTTCTTGTGTCTTCCCCTTTCTCTCAGGATAATGCATCAGAATTCTTAGTTGAATACATCACAATTCTTAGTTGAATCCTTAGTGATTTTGCTGTTATGAGTATGTAAATATTTTGTTCTGAGCCAGCAAGTATAGATGTATTTCCTGTATAGAGAGTCATGTGTTCCAGGACACCTTTTGTTTTTATCAGAGTTAATAATTGCTTAACCTTTATTGAAGCTTTGGTTGATAGTTCTAACTCTCCAGCAACTCTACAAACCACCTTTCAAAAACATTTCCACATTACCAGTCAAATATTTTACGAATTTTTTTCTAGAAATTTTTTTTGTGGACACTTTCACCTTCCTGCTCCTGTCCATCCTTGTGCACCTAAATACTACCTAGTTGTACTACTTAGGTGTCCTAGGAATTCCTTCATCTCTTTCCTGTTTTTTATCTTCTGCTTCCTTGATCTCACACTTTCTTTTTTATTCTTAATTTCCTGTTTGTTGAGAAGCATCCTTTAGGAACTTTCTGAGAAAGGAGACTTGGGAATAGATGTTTTCAGATGTTGAAAGTCTGATAGTATCTTGATTCTGTTTTCACACTTGATTGGTAGTTGGCTGCGTATAGTCTTCCAAGTTATAATTATTTTCCCTTTGGAATTTTGAAGGCTTTTCTTCACTGACTCCTGTAGTCCCATGTTGCTACTGAGAAATCTAATATTATTCTTACTCCTGTTCCTTCATCCCGGCTTCCTATCCTCCAAAGGTTTTTAGATTTTCTCTTTCTAGTATTCTGAAGTTTCACCATGATGTGACTCTCTTTTTCCATTCATTGTGCAAGATGCTTTCTTAACTTTATGATTTTGTAAACTTAGAGTCTTCAGTTTGGGGAAATTTTCTTTTGATTTATTTCTTTGATTTACTCCCATTTTCGTTTTCTTCCCTTTTTTTTTTTTTTAACTCTGTAAAACAGTTAATCAGATGTTGGACCTCTTAGACTGGTCCTTTTTTTTTTTTTTTTTTTTTTTTTGAGGTGGAAAAGATGCTTCATTATGTTTTTGGTCCTGTTGTTCATCTCTTTATCATTTTCTCTGGAAGATTTCTGTGATTTTATATTCCAATATTTCTACTGAGTTTAAGGTTTTCTATTCTGTGTTGTATTTGTAATTTCCTAAAGTTCTTTTTAATAGCATCCTGTTCTTATTTCATGGATGCTATTTCTATTTTATTTTTCTCAGCAGGAAAAGTGAGCTGAATTTGGTCTTACGCGTTTTCTGGAATTTCACCTATTCCTCTGTGTCTTTTCGCCTTTGTTATTGGGCAAACCACTCTGAAACTTAGTGGTGTGAAACAGTGATGATTTATAATTTCTCACAGTTCTATGAGTTGGTTGGTTAGGATGGCATCTTACATGTCTCGCAGTTGGCAGACTGGTTGACCTTGGGAGCCTTGGCTAGAATGGCTTATCCCTGCTTATACATCCTTTCATGTGCCAGTAGACCAGCCGGGGCTTTTTCACATGCTGTTTTCAGGACGGCAGTGAAGATGGGGAGAATGTAGCTGCATGGCCTTTCCGTCTTGAGACGTAAGCTTGGGACTGAGTAACTCACTTCAGTCACATTCTGTTCTTCAAAATAAGCTGTCAGGCTATCCCAGATTCAGGGGATCATTCAGTAGACTCTGCTTCTTGATGAAAGTATACACTGTGTGGTTATTTAGTAATAAATTACTCTTTCTCCTTTAGCACTTCATCTCAACCTCCCCTGTGCTTTTTGTCCAGTTTCAGAGCTGCACCATTTACTATTTCTCCATTTTATTTCTGACCTCATATTTTGGTTCACAGTTACAAGTATGTCATTGTTTCATGGAAGATGGAATTTGTATTTTGTTACATGATCTTTCTACTGTGCAGGGATAATTATAGAGGAAAGAAGATGGAAACATCTTCATCATTTCATGACTGGAAATATTCTTCATGAAAATGAATGAGGATACAAGGGTATAGGGTACAAGCGAGGAGAGTTGTCCTTTTTCTATTCATGATGGACAGATTCCTTTCATTTAGTCAGTTCATCAACCAGCCAGACTTACACATTGCATACTTGAACTGGGTACTATCAGTTCTTGCTACTCATCAGTCTATAATCTTAGGATGTAAGATGCATTTATAAAAATGTAACTTACCAGGCCTAAGGCACTAGTCTCACCTGTGGAAGTGGTATCACCTGGCTATTATGTACATACAGCAGCATCTTATCATTTCCAAGGAGGAAAGGGGCACTTTGACCTGGATAGTCAAAGGAGGCAGTGTGAAGACAGATCAGGAGGTGTGCTGGACTTTGATAAACTCAGGGTCTAACTACTACGTCAGGTGTTTGTTGATAAGGAGTAGTGTGAGCAAAGGAATGATGGTTCATAAAAAGGTCAGGAGACAGAGAACTGAGAGAACCGTTTGGCTGGAGCAGAGGTTCTCGAGTGGAAAATGAGTATAAAGTACGTGGAGAACAGATAATAGATGTCCTTTCAAGCCATAACAAAGAGCTTTGCCATGTTGATGAGTTGAAGAATTTAGCAAAAAAATTTTTTTTTTAAAGCCAATGGTAGCTTGGGAGAAAAATTGTTTGCAAGGGGTGGAAGTTATGCAGTTGTAACTTAAATCTCCATTCTAGATGCAAGGAGAAAAGGGACCAGCCGAGTGGTGACAGTGGAGATTGAAAGGTGGGAATAGCTGTAAGAGGTTATGTTAAAGGGAAGATTACAGCTTTGGAGACAGCTTGACTGTGGAGCATGAAGATGTGTCCTTGTTGGCTCACTCTTAGTGTAGACAAAGTAAATGGTATCATGAACAGGAGTGGAGAAAGTTGGGGAAGGGACCAGGCCTTAGACAAAAGAAGATGAGGCATTTCTGTGTATTGGGTTTGAAGAGATGCTGGGACTTTTGTGTGGAGATGTCTCTCACAAGTGCTATGAGAAATAAACACCTAAGGTGAACATTGAAGCTTATTTATAATGTTAGTGGCTAAAAGAGTGGAAGAGCTCTTGAGTGGGGAGAAAAGAGAAGGAAAAGCAGGAGTATATGACCGAGCCCAGGACTGATCTTGGATACCCATCAGAGAGTGGATGAGAAGAGTAAAAATTAGATAGCCTGAAAATTCGTGTGTCTGTACACACCTGAAGTACATATACATCCACAGATAATGAGTGCATTAGGTGTGTACCACAAAGGTCTTGAACAGTTTGATTGTTGATAATAAAAATCTGAGGATCTGGGTGTTTTATCAGTACCCGACAAGTCAGTGCACAAGTGGGGCCTTGGCGTATGTCCGTGTTTTTATTGCCACATCTAAGAGCAGTCTGTGCAGTCTTTTATATAACAAGCCAGTGTCACTCTTTCTTCCATTCCAGAGTTTCAACCATGTATTCCTCAAAGCCTTTTCAGTTCCAGTAGAAGGGCCCATTCCAGGCCGTAAGATTCCAGGCTGTAGTTGGTGATACACTCCTGAAATATTGTGTTATTTCCAGTGGTGGATCCTGTGGATTGTCATTCCCTTGCCCTGGGGCGCGTCCCCGTCACTGTCGTCCCTAGCTTCCAGCTCCTCTTCCCTGACTTTTCCAGACGAAGAAGCTTTTGCTTAGTTGTGATCATTTATGAAGATTTAATAATTTATTAATTTACTGATAAGATGGACTTAAGAATTTCTTTTGGTACTTCTTTACCACTTAGAACAACAGAAATCTACTATTTGTTTGAATTCACAATCCTAGAATAGATTTAGAAATTTTAAATTCTCAGTACTTAGGACAATGTGTAAACAGTAATTGAAACAAATCCAGAGACTCAGTCCAAGCCAGGAATTCCCATGCTGTAGAGTGGAGGTTAAGAGTCAGATAGAAATTTAAGACTGGACTTTGCTACTTACTATCTTTTTGAACTTGAGCAAGCTACTTCAGCTCTAGTAAGTTTTACTTCCTTCTATCTGAAGTGGGAATAACAATAATGAGTCACATAGCCTCCAAGCACAGTGCCAGGCCCTGGGTAAGCACTCAGTGAGGTTCACTGTCAACTTCATCATAGTGGTTATTGCTACCAACATGTGACTTCTCCATCTGTCCCTGCCCCAACCAGCCACCGGGGTGTCTTTGAGTGTTGGAGAACTGCAGTGAGTAAGTCTAGGAGAGGGATTGGAAATGAAGCCTTTTCCAGTGGCAGCTGGATACTGAACTGACATCCTGAAATGCCCTCGGCCACTCTGAGTGGGCATGGCATGTGAGATCATTTTATTTTCAGAACACTACAGAGCAGAGGTGGGCAGTATTGCAAGAAACTCTTGTCACCCATCCCATTTTTGGCAGAGGCCGCCAAGGTTAAAATGTCTTTGGCTGTTGACATGTTCCATCCGTTCATGCAACATACCATTATGGAGTGCTTTCCATATTCCAGATACCGTGCTAGACATTGCATCTTCAAGGAGGGCATAGTTCTCACAGAGGTGGAGAGAGTCTTGTAAACGAATGAAATGAAAGGTTTCCTCATAAGTACTGTATATATCCCTTTCCAATGGGTAAGGAGCAGGCTGGCCCTTAACCACTGAAAAGATGGCAGTGGGCCCCACATTCTGAATAAGAAACTGCGTGGGAGCATGTGTCCTGCTGACGGTGGTTTTTAGCATAGTGGAACCCTGATCCCCACGAGGAGAGCACGTTGTGGCTGCTACCTGTTGCCTGGTGCTGGACATTCTAACTCTTCCTGATTTGAACCTAAACCATTCCATATAAACTAGGGTGATGTCTTTCCTTTATAAGCATTAGGTATCGATAAATGGTAGAGGGGTGAGGTTGCGACTTTCAAGAGCCTAGTAAATAACAAGACATCGAACTCCTTTCGGAAAAAAACACAAGTAAGATATAATTCTGGTTCCTAAATTGGATGTGGTGATGGCTGAGCAATTTTGGAGGCAAGAATGGTTAACGTAGTAATTTTGGCTGTGGCATAATTCTGGGCTATCAATACCAAGACAGACTCTGGGCTTTTTATGAGGGGATAGTGAGAACCCCTGAGCACAGACCAGCATTACTGGTTCAGCCTCCATATTCCACAGTAGACCTCTGAGCAGAAAGTCCTGCATGATCCCAGGTTGGTTATGAGCCTCTGTGGCTTGGTCACATGAGTTTGGATATACGTATTGTAAACTTGGCAGCACTTTTCAGAAAAGTGAGTTGAAGCCAGTGTTTAATAAGGTTGAACTTACAGTACATGTGTCATTGACAGTAGTTGGTAATCCATCATTATTCTAAAAGGACAACTTGGGGATATATGATGTGTACCATCTATTTTGCTTTCTATATTTGTTCAGATGAAGAAGTGTTGGCTCATAACTGATACGTAAGTGACTGTTTAGTCCCCTTGGTGACCAGAGGGGACTGCTCTCAGCCTCTCAGCCCCTGTCTTCTCTGCACAGGGAGGCTCATGCACCTGTATGCGGTGTGCGTGGACTGCCTGGAGGGTGTGCACAAGATCATCTGCATCAAGTGTAAGTCGCGCTGGGATGGCAGCTGGCACCAGCTGGGCACCATGTACACCTACGACATCCTGGCCGCCTCGCCGTGCTGCCAGGTTGGTGACGACCCGCGGGGCAAGCGGGGGGCTCGGGCTCTGTCCCCGGGGACATGGGAGAGTCCTGGGGCGGCGCTGGAGGGGTGGGAGGGCGCGCAGAACCTGTCGTAGGAAGGAGCGGCCAAGGGCCTCCAGGAGTCCAGCAGTGAGGGGGGCCGCTGTTCCCGGGATACTTGGTGGTCATTAAACGGGACCTTGCAGGATAATGTATAATTCTGTGGGAAATAGTTTCAGTCTTTTAAGTCATAAAAAGCACATCTTAAATGGCAGAAAAGCACACTTTGATTTGTAAAAAGTGAACATGAAAAGGACTCTGCTAGCCTGTTACTAGAGATTGTCTCTGGATGATGGGATGGGATGCTCAGTGGTTCCTTTAGTTTTCTTCTTGTTTACTTAGAGTTTTTAAAGCTTTAGATGTAAGAAAAAGTTGTCATTTAAAAGGAAAGAAGAAAGTCTCACTTCCTCTCGTAGACAGGATTTTCTTTTTGTTTCCTTTGTGTGGGACAGTGCAGTTTATACAGGATCTGCCTGCCATGGAATGTGTCTGAGGCTGACTGGAGAGATTTGTAATCCTTAAAGCTCTGCTAAGGGGAGGCATATTCTGATGCTAAGAAAGCATCTGAAATTTAGCTGTCATGAGGAAAAGAGGGAAGTATTAGCATGTGAAAATGCATTAAATAAGTCCATAGAAACAGGAGACAAAACAAAATCCTTGGAAATGTCTTGATTTGTTTCCAAGTGCTTTGGAAAAGGAAATGCTTTTTGTATAATTCCTTGATATTTACAGGCTGGAGAGATTATTTTCCTTTCCTCTTAAGTGGTTAAGCCTTTAATATAAACACCTGATAAACATTTCAGTGGTTTATTAATAGTTTTATATCTTTAGCATTATGATTTGATTTTCATAAAGAGAACATCCTTACCATTAGCAATTTATTCAGAAGATAAGCTGTGTTGGTTGAATGAAGAAGTTGACAGGGTTGGTATTTCAGTCTTTCTGTGTCTGTACAACTGATCTTAGAAGAGAAATGTAGTTGTGAGAGCCCTGAATGGTCATTCGTAGCCTGTCATCTGATTCTAGATATAATTGATTGCTTTTATGCTATTCTCATACACAGACCACATTTCCATTTTAAAACTTAGCCTTGGAAATGAGATGTCATTGTCTTTTACTAATAGTTACTCCTTGTAGCATTTTATAATACCCAGTGTACCTTGATGCCTGCTCTTGAGATGAGAGAAACAAGAGGAAGAGCTCCCTCCCACACACACCAGTCACCTTTGAAAGAAACAGGGACGTGAAAGACTGTGTGGGCCTGTAACTCGTAAGAGTGCTAGCACTGGAAAGGACTCTCTATTTTTCACATGCAGTGGAGGCCTGAACAATCAGAACTTTTCCCCCAGGTCTACCCATAGCATGACCACACACCTCTGTCACTCCTCGCCTGGTGCTCTTTCTACTTCCCCACTGACAGGCCCTGGAATTGCTGTCTTATCTTCAGGGAGAAAAGCACAGTGGTATCGTGCCACACCCAGCCTGTTGTTACTCACCATATATTTCTTCCTTACAACAATTTAATCCCAGACACTTTGTTTTTTTTTATTCTGGCCCCTTACTGGAGTGGACTTAAAAAAAAAAAATCAATTTTTTGACTTAAAAAAAATCAATTAACTATGTTCACTGAGAAAGGTACAAATGTTAGATGCTGCTTTATAATTTCCTATTATTCACTGAAGTCCTTGGACCTATTGCTGAAAGCTTAGGTCTGGTGCTAATAGAGGGGGGCCAGGGCATGGATGAAGGTACAGTGTTCTTGCAGGTTCCAGAAGCCTCAGCGTAAACATGGCCCTTATTTCCAGATCCTCAATTTTACTAGAGTATTTGAGGGAAATTTTATTTTTACCTCAAAGAAAGCAGAAGTGTAGTTAGGAGTAGAATGAAAAATGTATATACATTTAAGAAATAAACTCAAAAACAATCTTCAAAGAAATTTCGTGCAGGTTCGGATGAGAGAGGTTGGTTTCAGCCACTTTTTAAAACCCACAGGGAAGAGATTTTCGCTTGTTAGGTGTTTTACTAGAGAAGTTTAGGCAGTACAGGTTTCTTCCCATCAGTAGAGTAATTATAAGCAGTGCTGCACATCAGGAGAGAAATGAAGAATCGTTAATCTATTAGGTGGATGGATAAATATTTGCCTGTATGATATCTCCTGCTTATCTGATGCTCTGCCCACTCTGTTTGGGGTAATAAAGGGATGCTTTATTAAACTCCTGATCCGTTTCCCAGGTAAGCAGTCTTGAGTGTTGGTCGGCAACGCTGGGGGGCAGAGGGCTAGTGTGGCTCACAGCATCTTGTGTCCCCCCGCAGGCCCGCCTGAACTGCAAGCACTGCGGGAAGCCGGTGATCGACGTGCGGATTGGCATGCAGTACTTCTCCGAGTACAGCAACGTCCAGCAGTGTCCACACTGTGGCAACCTGGACTACCATTTCGTGAAGCCATTTTCCTCCTTCAAAGTTCTTGAAGCTTATTGATGAAAGCTTTGCTTTAGTAATAGCTATTTTATTGGTATTACTTTGTTACATATCTTTTCTAGGGAAGCCTTCTGTGACATTCGTTTCTTTTCTAATTGAAAGGAGAGTTCCTTTGTGTACGTGCCACTTCCAGGGCGCCTGCCCCTTGCCCTCTCTTGACTCCCACGTGTTAGTCTGTGGCCATGACCAGAGCCCAGCCAGGTACTCCTGTGAGCTTGGGGGAGTGGTTCACTAAGAGTCTCTCAGGCAGCTTTTAGGGTGGTGGGGAGGATGGGGTGACTTTAGGAAAGGGATCACATGGTCATAAACTGAGAGCATAGAAGGAGCTGGGAAGAAACTTACTAAGGTATTAACTGTCTAAAGATCCGCTTTTAGGTCTTCTCTGGGCCTTGGGAAAAACATGCGACAAGTGAATGTAAGCTATGCCAGGAGAGCTGCTGATGTGCTCGTCCGCGTTAGTCTGGCGCCCTGCAGCACACCCTGCCCTGCGGCTTCCGCCACTGACAGGTCACCGGGAAGGACCGGAGTCCTGGTTCTGTCCCTGTGGTGTTCTAGCAGCCAGTTTTCATACTGAAAATGATATCCGAATTAAAAGGCACATGAAAACAATGGGTGTTGCACATACTTTTAGGTAAAACTGACGCGTAACAAAGAGAATATGCTCGAAGAATTTGGAAATGATGCACACTGACTCCGAGGGCGCAAGGGCAGAGCCCAGTCATTTGAATTGTGTCTTTGAGGTTGGTCAAACAAGCTTGTAAGGAGAATTCCATGAATAACATGATTTGGGCGGTACTGATTTATATAGGTTCACACTGTCAAAGTGTCATTTGATGTCAGATCCTTCTCACAGGTAAATCTCACAGCCACAGACCCTAACTGGTGAGTTTCACAAGCAATCATTGCCACACTTACCTTCCCCCCAAACTGCTTATGGCTGCATTTTACTCTGTTAGTGCTGAGTTTCCAAAATCAAAGATTTGACCTTCAGAAGGAATGGAAAAAAATTATTTGTGAAGCTTTGAGGAAAAGAATAATTTTAGTATTTCTTTTTAAAGTGTTTCATTTTGGAAGATCACCAATAATAATGCATAACAATATGTTTGAGAATAGATTATTCTGAAGATCTCCATGATACCTTACCACTGGTGAAAAAGATGGTAATTTATAGAACTTTGTTAGTCAGAGCATTGAGCTTTCTAAAATACAGCCTCTGTTTATTAGAGTTTCCTGATTTAAATAGACTGACACCCCATATCTTTATAAAACTGGAATTGGAATATGATTTCTCAAAAAATGAATTTGGTAATTTCAACTATAATACACATATGTGTTATAAGGATGCTGAGAATATCCTTTTATGGGTAACTAAATTTGGGGTTATGTGGATATTTTCTGTTATTTAGTTTATATCATTTACCCCCCTCACCCTCCAGAAAAAAACAGTTGTTTTTCCTCTCAGAAGTGTTTAAGCATCAGTGCAAGTGAGTTTCAGCTCTGCTACGTGGAATGTTTGATGTTTTGTTTGAAGGAACACAGCTGACTGTGAGAGTTTGACTAATACTCTTTGTCTTTGGTTTGGATGATGATAACTTGGCTGACCACATCTAGTTTGATGTTTGATGATCTGAAGAATATTTCACAGTGGGGGGAGATGCTCAACGCTCATATGACACAGCAAGTTGTTATTGGTCTGACAGTGTTTGATGCAAGGAAACGAGGTCTATAGGACATAGCTCTTGCAAATCTGTCTTTGATATACAAAACTGTAACTGAATCAGCTGTTTCCTTATTGATTCTCTGTCATGTACCAGGTATAAAAAAATTGAGGAGTTTTTCTTTTCAGAGTACCATTGGATTTTATTTCTGAATTTCAAATGAGTAGTAAAATATTTGTAATGCTGTTCTTTAACCCACCTAAATTTCTAAAGAGAAACCTGCTTGTATTGTTGTTCTGAAGCTTAAAAGCTTACATGTAGATCACCTACATGCCCCTCAGCCTAAAACTAGTGCAAGCGCAGATGTGTTCAACATTTTCCCCTAACATTGTTGTCTACTCTTGGAGAAATAAGTATGAGGAGGTTTCACTATAACTGAGTAAAATTTGCTTGTGGCCTTTATTTTGATGGTTCTGTTAGGATTCTGTGGGTGCTAAATTGATAACGCCTTTACGGCATTGCATTCTTGACTAAAATGGAAAATTTGGCAGATTTGAGAATAAAATATAATTGAGTATGCAACCATGTGAAGAATAAATTTTATTTTGGAATCTGCTGACCTTAATATTTTCATCGTACTTTCTAGAAGTACTTTGCTCTGAGTACCTTGATAAGAATTGGAATGTACCAAAAAAGATCATTATTTTGGTTGAGGTTCAGATGTTAAAGGATATTAGTCACCCAAGAGGTCCATTTTCTGTTTTTCTGATAGTGTTCAATGACATGAACCCACTTATAGGTAATTTTTATCTACTTTAACTTGTTTTATCATTTATTTTTAAGAGTTAAACCTTGAACAAATAAAATTACCTGCTTTAGTTTAGTGGGATGACTATTTCTGATCGTATCGTCATCTTCTCTTCAGGCTAGCTCAGTTCTCTTCACTCTCTTCTGTTTTCTGGTTGCATTTGAAGCAATTGATACACCTATGGCCATGAAGTTAGGGAGTGGGCTGAATTATCCCATTGTAATTAAGAAAGAGCTTTTTCCAAACAGTCTTTAATTTCCAGTTTTTGTAAAAGAAGTGTATTCATTTTGGGAATAAAAATTATTTTCATATCTGCCTGGGGGGAGATGAACTCCTCAGGAAAGACTATCCCTAGGTGTTTAAATCCTAAAACTAACAGAAGAACTTTGAATGTAACTTGTTAGATCACCCAGACTAACTTGCCGAAATCTTTCTTTTTGTCCTGTAAGATCAGCGCTTAACACACGGTCTGCTCCTGTATCCGGGTCAGGCACTCCAGTTTGCTCTTCTCTTTGGTCTCATGGTGGCAGCTGTTGGGTCATTGTTGGGGAGGAGGTGAGGAGAAGGTGCTCTTGTTCAGTGTTTCGGTTCCTGTAAAAGGATGCTGCCTAACCCAACTCATCTCTGTGTCCTGCCGACTTTATTATTATTCCAGGTCATTGAAAGAAAACATAATGGATGGGCGTCATTAACACCAGCTCAAAAATACGTTCTTGTCAGTAAAGATTTCTTGTCAAGATGTCTTGGATTGCACTTTTGTTGAGAGGAGACTGTGTAAATAGTTAAAGAATGTTGATAAAACTGAAACATTTGGAATTGTGTGGTGTTAGAAGGTTTCTGTTTGTGAAATGTATGTATTAAAAATAATAAAATTTCAGAAACTAATATTGTATTCTCTCTCTAGTGTGCCGCTTTATTTTCTGTTGGGATTTTAGGTTTTTGAGCTTGGGATTGTTTGGTCAGAAAAGACAATAGAGACGTCTTTCCTAAGGTTGGGTCACTATTCATGTAGCCATTTCAAAGTCACTACTGCAGCTAATAAAGACTCAGAACTTTTTTTGCTGTTTAAAAGTGATGCGTCACATACAAATTCCCTTTACAACAAAATAAGCGTTCTACATAACAGAGTTGGTTCCATGTGGATGATCCACAATTATTGTTCTGGTTATAGGGAATCATATCTGACTAAGTAGATAATCCTGTTCTATAATTTGTTGTTGTTGTTTCTAGGCCTGTAACAATTTGCATAATGAAAAGACTAGATTATATCCTTTTTCGTTATAAGAAAATGAGAACTGAGTTGTTAAACTTCTTGCTGACTTGAGGCACTGTGATCTAGTTTATTTTATGTTTCAAATTTCCTTGTTCCCTTCATTTCACATATTATTCTTAGTCAAAGAATTGAAATCCACAAAATCATTAGAGTACATAATAACATGTGGAAAGGAGGGTGAGGAAAGAGTCTCCAGGGGATTCTAGGCTTGTTTTACCATTATTTCCTACAGACATCTGAGATATAAATCTTATTTATTCAAAGCCTTAATGACTTGGGATCTCATGATTGCTACTAGTGTAATTTATTTCAACAAAATTCCTTTGCAGTTGTAAGGAACATATAGTTCTTACTATGGCAGAAAGAAGAAAAGTTAAACTGATTATTAAGAATTATGTTTAATGGAGGAAAATTTTATTTGTTCCTAGTGGTTTCCATTTCTCTAAATCTTGCTTATGTAGCTTTGACTTAAATTTAGCAGCAGTTAGATTGCTAATTTTATAGGCTGTTTAGTAAAGAGTTAAATTTTGGAAGAAAAAAAAGCTTTGCTTGAGCTTGTATTCTTTTTATGTTCTTTCGGTTCTCTATACCTGGGATAAACCTTATTTAATGAATATGAAATATCTTTGAAGATAGTAAAGTGTCATGCAGATATACTAGGAATAATGTATTTTTAAAGAATACTTTTATTCTAATGACAATCTTTGACACTGTGATAATTAATTCATATAAGCTCAATTTGGTATTGTCTCAGGGACAGCAAAAATAAACAAAGCACTTTGTCTCATGGTATTCAGTAAAAACACTGATTACATTTGTCAGTATCCAAGTGGAATCCAAATGGAATCTGGCCCCATAGCACCATTTCCTGGTGATGGACACCATGCCAGGGGTTCTGATACAGTTGTTTGAAAGTTTAGATCATAACTAAAATCAAGTTTGGAATTATCTAATTACATTCCCCATAAGCCTAAAAGTAGAAAATTCATACCTGTAACAGTCATAGAATTAGAGATCCCAGAATTTAGAGCAAGGACTGTGTTTTTTGTCATGTTCACATTGTGTGTGTGTGGGGGTGGGGTGGGGCGACTTCCCAGGTGGCTCAGTGGTAAAGAATCCGCCTGCCAGTGCAGGAGTGCAAGAGACACGGGTTCGATCCCTGGGTGGGGAAGATCTAGAGGAGGAAATGGCAACCTGCCCCAGTATTCTTGCCTTGAAAATTCCATGAACAGAAGAGCCTGGCAGGCTAGGGCTGCAAAGAGTTGGACATGACTGAGCATACACACGCATACATACATTTAGTTGAAGTATAGTTGATTTACAATATTATATCAGTTTCACATGTGCAACATAGTGATTCTATGTTTTTATAGATTATATTCTATGTTTTTATAGATTATATTCCATTTACAGTTGTAAAAGTTTGGCTATATTCCCTCTGCTGTACCATATATCTTTAAAGCTTATGTATTTTATACATAGTAATTTGTACCTCTTAATCCCTTCTATCATGCCCCTCCCCACTTCCCTCTCCCCATTGGTAACCAGTAGTTTTGTTCTCTGTGTTGTTATTTTCATTTGTTCGTTTCAATCTTATCGACTGTTATATTCATCTTAAAGATAAACTGAGGCCCAGAGAACTGAAATCTACATAAATAAGTCTGCACAGTTAATGGCTGACTGGGAATTAAGTCTGGATTTCCTCTCCTGTTTCTCAAAATGACCTCAGTGAGTGTGTACTTTGTTTTCAGTTAAGAGAGAGCTTTGGATTTGTTCTGACAAGGCATGTGTGTGCTTAGTCGCCTCTGACTCTTTGCAACCCTGTGGACTGTAGCCCGCCAGGCTCCTCTGTCCATGGGATTTTTGAGAATACTGAAGTGGGCTACCATTTCCTCCTCTAGCCTATCTTCCTGACCCAGGGACCAAACCCCTGTTTCCTGTGTCTCCTGCATTCCGGGCAGATTCTTCACCCACTGAGCCACAGGGAAGCCCTTGGACAAGGTGCTGGATTTCAAAGGAACAGTAGCCCTCACTTCAGCAGCAGTGGTGCTAAAATGGAAGTAATTCCGAGCGGCTTGCTGAGGACGACGAGCACGTGGGGAAGCAGCTCCTATTTTCAGGACGAAGAAAACAAACGGGAACACTTCTCACCAAAGAGGAGAAATAATATTTGAAATCAGAATAGTTGTGTCTTTTCCCTCATTTTTTTGTGCGTTCATTTGTTGACTGCTGTTCTTTTTTAAAATCAATCATTGCTTGAAGAGAGCTGTGTCTGAGTGCCGGGTGACATTGTAACAGTCTACACTAAGAATCCGTCACTCTTCACTCGGAAGCTGACTTCAAGATGTTTCTGGATTCAAACACGTCAGGCTTGATAGCTTGGGTCTCGCCAGCTGGGGCAGAGTTTTCCTTTCTAAGTTTTCAAACAGTTGCTCTTGGGGTGTTCCATGTTCAGTTTCTCCTCAGTACTCTGTATTTCAGATTTTCTGGAGTTGCCCTACCTGATCACTGTTTATTTGTAGTGCTGAGAGAAATACATTTTTTCACGGTGCAGGGGTTATCTCTTGAACTAATCATGAGTGGCATTCCTAATGATTGTAAAACCATGGATTGGCAATCAGTGCCTCACACTTTCTTGTTGTTTTTTTATTGCATCAACGAATCACATATTTTTCTGAGGCTCTGATGACACTGCAGGTGGTTGATGGAGCAAGTAAAGCCAGGTGAAGCCCCTGGGCTGGAGTTTGTCTGAAGCTGCAGAAGAACCCCATGGCTCTCAGAAGAGAGTGGTTTGGGCCAAGAGTGAGACGGTGGCAGTCCCAGGGGCTTCTGGGAATATTTCACAAAACTTAATGGGGATCAGAACACTGCCCATCACAAGACTGCACAGGATATCTAAAAGGTCAGTTTATTTTTGGCACAAGTTACAGCAACCTTGGTTATCTCATACTGCTCAGAAACACAATGGTATATGCCTTTGATGAATAGTACATGAGAAGATAAATGAATTAATATCTAATACTGTACATTTTATAGACATAACCTTTCAGAATAAGATAAGAGTTCTGTTAGGTGGGGGGTGATCTTTGTTGATGGCAGAGTTGAGAAAAAGCCACTTTTTATTAATGGAAGTGTCAGCTTTTTCTAATCTTTGTGCTATTACCTGTTGTGATACCTTTGCTTTATCTTTTTTCTACCTGCCCATCTTGTCCTTTCTTCTGCCTTCCCTTCCCTATCAGTTTTCTTAACCACTGGAATATAGTAAAGTGAAGGTGGCTCAGTTGTGTCTGACTCTTTGCAACCCCAAGGATTGTAGCCCACCAGCCTTCTCTGTTCGTAGACGTCTCCAGGCCAGAATACTGGAGTGGGTAGCCATTCCCATCTCCAGGGGATCTTCCCAACCCAGGGATCAAACCCAGGTCTCCCATTTTGCAGGAATACAGTAAAACCCCCCAGACAAACCTAGACATGAGCTGGTTTGGTAAATCAAAAAAGTTAAAAAGAATAGATTGCTACAGTTGGCACAGAAATGGGAAAGGGAAAGTGTTGTCACTTAGTCATGTCGACTCTTTGGGACCCCATGGACTGCAGCCCGCCAGGCTTCTCCGTCCATGGATTTCTCCAGGCAAGAATACTAGAGTGGGTTGCCATTTGCTACTCCATGGGGTCTTCCCAATTCAGGGATTGAACCCATGTCTTCTGCATTGCAGGCAGATTATTTACCATCTGAACCACCAGGAAAGCCTGCACAGACGTGGGCAATTTGATCCATGGAAGGATAGAGTCCCAAAGTAAACCACACTTACATAGATGGGCAATTAATTTTTGCCAAAGGCATAAAAAGAATTCAGTGAAGAGAAGATAATGTAACAAATGGAACTGGAGAATTTGATATCTATATGTGAAAAACAAAACTTGGATCAAGACACTTACCTTATTAAAAAATTTTAACTAAAGGTGGATCATAAATGTAAAATCTAGAAAAGATAAGTTGTATTTTACTAAAATTAAGAGCTTCTCAAAAGACATTGTTAAGGAAAAAAAGTCACAAACTGGAAGAAAAGGGCTTAGATCCAGAAAATAATGAATAACTTCAAAATGTAGTAATAAAACAAATGAGCCACTTTAAAAAAAAGTGCAAAATATTTGAATGCTTTGCCAAAAGAATAAAAATGACAAACACATGATAAGATACTCAACATCATTAGTCACTAGGGATATGCAAGTTAAAACCATCATGAAATACCACTACACACCCATTGGAATGACTTTTAAAAAAAGAATACCAATTGCTGGCAAAAAACGTGACATAAAAAACACACGCTGCTGATGGGAAAAAAGTTAAACATATACCTATTCTGTGTCCCGGCTATTCCACTTCTATGTATTTACCCAAGAGAAGTGAAAGCATGTCCACAAAAAGACGGTTAGAAGTTTCTGGCAGCTTTATTTGTAATAGCACCTAACAGGAACAACACAAATGTCTATATCAACAGGAGGATGGATGAACAAAATGGGGGCTACCTATACTATAGAATAGTACTTCACAATAAAAGGGAACAAGCTACTGATGCATGCAACATGGCTGAGTCTCAAAATAATTACACTAAAGGGAAGTCAGGAGGAGGAAAGTATAGCCTCTATGACTCCCATTTATGTAGAATTAGAAAATGCAAATGAGCCTGTACTGGCAGATCAGTTTCGCCTGGGGATGGAAAGAGGACTATTAGGGGGAGGGCTGCTTTGGTGGCTCAGACAGTAAAAATTCTGCCTATAATGCGGGAGACCTGGGTTCGATCCCCGGGTTGGGAAGATTCCCTGGAGGAAGGCGTGGCAACCCACTCTAGTATTCTTGCCTGGAGAATCCCCATGGACGGAGGAGCCTGGCAGGCTACAGTCCATGGTTGCAAAGAGCTGGACATGACTGAACGACAGCAGAGCACAGTGAGGGGGAGGGTAGATGAAATGATTACAAAGAGGCATGAGGACCTTTTGGGGGTGATGAGTGAGTGAGTGAAGTCACTCAGTGTCCAACTGTTGGCGACACCATGAACTGTAGCCTGCCAGGCTCCTCTGTCCATGGAATTTTCCAGGCAAGAATACTGGAGTGGGTTGCCATTTCCTTCTCCGTTGGCAGTGATAGATGTGTTCATAATCTTGATTTTGATGATGACTTCTTATATATATGTCAAAACTTACTGTATACTTTATATATGTGTAGTTTATTATGTGAATTATAGATGCTGAAGCTCCAAAGAAACTCCAATACTTTGGCCACCTGATGGAAAGAGTTGACTCACTGGAAAAGACCCTGATGCTGGGAGGGATTGGGGGCAGGAGGAGAAGGGGACGACAGAGGATGAGATGGCTGGATGGCATCACCGACTCGATGGACACGGGTTTGAGTAAACTCTGGGTGTTGGTGATGGACAGGGAGGACTGGCGTGCTGTGATTCATGGGGTCGCAAAGAGTCGGACACAACTGATGGACTGAACTCAACTGAACTGATCCCTCCATAAAGCACAAAAGTCCCACTCCCAATGACTTATATACCATCAACTTTTTTTTTTTTTTATGTATATAAGACATACACATTCATTGGGCAGATGTGGTTCTTTTGCTTTTTTTAACTTGTGATTCTGGCACTTATAGGACCAGGCTGCCTTTCTTGCAAAATCTCCTTTTGTGATGCATTCTCTAAGAAACCTCCCATTTGGTTTTCTTCAAAATGGAGTGAGAACTTAAAGGCGCAGGAGAAACAATATAAATTTACCAACTCTCTTGACTTTGGGGATTTCTGGCCCCTAATCTTTGACACTATTATCTCCTGTGTGTATTATACTCAACAACATTTTTGTGTGTATATGATTTGTCCCGTCACTCCAAAGCATCTTACTGAGTTACTGAAATGGTGTTTTCTTTATATAATTATATGTCATTGGCTTATGTACTATTTTTATTAAATTACATTTTTGCGGTGCCAAGTATAACTGGCACAAACAAGTTTGGGGACAAACACGACTAACTCTTGATAAGGACACAGTTTTGCAGGGGTAAACTGTATGGAGACCCTGCCTAAGAGCAGCTACCAGCTACTAACATCCACAGTGCTGAGGTCATTCATCGCAGTGTAGATTTACAAAATGAACTGGAGTCAGTGCACTTGCTAGATTGGCCAAGGAAAGGTTGGTTGAGGACAATTCTCCTGCTCAAGCACTCATGCTGTCTTTCATCAGCTGTAAATAGTAAGAGTGTCTGCCTGGGGGTAAGGGTATTATTAAGGTTTAAATGAAGGAATGTAAATAAAGTGCTTAGTGCAATAAAATGCTTTAGCACATACCCTGGCAGGTAGTAAGTGCTAAAAATGTGCCTTATTTTGATCATGTATGTTATTTCAGAAAGCATTTTTATACTATTAGGGCAGGACGGACCTTAGAAATGGACTCAACCCATTTATTTTACAGATGAGGAAAGTGGCCCAACAACACACACATTGGCAAGCATTTTGCCAAAAGTGGATAATGCTAAGGGCGCTTCACAGGAGGTTTCTTCCTAAGGGGCTCCTGAAGATATTGACAGTTCTCTAATACCAGGGGAGGAATTGCACACCTTATGTCAGACTCATAAAATAGCTGCTTTTGAGAGCAGGCTTACTTGTTCAGAAGGCAGATCTTCAATAGCTGTGAACATCTTTTAAAAAACGTTTGCTGAATTCTGCCCTAGAAGTGTCAGTATTCCTCCCCACAGCCTAAAGCAGTGGGTGTGTGGAGCGAACTAAAGCCAGCATCAGTGAGGCAGTAAGGAAAGAAGGGGGTGAGAGGTGGTGGGACTAATAAACAGGTGACATCTGATTTAGTAAGGTGGGTTAGACATTTCGTTAAAGCCATGTTTGATTATGCCTATTTGGGTTTAGATTCAAACCGAGACCTGTGCTTTCTTGGGCTGGGAAATGATCCATTTTTTCCCCCTTCATGGTGAAAACAGACAGGGGCCTGTCAGTTGTGCTAAGTGATTATATTTTTCATCTCAAGTATGCCCATGAAGGCTGGCATCCATACTCCTGACTTAGTGCAGTGAACATCACTTGCAAATGATAACACTTGGAGTGTGATAGTAACAGATCATGGTCATACTGTGCTGGCCAGGGTGATGCCCTGTGGTGTTGGTATCTGCCTCTACTGGCCCGGTCCAGCTTGAGGCATCAAGGTTGCGATGCATCTGCTGAAATACTACAGGATCAGTAACCCCTAACAGTCATCTGAACTCACTCAGCCACCCGGGGACTCAGAGGCAGGAAACCTGGGTTTAAACTGTGCCTTCTACACGCTCAGGCATATCACTTAACCTTTTGGGTCACGCTTTCTGTTACCATAGGAAAACACAAATACCAACTTCCTAATATTCTTAGAGTGAGGTTTAATGAATTAATAGCTTCATGAATTTATAAACTTCGCTGAGAAACAGACATAAGAGGTTATTAAAATGAACATGTTAGTAATGACTCCATTTCTACTTAAAAAAAAAACCAAACATCTATCCCAGATGCTCTTGATTTCTGGTGTTAAACAGCTATGACTATCTCACTAAAATTTGTCTTTCACACGTCATGCTTGACATGCTAAATGCTAGTCAATTCAGTGTTTATTGAGCACATATAATGTGCAGGGGTAGGAGCCAAAAGGAGTCATGACTGTTCAGAAGACTGGTCACATTTGATAGCTGTGTGCAGCTTTTAAAAACTGCTGAATTCTACTTCTGAAGTGGTGGCATTCCATGAGCGGGGATGAGACTCCTCAAGGATTGTACACCTAAAATATTCTTGCTGAGAATTACTGTGTCATCTGTGATCTTCCCTGACACTGAAATGAAATTTTATATATAGATCCATCTTAAAATAATGAATTGAAATTCTAACAAAGCATTTGACTTATAAGATTTGCATTTTTTGATTAAGAAGAATTTTACTAGTTTGAAAAATTTCTGAAGGAGAAGTTCCACTCCTGGCGTGTCTCTCATTTACATTTTTGTCAGGTTTATTAATGCATATGTACCAAATTATGTGCAAGGAAGCAAGAGTTTTTTTTGAAGAATTGTGTTGAAATCACAATCATTTTCCAGATGTCTTTAATCTGTCATCTAGGTAGATGGGATGTAGGTTCTGGTTCTTACTCTTTTGAAATTGGGATTTTAACATTAAGTATTTATATGATGTTGAGTGTAAGAGGTACTAATGTTTTATTATAGCTTTAGGGGGTGAAAAAATTAAAAAGGAAGTAACAGGCAAATTATGTTTCTGTTGCTAAAAACCTTATGATTTCTCTTAAAGCTGATGTGCATATTTGGGTTTGTATTAGTTGAAAGTTTTAAGAAAATATCTCTAGCAAATCACTGAAGCTGTGGAAGAAAGTGTATTCAAAATTGCTAAGTTCTAAAATTCAAAAGAGATAATTTTGTCAAAGAAGAATGATGTTTAAAACAGTTGAGAAGTTTTTTCTTTTAAAACTGCCTCTATTTTGAGATTGGAGTGGGTACTTGGACACTTTCAGTTTTCTTGGTTTGTGTGTCCGACTCTTTGCGACCCTGTGGACTGTAGCCTGCCAGGCTCCTCTGTCCATGGGATTCTCCAGGCAAGAATACTGGAGTGGGCTGCCATTCCCTTCTCCAGGGGATCTTCGTGATCCAGGGATTGAACCTGCGTTTCTCAGGTCTCCTGCACTGGCGGGTGGGTCTTTTACCTCTAGCATCACCTGGGTAAGCCCTTTCTTGGTTTAAATATAATTTAAGTTAACAAGATACTAATTATGAGTTTAAAGATTTCAAAATTTATAATTCAACCCCAAAGGAAGAAAATCAGAAAGGCCTTGAAGTAAATGGTCTGCTTGTGGAGCTGTGCTCATTTTGAAAGTATACATTTCTGGACCGGATTTCTAATGTGGGCCAAGGAAGTAAGCTTTCAAGGTACTTAGAGAAGTTTCTCCCAGCAGCTCACCTAATGGTTAAACTTGAATTTATAGTAGCTGATAGTTGCTTTAGGTGCCCCCTTTGAACTGAATTGTAGGAATTAAAGAATAAGCCATCTAAGAAATCTTACCGGGTCAGCAGTTGAATGATTGGTTGGAAACATGTTTTCAAAACGACTTCGCACAGAACCTTGCAAAAAGAAGGGGGCTGGAATGGATGGAAAACATGATGATTGAATCTTTATGGGTAAAACTATGAGCTCACATATATATTTAATACCTTAAGTTATTGCCCACCTGGACTATAGTAAAAAATAAAATCATAGTAAAATACCAGAAACTTTAGCAGGGCCTTAAATGCAATGCTCACAGTAGTAGCTTAAGAAAGTTTGTGATGTTATGTGAAAGTCACTTAGTTGTGCCCGACCCTTTGTGACCCAATGGACAATACAGTCCATGGAATTCTCCAGGCCGGAATACTGGAGCGGGTAACCTTTCCCTTCTCCAGGGGATCTTCCCAACCCAGGGATGGAACCCAGATCTCCCACATTGCAGGCGGATTTTTTACCAGCTGAGCCACCAGGGAAGCCCAAGAATACTGGGGTGGGTAGCCTATCCCTTCTCCAGGGGATCTTCCCAACCCAGGAATCAAACTGGGGTCTCCTGCATTGCAGGTGGATTCTTTACCAACTGAGCTAACAGGGAAACTCTAAGAAAGTTTAGCTTGTGAATAATAAATTCTCCCTTCAATCTGTGTATCTTGCATCCAACATGATACTTCTTTGCCCATTTCCTATTATTTGTGTTTACCTGGTCTCTTCCCGGAGAAGGAAGCGTACCTGTGCAGTTCATTGGATTATGCTTGGATGATGGCTGTGGACCGAGGCTGGGCACCAGGATCTCTCTGCAGGAAGGGTCCCCTGGGGCGTTCAGGTCCTGCTGCCCAGCTGCGAAAGTGCATGACCATATCACCCAGTTTGGGGTTTTTTACTGAATAGATTGTTTATTTACTAACTAACCTATTGTTTGTATGTATTGAGGACGTAAGATTGGGTCATTAGGTGCTAAAAGCATTTGAAACCATATTTTATTGATCATTGTCAGAAATGTGCTATTAGCACATGTGGAGGAGTTTGTGAATACAGGGACTGGACTGAACACTTTGAGAGTTTTCCTGGCAGTATTTTCAGAAAGGCTGGCCAAGAGGACAGGCTTAGGGCATCTGCAAAGCAGCTATTTTGAGAACAAAATTCCAAACATATCATTTGTCAATCGGCAACTCAAAAATCAAACCAAAACAGAACAGTAAAGAAGTCCTCACGACTTCTCCTTCTCAGCTTAGAGACGGAGGTGATAGAACACAGGGAAAGATGGAAAACCCGGGCTCCCCCAGATCGTACCCTTGGAGGTAGACTCTGGGGCGTGAATGGTGGCTGAGCTCAGTGAGCGCGTGTGCTGGCTGTGGAGTACAGACACAGCGTTCCCACTTTCTGCTGTTGGTCTGGTGTAGATCATTCCTCCTTCTGTCCCACCGCCGGCTTGAGGGTGAGTCCTCAACTGTGTGCTATAAACTCTGCAGCTCCTGGCTTGCCCAGGGCTCACTTAAGTGGAATACAGCCTGGATCCCAACTGTAGTTTAGTTTCAAGTTTGTTCAGAGCAAAACGAACTTCCTTGTGACTTTTTTCAGCGTAACCCTCAAACACAATGACTAACCTTGGCAGAAGATGAGGCCTCCTTAAGTGTCTGTACAAAGGTGGTTTTCAGGCCCGCCCTGGGTGCCGCGCCCGCCTTGCTGGCCGCGAAGCCGGCTACGCGCGCAGCGCTCAGTAGGTGGCGCTCGTGCTCTCTCTGTGCCGCAGCCATGGCGGAGGGTGTTGGTTGGGCCGCAGGGATGCAGATAGATCGTCAACTCAAAGCGGCTTCCTTGGGTCGGCAGCAGCAGAAACCCATTATCGGCGCAGTGGCAGCTGCTGCTGACTGTCCTTGCTCGCAGGCAGGTTCAGAGTAAAGGCCTTTGGAATCTGTGAGGTTGGACACTGCAAGAAGCAAAACCGCTGACTGAAATAAGCAGGTTAGGAATCTGTTATCTGGTTCCCTGCAGATGGGTCCGGGAGCAGCTTGGAGGCTGAGACCAGAGTCCAGGCAGGCCCTTCTCTCCTGTAACTGTGGTCTGGAAAATCTCATCAATGTGGCCAGCTCTCTAAAGCCCCATTTTGGAGCCAATTTAGTGAAAATCAAGAATATTTTGAACCAGTGACAGAATTAAAATTTTTATAGTTATGAGCTGACTCCTCCTGGTCAGTCTTGATTTCCCTCGATCTTATTACTGATGTAAGGGCAGTAGCCCCCAGTGCCTCTTTCTATTTGGGGTATAGAATATATAGTCACCATAATTACCACTTTCTGACAGCTGAGTCTCAAGCAATGTTATGGACTGAATTGTTTGTGTTCTTCCAAGTTCCCATGTTGAAATTGTAATCCCCAATGTGATGAGATCCCCTGGAAGAGGGCGTGGCAGCCCACTCCAGTATTCTTGCCTGGAGAATTCCATGGACAGAGGAGCCTGGCGGGCTCATGGGATGATAGAGTTGGACACCAGTGAGCGACTAACTCACAGTGTGATGGTGTTAAGATGTGGGGCTGTTGAGAGGTGGTTCAGTCACAAGGGTGGAGCCCTCTTGAATGGGATGAATGCCCTTGGAAAAGAGGCTCCAGAGAGCCTTCTCACCCCTCCAGCAGGTGAAGACACAGAAGATGACCCGCTCTGAATCAGGAAGCAGGCTCTCACCAGACACTGAATCTGCCTGCACCTTGATCTTGGACTTTCCAGCCTCCAGAAATGTGAAAAGTAAATTTGTATTGTTTTTAAGTCACTCAGTCTGTGATATTTTGGTATAGCAGTATGAAGACTAAGACAATCAACAACATGCCCCCTATTTCTAATTCAAACTTCAGTTCTTATAAACAAAGTGATGGGAAACCATGAATCACTGGGATTTGGTTTTTGCTAGTCTCTGGTAGTTCAGCTGGTAAAGAATCTGCCTCTAATGCAGGAGACCCTGGTTCAATTCCTGGGTTGGGAAGATCCGCTGGAGAAGGGACAGGCTACCCACTCCAGTATTTTTGGGCTTCCCTGGTGGCTGGTAAAGAATCTGCCTGTCATGCGAGAGACCTGGCTTTGATCCCTGGGTTGGGAAGATCCCCTGGAAAAGGGGCTACCCACTCCAGTATTCTGGTCTGAAGAATTCCATGGACTGTACAGTCCATGGAGTTGCAAAGAGTCAGACATGATTGAGTGATTTTCACTTTAGTCTCTTTTAATAAACAATGCAAAGAAGTATAAGAAAACAATAGAATGGGAAGGACTAAAGATCTCCTTAAGAAAATTGGGATATCAAGGGAACATTTCAGGTAAGGATGGGCACGATAAACATCAGAAATGGTAAGGACCTAACAGAGGCAAAAGAGATTAAGAAGAGGTGGCAAGAATACACAGAACTATACAAGAAAGGTCTTAAACACCTGGATAATTATGATAGTGTGGTTATTCACCTAGAGCCAGACATCCTGGAGTGTGAAATGAAGTGGACCTTAGGAAGCGTTACTATGAACAAAGCTAGTGGAGGTGATGGATTTCCAGTTGAGCTATTTCAAATCCTAAAAGGTGATGCTGTGAAAGTGCTGCACTCAATATGTCAGCAAATTTGGAAAACTGAGCAGTGGCCACAGGACTGTAAAATGTCAGTTTCCATTCCAATCACAAAGAAGTGCAGTGCCAAAGAATGTTCAACTACTGGACAATTGTGCTTATTTCACAGGCTTGTAAGGTAATGCTCAAGACAGGCATTGGCCCTAGGTGAACCAGGAACTTCCAGATGTACAAACTGGGTTTAGAAAAGGCAGAGGAACCAGAGATCAAATGGCCAACTTTCATTGGATCATAGGGAAAGCAAGGGAATTCCAGAAAAACATCTACTTCTGCTTCATTGATCACGCAAAAGCCTTTGACTGTGTGGATCACAATAAACTGTGGAAAACTCTTAAAGAAATGGGATTACTTAGATCACCTTACCTGTCTCCTGAGAAACCTGTCTTTGGGTCAAGAAACAACAGTTAGAACCTGACATGGAACAAATGACTGGTTCAAAATTGGGAAAGGAGTACAAGGTTGTATATTTTCACCCTGTTTATTTAACTTCTATGCAGAGTATATCATGTGAAATGCTGGGCTGGATGAATCCCAAGCTGGAATCAAGATTGCTAGGAGAAATATCAACAACTTACATATTCAGATGATACTACCCTAATGGCACAAATCAAAGGGAAATGAAAGAGCCTCTTTAGTTCCTCTTTAGAAAGAGAAGAGTGAAAAAGCTGACTGAAAATGACATTGAAAAAACTAAGATCATGGCATCAGATCTGAGCACTTCTTGGAAAATAGAAGGGGAAGAAGTAGAAGCAATGACAGATTTTCTTTTCTTGGGCTCCAAAATCACTGTAAACAGCGACTGCAGCCATGTAATTAAAATACACTTTCTTCTTGGAAGGAAAGCTATGATAAACCTAGACGGTGTATTAAAAACAAAGACATCACTTTGTGGACAAAGAGTTATATAGTCAAAGCTATGGTTTTTCCAGTCATTATAGATGGGAGAGTTGCACCATAAAGAAGGCTGAGTGCTGAAGAATTGATGCTTGAATTGTGGTGCTGGAGAAGATTCCTGAGAGTCTCTTGGACAGCAAGGAGATCAAACCAGTCAGTCCAGAGGAAATCAATCCTAAATATTCGTGGGAAAGACTGATGCTGAAGCTGAAGCTCCAATACTTTGGCCACCTGATGCAAAGAACTGACTCATTGGAAAAAACCTTGATGCTGGGAAAGATTGAAGGCAAAAGGAGAAGAGGGTGGCAGAGGATGAGATGGTTGGATTGCATCACTGACTCAGTGGACATGAGTTTGAGCAAACTCCGGGAGATAGTGAAGGACAGGGAAGCCTGGCGTGCTGCAGTCCATGGGGTTGCTGAGTCAGACATGACTTAGCAACTGAACAACAACAATCTCTTCGTTTATGGGATGAATATCTGCCATGTTAGCAAACCCTTGCCCACCTTGCAAAGAGAGGTATTAGCTGTGTCTTTTAAAAATCTGAATGGATACAGAGTAATTTCTCAGAGAGATGAGTCCACTTGTGGGGCATTTCCTTTGTGTCTGACAAATGCCTGGCAAATATGGGCCACCATTCCTCTCAAGGGTAGGCACTATTCATTTATCATGGCACACTTTCCTACTGGACCGGTTGTGGCCTCAGAGTCTTTGGCACATGGGAAAAAAAGGTCTTTGTCTGGTTTCAACTACAGTTGATCTTTAATATTTTCATTGTATTAGATAATAAAGATCAAAATGTTAGCTGAAACGACAAAGCAGATCCCCTAGACTTGGTTCTTTAAAGAAACAGAAACTCTAAGGAGAGCCATAGGGAATCATTTAATTTTAGAGCTCAAAAGAAATGGGATGAATTTCCAGAATCTCAAGATGATGAAGTTGATGCTCAGAAGACAAGCTGGGTGGGAATTCTGCTTTTGGTAAGGGAGGAAGCACTCATTGCAGTTGTTCTTTGCTCCAAGAACAACTAGAAGAGGTGGAGAAAATACATAAAATGCCTCTTCACATAAATGTGAAGGCCCTGGAGTGCTACTCAGGCAGCAGAAACTTGAAGGGACAAGGTCCTTAAGAAAAGGAAAAAAAAAAAAACAGAAATGAAGTGACATTTGGACTGGTTTTCTCCCTCAAGGAACTTGCAAAAACCGGAACTGTGGCTGAGAGGCTGAGAAGCTCAGCAAAGCTTCCTATAGTTTTATGGGGCATCAAGAATAGACTTGGTGTTTAGAGAGCTGATGATCTAGGCTTCCCAGGTGGAGCTAGTTGTAAAGACCTGCTTGCCAATGCAGGAGACCTGAGATGGGGGTTCGATCCTTGGGCCAGGAAGCTTCCCCTGGAGAAGGAAATGGCAACCCACTCCAGTACTCTTGTCTGGAGAACCCCATGGACAGAGGAGCCTGGTGGGCTACAGCCCAGGCTCTTTAAGTCACAAAGAGTCAGGCACAACTGAAGTGACTGAGCATGCAATGATCTAGGGTCCTGGCAAAAACTCAGGCTGTGGGATGGGACTCTCTAATTACTATATCATAGGAAGTAGAAGATTCTTTAAAAAGTCAGAAGCCCAACTTCAAATCACTTCAACTGATGATTGGGTAAGGCAAGCTGCTCCAATTTAAGTGTCTGTTAAATTGCTAATATTTGATATTACCAATATTTAAATTTTTGTCAGTCTAATGAGCAAAAGTGATAGTTTTTTTTGTTTGTTTGTTTTATACTTTTTCTTGGCCTGATGTATTTCAGTCATTTACATTTCTTCTGTGAACTCCCATCCTTTTCCATGCCAGCAGTGTAAAACTCTTCTGAGTTTACATTGCTTTGTAGGATTTCTGTTTGTTTTCTGCATGTTAATGCTTGGTTGTACTTATTGTGACTAACTCCTCCCAATCTGTGCTTGTCTTTTAATTTTATTTATGGTTAGTTGTTTTGTTCCCCTGAACTTTTGAAGATCATCAGTTAACTTGTATGACAGGCAGTTCATTTGTTATAAGGAAATCGCACTCTCCTTTCTTTGGGTGTTGCTTTGAATGACTCCCAGATGGAATTGGAGGACTTCTGGATCAGTTTTCTAATAATGGACAAGGGAGCAGCCAGATGATCCAGCTATGACATCACAGCTCTTCAATACTAGGTATTTTGGGGAGATGAACTGTATTAGAGCCAAAAAGCTCTCTGTGCGAAGGATGAGTCATGGGCATGACTGGTGGACTGGTAGCATCTGCAATCAACTCTGGTTCCCTTCTGACTCACTAATTAAGGCACAAACAGATTGGGGACCATCTCTTTGGTTTTTAGTTCAGAGAAACATTCTTGATATTCAGGGGGTTGGTTTCAGTTGGAAACTGGTTTAGCAAGGATAGAAATTATAACACTGCCTCCAAGGATCCTGTCCTTAGAGACAGAGACCATGTGAGAAACTTACTTTACATACAGAAAGACCAGGCCTTGGTGCTGCCGCTGCTTATGTTCCTTGCTCACAAGGTCTCATAAGGTCCGTGTAAATGTCCCCAGATGTACCCATAGCCTTGCCTGAGGATGGACTCATGGGTCGGTGGTGGATGTCACCTTGGGCTGGTGGTGTGTGCAAGTATTTCATGAATAGCAGCCACTACCACTTATAGCCTTACAAACCTCCCTGTTTGTTCAGAGGCAGATTGTCAGCCAAAAAAGAATGACACTGCAAGCAAAAAAATAAAGGATTAGCTGTGTAAACGGAAGTCTGCAACAAGACATGATCCCATAAAAACAAGCTAGCCACATGCCTAAAAGCACATGTATAGCATTTCAGCTTTTCAGTTCCCAGACATCACGTACATGCCATAAACTCAGACACAACTACACACACTTACATAGGCTCATGTCAACTTACTATGCAGCGGTATAGTTACATTCAGCTGTAAGCATTCACATAGAGATACATTATAGCACACACCTGCCCCAAACTGCATACATACACTGGTACATATAACACACAAATCTTGTAAAGGCCCTCACGCACGAGTACACACTCAGACACGTATACATTCACACATATGTACATATACATATACATTCACACACAAATAACCACACGCACCTTTCATATGATCTTCCTGCTCTATCAGGAACACACACTTTCCCACCTGGGGATCTGGGTAGCATTTGTAATGAAGATGCTCCGAGAGGTTCCCTTCCTGCTGTTTGGCTGTTGAAATTTGTGGGACAGGCAGTGGGAGGGATGCTCAAGTCTGAGTCAGATGACCAGGCGCTCTGACTGGGAGCAGAGTTAAGGTGCGGGTGGTCCTGAAATCCTTGGCTCAGCCTTGTAGCCACTGCCGTTCCAGCAGCCACTAGGGAACCTCACACATAGAAGGACTTCAGTATTTGTTGAGAAAAATCAAGGAATGTGTGATTGACCCCTTAACACTTTGTCTAACGTTTAAAATTAAAAACAATTTATTAGAGTAGTTTCCTGTCTCTTTCCCCTTGCCTAACTTCAAGTAGACGTGCCCAAGGTGATGTGCAGATCTCTTAGATTGAAAACTCCCTGGAGAGCAGAAAACACACATAACTTCTGAAGTCTTTTGAGAATTTAATCAGAGATGTCAAAACCCTCAGAGATCATCTCGTCCAAGGTAATCATTTTATAGTTGAGTGAATTGAGGCCCAGCGATGTTAGGTGGTTTCTCCAAAGTCACACAGCAAGTGGGCAGCAGAACAGAAACAAGAGACTCAACAGCCTGATTCCTGGGTTAGTGCTATCTACATTTTCCACTCTGATTGGACTGGAGTGATTTTGTTCCAGGGAATGGCTCTTTGATTAGAATGTAAGAAAACAGAGACTTACTTGTAATATAGACTATATTACAATAGTCTATGAGGAATTACACTGGTTTGGGTAGAGCATTGCTATATTCTAATAAATCTTGCCTATGCTATCACACTGGTAGTATTCCAACTAATACATGTTTAACCATGTGACTTTAGATGTGATGAAAGGCATCTCTGTCATACTATTTTTATAAATTTGGACTCTGATTTTTCTTAGCATATGGGATCCTTGACTGTTCCATGGCTGTTTGCATCTGCCTGGTAGATGTTAGAGCAATCTCAGGCTTACAGTGGTTTTTAGCCTTGCCCGGCTTAATAGGTATACTAATAGCTAGTGCTGGCAACCATCATTTCATTAGAGCAACAAAACCACTAGCGGTCTCATTAACTTTGAAGAAATTAGATTTGCTTTAGAACACTGACCTTTATTTATCAGTGATTGATGGTAGAATGGGAAAGACTAGAGATCTCTTCAAGAAAATTAGAGATACCAAGGGAAAATTTCATGCAAAGATGGGCTCGATGAAGGACAGAAATGGCATGGACCTAACAGAAGCAGAAGATATTAAGAAGAGGTGGCAAGAATACACAGAAAAACTGTACAAAAAAGAGCTTCACGACCCAGATAATCACGATGGCATGATCACTCACCTAGAGCCAGACATCCTGGAATGTGAAGTCAAGTGGGCCTTAGAAAGCATCACTACGAACAAAGCTAGTGGAGGTGATGGAATTAGTGTTGAGCTATTTCAAATCCTGAAAGATGATGCTGTGAAAGTGCTGCACTCAATATGCCAGCAAATGTGGAAAACTGAGCAGTGGCCACAGGACTGGAAAAGGTCAGTTTTCATTCCAATCCCAAAGAAAGGCAATGCCAAAGAATGCTTGAACTACTGCACAATTACACTCATCTCACAGGCTAGTAAAGTAATGCTCAAAATTCTCCAAGCCAGGCTTCAGCAATACGTAAACCGTGAATTTCCAGATGTTCAAGCTGGTTTTAGAAAAGGCAGTGGAACCAGAGATCAAAGTGCCGACGTTCGCTGGAAGGAAGAGAGTTCCAGAAAAACATTTACTTTTGCTTTATTGACTATGCCAAAGCCTTTGACTATGTGGATCACAATAAACTGTGAAAAATTCTGAAAGAGATGGGAAATTCTTAAAGACCACCTGGTCTACCTCTTGAGAAACCTGTATACAGGTCAGGAAGCAACAGTTAGAACTGGACATGGAACAACAGATTGGTTCCAAATTGGCAAAGGAACACGTCAAGGCTGTATATTGTCACCCTGCTTATTTAACTTATATGCAGAGTACATCATGAGAAACACTGGACTGGAAGAAGCACAAGCTGGAATCAAGATTGCCGGGAGAAATATCAATAACCTCAGATATGCAGATGACACCACCCTTATGGCAGAAAGTGAAGAGGAACTAAAAAGCCTCTTGAGGAAAGTGAAGGAGGAGAGTGAAAAAATTGGCTTAAAGCTCAACATTCAGAAAACTAAGATCATGGCATCTGGTCCCATCACTTCATGGCAAATAGATGGGGAAACAGTGGACACAGTGTCAGACTTAATTTTTTTGGGCTCCAAAATCACTGCAGATGGTGATTGCAGCCATGAAATTAAAAGACGCTTACTCCTTGGAAGGAAAGTTATGACCAAGCTAGACAGCATATTAAAAAGCAGAGATATTACTTTGCCAACAAAGGTCCATCTAGTCGAGGCTATGGTTTTTCCAGTGGTCATGTATGGATTTGAGAGTTGGATGGTGAAGAAAGCTGAGCGCCGAAGAATTGATGCTTTTGAACTGTGGTGTTGGAGAAGACGCTTGAAAGTCCCTTGGACTGCAAGGAGATCTAACCAGTCCATCCTAAAGGAGATCAGTCCTGGGTGTTCATTGGAAGGACTGATGTTGAAGCTGAAACTGCAATACTTTGGCCACCTGATGCAAAGAGCTGACTCATTGGAAAAGACCCTGATGCTGGGAGGGATTGGGGGCAGGAGGAGAAGGGGATGACAGAGGATGAGATGGCTGGATGGCATCACTGACTCGATGGACATGGGTTTGAGTAAACTCTGGGAGTTGGTGATGGACAGGGAGGACTGGCGTGCTGCAGTTCATGGGGTTGCAAAGAGTCGGACACAACGGAGCGACTGAACTGAACTGAACTGAACTGATGGTATTATCATATGTTTCCTGTCACTTTATCAACTGGAGTTTGACTTTTTCTTGTTTTGCTATTTAAGGCATTTGTATTTCTTTAGAGTAGGTTTCTGATTTTTATATAATTTTTGAGCTGTGTTAGGTTTAGACATCTCACTCTAGCCTATGTCCAGTAGATTTACTCAGAAATGGTACAATGTTTACGTGAATTGCATTGCATAACTTTTCCAAACAACGTATAAGTGTACTGTGTGTTTGTCTTTGCATAGTCATGCTTATTCCATAAATAATATAATAAACTTACATGTAAGCATATAAAATTTGAATACTCAGTGTGAACACACAAATCTGGTGGCTCTTAACACCTATTACCCTCACTTGAACTCATTCATTCAAAAAGTATTGTTATATATTGCAAAGAAATAAATGAGATGGACGTCGGTGTTAATGGAAAGTCTGATGCTCTAGTATCCAGCAGGAAGGACTTGCATTTGGATTTTACCAAGCTTGATTGTCCTACTGAAATGATTTATCTCATTTCTCATCTCCTGATAGAGTGAAACAGCTTATATGAATAGTTTTTATGCCATGGATCAATGAATTTGTAGGTTTATTTTGCTAGTTAAATGTTTCTATCAAATATCCTTATTCATGCAGGAAATGATTCCTTTTTATATTTAGTCCAGGAAAAATGATGCTAAGTATCCTTTGAAAATACAGGTGCAAAGACTCACTCATAGGAACAGAATTAAATCTACGTCAATTTTATACATGTGTGCTGTGTGTGTGTGTATTCACACACATCTGCATCAGTAACTAGCATTTGTGGAACTTCCATCAGGGGATACCACCAAGGAGACTCAAGTTTAGGTATTGAGGATACAACCGAACAGTGCTAAGGAAAACCTTTAATGCTATCATTTGTGAATGTTTCTATTCTCATAGCGTGCTCTCATGGATAAGCTAATGATAACTTTTAATTTTTGGGTTCAGAAATGGCAATTATTTAAGCCTTGTGCAAATTTAACCCATATACTCTACTTGCTTACTTACTTCCTAAATCCTACTTGCCAGCTTATGATGGGAACAAATTTTAGAGACCAGAGTTTTTTTATTTCTTATCTTCTTTTAGAGAATTCTTAACATTTTAATTATTTTTATGTTTTTCTAAAGACTGGATGTAACTGCTGGTTAGAGAAGGGGCTAAGGAAATTTTCCTGAAATGATCTCTCTCCTAGTGGTATATCTAAGCCTTATTGAAAAGCAGCCTCAGTTTTGCAACGAACACATAATACTTTTATTCTTTCAGAAAAAGGAGATATTTGAAAAGTGTGTATCTATACATACAAAAAGGGCAAGGTTTAATCTTACTTTACATTCTAGTTAAGCAATCCTCTTCTCCAAGTGTGCTAGGAAATGCTGTGTTCAAGAAGCCCCTCCTGGATCAAGATGGGTTGGGGAGAGGAAATAAGCAAAAGGCAAACAATGGGCCTCTTCTGGTCTTACTAGAGAAAATGCTGAAGGCAGTTAGAGGAACTGGGTAGAGAAAGGAAAATAAGCTGACACCTTTGTACACTCCCTCCCTCAGGGTATTTCAGAGAGGACACCTTACAGAGAAACCTGTGGAAACCTAGTCTCAGGCGAGATTGGCACTGAAGTGTGGTGCGTCTGAGGCAGTGCTGGGCATCCACTGGGTTCTTTGCTCTCATTAGATGTGGGTCGTCATGTTCTCTCGGGCTCCCTTCCTCCCTCCCTCTTTCCTCTCTCTTTCTCTCACACACACAAACCAAGATTTCCAAAGTGTTCATTCCATGTACATCCTATTCATAGACTAAAAATTCAACCAAGAGAATATAACCACAATCTGTGTTAGGTAATATTGAAACACAGGAGTGAAAAAGGTAAAAATAAATATAAATAAAAAATTTAAAAAGAAAACCACTACTGGAGCATGTGGGAAGAGAGTTGCCTTTTTAATAAATACATAAATTATAGTTATTTAATTTAGAAAATACCAATAACTCCAGTGTTTCTGGAAAGCAGACTTATTACCTCTAGAATCAGTTACATGACCTTGATAAAGAAGAGAAATTCCTTATCCTTTTGGGTCTTATGAGTTATTGTTATAATTAGTAAGGCCAAAGGACTATAATAAAACATTCTTTAAATATTAAAATAATTCTTTCAAAGCCTATATTAAACCTTGCAAATTTTAGGCACGGTATTACATCTGAAATTTTGCCCAAGATATACACTATTGTGAGTAATGTGTTGCCATGAAAGCTTCTGGATTAAAAAAAAATGAACTTTGGGTATTAGAATATTTGATTTACTAGATTTTGGCTCCTCTCCTGCCTGTTCCTCTCAGTAAACATTCAGACTGAGACTTAACTATGATTATCTAATCTTACCCATTCTTGGAAGTTCAGTTGCTGAAAATAAAGAGGAAGGAGACCCTCCTAGATTGTTCTAGTGCATATTTGGCTCTGAATTAAATGAACATTTAAATCTCTAAGATTTTCAGTTAATGTTGAATTTGGCTGGATACCGTGTGGTTATAATGTCTTAAGCCTTTAAAAATACATGGGTTCTCAAATAGCGATATGCTTTTTTCTTGATTTTTTCCCCAACTAGCATTTTGTTACGACTCTCACTGTCTACGTCAAACAAATTTTATGCAGTTTTCAATGCTTATAGCATACGGCTGCCACCTACAAGTGCTCTGTGTACCTTAGCAGACAGCCATGTGCAACACTGAAGAGTGATTTCTTGGATGATTAGTAGAGAATCTTGCTTCTATCCATTTTTCTACTTTCAAGGTAGGATTGGGTTAGATGTTTTTTCCTCTTCCTCCCTTCTCTCTTCCTTTTTCCTACCTCCCTCTCTTCTTTTCCTATTTCTCTGTTGCAGTCTCTCTTTACTATAGATACAGTAATTCATGCTGTCAGTATTATTAGAGGTTCTTATTATGCAATGATAATGTAATACTCACATAGACAACCCTAGGTGTTTTTAGCTTTTGCATCTCCTGAATCTTCACCTATTTTTCAAGTCATTTTGAGTAGGAATCCACTTTTCCTTTGCTTTGTACTTCTGGCTGTACAGTATTCATTAAAGCAGAAAATGTGTTAGCTTGTATACCTCATCACTCATATTGAGACCCTGTGTAGATTTCTGTTTCAGAAGAATAATAGCTTTTACTAAGCCATAATTGAGATGAGGGCTGAGTGTAATTTTCTGTTGCAAAGGAGAGGATTGGAAAGAAGGAGCAGAAGCTTTGAGAATTTAGACCACAAAAGTGACAGCAGGAGGTAGTGCGGAACCCTCTGGAGAGAGTGGTAGACAACAACGAGGCAACTGAAGAGTTGGTAGGGCCAGGTGAATATGATTTCTTGAGACCATTAGTTCAGAGATGGGGGATCAGAGCACAGCCTCTCCGTCTGAGGGCCCTCAATGCCTCCACCCCCTAGTTCCCTTTCCCACTTCCAACTCTTTCCTTGTAGGAAGCTGCCTTGCCACATGAGTGGGTTGCAAAGCAATGGACTGAGTTGTGTAGGAGAAGCAGCTGGAAGAGGTGAGCAGTCCACTGCTGTGATTGTTCCCCCCCTTTTAGGGCTGCTTTTGGCTATCTTTATGTCCATGCACTCTCTATAGCCTTGCAGTCTAACTCAACTGCTGTTCTGTCACTTAATCCGTTGGCTGAATTTATTGACCTACCATTGGGTTACTTATTTTTACCCAATATTATGTGGCCTAATATTTGTGTTCTGAACCTATTTCTGATTCACAGAACATTAATCTACTGTAGTCCCAAGTGCAAGTAAGAGATAAAAATTTTTTTGATGAGCATCTAAATATTTTGCATGAGAGAAAGCCAAAAAGAGGCAAGAGAAATGTGTATGCAATATATGCTTGCATACATGTATATAAAATATGCATGCATATATGTGCATAGACACATATATGTATATATTCACACATATACATGATAAGCATACACACATATGCATATATTATATGTATATAATGTCTAAATGGAAACTGATCATCCATTTAACTTACTGTGGAACTTATTAAACTCTATGGAAATAAAGCATTACATTTTCAGTATTTATGTAGTGGAAGTCTTTAAACACCAAATCTTACTGTTGATTAAGAAATGGAATTAAGTACCATCTTAATGGCAAATTAATATAGATTTGCTATGCTGTATGTTTTGTTGTCATTTGGGAAAATTATACTATCAACCAATGTTAAACAGAAAAGCTCCAAATCAATTATAAATTGAGAACAAATAGCAAAGGCTGAAGATACTTTACATAACATTTAACAATGTATTGATTCTAATTAAGCCTCTTCCATTAGACCTCCCTAGCCCTTAATGCCTCCTTCAGGAGATAATCCGTTACCACGACGATGGAAAGTCAGGAAGAACAGCCTCCAAAGGCTGAGGAGGCTTAGTCTACTCCTTCCAGATTGGTGTCGGCCACTTTGGGCTGTGGGGGTCCACCTGAGGCCCCTCCTGGCAGCCCCTCTGCTGCTGGTGGGGGCTGTCTCATGGGCTCACATCCAGACTCCCTAGCTGGCAGGTGCGCTCCCGCTGCAGGTGGTGGGGCGGAACATTCGGCCTCCATCACACATGAGGTCTCAGCTGGGGGCGCCAGGGCTCGACCGGAAGTCGCTGCCTCAGGCTTCCGGGGCTGCCCGTTCACTTCCATCGCCGGCAGCGAGGCCTCGGCTGCGGGCTCTTGGGCCTGACTGGAAGCTGCTGCTTCTGGCTTCCAGGGCTGCTCATTGGCCTTCACCACCGGTAGGGAGGGCTTGGCTGGGGCCTTCGGGGCCTGACTGGAAGCTGCTGCCTCTGGCTTCCGGTTCTGCTGATCAGCCGGTGCTGCACCAGGGAGACCATCGCCTTGGGCCTCAGCTCCTGTCTCTCCTCTGAGGGTAGGTTCTGTCTCACTGACTCCCTTGTCCTCAGCCTGAGGATTTGGGGGAGGCAGGGGGATATCTAAATGGCATGTGGGACTCAGAGGAGCTTGTTCCAGCCCCCTGAGGGTCGTGTCGCAGCCCCCTGGAGGACTGTCGACTTCTGGGTGGATTTCTTTGGACACCTCGAGGGTTGACTCTGGACAATGCATTATCATGAAGGCCGCCGCGAGATTTTGCACAGCTTTGTGAACGCTGTTGGCTTCCTCCGCGTCAGCCTCTTCATTCACGGAGGTGTTTGGCTCCTCATCAGAGGTGTGCTGACCTTGGTCATCCTTTTCAGGCATTTTTGCTTCTCTAATTTTTTTATAGAGTTCGTTTCTCTCTTCTTGTAAAGCTCGACAGAGGTTCTCTAACCTTCCAATTTTCATCACGAAGCACTCATATTCTTTAGCTCTCAATGCTTTCTGTGATTTAAACACACACAAACAAAACGGTGTGAAAAGTGAAACTGCCAGGTTTTACTGGAGTAAAGTAAAATGCTCTCTGGAGACAAGCAAAATCATTAATCCAGGAATTTGTCTGTTAGGCTCTGACCACAGGGTGGTGGCTGGACAGATACTTGGTCAGGGACATCACTTCTATTTTTGCATTATGATGGAGACCTTGGTAGAATTTTAATCCACTTTTTTTTTTTTTTAAAGGAAAGAAAGATAGCAAAGCTTCTCTCTGCTTCAGTCTAGGGCTTCTAAAAATCTTAAAATATATGCATTTTCTGCTTCTAAGACTTAGAAGGAATAAGCAGAGGCTTGCGGCAAAATGACTGAGATGGACTGGGGTTTGGCGGTCAGCAATGCCTTATCTGTCCTATAGATAAACTGCTATATGCTAATCCAGCATCTGTTTGATTTCTGTTTGTGAATAATAAGCACATCTCTTTGGAATTGGTTGCAGTTTGGGATAAAGTGTTAAAACAGTAATTATATCCAGAGAAAGTAACCACGCTCTTTCATGATGCTGCTCAAACTATTCAGTTCTCCTTTTCTCTAGAAATGTTGGTGTGTTTGTGCATGGAATTATCTTACTTCTCCACTCCCCCACCCTCCCCCACCCTTCTGCTTTGTGCTACTCTGTACCTTTTAAGACTTTTTTTCCTCATTTGTTTACATGGAGAGACCTTCATCTGTAAGCCTCTCTCTCACCTTAAGGGTCATGTATCTTTGCTTTTATGGTCTCAAAACCTCCAGAGCCTGATGTAATATCAGGATTTAAGTGCTTGTTGGAGGAATTAAACAATGTACATGCACATCTGTCTGTAAGTTAGCACATACCCTGGGTGCTCGGGCTGGTGTTTTCTCTCAGTATGCTTGAATCAGCTAATAAATTTATTCTGCACCTGTTATGTGTCCGGCACCGGGGAAATTCAAAGACCGGTAAAACACTCATCCTGCCTTTGAGGAATTCACAGTCCAGCAGGTGTGGTGCTGTCTTGGGCACAGCTTTGGAATCAACAAGTAGGCATGTGACTTAGGGTCACAATGTTCTTTATGAGTCTGGACCCAACTCTAAATTACTTTTGCTCAGATTATTTTTTATTAGAGTATCATATACCACACCCTAGAAAAAATTCAGCTCTTCAAAGGTATTCATTTGTTCTATTAGGGCGTAATTATTTTCCAAGTATAAATGTATTGACTAGATGAGGGAAGATGAGCAAAGGGAAAAACTTCCTCACCTCTTCAATCATGTCCAACAGAGCTTTGTTACAGTTCTCAAACCGAGCTTTCCATGTGGCTGTATCCTTTTCCAGCTTCTTCATTTTCTTCGTGGTCTACAGAAATTATAGTGTTTTAATGTTAATTCTGAGCAGTTAATATATCAGAGAAACTATCAGTTCCATATGGGACATCAAGAAAAAGTCCTTTCATTACTAGGTGCTGAAGGAAGCAAAAATCCAATGTCAAGGAATACAGATTGAGTGGAAAGAGTCATGATTTATTTCTGAATCATCTAGGTCAGTGGTGAACAAACTTATTTGCACCAGAGCCAGTTCAGGAGAAGGAAAGCTACTTAGGTCCTTCCTTTTTTGTCATTGTGTTTTCTTTTGTTTAAAAGTAAAAATAACTTTATTGAGTTCCAAGAATAAGCTTGAAATTTGGATTATTTACTGTATTGAATGCAAGACTATTAATGAGAAAGTTGGCCCAGCTTTTTTGCTATTAAAATGTTGATAATATCTGGGCACATCTGAGAAGTAGCTACACAAAGTCAACTTTCAGTTTTCTCAGCCTTCGTGTTTGTAGAGTGCAGTAGGATTCACAGAATGTGATTGCATGCGTTATTCATTTCATTTCATCCTTGAGACAGTCCCCCAAGGAAGGTTCTAATTTCACCTCTATTTTATAAATGGGGAAACTAAGGTTCAGAGAGATGGAGTAATGATTCAGGTGAGTTTTCAGAGGAGTAGGGCTGGAGTTATTTCCATTTAATGCAACATGTGCAGAGTGCCTGCTGGTGGCTAGGCAGGGGCTGGGTGTAGGGCATACAGAAATGAATAAAATGCATCCTAGCTTTTGCAAATCTGAAACTACTCTGCATTCTTGGTTATAGGATCTCCTCTCTGCTTGGATGATGTGAAGGACAGGGCTTGTATTCAGGTACAATTACCCTGGATTAACTGCACATGGGCACTGGTTGCTTCGTGCCAAAAAGCCTAAGATTGGGTCTGCTTGGAGGCCCAGGCTCTTGGCTTCTGGGCTCTGTAGAGAAGCTACGTGAGCCTTCAGTGCTTTTTTATTTTCATCATTTCTTAAGTGAGTTAATAGTTTATTAACTTCTTAAGTGTCATCAGCCCCTTTAGGAATTTAATGAAATCTGTGGAAAGTGGAAGTGATAAATAGATTCAAGGGATTAGATCTGATAGGTAAGAATGCCCAAAGAACTATGGATGGATGTTGGTAACATTGTACAGGAAGCCGTGATCAAAACCATCCCCAAGAAGAAGAAATGCAAAAAGACAAAATGGTTGTCTGACAAGACCTTACAAATAGCTGAGAAGAGAGGAGAAACTAAAGGCAAAGAGGAAAAGGAAAGATATACCCATCTGAATGCAGAGTTTGAAAGAACAGCAAGGAGAGATAAGAAAACCTTCCTCAGTGATCAATGCAAAGAAATAGAGGAAAACAATAGAACGGGAAAGACTAGAGATCTCTTCAAGAAAATTAGAGACCCCAAGGGAACATTTCATGTAAAGATGAGCACTATAAAGGACAGAAATGGTATGGACCTAACAGAAGCAGAAGATATTAAGAAGAGATGGCAAGAATACACAGAAGAACTATACAAAAGAGATCTTAATGACTCAGATAGCCATGATGGTGTGATTACTCACCTAGAGCCAGACATCATGGAGTGTGAAGTCAAGTGGGCTTTAGGAAGCATCACTACGAACAAAGCTAGTGGAGGTGATGGAATTCCAGTTGAGCTATTTCAAATTCTAAAAGATGTTAAAGTGCTGCACTCTATGCCAGCAAATTTGGAAAACTGAGCAGTGGCCACAGGACTGGAAAAGGTCAGTTTTCATTCCAATCCCAAAGAAAGGAAACGCCAAAGAATGCTTAAACTGTCTCACAATTGCACTCATCTCACACACTAGCAAAGTAATACGCAAAAGCCAGACTTCAATAGCACATGAACGGAGTACTTCCAGATGTTCAAACTGGATTTAGAAAAGGCAGAGGAACCAGAAATTAAATTGCCAACATCTGTTGGATCATAGAGGAAGCAGGGAAATTCCAGAAGAACATTATTTTTTTGCTTCATTGACTATGCTAAAGCCTTTGACTGTGTGGATCAGAACAGCTGTGGAACTTTCTTAAAGAGATGGGCATATCAGACCACCTTACCTGCCTCCTGAGACATCTGTATGTAGGTCAAGAAGCAACAGTTTGAACTGGACATGGAACAACAGACTGGTTCCAAATTGGGAAAGGAGTACATCAAGGCCGTATATTGTCACCTTGCTTATTTAACTTCTATGCAGAGTACTTCATGTGAAATGGCCAGGCTGGATGAAGCACAAGCTGGAATCAAGATTTCTGGGAGAAATATCAATAACCTCAGATATGCAGATGACACTACCCTTTTGGCAGAAAGTGAAGAGGAACTGAAGAGCCTCTTGATGAAAGTGAAAGTGGAGAGTGAAAAAGCTGGCTTAAAACTCAACATTCAAAAAACAAAGATCATGGCATCTGGTCCTATCACTTCATGACAAATAGTTGAGTAAACAATGGAAACAGTGAGAGACTTTATTTTCTTGGGCTCCAAAATCACTACAGATGGTGAGTGCAGCCATGAAATTAAGACACTTGCTCCTTGGAAGAAAAGCTATGACCAACCTAGACAACATATTAAAAAGCAGAGACATTACTTTGCCAACAAAGGTCTGTCTAGTCAAAGCTATGATTTTTCCAGTAGTCATGTATGGATGTGAGAGTTGGACCATAAAGAAAACTGAGTGCCAAAGAATTGATGCTTTTGGACTGTGGGGCTAGAGAAGACTCTTGAGAGTCCCTTGGACTGCAAGGAGATCAAACCAGTCAATCCTGAAGGAAATCAGTCCTGAATATTCGTTGAAAGGACTAATGTTGAAGCTGAAACTCCAATACTTTGCCCACCTGATGCAAAGAACTGATTCATT
The DNA here is from genome assembly GCF_033118175.1 of Dama dama. Lineage (NCBI taxonomy): Eukaryota > Metazoa > Chordata > Mammalia > Artiodactyla > Cervidae > Dama > Dama dama. Next base: position 31,740,695 of record NC_083706.1, read on the forward strand.
GGCAAAGACCCTGATGGCAGGAAAGATTGAAGGCAGGAGTACAACAGAGGTTGAGATGGTCGGATGGCATCACTGACTCGATGGACATGAGTTTGAGCAAGCTCTGAGAGTTGCTGATGGACAGGGAAGCCTGGTGTGCTGCATTCCATGCGGTGGCAAAGAGTCATACATGACTGAGCGACGGACCTGAACTGATGAGACCACACCTAAAGAAATGCAGCATGCATATCAGTTTTTTTTTTTTCTAATTCTACTAAAAGTCTATAAATGAGCTTCAGATAAAAGTTCTTGCTCTAATATTTAACAAAATCTTAAAACTATTTAATTTTGAAATAAATAACGTTTTTCTACTGTAATATTTGTTCCAAATTAAAACTCTGTAATTAAAAAAATATTTTTTAAATGGATGAATTCATTCTGGAGTGGAAAAGTTGTAACTTTTAAGAAATGTTGACCTATTAAGTTTTCTTGTGAATGTTGAAATTTATCATATATGTTTGTGAAATTTTTTTTTTCAAGAATGTTTTCTACACTTAAAAGAGGTTAATGCTAGTGCCTGTTCAGAAAAACAGTTCTGATGCTGATTTTGTTTTGGGAAAACAATGAATTAAATAAAATTTAAACATTATGTCCAGTAATAAAATTAGCAACTTATATTTGTAAAAGTGGACTTCCCTGGTGGCTCAGTGGTAAGGAATCTGCCTACCAATGCAGGAGACATGGGTTTGATCCCTAGGTCAAGAAGATCCCCTGCGGGAGGAAATAACTACCCACAACAGTATTCTTGCCTGGAAAATGTGTGGATAGAGAAGTCTGGTGGGCTGCAGTTCATGGGGTTGCAAAAGAGTCTGACATGACTTAGCGACTAAAATAACAACAAACGATACAATTTGTAAAAGACTTTTAAAAAGTTTAAAATCCTTAAAAATACATTAACTTATTTGAACTTCACAATCTTGTGACATAGGCAAGAAAAATAGCATTTTAATAAGGGAGAAGTTAAGTGAATTGTTTACTGCTACTTGAGGAGTAAGAGCATGCCCAGAATTTGAATTCAGACTTCTCATTAATGATTGTCTCAGTTATATCATATTACATATATTCTCTTCTGAGAAGGATTCTATGAAATGGTATTTTCTACTCTAACATTCTGCTCTTGCATATTTGTATGAAAGTTGTTTTTTTTAATCATTAGAAGATTTGATGTTTTTATTTCAACATAAACAACATAATATTATATTGCTAGCTCTTTTCTTTCTAAACCTATGCATGGACTAGAAAAAGAAAATATTCTTCCTCAGGGTGAAAATGTATCCTGATGTTTTTGGATTCTTCCTAAAATTAATCCACCAGATATTTAACCAATAAAATACAGCCCAAATCTCATTTGCATGTATAAATGTTTCATTACTTCATGAAATGCACTGAAACATCTTAGCAAGAGAAACATGAACCCAAAGGAAGATTGCCTGTCAAAATAGAAAATGTCAGTATTTCATGGGAGACAAGCAATACTCACTTTATCCATTTCTTGTTTGAAAGTGGCGAACACCTCATTGCTTTTTGTCAGTGTGCTCTGAAACTCTTCAAACCTTCCAGAGTAGAGAGTAAGCTGTAAACAGGGGAAAGAGTAGATCTGTTTTAGGCCTGCTTTGCTGTTTTAGGAATGCTTCCAAAACAGAATAACCTGTCATTGTTTGTTATTTGAAAAGGAAAATGATTTAACAGAATTCTCAATACAATGTCAGTGATATGTTCAGTTCTTTTTACTTTGAGATCAGCCTAGGTCAGTGAGTATGACTGAAGTACTTCTTTAAAGAAAAATGACATAATAAAATATATCATCACCATTTCATTGTATCATAGCTTTTACCAACAAACATTTATTGAGCTCTGACTGAACATAGCAAGGACTATTACGTACAAAAGCATTTAACCTGTATCTCCTGTTTTTGAAGGACCTGTACTCCTGATAGGAAGATAATCCCAAAGACAACTTGATTACAGAACAGTGAACACAAAGTATCAAATTAGTTAAGTACTGATCAGAGAATGAGATGAATGTGGCAGGTGATCATATAAGCCACATTTTGGTAGAGAAGGTGAGCCTTGGACTTAAGGGAAGTGAGAATGCAGACAAGTATGGACCAGATATTGACCAGGGATACTGCCGTTGTGTGGTTGTGCCATTATAAGCACTTGTCATTTCCCTTTTTGACATTGTGGTTTTGTGTGTTTTTGAATACAGTGTTCTAGCCAATAGCAGTTAAATGTTCCTTTTCAAGGAAATGAGTTTATTATACCAATTTTTAATAGAAATTATTGGAAGTTCATTGGAAGGACTGATGCTGAAGCTGAAGCTCCAATAGTTTGGCCACCCAATGCAAAGAAACAGCTCATTGGAAAAGACCCTGGTGCTGGGGAAGATTAAAGGTAAAAGGAGAAGAAGGTGGCAGAGAATGACATGGCTAGATAGCATCACCGAGTCAATGGACGTGAATTTGAGCAAACTCCTGGAGACAGTGAAGGACAGGGAAGTCTGGCATGCTACAGTTCATGGGATTGCAGAGTCAGACACGACTTAGCAGCTAAACGATGATGACGACGATACCAATTTTAATGGAAATAACGAGGAAGAAGTGCCTTTTTCTAATTTGCACCAAAAAATATCTTATGGGTTAGCATGCAGGTATTGAGAAGAGCCTCTGTACTTCTACATTTCAAGGCTTGTATTTGGGGTAGGAGTAGGGCAAGATTGGGAAGGAGATTGTATAAATACTTGATTGTTATTGACAGTGATATAATAATAAAATCTTACTTTTGAAAATAATTTTAGGATAGCATGTTTTGAGTGAGTGGAGATTTAATATGGATGATTCTAGTTTACTGACACAGAACTCTTCCATATTCAAATGAGACTTTGGTACTCTTGAATGTCGGGAATAGCCTGAAGTCTTCAGTTGGGCACCAACGGACTGGTAGGACCTATAGGACTGTCTTTTCAAAAGCACAGAGGAGTGATAGTCACAACCAGTAGGTTGGAGAGTTTCCAGTCTTGGGAATGGGACTTCAGAGGGATTATGTGGGAATCAAACAACTTCTAGAACCAAGAAAATTAGCTCATCTAGAACGGTTCATTCTCACATGATTCAGAATAGCAGAGGTTTTACTGCAGTACATGGGCTTCCCTTGTGGCTCAGCTGGTAAAGAATCCGCCTGCAATGCGGGAGACCTGGGTTCGATCCCTGGGTTGGGAAGATCCCTTGGAGAAGGGAAAAGGCAACCCACTCCAGTATTCTGGCCTGGAGAATTCCATGGACTTGTATAGTCCATGGGGTCGCAAAGAGCTGAGCAACTTTCACTTTGCTGCAGTACACAAGAACAGTAAAATAACATAAATCCTTTCATAAGAAACAGATTTTCCAAAGAAAAAACAACAGCTCATCAGCATTTTGAAATCAGTCATTAACAATGTGAATAGGTGATAAATTTGGGGTAACTCTAGTGGCTTAAAAGTTTTCTCATGATTACTCGCCATACAGACTGAAAAAGACTGAGTACAGTGTCATCAGGGAATTCACGGCCAGGAAAGCTTTTAGACACATCGTTCACAGGACAACACAGTTAACCCTTGAACAAAGCAGGGGTTAGGGGCACCTACCCTCCATGAAGTGCAAAACCTGTGTATAATATATAGTCAGCCATCTGTATTCCCAGTTCCTTGTCGCCGCAGTTCCCTATCCATAGATTCAACCAATGTCAGATACTGCAGTACTATAGTATTTGCTATTGGGAAAAAAAAAAAATCTATTCATGATTAGATCTTCACAGTTCAAATGTGTGTTGTTCAAGGGTCAAAACCAACTAACGCATTATGTGCAATGCACTCTTGACATATTCTGTTTAATTTAATAAATCTATTTCATTTTTTCCACAGACAAGTGGCTAGGATTCACTGAATTGATTTCAGAGTGCATGAATAGGTCAAGTCCCTCAGTTTGAGGATAAGCCCCTGTGGGACTGCCTGCCTATGGGAACAACGACCCCAGCTGATCTTCACATATCACAAAATCCATTCATTTGCATTTTGGACCAACTCTCATGTTAACTTCTTTTCCTTACTTTCTCCTCTTTCTTTTCCCAACTTTTCAGTAATTCCATTAGAATTACAGTGGGTGCATAGATGTGGTCTCCTGAGCTGATCCTCCCAAACCCTATCTTGCAGTTCTATAGCTGCAGGCTGCAGACAAGAGGGGAAGGCGGGGCCTTGTGTGTGATCCATTTCACCTGCCCAACCTTGACAGGGGGCTTCCATGGTGGCTCAGCAATAAAGAATCCGCCTGCAATGCAGGAGACGCAGGAGACATATGTGAGATCCCTGGGTCAGGAAGATCCCCTGGAGAAGGGAATGGCAATCCACTCCAGCATTCTTGCCTGGAGAATTCCATGGACAGGGGAGCCTGGTGGGGTACAGTCCATGGGGTCACAAAGAATTGGACATGACTGAAGCAACTGAGCATCCATGCATGCATGCAACCTTGACAAGATCAGTGGGAGCAAACACACCCTCCCTGGCCAGCTGTCTTTTCCTTCTTTGGGCTGAGTGTTCTTTTGATGTATAAACTGGGCAGATTTTGTTTTCCTCCTCTGTTTTCTTGTGTGATGGAGAAGACAGATACACCAAAGTTCGAGGGCTTAGTGTCTCGCTTCATCACCACTTTGGCCTTTTTCTAGTGACCCTTAACTTTCTTATCTTTTAAATTGGGTAAAATACACATAACATTCACTGTCTTAACCATTTTAAGTGTACAGTTCAATATTGTTAAGTATATTCACATTGTTGTGCAAATGGATTTCCAGAATTTTTCATCATGCAAAACTGAAACTCTGTAACCCATTAAATGATAGCTCTCCATTTCTTCCTTTCCTTCTAGTGATTTTTTTAAAAAATATTTTGCTTTTCTTCCTGTTTGACCTTTTTGTCATAGGTGGCAAAATCTGTGTGAACTATACTTTTCTCAGGTAACCAACTCTGACACTCTTTACTTATATACTAACTAAAAATGTACACTTACTGTTTCCTTTATGGATATTTGTTTGGTCGTATTTTCCCCTCTCACTATTATGCTGACATGATGCATGTCTGATATGTCATATTCCCTCTTTCACTTTGGTATATCAGAGAAGCATGGAAGGAACATCCAGAGGTCATCCCCAGGATTCTTACCAGAGGCAGAAATAGAAACAAACTACCCTAGGGTTAGTAACAACAACTCATGCCCCAGTATTTCACTTAAATGGGCTGGGTGGCACACACATTCTTTTAACTGAGCACAAATTTTAATTCCAACAGCACAAGAGAAGACTGTACACATGGACATCATCAGATGGTCAACACCGAAATCAGATTGATTATGTTCTTTGCAGCCAAAGATGGAGAAGCTCTATAAAGTCAGCAAAAACAAGACAGGGAGCTGACTGTGGCTCACATCATGAACTACTTATTGCCAAATTCAGACTTAAATTGAAGAAAGTACGGAAAACCACTAGACCATTCAGGTATGACCTAAATCAAATCCCTTAGGATTATACAGTGGAAGTAAGAAATAGATTCAAGGGATTAAATTGGATAGATAGAGTGCCTGAAGCACTATGGACAGCGGTTGGTGACATTGTACAGGAGGCAGTAATCAAGACCATCCACAAGAAGAAGAAATGCAAAAAGACAAAATGGATGTCTGAGAAGGCAGAGTTTGAAAGAACAGTAAGGAGAGATAAAAAAGCCTTCCTCAGTGATCAGTGCAAAGAAATAGAGGAAAACAATAGAATGGGGAAGACTAGAGATCTCTTCAAGAAAATTAGAGACCCCAAGGGAACATTTCATGTAAAGATGGGCTCAATAAAGGACAGAAATGGTATGGACCTAACAGAAGCAGAAGATATTAAGAAGAGGTGGCAAGGATACACAGAAGAGCTATACAAAAGAGATCTTAATGACCGAGATAATCACAATGGTGTGATCACTCACCGAGAACCAGACATCCTGGAATGCGAAGTCAAGTGGGCCTTAGGAAGCATCACTATGAACAAAGCTAGTGGAGGTGATGGAATTCCAGTTGAGCTATTTCAAATCCTAAAAGATGATGCTATGAAAGTGCTGCACTCAATATGCCAGCAAATTTGGAAAACTAAACAGTGGCCATAGGATTGGAAAAGGTCAGTTTTCATTCCAATTCCAAAGAAAGGCAATGCCAAAGAATGTTCAGACTACTGCCACAATTGCACTCATCTCACACACTAGCAAGGTAATGCTCAAAATTCTCCAAGCCAGGCTTCAGCAATACGTGAACCATGAACTTCCAGATGTTCAAGCTGGTTTTAGAAAAGGCAGAGGAACCAGAGATCAAATTGCCAACATCCTCTAGATCATTGAAAAAGCAAGAGAGTTCCAGAAAAACATCTATTTCTGCTTTATTGACTATACCAAAGCCTTTGACTGTGTGGATCACAATAAACTGGAAAATTCCAAAAGTGATGGGACTACCAGACCACCTGGCCTGCCTCTTGAGAAACCTGTATGCAGGTCAGGAAGCAACAGTTAGAACTGGACATGGAACAACAGACTGGTTCCATGAATTGGAAAAGGAGTACATCAAGGCTGTGTATTGTCACCCTGTTTATTTAACTTCTATGCAGAGTCTTGTATATTGTCACCCTGCTTATCTAACTTCTATGCAGAGTACTCATGTGAAATGTCAGGCTGGATGAAGCACAAGCTGGAATCAGGATTGCCGGGAGAAATATCACTAACCTCAGATATGCAGATGACACCATCCTTATGGCAGAAAGTGAAGAACTAAAAAGCCTCTTAATGAAAGTGAAAGAGGAGAGTGAAAATATTGGCTTAAAACTCAACATTCAGAAAACTAAGATCATGGCATCCACTCCTGTCACTTCATGGCACATAGATGGGGAAACAATGGAAGCAGTGAGAGGCTTTATTTTTGGGGCTCCAAAATCACTGCACATGATGATAAATGCAGCCATGAAATTAAAAGACATTTGCTCCTTGGAAGAAAAGCTATGACAAACCTAGACAGCATATTAAGAAGCAGTGACATTACCTTACCAATAAAGGTCCACCTAGTCAAGGCTATGGTTTTTCCAGTACTCAGGTATGGATATGAGTGTTGGACTATAAAGAAAGCTGAGCGCCGAAGAATTGATGCTTTTGAACTGTGGTGTCGGAGAAGACTCTTGAGAGTCCCTTGGACAGCACGGAAATCAAACCAGTCAATCCTGAAGGAAATCAGTCCTGAATATTCATTGGAAGGACAGATGCTGAAGCTGAACCTCCAATACTTTGGCCATTTAATGCCAATGACTCAGTGGAAAAGACCCTGATGCTTGGAAAGATTGAAGGCGGGAGGAGAAGGGGACAACAGAAGATGAGATGGTTGGATGGCATCACAGATGAAATGGACATGAGTTTGAGTAAACTCCGGGAGTTGGTGATTGACAGGGAAGCCTGGTGTGCTGCAGTCACAAAGAGTCAGACGTGACTGAGCAACTGAACTGACTGAAATTTTAATTACAAATATTCATAGCATATATGAAACAGAAAGTTTTCTAGAAATTGTTTAGCCAACTTAGGTGATTTGGCTTGGGAACTAATTCAATTATTATTATAATTTCAGAGAAATCTCCTCTCATCTTAAATAGATACAGTGAAGTCTTCTGAGGTTAAAGACTGTGATTACTTGTCTTTAAGAGTTGACTCACTGATCTTCCCCCTTGGGTAGTAGTTTGTGTCTGCAATGCTGTGTTTTGTTGATATTGCTGACTTTCCACATCTACCACCATCTTCAGCCTTATTGATCCAATGAACACTATTTGTAGCCACAGTTGTATTCCATTGATCATCTCTGACATTTACTCTATTGCCTTGGTTTGTATAATTGAAAGCCAGATGTCTCTTCCCTAAGTGAGAATCATGCTCCAGACTGGCAAGCTATTGTTTTAGGGCTGAAAAGTGACTTCAAGCTAGGGAAACACAATCTGTCCTTAAATTTTCTTTGCTCAGACCATAGAAATGGGGACTAAAATGTCTCCCTGTTATCAACCCACTTTTTTAATTGTCATACCAAAGGAAGTGTTTGAGTGCTTTGCAAAATCATCTGTGATAGACATTGTTTAAGCTGGCTTTAAACGCAGCATTCCAAAAACTAAGATCATGGCATCCAGTCCCATCACTTCATAGAAAATAGAAAGGGAAAAAGTGGAATAAGTGGTAGATTTTATTTTCTTGACTCCAAAATCATTGCAGATGGTGACTCCAGGCATGAAATTAAAGGATGCTTGCTCCTTGGAAGAAAAGCTATGACCAACCTAGACAGCATATTAAAAAGCAGAGACATCACTTTGCTGACAAAGGTCCATCTAGCCAAAGCTATTGTTTTTCCAATAGTCATGTATGGACGTGAGAGTTGGACCATAAAGAAGGCTGCATGCATGCATGCAGGTGTGTGAGCTCTGTCGTGTCCAATTCTTTGTGACCCCATAGACTGTAGCCCACCAGGCTTCTCTGTCCATGGAATTTTCCAGGCAAGAATACTGGAATGGGTTGCCATTTCCTCTTCTAGGGGGTCTTCCTGACCCAGGGATGGAACCCATGTCTCTTGCATCTTCTGCATTGGCAGGTAATTCTTTACCACTGTGCCACCTGGGAAGCCCATAGAAGAGTGCTGAAGAATTGATGCTTTGGAACTGTGATTCTGGAGCAGACTCTTCAGAGTTCCTTGGACAGCAAGGAGACCAATCCAGTCAATCCTAAAGGAAATCAATCCTGAATATTCATTGGCATGACTGATGCTGAAGCTGAAGCTCTAGTACTTTGGCCACCTGATGTGAAGAGCCAGCTCACTGGAAAAGACCCTGATGCTGGGAAAGATAGAGGACAAGAGGAGAAGGGGGTGACAGAGGATGGGATGGTTGTATGGCATCACTGACTCAATGGACATGAGTTTGAGCAAACTCCAGGAGATAGTGAATGACAGGGAAGCTTGGGGTGCTGCGGTTCATGAGGTGGCAAAGAATTGGACATGACTTAGTGACTGAACAACAACAGACTTTGTTTTTCAAGGTTTAAACTTTTAAAAAATATAGTGCTGATACTTCTCAATAGAAGCTTGCTTAAGCATTATTACATGTAGGGATTCGGGGCCTCCATATTCTTCTTGATGTTTAAGTAATTATTGAAGTTTTGAAAATGCCCTGAAGGCAAAAGAGATAGACACGAGGGTCCTTGCAGAGAGAGCCAACCACCATGGAAAGCAAAGTGATGGAGGAGGCAGGGTTAACTCTGTTTAGTACCACGCTTCTACAGCCCTGGAAATTCTCTGTGTTCATGAGCTAGAGCTGAACAGGGTCCTGAGATCATCTTTTCCAGTGGTTCTGAAGCTTTTTGGCAGCTAAAAAACGTCTTTGTCTCATCTATCACTATGTGTGTCCTTACCCATGAGATACCACAAGTATTAACTCATACACTGATTAGTTGTTAGCATTCTAATTAATATCATTGTTATCACTAGATTGTGAGTTTAATTAGGCATTTTTGGTTCTTTTATTGAGTAGTATATCTCTAACATGTAGAGCCATACCAAGCACTTAAATGCTCAGTAAATATTAGTTGAATTAATTATGCTTATTATGGGGCAGGCACTGAATTAAGTGCTTTGCATGCATAACTCGAAAACAAACTTCATGTATTACATAAACTCATTTTCCTTTTATAAACTGAATCAACTATACGAATAGCTACCATCCATGCTGCTGAGCGAAGCTGTTATAATGTCAAAACCAACTACATTTTAGATAGCAGCTGCTGCCTCATATGCTGTTATGTTTTGGAAATACTGAAAAGTAATGGGCCTCCAAGAGGTCAGAGGACTCCAGCGTGGGATCTTAGATACATTGCAGCATCCTTGTTTTACAGACCTGGAAGTTTAGGTCCAGGGAGGTTTAGGTGAATTGTTCAGAATCAGACAGCGTCTCAGCAGAAGAGCCATCTGGTCCCTGGACTCAGCCCAGTTTTGAGGATTGAACAAGGAACACTGGCAAGTCTAGACCCTGGTTTCTTCTTTTCCAAACTTGAGGGAGTATAGGTGGGAAATTAAATCATACCTTTCAAATCATTAAAGGCCTGTTTTCTGATACCAGCTGAATGAACCACTCTCTAGCCCAGAGTCTTAACGGTATTAACGTATTCTTCATTTAGCATAGAAGAGTAGAGATTGCTTATAACAGATGTTGTGAACACTGAATAGCTTTAAGTACTGTCTGTTGTATACCTCAAGGCTTTGTGCTGTGAATGGGACAGAGATAGAGCCAGAAGCCCTAACTTGATGCTCTGTATTCTCCCCTCCCCAACCCCTGCCCCACGACAGTCAGGTCACACCTCCTTCCCCCTGCCTGCTTCTGGCTCGGGAACTGTCGCTGCCTGCCACCCACCCCACACCATGAAATGATGTATTCCATGACTGCCTAAAGGATGATCTTGGGTGTGTAACTTTATAGTTTAGTCTTTTAATTCTGAGTCCTTTGAATCTATTAATAGTGAAAAAATATATTGTTCAAATTTCTATGTAATTAATATTTAAAAACTGTTTTGGTATATTAGTGGGGAAACAAATCATCATTGTGTTTGGTAAACACTTTGGAAAAGTGTTCTTAGGAAGGTTAGAAATCAAAATGTTATCTTTGTTTTTATCTATGCAGTGATGTAATTTGTGATTTTGCTTCTTGTTTTTTAAATTTTCTTTTAAAAAATAAATATTCATTGAACTTGTTCATTCATACAATGAATAATTTTTTAATATTTACAATGGACAAGTATTCAGCAGTCAGCACATAAACATTTATAAGTGAATTATTCAAATCTTAAATTAATGCTGCCCAGTTTTGGAAGGCTTCTGATTTTCTCGCTTTTCGTGAATTTTCACTGTGTGATTTTACAGTCACTTTAGCACGTGGGCATTTCTCCCAGCCAGGGAAGTAGGACTCTGTGGCCCAGCTTATGGCAGGATGAGCAGAGCCGCAAGGGCCCCAGAAAGATGGGAGAAGTCTGGCTTTCCTCCAGAGCCAGCTGTTGCATGAAGCTTTATTTTTGAGCCTGCAATATCATGTCGCATAGTCTAATAAAAATACACTCATAACTACATGAAACCAAATAAAAATGGTTTATGACCTGTCCACCGTTTCTAATCATTCAGCACTGGCAAGGCCAGCACGAAAATGTGGGTGCTGACTCTATTTTTCTAATTTCCTTTTATTGTAAATAATATCAAACAAGTAGGGACATTTTCAGTATTGGGAATCATAGATGGTGCATTTGCACAGGTTCCATCACGCCTTACCTTGAGAGGTTAGTGGGGGAGGAGGGAGAGAGGACCTGTGAACAGATGGGCGAGGACCCAGCCACCAGCCTATTCTGATTGACCCTCATTTGTATGTCAGCAGACCTTTTGACCAGAAGTTGTTAGTGCAGAGCATTTATTTTTCTTAGATACATGATAACACTGGGCCTTTATTTTTACTTAAAAATAGTAAATATGAAGTTATTCTTCCTTTCTAACTCCTGTCCCCACTTCCCCTCCCACATAGAAGGCCTTGTGTAGACTACCTTCGGTTCACAGCAAGGAAGACACCCCGCATGCATTGCTGTACCCCTACTTCACCTGAGCCTGCAGGACCGTCTCTTGTTCCTTTAGCACTTTAGCCTGAAGTTTCCACTCTGCTGCCTGGTTCAGCAGCTGTAAGGAGACAGAACGCATGGAAAGACTGTCAAATTGTCTTTTAAATTACCATTATAACTCGTGTATAAACTTAATTGCTTGCTAAATAATGTTCTTAAGTAATTTTTGGGGAACTTTATAAAGAATCTCAGAAAACTAACAAAACAACTAGTTTTAAAGGTCTTATTCTCAGCTAAAAATTAGTGATTCTAATGGGAAAAAAAAAGAGGAAAGAAAGTCTCCAACTCGAGCATGAATCACACAAAATTCAACCTCCCACCAAATTCTGGACCCCTCTGTAGCAATTCTGCCCAGCTATCATTCAGCCTCTGCTTGAACATTTTCAGATTATCCCTACCTGGGGCATTGTGAGCAACTGTTCCTTTGTATTAAACCTAACTGTTCCTTTATATTAGACCACTATTCCCCATCATTGTATGCATCAGAAGCCCCTCAGGGGCATGTTAAAATGCAGATCCTTCTCAGAGAATATGATAGGAAGTGTAGGGTGTGATTAGAATCTGCACAGGGAGCAAATACCCAAGATGGTTTGGATATTGGTAGTCCATGGATTTTATTTTGAGAAACACTAGGTTAGAAATTTGACCTGTTGGTCCAAATTCTGTATAAAGTTTACAAAAGAAGGCTCGTGCCTCTTCTGTAAGGCAGCCCTTCAAATACAACCATGTCAAACACAATCAGAACGGAACTCATGGGTAAAATTGAAAAAGTTGTTTTGGCAATAAAATGACACACACATATGTAAGACATGTTATGTTAACTTAAGATGTATATTCAAGTATCAGTTTTGATGTAGGGCTACAATTTTGTTTTGGATATGTTTCTCCTAGTTGGAATTCAGAGGGTTTTTGTTTTTTACAAAAATTATATCCATAATATGCCATATAAGACTTATAGTTTTTTTAAAAAATCAATAGTGCTAGAACCTGAAGACCTAAGATATTTAATTTGTAAAGCAGCTTGATTGGATAATCCTCTTAGAGTTTTACAACTTTCTTCCAGTCTTTTATATCTGCTTGCATCCAACTTGACAATCATTTATTTATTTATTTTTTCTATTTGCCTACATCTAGGCTTTCGAAGCATTAAAGCATAGTTTTTGTAGAAACAACTTTTTGACACTTATTTCATGAGTTTATATATTATTCTGTTGATTTACATAATGCAAAACCAAGGATAACTGGGAAAAGAGTTGGGAGCAAAGATCTGACTCTTGGTCTTACTTAGCTTGGGCAACCATGTTTAGATACTGCAGAGTGGCTAACTCGCCCCGGGATCCAACATGCTGTGAGCATCTGTCAGTATGCTTACAGAGAATGGTGAATGTCATGGATCACCATCATCAGTCAGTCAGTCAGGTGGCTGTCACTTAAGAAGTTCCTATTTTATTTCAAGATAGGCTGATAGAAATTTTTTCCTTTTTGTTAATCCATATTTTTTAAAAAAATGTCCATTTTTGTTATTAGAACCAAAAATAGTAAAATCGGTATTTTTAAAAACTTGGAGGCATCTTTTCCTTATCCAAGTTAGTCTTGACCTCTCTATTTATAAAAGGGAGTTATATGTGTTTCTCCATGCCTCTTAGTGAGCAGTGAAGGTTAGTTAGTCTAGAAGTGCACTGTAAGAGACGGCTGAGGCAGCTGCAGTGCAGAAGCCCTGCAGCAACCACTCTGGTCATCTGAGCTGTGTGGCAGCAACGTACATGGTGGGCTGCTGCCTGACCCTCAGGGGCCGTGATATGATGAGTTATGATGAAGAGGGAGGAAGAAGGCTGCCTGTTCTTGGGATGAAAAACCCCATACCCCAGCTCTGATGTGTTATTTTAGCACTTTCAAAATGTCAGAGCGGAACCCAGGAAGATGACCAGCTTTGAAGAAGTGAGGGGACTACCTTTATTTTTTAACAGAAGCAGAATATATTGAGAAGAGGTGGCAAGAATGCATAGAAGAACTGTACAAAAAGATCTTCATGACCCAGATAATCACGATGGTGTGATCATTCACCTAGAGCCAGACATCCGGGAATGTGAAGTCAAGTGGCCCTTAGGAAGCATCACTATGAACAAAGCTAGTGGAGGTGATGGAATTCCAGTTGAGCTATTTCAGATCCTAAAAGATGATGCTGTGAAAGTGCTGCACTCAATATGCCAGCAAATGTGGAAAACTGAGCAGTGGCCACAGGACTGGAAAAGGTCAGTTTTCATTCCAATCCCAAAGAAAGGCAATGCCAAAGAATGCTCAAACTATCACACAGTTGCACTCATCTCACACGCTAGTAAAGTAATGCTCAAAATTCTCCACGCCAGGCTTCAGCAATACTTGAACAGCAATACATGAATCTCCAGATGTTCAAGCTGGTTTTAGAAAAGGCAGAGGAACCAGAGATCAAATTGCCAACATCCTCTAGATCGTTGAAAAAGCAAGAGAGTTCCAGAAAAACATCTGTTTTTGCTTTATTGACTATACCAAAGCCTTTGACTGTGTGGATCACAATAAACTGGAAAATTCCAAAAGTGATGGGACTACCAGACCACCTGGCCTGCCTCTTGAGAAACCTGTATGCAGGTCAGAAAGCAACAGTTAGAACTGGACATGGAACAACAGACTGGTTCCATGAATTGGGAAAGGAGTACGTCAAGGCTGTATATTGTCACCCTGCTTATTTAACTTACATGCAGAGTACATCATGAGAAACGCTGGGCTGGAAGAAGCACAAGCTGGAATCAAGATTGCTTGGAGAAATATCAATAGCCTCAGATATGCAGATGACACCATCCTTATGGCTGAAAGTGAAGAAGAACTAACGAGCCTCTTGATGAAAGTGAAAGAGGAGAGTGAAAATGTTGGCTTCAAACTCAACATTCAGAGAACTAAGATCATGGCATCTGGTCCCATCACTTCATGGCAAATAGATGGGGAAACAGTGTTAGACTTAATTTTTTTGGGCTCCAAAATCACTGCAGATGGTGATTGCAGCCATGGAATTAAAAGATACTTACTCCTTGGAAGGAAAGTTATGACCAGCCTAGACAGCATATTAAAAAGCAGAGACATTACTTTACCAACAGAGGTCCATCTGGTCAAGGCTATGGTTTTTCCAGTGGTCATGTATGTATGTGAGAGTTGGACTATACAGAAAGCTGAGTGCCGAAGAATTGATGCTTTTGAACTGTGGTGTTGGAGAAGACTCTAGAGAATCCCTTGGACTGCAAGGAGATCCAACCAGTCCATCCTAAGGGAGATCAGTCCTGGGTGTTCATTGGAAGGACTGATATTGAAGCTGAAACTCCAATACTTTGGCCACCTGATGTGAAGAGCTGACTCATTTGAAAAGACCCTGATGCTGGGAGGGATTGGGGACAGGAGGATAAGGGGACGACAGAGGATGAGATGGTTGGATGGCATCACCGACTCAGTGGACGTGAGTTTGGGTAAACTCCGGGAGTTAGTGATGGACAGGGAGGCCTTGCTTGCTGCAGTTCATGGGGTTACGAAGAGTCAGACACGACTGAGCGACTGAACTGAACTGAACCTTTCTTTGACTTATATCTGCTGTTCTGCTAAATCACTGGAGGAAAAGGGCATCATTTTAGTTTCTTGCTAAGATTGAGTTACTCCAAGTCTGGCCCCTATTCTCACAAGAAACTTTGCCTGGTTGTTCGTCTGTTGTGCCTCATATATTAAATCTGAAGGTAGTGATATAGGAAGCATAGTTTGCCTGAGGTTAATTACATCTAAATAATAAATAAATGCTTTATTTCTTCCTTTGAGAGCTAGGTTGTAAGTGGATTTAGTAAATTAATCTTTAAGAGCGCATGGACATCTGATTGAAATTATGCAGTGTCCACCAGGTTATGTTTTCCAAAATTCATTCTTTTGTTGTCATGTTTGAAAACCAAAGTTTAAAAAAATCACTATCTCACAAACTGAAGTGATTCCAGTCTGGTTTTAGGTAAATGCAAAGCTTGTGATCCGTTGTTAAATGGCCAAATCTGAATGACTGGTCTGTTGTCTCTCCCCAGCAGTAGACACGTGCTTTAACTCATGCCTCTGAAACACACCTCTGAGTGTGATGTACTGTCACAGAGCTTGGGATCTGGGGACAGATGTACTGGAGATGTGGCCAGCATACCCCGGTCACTTAGCAGTGTGTGACCTTAAGCAAGTCACATATCCTTTTATGGGCCTCAATTCTCTCATCTGTTTTGGAGTGTTTAGGGTTAATAAGATATCAGTTAAAGATATCACTTGGTTTCTTAAACCAAAACTCAGGAGTCATCCTTGATTCTTCTGTTTCTTCACTGTCACCATCAACAAGCATGGCTTGTTGGTTTTATGTTAAAAACTTAACTTTTATCCATGTCCAGTTCTCCTTCTCCACTGCCACCTCCCCAGTCAAAGCCATCATCAGATCTTGCCCAGATTGCTGCCTAGCTCTCTTGCCCCTCTCTAGTTCACTTTCCGCCTATGAGCCAAAGTCACCTTTTACAGATGCAAAGCAGATCCTGTCACTTCCTTTGCTAAAATTACCCAGTACTTTCCCATTATATTTAGAATAAAATTCAAACTATATTTCAAGCTTACAAAGCAATACAGTTTGCCCCTTGCTTACCTCTACAGTTTCATTTTGAAATTTTCTCCCACTGGGGCACCTACTCTTGCTACCCTGACCTTCTATTTCTGGAGTATGCCAAGCTGGTTCCAGCATTAGGACCTTTGTCTCTGCTATAGACACTGCTGCTGGGGCCCTCCTCTCTGATTCCCTGATCATCAGGAAGGGAGCAGCTCAAGCATCCTTCGCTCCAGGAGGCCCACCAAGTCACCCTGTCTAAAGGAGGCCTCCTCCTTCTGCCCCTTTGAGGTTCCTCCTCATTTCCCTAGTAGCACTTATTATCTGAAATTATCCTTCTTTCTTTGCTTGCTTATTTATTGCCTTTCTCTTCCAAGTTAGACTCTAGTCTCCATGCTGGGATGTGGACCTCTCCATCTTGTTCACCACTACACGCCAGCACCTAGAATGGTGCATAGCTCATGAAAGGTGCTTGCCAAAGGTTTGGTGAATGGATGCATGATACAGTGTTACAGTGATAGGTACAGTGTTTCCTCCTGGGCTGGCCAGGGTCATTCTCCAGGGAAGTTGAGGCTCTTCCTCCATCGGACTAGTGCTCTATGACCGTTACCAAAAACATTCTCAGGGGTTCTCTGACCCCAAGGCAGACCAGACAAGCACATAGATGCATATGATAAATACATATTCCTTTTCACGTTTGTGTCGCTCCTCTGCTTCCTTCATCATTTCTTGTGCCTGCTCAAGTTTTGCATCCACTAGCTTCTGCTGCAGTTCTCTGTGTTTAAATATTTTGTCGAGGTGCTGAGGAAAAATAAAGTGCACATATCAAATTGAGTTATTATTGGTGCTGAAAAACGTGTATAAAAAAGTAATATTGATATAAACATGTGTTCTCTAAGTTTTAAGAGTTAAAAAGAGGGGGAGTAAATGCATTAGTGTCACTTATGGTTTTATACGAAAGTCATAAATTGGTGGAGTCTCCTGCATTTTGCACTACATGAAAGTGGCTACAAAAGGTGGAGGTGCCAGAGTTCAGCAATGCAACACCAAAAGGTCCCAACAGTATTTTTCTAAATATGACAACTGTTAGATATGGCACTAGTTATTATGCTAGGCTCCAAAGACAGTGATGTATATCGCAAGGGCTGTAGCCCTATCACTTGGTATTTTGGCTCTCTCTGTGAATATGCAGTCACATTTAATCACAATATTAATTCAGTTTATCATGGTGAATTCTCTACATGCTTGCCTTAAGGGTGGTGGGGAAGCCTTGAGGTAACAGTCTGTGGCCCTTTGTCTGGGACTGAGGCAGGAGCCCCCTGACATCAACTCTTGCTCTGGTGGGCAAGCAAGGCTCAGGTTTGCAGATGAATTGATATGCAAATATGCTACTGCCTCCTCCACACATTTTGACCAGTTAACTACCTTGGTAAAATGAAGCTTCCTACTCCACCTCAGTGTGGAGAATTTCTTGGTCATTAGGGGGTCCCATTAACAAGAGGACATGTAGAATTATATCTTTGAGCCTTATCTAGAAACAGTCCTAGGGATATACAACTGGTCTACCAGGTCATTCCCATACATGATCTCTCTGCAGAGTATGGGCTTTTTTTTTTTTTTTAACGCTCCTTCCCTTTTGTTTTTTCCTGAACCTCCACTTTGGAGCAGGATTGATCTTTGTGACAAAATAAAATGGTAGCATGGAATTATGGCCTACTGTGAGACGTTTCTTGATTTACCGAACTGCTATATCAGTTTTTTTTCCCTTGATTAAAGCTTAGCATGTTGCCAGCTGAGCTCCTTTGACTATGTTATATTACATTTTAAGGCAGAGATTTAAAATTTTAAGTGAGATGGGAAAAGGGATATGACATATCAAAATCCAGAGGGTGGCATCTGGAATCTTCAAAACATATTAAATATTAAAGTATAATCTTGGAGTAATGAAAGATCTTTATAGTCCCCCAATGTAAACTATTGATAACAAACTCTTTTGGCTTTTGTGACTGTGGATACGTGATTTAATCTTGTGGCTTCTGCTTCACATCTATAAAATGTGGATAATATGTTATTATCTAGTACACAAGATTGTTGAGACAGTTAAATGACATACTGTATGTAAAGTATAATACTTAGCACATTGCCTGGCACAAACTAAGTATAAATAACAATACCATTATTACTATAATTGTTATATATATATACTATATAATAATAGTATACATATTATTATTTGTGGGGTATATACAATGCAGACTTTTAATTTCGATGACATGGTAATTCTTAAGAGGGCATGCATGAGGTATTTCTTGGTTCTGTAGAGAGAGTTTAAAAAAGGCTGAGAAATATTATTTTTTATTTTCAAGGATAAATCCATTCATGTCCTACCCCTTGTTTATTGCCTCTGCTTTGCAGTGATTCTAGTTTTGAAGAAATGCTCTATGACTTTCAGCCAGGTATTTTGTAATATCATCTGTTTTTATTTTGTATAGTTAAAGAAGTCCAAATCTAAATATTGATCAGTTGAGAAGGCTGGCCATAACTTTGTTATTAACCGACCTCCCAACCTTCACAAACCAGACCCAGATCTACATGCAGTGTTTGTAAGTTGTCTGATGTGGTTCTCACCTCCTCTCTGAGCTCATACTGATCAATGATGCTTTTTAGTTTCTCTGCAAGCTCTGTGTTCTCCTGACAGAGCTTCATGTTTCGCTCACTCTGCTGCTCAATCTGGGCCTGGATATCCGTCAGGGTGTTCTGGAAATGACTTGTGATCTCCTTCCTTTTCTCTTCTTCCTCACGTGCCCGCTGAAGGGTTTCCTCCTGCAGAGAGAATGCACACTCTCGTTATGCTTGTTTATAAGCCCCTAGGTTCACAGAACTCAGAGTTTGGTCGATGAAGGGAGAATAGTGTGCAGGGTAAGTAGGATATATTTCCTCCGTTCTCTAGAGGTAACATTGCTCAGCCCCAACATAAATGTTTGAGCAAAGGTTTCAACTGTGAATACACGGTCACTCAGAGCAGGTGCAGCAGGGGCCTTGAATTTGATAGCTGGTGATAAATAGACTTGTTTTAAAGACAGCAGGTCCCCTGCTGAGTGAATAAACTGCAGTGTTTCCTAACAGACATGCAGCCTGAAGGTTCTATCTCTTGGTTGTGGCCTAGAAAAAAGGATACTCAGTCTTACTGATTGATGGGATAGATCACGTGTTAGTTTAGTTTGGTACAGAAAGAGGAACAACAGATCTTACGTTCCTCTGTAAAAATGATGGCATATTGATCATGTAATTGTATTCCCCAAGTTTGGTAACTATAAGTGATTACAATATATATTTTTTTCTTATTAAAAATAAATGTCATCCAAAAGCTTGAAAAGAAAACTAAGATAGCCATATATGAATTACAGCAATTCAAAAGTATCAAAAAAATCTTAGAAAATATGCTGGGTATTTTTTTAAGGAACAATCATCCCATGAGTCACACAGAGTAATTGAAATATTCAGTGTAAATTTTAAATTTGAAAGCAATATGACGTTTCAAATCTTCTTTAACTCTAAAATGAAACATCTAATTTTCCCTTCTTCCACTTTGTTAACATTGAAGAATTGAAAATTAACTTTTATATCATTTCTGTTCTCTTTTCTCCTAAATCAAAATTCCCCTTTCATTGCTAACTACTTACAATGTACCCAAATTTCCCCCATATCTATATTGAGAACTATTTGCTTTGTGCTTATTCCTGTCATTCTTTCAGAATAAAAGGGTTTAATCTTCTACATACACCAAAGATAGAGACTCTGCTGACAAGTGATACAGACATTTTAGGATCCCTTTAGTTCTGATTAATTTTATTATGAAAGCTTCCTTCATTGTTGGCAAGTAATATTATACTGCTTTTAGTTGCCTATCATGATCAAATTATGTAACAGGATTTTTAAAAAGAAATACTGATTGAAACAAGTAATTGTGCAAGTCTTTATTATGATAGTAGAATAATGTGATCAAAATAAAAGCTGATGCTGGAAATACATGCTCTGAAAATATTTTAATTTATCATTAGATATCCCCTTTCTTCTACAATATTGATATATTTTCTAACTCTGACTCCTGATATCAGAATCATAATTTATTCATGGTATACACATTTATTGAGTGGAAATTTCTTCAGTTCAGTTCAGTTGCTCAGTTGTGTCCAACTCTTTGAGACCCCATGGACTGCAGCATGCCAGGCTTCCCTGTCCATCTCCAACTCCTGGAGCTTGCTCAAATTCATGTCCATCGAGTCAGTGATGCCATCCAACCATCTCATCTTTTGTCATTCCCTTCTCCTCCTACCTTCAACCTTTCCTAGCATCAGGGTCTTTCCAAGTGAGTCAGTTCTTCACATCAGGTGGCCGAAATATTGGAGCTTCAGCTTCAGCATCAGTCCTTCCAATGAATATTCAGGACTGATTTCCTTTAGGATTGACTGGTTTGATCTCCTTGCAGTCCAAGGGACTCTCAAGAGTCTTCTCCAGCACCACAGTTCAAAAGCATCAATTCTTCTGTGCTCAGCTTTCTTTATGGTCCAACTCTCATGTCCATACATGACTACTGGAAAAACCATAGCCTTGACTAGACAGACCTTTGTTGGCAAAGTAATGTCTCTGCTTTTTAATGTGCTGTCTAGGTTTGTGATAGCTTTTCTTCCAAGGAGCAAATGTCTTTTTATTTCATGGCTGCAGTCACCATCTGCGGTGATTTTGGAGCCCAAGAAAATAAAGTCTGTCACTGTTTCCATTGTTTTCCCATCTATTTGCCATAAGTCATGGGACCAGATGCCATGATCTTAGTTTTTTGAATGTTGGGTTTTAAGCCAGCTTTTTCACTCTCCTCTTTCACTTTTGTCAAGAGGTTCTTTAGTGCTTTGTCGCTTTCTTAGGTATATTTCTTAGGAAATTTCTTAGGGATACCTAGAAGAAATCTGTGCTTCCTAATCTGGAGAAATTAAGTATCGGAGATGTTATTTCATTGAATTTTGAATGCTAACACTTACTATATGTCTTTCACTAAAAGTGATTACAGCCATCTGTTAAACAGTTGTTGAATATATATGATAGTGATTCTCTCCTTATTGTTCCTGATTAACTTAGAAGTCAACAACCTCCTAGTTGTAGAATTATAGTCCATGATTTGAATATTATTTGCATTTATAACTATTCCATCCATGAATGAATGAGTAAATGAAAGGACCATCCCATGCTACCCAGCAAGGCTGAATTTTTCACTGGCCACTGGCTAGAAAAAGAGGGTATATCTGTTAACATGGCATTAAACACATGTCAAACCATCATAGCACCCTATCCTGTCCCATAGAATGGCATCTTGCATTTTACATCACACTCTTTTTCAATGAGAGAAAAATAAGTCTACTGAAATAATAAAATTTGATTCCACTAGTAAAGAAAAGGCAAAATGGTTGTCTGAGGAGGCCTTACAAATAGCTGTGAAAAGAAGAGACGCAAAAAGCAAAGGAGAAAAGGAAAGATATTCCCATTTGAATGCAGAGTTCCAAAGAATAGCAAGGAGAGATAAGAAAGCCTTCCTCAGTTGTCAAGGCAAAGAAATAGAGGAAAACAACAGAATGGGAAAGACTAGAGATCTCTTCAAGAAAATTAGAGATATCAAGGGAACATTTCATGCAAAGATGGGCTCGATGAAGGACAGAAATGGCATGGACCTAACAGAAGCAGAAGATATTAAGAAGAGGTGGCAAGAATACACAGAAGAACTCTACAAAAAAGATCTTCATGACCCAGATAATCATGATGGTGTCATCACTCATCTTGAGCCAGACATCCTGGAATGTGAAGTCAAGTGGGACATAGGAAGCATCACTATGAACAAAGCTAGTGGAGGTGATAGAATTCCAGTTGAGCTATTTCAAATCCTGAAAGATGATGCTGTGAAAGTGCTGCACTCAATATATCAACAAATTTGGAAAACTGAGCAGTGGCCACAGGACTGGAAAAGGTCAGTTTTCATTCCAGTCCCAAAGAAAGGCAATGCCAAAGGATGCTCAAACTACTGCATGACTGCACTCATCTCACAGGCTAGTAAAGTAATGCTCTAAATTCTCCAAGCCAGGCTTCAGCAATATGTGAACTGTGAACTTCCAGATGTTCAAGCTGGTTTTAGAAAAGGCAGAGGAACCAGAGATCAAATTGTCAACATCTGCTGGATAATCGAAAAAGGAAGAGAGTTCCAGAAAAACATCTGTTTTTGCTTTATTGACTACGCCAAAGCCTTCAACTGTGTGGATCACAATAAACTGTGGAAAATTCTGAAAGAGATGGGAATACCAGACCACCTGACCTGCCTCTTTAGAAATCTGTATGCAGGTCAGGAAGCAACAGTTAGAACTGGACATGGAACAACAGACTGGTTCCAAATAGGATAAGGAGTACGTCAAGGCTGTATATTGTCACCCTGCTTATTTAACTTATATGCAGAGTACATCATGAGAAATGCTGGGCTGGAAGAAGCACAAGCTGGAATCAAGATTGCCGGAAGAAATATCAATAACCTCAGATATGCAAATGATACCACCCTTATGGCAGAAAGTGAAGAGGAACTAAAAAGCCTCTTGATGAAAGTGAAAGAGGAGAGTGAAAAAGTTGGCTTAAAGCTCAGCAACCAGAAAACCAAGATCATACCTCTGGTGCCATCACTTCATGGGAAATAGATGGGGAAACAGTGGACACAATGTCAGACTTAATTTTTTTGGGCTCCAAAATCACTGCAGATGGTGATTGCAGCCATGAAATTAAAAGACACTTACTCCTTGGAAGGAAAGTTATGACCAACCTAGACAGCATATTAAAAAGCAGAGACATTACTTTGTCAACAGAGGTCCATCTGGTCAAGGCTCTGGTTTTTCCAGTGGTCATGTATAGATGTGACAGTTGGACTGTGAAGAAAGCTGAGTGCTGAAGAGTTGATGCTTTTGAACTGTGGTCTTGGAGAAGACTCTTGAGAATCCCTTGGACTGCAAGGAGATCCAACCAGTCCATCCTAAGGGAGATCAGTCCTGGGTCTTCATTGGAAGGACTGATGCTGAAGCTGAAACCCCAATAGTTTGGCCACCTGATGCAAAGAGTGGACTCATTGGAAAAGACCCTGATGCTGGGAGGGATTGGGGACAGGAGGAGAAGGGGACGACAGAGGATGAGATGGCTGGATGGCATCACCAACTCGATGGACATGAGTTTGCGTAAACTCTGGGAGTTGGTGATGGACATGGAGGCCTGACTTGCTGCGATTCTGGGGGTCGCAAAGAGTTGGACACGACTGAGTGACTGAACTGAACTGTACAAAGGAAACACAATCATTTGGGCAATGTCTGAGGTAAAATTTTCTTCATCATGCACAAAATTCAAAGTGAAAATTAACAATGCAAAGAAAATTGAGGGACAAAATCTGAAATAACTAAGAAAACAACTTTTCAGGAATCACTGTGCATCTTAAAACCAGTGCTGTGCCTGGCACACAATCTGCAGGTATTCCGTAAATGTTTATTTAATGAATCAACAAATTTCATTAATTTACATATAGACATATGAATAGCTTGGACCAGATGATTCCTATAGTCTTTTCCACATTAAAATTCAGTGATGTTCTGATAACAAACCCTGCTTATTTCTTTACTAAAATCATATTGCCTGAGACACTAATTTCTTACAAGGTGGGTCTTTTGGTATAATTTGAGGCTCAAAATACTATGTTCATTGATAAAAAGGAAAATATCTCAATAAAAAGATAGGAGCTGTCAAGAGAAAAATAGTCTATGAGAAAGAGAAAGGTGGAAATTCTAGAGTTAAAACTTACAAAATATGAAATGTGAAAACCACTGCATAGGCTTACTATAGAATAGAGATGACAGAGGACAGAGTCAGTGAATATGAAGGTAGGTCAGTTTCAATATCTAATTTAAAGATCAAGGAGAAAAATGATTGAAGGACAACATGAAGTGAGACTCAAGGACCTGTGGGACAATATCAAAAGATCTAACCCACATGGAGTTAAAATCTTAGAAGGGGAATGGGAGAGAAAGAGGGAATGAGGCAGAAAAAAATATTTGAAGAAATAATGACTGAAACTTGCTGAAATTTGGTGAAAGACATAAGTTACAGATATAAAGTGAAAGTTGCTCACTCGTGGCCAACTCTTTGTGACCCCATGAACTATACAGTCCATGGAGTTCTCTAGACAAGAATATTGGAGTGGGTAGCCTATCCCTTCTCCAGTGGATCTTCCCAACCCAGGAATTGAACCAGGGTCTCCTGCATTGCAGGCAGATTCTTTACCAACTGAGCTATTAGGGATATAGGTATAAGAAGCTCAACAAATCCCAAGTAGGATAAATATGAAGAAAGCCACACTTGGGCATAAAGCAAAATTCCAAAAGCCAAAATCCATAGAAAAATCTTAAAAGTAGTCAGAGATAAATGACATCACATCAGGAGAACAGTAATTCAAATTATTGTTGATTTTCATCAGAAATTGTGGAGGCCAGAATCTATGAAAGACTGAGTAAGAGAAAGAAAAGAAAAAAAAATTATTGTCAAGCCAGAATTCTTTTATCCAATGAATATAGCCTTAAGTCATAAAGCAAAATAAAGACATTTTAAAGATAAAAAGCAAATAAAAGAATTGACCTATGCTATAAGAAATACTAAAGGAAGTTCTTCAGGCTGAAGGGAGTGACACCAAACAGAAATGTAAAGTTTCAAAAGGAATAAAAAGCATCAGAAATGGTAAAATCTGGGTTTGAAAAAAGACAGTTTTGCCTTGAATTTTTAAAGGACTATATGAACTTGTTTAAAGTAAAAATTATAGCATTGCCTCAAGAGTTTTATAAATTATATAAATATAAAGATAGGGAGCAATAAAGGGACCTTCTATTTGTAGCATTTCTACATATTATATGAAGTGATACAGTTTGAACTCCAGGTAGACTGTGACAAGTTAAGAAGATCTATAGCAATCACAGAACAACCACTAAAAATGGAAAGAGATATAATTAGAAATCCAAGAGATGAGATAAAATAAAAAATTTAAAAAATTTCCAGTAATCCAGATAAGGCAGGATAAGAGCAGAGGAAGAAAAAAACAGATGTGACAAATAGTAAATAAATAATAAAATGGAAGACATAGCCAACCACTCCAATAATTACATTATATTAATGGACTACTACTCCAGTTAAGGGGCTTCCCTGGCGGCTCAGTGATAAAGAATCCACCTGCCAATGCAGGAGTCCCAGATTCCTCCTGGGCCGGGAAGATCCCCTGGAGAAGGAACTGGCAACCCACTCCAGTATTCTTGCCTGGGAAATCCCATGGACAGAGGAGCCTGGTGGGCTACAGTCCATAAGGTTGCAAAAGAGTCAGATGTGATTTAGCAACTAAACAACAACAGTAATCACTCCAGTTAAGTGGCAGATATTGTAAGAATGAAAAGAAAGAAGGCTCAACTATAAGGGATGCATTTTAAATAGAAAAGCGTAGAAAAACCCAGATTGAAAATAAGTGGATGGAAAAAGATATACCATGCAAGCAATGAGTAAGAAAGCTACAGTGGCTAGATTGATATCAGATAATGTAGACATTCATATTGATGAAAGTCAGTTTATCAACGCGACTTAGAAATCACAATAGTATACATATGTTGTATTAATACTTCAAAGTATTAATACATGAATCAAAAATTGACATAATTGAAAGAAGTAGGCAATTTAACAATTATAGTTGGAGATTTTTTACACCCATCCCTCAGCAATTGATAGAGGAACAAGTCAGAAATTCAGTAAAGACATAAATTCTCTAGCGTTAATTATTACTTGTGTAGTATTACACCTAACTTCTGAAAAACAGACATTTTTTCCAAGTGCATTTAGTGTGTTCATCAAGATAGACCATGTAAAGGGGCCATAAAAATTAAACAATACTTCTAAATAATCCATGGGTCAAAGAAACAATCAGGAGGGGAATCAGAAAATGTTTTGAATTTGAGTTCTGCTTTTGAGAAAATATTCATGACCTTAGACAACTGATTTTGATTGCTCAGTCTCAATTCCTTCAATAAAATGGAGATACTAACTCATAGTTTTTATGAAGATTGGACAAAATAACATACGTAAAGCACTCAGCACAAGTCCTGGCATAGTAATACTACTTAATTCCATTGTCCACAACTGGAAGTCATTACTGAGGGGGTGCAGATATATGTACAGGGTCTCCTGCCACTTCCATCATTCTGTCTTTGAATGTTATCCAAAGCAACTACACCACATCATTCCATCCACATCATCAAAGGAGATTTAACTTTTATCTCCTCATGCTACACCACTACTGAAAGCTGGGAGATTTATGTAGGTGCAGAGTGCTATTACTTGATTACATGTCTGAAGTTGAGGATAATGCCCCCATTCCCATCTAACCTGAGTTTTGATGGTCCCAGAGATGCCAGAAGTCCATCTTCTACAACTCGTAATTTGAGAGTTAAAGTTCATCACCCTGGCATTTCATTTCCCAAATATCAAAAACTGATTGTGGGGGTGGGAAGAGCCTCAAGAAGGAGGGGATATAGTATGTGTATGTATATATACATATAAGTGTGTGTGTGTGTTCAGTGTTCAGTTCCTAAGTCGTGTCCAACTCTTTGCGACCCCATGGCCTGCAGCACATCAGGCTTCCCTGTCCTTCCCTATGCCCTGGAGTTTGCTCAAATTCATGTCCACTGTGTTGGTTTTGTTAGAACTCTCCACTGTGACTCGTCCATCTTGGCTGGCCCTGCATGGCATGGCTCATAGCTTCATTGAGTTACACAAGCCCCTTTGTCACGATGAGGCTGTGATCCATGAAGGGGATGTGTGTGTGTGTGTGTGTGTGTGTGTGTATATATATATATATATATATATATATAGTTATGACTGATTCATAATGTCATTTGGCAGAAACCAACACATTGTAAAGCAGTTATCCTCCAATTAAAAAAATGTGAGAGATTAACAGACGATGTCAAGAACTGTGTGGAATTTTAATGACCTGAGCTTTTAGTGACCAAAGCAGAGAAAGCAGTGGAGGTGGTGAGAGTCAGAGCGGTAATCAAGGGCCATGTAGGACCTCATCCACCACACTAAGGGTAGTGAAGAGCCACTGAAATGTTTACACAGGAAGATGGCCAGATTGGCATTTTAGAAGGATCCTTGTGGCAGATGGATTGGAGAAAGCAAGACTGGAGGCAGGCAGACCGCACCTCTTAAAACTGATACCAAAATAAATCATTTTCTTTTTCTACTTCAAAAAACCCCCAATTTTGGAATATGAGGAGCCATTATCCAATTCTGTTTTTCTTCCTAATTCCATTGTACAAACTCAGCAATGATCTTAATCTGTTTCTTAAAGTATCTCGTTTTAAACATAGGTAATAGTAATTATATCACAGAAATATTGCTGTCTAATTCTAGTTTGTCAAAAGCTTTAGGATCTTCAGCTGGAAAGGGGATTGTGGCTGCATGCAGTACTGTCTTGGAGAACTCTGCATCTTGCTTCATTGAGTGGAGCTAGTGTCTGTGTGTAATCAAATTAACCATACTGCTAGAGCTTACACTGTGATTAATGAAGCCCATGCAAACTGACTGAAGTGATCAGTCTATTATTTTTAGACTGAATAATTAAGCTTAGAGAGCGTCAGTGTTTTTTAAAGTAACTTATTTTTTCAGATGACTGTTGACATTTTAGCTCTCAATCTTCCCTTATTCTGTCAGTTAGCTTTGTGTCAACTTATTTCATGTCACACAGATTTCATTTTCAGACAAAAAATGTTGAATTTTTATAAATTTGCATTTTAAAGAGTAGAACTAAGGTCCACCTTAAAAAACAGAACAAACTCAACATAAAGAGGAATAGCACACATTTTACTAAAGTTCTACTAGTCATTGGATACCGCATGAGAACCTTACATATGTGTTCTCATTTAATCTTTTCCTGACCACACGGTGACTTTGGTATAATCCCCATTTTATGGATGAGGTAACAGGCTTGGGTGGTAAAATAATTTATTGCAGGTCACAAGTGAGCAAGTGGCCAGGCTAGTATTTGAACCCAAATCTCTCTGATTCTAAAACTCACACCACAAATAGCAGAAGCCTGTGCCTACAAAGTGTGCAAGAAAGTGTGTTATCTGGGGCCTTGGTGACACATACCTTCAGTGTCTTGTTGTGTCTCTGCAGCTCCCGGCACAGACTCTCCAGTTTGCTTCTCGCGAGGATAGCTCTGCTGTGTTCACTTTGTAGCTGGTCCTTTTCTTTTTGGATCTGTGCCTGTTTCTTTTGTAGGAGTTTTAACTTCCTTTGCTCAGTGCGATGTTCATCCAGCTAGATGTGGGGGTGCAAATGTGAAAGAAAATGGCAGGAATCTGTTGAGTTGATAGGAGCAGAAGAGGAAATGCCTAGAGACCACCCTCTGGTTGTTTGGAAAATTTGTTGCTATCATCACTGCCCCCTCTGGAGTCAAATGAACTTCATGAGTGTTACCATGGCAATACTTGTAGATATGATTTAAAAGCATAACATTTATAGGTTTTTCCTTTATCATTATTATTATTGATCTCTTTTACTTTGATCTTCTTTTCAGTAGTCTAGAAACAGTTTTATCTTCCTTGAGTCTAATGAAGCCAGTCAGCATAGAAAGGCAGGTTTCAGAATTCATGATAATGCATTGCCTTAGGAAAATGGTCAGTGGTGTGTCTGCATGGTTTACATTTAAATTTTCACAATTCTTTCTCAAAACAAGCTTTAGCAGCTATTTTTAAAAGTAGAAAAGCAAAAAGCAGCTAGTAAACAGAAGGTGAAGTGTGTGGATTATGAGAAAGGGGGAGAGGAGCATGTACTCCTCGACTATTTAAGGATTGATGATCTGCCACCAAAGTTTCTGAAATAGCCACTGCACAGCTCAACAGCACGCAAGGGAAGTATCTGTTACAAGCCGCGCTCTCTGCCCATCCCCCACACCCTCCTTGCTTATCCGAATAAATCATGACACTTATTTCTGCTGAGCATAGGTGGGGCCTCCTCTCACATCAACCACAGCTGAAGTATCGAGGGCAACATGGAAAATGAAACCAATGGACCCCTAGACTTTTTGTCTCAGGATGCTCAAGTTCTGAACTAGGGGTTGCCGGGTAAAATGTAGGACACCCAGTTGAATTTTAATTTCGAATAAATAGGGAATAAGTTTTTAGTAAAAGTATATTCAAAGTATTGCCGTTTGCTGTTGGTTTACTTGAAATGCAAAGGTAACTGGGCATTCTGTATTTTTATCTGGTAAATTTGGCAACAAATATTTATGGAATTCTAGTTGGAATGGGAGAGTGTGGATTCAGCCTCCCCCATTCCAACTAGAATTCCATAAATATTTGTTAATATAAATTAAGCCTCCAGAGACTGCATACTGGGAGTAGGACTGGGATCTGACAGTGTGGCCATGAGCAAGCTGGAGCCTGTTTTTCAGAGCCATTTCCTCCACTGGACTGAGTTCCCTTAGAATATGAATGGTGCGTAAGCCAGGTGGGTACTCCCTGTGATAATTATCTTGTTGGCCAATGAGGAGGAAAAGGCCTGGAAGCTCATGGGTTCTTCCGACTGCAGGTGCCCCTGGTGCGTCTCAGAGCCAGATACAAATGGATACACACACCCCCACTGTAAGCCCCGATATGTGTCTTAGTTAGTTACCTTATCTTGAAAAAGCATTTGTTCTTTCTGAGCTGGGTGAACAGGATTGTCACACTTTCTTCAGTTCACATCTTATTTTAATCTTTTCCTCCCTCCCTCCCTCCCATTACACTGAAATGTCCATGGTAAACCTTTGCCAGATTAAGCTGGGGATATTCATTCATGATATTCTATCTTCATACATATGTATGTTTTTACTTATCGGTGAGCGTTATTAGTACTTATTAGTGACCCAGGAAAAACTAGGTCCATATTACTATACATATTAATTGAAATTGGTATCTTTCTTGAGGTTCAATTGGAAAATCAATGATACTTTATTATATATTTATCATGCTAACTTCGTTTTGCACCATAGTTATTAGATATGGATGAAACTTCTTGTCCTTGTGTGTGGACTTGTCCTTTCTTGAAATTTATATGTTATTATTACTGCTATTGCCATTTTGGTTTAGATTTTTCCTTTGGAAGATTAAACAATGTGTCAGAGTTTCTCAGCCTTAGCACCATCGACATTTGGTGACAGTTCTTTGTTGTGGGGGTTGTCCTGTGCACTGTAGGCTATTTAGCAGATGACCCCTACCCATTAGAGACCAGTAGCATCCCCACCTGTGATATCCAGAATATCTCCAGAGACATTGCATGTTGTCCCATGGTTGGCAAGACTTTCCCTCTTTGGGGTAACACTGCCCTATGTGGATTTATCTGAGCATCAGGAGAAGGATATTTGCTTACGTTTTGTAAGTTGAAAGAGATGATTTGTGCTTGCTCACTGACCATTTAAATGTTCTAGTTTTACTGAAGGATCATACACATTTGAAATGTAGCTAGGTCTATCTTGCTTTGCTCTAAATAAAACCCCTTAACTTTCTGACAGTTTTTTTTTAGAGTGTGACTAATTTTGTTCAACTACTTCAAGTTTATGTGATTGCATATGGTGTTTCTTTTTTTTTTTTTTTTCATATGGTGTTTCTTAATGGATGAAAGCAAACATTACAACTGAGTCAACTTCAGTCAAATGCTGCCTCTGTGATTTAATAATACATTTAGACTTATGCCTTCTATCCAATTCTAACAGGCATATAGGATTTTTATCTGCAGTTTCTCTTGTTCTCTCTCTCTTTTTTTAATCATTAAGTTAAAAAAGTAGAATTAATGCCAAGTAGTTTTGTGATGTTGTAACTATTTATATATTGAGGAAATTTGCAAAAATATTTCTTCCAGGTCATTTCTTAATTTAGTCATGAGTTGGCCTTATTTATTTATGAACTTATTTACTAATAAAGTACAGTTGTTGATATTACAGGATTTAGAATCCGTAAGGGTGATTGCTACTTGAGTAGCAATGTGATTCACAGCTTTTGAATTTAACAATTTATTCTATGTTAACACTTAAATTCCAGACACTCTCTATATTAATTTCTGAATCAGTGAGTAGGGACATAGCTTTTAGTCTCCAAGTAAAAGATTGAAATTCTTCATAGGGATATGTAATAGGGTTTTGAGGTCAATTTTCTCCTATTTATTTTTTCTAGAATGATCTTTTGAGTTTAAACGTTTATTATAAGATATGATACAAATGCCAAAGTATAGTAAGTCTGAGGTGAGTAGAATTTCTGGAAAAAATAACCTCTGTGGGATCGACTGCTTGGCTAGGAGGATAAGTGGGTTTGGGGAATTCTTGGAGTCCAGGGTGAACAGCCCTGGCTCATGAGAAAGATCTTGGTCAGACTGGATAAGTGATTCTTTTCTGATGTACTGCTGTGGGGCTACAGCAACATAAAGAGTAGTAGTCTGGAAGATGCCCAGTTCATCTAAGTATGGGGCATGGTACTAGAAACTAAATACGAATGGCCTTGGTGTGAATAAGTAAACTGAAGGGTAAATTAAAGGGAAATCAATGTAGTAATTATCGAAAAGAGCAAGGACGGACCAGTGAAGATGGGGTCAGATTTGGGGGAAAAATATTATGTTTGACACCTACTGTTTTATGGTGCTGAAATTGTTCATGAGTGGTTAACAGCCAGTATTAAACAAGTTGCAGTAAAATTGATGCACTAATACTTGCTTTAGAAATTTCTACCATTCTTTTGGAAAGCAATATGGCCATTAAAAACATTTATACTGCTTGATTTAGTAATGCCAATTCTGGAACTTTTCCCTAGGATCATAAAAGAAAAGGAACAAATCTCATGCATGATGATGTCCACTGCACCAATATTTGGTAAAACAAACAACGGAAGGAATATAAATGTCCCCAAACTAGAGAACCAGTAGAATAGAGTCAATTAATGGAAAATTTCATAGCTTTGACAAAATATAATTATGAAGAATACATGTGAAAATGTTTGTCACATGAGCTGAAAAACAGGTACTAAATTCTATGCACCTAATGATGGTAGGTATACAAAAGGTATCTTTGTATAGTAGAACTGAAAAGGAAGACAGATAAAGCAGCATTCATGTTTTAGATTGTAGGATTAGAGATATTTTACTTGTGTATTCAGCTTTTACCTTATATCATTGTGATGTGGTTTATGTGATTAAAAAATAATTTAAAAGCATTGTTGGCAGAGTTAAACAGTCACTAGTCCTTCAGGGTTTCAGAATTTCTTTGAGCCTGTGCTGTGGTGTGCTAAGTCGCTTCAGTTGTGGCTGACTCTTTGTGACTCTGTGGACTTCAGCCTGCCAGGCTCTTCTGTCCAGTGGCTTCTCCAGGCAAGAATACTGGAGTGGATTGCGGTGCCCTGCTCCAGGGGGTCTTCCTGACCCAAGGATTGAACCCAAGTCTCATGTCTTCTGCATTGGCAGGCGGGTTCTTTACCAGTAGTGCCACCTGGAAAGCCCCTTCTTTGGGTCTGTTGCATGACAATAAAGCATAATGATGTACATGAATGTACAAGGAAGAAAGGAAAGACTACACAGGGATCGCAGGATTAAAATCAGAGTGAAAAAGAAGGTAAACAAACCACTCATAAACTCTATTCCATCAATAGGGATAAGATGCAACCAGAGACCTGAGTGGTTCGTGGGTCTCAGTTGTGGAGACCTTCTTTAAAAAAAAGAAGAAAATTAAAAAAAAAAAAAAGAATTTTTTCTTCAGGGCTTGACAGGAGCCTATGCAAGTGAGAGGCTCTGACTCTGAAGCTTTTCTGCTGTGAGGTGAATCTGCCTTCAGGGGCAGTCCAACCTACTGCTAGGAGGAATTGTTTTGTTGTGTGTGGGGGTGCTGTCACTGCTTCTCTGAAAGAAATAAGTAAGTGAAAAAAAAAACGAGAAAAAGAAGCAGAAATGAGAGAGAGGTGGCATATTGCCCAGCCTCACTTGAGAGGACGCCACATCTCCACAGTGGGTCTCGAACACCTCGGGGCTGGTGCATGGACCTCAGGTGCAACTCCTTTAGCCAGTTTTTGTGAGGCTTCACTGAAACTAGTGGTGCTGGCTTTGCTGAGCCCTTTTCTTTCTTCCAAGTGGACTATTGTAAGAGTACTGGTGAGGAGACCATCCACTTCATGGATTCTCTGAATTCTGGGAGTGGCTTCTCTTCCTGCCATGGGCCCTAACTTGTTGAGAGGGAGACTGCATGTGGAGGATCTATAACTGGAAACAAAATCCATGTCAAGTGCTTTGCCATTGTGGGGGGCAGGAGAAGAATGTAGATCATGGAGAATAAATGAATGAATGAATGCATTCATCAGGAATAAATGAGAATGTTTCACAAACTGAGGGGTGGAATTAAGTCAACCTCTGCCTTACTTGAGAAGACCGTTCCCTCAAAAAACCTGTGCTTAAGAACCGGTTGAAAGTTTACTTTTTATTTCTAGTG
This sequence comes from Dama dama, assembly GCF_033118175.1. Taxonomy (NCBI): domain Eukaryota; kingdom Metazoa; phylum Chordata; class Mammalia; order Artiodactyla; family Cervidae; genus Dama; species Dama dama. The sequence continues at coordinate 31,774,676 of NC_083706.1, forward strand.
TACTTCTGTTTTATTGCAAAGCCAAAAAGAACTTTTAAATTTTCACAATGTTTAATTATCTCTGATTTGCTCCTCTCTCCCTCAAATTCTGCACATAATTGAAGGTGGAATGATTCCAACTCTGTTCTCTTTCTTCCTTTTGCTTTTATTCCTCAGTTTTTCTGTTTCTTTCTTTCCTGATTTAAAAAATTTCCAGATTTAAAAAATCTGCCTTTGTGAATTCTGATTTTGACTTGCCTGAGGTAACCAGCCATAATCTATAATGATGTACTTGAAAAGCTAACAGCCTCCTTTTCTCAGCTCTAACCAGAGCTTAAGTCTTTCTGGCAAAAGGGCTAATTAAAGAACTTACCAATTCAGCATATTTCTTGAATAAAAAGTCAAACTTTTCCTCAGGAGTTTGCAACTTGTTCAGATTTTGCATTAGCAGGTTGGCTTCTTTGCCTTAAAAGAAAACAAAAACCATAAAGACATTTTAAAAATTAAGAGTTGAACTTGAAGTCAGATGATAAGGGCTGGAATCTCAGGTGGTCTACTTGTTGTGCTAAGTCGCTTTGGTCATGTCCGACTCTTTGCAACGCTATGGACTGTAGATTGCCAGGTTCCTCTGTCCATGGGATTCTTAAGGCAAGAATAGTGGAGAGGGTTGCTATGCCCTTCTTCATGGGATCTTTCCAACCCACATGTATTTGTTAGCTGCTATCCAGCCTTGGGCAAGTCACTTCATCTATCTGAGATGCAGATGGAATTTTTCTTTTTTTTCCCTTTGAAAAGGAATGACGCCTACTTTGCAAAATAAGTGATTAATTGAGAAGTTTATAAAAATGTGTGGTGCAGTGTCAGGCTCATGGTAGATTCTCAATAAATGTTGACTATAAGAGTAGTCCCCAAATGTCCATCCCAAGAATTCGTTCTTAGTTACTTCCCCTTATATTCTAAATATTCCAGGGAATTTTGAACATTCTGAAAATATTCAAAAGAATAAAAATCCACTGACTTTATGGAAGAGTGAATCATCCACTTCCCCATGTTAATTATTAAAAAAAAAAAAAAGGAAGCAAACCAGCCTATATCTGACTATCATAAAACAGTCGGCATTAATACCTGGAGCTGTAAAAAAAAATCCCAGCCCAAAGTAGAGAAACTTCACAGTTTAGTCTGCACATGTTTTTGGTTTTGTTCCTTTAGTGCCTCCTTCTTTTTTGGGGAGGAAAACCAATTGTCTTGTTTCTGTGTGTGAGCCCATTTCATGCAGTTTGGGTGGGAATAACTCTGATCATATTTCCTATCAGAGAATAAAGTCAATATATTGAGAAAATGGACCCAAGACATGCAGGGCCTTTTCCGCAGGCCTTTTTGTGTCTCTTTGGTTACAAGTTTAGCCTCCTGGGTCTTCCCTTCTCCCACCTAGACCTTAATTTCTGCTGGCAGTTTCGTTTTCTGTTCCCAGTTGGAGTTTATGTTATGTTTAAAAACTCATCTGTTCATGATTATTTGATAGTGAGCCTTAGATTCTTTCTTTCTGTTCCCCATTGTTCTTTCTTTTGTCTTTTGAGCTCAACCTCCCAGTTAGCCTTCCTGAGATGCTTGGCTCTTTGGTATCCACAGGGATACCTGTAGATCTTTCAGTATCCATAGGGTTGAGGGTTGCAGGCAGGAGCTGGACCCTGAGGCCTACACACATGTACCACTGAACGTATCTTTGCCAACAGTAGGGTCAAGGTGGAGCAGCTTCCCCATTCTCACCTACCTGTTAGAGCTTCCCTGTCTAATCTGAGTAGAGAAGTCAAGCCACCCAGCAGAGCCTCTGTTTCCTGATATAAATCTGCTTGAGAATATTAACAATTTTGACAACCTCTCCCAAAAGAACAGGCAGTTCTCCTTTGCTGGAATTTTTGCTTTCATCCTGGAGAGGCAAATTTATCATGGAATTAGGGTTTCCAGGTGAAATATAGGGTATGGGACACTCTTATACTAAAATATAATGGTGTCTCTGAAATTTAATGTTCCTTGGGTGGCTTGTATTTTCACACTTGCTAAATCTGGTAACTCTAATGGCATCAAAAAATTTTAGGTTTAGAAGGAACTTCAAAGAGCACCCAGACAACTAGTTAGTTTTATAGATTAAGAATAGAAAGCCCAGAGAAACCCAAAGTTATGTAATTAGCACTGGCAGAGCCAAGGCTTGGATCCAGGGCTTGTCTACTTGTTCTAAATCACTCCACTCCCATGTGGAATTTTGATGCTAGGGAAACCTAGAGAAATAAAAAGAAACTTCTTTTGAAAAAAGAAAAAAATGACCTCATTCCTAACAGCAGGTTTCATCTATCTTTGCCCAGTGAGTCAGTTCAGATTAGAGACATGGTCTGAGACGGGGGAGAGGGTGGGGGTGAGTGGTGCCTAACCAGCAACCCAATTATGGCCTGTGGCATAACACTGCCTTTAAACTGATAAGCTCTGCTGTCCCACCCCAACCAGGCTTGGCTTTGAGTGATCTCTGTAGCAGCAGGGATGGCTTGTGTTGGTCTGGCCATCCCTTCACCCTGGTCTTCAGTTTGTGGAAGGCGCCTATGTAATGACTGCTGTCCTGGGTTACAGGATCATCCATTAAAGGCAGGAGACTGTACTGTTGATCATGTCTGGCCCAGCACCCCGTATAGTGTTTGGTCCATGGCAATTGTTTAGTGAATCTTGGTATAGTAATGGAACTAAACAGAGCCAACCTGTGTACACTAATATCATGTAAATCAAATAAACACTGTCCAGAAAACAACTTTGTGATCAACTGGAGGAAAGACAGGTCTTACTCTCACTTGTGACCTGTAATGTATGCTTAGCATAGCTCTCAATGTGAGTATCAACCAGAAAACCATATCGTGTTTCTTTTGGGAAAGATAGAAACACTTGAGTGAGGCCAGTGGGTCTCTTTTCCTATGTTCATTATCTTCTCCCCCTTTAGTTTTTCTAACAATGAGAACAGTTTTTTTTTTTTTTTAAATTGTCACACTTGCTGAGGTCTTTTTCTGCTCTCATATTCTCTTATTTTGTATAGAAGTTTAACATTCAGATGCATCAATCTACCCTTCAAAAATGATTTCTAAAAAAAAAAAATCCAAGAAATTGGAGACAAACATGTACATAATCCATTCTTTGTAACATGAGAGAGCTGAGTTTTTACATGATCATTAGAATTTTGCTGGACTAAAGTACGGTGTCATCACTTCATGGGAAATAGATGGGGAAACAGTGGAAATAGTGTCAGACTTTATTTTTTTGGGTTCCAAAATCACTGCAGATGGTGATTTCAGCCATGAAATTAAAAGACGCTTATGCCTTGGAAGGAAAGCTATGACCAACCTAGATAGCATATTAAAATGCAGAGACATTACTTTGCCAACAAAGGTCTGTCTAATCAAGGCTATGGTTTTTCCAGTGGTCAGGTATGGATATGAGAATTGGACTGTGAAGAAAGCTGAGCGCCGAAAAATTGATGCTTTTGTACTGTGGTCTTGGAGAAGACTCTTGAGAGTCCCTTGGACTGCAAGGAGATCCAACCAGTCCATCCTAAAGGAGATCAGTCCTGGGTGTTCATTGGAAGGACTGATGCTGAAGCTGAAACTCCAGTACTCTGGCCACCTGATGCGAAGAGTTGACTCATTGGAAAAGACCCTGATGCTGGGAGGGATTGGGAACAGGAGGAGAAGGGGACGACAGAGGATGAGATGACTGGATGGTATCACCGACTCGATGGACATGAGTTTGAGTAAACTCTGGGAGTTGGTGATGGACAGGGAGGCCTGGCATGCTGCGGTGCATGGGGTTGCAAAGAGTTGGACACGACTGAGTGATTGAAATGAACTGAACTGAAAGTGCTGTGTGCGATTGTGTGGAGGAGAGATTAGACCAATCATCTTGTAAGAAAGGCTGTCATTGCAATTTTAGGAAATGGGGTCATTAGGTGACAGTGTCAGACACAAGAAGAAAAATCAGCTTTATGTGTTTAAACTACTAGCAGTTTCTTAAAGAAACCTTTCCTAAAAAGAAAAAAAAAAAAAACACTGAGCCTAATAATGAGATTAGCAAGAAGAGATAAGAAAGCCTTCCTCAGTGATCAGTGCAAATAGAGGAAAACAACAGAATGGGAAAGGCTAGAGAGCTCTTCAAGAAAATTAGAGACACCAAGGGAACATTTCAAAGGAAGAAACGGTATGGACTTAACAGAAGCAGAAGATATTAAAAAGAGGTGGCAAGACTACACAGAAGAACTATACAAAAAAGATCTTCATGACCCAGATAATCACAATGGTGTGATCACTCACCTAGAGTCAGACATCCTGGAATGCAAAGTCAAGTGGGCCTTAGGAAGCATCACTAGAAACAAAGCTAGTGGAGGTGATGGAATTCCAGTTGAGCTATTACAAATCCTAAAAGATGATGCTATGAAAGTGCCGCACTCAATATGCCAGAAAATTTGGAAAACTCAGCAGTGGGCACAGGACTGGAAAAGGTCAGTTTTCATTCCAATTCCAAAGAAAGGCAATACCAAAGAATGTTCAAACTGTCACACAATTGCACTCATCTCACATGCTAACAAAGTAGTGCTCAAAATTCTTCCAGTGAGACTTCAGCAATATGTGAACCGTGAACTTCCAGATGTTCAAACTGGATTTAGGAAAGGCAGAGGAACCAGAGATCAAATTGCCAACATCCGTTGGATCATCGAAAAAGGAAGAGAGTTCTAGAAAAACATCTGCTTTATTGACTATGCCAAAGCCTTTGACTGTGTGGATTGTGGATCACAACAAACTGTGGAAAATTCTTAAAGAGATGGGCATACCAGACCACCTGACCTGCCTCTTGAGAAATCTGTATGCAGGTCAAGAAGCAACAGTTAGAACTGGACATGGCACAACAGACTGGTTCCAAATCAGGAAGGGAGTACATCAAGGCTGTATATTGTCTCCCTGCTTATTTAACTTATATGCAGAGTGTGTGAAATGCCAGGCTGGATGAAGCACAAGTTGGAATCAGTATTGCTGGGAGAAATATCAATAACCTTAGATATGTGGATGACACTACCCTTATGGCAGAAAGTGAAGAGGAACTGAAGAGCCCTCTTGGTGAAAGTGAAAGAGGAGAGTGAAAAAGCTGGCTTAGAACTCAACATTCAGGACTCCCCTTGTGGTCCAGTGGCTAAGACTCTGAGCTCTCAATGCTGGGACCCTGGGTTTGATCCCAGTTTGGGGAACTAGATCCCATATGCCACAACTAAGACCCTATGCAGCCAAATAAATAAAAATAAATATTAAAAAAAAAAAACCTCAACATTCAAAAAACTAAGATCATGGCATCCAGTCTCATCACTTTATTGGAAATACATGGGGAAACAATGAAAACAGTGATAGATTTTATTTTCTTGGGCTCCAAAATCACTGTAGATGGTGACTGCAGCTGTGAAATTAAAAGATGCTTGTTTCTTGGAAGAAAAGCTATGACCAACCTAGACAGCATATTAAAAAGCAGAGGCCTTACTCTGCCGACAAAGGTCCATCTAGTCAAAGCTATGGTTTTTACAGTAGTTATGTGTCGATGTGAGATTTGGACCATAAAGAAAGCTGAGCACCAAAGAACTATGCTTTTGAACTGTGGTGTTGGAGAAGACTCTTGAGAGTTCCTTGGACTGCAAGGAGATCCAACCAATCCATCCTAAAGGAAATCTGTCCTAAATATTCATTGGAGGGACTGATGCTGAAGCTGAAGCTCCAGTAGTTTGGCCATCTGATGTGAAGAACTGACTCATTGGAAAAGACCCTGATGCTGGGAAATGTTGAAGGCAGGAGGAGATGGGGATGACAGAGGGTGAGATTATTGGATAGCATCACCAACTCAATGGACGTGAGTTTGAGAAATCTCTGGGAGTTGGTTTTGGACAGGGAAGCCTGGCATTCTGCAGTCCATGGGGTTGCAAAGATTTGGACACAGCTGAGTGACTGAACTAAATTGAACTGAATAATGAGATTATTTCAGGGAAAACTAAAACCTTACAATAAAAAAGAAAAATGTCAGAAAAAGCAGTAAGAAATAAATATATCCATTTCCAACTTGGGTCAGAAGAAAGTACTAATCATTTTATCCCAAACAATTATTTTTCCCTTACTTCACTTACTCCTCTAAACCCTCCTCTGTCTTCAGGATCTGACCTAAGTTTGAGCATCCCTGTGAATCTATTCATGAATCCTTCAGTCTCTGTGGATTCCTCTCTTCCCCAAATTCCTCTGGTCTTCTACCATTTCTTCCAGAAAATTTAGCATTTGTTTCAAAGCCACAGGTTGTTTCCTTCTCAGAGTGAAACTAGAAATCAAGCTAAAATCTTATAAAATAGACCACCTGGGAAGGTGACCGTTCTAAGGCAGAGCAAGTCAATAGCTGAAAAGACTTGAGAAAACCAGTGTCCTAGTCAAGATGCTACTCAGAAGGTAGAACCGAAACTCCCTTGTAACTGGAGAGATGAAACCCATTAAACTGAACTGTAGCCCCGCTAAACGCTTCTCAACCGACATACCAATTATTTTTGTCTATCTTTGGTCCTGAACAGGAGTGACTTTAGGTCTGCACTTTGCTTTCTTTATGACTAATCGCACAATCACATCAATTAGTTGAATAACTTTTTTGGGGCAGACTTTAAAACTCTCTAGGCTTTAATTTTCCTATCTAGAAATCGATACATTGACCAGATAAATTCTGAGCTCATAATAGACCTGTGGATCCGCTTTGTTTTTCTCCCAGAATTGTGCTGCAGACCCATGATTTCCTACTCAATTGGTTATCAACCTGAGTATCAAAAGGTATATTACATCTATCATTGTTTTGTGCTTCTTGCTATGTGGTGCTTATGCCACTCACATAATGTTGACAGAGGCGAGATGAGTAAGACACCTGTGAGCTGGAGGATGGGGTGAGGGGAGGAAGGGACAGACTTAGGCGTTAACAGGACAGGTCATAGTGCTGTCTAGTGGGGAATCTGTTTTTATTTTGTTCAATACCAAGGAGAAAGTGACTCCACCAACTAAAGAGATTTTAGTGTTCCGTCAACTGCTCTGGTGTGTTACTTGTGGGAGGATATGCAGTCTGTAAAGGAAAAACAAGTCCTGGGTGCTTGGATTGTAGAGACATTTCCCAGATATTAATCAGTGTTCTGTGAAAGAGGGATGTTTTTGGTCCAGTAAATTTAGGAAATATTGTAAACTATGCCCATCACTATTGGAGATTTTCACTGTTGTGTATGTTAAAGGTCAGAGAATTCTGGCAGTTGGGAAACTATCTTGGTCTGAAATTTCAAATATCCCAAAGCATATACTTTGGAAAATTTTGGGTTAGAGAGAACATTTCAGTATCTCAAAAATATCAATAAAGCAAATGTTATCTGACAAACATATAATAATTAAAGATTGGTCTTTGATCAAATATGTAAGCAAAGACTAAGGATATGTCTTGGATATGGATTGAATGACATACTCAACTTTTGTAAAAGTTCTGAATAGTTTCTAAAAGAAGACCACAGCTGGCACTTTATATCTTTTCCAGAAAGGTAGAGGAAGCATTTTCTGAAGCATAAAACCATTGCTTCCACAATCTGTTTGTGTCAAAATTACCCAGAGTGCCTTGGCCCCAATCTAGACCTACCAATTATGAATCTCTTTGCTCAGGAATGGCATTTTTGACAAATTCTGTATTTGATTCCAATGCACAGTTAAGTTTGAAGTCATTGGTCTAGACCATAGTTTAAATGACATACTAATGCCATTTAATTGATAAATAGCCAAGCAGTTTGTTGAAGCCACTTGCAAGCAATTGAAATGATGTTTAAAACGGTGGTTGCATATTTAAATTAGCCTAAAAATGTTGTTTAACTCATAATGTAGATGAAATAGTACATTGTTTAGAGAATATACTGAGAATCTTCAGAGGAACAGCTTGAAAGTATCAGCGGCTTATACACATATAACTAGAGTGCACCCATGAGGACACTCTGATCACAAACATTGGTCCTGATAAACACATTCAGTTGAACTTTGTTAATTTATATATAATGGCAGAATTAGTTGTGACATTTTTTTCTTTCTCTAAAATTTTTTGATTATTTGGTAAAGGAAAGCGTGAAGTCGCTCAGTCGTGTCCGACTCTGTGACCCCATGGACTGTAGCCCTACCAAGTTCTTCCATCCATGGGATTTTCCAGGCAAGAATACTGGAGTGGGTTGCCATTTCCTTCTCCAGGAGATCTTCCTAACCCAGGGACTGAACCCTGGTCTCCTGCATTGTAGACAGACGCTTTACCGTCTGAGCCACCAGGGAAGTAAGTATGTGGTTAATATGCTTCCCAGGTACATCTGTGCAGTAAAGAATCAGGTAAAGAATCCTGCTAGTACAGGAGACCCAGGTTCAATGCCTGGGTCGGAAAGATCCCCTGCAGTAGGAAATGGCAACCCACTCCAGTATTCTTGCCTGGAAAATGCCATGGACAGGGGAGTCTGGCAGGGCTACAGTCCATGGGGTTGCAGAGTTGGACATGACTGAGCTACTGAACACAGCAGCACATGAGGTTAATACAGATTTTGAAATAACTCGTGGAAGACAGAGTAGAAACCAAAATTGGTCATCTTTAACTTTACCCCTGCTTTTGTCATACCTCTCCCCCATTATAACACATGCAAATTCCTCTGTGGAAGTAGTTTTACAGTGATAAAGCCAAAGATCTTTTCTGGTTAGAAACACTTGAAATCATTCACCCTTGCCATGTGATTTTATATTATCTTATGGAAAGTTTAACAATGACTAATGCAAGAGCTTATTTCTGAGATGCCTTGGATAGGGAACAAAAAATACCTCTATAACACAGAGCAGCTTTATTCTCTTTCCCAAAGTTTCAAAATACTAGAGTGATTCCAACCTTGCAGTTTAGAACCTGGTATTATCTGAGTTAATCTTTATGCTGAGTAGGTAAAGTAGCTGTTTGAATGTGTCTTTTAGCCCTTCTTGAAAGCATTACTAGCAGTGGTTTCAGGCCTCATAGTGAGAGCCTATGCCAGCACAGACATACTTTGGGATTTGCACATAACCTGTTCACTGAAGTCTGAACCCAGTTCTGACTCTAGTGCTCATGATCTTTCACTCTGCCACACCGGCTTCCAGAAATTAGCAAGATGTGACCAGTATCTCAATAGATTCTCCTTCTAGTTTGGAATGAAAGTGAAAGTGAAGTCGCTCAGTCGTGTCCGACTCTTAGCGACCCCATGGACTGCAGCCTACCAGGCTCCTCCATCCATGGGATTTTCCAGGCGAGAGTACTGGAGTGGGTTGCCATTGCCTTCTCTGCTTGGGATACAGGTATATAAACAGATGATTGCTGCAGAAAACTTAATGGAGAACTACAGAAGATGATGCTAACTCTACCTGGGCATGTCAGGGAATGTATCACATAGGATGTGGTGATTGTAGTGTTTCAGTGAAATTTCACCAAGGAAGACAGGCAGAGGACACTCATATATGTAGTAACATGCCCTCACTCATAGCTAGAAGATTAACTCTCTCACCCTTCTTGTATAGCCATTTTTGGTGTTACCAACCCCCCTACCCCATACTCTTCTAACAATTTCCTGTGCCTGTTCTAGCACTTTCCTATATAACAATTAGTGTACATGCCTACTTTCTCTCTAGACTTACAGGCCTTAACCAAAGATCTTTTTTTTATCTTTGTGTACCTCATAAAGACTAGGCATTAGTAAATATTTGCTGAGCCAGTTAACTAGTGAGAGTGAAAGTATTTCCTGCAATTTTCAGCATTCTATAATTAATATATTTCTGAAGTTTTATTAAAATAAAAATATTTTATATATATAGTAATGGAAATACTCAAGTGATCCAGTGACATTCATTTTATATACAAAACCATCCCTATATTTAGACTTTGTTTAAATCTAGATTCCACTAGCTTTGCTTTGAACAATTTCCTTTTCATTTATTCACTCACTTGTTCATCCTTATAACAGATATTTAGTAAATATTCATTGAACACCCAGCACATGTCAACCACTGTTCTAGATGCTAGACATCCAATGATGTCCAAATACACACATTGCCCCTTCTTTTGAGATAAAAGAGCTAGTGGGGACAAGATGTATTAATCAAATAATCACAAAAATAAATGTATACTCTCAAATGTAAATGTCAGGAAGGAAAGATACATAGTACAACCGAAATGGAAAACAAGAAGACTTCAGGGTGAGACTAAGGAAATGCCATTTGAGTTATGAGCTAAGCGATGAGTTAAGTGCCCAGAGGGCTGAACTGGGAAATGGGGAGGAATTTCTAGGTAGAGAAAATAGAATGGACATGGGCCCTGTGTGGGAGTGGAGCATGGCCTGTTCAAAGAGCTGAAAGAGAAGATGAGAATGACTAACTACTAGACGGTGGTGATGACAGTAATGGTGTAATCAGGGCAGCGTGTTCAGAAAAGAGGCTTTGGGGGGTAACTTGTTGAGAGAGAAAGCTGGTTGGGGTTAGATATTAAGGCCTGAAAGACAATGTTGAGAAGCCTGGCCTTTGTTCTCTGAGCAGTGGGAAACCAAAGGGGACAGAGAGTAGATGGGTAACATGCTGAGAAATTCACTTGAGTTCTGTTGCGGGGGAGGGGGCTGGGGAAAGCATGGTGAGAGAAGGTGTAGGGCGACCCCAGAGGACGCTGTTGTGCTCAAATCCAAGTGTGGGGTGCGGCCTTTAGCAAAGCTTGGAAGAAGTGCCCCACTTTAGGAATAATTCAAAGAAAAATCATACGTTAGAACGTAACTACTTGCCTAATCCTTTTAGACTTTTCTTCTCCAGTTTTTGCTCTTTGTTGCTGACAGGCTCTTTGGCTGTGGATGGCTCTCCAGTGGCTGTGGGTTCTCTCGCGGCCTCTTCGGGGGCCTCCTCGCAGTCTCCATCCTCGTTGTCAGGTGGGTCTGTGTTCTCAGGCTGCTCCTTGACCATGATGGTACCCTCCTTCCCTGCAGCGGACCCGTACGTGTTAATGATGTCTTCCAGTTGTCGGTTCAACTCTTCAGAGATATCCTGGGCTCCCCGTTCCAGCTCTATACCTGCCACCTGCTGTGGTGCTGGGTGTGGGCTTGAGCAATCCTGATTGTTTTGCTTCTCCAGGCCATTGTGGCTGGACAGTGCTGAACCGGCCCCCGCAGGTGTTGACGGTGGCTCCCCCGACAGCTGCCCAGGCTGATTGCTCTCCATACTGGGAGTGGTATCTGGTAGTAAGCACAGCCAGGGTTGATGTAGTTAACCCAGTTACAGGCAAATGGTAAGGCTAGCCCCACACTGGTACCTACTGATTACAGTTTCTAACACAGAATGAATGTACTTCCACAAAGCATTGATATTGCAATTAGTTGGGTAGGAACAGTGAGAAGCATTTCCAAATTAAGTCATACAGTTAGCATATGTTTGATTTTGGTCTTTAATTTCCAGTAGTATCTCCTATTGTTGACATTAACAGTTAATTCAAGGTATTATTTTTTATGGTCATATCTGTCATTTTGCTTAGAATAGACAATTTGTGTTACCATTCTCATCTATAATTCTACGTAGATTTACAATAATTGGAAATACATTAATTTAATGTTTAATCTACATTTAATGTCTACATTTAAATTGATACTTTTCCCCTAAAGTTAAAACATTGAATATAAGAGCCACTGACCTTACTAAAATCATTCACAGCAGTAACAGTCTAAACTCTATTTTAGTGCATATTGATTAGTGTGAGCCCATTGCGTGTTAGTCACTCAGTCATGTCTGACTCTTTGTAGTCCAATGGACTGTAGCCCGCCAGGCTCCTCTGTCCATGAAATTCTCCAGGCAAAAAGACTGGAGTGGGTTACCATTTCCTCTCCAGGGGGTCTTTTAGACCCAGGTATTGAACCCAGCTGCATTGGGGGCAGATTCTTTACCATCTGAGCCTCCAGGAAAGCCCATGAGCCCAATAATATAGATCAGTTATCATACTAGATACAGGAAGTACTTGCTTTTCTGCTATTGTCCTTTTCCCAGATGAGCAACATGTACTTATTAATCAGAAAAAAAACAACAACCACTTTTTTGAGGTTCAAACCAGCATCATTTTTGACATAAGACTGTATGAGGAAAGGTGTAGATTAACCAATAAACGTGTATGGTGATACTCATAAGGACAGTTCATTGAATTTCTATACCATTTTATTCCAATGAGGGCTTCCCTGCTCAGTTGGTAAAGAATCTGCCCTCAGTGCAGGAGACCTGGGTTTGATCCTTGGGTTTGATCCCTGGGTTGGGAGGATCCCCTGGAGAAGGAAATGGCAACCCATTCCAGTATTCTTGCCTGGGAAATCCCATGGACTGAGAAGCCTGGCAGGCTACCGTCCATGGGATCACAAAGAGTCAGATGCGACTGAGCAAACATTCTGTCTTTTGTTCCAATATAAAAACTGATTTTCTTTTAGGGGAAAAATAAACCCAACGTATTATGACTTTCTCATCTCAATCAAGAAGCTCTAGGATAACAATAATTTTTAAGAAGTAGAAATGTCTAAAAAGCAGGGAGGGAATGATCCAGGGGAATAATCCAAGTATAGTATAATAATCCAAGTATAATAATCCCAAGTAATCCCTTTGGAAACAGGGAGTGAGGGATGGGCTGAATCAGGCTTTCTAGGGTGGCTGGATAGAACCATTTCTAGAGTTGCAATATGTTTAGCTTCGGCCTTTAAGTTATGGTGCATTTTACTTGTGAATAATAATTAATGGTGGTGCTGCTAATTAGCAGCATGAAATTACTACAGGGTCCTAATAATCCACAGGCTATGCTGTTGTGTTGGCATGAAAGTGAAAACAAAAACACACTGCTCCATGCACTATACAGCTTCCTCCTTCCCTCCTCAGGGCAGGTGACGTCAAATGCTCGAATGCCAATAAGAACAGAAAATTCAGCGTCCAGACATTGCCACCCACCTGCGGCCCTCACCAAGTACTCACTAACTTTGAAGGAAGAACTGTTTTCTCTCACTTATTTTAATTCACCATCTTTCTTATCAAATGATGCAGTAAACAGCTTCACTGTCTTCATCACTGGGATTATTTATCCCAAGCTCTGCTTGTTGGGCACAGTCCTCTATATATAACTTATGCTTCCGCTGAACTTGGACAAGGATCCATGGCACCTGCTGTCCAGCCAGTAGTTATTTTAAGCTCTTCTAAAAGAAGCCCTGGCCTTTAACACCTCATCTTTAGAACTCAAAGGAAGAGAATACTTTTTAAATCAAATTGAAAACAGTAAACATTGATTGGTTTAAACCCATATGTGGGTTTTAAAGTGTTAGGGGGGCTTCTGAGGATGCAATAAAATCTAAAGTAAACCAGACTTCAAAGCAATGAGTTTAAAACTAGCTGTCCATAGGAGTTTTAGTGTGGTTAGTCTGAATACAAATGTTTTGTTTGTATTTTATTTATTCTTCATTCATCAGAGGCCATAATCATTGATGTTTTTTACATTAAGTCCATGGATCTCCTTTAAACTCATGCTCCACATTTACTTTAAAACAGAGTAACTGAGTCACTGTAAACCACAGGACTGCTCAATTCCTAAAAGTAGCCTCAACAAGTCCCCGAAAGGACAAAAACAAGAAAGTAAAAAAACTCTTGTTATTTGTAAATTGTCTGTTTCTATATCAATTAGTTTTATAGCAAGAAATTATTTCTAAGTTTTATCTTCTGTAAACTTTATTGCCCGTCTTTTGCCTCCTCTGAGAGAGAATTTTATTTTTCACTTGTCCTGGCAGTCCCAGCAGATGACCACACTCACACACATCCCTTCCTGAGCAACACATTTTACTTATAAATAAAACAATGGAAAGTTCTTCAGCAGTTCACTGGCAGTCTCAAAGTTGCAAGTTTCGCACACCACAAACCGCACCCTACATCTCACAGGGCTCGGGGGAGTGTTTGTCATACTTACCAGAAGGCAAGGTGCTAAGCAGAATAAGAAAGGAGAGGCAAGAGGCAGCAAAAGCTCGTCAGAGCAGCAGCAACAGCAGGAGACCGGCGTGCGGCTGCGCCCTTACAGGGGAGAGAGAAACCACACACTCACACACACACACACACACGCACGCACGCACACTCACATGCAGTGGGAGAGCAGAGCGGGGGTGGTGGGGGGATGGGGGGAGAAAGAACATCCTGTGACACAGCAAGAGAGAAATACACCCGGGCTTCAGTAGCCGTCTCCTGGGCAAATGTCATAGGGAAAAGAAGCCGCTGATAGATCTCCTTGTTTTGTCCTTTAAAAACTTTAAACTCTCAGTACACATGCCCATCGCTAGTGCAACTTTTACTATGATCGTTCTTTGGGACAAAGACCAACTTTTCTTATTTCTTAGTTTATTTCCAGTGTAGCCTGTGATTCATCTTTTCTTCCCCCTCCTTCATATGCTAGCTTAATTAGTGTCAAGTTTCTAATGGGAAACAAGGAAAAAGAGGAACAATGGCATAACAGAAAGAGGTAGTAGAAGCACTTTAATTCTGATGTCATCATTTGGTTTCTTTATAAAATTTGAATATAAATTTAGATGGCCCTTTGGCAGTGGGTTTAGTGCCATCTTCATGTACATGCTAGTTAGTGTGACCTCCGACCCCATGTCTTACTCAGGTAACTGCCTTTATTCAGATAAGCCCCAGGGAAGCAGTTGCTTTTTCTTCTTTAGTTGTAGATTTTCCACAGTGACATTTCCAAGTCTTTCCTCCCTTCTCAAATCCTGAATTTGTTCCTTAATCCTCAGAAAAAGAACCTCCTCTTCACTGACCATATAACGCTTCTTTTTCTTAACCTACATCCATTCTCCTTTTCTCCTGTTTCTGGAAAATATGTTCCCACATTTTTCCAAATTGGATTCCTCCATCAGAGCTTCTTCTCTTGAGACTGACTGGCATACTGATACCCACTGTGTTAGGCAGGATCGTGCTGCCAGAAAGGCTTCCGCACCCTAATCTCAGGAACATGTGAATATGCTGCTTTACGTGGTGAAGGAGACTTTGCAGATGTGATCCACTTAAAGATCTTGAAATAGAGAGATTATCCACAATTACTGGATGGTTCCCATGTAATTATAAGGGTCCTTAAAAATGAAAGAGGGAGGCAGCAGGGTCCAGGTCAGAAAAGTAGACTTGGTGATCTAAGCAGAGGTCAGAGTGATGGAAGGACACAAGCCAAGGAATGTGAGGAGTCTCGAGAGGCTAGGAAAGACAAGGAAGCAGATTCTTCTCACAGTCTTGCAGAAGGGATGCAATTCTGCTGACACTTGCTTTCAGCCCAGTGAAACTCATTTTGGATTTCTGACCTCCAGAACTATAAAAGAAGATATTTGTGTTGTTTATAAGCCACTAGATTTGTGGTAACTTGCTTATGGCAGCAAAAGGAATCTAAAACATCCTACTCCCAAACTTTCTCACCCCTTTCTCTGAGTTCAGGGAAGGCATGGATTATGTATAGATGGTACCTAGTAAGTGGAGGTCAGGATAAAGAAATCCCAGAGAAAGACAATGATGCTGTTTACTGCATCATTTGATAATAAAATTGATGAATTAAAATGAGTAAGAGAAAAAAGTACTTCCTTTGAAGTTAATGAGTGCTTGGTGAGGGCCACAGTGAGTGATACTTTGTATTGGATTGTAGCAAACCATTCCAGAGCAGTCTCTCATAAATACAAACATTTCATCAGTGCTTCTCAAGTTTAAGTAATGTACATTTTCTCTTAACAGAACAACTTAATGTTGAAATTAAAGGAAGAAAAAGAACTCACCATGACTGAAACAAGTTATTGCATTATTACTTCTACCAATATATACTGATATAAAAATAGGTATAACCTTCTGATATTTAATGATTATATGATAGAATTAAAAAATATTACTTCAAAAACCATACAAAAACAATAAATACAATTCATACTAACAACATTACTTTCATGTGACAGATAATATTTTGCTGAACCTGAGTTGTTACTTGCAACATGAATAGTGGTCCTTTTGAGTTCATGATATTCTTCTACAGTGTGCTTTGTAAAATGACTCAACTTTATCAACTCTTGGTCCATTCAGATTACTACATAAGTTTCATTCATATGACCTGCCATAATTTCAATCGGACTTCCTTTGATACGAGTACATCACTTACTGCTGTTTCTCATGTTCCTGCAATTATTAAAATAGTGCTGTTTGGAGCTGACTTAACTAGATATGCACATGATATTGAAGACACAAAATGAAAGATATATGTGTTAACATGGACAGCTACCCAGATGACCCAGAATTGGCTTATACAGGCATACCTTGGAGATATTGCAGTTTAGTTCCAGACCACCAAAATAAAGGTAATATTGCCATAATCAAGTCACATGAACTTTTTAACTTCCAAGTGTATATAAATTATGTTTGAATTGTTCTATAATCTATATAGTGTGCACTATATAGTCTGCGCCATAGTGTGCAATAGCATTATCTTAAAAATTGTACATACCTTAGTTAAAAAAATACTATTTTGCTAAAAAATGCTCGCCATCATCTGAGACTTCAGTGAGTTGTGATATTTTTGCTGAGATAGAGAGTCTTGTCTCAGGGTTGGCTGCTGGCTTATCAGAACTGTGGTTGCTCAAGGATGGGTGGCTGTGGTAATTTCTTAAAATAAGACAACAGTGAAGTTTGCCACATTGATTAGCTGTTCCTTTGGCAAGTGATTTCTCTGTAGCATGCAGTCCTACTTGATAGCATCTTACCCACAGTAGAACTCTTTTCAAAATTAGCCTTTCCTTCCAAGCCTGCTGCTGTTTTATGAACTAAATTTAAGTAAAATTCTAAGTCATTTATTGTTATTTCAACTGTTTTCACAGAATTTTCATCAGCAGTAGATTTCATCCCATGAGACCACTTTTCTTTGCTCACGCATAAGAAGCAATTCTTTGTCTGTTAAGGGTTCTGCCATGAGATTGCAGAAATTTAGTCACATCTTCAAGCTTCATTTTTAATTCTGTTTCACCTCTGCAGCTACTTCCTCCATGGAAGTCTTGAATCCCTGAAAGTCATCCACAAGGGCTGGAATCAACTTCTTCCAAACTCCCATGGATGTTGATATTTTGACCTCTTCCCATGTTCTTAAAGGCATCTAGAATGGTGAATCCTTTCCAGAAAGTTTTCAATTTACTTTGCCCAGATCCATCAGAGGAATCACTGTCTGTAGCAACTAGTGCCTTAAAAATGTATTTCTTGAATGAGAAGACTTAAGAGTTGAGATTATTCCTTGATCTGTAGGCTACATAATGAAATTGTGTTAGCTGGCATGATCATCACTAATCTCATAGTGCATCTCCATCAGAACTCTTGGGTGACCAGGTGCTTTATCAATAAACAGCAGTCTTTTCAAAGGAATCTGTTTTCCTTGGCAGTAGGTCTCAACGTTGGCCTAAAATATTCAGTAAACTGTGTTGTAAGTAGATGTGCTGTCACCCAGGCTTTGTTGCTCTGCTGGTAGAGCATAGGCAGAGTGGATTTTGCATAATTTTTAAGGACCCTAGGATTTTTGGAATGCTGAATGAACACTGGTTTCAACTTCTCTTTCTAACAAGAGAGTCAGCCTGTCCTTTGAAGTTTTGAAGCCAAGCATTGACTCCTCTTTAGCTATGAAAATCTTAGATGGCATCTCCTTCCAAAATAAGACTGTTTTGTCTACACTGAAAAACTGTTTAGTGTTGCCACCTTCATGAATTACATTTGGTAAGTCTTCTGGATAACTTGCTGTAGCTTCTACATCAAGGACTTGCTGCTTCACCTTGTACTTTTATATGTTGGAGACGGCTTCTTTCCTTAAACCTCATGAACCAATCTCTGCTAGATTCAGGCTTTTCTTCTGCAGCTTCCTCACCTCATTCAGCCTTCATAGAATTGAATAGGGTTGGGGTCTTGTTCTGGATTAGATTTTGGCTTAAGGGGATGTTGTGGCTGGTTTGATCTTCTATCCAGACCACTAAAACTTTCTCCTTATTGGCCAGAAGGCTGTTTTGCTTATCATTCATATGTTCATTGGAATAGCAGTTTTAATTTCCTTCAGGAACATTTATATTCATAACTTTTTGTTGCATAAGACTTAGCTTTTGCCCTGTTTTGGCTTTCAACAGGCCTTCCTCACTAAGTGTAGTCATTTCTAGCTTTTGATTTAAAGTGAAAAATATATGACTTTTCCTTTCATTTAGAAGCCATTGTAGGGTTATTACTTGGCCTAATTTTAATATTATCATGTGTCAGGGAATAGGGAGGCCTGAGGATAAAGAGAGAGACAAGGAAACAGCTGGTTGGTGGAGCAGTCAGAACACCAGCAACACTTAATCCATTAAGTTTCCCATCTTATGTGGACGTGGTTTGTGGTGTGCCAACAAATTACAATAATAACACCAAAGATTACTAATCATAGATCACCATAAGAAACTTAATAATAATGAAAAACTTTGAAATTTTTGGAGAATTACCTAAATAAAATGACACAGAAACATGAAGTAAGCAGATGCTATTAGAAAAAAAGGGCACCAGTAGACTTGCTAGATGCAGGGTTGCCACAGACTTTTAATTTGTAAAAAATGCAGCATCTGTGAAGAACAGTAAAGCAAAACTCAGTAGAATGAAGTATGCCTGTATGTATTAATTACAATTAAAATGAATACAAACACACTAACCAAGGACTCCCAAGAATATATCTGTAACCTGATAGAGGCCCAAAGAACTGGAGTAGGTAACTAAAAAGACAAATTAATAGAGCTCAGTGCTGTATTATAAAATCAATCTTTGAAGAATAAAAATTAAATATAAGGAATAAATTTATTTTTTGAAAATAAGATTGTTCTGTAAGTATAACAAGAAAATAGTTGAAAGTCAAATGATACTAGAAAGCTTATCACAAGAAACAATATTCTTTTGCTCTCCTCATTACCCCTTCCTCTAACTTTGCCATGCTTCTCAAAGCTCCTCAGGTAAAAATATTGAACTATTACAGATATCGCTTCTGTGATTTACTTTCTCATTTGTAAGTAAGATGCCTATAATGCTGTCTGTCCATTCATCAGTTTTTGACATTACCTATTATCTTCCCATAATGATAGATGAAGAGTTAAATTATTTACACTGCTTTCCCTTTCCATATTTCTTGAGAAAATTACATATCAATTTTTAATTCATATTCTATTTTTTCATTATTGAAATAAAACTCACTGCCAAATCAGATAGAACACTATGATTATAGTTCCATTCTTTTGCAGCTTTCTGTTTTTCTTGGAGTTAATGATAGCCTTTTCTTTTTATTTGCTTAGTAATAAGAACACTCAGTCTTGCCAACCTGTACAAGAACTCTGTAAGATACCTCCATATGCAGTGTCCTCCAAGATCAAATCTGTCAGGTAATCTATGTTAACACGTTCCAGTATCTTCTTGGGAGGTGCCACTTGCACACACGAGCGCCCGCAGAGCCCTGACTTCTTGCGCTGCTCTGGTCTGGTGGCTTTCTTGGTCTGCTGCACCGCTGTGGTCCTGCCACTTCTTTTGCTGTCCTGCTGGGAATTCCCTTTACCTCTCTCGTGTGTCCTGATTTCCATTCTTCCTCTTTCTTGGTTTACTTCCTCATTTACTGAACCACATTGTCTATTGGCTTCCTGAGAAGGCATTCATGGGAAATTTTTTATGTCTCAAATGCCTTTTTTGCTACTCTCGTACTTAATAGTTTGGTTAGATATAAATCTTTTTACAAAAGGTAAAAAAAAAAATTGGATAAAACTTTTTTTTACATCTCTATACGAATATTTAAGGCATTATCCCATTGTCTTTTCATTCTCAACCATTGTTCTTAAACTTTTATTCCTGGTTCTTTGTGAGATCTACTTTTGTTTTTCTCTCTGGAACCTCTTAGGATCTTCTCTTTAACTCTGATATTCTCAAGTTTCACAATAGTAAAATTTGATGTGAGCCCTTTTTCATTTATTGTGATGGGTACTTAATGGGTTTTTTAATCTGAAGACTCGTCTTTAACCTCCTTCCCCCTATGTAATTTGTTCCTCATCTTGTTCTCCTCTGGGCATCATATCCCTGAATCCAGAACCTTTTAGTTAAGTTTCTCAGAGAACAATCCTCAGGTATCTCAAAAAGATGGAGAGAAGTTGTTTGACTTAGTGATTTGGAGTTGGGGACCCTTGGGTTTAACTGTTCTCCTAATTGAAAACCAAATGCGGAAACCAACCAAACAAAAAACTAGTCATCAAATGTTCCCATTGTAGCCCCGTGCCTTGTTACTACTTTTGATATAGTATCAGCACTTTAGTGAGTGAGTGAAAGTCGCTCAGTTGTGTCTGCCTCTTTGTAACCCCATGGACTGTACAGTCCATGGAATTCTCTAGGCCAGAATACTGGAGTCCTTTCCCTTCTCCAGGGGATTTTCCCAACCCAGAGATAGAACCCAGGTCTCCCACATTGCAGGTGGATTCTTTACCAGCTGAGCCACAAGGGAAGCCCTCACCACTTGCTCAGTATCAACTTGAAATTCTTTAGTCTTTTCAGAGTCTGCTAGTGCAATTAGCTTGCTTTTCAGTTTCTCACTGCCTTCTGCATGGCCACCCATCTCCATTTCTATCAAGCACAGTTTTTCTGTGGAATCATTTACCATGATATCTTGTATTCTGGTCTTCATTCATTGTGGTTTGGGGTTTATGGATTCAATTCTTCTGATTTTATTGATGGTAGAGTTTTTGTTTCTGTTTCTTGTTCTTGTTTGCTAGTGAATTTTAGAAGAGAAAGAGTTCAGAAAAAATCTTTGTACTGTCATTCAGGAAGATCTGTTTAACTATTATGATGATCCAGCAGTGAAATGAACTATCTTGAAAGAAAGAAGCTCTAGTTTTGGAAATACCCAATAGAGCTGGTTCTTTCTTTTAAAGACACTGAAGAAGAAGTTTCTGCATGGTGGGTTTGGGAGGGGGGAAGGATTAGATTAAATGACTCGCTTAAGTTCTCTTTCAAACATAAGAGTTTATGAATTCTGTATTTTTCTACCATGGGCTTAAGGGAAGCAGACATCAAATAATAATTACAACTATAAGCCTGAAAATTAGGCTGCCTCCATATGAATTCCAGTTCTGTCTTTTACTTAGGCTATATTTTAAATTCTTCAGCTTTAATTTCCTACTCTGTAGAATGAGACGACCTATTTTGTATGGTTAGTATGAGACTAACACAGTAAATATGATCTATATAATAAGCACTAGTATATGTTAACTAATTCCAATAATGATGTGTTTAAGTCAAGTCTGTGAAATGGGAATTAATATTTTCTAAACTAATAGCTTTTTGCAGTTATTGCTGTTTAGAAACAAGTTTAAGTGTGAGAATCTGTTGTATTGTTTCTTGGTCATGGTGTGTATACACTTGATCTGGGTTAGATTTGTGTTGGGATAAGAAGCAAGTCTTTGTATATTCTGCTTGTACTCAGCAGATGTCATCTTTGTGTTTCTAGAATAGGGCTTGTAGCCAAGCAGAGATTATTGTCAACTAGTCTAAATACAAAACCATGCAGAAATTTACAATATTTTATTCCTATGGTGATACCTTTTCAGTTTGTACTAGTTGTGTTCAGAAGGTCTCCAGAAGTGAAACGTGTGATTCATATCCTATGGAAAGAATTTAGTTATATTACTTTTAAGCGAGAATTAGTTAAACAAGGATTGTCTTTAGTAAAGGGCAATGTGAACTAGCTTTCATCGATAAAATAAATCATTTGAAATCTGCATAAATACTGGTTGCTGGGCTTCCCTGGTGGTTCAGATGGTAAAGAATCTGCCTGCAATGAGGGAGACTTGGATTTGATCCCTGCATCAGGAAGATCCCCTGGAGAAGGGAATGGCTAGCTACTCCAATATGCTTGCCTGGAGAATCCCATGGACAGAGGAGCCTGGCGGCTACAGTCCATGGGGTCGCAAAGAGTCAAACATGAACTGAGTGACTAACGGAACAATTTTGGTGCTACACTTAGAAAGAAGAGCTCTACTTCTTAAGTGGCCTTATTTAGTGACTTAAATATATTTTCAGGATAACAATTTAATCATGATTTTTTTTTTCTTATGAATAATGCAGGTACATTTTAAGGTATGCTTCTTTACTCAGATTTTCTGTTTAATCTCAGTTAAAAGATTTTGCTGAAAGCATTCTACAAGGGAGATTTGGCTCATGTCAAGGTAGGTTAGAACAAAGTCTGCATATTGCAAGAATACTGAGTTCATCTCTGCAAAGTTCCTCCCTATTGCACTGCTGAATGTACCAGTGACCTAGGGGCATGGAAATTGTGTACTGCCTTGTTCATACAAAACGTCTCCACTGAGGGTAGGGTTGAGTTTTCATGGCCACCAAGGGCTGCAGTAATGTCATTCCCCTGGAACAGGCTTCGCTGTTCTCACCTGCTGGCAAGGGGGCTGGAAGACCATATGGCTGAACCATGGCAGTGTTTCTCTGCTTCCTCCTGTCAATGCCTGTTTCACCAGCACTTTATTCAGCACAGTTTAGGATACTGTATTGGATAGTGGTCTACTTGTTGCTGCAGATCAACAGGGAAAGCCTGCTGGCCTTTGAATACTCTAAGGGGGGAGTATTGCTGAACTCCAGGGTTACAGTCACTTCATGGTGTCCCACTTCCTCTGGCTCATGTTCCCCACAGGAGAGTGGGGAAATATATCCCTTTTGAAAGAGCTCTGGTCACAAGATACCAAAATTAGTGACAAGAAGGTAATGATGTAGAGTGACTGAAATGTCAGTTGCTGATGGTCCCAACTTGGGAGGCTTCCAAGCCACCTGTGGTTTTACACTGGGCCCTTGCTGCAGCATCCCCCTTTCCCATTACCCTTTGTTCTGGGTGTGACAGCTATAGTGGCATCTGCAGAATCTTAGCAAGGGAAGGGATCTCACAGATCATCTTCTCTCCTCCCTTGAACTCAGAGGTTCTGTCCAGAGCCACCCTGACCCATCCTCAGGTGGATGACATTTGATGAAAAAAAATCAGTTCAGTTGCTCAGTTGTGTCTGACTCTTTGTGACCTCATGGATTGCAGCACGCCAGGCTTCCCTGTCCACCATCAGCTCCCAGAGATTGCTCAAACTCATGTCCATCAAGTCGGTGATGCTACCCAACCATCTTATCCTCTGTCATCCTCTTCTCCCCCTGCTTTTAATCTTGCGCAGCATCAGGGTCTTTTCCAGTGATTCGGTTCTTCGCATCAGGTGGCCAAAGTGTTGGAGCTTCAGCTTCAGCATCAGTCCTTCCAGTGAATATTCAGGACTGATTTCCTTTAGGATGGACTGGTTGGATCTCCTTGCAGGCCAAGGGACTCTCAAGAGTCTTCTCCAACACCACAGTTCAAAAGCATCAATTCTTTGGTGCTTAGCTTTCTTTATAGTCCAACTCTCACATCCATACATGACTACTTGGAAAAACCATAGCTTTGACTAGACAGACCTTTGTTGGCAAAGTAAGGTCTCTGCTTTTTAATATGCTGTCTAGGTTGGTCATGGCTTTTCTTCCAAGGAGCAAGCGTCTTTTAATTTCATGGCTACAGTCACCATCTGCAGTGATTTTGGAGCCCAAGAAAATAAAGTCTGTCACTGTTTTCATTGTTTCCCCATTTATCTTCCATGAAGTGATGGGACTGGATGCCATGATCTTAGTTTTTTGAATGTTGAGGGTTTTTTTAAATATTATTTTTAATTATTTATTTAGCTGCACAGGGTCTTAGTTGTGGCATGTGAGATCTAGTTCCCCAACCAGGGATCAAACCCAGGGCCCCAGCATTGAGAGCTCAGAGTCTTAGCCACTAGACCATCAGGGGAGTCCTGAATGTTGAGTTTTAAGCCAGCTTTTTCACTCTCCTCTGTCACTTTCATCAAGAGGGCTCTTTAGTTCCTCTTCACTTTCTGCCATAAGGGTGGTGTCATCTGCATATCTGAGGTTATTGATATTTCTCCCAGAAATCTTGATTACAGCTTGTGCTTCATCTAGCCCCACATTTCACATGATGTACTCTGCATATAAGTTAAATAAGCAGGGTGACGATATATGACCTTGATGTACTCCTTGAAAAAAAACTTGAACGTACTCCTTGAAATAAACTTGAACATACTCCTTGAAAAAAACTTAACGTAGTCCTTGAAAAACTTGAGATACCAATTGAAAAACAATCAGTCCTTCCTAATAAGATAGCACTGCTTGGCAAGAGGAAATAAAGGAATCAAGTCTCCAAAAATGATAGATCTATGGTGTTTTACCACTTGAGCACTGTGCCTCCTTTCAAAGGTTTGCCAAAGGCATGTATCTCTCAAAAAGTGCTTTTTTTTTTTTTTTTAGGTTTTTGGTAACTTAACATTATATATCAGTTCTTTTGATTTTCTTCCCTAAGGGTCATGAGTTCTCCTTTCCCCTACCTGAGTGTCATGAGGCCTGACTTTCTCTGCTCATCACAAAGCCATTCTAAGAAAGAGTCTAAGGTTGAAATTATGTTTAAAGGACAGCCTGTCATTTTGATGTGTTAAAAAAACAGGAGTGTGGTGGTCACCTAATTACAGTCCAGTAAATACTCTTTTCCTTCCTTCTTGCAATGCAGTTCTTATCAAAGATTATGGACCTATTTTTAAATTCTAAGTGTGTCGTTTTTTTCTCCACAAAAATTCAATGTGATTTTAATAGAATCTGGGATATCATAAACCCTGAGGAGGCAGAGGAGGTCAGCAGAATAGGAGGGAGTGAGCAAATGGTTAAGCCTCTGTTCCTTTATTTTTTAATCCTCTTTATTGTGTCTCCTTCTTATCTCCCTTCGGTAGTGCACAGATGCCTAGGCTTTTTTTTTTTTTTTTTTTTTTTTTTAGAAACAGACCACTAACTGAGTTTGTCTGTCTGCCTGTCTGGTCTTTAAGATCCCTTTTCTGCTCTAAGTATCTTTATGTGACTGGTTGTCCCTGTATGCATGTACGTTCAGTCACATCTGACTCTTTGCAACCCCATGGACTGTAGCTTGTCAGGATCCTCTGCCCGTGGGATTTTCCAAGCAAGAATACTGGAGTGGGTTGCTATTGCCTCCTCCAGGGGCTCTTCCCAACCCAGGGATCAAACCTGCATCTCTTGCGTCTCCTGCATTGGCAGGTGGATTCTTTACTGCTGCGTTACCTGGGTTGTACCTAGATTAGATTAATTTACCATGTATGGGTCTTGATTCAAGTTTAAGAACTGGAAAGGAAACACCTCACCTCCTCCATATGTCTTTAAACCATTTTGCAATCCATTCTGTATCAGTTTGAATTGTACCAAATTAATCTTGTGAATCAGTTGATCTTGCTAATCAGTTATGATTCCAAATTGTAGCAGAGTCCTGACAGAGCTGCCCCGTTGCCTAACTTCAGGGGTCACCATTCAAACAAAATAAATGTGGGACCCACTGGTTTGGGGCAACATGATGGTCTTAGACTCAGCATGGAACTATTGCCAGATGGAGTCATGGTATCCTTGGAAAGGACAAATTCCCGGTTGCCATCCCCGCAGATACTCAAAAGAGATCATAAAATCATTAAAAGCATTAAGGAAAAATTCAGAGGAATCCTCTCAGGTATCTGTATGGTGCCACCAGATACAAATACAACTTCTTCAACTTTGCTGTGGGAAAATGGAACTGTTATTAAAAAGTAATGAAAGCCCAGCTGTAAACCTTCACTCTTAGCCCCAAATCTGCCTTCCTATGAGGTTCCCATTGGTGAAAAGAAGTATTTTGTAGATTGTATTTTGTAGATAAAATTAAATCTCTGAGATGTGATCACTACCTCCCCGTCCGTGGATTAGAAGACAGCCTAGAAGTAATGGGTGCTGATCCTCTCAGGAGGAAGTGCAGTCTTATAGTGTCCCACCCAGAATTGGACAGGGGCCTCCCCAGAAGTCTCTTCACAGAAGTCAATAATTCCATGCCTGAACCTTACTTTTAAAGTCACGGGATGTAGGTAAAAATGGACTAATATATTTAAATATGTATGATCGTCAACAAGTGTGTGCGCATTAGCAAAACAGAAAAACAAGAAATGGGAAAGCAAGACAAAACAAACAACACTTGGAAGACTACTAATGTATTTATTTTTAAATTCAGAATGTAAAATTCAGAGATCTTAGAATCTAAAGAATGAGTAAATGGGCTTCCCAGATGGCACGGTGGTTAAAGAATCAGCCTCCCAATGCAGGAGATGTGGGTTTGATCCATGGGTTGGGAAGATCCCTTGGAGTAGGAAGGGGCAAACCACTCCAGTATCCATTGGATTTCCCAGGGCTACAGTCAGTGGGGTCGTGAGGAGTCAGATACAACTGAATGATTGAGCATACATACACAAAGATTGAGCATCTTTCGTGGGGGTAGGAAGGCAACAATAAGCAATTAACTTAAAAAAATCTATATACTTATTGAAACTATGAAACTGTTGGTTAGAAGCACATATGAAGAATGTGAACATTTTGCTTGAGTGTATTTTGTATATTAAGCTAAAAAATAGAATGGTGATATAAATTTATGTATATAAAGTTAAACTCTATATGAATTAAGTAGTTTTAAATAAGTACTTTTTTAATATCAAAGACTTAAACTCAAGAAGATAAATTTAACTTTGTACTAATAAGAAAAAAATAAGGTCATGGAAAAGAAAGATATCTTGGGCCTAAGAGGGGAAAAAATGAAAGGTTTAAATCTGTCCTAAATATTAGTAATAAAAGTCCCAATTCTAGAAAACAGGGATTGAAAAATAGCAACAACAAAAATTAATGTGGTGGGTTTTTAAATATTTATTCCAAAATCTGATGGTTATTTTTATTAAAAAGCCTGTTAAATTTCAAAAGTAACCACTCCTATATTGTACAATGGAAGTGGGAAATTAAATGTGATTTTGTGTTTTTTCTCTATAAGGATAAATGACATAAAAATTGAAGTGAAAATATGCAATTACTTTATGTAAATGTACATAATATTTCTGTTGCACTGTCTCATTTTGATACAGTCTGCTTATTTTCTGATATTCTGAAGTAGTTTTTGGAAGACTGAATTTTTAAGATAGTAAGGAATAGATACTTTCATTTATCCAAAGACCCATGAAAAATTGGAGTTCTACATCAGTGTCATCTGTAATTAAGTTAAAGATAAGTATGTTTTTGACAAATGAAAATTTATTGGATGATATACTAAGAATAAATGAATCTTGCATCATGAGCCAAGGGGAAGACTTTCAGTTGAAACAACAAAATTGAGTTTACATGTAATGTTCAGTTCAGTCACTCAGTTGTGTCTGACTCTTTGCTCAGTTGTGTCCGACCCCATGGACTGCAGCACACCAGGTTTCGCTGTCTAGCACCAGCTCCCAAAGCTTGCTCAAACTCATGTCCATCGAGTCGGTGATGCCATCCAACCATCTCATCTTCTGTCATCCCCTTCTCCTCCTGCCTTCAATCTTTCCCAGCATCAGGGTCTTTTCAAATGAGTCAGTTCTTCACATCAGTTGGCCAAAGTATTGTTGCCTACATAAAATCCCAGATGGCTCAGTGGTAAAGAATCCACTTGCCAATGCAGGTGATGCAGGAGATGCGTGTTTGATCCCTGGTTGGAGATCTCTGGAGGAGAAAATGGAAACCCACTCCAGTATTCCTGCTTGGAAAATCCTGTGGATGTAGGAGGCTGCCAGGCTACAGTCCATGGGGTTGCAAAGAGTTGGACACAACTGAGCATGAGCATGTAAAAAAAGAAAAGGAAAACAGAAAATTAAACACTTTGAACTTGTCTTATGCTCAATGGAAGTGGTACTCCCTGGGGCAATCATTGGGTCATAAAATGCAGATAAAACATTCCATGATATATCAGGTTGCTAAGGGAATGAGAAAATGTGTGGTATACACTAGGAAGTGCTTTTAGCTTAGGAAAGAGATTAGGATATATTTAAAAAGTTTTATGATAGGGCAACATTTAGGAGAGATAAGTTTTAAATTACTTTAATTACTAGAAATGAAAGAGAAGTGGGAATCACTTTGCCCAGCAATCCCTTGGATAAATGAATTCATCCGTTTCATTGTCGACCACACAGGGAAACTTTCCATTCCCAAAAGGTGGACTGAACTAGGTGTGGGACTCCCTTCCAAAACTATTTATTGGAACTAAGAAGAGTAGTGACCCAAAGCTTGCATTTCTGAGAATGCTGAACTGGCAGTGATGAGGATGCCAAAGACCTAGACTCAAAACCAGTTGAAAAAAGTGAAACAAACCACCTGTCAAACAAACACCTACGTAGCTATGGGGAATGGAGGCTGAAGAATGAATCTAGAACCGAGTAGCTGGGATCCATATCCTTTCTGGGCTCCCTGCTCAAAACAAAAGTGACTAACCAGAAAATACTGGGCTTTGCTCAGTATTTTATTGTCCGTATTGATCTTGTGGTGGATGTATTAGAACTCATAGTTCAATAAGGAAAATAAAAATTATTCTTGCTTGTGTCAGAGAAAAAAGGGCTGCAATTATAGAATTACTCAAATGGGATCATTGTACTTCTAGAACAGAATTAGAAATATCAATGTAAACTTTAAAAGAAAACTTTTGTACCTTTGACAGTGCAATAACCTAGGAAAAATGGTACCCCATGTTGCACTCTATCACCCTGTTCTTGCTCTCTGTATTTTGTCACTAAAGGAAATTAAGGATCCTTGGAGAAACATTTCAGTCTAGGCTTGGTGTAGAAATATACCAGGTAGCTTGGGTCATCCTCTACCAGAAAGCAAGAAAATTCTCAAAGATTAATAAAGTCATATGAAAAAGACAGAACAGTTCAGTCGCTCAGTCGTGTCTGACTCTTTGTGACCCCAT
The DNA here is from genome assembly GCF_033118175.1 of Dama dama. NCBI lineage: Eukaryota > Metazoa > Chordata > Mammalia > Artiodactyla > Cervidae > Dama > Dama dama. The sequence goes on from NC_083706.1 coordinate 31,803,686, forward strand.
GACTGCAGCACACCAGGCTTCCCTGTCCATCACCAACTCCAGAGCTTACTCAAACTCATGTCCATTGAGTCAGTGATAACATCCAATCATCTCATCCTCTGTCGACCGCTTCTCCTCCCGCCTTCAATCTTTCCCAGCATCAGGGTCTTTTCAGATGAGTCAGTTCTTCACATCAGGTGGCCAGAGTACTGGAGTTTCAACTTCAGCATTAATCCTTCCAGTGAATACTCAGGATTGATTTCCATTAAGATTGACTGATTTGATCTCCTGCAGTCCAAGGGACTCTCAAGGGTCTTCTCTAGCACCACAGTTCAAAAGCATCAATTCTTCAGTGCTCAGCTTTCTTTAGAGTCCAGCTCTCACATCCATACATGACTACTGGAAAAAACATAGCTTTGACTAGACAGACCTTTGTTGGTAAAGTAATGTCTCTGCTTTTTAATATACCGTCTAGGTTGGTCATAGCTTTTCTTCCAAGGAACAAGCGTCTTTTAATTTCATGGCTGCAGTCACCATCTGCAGTGATTTTGGAGCCCCCCAAAATAAAGTCTTTCACTGTTTCCATTGTTTCCCCATCTATTTGCCGTGAAGTAATGGGACCAGATGCCACGATCTTAGTTTTCTGAATGTTGAGTTTTAAGCCAACTTTCCCACTCTCCTCTTTCACTTTCATCAAGAGGCTCTTTAGTTCTTCTTCACTTTCTGCCATAAGGGTGCTGTCATCTGCATATCTGAGGTTATTGACATTTCTCCTGGCAATCTTGATTCCAGATTGTGCTTCATCCAGCCCAGCGTTTCTCATGGTGTACTCTGCATATAAGTTAAGTAATTGGGTGACAATATACAGCCTTGATGTACTCCTTTTCTTTATTTGAAACCAGTCTGTTGTTCCATGTCCAGTTCTAACTGTTGCTTCTTCACCTGCATACAGATTTCTCAAGAGGCAGGTCAGGTGGTCTGGTATGCTCATCTCTTTAAGAATTTTCCAGTTTTTTTTGTGACCCACACAATCAAAGGCTTTGGCATAGTCAATAAAGCAGAAGCAGATGTTTTTCTGGAACTCTCTTGCTTTTTCTGTGGTGCAGCGGATGTTGACAATTTGATCTCTGGTTCCTCTGCCTTTTCTAAATCCAGCTCGAACATCTGGAAGTTCATAGTTCATGTACTGTTGAAGCCTGGCTTGGAGAATTTTGAGCATTACTTTGCTAGCGTGTGAGATGAGTACAGTTGTGCGGTAGCTTGAGCATTCTTTGGCATTGCCTTTCTTTGGTATTGGAATGAAAACTGACCTTTTCCAGTCCTGTGGCCACTGCTGAGTTTTCCAAATTTACTGACATATTGATTGCAGCACTTTCACAGCATCATCTTTTAGGACTTGAAATAGCTCAACTGGAATTCCATCACCTCCACTAGCTTTGTTTGTAGTGATGCTTCCTAAGGCCCACTTGACATTGCATTCCAGGATGTCTGGCTCTAGGTGAGTGATCACACCATCATGGTTATCTGGGTCATGAAGATCTTTTTTGTATAGTTCTTCTGTATATTCTTGCCACCTCTTCTTAATATCATCTACCTCTCCCTGGTGAGCCAAGTCTTACCAGTGATTCTCATGTGTCTCTTTTTGTTAATCTTGAGGTATTTGTATCATTATTTATAAATGCAAATATTTGGTAGCTCTAAGTGTACATTTGAAAGGGACGACTCTCACTGCTTATACTATTTTTTTTCTTTTTAACATATTATTTTTTTATTTTTTATTTTTTTATTATTGTAGTGGTTTTTGTCATACATTGACATGAATAGATAGGGGTTTTTTTTGTTTCTTTTTAATGTAAATGCTTTTTTAAAAAGTGGATACTGTCTTGTTTGTCAAGCTAGTATTCCATAGCCTACAGAGGTGCAGTTTTAATAGCATACAATATGAGATGTAACTAAATAGCAATTTGAAGTCATAGTCATGTATTCCACATGACAAATATTTTAAATAAATTACCTTCTCTACTCATTTTTAAAAGTAGAATTGTTGCCACAAATACCATCATTCTGTTCTTAACTCTTCCCGTAGAACTGTAACATCTTTATAGTTGTAGTCCGCCTTTCCCTATTACTTTAATAATATGTTAAAGAAGATTTGAAAATTTTTGATCATGCGGTGTATATGTGTTAAATTACAAGTTGGAAGGAAATTAGGTCTAACAGCTTATCAATATCTTAAAATATTAGTATTTGAAATCCTCTATTTAAGAATAAATTGGCTACAAATTTCAAGATGGAAAATCCCTGGAAAATTTTTATGGATTAAAAGTCATGAATTTAAAATTTCTTGGTATTAAGAATTATTTACAAATGGTTGTAACAACCGTGGACTGATTATGGAACAAAAATTTCAATTATGAAAAAATTAAGTGGAAAGGCATGTATAGTTTTTATGATGTTATCAGCTTTTAGGTCTTTAGAGTCAAAGGCATATTTGAATAGTTTAAGAATCCCAAACACACCAAATGGATCATCTTGCATAGCAGTTATAGATTTCTCTAGGTAAATGAGAGAGTTGGATATTGTATATACTATAAATCTGGGAAAGTAGACTGGATGAGAACTTTTACCAGACTTGTGAAATGCTAACATAATACCTATAAGTAGAGTTTTGCATATATCATCAGGTTTGGGGGCTTCCCTGGTGGCTCAGCAATAAAGAATCTGCCTGCAATGCAGGAGACCTGGGTTCGATCCCTGGATCAGAAAGGTCCCCTGGAGAAGGGAATGGCTACCCACTCCAGTATTCTTGCCTGAAGAATTCCATGGACAGAGTAGCCTGGCAGGCTGTAGTCCATGGGGTCCCAAAGAGTCAGACATGACTGAGAGACTAACACTTTTACTTTCAGGTCTTGGGAACATGTATCCCCAGGTCTTGGGAATAATTCGTCTTCTCTGTCTGTCTCTAAGAGTAAATAACCTCCATTAATTAGGAAGGGAACTATCTTCCTTAATAAGTATGCATCTTTTAATCCCTAGCACATTTAGAATTAAATATGGGAAACTTATTTAAAAATTGAAATAGTTTATTAATATTATTGCCAAGTAGGGAACTATAAGTTCTATCTAGAAAAATGTTCATGATTATAGCATTTCATCGAGTTGCATGATAATGATCTATTTACCACTAGACTGCGAGTTCCCTTGAGACATATATGGTGTCTTATCTTAGTGTTCGTAACCCAGAGACTGGCCCAGAGTCAGTGCTCAGTACATTTTTATGAATAAATAAATGAAGTCCATAAGGTTGTAGACAGATTTGGTTCTTTCAGTATCTTCTTCCAAAGGGATCAAAGAAAGGTCTGTCTCATTCCAGTACTAGTGAACTGCCCCCATTTTGAAGGCTCCTTCCAGTAGCCATTTCAGAATGTCGTGGAAATAGAGGAAAAGCTTTCTCTGGTGTTTCTGATGTTTAGTCCAGGGCTTGTTTACAGATGGGGAGGGTCAAACATAGAGATGCTCCAGAGACATGGCCCTTGACATTCTCTGTGGAAGGATGTGCTGTACAGAGATCTGCCTGCCAGCAACTGTGCTTGAATGCCACATGGTTGAGGCATGGAGACAGTTTTCCTGTAAGACCCTGACTAAGCATTTGTTATCCAGAGCAGTAGATCATAAATTTCAAACCACTTCCTCATGACAACCCTTAAAATGTCTGAAAACAATATCCCTTTTATCTAATGACTCCTGCTTTTTTCCATTGTTCTTCATATGACACAATCTCCAGACCTTTCCTCCTCAAAGTTTCCCTCTTTTAATTTGTCCATGTTTCTTGCAAGTATTGTCTTGAAAATCCAGAAATGAGAACCACACATGCGTTATGGCCTGACCAAAGCAGAAAGCATTTTTGCCTTTCTGTGCCCTGCATATCCATTGCAGCCGGGATGTCATCACCTGCATGGCAGCCTTACTCTCACCATCAGCCAGTCAGTCATTTCAGTCGCTCAGTTGCATCCAGCTCTTTGCAGTCCCATGGACTGCAGCACGCCAGGCTTCCTTGTCCATCGCCAACCCCTGGAGCTTGCCCAAACTCATGTCCATCAAGTCGGTGATGGCATCCAGCCATCTCATCCTCTGTCATCCCCTTCTCATCCCACCTTCAATCTTTCCCAGCATCAGGGTCTTTTCCAATGAATCAGTTCTTCTCATCAGGTGGCCAGAGTATTGGAGTTTCAGCTTCAGCATCAGTCCTTCTAATGAATAGTCAGGACTGATTTCCTTTAGGATTGACAGGTTTGATCTCCTTGCACTTCAACGGACTCTCAAGAGTTTTCTCCAACTCCACAGTTCACAAGCATCAATTCTTCGGTGCTCAGCTTTCTTTAGAGTCCAACTCTCACATTCATACATGACTAGTGGGAACAAAACTACTCTCACCGTACTTGCAGTCAACTCAAGTCCCCTTGTTCTGTTTTGGTTGTTTTTGTTTGACTATGCCAAAGCCTTTGACTGTGTGGATCACAATAAACTGTGGAAAATTCTTAAAGTGATGGGAATACCAGACCATCTGACCTGTCTCTTGAGAAACCAGTATGCAGGTCAGGAAGCAACAGTTAGAACTGCACATGAAACAACAGACTGGTTCCAAATAGGAAAAGGAGTACGTCAAGGCTGTCTATTGTCACCCTAATTATTCAACTTATATGCAGAGTACATCATGAGAAACGCTGGGCTGGAGGAAGCACAAGCTGGAATCAAGATTGCCAGGAGAAATATCAATAACCTCAGATATGCAGACGACACCACCCTATGGCAGAAAGTGAAGAGGAACTAAAAAGCCTCTTGATGAAAGTGAAGAAGGAGAGAGAAAAAGTTGGCTTAAAGCTCAACATTCAGAAAACTAAGATCATGGCATCTGGTGCCATCACCTCATGGGAAATAGAAGGGGAAACAGTGTAAACAGTGTCAGACTTTATTTTTTTGGCTCCAAAATCACTGCAGATGGTGATTGCAGCCATGAAATTAAAGGACACTTACTCCTTGGAAGGAAAGTTATGACCAAGCTAGACAGCATATTAAAAAGCAGAGATATTACTTTGCCAACAAAGGTCCATCTAGTCAAGGCTATGGTTTTTCCAGTGGTCATGTATGGATTTGAGAGTTGGATGGTGAAGAAAGCTGAGCGCCAAAGAATTGATGCTTTTCAACTGTGGTGTTGGAGAAGACTCTTGAGAGTCCCTTGGAGTGCAAGGAGATCCAACCAGTCCATCCTAAAGGAGATCAGTCCTGGGTGTTCATTGGAAGGACTGATGTTGAAGCTGAAACCCCAATACTTTGGCCACCTGATGCGAAGAACTGACTCATTGGAAAAGACCCTGATGCTGGGAGGGATTGGGGGCAGGAGGATAAGGGGACGACAGAGGATGAGATGGCTGGATGGCATCACCGACTCTATAGACATGGGTTTGGGTAGACTTCAGGATTTGGTGATGGACAGGGAGGCCTGGCGTGCTGCGGTTCATTAAGTTGCAAAGAGTCAGACATGACTGAGCGACTGAACTGAACTGATGTGATATGTTTTAAATATTATTTTCTATTCTATATTTGTGTATTTTGAACTATACTGCTATTTTGAACCTCAGATTTTGCTTATATCTCTATTAAACTGATAGCTTTGGCTCATTATTCCAACTTATTTTGATGTTTTGGAATGGTGGTTCTATCATTAAATGTTCTGTATTCCAAGCTTTTCTCGTTTGTACTACTGCCACCTCCTCTTTCCTTTCTATGACACTGTTATGTATGGAATATGTTGGTGCCTTGTTTCAGAAGTTAGTCCATCACTACACTATAGAAGGATAAGATTATATCATCGCTAGAGGAAGAATAAATATCATCAAGAGATCTTTGTATTGGAGTTGAATGCAGCAACTATTGATGCTGAGTCATTTCCCTTTGGGAAGATGAGCACATTTGCTACTCTGAATAGCATTGGTAATGGTAGTCACTGTTTTCTATTAGGCAGGAGGATTTATTTTGACATAGAAATGTTTGTTTTAATGTAAAGGATGAATGATACATATCGATATTAGGAATCCAAAGTGGTAGACAGCAGTGAACACTTGCTATTCTGATGACTGCACAACATCCAAACCTTCTGTCCATTTCAAACCCCATTCACCAAGGCATCAGTCTTGTTTGAGGGCAGGGTTCTGCCTTCCTGTAGTAAGGTAGAGAGGACCATTTCCTTCCCGACTGTTGGAAATGAGTACCTGACCCAAACTAGTCCAAACACACTATCACCTGGAACTTTGAATATGCTGAGTGATGCTGGGAACAAAGGTTACTTTCTGGGGGCAGTGATAAGTGTCCAGTGGGATGAATAGTTTCTAACAGCCCCGGTATTACAGCAAGAGGTTTTAGCACTATAACCTTAATCAGCGTATTTAATCAGGGCCCAAACTGTCCTGCTTAGATTTCCTTGATTCCTTATCATTTCTTGAACCTGGTTCTCCATTATTTTTTAGATTTGGTAGGCTAACTATAAATTTCCTTTCTGTTAAAATGTTCTAGGATCAGTTTCTATCACTTGCAAGAGGATCCAGAGTAGTATGATACACCAAGTACATGTCACAGGGGAAGCCCATCAAGGGCTTTGCAGGTGCTCATCAATGATTATTTCTTTTCCTCCTTTTCCCTGCTTTGTTCCCTTCCAGTTGTGCTATAAGTCCTTTAAAGGTCTGTTTCTCTTCACTAAGCCCTCTAAGAAGGTGCTGGTTGTATTGCCTGGTACAAAGAAAGCAGTCAATACTGCTTCTTGCCCTATCACACACTGAGTGAATTGGAATTTATCACCGATTCCTCCAAGGGTGCAAACAGCATGGGTGAAAATACACAAATGCCCTGGCAAGCAAATTGAAAACAGAAGTGGTGCTCTAGTTCTGGCTAGCTTCTTTGGTCACAACATTTATAATGCTTAAATAAAGCAGGTGGGGCGACTTAAATGGGTTTTGTTTGTTTGGTTTGGTTGTTGACCTAACAAACAGTTTGGGAATTCCTTCTTGAAATTTTACTTGGAGCCATACATTTCTATACAGTCAGCAAAAACAAGACCGGGAGCCTACTGTGGCTCAGATCATGAACTCCTTATTGCCAAATTCAGATTTAAATTGAAGAAAGTAGGGAAAACCACTAGACCATTCAGGTATGACCTAAATCAAATACCTTATGATTATACAGTAGAAGTGCCAAATAGATTCAAGGGACTAGATCTGATAGACAGAGTGCCTGAAGCACTGTGGAAGGAGGTTTGTGACTATACAGGAGACAGTGGTCAAGACCATCCCCAAGAGTTCAATTCAGTTGCTCAGCCGTGTCTGACTCTTTGCAACTCCATGGACTGCAGTGTGCCAGGCCTCCCTGTCCATCACCAACTCCTGGAATATACTCAAACTCATGTCCATTGAGTTGGTGATGCCATCCAACCGTCTCATCCTATGTCATCCCCTTCTTTTCTGCCTTCAATCTTTCCCAGCATCAGGGTCTTTTCAAATGAGTCAGTTCTTCGAATCAGGTGGCCAAAGTATTGGAACTTCAGCTTCAGCATCAGTCCTTCCAGTGAATATTCAGGACAGATTTCCTTTAACATGGACTGGTTTGATCGCCTTGCACTCCAACGGACTTTCAAGAGTCTTCTCCAACACCATCATTCAAAAGCATCAATTTTTTGGTACTCAGCTTTCTTTATAGTCCAGCTCTCACATCCATACATGACTACTGGAAAAAACATAGCTTTGACTAGACGGACCTTTGTTGATAAAGTAATGTCTCTGCTTTTTAATATGCTGTCAAGTTTGGTCATACCTTTTCTTCCAAGGAGCAAGCGTCTTTTAATTTCATGGCTGCAGTCACCATATGCAGTGATTTTGGAGCCTGAAAAAATAAAGTCTTTCACTGTTTCCACTGTTTCCCCATCTATTTGCCATGAAGTGATGGGACCGGATGGGACCATGATTTTAGTTTTCTAAATGTTGAGTTTTAAGCCAATTTTTTCACTCTCTTCTTTCACTTTCATCAAGAGGCACATTAGTTCTTCTTCACTTTCTGCCACAAGGGTGCTGTCATCTGCATATCTGAGGTTATTGATATTTCTTCTGGCAATCTTGATTCCAGCTTATGCCTCATCCGGCCCAGTGTTTCTCCTGATGTACTCTGCATATAAGTTAAATAATTAGGATGACAATATACAGCCTTGATGTACTCCTTTCCCTTATTTGGAACCAGTCTGTTGTTCCATGTCCAGTTCTAACTATTGCTTCCTGACCTACATAGAGATTTCTCAAGAGGCAGGTCAGGTGGTCTGACCTGGCCACTATCTCTCTGGTATTCTAGAGAGTATTTCCCCTCTCTTTAAGGATTTTCCACAGTTTGTTGTGATCCACACAGTCAAAGGCTTTGGCATAGTCAATAAAGCAGAAGCAGATGTTTTTCTGGAACTCTCTTGCTTTTTCTGTGGTGCAGCGGATGTTGACAATTTGATCTCTGGTTCCTCTGCCTTTTCTAAATCCAGTTTGAACATCTGGAAGTTCATAGTTCACGTACTGTTGAAGCCTGGCTTGGAGAATTTTGAGCATTACTTTGCTAGCGTGTGAGATGAGTACAGTTGTGCGGTAGCTTGAGCATTCTTTGGCATTGCCTTTCTTTGGTATTGGAATGAAAACTGACCTTTTCCAGTCCTGTGGCCACTGCTGAGTTTTCCAAATTTACTGACATATTGATTGCAGCACTTTCACAGCATCATCTTTTAGGACTTGAAATAGCTCAACTGGAATTCCATCACTCCTCAAGAAAAAGAAATGCAAAAAGGCAAAATGGTTGTCTGAAGAGGCCTTACAAATAGCTGAGAAAAGAAGAGAAGCTAAAGGCAAAGGAGAAAAGGAAAGATATACCCATTTGAATACAGAGTTCCAAAGAATAGCAAGGAGAGATAAGAAAGCCTTCCTCAGTGATCAATGCAAAGAAATAGATTAAAACAATAGAATGGGAAAGACTAGCGATCTCTTCAAGAAAATTAGAGATACCAAGGGAACACTTCATGCAAAGATGAGTACAATAAAGAGCAGAAATGGTTTGGACCTAACAGAAGCAGAAGATATTAAGAAGAGGTGGCAAGAACACACAGAACTATACAAGAAAGATCTTCATGACCCGTATAACCATGATGGTGTGATCACTCACCTAGAGCCAGACATCCTGGAATGTGAAGTCAAGTGGCCCTTAGGAAGCATCACTACGAACAAAGCTAGTGGAGGTGATGGAATTTCAGTTGAGCTATTTCAAATCCTGAAAGATGATACTGTGAAATTGCTGCACTCAATATGCCAGCAAATCTGGAAAACTCAGCAGTGGCCACAGGACTGGAAAAGGTCAGTTTTCATTCCGATCCCAAAGAAAGGCAATGCCAAAGAATGCTCAAATTACTGCACAATTGCACTCATCTCACATTCTAGCAAAGTAATGCTCAAAATTCTCCAAGCCAGGCTTCAACAGTACGTGAGCTGTGAACTTCCAGATGTTCAAGCTGAATTTAGAAAAGGCAGAGGAACCAGAGATCAAATTGCCAACATCTGCTGCATTATCGAAAAAGCAAGAGAGTTCCAGAAAAACATCTGCTTCTGCTTTATTGACTATGCCAAAGCCTTTGATTGTGTGAATCACAAAAAAACTGGAAAATTCTTAAAGAAATGGGCATACCAGACCACCTGACCTGCCTCTTGAGAAATTTGTATGCAGGTGAAGAAGCAACAGTTACATGGAACAACAGACTGGTTCCAAATAGGGAAAGGAGCACGTCAAAACTATATGTTGTCACCCTGCTTATTTAACTTATATTCAGAGTATATCATGCAAAACGCTGGGCTGGATGAGGCACAAGCTGGAATCAAGATTGCAGGGATAAATATCAATAACCTTAGATATGCAGATGACAGCACCATTATGGCAGAAAGTGAAGAAGAACTGAAGAGCCTCTTGATGAAAGTGAAAGAGGAGAGTGAAAAAGTTGGCTTAAAGCTCTAAATTCAGAAAACTAAGATCATGGCATTTGTTTCCATCACTTCATGGCAAATAGATGGGGAAACAGTGGAAACAGTGTCAGACTTTATTTTTGGGGGCTCAAAATCACTGCAGATGGTGACTGCAGCCATGAAATTAAAAGACGTTTTCTCCTTGGAAGAAGAGGTATGACCAACCTAGATAGCATATTAAAAAGCAGAGACATTACTTTACCAACAAAGGTCCATCTAGTCAAAGCTATGGTTTTTCCAGTAATCATGTATGAATGTGAGAGTTGGACTCTAACGAAAGCTGAGCGCTGAAAAATTGATGCTTTTGAACTGTGATGTTAGAGAAGACTCTTGAGAGGCCCTTCGACTACAAGGAGAGCCAATCAGTCCATCCTCACCAAAATCTGTCCTGAATATTCATTGGAAGGACTGATGCTGAGGCTGAAACTTTGGCCACCCAATGGGAAGAACTGACTCATTGGAAAAGACCCTGATGCTGGAAAAGGTTGAAGGTGGGACGAGAAAGGGACCACAGAGGATGAAATGACTGGATGGCATCACCAACATGATGGAGATGTTTGAGTCAGCTCTGGCAGTTGGTGATGGACAGGGAAACCTTGTGTGCTGCAGTCAATGGGGTCGCAAAGAATCAGACAAGACTGAGTGATGAACTGAACTGAATGGATAGATTTCTGGGGCTTCCCGGGTGGCTCAGTGGTAAATAATCCACCTCCCAAGCAGGAGACATGGGTCAATTCCCAAGTCAGGAGGATCCCCTGGAAAAGGAAATGGTAACCCACTTCAGTATTCTTGCCTGGGAAATCTCAAGGGCAGAGGGGCCTGGCAGGCTGCAGTCAAGTTCAGGGTCTCAAAGAGTCAGATACAACTTAGTAACTAAACCACCACCATACATTTCAAAGAATGACTGAGAAAAAAAGATGTTCCTACATATAAGATAAGGGGGACATTTTGAAGGTATGGTAAATTTTTTTCATTAGTGATATGTTTTAGAATAATTTCCTTTCCTTCCTTGATGGCCCAAACGGTGAGAAGCCATATTAGAAGCTGCCATATACAGGACAGTTCAAGAAGTCCTTCCTTCTGGAGGTGGCATCTGAGCTGAGACTCAGATAACCAGACAGAACTAGGCATTCCCAGCTCCATGGCAGAGAGTGAAGGCGGAGGAAGGGCAGATGCACCTCTGGTATCGCTCTGCTGCGCTCAGCCTTCCCCTTCACCTTCCTCACCCAGGCTCTGTACTCCCCCACCTTGTTTCTTGTCGAACAGGGACACAGACAATCAATTTGGAATAAAAAACCTTTCATTAGAGATATGCTACTTCCCGTGGGACAACATTTAACACTATTAAACAGGATATCATTGTCTCAGGCTAAACCACTAGCATCTGGGTTCTTCCAGCCATAATCAGAGATATCTGAAGGGAAATGATTAGTTCTTGACTTTGAGATGATCATCAGAGTGATACCTCCCCAAATGGAAGGTGTCCATCCCAACTACAAATTCCTACCCCACCATTCAGTCTCTCCCATATAAATTTCTGGCAGTTTAAGAATGGCCATTCCATCTCGCCTAATTATGAAGCCTTCAGACCAAGATCCGACCACCCAGCTACATAATGAAGAGTTTTAATTATTAAAAGGGGCATTTATGTGTCCTTTTCTGATAAATTTTAATATCATTGCATTGGAAACTAAAGTGTCATTCTGTTTCACCTCTAGACATCCTCGAGTCTTAGTAGCAAAGCCATCATCCAAGGAGTGTAACTGCTTCTGTATCATGTTCATCTCAGAACATGGGTCAGGAGAGAAGAAAGGGAAAGCATGCTCTGACCAGGGCTTCAGGCCAAAGAACCACATGCAGGATCAGCTGGGGAGCACATGTGAGAAGGAGCTCAGCCATGGCTTTTAGAAACAACCAAGGAGAGTTTGACATGGGGAAGTTTCATGCTGGGAAGGTAAATTTCTGATAGAAACAGAACTGCAAGCATTTGTTAAGACGCCTGTGTGGCAGGCAGGTGTAGTATTCATTTATAAGAATGTTTTCCCTTCAAAATGGGACTTAAAGCTTTTCAACTTTATCTGGAACAATACAAAGTAGGGTTTTTTTTTTGTTTGTTTTCTTTGCATTTTTTTCATGAAGTCTGCATCCATGTAATTATGTGTTTGTCGTACCTCTTACTGAGACTATTACTCACATGAATGAAGTAATAAAGAAACAATTACATATTTGAATACCAATATCATACAAATAGAATATTTACAGCATCCTAGAAAAATTCAAGTATCAAATTCTCTTTAAGTAGAATATATTACAGAAAACTGTGAAATGCAAGAATGGATATCCAGGCAAGGAAGTTGGAAATTCTTTATGAAAAAAAAAAAAAAACAGTAGAAGAGGGGAATTTATATTGACATAAAATATATGTGGGCCAATTTTTTAAAAATCACAATACCTTTCTTGTGACTTTATAAGCCATTTACTCATGAGCATCATAATGGATACTATTTTAGACACAGAAAATTTACAGAGAATTTGGATTATGAGATGAAGTTTACAGATTAAAAACAATGTAGAGGTTAAATAAATGGAAATAAAAAGTTACATTATATAATTAATGATAATAGTAAAACCTCTTTCAGCTGAAAAACTAAGTGAAAAATGACAGGGAGAAAATATTCTCAGTAAGAATATATTGAAATGTTATTAGAAAATTTCTGCTTCTATCTATGACAGAGTAGTTTATATCAGATCAACTCCCTCCCCTGACAAGAACAATAAAAAAAGATAGTAAAATTTATTTTAAAAAAGCCACAACCAAATAGCATTGGAGGCATTAGAGAGCAACTAACAACCTGTTAGGGTGAATAGGATGAAACCCAGGAAAGGAGCAATGCATTGATGTAAACCTGATGTTCTTTATTGATTGTCCTCTGAAGTTGTTTTTCCAAGAAGAGAGTGACACAGGTGTGAAGATAATTAGAATAGTCTCAGAATTTTTGGTTGGCTCAGAGTTGGGTGGGCAAAAGATGGAGCTCAGTATGACCAAAGTAGCTAAGACCTCGGAGGAAAGGGAATTGCAGGTAAGTATGTTTGATGTTTTACAGTTCTTTCCCCCACAAGGGTGTTTAATAAGATACAGAGTGAGAATATAAGCAACACATTAGAAAGTGGAAGTTAAGATGCTAACTAGAACTTTAGGCAGTTTCACAACATTTGAGAAATAGAAAAACTGAATTCAGAGATTTCCAAAGACCTCTTAGATTTAAACCATCTTATTTCTTATTGGATCTATAACTTATTGGATCAATAACTCATCTGTCTTCCAGGAAAAACAAGCAGCAACAATAAAAAAACCAAACAGTCTCTCTAAAGAAAGATATCATTTAGAGCCCTTATAATTCATCACTCATACCTGGCATTCAATTAAAAATTATCAGGCAACCCCAGAGACAGGACAGTGTGGCCAAAAATGAAGGAAGAAAGCAATAAAAACAGGTCCTGGATGATCTATGTATTGAATTATTTGATGCATTTAAATGTTTGTAGTTAATAGATTTAAAGAAAATATATAAAAAGAATTTTGGGAGATAACTGGAGCCTATAAATGTGATCTATGGAAATTCAAGTGTTGATACATGCAATGATCAGAAGATTTCATCAAATGAATAGCAATTAGAGCAGAGTATTAATAAATTAATAAATAGCATTAATAGCAAATTAGAGCAGAGTATTACTGAACTGCTAAGTAGAAAGTACAAAAGAGAACAAGGTATATATATGGCAAATGGTGAGAGAAATTCTTACGTATGTATAATTGGAGCCCCAGAAGGAGAAGGGAGAGAGAATTGGGGGCTAAACAATAATTGAAGAGATATTATCTGATAATTTTCCAAAACTGATGTAAGACATGGCCAAAGATTCAAGAATTTCTATAAAACCCAAGATTACATAAGCACTACTTAAAATTAAAGTCAAAGAGAAGATTATAAAAGCATCCAGAAGATAAAACCCATCACCTCTGAGGAGAAACAGTCAAAATGATGAAAGCTGGAAGACAATGGAGTGATATTTTTAACACACTCTAAGAAAAAACTGCCAACTCAAAATTCTTCAAGCAGTGAAAACACCTTTCAAAAATCAAGTTGCAATGAAGACATTTTTTTCAAACAAAATTTGAGAGTGTTTGTTGCCGGTAAATGGACATTAAAATTGATTGATGTAGAAATACTCTCAAATATTACTTTATATAAACTAATGGACTAAAATGATGAATTCACAAAAGGTAGCTAATTTTTTGGGAGTTTAAAAAGTGCAGCTTTGTTTAGGATTTATTAGGTTATTTTTCTCCTTTATTAAAAAATAATATAAGAAATAAATCCTTTAGAAGAGTATTTCACATTAACTGATAAATGACAATATGGGCCATTTGTAGAATGTGACAATTTTAACAGGAAATGAGCAAATTTAGAAGGGCTTGGCAAAATGTAACATGCTAAAATGGCAATTGAGTAAGAAGTCAAAAGATTATTTAAAAATATACTTTATGACTATAATAGAGAACTGAAGTATAATATAATTTGTGATTATTAAATACAGTGCTTTATGTCTTTTGTTTTAGATTAAATTTTCTTAAAATTTTGAAAATCTAACGTGGTCTTCTGTACTTATGTACTCTTCCTTTAGGATTCTGCTCCCAAATAATTTCTGGAAACCATGAAGAATATTTACCAATGAATGAGATAATCCCCTTTATTGCTACCTTGTTGTGACCTGCCAGTTTCAGTCCTAGAGAAATATAGTTGTTGTCAGTGAACTCAATTTCTTTCTATAACTTTCTCTGTCACCTAAAGTCCAAATTCTTGGACCTGGTTTGGAGATGAAGCACTGGAAATCTGAGGAAAATTTTTCTCATATTTTAGTTTTAGTAAGAATATAAAAGAAACTTAGTTCCAGTGTTTCCACTTCTGAAAATCATATAGGGGAATAACGAAAGTGCAAAAATGCTACATCTGACCATAATGGTATTAAACTATAAACAGAAACTATAATACCTACAGATGTAACACTGGGAAGAACCTCCACACACATAAATTTAACAATTTTGATGAAATGAATGAATTCTTTGAGATTCAAAAGCTGCCAAAGCTTACCCAAGATGAAATAGATAACCTGAATAGTTCTATAACTGTTAAAAATATTGAACTTAATGTTTAAAACCTTCAGAGAAATAAATCTATGGTCTTAGATTATTTCACTGGCAGATTTCACTGAATATTTAAGGGAATAGGATGAATGCTATGTAATGCTATGTGATCTCAAAAAAATCGAGGAAAAAACACCTCTCAATGCATTTTATAAGATTATCATTACCCTGCTACCAACACCCAAAAAGGGAAATGAAGAGAACTACAGACCAGTATCCCACATGAATATAGATTAAAAAATTCTCCAAAAAATATTAGCAAGTTGAATCCAATTAAATATAAAAAAATAAAATACCATTGTTGATGAGGCCTGCGAATACAAGCCTGGCTCAATATTTGAAAACCAGTCAATATAATCCACAGTATTAATAGTCTAAAGAAAAAAACACATAATTGTATCAATTGATAAAAATAACCTTCTGACTAAATATAGTACCCATTTAAAATAAAAATCTGAATATAAATGTTTATAGAATTCTTCATAATGAAAAATACTGGAAACAAGTGCCTTTCAGTGGATAAATGGATAAACAACCTATGGTACATCTGTATAATGGAATATTACTCAGCAATAAAAAGGAACCAACTGTTTAACATACAATAACTTAAATGAATCTCAAAGATGTAATTCTCAAAGTAATTTAGTCTCAAAGTTTATGTATTATGTGATTACAGTTACATGACAGTCTCTAAATGACGAAATTATGACAGAGAACAGACTAGAAGTTAAGGGTTGGGAGGGTGCGACTATAAAAAGCACAGGGGAAATTTGGGGGTGATGGAATTTTTCTGTGTCTTTATTGTGGTGGTGGTTACATAAATATTTGTGGAACATGGAACTTAACATACCCTCCAAGTTCAGTTTAACTGTAAAATATGAACAGAGGAGCTTGGCAGGCTACAATCCATGGGGTCGCAAAGAGTTGGACATGACTGGGAATGCATGCACACACGCAATCTTTAAATAATAATTTAAAAACACATTATAACTACATATTCAGCAAGGAAAATGAATCTTTAAGAAACAAAGAAATGCTGTAAACTCCATATTATATGAAAGTATGGTCAAAAGCAATTGAGATCGGCAAAATCTTCATGGGAATCCTTGATGATGTGTTGAGTTTATAGGGAAGAATAAGTAGTGTAAAGAAGGCCAGTTGTGGAAAATATTAGAAATTGCCACCAACATCCACTTCTGAAGAAGAAAGCACTACTCTGAGCAGGACTGAGAATAAATAGGAATAACTACTGAGGGAGATGGCGAATATGCATGGACCAAACAGATGGGCGACAGAAGTGACAGAAAGCACCACTTTCTAAAAAGGAAGACAAGAGTTTGTTTCTCTGGGTGACTGTAGCCAGTGAAGCAGCCATCACCTCTACCCACATTTCATTGACCAAAACCAGTCATATGTGCTTAACTTCCAGGGGAAGTGCAAAACTCCCACAGGCACAATAATCACTGTGGTCTGCCTCGTGCTTGTGTGAGTGCTCAGTAGCTCGGTTGTATCTGATTCTTTGTGTCCTGTAGACCGTAGCCTGCCAGTCTCCTCTGTCCTTGGAGGCAGGAATACTGGAGTAGGGTGCCATTTCTTTCTCCAGGAGATCTTCCTGATCCAGGGATGGAACCAGCATGTCCTGTGTCTCCTGCATTGGCAGGTGGATTCTTTACCACTGAGCCACCCACGAGGGCCCTATAGTCCACCTCTCTGGTAATTAAATTAAAGCCACTTTCCTTCCTCTATGCCAAAGAACACCCAGCTTCTTTCCAAGGGTGACATCCCCAGAGTCCCACTAGCCAGTGATGTCAAACTCAAACTCCAGTATGTCTGGGTGGTATAGGATTGTCTCTTCGTTAGGGTCACAGGGCTCTCTATGTCATGTCCAAGCATGGCTGCTCTTAATCTGGAAACCTAGGAACTAAATGACAAGATATCTGCCTCCTACTCAAAGGACAATGATTGATTAAGGACAGGGTAAAACAGAAGCACTCCCAGTAAGAATGGAAAATGGAGGGAGAGATACTGTAAAGATAGTGGCCCAAAGCTGCTTCTTTGGTGGCTCAGATGGTGAAGAATCTGCCTGCAATGCCAGAGACCCAGGTTCAATCCCTGGGTCAGGAAGATCCCGTCGAGAAGGGAATGGCAACCCACTTCACTATTCTTGCCTGGAGAATTCATAGACAGAGGAGCCTGGTGGGCTCCAGTTCATGATGTCACAGAGTCAGACAACAACAGTGAGTAACACACACACTCTGTATGAACCATATGTACTCTATACAAGCTATATATTGAGTGGAATATGTTTCTTTTCAGAAAATGTCCATTATTAAATTTATTAATAATGCACTCCTAATGAATTAAGGAAGAATTGATCAAGATTTCTGAAGGCCAGTATGGCAAAATGAAGCAAAGGCTTTAAAGATATTTATTCCTCAGTACTTAGTATTTTTGCTTTTTATACTTTATTGTGAGTAAATAATCAGAGGATGCAGATATTTATACCTAATGTTCATTGCAGACTTACTATAATACCAAAATTGAAAACAACTGAAATATCCCACAGGATAAAAATAAAATTATTACATATTTATGAATTGGAATATTTTGAAGTTCATAAAGATGATTTAATGGCATGGGACATGTTCATAATATAAGGTCATGGGGAAAGATGAGTGGAAAAGATTTGTATATATGTGGGTGCTTATGTATATATAGACATGCAAAGGAAAAAATTAGAGGATATATGTCACTATACAACTAGTAGTCATTTCTTTATGGTTGGTGGATTACAAATAAGTTTTATTTTTTTCTGCACATACTTCTTTGTATCAGTGTCTCCCATGCCCAGCTTATATCTCCATTGTTCGCTTTGGTTTACTCTTTAGAACTCACCTAACATAATGTGTGTCTTACTTAATTTGCTTTTTCTATATCTTCTCCTCTTGTCTGTGTGCTCCGTGGAGGCAGGAATTTTTGTCAGGTGTTCCCCTGCTGAATCCTTCATAAACATTTGCTTACTGAGCAATGAGTGTCCCAGGACAGAGACTCAGGGCAATCAATATTTTTTTTAATGTTCATCTCTTTAAGTCCCTTTATCTCCTCTGTACCTTTCCTCATTTTCAAATACTAAGCCAGGGTTTCAGTGAGAGATTGGCAGCAATTTCAATCATCTTTTCTGTAAGAAGCTTCATTTTGGGTCAGTGACTATGATTTTCCTTCACTTAAACACACAGAAAAACATTTCTTAGTGTTGACCTTTTTGGTCAGCACAAGATGAAGCAGGGATTTGGGTTGGTGTGTGATCAGAGCCTCTTTGTTTGCAAGGAACTCCTAGAGATTATTATAGTGATCCCGGGAAAAGGTGTTTGTTTACCTTTTAACCTCCTTATACAATAATAAAGACATGTGTACACTTGAGCAGGGGATGAACAGGAAAGTCACCAAGAATCACCAGACACAGTTTGTCTTTTACCATCCTCTCTCTGCAGGTCTGCTCCATCTTCCTCTCTAGGCTTACTTACCAACTTCCGCTGCTTACTGATAACTTCTGTTTCCTCTTCAGTTTGCAAGGGCCTTAGTCTACCTCAGGGCTTCCTTTCTGTCTGCTCCCATCCCCCTCTTCTAACTGATTCAGCCTCTGGTTCTCAAAATTGATCTGCCTCTGGTTTTCAGCAAGGGCCAAAGCATAGATTGCTCTGGCCTGTGCCCACCCTGTATCCAATCTGGTGATTTTGGGGTTCGGAAAGGATCCCATAAACCAAAATATGCCCCCAGGAGCATAGAAGGTAGATAGCATCCTGCCTCCACAGTCCTCTCCATGCAAATGGGTTCTATGCAGGTTACTGTTTGTTTAACTCTTACAACCCCACTTTTGACCTTGCAAAGAGCTCTAGGACAACCAACATTGATTTATAACCCCCATCTTTGATTGCCTTATTGTGGCACCTAATGTGAAACATGCAGCCTTACTGCTTGAGTTTAGCTTTGTTTTTGGAAAACCTGACCCAGTTTTCTGTAGGTTGGGCTTCAGCTTCCTTCCAAGCTCAAGGGACGGAGAATAGCCTCTGCTTTGAGGAGTATACTTTTTATTTTTGCACTGTGACTAGTTCAGGACCACAGTTATAAAATGCCATGCTTTTTATATTATTGTGATGGGGCTCAGGGCAGGCCACCCCAAGATGTGCCACTCTGGCATGTGGATTATTTTGAATTGAAAACAAGCCAGGCCTAAGAGACTCAGGAAGAATCTTTTAACTTCCCCCTGATTGCCTAAAAGAATGGAAGACTGGAAGACTGTCTCAGGATGGAGCAGTCACCTTGGATAACCACAGTAAAGTATTGATATTGGGTGTGGTAGGGAGGACCCTAGCAGAGCCCATCTGATCCAAGTCATCTCCGTGTCCCATTGTTTTTGGATGGCCCAACAAACGTTAGTTTCCAAACATTAACTCTTTTTATCTTCCTGTGAATTACTTTACTTCCTCTTGAAGCCCCAGGCCCTTGCCTCCTCCTCCTGAGTCTAGAACATATATACCTCACCTTGCTTTTCTGTCTTTGGAATTTTTCATACTTACATGGATATGTAATAGATTTGGTTTTCTCCTGCTTTCAGTCTGCTTCATATCATTTCAGTTGCCAGCTAAAAGAAGTAAGAGGGTAAAGAGGGGAAATTTCCATTCCCCTGATAGTTGTTTCTCAAAAGAAAATTTCTGTAAAAGTTGCTCAAATTTCAATATAAAACTGAAAAAAATGATTAGGGCTTTTTTTGGGGGGAAAAAAAAAATCCTCAGTTCAGTTCAGATGTGTGCCCATACCTTCCAAAGTCAAGAAACATTGAGTTGTTCTTGATAAGATGACTCAGAGAAAATTCTGGAAATTTCTGGAATATTAATATTCCCATCATGTAGATGAGCCATTGCTGGAGGCTTGTCTCCTGCTGAAATAAATAAACAGATATGGAGAGATATGTGGGTAAGAGAAGAGCCCTCAAAATTTGATATCTGAGTGTTAGTCACATGTCATTTTGATTCTGAACATCATCTGTGACTGGAAGATAAAAATAGTTCCTTTTTTGTTTCTATGCTTTTATGTTACTGTGTTTGATTCCTGATGTTCTGAAAAATGCTAATTTGTGTTTTTCACAGTGCAAACTAAAATATATTTCCTTTAAGAAAACAGCAGCCTGAACCCAACTGTAGAAATTATATTTACTTTAATTTGTAAATCAGATTTGTTTCTAGCCTCTGCCTCTCTGGTCAGAGACCGAAACAAGGTACTGACTTCAGTAGTTACTTCCTCTTTCTTTCAAGGGGTGTTAATTTTTATGCCTGGTTATAACCACAATTTCCCTCAAATACAAACACACAGAGTCAAACAATTTGACAAATAATTGTTAATTATTTTATATTATAGTTAACATAAAGATTTTTCTTTAAAAAAAACAAACAACAAAACCCAAACTTTAAGCTGCATGATTCTCTAAGTCAGTTGTATTTCCATCTGATGAAGGAAATAAAATTAGGCAGTATGGACAATCAAGACCTAGGAGAGATTTGCTCTTGGCATTAATGACCTGGTCATACCAAAAGAGTCACTCCCCAACACGAGTCAGTCCAAGTTTGTTGGCTGGGTAATATTTCCTTTGCCCACAGGAGCCTTGATCTCCTGTCTAATCTTCACAACTGCTTCATCCACATGATTGTGAAGGTGGTCACCACTGCTTACTCCTCTCCCTCCTTCAAGGAATGGCCATCTCTACCACTGCTGATCTATGAAAAAGTCCCAGGTGTTTGCTTGCTGGTTTTCTTCCTATCTTTCCTAGACTATAGGCTGCCTGAGGGCAAGAGAGGTATCCATTATATTCACCTTTGTACCTTCCTTCACAGGACCTCCCTCATAGCTCAGTTGGTAAAGAATCTACCTGCAATGCAGGAGACCTGGGTTCAATTCCTGGGTTGGGAAGATTCCCTAGAAAAGGAAATGGCAGTCCACTCCAGTATTCTTGCCTGGAGAATCCCATGGTCAGAGAAGCCTGGCAGGCTACAGTCCATGGGGTTGAAAGAATCAGACACAACTTACCAAATACACTACCACCATGGTGTTAACAGCTGCACCCAGTCCCAGTGTGATAAATATTTGTTGACTAATGAGAGAACATCTCAGCATCAGTACTTCAGGCAGTCATGTACTTCTTGTCTCTCTTTGAAAAATTCATTTTATTAAAAATCATTACCATATGCACGTGTACTAATATCTAATGTAGTTGAGAGAGAGAGTCCAAGGGCAATTTGTCCACTGTATCTATTGCTCTCTGTCCCATTTTTAGATGTGTTTGATTGAGCTAACAGTTTAAACAGATGTTCATTTCCGTACCATGTTTCTGCCACTTTCCCCCTCACTCTTCAAGCAGAAGTCATACTGGTCTTTCAGTTCCTCAAATGTGCTGGGCATTTTCTTGTCTCTGGCTCTATTAGAGAACTTTTTCCTCTGTTAGGAATGTTTTTACTCTTGCCCTCTTTGACTTGGCTCTCTTAGAGTTCTTTCAGCATCTAGCATGAGTGTCATTTCCTACAGGTTGTTTTCCCCAATCTCCTGATTTCCGCTTTACTTTTTCTCCTCACACTTTGTTTTTGAATTCTGCATAGCATTTAGCATTTTGTTATGATACATTTAGCTAACAATTTTGTCTGTTTAATATCTGTCTCCTCTTTTGATTGTAGTTTCCAAAAGAATAGGATTGAAAATGTAATGCTTTGTACATAGTGGGTGCTCAGTAAATGTTTGTTGAAAGAATGGGTAAATGACTGAATCGTTACAGTATCCTCTTCCTCTCTTGCAGTTCTATGTGTACTAGAAGAATGGAATTTCTCAGAGAGAGAGAGGAGGAAACCATTTTTTTTTCCCCCAGATGGCAGTGTATATGCAATATAAATCAAGCAATGAATAAATTAGAACAAAATTTAGATATCAAAGACATGGCATTTCATTTCAGGTTATATCACTTGCTGTTAATCAACACTTAATTGAAAATTGTGTTTCTCTCTCTCTCCTTTTTTTTGAGAAAAAAGCTTAAACCAGTGTTTTTTATGGTTTATGAATCTCCATAGTAGTCTCCATCTCCACAGTGCTTTTGGCTTTAGTATCAAAAAGTCCTTATACATAACTTTCTTTCAACTTTAATTTAATTGTATGTAAATTAGGAAGGTAACATATATTTTAAATAACGATGTTTTACCCTTACTTCCAAATAGGAATTGTGGTCACTTTCATATTATTAAGACATTTTTCAGACATCAGGCAAAGCAATTATTATGAAGATTAAAAGAATAGACAAAATTTTTTAAGGAGAGAAAACTTTTTCCACAGAAATCTAACATTGTGTCATTAACATACAGATAAAATTTAACATAAATTTAGCAATATATTTTTAAAATTTCTTGATAGACGAAACCAGAAAGGAAGCACAGTGAGTTCTAAAGATTCCTTTAGATATTATAAAAGAAATATAGGTATTCAGTTAGGAAAAAACAAAACAGTATTCCCAACATTGTGTTCCAGGCAGGAATTAGGTTCCAAGAGAAATTCCTTGGATAGATCCATACAGAGGAACAATTAATAACACAGTGCACAGTATCTTTAAATATTATTTTGTAGAAGATGCAAAGTTCAGTTCAGTCGCTCAGTTGTGTCTGACTCTTTGCAAGCCCATGAACCGCAGCACACCAGGACTCCCTGTCCATCACCAATTCCCAGAGTTTACCCAAACCCATGTCCATTGTGTTGGTGATGCCATCCAACCACTCATCCTCTGTCGTCCCCTTCTCCTTCTGCCCTCAATCTTGCCCAGGAGCAGGGTCTTTTCAAATGAGTCAGCTCTTCGCATGAGGTGGCCAAAGTATTGGAGTTTCAGCTTCAGCATCAGTCCTTCCAATGAATACCCAGAACTGATCTCCTTTAGGATGGACTGGTTGGATCTCCTTGCAGTCCAAGGGACTTTCAAGTCTTCTCAAACATCACAGTTCAAAAGCACCAATTCTTCGGCGCTTAGCTTTCTTTATAGTCTAACTCTCACATCCATGCATGTCTACTGGAAAAACCATAGCCTTGACTAGATGGACCTTTGTTGACAAAGTAATGTCTCTGCTTTTTAATATGCTCTCTAGGTTGGTCTTAACTTTCCTTCCAAGGAGTAAACATCTTTTAATTTCATGGCTGCAATCACCATCTGCAGTGATTTTGGAGCCCCAAAAAATAAAGTTAGCCACTGTTTTCCACTGTTTCCCCTGGTCACAGCAAACACCCTCTTCCAATAACACAAGAGAAGACTCTACATGTGGACATCACCAGATGGCCAACACCAAAATCAGATTGATTATATTCTTTGCAGCCAAAGATGGAGAAGCTCTATACAGTCAGCAAAAATAAGATCTGAGCTGACTGTGGCTCAGATCATGAACTCCTTATTGCCAAATTCAGGCTTAAATTGAGGAAAGTGGGGAAAACCACTAGACCATTCAGGTGTGACCTAAATCAAATCCCTTATGATTATACAGTGGAAGTGACTAATAGATTTAAGGGACTAGATCTGATAGACAGAGTGCCTGTTGAATTATGGACAGAGGTTCGTGACATTGTACAGGAGACAGAAATCAAGATTATCCCCAAGAAAATGAAATGCAAAAACACAAAATGGCTGTTTGAGGAGGCCTTACAAAGAGCTGTGAAAAGAAGAGAAGTGAAAAGCAAAGGAGAAGAGGAAAGATATACCCATTTGAATGCAGAGTTTCAAAGAATAGCAAGGAGAGATAAGAAAGCCTTCCTCAGTGATCAATGCAAAAAAATAGAGGAAAATAATAGAATGGGAAAGACTAGAGATCTCTTCAAGAAAATGAGAGATACCAAGGGAACATTTCATGCAAAGATGGGCTCAATAAAGGACAAAAATGGTATGGACCTAACAGAAGCAGAAGATATTAAGAAGAGGTGGCAAGAATACACAGAAGAACTGTACAAAAAAGATCTTCGTGACCCAGATAATCAGGATGCAAAAGGGTCTAAGAATGACCATTTTTTATATCAACCTTTGGCAGATACTGAGCTGATAATATTAAACTTTTGTAAAGGCTTTTCAGTAAGGAGTTAAGTCAGTATGTTTGTTGCTTTTTGATTAACTACTGTAAAAGAAAAAGTTTATTTAGAAAAGAGACAATATGTCCTTAAATATCACTTAGGATAATAGAACCCTAAAATACAGCAGAAAAAGTTATTCCCCTTTATGCCTTTTACCCAGGTTCCCACCTGAGTTCCTGGTTAGGGCATTATTCTAAATCTTATTTTGGTTAGAATTACATTCTGAGAATGGTTTGCAAAACATATCATTACCTGCTGGATAAACTGACTTGTTATGTGGAATTTCCTTCTTATAGTCTATGCAGGTTTGAAAATGTTCCAGAGTATTTTAGTATAGTTTATCCTAAGTTGAATCTTCTGACCATAATTAGATAATAGGTTTAATTGTGAACTATCCTCGTAGGTTTTTATACAACTATTCAAAAAATGAAATACAATTTTTATCTTCTATAATGAACATTTCATGGTAACAGGAATTTGTGACGCCAATCTGAACATTACATTTCTTGATTAATTCAGAGATTGCCCAGCCACCCAGTCAGAATTAAGGAAGTGTAATGACATTTGCTGATTCCTGGGAGATAATCTTCTCCCCAGCTGGAGGAGAAGCCTCATGGGATGAAAGCCCAATAGCTACTTCCTCTGTCTTGCTACCATGAACAGCCAAGATGTATTGTAAAGCTGGAGAGAGAATTGCCTGGCTGTTAGCTTTAAAGCCCTAAATCCAGCCAAGTTTGGAGAAATACCTTACCTTTTTTGTTTAGCTCAATTTGAGTCCAATTTTCTGTTGTTTGCAGCTGAGAACATCTAACTAAAATATCTTCCTATTCAGAAGGTTAGAAAACTTATGTTTAAGATCTAACTAATATCCTTTACACACACACACACACACACACAAAATCAAAGGGCTAAAATAGATTCATCAAAAATTATTGACGTGTAGTTCATTTACAATGTTGTGTTAATTTCTGTTGTACAGCAAAGTGATTCCATTATGTATTCTTCATTTTCATGATCTTTTTCATTATGGTTTATCACAGGATATTAAATATAGTTCCCTGTGCTTACAATAGGACTTTGTTGTTTGATCATTCTATATATAAGAGTTTACATCTGCTAATTCCAAATACTAATCCATTCCTCTCCCTGCTCTCCCCCTTTTCAATCACAAGTTCTCTATGTCTGTGAATCTGTATATATTTCACAGCAAAGTTCAGTTGTGTCACATTTTAGATTCTACATAAAATTCTACATAAAAGATTCTATCATTCCATGATATCACATGGAATTTGTCTTTCTCTTTCTGACTTACTTCACTTATAATATATATAATATTATTATATATATGTAATCTCTAGGTCCATCCATGTTGCTTCAA
The DNA here is from genome assembly GCF_033118175.1 of Dama dama. Classification (NCBI taxonomy): domain Eukaryota; kingdom Metazoa; phylum Chordata; class Mammalia; order Artiodactyla; family Cervidae; genus Dama; species Dama dama. The sequence continues at coordinate 31,829,460 of NC_083706.1, forward strand.
ATGGCATTATTTCATTCTCTTCTATGACTGAGTAGTATCTACTATACATATGTACCACGTCTTTTTTATCCATTCATCTGTTGGTAGACATTTAGTTGGTTTCCATGTCTTGGCTATTGTGAATAGTGCTACTATGAACATAGGGGTGCATGTTATCTTTTTGAATTATACTTTTGTCCAGATATATGCCCAGATATACGCTGGGTCATATGGTACCTCTGTTTTTAGATTTTTGAGGAACTTCCATACCGTATTCCATAGTAGCTGCACCAACTTACATTCCCACCAACGGTGTAAGAGGATTCCCTATACTCTAGACCCCCTCCAGCATTTGTTATTTGTAGATTTTTTTCAAGGACGGCCATTCTGATTGGTGTGAGGTAGAACCTCATTATAGTTTTGATTTGCATTTCTCTAATAATTAGTGATGTTGAACATTTTTTCATGTGGCTCTTGGTTATCTGTGTGTCAACTCTGGAGAAATGTCCATTTAGGTATGCCTGTTTTGTGATTGGATTGCTTGCTTTTTGTTGTTGAGTTGTATGAACTGTTTGTATATTTTGGAAATTAAGCCACTGTTGGTTGCATCATTTGCAAATATTTTCTCCCATTCTGTGTGTTTTCATTTCATTTTGTTCCTGGTTTCCTTTGCTGTACAAAAGCTTGTAAATTTGATTAGGTTCCATTTGTTTAGTTTTGCTTTTATTTCTATTGCAAAGGGCTAAAATAGACTCAAATTTGAAAACATTAAAATTAAAACTCTTTGTCTTTCAGGATGTTTCTCTTATCCATTTTCATTCTGCCAGAATGTTATGATACTGGCTAGAAAAAAAATTCAAAGCCTGGTTTCTTCACCAAGATCAATCATTTACATGGAACGGAAACTAGTTAAAATTGTGAATGAATGCCATCCTGATTCTGACAGTAATTTGACTATTTCATGAAACTGGCAGGAAGGAACATAAAGCAGTGTTCTGTGGTCGTGTGGTCATTTTTACCCCTTGCAAAAAAAACCTGAGAAACCCAGATTTGACAGCTGAAATCTGTCCTACACTTTCAGAGGAAGAGAATGCTCTGAGGAATTTGTAACTTGGAATGACAACAGAATTACCTTCTGAATAGAGGTTGATTCCACACAAAGACCCTTCTGAGGAAACTACACCTGAGATATTAATGAGAGCAAAGAATTGACAGAGTGAGTCTTGTCACTCAGGATAGTTTCTAAAGGATTCTATAAACAGAAGATTGTCTTTTGAGTCTCCTTTCTTTTTGAGGTGACTGAGTAGATCTCATCATCCAGCTGTAAATGTTTGTTCAAATAAATTATTGACTGAGAAAAGTTTTGGGAGATATAGAATGAGGAGAGGTTGTAAGAAGCCTATAAAGCTGAGTGAAATAGCTCAGGTGGTAAGAATTAGAATTTGTTCTTTCAATATGCTCTTGTGAAAGCCATAGCAAGGGTAACTATGACCCTCAATCTACGCTTATTGATCCTATTGGCTGTGTCCAGGACCCTTCATTATAGTTGTTTTAAAGGACAGTGTAGTTTAAATATTTGAATTTAATACATTCCAAGTTAACAATAATTACATATATAGCTGTGGACTTTTTGAAGTTTTGTTTTCCCTTAGATTAGATAGTTCCTTTTGAAAAGTTGTTTCAGATAATGATTTAATAAGATGGAAAATAAACATGTTTTTTCCTGACTAGTGGAGAAGCTCAAATGCCAATTAGGATTCTTATTGCAAATATTTGAAGATTAAACTCTGACTTAATATTTGATGTTCCTTTTGATGAAATGGAGCTAATTTTAGGTACTGCTAGATTTTGTGCTCAAGTAATGCCATTGGGGTCCATTTCTAGGCTCTGTTCTCTGTCTCACAGCAGACTGAGATTTGTGTTATTCTACTTTTAAATTCTATGCAGAGATAATTGCTTCTTGTACCTTCCTCATAATTTTAAGGATTCACATACATACTCTCTCTGGCCCAAACTAGGTTGCTATGCATAGTCCATCCTTTAGCTGATCACTATTGATGAGGGGTGGTAAGGGGTGGGGTGGGGGGATGGAAGCTAAGTAAGCAAATTGGCTTAGGCCCCACTCCTGAAGTAAAGTGGAGTGATTTCTTCCCACACGCATGGAGATGGGATGAGATTGTTCACTCAAAGGAAAACTGTGATACTGTTACTATTAGAAGGGGGAGTGGATGCTCTGGGCAAAAGAACAACCACTCTTGAGTTAGAATATGGGTGTTCCAGTGGCAGAGCTGGTCAGAGTTTGAGGTCAGTGACCTGGAAAGCCTTTTTATGAACCCCTTCTTCTGATCGAGGTCTTTAGGAATGAAGGGCATAAATTTTCATTGAGATATGAAATATTGTTTTATCATGTTCAGGAAAGGAATGAGTCAAAGAACTTCTCTTAATAGCCCAAATGTTCTTGTGGAGTACAATTACCTGGAAAAGATAATCCAGTGTTTCTATGGTGAAAACTTTCATTTGTAAACTTTCCTTCAATGTTTTAACATGCCTTTTCACATATCATCTGACAATGGTATTGTGCAACCAAATATGTAACTTGCTGACAACCACAAAGCATCTTGATTTAGAACTATATATACACCACATATTTACATTGACAACACTGTTTAATCCACTTAGAATTGTATTTTATGAGAAACTGAAGGGCTTACATTTTGGCCACTTTGGCCAACAGTCTGTATCTGAAGCAGTGCACTGATGCGGAGAGAGATTTGTTTTTCAGTATCAAGTTTATGACATGAAGTATTTGTTTCATAGACAGTGCTTACCTTGTTCTTTTTTGTTGTTGTTCCTGTCTTTAATTCTCGGACCCCAGATACCAAGAACAAAGTGAAGAACACAGTTAAATCAGCCAATTCTGCATAAGTCCAGAAAGAAGAGTTCTATTTTAGAAAAATTATTGAATTCTAAATCTGTGTCTGAAGAAATGTTGTATAGATTTTAGCTGTGAAACTCTTCTTCTAAGAATATAGCAGTATTCCCTATGGTTTTGATTGTGTTTGTCCTGAAAAGTTTCAATTTAATCTTAGAAAGGTTTGGGTCTTTTGAAAACAGTAAGAAAATCAATTATCGGGGTTTCAGTTTTCTCCGGGCAATTTTCACCATTTCAGCATGCCCAAGAGGGAAACGGCCTATAATTTTGTTATGCTGAAGAATTTGGCAAGCTGGCTAATGGTGTTACTAAAAGTAAAGAAATCCCTTCGGTGGCATATGCAGGAAGTTATGTCTGAATCATTTGGAACCATTGTAGAGGAGCTTTTGTTCCTGAAGAGATCTGTGGGGGATTTTCTTGGGAAGAAAAGGTGTCTGAATATTCTTAAATCTTGGACAGATTTATCAAACTCACTGTTTCACTTAAACCTTTGCCAAATATGACTCATCTTCCATCAAACAGACCTCTCCACAGGCATCTTCATCTTCAAAAAAATCAACACCCAATACCATCCTATGTTATCTTTCAGAGATGCAATGATGAAGTCTGTCTCAAAAGACACACATTTGTATTGATTTTATAATCTTAGAGGTTATAACATTCGAGTGAGGCTGTTATTTAGAAGCATACTCCACAAAAGTGTTTTTGAAGAGGTTTTTTTCCTGTTATTGTTTGTTTGTTTTGATTATGGGGACCTTGAGGGAAGGGAAGCTGAATGATAAGTGAAATGGCCTGAAACCATGAGTCAAGGTAAAAAATAAAAAAGAATAAATCAAAGGGAAGTCATTGAACACTGGTGAATATGAAAAAAGAAATTAAATCAGACTACGGAGCAAAATGCATAAATTTAGTATCCAGAAATACTCTTCATGGGAGGTTCTATTAGTTTGTCTACTAACAGCGGTCCCTGAAGTAATAGTCTCCAAAAGGTGGGGTCATTAACTCTGCAGGCATTTAGAACCGGTTTGAACAAAGCACCTGCCAGCTTTAGGTAGGGAATAATACTGTAGACAAGAGCTGAATAAGCAAGTGTAAAGACTCTTTGACTCCCTCTGACTTCCAGCTCATCATGTATAGGCAGTTCAAAAATCCTGCTGCCTTGTTCCTGCCAACTTGGATGCAAATTCACCTTGGCCAAAAAACTGATCATTAGATATGAAAGCCTCTTTTTTTTTGTTGTTGTTGGCTCCTCAAGTTCTTCACATATCACCTGGCATTCTGCTTAACAAATAGTTATAACTTTAAATGCAATGTGTAATGTCAGAGGTTTACAGACACTATCTCATACTTCAAGATCACTGCAGTCTCCTATCTTACATAGGAGGCAAACGGTGCTCAGACACCAGCCTGGTGAGTTGGATTTCTAAGCCTGGGCTACCTCCTCAGAAAGAGAAAGAGAGCATGGGTTTAGATGCAAATAAATTTTGGTGTGATATCAGGCTTAAATTCCCTTTACTCTCCCAAGGCCTCCACCAGTTTGTACCATAACCTCCTTTATCCTTGCAGTGGAATTATTTGAAATTCTTATTTGCAACTCTGTCTAGCAGTTTGCACAATTCACTCCATCATTGTCTGAATTAGACCATCCAGAGCGTGGTTCCTCTTCCTAGTAGGAACTGAGGCTTTTTAGTGGATGTAATCTTAATGACCCAGATAATTACAATGGTGTGATTACTCACCTAGAGCCAGACATCCTGGAATGTGAAGTCTAGTGGGCTTTAGGAAGCATTACTGTGAACAAAGCTAGTGGAGGTGATGAAATTCCACTTGAGCTATTTCAAATCCTAAAAGATGATGCTGTTAAAGTGCTGCACTCAGTATGTCAGCAAATTTGGAAAACTCAACAGCGGCTGCAGGACTGGAAAAGGTCAGTTTTGATTCCAGTCCCAAAGAAAGGCAATGCCAAAGAATGCTCAAACTACTGCACAATTACACTCATCTCACACATTAGCAAAATAATGCTCAAAATCCTCCAAGCCAGGCTTCAACAGTGTGTAAACTGTGAACTTCCAGATGTTCAAGCTGGATTTAGAAAAGGCAGAGGAACCAAAGATCAAGTTGCCAACATCTGCTGGATCATTGAAAAAGCAAGAGAGTTCCAGAAAAACATCTATGTCTGCTTTATTGACTATGCCAAAGCCTTTGACTGTGTGGATCACAGTAAACTATGGAAAATTCTTAAGGAGATGGGACTATCAGACCACCTGACCTGCCTCTTGAGAAATCTGTATGCAGGTCAAGAAGCAAGAGTTAGAACCTGACATGGAACAACAGACTGGTTCCAAATAGGGAAAGGAGTACGTCAAGGCTATATATTTTCACCCTGCTTATTTAACTTATATGCAAAGTATATCATGAGAAACACTGGGCTGGATAAAGCACGGGCTGGATGAAGCACTGGCTGGAATCAAGACTGCTGGGAGAAATATAAATACCTTAGATATGCAGATGACACCGTCCTTACAGCAGAAAGTGAAGAAGAACTTAAGAGCCTCATGATGAAAGTGAAAGAGGAGAGTGAAAAAGTTGGCGTAAAGCTCAACATTCAGAAAACTAAGTCATGGCATCTGGTTCCATCACTTCATTGGAAATAGATGGGGAAACAGTGGAAACAGTGGCTGACTTTATTTTTCTGGGCTCCAAAATCGCTGCAGATGGTGACTGCAGCCATGAAATTAAAAGACCCTTGCTCCTTAGAAGGAAAGTTATGACCAACCTAGACAGCATATTAAAAAGCAGACACATTACTTTGCCAACAAAGGTCCATCTAGTCAAGGCTATGGTTTTTCCAGTGGTCATGTATGGATGTGAGAGTTGGACTCTAAAGAAAGCTGAGCACCAAAGAATTTATGCTTTTGAACTGTGGTGTTGGAGAAGACTCTTGAGAGTCCCTTGGACTGCAAGGAGATCCAACCAGTCCGTCCTAAAGGAGATCAGCCCTGAGTATTCATTAGAAGGACTGATGCTGAAGCTGAAACTCCAATACTTTGGCCCCCTGATGCGAAGAGCTGACTCATTTGAAAAGACCCTGATGCTGGGAAAGATTGAGGGAGGGAGGAAAAGGGGAAAACAGAGGATGAGATGATTGAATGGCATCACCGACTCAATGGACATGAGTTTGAGTAGACTTCAGAAGTTGGTAATGGACAGGGGAGCCTCACGTGCTGCAGTCTGTGGGGTCACAAACAGTTGGACACAACTAAGCGACTGAACTGAACTGAATGTATCTGTGACCTAACTGTGCATAAAATTGAATGTAAATTTTTTCCATAACCAAATTTTCATTCTATTGTAAATGTTAATTTCCACCTGGTAATGTAAACTTTAATTTTGCTAGTTCAGCATGGAAACATGAGTGCCAGCAATCCTATGGACTGTAGCCTGCCAGGCTCCTCTGTTTATGAGATTCTTCAGGCAAGGATACTGCAGTGGGTTGCCATGCTGTCCTCCAGGTGATCTTCCTGATCCAGGGATACAATCTGCATTTCCTGCATTAGGAAGTGGGTTCTTTACCACTAGTACCACCTGCGAAGCCCATTAATTCAGAATCAGTCCAATTCAGTTCAGTTGCTCAGTCATGTCCGACTCTTTGCGACCCCATGAACCACAGCACGCCAGGCCTCCCTGTCTATCAACCAACTCCCAGAGTCCACCCAAACCCATGTCCATTGAGTCAGCAATGCCATCCAGCCATCTCATCCTCTGTCATCCCCTTCTCCTCCTGCCCCCAATCCCTCCCAGCATCAGGGTCTTTTCCAATGAGTCAGCTCTTCGCATCAGGTGGCCAAAGTATTGGAGTTTCAGCTTCAGCATCAGTCCTTCCAATGAACACCCAGGACTGATCTCCTTTAGGACGGACTGGTTGGATCTCCTTGCAGTCCAAGGGACTCTCAAGAGTCTTCTCCAACACCACAGTTCAAAAGCATCAATTCTTCGGCGATCAGCTTTCTTTAGAGTCCAACTCTTGCATCCATACATGACCACTGGAAAAACCATAGCCTTGACTAAATGGACCTTTTTTGGCAAGGTAATGTCTCTGCTTTTTTAGTATGCTGTCTAAGTTGGTCATAACTTTCCTTCCAAGGAGTAAACATCTTTTAATTTCATGGCTGCAGTGATTTTGGAGCCCAGAAAAATAAAGTCAGCCACTGTTTCCACTGTTTCCCCATCTATCTGCCATGAAGTGGTGGGACTGGATGCCTTGATCTTAGTTTTCTGCATGTTAGGCTTTAAGCCAACTTATTCACTCTCCTCTTTCACTTTCATCAAGAGGCTCGTTAGTTCTTCTTCACTTTCTGCCATAAGGGTGGTGTCATTTGCATATCTGAGGTTATTGATATTTCCCCCGGCAATCTTGATTCCAGCTTGTGCTTCCTCCAGTCCAGCGTTTCTCATGATGTACTCTGCATATAAGTTAAATAATTCAGAATAAACCTCATCAAATCAGGATTTAAAAAATGTTACTTCAACGTAAATTCTTTCAGTTTAGACTTCCCTTAAATTTCAGTTTTGCTTAAGTGGCATCTAACTTTAGGGAGGTGCTGGGGATTGTTAACAACAGATTGCGTGCGTGTTTCCTTTATCAGAGAAAGGAAGCAGCAAGGTATAAAGTTTTAGAACAATAGCGAGTAATTTACAAAGTAAATTACCAATAGTTTTACTATCTTACAAGATGTAAACCAGCTTGCCCAGAAATGTTGTGCATTTTCAGTTAGGTGCCAAAACTGTATCAAATTACCTCCAAGAAAGAACCTGACACAGTGCCAATAGAAGGCATTATGAATTTGGCAGTGACTGCTATAGCTGTGAGGCAAAGGAGGTCTTTGACACTAGATCAAAAGAGGGACTCTAATAAGCTGTATGTTTTTGGTGCTTTCCTTATAATTAAAGCTGTTGTAGAATCAGAAGTTTGCTTAGAAGCGTCTCTATACCAATCAAAAAAGACGGTACATTTGACATTAGGAAGTTGACTGCATATTTGTTCTAAGATGGACAATTTTGAAAATTTTCAAAATTTTTTTGAGTTCATCTAAAGTAGCCACTGTGACTCCAAATTACCCTGGGTGAAATAGTGCCATTTTGTGAGATGTGTGTAAGAATTTGAGTAACAATGATACTATACATAAAAAATAGGTGTCTGGCTTCTCAGAAGTGCAGACTTTGATTGAATAGACTGCTTCTGGAGAAATGATCATATTTAGTCTAATGTATTGATTTGTAACTCATATCTTGAGCCCCTAGACAATGGTTGGCTATTTTTGACAATAGACAATAATTTGTGACCCTAATAGATAGAATTTGTGGAGATTTGTTTCCAAATTAAACTCTCAGGATTGTAAACACAGAAAAAATTTAAAATAGACCTTTTAAGACTAGACAGCATATTAAAAAGCACAGACATTACTTTGCCAACAAAAGTCCATCTAGTCAAAGCTATGGTTTTTCCAGTAGTCATGTATGGATGTGAGAGTTGGACTATAAAGAAAGTTGAGTGCCAAAAAATTGATGCTTTTGAACTGTGGTGTTGGAGAAGACTCTTGAGGGTCCCTTGGACTGCATGGAGATCCAGTCAGTCCATCCTAACGGAAATCAGTCCTGAGTATGCATTGGAAGGACTGATGCTGAAGCTGAAACTCCAGTACTTTGGCCACCTGATGCGAAGAGCTGACTCATTGGAAAAGACCCTGATGCTGGGAAAGATTGAAGGCGGGAGGAGAAGGGGAAGACAGAGGATGAGATGGTTGGATTGCATCACTGACTCAGTGGACATGAGTTTGAGTAAACTCTGGGAGTTGGTGATAGACAGGGAGGCCTGGCGTGCTGCAGTCCATGGGGTCGCAAAGAGTTGGACGTGACTGAGCGACTGAACTGAACTGAACTGAAGATTTTCTGATGATGACCCAAAGTAAATTTCATCCAGTGGGGAACATTAGCTTGTAAAATTTTTCGAGGTATAGCTGATATACAATAAAGTGTGCATAATTAAATATAAAATTTGATAAGTTTTGACACTTGTATACACTCATAAACCAATCCACAATCAAAATAATGAAACCATCCATCATTTCCATAAAGTTCCACATGCCCCTTGGTAATACCTTCTTTCTGCTTTCTTCTGGTCTCTCTTCCATCTGTGGGCAACTTCTGTGTCTTCTAACTGTAGATTAATTAAAGTTTTCTAGAACTTAATATAAATGAAATATGTATTCTTTTCTTTCTGGATTATTTCATTTGACATAAGTATTTTGAGATTCATCTGTGGTGTTGTGTGTGTAACTTTTCCTTTGTTTCTGATCACTGATGGGTATACTGCCCTGAGTATACTATCAGTTGTTTATCCATTCACCTATGCTTCGACATTGAAGTGTTTTCCAGGTTTTTGTTATTAAAAACACTGCTGCTGCGCCCATTCATATACAAGTCTTTATGCAGACATACGCTTTGTTTTCTGCTGAGTAAATATCTAAGTGTGAAATAGCTGCATCGTCTGTTAGGTATATATTCAGCTTTTTAAGAAACAGCCAAACTTATCCAAAGTGTTTGTACCACTTCATGTTTTCATCAGCAGTGTAAGAGAGTTCTAATACATCTGTATGCTCACCAACACTAGTATGGTTGATGTTTTTAGTTTTAGCCACTTTACTAAATGTGTGGTGGTATTGCATTGTGGTTTTAATTTGCATTTTCCTAATGACTAATGATATTGAACATCTTTTGTGCTTACATCTGTGTATGTTTGGGTTTTTTAATATTTTTCATCTTTGTGTTTTTGGTGATGTGCCTGTTTAATCAAGTCTTTTGCCCCCTTTTAAATTGGATTGTTATGAGAGTTCTTTACATAACCTGAATGCCTATTTTCTTCAAATACATGATTTGCAAATATTTTTTCTTGGTCTGTGGCTTCTCATTTTCCTAGTATCTTTCAAGGAGCAGAATTTCTTAACTATTAAAAAAATACTATAGTTTTATGACTATGTCTAAGAAATGTTTGCCTAAACCTAAACTTGCAAATATTTTGCCCTATTTTCTTCTAGAAGTCACAAAGTTGTCAGGTTTGCATTTAGATCTATGATCCCATTTGAGTTAATTTTTGTGTATGGAGAGATATATAGATGGAGTTCATATTTTTACATATGGGTATCCAAATATTTTAGCATATTTGTTGAAAAGATTATACTTTTTCCTTTTTATCTGTGTTGAAATCAGTTTTCTATATTTTTCTAGGTCTAGACTCTTCATTCTGTTCCATTAATGTAGTTGGTTATCTTTATATCAAACACATACAATCTTGATTACTGTAGATTTATGCTAGGTCTTAAAATATGGTGAGTTCTCCAACTTCGTGCGTTTTTTTCAGACTTGTTTTGGCTATTCTGGTTCCTTTATATTTCCTTTAAACTTTGCATTTAAACTTTAATATCATCTTCTCAATTTCCACAAAATATGCCTGCTGGGATTTTGATAGTAGTTGTGTTGACTCTATAGATCAGTTGAATTGGCATCTTGGCACTATTGATTCTTTCAACCCAAGAATGTGATATTATCCTTTCATGTATTTAGGAGTTCTATTATTTATCTCTCAGCATTGTTTTATACCTTTCATTGTGTAAGTCTTTAATATCTTTTGCTAGACTTAGGCCTATATCACATTTTTAAAGCTATTGTAAGTAGTATTGCTTTTTAAATTTTCTGATTACTGCAGCTAGTAAATAGAACTTCAGTTGATTTTTGTATATTGATTATGTGTCCTGAACCTTGCTAAACTCATTTGTTTGTTCTAGTAGCTTTTTAATCAATTCCATAGGATTTTCTGTATAGATAATAATGTTATCTTCAAATAAGAGTTTTATTTCTTCCTTTCTAATCTGGGTATCTTTATTTATTTTCCTCTTTACCTTTTGTACTATTTACAGCCTCCAGTAAAGTGGTGGATAAAAATAATGAGGGTGAATTCCCTTGTCTTGTTTCTGATGTCAGGGCAAAAGTATTTGTTTTTCATTACTAAGAATGATGTTAGCCATACAGAAACCAACACAATTCTGTAAAGCAATTATCCTTCATTTAAAAATAAATAAATTTAAAATAAAAAAGTAGAATGATGTTGGCCATAGATTTTCCTAGATGAACTTTTCCCCTTTCTCAGGGAGAGAAAGTGACCTTGCTGACAATTTCTCTCAGGAATAAAGATTGGATTTTTGTTAAATGATTTTTCTGCATTTGTTTAGATTATTGTGTGTTTTTTCTTTTTAGTTTTTGATATGATGAATTAGATTACTTGATTTTTTAGAAGATTTTGTTTGTTCATTTTTGGCTGTGGGTGGGTCTTTCTCTAGTTGTGGAGAGCAGGGGCTACCCTTCATTGTGGTGCACAGTCTTTCTCATTGCAGTGGCTTCTCGTTGCAGAGCATGGTCTCTGGGTGCAAGGGCTTCAGGAGTTGCAGCACGCTGGCTCAGTAGTTGGCAGCCTGTGGGCTCTAGAGCACTGGCTCAGTAGTTGCGGCACACAGGCTTCGTTGCTCCATGGCAAGTGGGATCTTCCTGGACCAGTGGTCAAATTGATATCCCCTGCCTTGCAAGGTGTACTCTTCAACCACTGGACCACCAAGGAAGCCCCTTTGATTGATTTTTGAATGTTAAGCCATTGTTGCATTCATGGGATACACCCCCTCTTCGTTATGATGGCCTTTTAGTATATTTTTGGATTCAATTTACTACAATTTAACAGTTAACATTTAAGTGATTGTTGATATAGTTAGGTTTAAGTCTGTCACTTTGCCATTTGGTTTCTATTTGTTCCTTCTTTCTCCCCCTTCCCCCTTTTCCTCATGTTTGCCTGAAAAACTTCCTTAAAAATATTTCTTATAGAGCAGGTCTGTTGGTGATGATTTTTTCCCGCCAGCCTTTGTACATCTGAAAGGTTTTTTATTTTACCCTACCTCTTAAAAGACATTTTTGCTTGGTATAGAATTCTAGGTTGGCAGATTTTTGGGAGTTTAAGATATTGTTTCACTGGTTTCTCACTTGCATTGTTTCTTACAAGAAATTGGCCATCATCCTTATCTTTTTCTCTGTACTTAATATGATGTTTTTCTCTGGCTAGTGGTAACAGGCACTGTTCCCAGTCCTGAGTGAGCACCACATATTGTTAGGTCTAATCATTTTGAGTGGTTCTTTGCCCGCAGCAGCCTCCAATGCTCTGTCCTATGAACTCTAGCCTCCTTATTTTCCTCAGACTCTTAGCTCCATCTTCTCAACCCCTTGAGTCAGCCAGGCTCCTGCAGGACTCCTTTTCTAAGTTGTCTGTGGCCTGAAAACTCTCTCAAAGCTGTAAGCTGAGGCAATCCCAGGATTCACTTTGTTTCCCATTTCTCAGTGCTCAGTGCTCCTCATTTCCTGACGCCCAGTATCTTGAAATCTGTTGTTTCATATATTTTGTTCCTTTGTTTTGGTTGTTCAGACAAGAGGGTAAACCTAGCCCCTGTTATCCCATCTTTGTCATAAACAGAAGTTCTCAGAGTTGGTTTCTGTCATGGACTTGGACTTACTGGAACTGTGTTGATCATCCTATGTTGTTTTCTCTCTTATTGACATATGTTTATGAGAAGGCAAGATAAGGTAAATTTGAGGTTAAATAGAGAACGCAATACTAACAAGAATTTTTAGTAAAACAAGTTGAATCAGAAAGTTCAATACATAAATAAGTAAAATATAATTTTCTCAGGAAAGAAAAAAGAAGTTCAGTGTTGAAAATTTCAATAAAATCATATCTTAGACCCAGTATAACTTTCCCACCGTATACCAGAAGAGCTACAGAGGGCCTTGAGGATTGCACACAGGAGTTTTCGGGCTCAAGAGTCCTGGTCTGTGGCAGGCAAGTCAGAGCTGAATCTTAGTAGGTCCTCCAAACTGTGGAGAGCCTCCTCTTCAAATAAAGAAACCTATTACAATATAAACAAAAGTACTTTATAAACTTATAGAAACAAAGGAGTAAATGTCAATTCTGAAATGGCATCTCATTATGGAAAATGACTGCACAGTTTTTATTGCTCATTATTTGGTTTGGGGATATTACAAGTGGGAAAAATCTGTGGATCTCTGATTTCTTAAACTGAAGGTTGATGCAAGTGACATGAAGTTCTGAATGAAGAAACAAATGTTACGCAAGTCCTAAGACATTGTAAAGTTGAAATTGGAGGTTGTTCTTCCAGATCTCAGTTTTGTGTGGTTGGTGGAGGTGGCTGTTCTGGTTCTAACCTGTTAACACAGGCAAACCCTGTATAAGGTTACCTATTATTATATACTTAGACAATGATGACTAGCTCAGCAGGCTGTGCCCTGCATTTATGGCAGCACACATCTGTGTGGCATGCCCCATATGCGCCCCAGAGTACCGTTCTGAGTTGAATTGTCCGTGTATTACAACATAGTAGTTTTCTTTTCTGTGACTTCTCTTTATGTTGTTTATTTTGTGCTTGAAAAATAGATCTGGATTTGAGAAAAGTGAAGCAAAGGAACGTCATGCTGAGTATTAAAATGTGAGTTTTACATTGACTAAGGCATCTTCAAAGAAAGAGTTGTGGAACCAGTCAGTTACAGATTGGTGGCACTCTACTGTGAGGTATACTTCAAACATAACCTCAGCTGACCAGAAATTAAACAAATTTGGCTGGGGAAAAAACATGTTCCAGACATAGGTCATGGGGAGATTTGAGAAATGGAGAGTGAGCACCAACTTACAACACAGTAGTAAGCGCAGCCCCGTGGGGGCCATGTTATAATGATGTCAGCCACAGTGGAGGTAATTAGCACTCATTTCTAGCTACACATCCCTTCTTCTAAACAAAGTGTATTTACTTGATTCAATCATCAGTTACTTTAAACTCAGTTTAAAGTTTAAATTTTGATCATTGTCAAAAATCAGTTACTTTAAATTCCCTGTTTAAGACAGGAGAGGTTGACTTATGCTAGAAATAATCCCAGATTATCTGCAGTTGAATACAATAAAGATTTCTTTCTTATTGATGCAAAATCTGCTGTGGGCCCAGGTGACTCTCCAGGGGCACTGCTATCCATGTGGTGACTCAGTGATTGGGGCGTGATCCTGGAACCTGTCACCCTAAAGCACATGGCCTCCTCAGTCAAAAGGCAGGGAAGGAGAACCTGCTTTAGTCTGGAAGTGCTGATGTTACCCCTGCTCACCTGTTAATGGACAGAGTTAGTCACACGACTCTGCCCAATTACTAGGGTATTGATTCAGCCCTCAGCTTGGTTTCACCAACACCCACTAATCTTTCTGGCTTCAGGTTAACTAATTATTTGTTTCACACTTGTCTCTCCCGTTATCTCACCAGGGCTTCCCTGGTGGCTCAGAGAGTAAAGAATCTGCCTGCAATGCACGAGACTCAGGTTCATTCCCTGGGTCAGGAAGATCCTTTGGAGAAGGGAATGGCTACCCGCTCCACTATTCTTGCCTGGAGAATTCTATGAACAGAGAAGCCTGATGGGCTGCAATCCATGGGGTCACATAGAGTTCTATATGACTGATTGACTTCAACATCTTCACACTTTCTCTCTCCCATAGTACTGCAAATTTGACATTACGTATTCTCTCTCATTTTCCTAGCTTCTACACGCTCAATAGCTAGTATTTAGTTGGTGTGTGTGTGCTCAGCCGTGTCTGACTCTTTGCGACCCCATGGACTGTAGTCTGCCAGGCTCCTCTGTCCATGGAATTTCCCAAGCAAGAATACTGAAGTGGGTAGCCATTTCCTCCTCCAGAGGATCTTCCTGACCCAGGGCTCAAACCTACATCTCTTGAATCTCCTGAATTGGCAGGCAGATTCTTTACCACTGCACCACCTGGGAAGCCGAGTATTTAATAGTCATATATTTATAAATAAATAACTACTTTGACTAGTAATTTGCATCTGGAATTTTTTTCTTGATATTGTCAGCAATTTCTGTTTTATTGGCTATAGTAGCATTCAAAAGTTAATAGAAAGTCTGATTTCATAAATGGCAGGCAGGAAGCTGAGAGACATTTACAGACCTGTAGATTGTCAATGACTATTTTAGTTTTTGACATTGGAGTAGTGTCTCCTTTATTCATGACACATCATTCCTGCAGATGATATTGTTAATTTTTAGAAATATAGATTTTAGGTTTTTCTGTTTTTTCCCCTGACTATACATGTAAGGGCTTCCTGTGTAGCTCAGTCAGTAAAGCATCTGCCTGCAATGCAGGATACCTGGGTTCAGTTCCAGGGTCAGAAGGTTCCCCTGGAGAAGGAAATGGCAGCATACTCCAGTATTCTTGCCTGGAGAATCCCACGGACAGAGGAGCTTGGCAGGCTACAGTTCATGGGATCTCAAGAGTCAGGCACAACTTAGTGCTATCTTTCTTCTATACATGTAAGATGACAGAGAATGAGATGGTTGGATGGCATCACTGACTCAATGGACATGAGTTTGAGCAAGCTCCAGGAGAGAGTGAAGGACAGGGAAGCCTGGTGTGCTGCATTCCATGGGGTTGCAAAGAGTCGGACATGACTGAACAACAACAAATACGTGTAAGATATGTACGTTATAGAAAAACTGGAAAGTACATCAGATATAAAGAACTCATAATTCCAGTGCTCAAAAACCACTGTACTTTGGCATAGTTACATTCAGACTTTTATCAATACACATCTTCACAAGGTTAAGCTCAAACAGTAAAATAGATTCTTCTGAATTTCTTAAATTTTGTCACAGCATTTCTACTTTTCATTGAAGTCTGTTAACACATCATTTCCAGTGACTACATAATATTCCTTTCATATCTCTACTACTGAACCATCCCCTTAGAAGTGGATTATTTATGGTAACTTTTCCCTGGATAAAACACTGCAACAAATATTGTAATGCATGTGTTTCTCCATATTTTGCACCACTTTCTTAGAGTAGATTCGTAGAAGGAATACAGATAAATTAAAAGGTAGGAGCATTTATACAGTCACAGGGACACCTTTGGTCTTCCTGGGTGGCTCAGCAGTAAAGAATCTGCCTGTGATACACACAAACGCAGGAGGTGCCGTGGGTTCAATCCCTGGGCCAGGAAGATCCCCTGGAGGAGGGCATGGCAACCCACTCCAGGATTGTTGCCTGGAGAGTCCCATGGACAGAGGAGCCTGGTGGGCTACAGTCCACGGGGCTGCACAAAGTCAGACACGACTGACATGACCGAGCACACATCCACACACAGGGACACCTTGAAAGTTGTCAATAGTTTTAAGCAAACACAGGCAAGATCTAACCTGCTTCATATTCTCCTATGAGTTCTTGGGGCTTAAAAATGCTTAGTCTCATAAGGACCTACTGTATAGCAGAGTGAACTCTACTCAATGCTCTGTAAACACTACTCAATGCTCTGTAATGGCTTACATGGGAAAAAAAGGTAAAACAGAGTAGATACATGTATAACAGACTCGATTTACTATTCACCTGAAACTCACACAACATTGTGAATCAACCATACCTCAGTAGAAAACCTTTTTTTTTAAGTAAATTTTAAAAATGCTTAGTTTTTTTATGTAGAAGTCAAAAAAGTATTTGAAACTTTTATGTGATCAGAACTCATTGCATGGAACAATATCTCATTAGGTGAGACAATAGTAACATGCCCAGCATTTCCACACTTCCCTTTTTTTCCCCCCACACTTCCTTTTATAGCAGGTTCTTAACAGTTTGAGAGAGATACATCGGAACTCATCTGGAATCCTTCAAGTTACAAAACTATTTTAACATATAGTTTTTTTCCCAGAAATTTCCATATTTGCATTGGCTAAAGCATTTTACTGAAATAGTTTCTTTAATCACTTTTTCTTCCCTCCACATTGCATAAATATGGCAGAATCATTTGCAAAACAGAGTCACTAGTCACTGCTGAATTCCACATTCCACTCTATATTCAAAACTTAATTTTTCTCACTAGTAATTATCACTTTCTTAGCTCTCTTTACGTTCTTTTCAATTTTGCCAACAACACTTGCAGATGGCTTGCTTTGCGGGGTGGGGGTGATCCTTGATTAACAAAAAGTGAAGTTTTATTGCTCAATGTGAATTTTCACTGATGAGAAGGGAACCAGAAAGCCTGAAGAAGATACAGTTATTGGACAGTCCGGGAGCTCAAGCACCAGCTGAATGACTGTCTCAGATGCGGTCCTTAAACATCCACTAATTCAAAATGACAATCTACTGTTTGTGTCAGGGACTTTCAGGTTTAATGCATAACCACAAACATTAAATCCATACATTCCAGGCATCTCCTGTGGTCTTTCCAAACACATTAATAAGCAGGACAGTTATAGTTATCTCTTTTGTCTAAAGGAGGAGGCTAAAGCCAGCAAGGACATAACTGCCTTGGCCAAGGTCATATAGTCCATAAATCAAGCTGCTGGGATGAGACTGATATTCAGGAACAGAACACTTTAGAAACTGAATCTTCATTACGTACATGAGCAGATGGAATGGATCTAAGACGTTATTCCTGAGAATCAATGAGATGTAAATATAGTTGGAAATAGGAGTGGACAAGAGAATAGGAAATCAAATCATCCTACAGAGTAATCCTTACAGAATAATGACTACACAAGAGATGACCTCAATTCACTCATGAAGGGAAGAGAAAGCAAACTGATACTTTTGCCATATGCTGGCTGAAAACATGTGGAGAAAACAGCAAGCTGATATTAGTTGAAGGCACATTGCAGGAGCTGGCAGCACAATTCCTTCTCCCATCAGTTTTCACCCTGCCCCCACTTCTACTCCACGAGAGATCTTCCAAAGTAGACATTCAAAATAAGTATATCTCAGTTAAGAATAGAATGTTATGTGGTACAGCTGAGTGGAAAAGGAAAAAGGTTTCTGACAGAACCTAGTTTTTATCACTAGATAAAATTGTAAATAGGAATTGTGTAATTTGTAAATAGTATCCTAGATAGACGTTAAAGATACTTATTGTCTAGAATGTAATACACATTTATCTGCTCAAACACGGCTATAATTAATTGGAAAAACTTCTCTCTGTTTCTCTAATTCAAGGCTTATATTCAAATACATTATTTCTGAGTAATATATGCAATGATACAGATCCTGCTTGATTAAGCTTGACTGACTTTTACTGAGTCCAAAGCTAATTGTGCTGCTAGAACTAAGAGTATAAATTCTCTTATTACTAACATAAATCATAGCTCTCATTTAGCAATCTTAAGAGACAGAGCCCCATGAATAGTCTATGTAAAACTGAAGACTTTGTAGAGCTGCTATGGGAGTCAGAGGATTTCATTTTAATCCCGCCTCTAACATTTAGGATTTCTGGACTTCAGTTTCTCCATCTGTGAAATAGAGACACAATGATATTTACCCCTCCAACCTTCCAGGATGACATGAGGATCAAATAAGGTAAGGTAGGGTTGATGTCTGTAGAATACTATAGTGAAGTAAAATTGTCAACATTGAGGTGATTGTTACTGACTGTAGAAGAGCTCTCTTTCTCCACAGATTGTATTTGTGAGATGAGACTGTGGTTGGTCCACTTCAGCTATTCAGAGTGTTTGATAGTTTAGATTCTAGCACATGGAAAAAGGACAATTTTTTTTCCATAAGAACTTCTCCAAACCAAAGCAGATTTGTTCTAAGATTTTATATTTTTGTTTTAGTCAATTAGTCTATATTTTGATATCAAAAGTGGCAAATGGTAAAATGGGTTAATGAATAAAAGAAAAATGACAGGGGTAAGTGTGGCTTGGCCTCAAATAAATTTCATGGCTTATTACCGCTCATATATATCTCTTTCTATTCATTCATTCACTCAGTATTTATAAATCATACCCTATATGCCAATTTTGTGTTCATTTGAGCATATTGTTGTGCCAAATGAAGATGACTGCTTAAACTGCACGTCTCCAATGAGACTCTGAGTTCCTTAAAGGTAGGAGATATGCCTTATACGTTTATCCTGCTCTCTGTTATAATGCTTAGTAGAGTGCTAGGGAATTTTAAGAAACCACTAAATAGTTACTGAGTTTTTCTTGCTGTTGTTTGGTTGCTAAAATGTGTCTGACTCTTTTGTGACCCCATGGACTGTAGCTAGCCAGGCTCCTCTGTCCATGGGATTTCCCAGTCAGGAATACTGAAACAGGTTGCCATTTCCTTCTCTGGGGATCTTCCCAATCCAGGGACTGGACCCTTATGTTCTCATTGGCAGGTATTTTTTACCACCAAGTCACCAGGGAAGCTCAAATATTATTTAGTCTTTCTTGTTGTTAAGTCACTCAGTCACGTCTGACTCTTTGTGACCCCATGGACTGAAGCATGCCAGGCTTCTCTGTCCTTCACCATCTCCTGGAGCCTGCTCAAACTCATGTCCATTGAGTTGGTGATGCCATCCAACCATCTCATCCTCTGTTGACCGCTTCTCTTCCTGCTTTCAGTCTTTCTTGTCATCAGGATCTTTTCTAATGAGTCAGCTCTACGCATCAGGTGGCCAAAGTATTGGAGCTTCAGCATCAGTCCTACCAATGAATATTCAGGATTTCCTTTAGGATTGACTGGTTGGATCTCCTTGCAGTCCAAGGGACTCTCAAGAGTATTCTCCAACACTACAGTTCAAAAGTGCTCAGTCTTCTTTATGGTCCAACTCTCACTCACATCCATACATGACTACTGGAAAAACCATAGCTTTGACTAGACGGACCTTTGTTGGTAAAGTAATGTCTCTGCTTTGTAATATTCTGTCTAGGTTTGTCATAGCTTTTCTTCTAAGGAACAAGCATCTTTTATTTTCATGGCTGCAGTCACCATCTGCAGTGATTTTGGAGCCCCCCAAAAATAAAGTCTCTCTGTTTCCATTGTTTCCCCATCTGTTTTTCATGACGTGATGGGACTGGATGCCATGATCTACATTTTTTGAATGTTGAGTTTTAAGCCAACTTTTTCACTCTCCTCTTTTACTTTCATCGAGAGGCTCTTAAGTTCTTCTTCACTTTCTGCCGTAAGGGTAGTGTCATCTGCATATCTGAGGCTATTGATATTTCTCCCTGCAGTCTTGATTCCAGCTAGTGCTTCATCCAGCCCAGCATTTCTCATGATGTGCTCTGCATATAAGTTAAATAAGCAGGGAGACAATATACAGCCTTGATGTACTCCTTTCCCGATTTGGAACCAGTCTGTTGTTGCATGTCCAGTTCTAACTGTTGCTTCTTGACCTGCATACAGATTTCTCAGGAGGCAGTTCAGATGGTCTGGTATTCCCGTCTTTGAAGAATTTTCTGCAGTTTGTTGTGATCCACACAGTCAAAGGCTTCCGCGTAGTCAATGAAGTGGTAGTAGTGTTTTTCTGGAGCTCTCTTGCTTTTTCTAGGATCCAGTGGATATTGGCAATTTGATGTCTGGTTCCTCTGCCTTTTGTAAATCCAGCTTGAATGTCTGGAAGTTCTCAGTTCACATACTTTTGAAGCATAGCTTGGAGAATTTTCTTAAAACCACGTAATATTTGATAATTTTTGAAAAGCACTGCCTTGCAGGTTGGGTTTCTTGGTCAGTGGCCTCTGAGATGTGTATTAGCATCTCCTACTGGGCAGTGGGTGGGCCGGGGGGGTTACTGTTATAAGCATTGCCTATGGAAGGAAGGGGCAGGAAGCAGATTGGGCAGATGATGGGGTGCATTGCTGCCTGGATAAAGTCCTCAACTCATTCCCTGGAATCTCTGAAGCTAGGATGGTCTTTCAGAGTTGTTCTGAGTTGGGATGAGGGAACCAGACCTTTATCCCAGTCATTGGAGGAAGGCTACCTGAGGAATCACCGACTCAATGGACATGAGTTTGAGTAAGCTCTGGGAGTTGGTGATGGACAGAGAAGCCTGGTGTGCTGCAGTCCATGGGGTCACAAAGAGTATGACACGACTGAGCGACTGAACTGAACTGAACCTGAGGAAAAGGAATGGTCTTGGGCAGTGTGACCAGGAATTCTGAAGCGCCATGGGCTGTCTGCTGGCTGCATTCCCAGCAACTGAGGGAAAAAGTCCTTCAGTCCTGAGGGGAAATTTGCACAGCACATCACAGTGTCCATTGCTTACTGTAATATCAGTGCAAGAGTATGTTAGAAGCTTTACCTGAGGAGGAAATTTTAAATTTCCTCTGACACTTTAAAACAGACACTTTACATACCTCATATTTTTTGTGGAAAAGATCATTTTTACTTCACTCACTAATGTAGGTATAAAATAACCCCCCCCATATGTATTTCATTGAAATATTAAAAAAAATTTTTGTTAGTGTTAGTATGTGTTAGGATGATTTTGTGTCACGTGATTGAATCTAACTCATATTAGTTCAGGGACAGGAAAATGTATTGTTCCATGTAGTTAACTTCAGGGACTCAGATTTTTGTCTCTGCTTCTCTCTTCGTGTTGTCTTGACTCTCTCAGACTAGCTCATCCAGTACAGCTGGCAGCATGGCCAACAGCAGCTTCCAAACTTATAATTTCATCACTCGAGGAAAAAACTTGACCTCTCTATTGTTAAACTCAATGGGAAAGGCTTTTATTGGTTTTATCCATGGACCAGTCAGCTGCGGCCAGGTGGATAAGTTATGATGATTAGACCAATTCAGTCTATCTGGGCAAACCTAACCAAGCATGGTCATCAAGTAAAATCGTGTGTATTCTTATGTGGATACGTTACTGGAATGGAGAAAGGCATTTTGTGGAAGGCTAGAGCAAGCAATGAGTAGATAGAATAAAAGATATCCTGTGGTAGATTTCTCTTACACCCCCTACCCCTTTTCAGTCTTAGCAGACTAATTCTGTATTCTTTTTTGGCTTTGGCCTAGGGACCAATGAGTTTTATCATGGAAATACCACATAGCTATCAATAATTTGTTCATAAATATTAGGGTCTCTTCATTTTGTACTAAGATTAATCACCTGCCAACATGTACATGATTTTCTTGCTTCAGCGAAATTGTTGATTAATCATATTAACAAGAGAATTTTTGAAGGGCCAGAAATGAAGACATAATGAGTATATATTTCTTTTTAAGAGGATATTTATTTATATTAGCAAATGTCACTTTATAGAAGACATTTCAACCTTTATCAAATAAACCTGCTCTGAGTGATTTATAATATAATTTTGTTAGCAATACATCTTTGTTATATAAAGAAGACTTATTTGAAAATATAAAAGCTTTAAAAATAGTTCTTTTAAGTTCCAGCAAAAAATCCAGGCCTTAAAACAAGAATTTTGGGAAAAGTTCACTTTACTTTTGAGTCTTCCAGCGGTGGAGTTGTTGGCCTCCGTCTACCTACCCCACCCCAATTGTGTTAATTCCGTCCTGTGGTAAAACCTATCCCAGTGGTTGGTTCAGAAAGGGGAATGTGACACAGTACATGGAGGGAAGGAATGCTTCTGGGAAGTTTTCTTTTC
Source organism: Dama dama (assembly GCF_033118175.1). Lineage (NCBI taxonomy): Eukaryota > Metazoa > Chordata > Mammalia > Artiodactyla > Cervidae > Dama > Dama dama. Next base: position 31,851,897 of record NC_083706.1, read on the forward strand.
TCTTGAAGGAAAAAAAAAAATAAGCCACAGAAAGAGATAGCCATTCTTTTGGACGTTGTTGGTCCATACATCATGTACGCTCTTCTAATGTCACCTGTCACCCGTCTGAGGTGAGGCCCAGCACAGTAGAGAAATGAAAAAAACAAAAACAAACAAAAAAAATCAAGTCCTTGTTGACATTATTAAATTAGTCAATTAACCAATCTGCCACAATGTAGGGCGGTCTCTCAGAGAGGAAGACACTTGAGATGGATTTTGAAGGACACTTCTTCAAGGGGAAGATGAAAAAGGCCTTCCAGGCAGAGGGAACAGCATATGCCAAACCAAAGAGTCATTAAATAGGGGTTTGACTTAAAACCACTCACGTTAGAGTGGATGAAGACTTGTCTGGGGATGTTTCATAGGAACTATGCCCAGCTGATGGCTGGGTTCTGGGTGCTGAATCAGGGAATTAAAAAGCTGTCAAGGACAGATGTACCTTCTCTCTCCATCTGTATTTGGGATTATGTGGTCTCTTAGTATTGCTTTGTTCTGACCAGGTGTTCCATTCCCCTGGATTCATGGAATTCGCTAGTGCAGTGAGGTGAGAGGCCTAGTGGACACCAATTCTCCTTTTGACTTCAGCAAGCTAGTTTCACTCATCTTCAGTATAAGTATATGGCCCCCAAAGGCCAGCTCAGGCTCAAATCCAGAGAATCTCAGTTTAAGCACCACTGTAATCTGACTATAGTTTCTGTTTCTTAGTTGGAACTTTCCTGGTCAGCTAACGTGCTCGATAACTTTCAGCCAGCTGTTTGAGCCACAGTCCAGTCCACCAACATTTAAAGTGAGAGCAAAGGGCCAGTGAAAGGCACTGGACTGGATGGGCTTGACAGGCAGGAGGAGAAACAGGATCTCGGGAGCCAGGGGTCAGAGAAAGGATTAACAACCTGAAAGTATATTTCTGCCTGAGGCACTCAGTCTTACCATTCAAAACATTCCTGTAGTTTAAATGCTGTACTCTCTCTAGAGCTTCTCTTTTAAGATATAATTGTTCTTAGTGGGGCAGAAAACAGCCCCTGGCACCTGAGTGAATGGGTGAGAGCACTTCAGAAAGGGTGGGGGAGAATTAGAGCGAAAAAGTGGAGGACTGTTCAAAGACACCTTTTGTCAATTTGCAGTTTTTATTAGAGTGTAATGAGCAATGGTGCCTGGGCAGAGAGTTATAGAAGTGTCCTTGGCTTGTCCTTAATGTTGAAGGTTATAATAGGTCATGTGGTCTAGTGTATGTTTCAATAAAATGAACAGCAGTGGTGGAGGGCAATTTCTTTAGGCATGTGACACTCTAGTCTTGGTTGCTCAGGATAAAAACGCAATTATGGGCTTACAGGCCTTCAGCTACACCTAGTGGCCAAGTAGTGAAAGGAGAAACTATTTTATTGTAATCATATTTTGTCCTGGTTCTTTAGCTACATTACTTTTACAGTCAGTTACAAATTATTTCTTGGGTAATTACAAATTATGCTCTGTGATTCCCTCTATATATTACTTTTGACTAGTCTGTTAGTTTGTCATCTAGCTAAACAACTGATTCTCCAAATTGGAGGAATGTTGTGGTGTGAAACAAAGAAACTGTGTGTGTTGGGAAGTTGAGGGGAGGGAAATAAAATGACAGCCACGTGCCTCCTGCTCCTTGACAGCCCTTAAGGACCTACTTACAATGTTTGACACTATCTGGCTTCCTCTGCTTTAGCATTGTGTAAAGGATTGTCTCTGGGAAAATAAACAATAACAGTGATGAGGTTAATAATGATGATTGTGGTTCAGGAAGAGTCATTTGAAGGAGAGTGTAAATATTTGAGAGTGTTATTTATGAGGTTGGAAGAATGAACTTAATCTGTAAGAAAATAGAATAGAACCTGAAATTGTAGACCTGATCAAATTATTTTCAAGAATGTTACATAGTCACCTATGTCTTTGCAAGTGCATGTCCTAGAAATATGTTGTGGGTGATCATTTTTTGATATTTGCTTACAGATAGGGAAATCTCAGCAGTCAACACTTATGGGCATTTTGACATTGAAGTGGAACATTGACTGACATGATTGCAATCCGTGGAGGACTGACTCAACTGGCTCAGGTCTATAGCACACCCCCAGACTCACAGTTAGCTTGGAGAAAGAACAGTAAGAAATGATATTTTGAAGGAGTTTTATGTAATATTTTACTCCAATATTTTACTTTCCAAAGGGAGAAAAATGATAGGAATGGCTTTATGTTTCCTTCATGAGGATTTGAATACAGGATGTATTAATTAAACATACACCTTCATTTCACTGATGGAGAAACTTGAGCCAGTAGGGATTGAATTACCCAGCTCTTTGGTTGCAGAGCTAAGGCTACAACTCAATGGTTTTTACTCCTGACCTGTTATTTTTTTTAATTCTAACTATTAATGGAAGAGTTCTCCATTTCAGTAGAAGACCAAAGCAGAAGGAATTGGGCTTATACCTACATCAAAAAAGTTTAGATAGATTGAGGGAGATTAACTGTAAAGTAACTAAATACTGTATTTTCTTTATTGTAAGATGTTCAGTTTTTTAACATATTAATATTCTGAAATCAGCCTGAATCTTATAATCGTGTTAAGTCATAGTTGCTTCCAGGCAGTGTGTCAAGTTGTGATGTGGTGTCTTTACATGGAAGAATTTAGCCAATGACATTTTCATTTAATAGATTACAGAGTTGACAAAGCTAAGGTGCTGGCTTAATTTCTGAAAGAAACTATTTACTGTCTAACTATATACTGTTTATTAGTATATGTAATTCAACTAAGAAGAAAAAAAGCAAAATTACAGTTTAAATCACTGGTATTCTTTCAACTTCAGGTGCTAACATGGTGAAAGTGTCAGGAAAGATTCGGCCGACTCATCACAAATGCTATCCTTGCACTGTCAGGGGCCACACTTAAGTTGGAAGAATCTTTATAATGGGTTTGAAAAAGTATAGACTGAAATCTTGTGAATCCTAGAAGAAAGTCATATGTAATTGTATAAATAGATAAATGTCATAGCTGTGTTAGTATAGCTTACAATCTGTGTACATATGATGCAGTGGGTTTTTCCCTGAAGCGCTCTTATTAAGTTGTCTGATCAGCTTGCAATCAGGGACTTCTAAGAATAGGAGTAATTTGGGTTAGAACGGCCGCATCACAGAACACTGTCTTGGAAGCTGGATCTGTAAAACCACTCAGCCTCCTACTGGCTGTTTCACCCTTGAGCAATTTACTTCCTCTCTAAATATCAGTCTCCTTATCTAAAATTGAAATAATGACTTGTACCTTACAAGAATATTGTGAGGATTAATAAGATTATGTATGTAAAGAGACTATCACAATACCCACTACATCACAGGTCCTCAGCAAAGTCAGCCCAGCCACAGGAAACTTGACTCAACAAAATGATTGAAGTAATGCTGGCTGAAGGGTGCATTTCTCTGATTTGGTCCCATGTAATCTAAAGAGTCTTTCTGACCATTGTTAAAATCCATGCCCCAATAGTTAAGAACAGTTTTCAAAGTCTTCTACATTATGTTTTACTGGAAGTATAATGTATTTAAGCAAGTTCCCCAATATATAATAGTATGGCATATGCTCTTTTTTTCCAAATTACTGCCCTCTTTTACCCTCTTCCATTCTGATCTGCCTCCTAGAGGGGTGGCCCCATCCAGCTGAGAGTCATTACTCTAAAATATGTTATCAGATAGAGGAAGCTAAGAAAGATTTGTATATTTATTTTACCCAAAATATTAGGAGTACAGCAATTCAGTCACTTTTTACCTCCTGGCCTCATCATCCACATAGTTGCTAAACACACTGGGTAAAGAGAAGAAATGTGGAACTAGCCATCATCCTGCTTATCTTCCTTCAAAGAGTCATTCCAAGTAAATGTAATGGGACAATATTTACAAGGTGACCTATGGATTTTCATGCACAATTTTAGCACTCTGTGTTTTGTCAACATGGAGATATTAAGTGTCAGAAAGCCAAGGGAGAAAAATTATTTTAAGAGGTTGGTTACTAGAAATTTAAAAAATCTCCGTGGGCCAAGCTGCATGGAGGAACACAGGGCCGTATTTTATGCTGGTCCCCCTAGGGAGATATGGGTTTCCCAGGTGACTCAGTGGTTAAGAATCCACCTGCAATGCAGGAGATCCAGGAGATTCGTGTTCAGTCCCTGGGTCAGGAAGATCCCCTGGAGGGGGCTGTATGTTTGCCTGGAGAATCCCATGGACAGAGGAACCTGGAGGGCTGTACAGTTCATGGGGTCCCAAAGAGGCAGACACAGCTGAAGCAACTGAGCATGCAGCTTTCATGCTAGGGAGATAGAAAGGGAAAAGGCTTCAACAGCCCTGACCACATTTCCTTTACTCTGCGTACTGTCTCCTACAAGTGTTCACAAACTAATATCCAACCTGGGGTTGGCCATCCTTTGACAACCTTTTCTGATTTTATGCTACTTTGACTTTAACTCAGCCCGAAAGCTGGCTTCCCAACCAGCCTTCAGAATGGATTGACAGGATTTTTTAGCACTATTAACTTCTAAAAGCCACTCACCTATTTGCATATCTCCTGTAAGGCGCAGCATTCCAGCCTGGTCTTGCCACAGGCTACTTTGGAGCCAGAATTCCTTGTCTGCTTTGTTCAGCAACTCAAAATGTCATCAAGGAACCCCTCTACTTGAGCGGGCAGGAAAGGAAGGATTTCAGGGTGGAGTACAATGGTGAGGCCATGGGAAAATTCCAAGAATCTTGTGAGGCGCTGTCCTCACCCCAAGTCCTGCCCTGTCTCACTAATCTTTCAGATGAGTTCAACCTCATGAAAATCAACAACGTATAAAGCCAGTAATGGTACTCAGAGTTTGTCTTTCACCCGCTTTGTTTCACTCTGCATGCCTTGGTTTACCCAAGCAGAACTCTCCAGAAGCCCTCCCAAACCAACCCCTTGGGACTGGCAACTTTCGTGCTCATCTTAGGGAAAGAAGTAATTGATAAGGATTCAACCTCCAAAAAATCAATATCTTTTCACTGAAAATATGAGAATGGTTAGTTGAAAATTCTTTTTTTTCTGGGGATCATGGATTCAGTTCCTCAACACAATAGAACCCTACTTCTCCTAACTTCTCTTTATTATGTTCACAAATAGCAAAATACTATAGAAATTCACACCCTCAACTCCTAGCACATTTTCAGTTCATTATTTAGCATTATTTATGAATTTAAATCTTCCTGAGAAATTTTTTTTACTTCAGGCATCAAATTTTTTCAAAAATATAGGTGGGTCTTATTGGCAAACTAAAGTTGTTTATGGACAATACACTATTTAATAGAAAATGTCCTTATATTTCTTTTTCTAATTTAAATGATAAGAATGGCTACCAGGGGAAAAAAAAAAAAAAACATCATTTTTCTCCTTGCTGTATAAAAATAGGTCAGGTAATTTAAGCCCGTCCATTGCTATTAAAATTCTGACATTGCTATTGTTCCTTCTACTCTGAGGGGAAAAGACAAACAGGACACATGATAATAGGGGTTCACTGGCTAAGTTACTTGATGAACTACCTACGGGTCTCTTGCTTCAACCTGCCTGGGAGTTCTCATTCAGGTGATAGTGGTATAAGTACCAAAATGATGAACACCATCTCTGAGGCTGTGTGCAGTCTCTCTTGTGCTAGTAAAACAATAGAGGAGAGGAGAAAATTGCCAATGGCTTGAGTCCTAAATTCCTTGAATTCTACATTTATTTATTTTGGGGAGACAATGTTATCTGCCAAGTTTATTTTAAAGTAAATTTTACTGAATCGATTAGGCAGCAACTCTCATTCTCATTAAATATCCTGTGGCCCTTTTCACAAGATTAGAGCCCATGGCTTGATCACATTCCAATGTAGATAATTGCATTGTGCATTCCTGGAGATTCTCCTGTACCTTTCTAACCCTGTACATCAAGTGCATTATTATTTGCACTGATTCCAAATCAGCAGTTCTGATTTGAGGGTAAAGAGTGCGTCAGCTTTAACTGACAGGCTAAAGCATTGCTCATTACCTTTTAGTAAGAAAACCCCTTAGCCAATGTCCATTTTGAAACATGAGGCAAGTTTCAAGTATGTACATTTAATCATAAGTTAAGGTCTTTGGTAAGTAAAATACTTTTCATAAAGGGTGTTTATTTTGGAATCTTCTTCGATGGGAAATTTGTTTTCTGAAATATATGCTGTTTGCTTCAAGAAAGAAAATGAAGTCTTCAGAAATGGTAAAGCAACAACAATAAAACAAATAAATCCCTCTTGAGCTCTTAGCTTTTCTTTGACCTTCTAAATAAATTCCACAAGGGGGCGAAAACACCTAATGGTCCAGGACTGCAAAGTTTATATTTCAAAGCCGGCCACCCATAATAGATTAGTGGATTAATATTTTGCTCTAAAGGATCTGGCCTTTAATGTTGACATCAATTTATAGCTATCCCAGTTTACAGTAGTAAAAGTCACGGAGACCATAAACTTCACAATAGATGTCAGCCTTCTGGTACTAGTGCTTTAGACTAGCACCCCATAAACAGTGGTGATTAGGTAACTGTTCTTCAAAGACCCATCCATAGCTGTAACATCTTTATCAGCTCCAGCAAAGATACTGCTACCAGGATTTTTAGTAGCCACAACAGAGATACAAGCTTTTTATTAACGTGTTCTTATTTTTCTGATGTGTTTCTGTGATATTTTGCTGTGGCTTATCAATGATCTCTTCTTGAAAATCAAAAGTGTATTTGTGGGCAAAACTTAAAGAACAGAAATTCTTGTACCATATTAGAACTTTTTGAAAAACAGCCAAGGTACAGAGGTCAAATTTCCCCATATGCTATAAGCAACTTAGTAGGTAGGAAACAAGACCACAAAAGGTTTTGCAAATGTCTACCAGTAGCCCGGTGATCTAGGTCACTGTACAGGTTTCATGAATCAGGTTGTTAAAACAAGGAGTTATTTTTCTTTGCTTAAGAGACCTGCAGAAATCCCATAGAATCTACTCAGTTGTTGATCATGAAAGAGTTTTAATGAAATAGGGATCATTCAAATGAAGGGGTCCGGGGAGTTTGTGTTTGTACTGAAGAGAAATTGAGTTTTTCACCCAGCCCTTCTGGTTGAGTCCTGTGTTCTGGCAGAGATAGGCTATGGATCTAATAATAGTTTCTTGGGCTCTGCATCTTCACATATGTGTTCCGGCCTTAGAGCAGCAGGAAGAATTTAGTGACAGAGCAGGTGTTGTGGCTTATTCCCTGGCAGAATAAATGGTGAAGGGTGGTGGCAAGACAATTCTCTTGCTTCTTTCTTTATGTAAAAAAACAACAACAATGCCTCCAATAGCCTTCCCTTTTGTCTTTTTTCCTGGCACAAGTGAAAAACAACTACAATTGCTGTATTAATATGTATGCAAACATTTTTTTTTTTCACTTGAGCCTCTGGAAAAAAAAAAGGAAAAAGAAAAACTTACTGTGAAAATGCTTAGCCAGGAAGATTTACTGCTGATCACAGATTTAGTATTGACATGTTTGCGCTGAAGAAAACTTCAGCTTTAACTGTTAATGTGGGAAATCTGGATTAGCCTTTAAACGGAGTGAATAGTTTTGAATGATGGTATATTTTCAGTGAAATTATTTACTTGCAAAATAATTTTTAATAAAGAAGTGTCAATTATAGAGACATAAAAAATCCAGTGGAGTATGCATCTTAATAGCCTGCCTTGGAAACAGAATTATAGAATAGGTGATCTGAATTTTACTGAAATCAGCCTTTATGTCAGACTCCCTATAATTTAACATGTTTCTATACCCTTGTCTCCTGATTTTTTATTGTGAAATATGGGATTTAAGATTAGAATCTGAGTCTAAATGAAATGTTCTTTTACAGGATTGTGAGATTTTCCACAACCTACATTTCTGTACTCCTCCAGCAGGTTATGTATAACTTTTTTTTTCATGAATGTAGATAATGTTGATTTTATGAAGGTAAACATGAAAGGGAAAACAAAATTCATTCTCCTGCCATTTGGGATTGTTTGAAATTTTAACAATATTACTTTTTCCTTTGCTTGATTATACAAGGCAAAACTTGACACCTACTTCACTGGAGTTATGTCTTCTTGATAACACATGCAGGTAAAATTAAAGAGGATCTTATCATTATGTCCTTTGCACCCAACGCGTGTAACAGTAAAAGCTCAGAATCCCGGAAAACAGGGCATGCTTGAGAAGGAACATCTTGTGAAGACTCTTAATTTGACCTTTGCATCAACCTTGCTGAGTAAATTTTAAATATTGTAAGAGAAAAAAATAGAAAACCTCAAGGTGGAATTCCAGCCCCCTCAAGCCAGAAGATGTGTGCCTGTCTTTAGTACTTTTGCTGAGAAATAAAATTCGTCACTAGAGATAAAGGTAGATTTATATTTTAATGCCATCCTCATCAATCTCCCAGTGTTTTATTCCAGTGTACCTCCATTTAAGTAGTTGAATCAGGTATAACCAGAAACACTTGATTTCCCCCTCCCACCCTGTGAAATAATATTTGTAACGTTTAGTATTACAAACCTAACTCTGGAGTACACTTGAAGATGATGTCAATTAAGAAAAAAAAAAATTGCTCTTTGACAACTTTGCAGCTTTTGATTAAACCACACCAAGAGGTATGTTACAGTGATAACAATGAAGCATTATGCCAATTATGTTAAATCCTGCTCTCCACTTTAAGCTCATCATGACCTGTTTTAGTGTCCTGTAATTTATCCTTTGGAATGCTGACTCTCCTCAGTAGTGTTCAAGAGGAAAAAACAAAGCCACCAAAGGGAATAACCACCCCCAAATGACTTCTAGAAACAAGTATTTCTTAACTTTTTATTGACATTGGCAAATTAAAATAGAATAAATTAACAAGTATTTTTTCAAAAAAATGTTTTGTACAAAAATACTGTCAAAATTTCCTAAAAAGCTTTCAACACAGTAGTATCTTTTCATGTACTGAATATAACTATTAGCACAGTGTCAAAAATGTTGAAGACAGAAACAAAATAAAAATCTGTGAAATGTTTGCCACTGACGACATTCCACACCCTATTATTGTCTGTACATATGGGGGAGGGGGACAGCCACCTTGAAAGTGAACAGTTACGACTTTTCCTGATCCAGAATGGTTTGGCCCACATCTGTTTAATCTTCCAGTTAAGCATATTTTAAAAATTAGTCTGTACTCAAATGCATAGTTAAAAATATGAAGCGAGATGGCAGAGTTTGTGCAGTAATATCTGCCCTTCAAAGTTCATGCAACCAACTAATGCAATTTTTCCTTTTCCTTGTAAATCTGAATGCAGTTCAGTCATTTGAAACCATCTACAAAATCCACAAGATTAAGCAGTTTGCCAAGATTAATATCTAACAGTTGAGCACTGGAGAAAGTGAGGAAATAAGGAGTAAAAACAAACAACAAAAAAGACCCAAGTTAGCTAGGTATTTCAACTACATAAGGGAGGTGAATGTCCAGGCTACAAAAACGAAACAAAAACAGGAAAAAAAAAAAAAAAAAGTGGCAGCAATTTTTTAAACCAATTTGTACAAGTTTATAGTTTACTTTGTTTCCAAGTTCTCAAACCTTTCACGCTCTGAAAGTGAGATACTGTGTCTAAAGGGAATGTTTTTTTAATTCACACCGAAGAAGTTGGGGGATTTGATTTTTTTCCGCCGGGGTTTCGATCGAGTCAACAGCTTACTCTGCTGGGCTGTTGTTTGCACACGAAGTCCGTCATAAAATCAAACTCGTTTTGCCCCAGCCAGAGTTCGGGCAGCTCCTTGATGCGGTCCAAACCCATTTCTATCACTAAGGACATGAGCACTTCCTCGTCGATGAAATCAGTGTCTATGACATTGGGCGGCAGCACTGCAGCGGGGACGTGGGCCACGGAGGCGGGCATGTTGCTGCTGCTGCCGCCGCCGCTGCCGCCGCCGCTATTGGCGCTGCCGGCGCCGCCGCCCGAAGTGCCCGCGGAGCCGCCGGGGGTGCTGCTGCCGCCCGAGCCGCCGGGGGTGCTGCTGCCGCCGCTGTGCTTGGGGTTGCAATCTCGGAAGTGCTGGTTTGTCCCGTTCATCTGGTGGCCCGCAGCAGGGTGCAAATCCGGCATGTAGTGGTTGTGGGGGTAGGGGTGATGGTTGAAATACTGGTTGTTGAGCTTCTGCAGCTGCATGCTGGCTGGCAGGGAGCCTCCCTGGCTGGCCACCGGGGGGCCCATGAACTGGGAGTTGTTAAACCTGGCCGCGGGGGCCAGCGCGCTCGGGGGGTGCCCTCCGTTTACAGTCCCCGGCCCCATCGCGTGCCTGATGCCGCTCGAGGCATTCATGTTGCTCGCGCCGTAGTGTATGTGCTCGCCCATCAGGGCGTTGAAGGCGTGTTGGGGCTGCTGCTGCTGGTGATGATGGGGGCTCGGGAACTGCCCCATACCCATGCGGTGGGCAGGGTGGTGGTGCAGCCCGTTGGTGCCGTCGGGGAAGCGCCCGTGGTTCATGGCCATCATATGGTCTGCCATTTCCAGTCCTGCAAGTGAAAAGGGCAGACGGTAAGACCCGAGCCACACGTGTCGCCCACCACGGCGCACCCCACTTTTCCTCTCCTCTGGCTCCCAGGTTCATCCGACGCGCTTAAGCTGCGAATGCTCATCCCGAGGATCCCACTAGGAGCCTGTGCACCCGGGCTGCCCACCAAGGAAGACCTGCCATCCACAACAGAAGATCTGCGCGCTGCACAAACAGCTCTTTCCCCTGCGATCCGGCGGGGGACCCAAGCCCACACCCCCCTCTGGCTCCCCGAAGTCGCCTAATAAAGGAAGTGCCCCATAGCCCAGCCGCGAACTTCAGGCATTAAATCAGCCCTCCTCATCCTGTTGTTGCACATCCTGTTGTTATTCCCCAGCTCCGCCTCGCGCTCTTCCTCCGGGCAAACCCAGCCCTCGGAGGACTGGCCTGGCAGGAGCCTCAGCCAGCTTCGCCCGCCGCACTTACCTTCCGTCCTTGCGATTTCTGCTCTGAAGACCGAGGGCGGGATCGTCGGGTCCAGGACCGGCTCAGCAGCACATAGAGGGGGCCTTCCTGGCGTGCAAGGCGCTCGCAATCGCGAAGTCGGCGCCGAAGTCTTGCAGCAGTCGCTGGGGCAGGATCGGAGCCGTTCCCTTTTATTTCCCCTCTGCTGCACTCACAGCTCGGCAAGACCGCCCGGCAGCTGCCAACAATGAGCTGTGTTTCTTAGGGCTTTGGCCACAGTTAATATAAGGGATTTCAGGAAGGGCGGAGCGAGCCTCCCCGGCGGGCGGCGGGCAAACGCGGATTCCGGAACATCAGGCACGCGGGACCGGGCTGGGCAGCCGCGTCCCCGCGGCCGGAGGCACGTGCGCAGAGCCTGCGGGCCCAGGCGCCGCCCCGCTGCCCCCCGATTCTGGTTTCTTCCCGGCCCACAAATACCAGGCCAGGCCGCCCCCGGCGCAGAAAGTCCTCCCTGGACGCTCAGCCCGAAGGTAGCGCACGCCGCGAGAGAAACTAGGAAAACTCACCGCCCCCCTCTGGCCGAATCCCCACTTTGAGCTCACCTAGCGACCTGGGCTGCCTTCTGCGGGAAAATAGGGTTCACACAGCGCCCCCTGTTTAGTGCCTTTCTGCCTCCTCGGCTTTGCAAAAGCCTACCCAGCTTGCAAAGCAGGGCTGTGTTTACCCGAGTGGGTTTTTAAGACCCGGGCAAATAATGCCCCCTCCCCTGTGCGCGCTTTCCTGGACTGTGCCTTTGTGTTTTTATAGGAGCAGTAGGTAAACCTGATCTAGACATTCTGCGTGTAGATGCATTTCCTCCACTCCTTTCAAGGACAGGAACTGGGGGCGGGGAGCGGCAGCGGCGGCCGCTGCAGGTGGACCGAGCGCGTTCGCGGGCTCGGCCGCCTCCGCTCCAGCGCCTGGGAATCCGGTCCGTGCTTTGGCGGCTGCTCGCCGCTCCCGGGGTACGTGTGCTTCTGCTAAGTTTGCGTTTGCAGCCCTTGGTAGCTTTGGCATCCGAGCTGAGGCGTCTCTGCTCTGTAAACAAACTCAGCGATCCTCGTCCCCAGATCCACCTTTTTGCACACACACAGTTTCTTGCTTCTGCTGTTGCCCTTGATCCGGGAGGTGGGGGTGTGTGCAAACTTGCACAGCCTCCCTCCGGGCTCTGCCTGACGGTTTGGGGTTGATTTAGAAGCGAACGGGTTTGTAATTAAGAAATTCGAGGGCTGAGTAAGGCTGCTGAAGCTGGAAAAGGAAAACAAATAGATAGCATGGTAATCGCTTTGTAAATAAAGTCGTTCTGGAGGTGGGCACGTAGCTGCACGTCCCGTATGGCACCGCGCGCACACACCGCTCGGACTCTTCCTTTTCAGTGAAATTGCTCACTGGGCCAATAGGCGATAATAATAACCTTGCTTCCCAGAACGCGGCACAACTAGCCTGGTCGTCCATTTGGCTCATTGACTTGCAAATAAAAGCCTTAACGCGGGCCTGGGCCACTACCCAGTCGGAGCTCTCTTGCTTTCTCGAATGGGGAAGCCGAATTGTTTCCTCAACACCGTGATGAGGTTGCTCGGAGCTTTTAAATTGCTCTTTATGTGGTAAAAGTGAGTTTAGCGCTCCGAATAAGGACTTCTCTTCAGAGTTGTTTCTTCATAACTAGATATCCATTGACGACTTCCTGCTGTGAAGAGCAAGTCCCCCCCTCCCTTTTTTTTTCCTCCCATCTTGCTCACAGGACTTTTTAAGGCCCTTCTTGAAGACTGGAAATTCTGATACATTTCCCCTTTTAGGAATTTGCAGAAGAGAGCAAATCCTGATTATTTGAATCTATTACCCCTCTGTCTTCCTTTAGTTATATATGTGTAGAATAGTTAATATGTGGATTTAAACATTGTTACTGTCTTCCTCTCTTTCCTTTTCCACACCCTCCATCATTTATAACCGTGTGTGCAATAATTTTTAAACCTCAAAAATGTTTGCTTTTTGGAGATTTGTTCACAGGAGCACATTGCAGTTTGGGTTGCAAGAATCCCCTGATCTCTTGTCCACCCACGATTTATACCTATAGGTCATGGGCTTGCAGTTACAGAATCAGAGGCTTGAGGGAAAAACAAAACCCAACAAACTTGATACTTCCTATCAAAAAAATAGACTCAAAAATACTGGTCAAGCCTCCCTGCCCCGCCCCCCCCCCCCCCCAAAAAAATATTGCCAGATAGATTGTTTACTTCCCTTCCTTGTACTGCAGTGTCTTGCGACACAAGGACCGGCTCTTGAATGTCTAATCTAAATTCCCCTTGAAACCATGAAGGAAAGGTGCAGCTCCAGTGGTTCCACAGACTATTGAGAAATCCCTTGAAAGGTCACCTCCCCACCCCCCACCCCTTAGAGGGAAAAGAAATTCCTTCTGGGACCAGCTGGTGAGAACATGGTGCGCTTCGTTCATTTATTCATGCATCCAGTGAACATTTACCAAGTGCCGGGCACTCTTCCTAGCTCTTGGAGAGACAGCCAGGACAAGAACTCATGGTCAAAAGTGGAGATGGACAAGCAAGCCTTGGACACACGTTGATAAGTGTCACAGCAGCGCTAAGCGCAGGGACTTCTGGAGTCCATAGGAGGGACAGTCTGGACTTCCAGCCCTGGGAAGGCTTCCCAGTGGGAGTGGTGATAAGTGCAGGCCTGACAATGAGTAGAAGCCAGGCCATCCCAGGAGGGAGACAAAGGTGAGAGAGACAAGGTTGGAGGAGAGCTAGACAGGCTGGATCCTACAGGCATTTGTCCCCAAGCTGAGAAATTAGGGTTATGTCTTAAAGGTAAAGAGAAGTGAGTGAAGGCTTGTGAACCAGTGAGATGATCAAATTTTCATTTTAAAGAGGTCAGGGCAATACTATGGAGAATGGATTGAGAAAGTAAAACTGGGAGTGGGGAATCCGGTTAGGGGGCCATTACAGTCATCTAGGGGTATGCAAAGCCCAGTGTAAGCAGGGGCTTATCCTGTGGACTGGGGTGAGGCAGTGGGGCCGCATGTGGCCCTGAAGATGCTGTAAGGTTGTGTTTCTTTTGGTTGTATTTTTTTCCTAGGGCGCTCAGGCTTAAACAACAGAAAATTATTGTCTCACAGTTCTGGAGTCTAGAATTCCAAGATCAAGGTGTTGGCAGAGTTGGTTTTGAGCGCCGGTGAGGGAGAATCTGTTCCATGCCCCTCTTCTAGATGTGGTGATTTGCTGCCCATCTTTGATGTTTCTTGGCTTATATGTGTATCACCCCAATCTCTGTCTTAATCCTCACATGGCATTTTTTCCTTGTGTGTATGTCCCAATTTTCCCATTTTATAAGGACACCAGTCATGTTGGACTGGGATCTGTCCTAATGACCTCATTTTAACTTGATTATCTCTGTAAAGACCCTATCTGTAAATAAAGTTCTTCTTAAGGCCCTAGGGCAGAGAAGGCAATGGCACCCCACTCCAGTACTCTTGCCTGGAAAATCCCATGGACGGAGGAGCCTGGTGGGCTGCAGTCCATGGGGTCGCGAAGAGTCGGACACGACTGAGCGACTTCACGTTCACTTTTCACTTTCATGCATTGGAGAAGGAAATGGCAACCCACTCCACTGTTCTTGCCTGGAGAATCCCAGGGACGGGGGAGCCTGGTGGGCGGCCGTCTATGGGGTCACATAGAGTTGGACACGACTGAAGTGACAGCAGCAGAAGCGAGGTCCTGGGGGTTAAGAGTCCAACATTTTTGGAGGGCCATAATTCAACCCATAACGGTGGTAGAGAAACTGTGTAACATGGGATCCCTACCATCGTGGAAGAAAGATGTGGGCTGGAACTCTCTTCCCAGCTCTCTGCACTTACATTCCTTCATGTGCCTGCTTAGTCTGAGGCCTTCCTGACTATCTTCCACAACTAGCAATATCCCTCTTTGCTTGCCTACGCTGGTTTGTTTTTCCTCTTGGTATTCATCCCCACCTGACTTGTTGCATATTCAATTTTCACTGTCTTTCCCCCACTGGAATGAAAGCTCCAGGAGAGAGCAGGGACTTCACCTGTTTGTTTATTCTGTGTCTAAAACAAGTCTTTCGCTGATTAGATTAATGAGGGAATGGATGGACGGAATGAATAGAGCAGAAGTACCAAGGGAACCCAAATAAAGGGCTTGAGGAGGGCGTGGTCAGGGAAGATTTTTCTGGAGAAGGTTACTTTCCAGGTTGGCAGCATAGAAATCTAGCAGAAAGGAGAACAGCAGCTTACCACTGTCTGCATTGTGGCCTGTCACGGACTCGAGGAAAACTCATCTGTTTTCAAGGATCATTGGTTGTTGAGTAGGGAGGGAGGGCCCTGTTGGTGTGAACTTTTGATTGAAACAGAGCTTTTAGAGGTAAGCCTTGGGCTTCAGCTAAACTGAATTGAGGAAACGCTGACAGAGGGGCCGAGTTTCAGAAAATATACACAACAGTTTATACTTGTATGGTGGAGCCAGGGTGAGGCCGGGGGGCAGCATGGGTTCTAATATTGGGTTTTATTATACTTTCTAAAGGATCTCATCTAATCCTCACATGAACAAGTACAGATTACTTTCATCACTTCAGGAAGGAGGATTTTGAGAGTTAAAAAAACAAACACCTCCCCCCCACCCCCGCCCCAACCTACCCAACACCTATCTTTTCAGAGGGATTAGGGAAAAGGGGAGAGAAGGACTCAGTCAGAGACAGACACTGATACTCTGGTTTCCCTTCAGATCATATAAATCTTTTACCTTTTGCTAAAGATTTCTGTGGACAGAGACCAACACTGGTTGGGCCCATTCTCTTCCCCTCCTCCCAAGACCTTGACTCCAGGTCTTAACTGTAGAGAAAAACACGGCTGCTGTCTCGTCCCACCATCCACTTGGCCACCATAACGAGGCAGGAGCCTCTGTTTGAGCATGAAGTGTGACAACAATCCCTATTTCTGCCTTTCTCCTTCTCTCTCCTATTCTCCCTCATTCACAGGATGGAAAATTCTGTTTTGCTGGTCTGTGGAATAACGGGGTAGGAAGAAGCCCTGTATGCAGCCTTGCGTTATCTGCAAGTTGAGTTAATAATGCCTTACATAAATGTGTCTGTCAAAATAAGATCTTCATACAATTTTTAAACCTATGGATTTTGTTCTAATTAATAAAGTACAAATTATTGGAAATCATGACTAAACTTGGAAGAATTTTTTCTGTCTTCATGTATTTTCACATTTGATAGTTATTTTACCATGGAAGCAGGGGACAGTGAAATGTTTTTATTAAACAGGGGTCTTAAAACTTGACGAGTTGATGCTATCTCACCTGAGAAGATGGTTGAAGATTCCAGAACATCATCTCTGATTCAGTAGATTGGGAGTGGGGCCTGAGGATCTACATGTTTTTAAAAAAGCTTATAAATTAGTCCTGATGTTTAGTCCAGTTTGAGAACTACCAGTCTTGTCCGCAGGTGGGTGATGACTGGGGTTGTTCTGAAAGTGATCGTGGGTACAGAGTAAGCCTGGTTTATGCTCATGAAGTCCTGTTTCCCTGGATTGCTGCCCTCTCCCCCCACCTGCTTCGACTGGAGTTTAGTCCATCTTTGAAGGTCTAGCTCACATAACATCTCCTCTTTCAAACTTTCCCTGATCCCCAGATGGAAAAGGTTCTGGTGGCCTTGGTGCCTCCCAGGGCATTTTGCTCAGCTCTTCCTTCATGACTTGCCCAGGCTTGAGTTTTGTGTATTTGTGCCCGCCGTGGTAGCCTTCTGTGTAATGGCAAAGGTCCCTTGGTGAGCCCCCAAGGACTGCACAGTATCTTGCACAGAGTAGCTTGTTTTAGTCTGCCTGGCATGTCTTAACAAAATACCACAGACTGGGTGGCTTAAACGATAGACTTTGTTTTCTCACAATTCTGGAGGCTGGAAGTCCAGCATCAAGGTGTCAGCAGGGCTGGTTCCTCCCGAGGCCTCGCTCCTTGCCTTGCAGATGGCTGATTTCTACTGTGCCCTCAGCTGGGCTTTTCTTTCTTTCCTCTGTGCTGAAGTCCTGGGTGTAGCTTTGCCTGTCACCAGTCAGATTGGATTAGGGCTCACCCATATGGCCTCATTTTAATTTAATCACCTCTTTGAAGAACTTATAACCAAATACTGTTACAGTCTGAGATGCTGGGAGTTAAAAATTCAATGTATGAATTTTAGAGGACACAATTTAGCCCATAACATGCCTCAAGTATGTTTGGATAATTGAAATTTTATTACTCTACAACTTTAACAATAAATTCAGACTTCCCAAGTGACTTGGTGCTAAAGAATTCACCTGCTAATACAGGAGATACAGTAGACGTGGCTTTGATCCCTGGGTCGGGAAGATCCTGTGGAGGAGGAAATGGCAGCCCCCTCCAGTATTCTTGCCTGGAGAATCTCATGGACGGAGGAACTTGGTGGGAGGCAGTCCATGGGTCACAAAGAGTCGGACACAACTGAGCATGCACGCACTTTCTTTTAACAATAAACTAGACAATACTCACATGGGTTATAAAGTTGGATGAGGTATGTTGGAAAGCGAAAGAAAACGTGACCTTAACTAGATAAATATGTCATTGAAAACAGGATTACATTCAATAGGAAAAACTTCGAAGGCCCCAGTAACAAATTGAATGGGTATTGGACAGGAAATTATTGACTAGGTATAACATTTTCAGCCACACACACACCCACACACACACACACATAAATTGTGAGTCAAACTGAGCTATTGGTTGGGAGGCAGCAATGGAATTCTGTTATTAAAAAGGAAACAATCGGAGTGTGTTAGGAGTGAGAATATCAAATGATAGAACTGGAAGTAATTCTTTTGCTGCACTTGGCTCTTCTCAGAGATTGTGGTTGGTTTTTAACTTTGCATTTTAATAAAGAGTTACAGAAACTAAAGAACGTTCATTTTTAAAAAAAGGAAATATATTTTAAAGGATGGGAAATGGGACTTATAATGGCTGTTTAATCTGGAGAAGAAAAAGCTGACAGGTGACTTAATCCATATGTTCTGGTATACGCACAGGGAAATGAATATGGTGGATCCTTTCCAGATGTTTTCCTTTTCCACTGAGACAAAGAAAAAAGGAAAGCATTTCTTAAAAGAGAGCTTTGGATCAGTGATTTTCAAATTGAGTTCTATAGACCTTGAGTGTTCTTAGCTTCACTTTTATGTGCATTATATATTAAGGAGTTCTTGTTCAAATTAGTTTTAAAACATTGTTCTGATATTAAACTGTTATGAAAACTAGTGTTTGGACAATACAAAAATCACAAAATTCTAATTCGGGGTGAGACTTAAAAAAAAATCTTACCCAAACTCCCTGATTTTCTAGATGAGAAATCTGAGGTCCTGAGAGGTTAAGTGACTTGTTAATAAAGGACTTCCTAAACATCAGGATTTTAAAACACCAGATCAGATTATCAGAGGGAACTAAGTCTTTAGTGAAATAGGATAGAGAGGTGTTGAATGGTTTAGATCAGTTTTCCCAACTGGCCTTCTGTGTTATAGGTGGGACGGTTATAAAAGGCAGTAACAGAATCTGTGTCAATTTCTACTAGAGAGTAAGAAGTATGAACATTTAAAACTATTTTTGCAGTTCAAAATGGAAGTTTGAGAGTCTCTGAGAGTGTGCTGAGTGAGCCTACTAAGCCGCTAGTAGACATTGAACATCTAGCCAGTAGGCACTTAACTCACTTTCTCTCTTGCTAGATATGCCTGTCCAGAGGGGAGGTTTTTACCATTTTGCTACTTGAATTTGTTTTGACTCTCATGCACGTATAATCTTTTTAAGGTAGAAAACAAATGGTCCTGAATGAAACAAATCAATGAGAAATGTCACTATATAATCATTTTAATAATCATTTTGCAAATGACTTATGACGATGCTTACCCCAAGGAAGGGTTACCTTCATATAATGAAAATTCTTATATAGCACAAATACCTAACTCTAGAGCTCAAAACCCAGTGCTAGAAAGAGAACATATAGTGATGACTACATCCAACTTGACCTTCAATTTGTTAGAAATAAAGATTCAGCTGCCACATGAAATAATAGTGGAGTTATGTTTATAAATATAGTTTCAGGCTTTTATAAAGATACAAAAACATAACAACATCCTTTTATCTAGTTAGTTATAAATAACACAAAATTGTTTTTTAAAAAAAACTAGTTGGTTTTTAAGTACAAAATACAAAAACTAAAACATGGAGAAATGAAAGTATTTTGTGTCAATTTCTGATTTTAATATCATTGTATGTAGTTATATTTCAATATAGTTTAAATACACATTTAGTACAAAATCCAAAGAGAATAAGTTGCCTGTTTTAAATTTGTCAACAAATTATGCTTTTCCTTAATAATTGATTCAAAAGAAATCATACAATAGAAGACTGCTGAATAAGAAGAAAAGAATTTGTTTTTATATTTTTTGTTTAACTAGTGCTATTAAAAATTGGGTTAAAATAAATTCCAATAATATATTTATCTAACTTAGCTGAGTTAAGCTACTGGAAAGTCTGAATGTTAACCAATTTCTTTTTAAAATATAGGCTTCTTTCTAATATTAAATGAATACATGACTCCAAAATTATCTGTGAGTTCAGTCGTCTTCCGCTCATTGATTCATTAGTTCCGTCTTCCTTTTATTCAAATGCCTGTGCAATAGCTAGATAAGAATAATTTGTATGAGTGTGAATTATTTGTATTTTAATTGGTATTTTCTGAAGTGCTTGTAGTGCTTTAGTTCTTTTAAGTAATTTAAACAATCTTGTTTACACCATCAATTTGTAGTGAGCAAGGGATTTCCAAACTAATATAATGTGCAGCCTAGCTTCTGGAATGGGTATGTAGGGGTATTTGAGAAGCACCCTCAGAATAACTTTGAGATAAGATTATCTTCTAGGATGAAAGAAAGGAGCATAAATGTGTTCAAGATAGGATCAGCATTCTTAGCAGGAAAGCGAAGCTTCTTAGGCCTCCTGGGTCCCTTGAGAGTTAGTAGCCACCAGAATTCAGGCACCGGAAGGGCATACCTCCTGTTGTAAGTTAATAAACTGCTATTCATCAGTCTCTTTTGGTTTGATGAGTGAGCCAGTTCATCTTTGGATGGATGATCAGCTAAGCTGAAGATGAGGCCTTGGTCTGTGGTGTCTTCAACAAAGGAGAGACATAGGTACAATGACTGATCCTTTGATGTCCCTCCCTTCCTGTTGTCTCTGAGCTACAAATACAGTGGTCTGTTGAAATAATTTGCAGTATTGAAAAAATCAGAATGCTACTTATTGCTGTCTTATAATGCCTTGCCCTCCTATGAAGTTTTACTGTCATTTTGCTCCAGCTGGTTAGAATCTCCATTCTTGTCCCTATTATATATGCCTTGTGATTTCCCTTCATAGTCCTTCTTGAGATGTGTAGTTACACATTTATTTTGTGAATCTTTAATTACTGTCCCCACGATGGCAGGGACCACACTTCAGTCTCATCCCAGTGTCACAGCATCATATTCCCAGTGCAAAAACAGGATCCAGCTCAGAGGCAGTGATCATGAAGGTATAATAAAAATTCTCATTCCTCTGACCCTTACTGTTAAGCAGTTGAGGTCTAATTTAAAATCTTCTTTTAAAAAAATTAAGTTTTCCAATATTCTAGTTTGCCTCTCTGTACACTCTATAAAAGCTTTCTCCATAAGTGCTAATCTATGCTAGATAATTTAGAAAAAGCATTTATTAATATAAAATTAATTTTTGTTCATGTTTTCAAAACTTCTTTAGTTCTTCTTGCGTTTCCCACCTTCTCAAGATTCGAAATGCTCCCTGGCAATTAAGCTCTTCTCTAGGTCACTATATTTTTTAAAATCGGCTTTATGTATCCTTCATAATGTATTATGAGGGAGAAGAGATTCTGAGAATCAGTTCTCTGCCTGGAGGTAGGGACTCCTCATCCCTGTTTCTTTCTACATTTAAGGGGATATTATTGAAGTGGATTGAGCAGAAGATGAACCTGTATGCAATGCATTTATATGTTCCTATATTTTCTGGTGCAATAGTGGTGCATAAGGATGAGTTTATGGAATGTTAATTTAGATGTAAGTTCCAGAGCATTATAACACGCACATGGAGTCCTTTCAATGGTCTTTGTTGCTTTGTTCCCAACCCAGGGATTGAACCCAGGTGTCCCACATTGCAGGCGGATTCTTTACCACCTGAGCCACCAGGGAAGCCCAACAATACTGGAGTGGGTAGTCTATCCCTTCTCCAGGGGATCTTCCTGACCCAGGAATCCAACTGGGGTCTCCTGCATTGCAAGCAGATTCTTTACCAGCTGAGCTACCAGGGAAGCCCTTTGTTGCGTAACAGGTAGCAACAAGAGAAAAGGAGACAGGAAGAGTTAGTGCAGATATAAAGCAAAAAGTCCAGAGGTCATGAGGCAAGAGGACTCTGCTGTCTGAGATCTTAGGTGATTAGATAAAAGGTGCAAGACTGGAACCTGCAAAGTGAAACTCACTCGGTTAGCTCTGACACAGCGCGGTTTTCCTATATGTCACCCCTCCTTCTCTCATTGCCACTACCACAAGCTCTTCCAAGCTGGGGACTGTAAGTTATATTTTTATGTTCCCTAATACCCAGTACAGTGTGAATTCATAACTTGGTTTGTATAGAACTGTAACCCAGTCCCTTTTCATTTTTACTTTGCCGATAGAGAGTTATTAAATCAGGGGGAAGAGATTTTGATAAGGAAAGTTATTCTCAGGAAATAAAAACAGGCTCCAAATAGATCTCCACTGGTGGCTCAGACGGTAAAAGAGTCTGCCTACAATGCAGGAGACCTGGGTTTGATCCCGGGGTCAGGAAGATCCCCTGCAGAAGGAAATGGCAACCCACTCCAGTACTCTTGCCTGGAAAATCCCATGGACGGAGGAGCCTGGTAGGCTACAGTCCATGGGGTCGCAAAGAGTCCGACACAACTGAGCGACTTCACTTTCAAAATAGATCAGAAACGTTTTATCTATTTAAATATACACTTAAATGGAGAACAGAAACTATATTCTGATATATATTAATTTGGTAAACAACAAACTGGATTAACTGGCTTTACAAAACTCTTAAAGAATTTTATTTTTTGGAGGAGGTGACTAAGTTACAGTTAGTCAGTATGCTTAGAAAGTGAAAAGTGAAAGTGAAGTCACTCAAGTGCTCTTTGCGACCCCATGGACTATAGCCTGCCAGGCTCCTCCGTCCGTAGGATTTTCCAGCAAGAGTACTGGAGTGGGTTGCCATTTCCTTCTGCAGGGGATCTTCCTGACCCAGGGATCAAACACCCGGGTCTCCTGTGTTGTAGGCAGATGCTTTTACTGTCTGAGCCACCAGGGGAGTCATATTCTACAGAAATTCACGGAGGTTTGAGTCTGTGTTTTGATCTTTTGTTCTCTGATCATCAGTATTTGTGGTTCTCTTTTGAGTGCTCCTCTTTGTCACCAAGAGTGTACAACTGTCATGATGGCAGTTACTTAGCTCGATGTAGCTGTGCTCCAGGGGTCATGTGTGGATGTGAGAGTTGGACCATAAAGAAAGCTGAGCACTGAAGAATTGACGCTTTTGAACTGTGGTGTTGGAGAAGACTCTTGAGAGTCCCTTGGACTGCAAGGAGATCAAACCAGTCCATCCTAAAGGAGATCAGTCCTGAATATTCATTGGAAGGACTGACGCTGAAGCTGAAGCTCCAATACTTTGGCCATGTGATGCGAAGAACTGACTCATTGGAAAAGACCCTGATGCTGGGAAAGATTGAAGGCAGGAGAAGGAGGGGACGACAGAGGATGAGATGGCTGGATGGCATCACTGACTTGATGGACATGAGTTTG
The DNA here is from genome assembly GCF_033118175.1 of Dama dama. Taxonomy (NCBI): domain Eukaryota; kingdom Metazoa; phylum Chordata; class Mammalia; order Artiodactyla; family Cervidae; genus Dama; species Dama dama. Next base: position 31,874,885 of record NC_083706.1, read on the forward strand.
AGCAAGCTCTGGGAGATGATGAAGGACAGGGAAGCTGGGGTTGCAAAGAGTTGGACAGGACTGAGTGACTGAACTGAACTGAACTGAACTGAGCTGTGCTCCTAAAAATGAACGGGCCTGGGTAGCTAGAGCTAGAAAGTTTCAGTTTTCTTTAAATGTGTCAAATTACTAACATCATCAAAATCTTTACCAGAGTGTCCATTGATGGAAGAATGGATAAAAAAGAAGGAAATGTTGCCATTTGTGCCATCATGGATGGACCTTGAGGATATCACACTAAGTGAAATAACTCAGACAGAGAAAGACAAATACCATATTATCTTACTTGTATGTGGACCTAAAAACACTAAACAAAACAAACTCTAATTCATTGATATAGAGAACAGATTAGTGGTTGGCAGAGGTGGGGGTGTTGTGGTAATTGTGGTTGTGGTAGTGAAAATGGTGAAGATGATCAAAAGGTGCAAACTTCCAATTATAAACTAAAATAAGTCCTGGGGATGCTGTGTGCAGCATGGTAACTCCAGCTAATAATGTCTGTGTGCTGAGTCACTTAGTCATGTCTGACTCTTTGGGACCACAGGGGCTGGAGCCCATCAGGCTCCTCTCTCCATGGAGTTTCCCAGGCAAGAATACTGGAGTGGGTTGCCATTTCCTACTCCAGGGGATCTTCCTGACCTGGGGATTGAACCTGCCTCTCTTGCCTCTCCTGCATTAGCGGACAGATTCTTTACCATTATACCACCTGGGAAGTCCTAGTTAATAACACTGTGTTACATATTTTAAAGTTGTTAAAGAAAGGAAGAAAGAAGGAAAGTTGCTAATAGAGTAAATCTTAAAGGTTCTCATCACAAGGAAAAAAAATTTGTAACTGTGTGTTGATGTAACATCCATTTCCCAACATTTCCCAATATATACAAATATTGAATCCTTATGTTGTATACCTGAAACTAATGTAATGTTATATGTCAAGTATTTCTCAATAGAAAAAAAATCCGGTTGGTGTACAAACTGTGACTATAAAATAGTAGGGAAGGTTTCATAAGCCATATGCAAGAATATGCCTGATTCTAACCACACCCTGAATGAAAACGGAGTTTTTGAAGTAAACTCATAAGAATCATGGAATCATTGCAAGTTACAGTTGGGAGGACTCTTAAGGTCATCTAGTCCAACCTACTGCATTTGGAGATTAGAGAGGTTCAGGCTAAAGGAGGTGAAATGACTTGCCCAAGGACACAGAGGGAATCAGGAGCACATCAGAAAGAGATGAACTGTTCTGTGGAGTTCATGCGCATTTGCCTGTGCGTTTCTGACAAACTTGAGGGGATCAACTGCACATGAGCTGACACTACAAAGAAGCTACAGGGAGCTGAATGCTCCCCTCACAGTATAGGCCAAAGACTGTCATCAGGAGGTTGCCAGGGTTGTTTTTAGTTTCTAGAATCTCAAAGGGCAAGCCCCTATCAGAACTCTTGCTGGGGAGTATGTGTGGGTTGTGCTGGAGGTCAGGCATTTGCTCTGAAGCAGATAAAGGACCCCTGTTCAGAAAAAGGTGCAGAACCAATTCACTGATAACATCCTGATGTTCTGTTTTCAGATTATTTCTTTAGAACCTTTTGGGCAAAGATGATAGAAATCAAGCATCATTATCTAGAATTCTGGAACACCTGCAGGCCATGGTACAGTTCTGACTTGCATGAAGACTGCTCAGTAGACAAATAGAATCTGAAAAGGAAAAGTGTCTAATATGGATTTTACTGACAAGTTCATTGTATCCCTTTATCAGTGCCAGTGAGACCACTTGATCACCTTTCTTTCCAAGCACCCTTGTTTATTACAAATTTCTTTTAATTTTTAGAACACGAAGATGAGATGTTATGACTGGACTTTTGAGATGTAAATAGACATGAAATTTGCCCTTTGAAAGTAAGGGAAACTATAAAGAACCACACATAATGGGTGAGACTAGCCATACTCAGTGAGATTGTCTATATGGGTTTGGTTGGGGAGAACAGGGATAAACTATTTAAGCAAGATGACCAGGCTATGAATCTAAGAGAGGCACTCTCATGACAGTAGAGCAATGAAACCACTTTGGAAAAGCCCCAAAGCAACAAAAATGATTAGTATCAACTATGAAAGCCAAGATCTGATAGACAAGTGCCTGAAGAACGATGGACAGAGGTTCATGACATGGTCCAGAAGGCAGTGATCAAGACCATCCCCAAGAAAGAGAAATGTAAAAAGGCAAAATGGGTTGTCTGAGGAGGCCTTACAAATAGCTGAGAAAAGAAGAGAAGCTAAAGGCAAAGGAGGAAAGGAAAGATTTACCCATTTGAATGCAGAGTTCCAAAGAATAGTAAGGAGAGATAAGAAAGCCTTCCTCAGTGACCAGTGCAAAGGAATAGAGGAAAACAAACATGTCCACGACTGAGCGACTGAACTGAGCTGATGAAAGCCAAAATCTAATGAGTGGTCTAAAGGAAGAGGTGTTAACTGAAGGCAGTTGGTCAGCACCATTTGGATGAAATGGAGTCCAAAAAGGGAGATTTGGCTGTGTTCATCTGCACTGGACAAAAACAAAACAAGTTTTGTTTCCTTGAAAAGTGTCCTCTTCTACATGGCAGTGTCTGCTCACTGGTTTTACCATGACCTTTGTCACTATGATCATTTTTCTCACTCTGATTCCATGTCCACCAAGGAAATTTCTGATAAATCAGTTCAACTTGTCAGAACCAGAGGAAGTTATAGGGAATATTGTTAAGATATTATGGTAGGGGAAAACTTCTTACGGAATATACAAAAAAGCATAAATTATTCATAAAAAGACTGCTTCTTTTGACAAATGAGATAATAATGTTAAAAGACAAATAGGAGACTAAAATAACATATTTGTAACATATATGATAGGAAAAGGATTATTACCCCAAAAGTGTAAAACATATTCAGTTCAGTTCAATTTAGTTGCTCAGTCATGTCCATCTCTTTGTTGACCCCGTGGACTGCAGCATGCCAGGCTTCCCTGTCCATTACCAATGCCCAGAGCTTGCTCAAACTCGTGTCCATCGAGTTGCTGATGCCATCCAACCATCTCATCCTCTGTCACCCTCTTCTCCTCCTGCCTTCAAACTTTCCCAGCAACAGGGTCTTTTCCAGTGAGTCAGCTCTTCGCATCAGGTGGCCAAAGTATTGGAGCTTCAGCTTCAGCATCAGTCCTTCCAGTGAATATTCAGGACAGATTTCCTTTAGGATGGACTGGTTTGATCTCCTTGCAGTCCAAGGGACTCTCAAGAGTCTTCTCCAATACTATAGTTCAAAAGCATCAATTCTTCAGTGCTCAGCTTTCTTTATGGTCCAACTCTCACATCCATGCATGACTACTGGAAATACCATAGCCTTGACTAGATGGACCTTTGTTGGCAAAGTAATGTCTCTGCTTTTTAATATGCTGTCTAGGTTGGTCATAGCTTTTCTTCCAAGGACCAAGCGTCTTTTTAATTTCATGGCTGCAGTCACCATCTGCAGTGATTTTGGAGCCCCAGAAAATAAAGTCTGTCACTATTTGCATTGTTTCCCCATCTATTTGCCATGACATGATGGGACTGGATACCATGATCTTAGTTTTTTGAATGTTGAGTTTTAAAACATGTTATGTAAAAAATACGTTTAAAAATGCTATCAAGCTAATTAAAAAAAAAAAAGACAAAACCACCCAATAGGAATTTCTTGGTGGTCCAGTGTTTGAGAATCCCCTGCCAGTGCAGGGGACGTGGGTTTGATTCCTGTTCCAGGAAGATCCCACATGCCACAGAGCAGTTAAGCCTGTGTGCCACAGCTGTGGAGCCCGTGTTCTGCAATAAGAGAAGCCACTCCAATGAGAATCTCCTACCCAGCAACTGGAGAGTAGCCCCTGCTCACCACAACTAGAGAAAGCCTGTGCATGGCAACAGATAAATAAATACATAAATAAGAACTTTAAAAACCCACCACCCAGTAGGAAAGTGGACAAAAGATGAACAAGTAACTCACAGCAAACCATAGGGAACCGAGTGATTAATGAATGTATGAGATGATGCTCAATATATTTGACAATAATCTGGGGAGCTAAAAATGAAATACCAGTGGGATTTAATTTTAGTTTCGTCAGTTTGGAAAAATTAGAAAGTCTAGTACTATTTGTAGTCCGGAACATGGGGAAGCAAACCAATATGGCTTCTGGAGTATGAACAGGTGTAATCATATTGGAAGGCCCATAGCCTATAAATCAGCAATTCTACCTCCAGGTGTATACTTACAGAATCTCTTGTACACATGTACGAGAAGGGAATGGATAAAATATACTATAGTCTTACTATAGAATACTGTAGAGCAGTTGGAAGAAGTAAGCTAGCTAGGTCTGTGTAACTCTACATAAATGATTCTCAAAAAGTCTTTTTTTTCTTTCAGCTTTATTTAGGGTAATTGAGAAATAAGATAAGATATTAAAAAGGAAAGAATCAGGATAGGATGATACATGCAAGAAGATATTCTACTTGGTGGACCTAAGTATTTCAGCCACCGAGAAAGCATGTTCTTTTCCTATTAAAACATAATAAGTCTGGGAATGAGTATATATTTTATTTTAATTTTTGTTAGGACATGTCAGACTATTGAGTCTGCTAAGCACTTAAAAAATTGAGTTTCTGCACCTGAAAGCTAAGAATCACATTCTGCAATATAGTGACCCCTCCAACCAAGTATTGTCACCTAGTGGCTGACTGTACCCCATCTAGGGCATGGAGACACAGTTCATTCTCTATGAAGACCAGGTCTTTTTGTTCTGATGTCCTGTGGTGTGTGTGTGTTTCATGCCTGCTAGATTTCATCAGAAATAGCTGCCCCATCAGCCACCATACTAGTGATACCCCACTGGAAGCTTCCAGACTCCTACAAGTCAGCCAGGCAGTAAAATAAGCATTCAAGTGCCTTTCAATATTTCTGAAATCTGCAGGCCTTTAAGTTGCTTCAGGCTGTTTAAAATGTTAAGTGGGTTTTGCTTTTGACTTGAATTATTTAAAATAATATCAGAAAAAAAAATAAAATAAAATAATATCAGGAACAATAAGAACCTCAAGTTGATCAGAAACTCTAATTGGCAATTATATATTACTATATGTAACAAAATAAGAAAGTTAATAATTAACTGATCCAGTTGGCTAGGGATCCCTCCTACCTGCCCCCGCCCCCCAGCCGAAAGTGAAAGTCGTTCAGTCCTGTCCCACCCTTTGCAACCCAACGGACTATACAGTCCATGGAATTCTCCAGGCCAGAATACTGGAGTGAGTAGCCAGGGGATTTTCCCAACCCAGGGATCGAACTCAGTTCTCCCGCATTGCAGGCGGATTCTTTACTAGCTGAGCCACTAGTTTCTAAGGGAGAAAAACAATAAAAGAAGTCTTTGGTGATGGCTTTTGGCTGTCATCAACTGCCTCACTGAATTTTCCTCCTTAGACAACACTATGTCTAATGTCTTAGAAAAAGAGTGTGCCCTTGGGGAAAATAAAGAAAGGAAGGAGGAAGACTGCATTTCCGGAGGGGCACGCTGTGTGCCATATAATACACTATTTGCTTTGGTATCCATTGTCTTATTTAATTTCACTTAAATTTAATTTTCATAAATTTCGTTTAATTTCGAGATCAGCTCTGCTAAAAAGGTATTATTATCTGAGGCCCAGAGAGTAAAGTGATTTGACTAAAGTCACTCAGCTGCCAAGAGGCAGAGCTGGGGTTTCAAATAAAGTCTCCCAGACTTCACAGGTGAAAGGCTTTCTATTATTGTCTATTAACTTTAAAAGACCCTGGGGTAGAACAGGACTCTGGGCCAGGATTACCTTTTGCAAAGCAGGAGTTGTGTTTATTGTTTCTCCAAATCCAGAAAAATGGCTTCAAAATTTATTGGCCATTCATCCCTCTTTGCACCACTTGGAGCACTTCCCCTCTTTCCCTCTTCTTCCTCCTACTCTTCACCTCCCAACTTTGAATGAGATAAAAGCTTTTCAAAAGACATAATAAGATACAAGGACCTTTACACAAGAATAAAACAGCAAAAGATAAACATCAAAAGAGGGAAAAGGATGGATAATGGGATGGGTAAATCCTGGGGGAAGCAAATTTTCTCAGAACTTCCTGGTATTCAAGGGAAAGGGAGAAATATCCTGGGTTAGATGGTTTCATTGTTAAATAAGGAAGGGATTACTTGTTCATTAGGAAAGATAACTTTTTTTTCTTGTTGTTACTCTTAGCCCTGAATGGGATTTATCATAAATCCCATGAGTTATTCTAAAAGAGATATTGAATGACATAAGAGAAAATACTAGATAGTTTTATTAAAAAAAAATAAAACTAACAACCTTTGTTCACTACAGATGTCTACAGGTGAACGTTTATGTCTTAGTTGTTTATTCAGTTCAGTTCAGTTCAGTCGCTCAGTCGTGTCCGACTCTTTGTGACCCCATGGACTGCAGCACACCAGGCCTCCCTGTTCATCACCAACTCCCAGGGTTTACTCAAACTCATGTCCATTGAGTCGGTGATGCCATCCAGCCATCTCATCCTCTGTCATCCCCTTCTCCCGCCTTCAGTCTTTGATCATAGAAAATCTTCCCTTGAAAATCTTCAATGGCTTCCTTCAATGATATCACTCAGACTATTGATTCCAGTTTTTTAGAGTCAGTCTCTTGATTCTTTTCCTGTCACATTTTAGACTAAAAATCCTTGAAGAAGGACCACGGTAGACACACACACATGCTATACGGCATGTAAAGGGTCATTCTATAAGGGCTAGATTTTTATAATGATTTATACTTAAAAAAAATCCTACTTATCAATATCTACTTGGGAAACTTAGCAATCAGGCAAGACATCTGAATTTTATTCATTAAACCATATGTATTACATCTGACCAACTGATGTGTTTGTTTTTCCCCTTGTAAAAGCTCCTATTTTTACTTCCAGATCGGGCCATTCACAAGTACTTCGCTCTTTCTGCTTTGTTTCTTGTTGCACATGCCGGAAGTCAAAACTTTCTACAGAGTACAATGGATAATTTTGAACTTGAATAATCCATTTCTTCTTTCTCATGTTCATTAGAATCATAACAATTTTTAGTTACTTTCTGAATTTTTCCCTCTGCGTAACAGTTATTCAGTTGCATTTCTATGCGTTCTTCCTTTGATTCTGCATCTATAGATTTTGTGTACTTCTGGCATTATACAGGTGTATAACTTTTTTTTTTTCTTTCACATGTAGACTAAGCTTTCCTACAGTTTGAGGCAGATCAAGGGGGAAATTATATTTTAATAGCACAATACATTTAGAGCTGATTTCTAATAAATTATGTATGATTGTGATGAAAACAACTGATTCAATTGCATTGTAGAGGAGTAAAATGATAGCAAAAGGTAATTTTCCATTATAGAAAACTAACTCTTGTGGAAAATGCAAAAAGATGTTTTTTTTAAAAAATGGCACAAAAATTGCCAGTTTTCCAAAAGTTGACATTTTAGAAATTTTTCTTACAGAATTTTTCGGAAGGCTTTTCCAAGGACTCCAGATGGAGTTGGGGTGAAAGTACAGGACTCTTCCCAGCAGTATTGCTTGCAGAGTTGTGTACCTTGACCTTGCACGTGACTGGAATTGCTATGGGTTGCTTCTAACTCCCCAGGCTGCAAACAGCTAGCTGCCTTTATAAATGCCATTGAGATGAGTCTAGCACAAGTTATCACATCTGGCTGGTCTTGGGTATATGAAAGAGCCTCAGCTATTGGTTAACAGGCTGTGAAGAAGCCATTTGGGCAAAACATAGTACCTTCAAATATGGCACTTTATTTTCAGCTCCAAGTTCCTTTTCTTCCCTCCTAGATACTCTCTCATTTCCCCACCGCCTTGCCTAAGAACTTCTGTTTAAAACTGTTGGGGTTTCCCTTTCTACTTAATCTATCCAGAACAATTTTTGTCAGTGGTTCACCTGTTTAGAATAAGGGGAACGCTGATGATAGAGTTGTATTCCTGGTGGGCAGTACTCCTTTCACATCACTGCTTCAAGATCCCCTCAATTTGGTGCTCTCTTTTTACTGACTCATAGCTCTCAAGCTGCCCATCTCCCCTGGTGATCTGGTGTTAGCCTGAAGTTGGAGATTTCTGGCAAAAGGGGGTTTGCAGCTGCGGTGGGCTGTGGGGGTGTGGGTGGGGGTCGAGATCAAGCTGTGAAGACCCTGAGCTGTTGGTGTTCTTCCCTGGCTTGCAAAACTGTCACGTGGGGACCAGAATGGGGAAACTGTTTTTCAAGATGCTTGTGCATATCAAATGCGACTTCCTAGGGGCTCCCTCTATGCTTCTTCTGCATTTCAAAGAGGGTTTATTTATCTCATTAGTTAAGTCCTCACAGTTGAGGCAAAGAGGCTTTTTACAGGTGTGGAACTCTTTTAGAAAAGACTTTCTATACATTTCCCTGTGTTGAGCTGACAAGAAGTTCCCACATGGGTTGCTGTGCTAATTCAAAAGATGTTTTGTTGCTCGAAGGAGAAAAGCAAAGACTTCAGGAAGAGGAGGTTTTCGCAGAATATTGTAGATCTGGTGTGAGTGAATGAAACTAACATTTTCCTTCCTTTAGCAGATTCATCGTGGCAATCACAGTTACAACTCTTATCATTTAGTGACACTAAGCTTATTTGTTGCCATTGTGATAAGTCTCCTAGTTAATCCTATGCCTCCAAGTCACCCATTTCTTCAACACATTCTATAAACTATAGCTATAGTGATTGTTCTATCAAAAATCATGTCATGTTACTCTTTGAAATGAAAGAAGAGTGTCCAACTCCACGACCCTGTGGACTGTAGTTCTTCAGGTTCCTCTGTTCATGGAATTCTCCAGGCAGGCTTACTGGAATGGGTAAACATTCCCTTCTCCAGGGGATCTTCTGGGCCCAGGGATTGAACCCGAGTCTCCTGCATTGCAGGCAGGTTCTCTATGTTACTCCTTACTCTCCACTTAAAATCCTTCAAGGACCCACAGAAGGCAATGCTACCTTTTTAGTTTAGCAGAGAAATTCTTCAGTACCTAGCCCCTGCCATCCGGCCCAGTGTACTCTCCTACAATCAGTATATTTTCTTTCTTTTAGTTGCAGCATGTCAACACTTAGTTGGGGAATGTGGGATCTAGTTCCCTGACTGGGCATCAAACCTGGGCCTCCTGCATTGGAAGCGTGGAGTCTTAGCCATTGGGCCAACTGGGAAGAATCCAGTATACTTTTTAAAAGTAATAGAAAACTAGCACATGTAAGTAGTAATTATTAAGTACCAAGCTTGGAGCTAAATGCTTTTGTGCACTTTGACCCTCTTAATGACTCCAAAAATTAGACGTTCTACTTTACAGAGAAAATAGAGACTTAGGTTGAGTAAGTTGGGGAAGTCTTCAACTTCTGAGTGGTGGAGGCGGGTGCCAGGGGGTCTGTTGTCACAGTTTGTGAGTCTAACTGGTGTACACTGTACACTGTGTAGCCAGTGTACCATATTTTTCCTGCTGAATTGCTGGTTGTTTTTGTTCCCATGGGCTCAGTTGCTGACTCCTCTGGAAGCCTTCCCAGGCTCCCCAGGGCAGAGTTGGGAAACGATGCCTCTACAAGTATGGCACCAAGTTAGTGTGTGCCGTGGAACCCTCATTAAATGGTACTGCGTTCAGTTGCATCTCTGTTTCCCTGACTAGACCGTGAGCTTTTGGGGGACAAGAAATTTTGTCTTTGTATTGTCAATGTCTACTTCGGTGCCTGACGCGTGACTAGTTGGTGTGCACCAGGTTCTTGTCAAACAGAATGGATCTATAGGAATTGGGGAATATGATGCTTATCAGGTTTGCATATTCTCAATCACCCTTTGAAAGTCTATTCTCTGGCCTCTAAGTTCCCTGTCAAAAGGTTTCTACATCCCTCAGGGTCCTTGACGGTTTTAATGAACTTCTTGAGGTATTTTCAATATTTCAAAAATGCTAACAGAAATCATTTTGCTAACCTGAGATAAGTCCCTGTGGGCTAAATAAAATGTCAGGTTTCTTTGCTTTTGGCTATGATAACAGAGATTTTTTTCCCCTAACGATCAGAAACTTTGATTGGCAGGAAAGTCTTAAGTGTGGTGAATAAAACAATAAGAAAATAAGTTATCTGTGACTAAAATACTGCTTGTTTAGTGAAAGAATTTCTCAAAAATTGAAGTCATATGGGGGAAAACTAATAAAAGTGACTCTTAATGGTGATTCTCTGTGATCATTTGTCATCCTTCAGAAATAGTGGGAAATCTGCCTTAATTAATATAGCCTGCAATCTTCTTATCTGCATAGAATCTCCCTTTCAGAAAGCTGAGCAAATTATCTCTCTGATTGTGTAAATAAGGCTTTTCTAAACGTTTTTTTAACCTCTCTGTTGACAATTGAATGTTAGAATGATATAGTTTTTTTGTGTGCTCCATTGATCATTGGAATTAATATTCAATTGAAGTTATGTTATTTTCAAAATTTTTATCATTACTGCTTTGCAAGAAGGGGGAGAGAGAGAGAAGGAGAAAGAGGAGGGAAGAAGGAATGAATAAAGAAAAAAAAAAGGGTAAGAGAGCATAGCAGAGAAATTAGTTTTTCTCTCTTTCCTATGAAAGCCTTTTTCTAGTCACCCTATTTTGGTTATGAAAGATGCCAGCAGGCTACTTTATTGAAATAAAATCCAAATCTTTAATTTGTTAGGTTTTTCACTGACTTGGTCTGGAATACATGATTATTATAAATTATTCATTCCTGTCAGGGAAGGCAAAAAGTCCTTCATTAGTACTTCTGGCTCTGTCACAAACCTTTCCATGGGCTCATTTGGTCTTACGATTTATTATAGAATTTATAGTGTATAAACATTGTCATAACCTTTGGAGTTATAAACTCGTCAAACCTTTTGTAATATCTCCTCAGTCCCTTGTAGTGTTTGGCTGACACAACTTCCTAGGGTTGTAAATATTCTTCCTTTTCTTGAACATCATTTATAGATAAGACTACTTTTTTATTTCTGGACTCCCAAAGTCATAGTAACCAAGCTTCATATAAGGTAGCAGTCAGGCTCTGGTACCTGCAGCACCGAATTCTATTCCATTTGAAGTGCAGCCATCATCTGTCTCCTTGCTCTAGTTCATCCTCCACAGAGAAGTTGGAGTTTTCTATTCAAAAGCCAAACTGGATCTCATGGATCCTCCGATTAGAAATCCATCAGGACTCCTCAGTGCTGACATTTTCAGCTCCAGATTCCTTGATGTGATATTCTAGGCCCTTGATAATTCGTCTTCAAGTCTAACTTTTCAGCTTTTGCCACCAGAGACACTGAAATTCTTTTTAAAATTTTTACTAGAGTGTAAATGTTGTGTTAGTTTCTGCTGTACAAAGAAGTGAGTCAGCCGCACGTGTACACAGATCCCCTCCCTCTGGGGCCTTCCCTCCCCCCGGCCATCCCAACCGTGAAGGTCATCACAGAGCACTGAGCTGATGCGCTTTACCGCATGCTCCCACGAGTGGTTCCACTCATGGCAGTGTACATACATCAGTCCTAATCTCTCAGTTCTCCACCCTCTCCTTATATCTCTGTGTCCACATGTCTGTTCCCTGCGTCTACGTTTCTGTGCTTTCTCTGGAAGTAGCTTTGTCGCTACCATTTTCCTAGATTCCACGTATATCTATTAATACAACCTAAATGTTCAACAACAGATGCGTGGATAAAGAAAATGGGGTGCATATCTATAGAAATGTGGTACATATCTACAGTGGAATATTACTCAGCCATAGAAAAAGAATGAAATTGGGTCATTTGTAGCTATGTGGGTGGACCCAGAGTCTTTCATACAGAATGAAGTGTGACACCGAGGTTCTTTCCTGTCCGACCACTTTGGATGCTGGCCTCTCTCCAACATGATGTGACCTTTAGTATCTAGAGTGTTCCATTCCCACTCACCCTCCAAAACTCTGTTCGAATGTCATCACTTCTGGATATGAACGCTCATTCTTATGTTACAGCATATACCACCTTTGGATTTGTACCGTAATTAGCTCTTTTCCTGTCTGCCTCTTCCATTTTCATGAACCCTTTCAGGGCAGGAGTCAGGTTTTCTTTGTGTTTGGATCTTTGGGCCAGTGACTTCCAATCAGTAAGAAGACCTGAAAACTTTACCAACCAGCTGGGGACACTTTTGAGGGTGCAGGGCTGTTAATAACTGTGTTGGGACCATAGGTATAAACCAGGTTTACCCGGGCATTACAAGACGTGTTGTTACCCTACCAACCACTCCCGGCTTTTCAGTGTCCCTGCCTTCACCTCGTTTCAGGTTTTATCTTTACCCAGTCTCCTTCGCTGTCACCACCCAGGGTAGATGCTTCGCATAACTCCACCAAACTATCTGGTGTTCTCAGATGGTTTCTGCCATCACTATCCTTCCGCCACATCCACCTGGAAAATTCCTCTTCACCTTTCAGGACTATTCTTCAGAGAAGAGTCCCTCGATTCTCCCCAGATTGGACTAGAAGCTGATTCTGGGACATTTGCCAGTAGTAAGCATGCACTACTTTGTATTACACCAATTTGCTTCTTTATTGCTTTGTGCAGCTGGGGTAGGTTGGAACTTCATGAGGCAATGATTGCATCTTATCTCTGTTTTCCAGTCAATCTGTACTATTTTAATAAATGTCAACAGAATTAAGCACAACTTGGGAATTGCCATAGATTTTAGGTGGCAAATCCATTCAATCTTTTGTAACATTCCCCTTTACTATTTATTTAGCAAATGTTTCTGGGATTGAAATTGTTTTTACATTTTAATAAATGTTACATTATTGTTTGTTGAAATGTATACATCTGATACTGAATTATGATTTCATTTGAAAGGTAACTGATTTTTGGTACTTTTGCACCATTTAAAAAATAGCTTCTGGACCTATAATCCTCTGACTAGCATTCTGGCTTTAAAAAGTTTTGAGGGTATGTCCAAGATTGATTGCTTTAAAAAAGAGTGTCAATTACACATGAAATATCTTGAGAAATTGGGGAGAAATTCTGTGTTCATATGTGACTGAATTAGAAAACAAAATGAAATTTATCCTTACCTCATAATTATTCTGTTTCTCTTCTTGGCTAAATATCAGCCTGTCTTCCTAAATCCTGAGTGCTTGAGTAACTGAATTTCATAAAGTCTGCTTGAAGTAAGGTGAAAAGTGAAGCAACCAGTATCTCATATGAAGCACTTGTGAATCACATTCATACACCTTTTTTTTTTTCCCCTAGGAAAATACACCCTAATCGTCTACTTCCTCCTCTTCTGTTACTTCAGTCTATGCACAGGAAGTGTGAAACCCTTGGTATAGAGAAACAGTGAAAACAGGTCTGATGTGTTATCAGCCTCAGAAAATGGGTATTAGAGAGTGGTTGATGACTTGTCCCATTTCATCCTCAAGGCCTGTGGTTTCTCTCACCCTATGGGAATAAGAAGAATTACTGAAATCAGTCACACTCTTTGAGCACCTAGCCCTGTGTTTGTCATACTCTGCACTGGCCCAGAAATACTGAGTGAAAAAGGAACAAAAGCATACTTGGCAATTTTTGTCATGGATTACATCTGGTTGAGGTATTTGGAGTTCATAAAAAAGGTTAGGAGAGTAGGAGAGAGAAGAACTACTGAGTCAGGATAATGCATCCAGAAAGAATGAATATTGGCTTTACATTTCCAAACTTTTAGTTTGTAATTGCTCTAATATAGTCGCTTAGATTCTTCAAGATGTTGCTTCTGCTCTGGCCTCCTGCACTGTCCTGTTCTCTTGTTCAGTTTATTGGGAAACACTTGAAAAGTGCTCACTGTGCCTAGGGCATCACCAGAGGCTCTGGGAAAACAGGTGAAAGATTGGCCCTCTGCTGCTTGCAAGCCTGCATTGTGTTTATCCAGCCACATGGTGAGTGACACTTTTCATGACAGGTCTTGCCTCAGTGTAAGTGGTTCCGGTGCAGGTGATCAGGGCTGCCCTGGATATTTTATGAGCTCCTTCATCCCCAGTAATAGTGATAATCCCAGAATGCCCAATTAGTCGAAAGACTAGTATATCCTAGGTGTTGTCTGAAGTAGAGTACAAACCTTCTTCCATTTAACTCTCATATCAACCTGAGGTAAGGATTGTTTTTAGATGAAGAAACTGAAGTTGAGAGATGCTAACTGACTCACGTTGTCACTAGCAAGTTAATAACAGTGCTGAGGGCAGAGTGGGGGTTGGCTAGTCTGTGAAGCCAGTTTCTGAGCCATTACCCCGCTCAACTTGCATCCCCATCTTCTAGCCTCTGGCAGAAAGTATTTAAAACCTCCCCCACACCTGTGCCTGGACTTAAGCCTTGCCCCTTATTGGAAATCTGAAGTGAGGACTCAAGAGTGAAGACTTTTTTTCTGAGTAAGTGATGCACCAACAGCCAAAGGCTTTGGGAATTACTGTCATCCAGGTCCTGTTCTATTCTAGATCCTTACATCCTCCCTTTTGCTGTGTGGCTGTGGTTGGCTTGATGCAGGGATTCCCTTGTACCAAATGACTGTCCTGCTCACTGTCCTAGAGTCAAAAACAGCTTCCTCCAGGGCAACTGAACAAGCACACATGACTGAATTATGGAGGGTGGTAGCTAGTCTTCAAAGGAAATCCCGTAAGAGTTAGTATAGAAACAGATTTCCATTAGATAGCCTCAGCTGGAAAGAGGGTAGTGTAGATTTTGGCAGGATATTATTATTTTTGACTAATTCTCAAACCTGCAGTTTTGGTCAAAATTCATTTCTTTATCCCCAACCTACTCCACTTGCTTTTACAAGCACTCTGGACTTTGTGAATTATTATAGAAATTTGGGGGGTATCCTATGTTACTGTGTATAACAGCTTCCCAGGAAATGACTCTGAAGTGTAACTCAAGTGAAGAACAAGTTTTACTTGGATGTCAGGCAACCTCCTCAACCAGTGCACATCATCACGCTTCCTTGGTATCTGAACATCTCCCCACCTACATATTGAGATTGTAAGCAATTGAACAGTGCTCACAATTGCTGTATCTCCTCATTCTCAGACAGTGCCTATGCTGAGGTTTTTGAAAAGGTGCTGTAGATATGGTGCTTTTAAGTTCCAGGTCATGAGTTCAAATGCAACTTAGATTACTGGCTGTCATAGGATATTTATCTCTATAAAATGAACCAGTGTTCTAACTAGAAATCTAAGGTGTGGAAATATACATATTAAATGGCCACCACCTCTGACACCTTACTGGCTATCATAGCAGAAAGACCAGTCTTAGTGAGCTGGAGTAGAATGAACATAACATTTTAATCTTAAAATAATAAAAGAAAAGTGATCAAATTTTATTAGACTAAGTCATATTAAATGAAACACACACACAAGATTACAAGGTTGACTTCTTTTTGGCTTTTATAATTGCTTGTACTGATAAGAAATGTTCTATTCAGATGAAAAACATCAATGGTTGCATACGTTTTATAATCTACACCATTTAAAGACTGTGATATAATATTTTCTATATATAAAGGTATTGTGTTTTTTTTGGGGGGGGGTTTATAATATCAACACTGGCTTTTCCTACTAAGAGTGTATGAAATGTTAAGTTTTTTTTCCCTTTATCAGTTTTTATTTTCTTGTGAAATAGTCTCTCCTTAGAAATAGTTTTCCAAGGTAGGAAGCAACTTTTCTGGGTAAAGAATCAAATTTACTTTAAACATTCTTCTTAATCATTCCTTCATTCATTAAGCAAATACTAACTCCATCCTTACCATGAACACAGTACTGGCTGAACTGGGTGCTGGAAGATAAGAAACAATTTTTAACAGATAATGCTCACCTTCAAAGAGCTTACAGTCTAGTTGGGAATGTTGTGTAGACACACAGTAAATGTTAAGTGGTGAGTCAACAGTCCCTGAGATGTCACAAGGCTCTGTGTGACTGTGTATCAAACAAATGCCATGAATGCTCGGAGTTCCTGGGAAGGAGAAAACACTGCAAGAAGAGGTTAGACCAGCTCCATGAGAGGTGGGACAGTACCTGGCCTTAAAAGGTAGGAAGTTCCTTGGAAGTTGATGAAAGAAGTATTACAAATTCTAGACAGAGCGCAAGGTTTGAGCAAAAACCGAATGGTGGGAAATGAGCAAAACCTGATTTTAGGGATTCAGGCTGCATCCCACTCAGAGATGGCAAAGAGCTTGGGCTTTGTAGTTTCTTCAAAACTCAGTATTACCTGCAAGGAACCGTCCCTGAAACAAGAGAGCAAAGAATCTGAACAAGGCAATGTTTGGCCCTGGAGCAGCATAGGTGGGAGACAGGGCTCGAGGTGTCACATGGTCTCAAACAGAGAGGTGAAGGTCCTGAAACACAGGGACCAGCCCTACTCCTTTCTTCCCTCCCACCACTAAATAAAAGGGGGGAAAACCCAGATAAACAGGAAATACAAAGTTTTTGATTTTATTTTCACCTGTGTAGTCTTTTGTCTGTACTTAAAGCTGTTCCCAAATTCAGAGAAAGGCCAATTCTTTGAAGTTTTCAGAGAGGACCTCTGAGTCCACTGCAGTGCTCTCTGGTTTCCCACAGCTTTCTTTGCTAGGAAGATTTTCTAATAGCTTTGAAACTGATTTCTGTCTTTTTCCCTCTTTCTAGGCTTGAAAGTGGTTTAGTACTTTCCTCAATCTCTTCTAAGTCTATACCTTTATCATTATAGTTGTTTCTCTAAGGGCTGTTTCTCTAGCTTGCAATCAATAAGAAAATTTGATTTCCTCTTAAAAGCCCCCATATTCTCCATATCCTACTTTAAAATGTGGTGCTATAGACATTGCCGAATATTCTAGAATAGCCTGTATCTGTACTGAGGATCAAGGAAAGGGCTCCTGGTTTTCTTTTACTAAATCATGCTTTTTAAGGTTAAAGCACAAACACCAATAGTTTGTGTTGACTCTTGACCTCTGGATTGTTTTCTTTATGACATCACAGAATGAATCCTGCAATTGTGTGGTTTGTTTTTCTTCCCATGTGAATTACACTACAGAGCCTCAATCTGTTTACATCCACCCACTTCTCCAACTCATCAAGATCATTTGCACTTCTATCTAGTTTTCCAAAGCGGAATGTACCACACCCGGTTTGATGTCATCCTTGAACTTAATAACCATATTCTCTACCATCCTCTCAGTCACTACTAAAAATAGCACCAGGTTGAGACCAACCCCTTTGGAATCCCATGAGGTGTGCTTCTCTAGACTGACACGACCATTAATAATTACTTACTGAGAAAGGCCTTCTAGTCATTTATGAATCTGCCTGATGAGAAGGTGATTTCAGGATGTAGTACTTTTATTGCCCAATGTCAAGCAAGACAAAGCTTAAAACTGTACAACAGTCAAAACTATTTCGTGTCTTTGCCTTCTTTATTGGTGGTGTTCAGTTGCTAAGTCGTATCTGACTCTTTTGCAACCCCATGGACTGTAGCATAGCCATTCCCTTCTCCAGGGGATCTTCCTGACTCAGGGATCAAACCTGCATCTTCTGCATTGCAGGCAGATTTTTTACTGCTGAGCCACGGAGGAAGCCCCTCTTTGCCTTAGTTTTATCAGACTTGTCGTGCTTCTAAGGAATAGCATTTGACTAATGTGATAGGATTTCTTTTTTAAACAAAACTGCTTTCATTTTATTTGGCATGCTACTCTCTCTCTCTCTCTGTGTGTTTATAAGATTGCAATATTATTTCTGGATCTGAGTGTTAAGGTTTTTAATCTAATTTTTTCAGTTTTTCCTATTTCTCTTTTTAAGACAGAAGTATGCATTTCTCTCAGCCTCACCTATGCATATCCTCACCGTAAGTTTGTGAGGATAATTGCTAGTGATTCTGTGATGACTTCATTGAAATGCCATACCATAGTGTTTGCCAGTAATTGTTTATTCATTCCGCCATCTGAGCTTGCAGGTCATCATTAGCATATGCATTTGTATATAATAATGATTTTCAATTTATTGAGTAGAGTCATCATCTGAAGCTCTTAAAAAGAAAAAAAAAAACAAGGATAAAAGCAATTCCTACCTCAGATGTTTGTCACTTCACTGGGACAGACATGACAGTTAAGAAGTAAAAAACATGGAAGAAGGAAAGGTCACTCGTTTTGCTAAGACGTTGCTGGCAGTGCATTGAATTTTATTTTGGCACAACCTTTGGACCACAGCCATTTTGATTTAGAGGAGACCCATTGTGGGAAACAGCTTCCTGGAATGTGAGAATTTTGACAAGAGGTCTGCAGAAGGAAAGGGAACTAGCTTGGACAGTTGGAGAGAGAGCATAGGTTCATATAAAAACAAATGGATTGCTCTTTTCCCTCTGTTCTGTGAAAGGGATTTTCGGTGGCTTCAAAAGGAATTCTGTGTATGAAGGGTATGTAGGGGAAGGGAGATTGTTTAAAGGAGTCAGCCCTTGTTTTACCTGGCTGCCAAACAAAAGAACCTTCCAGCCATATGAAATTGGTTGCACAACTCACAACATCTTGGTTATGATAAGGACTGTTGCTGGAGACTGGTGTTTCTGGTGCTTGAATTCTTAAAGGTTGTTTTCTACAAGCTGTCTATTTTGTCGGGTGTTGTGACTCAAATGTTGATTGTGGTTAATCTGCACAGATGTGAGAATGGAAAAGTCCCCAGGGAAGGCTGGCTGGATTTCTGCTAGGCTATCTGTGTACTGTTAAGGAAGATGCACACTGATAAGGCCAGTCCTCACTGCACCCATTCCTTATTCCAGCCACCTCCACCCCAGTCCCAAGGATGAAGCCTGCTATGGTGTCATTTCTCCTTATGGCCTGGACTGAAATCCTCATTCCTGGGATCGCTCTTGGGATGAGTTAGTAAAAAGTAGCCATTACCTCTGGGAGACCCCAGGGAACCGTTTGAATGTACCTGTAGGAAGCAGGAGGATGAGTGGTGTCATCTACTTTACTCTTATCCCATTAGCTTGTAAAGCTAGTTTATTGTATTTCCTAACAACCAAAAGTCTGGCCCCAAGGACATGCGATTCCAGATGGCTGACTTGCGAAGTAGAGTGTGAGGGGAGTGGAGGGAGGATGAAGAGAGGATGGCATGAGGGAGGTTGGGGTAGAACGCTGTCATGTCCAGGAAGGCACTTCTAGTTATGAATGGACCATCCACAGAGGGTCGATGTGGTTGCCAGTAGTGTGGGCTGTGGAAAGGGGAGGCTGGAAGTATCCCAACTTTGCCCACTGCTGCTTTCTTCTTGTCTTTCCTCTCTTTATTCCCCTATGTGTCTACTACTTAATCTGTAATGATGGCAATATTACATGTCAAAGCATTCTGATTTTTAGCAAAGATCTCTGAATGAGGCTACTGTCGATTGTCTTCTTTGTTGGGTGAAAGGTTAGGGAAAAAGTGCATGTATTTTTTTTTTTTTTAATTCAGTGCATTCAGGTTTAACATAGGGAAGATCAAAATACAATGGACATGAGTTTGAGCAAGCTCCGGGAGTTGGTGGTGGACAGGGAAGCCTGGTGTGCTGCAGTCCATGGGGTCGCAAAGAGTTGGACACAACTGAGCGACTGAACTGAACTGAAAATACAATAAAGAGTATTGTACATTAACAGTCTCAGTTTCTTGAAGATGCTGAGAGATTATAGCTCAGTGTTCTTGCTGTAAGGTAAAAGTAGACTTCCAAAGCCTTTACTGACAGCTCTCTTTGCTTTTTGTAGTATTGAAGCCTTGTGGACTTTGGTATATGGTGAGGTTTGAGCCTTGGCTGGTATAGAAATAATTACCAAAGCATGGTTGCCGAATTACAAATCCTCCTTACCTAACAGGCACACAATAGCAGCTTCCATAATGGAGTAATATATTCCACAGTGGGTGCCAGGGAGGGCAAAGGGAATGTGTTATTCTGTGGTAAGATCAACCCACCTCTTTGATTCTGGCTGGAAACAGAAGTTGAAACTTGCCACTGATTGCGTAAGTGATTCCTTCCATGCAGTTTGTCTAATTAGAAATTTTTAAGTATAGTGATCATTAGCTTCTGGATGGGGAGTTTGGTGTTTAATTTAAATAGAATCCTGGTAATGTTCACTCTCAAGATATACGTACTCTCCTTCCAGAGTGTGGTTAGGTGCTCCCTTGGTTGTTGATGCCCGGTGCAAGCAGGGGGCATATTGTTATATGACGGTATGACACGTATTATGTGATAAGGGCCGGAATGGAATTTCCTGCACTTTGCTGTAAGGCTGTTTGTTGAGGTGTGTCCACGTGCTGACTTTGCATCTGTGAACGCATGAACTGGGGGCATGTGGAACTGGTGTGGTGAGAGTCCCATGCCCGGCTCAGGCCGGGGTGGGTCTTGGCGGGAGCTACTTACAAGCTGCAAGGGACTATCTCTAGATTACTCAGAGCCACTTTCTACACTGCTTGGGGGTGTTGAGAAGATTTATTTGCAAATTCCTGCTTGAGTTTGGACTTATCACTGAACAGGCCTCCGCTGATTTTTCTCTGGTAAAGCCTTTTCTGAATCCAAAGACCTGTGCATTACACTTCACTTGCCTATGGATGGATGTCAAGGCCTGTGGTGTTCCTAATGAGTAAAATTTCAAATAACGGGTGACTCTCCTTCAGAAGTGCCTTTTAACCCAATTTAAAATTTGTTTTTGATTAACTTTTTAAAATGAGGGATCAATTTAGCCTGAATAGGAAGAATAGTTGTTGGAAAGACGAGAATGGCATTTCCCGTCTGTGACTCCCTGGGCAAGCTTACAAAAAGTCTTTCCGAGCCTCAGTTTACTTTGAAGATGAACATGTTATTTCCTCTTAAAGGTTGTTGAAAACAGTAAATGAGGTTATAACGGATGTATGAAGACTAACACAGTGCCTAGTTTATACCAGTCACACGCGCAAGCTGTGCTGTGTCCAAGTTGACTTCTGCCTCCCGAGCCAGTTCTTGTGTTAGTTGGTAGCTTGAAAGTGATTATGGTGGAAGTGCAAATCAGACCTTTGCTTCTCCCTGGAGAGTTGGTTGTTAAGCATTTCAGAGAACATAGCTGATGGCAAGTATTCATAATCCTCCTTTGCCACAGCTCCAAAATATATTATAAACCTCACAGTCTTTTGTAAGCAGTCTGTATAGAATTAAAAATGAACCTATAAAGAGAATTTAAGGTAATCACAGTAAACTTAAGTCGGTTTTCATATTATAACACACAGATTATGTTGGAGCTCATTGAAACTCATCTCCACCCTGTGTGATTGGATGCTTTTTGAATGTTCTGCTTTTTAGAGTTTTATGTTTGCTTTTTAGAATATTTTTTCTTTTATTATATCATGTTAGTTAGCATGTTAGTTAGCATATCTGCCTCTAATAGCTCCTTCACATCTATTATTTGCTATTTCTCATGATTTCTCAATTGAAGAAATCAGCTGTTAAAATACTGTGTAATGTAATAGTAAACTGGCTCCCAATTATAAAATGGGCAAAGGATATGAACTTATATTTTTCTGAGGAAGATATACAAATGGCCAAAAAGCATGTGAAAAAAACACTTGACAACATTAGTCATCAGGGAAATGCAAATCAAACCCATGAGTAGTAAATGAGTACTACTTCATATGCATTGGAATGGCTACAATCAAACCATCCAGTGATAACAACTGTTGATGAGGATTGGAGAAATTGGAACCCTCATACACTTGGTAGGAATGTAAAATGGTACAGCTGCTTTGGAAAACAATCTGGCAGTTTTTCAAACAATTAAAGAGAGACCCGTAGATCCCCATCATATGACCCAGTAGCTCCTCTCTAGTTATAGATGCCTTTTGTACACAGAAGCTTGTACAAAAATGTTTAGAGTAGCATTGACTCATAATAGCCAAAGGGTAGAAATATCCTATATATTTATCAACTGACAAATATCAATAGATAAGTAAAATGTGGTGTATCCATTCAACAGAATATTATTGGCCATAAAAAGGAATGAAATACTGATATATGCTACAATATGAATAAACCTTGAAGACATTATGCGTAGTGATAGAAGCCAGTCACGAAGATCATATTTTATATGATTCCATTGATATAAAAGCACAGAAAAAGAAAGCTATAGAGGCAGAAAATATATTAGCCCTATTCACTGAGGGCTAAGAAAGGGGTAGGGACAGGGGAATAGGGGAATGATGCTAAATGTTATGGAGTTTCTTTTTGAGATGAGGAAATTTTCTAAAATGGATTGTGGTGATGGTGATGCATATCTGTGAAAGTACTAAAAACATTGAATTGCATACTTTAAATAGATGAATTGCATGACATGTGAATTATATCTCAATAAAGCTGTTAACATTTTTTAAAAATACATTATCACAAAGTAAGGTTTAATTCATAGACTGGAAGCCTGATTTAAACCTAAGAAAATATTTTAATACATTAATTAACTTAAAAAGAAAAAGCAAATTGGTTTTGAGAGACCACCTGAGGGGCTCATCAAAAAGGGAAGTACATGGATTTTTGACATTTGTTTTGACTGTTAAGAAACTCTTTATTCTTTTTGGCTGTATTCTGGAGAGTTACTGTCTTAGATAAATAATGCCATCCGTTTGAATGCATTGTTTACCATACAAGCATTTTAATTATCCTTTTAGTTAACAAACACAGAGGGGACTGAATAAATCTCTCTCTCTCCATTTGTGTGTATGTTTAAGTTCAGTATTTTTGGATGACCATAGTGATGTTGCAGTTCACAAATGTTACTTTAGTTTCTGGCTTCTGTAGAGACTAAGGGAGAATGAAGTGAGGAGTGGGGATGACGATGAAGAAATCTGCTAGTAATGGAGAAGAATGATAGAATGAAGATAAATGATGATAAAAAATGGTGAATTCTTTAACAACTCTGTGTGTGTGTGTGTGTGTATGTTTCAAAAAGAGACTTGTATAATCTTTTGGTGCAGAGTCTAGAGATGAAGATACTTATGTAAACACCCAGACACGCCAGTAACTTTCCACTTGATAGAATGCTCTTGTGATATGTCAACACCCAGCAAAATGTTCTTTCATACTTTTAGAATTGCTGTGAAAGTATTACCTTCTGCCCTTTTTATAAAGAATCTACATATTTGAAGGGAAAAATGTCTATGTAACTTGAAATGTTTTATTAAAGCATTCAAATGCCTGTAGCAAAAAAATATATATATCATTTCTTAAGGGTAAGCTGATCCCTTACAGAATACTTACACTCTACTTGCAAGATTAAAAAAACATGCTCTGCTGTGACTCTTCTGTGGTGAAATTCAATTTTCAGCTTCTATTAATGCTATTTTTACATTAATATTTGGTTTGTTCTTGCTCATGTTTTATTGCTAGTCATTCTTAGTTTATTTTTGTTTACCACAGTGCTCAGGGATTAGATTTCAGGAAGAAAACCAAACAAGGAAAAGTACTTCTGAAGTTCCATACCACATCAATTGCCTCAGTACAGTAAATACAGGCTAAGAAACACCAAGACGCCAATAGCTCAGTCTCCAGTTTTCTGGTGAAGTCTAAATGCTTCAGGAAGGGAATTAACCAATACCCCCCGCCCCCCGCCACCCCCATCATCCTCTGCTTTCCATACACCTGCCCAGTTATGCAACCCTTAGCTTGAGTGTGAGGATGTCATTTTCTCAACAAGCACTGGGTCAGTTATAAAGTACTTGGACCTTGTAGGAGAGAATTTCTTTCTGACCCCTCTGTCAGGAGATGCTTGATCTCTGGAAGCCTTAGGACTGATTATCTCCTAGTAACCACAGTTGGCTCTCTCAGACATTTAGGGGAGAGGGAGAGGGCAGAAGGGTGGGCAGTCTTACTGCTCCTGGTACACAGGTCCAGGGATAAATTGCCTCCTAGGGAAGAACAAAAAAGGAGAGAGTGTGTAATGATTTGTGTATCCAGGAACTTTACAAGGTCAGGTTAAACTCAATGATTTAACTGTTGGCTTAACTGGCACTTGCCTTTATTTTATTAGAGTTGATACATAATATCAATATGGAATCTTTTTGCATCTTTCTGAACTTTAAAGAAGATACATGATTTGTATATGGTATTTAAAGAAATATTTCTAAAAGTTTGTAATACATTCATTTTCTTATTTCCTATCTTAGAATAAATGAAAAATGGCAACTAATGGGCTGGGTCTCATGAGGCAGAACTGAAGTCCCAATCAGCTCATAGCATCTTGTATCAGAAGAAAATTCTGTTTACCTTTGATGACATTTACAGACAGTTTCTAGTCTACCTACAATCTAAGTTGCAAAAATATTAATACAGGCTTTTACGTTTATGTAAAACCTATATGCTACTTATGTTCATCTTTCTTTCATTCAACTTATTATCTAGTTGCTAACTTTAAAAATTTCCCATCTTCTGTTGTGCCTGTCTTTCCCCACTGCTTCTAATGAGTTTCCTGGGTGTTACTGGATGTTTCTTTCTATTTTTACTGCCTTCCTTTGGAAATAAGGTGATTTTAACTGAATGTAGAACAAGAGTGGAGTGCACCATTGATTTCTGTAATGGTGCTGGAATATATTCTCTTTCATACTTACAGCAGTTTAACAGTGTATTTGCTTTCTCTCTCTCTTTTTAAAACTCTACTTAGCATCATGCATACATCTTCATTAAGATGTCTTCCATGAGCCTAAATCTTTTCCCTGTAAGTTTAGAACTAATTCAGAACTCAGCTGAGTGGATGAGTAATTTAAATTGCTACTTCCAACATGTATTACTTTGCTCTGAGTTTCATCTGCCACTGTTTTGCCCAATTACTGAGTTTGGATTCTGTGTTTCTCACATCCATCTGTATAGACTTAGGAACCAAAATAGTTTTGTTTAGTCAGCAAATTTCAGCACCTCATTATTTAGTCCCCCTTCGAGGGTGTTAACGAATATCCTGGAGGACACTACTCCTGTTCTGATTGCCGACAGCCCACTATTAACTCTTTTCCATGCCGAGAGCTGGTCATTTATTCTCCTTCTATCTCTTAACCCACTTGTAACCCGTGATTGACAGTTCTTTACCTCTTGCCCCGTGGTTGGAAAGTTTCCTTAATAGTCTCTTGTGTAGGACCTCATCAAAAGCTCTCTGAGAGCCTAAATAAATGACATCACTAGTTTTCCTTTACCCACCATTTTGTTGCCTCCATAAAATTTTGCATTAAACATACCAAAGGCACGTAAGGAAAGCAACTACTTGTAGGTGTTCTAATAGCCTCTTTCCCCCCTTTTTGCATATGTCCCTTTATCCTGTCCTCTAGCGCTGATTTTTTCCCTTGTCCTTAATGATAACTTTTTCTCTGTATCATCCCCACCGAACCTCTGCAAACCAAAGACATTCCCACCTCATATTAATGCTGTGACACAACCAATAAGATTTAGGGCTACTTTACAAAGTAAATACGTCCCACTGCTTGACCCCTTCAGAACTGTGAGAATCATGACTTACTAACTCACTCGTTCAGGAACTTGTCAGAAATTTCAAGAAGGCAAGTATTCTCTTTGGTAGTTAACGTTCCAATATTTTGGTTTTAGGGGCATGACCCCCTGTCAGGACTTTATTCGGTAAAGATATTTATTTGGGCTATGCTGACCCTACTCCAATAATTCCTCACTTTACACAAAATTTTTTTTTTGGGAATTAAAAAAAGGAAATTGGAAAGTGTGTAATAAGCAATCCATTGAAAGCTCTCCTTTGTTATAGAGTGAAGTCTGACTCTGATGATGTTTGCCAGCAGTGGCCGTTGTTCCTCATCTTGATGAGAAGGTTCAGGATGTGAGGTGGGGGGAATGGGGGGAAGGTACACATTGGCATTTGCATTTACATGTCTTTCCAGCCTCACTCGAAGTCTGTAAGGCAAGTATTATTATTATAAAACTGTAGAGCAAATTAACACATTTTTGTTGTTGTTGTCTTGTCACTAAGTCCTGTCTGACCCTTTGTGACGCAAGGCCTGCCTCTCCCTCACTATCTCCTGGAGCTTGCCCAAGTTCATGTCCAGTGAGTTGGGGATGCCATGCAACCATCCCATCCTCTGCTGCCCTCTTCTCTTGACTTCAGTCTTTCTCAGCATCAGGGAATTAACATGTAGGAGGTACATTATTTGCCCAAGGTTGTAGGTCACGAACATGGACCAGAACCCAAGTTTTCAGATCCTTCATCTAAAACCTGTTCTATCCTGCCATTGTGAGCGCTTCTCTTCTTTTGAGTTGAATATGTGAAAGATTTAAGCCATTTAAAAAATTACTTGTATTTCCTTATGTACTATTTATTTCAAAGTCTTCTCAGGAGTCATGAAGTTCTAAATGTGGAGGGGACATATCCTTGCCCTCTTATATCTTATACCTGCCAAATCTTACCCTTTTGAAGTGAAGGACATTTTCATTTTGGATTAATATTAAGACAACATAAAAAAGCATTTTGCTCTCTGAGGTAAGCTTTTCTTCAGTGTTTCAACAAACCATTTATACTTTTATCATTTTTTTTCTTCCTACAAAAAAAAAGTCTCCCTTATTTAAATTGTCACAGCTTGGGAGCCCTGCCTGGAATACATAATAACTGCTTGTAACACTTAAAATGAAAACAAATTTACCGAGGATGGTGGAACGACAACAAAGAGCAAGAAAAATATAAGTACATGGAAATAGTCTCTCCTACGCAGATATTTTCAGCCCTAAGTATTTTTACTGAAAGTGTTGCTTCCTGTTGTCCTGCCTCCTCTTCATCTGGATTTTTTTTGGGGGGGTGGGGGAATGGGAAGGGGCTTTAAAACTCTAAAGATCTGAAGAGAGAGGGAGGTGAGTCTTTAGAAGTATTCTCTGATTTCTTGGGTTTAGAAGGGAGCATTTGGTGAAGTAATACTGAATCTGAGCAGAACACTGATTGACAGTCAGCAGAAGAACAAGTTTCTCAGCCTTGGCACCATTGACATTTGGGGCTGGATACTTTGATTTTTAGGGTGGAGGGCTGTGCTGTGTATTGCAGGATGTTTCATGGGATCTCTGGCCTCTATGCATTCAATGCTAGTAGTACCCCTGCCCCCCTCCAGCTGTGACGACAAAAAAAGTGCCTTTAGACATTGCCCAGAGTCTCCTGATTAGAGACACGGTTCCTGGGAATGCATTTCAGGACTCTGGTAGGAGCTTTGGTAAACTTCCCTCCTTCTCCCTCCCATGGGCAGTCTCTCCCTATCCAGACATAAACTGGTCTTATTCCCTGAAAGTAAATTTACCTCCAATGAGGCCTGCCTTCTTAAGTATAAGATTCTGCTTATACTTTTTGCCCAGTGATTCTAAAAGATCCATTTGCTGAACTCTTTTGCCAAAACCAGCTAGAGATGACAAAAACATTTTGAGAGCTTCCCTATTGGTTGGGTGGAACTCATGATGTTTCCTGAAAATTCCATGTTCCTCTCTGGTCTTGCCCTATTATTTACCCTATTACTGCTCTCTTTTTCCACTCAGTATGAAAACTGATTAAATGAGAACCCAACTAGGAAGCTGTAGACCTCACTGACTTTGGGTGAAACAGCCCTCCCAATTCTGGGTTATTGATTGCTCAATCGTGCTTTGAAATAGTTGGGTTAGGTAACACATCTTTGTGGCCTTTCAGCTCTAGAATATTATCATCTGAACAGTCTTAATTTTTCTTGGCTTTTTGAGTCTGCCAATTCAGATTTTAGAAGTGACTCCAATCCCCTCAGTGACACCAACTTATAAACCTATTTTTGAAAAATATTTGTTTGGAGTTGTTTACTTGCTTTATTTCATTTCTACCCTTTCCCTGTCCACTCCCCACCCCCCAACTTTATTAACCTATACTGAGAATTTAGACACTCATTTGTTATAATGATTGTATCAAGAAGTTTTGAGTTCAATCACATTTTACAAGACTACATTGTGGACTGAGATTATAGTAGCAGAGTGTGGGAATGAAAACCACTTTTCACATATATTAGGGAGAACAGGTTATTTAAAACCAGCTGCTTGGAAAGCCCATTTAGGAAAAAAAAGAATACTTAAAAAAAATTAATCAAGTAACTACTACTGGATTTATCTGGATATCAGCATTTCAAAAATTATGAAAATTTGATTCATACCTACAAATGCAGGCAACCTTTTGCTCCTGCTCTGATGACACTGCTGGTGTTCACTCTTGGGAAGGAAGGGTGTCTGACTTTCCCCAGACATTCCTGGCACTGCGGGGAAAGGTGGGCTGAGCTGGGAAAGGCCTCCCTGCCTCCCACTTGCTGGCTGTGTGACCTTTGGCAAGTCACATTCTCCTTTCTGGGCTTCTGTTGGTTTCTGAAATGAGGGAGTTGAATTTGATTTCCAAGTTTCCTTAGAGCTCTGAAATCGAATGAGTTATATTAGGAACACTGGTTAGGAGCAAGGCTTTGGAACACAACCCATTCAGCAGAGCTGGAAGGCAGGATCCCAGTGAGACTGGCTCCCCCAGAATGGCAGACCCTGAACTCTTCCCACGCTCATGAGAGAGGTGGGCAGCAGCTAACTCCCTTTGTTGAGATGTCCAAAGGGCTGCACCCAACAACCTGCTCCCTGCTTGCTGCCCCCTCTCCACCCACCCACCCAGCACAGCGCCTGTTGATAAAAGGTAGCAGTTCTAAGAAAATGGGTGGGAGCCTGCGGAGAGGAATGAATCAACAGGCCCAGAGGGAGAAAGAGGAAGACCCATGGGGGTGTTGGACGTTCTTCTAATCAAGGGGCAAAGAGGGGGTGTTATCAGTGCACTGTTAGCTTGCCCTACCCGAGGGGGAGGAGGAGCCGATGGGGTGAACCAGGGGTGACTGAAGTGCCCTTCCTACAAAGATTCACAATGAAACATGCTGTGGCCCTATTCAGAGGGCAACATTCCAGCGCCTGAAGATTGGCCTAAGCCCAGAGTTCCTAAGCCCAGAGATTCCAAGTTCCTCGTGATCACAAAACCTTGACAGAAGGGCTTGTAGCTACTCAGTTTTCCTAGGAATGTTTGTTAAGGAAATGTCCAAGAGAAATTTGTTCCATCAGTCTTTCTTGAATGGTACACTAGGTGCCTTGCAACATTAGCACATGATATATTCACTTTTTAAAGAATATTCACTGAGTCATTATTACATGCCAGGCACTG
Source organism: Dama dama (assembly GCF_033118175.1). Classification (NCBI taxonomy): domain Eukaryota; kingdom Metazoa; phylum Chordata; class Mammalia; order Artiodactyla; family Cervidae; genus Dama; species Dama dama. The sequence continues at coordinate 31,904,120 of NC_083706.1, forward strand.
AGCTACCTGCTTGAAAGTGAAGTCGCTCAGTCGTGTCCGACTCCTTGCAACCCTGTGGACTATAGCCCACCGGGCTCCTCCGTACATGGAATTCTCCAGGCAAGAATACTGGAATGGGTTGCCATTTCCTTCTCCAGGAGAATCTTCCCAACCCAGGGAGCGAACCCAGGTCTCCCGCATTGCAGGCAAACGCTTTAACCTCTGAGCTACCAGGGAAGCCCGAGCGACCTGCTTGGGGTACATCAGTAAACCAACTGCCTCAGATCTCCGCTCTCGGGGAACATACTGTCTAGCGGGGGAGACAGACAACATGCAGGAAAGACACGTAAGTTAAAGAGCATATTAGAAGGCGATGGAGCCAGGGAACAAAAGGAAACTAAAAGAAAAGATGTCATTTATTTTATCTTCCTCCTGCGCTTTTCCTCTCCCTTGAGTATTGAGAATATCCTCCAATATGTTTCCTCACTGCAATTTTTTATTCTTCAGTATTTTTCACGACCAGCACGACTAGAATATTGAGACTAATTGGCTCAGATGGTAAAGAATCCGCCTGCAGTGCGGGAGACCTGGGTTCGATCCCTGAGTTGGGAAGATCCCCTGGAGAAGGGCATGGCAACCCACTCCAGTATTCTTGCCTGGAGAATCCCCATGGACAGAGGAGCCTGGTGGGCTACAGTCCGTGGGGTTGCAAAGAGTTGGACATGAACTGAGTGACTAAGCAGACATATGACTGGAGTATCAGTTGAGACTAACTTCATAATATAGCAGGACAATGCTAGAGTTTATGTTAACGCCTTGTACCTGTTCAGTGACACAGTTTCTAAGATTTCGTTTCAAGACTTCTGTGAGGGAGACAGAGAGGATATTTTCATTCCCATTATAAAGATAAGGAAACGGAGGTTAAAAGACTTTACAGAGCTTGGCATCTTGACTTTTTCTTGGTAATCTTCTGTAGACTTTTGTTGGAAATATTTTTGTCATTTTCTCTGTAGGAAGAAGTGTTAGAAATTTCAAACAGTGGACTTCAAGCACATATTTGGAACAAACCTGGTTATTCATTGGGTATATGGTGATTACTTTAGGTAGATAAATACACGCGCATTTGACAGTCCCCATGGTGCTTCCTGACACCAGGGTTATCCCAGAGGTCACAAGATTTCCTTACAGAGCTGGTGAGAGGTGGCGACTTTTTGTTTTTTTTTTCTTCACAGCCTAAAATTGGTGATGTGCAAAATCTGTTTTTCTTCTTCCCTAGGCTCTAGTGATACCAGCGAATATTAGCAAACCCTGATCCAGTCTCTTGTTGCCTGTCTTCTGAGATTTAACATCAGCTGCATCTTCTGGAGATGGGCCACATGATTGGATGTCACCCAGGTAAGGCTTCTTCACAGTACAAGTGGGATACATGCGCACACACACACATTCAGTTTCCTGTAGTCCCCAGGGAATCTGCCTGTGTACATGTATGTTCAAAGGATATAACTGGACAGGCTGTAAAGGTGAACATTTTATTTATGAATTCTTTTGCTTTGCTCCCCTCTCCCCACTCATCAACTCCCCCGTTCCTTCCGAGGCCATTTTTCTTCCTTCCGTAGGAATTTATTGCAAAGTTTGCATTTCCAGATTGAAAGCTCTTTAGGTGCCTGTTCATGAATTGCTACATGCTCAGCGCCCATGGTCTGATTTCAGTACTAGTACAACCAGAACACATTAAAAATATTAAAGAAGGTACACTTACTTTTGCTGCTTTTCCAAAAATATGGTTATGTGATGTGTTGTAACACCACATGACGTTTGTTTTATACCATATCCTCAATAATCTGGAAAGCTACTCTTACCAGTAATGTGAAAAACTGGGGCATTTCTACCTTCATGTCTTCACCACCCTCTTTTCTTTTTTAGAATGTGCATCTAATATGTTTAATTCAATGCAACAGGTTAACATTAGGGATTATGAGTCTTTGGAGGGATTTCTTATAAAGGGAGTCTTGGATTTGGAAACTGACATGATATTTTATTAGTTGTTTGGCTTTGAACTATTTGATTTACGTTTCTTTAAATTCATTTTTTTTCCCTGTAAAATGAAGGAAAAGTTCGTCCTACAATTTATTATTATTTTTTAAAAGGAATTAAAAGGGTTGGGACAACAAAGTGCCTGGCATTTAGATAGAACATACTCAGGAAAATGTCAGTTTCCATCTTTCTACCCTCACCACCTTAGTTTGGTAATAAAGCTTTCCTGGGAATGACTTTTTATGTGACAGTTTTATGTGTCCATTAGGACTTCATACAACATGAATGGGTTTGCGGTGCGTTTTACAGGTGTGGGCTCCCCTTGTGCGGTGTGGTGGGAAATGTATTCTCTTCACCGCTGTATTGATGACAAGACACACTCATTTAAACTGATGGCTGAAAGTGACAGAACCTTCCTTGAGGCTGATCTCTTTCAGTCTTGAGGTGTGACTGGCCTTTAAAACCCACTGGTTTGAGACTTATATGATGAGCTCCGCTCACCTAACTTGCAAGTGTGCTGGATAAACAGCGCATTCTCTTCTGGCTCCATCTCTCATAAAGCTCTTCTTCAGTATGAACTGCCGTGCCAGAAATTTCTTCGCCATCACCACCACAGAGTGAGTTTCTGGTCAATGACCCCGGTGATAGTTAAGCGGTTCTCTCTTAATCTGGTGACTGGTAAGAGCACTTCCTTACTGAGGAGACAGAGCCACAGTTTGGAAAACCAGGGGAAATTTGGGACAGTGTAATGTCCCACCAAGACACAGAGATACCATGTCTTTGCTCTGAATCAGGTGCAAAGGACAGTACCTGGTATTGCTGGACAAGAGCTTCTCCAGGTGACAAGTACAAATTGCTCTTCTCATTCTTGTAAAATGAGTGGTCAGCACCTGCTCCAGAACGAGGGCTCCAGCATTAGAGAACATTCCAAAACCGCATCTGGTACTCCACACATTGCCTCCTTAATGCAAGTTAGAATGGCTCCGTGAAAGAAAAACAGAGGTGAGGAGAGCTTACAAATGATTAGGAAAAGTAAGATGGGAGTTGGATTCAACATGCTGTACTATCAAAAACAATAATAAGAAACAGCTCCATTAATTTGGTGTGAAGAACTAGATGAATATACTCTTAAGACTGAAATCACAAGCAAAGTGGAAATTGCCCAAAGAAGTAAATAATCCCTTGATAAAGGCTTTTGTAAATAATCATGATTTGTCTCTGCTGGATATTTCATGTTAAAATTGTCACCAAAATAGTTTCCATTTGAGCAACAAGGCATGGGATTGTGTTTTTATGATATAGAAGAAAAAGCTAAGTACTTAATTACATCCCTATAGAATTATTCTTTAAATTCCATTTGCATCAAAAATACATGGAGGAAACCCAGTAAACCAAACAAAAACCAAACAGAAACCAAATCAAAAACAATTGTGAGGACTCATGCACTTGCAGTGGGAATAATGACCCTTTCACATTGAAGGTCAGCTTTCCAGGGCTCATGAACAAGTGAAAGAAAATCCCTAAGACAAAAGCTGATCTGGTCTGATAGGGCCCTACGAAGCCATAGACTGTTTATGTTTTCATCGCCTTCATCACACCACCTCTTTTCATCACGTCAAAGGTCTTACTCTACTTCACATACAGTGAGCTGGGCAGAGCAAAGAGCATGAACTTGTTTGGACTGGAGGTGAGAGAACTCCGTAAGGTTATCCCAGTGCCCTTGGGCACAGAGGTCTCACCCTTGGCCTCTAAGTCGAATGGAATGTGTCCAGCGGGGCTGGATGGATCCCCTACAGTGGAGAAGCACTGCTGTGGAGAGTCAATATATGCTCACGTGTAAGTCCTTCCTGGATACAAATTGTTGATTTGCATGTGTGATTGCATGCTTCAAGCAGCAAAAAAGAAAAGAAAAAAAGTACATATGCAAAGGTACCCATTTCAGCTCTCTCTGTGCGTCCAATTCATTCTTTAAAAAGGAAAAATTATTTATCTGGCTGTGCCAGGTCTTAGTGGTGGCACTCAGGATCTTTAATTGTGGCATGTGAGTTCTTGGTTGCACCATGTGGGATCTAGTTCCCTGACTCGGGATTGAACCTAGGTCTCCAGCATTGGGAGCGAGGAGTCTTAGCAACTGGACCACCAGGGAAGCTTTCTCTAGTTCATTCTTGACACCTGTTCTATAGCTTTTCCTTTGAAAAGCACATCTGCCATGTTCAAAAGGCCCAGGGAGTCAAAGCCAATCTTCCTGGATGTTCAAGTCATCCTCAGTCCCCCACCTCATTTGGCTCAGCTGCCGCCGTGGCCAAGCTGAGCCCAGTTCCTTGCCACACCCTGTTCTTCCTTCTCTGAGCTGCCTCTTTTTGAACTGGCCCTGGAGAGCCCATTTCTTCTCAAAAGCCTGCAGTCTTTCCAAGACCCACATGGGATGACCCCTCTTCTGGCAGGAAATTCATGGCAGCCCTAGAGATGATTAGAGCTATCTGCTCCTGCTGCTCTTTGCTTGGATTCAGCTTTGGGCACTTCCTGTACTAAGGCTTGTATTTTCATAACCTGCCAGCCTCCCCCACGAAGTACAGACTCCTCAAGGGCCAGGGCTTGTCTTATTCATCTTTGTTAGAGAATGTCACAGGCACTAGGGGAGTTTTTCAGCACAGGCGCGGCAAGGTAAAGGCTGGCTGATACATCTTTTCCTCTCTGTTTAGATTTTGGTGATTCACAGTGTGAAAATTGGAGTTAGTCTTTTAATGCTCGAACTCCTGACCACTCTTGAGTTTTTGCTGAAGTATCTTATCATGTCCTGGTCTTAGCTTCCGAAAAGTGTTTATTCTTTTGCCCCATAAGAATTTAGACCCTGGAAGCTTGGGCAGTATTGTGTCTTTCATTTCAAATCCTGTCTATCAGATTCTACTTTCCACATTGGCTTTTCCCTGACAGCCAAAACTTATCCTCAATGTGTTCAGATCCAGTGTTGAGCTGGTAAGAAGGGCCCCCTTTGTGCAGAAGGTCCTGGATCAGTATCTGCCAGAGGATTCCAGATTTGTCACTGCTCAGGTCCAGCCTTTGGTTGGTGCCTAGAGAGGGTGGTTGGCCCTGCCAGCCATGGACCCTGCTGGAGAACTTGCCAGGGGAAGTGTTTGCTCTTCTTAGGAATTTTACGAATGGATTTTTGTGTAGTTCAGAGTGGATCAGTAATTTTCCACAGTCAGAGTGTCTCTACCAGACGGGTAGTTTCCCTTCGATTGGTAGAATGCCTTCCGATAAGATTCCGGCGTAAATAAATTGTTTACTCATTATGAACCTTCAGGTACCAGCCATAGAAGAGGAGGGGGTGCCCAGGGTGACACAGAGACCTTGAGAAAGCTGAAGAATCCAGAGAGATAGAATGGAAGCAGGGTTCCAACCAATAAGATACTTAAGCAACACCCAGGGACTTTGGGTTACTACACATAGTAATATTCTAATTCATAATATGAAGGAATGTGGGCTCATTGAAAGCCTGTCAATCTGCTGAGGTTAGGCTGATCTTGTTGGTGTATTTCCTAGCAAAGCAGTACATCTTAAGGGTAATAAATATACCCACATACATAACTACAGCTCATGTTTTTTGAGCTCTTTCCAGGTGAGATACTTTGTGCTTTATATTAGATATGCCATTCAGTCTTCACAACAACCCTTAGGTTGTAAGTGTAATTACCTCCACTTTATAAATAGCCAAAATGAGGTCTAAGGAGCTTACATATGTTACTTGCATATCAAAATTTTAGCTGATGGTTTTTCCAAGTTGTTCTTTTTTCTTTGTTTTCTCAAAGACTGGAAGAAATGAAGCAGATAGACAGTTTTTATTTCCCCTGTTGACCAAGAACAAGGATGTTTAAGAGGTTTGCTGGAGAAAAACATATCAGTTTGGGAGGGTGGTGTGGGAGGGTGAGCGACAAATATTTTCTCTAAGAAGAAGCTGATATTTTAGGATACAAAAGATACAAGTTAGGTTGACAGTAATTTTCCCAATGTCCATATCTATATTAACTCTTTTCTCTTGATCATTAGCTGGCTGGTTCAGAAACACTTGATTCAAGTTCTCTCTTATGAGTGCTGAATAAACTCATAGCATAAACTTACATAGCATGTAAGAGGGTTGGTTTTATTTTTTATAATTAATATTTTTTAAAATATTTATTTTATTGCTTATTTGCCTGCGCCAGGTCTTAGCTGCAGCACGCAGGATCTTTAGCTGTGGCATTCAAACTCTTAGTCGTGGCATGTGAGATCTAGTTCCCTGACTAGGGATAAAACCCTGGGTTCCTTGCATGAGGAGCACAGAGTCTCAGCCACTGGACCACCAGGGAAGTCCCAAGGGTTGTTTTTAAACCACTTGCTCCAGAGACTTTAATAGGTAGATAACTGTCTCTCTGCTTATGTGGATGGCTTGTACTTCCAGTGTTTACAAATCCTTAACTGGGCTGGGAATACACTAACAGGTATCCTATATGTCATCTAGGCAAGGCTCTGCTATTTTGATCTTTCTTCTTCCTTGAATTCAAAATCTGCAGGAAGAGGCAGAAATCCATTCCATCTTTGTGGGTTGTGGGGAGGAGCCAGAGGCTGTAGTCTTCTGAACTTGCTACTATGACACTGTCTCGGCAGCCACAAGCGCCCCCTTTGTTATCTGCTGTTATCCAGGCCTGAGGTTGAAAGGGGTGGGTAGTGAGACTGAAAGCAATAGATGGCTCTGGCCAAAGGTTGCAGGGTGAGGCTGTACTCTTCACTGCCCCTTGTTGGGAGTGAAAGGAGGAAGAGGAAGGACAGTACACTGCAGGAAAGAGTCTGTCCAGAAGGAGTGTAGTGGGGGCAGGGACAAGCTCTAAGGATAGAAAAGCTCATCTCTACCTATGGAAAGCTGATTCAGCACCTGAGAATAAAGAAGAGATGATTAGTTAGAAACACCTTGTAAAAATATATGCTTGTAGAAAGTAGGTCTCTGAAATGTAAATGCCCTGAAAATCTGCAAGTCTGGAAGATAAACTTCCTGAGTTTATCACCTTAAAAATGCGCACTGGCGCTAGGAATGAATTTAGGAAAAACTTTGCAAAAGCTAGAAAAAAAAAAAAGAGTAGAAATGACCTCCTGGTAAATTAGATATGATGATTTCACAAGAGAATATAAGAAAAGTGGAAGGAAGCACCAATAGTACAGAACACCTGTGATAACGTAATCAAGAGCAATAAATAATATAGATTTTGAAATGATAAATTATGACAAGTCAAATTGGTGGATTTAAGTAGACTTACAAGATTAGGCATTGAGTCCAGCCAAGCAGATGTTAAATGTTTAGAGTTCAGGAAACCACTTAGGGTGAGCTCTCAAAACATTTTACTTGCAAAATTAGTTCAGATTGATTTGGATATGAACATGCTGGAAATCAGACAGCAAACACAGGCTCTGGAGATATACAAGGTGCAGAAAGGGAGGTAGGAAGAGGAGGAAGTAGTTTCTTAATGTATTTTTTTTCTATGGGAAATAAAGTTTTTATGTAGGAAAGCTATAAATATATTCTGTTTTGAATACCACTTACCTATATCTGCTGATGGTTATATTCCCAGCCAAACTCTCTGTTGAACTCTGGATCTACTGTCTAGTTTTCTACAGAAACTTTATGCTTGGCTGTTTCACCAGAACTTTATTCAAGTGTCCCAAACCCAACCCACTGGTGCCTGCTTCCCACCCAAGTCAGGAGCAATGCAGCTGCAGCCTCTGTTCCTCACTCTCCACTCACATCCCATATTCCACATGGCTTACAGTCATGGTCCGAGCTCTTCGAATGATAACTTTTAAAAATGTCTAGAGTATGCCCAAAAATGTCTAGAGTATGTCTTTGGTCCCACAGTCACTGCCATAAGTCAGAAGTCTACCATCACTCTTAAGTTATTGCAGTAGTTCAGTTCAGTTCAGTCGCTCAGTCGTGTCCGACTCTGCGACCCCATGAACCGTAGCACGCCAGGCCTCCCTGTCCATCACCAACTCCCGGAGTTCACCCAAACCCATTGCAGTAGGCTCCTAACTTATTTGCATGCTTCCTGTCTTAGCTTTTGGTTCTCCTATAGCCATTACAATAATTTTCTAAAATAAAAGCCTAGCTGTATAACTTACGGCCTGTAGGTGAACCGAGAGAATGATATGTGACTTTGACACCAGGACCCTGCTTACTGGCCAGCCTCATCTCTTGCTGTTCCTACCATGTCTTCCCCTTGAATTCTGTGCTTCAGTCATACTGCATGTCTTTCCCAGATGGGCACTACCCCCCCCTCATCTGCCTGCCCAGCTCTTGTTCTTGTTTGGCTAACTCCTCTTCCACCTGCGCCTTTGAATTTCAAGTGTCCATCTGCAAGTTTTTCCTGACCCCCTTCCTCATTCACTTCTGTATCACTTGGGTGTAAGTTCTCTTACACTCCTCTGGTGGTGCTAAGTCATGTCTGACTCTTGTGACCCCATGGACTGTAGCCCACCAGGCTCCTCTGTCCATGGGATTTTCCAGGCAAGAATACTGGAGTGGGTTGTCATTTCCTTCTACCAGAGTGTAAAAGCTCTTTGAGAAACAAGACAATTGTTCAATCTCATTTACTCTCAGGGTTTGGAACGTAGCAGACATTGTTAATGTTTGTTAGATAAATGACGAGTGCATAATGCATCGCAGTTTCTCAGAAGAAGAAGCAGAGGTTAACTCACAAGTCTAAGAGTGACACAGTGAGTCTTCTAGTCCAGGATTATTTCCAATAAATCATCGATCTGCAGCTAGAGACACCCTGTAGATATAGGCAAATTGAGACTGAATCTTTATAGTGTGAGATATTATTTTACCCGCTTTTCTATTTTTTTGGTTTGCTGCAGAATGGTAGCACTCAGTGGCAGCAAGAGGGTGAAGAGGATTGTGGCTCACAATCCAGGAATAATCAAGGGAGAAGTGGACTAGAAATTGGGGCTCCACCGCCAGCTCACCAAGTTCTTTTCTTTCAGCATTTAGCCCTTCTCAGGCTCAACTTCCCTCTCCACAGATAAGCAGGTAGAATAGGTGATGTTTAACATTCTCTGTAACTCTATTATACTGTCTGTGTCACGGTGCCCTTTAAGCTACTTCCTCCTTAAAAAGCTCAATGAGCAACCAGTGAGATATACCGGGAAGCATTGCGTGTCCTAAAGCTTGGCACACAAATCTCTTGGCACAGTTCTCCTGGATCGCATGCAACTGAGGAGCATGCCTGGCTGGTCCCAGACACAGAGGCTTCTTCCAGCTCCTGCCTTTCATTGGTATTGAGGACTCCTGTTGCCATTAATCCCTATCTGAACACACAGCCACCTAAAGGTATGAAGGACCCAATAGTAGGAGGACTTAGTTCAAAGTGTGGGACGTTCAAGGTGTCTCCAAGAACCAACCTATCCCAAGGGTCTGGACTAGATACCTTTCTCCAGAAAATTGTCCAACCACGTCTTTTAGGAGAGCCTGCCTGGGTGGGGGCACATTCGTTCCCATAGAGACACCCCTTACCCTCTGTGCCAGCAACTGCAACTGTTTGGATTGGGTGGCATCTGTCACAGGTACAATCAAACTGTAGGCTGGTTAAAAACCTGCAGTGACCTCAAGCAAAAAATGTTAGCTGCCATCAGGCTCTTGAACTGGGAAGTACTGCAAGAATGGGGCACCTAACCCCATTCAATCCAGTGGTGGGAACTAACTGAAAACAGAAAAGGGAGAATCTATGAGGTGAGGTTAGAACCATGAGGGGTCATGGCAGCCTGAAGCGATGAGGAGGCAGAAAATGGACTTTGCAAAAATTAAGAGGTTATATTTGCGCACGGGCTTCCCTAGTGGCTCAGATGGTAAAGAATCTGCCTGTAATGCAGGAGACTCAGGTTTGATCCCTGAGTGGGGAAGAACCGCTGGAGGAGGGAATGGCTACCCACTCTAGTATTCTTGTCTGGAGAATTCCATGGACAGAGTAGCCTGGTGGACTACAGTCCATGGGGTTGCAAAGAGTTGGACTCAACTGAGTGACTAACACTTTCACTTACATGGAGAAGTCCCTGAGGGATGTCATAGATGATCTGGAGTAGAGTAAGCAAGTCAGAAAAAGAACAGAGTGGGGAAGGAGAGAAAGACCACGGGTGTCAAGCTGCTGTGGTCTGGAAGGCTGCCTCGGACCTGCACAACCTTCTGGTCTAATTTCGTGCTCAGAAAGGTCTATCCTAAACACAGTTCCTATTCTTATTTCTGAGAGGTTCTTTCTCCATTGTGTATCCTTAAAACAACCCCTTCCTCATTTCTTTTTTTTTTCCATTTATTTTTGCTACCCCTTCCTCATTTCTTTTGTGTAACCGGAAGAGTCTAACACAGCCATCCTTAAGTCAGGGCTCCTGAACTCCTCTGGCGTTGGTAGGTCATCCTGGCATTCAAGGATCCACGTCCCTCTTTCTTCATGTTTATGTAACATTTCCCTTTGCACCACACAGCTCCTTACTTAGACAACATCATTGATCCTTAAGGAGATTTTATATTGGAGTTCTATAATTTTTGGCTTATGAACCCCAAGGAAACTCTAGATGGTCTTCAAGGAGGTTGACAGAACCTCTGAAATTATAAGTGGTGAAAGTGTGTGTGTGGGGAGGGGGATTTTTCTGAGGAGAGTTTCCATAACTTTAACCAGATTCTCAGAGTGACCCATAGCCCCCTAAAAGTTAAGGGTCACTAGTTTATCACTAGCATAGCTGGGTTGCAAAGAACTCAGATTCTAGAATCAGAATTGTAGTTAAAATCTCATCTGTATCACTTACCATTGGATAGGCTTAAGTATTTGCTTTACCCCTCTACATCTTATATTTTTCACGCATGAAACAGGTCTAATACCAGCAGTACTTACACATTGCAGTGGTATGAGGATTAAAAGAGATAATAGATGTAATGTGTGTGGCACAGTTCTTGGCATATAGCAAATTTTTTAATGTTGACACGTGTTACATTTGGATGGTTTATGATATGAGCAAGCTGGGTGTCAAAAGTGGTCAAGGTGATTAGAATGGCCATAGATATTCCAGATTCATTGAGACAAGTTCTAAACAGTAGGCCTGCAGTCCAACAATTTGTACCAGTGTCCCTGGTTGCTGGCTTCCCTTGCTTCTGCTTCTGTGGCTTCCATGGATATACAAGTTTACTTGGACTTCTTCCTCATCTTTCTTCTTCACTTCTTCCTCCACTTCGCTCTCATGGCTCGAGGCTTCTCAAAAGATGGCACAAAGGCCAAGACCAGTTAACTTTTATAGGGCACTGTGGGATCCACAGCAGGTCAAGCTTCTGACTAGCTGTTTTTGAATAAAAGCAGATAGTCAAATAAACCCAATTGAGGTTAATAGGATAGAAGTTATTACACTGTATCCAAATAAGAGAGAGACGAGGCCATTTTCTCAGCTTTGACGAAGTATCCAGCAGTGGAGTCAGACTTCCCAGGTGCCTGCCTGGACTCTTAGGCTTGGGGAAGAGGACTGTGAGGCAGTGGTGAGCATGCAGTCAGCTCCAGCGATCCGGCCGGTTCTAACAGGATCTCCTGATGGGGCTTCTGTGGTGGAGAAAAATAAATCCTCAAAATTCCTGATGGGAGGCCCTTGAGTTTTCATTTGACAGGTGGCTAATCAAGTGTATGTGAATAATCATTATACAGGACTCCACCCCAACAAAACAAAACCCAACCCAACTCACTAATGTAAAAAATGCCACTGTGCTTCCAAAATAATGGCGTTCAGCCTACCTTTTGAAAGGGGAAGAGACACAGCAGTGGTCTTTACCAATGCAACCCAGTGTTCTTATTCTACCAGGTGGGAGAGACAACAGGGGAGAATTTTCTGGCCCTCACCCAGTCACTCAACCATGCAGAGGTCTATGATCTGCAGTTGTCGTAGCCCTCAGAGATATTTGGCTGGACTCCATGTCTCTGCAGAAGGACAAAAGTCCTGCTATTCAGTAGTCATGGCAATGATGGTGACAGTGTGGGTGATGATGCTGGCAGTTGAGTGTTCTAAATCTGTGGTGGATACCTGCACATAATTTCCAGTCTAAAGATCTCAGGTGCACTCTGGTGGTGGGGCTTCTGCGCCACCAGAAGGGGCTGTCTACCTCTGAGAGAGGGCTCTTGGTGTCAGTTGCCCACACCTGCCCTTGGCCAAGCCCAGGCTCAGGGCCAATGGCCAGCATTTTGCTTAGGTGCGAGGCTGTTGCCTAGCAGCTTCTCTATTCAAACATGTTGAGAACTAATTTAACCTTTGTCCCCATCCTCCCTTAAGACACCCATGTAGGATGCTGTATCAGCACAGTGTCTAGGCCATGAAAGGAGCTAGTTAGGTACTCTGTAAATGTTTGGCTGCTGCTTCTTATAATGAATACTCAAATGGCTTATTTATGCAAAGAGCAACGTGCTCCTTCTCCCCTTGATTTTCTGTGGGTTTTTTTTTTGTTGTTGTTGTTGTTGTTCTGGCAAGGGATGGATGGGGAACAGGGAAGATTAATGCATTTGGAAAATTCCTTAATACATTACTTGTGGTTGCTCCTTATGCAATAGAAGACATGACCATTAGCACAATTTCAAATATCTCCCAGTTTGAATCTTTGATCTCTATCCCTTTTCTATAAGGATATCTCTTTGTATTGACTTCTCTAGCTCCCTGCATTTGGGCATAAGTGTGAGTCCTTTAAGAGAATCTTTCAGAAATTCTGGGGTCTTGAAATTGGGTGCCAAGTGTAGGATTAAACTGAATTTAGAATTATTATATCAGTTGTTTCTCCAGACTCTTTCTAGGGTGGGAAATGGAGAGGTCTATTGTGTGGCTTCCTTCAGTCCCCTAAACTGGAACAATGTTTCCCATAGTCTCATTCCCTGTATGGGTCCAGGTTAATACTGAGCATGAGATATATTTAAACAAGATTTGGAAGTTGAAAGTGAAGCAGCAGCTGTTGTTTATCAATGGAAATTGGGTGTGGAACTCCAGGCGCAATGGTGGGTTGTGACTTTTGATGCTGATCTGCTAACCACCCTGTGGACCACCCAAGGCCACTGCTTCTCTGGCAACCTCTGCCTCTCTGAATCCTGGTGGTGGTTTAGTCACTAAATCACATCTGACTCTTGTGACCCCATGGTCTGTAGCCTGCCAGGCTCCTCTGTCCATGTGATTTTCCAGGCAAGAATACTGGAGTGGGTTGCCATGCCCTCCCCTGGGGGATCTTCCCAACCCAGGAATTGAACCCAGGCCTCCTGCATTGCAGGCAGATTCTTTACTGGCTGAGCTATGAGGGAAGCACAAAAGCTAACAGTGATGGTGGTGGTTTAGCCCCTAAGTCATGTCAACTCTTGCAACCCCATGGACTGAGTCCTGAGCCAGAGGTATATGCAGTCCCATAGTAAATTATGTTGACTTTACCATGGAGATCACCTCATCATTGAGAAAGGGGTGATGAAAGACAGCTGTGAGTTCCAATTTGTCCTCATGGGTCTTAGGTTCTTGCTTATCCTTGCTCTCCTCTCCTTTCTGTCCAGCTCATCTTCCAGACCGCTGACACGGGTCCACAGCAACTTCACGCCCAATGCCAATCACAGATGCAACTCCCATAGACTTCCTTTTCCACCAATCCCATTCTTGTGTCAAGTTTAGTTCTGATAATAATCCCTATTCAACACCACTTCTGCTTCTCTAATTGAACCCTGATTGGTAACACTGTTCTTATCCTGAATGAATACCAACCTTTTCTGAATAAAGCAGTGGCTCTGGCGTTCAAATATTCTTTGTACTGTCTTGGGGAACACCAACTCTAAAAGGGGGAAGGCATGAGAGTCTTTTCTGTAATTCACCTGGTATGTTGGCTGAGCTTGTTTTCTGTAACTCAAGTATTATACTGTCCATAGGAGGGGAGTTGCTAAGGTTTACAGGGCAAACAGACAGTTGTTTACGATCATATACAGGTCAAGCATATATGCCTAAATATAAGCATGTATTTCTTAGGTATACATGCCTGAAAGTGAAAGTGTTAGTCTCTCTGTCATGTCCAACTCTGTGCAACCCCATGGACTGTAGCCCACCAGGCTCCTGTCTCCATTGGATTCTCCAGGCAAGAAGACTGGAGTGGGTTGCCATTCGCTTCTCCAGGGGATCTTCCCAACTCAGGGAATGAACCTGGGTCTCCTGCATTGTAGGCAGATTCCTTACCGTCTGAGCCACCAGGGAAGCCCATAGACACCTAAGGCACAGATATTAAAGGACTTAAACACCTGAAGACATGAGAGAAGTGAAGAAAAGATGAAGGTGTTGTGGAGCAAACTAAGGTAAATGCAAGTTACTTACACAATAAACAGTTGTTTAATGAATGTATAAGGTGTGTTTTGACATTTTTAATTTAAAAATCAAACAAAAAACCAAACAAAAAATATAAAAATATTTTTTAATCTACTTTTACAATACCTCAAAACAACTATTTTCATCTTCAGGTATTACTTTACATATGTATATACATTTGTTATATAGTTGGAATCACAGTGCACCAGTTGTTTATTGTATTGTCTTTGCTTTCCCCCACTTATTTTTCATATATATATATATGTATATATATATTTTTTTTCATTGACCTGGATCTCAAGGGAGACTATGAATACTTTTAAGGAGATTTTAAAACCTTGGTTCAAAAATGTGTTATGTTTTCTCCTTCATCTCCTGGTTAGAATGTTTGGTTCTGAGAAGTCTATGAGCTGTTTTGGAAATCAGTCTGACAGACGATTGCTAAAGCAGTGTGTAGCCAAGGTGAGTCCTAAATAGTAAGAGCTGTTGCTAAGGAAACCGCGACAGAGACGTTTAGGGTATAAACTTTGCTATCGTACTTAAATTTCTTGCCATGGTCCTTGCTTACTGGACTTGAACATTTAAGCAGCTCCAGTCAAGACAGAGGATGAGATGGCTGGATGGCATCACTGACTCGATGGGCATAAGTTTGAGTAAACTCCAGGAGTTGGTGATGGACAGGGCGGCCTGGCGTCCTCCGATTCATGGGGTCGTAGAGAGTCGGACACGACTGAGCGACTGAAATGAACTGAGTCAAGACGGAAGTGACGTAGGGGTGATGGGCGTGGTCTAGCAGAGGGCACAGTCAGAAGGCACCGCAGGGCTGCTGGAGAGAAGAGGTAAGGGTTCATGCCTGCTGACCTGGGAGAAAACTTTCTGGACTCAGGGATCTGTGAATTTGAGTGAGAGTTAGTTTAATACTGTGAAAGACCATTCCTATGCCTCTGCCAGTGTCCCTGTCTACTGGGGGCAAGTGTTCCATAAGCTGGGTACAACCTATATGTGTATGTATATTTAAGCACAGACACACAATTAAAATGAAAACTTACCTTGAACTCAGTACATTCAGTTGATAAAAACCGAGCTGCTTTACTTGAGTTTCAGATTAGGTGACTGAGAATTCCTCTTGCTTGGCCTTCATCTCAGCTTTACCTCCATCATTACTTCTTTTTATTGCAGTCCTTGAGGCCCATATAGTTATGAGAAAAATAGCTTGAAAACTGCTGGTTTTGAGCCACTTTAGTTCATACTTGGTCTTATGAGGAAATTTGAGGTTTTCATGTTTGAATCAGATATTTTGCATCTTTTTTTATTTTCATTAATCTCTTTGTAATAACAGTGATCGGTATTAGCAAAATCTATAACTGCAAAATCATGGCACCTACAAGATGTCAGGCTGTGTTCTAAGCACTTTATATATATATCATCAACTCATTTAATCTTTGCAGCCCTATGAGGAGAGTGCAACCATAATTCATTGATTTTAAAACATATTTTCTCTCACATTTTAGCATCTGAGAAATTTTACTGTGTCTTAACTTTTGATAGCATGTCATAGTTTAATTGGTAGCATTTTAAAATTTCTTAATGGAACATAAAATAGTGGTATGTTTTACGATACAGGCTAGCCTCGATTCCTGAAATACCATATGACTGTCCTCAATTTACAAAAAGAGAACTTTGGGCACAGAGAGGTCAGGTAACTTGCCCAGTATGACAATCCTTGGCATTTGAGCTTCAGTTTGTGCTCTCAGCTACTTTGTACACTTCCTGGCATTCAGAATGGAACCCCTGTCCCTGCTTTCACTGCCACCAAAGAGTACACCCTCAGCCTGGGGACCCCTCCCACTTCTGAGAATGGATTTCATCCATCGAGTTGCGGTCCTCTTCCACGAGCACCCCCTGACAAGGCAGACACCATTTCCAGAGTTTACCAATCCAGCCTTTCTCATTCAGCCATTAACATTCTGCTGGGATTTACTTATTTTATTGCTTATCCAAATGAGAGGCAATTCCAAAACAGTCTTTGGGAGATGAGACACAGAACAAGTTGTGATAAGAGAAAAGACTGGAAGGATAAATGATATTTCAGAACTGGCTCCAACTGGCTTATAAGAGCTCTTGCCTGCTGGCTGGTGCAAGTATTTACATCACAGAAATCAGCAAACATGTTGTGTGAATCCGGGCGTCTTGTTTGTTTGTTTGTCCTTTTCAGAGAGCCAGTTTATGATCCCATCATTGGATAGATGCTAAAAAATTGGATTCTAGGAAAAAAACCCTCATTGGTCAAAACACAACAGTAAGCGGAGAACAGGAGGATGAGTATGAGAGGATATTCTGAAGTTTTCACAATAGTCTCAATATTATTAGAATAGCATCATGTGTATATTTTAATTTAATTTATATTATGATCTTATTATCTACAGGGTAGGAGGTCAGTGACACATGTACGATCTACCTGAAGAACTGTAGAGAAACCTTATTACCCAAGGAATGAGCACTGTTCACTGTTTATTTTGCCCTCCTTGTTGAGAGAGAGGTTCGTCAGCTATTCGCCAAGGGAAGCAAGTGGGCAACAGGGCTTCCAAAATCATCCCACAAACAATAACTATTAGATTCTAGAGGGCAGGGCTCAACATGTAGGAAGTGATCAATGAGTGGTTATTGTTGAATCAAATGATTATTTCAGAGTTCTTATATAGTCACATCTCTTCCACGTGGGTTCTCTGGTTATTTTCTCTTTTTTCCCTGGGTGATTCTCAGTAAAACCCACAAAACAAAAATGGTTTGTGGGCTTATCATTAGGAGGAGGAAGGAAGTGAGCTGCTGCATAGACTGTGCCCCAGCCAGAAGAGAGAAAAGTCCAGGAAATTAAGTAGATTGCAGCAAGGGTAAAAAGAAGCCCAATGCTGGCTGAGACCTCAAGTGTTTGGCACAGAGGGAAAGAAGATCAGGGGGACGAATTGGGTCGGAGGAGAGGCTCGTGGGGCTAGAATGAGGAAGGGAGTTTGAGTTTCCCAAATAGAAGCTCTTTGGTTACCTTGGAGTCACAAAAGTCACGCACGGGAAATTGGTTGTGGGGGAGGGGCAAGGGGAGGGAGACAAACTCTCAAGCTTAAACCGGACTTGGAGATGGGGATTATGGCAGTTTAATGTTGCAAAGGACTTGCCCATTTTCATGTCGAAATTGGGCTATTTTAGGGAAAAAAATAAACCTTTGTGATTCTTCTCTATTTAAAGCTACAAGGATTCAGCTCAGGAAATGTATCTTCATAGATTGTAGGATGGAGATTTTAGCAGTTGGACTCTTGACTGACTCAGTGTATGGGCTTCACAGCTATGAAGGCTGAATAGCAATTTCTAGAACGACCTTTCTAATATCTTACCCCCCACCCCCCGCCAGAAGAGAGTTGCGTACAATCTATTAACAAATTTGGCTCTCATTAATAATTCTTTGAACTGGCAGAGCAATCCTAGCTGATTGAAAATAATTATCAACCTCTCCAAATGATTAAGCAGCATATTTAGATTTTCATTTATATCATCATTTTGATTGAATGATGTGTATGTGTGTGGGACTGTGTATTAACAAGGTATCTCTTCAAAGTTATAATAAATACTGCATGGAAAAAAGAGTTGCCTATTTCTCAGTATTAAAGGAAAACCAAGAAGCTGAGGGCGGGTGAGCCAAAGCACAAAATTGGGACCTAAAATATATGATAAAAGACAGACTGTGGCAGAGATAAAGTTTCATGAGACATGAGTGATAAACACATAGAAAAATACTTGTGGCGTTCCTAGCATAACATCGGAAGATTGAAAATTCTGGTCAGCGTCAGCAAACAAGCAGTGTAATTAATCTGGAACAGAAAGAATACCACAGATGTTTAAAATTATTTTTTTTTCATATTGGCTCGGTCTCCAGCATATTTACAAATCGAAGGTTGTAGATTGATAGCTCCTGAGATGCACGTCCAATGGGCGCTGCTCCAGGTTTGTGTTTGCACTCAGTGCATCCTTTTGGGTCCAAACTATTTCCCCAAATTAGAATATAAGAAAAATTATAGTCCAAACCTGCCTTGTCTCATGTTGGTCTCCCATGTGTGTTCTGTTAAGGAGTCACTCAACAGGAATAACAAACAAAAACTCCCACCAGTAACTGTATCGTCTCACAGAGGAGTGTGCAGCCTGCTCTTCTTCTCTAAGATAACTCAGTTTGGTACAGCCTCATTCATAACACAATAATAATAACTCGTTTCCACTGGGTTCATTTGAATTCTGATTTTGCTGCGTGTCCCCATCTGGATTAGCTCAACAAACTTTAAATGCTAGAGAAAAGTTTATGCAAATATGGAAGTTTATAACAGTCTGAGCAGATTTTCTTTTACAACCCTAAGGACTGGGCAAATGTTTCACAGGGAGGTAAACTAAGTCACCAAGAGGTTTTGCTGGTGTTTTACGGTCTCCTTACAAGTCAGAGGCAAAACACCAGAATCTTGGCCAGGGTTTAAAATTCTGCAGGTTAGTGTCAGAGCATGATCCGCTTCCAGGCTGGTGGGTTTTTTGTTTGTTTATTTTCAGTACTTGTTAAACATGGACTTTTTCTGAAAGGGTAGTCACAGACAGAGTATCTCAAATGGTTTGAAAAGAGCCAGCTCTACAGAGGAAGGCTCTATTTTATAGCTGGGAGCCTTTCCTTCAAAGCACGCAGGCTGAAAGGATGACAAGAGAACTTCAGTCATGGACTGTGGTGATCTCTGAGCATCTCAGGTACTTTAAAAGGCAGCACACCTGGAGAAGGAAATGGCAACCCATTTCAGTATTCTTGCCTGAAAAATCCCATGGATGGAGTTGCCTGGCGGGCCCATGGGGTCCACGGAGTCACAAAGAGTCGGACACGACTGAGCAACTTTCACATGCATGCGTGCGTGCTAAGTCACTTCAGTTGTCTCTGGCTCTTTGTGACCCTGTGGACTTGTATCCCACCAGGCTCCTCTGTCCATGGGATTCTCCAGGCAAGAATACTGGTGTGGGTTGCCATGCCCTCCTCCAGAGGATCTTCCCTACCCAGGGATGGAACCCAGGTCTCTCATGTCTCCTGCATCGGTAGGCGGGTTCTTTACCACTGAGTCACCTGGGAATCACATAAAGGGCAGCGGAATCATGGCCAACCCTGCCAGACCCTTTGTAACCTGCCAGATTCATCTCACTCCTCTGGTTGGAGACACTGGTTCTCCTGTCGGGTCTATTTATGTATCTGCCATTCTATAAACCGGGAGATATAATTTGTCAAATCGTGTGTTCCTAGGTAAGACCTTCTACTTCTTTGCCTTGAGGTTGATTAAAAACCAAGTTTTTAGTTCTTCTTCTATGAAATAAATTAGCAAAATAGAGTACGGTGAGAATAGACTAAAATAAAAGGTACTAAAAATAAAATGTTCTCTTCTTTGAAAATTCTGTATTCACAATTTAAATGTTATCTTGACTTAGATATGAGTTTTGTCCACATTTACTTCAAGATGCAAAGTGTATTCTGACACACATACTCACACACACAAAGAAAAAGGCACTCAAAGAGACTCTGAGAAATCATCTGTCCACTTAGTAACCAGAATAGAAACAGAAATAGAAACCAGGTATAAAAATAATTTCCAAGAGTCTCTGAGTTACAAAAGATACATTTGGTTGTTGCGTGTAAACTGGTCCTTCCTCCCTTACCTCTGCGTTCCCTTTTAATAGTTCCCGTCCCCTTTTTTTCTCCTCCAGGTCACAGGTTAGGAGCATATTAGCAATTATCTTTGATGGACCCACTTAGATTATGTTTACATAACACCAAGCAAAATGTTTTGGGAAGGAATTCACTATTGCGCTGGGGTGTAGGCATAAATTTCTTCATGTAAGAACCAGTTCTTCTTTACAGAATGTTTCAAAATGTTTATTTCAAACCCGGGCTCAGCCTAGTTAAGGGGTGTTTTCCACAGAAAAGCCTTGTGGTTGGATAAGAACTGGCCTCACCCAGGGTGTCCTAAAACTGTCTTATCTTTTAGCACATTTTCTAACTCCTTTTAGACAAAAGAAGGAAACCAAAACAAAATTGGGGCTAACAATATGGTTAGGAAGATAGGGCATTAGCCTTTTGCTCAGAACATGTATTCCTGTGAAAATGAAGGAAATGCAAAGGAGAGAATCATGAAATTTCATAATGTTCAGAGTTGGAGGGGCTTACAACTAATCTAATCTTCCTTCTGCTACAGATGTGAAAACTGGGAACCACAGAGCAAAGCGACTGATCACATTTTCTAAAAACATTTGTCCTATGATCCAAGAGCTGACTGAAATATTTCAAGCCAAATTTTTCTAGATATTCCAGAAAAAAAAAATTCGAAATTCTCTTTCATTCCAAAATCCAATCATTCATATTGCCTGGAAGTCTTTCTTATATTTCTCTCAAATTTCTCATGCTTATTTGTGACCAAAAAAGTTTACTTTATGGCAAACTGCCTTAGTTGTCAAATATTCTGAGACAGGACTTGGAGTTAAAGGGGACCCTGACTCTGGTCAGAGACAAATCTCTGTGGTCACCATCATGGGCCTTCATTTTTAGCCACTTGCCCAGGTGGCACAAAGGGTAAAGAATCGCCTGCCAAAACAGAAGACGCAAGAAACATGGTTTCAATACCTGGGTCGGGAAGATACCCTGGAGTAGGAAATAACAACCCACTCCAGTATTCTTGCCTGGAAAATTCCATGGATAGAAGAGCTTGACGGGCTGCAGTCCATGGGGTCGCAAAGAGTTGGACAGTACTGAGCCGCTAAGCGTGCATGCACATACCAGACTGAGAACTGAGGACTATTTAGCACTCTTTAGGGCTAGATAGGAGTCCTTTTTGGTTTTGATCACTTTATTTAAGGACAGTTTAAGCTTGCCTCTTACTCTTTCAACATATCCCCAAGGTTGTTCTTACTCTTCTCTCCTTCCTGTTCTTTAGAATCTTAATGTCCTAGTCATTTAAAATTGTCTGGGTTTTCCAACTTTCTGCCCCACCCCCCACTCTTATTCTAATCCCCTAATCCCAATTTAGCAAAGTATTGAGTTCTTTTTTTCTTTGTTATTTTTACTCTGTAGTTTTCTGGCTACCTTGGGAAGTTTACTTTTTATTTTTTTTAAACAAAAGTGAATTTTACTTCTTTGGACATTTAAAAATTAATGCCTTCCAGTTTCTATGAGACTTGGTTTCTCTCTTTTTAAACCACTGGACTTCTTGAAAGAGGTCTGTACTTAGTCAATACTTAGTGTCTTCACATCTCATTAATTCCTCAACCCATTGCAGGCTGGCCTCCACCACCACCGGGCAATTAAAACTGCTCTCACCAGTATCCTCCCATTGGCCAGTTCAACGGCCCCACTCTTCCTTGTCACCCTACTTGACATTTATGCAACATTTGACACGGTTGACCGGCCACTCCTTATTGAAACTCTTTCCCTTCTCAGGCGCTTTTATTTCATCGGCTCTTGCCTCTCTAAGCTTTCTTCTTGGGCTTCCTTCGCTGGTTCCTCCCACCTTTTGATGTTGTTTTTCCAGGGGATGTATTTCCGGTTTGCTCACACCGCACACCCTTACTCTGCTGTGTTGTTCTCAATGACCCTGTATGCACTGATGAAGTTCTCGGGCTTATAATTGCTCAGCTGAACGCCCGTTCATATTTCCTAGAGCCTACAGGACGTTTTCACCCGTTTTCTCTGAACGTGATGGATGAGGACTATTATTCTCATGATCGTCATGATTAAATTCTCTCTGCCTTTTCTTGGTCCCTCCTTCACCTTCCCTGCTCCGAGCGCTCCTGCTAATTATTCAAGACCAGCCCTCCTGCCGCCACCTCCTCTTCAGAACATTCTCTGTCACTCTGAAGAAGGGTTTCTTGTTATTTCCTTTTTTCTTTTAGAGTATTTTGATAGTGATAATGACTACCTTTAATGGAATTCTTAGGTGTCAGTCTCTGATCTAAGTTCTCATGGATGATCTCATTGAATCTGCACAGAAGCCTCTGACAGAGGTGCTTTTATCATCCACTGATTTTGCATGAGAAAACCGACTCAGCATAATAACTTGTAGGTTTCCACAATAAAATTTCAAACTCAGGCAGCCTGAGTCCAGAGTACTTACCCTGTCCCTTCCCGCCCCCCGCCTTAACAGTAGCTACCTTTTACTGACAGCTTACTTTGTGTGTGGATTTCTATGTATTACCCTCATTTAGGAGCTTCCCTGGTGGTTCAGGGGTAGAGTCATCTGCCTGCAGTGCAGGAGACTTGATTTTGATCTCTGGGTTGGGAAGATCCCCTGGAGAAGGAAATGGCAATCCACTCTAGTACTATTGCCTGGAGAATCCCATGGACGGAAGAGCCTGGCGGGTTACAGTCCATAGGATCGCAAATAGTTGTACACAACTGAAAGACTAACACACATCCTGATTTAGTCCCTGGAAGACTGTTACAAACTGTTACATGGTACAGTTATTATTATATCCATTTTATGAATGAGGAGACTGAGGCATAAATAAATTAAGCAACTCACTTAAAACTGCCTAGCCCCCAACGTAGCCAAGTCAGAATGTACTTTTGTTTACTTCTGTTACAGAACTTCCCAGATAGTTTTATAGTTAAATACTTAGGATGTCTTTTACCCTTCTGTCAGCTCTCTGAGGGCTCTGATGATGTTCTTTCCAATTTTTTATCCTCTATGTCTAGTCACAAAATAGAAATTCAAAAAAAAAAAAAAAAGAAATTCAATAAATGTGGAGAGAGAGACTGATAAACAGATTGGCTGTTGTTGGCTTTGGGTCGTTTTTCTAGGACAGTTGATATGCCTCCACTTTGTTCTGTGTTTTCCACGGCCGGCCATTTCTGTGTGTGTAGCATTGTGAAGCCAAACGTGAAAATGCCGTCTCTGCAGACTTTCTTTTTGAGCAAAAATAGTTTCAGTTCCCAAAGGTAAAATAATTGCTGCCCTGACAGTCTGTGTCTGCCTCCCTCTCCCTTTAGCAGTTTTTAGCTGTTGTGTCCAGATGTAAGGTTTAGTTGAAGAGACCCTTACTCTAGTCAGAGATAAATACCACATTTCACAGAATATAAGCCTAAGACAAATTTAAGTCACGTCATGGTTTGAAAGAGGCCATTTTGTTTTGAGTGAGGCGGTATTTGTCCATCTCAGGTACTTGCTAGTTCCATTATCTGCCCCTTCGTTCCCTCTTTCTTTCCTCTCTCCCCTCCTTCCTACAGCTGAATTTTACTGCATGCTGATAACGTCACATAAAATTCCATCTCTCCACTTTCCCCAAGACAGGCTGGCTTTGTAATTTTTAAAATGTAAAATGCAATATTTTGCATCCATAAAGGGCACTATGTATTCATTCTTCTTGTTTTGTTTGTTTATAAAATTACAGAAGTACTGCTGCACCTTCTTTCATTGCACTTCTCTTTATTGCCCTTCACAGATATTGCGTTTTTTACAAAGTGAAGGTTTGTGGCAACCCTGTGTTGAGCAAGTCTATCGGCATGACTTTTCCAACAGCACTTGCTCACTTGTGTCCCTGTTTGGTAAGTTTGGTAATTCTTGCAATATTTCATACTTTTCAATTATTATTATATTTGCTCTAGTAATCTGTGATCAGTGATCTTTGATGTTGCTATGACAACTTCCTGAAGGCTCAGATGATGGTTAGCATTTTTTAGCAATAAAGTATTTTTAGTTGAGTTATGTACCTTATTTTTTTAAGATATTATGCTGTTGGACACTTAATAGACTATAGTATAGTGTAAACATGGCTTTTATATGTGTTTGGAAACCCTAAAATTCTTGTGACTCACTTAACTGAGATATTTGCTTTATTGCAGTGGTCTGGAACTGAACCTGCAATATCTCTGAGATATGCTTGTAATACATGATTACTGTAGAAAATATCCAGAATATAAACTTATAAGTAGTAAAATTTAAATATCCTTTTTTGCTGTGAATCTCCCCTACTTTTGGTTGTAATACCTTTTCTGTGCATTATAAACCTAAATGTGTAAAATACACACCTAATGAGTTTTTAAGTTTCCCAAACTGAGATAACATCATACATATTATCTTCAGCACATTTTTCATGTAATATGGTTTTCCATATCTGTATTAATAAATCTACTTCAGTCTTCTTAATGGTAATGTAATATTCCATGCTGAGGAGTATACATTTTATAAACCAATTCCCCTTAGAAGAAAATGTGGATTGGGCTCCAAATGCTAAATATACACATATCTTTCTGCCCAGGTATAGGGATTCTGTAGCTAAGTTACTGGAAATAGAGTTGCTGGGTCAGGAAGCATGTCTTATTATTTTGATAGCATCTCCTTGTGGTATATGATATCCAGTGATGACCCCCACTGAATCAAACCTCCCATGTTCACATCCTTAGCTGAAAACTCACATTAAATCTAAACTACCTATCCTTGGCTTCACTTGTGGCTCAGCAGTGAAGAATCCTCCAGCCAATGCAGGTTTGATCCCTGGGTCAGGAAGATCGTTTGGAGAAGGAAATGGCAACCTGCTCCAGTATTCTTGCCTGGGAAATCCCAAGGACAGAGAGGAGCCTGGCCGGCTACAGTCTATGGGGTTGCAGAAAAGTTGGACATGACTCAGCAACTAAATAACAACAACCTATCCTTACCATTTTAATAACCATAGCTAGATCTATATACTTTAACTAACATTGAGAATTAATCTGGATCTGTAGCTTCTTTCTCCCCCTGAACATGACAAGACTGGTAACATACTTTTACTTTTCCCTTCCTTCTCCATCTTTGTTTATTTTGACTAGATCATTTGGAATTTTCTTGACTTGCTAATTTTAAAAATACTATTCTTCTCTTTCTTATGACATTTCCTGATAGCTATCAATACACTGAGCCTCACAGCCACATTATCAAGTATAATTTAGACTTAAGTATAATTGCTAGTGGGCTTTTAATCTCATCTCCTTGTAACATGTTATACTTTGTGAAAATTCTTGTTTTACTTTAGATTCCTTTTTTGTCATTTATATTTTTTCCCAAAGAGATGCCTGGGTGGTTAACTTTATAAATCACTATGTGCATAATAATATCTTTTTTCCCCCTCATACTGGATTGATATTTTATCAGGTTATGAAATTCTAGATCAAGATAATTTTTTCCTAGCTTTTTGAAAGCATTTCTCTATTATCCCTTGGTCCTTCATCATTGATATGAAATATGATGGCAAAGTGATTTTTGTTTTTTAGGTAACCCATTTTTTTTTTTCTTCCTGGAAGATTTTTGGGTTTTTTCTTTGTCCTTGGAATTTAATCTCAGCACAATCTGTTTGTATTTTTTATTTGTTATCTTTTAAAGTCTTCTGACTCAGCACTTTATTGGCCATTTTCAGGGAGAATATTCAGATTCCTGGATACTAAAGTTCTTCTAGCAAGAAAATTCTGAATTTTCCTTTATCATTATTTCTTGCTTTTTATCTTAAAACAAACAAACAGGCTGTGAGAAACACCAAAACAACAGAGAAGGAGAAATAACATTTTAGTTCATAATTTAAAAAAAACAAACTTCCAATGTTTATTAATCATAGTTTATCATGTTCACAATTTTTTCCCTACTGAAATATACTTAAGTATCTAGAAATAATGCTATCATTATTTTTGTTCATGAAGGGTATAGTTATTTACAGCTAGATCCAAGAAATTTAGATTATAGAATTGATGTATTTCTGTGGGGGAAAAATTTGCTTTCTGTGCCCCAAAACCTCACTCATTTTCTTATAAAAATTGAAGATGGGCTTGTCCTGAATGCTAATTTGGCCTCATTCATTATAAAAACATTTTCAACAATTTAACAAGTGAATTTAGATTACATATTTAGATTGTATGAATTCCTGGAAAATGTATTAATAATATATAACATAACAAATATAATATAACATATTGCAATATAATATAACATATTGCAAAATATCAACAAGAATGCCTTAGCTTAGATAAATAGCTTAAATATATTAAAGGAAAAAAAAGTAGATCTGACTGAATATCCATGGGCTAATCTTTATCGAATGTTGCTCTGTGCCAGGCTTCTCTCTACGATTTTTGTAAGCATCCTTCCTTTAATTCTCACATTAGGCCAATGAGGCAAACACTGTCATTATCTCAATTTTACATAGGAGGAAGCTAAAATTGGGAGAGCTTGCATAGGGTCACACAATTAACAAATGTGTAAATTAGCAAAGACAAGAGTTGAATTCAAGTTGCCTGAGTCCTTGGGAGTGTTTTGCTTAAGGTGCACAGTGGCAAGGAAAGTATTAGGGAGCTTGATCTCTGCACCTCCAAACCAGAGAAGACATTCCGGAGGCTGTGTAGTCTGAAGGGACTAGCTAGGTGAGGAAGAGAAGGAAGTTTCAGCAAAAGACAATTTTTACAGTGACACTCAGGAGTGAAGAATGTGGCTCACTGGGGAGAACTGTATATTGTTGGGTGTGGATGTAAGTATCTCTCTGTGGCCATCAATCTTTGTGAAGCATGGTTGATTTGATTCTTTGGATTTTATCAACATGTTATGTCTACATGATTGTCCACTCAGCAATTCACATCAAATGGTGAAGGTGGTTGAAATAACAGAGTTGATGGAGATCTGGCTTCAATCAATTTCAGTCATATAAATGAGACATAGTGCTAAGATTTGGTTTCATCTATTCAGAATGGGGGCTTAAATTATCATGGATTTTGGATGAAATTTATCATGAAAGCATACAGTAGTTCAATCATATTTGCTCATCAAAATAACTGACAGTAAAGTTCAGGACAGCAGTATCAAATCTGCATGATTCTGGCCCATAAACATTTCAAATAAGCCTGTCCACTTACGAGCAGGCCCATATCAGGGAAGAGTGAGAATGCCCACTGGAGGGAAAATGTTAGGAAGTAGAATACTTTCAATTTTTTAAGCTTTCAGAGAATTTCTATGCACATAAATGAATCAAGAGCCAGTTGAATAGTTAAGAAAATGCTTTTTCACAGAGCTCTTTAAAATTTAACAGGTGTCAAAGAAATTCTACCAAAGAATCTGAAGTGCACTTTGAGTGCGTTTTATGTTCAGCGTTATTGCCTGACACAAGGACAGAATGTGAGACCGAGTATCTTCATCTGGGGAATGCTTAAATTCTAACTCCAGGTTAGGTTTCATCATGTGCTAGAGATATCCTGGACGATTCCATTAATTCCCTGTAAAATAAGGCACCAGTTCCTTTATATCTCTTTCCCACAGAGCATAATGAAAAACTTGCAGTGGTGAGTTGTACTGTGATTTTATTCAGTCATCTACTATGACTGCTCTGTGTCATGTTTATCCGTGGAGCCAACGCGCTGTGTGTGTTAGGTTAAATTCCTTCTGTAATTTGAACCCCTCTCCATCAGAGTGATCTCTGACCACTTTTAAGGCCTTAGTATTCCTTCAAAAACAACGGCCTTATCTGTTCAGATCTCACCCTGAATTCCAGTTGCTTCTGAATTCCAATCAAAGAAAACTGAATAATCCAAATCCCTTTGAAATTTTTGATGCAATCTGATGTTGACAAGGATCTCCAGAGCAGTCTATGCGAAAAGTATGCTCTCCTGTTGGATCCTTGCCCACACTGGTTCTTTGTATCTGATTCAAAGCTGTTTAAAACAAGGTTTCTTTAAAGTCTCATCACAGCTTGGATAAATTGACTTTAGTGGAAAACATCTTGACATGTCAGCTTCACGAATTTAAAAAACATAAGGGTTTTGTCAGAGAAAAGTGGTATGATTAAACCTTGATATGGTTTTTAAAAAGTGGATTGAAACAAAACTATTGTTTAAGAGATGGGCAATATTTCTAAGGACTGACTTATAGTCAGAGTGGCTGGCCAATAGGATTTGTGATTCTCACGCAACATCAAAGAGGGGATGGAGGCTATAAGGATACATTTACAAGTCACAACATGTTTTCTGGGGCATGAACATTCTCCTCTCTCCTCTGGCCCCTGCATTTTATCCTTCAGTGGCCTTCTATTACGGCTCTTCTCGGAACCTCTCATATGTGCACTTAATCTATTTATTCTTTTGTCTTGTATTCAAGTTGTTCATGTGTTATCTTGCCTCCACAATCAGATTGAAAGGTCTTGGGGATCAAGGGCCATGTTTTACACTGCTTTTGTGACAATCACAGCATCTAATAATATGCCGAATTCACAGGAGACCCGTCAATCCTAGTAAAGTGGAACCAAATTGAGTAGGTAGTCTTGGTAATCTTGACCCAGAATCCACAAAATCGACTCATCCTCACTGGCAGCCATGTTCCATGCCCAAGTAGTCGTCTGCGTCAACTGTCCACATACAATCTTCTCCTCAAAAGCCAGCTTCTTTATGGGAAAATTGCAGTTTTCCTAATCTGTAGTCCCTTTTCTTCTTCTTGAGTGCCAGGTCTAAGTATATGGCATTAAATTTTTTTTTTTTTTTTTGTCAAAATTAACAGAATAAGAACAATACCTGTGTGGTTGTCTAATCTCATAGAATTTAATAGCAAATATGTGCTTACTTCCTTGTAAGTGGTTTCTTAGTGTATCAATTTAGTTTTCATTGAGCTGGCAAAATTATGATTTTTGTTGGAGTTCATCTTTGCTTCCAGAACCCAAGCTATTTATTTTTTTGTTTACTGTTTTATAAATGTGTATTTCCTTTGATTCTGAAATCAGTAAGTAGTTATTATAAAGATTTTGGAAAATACAGAACAACAACAAATAAATTAAATCCATCCAGAGTCTCATCACCTAGAGATAATATTTTTAAGATAATTTCTTTCTATACTTTTCCCATGTATATGTATATGCATGGGCCTCAGTCCATTAGCTTAGATGTATAAGACTTATTTTCTTTAATCCAAATGAAGTCTGACCTTATCCTTCAGTCATCCTTCCAGAGGATATTATAATCACCTTGCCAACTTTGAGGAAATTTCACTGATATCTTTATTATAATTGACTGGAAACTATAATCCATCCATGAAAAGTAGTTATTTTTATAACATTCTATCTCTCATCTAAAACTGTGGTATATAACCTTTATTCAAGTTCTCTTTTGTCTCCTGATAAAATGTTGTAGGTTCCTCCCCCAACCGCCCCCACTGCTGTGAGGCAGTGGGTGGGGGTGGTGTAGAAGTTCTACTCTTTTCTAAGTTATTTCTATTTTTTTAAATAGCAATTGTGAAAAGACACTTTTTATCTTACATTTACTTCTATTAATGTATTATTTAAGAAAATTGCTGATTTTGGGTACTTTTAATTATATTAGTAAATTTTATTAGTCATATTAATTTTCAGTACACTTCTTGAAAATTATTAGCAGACCACAGCACTACTTGCAAATGATATGGCTGTACCTCTTATTTCCACTTCATGTCTTATTTTTTAAAAAATAATTTATTTATTTTTGGCTGTGCTGGGTCTTCACTGCTGCTCCGTCTTTTCCCTGGTTGCAGTGAGGATGGGCTACTCTTTGCTGCTACATGCAGGCTTCTCTTTGCAGTGGCTTCCCTTGTTGCAGAGTACGGGCGCTAGGGCACATGGGCTCAGTAGTTGTGGCTCCTGGCCTCTAGGGCACAGGTTCCATCGTTGTGGCACATGGGTTTAATTGCTCTGTGGCATGTGGGATCTTCCCAGATCAGGGATCGAACCTGTGTCTCCTGCATTGGCAGGCAGATTCTTTACCACCGAGCCAGAGGGGAAGCCCAGTTAGACTTTGTCACCCACTTATATTTTTGTTTTTATCACCTGTATATGCATTTTCCCCTTCTACTGCATTGTATCTTCTTAAGGAATCATTATTCCTTTGCAGCATCTCACAGTGTCTTCTAAAGTGTTCACATTCCATGGATATTTGTTGTTGGTGACCTACAAACAGAGTACTGATCATAACAACAATAATAGTGACCCAATATTTATTTATTGACTACTTCATATGTGCCCAGGAAGCTCCAAGAACTTTATATGCTACCTTTTTAATCTATACAAACAACTCTTTAAAGTTGATATTATACCCTTTTTCAGGAAACTGAGGGACTGAGAGAGATTAAGCATGTTGCTTTGGGTGCACACTTAGGAAATGATAGAGCCTGGAATTAAATCAGACATCCTAATCCCAGAGCAAGGTTTCCTTCCACATATGGTCATATTCTTGTATAAGTCCTGCTGGTAAGCTTCCTTAAATGAAATATCAGTCCTACTTTATAACCTAGTACAACCAGTAGAATGGGGTAGGACTTGAAGTGTATTTTTCTGGAATTGCAATTGATTTTGGGTTTTGTTTTCATTTCTCAGGATAGAACTTTTGATTCTTCTATGTGAAATGGCCCTAAGAATATTTTATTCAATAATCTTTATAGGTTTAGCTAGCCAGAAGAACTTTGGTTATCTCTTAAATTTTTGTTTTGCAAAATTATTTTTGTTGAAAGCAAAGATTATTTTATCACTTACAGCAGAATAAATAGTCATCATTAGAAAAGTCATTATGATGAAAACATGATGATGCATGTGTTTTTTGAACAGTTCACTCTTGAGAGAGTTTTAACTGGTTAAACTTTCTGTACTCTGTTAGTTGAAGGGTGGTGGACTCTCCAGAGCCTGGATGGAGGGGAAATAAGACTCTGGTCCAGCTTGCCACTGGTTATATGTGAGGCCACTGGAGAACCAGGTTTTTATTCATGAAAAGAATATGCAAAACTAAGTAGAATATGATTAAGTTTTCTTCTAGGGCTGGAAGTTATTATTGATTGGTATTTATTGCCAATATCAACTTAGAAATCACAAGAATATATTTTTGATAAATAACAAAACATCAAGCCCATTAAGCTTTTTCTTTTGCCGTTTGCAATCTCTCAACATCTCACTTAATTAATGTAAAATACATTATTTGAAAATCTTACCAATTTAATATATAAATTAAATAATCTTCAATTTTGAGTGATAGAATTATCACTTTTATGATCCCTTAGAAAATAAATTTAATTGACTCTTACAGGTATACTTTAACTGCAATCATTTTTATGTTCCCTCTCTTTATCCCATATGTTCATAGTAATTAAAATAATAGTAAAACAATAGTCATCTCCCTATTCCATTATAAAAATAGTGCTTTAGAAAGAGCAATATTTCAGGTTACCAACACTATTCATTTCTACAGTTCCAGGTCTACCAATAAAAAGCTATCTTTCCATAATTTTATTTTCTATTAATTTAGAAAATAAATAACTTAGATACTAACTTAGATAAATATCTCTTAGAGTTGATATTTTAAAAAAATTATCAGACTTCTTTATTGAAAAAAAAACTAACTTTTTCTGACATTCATCATGTATCTCCCAGTTGTGTCTACCTTTAGTGTTTTAATTACAGGTTATTTTGGGCTATCTGCATAAAAATGAATTAGTTTGGAAGCCAAATTTCATTACTCCTACTGCAAAGATAGGTCCAATAACAGATGCAACAAATTTTAACTATCATTTCCGTTGGGATCCCAGATGGTATTGATGTGGAAGACATCTGTGGCACAGGCCAGAGGAGAGAAGGTTGGCTTCCTCTTAAAGTCAGCGCAAAGGATGTGGCAGAAAGAAATCTAAGGATGCCACTCAGAATTCCCACACTACTCTGCCCTCAAGTCATGGTAAATCAATTGTAACAGATTCAGAGGCCATCTGTGGGGAACCCAGGTACAGGATGGGTACTGGGTGTTCCAGGATTTTCCTGCTCTGTCTCTGGCAGGATCTAGAATGGAGAATCGATGTTGTAAATTGTTTGCTCTTAAAAAGTAGATAGACAAGACTTCTAAGTGGGAGAAATGCTTTCTCAAGTAGCAATATGGTTGCAGCAAGATTGTACTGTTGCTGAGGAAATTTACATGTCAGATAAATGAAGCAGCAAGTTAAACAGATAAAACCTATATTAGAAAGATGAAAAGGAAAAATGGGGCAGCACTATACTATTAATTGAGTGTATTGACCATGGGATATAACAGATATTATCAATTACCCATTTTGTGCTAGAAACTGTGACAGTTGTGAGAGAGAAATGGTAACTTAAACAGGGTCCCTGCCTTCTCAGAGCTCATAGTCTTATGGGGGAGCCTTTGTGCAGATTTAAACACTAGCATGTGTAAAAGATAAATATGTAATTGAAACAATGTTTTTTCTTTTCACTACTCTCAAGATTTGTACTTGTGCAGCCCATTTCTTCCACTGTCATAAGCTATAAATACTGGTGTAGCAATAAGCATCTTACACATATTAATTCATTTAATCCCCACACCACTCTTGTCTAGGTATCTCCATTTTACCAATGAAAGCAGTTGGGCATAGAAAAAATGGCTGTCACTTACCCAGGGTAAAACAGCTTCCAAGTTGGGGGGCTGGGAACTGAACCCTCGCAGTGTCGACCCAGACTATAGTCTTCATTATGACTACATATATTGCAGTGATGCAGTAGCTTGTGCTAAACTTCCTATAAATATCTGTCCAAAGCATTAGTATCAATACTTACACTTCTTCCTTTCATTGGGTCATAATGTCCCTGTGGGCCATGTCATCGATATTTTCCAGCGTGCTCTGCATACAACGAAGCTTTGGAATGTGTTATTGATAACTGACCTCACCAGTCATGCAGAGAAGTTCATCTGGGTGCATAAATGATGTTGGCCAACTTCCTTTAATGCAGTTTTAATTTTGCTTTAATCCTGAGACCTATTATCAGGTGACTTCAGTTAACAGGTTTTTAAATAAGAATAAACCTTGGCAAAGTAGGGAGGACCCTCTGATTATCACTCACAGGCCAGAAAGTTCCAGGCATTTGGGATACAGTGATCCTTCAGGGAGGCTGGCAGGACACCTGGTGACCCAACAGCATCTCTTAGAGGAGGCTGTCCTTGGAACAACTCTCCTCTGCCTGATTTTTCTCCACAGTTCAATTCCCTCTCCATGTTTATTCTTATTCCTGTTCACATTTATTCTTGATAGCACAGCTTCTTACTACAGTCTGCTTCCACTGCTTCATGATATCTACTGTATGTTTATTTCCATAGAGCTCTGTGTTTGCTAACATAGTTGCAAGCCTCAGATTTACATTCCCCGTGAGAGTGTATCCAATGGGACCCTGGTTAGGGCAGATGTTCAGTGTTGGTCCTGTGTGAGCTGATGGTCAGTCTGGAGCCAGTTGCCCTTGACTCAGGAACTGACTTCTGCCTACTAATTTATGGTCAGGTTGTGAGGATACCTAGCATTTGATATATAAGAAGCTTTCTGCAGGGAGTTCTGGGCATATCAGACACTCTGAGAATCTGAGAAGGGTGTAGTGAAACTGTCAGACAAGTTGCATAGCTTTCCCAGTATAAAAATATTATTGATTTATTTCTACATTAAATGCCTATGTGACCCTAGCCAGTAATTTATGAGGCTGGTGGGCTGGGGAACAGAGAAAGAATCTGTTTGTTAGAATAGAAAGAGAATGAGGGGCTAAGGACCATGAAATTGTTAGGGTATTATGAATATTAAAATTTAAAGAAATTCTAAAAATAGAGTTGTTAATTATGTGTTTAATTGTGAAATTGTTGATAGTGAAGTGATGGGGAAGAAAGGAACCTCAAGAGATTACCTAGATCATTTTCCTACTATACAGATTGAAAGAGGCAGTTGTCAACCATTTAAACATTTGTGTCTAAACGAAACTCCCTAAAATCTGTAGGGTAACATACTTCTGAGAAAGTACTAAAACAGAAAACCTCTCTTCTTTTCCCCATCGTCTCTGTCCATTATTCTGCTTTATTTTCCTTCTTAGCTTCTATTACTTCCTGCATACAAGTATTTATGTCTTTATAGTTTGTCATTGTCTCCCTGTCAGAATAGAAACTTCATGGAGCAGCTTGATCTCTTTCTTCCTCTGTTCCTTATGCTTAGAAAGTGCCTGGTCTATGGTAGGTGCTTATAAATATTTGTTGAATAAATTAAACAGTTAATATATGTATTGGAAAGTGTCTGGATGAATAGACACCAAATTGCTAACAATACCCATCTCTGGGGAATACAGTTAGCAAAGCTGGGAGAGAATTGAAGGAGGAAAGAGGGAGAATGATGGTCTTTTATAAACCTCAATATTGTTTACATTTTGCATTACTGAACAAAATTATATTTGACTTGATTTACATTTAACATTTTAGGAATGCATATATTACACAAGCAAGTGAAGGCATATGTAGATATTATGTTATAATGCAAACATGTTTACTAATGTCCTATATAGCCTTTTTCAATGAATATGTCCAGTGTTGTGTACTGAGGTACTAAGTTCCTTTTCAGGGAGGGCTCATAGTTAAAAATTTTTTATTTTTAGTACTTCATATGTGGTAAAAAATTATTATGTAATTATTGACCAAACCTCTGGGGTAACACAGGACAACATTAATACCCATTTTAAAAATAAAAGTCTCTTACAAATGTCTGGAAACTGCCTTTCCCCAGTATTTAGCAAAATAATAGGATTTCTGGTAAGAATACTTGCAACCACTTAAGAAGCAATTGATCATAAACAATAAATAGAATCATTTTGTAAGGATAAAAATTATGCCAATACACATAATAGCTTTTTTAAAAAGACTATAAAATTGCAAAATTAAAGATGAGGAGTATATTAGTTAAGATCCAGTCAGGAAAACAGAATTTGAGCCACCTTTATTTCAGTAAACACATTTATCATGGGGAAATAATTACAAAAGGTGTTAGCAGTGCTTAAAAGTCAGACAAGGAAGGAAGGCAACCAGAGGTTAGCAATAGCAGGAGTCCTGTCAGCTTTAGAGCTGGAGGAACTAAGGCAAAAACAGCATCATCTGGGCCTGAGGCCAGCACCACTTGGGTAGGAACTGGGGCTGCTCAGAGGCAAAGGGTGGGACTATCCATCAGGGACTAGAGCCACAAAGGGAAGAGACTCTCTGGTCTATGTAGGGAGTATAGTCACTACCCCAAAGAGAAAGAGGAGAAGAAATACTCTGGCTTCTTCTCTCTCCCAACCCTCAACCTCCCACTAGTGCCTCCCATTGGCCAAACCTAACAGGAAGTCTTTCTGAGAGGGGTCCTGGGAAATGTAGTTTATAGAGTTTGTCCTTTGAAATACAGAGCCAATTAGGAAAAATCAGGAATGGTTCTGAGAACAAACAGGCAAATAACATGAATAAAGGGTATAATAAAGGAAAAAAATATATTCTATTCATACAATAGTTAAGTTTTATATGAAATATTTTTAGACATATTTAGTCACGTGAATTCCTTTATATAATATTTATTCAGATATATTTGGGTAAGAATATCAGTGTGGATTAAAGAATAGGATTAATTATTTCTTACTTGATATTAGGAATTTTTATCATTATACTAAATTTTTCAATGTGTAAAAAAGCATTTTTTTTTTTTCTGATTTGTTTCTAAATGGCAAACTAAGAGAGAGACTTGGAGGATATATTTAAAAGCATTTCTCATGAAAAACCTTTTCCCTACCAATAAATTAAAAGCCAAATTAGACATAACTACCATTATATTTTCCTTTTTTAACTTTGGCTTTTGAAATATTGGAGACATTTCAATGTGCTATGTAGGCATTTAAATTAAGTGAATGCACCTTATGGATCTTTTGAGGATCATCTTGAGGTGAATTTGCAGAATTATTATCATTTATTGCTTTTCATCAACTATTTAATTGAGAAGATTCTCCCAGTGATTTATACCATCATAAAATACGTCGTCTTATTTCTATTAATTATGATTTGGAAGATGTAGTAAATATAATGTTAATGAATGTGTTGAATGATGTTGGATTAATTGGAATGACAAAAAACGCCTTAAGCAAAGAATGGTAGTTTGAGACTGTTGGCAAATTCAAAGATAAAACTGTATTTACTTTGTGTCCTGCCCCATCCTTAGAAATCTGACTTGTCCAGAGCAAGAAGTTAGGTCAAATATACAGGTTCAGAGCAAGAAATTACGTTCAGTCTTCGATTGTCATTACTGGTATTTGGAAAACATTCCCTTTTTTATTTGTGGAAATTAGAAGCAGAGCAATAACTCCAAGAATAATTCACCCAGCTCTGACAATTGTTATCTCATGACCAGTCTTGGTCTATATATTCCCTTTCCTCTCAACTTGAATGGCATTGGATTATTTTAAAGACAACCCCAGACATCATGTCTCTTCATTTCTGGTTTTAACAAGTCTTTTCTTGGGGGTGGGGGTTGGGTGGCTGTTGGCTCTCTATTTAGTACTGTAGTAGGAGTGTGTATTAGTCGCTTAGTCCTGTCCAACTCTTTGCAGCCCCATGGACTGTAGCCCACCAGGCTCTTCTGTCCATGGAATTCTCTAGGCAAGAATACTAGAGTGGGTTGCCACTCCCTTCTCCAGAGGATTTTCCCAACCCAGGGATCAAAGCCGGGTCTCCCGCATTGCAGACAGATTCTTTACTAGCTGAGCCACCAGGGAAGGAGCATAAACACATGATTCATGTTTCCCAAGAATGCCTGTTATTGGTGTGCCATGGTGTTGGAAGTTGTCCGTTTCTTACGGAAAGACTCATGTTAACCCAGGTTTTAAGATTGGTGTATATACGGACAGTACCTGTCCCAGATTGCTTGGATGGACTCTGCCACTTGCTCTCTGGGACTCTTCCTTTACTAGGCTTCCATGCAATGAACCCCTTTTTCAGACAGACTTATCTTTCCTAGAGCAATTCTCTCTTTTATTTAGGTGGCTGCATAACTCGGCCCTTGTTCTTCACTTGTTTTTTTCCCATAACTTCAAAGGTCTAGAAGGCACTTTTCTGTAGAACCCCAAGTGACTCTAAACCTCTCCCCTCAACCTTCTCCTCTGTAGGTCTTATAAAGAGGGCTGATGACAATCAGATGTGGTATAGGGGTTCCTGAACATCCTCCAGTGCCTCTCAGCCTAAAAAGAAAAAATAAATTTGCATCTCCTTTACCAAATACTCTATATTCAGTAATTTCTTTTGAGTTGAATGAAAATGACTCTGGGAGGGGTAACACTACATTCCCCTCCTTGGGGAGCAGATTTCACTGCGAGTGGAGGGTGGCGTACCCATCACAGTATTTATTATCTGGGCAGATGGTGTGGGGCCTTAGGTCTCTTGTTCCAAAGCCCACATTTTAGACTGTAGTTTCCTTGCATTGCCGTGAAGTCATTGGACTGACTGAGGGAATCTGCATGTCAAGCACAGAAAATCCTAAATAATGAGAAGGGTAGCAGATGAGAGCAGGAGAAGGAGTTTAACTGCATCTTGATTGCAAAGCCTAATAGTTCTTGAAATATCAAGGGAAATTATAATTTTTTCCCTTATTGGATATAAATGTTTAAATTATTGACTACTCTCTTTAGTTTTCTGGTGGCAAGAGACTGACCCAAGGAAGTGTTTCTCTATCCTTAGTGTCTCTGACTCATCTGGGGGTCTTGTTAAAATGCAGATTCTGATTAAATAGATTTGAATCCAAGTGAGCCCTAAGTTTCTGCATTTCTGACAAGATCCACGATGATGCTGTTGGTCTACATGAAACAGGGTGAGTAGAAAGGTGCTACAGTATTCCTGGAGGCCTGTTCCAACCCCCTCACCTAATTATCAGCCCCCTCTAAGTCCTTTCTTTCCCTGCCATTTGCCCTGTTTTACCTGCTCTCTAACTGCAGCCATTTCGTTTTGCAGAATCAACCATGTCATGTGATGGAAACCTTTCTCAGTCCTGTGGGTTTGCATGGCTTTGGAAACATTCAGTCATTGGGAAGTGTTAAACAACAAGGAAAAATGAGTGGATGGAGAGGGTAGTGTGTGAGTGGAGGAGGAGAGAGAGTAGTGAGTGTGTGTGTGTGTGTGTGTGTGTGTGTGTGTGGTGGGTGGTGGGTGGTGGGGTGGGGGGTGGGGTGGGGAGGAAAAGGATATAATAGGTCTCATTGGAATGTGGAAATGTGTGTATATAAAAGACCTGTTAACTCTTGTCTAAAATAGCATAACACCCTAGCATGGTTGGGCAAGTATAGCAGCAAAATGGAAAAAAAAAAAAATCTAGGGAATGTCCAAGAATATTTTGGAATGATACAACACTCATGGTTTCTTTTTTTCCTGTTGCAAGTTGGATATAGTTTTCTGCTGTTCAGAGTTTACTCTGTTCCCTATTCTATCCTGCAGAGATGAGGGGAAAGGCACTACAAAGGGAGAAATTTCTACTGTCTGTGGCCAAACAGTATTCAGGATGTCATTATTCTAGTTTCACCTAAATCTTCTTTCCAAAGTGTTGTTAGGTAATTTCTCTGCAGAAATCCCACTTAATGCCCCAGCCTTCATGATTTTGCTCTTTTACTGTTTTTAAACCTTGTTTTTATAAAAATTATGTATCAGTGGTGGGGAATTATTTTCTTTTCTTAAAAATAAAGCAGCACCAAATTTTTATTGTCAATTTTTTATTTTAACCATCCCTTCCCCATGTCAGTTCTCTTCATGAGGAATGCCATATGTCTTTTTTTTTTTTTTTACTATTACTTATTAGTTTTCTCTTATTTATCAAAGTGTCTCCTACAATACTTACTATTACCAGGCTTTAGAGAATGAAGATATTTTAGAATAATGCAAATAATCAAAATCTCCAATGATCAAATGGCTGTAAAACACTTCAAAGAATTTTCCCTTGGAGAAGTTTTCTGAAGACCTGGTCTTTCACTAAGAGACTCAGAAAGTATTTTGTAGGCCTGTCTGTAAAATAGTTTCTGTGATTTTTATTTTCTCCTCATGATGGGAAGAAAACCAAAATGCAATATGCAATAACAAAAAGGAAAAAAAAAGATTGCTAGAGGTGTTGTGATAAAATTCCAACATTCAAATTCAGACTTAGTTACATAGCTGTTTTTCTGTCAGGTTTGCATTTCACATCTGTGTGTGCAGGACTGTAGTTTAGGCATCTCTGTGAAAAATTTGTACTTGTTCAGAAGAAACTAGCGTTCATGGAGATGTCACTGGGAAATGTTACTTTTTATTGCTTGGACTATTTAGGATTTTATATGTGTAAAGTGCTATACAATCCCCATCAGTGGTTATTCCTATAAATAATTTCATGACTTGGTTTATTATTGCTATATCCATTTTATGGATGGTAATATAGAGGAATGGATTACAGGAAAGCTGAAATTAGATCCTGCAATCACAAAAGTTTCCTAGACTGTTGTTTAAACTGTAGACTGCAAATGTGTCTCCTTGTGTTAAATATCTGATTTAAAAAAATGAAATATGTGGGGACTTGGCATCTCTGGAGCTGTGTCTGGGTTTGTGAAAGGAAAAATGAGGAGATGTGAGTCAATTACATAATATTATGGGGAGAAAAATCCCTCTTAGTAAAGGAAACCGTGGGTCCTGTTGGCCCAATGGTCTTCCCTGGCAGGATGAAGTCTGCTGGAACATTGCTCAACTCGAGTTTGTTTTCATAAACATCACTATCCTATCCATCATGGTACCAGAAATAGCTGCCTTGCACATTCCTCTTGTAATTATAATTCCAGTCCTGAAAATGTGTCCCTTAGATTCTTAAAGGTCATCTTAAGATTACACTGCTGGGACCTCAGAGAACAAGGTTTGGACAAGAAAGTCTGTCTCTAGAAAACATCCATTGAATTGAGTGGAGGTATTTTAACCATCTTGTTCTGCTTGCCTCTGGCTATGAGCATTGGCTTTAGAAACTTTCTTCTAAAGTGAATGAGCTGGTGGGATCAGTATGTATTCACATGCAGAAGGTGGTAGGGATCCTCCATACCCTTATATCAGACGGTGCAGCCCCAGAGGCTGCCAATAAGATTGGCCTCTCACTTTAGTGGGGCTCTTGCCAGGCTCTCAGTTGATATAGGGCCCTCAATTTCTCCTCTCTATGGGAGACAAGCCCTCATGTGTCCAGCCTTGTGAAACCCATTTTGTTCTTCTGACCACTAGAACTGTAAGATAATGATACCAAATTTGTCCTAATTTGTTACAACAGCAGCAGGAAACTAGTACAAGCAATTTTGCCTTCATGGACTTTTTTCTCCCTTAAAAGAAATGTTAAAAATTATTTTATGACTATGTTAATACAAAGATGAATGTATTAATATTAGAAATTGAAACATTCTTTGTCTTAGCAGTTTCCTTTCTCTCCTGATTTTAAAAGAAATTGGAACATTTTCATAGGTACCTAAAAGTATCCTGGGCTCTGGGCATAGGGCCAAGTGTGCCTACAGGACAGGCGGGCTCTTGCTATAGGTGTGTGTGCATGCTCAGTCATGTCTGACTCTTTGTGACCCCATGGACTGTTGCCTGCCAGCCTCCTCTGTTACAGCATTCTCCAGGCAAGAATACTAGAGTGGGTAGCCATTCCCTTTTCCAGGGAATCTTCCTGATCCAGGGATCAAATCCGGGTCTCCTGCACTGCCGGCAGATTCTTTACAGTCTGAGCCATCAGGCCTCTCTATTCGAATCTTCCCCATCGTTCACCCACTTAGTACAGCCAAGTACATGCCAACTGAGGGATTTCAGAGATACTGGCTTCTTGCTCTGTTTTCTCACCTCTTTGTGTTTGAATGGGGGGATGTTTCCCACTGGCCAGGATATGTATTTCAAGCAGGAGAATGTTATTCAAAGTGCCTCTCAAGTCCCATGACATCAGTATACACAATAAACACACAATACCCTCACTGTACACACAGAAAACACACAGTAAATACTGGTTGAGTGAAGAACTGTGACAAGACTTGTCTTTGAGTCCTGTTTCCTGGAATGTTTTGCCTGATCAATTTACTCTTCTTTACTTTTGTTGCAAATAAGAGAAGAGATTATGGTTAAAATTTGACAACAGATGTGGGTATCTTTTATGTTTAATTAACATCCACTGTTTGCAAGACATTTTCACGTACGTCATCTCTTTTGATGACCTATAAAGAAATTTATGATTTTAGGACAAAAATATTTTTATCATGAACTTATATAAAAATGTTGGGCTTCCTTGGTGGTCCAGTGGTTAAGCATCTGCCTTGCAATGCAAGGGACACCAGTTCGATCCCTGGTCCAGGAAGATCCCACATACCACGGGGCAGCTGAGCCTGTGGACCGGCGCTCTGGAGCCCGCGAGCCACAGCTGCTGAGCCTAAGTGCTGACGTTACTGAAGTCCAGGGGCCTGGAGCCCATGCTCAGCAACAAAAGAAGTCACTACCACGAGAAGCCCGTGCACCACTAGAGAGTAGTGCCCACTTCCCACAACTTGGGAAAGCCTGTGCATAGCAGTGAAGACCCAGTGCAGGCAAAAATAAATAAATAAACATTAAAAAAAATTTTAATAGTGACAGCAGTTTTCCTTTTAGATAAGTTATTTGTCACTTATAATCCTAAGAAAGAATACTTAGATATCTGACTTTGGTCACTTTATAATTTGGCCCCTGTGCTCACAGGAAAGCAAAAATGCAGAACAACATTTGTACTCCTTAGTCATATATATTGCTTCCCACCCTTTGTGAAAAATGATACATCACAAGCTGATGATGATAAGCATTAATGCTGTGAATTGGAAATTACAACCTACCTCGTTAACTGTTTTCACTTCTCTGACAATTAGAAGCCAGAAAGGCATAATTTCTAGCTTAAAAGCAAAGTTAGATTGAGGGAAGTTCAGAGACAGGCTGAGGCAATCTGCAGTTATAGGGCCTCAATGCTTATGGAGCTCACAGGGGTAAATGTAGCCACGTTCCTGAGTTACGATCCTAATTCAGGATCTGCAGAGTCTATGATAACTTGTCACTGTTCTGGAAAAGGCTACATGGAAAAAGATTTGTTTCTAGAGATTTTCAGGAAAGTAGCCAATTCAAACTGCTCAATGCTGTGACATCATTTCTGGCTGGTAGCAAGTTCTTTCTGTCATCGTGGGGTTGGCTTGAGAATGAAGAAGAATGTCTTCATACCGACTGTTTCCTTTTTTTTTTCAAATTTCAGACTATTTATTAATCAGTGTAAACCCCAACAGAATACACCAACATGATTTCGTGTATTTAGAGGTGAAATATTTCCTGATTAAGTGGAAAATTTTGCGGACGGCTTCTGGAAGACCTTCATTCTAAGCAGCTTTATAGTGAAATACTTCATTTAGAAGTCTGGACCTTCTTTATTCAGTTTTCTGTAATCTACATTCACTGAGTAGAACTTGTACTGATCATTAGGACCCAGCTGGTTCCGGGGCTCTGGGTTATTCTTTCTGGCCCACGTGACATCGTGATTGAACAAGGCCAGGGGCGAGACATGCAGTGTTGCTCCAGTACCTTGTGCTCCAGTAAATATGAAGGGGGATCAAGCTACGATGCTTCTTGGCCTGACTGATGATCTGCTGGGGCATGGGGCCTCAAGTCCAAATAGAGAGAAAAACGAATCTGCAAGGTCCAGGATTAAACAGCCTCAGATACTATTTGTGAATTCATATGTGCTCCCCACACATACGTGTATGTGCACATTCACATATATACACCAGCACCCACATCTTTAGGTCTGCCTTCCACACCAAATGTATGAACTTATTCACGAGCCTTCCAGTGTCCTCGTCAGGCCAGTTCAGTCCAGCTCTGGAGCAACAGGTAAGATAGATGGATCAGTTCAGTTCAGTTCAGTCACTCAGTCATGTCCGACTCTTTGCGACCGCATGAACCACAGCACGCCAGGCCTCCCTGTCCATCACCAACTCCCGGAGTTTACTTAAACTCACGTCCATCGAGTCGGTGATGCCATCCAGCCATCTCATCCTCTGTCGTCCCCTTCTCCTCCTGCCCCCAATCCCTCCCAGCATCACGGTCTTTTCCAGTGAGTCAACTCTTTGCATGAGGTGGCCAAAGTATTGGAGTTTCAGCTTCAGCATCAGTCCTTCCAATGAATACCCAGGACTGATCTCCTTTAGGATGGACTGGTTGGATCTCCTTACATTCCATCAAATTAATTCCTCATTTCACACTTGAAGTTTTGACAGGATGTCCATCTTAAGAATCCCTTGGACAACAAAGAAACCAAACCACTCAATCCTAAAGGAAATAAACCCTGAACATTCACTGGAAGGACTGATGCTGAAACTGAAACTCCAATACTTTGGCCACCTCATGAGAAGAGTTGACTCATTGGAAAAGACCCTGATGCTGGGAAAGATTGAGGGCAGGAGGAGAAGGGGACGACAGAGGATGAGATGGTTGGATGGCATCATTGACTCAATGGACATGAGTTTGAGCAAACTCTGGGAGATAGTGAAGAATAAGGAAGCCTAGTGTACTGCAGTCCATCGGGTCACAAAGAGTCAGACAAGACTTAGTAACTGAACAATAACTGGCCTCCAACTGTAAGAAGCCCTTGTACTCTGTTCAAGGGCAACCAAAGGAAGCAGATGACTCCAGCATTAAGAAAATCGAGTGGCTATTCAGAGATCCTCCCTTCCATTATCCTCCCATCTTGATGCCTTCCCAGGCTGCCTATGGTTAGGCGCCTTTTAGAAAGTTACCCTCATTCAGGTTACACCCTGCCACACCTCCAGGCCCCAGGATGCTTGTGTCTGAGTTCCCAGCAGTCTTAAAGCCTTGCCAACAGCACACAGAGACATCCCGCTGAGCCCTGGGTGGAGAGAAAGCCTGGAGTTGCACAACAGTGACCCACTTGGCACAGGGCTGAGCCATCCTGACGGGCCCTAGGGACTCCTTCCCTATCCACGTCCTCTGGGATGGTCCCTTAGAGAACTCTCACAAACACACTCACCCAGCCACAGTCGGGGGACATCAACAGAAACCCATGAAAACAAGGCCCTGCCCTGTGGCATTCTGAGTCAGCTCCGTAGTGTGATTTATCAGCCGCCTGAAAAAAGAAAATACTGCTAGGACTGGGCTGGGACCATGAGGTATAAAGGTGTCCTGGAGTTGAAAAAAACAGGGGCGGGTCTAAATCTCCCCCCACCCCCAGGCCCCCCTTTCCTGCCAGAGAAAATTATTCCAGCGTAAACATCTCTCTTTAGAGTATCTTTGTGCAAGGAAAACTACTTTATTACTCAACATTAGTGACACTCACTTTGAACCTTAATTCTGAAAACCACAGAATTTAAAAAATGCTGTAAATAGCTGA
The DNA here is from genome assembly GCF_033118175.1 of Dama dama. NCBI lineage: Eukaryota > Metazoa > Chordata > Mammalia > Artiodactyla > Cervidae > Dama > Dama dama. The sequence goes on from NC_083706.1 coordinate 31,948,741, forward strand.
CACGAGTGTTCTTCCCCGGCTTTCAAAGGAATTGTTTTTGTAATTACTGAGCAGGGTGAAGCTGAATTGTCCCCCACAACCTTTACCCTTCCACCCCCACCACCCCCCAACACACATAGTAAACAGGAGAGGGTAATGAGATAGCTCAACTAAAAAACATTCATCATATTCAGATGAATTTATAGTGGAAAAGTTTCAGTGCATTCCTAATGCTTTAAAAAAAAAAATCTTTTATATTTTAAGTAGTTAGGTCTCTATTCTAGTTGTGAGTACAAATAAATGCCTGACGTAGGGTGTAAGCCGAATTCCAAAATGTAGCAAAAACAGTGCCTGCGTATTTGGCAGGAATTGAAACCAGTTCAGGTCAGTGTCTGTTTCTGTCCAAAGAAGAGTTTTTGCATTTACACCGGGCTAGGAAAACAACACGGGAAGACCTGGGGAACAACAAGTAATACTGTCAGCTTCAGTGCCCGGCTGGCCAGAGGAGAATGTTGAGAGCAAGTCTGGAATCACGGCTTAAGCTCCAGGTTGCGTTGGCATAAGGTTTGGGGTAGGGGGTGGGGGTGGGGGGGCAGTGAGCAAGAGAAAGAGAGGGGCTGGATGCATTGTTGTAGCAAAATTGCCTTCTCCCATCTCAGGCTCTCACCTTGCAAATCACCCTCTCTTAGCAAAAGCACATCTTACTTGTTAACTCCTCCCCTGCTCGCTAACCTTTTCAATCATCCCCCTTCTTCATTTCAGAATGGCCTTCGGAACAAAGCAGCGTTTTAAAGCCTTTCCCACTAAAAGTTCGCCCCTCCCCCCCTTTAAAGAGGCAGTGTGGGGGTGATTTTCTTTTCTTTTTTTTTTTTTTAATTTGTTTTTCTGCAGTCTCCTCTCCTGAAGCTGTCATTGTTTGGAGGTTGATGGATATTTCTTCAGAGATACCATCATATCGCTTGTTATTGTAACACTTACTGGTGATAAAGTTCAGCCTAAAAATTAAGCAGCTGCAATGTAGCAGCACAAATTAGTTTAATGTAAGCAGTCAGGAGCAGCTGGCTGGCTCAGGACTCGAATTTAGCTGTGGGGGGAAGGGTTCTGTGACGCTGACAGTGTTTTTTTCCTCTACATAAACATTTTTGGCTCTTGCTGCTTTTGTGCTGATCATGTGACAGTGTCCCTAGGCAGATAATTTATTTCTGTGGCTTTCATGAGCAATCATTAACCTTCAGACATCGAGTTTGCTTTTTTTTGCTTTGTGGCATTTGTTATTATTATTATTATTATTTTTGTATACTAACTAATTCAGAAAGTGTCAGGAGAAAATTACAACCAATTTATAATAGACTGCAATGCATAATACTTATGTTTCTATTAAAGCAGGCCTTGCTTACAAGACCATTCTCATAGTTTAGTTGGTGTTCGTGGATCAGAATAATTCTTTTCAGTGTGGCTGTTGTGGGGACGGCTCCCTCTGTCTCCTCCCGCTTGCAGGGCCGTTGCAAGCTGGACTCTCAGAGATTGGATTTAGAGATCACCTCCGGTGGTCTTCACTGACTCCCTAGGAGGCTGGAACCCCAAGAGCCTCCACGGAGCTGGGAACCAGGCTTCTGGAGTGGGAGGTGGACTTGCTCCATTCCATCTTCCTTCAACTGACACCCCAGCCTTCTGTAAACAGTGTGGCCGTTTGTAGTCATTCACTGGAGCTAGAATACACTGAGGTTGAAAAACAAAGGAAATCAGAAACTGTGTCCTGCGTAAACCTGTGGGGGTGGCAGGGGACAGAAATACATTTCTGACATCTACTAATCATGCCCACCTGTTTTCTGAGTTTATCTGTTGTATCCTCCTCGGATCTGTTTGTATTGCTCAGCCATTTCTGCCAACCAGTAATTCAGGAGTAAAACGCACAGGGTCACTCCTTGGTGTCCATCATACACGATATCTTCAGACACTTGCAGCATGCCGATTATCTCGTGGGTATTGTGTGGGCCCTCTTAGATATTCATTTATTCATTCTCTCATGGTGCAGGGTTGGTGGGGGAAACACTCAGGACTACTTGCACAGAGGGATTTGATAAAGTGTATTTATAAACCCCAATGGATTGTGTTCAGTGCAAAATAAGAAGCAGCAACTCCTTGTTTTTCTTACTTGTTCAAAAGATTTCAGTGATAAAAGCTGTTCTTAATTGATCCTAATATTTTGTAAGAATAGATGTATAGGTCTTATTTAGGTCACAGCATGAAAATTCCATTCTTCTAAATGAATGATTCAAGAGCTCAAAACAGGGAAAATTGATGCTGTCATTTTTTAAAACATTTTGAGGCAGCATCAATGAGCTAGGTATTTCATAGGCCGAACATGAGGAAGAGCTTGAGCAAATGATAGAAAGGAGGATGCCAAAGTGCTTGGGTCATCTTCGATGTTGCATGAAAATGACTGAATGGGTCCCATAGGTGTAATTAATGTGGGTGGGTACAAAGCTGTCCCCTGGCTGAGGTGGGGGGTGGGGCTGAGGGAGTGGGCAGAATCTGGCATCTTCTTTGTCCTTACCCCAAGGAGAGAGATTTCTTTCCCAAACATAGGTCCCTCGTGTTCTGGGCTTTTCCCAAGTCGTTTTAGCATTTCTTGTTCACTGATTCCACCCCACATGATTGACAGGACTGCATTATGACTTTGGTGCTTTATCTAGAAAGTAATTCCCTCACTAAGCTGAGGACTTTTGCCTTCAAAAACCCCTTCCTCCACATTGATGGTCATAGTTTAGGACCGTGTTGATATAAAGATGTGTACAACATGGGGTGGATTTCATCTTTATGTATTCATTATTTTTATGTCATTTTTCTCTTCCAATTTGAAAAGTGATGAAAATGAAGATATTTTCACGGACCACTGAAAGTATCTTAGACCCTGGGCCCTGTGCGTCCTCTGCCTAACGTAGACGTTGGCTGCAAGGGTAGGCACAGTACATAGCTGATCTTTGCCCAAAAGGAAGAAAACATAGGTGAAGGAACCAAGTTTACAAGTGAGAAATGCCACAGGGGTACCCTTTCCCTCAGATGAAAGCGTTCACAGTTTTATTTCCAGACACTCCTTTGTCACAGGCTCCAGGGCGGTGGGGCTGGGGGGTGCTCCTGGGGATGGGGCTCACCTGGGGGGTGCTCTTAGCTGCTCACTGTGTTGAAGTCTTTTCCAGCCCATCTTGCTCTGATTAGCCCTGAATGCCTTATCTGAACCAATATGCCCTCAAATCCCATTCTAGAATGCACTCTCCTGTGTTGTATTGCTCATTCCTTCACTCCAAGCCTTGCTCACCAGGATCACAGCATCCTACCATGATCTCTGTGCAGCCTTCCCCCTTGTATGGACCCAGCAGGACTGTTTCTGAGGCCCTCCTCTTCGAGTCAGCTCACCTTTGTTACTCCCATTTCAGCCTTGTCATTTTACCATTTGAAAGTCTCTTAACTTTCTGCTACTTCAGCCCTACCTCTCAATTTATCTCTGAGTGATCTTGGATTTTATATATATATATATATATTTTTTTTTTTTTTTAGTTGGAGGATTATTACTTTACAGTGTTGTGTTGGTTTCTTCCATACAACAACGTGAATCAGCTCTAAGTATGAGTATGTTCCCTCCCTCTTGAGCATCCCTCCCTCCTCCCCTCACTCCCACCACCCTGGCATCTCACCCCTCTAGGTCATCACAGAGCTAGTGGGAAGTTGCTATATAAAACATGATAATTTATTCTTTAGCACCAGTTTTCTTATCACTACAAAAGAGATTGGTAGCACTAGTGATAAAAAAAACCTGCCTGCCAGTGGAGGAGACTTAAGAGATACGGGTTTGATCCCTGGTTTTGGAAGATCCTCTGGAGGAGGGCATGGCATCCCACTCCAGGATTTTTGCCTGGAGAATTCCATGGACAGCGGAGCCTGGCGGGCTGGAGTCTATAGGGACACAGAGTTGGACACTATTGAAGCAACTTATCATGGCACGGCATAAAAGAGATGAGTAATTGCCAACTGTGTAGTAAGTAGGGGCTTCCCTGTGGCTCAGATGGTAAAGAATCTGCAATTCAGGAGACCTGGATTCAACCCCTGGGTCGGGAAGATCCCTTGGAGAAGGAAATGGCAGCCCACTCTAGTATCCTTGCCTGGAAAAATCCCATGGACAGAGGAGCCTGGTGGGCTACAGTCTGTGGGGTTGCAAAAGAGTCAGACAGGGCTGAGCAACTAAACAGCGAGTGTATTGAGTATGCACAGTGGGCCAGGGATTGTGCTAAGGAATTTGCTTAGTGATTGGTGTGCATTCTCCCTTTTAATCAGAATGAAAGATCTAAGCAATAGATATGTTGGCTTTCATTAATCTCATTGTATAGATGGGGAAACCAAGGCATAAAGAGATTTAGTAACTTAAGGTTTCCCATAGTGAATGGGACATCAGGATTACAGCTCCGGCAGTTAGATCCTGGAACATTAGTCTCAATCATTATTGCTATGCTCCTATGCTATTTGTAACACCTACCTCACAGAATTATTGGGATTCACTTTCATACTGGCCAGTATGAAAAGGCAAAATGATAGGATACTGAAAGATAAACTCCCCAGGTTGGTAGGTGCCCAATATGTTACTGGAGATCAGTGGAGAAATAACTCCAGAAAGAATGAAGAGATGGAGCCAAAGCAAAAACAACACCCAGTTGTGGATGTGACTGTTGATGGAAGTAAAGTCTGATGCTGTAAAAAGCAGTATTGCATAGGAAGCTGGAATGTTAGGTCCATGAATCAAGGCAAATTGGAAGTGGTCAAACAGGAGATGGCAAGAGTGAACATTGACTTTTTAGGAATCAGCGAACTAAAATGGACTGGAATGGGTAAATTTAACTCAGATGACCATTATATCTACTGTTGTGGGCAAGAATACCTTAGAAGAAATGGAATAGCCATCACAGTCAACAAAAGAGTCTGAAATGCAGTACTTGGATACAATCTCAAAAACGACAGAATGATCTCTGTTTTCAAGGCAAACCATTCAGTATCACAGTAGTCCAAGTCTATGCCCCAACCAGTAATGCTGTAGAAGCTGAGGTTGAAAGGTTCTATGAAGACCTACAAGACCTTCTATAACTAACACCCAAAAAAGATGTCGTTTTCCTTGAGGGGACTAGAATGCATAAGTAGGAAGTCAAGAGAAGCCTGGAGTAACAGGCAAATTTGGCCTTGGAGTACAGAATGAAGCAGGTCAAAGGCTAACAGAGTTTTGCCAAGAGAACACACTGGTCATAGCAAACACCCTCTTCCAACAACACAAGAGAAGACTCTACACATGGACATCACCAGATGGTCAACACTGAAATCAGACTGATTATATTCTTTTCAGTCAAAGATGGAGAAGCTCTATACAGTCAGCAAAAACAAGACTGGGAGCTGACTGTGGCTCAGAACATGAACTCCTTATTGCCAAATTCAGACTTATATTGAAGAAAGTAAGGAAAACCGCTAGATCATTCAGGTATGATCTAAATCAAATCCCTTATGATTATGCAGTGGAAGTGAGAAGTAGATTCAAGGGATTAGATCTGATAGAAAGAGTGCCTGAAGCACTATGGATGGAGGTTCATGATATTGTACAGGAGGCAGTGATCAAGACCATCCTCAAGAAAAAGGGATGTAAAAAGGCAAAATGGTTGTCTGAGGAGGCCTTAAAAATAGCTAAGAAAAGAAAAGATGCAAAAGGCAAAGGAGAAAAGGAAAGATATACCCATTTGAATGCAGAGTTTCAAAGAATAGCAAGGAGAGATAAAAAAACCTTCCTCAGTGATCAGTGCAAAGAAATAGAGGAAAACAATAGAATGAGAAAGACTAGAGATCTCTTCAAGAAAATGAGAGATACCAAGAGAACATTTCATGCAAAGATGGACTCGATGAAGGACAGAAATGGCATGGACCTAACAGAAGCAGAAGATATTAAGAAGAGGTGGCAAGAATACACAGAAGAACTGTACAAAAAAGATTTTCATGACCCAGATAACCACAACGGTGTGATCACTCACCTAGAGCCAGACATCCTGAAATGTGAAGTCAAGTGGGCCTTAGAAAGCATCACTGGGAACAAAGCTAGTGGAGTTGATGGAATTCCAGTTGAGCTAGTTCAGATCCTAAAAGACGATGCTGTGAAAGTGCTGCACTCAATGTGCCAGCAAATTTGGAAAACTCAGCAGTGGCCACAGGACTGGAAAAGGTCAGTTATCATTCCAGTCCCTAAGGAAGGCAATGCCAAAGAATGTTCAAACTACCGCACAATTGCACTCATCTCACACGCTAGTAAAGTAATGCTAAAAATTTTCCAAGCCAGGCTTCAACAGTATGTAAACCGTGAACTTCCAGATGTTCAAGCTGGATTTAGAAAAGGCAGAGGAGCCAGAAATCAAATTGCCAACATCCGTTGGATCATCAAAAAAGCAAGAGAGTTCCAGAAAAACATCTATTTCTGCTTTATTGACTATGCCAAAGCCTTTAACTGTGTGGATCACAACAAACTGGAAAATTCTTAAAGGTAAGGGAGTACCAGACCACCTGACCTGCCTCCTGAGAAATTTGTATGCAGGTCAACAAGTAACAGTTAGAACTGGACATGGAAAAACAGACTGGTTCCAAATTGGAAAAGGAATACGTCAAGGCTGTATATTGTCACCTGCTTATTTAACTTATATGCAGAGTACATCATGAGAAACGCTGGGCTGGAAGAAGCACAAGCTGGAATCAAGTTTGCCGGGAGAAATACCAATAACCTCAGATATGCAGATGACACAACCCTTAAGGCAGAAAGCAAAGAAGAACTAAAGAGCCTCTTGATGAAAGTGAAAGAGGAGAGTGAAAAAGTTGGCTTAAAACTTAACATTCAGAAAACTAAGGTCATGGTATCTGGTCCCATCATTTCATGGCACATAGATGGGGAAACAATGGAAACAGGGAGAGACTTTAATTTTTTGGCCTCCAGAATTACTGCAGGTGGTGACAGCAGCCATGAAATTAAAAGACACTTGCTCCTTGGAAGAAAAGCTATGACCAACCTAGACAGCATATTAAAAAGCAGAGACATTACTTTGCCAACAAAGTTCTGTCTAGTCAAAGCTATGGTTTTTCCAGTGGTCATGTGTGGATGTGAGAGTTGGACTGTAAAGGAAACTGAGCGCCGAAGAATTGCTGCTTTTGAACTGTGGTGTTGGAGAAGACTCTTGAGAGTCCCTTGGACTGCAAGGAGATCCAACAAGTCCATCCTAAAGGAGATCAGTCCTGAATATTCATTGGAAGGACTGATGCTGAAGCTGAACCTCGGATATTTTGGCCACCTGATGTGAAGAACTGACTCATTGGTGAAGACCCTGTTGCTGGGACAGATTGAAGGCAGGGGGAGAAGGGGACGACAGAGGATGAATTGGTTGGATGGCATCACCAGCCTGATGGACATGAGTTAGAGTAAGCTCCGGGAGTTGATGATGGACAGGGAAGCCTGGCACGCTGCAGTCCATGGGGTCGCACAGAACTGAACACAACTGAGTGACTGAATGGAACTTTTTAGCAAATATCTATTTCACGTCTCCTGTGTGTTGATACATGCTCTCAAGAATCTCCTGTCTCTGCTCAGGAGACAGGTCTAGAGAAAGGTCAGCAGACCTAGAAGGAGAATTGAAAGTGCTGGATCACATGTACTAAGAACTTCTCAGGGAGAAGAAGAAGATAAGTTAATCAGAGGTTGGGAACAGATGGGAGGGTAGCTGGGAAGGCTTTTTAGAGAAGAAAAAGTTTAGACCTTCAAGCAGGGATACATTGTAGATAATAGAGAAAAAAGGGAGGGAGTTTCCTGGTCAAAGCAAAGGTTAGGCGGGAGGCCAGGTATTTTTCTGGTTTCAACCATAAGCTTTAAAATAGTCAACACCTGGCAGTTACAGTTTTGCCTGGAAACTTCTGCCCTTCTTTCAATGGCTAGTTATCAAATTATAATTACTTTAAGCAGGTAGAGAATGAGATCAGGATGAGATTCACACAAGATTAAGGAGAGTAAGTCAGAGTGAGATCATTTATTCATTCACTTATTCATTTTTCATCATTCCTTACTGAATACTATATTCTGAGTAGTACAGGAAACTTCCTGCAGATCACAAATGAAAAGACAGTTCCTGTTCTCAAAGTCTTATAGGGCAAAGAGATAGGAAAATATAAACAATTACCACTGAATATTATCAAGGCCCTTAGCAAAGTATGCAACAAATGTAGAGGCTACCCTGAGCAAGGACCTCCCGTCTCTTCCTGTCTTTGGATCAGAGAACACTTTAGTTGGAGGTGCCATTTGAGTTGTGGCTCAAAAAATGAGTAGGTGTCATCGACTTAAAAAGGTAAGGAAAGGTGTCCCAGGCAGAGAGATCAACATGTGGAAAAGAGAGCCTGACAATGCAGAGACCTCCAACAGTTTGTTATCACAGGAACTTCAAGTGCTTCCTTGGAATCTGGAGAAGAGGTGTGGCTGCAGGCATAGTGTGATCTCAGAGGAGAGAGTGTTGAGCAGGGGAGGTTCCCACAGTCCGTTCACATGGGCAGTGGAGGAGGGGTAACTAGGAGGTGAAAGATGGAAGTAAAAAGACAAGTTAGGAGCTCATGGTGATCTTTTTGGTGTTAGATGAGGACATGCCTCACCGGTAAAGAACCCGCCTGTCAATGCAGAGAGGCAGGAGATAGGGGATCGATCCCTGTGTTATTGTTGTTCAGTCGCTCAGTTGTGCCCAACTCTTTGTGACCCCATGGACTGCAGCATGCCAGGCTTCTCTGTCCTTTACCATCTCCTGGAGCTTGCTCAAACTCATGTCCATTGAATTGGCTCTGTCATTCCCTTCTCCTCCTGCCTTCTATCTTTTCCAGCATCAGGGTCTTTTCCAGTGAGTCAGCTCTTTGCATCAGGTGACCAAAGTATTGGCGGTTCAGCTTCAGCATCAGTCCTTCCAATGAATATTCAGGGTTGATTTCCTTTAAGGTTGACTGGTTTGATCTCCTTGTTGTCCAAGTGAATCTCAAGAGTCATCTCCAGCACCACAGTTCAAAGGCATCATTTCTTCGGTGCTCAGTCTTTTTTATTGTCCAGCTCTCACATCCATACATGACTACTGGAAAAACCATAGCTTTGACTAGACGGACCTTTGTTGGCAAAGTAATGTCTCTGCTTTTTAATATGGCATCCAGGTTTGCCATTGCTTTTCTTCCAAAGAGCAAGCATCTTTTATTTTTCGTGGCTGCAGTCACCATCTGCAGTGATTTTTGGAGCCCAAGAAAATAAAGTCTGTCACCATTTCCATTGTTTCCCCATTTACTTGCCATGAAGTGGTGAGACTGGATGCCAAGATCTTCATTTTTTTGAATGTTGAGTTTTAATCCAGCTTTTTCATTCTCCTTTTTCACCTTCATCAAGAGGCTCTTTATTTCCTCTTCACTTTCTGCCAGAAGGGTGGTGTCATTTTCGTATCTGAGGTTATTGATATTTCTCCGTGCAATCCTGATGCCAGCTTGTGCTTCATCCAACCCAGTTTTCTAATGATGTACTCTGCATATAAGTTAAATAAGCAGGGTGACAGCCTTAAATAGCCTTGACATACTCCTTTTCCAATTTTGAACCAGTCTATTGTTCCATGTCCAGTTCTAACTGTTGCTTCTTGACCTGCATACAGGTTTTGCAGGAGGTAGGTAAGGTGGTCTGATATTCCCATCTCTTTAAGAATTGTCCACAGTTTGTTGTGATCTACACAGTTAGACTTTAGCGTAGTCAATGAAGCAAAAGTAGATGTTTTTCTGGACATCGCTAGCTTTTTCAATTCCTGGGTGAGGAAGATCCCCTGAAGGAGGGCATGGCAACCCACTCCAGTGTTCTTGCTTGGAGAACTCCATGGACAGAGGATCCTGACGGGCTACAGTCCATAGAATCAGACAGTTGGCCACAGCTGAAGCAACTGAGCTGTCATGCACCCACACAAAGAGAGAATGGCGGCAGTCACTCCTCTTACTAACCGTAGTTCTGTTCTATGAAGTTGCTACAATCACTGAATTAGGGGAAATACAGGGTTATGTTCGTGTGAGCTTTTGGTCATGACATTTTCATTAGCTGTTTAATACATATCCTTGTTATAGGTGTGTTTCTATTTAAAGACACTGTGTTGGTCAGAGTTCTCCAAAGAATATATATTAACATATATGTATATAGAGAATATATATGCACTATATATATAATTCTATATATACACACACACACTATATATTGTGCTTCCCAGGTGGCTCAGTGGGTAAAGAGTCAACCTGCAATGCAGGAGATGTGGGAGAGGTGGGTTCCATCCCTGAGTTGGGATGATCCCCTGGAGGAGAGCACCGCAACCCTCTCTAGTATTCTTGCCTGGAGAATCTCCCATGGACAGAGGAGCCTGGCAGGCTATAGTACATGGAATCGCTAAGAATTGGACATGACTGAGTGACTGAGTGTGCACGCATACTATATATTACGTATATGGAATATATGTGTGCTAAGTCGCTTCAGTCATGCCTGACTCTTTACGACCCTGTGGACTGTAGCCCACCAGGCTCTTTTGTCCATGGGATTCTCCAGGCAAGAATACTGGAGTGGGTTGCCATTTCCTTCTCCAGGGTATCGTCCCATCCCAAGAACTGAATCCTTGTCTCTCATGTCCCCTGCATTGGCAGGTGTGTTCTTTACCACTACTGCCACCTGGAAAGTTCATATAGAATATATATACTGATATAGTAAATATATATATATGTGTGTGTATATATATATATAAATTTATTACAAGGAATTAGCTCATGTGATTACAGAGGCTGAGAAGTTTTGTAAGTTGCCATAAGCAAGCTGAAAATTCAGGAAAGTTGGTGGTGTAATTCCAGTCTGAGTCCAAAAGCCTGAGAACCTGGGGAACTGATGGTGTAAATCCCAGTCCAGGAGTAGAAGTCCTAACTCAAGGCAGGCAAGAGGAAGAAGTGACAAACCCCTCCTTCTTCTACCTTTTGTTCTATGTAGGTCCTCAAAGGAGTGAGTGATGCCTGCCCACACTGGGGAAGGCAATCAACTTGACTGATTCAAATGCAGATTGCGTCAGAAACCACCTCACAGACACACCCCCAAATAATGTTTAATCTAGGCACCCCAAGGAGCAGTAAAATTGACACATAAAATTAACTGCCACAGACACCTTGTTCAACATATATTGTTGGTTCGCTAACATTGATCTTGAAGCCAGTAACAATAGAACCCATGCCTGAAAAAGGTGTATCTGACACAGCTATTTTCTTTGTCAGCACATCTCTGTCCTCTTATGCTTATGGACACTAGACAGCCCTTCAGTGGTCTTCATTTTGAAAGTGAAATCCCAAACAAAACACACAAAAACATGGAAAAGGTGGCTCCAAACAGACTACACAAAGAGCATTTGTTTACTGTAGGAGACCCTTAACCAGAAGGCAGAGCACTGCCTCGATCCCCCTCACTGGGAATGTGGGGTCCAACCCTTCAAGTTCTTCTCCACTCGTCACACATCTGTGAATGACCAGGGAACATCGTGTGTATTGATTTGAAGATTACAAATAAATTATAACAAGTAGGCAAATGAATAATAAACTCATTGAATAATGAGGATGGATTGCATTCCTTTACGATTAGAAAAATTTTGTTTATGACATGCCTTTAAGACATGAAAGTCAAGTGAGTTGCTGGATTAGAAAATAGGTACTTGAGACACATTAGTATTTAAATGGCTGAACTATGCTGACTGCGTAAGAGACTGTTATGGGCTGTAGGAGATTGTTTTCGTCGTGTTTCAGCACATGCATGATGTTAGGATGAAGAGGGATGGTGTCTGTTGTGAGCTCAGGGTCAGGGCTGGCTGAATATGTCAGACACTGGAGGAACTCTGGATCTTCCTGAGGCAAGTTTCTATCTGTATTACTGCCCTCTCTGTCCCACCATGGAATTTAACATAAGTTGGGCTCTGGGTGACATCCCAGAGAGGGACCCAGGAGACTGGATTCCAGATCTTTACGGTTCAAGTCACTTTCAGGGTTAATGCTTCAAGGAGGTCTAAAGTCTCATGGGAGGGGATCTGAAGTTGACTGAGAGCTCTGATAAGAATTCATGCCCCACCCTTTGTGTTGCTGTCTTTTTTTTTTTTTTTTTTAATATACCATCTTATCCTTTTTAAAAAAACATTTATTTGGCTGCCTCTAGTCTTAGTCGTGGCACATGGGATCTAGTTGCCTGATCAGGGATCAAACCCGGGCCCCTCATGTGAAGAGCATGGAGTCTTAACTGTGCTCCACTTTGCTTATCATGCAACATTTAAACCCGAGGTTTTTAGATTCTGTGGAGGGATTTACTGAATAGAAGGGAAGATGCCGGCCTTGGGAAAAGGGCTGGATAATACGTTGCACAATTGAACACCAGCTGGAGAGAAGCCCCTCTGCTTTCTGTTGTTATGCTTGGGTTTAACTGAATGACTCCATCTGAAAGCCACCTCTGTGCCCTCTGAGCAGTAGCAGAAGCTCATGTATTGCCCTGGGTCCCCGAGAACATCTGAGAGAGACCAGGAGACCACGTTTGAAATACAAAAGTTGGGTTGCTTTACCAGAGGTAAACATAGTGCCGAAATCTTGCATGTGCAGCAATTTCTGGAAATCAACTCCCTGCCTTCTCAGATACAGATCTCTTGAAAGCATGAAGTGAAGCATGACTCCAAATAAAAATTGTTTTTCAAATAAGTATTAGGTAACACCCAGTGGGGCGGATAGTTCTTCTACCATGCAATGCACATGTGTGGTTCAGTGTTTCACTATTAGCAGAAGGAAGCTTAGAGAGATATTATAAATATTTACTATACTCTATTAAATTTAGGGTAAACAGGTACCTCCACCAAAGGGTGATTTTTTTTTTTTAAGGAAAAAAAATGATAGCCATCACAAAAGAATCCTCTTTCGTTTATTTTATGGCTAAGGTGTTAGTTGTTCAGTCATGTCTGACTCTTTGTGACCCCATGGGCTATAACCTGCCAGGCTTCTCTGTCTGTGGAATTCTCCAGGCGAGAATACTGGAGTGGGTTGCTATTCCCTTCTCCAGGGGATCGTCCCAACCCGGGGACTGATTGCCGTTCTCCTGCTTTGCAGGTAGATTCTTTACCATTTGAGTCGCCAGGGAAGCCTAAAGGATGGCTTTATTTAAATGAATAACCCGTTATGATTTGGTGAGGGAGGCAGGTGGAATCCACAGGGTAAGACATGGCACTTGGTCTTGGCACTGCCCTTGTTTGCAAGTAGACATCAGAATTCATTTCTCTGGCACTTACTCTGAATACAAAGTGCACATAGCAGCAGCGTCTATCCCTTGTTCTCACCATGGACATTCATGAATCATGGTAAAGCATGTGGCGTTCTTGAGAAAGGTTTGCTTCTAGTGCAAGCCTACCCAGGAGTAGTTATTGAGTCCACAAGCATATGTAGAGCTGTGGCTAGAACTGAATTGAGTTACTAAAAAATGCAAGACATTTAGATTCCTGGGATTATCTGATCATTATAAAATATGGTAAGAAAACAGCTGCTAAGACTTTCCTGACTTTAGAGAACCTGATCATGTACATGAAAGAGGGTGTTCAAGTTCTTTGGAGTTCTCTTTCTCTGTTTTCTGTGGTAAACTATTCTCTTTCGCTCTTTCTACTTCCTTCTCTTGGTTTTCCACTTCCTCCAGCCAGTATCTTTTTTTTTCTTTTTTTTTTTACTCATTTCTCTCTTACTCATGAGTGTGTGGAATCCACACTTAAATACTCAACATGTAGAGAGGCTGAGGAATCCAGTGATGGGCTTTTATTGGGAATGACAGAACGATTATATTACAATGTTGTAGTTGCCCAAAGCAGAGAGGTTTTGCCATTCAACAGTTTAGCTGATTTAAGGAAGAGTGTGTATGGAGGGTTGTGTCCGAAGAGATAACAAACAAAACCCCAAAATGAATGCCATCTAAGATGCCAAGCCATTATATGAGTCTACTATCAAAGTCACAACACTCAGGAAATGCCCAGATAGTGTGGTTTTCATTATAAGTATTTGTATTATTTTTGAAATGTATGGGGTACATGTGATAAAGTCCACACGTAAAACTGGCTGTCTTGTGATTTGGCGAATGAGATCTGCTAAATTAAAGAAGTTTGATTGAAACATAAACAGTAGGTAAGTGCAAAAAAAAACAAAAAAAAACAGTTACTGAGTTGAGAAAAACAGTAGTTTGAAAATACTTGAGTAAAGTAATACTTGGCTTTGTTTTTAGAGTAGTGTGGAATTATTTTTGATGAATTAATTTAATTTTAAATATAATTTAGTTTATTTCACTTCTAAAAAAAAAAACAAACAAACAAACTTCAAGGTTTCAAGTTCCTGTGTTCAGCCCCTTCAAATGTTCATGTGTTATAGATATGTTATGAATATCCCCTCATATTTTCTGTCTTCTTTCAAGGCTCCTCTCCGGGGTCAAGGCCTCTTTTCACGCATTCCGAACTTTGCGGGCAGGCTAATCCTCTCCCATGAGGGACCCTGAACTTTGTGCTCGGCCTGCCACTGTGGCAGTAGCTACATCTCCAACTAAAGCACATCTGCAGTCATGTGCTATTTCCTGTCAGGAGGCCTTCTTTGAATTTCATGGCCCCTTCTGGGGCCATTGTCTTATCTGCCCGTGCCAGCCCCTTCCCAGCACTTGCCCCTCTTTGTAGCATTGTCTGTTGGTCTCTCCTGGCTGAACTGTGAGCTCTAAGAGAACTAACACCATCTTGTTCACCCTATACTCTTTAACACTAACCATGACAGTTGATCCTTGAGTGGAATGAATATTTCACTAGTCAACCAAAAATATGTTTTATTAAATTGTTTCTGAAGTAAACACATTTTAAAAAATTTGCATGTCAATTTTTTAATCAAATTTATCTTTGAATTGCATTCCAAATGCAAATGGTTCTGTCCATTTGCCAGTGTTAACACTGAGGAGTCCTTCCTTTTCCAGCCATCAGTGTTGTTGGCCAGTTCCTACTCATCCTTTCTATCTCAGCTTGAACTCTGCCTTTTTTTCCCCTGGCATCTCCCTCTCTCCTCTTGCCCACCCAACTTCCCAGAAAATAATCACTCAAAATACCCTTTATTTTCCCCACATCATGTATCAAAAGTATAAATGATAGATTTTTTTTTTCTTATGGTTTGTCTCTTCTACTAGATTGTAAGTTATGTGAGGGTAAAAAAATTATATATTTAGTCAGTATTATATTCTTAGCACCTAGTACACAGTCTCGCACATACCAAGTATGCAATAAATCTTTTCTTTTTTTAATATTTTCTGTTGTATAAAAGGTACTGTAGGAATACATAGAAAAATAAGATATTGTCTTTAGCCTTAAGGGGATTCTAGTATCTCTGATGCCTTCAGGTTGAAAAAAGACACATAGTGTATGAGATAAGGAGGAATGAAAAGGTCCAGAGATTGTGTATGGGAATATTTTCTTACCATAAAATATTTAATAGTTGTACATTTATGATACATTGATTAAGAAAATTCATAAAACTATATATTTATTCATTAATGCTATTAAATAAGTTTATAAATTGTGAATCAGAGCATTACATTATTTTGAGGGATAGTAGTACATATGGCAAGAGATATATACTATCAATTTTTGCTAAAGTTTTGTAGCTACATACAGATATCAAATCTCTTGCAATAACAGCTCCAGGGTCCCCAAACTTTGATTGCTGGGTGTCTAGGGAATAATGCCAAGAGGCAAGAAAAATCCCAGAGTGTGGCTGAAAGGATATCCATTCAGGGATTTGCCGATTTTTAGTCCTTGTGGCATTTAAGAAGGCCCCTAAGTTTGGAATTATTTTTACAATTTCATCTTTCTCTTCAATACTATCTGTATTAATTTACTCCTTAAATAACCAGCAGTTTCTCTGACATGTGTTTAGTGATGACCATGTTTAGTTAAGAAGACACTGTTCTCTCTTTGTTTTAAGCTGTGATAGACAGTGTGGCAATAAACACTTGAATGTACAACAAGCTACAGCATTGTGTAATAGGTAGAAGCAAAACCCATAAATAATCAAATGAATGCATAAATATTTACAGAGTTTCACTGCTTAGGGAATTGAAATAAAAAGAAATACTGTCACCCTTCTTTTAAAATTTTAGTCAGTAAGCCTTCAGGTAAAGCAAAGACCTTCTAGGCAATAAAACTGAAGTAACAACTAACACTTATCTTGGGCTAAAATATGCCGGGTGTCATCCTAAGTGATTTATAGGTATTAATTCATTTAATCTTTATGTTAACTGTAGTGGATGCTGTGGTGTGTCAAACAAAATCTTCCCCCAAAGGACTAAGACATTCATTCCCTCATTTCATGAAGTGTTGTCCTGCTGACAGCTTTTAGCTAAATCTCTGCCTAGAAATTGCCCTTGGCAGAAAGCAACTGCTTTGCCCAAGGCTGCATACCTTTCCAGGGATAAGTAAAAGTGTTAGTCATTAGTTGTGTCTGACTCTTTGGGACCCCATGGACTGTAGCCCGCCAGACTCCTCTGTCCATGGAATTCTCCAGGCAAGAATACTGGAGTAGGTAGCCATTCCCTTCTCCAGGGGATCTTCCCGATTCAGGGATGGAACCTGGTTCTCCTGCCTTGTAGGCAGATTCTTTACCATCTGAGCCCCCAGGGAAGCCCTGCATCCAATGACTGGTCAACTCAGGGGTACAAAGATCTGGTTAACTTGCCTCAATTTAGGATATCTCTGCAGGACCATTCCAGCTTCAGGGCTCTTCCGTGGGATCAGCGGAGGCTCTGTTGCAGCTGTTTCCCAGTTCACCTTCATCCTCTCTTCCAACTGGCTGCCCTCACTGCCTTTCTGATGTTTCCCCTCAGAGAACTCGCTATACACATTTCTGTCTCAGAGTCTGTTTCCTCGGAAACTGGAAGATAATCATACCAACTTTGTTTGTTTTTTTTTTTTCCAACTTCATTATTATTCTCATTTTATAGGTAAGGAAACTGAGGCATAGAGCTGGGGAATCATCCATATTTACTTGGTCAGGATTCAGACCCCACTTCCCTAGCTCCAGAATGAATGCTTGCAGCCACTGTGCTCTGCCTTAAAGTAGGACGAGGAAAACAGATGGGCTCTGCCCGTTGTGACTCTGCCCTCCTCTCAGGTGTAATCACACTGTGTCCTCTCATCTCCTCCTGTTTCAGTCAGACTGGCCTGCCTTCAATCCCTTTTACTGGCCACGAATGAGTGGGTGAATTACTAAGGGTACAGGCAGTGGGTTGGAATATTAGAATCTAGGCTGGAGATGATTAGAATCTAGGGAGAGGATTTGACTGCAGCAAAGAGAAGAAAGAATGAAATGTAACTGATATTATGGTTCTTAAGTAATAATTTATGAAATGTAAATCTGAAGTTCTCAGCTTGGGGGTAAAACATCTTATGCTCAGCACAGTATTAAGTTCTTATTGTGAGGCATACAGGAAATAATGTCTGCATCCTTTGGAATTTTGTAATCATTTGGGGAAGAGAAAAACACTATATAAGGAAGAACAAAAGAATATCAGAGGGTAATATGTAATCAAGAGCAAGATAATGTGACATTTTCTAAATATATTTATGAGAGTACGTAGATGAAATTAAGAAACAAACTGCACAAAATATTGAGATGGAGTTAATTGCTCAAAGGTTAGTGTTGAGTTTGTGTTGTATTTTCATAAGTTGAAAGGAGACAGAAGATTATTCTTGACAGAGGAAACAGATGGAAATCATGTGAAGAGAGTCATTGTCTCATTTAATCTCATAACATTTCCCTGAGATGAGTGTTATTATCAGGATTTATGAGAAAGTTGAGGTGCAGAGAGGTGAAGTAACTTGCTGGCACAAGCCAGGTTGGTGAACCAGGGAGCCAGGCGCTGAGCCTAGACAAGCTGCTTTCAGAGTGCATGACCTTGACCACCACCTTTGGGGGCACAAGGTTTGTGGTGACGTAGTAGATCAGGTAGGCCAGGTGATGAGGCTCTCAAATTTGTAGGCTGGGAGAGTTTAGTAAGATCCATTAGGTAATCAGAGACCTTCATGATCAGGGAAAGCGTGCACTTGAAAGTCAAACTGATAGGCATTTTGATTCAGCTCTAGTCATTATTGGAAGAGTTGCTTACTCATTTTATGACTCACTTTCCTCTATTAGAAAATGGAAATAACAAAATTTAACTTTTTGAATTGTAGTGAGGATTATATATAATGTATGTGAAACAATTTGTATGGCACTTGGTATGATTGTTGTGGGTGCTCTGCTAATGGATGATAGTTGTTGTTTTAGTGTAGATTATTAAACCTGAGTGGAAATTTCTGGAAAAGATGGAATCATAGGGCAAAATACTGAAAATGGAATTTTAAGCAGACAGAGATGGCTACATGGGGCATGGTGGGCTAAAAAAAGGATGGGATGTATGAGCTGGGTGTGGGTAAATTATCATGATTTAGAATTTTCCAGCAATATAAGGACAAGAGTGGGGAGTGGGGGCAGTGGTGGTGGAAACATATAGGAAGGAGTGGAGCTGAGGAGAAAGGATTGATAAGATTCAGTACATAGAAGCAAGAGAAGAAGCAGTGAAAACAGCCAGATGATCTGGAGATCAAAAGGCTTAGAGAAAGGAAATACCATAGCGGAAAAAAATGGGGAAACTGAGGGAGATGTAGTTCTTGGGTGCATGGTAATAAATTCTGATGTTGAAATAAAGAGAGCTAAGATTTATGAAAAAGATTGAGAGGAATTTAAACAGTGAAATTAAAATAATTTTTTAAGCCAATGATTCCATTGATTTTGGTCTTGTGAAGATTGGATTTCTGGTTGTAGCTTTTCTGCTAAACTTTTGAGGAAGAGAACCAAGAAATATGGCTGCCTGACCTAGTGCCATCATTGTATAATAGGGGCTGAAGTCATAGGAATGTATAAGACTGGGTATACAAAGAAAAGCAATGAGATAGATTCACATATGTAGATCACATAAGGGGTAGATCCTTATGTGATCCTTTCCTATGTGAATTCCATGGTATTCTTCCTCTGAAGCCTACAGTTCTAGGACCGACTCTATGATTTTTTTAGGTTTTTCACTTTTGGGGGTGATTTTAGAATAAAATTTCAAGGCCATTGTGCTTCTTCTGTTCTTTTGCTTTAAGAGCAACAGGATAGAATGCCTTGCAACACCAAAGGATTCAGGAGAACTATTTCTCTTTTTCCAGAGGGCTTAATAAGGAAGCAACTTATTCTCTCTGAGGAAAATGACACTTCACAGAGGCCAAATATATTTCTGTAAATTGTAAAGGATAATAATATTGTTCCAATTAAGCACTTCATGCTCACAGTATAGAGGCCAATTTGACCTTATACAAATAGGACAGAAGGAGAAAAAAGACGCAATTGTCAAAAATGCTCTCACCTGAAAGATAAATGTCACAAATAAGAGTTGCCAAAAAAATTCTAGAGAAACTAGAAGCATCACTTAATTTTTTCAAAGTGATGGTTAGATGAATTCATAAATTGAGAAACTGTAAGGAGCTGAAATCAGGGAATTTGAAAGTATCAGCCATGCTGAGCCAAGTAGACTCTAGAATTTCTTATTTTCCAATAACAAAGCCTAAAGCCCTTGGGCAAGCAGCCCTATAAAATTTTTTTATTATCAGTTCATCGGATGAAGTTAACTCTGAACACTTAAAATGTATTTGTTTTACTGTTGGTTATGGCTTCTAGAAGGTTTCCCCAGAATTTACCTGCTCTAAAAATGGTCAAGGCCAGGTGCTAATTAAGGTCCACGTTTTTCCCTTTCTTGCAGACTTCTAAAGAAAGATGGAGAACAAAAACCCCAGAAGAAGCCTTTCCTTAGTTCATCTGTGAGCCGTAGTGTTGTCTGTTTATGTGTTTTTAAAATATACAATGAAAAATTCTTTCTACAGTCACTGAAATATCTGAGGTGGGAAAGACGAGGAATTCACCACTGTACTTAAAATTCAGTTAGCTTGACTCCAGGCTTGGTATAAGATAAGCTTGTGTAGTGATCTTTTTCTCTCCTTATAAGCTCAAATTTTATTCTCAAACATTAATGTAAATATTCACACTGAAGGATCAATAAATGCCCTGGAAATTTTTTTTTTAATTAAAGAAATGTTTCTTGTTTAAAGAAAGAAACGTACTTGGGAAAGAAATACAGTAAAATTTCATATCCATTGATCAGGCATATTCTCATGCTACCTGTGACTCTTTTGGAACAATTTCTCATTGAAGATTCCCAGTTTCTATTCTGTAAGAGGAACCAGAGATCAAATTGCCAGCATTCACTGGATCATAGAGAAAGTCCAGAAAAACATCTACCTCTGTTTCATTGACTATGCCAAAGCCTTTGACTGTGTGGATCATAATAAACTGTGGAAAGCTCTTGAAGAGATGGGAATACCAGACCATCTTACCTATCTCCTGAGAAACCTGTATGAGGGTCAGGAAGCAATAGTTAGAACCCTGTATGGAACAACTGATTAGCTCAAGATTAAGAAAGGAGTATGACTAGGCTCTCTATTGTCATCCTGTTTGTTTAATCTGAATGCTGAGCACATCATGAGAAATGCTAGGCTGGATGAATTACAAGCTGAAATTAAGATAGGCGGGAAAAACATCAACAGCCTCAGATATGTGGATGATACCACTCTAATGGCAGAAAGCGAAGAGGAACCAAAGAGCCTTTTGATGAGGGTGAAGGAGGAGAGTGAAAGAGCCGGCTTAAAACTAAAAATTAAAGAAACTAAGATCATGTCATCTGGCTCCATTACTTCAAGGCAAATAGAAGGGGAAAAGGTGAAAGTAGTGACAGATTTCCTCTTCTTGGGGTCCAAAATCACTATGGATGGTGACTGCAGCCACAAAATCAGAAGACCTTTGCTTCTTGGCAGGAAAGCTATGACAAACCTAGACAGTATGCTGAAAGCAGAGACATTGCTGCTGCTGCTGCTGCAAAGTCGCTTCAGTCGTGTCTGACTCTGTGCGACCCCACACACAGACATTACTCTGCTGACAAAGGTCCATATAGTCAAGGCTATGGGCTTCCCTCTTAGCTCAGTTGGTAAAGAATCTGCCTGCAAAGCAGGAGACCTGGGTTTGATTCCTGGGTTGGGAAGATCCCCTGGAGAAGGAAATGGTAACCCACTCCAGTATTCTCGCCTGGAGAATCCCAGGGACAGAGGAGCCTAGCAGGCTACTGTTCATGGGATCACAAGAGTTGGACAAAATTTAGCGGCTGAACCACCACCGTGGTCTTCCCAGTGGTCACGCACGGTTGTGAGAGTTGGATCGTAAAGAAGGCAGAGTGCTGAAGAATTGATCCCTTTGAACTGTGGTGTTAGAGAAGACGCTTGAAAGTCCCTTGGACAGCAAGGAGATCAAACCAGTCATTCTTAAGGGTAATCATTTCTTGTTGGAAGGACTGAGGCTGAAGCTGAAACTCTAGTATTTTGGTCATCTGATGTGAACAGCTGACTCATTGGAAAAGTCCCCAATATTGG
Organism: Dama dama; assembly: GCF_033118175.1. Classification (NCBI taxonomy): domain Eukaryota; kingdom Metazoa; phylum Chordata; class Mammalia; order Artiodactyla; family Cervidae; genus Dama; species Dama dama. The sequence continues at coordinate 31,970,382 of NC_083706.1, forward strand.
AAAAGATTGAGGGCAGAAGGAGAAGAGAGCATTAGAGGATGAGATGGCTGGATGGCATCACTGATGTAGTGAACATGAATTTGGGCAGACTTTGGGAGATGGTGAGGGACAGAGAGGCTTGGCATGCTGCAATCCGTGGTGTTGCAAAGAGTCGAGTAAGACTGGGCAACTGAACAACAACAGTTTGTCATACAAAGATGTAATATATTGAGTTTAGAGGGCAGATTTTAGCTGTTTGGCTTCTTTGGTTGATGACTGTCAAGCATGTCAGTCATGTCGATGGTGGTAAAAACCTTTGCAGCATCCTAAACAGGTGTCTTCCCCAGTGACATCCTCACTCTGCAGTGGTTCCTCATGGAGATTTACTCCTCTAACTCCTCTTTTCTTCCCAGGGAAAAGCTCCAAAATGGCTTTCAGTTGTCTAGATTTTCTTATATTTGGGTTAATTGGGAATCTGTCAGTCCAAATATTCAATCTACATACTTCTTTTTAAAAGTAACATCTTACAGGAAACCCCATGGACAAAGGAGCTTCTGGGATGTAGTGCAAGGATGCCGATCTGGGAAGGATGCAGATGCAAGAAGGTGGGGATGATAGTATTAAACTTTTTCTGATTCTAATGCCCAACTGGTGCTGTCCTGTATTGTTGCTGCCTGTGAGAAAGAGGAGAAATAACACCCCGATTCTTCTTACCTCATGAGTTTCTGCTCATGAAACAAGAATGATTTCAACTCAGAAAACAGCCTTTGTCTCTCAGTCTTCATGTTAGGAATGGGTGCCAGCTCTTGCTTCTCTATCTGCCTGTGTTTGTTTCAAAACTCTTATGCCTGCAGTAAATGAGCAGCAATCCTTCTTTGTTATTTGCCCAATGCTGTACAAAAAATAACCTGCTCTTGTAGAGAATTACTAAGCTAACATTGATGCTGTATTCTTTCTTTGGAGGAAATTTAAAAAAGCATATTTCTCATTAAAGAGTCAATATTTTTGAAAAGGTTAAATAGGAGGCTACTTTAAAAGTATTCTAGCTGCTTAAATGTGGAATACTGAAGAGAGTCAAACCCAAGAAGTTTCCTTTGCTCTGTGCTTATTTATTTTCACCATGTTATGAGTTAGTTTTGTTTGCTTCAAGCCTTTGTGTTTTTTTTGTTTGTCTGATTTGGTCCTTTGATGACATAAGTTAGGTCAAACCTGATGACTCTTTTGACATGTTCTCTTTCATTTGCATCATTGCTGGCTTAAAAAAGGGTTCCTTCTCACAGATATTTGTTATTTATTTGTGTTCTTATTCACTTAGCAATTTGTTAAGAAATGTTGATCTTTTCTTATATTAGTTTGCCTCTTCTATCACTTTTCTGGTCTATTTTAATTTTATTTCTTTATAGGCTTTCAATTTCTTGTTGACACTTCTTTTAAAATGAATATGCTCAAATTCCAAATTGTATGACCTTGTTCTCTAGTTCTTAGCTTTAGGAGTGCTATTAAAAAAGAATCTATTGTTTTAGTTTGTTAAAAAATACAGGTTTGAAAAATTAGCAGAACAGTAATTACTTGTTTAAAAAAAAATCAGAAAAAATGCAAATGTGACAAAAAGGGCACATAGTGAAACTTTTCTTATATTCCTTTAATTTCACTCCCCAGATGCACCCACTGTAAATAGTTTGGTGTACATATATATACACTTTCAGGGGACTTCCCAGGTGGTACTAATGGTAAAGATCCTGCCCACCAGTGCAGGAGACATAAGAGCCACAGGTTTGATTCCTGGATCGGGAAGATCCACTTGAGGAGGGCATGGCAACCCACTCCATTATTCTTGCCTGGAGAATCCCCATGGACAGGGGAGCTTGGTGGGCTATGGTTCATAGGGTCCGCAAAGAGTTGGACACGACTGAAATGGCTTAGCACATACACTTTCAGATATTTTTCTATGTAAAAAATTTATGTCTATCTTTAATTTACCTATCATATATTTAAAAAAACAAATGGAACATACTTTATGAGATTAATCCTCATTACCTGTGATAGTTACGTTCTATAAGGGTGCTGTGAATCCTGAATCAATGAATCTCTGCTCCTAGAGAAAATATAGGGATAGGTTCCTATGAGCCTCTGGTCATGACACTTTTGTCAACTGATTAATAAATATTGGTTTATAGGTATTTCTGTTTAAAGATACCTTAGTTAATATATATAGTTAATTCACTAACCTTGGCCAATGGCCCTGTGACTCTTGCCTGAACAAAGCTTATCTAACATAGGTATTTTCTTTGAAAAACACAGACTTCTTATGCTTAAGAATACCAGGCAGCCCTTTTGCAGTATGTTTGGGGGCCATTTTAAACAGCAAAATCAAATGCAAAAGCCATGGCACCAAATAGACCATGAGAAAGACATGTATTTATAGCATGAGAACTGGTATGAGGAGGAAGAGTCATCTTGTTCAGCCTCAGCTGGAAAACATGCACATTGAGTGACTCAAATATTTTTGCTATTCTTGTGCATATCTGTGAATGATTGTCAAAGTGCTGCAAGTATTGACTGTGGGGTTACAGGTAGAAAATCTGCAAATGCAGAATCTGTGGATAATGAGGATTGACTGAGTATCTTTCTATAGTAATTCGTTCCCTATAATAATTGATAGACCTGAACTGATAGACATCCTTCCACGCTATTGCACATGATGTTCAGTTCATTCACCCCATGTTTCTTGAGCATATCTCAGGTACTGTGCTTTGTGCTAGGATACTGTGCTGAACAAAACAGAATCTGTGATCATAGAGCCTACGTTCGTTACGAATAGAAAATATAATGCTTGGTAGTACTCTGAAGAGAAACAGGACAATTAAGGGTAGAGAATGACAAAGAGCGTGATTGGCTAGCATGGTTAGAGAAGGACTTTCTGATTAGATGATATTTGAACAAGACTTGAATGAGCGAAGCAGATTGGAAAACTAGTGATTATATTTTAGGGCTCCTCACCTACAGGGTTCTAGTGGTGGCCTTATGTCTTTCTAAGGTTACAAAATAAGATGTTTAACTGCAGTCACTTATGACCACTGCCTCTTTCCTCTCCAGCTTCCCCTCTGGCATATTTCTGCTTGTATTGGCTGTTGCTGGCTGTGAGCATTTGGGGGACTAGGGTAAGGCAGCGGTGTGCTGGTGAATGTTTAGCAACAGATGCTCAGGAAATGAAAGCTCTAGTTTGTAGCACTTGTCATTTTCTGTGGTGTAGATACTCCTACTACAGACAATTTCAGGCTATCAGCATGAAGTCACAGAAGACAAATTTGGCAAGAGATGTCCAGTAGTGTATAATTTCCACCATGCAATATGATAGATGTAACTTCAGGAACATAAATTAATATATTCCTCTGAACTTTGAGTTTTCTATAAAGTGGTAGTTAGATCTAGAGACTTGATCAGATTAAGGTTTGTTTGTTTGTTTTTTTGACCAGACTATGTCATTGGTAGTTTCAGTCTATCACATGTATCCATCAGTAGATCTATTGTATATGATAGTCTTGCCTTAAATATTTACCAACTGTAAAATCAAAGGACAGCTATAAATGATTTGTTGAACATTCTTCTGGAACAATGAGTTTATAAAAACACGTAAATTTAGGTTGCGTTTGTAAGGATGTTATATTATGACCGTAATCTTCTCAAGAAGCAGCACCACTGACCAAAGTGATTCTGACTCTGGAATCTTGGCATGTAGGTAGAGGAGATGATGTCATTTCTAGTCATTGGTGAACTAATAGTAGAAGAATCTAAAGTCTTCCGTGTTGCTCAGTGTTGAAGTTAAAGGATTGAAACTATTATTTATAGATATCTTGATTTTTTTTTCTGGAGGAGGGCACAGGAACCCACTCCAGTATTCTTGCCTAGAGAAATCCATGGACAGAGGAGCCTGGTGGGCTACAGTCATAGGGTCGCACAAAGTTGGACATGACTGAAGTGATTTAGCATGCACGCAGGTCTTATTTTTAAGGTAAAAGAAATAGCACCACATTTCCTTGTTGCTCTACAGCAGGAAAGCTAATAAGGCTCTAAGAGATGCTTTTTAAGCAGTGTTTTCACCCTTATGGGTGTCTATGAGGTCTCCTCTGTGGCTCAGCCTTGGTGTGTTCATAACGATCATTTTTGGCTGAGTCCTTTCCATTCCTGGGAGTCTCCATCTCCCTTCCTGCTTTGCATTCTTGAGGTCAGTCCATCTATGACTCTACTCTGGTTGGTGACTCTTAAATTAGGCAATCTTTTCTCCTTTGCCTTCTAGGATCGACACCACCACCCTCTCCCTACCTCTCAACAATTACACATAAACCAGCATGTTCTCATTCTTCTGCTGTAATCATGGATTACCCTAACAGATCTATCTGCCTAGACTCCATCCTGCCCCACTTGGCATCTTCTCCCTCCCAGCTGACTTGGTGGTAAACCTCTGTGCATGACCCCTGGTTAGTAAACTTGTGAGGACAGCAGCTGTGTCTGTTATCTATTTTAACCAATAAATACATAGTATTTATTGCAGATCCAAATTAGTAAATAATATTGCATGACTGAATAAATGAATGTTCACCTAAGTTACTATATAAGATTCTATTAACTCCTACATTTCTTTCTTGGCATGTCTGAAGCTCTGCTGCTGATACTTTAATGCAATTTAAGATGTGCCCAACAAGGTGGCCAGAGTGGCTTTGGCATAGAGTACTCAAAAATAATGCACATACTTCAGATACTTCAGTAGTCATATACGGATGTGAGAGCTGGACCGTAAAGAAGGCAGAGTGCTAAAGAATTGATGCTTTTGAACTGTGGTGCTGGAAAAGACTCTTGAGAGTCCCTTGAATAACAAGGAGATCAAACCAGTCAATCCTAAAGGAAATTAACTCTGCATACTCATTGGAAAGATTGATGCTGAAGCTGAAAGCTCCAATACCTTGGCCACCTGGTGTGAACAGCTGACTCATTGGCAAAGACCCCAATGCTGGGAAAGACTGAAGGCAGAAGGAGAAGAGAGTGACAGAGGATGAGGTGGTTGAATGGCATCACCAATTCAATGGACATGAACTTGGGCAAGCTCCAGGAGATGGTGAGGGACAGGGAGGCCTGGTGTGCTACAGTCCAGGGGATCTCAAAGTCGGACATGACTTGGCAACTGAACAACAACTTCAGGTTTAGAGGGTGGGGTTTCCTCAGAGGTATGCTCCTGCTCCAGAAATGGTGTTCTCCAAAGGTCTGGGCTCAGCATAATTTGCAGTCCCTCTCCCATGCTTCCTGCCTTTCCACAAGTTGCAGCTACTCCTCGTCTCCAGAAACGCTCCATGAGGAAAGCCATTGTAGACTCATGCCCTGACTCCAGTCTTGCACACCGTCACCTAGTGAGGTCCATGGGAAAGAGTCTAAGAGTGCCTGTGGACTCTCTGTGTCTGTGACTCCTGGGGCTTCTGTATTTAAGCTATCACATACTCAGTGTTTCAAATTCATTAAATCTGTTAGCTGAGTTTTTCTTTCCTAATTGTATGTCTTCCTCCTATGATTGGTGCAAGGTGAGGTAGTATTCATGTCCCTTCTCTATTTGGAAGCACTTTTCTTAGATTTCAGGCTAGTTAGTTTCACTGTAATCTCCATTCCTCCATCACTATGATTTTGAATATTATCCAGCTTTTCCTTGTTAGGATGAAAGAAACCCTCTTTCCAACTTTCTAAGCAGAAGATGGAAGTCCTCAGAATATTTTCTATGTCATATTTTCACTTTGCCCTTGCTCCCTTAATTATTCAGGGATTTTAATTTATAATCAATGACAAAAGCAAAATTTTACCTCTACTCATGACCATGTTAGTCACTTTCTTAATGGGATGATGAACTCTGGGTCAGCCAAACCTTAGATGTTTAATAATAAGCACTAATATTTACACTGTGTCGATATGTGCTAGGGAGTGTCCTAAGCAGTTTACTTAAAATAATTAGTTGTTTAACCCTCACTACAACCCTATGAGGTAGATAATATTATTGTCATCCCCATTTTAGCAGTAAGGAAATTAAAACTAATTGACTCAACAGGTGGTGGCAGAACAGAGATTTGAACCTGGGAGGTCTGACACCAGGGAACACGCACTTAATCTCTGTAATACCCTTCTTGCAATGCTGTGACTTGGTCAGGACTGCATGGGGTAATATAGGTAAAGGCTTTAGCAGGAAGTGGTTCATGGCAGGAGTTCAATTAATGCTGAGGAGAAAGGCAGGGTCTGCCACCTTCTACTTTTTTTCTCCCAGGCTTTCTTTGTTTTATTTGTTTCAATTAATCTTTTATTTTGGAAAAAGCCAAATATCTAATTGTTTTCATAGTGAAGAGATTAATGTAATGTAGTTTTATGTAGCATCAATAAATATGAATCCATAGATACTCTTGTTCCTCTATACCTCTTTCTATATTATTTTGAAGTAAATCTCCTGCATCATATTATTTCACCCATAAATATTTCAGGGTATATCTCTAAACGATAAGAACTCTTTAAAAACACAGAAGTAAAATACCATTACTGTATCTAAAAATAACGAAAAATAATTCCTCAACATTACTGATCATCCCAGCCATGTTTATATTTCCCAGCTGTTGCTCATATGCTTTCCCCCATGAGTTTGTTTGAATGAAATGTAATTACAAATTAGGTCCATAAATTGCAATAGGTTCTTAGGTCTTTTAGGTTTCTTTTACTCTATAGCTCTTCTCCACAATTTTCCCTCTAGTGATTTGATCGGAAAGAACTGGATTGTCCTGTGAGTTTCCTGGGAGATTCTTCCCCAGTGTGGATAATTGCATCTTCACAATGACGTTCCCCTTGTTCCCCTGTTTGCTGTTCTCTTGTATTTTGATAGATCTAGAAAGTTGGTCAAATTCAAGCTTTTTGTTTGTGTGTTTGATTTTGGCAAGACTGCTTTGTAAGTGTTGATGTCTGCTTCCTACAGGAGGTATAAGCTTTCTGATATTTCTCTTTTTTAGCATGTTGGCTGTCATTAATGATTATGCCTAGATCCATTCATTCATTCAAGGTTATAAATGGTGCTACTCTAATCCCTCTGTTATACAGAAGACTTCTATGAGGAGAAACTTCCCCATGAACTCTTTGTGTGCTATGATTTACAATTCTTTTAAAGAAAACAGAATAAATGCTTGATTTCTCCCATTTACTAGTTTTCAAATAATATATTGTTTCCTGATTATTGATTTAAACAAGTCCATTTTGAACACTTTATAGAAAAGATAAAACACCTCAAATTTGTGGAAAAGTTGATAGAGTATGCCTCTTACCTAGAGGTACCAGGTATTAAGTTTTTACCACATCTATTTTATCTATCCCACTGTATATGTAGAACCTCCTAGAAGTAGGTTGTAGTCATCATTACAGCTCATCCCTGAATACTTCAGCATATAGTTCCTAGAAACAAGAACACTTTTCCATATAACCACAATACTATTTTTATAAGAAAGAGATTTAACATAAACATAGTATGTAACAATCCATATTAAAATTGCCTGTTGTCCCAATGAAAGTGAAAGTTGCTCAGTCGAGTGTCTGACTCTTTGTGAACCCCAAAGACTATACAGTCCATAGAATTCTTCAGGCCAGAATACTGGAGTGGGTAGCCATTCCTTTCTCCAGGGGATCTTCTCAACCCAGGGACCAAACCCAGGTCTCCTGCATTGCAGGCAGAGTCTTTACCATCTGAGCCACCAGGGAAACCCAAGAATACTGGAGAGGGTAGCTTATCCCTTTTCCAGGGCATCTTCCCGACCCAGGAATCGAAACAGGGTCTCCTGCATTGCAGGCAGATTCTTTGTCTCAATAATGTCCTGGAAAACTCTTTTAAAAATTCAAGAACAAATGAAAGATGATTATAATATTCCATCATGTTTCTTTCTCTAGCCTTTTATATTCCTTTGTGTATTTCCTCTTGGTGAGATAGAAACCAGAGTGGATCTGACCCAGAGCCCATTAGCCTGCATTATGCTGCCTGGGGGTGGTGGTGGCGGGGTGGGGGTGGGGGGTCGTGTATATCTACTACACAGGTGATACTGTTTACTTCGCATTCAGTTCAGTCACTCAGTCATGTCCTACTCTTTGCGACCCCATGAACCGCAGCGCGCCAGGCCTCCCTGTCCATCACCAACTCCCGGAGTTTACCCAAACTCACGTCCATAAAATCAGTGATGCCATCCAGCCATCTCATCCTCTGTTGTCCCCTTCTCCTCCTGCCCTCAATCTTTCCCAGCATCGGGGTCTTTTCAAATGAGTCAGCTTTTCGCATCAGGTGGCCAAAGTATTGGAGTTTCAGCTTCAACATCAGTCCTTCCAATTATCGCCCAGAACTGATCTCCTTTAGGATGGACTGGTTGGATCTCCTTGCAGTCCAAGGGACTTCTCATTGCATCCTATCAAAAGGCATGTAATGTCAGTTTGTCCCAACACTGGTGATGTGAAACTTAATTCTTTGGTTAAGTTGAAGTATGACCAATAGCACACTTCAAAGTGAATTTGAATAGCACAATAGCAAAGGACAGTTCAAAGTGAATAGTGAATAGCATTATAGCAAAGGGATTTTTTTTCCTTTGTAACTAATAAGTAATATGCGGGGTAGCAGTTTTAGATTGTTTGGACCTTCTCTTTTCCCCAAAGGTGTTAACCCTCTACTTCTGATCTTGCCTGAATCAATTATTACATTGGTGGCTGCAAAATGATGATTTTCTAATGTTAATATGTCTGTTGTAGCTGATATTCTTCTGTGAAAGAGAGCTTTTTCTACTCCCCTGTGTTTTGGAGTAACACTGTTGATTCAGATTCTTGTTTGATTCAATGCCATTATAATCCATTAACATTGTTATTCTTTTTCATGTTTAAATTTTTCCAAATTTGGCCTATGTGAGCTCCTTCAAGATGGCTCCTGTGTTCTTTGAAATATATCCCCATTGGTCTTTGAGCCCTTCCTTGCTTCCTGGCACAGCTGGATGCTCTGGTTCATCTTGTCCCCCAGTGCGTAAGTTAGCAGCTTCTTCAAGGAGCCCCAGTTCTTTCCTGTGAATAATGGTCTTTAGAAACTGTGATCTGGGTGCCAAGCATGCATATTGCTGTTGAAGTGTCATCACTTCAGGCCCTTTCAGTAGGAAAAGTGGGATACCTTTTTTCCCTTCTTGCTAAAAAAGCAGAAGTTCAGACTAAGCTCTCAGGGTTCCTTACCTTTCCCTTCTCCGTGTTTGTATCTTTCTTGTACCACAGTGAGAACTGTGGTTCTGAACACTATTAATAAATTTCATTCTCTCTATCCCATAGTATTCACAAATGTTTTTAAAGAATTATTGTATCCGTGCCTCTCCCAATAAGAAATCTACAGAGAAGTTCAAAATTTCTTCATAATTCATTGTTTTTTGGTCCCTAGACTATCTCCCACTAAAATAGGGTTTCTCAAGCTGAACATTCTTTATATTTGGGGCTGGCTAATTCTTTGTTGGAGGGATTGTCCTGTGCACTGTAAGATGTTTTGCACCGTCCCTGGGCTCTAGATATTAGATACCAATACTCCCTCCCAACCCCAATGGTGGCAGTGAGAGATGAATGCAAACCTCATCAAATGTCCTCTGGGGGCAGGGGGCAAAATCACCTTCAGTTGAGAGCCACTTTACAAGGTGGTACATACAACCAGAGGACTGGTTTCAAAAGCTACTTAAATTAAGTTTATTATGCTGTTGTGTTATCCATTTGATATATTATCTATTTGATACGGATGTCTTTCTATTTGTGTTCAACCTTAGCATTTTGTTTTTCTTTTATCATTTTAAAATTAAATTTTGTGAATAAATAAAACATCTACATCATTCAAAAGTAAAAACTTCATAAAAAATATTCTGTAAAGTCTCATTTCCGTTCTCAAACTTGCCACTGTATTCTTGCTCTGGATACTGTTTTTGTTAATTTCTGGTTTATCTTTCTTACACAAATCATTGCATATTGCACATTTTTTCTGCAACTTGATTTCTTCACTTAAAATATATCCTGTTGTGATATCACTGCAAAACAATTCATAGATATCTTCACTTTTTACAGCTGCTCATGACTCTGTTGTGTGTCTCTTCCACAGTTTACTGCCCTAACTGTTAGGGATGAGCATTTAGGGTGTTCCCAGTATTTTGATAATACAAATAATTTAACAGTGAATAAGCTTGTGCACATGTTGTGGATTTCTGAAGATATGTCTCTGAGATAGATTCCTAGAAATGGAATTGTTGGATCAAAGGGTAAATGCATGTGTAATTTTGTTAAAGATTGCTAAATTCTCATTTATGGGGTTTACCCTGTTTTCCTTTCCCACCAAGGTCTGAGAGAATGTGTTGTCATTCCTTGAATTTGTGCCAATCTGATAAGTGAGAACGTCAGTATAGAATTAGTGTGGTGTTGACCTGTACTTTTTTTTTTTTATTACAGTAAAAGTTGAACATCTCTGCAGATGTTTATCTGTTTGTGACCCTTTCTACTGTGTGTGTGTGAACTATTGGGTTGGTCAAAAAGTTTGAGTTTTTCCAAAAAATATGGAGAAAACCAAAAAAACTTTTTGGCCAACCAAATATTTATGCTTTGCTCATTTCAGTTTAATTAATATAATAAGTTAAGGAGAGCTAATCAATATATTTTTAGTATTGAGCCATCCTATTCAAGAGAAAAGAAAATTCATTTTTTGATGCCGATTTTCATGTCTTTCAAGAGTAAAGTTCTAAAATTTTTCTCATGTAAGAGTCTCATACTGCTTGTTAAATTTACTCCTAATTACTTTATCTTTTTTGTGACTTTACAAAACATTACTTTCTCTCATTGGTTATAGTTTGTATATTTGAAGATTGTTGAATTTTACATGTTAATTTTGTATCCCAGTATCTTGCTGAATTATTTTATTGTTTCATCTTATCACTGAATAGTGAATGTTTTCCAGGGATTCCATCATGTCACTTACAAATAGAGATAGTTTAATTTTCATTAAAAAAATTTGTATGTCATGTCTATCTGGAATCTTCTGTCCTTTTGTACTCTCCATCGCTGCCCTTGCTGTTCATATGAACTCAAGTTATCTTTGTTTTTTCTTTTTCAGTAAGTTACCTAATGGACACAAGTACTACAGGCTCTACAGCCCTTTGGGCATGATCCTAGTGACATTCCAGAAAACAAGGAATCTGCCAATATGTCCCCAATTGAAGCTGTCACCTTCTCCTTCAAATCAGGTCTTCCACTGCATTCTTAGTTTATTCCTTTTTGTTCCTAATTCATGACTTTAGCTCTGATTTTTCTTTCTCCTTCTGCCTTCTCATCAGATTACCTGCCAATTCATGCACATTTCACTTCAGCAAACTTTCTTCCTTTTTCCTATATCCAATAGCTGGTTCACTTGATGGGTACAAAGCCCCGACCCAGTGCTTCAATTGGAGACCTTTAATGGGTCATCCCAGCTTTAGATTTTCATCTGGGATTGGCTCATATCCTCTGGTATGACTGCATTTCATTAGCACTTTTCTCTCTGTCCAATCTTAACTTTCTCACTTTCTAAAAGATGCTTCTGAGAGCACTCCTCGATAAACTTCCTACATAAACATCTCAGAGTCTCAGCATGATTCCTGGGGAATCCCACCTGTGGCATCAACTTTGCATGCCTGCTGCCACCCCCAGGTATAGACTCCCACTGTTTCTTAGAATAACTGCTCCTCTGCTCACTAGTATCCTTCTATAATCAGTCTACACAATTGTAGACAATCTATTTATCCTAAATTCAGTTCAGTTCAGTCACTCAGTCATGTCTGACTCTTTGCAACCCCATGGACTGCAGCACGCCAGGCTTCCCTGTCCATCACCAACTCCCGGAGTTTATTCAAACTCATATCCATAGATTCGGTGATGCCATCCAACCATCCCATCCTCTGTCATCCACTTCTCCTCCCGCCTTCAATCTTTCCCAGCATCAGGGTCTTTTCAAATGAGTCAGTTCTTCACATCATGTGGCCAAAGTACTGGAGTTTCAGCTTCAGCATCAGTCCTTCCAATGAACATTCAGGACTGTTTTCCTTTAGGATGGACTGGTTGGATCTCCTTGCAATCCAAAGGACTCTCAAGAGTCTTCTCCAACACCACAGTTCAAAAGCATCAATTCTTCAGTGCTCAGTTTTCTTTATAGTCCAACTCTCACATCCATACATGACTACTGGAGAAACCGTAGCTATGACTAATCGGACCTTTGTTGGCAAAATAATGTCTCTGCTTTTTAATATGCTGTCTAAGTTGGTCATAACTTTTCTTCCAAGGAGCAAACATCTTTTAATTTCATGTCTGCAGTCACCATCTGCAGTGCTTTTGGAGCCCCCCAAAATAAGGTCTGTCACTATTTCCATTGTTTCCCCATCTATTTGCCATGAAGTGATGGGACCAGATGCCATAATCTTAGTTTTCTGAATGTTGAGTTTTAAGCCAACTTTTTCACTCTTCTCTTTCACTTTCATCAAGAGGCTCTTTAGTTCTTCTTTGCTTTCTGCCATAAAGGTGGTGTCATCTGTGTATCTGAGGTTATTGATATTTCCCCCAGCAATCTTGATTCCAGCTTGTGTTTCATCCAGCCTGACATTTCTCATGATATACTCTGCATGTAAGTTAAATAAGTAGGGTGACAATAGATAGCTTTGACGTACTCCTTTCCCTATTTGGAACCAGTCTGTTGTTCCATGTCCAGTTCTAACTATTGCTTCTTGACCTGCATACAAATTTATCCTAAAGCATAGGTCAAATCATGCTGCTTTCTTGATCAAAAACCTTGAAAGCTCCTTTTAATTTAAAGTATCTCCTCCCTTGGGGGTCCCTTTAATTAAGTTCTTCCTGGAGAAGGAAATGGCAACCCACACCAGTATTCTTGCCTGGAGAACTCTATGGACAGAGGAGCCTGGCAGGCTACAGCCCATGAGGTTGCAAAGAGTCGGACATGACTGAGCAACTAGCACTTTAATTAGGTTCTTACTCCTCATTGTGACCTTCAAGGCCCTTTCTGATCTAGTCTCCACTACTTTTATCCACCATCCTTTATTCCAGTATGAGGATTCCACACTTCATTTAAATTTGGCTACTTGCTGTTCTCTGAATCTACCATAAAAATTTCTCCTTCCTACATTTGTCTCAATTTTTCCTGTCTTCTGTAACTTTTTTTCATCAAATTCCAACCATATTTCAAAGTCCATCTCAAGCATCACATTCTCCATTAAGACTTTCTTTATGCCTCAATCAAATATCCTCTCTTCCTCATTAACCCCAATGCAGTTTGTACTTGTCATTGATACTTACCTGATTATATTGACTTGTATGCTTATTTCAGATTTTTATTCTCCTCCCCATTGCCACCTGCACTGATGGAATATAATCTTCAGAGCAAGATTTTAGCTAAACCATCTTTGTATTTCTTGAATCAAGAAGCATGATCCTTAATATGAGTTCAATAAGTTATTAACAAAATCAGTGGAGTATGAACTGCCAATTTGTTTGGCATCTACACAAATGCTTTTTATCGTTCCAGCTTCAAGTTTGGGGAAAGAGGGCTTCCTATTAGGACAATATTTAACTGAGATTTTAAAAAAATGGAATCATATTTATGCTACCTTTTCCAGTGCAGTTTTCATTGTAAGAAGATTCCGAATTTTCCTTTAAAAAAGTTTCTGAAAGTCAGGACAGAACAGTGACCCAATAGAGTACTGGCCCTAACCTGTTAAATGTAGGCAAACACTATGATCAGGAATTCCTGAGGGTAGAGAGGAGAACCATGAGACCATGTAGTCAGATGATGTGACATCAAACCCATGGTGCAATTCAAAACACAGCTGTGGGGCAAGAATCTGGAACCAACCGTAAGTCTCTTTCTCTCCTGTTTCCATCCCCCAGTTGAGGTGATGTGGGTTTTAGTTTTCTTATTCCAAACAGGTTTCACCTTTATCAAGATAAGAGCTTTTCTTTTTCCATGCACCTTACCCTCATTTTATTCACTAACATCTCTTTCTCAGCCAAGTGACAATAGTGGTTTTCCAAAGCATTCTTTATTGACATTTGATATTGCCCATAACTCTGCAATTAGAGACGATGAAAGTGGTGGTGGTGGGTTAGTCGCTAAGTCATGTCTCACTCTTGGGATCCCGAGGACTGTAGCCCGCCAGGCTCCTCTGTCTATGAGATTCTCCAGGTGAAAATACTGGAGTGGGTTGCCATTTCCTTCTCCACAATGAAAGTAGGGTACTAATTAAAAATAAGTTTTTGTTGTTAAAAATAATATTTGTGTAGGCAATCTGTAGAAGGAAAGAAGTAAAACTGAGGAGATATCATATATTTCAAGATACACTTTAAAGTTTGTCCATCTGTTTATGTCATCCTGTTTCTCAGAGTAAGCTAACTACAAATAGTATAGTAGTAGAATGCTAGCTTCTCCTTTTGGGAGTATAGAAGCTGAGTTTTCAACAAGCAGAGCGTGGTTATGGTTGGATAGAGCAGTACAAGGCTGTGTTTTACACAGACAGTTTCCTTGAAAGATATTTGAGTTCTTCGTAAGCATTGCATCATGAATCCTTCCAACATCCTTAGGTGGAGAATGGAGTTATGGTTCCCGTTTAATTAATGGAAAAACTAGAAAAGAGAGGGTTTGAGTTTCATATTCACCAGTGACCATACGGATATGACCTATACAGCCTTTTGATTCTCTATCTATACTTGTATGAATTACATCTCTCTGTTGCTTTATCTGTGTGTGTTAGTTGCTCAGTTGCGTCTGACTCTTCGTGACACCATGGACTGTGGCCTGCCAAGCTACTCTCTTTATGGAATTCTCCAGGAAAGAATACTGAAGTGGGTAGCCTATTGCTTCTCCAGGGGATCTTCCCGACCCAGGGGTTGAGCCCATGTCTCCTGCACTGCAGGCAGATTCTTTACTGTCTAAGCAGCCAGGGAAGCCCTATCTATACTTGTATGAATGATATATCTCTGTTCTGGTTTTATGTTTAGTTATATTTCTTTGCTTTTGCATTAGGCTATTTAAAAATTATCATATGGAAAATTTTTGTGGATATTCTGTATTATGAAGTATCATCTTTAAACTTTTCTGTTGTAGTAGTCCTACTGGAATAAGGCTTTGCTGTATCCCATTTATCTAGAGGTTGCATCTCAGTTGCTTTAGCCACCAGGAATATAGCCACAATCTCAAATTCGAACTAAGGCTGGTCCTAGGTGGGAAATTGCTGTCACAAAGCTCATGAATCTTGCCTTATATAGAAGATAGCACTAGTTCAATCACTCAAGCAATATGTGTAAAGCAAACAATAACAGGACATCAATCTACTGACATCAGCAAGGAAATGATACCTGAAAAAGGATGGTGAGTTCTAAAAAGCAGCCTGCTATGGATGAGAGTATATGAAAGATTGTGAACATTCTCAGGAAAAAAAAAGGCTATTTAAATGACAGCAGCCTAGTAATGGAATCCTGTTTCTAGTCCTTTCTCACAGTAGTTTGGGAGTGTTCTCTTACATATCTCTGAGACAAGGAACAAAATGGCAGTGGTAAATATGCAAGGTTAATTTGGTATGCTGACAATTCTTAGTGAGACAATTAGAATTGTTATATTTTGTATTTCTATGAGGTAAGACATTTAAAATTCTATTTTAAAAACATTTCTTTTTTTTTTTCATTTATTTTTATTAGTTGGAGGCTAATTACTTTACAATATTGTAGTGGTTTTTGCCACACATTGACATGAATCAGCCATGGATTTACATGTATTCCCCATGCCGATCCCCCCTCCCACCTCCCTCTCTACCCGATCCCTCTGGGTCTTCCCAGTGCACCAGCCCTGAGCACTTGTCTCATGCATCCAACCTGGGCTGGTGATCTGTTTCACCATTGATAATATACATGTTTCAATGCTGTTCTCTCAAAACATCCCACCCTCGCCTTCTCCCACAGAGTCCAAAAGTCTGTTCTGTACATCTGTGTCTCTTTTTCTATTTTGCATATAGGGTTATCGTTACCATCTTTCTAAATTCCATATATATGCGTTAGTACACTATATTGGTCTTTATCTTTCTGGCTTAC
Organism: Dama dama; assembly: GCF_033118175.1. Classification (NCBI taxonomy): domain Eukaryota; kingdom Metazoa; phylum Chordata; class Mammalia; order Artiodactyla; family Cervidae; genus Dama; species Dama dama. Next base: position 31,986,528 of record NC_083706.1, read on the forward strand.
TTCACTCTGTATAATGGGCTCCAGTTTCATCCATCTCATTAGAACTGATTCAAATGAATTCTTTTTAATGGCTGAATAATATTCCATGGTGTGTAATATATACCAAAGCAATCTTGAGAAAGAAGAATGGAACTGGAGGAATCAACCTGTCTGACTTCAGACTCTACTACAAAGCCACAGTCATCAAGACAGTATGGTACTGGCACAAAGACAGAAATATAGATTAATGGAACAGAATAGAAAGCCCAGAGATAAATCCACGGACCTATGGACACCTTATCTTTGACAAAGGAGGCAAGGATATACAATGGAAAAAAGACAACCTCTTTAACAAGTGGTGCTGGGATAACTGGTCAACCACTTGTAAAAGAATAAAACTAGAACACTTTCTAATACCATACACAAAAATAAACTCAAAATGGATTAAAGATCTAAATGTAAGACCAGAAACTATAAAACTCCTAGAGGAGAACATAGGCAAAACACTCTCCGACATAAATCACAGCAAGATCCTCTATGACCCACCTCCCAGAATATTGGAAATAAAAGCAAAAATAAACAAATGGGACCTAATTAAACTTAAAAACACTTCTATTTCTAATATCAGAAATGGTTAAAAAATAACTCCTGAAGTAATATATATCAGAAAATGAAGAGCTCCTTCTTTCCTCCATAGGAGAATGATTTGTCTTTTATCAATATAAGTCTAGAGTCTGAGCCAATCAGCGAGTGAGTTGTATACTGGCCTCTGACAGTTGTCAGAGGGTCTTGACATTTCTGTTGATTATCTGTGCACAGCAACATCTGGTCATGGCAACAGAGGTGAGGATCAACAGAGAAGAAGCCAAGGGGGCCTCCTGAGTCAGTCAGACCCCCTTTAACTGACCTTTGGTGAGTTCCAGGTTCTAGATGTTATAGAATCTACTTGGTGTGGAATAAAGTTTATCTACACATAAACTTATTCCAAGGAGAAAATCTGATTGTGTGCTTTCTGTATTTCCATACCCCAGTCTTTAAAATCACAGAATATTTTGGAATCAGTATTCATTGGACCATTTGTCATTATGGCAAATAATTTTCGGGTCTCATAGCACTTGAAAAACATGTTTTGGAGATTCCGTGTAACATTCTGGGTGGGGTGGTTTTTTAAAGGCTCAATCTTAAACACAAAGAAAGCAGAGCTATAAAACCAGTGATTAGCATTGATGCAACAACTTCCCAGCTATGCTGAATATGCAGTGTTCTGAATGCTTTAAGCCCATGCTGGCCTGACACGTCTCACTATATGTTGACAGAAGAGGGCTAAATTGTGTATGCTACACATGTATAATCTTTATTCAAACAAACTCAGTTTTTGCAAAAGTTATTTGATAATGAGAGTTTATATGTATTTCTCTTGAAAAATTATGAAATATTTAACAGATGTAAAATAAGAAGTTTTATAACAAACTGTACCCCTTTGTTTACCATCTAGTTAAGAAAGAAAATATTTCTAATTATTTTGAAGCTCCTTGTCATTATTTCTCACTCCAGAGATAACCACTATCTTGACTTTTGCATCTATCATTTTAATCTTTTTCCTAGTAATTTATATACATATAAAACTGTGATATATATATATATGGTAAAACTATGTATGTTTATGGTAATATACATGTGGGAAAACATATATGATGGCCAAAGAGTAATGGAAAGGATCTATATATACATAAATATATAGTATTGATAATAATAAATATAGTTTTGCACGTTTTCTAATTTTATATGAAAGGCATCATGTTTTATGCCTTCTTTGGTTTGCTCGTTTGTGTAGAATTTTATTTGTTAGATTGATTCATAGGCCTGTAGCGCGTTAGTTTTCTCTGCTGTGTTCAGTTACATAAATACACCACAGGTTATGTGCTTACTTCCCTTTTGGTTTCTATACAGGTTGTTTGCAACCTATCAGGAACATTCTTGTATATGTCTCCTTATGAACACAAGCAAGATTTTCTCGAGTATAAAAAGTGGAATCTGTATGCCTTCAACTTTCCTAAATAATACCAGATTGTTTCCCCAAATCAGTGAATCAGTTCACACTCTGTGGCTGATTGTTCTCGTTGCTCCACATTCTCTTCAACCTCTGCGGTAGTTAGACCTTCAAGTTCTTGCCAATGTAGTAGGTATGAATTGGTATCTTGTAGTGGATTTAGTATTATTTTCCTTTGTTTCTAAAAAGATTAAGTTTCTAAGTATATGTTTCTGGTTATATGTTTCTGGTTTGGTTAAATGTTCATTTTGTATGCCCTTTTGGTTATTGAGCTGTTAACTTATTCTTGTTTGTTTGTAGGTGTTTTTTGTATATTCTGGACACAAACTTGTTTTTCATTAGGCATGTATGTTTCAAATATTTTCTCCCAGGTTGTTATCTTCTCAGTTTCTTTTGACACAGTCTGTTATTTCTTTAAAATTTTGCCTAAGGTAAACAAACAATCTCTACTTAGTATTTAAAAAAGGTAAAATTGCATTAATTATAATATTCAGAATTTCTATTTGAACATAAGAATCAGAAATGGTACATTCATGCTAATTGTTTTAAAAAGCAAAATGGCTGATTTATGCTTCCTAACAGACTCTCCAGCACAGCCTATTGAGATGATGATATCTAGTCTTAACCACATAGATTCCTTTATTTATTTAACTGAATCTGTCATTGTTTTGGGTATATCCACAAAGTCTGTACATTAACCAAATAGCAACACATCTCTTTCCTTCCAGCGTCCAATTTCTGGGAGAAGCCATCTATTCTTATCTCTCCTTCATTATAACCACTCATACCTTCTCCTCCAGTGACCTGGCTTCCCCGTGACTTATTTGGAAACTGATCTTTCGAAGATTGCAGCAACCTTGCAGTTTCCAAATTGAATAGCCTCTTTTTTAGATTTGCCAGGTTTAGCAAATAAAAATACAGGATTTGAAGTTAAATGTGAGTTTCAGATAAACAAAGAATAACTTCTTAGGATGAGTATGTTCCAATATATGTCTCAAATATTTGCCCCTCAGCCTCCCACCCCAAACACATTCAATAGAACACAAAGTACTATCAAAATGCTTCAAGTATTTATATTAATAACTCCCTCATAGTGATTATAATTCTGGAGTGAAACAAAGATATGGAAATTTTGGTATTTAGTTCATGTGATACATTTATAGAACAGTGAGCTCTGATTATATTTCTGTCTAATCAAATGCTATTCCGCCAATCTCCAGGCCTGAGGCTTCCCCTCCTTCAGCTGGATTCTCCCTAGGCAGTATGATTGGGGAAGAAGATGCAGACTAACATAAATTTTCCTAGTGGGAAGAGTTAGAACCTCAGAGAATGGCTGTAACCAAGAGAATCCCATTGTGAAGAGAAAAGAGGTTAGGCTGGGGAGGTTGGGGGTGAGCAGGGTGGGAAAGTCTTGGAACTGTGCCTGAGGCATGCCTTTCTCTCCTTCTCTAATCCTCCATCAAGCACTTTTCCCTAACTACTCCTATCCTCTGGAAGGAAATGCAAAAGACTAAAAAATATAAACCCCAGAAAGGGTAATTAAAGCAACAGTAAAATATCTTGGAAGGGTTTCAAACAGGTGAGGGAATATGTGGTCAAGACCCTTTCTAAATAAATGTACTTTTGTTTGATTTGAACTTTTAACTTCAGTAATAATTTCAAGATGTAAATGTTTTGAATTACAGATTTTCATTAACTTGGAAATAAGACTGATATACCATAAACAATGGCAATATTTAACACTTAAAAATAACCCAGCATGTCAAAAAAACAAAAACAAAAACCCAGAATTCCTAAAACCAAGAATCACTACTTCTTCAAGTTCTAAGTCTTAAGTCATTGCTTTAGGTATTGAGGGTTTTCCAAGTAGCTCAGTAGTAAAGAATCCACCAGCTAATGCAGGAGACTTGGGTTTGATCCCTGGGTTGGGAAGATCAGCAGGAGGAGGAAATGGCAACCCACTCCAGTACTCTTGCCTGGAAAATCCCATGGGGTCACAAAAGTTGGACACAAGTGAGCATGCATGCACAATGCATTATTAGATATTGAAATGCAAGAGTTCATTTAAGATCCACCTTAAAAGTCATTGTCTTCTTGAAGTCTTCACCTATCTCAGTGGTTTCCATTACTAACTCAGAGCAAGTTAGTCCATTGAGCACTAACTCAATGCAAGTGCATTGCATTGCACTAAATGAAAAATTCATTTAGTCCTAACTTACTGTGGCTGTGTACTATGGTTTGTTACAAGTCCCTGTCTACTCTTGGATCGTCACTCCCCTAAGGGAAGAGTTCATGCCTCATTTGTCATTATTTCTCCACTGTTCTTGGCCCTGAATTGTGTTTGAAGACTGTTGACTTGAACCTCACTTAGCCTTAAAACAAAGAAGAAATGATTCATGTTGCTCAACTGGCCTAGAAAGTTTCTTGTAGAAAAATGTTATATATGTATCAGTAAGGGTGAAATAAATTGGCAATATATTGTATCTCCAGAATGATACCTTGATAAATCTGTCTTTGAGTCCACTCACATTCAAGTCTTGGAAAATACTTAAAAATTTCAAAAGAAATAGTTGTATATCTGAGATACGAAGATGTATTTAAAAAGTAAGGGCCTAAAAATATGCTTGACATGTAAGCAGAGAAAGGTCACTTTTAAATGATGGGTCTTTCTCTTATCTGAAAAGTCAGAAGACTTTTAATATGTCTTCAAGGAGAAAGTTTGAGAAACAAGGAATGTGGCCTTTCCTCCAAAGGCTTCAGCTATATATTATCATGGAGTCCTGTGTCTACATGTGGAAACTGAAGATGTTAGGCAACTTGCCTAAAGGGAGTCATAGACTGGAGCTGGGAAAAATCTCCCAGCTTGTGCCATAACCCGGAGACTGTGTTGACAGAATTCAGGCTCCACAGACTGTTTTGTAAGTGTCGTGTTAGCATAATGTTAGCAAACAATAAAGCAACATCTGCTATAGACATGGCCAGAGAAATAATTTTTTTAAAAAAGCACAAAATGACCTGCAAGAGAGGGGCTAAGTCTGAGAAAGCTGAGCCCTTGGTTGCTAACATTTTTATTGGAGATTTACAGAGAAATGAATGTTCAACCACCCCCCCTCCACTCCCACCCCCACACCCGAAGAGTAACTCAGGGAACATCCAAGCCACCAAAATTATCTAGCACAAAACTTCTCTATTTCTTGCTTCTGAGCAGCCTGGGTTTCTTGTTACCTGACAGGGACCCAGCTTTACTGAAATGATGGGATCCATGTTTTACAAAGGGGAAGGTATACTGAAATAATCTCTGAAATAAAAAGTAAGCCTGGTATTAAGAGGGTGGCTTAAAGAGTGTTCCCCCACAATGTTTCTATGAAAAAAGTAAGCATGACATTTAGATCATGACTAGAATATTGAATTGCTACCATTGGCTTTTCACAGTTTGGATAAACTATTAACATATGACCAAATCCTAACACTCATTATGAAAACACATATGGAAAATCCTTTTCATTCAGAGCAGACAACCAGGAAGCACTGTCTTAGCCACAAGAATGTGTCCCTATTAAGACACCAGAACCCTAGACTTCAGCGCTGCTGTAATTTGCCGCACAAGAGCTATTATTTTGCTTCACATTTCTCACAGGACTCGAGTTTGATGCTCTAAGGCAACAAGTGATGTGACAACAGCATTGTCTTCATAAAGATTTCAAATATGTGGAGGTTCCCGCTGTCTGACCTAGTTTTGCCTCTCACGCATTATATACTGAGAAAGTTTCATGCATATAGTGAACTCATCCATGCTTAGTGGTTCTTATCTCTGTGCATTTTTATGTGTAAGTATATAGACATACATATATTTTTGTGTCTAAATGCATACTTTTTCTTAGATGACAGGATGAATAATCTAAATATTACCAATTATGTCAGCATTTTGATATAAGATTATAGTCAGATGTCTTAAAGAATTTACTTTTTTTTCCAAAATTTTTTTATTGGAGTAGAGCCGATTTACAATGTTGTTTTAGTTTCAGGTATACACCACAATGAATCAGTTATACATATATCCATTTTTTTTAGATTGTTTTCCCATATAGGCCATTATAGTGTATTGAGTAGAGTTCCCTGTGCTATACAATAGGTTCTTTTTTTTTTCTCTTTTGATGGAATCATTTCATTCCATTTATGTTTTTTATTTCTTTTTAATGACACAACCACTGTGGAGAACAGTATGCATATTCCTTAAAAAAAACTAGAAATAAAACTACCATATAACCTAACAATCCCACTACTGGGCATATATCCTGAGGAAACCATAATCAAAAAAGACACATACCCCAATGTTATTGCAGCACTATTTACAATAGCTAGGATATGGAAGCCACCTAGATGTCTATCCACAGATGAATGGATAAAGAAGTTGTGGTGTATATACACAGTGGAATATTAGCCATAAAAAGGAACACATTCGAGTTAGTTCTAATGAGGTGGAAGAATTTACTTTTTGAATCCAGAATTCTTTAGGCAAAGAGAATTAGGTTTAAGATCCAAAAAGCAAAAGCTAAAACATAAAACCCCCTCAAACCAATAGGAGTTAATGTATAAAATACAGTGCGCCAGATTCTATCACCACCCTCTAGCTAGTCATGAGAAATGTACTTCGGAAGCTTTGTCAATTCTTTCAGGCCACTAATACGTTAGTGTACTAATAGCCTAAGAATTGATGTGACTATTAAGAGTGCCTAATTTACAACTCAGAGTAGGTTATCTAGTGACTGAATCTCTCTCAAGCATAATGTTATTGCCTGAATCTCAAAAAAATCAGATAATTGTTTTCTTGATGAATTTAAGGCAATAATAGGGGGGATAGGTTTCTTTCACCCATTCTCCATCATTTATTGATTCTTTTATTTGACACACTTTTTTGAGTGACTACTCTGGCCTCAGCACTCTTTTATATCCTAGTGTGCAATGCTATCTTAATTAGACAAATTTGTCTTTTAGGAGCTTATATTTTAGTGAGGGAGCCAGAACAATAAATAATTAAATAGACAAATAGGAGATGATCTCCATTAGTGCTGAGTGCTATGAGCAAAATAAAGTGGGGCCACTTTTTGTTGGGGGGATTAGGGAAGTTTCTCAGGGAAATAATATTTGGGCTGAACTCTGAATGGTGGAACTAAACCAGCTTCAAGAAGGTCTGAGAGGGTGAATGGTTCTAAGCAGTAGGAATAGTAGGTTTCAGGCATCTGGGGGAACAGCCAGGCCTGAGTGGTGAGCAGGAGGGGGTGTGGGGTAGAAGGTGAGGGCAGAGAGGTGGACAGGGATTTGGCTCTGTGAACCACGGTGAGGAGTCTGGCCTTCTGTGACAGAAAGCCACTGGAGTGTTTTAGTAGGCCACAGGCTTGATTTATGTTTTGAAAGATTATTCAGTCTATTGGGTGGAGAAAGCATTGTGTGTGTGTGTGTGTTTTCATTATGGTTTACTGCAGGATACTGAATACAGTTTCCTGTCCCATACAGTAGGACTATGTTGTTTATCCATTCTCTATATAATAGTTTGCATTGGCTGATCCCAAACTCCCAATCCATCCTTCCCTAACCTCCTCTACCCCTCGGCATCCACAACTCTGGTCTTTATGCCTGTGAGTCTATTTCTGTTTCAATAATAAGTTCATTTATGTCATATTTAGATTCCATACGTGAGATGAATCATATGATGTCTTTCTCTGTGTGACTTGCTTCACTTAGGTTATAATCTCTGGGTCCATCCATGTTGCTGCAGATGGCATTATTTCATTATTTTTTATGGATGAGTAGTATTTCATTGTGTGTGTGTGTGTGTGTGTGTGTGTGTGTGTGTGTACCACATCTTCTTTATCCATTCATCTGTGAATGTACATTTAAGTTGCTTGCATGTCTTGGCTATTGTTAATAATGCATGTATCTTTTTGAATTATAGTTTCGTCCAGATATATGCCAAAGAGTGACATTACTGGATTATATGGCAACTCTAGTTGTAATTTTTTGAGGTATCTCCATGCTCTTTTCCATAGGGGAAAACAATTGACATTCCCACCAATAGTGTGAAAGGGTTCCTTGAGAAAGCATTGTTAAGGGACAGAAGGAGAAATAAGAATTTTAGGTGACAGTCTGTTGAGGTTTGCACTAGGGGAGCAGCAGTAGGAATGGAGAGGTGGATCAGTGGGTGGAACGGGTGTATTTTGGAGGTAAAGCCTATGGGGTGTTAGGTTAAGGGGAAAAGCAGAATCTCATATGGCTTCAACAGCTCTGTGCATGGGGCTGCCATTTACTGACAGGGTAAGTTGGAGAAACAGTAGGTGGGGTGGGGGAAGATGGGGTCAATGATGTGTTGGGTGAAAATGCAGAGTTGTCTTGGTTAAGTTACACTTGAGATGCTGGTAAAACACTCAAGTTGAGGTTGGTGATCACAGGGAGAAAACAGGACTCTTTGTTGATCATCAGATCACTGGGGAAAACCAGTGGCTCTCCCAAAGAGGTTGAGAGCATCCTTACAAAGTTTTGGAATCAGAATTCCTAAATCAACTTCCCCCTCTCTGCCTTTTCTTTAAAACCTTCTTTTTATCTTTAAAGTCCTCTCCTTTGCCTTACCTTTAAAATCCTCTTGGTTCCCAAAGTGGCGTGAGTGTCTGGGGCCAATGAATTAAGGCCCGGTTGGAAAGGTTTGTACACTTAACTATAAAAACACAATTTCATGGACTTGGGTGGCTATTTCCTTCCCCATTTTAGGGAAGTTTTCAGCTATTATCTCCTCGAGTATTTTCTCATGGCCTTTCTTTTTGTCTTCTTCTTCTGGAATTCCTATGATTCGAATGTTGGGGCGTTTCACATTGTCCCAGAGGTCCCTGAGGTTGTCCTCATTTCTTTTGATCCTTTTTTCTTTTTTCCTCTCTGCTTCATTTATTTCCACCATTTTATCTTCTATCTCACTTATCCTATCTTCTGCTTCCGTTAGTCTACTCTTGGTTCCCTCCAAAGTGTTTTTGATCTCATTCATTGCATTATTCATTTTTAATGGACTCTTTTTTATTTCTTCTAGGTCTTTATTAAACATTTCTTGTATCTTTTCAATCTTTGTCTCCAGGCTATTTATCTGTAACTCCATTTTGTTTTCAAGATTTTGGATCATTTTTATTATCATTATTCTAAATTCTTTTTCAGGTAGATTCCCTATCTCCTCCTCTTTTGTTTGACTTGGTGGGCATATTTCATGTTCCTTTACCTGTTGGGTATTTCTTTGCCTTTTCATCTTGTTTAGATTGCTGTGTCTGGAGTGGGCTTTCTGTATTCTGGAGGTCTGTGGTTCCTTTTTATTGTGGAGGATTTACCCCGTGGGTGGGGTTAGACGATTGGGTTGTCAAGAAGCCCAGAGAGTCCCAAACAGGATAAACCCAAGGCAAAACACCCCAAGACACATATTAATCAAATTAACAAAGATCAAACACAAAGAACAAATATTAAAAGCAACAAGGGAGAAACAACAAATAACACACAAAGGGATCCCCATAAGGATAACAGCTGATCTATCAATAGAAACCCTCCAGGCCAGAAGGGAATGGCAGGACGTACTGAAAGTAATGAAAGAGAATAACCTACAACCTAGATTACTGTATCCAGCAAGGATCTCATTCAGATATGAAGGAGAATTCAAAAGCTTTACAGATAAGCAAAAGCTGAGAGAATTCAGCACCACCAAACCAGCTCTTCAACAAATGCTAAAGGATCTTCTCTAGACAGGAAATGCAGAAAGGTTGTATAAACGTGAACCCAAAACAACAAAGTAAATGGCAACGGGACCACACCTATCAATAATTACCCTAAATGTAAATGGGTTGAATGCCCCAACCAAAAGACAAAGATTGGCTGAATGGATACAAAAACAAGACCCCTATATATGCTGTCTACAAGAGACCCACCTCAAAGCAAGAGACACATACAGACTAAAAGTGAAGGGCTGGAAAAAAATATTTCATGCAAACGGAGACCAAAAGAAAGCAGGAGTCGCAATACTCATATCAGATAAAATAGACTTTCAAATAAAGGATGTGAAAAGAGACAAAGAAGGACACTATATAATGATCAAAGGATCAATCCAAGAAGAAGATATAACAGTTATAAATATATATGCACCCAACATAGGAGCACCGCAATATGTGCGGCAAACACTAACGAGTATGAAAGAGGAAATTAATAGTAACACAATAATAGTGGGAGACTTTAATACCCCACTCACAACTATGGATAGATCAACTAAACAGAAAATTAACAAGGAAACACAAACCTTAAATGACACAATGGACCAGCTAGACCTAATTGATATCTATAGGACATTTCACCCCAAAACAATCAACTTCACCTTTTTCTCAAGTGCACACGGAACCTTCTCCAGAATAGATCACATCCTGGGCCATAAATCTGGTCTTGGAAAATTCAAAAAAATTGAAATCATTCCAGTCATCTTTTCTGACCACAGTGCAATAAGATTAGATCTCAATTACAGGAAAAAAATTGTTAAAAATTCAAACATATGGAGGCTAAATAACACGATTCTGAATAACCAACAAATCATAGAAGAAATCAAAAAAGAAATCAAAATATGTATAGAAATGAATGAAAATGAAAACACAACAACCCAAAACCTATGGGACACTGTAAAAGCAGTGCTAAGGGGAAGGTTCATAGCATTACAGGCTTACATCAAGAAACAAGAAAAAAACCAAATAAATAACCTAACTCTACACCTAAAGCAACTAGAGAAGGAAGAAATGAAGAACCCCAGGGTTAGCAGAAGGAAAGAAATCTTAAAAATCAGGGCAGAAATAAATGCAAAAGAAACTAAAGAGACCATAGCAAAAATCAACAAAGCTAAAAGCTGGTTTTTTGAAAAAATAAACAAAATTGACAAGCCATTAGCAAGACTCATTAAGAAACAAAGAGAGAAGAACCAAATTAACAAAATTAGAAATGAAAATGGAGAGATCACAACAGACAACACTGAAATACAAAGGATCATAAGAGACTACTACCAGCAGCTCTATGCCAATAAAATGGACAACTTGGAAGAAATGGACAAATTCTTAGAAAAGTATAACTTTCCAAAACTGAACCAGGAAGAAATAGAAGATCTTAACAGACCCATCACAAGCAAGGAAATCGAAACTGTAATAAAAAATCTTCCAGCAAACAAAAGCCCAGGACCAGATGGCTTCACAGCTGAATTCTACCAAAAATTTAGAGAAGAGCTAACACCTATCTTACTCAAACTCTTCCAGAAAATTGCAGAGGAAGGTAAGCTTCCAAACTCATTCTATGAGGCCACCATCACCCTAATTCCAAAACCAGACAAAGATGTCACAAAAAAAGAAAACTACAGGCCAATATCACTGATGAACATAGATGCAAAAATCCTTAACAAAATTCTAGCTAACAGAATCCAACAACATATTAAAAAAATCATACACCATGACCAAGTGGGCTTTATCCCAGGAATGCAAGGATTTTTTAATATCCGCAAATCAATCAATGTAATACACCACATTAACAAATTGAAAGATAAAAACCATATGATTCTCTCAATAGATGCAGAGAAAGCCTTTGACAAAATTCAACACTCATTTATGATTAAAACTCTCCAGAAAGCAGGAATAGAAGGAACATACCTCAACATAATAAAAGCTATATATGACAAACCCACAGCAAGCATCACCCTCAATGGTGAAAAATTGAAAGCATTTCCCCTGAAATCAGGAACAAGACAAGGGTGCCCACTCTCACCACTACTATTCAACATAGTGTTGGAAGTTCTGGCCACAGCAATCAGAGCAGAAAAAGAAGTAAAAGGAATCCAGATAGGAAAAGAAGAAGTGAAACTCTCACTGTTTGCAGATGACTTGATCCTCTACATAGAAAACCCTAAAGACTCTACCAGAAAATTACTAGAGCTAATCAATGAATATAGTAAAGTTGCAGGATATAAAATTAACACACAGAAATCCCTTGCATTCCTATATACTAACAATGAAAAAACAGAAAGAGAAATTAAAGAAACAATACCATTCACCATTGCAACAAAAAGAATAAAATACTTAGGAGTATATCTACCTAAAGAAACAAAAGACCTATACATAGAAAACTATAAAACACTGATGAAAGAAATCAAAGAGGACACAAACAGATGGAGAAACCTACTGTGTTCATGGATTGGAAGAATCAATATTGTCAAAATGGCTATTCTACCCAAAGCAATCTATAGATTCAATGCAATCCCTATCAAGTTACCAACAGTATTTTTCACAGAACTAGACCAAAGAATTTCACAATTTGTATGGAAATACAAAAAACCTCGAATAGCCAAAGTAATCTTGAGAAAGAAGAATGGAACTGGAGGAATCAACCTGCCTGACTTCAGACTCTACTACAAAGCCACAGTCATCAAGACAGTATGGTACTGGCACAAAGACAGAAATATAGATCAATGGAACAGAATAGAAAGCCCAGAGATAAATCCACGGACCTATGGACACCTTATCTTTGACAAAGGAGGCAAGGATATACAATGGAAAAAAGACAACCTCTTTAACAAGTGGTGCTGGGATAACTGGTCAACCACTTGTAAAAGAATGAAACTAGAACACTTTCTAACACCATACACAAAAATAAACTCAAAATGGATTAAAGATCTAAATGTAAGACCAGAAACTATAAAACTCCTAGAGGAGAACATAGGCAAAACACTCTCCGACATAAATCACAGCAAGATCCTCTATGACCCACCTCCCAGAATATTGGAAATAAAAGCAAAAATAAACAAATGGGACCTAATTAAACTTAAAAGCTTTTGCACTACAAAGGAAACTATAAGTAAGGTGAAAAGACAGCCCTCAGATTGGGAGAAAATAATAGCAAATGAAGAAACAGACAAAGGATTAATCTCAAAAATATACAAGCAACTCCTGAAGCTCAATTCCAGAAAAATAAATGACCCAATCAAAAAATGGGCCAAAGAACTAAACAGACATTTCTCCAAAGAAGACATACAGATGGCTAACAAACACATGAACTCAACATCACTCATTATTAGAGAAATGCAAATCAAAACCACAATGAGGTACCATTACACGCCAGTCAGGATGGCTGCTATCCAAAAGTCTACAAGCAATAAATGCTGGAGAGGGTGTGGAGAAAAGGGAACCCTCTTACACTGTTGGTGGGAATGCAAACTAGTACAGCCGCTATGGAAAACAGTGTGGAGATTTCTTAAAAAACTGGAAATAGAACTGCCATATGACCCAGCAATCCCACTTCTGGGCATACACACTGAGGAAACCAGATCTGAAAGAGACACGTGCACCCCAATGTTCATCGCAGCACTGTTTATAATAGCCAGGACATGGAAGCAACCTAGATGCCCATCAGCAGATGAATGGATAAGGAAGCTGTGGTACATATACACCATGGAATATTACTCAGCCGTTAAAAAGAATTCATTTGAACCAGTCCTAATGAGATGGATGAAACTGGAGCCCCTTATACAGAGTGAAGTAAGCCAGAAAGATAAAGAACATTACAGCATACTAACACATATATATGGAATTTAGAAAGAAGGTAACGATAACCCTATATGCAAAACAGAAAAAGAGGCACAGAAATACAGAACAGACTTTTGAACTCTGTGGGAGAAGGTGAGGGTGGGATATTTCAAAAGAACAGCATGTATACTATCTATGGTGAAACAGATCACCAGCCCAGGTGGGATGCATGAGACAAGTGCTCGGACCTGGTGCACTGGGAAGACCCAGAGGAATCGGGTGGAGGGGGAGGTGGGAGGGGGGATCGGGATGGGGAATATGTGTAAATCTATGGCTGATTCATATCAATGTATGACAAAAAAAGAAAAATAAAAACACAATTTCAGCACAGTGTCCCCACCCATCTCTTCCAGAGCGCTTCCCCTACCAGTCGGGTTTTCTCTAATCCGTTTTGATCCACATGCCCATGACAAATGTGCAGGAAAGAGAGCTGGTTGTACGTGTATTGCTCATTCCACTCATCCTTCCAGGAGAACAGGCTATATGTTTATAGCAAACCAGTAGAACTTTGGGTGGGAAATGTTTTTTTCCCCTGTTATCAGAATGCAGCCAGACTTAAAGAAGACTGGTTATCTATTAGTCATTTGGTATTCTAAACACATGGGTGTGGGCTCCCCACCTGGCTGTGACTTTCGTGATTTGTAACCAGGTTTGTCCCAATTAGGTTGTCTAAGTGCTGGGGAGATTAAGCTTTTTGGCAGTTCAACCAAAATCCCAGTGCTTGGGCCAGAATCTTGATAGTGTTGTAAATTCATAAAGGACAGAACTGACTTCTATGAATGTAACAATGAAGTAAAGTGAGTGCTTTAAAATGAACATTAACAAAAAATATAAACTCAGAAATGAGCTTGGTTCTTTAAAGGATCATTAGGAAAACAAATGCAAATCCAAAGCGTGCTTTCAACTCCTTTTAAAAAAAAGGTCTTTTAGGAATGGTTTGGGTTGCAGGCATGAAAATTCTTTTTAAAACTGACATTTCTTATTTTTGATTGAAATTTATTTATCATTGTGGAAAAAAAGATCACAGTCTTTAGAGAGTCATGCTGCTGCTGCTGCTGCTAAGTCGCTTCAGTTGTGTCCGACCCTGTGCGACCCCAAAGACAGCCTACCAGGCTTCCCTGTCCCTGGGATTCTCCAGGCAAGAACACTGGAGTGGGTTGCCATTTCCTTCTCCAATGCATGAAAGTGAAAAGGGAAAGTGAAGTCGCTCAGTTGTGTCCAACTCCTAGAGACCCCATGGACTGCAGCCCACCAGGCTCCTCCGTCCATGGGAGTTGCCAGGCAAGAGTACAGAGTGGGTTGCCGTTGCCTTCTCCATTAGAGAGTCATAGACCTGGATCAAATCCAATCTATGCTACATTTTGGATTTATGACTTCTTTGTTCAATGTACTACTTTGAATTTTTATTTACTCATCTAAAAGTTGGGGAAATCATGACAACCACTAAATATATGTATGCATGTCTTGAATTCAGCAATTCTACTTAGAAAAATTATCTGAAGGAAGTGATCACAGAACTCCACAAAGACTTCTCTGTGAAGAACGTTCATATGAAATATTGAAATACTGGAGTAGTAAATACCCACATAAAAGAATACAGAATAGTAAGTAGAGATGATTTTGTAGAAGAAATTCAGTGACTTGAAAATCTGTTCAGAATATATTATTAAGTGAATAATTATAAAATTATGTACTATGTGATTAGTTTTCAGCAGAAGAGCATATTTATAGACTCACTCATAGAAAAAGTCTAGACCAATAAGCATGGTAATGTCAATAGTGGTTAGATCTGAGTGGTGAGAACTTGATGGAGGTTTCGTTTCTTTTTGCTACTTTTCTAGATTTTCCAGATTTCCTTCAGTGAACATACTCTAATTTTATAATTATTAAAGAGGTATTAAAAATGAACACTAATATCCATCTTACAGATTTGTGGTGAGGGTTAAATTAGGTGAGATGATTTATAAAATACACTTAGCTTAGTGACTGACATTTAGGTGGCATTTTCCTTTGTTTTTACCCAATTTAATCATTCATCATGGATTTAGCTCAAAATGATTTTTGACCTAACACAAAACCAAAAATATTACATTTCCACCAGTAAAGAGTTGCAAGCTATGAAGGCAATTTCAAAAGAGTTGTACCTGAAATGCTTTGAACAATGGAGGTAGGGGGGTAGAGATGGACACTGAAATCAGCATTTATACTTAAGGTGACTAACTACTTTGGGATGTTCATTTAGACATACTAGCTTTGTATTGTTTGTTTAAAAATCTGTCATTACTACGTAGCCACATAGGGTACCTAGATAGATAGAACAATATTTAACTCAAAGTGAGCAATTAGTCTGTCATGGTAAATGCCCCTTCTTCTTCAGGCTGATAAAAAACATCTTGTCAGAGCCTCTGTGTCTTTCCAGAAACACTGTGCTTGAGCTCTGCTGCTTCCTCGGAGCAACATTCTTCATCCTGCAGAAATGTAGAGGGAAGCTTTTGTGGGTATGGTTGAAAGACAGCTCATGTTGTCCATATCTCTCTTCTGGGACTGTTTATCTTCCTCGTATGCTGGGCTTCTCTCCCTCCACCCACGTCCCTGCCCCCGTCCCCCACACTCCTTCTTACCTTCCCCAATCCCCTCCTATCTCCCTTCCCTTATGCTGAGCTCCTCTCTTCTCTTTTTAAAAAATCTCTATTTTGGTATTTACCATAGGGTATCATCAACATTAGTCTGCTTATCTCGCTCCTGCACTGGAGTTCCCTGAGACCAACCACTTTCATGTCATCTCCCAGAGCCTTCCTTTCTCCCTCCTAGTTTTTCATTGGCAGAGTGGGAACTTAATGCTTCATTTAGGGGTGTGTTGTGGGCCATTCCATTGCATAATGGAAGCAGAGTTCCTGGCACATGTTAGGCACCCAATAATAAAAGCTATTATAATGATCAATTATATTACTTATTTACTTTTGTACCCTTAGGGCCCGGCATAGTGCCTATTGTGTGATGGCTGCAAAATAAATTTCTGGTGAATTAATTTATAAGCTTACAGAATATGGCTTTAAAATACAAAAAGAATGTCTCTTAGCATTTATAGACTTGGGCAATAGTTCCATGCACTGCCCCTTCTCAGTCCCCCCCCCCCCCCAACCATCCTGTCTGGTATCTATCCCTGGGCACTATCTTTCCTAGCCATTGAGAAAATCAATGGCTACCGAGTCGGACATGACTTAGTGACTAAACCACCACCACCATATAACTATAGAAAGTCTATTGACACATAGATGTAGCTTAAGAGAGTTAAAGAGGAATTTCTTGCCTTGATCGTCACATCCTTCATCTACATAGTTTATTGCTTAAGGACCAGAGTTTTTAGTTTTGTTAACCTCTCCATTCTCTCTAAATCCGTCAACTAACTCCTGGCCACAATCGTCTGATTGACAGGAAATCCATTCTACCGCTAACTCCAGACTCCCCTGGTCTGCTAGTTCGTCGAGTCACCTGTCTCAGTGTGGACAAAACCCGTCAGCTCATTTGCATTCCACCTCCTATCTTTTCCTGACTTCCTTTGAGGAAGATGTTTGTGAATTATTTTAAGCCAGTTGAATCACTCTGAGAGTTAAGTGCTATATTTAAGCCTTTGAGGAACAGTTGAGAAGGAATGATTTAGGAATGTGAACCATTTCACAATAATATCCCACAGAAACTTCAAGTTTGTGGTAAGTTTCAGCATATTAAGATAGTAGAGATAAGTAGGTCATTGTCTTCAGATGCAAAATACTGAGGTACTCAGTAGCAAAATGAAAGCAATGGTATATGGTGCAGGTGAGACACAAAAGAAGCCACCTGCTGCTGAAGCGAACGCATCCTTACCAGTATCTCTTCGCTCTTTCCTCTGCCTGGGTGTAAAACTTTGTCCTTTTATTGGGAACGCTGTCTCCATGTTCCTGTCAGACTTCTTGCTCTCCTATCAGTTCATGCCAACAGGTAGTCAGCTGCCGCACCATCCTCTGCTCCAGAGATTGTTCGGTGGGTCTATGGCCCCAGGTGGCTTTATGGGGGGAATAGAATTCTGTCAGCCCGTCGTAAGAGATGAGTCCTCTAGATTGATTATCCCACTTGTTTTTATGAATTTTTTCTGAGCCCTCAGCCCACCAACCAAAGAACAATACCCCACTGAAAAGTCTAGGACGTCTTGTCAGATTCAGAACTCAGACGTTTTATCTTATCTCAACATTTCTAGACCTTTATATTGTCCCCATCTCAGTTATACATGTAATTTACTGCACATACTTGTGTGCTGGTCTGTACCTTCTTGATGACTGGTGCTGTTCCGTTTTGCTATCTGTGTGTCCCTAGCACACTGGCTCAGTGTATTATTCCAGTAATAGACTGTGTGCAGTTAAAAGGGAAAGACCATGTTACCGTTGTTCTTTCTTTTTTTTTCCTTTTAAGGTGATCAGTGAAGCATCAAGTATAATTATGACTTAATAAGTGCTTTTTTGTCGATGATGATGAAATGTTCTTTCATAGTTACAGACTGTATCTTCCTGTAATCCAGGCATTGTAGGTCACGGAGAAGCAAGAGTGGGATATTAAAGTTGATGAAATCTGGAGTGATATCTTTGTTATTACCAAACTGAAAATTTGCATAAATTTTTGGACAATTTCTTTATATACATTGAACCAGCTACTATCAGGGGTTGAGGATGAAAATAAGTCCACAGTTTTCACCATGGATTGTGGAATTTGGATAAAGACAAAGGGCTTTCTAAAATGCCAAGATTCCTCCAACCTTCAGGGAAATAATCTACTCCATGCTGATAATTTTTTCCAGTGAGGGCACTAGATACTTCTCTATACATGCAGTTTCTTTTGACATGCAAAATACTGGGAAAATCTACCACTAAATTTTGGAGATGTTGCCATACTCACTAATTTCATAGGGAAGAAAAATGGTTGCAATAATAATTTTTCTTGTGTTGGAGCTGTTGTTCCTGGTAATAATTCATACTTTTGTTGAATCAGGAGTTGGTATTTTATCCAGAATGATCAATAGAAATATGAGTATGGGGAATTTTAAATTAAGAGCTAGAAAGGAGCCCAAGATTACTTGGGAATAAGGAAGCAGATGCTTAGAGAGATGACATTTAAGAATAGGTGACTCACATAACCCGTCCTGTTGGGCTGGGGGTGAAAATAAGTCCACAGTTTTCAGATTCCCATCTAGTGCCCTTTCCAATGAACGGTGCTACCTCTATGAGCTCTTAGCACTGAAAATAGGGTAGAACATATAGATGTTGAGAAATTGCTTCCCAGGTTTATCTGTTTATATAGAAGTCTTCAAAATATTGCACTGATGGCTTTACTTTTTACCGACGTATTATTATGGACACAATCACTATGCTTG
Organism: Dama dama; assembly: GCF_033118175.1. Classification (NCBI taxonomy): domain Eukaryota; kingdom Metazoa; phylum Chordata; class Mammalia; order Artiodactyla; family Cervidae; genus Dama; species Dama dama. Next base: position 32,005,579 of record NC_083706.1, read on the forward strand.
TATATACAGAACATACAGGCGTGCGTGCATGCTAAGTCACTTCGGAAGTGTACAACGTTGACACCCTATGGATTGTAGTCTGCCAGTCTCCTTTGTCCATGGGATTCTCCAGGCAAGAATATTGAAGTGCATTACCATGCTCTCCTCCAGGGAATCTTCCCGACCCAGGGATAGAACGCGCATCTCCTGCATCTCCTGCATTGACAGATAGATTCGTTACTACTAGCGCTACATGGAAAGCCCACGGCACATATATGTTCACTCGCTTCAGTCATGTCCGGCTCTTTGTGACCCTATGGACTGTAGCCCTCCAGGCTTCTCTGTCCAGGTATTTTCCTGGCAAGAATGCTGGAGTGTGTTGCCATGCTCTCCTCCAGGGAATCTTCCCAAACCAGGGAAGGAACTTGCGTCTCCTACATCGGCAGGAGGATTCTTTACGCTGAGCCACTAGAGAAGCCCGTGGCATATATATACCTGATGTGTAGTATGATGAGACACTATAATGAAAGCTTTAGTTTCAAATAATGCTGAGCCATCACTCGCCTGGCCTATGGGTCTCCATGAGTAAATAAATAAATAAATATCATGGCAGCAAATATTTGGTGTGGGGTAGAAGGATTGAAGGACTTTCCAGGTGGTGCTAGTGGTAAAGAACCCACCTGCCAATGCAGGAGAGTAAGAGATGCGGGTTTGATCCCTGGGTCGGGAAGATCCCTTGGAGGAGAGAATGGCAACTTGCTCCAGTGCTGAGGTGACTTAGCACACTTCGAAGGATTGAAGGTGGGAGGGAGACCACCTTTCTGTGCCTGTTTTAGGCCAGGTGACTCTAGCTGGGTGGCTCTGGGCTTACTGGCTGCCCCTTTCCTTTCATCCTCCTGTTCCCATGCCCTTTGGAAGAGTTTCCAAAGTTCTTGTCTGTCGTCTAAGGGAAGAGATACATCATCTCTCCCTAAAAGGAAAATGTATTTTTTTATTTGTAGGATCTAGGCTTTGGTGACGGTTATTGTTGTTCAGTTGCTCAGTGGTGTCTGACTCTTTGCGACCCCATGGACTGCAGCACGCCAGGCTTCCCTGTCCTTTACTATCTCCCAGAGTTTGTTCAAATTTATGTCCATCGAGCCTGTAATGCGATCCAGCCATCTCATCCTCTGTCATCCCCTTCTCCTCCTGCCTTCAATCTTCCCCAGCATCATAGTCTTTGCCAGTGAGCTGGCTCTTCCCCCCAGGTGGCCAAAGTATTGCAGTTTCAGCTTCAGCATCAGTCCTTCCAATGAATATTCAGGACTGATTTCCTTTAGGATGGACTAGTTTGATCTCCTTGCTGTCCAAGGGACTCTCAGGAGTCTTCTCCAGCACCACAATTTGAAAGCATTAATTCTTCAGCTCTCGGCCTTCTTTATGGCCCAACTCTCATGACTCATCTATAAATTCAAGACAAAAAACAGAAACAAGACTCCTAAACCTGTTGTAAACTCTCCTTCTTTCTCTTTGTGTATTTATCCTTTTGAGTAAATCCCTCCTGGCCTTGGCTGTGTCACCTGGCACATTTCATGTCACCACGGAAGTACTAAAGTGAGGCTAGCTCATGTCCCTTGAGCTAGTTAGGCTAGCTCACTAGCTTTACAACAAGACTTTCTTCTTTGTTCTGCTTTTCAGGGCAATTCATTTCCCTGAAGCATAGATCTCCCCTTCCCAAGAGACTTTAAAATGTATGTCTCCCTTCTAAAATTATGGGAATCCTAATTTGTAATAAAATCACATGAATGAGTTGTGGTAAGTTTTTGGCAGGATCTAGAAAATAATGGTTTCACTTAAACATGAATCACTAAAGCACTACTTCAACACAATTAACTCAAAGCAGCCCTTACTGTTAGAATTAAGAGATTTCCTCCACAAATCTCTCTTCCTTACATAGACTTCCAGTACGGAGGTCTAGGCACCATTGCACGGTAAACTATTTCAACAAATCTTTTCCTCTAAAACAAAATAAATATCCATTTCTTCTCATTGTCTTCCTGAGGACAGCTGCTCAGGTTGCAGAGTATTCATAGATTGATTAAGACAGGAATAAATATATCAAAAGTGAAAAAGAGGAAAAGTTGAAGAATGTCATTTCCTTTGAGGGGGATTTTTCAGTAATCACAAGAGGAGCATGGGGACTGCTTTCGTGTAGTGTGGAAGGCACTCTGCTTGGGAGCTTTGCTAAGACTGGAGCTTAGAATGTGTACCCAAGTTGTCTTGTTCTAAACAGAACTGCACTCAGATGCATGTGTCGGTGGTGAGCCCAGGGACACTCTGGGAATGTGATGTTGTAACAAAATATCAGTGAGAGCTTTGCTTTGCTGTGCAATCAATTGTTATACCAGATTGCTTCTGAGTCACATAAAGGATAACATTATTTTCCAGCAACGTTTATTTTAAAACATAAGGTAGACTTGACAATGCTTAAGATGCTGAAGAAAATTGAAACCCTCTCCGCTTCAAGAACTTCAAGTCTAAAAAACAACATGATTGGCAGCCTGAATAGTAACTTTTACTTTTCTTTTCCAAATGAAGGACATGAAACGACTTTATCTTTTATCTTGGCCCCTTTCTTTCTTTTTGTTGCAAATTAGTGTTTGGTGATGAGGAAAGGGGAGGAGGAGGATGACCATGTTTCAATGTAGAGAAAACCTTGGAGCTGACTGGAGAAAACAGAGCTGACTGGAGAAGGAGGAGGGGAAAGTTTGTAAGTATTTTTTGTTTTAGGGTAGGGTGGACCAATTATACAATATCAAGGTTCGGTTCAGTTCAGTTCAGTTCAGTTCAGTCGCTCAGTCGTGTCCGACTCTTTGTGACCCCATGAATCGCAGCACGCCAGGCCTCCCTGTCCATCATAAACTCCCGGAGTTTACTCACACTCATGTCCATCGAGTCGGTGATGCCATCCAGCCATCTCATCCTCTGTCGTCCCCTTCTCCTTCTGCCCCCAATCCCTCCCAGCATCAGGGTCTTTTCCAATGAGTCAACTCTTTGCGTGAGGTGGACAAAGTATTGGAGTTTCAGCTTCAGCATCAGTCCTTCCAATGAACACCCAGGACTGATCTCCTTTAGGATGGACTGGTTGAATCTTCTTGCAGTCAAGGGACTCTCAAGAGTCTTCTCCAACACCACAGTTCAAAAGCATCAATTCTTCAGTGCTCAGCTTTCTTCACAGTCCAACTCTCGCATCCATACATGACCACTGGAAAAACCATAGCCTTGACTAGACGGGCCTTTGTTGGCAAAGTAATGTCTCTGCTTTTTAATATGCTATCTAGATTGGTCATAATTTTCCTTCCAAGGAGTAAGCGTCTTTTAATTTCATGGCTGCAATCACCATCTGTGGTGATTTTGGAGCCCAAAAAAATAAAGTCTGACACTGTTTCCACTGTTTCCCCATCTATTTCCCATGAAGTGATGGGACCAGATGCCATGATCTTAGTTTTCTGAATACCAAGGTACATTGACATATACCATGTTTCCTATTAAGAAAATTTGTAATAATTGTTTAGTTTAATTTCTTCTTTCAAGTAGGAACCTGTGATCTACTCTTTCTGGGGGAAGCCTTTCACACTAGTAACATCCAAGGAGCTGAGAGAAATTCTGTCACTCTTACTCCTATGGGAAAGATGAACACACAAAGTGGTATGGGTTTCAAAGGCTCTTTAGCAGAGTCACATTTTGTTTTTCTTTGATTAGATTTGTTGTTATTGTTGTTCACTCGCTTAGTCATGTCTGATTCTTTGTGACCCCATGGACTGCAGCATGCCAGGCTTCCCTGTCCTTCACTATCTCCCAGAGCTTGCTCAAACTCATGTCCATTGAATAGGTGATGCTATCTGACCATCTCATCCTCTGCTGCCCTCTTCTCCTTTTGCCTTCAGTCTTTCCCAGCATCAGGGTCTTTTCTAATGAGTTGGCTCTGAACATCAGGTGGCCCAAGTATTGGAGCTTTAACTTCAGCATCAGTCCTTCCAATGAATATTCAGGGTTGATTTCCTTTAGGATTGACTGGTTTGATCTCCTTGCAGTCCAAGGGACTCTCAAGAGTCTTCTCCAGCACCACAATTTGAAAGCATCAATTCTTTGGCACTCAACCTTCTTGATGATCCAACTCTTACATCCATACATGACTGCTGGAAAAATCATAGCTTTGACTGTATGGACCTTTGGCAGCATAGGTTGTCTAGGTTTGTCTTGATTAGATTAAGCTTACACAGCCTAAAAAAGAAAAAAAAAAAATTCCCTGGCTATCTGGTGGTTAGGACTCCACGCTTTCACTAATGAGGGCCTGGATTTGATTCCTGGTCCAGGAACTAAGATCCCATAAGCTGTGTGGCACAATTGAAAAAAATAAAAAATAAAAGGCATGGACTTCCTTGGTGGTCCAGTGGTTAAGATTCCATGCTTCCATTGCAGGGGGCACAGAAGTTTCATATGCCATCAATGTGGTCAAAAACAACAACAACAACAAAAAAACCAAAAGCCTCTTTTTATTCTTCTAATAGCATCAGGTCATGGGGCCCAAATCCCACCAGGGAAAGGTGTTTACCCCTTTTCAGCAAGAAGGATGGGTGTGCAGTCCTATACAACCTGAAAGGTAGGTATAGCCAACTCCGTTTTTCCCGATGAGAAATACTGTGGTTCCAGAAAACCGGGTGATTTGCTGGGCCAAACAGGTTGTTACTGGTGGAACCAGAGTTCCCACCCAGGTGGTTTAAGTTCCTGGCCTTCCTCTTTCTACCCTGCATCCGTGTTTAACCAATCCTAGAGGTCTCCTTGGCCCCAGTTAGCCTTCTCCAGTGTGGGTGCAAATCCGTTTTCCTCTTTTGAAATCATGCTCCAAAACAGCTTATGAGGAAACTGTAATATTTTACTGACAATCTCCAGAGTCCTGGCAACACATTGGGTGCTTAAATACAGACACACACAGGTCCACAACCCTTCCTGACCTCCTTGCATCTCCCTCTCCAACTCTGATGACAAGTTTAATTGCTGCCATGATTCACAAATATTTCTAAGGAAGAGGTTGAACTTGTTTCTTCTCTTCAGCCACAGGAAAACATCAAGAAAGAAGGTGGTTTCAGAGAGACTTGCTGCAAGTGCCAGGCAACTGGTCTCCATTGTTGGTGAATTTTATTTCCAAACTTGGCACACCCCACCTCCCAGCTCCACCCAGAGGGCACCCCATTTCATCCTCAGGGTAGTGTTCCTGGCTACAAAAACCACCAGCCATTGCAGGCTGTCAGGGACCCTGTCAGTTTCCAGTTGGGTTGCACTGATTTGAGCATTCTTACTTGTGCTCGTCATGATCTGGTTATCCATGGCCCAATTTCTTTGAGCTGCTCTGCAGATTTTGCCATGATGGATGCACGGCATCTATTTTAGACTCACTTTTTACATCGTGATCATAAATAGTTTCGGAAGCATTAATAGGAGGACATGCTGCTCCTCATTTGTATTGCTGTGTCACTTTGGAATGTCATTAATAATTGGCTTGCATTATCCGTGTACTACCCCCTACTCTCCAAAAGTAATAATTTTAGCTTTATTTTTAGTCTGTGCACATAGTTCTGAAAATGACCAAGGAGACGAGGAGTACTGTTTTGAAGGAGATTCTTTCTGAGCATTAGCTTATCATCTGTGTTCACAAAGAATGAAGTATCCTGCCATTTATTCCTGATCTTACAACACTAAAACGTCCCTTATAGCTCAAAACGGGCACCTAAAAATCAAAGCCCATGACTATCAATGTATGTAGGATGTACTTTTCTTTTCTTTGTACTATTAAAAGCACAGAAACATGTCTGACCCAGATTAGTATTCCTCAGGATTAGAATGAATAAGCTTTTCAATTGCTTTGTAACTATATCAAAGTTAATTGGAACACACTATTAAATTTTTTTCTCTGTCCTCGGTTATGTAAGAAAGAATGTGCTTGAGAGTAATATTCCTCATTTGCAATATTGGAAGAGAAATTGTGTGCAGCATTTCAATTCTCCCCCTTTAGGCAGGAACCATGCCTTAAGGTGACATGGGATTTGCCATAGAAGTTTGGACGGTGGTTCATTGGTGGTTGAGGCTGGGCAAGACTGGAGACCTCTCTGCATGCTCTCATGGAACTGGAGTCCTGGGGAGGAGGCCAAGACCACCTTCACCCCTGGAGCCACCTTCACCAGTGACTGTTGTATAAAAACTCTGGTCTCTGAGCACAGGACAAAGCGTATCTAATGTTCACACCAGCTGCCATGGACTGAGGGTTTAACTCAAAAGCTAGAGCCTCAGTGTGATGGTATTTGCACGTGGGCCTTTGGAAGATACTTAGGTTTAGATGAGGTCATAAGGGTGGAGCCCTGTGATGGCATTAATGCCCTGATAAGAGGTGAAAGACTGAAGTTTTGTCTCTCTTCACCACGTGAGGACAGGGTGAGAAAACGACTGTCTGCAAGTCAGAAAGAGGGCCCTTGCAGGGGAACCGAATCACCTGGCACCTTCATCTTGGACTTCTTAGCCTCCAGAACTCAACTAAGTAAATTAACTAAATGAATTCCTGTTGTTTAAGCCACCCAGCCTATGGTCCTCTGTGATCATAGCCCAAGGTGACTAAGACAACTGCACACTTTAATGCTACCCTGACACTGAATGTTTTACTTATCATTTTATCTTTTAACTCAGTGCTGCTCTGTACTTTGATCTGGGCCAGTTCTTGCTTGTAACCTGGAGAGCCTCTCATGTCAAAAGTCATCATGTTCAGTGGAGACAGTTGCATCTCCAGCATTTCCACATTCAAAGCCTGATGGCAGATTTCCTTAACCATGGGTATTTAGTTTTCTCTGTTTTGTTTCTTTGATAACTCAGTCATAGCACTTAATACCCAAAACTGAGTAGAAATTATTACATTCCCCTCTGTCCCCGCCATCTGTGCTTCTCTGCTAGAATCCTAGCTCTGTAAAGGTCAGGATGTGTTCTTTTTGTTCCTCTTCATACCATAACATGGTGCCCAGCTCCAAAGGGTGCTGAATGATGACTGAATGAGGAGCATTGCTGGGTGTGATGAACCAGAGAGCACCTCAGATTCAGTGCTGGAAAGAAGAATTCTTTGGATGATGTGTCTTTTCTAAGGTATTTCTTTCAATCCGCCTTTCTGTTCTGGATACTTTCAAACTCATTTCCTTGCTTTGTTTTAAGCTGACCATTCTAAACAACTTGTGACAAGAAGACTGAACTAGGAAATGGGATTCCCCAGAGCTCTGAAGGACTTAATGGAAGCAGTAACTGAGGGACTGTTTGGTCAGATCTGTAATTTCAAGCAAATGATTATTTATACTCAGAACCAGGAAGAAATCTCACCTGGACCCAGAAGATTATATTCTCTGTTTCTCCTCTGTTTTAGGTAGACTATAAAGCTAGGATCATTGAACATTTATGTGTAGAAAAGGGGGAGAAAAGATTTCTCTGATAGGCAATTCTGAGCCCTTAATAATTGCCTAGCATTGTGATGTAAATTCGCATGCAGATAAGGAGAAAGCTGTGGGTGGAGTATATGTGGATTTTCACAATGTATTTGATAATTCACTGGAGTTTTTAGTGGAGTATCCCAATGATTTTCTCTCTGAGGGAAAGAGGATGATTAGTCACACTTGGGGAAAAACAGGAAGTGAAGTGTATGGTAAACAGACAATTTCACATGGGGAAATATAAAGGAGGCAATGTTCAAGCCTTTGTTTTAACCAGATTCTTTATAAATGAATTTTAGTGCCTAAATTTGTGAATGACACAAAATTTTAGGGGTTGGGAAGAAAGCTAAACGAAGAGATAAATGCAGAAAGTTTATAAATGTTGGGCTTCGCTGGTGACTCAGATGGTAAAGAATCCATCTGCAAGGAAGGAGACCCAGGTTTGATCCCAGGGTTGAGAAAAGCCCCTGGAGAAGGGAATGGAAACCCACTTTAGGATTCTTGCCTAGAGAATTTCAGGGACAGAGGAGCCTAGTAGGCCGCAGTCCATGGGGTTGCAAAGAGTCAGACATGACTGAGCAACTAACACACACACACACACACACACACACACGCACACACACACACGCACACACACACACACAAATCTGTTAAGTAGGGATAAGAATGGCAACTAGAACATGTGAGAGGTTTTTAGGTAATGACCAAAACCAGCGTTTGTCAAGAGCCTGCCATGTACTGGCCACTTTTTTAAGCACTTCACATGTATTATTTTACTTGGCCTCCTAAAACACCATATGAAGTTGGTTCTATTATTCTCCTCATTTTATTAATGATGGAACTCAGATCAGAACTTATTCGAGATCACACAAATAGTAAATTGTAGAGCTGGACTTAACCTAGGGAGCCTGACTTAGAACCTGTATCCCTTACCACCCCTCAAGAGGACCGACTAAATCAAATATATAGAAGATGAAGGGAATAGAAAACAGAAAAAGAGACTAAAAATATTGTTAAAAGCAAAAATTCTTCCAAGAGGAAAAAAAAAATGCCCAGCAGGAAGAGTGATGAAAACCCAAACCAAATATGATCCTATCACTTTATAATTAGAATGCATTTACACTTGCATTTTTGTGGGCAGCTGTTTAAATTAATTTAAGGAACTAACCAACCAACAGAAGACTGGCAATAAAAATGGTAGAACAAATGAAAATGGAAGTTTGGGAGAAAGACTTTAAGAATAAAGGTTGAGAAAAGGCTGAGATTAATATCTATGAAATCCTAAGTGACATAACTAAAGTAGATGCAAAAATTACTCATGAATGCTGGCAAAGTAAATACACAGCACTCATTTAATAATAAACCTATGGCATCACTACCCCAAGAGTTAGTGTGGGAAGAATATACAGTATCTATCGCTGTGTTTAAAATTACTAAGAATAATTATAAACAACTTCTGAAAACAGAGGTGGATCCAGCATACAAATGTGTGATGCCAGGAAGAGTAGTCATGAGCCTAACCCAGCCAAAAAAAAGAAAGAGAGAAGTTGTACTGCAGTGGTCAACTGTGGCTTTGAAGTCAGACAGACTTAGGTTTAGATCCTGACTCTACAGTTCACTAAGAAGTTATTTAATCCCTCTGAGTCGTAGTTTCATCACCTGCCAACAGCAGATAATTATACTTCACTGGGCAATTGGGCCTGGCACATAATTGGCACTGAAAAAATGTTGGCTGTTATGATGATGAATATGACCCCATGTATCTCTGTGCAATGTGCTCAAAAAAACTTCTCTCTTCCGTTAGGCTGAAGGATGTTGAGGGTTTCAATTTTATTTTACCCTGAGCTGAGGTGCTTTGGCTCAGCTTTGAACAGAAGTTCAGGTCCCTCCATGTATGCTGGGAAATTACTGTGACCTCCCTTAATCTTGGGAAGATATATACTTGTGTAGTGTTCTCTTATAAATTTAAACAGCTTATACTTTCTTGATTACCTCTTCTTAAGAGTTTACAATGATATTGTCATCTCTTATGCATTGAATTTTCTTTTCTGGAGGCTTGGTTTGTTTTTGATGATCCTTTTCTGCCTATCCTGTGAGAGGGGAAGGACTGTGTGTGTCTGCTCTTCTTGTGAGACTGGATTCCTTTTGCTTGCTGTTTCTTATCTCCTGGATCGAAAACCTTCTTGTCCAAGGACCAAACCTACTGTAAGTAACAACAATACTCAAATAAGCCTTCTGCTCTGAAATGACAAGCTGAATAAAAGGCAAAGTAGCGTGTGCTTGTTATGACTCACATGTTGCCTATAACTTCAGAGCCTCTGCCCTATTTTGTTTAAATCAAATGCGTCATGTGATCTGGCCACAAGGACTGAGTATGACACTGATGTGCATTTTGCTAAAACAAGGTCAGCAGTCAGAACTGGAGAGCTACACCCTGGGGAATTCAGCTGTGACCATTGCCCAGAAAATTATAATTTAGGAAATCATTTCCTAAATTTCAACAACATTTTACGTTTCTGGGCAATGTCTTTTTTTATATATCTTTTTTTTTTCCTATTTGCCTGGTGAGTAGGTAACTCTTTTTCAGTGACAACAGTCAGGCTTGACCTAAAAGAGAAACAGGAAGAAAGAAATTGTCCAGAACTTTGAAATTATATATTTCCATTTCCATTATATTTATAGTGCCCAAGATATAAACAGAGAAAATAATTTTAAAAAGGGAGCACCAGCCAAAACAGATTTACAAGGGGAAACTAAATAGTTGATTAGAATCTGAGATTATGAATATTGGTTTTTTTTGGTTTTTTTGTAAACGGGCATCTACCTTAAAGACAAAGCGTTAGAAAAATGTATAAAATTGAAAACATATTGACAATAAAGCATCTCACCCCCTCCTCCCTGTACTTTTAGCTCAGCTTCAAATTTTCTGATTATAGTCACAAACAGGAATGAAAGGTCAAAGGAGAACTGCAGAGTTTCCTTTAATCTTTAAACCTTCTTTGCATGTTTCAGATGGCATCTACCTGGAGCCTGGGGCCACCACCATAGACTCCTTGCAATTGTTGCTTCGGCATGTCTGTCATCAATGGTTTCTGAGAAGTAATCCTCTCAGAAATGTAGTTGACATTCTTGTTTGCTTTAAATTAGAAAAATCTCTAACTCAAAAAAATGCATGTATCTCAATGTTCATAGCAGCAGTATTTACATTAACCAAGACATGGAAGCTACATAAATGTCTGTCAGCAAAGGAATGGATAAAAAAGTTGTGGCATATATATATACAATGGACTATTACTCAGCCATAAAAATGAATGAAATAATTCTGTTTGGACCAACATGGATGGATCTAGAGGTTATTATACTAAGTGAAGTGAGTCAGATAGAGAAAGACAAATATTATATGATATCATTTATATGTAGAATCATAAAAATAATACAAATGAATTTATTTACAAAACAGAAACAGACTCACATAGAACACAAACTTATGGTTACCAAAGAGAAAAGGGGTGGGGATTGATAAATTAGAAATGTGAGATTAATAGATATGCACTACTTTATGTAAAATAAACAACAAGGACCTACTGTATAGCACTAGGAGCTATATTTATTATCTTGTAATAACCTGTACTAGAAAATAATCTAGAAAAGATATATATATATATAACCAGGAATTCCCTGACTGTCCAGTGGCTTGGGCTCTATGCTCTTATTGCAGGGCATGGATTTGGTCCTTGATGCTGGTCTTCCCAGGTAGCCTTAGTGGTAAAGAATCCGCCTGCCAATGCAGGAGCCGCAGAAGCAATTTCCATCCCTGGCTCGGGAAGATCCCCTGAAGGAGGAAATGGCAGTCCATTCCAGTATTCTTGCCAGGAAAGTTCCATGGACAGAGGAGCATGGTGGGTGCCATCCAACCATCTCATCCTCTGTCGTCCCCTTCTCCTCCCACCTTCAATCTTTCCCAGCATCAGGGTCTTTTCAAGTGAGTCAGTTCTTTGCATCAGGTGGCCAAAATATTTGAGTTTCAACTTCAACATCAGTCCTTCCAATGAACGCTCAGGATTGATATCCTTTAGGATGGACTGGTTGGATTTCCTTGAAGTCCAAGGGCTCTCAAGAGTCTTCTCCAACACCACAGTTCAAAAGCATCAATTCTTTGGCACTCAGCTTTCTTCACAGTCCAACTCTCACATCCATATGTGACCACTGGAAAAACCATAGCCTTGACTAGACAGACCTTTCTTGGCAAAATAATGTCTCTGCTTTTTAATATGCTGTCTAATTTGGTCATAACTTTCCTTCCAAGGAGTAAACGCCTTTTAATTTCATGGCTGTAGTCACAATCTGCAGTGACTTTGGACCTCAAAAAAATGAAGTCTGTCATTGTTTCCACTGTTTCCACATGTATTTGCCGTGAAGTGATAGGACCAGATGCCATGATCTTAGTTTTCTTAATGTTGAGCTTTAAGCCAACTTTTTCACTCTCCTCTTTCACTTTCATCAAGAGGCTCTTTAGTTCTTCTTCACTTTCTGCCATAAGGGTGGTGTCATCTGCATATGTGAGGTTATTGATATCTCCCCTGGCAATCTGGAGTCCAGCTTGTGCTTTATCCAGCCTAGCGTTTCTCATGATGTACTCTACATATAAGTTAAATAAGCAGGGTGACAATATACAGCCTTGATGTACTCCTTTTCCTATTTGGAACCAATCTGTTGTTCCAGTTCTAACTATTGCTTCCTGACCTGCATACAGATTTCTGAAGAGGCAGGTCAGGTGGTCTGGTATTCCTATCTCTTTCAGAATTTTCCACAGTTTGTTGTGATCCACACAATTCAAGGCTTTGGCATAGTCAATAGAGCAGAAATAGATGTTTTTCTGGAACTCTCTTGCTTTTTTGATTATCCAGCTGATGTTGGCAATTTGATCTCTGGTTCTTCTGCCTTTTCTAAAACCAGTTTAAACATCTGGAAGTTCACGGTTCACGTATTGTTGAAGCCTGGCTTGGAGAATTTTGAACATTGCTAGTTTTGCTAGTGTGTGAGATGAGTGCAATTGTGCAGTAGTTTGAGCATTCTTTGGCATTGTCTTTCTTAGGGATTGGAGTGAAAACTGACCTTTTCCAGTCCTGTGGCCACTGCTGAGTTTTCCAAATTTGCTGGCATGTTGAGCGGTATATGATTTGGACTAAATGTCTGTATTGAGACCGCAGACAGCTGTACTACCTGACCATCGCCTCTGCATTGCTCAATGCATGCAACTACTTTTTTCCTATTGTCTACAATTACCAAAAAAAAAAAAAAATTGCCAAGGTCACCCTTTTGCTCTCTTTCTCCTGGATTCACTCTTCTCTTTTTTAGGCTGATTTTGAATCATATTTGCTACACTTTCTATCCAGCAACGAGAAAGGGGAAAACTGGAAAACAAAGAGTAAAGACTCTCCATTCAGTGGTGCTGGGTCTAGTCTTTTGTAAAAAATGTGTTACATCCATTCACCTAATGGGCGAAGCATTTGTAAATCAAGGCAAAAAATGCCTGATCATCTGTTTTACCATTTTCACACTTATTTTTTAAAATTAATGTTGATTTTGGAGAGAATAGATAATATTGCTAGTGTTCTGTAGTAATGAGGGAAGGTCCTGGAATCGCCCCTGACTGCTTCTGTCAGAGGCCTGCTTGGGGGTGGTATACCTGTGAAGTTCAGCTTCCCGTTTCCTCAGGCAACTTGCGTGTGTGTCTGTCGCTCAGTTATATCTGACTCTTTGAGATCCCATGGACTGTAGCCCCCCCAGGCTCCTCTGTCCATGGAATTCTCCAGTCAAGAATACTGGAGTGGGTTGCCATTTCCTCCTCTAGAGGATCTTCCCGACCCAGGGATCGAGCCCAGATCTCCTGCACTGTTGGCATATTCTTTACCATCTGAGCCGCAAACTTGATCAACCCTCAAAAAGTGACTGCAAAGGTTCCCTCCACTTTTTCTGTTTTGTTTTGCCTTGTTTTTAATCATCTAATTGAGGAATCCTGGGTACATATTAACTTCTCTCCCTCCACACCACTCCCCCACCCTGCCCCACCCCACGTGTTTTCCTGCCAGGGCCTGAGCGCCACAGTGCTTTGATGGATTTCCTATTTTGATAGCAAAATCCTTGTTTTCCTTACAAAACAAGATTTTTCTATGCTTCTAACAGAACTCTAATCTTGCCCCTCTGACTGCATCCCTTCCCTCCCTTCCCTCTGCGTTTCAGGAAGGAGCAGTTGAGCAATCCTGTCCTGTTTCTTCTGAACGTGGCAAACAGAGTGGCATTAAGAGCTGTTATGCTGAATCATGACATAGACATGTTTTCGAACACCGTCCAGACCATTTTGGATTAAGACAGGAAGGCTGATTCTGAGCCACTGTTGAACTCAACCCAAGAAAGACAGAAGTGTGGAAGAAGGTTGAAGGAAAACAACCTTATCTGAGTCAAAAGTCCAGTTTTCCTTCCAGTGTATAGTTTTAAAGTGCTGACTCATTGGAATGAACTTGAGGTTGGGGTGACAGCTTTTTTACAGCAGATTTTTGGGTTAAACTCATTAAACAAACCCTCTTAAACCTGTTACAGGGCTTCTCTGGTGGTCAGACGGCCACGGATTGCTTGCAGTGAAGGAGACCTGGGTTCAATCCCCGAGTTGGGAAGATCCTCTGGAGGAGGAAAGGGCCACCCAGTCCAGTATTCTTGCCTGGGAAATCCCATGGACAGAGGGGCCCAGCGGGCTACAGTCCATGGGGTTGCAAAAAGACATTCCTGAGCAACTAACACTAACTAACTATACCTATTATGTGAGGTATACATAGAAATTAAATTATGTACCTTCTGCACTTACTTCCCTGACTCCACATCCATCAAAACCACTAATCTCTAATTTGTTTGTTTGCAAAGGGCCCCAGGAAATACATTTGCCGTGGAGTCCAGAGCACTTGGACAGCTGTGGGGGCCATGCCCCAGCCTCGGGGACAGGTAGCTCCTGTGTCCAGGCAAAGGACATTCCCCTGGGGCTAAGGCCCTCATCCAGGCCACACCTTCAGAGTCAGTGAGACTGGAGGGAGGTAGAGATAAGATTCAAAAGGGAAAAAGATCCCCTTCTTTGCCTCCACCCACATCTCCTGCCTCAGGTGGAGAGCCCTAGGCTCTGCCATTTTTGTTCCTTGTGATGAAAGGAATGTGGCACTAGACATACTCCTCTCTTCGTCAAGACTTGGTAAAGGGTTAAGAGCCATTTCTTCCTCGAGGAGGTTCCTGACTCCCACTCCCACCCACCTCTGACTCCCCGACTTCCCTCCGTGGCCTGCTGCTTTTTGATCTGCTCTTCTGCAGCAGCTGGCTGTCTCGTTGATCTCTCCAGACAGCGAAGTACTTCTAGACACTGGACTTCAGGAGTCCTGGTGACTGTTTGTAGCTTCCCGTCTCGCACTCAGCAGATGCACAATTGTCAGCTAAGCAAACAAGTTGTGGGAACCCACAGAGCTCTGACCTCCCTACCGTACAGATAAGGCCATATCTGCCGAGCCAGGTAGACCAAGTCTGTTGTGTCTTAGAACAGGAGGTACTCTGGAGAGGGGAGAGGAGGAAAACAGCGACAGAAATGGTCTCCTGGTAAACAAAGTAGGGCCTTTGAAAGGATCAGCAAATAAAAATTAACTAGGAATCTCTGTTTTACCACAAATTGAGTTTTCTAAACCCAGATTCAGGGCTGCCTTGCTTCATTAGCCTCAGGCCCTCACAAATCCAGTTGTGTCCGTTTCTGCATGTATTTTTTTCCTTCCAGTTGTGGTATAGATGAGGTCATCAAAAAGCTAGTACAATCTGTACCAATAAACTCCAAAGATTTTAACTGTGTATTCTATCATTATAAATAAAATATATCAGCCCCCATCTTCTCTTTCTATATAGCTATAAATTATGGTGGTGGTTGTTTAGTCATTCAGTCATGTCTGACTCTTGTGCCCCATGGACTATAGCCTGCCAAGCTACTCTGTCCATGAGATTTCCCAGGCAAGGATACTGGAATGGGTTGCCATTTCCTCCTCCAGGGGATCTTCTTGACCCTGGGATCAAAACTGCATCTCTTGCAATGCAGGTAGTGTCCTTCATTGCGGGCAGATTCTTTGCCCCTGAGCCACCAGGGAAGCCCAGCTATAAATTATATGAATGCACTTTTACTATGCTAATACATCATAAACATTATAAAATATTGCATATATACTTAGAAGATGAGATAAAAATATAAATAGACATTCTGGCATTTTCTCCCCTGGCCTGAATGGATCATTGCTGCACCCTATGTAGACGGCACATCGAGTCTGGAAGGGCCTCTCCCACCTCTCCCGCCTGTGACTCACTGATTTGGACAAAGTCAGAGCCTGCAGGTGTGGGCTACACATTATGCTTCTCTCTGCCTCAGTCTCGCTCTCTCCCACTGATACAGCCTCATTTATCTCACAGAAATGTAGAGATCAATGACTGGTACGCTTGACTCTAAGGGTGAGGTCATTTGTTTAGTATCAGTTCAGTTCAGTTCAGTCGCTCTGTCGTGTCTGACTCCTTGCGACCCCATGAACTGCAGCACGCCAGGCCTCCCTGTCCATCACCAACTCCCAGAGTTTACTCAGACTCATGTCCATCGAGTCAGTGATGCCATCCAGCCATCTCGTCCCCTGTCATCCCCTTCTCCTCCTGCCCCCAATCCCTCCCAGCATCAGGGTCTTTTCCAATGAGTCAACTCTTCGCATGAGGTGGCCAAAGTATTGGAGTTTCAACTTCAGCATCAGTCCTTCCAGTGAACACCCAGAACTTATCTCCTTTAGGATGGACTAGTTGGATTCTTTAGTATACTGTATATTAATTTCTTCTAACATCTACTGTTTTCTGGGCTTCTCTGATGGCTCAGTGGATAAAGAATCTGCCTGGAGTGTAGGAGACACAGGAGATGTAGGTTTGATCCCTGGTTTGGAAAGATCCCCTGGAGTAGGAAATGGCAATCCACTCCAGTATTTTTGCTTGAAAAATCCCATGGACAGGGGAGCCCAGCAGGCTATAGTCCAAAGGGTTGCAAAGAGCTGGACATGTCTGAGTGCTATGCATGCACGCACTACTGTCTTCTGGGAAAATCTTATGATTTCATTCAATCATGCCGATTATCCCATTAAATGGTGGTGGTGAGAGAAAGAGTCACCTTTGTCTTTGAACTGTGGAATTTTAGCAGCTGGAGGAATCTTAGTGGTGACCTCTAGTCTAGTCTTTACCCAGTGATATGAGGAAACCTAGTGATAGAAAAGACAGAAGTCTCCTTGATGTAGCAGATAATCCCTGTTGCCTGGAAAACAGACCTTTCCTCTACTTTTATTTACCCTCCTCCGAGTGACACATGCTCAAAGGCCAGCTGGGGCCCCTCTTCAGCTGCAGGGAGTGTGTCTTGATTAGGGCAAGTCAGTTATGAAGATTCCGTCCATAAGCCTTGTGAAGTGGTTGAGCTTATGCTTAGGCGTGTGACCAAGCTTCTTGGAAAATTTCTTTCACTTTGAAAAAAGGAGACACCTGGAAGACATTCCCTTGCTTCCTCTGGATCTTATCACCTCCATGTGACACGGACGCTTCAGCAGCCACCTGAGGGCCTTGGAGGGAGCTGGCTTACTGGTACAACCTGTCCCGGATGCATGGCAGAGTACAGAGATGGTTGCAAGTCACAGAGCTTTCAACTTAATCATGCTGGGACTTAATCATTCTGGGCTTCACCCTATGAAAAGTAATAATTTCCCTCATTGTTTAAACCACTGTTAGCTGCATTTTCTGTTATTTGTAGTCAAATGCTTCATAACTAATATACAAGGATTTTGGAGACAGCAGAAACAGAACAAGACCCTAGACCTTTAAAACAGCAAGTACTACACTGCTTGGTTTTTATTTACAAATGAGAGCTTAAGAGAGTTCATTCACCCTGCGTGATAAGAGCAGTTTGTTCCTTTCTCTTCAGGAACTTTTGTCTCTGTATACTTGGAGGGTTCTGAGAGAATAAAACTATTTGATTATAAGAATGTTCTGCTTCTTCGCTTTCATTGGATGTTCAACTCTGGTGACATCTTGATGTATTTCTTCTAAGAATACATCGTTACTTTTTTAATAATAAGCACCTTATATAGAGATATCCAGTTACACTATGCATTTTGTCTATTGCCAAATATAATTTGCCTTCGGAGGCCTGGGCCAACAGTCTCTTGGTGAATTAGTGGCAAAATGCCTGAGTATGGAATCAGGTTGGCTCAGATGGCAAGAATCTGCCTGCAACGCAGGAGACCTGAGTTCCATCCCTGGGTCAGGATGATCCCCTAGAGAAGAGAATGGTTACCCACTCTAGTATTCTTGCCTGGAGAATTCCCAGGGACAGAGGGGCCTGGAGGGCCACGGTCCACGTGGTCTCAAAGAGTCAGACGTGACTGAGTGACTAACACTTTCAGTTTTTCAGGGAATCAGCACAGTTATATGTTCAAACTAAAACTCTGTCTGCTGCTGATTTAAGCTGCCCTCGCTGCTGCTGATTATGCGGGACACTCAGAAATAACCCAGGAGCTTATGAAGGTAATGAGTGGTTTCAAATCACCCACAGACACCCATAGTAAATGGAAAAGCTTTTGTCAACATGTTTAATGGTTTCGGTTGGTAAATTATTAACAGAATATATGTGGCGTCTTCAGCGTTTCAAATACATTTACTTTCTGAGTGAGAACATTGGAGAACAGTCTCTCCTGCCAAATCCCCAGCTGCAGGTGCCCACTCCTCTGCCTCTCCTTCCTCCTCTCCCAGATGGTGTGGAATCTTCCTCGTCTTACACCAGGGGACTTCCCCTCATGCTGCCAAGGGCTCTTAGATTTTCCAGCGCTTCTGCTTGGCCAGGTCCTATCACAGGACTAGTTTCATTCCATTCCACTCTTCTTCTCCTGGAATGTGGGGGAAAGATCACAATTTGAAAGAAATAAAAACATGGATTCTGGTGACCGCGCCCCCACTCACTAAGCTTATTAACTTTCAGTAAGTCATTTAGTTCTCTCAGCCTCAGTTTCTTCACCTGTAAATTGAGGCCAGTCACTCTATGGGTGTTCTCTACGTCTCGGGAATGTTGTCAGGATCCAGTGGTAAAATCCATGTGGATAGGCTGTGACTTTTATGATTCTTGGTATTTACAAATTGTTTTGTTTCTGGTGGCAGTTTTCCTTCCAACAAGGTTGACACATATCCACGCAAGTGTACCAATTTTGACTGACTCAGTAGGCAGGAAGAACAGGTCCACAGGCCAATGAGTGAAGTGATCTATGTGACACATTCCCTTGAAAACATAGAGTGTGATGGTGTTTTTACACAAATGAACTCTGAGAAGCAGATCCTGTTATTATTTTTCATGCAAACATATCGTGACATACCTGTCATGCTAGGTGATGTGCTCATGTTGGGAACATTCACTATTTGAGGGAGAAAGGGAAAAGGTTGAAGAGATTAAAGGAGGGGTGGGTGGGAAAGACAGATTTTACTTCATTAAGATTTTTTTAAAAGAGCACTCACTCTTACCTTGTCATGATTACATCTATGGGACAGGAGACACTGTCCTGAATTAGAATACAATAAAATGTACAGTCCACTACTGTCGCTAACAGTAACAGTGCTCGGCAAAATATATAACTTCTCTGAGCTGAATTTTCCCCATGATCAACTGCATGCTAAGTCACTCCACTTGTTGTCCGACTCTCTGCAACCCCATGGACTGTAGCCCGCCAGCCTCCTCTGTCCATGGGATTCTCCAGGCAAGAATACTGGAGTGGATTGCCAGGCTCTCCTCCAGGGGCTCTTTCCCACCCAAGGACTGAACCCACATCTCCTGCATTGGCAGGTGAGTTCTTTACTACTAGCATCACCAGGGAAGCCCCAATTTTCCCCATTGGTGAATTGGAAATGGGAATGGTACCTACCTCATAGGGTTGCTGTGAGTATTAAATGGGATAACACGCAAAGTAACTAGCACACAGTGATGATGCTATGTGTGGGCATACTTTAATATTACCCAGTTTCTGGTTTACTGAGAAGCCATACTTTTGACTGAGAACTGAGAAATCATAGTTTGGTACTTCAAGGCAGTGAACTCTGAAGGTCTTAGAATCTAAACAAAAGATAGAAAAGACAAGGGCACAGAAAACAAGAGTAAAGATGAAAAGTAAGTACATTAAGATGCTAAATACAGACCATCATTGACTATAGATGCTGAGAATAGTACCCATTCCTTGAGGTTTGAAAAATTCACAGAAATTGTATTTCATAGGGGCTTCCCTGGTGGCTCAGACCCTAAAGAATCTGCCTGCAGTGTGGGAGACCCAGTTTCAACCTCAGAGTCTGAAAGATTTCCTGGAGAAGGGAATGGCTACCTACTTCAGTATTTTTGACTGGAGAATTCCATGGACAGAGGAGCCTGGTGGGCTATATTGTCCATGGAGTCACAAAGAATCGGACATGCATTTCATAGGCAGAATCATGGAACTACATCTTTTTTTTTTTTTTTAATAAATTTATTTATTTTAGTTGGAGGCTAATTACTTTACAATATTGTAGTGCTTTTGCCATACACTGACATGAATCCGCTATGGGTGTACATGTGTCCCCATCCTGAACCCCCCTCCCGCCTCCCTCCTCATCCCATCCCTCTGGGTCATCCCAGTGCACCAGCCCCGAGCACTTGTCTCATGCATCCAACCTGGGCTGGTGATCTGTTTCACACATGATAATATACATGTTTCAATGCCATTCTCCCAAATCATCCCACCTTGCCCTCTTCCACAGAGTCCAAAAGACTGTTCTATACATCTGTGTCTCTTTTTCTGTCTTGCATATAGGGTGATTGTTACCATCTTTCTAAATTCCATATATATGCATTGGTATACTGTATTGGTGTTTTCCTTTCTGGCTTGCTTCCCTCTGTATAGTAGGCTCCAGTTTCATCCACCTTATTAGAACTGATTCAAATGTATTCTTTTTAATGGCTGAGTGATATTCCATGGTGTATATGTACCACAGCTTCCTTATCCATTCGTCTGCCTGTGGACATCTAGGTTGCTTCCATGTCCTGGCTATTGTAAACAGTGCTGTGATGAACATTGGGGTACACGTGTCTCTTTCAGATCTGGTTTCCTCAGTGTGTATGCCCAGGAGTGGGATTGCTGGGTCATATGGCAGTTCTATTTCCAGTTTTTTAAGGAATCTCCACACTGGAACTATGTCTTTAAATGGGAAAGAAATTCCATGTGTAGAAGCCCATAAGAACAATGGCATACTGGGGAAGGGGGAAGAACCCCAGGCTGACCGAAATGGCCAGCGTGTGGGAACTGGTTGGATAGTAAGGTAGGGTCAAGCATCTTTTTCACGGATGCTGTCATTGGCTCCAACAATAATAGAGTCCCCCTGGTCATTGCTCATTCATTCTTGTTTCTTAAGAGGACAACTTCTATGAGTAATGTCTGAAAATACCTCTTTAACACACAAAATGCAGTGTGGCCTGGCCTTTCTCTTTGGGAGAATTGCTGTTGATCAACAACATTCACTGGGTGTGTTTGGTGTGCTAGGCAGCCAGAAAGATTATGAAGAAAGTAGGTAGTATTCAAGATACCGGGACAGAAGATCATGATTACTGTAGGCATAGAATAAAACACAAAGATAAAGAGAATGGATTTTTATAGACTAGAATGGCTACATGTTTTAATATAGAACACCTTTTCTTAAAAAACAGCCTACTAAAAATAGAAAACTGGGTTGTATTCTGTGTTGTTAACAGAAGTGAGATTGTTGTGAAGTTGGTACGTGTGCAGGGCAGCGTTCAGAAAATCTGAAATCATGATTTGACTGTGCTTTGCCTGAGGCCACTCAGCCCTGGAGGAGCGGTTGGTATGCCACAGTATTTCCTGTTTGCCTGGCAGGTTACCCATCATATTTTGATCTTGCTCCATCAAAGCAGTGATGATGTGTTCAATGATTTTTTTTTTTTTTTAATCCTCTTGCTCATTCTCTTTTGTATTTATGGATCATGTGTCTCCACTTCTTCCTCCTCAACCTGACTCTTGTGTAAGTTGAATGTTTAACAGTTTCTCCCCTCAATTGTGGACAACTCTTTCTACTTCTCAGAACTTCATTAAGGTTCTGGAAAAGGACCTCTGGCTGCTCCCTGTTTCTTGCTAAGCATTAGGGCAAAAACAACCCTGAGAGGTGAGTTGGCTGCATCTGCAATTTAGAATTAGAAGGAGAGAAAATAGAAACGGATACAAAAAATGATGTCAATCTTGGAAAATGAAATTGAATCATAGCTATGTAAGGTGGTAGAAACAAAGAAAGCCACCTGCTTCCAATAAGATACGCGCCAAGTCTTCAAGAAAGTGAGGGGGAAAAGATGATGAAGGTGGCTAACACAGGAGCTCCTGCCAGCTTGAACTCTCTGAGGTGAGGTGGGTGCTGCATGCTTCAGCCATGTCCGATTCTTTGCGGCCTCATGGATTGTAGCCCGCCAGGCTCCTGTGTCCATGGAATTCTCCAGGAAAAAATACTGGAGTGGGTAGCCATTACCTCCTCCAGGGGATCTTCCTGACCCAGGAATCAAACCCACGTCTCTTATGTCTCTTGCATTGGCAGGCGTGTTCTTTCCCATTAGTGCCACCTGGGGCGAGGACTGTGTCTTTTATTCCTTTGGCTTCATGCAGTGCTGGGCACTTTGGAGATGCACACTCAGAGTTTTGTGTGCATAAATAAATGAACAAATTCCAAGAAAGTTTCATAAATAGGTAGTAGCTTCAAGCAGATCCACAGTCTTCTGAAACTTAACTTCTGGGTTTACCACAGAATCATTGTGACTCTCTATTGTTCCTGGAGCTATCTTAAGTTTTCGTAATTTAATGTTTCCTTTGGAATAAACCCACTATTTGAGCTACAGAAAGTAGCCGTGCAGCTTTTTACTCAAGAATTACTGCTGGTGGTTGCAGAATCTTTGTATTCCCTGAATTTTCTTCTCTCAGACACCTTGCCACTAATTATTAGACTTAGCTTTAAAACACTTTCGGAATTTCAGCATTTTGAGTTTTAGATATAAATTATGGCATCTAGCATATGAGCATTCACAATCTGTACCTATTTACTCTCTACCTAAAATCTGTATAATTTCTCATGGGGCTAAATAGAAAAAGGTATTACACAAAAGAAAATCCACATTGTAACTTTGTGCTAAGAATGCCCTTGGGCAATCTTTGTTTTTGAGAAAAAAAGTCTGTTTGTCTCAGTAAGAATGGGAAGAGGGTACTGGACCTTCTTTACTCTAAAGGAACCAGTTTGTGTCATTCCTGTATTTTTCTCTCTTTTCTCTTTCCACCAGCCATAGAACAGAACAAAGCAAAACAAAACAAAAACCCTAAGAGCAAACAAACTCAGAACAATAGCAGCAGCAAGAACAAACCCAAAACTCAAGTGGAATGATTCTAAATCAGCAGATAAGATCTGGAGATGTCATGTTGCCTATATAACTCTAGGAAAGAGATATTTTATGTGTTGCTACCAAAGGAAAGTGGGAGATGGGGGGAGAAAAGAGAGGAGAGATAAAAAGAAAAGGAAAGGGAAAGCTGTTTGGGTGAGTGTTTCTCAGCAGGGACACTGATAGTGTTTGGGGTAACGTGGTCAATCGTATTTTATAAATACAATGAAGGATTTTGACAGGGGCTTAAAAATGTCTTGGACTTTTCTTGATTACTTGTACATTTTACTCCCACTTCCAAAATTCCTAATGTTTTAAACTTTTTTGAAAGAAGATTTTTTTCCTGTTACAGTTCATAAATGCCCAAAATGTGGGCATATGGCAAACCATTCCAGATTTACCCTGGGAGGAATATTCTTTAATTTTTACTTTTTTGGTTCTCCATTTGACTTTTGGTTGAGCATCTTCAGCTCACTCTGCTCTTCCGTCTTTAAACTCTCTCCGGGAGAATTGATTAATTATCATCATTTTGATTGTTGTTGATGGCTTAGTTTTTATACCCACCCCTGACATTTCAGCTGCTCTTCAGCCCCATATCTTAAACAGGGGTAAGAAATCTGCATTTAGATCTATTTTCCTCATCTAGGAAAAACATGATAAAAATCAAACTTACTACTTCTCCTACTTCCCTCAATATAATCGATGACACCATTATTTATTGAGTTTTCTTAGTTTCACAAATATTTGAGTTTTTTAATGCTAAGTTCTAATGACCAAACTGGCAGAGTCCCCAATCTCCTGAAACTCTATAATACAGGGGTAGAAATGTATTAGTAATCACACAAATGTATAATATCTAATAGAAATAATGGCCATGAAAAACTATGAATTTCTTCAAGTGTCTAATATAAAGGCCTCAGTTAGTTTGAACAATTAAAAATGACTTTCTAGGCTACATTCCCTTTACCCCCCATATACATGCAACCTCTAAGTCCCTTTGGTTACACCACCATTTTTACAGTTGCAACTCTATTGGTGGCTATTTCTGCATTTGTATTACTCCCATTGGATCTTCAGTTGATTTTCTCCATTACAGACTATAGGCACATGACTGCCATGTTAATTTTCTTAAATTCTCATTTTTATCACATCACTCCCCAACTTGAGACTCTTCAGAGTGTTCCCCATTGTCCATTGACTCTACTTCATGTAGATCACTTTTTCCTAAATGCTTTTATGGTGCTAAATCAGAACATTTCTATCACCACTTTCTTATTCAGCTTCATCATTTTGTCCTCTGTACCTGTAGGGCTATCTTCTCTCTTTTCTGTAGCTCGTACCTTCTAGATTTCAGTGATTGTTCAACTGTGAGCCATTTAAAAGTGAAAAATGCTACTGCTACTGCTACTGCTAAGTCACTTCAGTTGTGTCGGACTCTGTGTGACCCCATCCCTGGGATTCTCCAGGCAAGAACACTGGAGTGGGTTGCCATTTCCTTCTCCAATGCATAAAAGTGAAAAGTGGAAGTGAAGTCGCTCAGTCATGTCTGACTCTTCGCGACCCCATGGACTGCAGCCTACCAGGCTCCTCCATCCATGGGATTTTCCAGGCAAGAGTACTGGAGTGGGGTGCCATTGCCTTCTCTGAAAAGCAAAGAATAGTAGGGGAGAAATACATGCAGTGGACGCAGTAAGAGGTGAGCTCTGTTCTTATTGCTCCCTCCACTGGATTTCATGTGCAAGATTCCAAGTGAAGGAAGGGGTTCAGGGTGAAAGAACACTTGGAAATCTGTGTATCATTGAAGTTTCCCCTTGGGATTCGTCTTCCCTCAGAAGGTCATCCTTCCTAAGTTTCTCTCCTCCACACTGACTTTTCCCTCTGCCTTCAACACTGCACTCCTAGTACTTGCCGACTTACTGCTTTGTTTTGTATGCTTGATAAATTTGCCTCCATAGACCCAATTTTTAAATTCTTTTGCATTCCCTGAAGTGTTTTATGTTGGTATAAATGGATGAATAAATTGAACACACAAATACTTTGTGGTTCTTTCAGCGAGTGGAAAATTTCTGTCTATAACATTATGCCTTTAACCTGTCTTCACTTTTTTAGCAACAAAATAAAAGTAGTCAGTGTATCAAAAGTGACATTCTGCCATATGAGGGTGAGTCCCTGTAGATGGTCAAAAAATAGGGAAGAGGATTCAGGGGAAGTGCTGAGAATGTTGTCTCTGAAAGCCTTTATTCACTGGGATTGACCTTCTGTCTTGCCTTGTCCTTTATACTCCCCCAAGGCAGATGGGGTCTGTTAGCCAGTCTGTGATATACAGGGTCAAACTTTGTATGTACCTCTCTTAGGGCAGAATGGAATCTCTTTTAAGACCAAGGTTTACTTGATTAAGTTGAAGTAATGTAAACTTAATTGGATCACAAATGTTGTTAGCACTTATTATTCAAGCCTGTTCTTGAACTAGAAGGGGATCCTGACACAGTCCAAGTTCCCAACTGGGAACAAGCAATGAAGACAAGTCTCTGCTATGGCTTCTCCCCTCAGCCCCTCAAACCACATCTGATAAGCTATGTAATTTGTTCTAGCAATTAGTGCCAAAAAAAAAGGCACACTTTTGTAGAGTCCCACATTTCTTAGAAAACCTGAACTCCAGCTCACACTAATCCAGCTCCTTTTCTTTCTTTTTCAAACTTGATGTTCACGGAGATAAAATACCACATCGCACTTGAGGTCTGATCAACATGCAGCCAAATGGTGAGGTGTGTCCTCCACTCACCCCAGCCCTGTCTCCTGTCACACAGAAACCTAAGCCTGGAGGACAGGCAGAGATGCCTGCAGTGGTCTGTTTTACAACACCCCGATAACAGGATGTTTTTAGCAGCACAGCAGATTCTTGGCCTATGGCCCTGGTTAAAGGAAGAGAGGCACAGAACCTTCGAAGTCATCAATTTTAATGAGGACTGCAACTATTCCAGTAAACTAGATCCCTTCATTTTTGTTTGCTTGATAAAGAAACCTGATTCATCCAAGACATTTATTTTATTTAGTTCAGCATCAGGATAGGCACTTGCTTTTTCACCACCGGTATTAGGCCCCCAATAGTGATAAAAATTCCTGTGCAGTCTTTTGGAGGGGAAGGATAAAAGAGTCTACAAGGGGAAAAAAAGAACACCAAACAAATGCTAAGTTTTGAAAAATTCAGGCTTTTCTTGGCTCAGAGGTTAAACATGCATTGCTAGAGTTCCCTTTCAAAGTTGGAGTCTGCCAAGGTCTCTCATAAGCTTGGATAGTTTTTATGGAAGTTATAATAGAAATAAGAAATTTCATCTGCATTTTTAAAGGTGAGGAATAATGTCTTTTAATAGTGGGTTGTGTGAGTGTGTGTATGTGTAAGAGAGAGGCAGAGATGGAAAGAGACAAGCAGATAAATTGAGCCAGGAGAAGATGAGAATTCAATTAATTTGTTTATAAGTTAATAAATTAAAAAATTTTGAAGGAATATTTCTGAATTTTCTAGGAGAGGTACAGTGGAGATACTAAGTAATTTCTGTGGTTCATGGTGAGATAAACAAACAGGTAAATTGCTCAAGAAGTTTGAGTATCAGAGAACTCAACCTTTGCTTCTAATCTTTTCATCTCTGTGTAAACTCACTGAACTCTTATTCCAGATCTGAAGGCACCAGGCAGGCATGTGTTTTAACCCCTTAAGTAATTCAAGTTCCTAGAATCACTAACATTGAAAGTCCTGGTACAATGTCTAAATCTCCCTCCTCATTATTAAGGGATTCACAGCAAGGGCAATCTGTGAATTCATCTCTTATGAATCTTTCAGTCAAAAGAAGTTTCTCCTTTTTTTCCCCCTGTTACAAAATTCTTTAAATAGAGTTAAAAAAAAAAAAAAAGAAAGAAAGAAAGCAAAGAAATTACGCAAATGGCAAGGTAGTGACAGGACATCTATCAAAATGGCTCTGGAAATTCCAATTTTTAAAGTGCTATAAAAATATCATTATTAATGATGATTGACTGGGTTTTCAGAGCCAAGCTATTTCAAGGCTGCTAAGTTAGCACTGAGTGCAAAAGCAGGGGTGCTGAAATGGCTTCAGGGTGCCCTCACTGTGTTTCTTCATTGATTTTTAAGTAACATATGAACACACTCAAATTGATGATTTTCATTTTGAATTAGTTTGGCCTCTGTCATGGAGAGCCTTCCATCTTTTCCTGACTGTCAGTGTCCAATTCATCTTCATCAAGTCCCCAGCAGGAAGATTTGGATCTTATTACTTTTTGTTTCACAGTTTTATCGTTTACAGGAAATTGGGACACAGAAAAACAGAGCAGAATCTACCTAAGTTTTCAATAGAACTACTCAAAGGGAGAAGATACACCTTCACTCATGGGCTTCAAGGAAACTCCTGGATTGTGGCAGTCCCACCAGGCAGGAGAGAGAACTGCGATCTTTCCTGGTGGCTCAGATGCTAAAGAATCTGCCTGCAATGCAGGAGACCCCAGTTTGATCCCTGAGTTGAGAAGATCCCCTGGAGAAGGGAGTGGCTACCCACTCCAGTATTCTTGCTTGGAGAATTCCATTAACAGAGGAACCTGGCGAGCTATAGTCCATGGGGTCACAAAGAGTTGGACATGACTGAGTGACTAATACACAAGAGTCCTCAAAAATCTTAGCTTCCAGTTTGTGTCAACCTGATACCTTGTACCTGTTGTTTTTATGAGCCTAGAATTCCTGTCCTCTTCTGTCCATGGAATTTTCCAGTCCAGAATACTGGAGTGGGTTGTCATTTCCTCCTCCAGTCCACTTTACAGATGGGAAAACTAAGGCTAAAGAAAACCATGCACAAGATTGGCAAAAACCATATTAGATTTCAGTACAATCAGCTGTTCTTGTGAAAATCTTATATTTTGTTCTATTTTCACCCACTGCCAAGACTGGAAAAAATGACAAGTATTTTTTTTTTTTTTTTAAAGTGTGACTAAAATGTGTTTGAAAAACATCACGAAAATATCATCCTGTTTAGGTAAGGCCCAAGGCCCAAGTTAAAGGACCTCTTTAAAGGACACAGGGAAAAAAAATCAACACCAACAAAACCAATCATTTACTGAGCAAAACTCATCTCTTTTCTACCCCCTGAAGCTCCTCAGCGCTCATCCCTCTGCTTTTCACAGTGAGCATTGCGGCTGCTTCTCTGAAGACTCACTCACTCTCCAGGCCTCAGGGAGGACACTAGTTTGCCTTTCTGACGGTGTGCCAAAAATGGAAAAAGGAAGAATTTAAGCAACTGTCAACCAGGAAATTTTTTGTTTGTTTGTTTTTTAAAAAAGGAAATTTGCCAACCTAGCCGCGAAATTTTGTCTAAGTTACAGACTGTCAGTCTTTATAAACCCTCTTTGTTCCTTTTCTTTTCTGAATCCCACATTTTCACTGAGGGTAGATAATCTTTGGCATTATCCTCATTGGCTCAGCTTAGCTTTCAGTCCCTTGGGGTCCTGCTGACTCCATAAACTTTCAACTCCTAAATCCAGTGCTGGCTCACCCAGGAAAGAAAAAAGCAAATTGAACAATAAAATTCAAGCTGTAGCTTCCGTTGTGACTCAAGAGCAGAAAATGTTTTTAATGGCCAAGAGCACGTAAATGTCATTAATCACCAAGATTGTGTGATTTCTCATCGGAGGCTCCCAACAAACACTGTTTTGTCCAACTCCATCACTATCTGGAATTTGAAAATTATCTGATTGAATGTTCACCTAGAGTTGAACGTTTTGGAAATCCTTTCACAGAAATGATATCTGCCAAGAAGGAGAAAGGAGCACTTTTTTTCTCCCTGTCTTTTCTTTTTCATCCCTCCCTTGTGTTTCTCTTCCTTTCCTTAGGCTCTTTTGCTGTGTCAGCCCTTCTATGCACGATCGGTTTTCTGTGATCTATGGAAAACTCCCACCTCAGGAATTTGAAGCCTTCTGTTAAGTCTTTTTATTTTGTTGAGTCCAGGCTACAGGTTTTTGTTTTGAAAAAGTCTTAGAGGCTTATATTGTAGCCACACACTTTCCTTCATTGAGCCGCATAGATAAATTAGACCGTTTTTTAGGAGGGGCTTTGCAGGCATACGCTCTGGAATACTTTTCAGTGTATCACTGAAACATTAGTGTTGTTTGGGGGCTCACACAGTAAAGCCGATGGGATGTTTTCTTTTTTCTCTTTTTGTTCTCTCTTCTGATGTTTCTAGATCGGTAAATAAATATAAGTGGTTGAAAGAATGTCATAAATTAATTTGTTGATGCTTCTTATAATAAAGGAATTCATTTGGGGACCTGAGTACATATTTATCATAACAAACACATATTCTAATTTCATGTGGAAGAGAGCTGCATTTTCCTTCAAACACAGAGATCACATCAAAAGCTGTGTTGAGCAATTTGTTGTTGTTTAGTCGCTAAGTTGTGTCCAACACTTTGAGACCCCATAGACTGTAGTCTTCCAGGCTCCTCTGTCCTTGGGATTTCCCAGGCAAGAATATTAGAGTGGATTGCCAGTTCCTTCTCCAGGGGATCTTTCTGACTTAGGGATTGAACTTGCATCTCCTGCATTGGCAGGCAGGTTCTTTACCACTGAGCGACCGGGGGTGCCCTGAGTTGAGCAGTAGGGGCTCCAAATCTATTCTCTTGCCTTGGGGGACATAACTTCTTAGGAGAGGTAGACTACAGTTTAACTACAATATTTGGAGTGCAAGTAAGAATTTTTTTTTTTAAGATTCTTTTTTTTTGGGTTGGTATTAGCAACTTTAATAGTGTGTCCTTTTATATGCTCTGTTCAAATAGAGAACTAATCGGGGGAGACAACTGCATTTGTTAAAAGCCTGCGGTGCCCCAGCCTCCACACACATTCTCCCACAGCCCTGCAGGGTGAACATGATTTCCCCCACTTCACAGAGGAGAAAAAAGAGGCTCAGAGGGGTTAGGGGATCAACCCAGAGTCAAAAACACAATAAGTAGCAAAGCTCAGAAGATTCATGTGACTCCAAACCTATGCTCTTTTCCACTTTAACCTATTGCCTCTAGTAGATAAGAATGTTAATTAGCTATTTGCCATTACCATCTATCTAGATAGGTGCATTTCACAGAGAATAGTAATTCTTCCGCTGGTTTGCCAACCAGAGGTAGGGGAGACCATTGCCTTTGGCTAACTGGTCTCTTCAGGAGTCTTGAGGATGAGCAGAGTGTCTTTTCCTTCTCACTGTATAGCCCCCACCAAGCTCCCGAAATGGACAGCTCACAGAGGCCAGTCCAGACTTTCAGTGGTGTCAAAGATTCAGGGTGAGGAAAAGTCGTATCAACACCACTGTATCAGGTAATAGTAAAACAAGGCCGAATCAGCTTGAGTTCCCCTGCGAGCTTCAGCTTGGGGTCCTTGCATAGGTTATTGAGTAAAACTTAATTGACAAGATCAGAACAAGTTCTTGGTGGGATGGCAGTGGTTTTGCCCGCTAAGTGCAGTCGTGAAGTGGGTAGACTTATTTTCTGGTTCCCCTTCAAAACTTTCGTCTCTATAATGAGAATTCTTCTCTCAGGCACCCTAAACCTTCATACTCTTTCCACTTTCCCCTCAACACAATCTGCTGTGGTGAGCTATCACGTGGAAATAATCTAATCAATCAATCATCACTTGCAGGAATAACCATAGTGGTAGAATTTCAGGAATCAGGGCAGACGAGGGAAGATGCAATTTCAGAGCAACAGAGGTTTCTCAACACCCTTCAGTGTATGGGACATAGGTGACTGCCTGCTCATAGAATGTTCATGGATCAGGCATATCTGGAGAGAGACAGAAGGCTAATGTAGATGGCTGCAGGGTGCTTGACCACAGCAAGCAGCAGGGAAAAAACACTCTGACTGGTGTGCTATCTCTCTGTTTCATCTTCCAGATCACTCTACTAGGAGCTGTGGCATTTAGAAAGAGGTTGGGGGTGGGGTGGGGAGTAGGGGAGCATTTTCTTTCCTTTAGATAGCCTCTCAGCCTTTTTAGAGAAAGGCCAAGATCATCCTTTTTAACTCTTGTAACTTGGTCAAAATAGTTTCTATAGAAGCAAGAATGATTACAAAGACTGATAGCCTAGGCAATGCAGCATGAAAATGCAACACGTTCTTAAAAAACAGTCCATTGATTGGTTGTAAGACCCATAGAATTCGATGAAGTCTTCCTAAAGCTGTTTCCATGTTTACTGTGTATTACAAGCTTTTTTGAAGGCCAAAACTCTTGGTTTTGGAGTTGAGGAAGTTTCCTGTAGTGGCAGCAATTTGCCTTCTCCTTACTTACTGTAGACACTCACTAGGACAGAAAGACATCACAGGTGTACAGCGTGCTGCAAATCACGGGGTTGCAAAGAGTCAGACACGACTGAGCAACTGAACTGGATCTGGAGCTGAACTGGAACACGATCCATGGTATAAAACATGAAGAAGGAGGTCTCTTCCGTAGCTAGTTCAGAAGCACCACTCTTTTATCTGGAGAGCCAAGGAATATTGGACTGTTGCAATCTGTGGCAGGGTAGGTAGATGATAGGTTTCTTTTATGCTTGAGGGGTTGGCCAGTTATATCTGTGGTACATGTAATTTGTTTCTCTCAAAAAGGAGGTGAAAGGGCTCAAGGGACACCTCAGTATATTCCATGGAAAACAAGACGAGGGAGAAGAAGGAATGTCTATGTCAATGAATCTATGTGATGAATGAAATACCCTTTTCCATTGGTAGAACTTAGGCATATTCATAATTCTTTTTTTTTTCTTTAATTTGCATCCTTCTATTAGAGTGTCACTCTAGTTGTTTTCTAGATATTCTTCCAAGTCTGCTAACCTCCATGAGGTTATAAACTACATCTGGGTCTGCATCTTCTTTATTTTTGTGTTCCTGATGTCAGGTATACCTGGGCACAGAATAGTTCCTCAATAAGTTATTTTTAAACGGCAAAAAATATTTTTATGTAACAGAATCTTCATTCTAAAATAATTGCTTCCCTGGGAATGAGGCACTGCTGTGAGTCATTTCAGAGAACTGAATGCATGGAACCAAAAACCTGGCCTGAGAAAGACATGATGTTGACTAGCAAAGAGATACGTCAGTCTTTCTTACAGTAAATTAACTGAATCTGAAACATGAATACAGTGAAGTTGACCAAAGAGGATACCTTAGGGCAAGGATGATCACACAGGGTTGATGACTAGGTTGATGGGAGCCACAGAGGCCAAGATCAGAGAAGCTGACCCAGATAGTATCTGAGAAAGCAGGTGAAGATGCAAGCTTTGAACATAAGTAAGACTTATGTTACCCAGCTAGTGAATTGCTGCAGGCACTGTACAGGATGGATTTCCCAGGACTACTAGTCAGGGTTGGACAAGCATCTTTCCAGGGGAAGAGTCTTCAGGGAGCAAATAAGAAAAGCCTGTTTCCTTCTGGAGTGATAGGAGAAATGAAAAGCAGGACTTACAGGTTTGGAAGACTGTAAAGAAGAGTGAGGACATATCTGGAAATTCAGATTAAAGTATCCTGAAGTACAGAGAAGGAATCTTTAGGTATTCCTAATCTTTATCCACAAATATAGCCCCTGTAGTAACGCCAGATTGGTCAACCTGGGAAGCGTCACCCTGGGAACAAATATTAGCATGTAAGACACTGAACAATCAGTTCAGTTCAGTCACTCAGTCGTGTCCGACCCTTTGTGACCCCATGGACTGCAGCACACCAGGCTTCCCTGCCCGTGACCAACGCCTGGAACTTATTCAGAATCATGTCCATCGAGTTGGTGATGTCATTCAAGCATCTCATCCTCTGTCATCCCCTTCTTCTCCCACCTTCAATTTTTCCCAGCATCAGGGTCTTTTCCAGTGAGTCAGTTCTTCTCATCAGGTGGCCAAAGTATTGGAGTTTCAG
Source organism: Dama dama (assembly GCF_033118175.1). Lineage (NCBI taxonomy): Eukaryota > Metazoa > Chordata > Mammalia > Artiodactyla > Cervidae > Dama > Dama dama. The sequence continues at coordinate 32,038,513 of NC_083706.1, forward strand.
CTTCAACATCAGTCCTTCCGATGAACACCCGGGACTGATTTCCTTTAGGATGGACTGGTTGGATCTTCTTGCAGTCCAAGGGACTCTCAAGAGTCTTCTCCAACACCACAGTTAAAAAGCATCAATTATTCAGCACTCAGCTTTCTTTAGAGTCCAACTCTCACATCCATACGTGACTACTGGAAAAACTATAGCTGAAGAATAGAAGACACTAAAAATTCATAAGCCCTCACCCTGGTTTCTGAGTATACTAGATACAAAGGAAGTCAGTAATTATTAGGAAAGGAAAATTATTAGGACCACTCTTAGATATCTTGATATTTTGGCTGACTCTTTCACATTTGTTCATTCTCTCCCTCTAGTTTCCCAGAGTGATTTATGACATTATCTTAAAATGGAAGGACCTGAGTACTTATTTTGGGATATACCATGGTTTCGGGGGCAGGGGGGAAGTGTGTGGGAGAATCACATGGTTTTCTCTCCTCTACTGTACTCTGGGAGAGCCTCCCTTAGAGAAAAATCAGAGGATACAGAGTAGGAGGGGATAATTTTTTTTTTCTTTTTTTTTTTTTTAAAGAAGACTAGTTATCTGGGAGGAAGATGTTTGGGAGTATAAAGTAACTCCAAGTTTGTCACGGGGAGTAGCTTGGAGAACTGTGACACAACTAAGGAGAAGCAAGAAGAAATTAGGCTGTGTAGAGATGCTTTCTCCCAGTTCAGTTCAGTTGCTCAGTCGTGTCCGACTATTTGTGACCCCATGGACTGCAGCACCAGGCCTCAGTGTCCATCACCAATTGCTCAACTTACTCAAGCTCATGTCCATTAGGTTGGTGATGCCATCCAACCGTCTCATCTTCTGTCGTCCCCTTATCCTCCTGCCTTCAATCTTTCCCAGCATGAGGGTCTTTTCAAATGTGTCAGTTCTTCGCATCAGGTGGCCAAAGTATTGGAGTTTTAGCTTCAACATCAGTCCTACCGATGAACACCCAGGACTGATTTCTTTTAGGATGGGCTGGTTGGTCTCCTTGCAGTCCAAGGGACTCTCAAGAGTCTTCTCCAACACCACAGTTAAAAAGCATCAATTATTCAGCACTCAGCTTTCTTTATAGTTCAACTCTCATATCCATATATGACTACTGGAAAAACCATAGCTTTGACTAGATGGACCTTTATTGGCAAAGAAATGTCTCTTTTTAATATGCTGTCTAGGTTGGTCATAACTTTTCTTTCAAGGAGCAAGCGTCTTTTAATTTCATGGCTGCAGTCACCATCTGCAGTGACTTTGGAGCCACCCCCCCAAAATAAAGTCACTGTTTCCATTGTTTTCCCATCTATTTGCCATGAAGTGATGGGACCAGATGCCATGATCTTAGTTTTCTGAATGTTGAGTTTTAAGCCAACCTTTTCACTCTCCCCTTTCACTTTCATCAAGAGGCTCTTTAGTTCTTATTCGTTTTCTGCCATAAGGGTGATGTTATCTGCATATCTGATGTTATTGATATTTCCCCCGGCAATCTTGATTCCAGCTTGTGCCTCATCCAGCCCAGCATTTCTCATGATGTACTCTGTATATAAGTTAAATAAGCAGGATGACAATATACAGCCTTGATGTATTCCTTTTCCAATTTGGAATCAGTCTGTTGTTCCATGTCCAGTTCTAACTGTTGCTTCCTGACCTGCATACAGATTTCTCAGGAGGCAGGCCAGGTGGTCTGGTATTCCCATCTCTTTAAGATTTTTCCATAGTCTGTTGTGATCCACACAGTCAAAGGCTTTGGCATAGTCAATAAAGCAGAAATAGATGTTTTTCTGGAACTCTCTTGCTTTATTGATGATCCAACGGATGTTGGATCCAATTGATGTTGCCCACGGATGTTGGCAGTTTGATCTCTGGTTCCTCTGCCTTTTCTAAATCCAGTTTGAACATCTGGAATTTAATGATTAATGTACTGTTGAAGCCTGGCTTGGAGAATTTTGAACAGTACTTTGCTAGTGTGTGAGATGAGTGCAATTGTGCAGTAATTTGAGCATTCTTTGGCATTGCCTTTCTTTGGGATTGGAATGAAAACTGACCTTTTCCAGTCCTGTGACCACTGCTGAGTGTTCCAAATTTCCTGGCATATTGAGTGCAGCACTTTCAAAGCATCATCTTTTAGAAATTCGAAGAGATTCCTAAGCATTCAAAAATGATAGAACTATGTTGTCTCTATCACAGAACAACAGTCGTACGACTGGATGATGAACTCTGCTGGTTGGGAGGAAGTTGCTGTGTAAAACCTGGTATGCTTACGGGTGCATGAGCTACAGCTCTTAGAGCCGGCCTCTAGGTATGAAAGAGAACCAGCCAAGATCATCCATTCCCACTACCTGAATGGTTCCTGTGGGAACAAATGTTGCAGTCATAAGGAATCTCCAACGAACCTCTAAGACTAGGTTGGAAATTAAAACCATTTAGAGGTTGGGTGGGATTTTTTTTTTCTCCCAGTTTGTGGACCTGTCTCTGAAAGATAGGAAGATAATAATCGGTTACATAAAAGGCATCCAAAGGAAAGAATTTGTCTTCTGGATCATGACAGAAATGTCAGGAAGATGTACTACTGAAAATGGAAAAGGGCATTGGATCAAAGTGGAGAACATATTTAACAAGGATAAATGGATGAATGGGAGGGAGGAAAATCAGGACCTGACTACCAAGTAGGTAATGAGGAAAATGGGCATGACAGAGAAAGAATCTGGATAGTGGAGGTGGTCCTTAGTAATTAGCATTCTTTCATTCATTCAACAAATAACAGAAGTTCACTAAGAATAAGATCTATGACCTTAGAGAACTATATATGTCAACACAGAATACGAGGTGACAAAATAACTCAAATTTTTAAAGCAAAAAGGTAAATATAATATTATTGAGAGCACTAAGATTTGATGAGATAAAACTCAAGCTAAAAATACCAAAAGAAAGATGTACTTTATTCAAAACCTTATCTAGCAGAAGAAAAATAGAATAGTGCTATAAATAACTAAGGATACATCCTTGCGGAAACAAAGGTAAAGCACAAAAAGCACAGGAGAAATAAACCAATTATGCTGCTGTGAGAATATGTGTGAGACCACTTAGGAAGAGGAAAAATATGGATATTATATTTTTGGTGTTAAATCTTTGTAGCCCTTTGCAATAATGGGAGACTAGGAAATACTTGACTTTTGGAGAATTAACTTTGATAAAATTAAAGTGTTTGATAAGCATTTAACTTTTAATGTTGACATTTTTAACCTCTAAAAATGAGGGAGATGGTGCAAGAGGTAAATGTCAATATGGACATTCTGAGGGGCAATAATAATGAGGGAGTAACCAGAATCTTGGAGTTCAGACCACTGTGAAAGTCACCCGTGTCCCCTGTCCAGGGTTCTTCAAAATGAGGTTCCTGGACACAGCAGTACCACACATTGTTTTTGGCTTGCAACAAGTTTAAAGTAAGTGTCTGGAAATGTTTACAGCCATTTTCATCATCACAATGTTTTTACTTTTCAAAATTAAAGCTGATTCCTTGCTCTCTTCCGTTGGAGGCCCACACACCACGTTTCTGGCAATACGAATCCTCCACACCAGCATCGGTGAGTGATGGACGATTGTCTTCACCTCCTGCAGTTAAGGATGTGGGGCAAAGGTGCGCTCGTGCGGTGTTGAATAAAGTGGCCTGACCCCGGCAAGAGGGCAGGATAGCTCACTGGGCATGAGGGCGGACGTGTGATCACTGTGAAGCAGAACCTGTGGTAGTACAAGATCCCAGAGAGAAGGATGTGAAGGATGGAAAATACAGCCAGGTCTCGGCTCGTGGTCTGGACGACCAGCTCCGTGGAGACCTGGAGGGACTGAAGAAGATTTGGGCCCACAGAGGGCTATGCCACTTTGGGGACCTCAGGCCACTGTGGCCTCACCGTGGGTGTGTCCAAGAAGAAATAAACTTGTGGGCATTGTCTGTTAATAAATTGTGTATACATTAAAAATATGGATCCCTCAACTACAGGTGCTCTGAGAAGCACTGTTCTAGTTTACAATAAAGTATAATTCAAAAAGTGTATCGCTCTTTGTCCTAAAAGGATTATACCTTATTAGGAAAAAGAATCTAAAGACAAAATGAAAGGGTGAGGGAATTTGAGTGTACAGTTGGGGATTATTTCAATGGGACAAATGAAGGAAATCATCTAAAAGTTCTCTTGATGAGAAAAAGGGGTGAAAGCCTTTTATTGAGCACCTGTTTGCTACTGAACACTTTTACTTAGATTATCTGATTTAATCTTCTCCTTTTAGATAAGTGATGCTATTCTAATTTTTAAGGAAGGAGGTTTGAGGCTCAGTAACTTTAGTGGGTTGCCTCTGCGTGCATGCATGCTAAGTTGCTTCAGTCGTTTCTGACTCTTTGCAACCCCACGGACTATAGCTCACAAAGCTCCTCTGTCCATGGGATTTCCCAGGCAAGAATACTGAAGTAGGTTGCCAGTTCCTTCTCCAGGGGATCTTCCTGACCCAGGGATCGAACCTGGGTGTCCTGCACTGCAGACAGATTCTTTACCATTTGATCCACCAGGGAAGTTTATGTCTACACTTTAATCCCCAGAACCTGTGAATATTACCTTATATGGCAAAGTATGATTAAGTTAAGGATCTTGAGAGGAGGAGCTTATCCTAAATGGATACTAAATTCAATCACATGTGTCTTTATAAGATGGACACATAGAGAAGATAAGGAGGCAACATCATCATGGAACCAGAGATAGGAGTGATGCAGTCACAAGCCAAAGATGGCCTGGAGCCATTTGAAGTTGGAAGAAGCAAAGAATGAATTCTTCCCAGAGCCTTCAGAACCTATAGACACTTGATTTTGGTTTCTGGTTTCTGAAACTGTGACAGGACAAATCTCTGATCGTCTAAGCCACCCACTTTGTGGTAATTTGTTATAACAACCTCAGAAACCTAATCCAGTGACCTAAAGTAACTTCTCTTTCCTGGTGGCTCAGTGGTAAAGAATCCATCTGTTAATGCAGGAGATGTGGGTTCCATCCCTGTGTTGGGAAGATCCCATGGAGAAGGAAATAGCAACCCATTCCAGTATTCTTGCCTGGGCAATCCCATTGACAGAGGAGCTTAGTCCATGAGGTCTATAGAGCAGGCTATAGTCCATGAGGTCACAAAGAGTTGGACACAACCTAAGGACTAAATAACAACAAAAACAGAGTAACTACTGCAAAATGAAAAAAAAAAAATCTGATATTTAACCTCAAGCTAACTCTAAAGACTTTTACTCTGATCTATCAAATAGCAGCCTTCCAGACTTTATAATGCATAGATCAAATGATTAGGAATTTATAGAAAGGATAAAGAGAGTACAGAGGAAATAAAGAGTGTAAGTTGTACTAGGTGGAAATCCTGGTTCCTCTATTCACTTTGTCTTCTCAAAAGCAAAACATCATAAACCAAATTAATCACACTATTCCCCTTCATGTATCACAGCCTTGTGATGAAGGGGCTTGGAAGGAAAGTTATGACAAACCTAGACAGTATATTAAAAAGCAAAGACATCACTTTACCAACAACGGTCTGTCTAGTCAAAGCTATGGTTTTTCCAGTAGTCATGTATGGATGTGAGAGTTGGACCATAAAGGCTGAATGCCGAAGAACTAATGCCTTCGAATTGTGGTGCTGGAGAAGACTCTAGAGAGTCCCTTGGACTTCAAGGAGGTCAATCAATCAATCCTAAAGGAAATCAACCCCGAATATTCATTGTAAGGACCAATGCTAAAGCTGAAGCTCCAATATTTTGGCCACCTGATGCGAAGACCTGATGTACTGAAAAAGACCCTGATGCTGGGAAAGATTGAAGGCAGGCAGAGAAGGGGGCAACAGAGGATGAAATGGTTAAATAGCATTGCCAACTCAATTGACATCAATCTGAGCAGACTCTGGGAGACAGTGAAGGACAAGAAAGCCTGGTGTGCTGCAGTGCATGGGGGTCACAAGGAGTTGGACACAACTTAGCAACTGAACAACAACAACCACGCTGTTGTGAGGTTTGGGTGTAATAACATACATGTAAATTTCTTTGCTCAATGCAAATTACCAAGACCTATCCTTTTCTCAAGAGAGTCTGGAGAGATGCGGTCGGCAGTGCCCTTTCTGTTCACTCTGTTGCAGATGTAGTGGCACCGGGCTGCCCACCGTCCTGCCACAGCAGATGGCAAGAGGAGCATCCTCCAGCCTCTGGGTGCACAGTGCTAGCACCATGTGCCGACAGGAGCGACAGAAAGCCCCTGAGCCTGTTGAGCAGTTTCTACTTGAAAGTAAACCTCAGCAGCTACCAGGCCAAAGCAAAGCAGTTGTTTTTGGCAGGTCTTTTTTTTCAGGATTCAGATGGACAATACTAAATAACTCTATTCAACAGGCCAGCTCAGTTTTGCTTGTTTACTTACACCCTGCCTTGTTCCAGAAAGGATTTAAGGTGGATTACCTATTAATACCACACAAGATAAAATAAGTGAAAAATAAGTGGTGAGGAAAGTAGGACAACAGGAAAACGAGACTCAGAAAAATAAGTGAAACCAGGAATGACTTAGACGTGGTCTGTGAGGATTTTTCCTTCACCAGGAGTGGCCATGGGTGTGTCTCTGAGCTTTCTTTCTGTTAACACAAAAAAAGGGCTCTAAAGCAAGGTCCCCAGCAACATCCTCTTTAGGATGTCATTTGAGTCTGCCCAGAGCAATGGCTGTGGGAAATCAAGGCCCTAAAGATGTTGACACTGAGCGTAACAATCATCATTTCAGCCTGGATTAAAAAAATAATCAGTACAGCATCAGTGAAATTTGTGTCTTTGAGGAACATAGCTTCCTGATGTCCTGTCTAATATAAACTAGCTATAAAGTTTATATTAAAATACATTAACTAATTTAAAAAGAAGATGGAGAAAGCAAACAAAAAATGTATATGTGCAAAACTGTTGACTCACTGGACGGGATGGATGATTAACTATGAATTAGGGAAACAAAAAAATGACTGGGTTTAGAACCATTCATCTGTGACCCTACTTTCTGGAGCTGATCAAGGCAAGCTTGATCTGTGGCCTTCTCTGTTCATGGTATTAAACTGTGTCTGTTTACAAGACAACAGGGGGAAATGCATTCAGCATGTAGAAAAGTGTCATTAAATTATTAAGATTCAAATTAAAAGGCAAAGAGCAGTTGGAGCACATGTCTCTATTTTTACTTCACTGAAATCACGATTAAAGATGCATTCAGCTAGATTTTGGGGAGTGGATTGTGTATCTAATTTATGGGATGGGCAGGGGGAGCCCTTCATGATGATGCGATGCTTAAAAAAGTTTATAAGGGTTTGACTAAGGTATTTTATAGTGAAAATTGATGGTGGATGAGTAACTATGGCCCTTGTCCCCCTTTAAACCTGAGTTACTCTCTCTGCTCTCTGGCAGAAGTTGCTAAGTTTTTTCTCTAAAGGGCTAGATGGTAACTATTTTAGGCTTTGTGGGCCTTATGTTTCCTGCCATGACTGTCCAACTCCGTAATTGCAGTACAGAATCAGCCATAGACAACCAGTAAGTTAATGGGTGTAGCTGCATTCCATTAAAAAGTTATTTAACAAAGGCACGTGGCAGGGGAACTGGCCCCTGCGCTGTAGTTTGCCAAATCCTGCTCTATGAAGTACAACCATGGGGTTTTAAGTCCTTGTTCAAAGTTTTCACTGTGTTCTGAACTGTTTTCTGAAAGAAAAGTTTGGTTTGATGCCTGCTTCCCTGAAGATGATGGGACAGTCCTCCTTTTAGACAAGACCATAACTTTCTTTCTTTTTTTTGTTTTGAACTTTTTATTTTGTATTGTGTACGGATGCTCCTTGGTGGTTTAGGGTTAGGATTTGGCACTCTCACCGCTGTGACATGGGTTTGATTCCTTGTCAGGGAAGTCTTCTTCCTCTCCTCCTGCTACCCAGCAACCTCCCCAGCATGACAATACCACCCTTTATAGCCTCCCAAGTGGCGCTAGTGATAAAGAACCCACCAGCCAATGCAGGAGAACTAAGAGATGTGGGTTTGATCCCTGGATCAGGAAGGTCCCCTGGAGGAGGGAATGGCAATCCACTCCAGTATTTTTGCCTGGAGAATCCTGTGGACAGAGGAGCCGATGCGACTTAGCATGCACATAACTGATTAAAAATGTTGTGATAGTTTCAGGTGAGCAGTGGAAGTGCTCAGCCATACATACACGTGTATCCATTCTCTCCCAAACTCCCCACCCATCCAGGCTGCCACACAGCATTGAGCAGAGTTCCCTGTTCTGGACAGTAGGTCCTTGTTGGTTACCCATTTTAAATATAGCGGTGTGTACATGTCCATCCCAAACTCCCTGTTCCTTCCCCCAGGTAACCATAATTTAAGTCTGTGAGTGTCTTTCTGTTTTGTAAGTAAGTTCATTTGTATTGCTTCTTTTTAGATTCCACATTTAAGGGATGTCATACGATATTTCTTCTTCTCTGAAGAAGACCTTCATTTCCAAAATAAATCATTGCCACCTATATATCAGTTTTCTAAAGCATGGAGCTCTCCAAACTATATTCTCAGCCTCCAGCCTAGCTTCCACCTCTGTGTCTCAGAGCCTAGTCACGTGTCAAGATCTGGTGGAAACACAGATAAATGAGATAACTTAATGGGCACAGTTATAATTCATGACTCTTGATTTTAAAAAGTTCAGCCTTGCCTCAAGCTGGCTTATAAGATCATGAACATTTGTACGTGTACAATGTTACCTTCTTTTTCCTTGAGGACCCTCACGGAATGAGTTGGACACTCCTTCATCTTTTATTAAGGATTTTATACAAATGTGATCATTTGGAGAACATATTTCCTCCTTTGTAAAACTGCTGGTGAAGACACTTTTCACTAGATTGTTTTGTGTTCTTCATGTACAATTTAGTAGTCCCTCTTAGAGTTTAGAGGGATGACAGAAGTGTCTCTCTTGTTATGCTTCCTGTTATTAACCAGACAGTGCGGTATAACTCCTCCTATACCCCCTTTTGTCCTATTTTTTAGCTCTGTTTCCAAAAAAATAAAGCTAAGTACATGCTCCATTGCACAGATTATACATCATTGAGGCCTCATCTATCTGTCCCTTTTGATTCTTGGTCTGCTCATCTTTTTTTTTTTTGGTGGGAGTCTGATTGTATTTGTATCTTAAAATAGATTACCATAGAAGTATTGTATAAATAAAATATAAATAATAAAGGTTGGGCTTGTTGAAAATGTTAAAGACCACAAAAGGACATTTTCAACTGTGTTTGAAATTAGAAAAACAAGGAAGTGATCACCAAGCTGCCTGGGGCAGATGGTGTAATGATAACAGATAACAAAACTATTAAATTTATATTTTGCTTTCAAATTCTGCTGCAAAGAAAGTGATATCTAGGCTGGAAGGATAAGAACAAATAATACCTTGAATTATTTTTTTGAGTTCCTTGTTTTCTTGGAATTTATTAAAAAAATTTTTTTTTGCACCTTGTCTCATTGTATTTTCATCCTGGGAAGTAGTCATAGTAGTTATTATTATCCTACTTTACTGAGGAGGAAATTGTGACTCAGTGTTAAATGACTTGTGCACGTTCACAAACAAGTCAAAGAGGGAGTTGACTGTAACCCTATGTAAATAAGTGGACAGTAAGGTAAAACCTGGTCATGTTAAATAAATTCTGATTGCCAGCACTGGATGCAAGTTTTGCCAGCCTACTGAGAAAATTGGGGTGTGGGGCAAATAGGAGATGCTCAAAATATTTTTTTTTTAATATAAGCTGAGCATTAATCTTAGTAACTCCTGAGGTATTGCAAAGACCAAAAGATAAATGAATAAAGGAAATGTCAGTCCGTTTTTCAAAAAGAGGGAGAGATTCCACAATCCATAAACGGGTCAAGTATTCTCAGAGGCGATTCCAGAAAGACTCAAGAATGGATTTTCAAGTTAATGGTTTGTGAGTATTAACAAAGGAATGTAGTGGTTACTAGGAGTGAACATAGGTTTATAAGGAATACCATGTTATGCTTGCTTTATTTATTTTTTTACTTTTGAAACAGAGCTACTATGAGATCAGAGGATTGATTAGGAAAATTTAATTTTCACAATGTCATAAAAATAGCAACCACTTGTTGAAATCTAACTATTTGCCAGGTCCTATTGCCTTATTTCATTTAGTCCCACTTGTGCCCAGTTGCTCAGTCGTGTCTGACTCTTTGCAGGACCGTGGACTGTAGCCCACCAGGCTCCTCTGTCCGTGAGGCTTCCCCAGGCAAGAATACTGGAGTGGGTAACCACGCCTTCTCCAGGGGGTCTTCTGGACCCAGAGATTGAACTGAGTTTCATTTAGTTCCACAGTGGTCCTAATATACAGCTATCTTGCTGTCTCCCTTATTTCAGATAAGACAGAAGTTTAGTGAGAGCAAGTAATAAAAGTCACATTGCTAGCGAGTGACTGAGCTGAAGTCAAAGCCAGATTTGTCTGACTCAAAGTCGTTGGTGGTAAGTAACTACAGTACCATTTTGTGTTGACACACAGCTGGGCTCATGAGATTTTTAAGGTGAAGGTGAACTAAGCATGTACAGGTTGGGTCATCATATCTTTACATCATAGATTCACAACAGGCTGGAAAGAAATCTAAGGCATGTTGATTAGTATTTTTGGTCTTAGTCCACTTAACATTTGAATCCATGAGCTGGATAAAGACATAGAAAACATACTTATCCCTTTTGCAGAGAGCAAATCAAGAAAAAAAGCCAATCTTATCACTGCTATTAACTAACACTTGTATGAGGTGTTTCATTTTACAGAATACTTTCACTTAGCTTGTCACATTTGATTCTCTCTCACAATTCTATAAAAAAGACATTACTAGCTCCCAAACTCTCCTTCTTGCCCCCTCTCCTTTTTTTTTTTAACAGAGAGCTGAAATGAGGTTCAGGGAAATCAAATGACTCAATTAGAGTCATGGTGAATAATCTGGGGACTTCTGTTTTCTGTCACACTGCAACAGATATGGAGTCATGCTTAGAAATAATATCAAGATATGCAAATATGAGATCAAAATCATTAAGATGAAATACTGATAAATATGGAGTCCAGTACTGAAGGAAAAAGTGTTTCAGTGAATGCTTAATGTTAGCGAACAGTTCACACTGATTGCTAATAATACTAATTTAATCTTAGCCTAGATTAATGGGAACGTAATGTCTACATCACAATAAGCAATATTTCCACTGAATATGTAACTTTTCAAGACATACATGGGACTATATTTCCTCAGCCTAATATTTATTAAAAACTCAGACTAAGTAAACCCTATGGACTGTACCCCACCATGCTCCTCTGTCCATGGAGATTCTCCAGGCAAGAATACTGGAATGGGTTGCCATGCCCTCCTCCAGGGAATCTTCCTGACCCAGGAATCAAACCCATGTCTCCTGTGTCTCCTGCATTGCAGGCGGATTCTTTACCTGCTGGGCCATCAGGGAAGCCCAAATAGACTGTACCTAAAGGCCAAGAAATACTTCGAAGACCATGGGCTACGTTTGAGGGTGGAAGGGAATGAGGAAATGCATAAAAATTCTAGTTTGTTTCAAAGCTTTAAAATTTTCACATGGAAAAGGAAAAATTAAGATTTGTTCTATGTTGGTTGGTTTTCCAGTAGGTGTTGGTGCATAATAAGACAAGAAGCACACAAGTGTAAGTGCCACACAGTAAGATTTTGGCTCAACCTTAAAAAAAAAAACAATTCTAACAATGGAGCAGTTCTTGAGGAAATGAGCATTATTTTGAGTTTTTAAAATTTAATTAATTTAAACGAAAAAGAAAGCCAAAAACAATTCACCCATTTTTCCTACTTCCCACAGCTTACCTTGGCAACTATCAGTCTATCTTTCTCCATACCTGTGAACTTGTTTTTTTGTTACTTTTTGGTTTTTTAGATTCCATCTATAAGAGAGATCGTATGATGTTTGTCTTTATCTGTTTGGCTTATTCTACCTAACATAGTACCCTCAAATGTCACATCCAAGTTGTCACAAATGGCAAGATTTCTTTTTAATGAGTAAATAATATTCCATTGGCTAAATATATCACAATTTCTTTATTCATTTGTCCACTGATGGACACTTAGGTTGTTTCTGTATCCTGGCTATGGTAAATGATACTACAGTTAACATGTGGGTGTATATCTCTCTCCAAATCAGTGTTTTTATTTTCTTCAACTAAATAACTAGAAGTAGAATTGCTGGGTCATATGGTAGTTTTATTTTTAATTTTTTTGAGGAATATCCATAATGTTTTCCATAGTAGCTGCATCAATTTATATTGCCACCAGTAGTGCATAAAGGCTCTCTTCTCTCTATTTTCATGAATAATTATTATATCTAGTATTTTGATAAAAACCATTTTACTAGGTGTGAGGTGATATCTCATTGTGAGTTTGATTTGCATTTTCCCAGTGATTAAAGATGTAGAACATCTTTTCATGTACCTGTTGGCCCTCTGTGTGATTTCTTTGGAAAAACATCTATTCAGATCTTCTGAACCTTTTTTAGCTGGATTGTTTGTTTTGTTGTATTTGCTGTTGTTTTGTTGTACTGAGTAAATGAATTCTTTATTTATTTTGGATATTAACCTTGTATTAGATATATGATTCACAAATTTTTTTTTTCCATTCCTTAGGTTGTTTTTTCATTCTGTTGGTGGTTTTCTTAGCTGTGCAGAAACTTTTAGCTTGATCTAGTCTGACTTTTTAATTTTTGCTTTTATTGCTTTGCTTTTAGAGTCAAAGTAAAACAAAACATCGCCAAGACCTATGTCAAGGAGCCTTTTGCCTATGTTTTTACTCAAGAATTTTATGGTTTCAGGTCTTGCATTTAAGTCTTTAAACCATTTCAAGTTAACTTTTGTGATTAGTGTAAGATAGTGGTAAAAAATTTTCTTTCTTTTTCTTGAGGCTGTCCTATTTTTCCAGCATCATTTACTGAAGAGACTCTTCTTTCCCCGTTGTTTATTCTTGGCTCTTTTTTTGTAAACTAATTGACCATATATGTGTGGGTTTTTTTCCTGGGATCTTTGTTCCATTGATCTATGTGTCTATTTTTAAACCAATACCACATTGTTTTATGTAGATGTTTGGTTGGCTTTTGTTATAAAATATAAAAATACCTCAATGATAAATGATATTCTCTATCTCTTCTCCTAATTTTTTTTTTCTCTCTCTCTCTTTCACACACACAGTCTCTCCTGTCTTTTCAATATTAGTGTCTTGGTAGCAGGGATTTTGTTTTGTTCTTGCTTTTCATGAATTGAATTTTTTCCTCTTGAAAGTTACATGTTGACATCTAAATTCCAGTATCTCAGAATGTGATCTTATTTGAAAATAAGGCTGCTGCAGATGTAATTAATATGAGGTCATACTGAAGTAAAAGTGAAAGTCGCTCAGTTGTGTCCAACTCTTTGTGACCCCATGGACTATACAGTCCATGGAGTTCTCCAGGCCAGAATACTGGAGTGGGTAGCCTTTCCCTTCCCCAGGGGATCTTCCCAACCCAGGGATCGAACCCAGGTCTCCTACATTGCAGGAGGATTCTTTACCAGCTGAGCCACAAGGGAAGCCCAACAATATTGGAGTGGGTAGCCTAGCCCTTCTCCAGCAGATGTTCCCAACCCAGGAATCGAACTGGGGTCTCCTGCATTGCAGGTGGATTCTTTACCAGCTGAACTACCAGGGAAGTCCGCACTGAAGTAGGGTGAGTCCTAATCCAATATGACTCATGATACTGAAGTAGGGTGAATCCTAATCCAGTGTGACTGGTAAAAGGGGAAATTTGGACAGGGAGAGTGCCACATGAAAATGAAGGCAGAGATCTGGGTGATGCTTCTACAAGCCAAGGACTGCCAACCATTTAAACCATCAAAAGTCAGGAGAAAGGCATTAACAGTTTCTTCCTCAAAGCTCTGAGATGGAGCCAATACCGCTGACACATTGAACTTGGACTTCTAGCCTCCAGCACTGTAAGACAATACATGGCTGTTGTTTCACCCACTCGGCTCATGGCGTTTTGTTATGGCAGCCCTAGTAAACTAGTAATCTGCTGTATCCCTATATCTAGAACTGCGACTAGATAGCGGGTGCATTCAATGAATAATTTTTGAGTGGCTGTTGAATGAATAAATAAACGGATGAATGAATGAATATATATTACCTCAGGAAAGTCATTTATTGTCCCCAGTCCTCAGTGTTGTCATTGGTAAAATGACATCCACGACTGTGTAGAAGATTTATTCGGTTCTCATCTATTCTACTGCATTCATAAAAAGAACTCTTATGACAGAAAAATTGATCATGTATTAGAAGTTATCAAGAAAGCTTATTTAATCAGGATCTCTATTAAAAAATACAGGCAGACATGAGTTTCAAGGATGATTGAAATTTTAATTTGACCCGAGGCACAAGTCTGAAATGAATAATTTCCTGAGTTTGCTTTCAGATTGTGATTCTGTGTGTTTTTCCTTGACAAATTTATCTATTTATAGAAATCAGGTCAGTGAGACTGGGTGAGTTATAGGCAAAGCGATTTCATTGCACTCCAGGCTCAACGCTGTTTCAGAATAGAATCTTCCTTACTGTGGAATTGAGCCATCAGCAAAGAAATGGTACAGGAATTGAATTAGGGCTGAATGCAGAAAATTGTCTTTGTGGTCGAGAAGTTTGGATGTGTCATTACCTGAGATGATATTAAATGTAGCCATATGCCTTCAAATAATAAGCTTTGAAGAAGGAGCTGGATGAACAGACAGTGAACAGAACTCAGAGGATGATATGGATGTGAGGCGATTTATTAGTCCGGATGCTAGCTGGAAAGCCCCAGAATGAGCTTCTTTTCAGTTCTTCAAGACTGGCCTAGGTGGGCTCTCTGGGGCTGATCTGCAGGGGTGATTTTTCCAGAAAATGAGTCCATCGGACAGAGCCTTGGTTCTGTCCTTTTTCAGCTCCTTTACCTTTCAATAGTCTTGCAGAACCCTATTCTCTTTCTCTTAGTCTCTGTCTTTCTCTGTCTCTCGCTCTCAGCGTTCAGAACCTTGGATTCCTCTTATGTGGGACTTTAACAAGTGTCCTATCATTGAAAAGGGCTTCCCTGGCAGCTCAGCTAGTAAAGGATTTGCCTGCCATTGCAGGAGATGCAAGAGACACACGTTCGATCCCTGGATGGGGAAGATCCCTTGCAGAAGGAAACCTGGAGAAGAAAACGTCAACCCACTCCAGTATTCTTGCCTGGAAAATCCCACAGACAGAGGAGCCTGGTGGGCTATAGTCCATGGGGTTGCAAAGAGTCAGACAGGACTGAGGACTTACTTATTGAGATTGAGATTATTGTAGAAGGTTAACATCCTTTGTGTATGTGTGCTCAGCTGTGTCCTACTTTTTACGATCCCATGGCCTGTTGCCGGCCAGGCTCCTCTGTCCATGCAATTTTCCAAGCAAGAATACCGGAGTGGGTTACCATTTCCTACTCCAGGGGATTCTCCCGACCCATGGGTGGAACCCGCAACCCATGGGTGGATCCCACAACCCAGGGGTGGAACCCACATCTCTTGCAATTCCTGCATTTCCTGCATTGACAAGCGGGCTCTTTACCACTGTGCAACCTGGAAAGCCCCTTCTTCTTCTTTCTACTCTTCAGAAACTCACATTTTCTGAGATGGATCTTCACTCCCATAAAAGACACTGACACCTTGGTGGGCAGAACTCTAAGATTTATAGGGGATGGGTGACAAGGGCCAAAAAGATTCCTCTTCTCTCATTAGTGGTCTGCTGCACCCCATGGGGAAAAACTTCTGGCTTCACTGACTCTTGGGTTCTTTTAGATATGCACCATAGTGTTAAATATATGAAATGAAAATCAGCAAGGAGCAGAAGAGGGCTTTTACTTTCCTACCCCTACCCCAGTTTTGCAAATGGGTCAATAAAAATAGTGTCCTTGATATGGGCAAGAGTGTAAATTCATACAGTGAAAACTCACAGGGAAAACAAATCTCAAGAACAGAGGCCATATTTCAAGTCTTTGGATTATAGAGAGCAATTAGAGAAGAAATCTTAAATGTCATATAATTTAGCTCACTTATTTTACAGATTAGGAAAGAGAAAGCTCTGAGCAAGAGATCTGCTGACTAGCAGACCCTGTATTCTTCATGGACTTCTGTATTTTTGTATCTTTTGGATTTTTGTTTGTGTGTTTGTTATTCCTTGCATTATCTCTACCTAGTCTAGGGAGAAAAAGTTTATAAAATAAGAGGGTGGGTGAATCAACCAAGATCATAGAGATAGCAAAGTGAAAGAACTTGGATGGGACCCCAAGTACCCTGGTGTTTGGTTCCTTGCTCTGTGATTTGAGCATTAAAGCAAATCAAGCCTGAGAAAGGATTTGAATTTGTGATCCCTAGATCCTTGAGTAAAATAGACTGCTGTGTTATTCTCTATACTGTAGTCTGATGTTTTCTATCATTCCCTATGGCAATGGTCCCAAGTTTCTTTGGGAGAATAGAGCAATGGTCCTCATTTAAGAATCTGAATCTTCTCAGAGAAAGGTGTACACATGGATATCAGTTGATTGCATAATCAATGACACACCCCTTCACTATGAACTAATGTTCAATATATTAATGTTAACACATGTCTACTGAGTGTTTTCTATGTTCCAGTCATTGTTCTGAGGACTTTACATGTGCTGCATCATTTAATTCCTACAGTGCTATAAGGCAGGTTCCAGTCTTATTTCCGTTTTACAGAAAAAAAAAAAAAAAAAGACATTTACACAACATCTTATTTAACACTATTTAAAAAATACTGATGATGCCAGATGATAAGGATACAATCATGAAAAAAAAAGGGGGGGGCACAATGCCTGCCCCCGTCAAGCTTAGAATCCAACTGAAGCGGGCTGATTGCATCTTTACAGAGAAATGTGCCGTGAAGCAAACAGACATGGACGAGTGTGTCAGGCAGTGATAATAAATAATAAGTGGAGTGTTGGAGGAATCTAGAGGAGGAAGTTATGCTTGGATCACGAAGAGAAACAGGTGTAAAGTGCACTTGATGAGGGGCTGCATATGTGTCAGACCCAGTGGATATAGGAAAAAAATTTTGGGGTACAATCCCTTACTAGAGGTCAGTTCCAAAGTACAGGTCTCAAACCCAAACCAGGTCCATCTGCCTCCAGAGTTAGCCTTTGCTCCATCATTGAAACAGTTGAGTTCTTCTAAGTACAACGACTCTTGGTGTTACTTTATAATATCCTGTCCTGGCCTCCTCCATGCTTGTGAGATACACTTTCCTAAAGTGCCCAAGTGCTTCTTGGACCATCTATGGTGAAGTGTTAAAATTTTCAGTCTGTTACACCATGCTCTGATACTTTTATCATTATTTTCTGCTGAGGATCAAATGCTTCCCCAAAGCGTTGGCCCCCAAGCTTGTCTCCATGTCTGGATGAACTCTAAGTAGGAGCACAGAGAATCTTGTGTAATTATGGCTTCATGTCTGATCATTTTCTGCCTCATCCTAATTACTGAGGGATTATGCATCTAGACTGGGTGCCTTAATTTGGTGACCAAAAAACCCTCTATTTCTAAAAAATTACCTAAAAGTGCTTCAAGCTCTCCCTGTTGCCTCCACATCTGCAAAGCCCTGCCCCAAACAATTGGGCCTTTATTTCTTCTTTTCAGCTTCTGATACACGTGATTCCCAGGCCTGGGGCTGGAGCCCTGCCCAGAGTGACAGGGGTAGGTACCCGGGCCACGTATGACTTGCAGTCTGTCATCCAGCTGATACACTTGGCGTGCTATTGATAGCAAGTATGCCACACACAACAAACAGAAACACAGTGCTAATTTCAAGGTCTGTTAGAGACGCAAGGCAGTAGGAATAATGGTTGTAGAAATGGTAGGAATTGGCAGGTTAAGAAGGCCTCTTCTGAAACCTTCTAGGGGATGTCGGCAAACACTGGGAAATAAATGCTCTTTACGATCATAAAACTGTACTTGACAATGGACTTTTGAAGGAGCCCAGTGAGGGACTAAAGTGGACGATATGTGACCATGTTTTTTCGCCCCTCATCAGCCTGAACTACTGATCGGGTCAGGCTAAGAACTGGCATCTGGGCATGAATATAAAAGCTATCGGAATGCAGAGTGCTTCCAGCTACTATATTAGTAACGTTCAACAATTTTCACTCCTGGACATGATGTAATTAATTTTTGAATTAGGAAAGCAAGATGGTCTGTGGTCTGATATTTTCATTTGAAAGCAAGTGGGAAGACAAAAGCAAACAGGCTTTTTGGCTCTGAGGGAATGAATGACCTTCCACATAAGGAATTTAAACCAGAGCTTTCGCCTTCAGAGGAGACTGGGGCTGGAGAACATTTTTGAAGCAGAAATTTAAGGTGGAGGCATGGTTGTGGGTTACAGGCTCTCCCCACCTCCCCAGCATGTGTACCCTTCACCATTACACATGCTCCTCTCAAGGGTTCTGATGGCCCTGAGCCCCTTTTGAAGGGAAAAACATTATTGCTAACAGTTTTTTAAAACACAGGGCTGGCATGCCAGCACATGCTCCAATGCTGTCATAGTTGCATATAAAGTTAAAAAGAGGCCCCTTTTCCCCACGCCTGACTCATACTCCATGCATCATAGAACCACTATTTGGAAAGGCTGTGCTCAGGGCAGTTGGATACATTGATATTTTGTCCAGTTGTGGGAGTGATATAAACAGGTGATCCAGAAGAAGTTAGGAGTATAAAGATGGAGGGTGCATGTTGGGGGATGGGTCATGAATCTAAGATGGAAGGAAAGTTTGTCATACTTCTTGACTATTCCTTCAGACATTTAAGATAACAGAACCATGGTATTTTTCAGGTAGACTGCTTCCTCTTCATTTGTTTGGTCTCGTGGATTTTTACCACGTTCCTGCCTCTGCTGTGTATTTCTCTGTCTTTTCATTTTGTTTAATTTACAGTGTTTGGGGTCTCCTGTCTGCAGACTGGAAGGTTATAGTTCCTGTTAATTGTGGTATCCGTTCCCCCATGGGTGAGGTTGGACCAGTGCCTTGCGAAGTTTTCCTGATTGGGGGGCACTTGTGCCTGTGTTCTGGTGGATGGAGCTGGATCTTGTCTCTCTGAAGGGCTGTGTCATGTCCAGCAGTGTGTTTTAGGGTGTCTATGGGCTTGGAATGGCTTTGGGCAGCCTTCGGAACCATTGTATTTTAAAGATGGAAGAGACACTAGAAATCTGAAATGAAGACTCAGAGGTTATTCACTGCCAGTGCAAAATCCTACAGCAAGGGAGAAGCTAGCCTTCAAACACCCCCTGTATAGCACAGACCTCATTTAGGACCACAAAACCCATTTGAGAATGTGATAAAGCCTGCAGACACTTTCTCCTGAAAAGACAAAACTGCACTTAATATTTCCTGTATAGTTTCAGGAATAGTCTATATTACAGACTCCTTATATTCGTCAATGAACCTGAGGATCTGATGAATTTTTTGTTATACTAAGGTTATCAACCAAGCATACAAATACAGTACAGACTGTTTTTAAGTCCCTCCTTTCTATTTATTGGCTATTTGAGTACAAGTAAGCAGGCAATATTTCTAGGCCTCAGTTTCCTGATGTATGAAATGTGTATAATAATGGTGCCTATTCCTAGGTTATCTTGAAGATGAAATGCCATAATGAGTTTAAGGAAGGTTGTCAGTGGGAAGGACAAGCCTTGTTGCCATGACGGTGGTCGTTATTGACCTCCGTGCTCGTTGAGCCATGACCTCTGTGGTTGGCTGCTGATGGGCTCCTTCAGATCCAGGTCTCCTGAATTTCTTCCTGTCCTTTGCCTTTTGCTTGCTTCCAGCATAAATCTATTTGCTTCCTGGCCATTCTCCTCTCCTTAAGGGTCTCTCCTCCTCACCACATGAAAGGCAGCCTGTGTTAAAACGTCTTGATAAATTTGTTGTGCGGAAATCCATTAGAAGGAAGTGCTAGGAAAATAAGATTGTTGGAGAAGAGAGTGCACCTGTGAAGTACTTCCTTACTGCAGTGGAGATCAAACAGTAGAACAAGTGGAAATACCAGGTCTGCAAGAATGGTTTGCAGTCTATGTTATTATTTCATTTTTTCTTTAATAATAGCAGGGGAAATAATCACTTGCCTTTTTTTTTTTTTACACAGGTTACTTTTTTAAATCTAAGTTTTCAGTGTGGAAAACGTCTATTTTTAATACCAATTTCTCTTGCTGATGTACCTAAATTATTTGAAACGTTCAGAGAGTTCCACCACCTGGCTCCACCCCAATCTCTTCTCAGCTCCGTGCTGAGAAACATAAAAGTAGCCTAAGGAGCAGGAAGGATGTTAAAAGTACTACTCACATCACCCTCTTTCTAATTCAAGTTGTCTATTTTTCAGTATTGGAAGTTCTCCTGAGGGCTGGTGTAGGGTGAATTATATGAAATTTTGGAAACCGAGTCTCCAAAGGATAGTTTCAGAGTAAGCCCTAAAGATTTCCTTCTACCTGATCAAGATGGATCAGAAGATGGATAACCTGTCTCTCTCTCTTCTTTTCTTTTTTTAGGTGCCAATACAACTCCTTCCCACTTACACTTGAAAGTAGGACTTCAAGGTACTTTACCACAGGAACCAGAGAGCAGCCTTTAAATATTGCTAGAACAGCACAAATCTACATTCTCATTAGGCTAACAACTGAGTTTACCTTCCCCGACTCAAGAATTATATAATAAGAGCCAGAAGAGCAAGCTTCTGGCTTCCTGATGCTTTGCAATCAGAGATAGTCATTCTTTTCTATTAATATGTTGTCCTTTCACTATTGACATGGCAGGAGTGAGAATGAAGTGTCAATGAAGTGCTAGTGATTGACCTTAGAAACCAAGTCTTCCTCCTGGCAGGGATGGTGGTCACGTCATGGTTCCCTCAAGAGCTGCATCAGAGGATGGGCACTAAATGAGGCTGCTTTGCATGAAGTGTTTTAGGGGTAATTCTGTCATTTTCTTTGCTTTTAGATTTGGGTTCAAAGCTCTCCTTTACTATCTTCTAGTCAACTTACTGACTTCTAGATTTGTAAGCTTTTGTTTCTTTCTCTGGGGTCATAGATCCATTGGTGGAAACAGTCTATCAATGGCCTCTGGCACATAGCGTAAATGTCCTCATCTCAAGACAGGGAATTTCATCTTGGATGGTGACTAACTGTCATGGGGGATAAGAGCATGCCTTTTGGATAATGACGTAATCTCCAGAGTTAGTGGAGATGGCAGGTTCCGGACTGGCGTGTGTGTGTTGGGAGGTGGTGTTTCTACTCATTGAAGATAATGATCTTTTCCTCTAACTTGTTATAAGCATATACTGGAGCCTTTCTTTGCTATTTTTTTCTCAGTATCTCATAAGAGTGTCTACAAAAAAATCAATTAGATTGGTACAGGGCCAGCTCATCACCTTTGTCATTGAGGTGATTTGTTAATAAAGCATCAATTTGTTACTAACTTCAGCATGATAGACTGTAAAGAGAATTGAACCGGACAGTACAAGGAGAGACATTTATTCTACAAATACCTAAAGATACAAAGGTGAGGGAATCCAGTGTCACATTGCTGAGAGATTATTAGTGCAATATTTCTCAACTAGAATCCAAGGATTTTCAGAGATTGGAAGTTCCAGAAGAACTCTAGTTTTGTTTTTTTGCTTTTGTTTCAATGTGCATGTTAGTCTCTCTGTTGTGTCCAACTCTTTGTGACCCCATAAACTGTAACCCGCCAGGCTCCTCTGCCCACGGAATTCTCCAGGCAAGAATACTGGAGTGCGGAGCCATTTCCTTTTCCAAGGGATCTTCACAACCCAGGAATCGAACCCAGGTCTCCTGCATTGCAGGCAGATTCTTTACCATCTGAGTCACCAGGGAAGCCCCTTTGTTTCAGTAATTAATTTTAATTGTCATTTACCTTATGTTTCAATGAACATGGAGATGCATGTGTCTTTTTGAATTCATGTCTTTGTTTTCTTTGCATAAATGCTCAGAAGAGGAGTTGCTGGATCATATGACAGTTCTATTTGTAATTTTTTAAGGAACCTCCACACTGTTTTCCACAGTAGCTGTACCAGTTCTAACCAACAGTGCACAAGAGTTCCCTTTTGTCCCCATCTTGCCAACACTTGTTAACTGTTGTCCTTGTGATAGCAGTCATTCTAACAGGTGTGAAGTGATAATTCGTTGTGGTTTTGATTTGCATTTCCCTGATGATTAGTGACATTGAGTGTCTTTTCATGTATTGGTTGGCCATCTGTATGTCTTGTTTTGAAAAATGTCTATTCAAGTCCTCTGTCCATTTTAAACTCAGATTGTTTGTGGTTTTTTTGCTGTTGAGCTTTATATATTTTGGATGATAACCCCTTTATATATTTTGGATTGCTAACCCCAGATATATGGTTTGTAAGTATTTTCTCCCATTCTGTAGGTTGCCTTTTTCATTTTGTTGGGTATTTCTTTTGCTTTGCAGAAGCTTTTCAGTTTTATGGAGTCTCATTTATTTAGTTTTTCCTTTGTTGCCTGTGCTTTTAGTATTATATTAAAAAAAAAATTGCCAAGATCTTTGTCAAAGAGATTTCCCCCGCTCTGTTTTCTTCCAGATATTTTATGGTTTTATTAAGTCTTTAACCCACCTTGAGTTATTTTTATTAAACTGATGTAAAATAGAGGTGTAATTTCATTTTTCTGCATGTGGCTGTCCAGTTTTCTGGGCAAAACATTTTTATAACAATAACTCAAATCTGAAAGATACATCCTAAAATTATAGATTAAGTTTCTTAATCTGATATCTAGCAATATATGTAAGAATATGCCTACATGTTCTCAGAATCCTTGAGAAGTTTCCTTTTATTGGGGGTTTATATTTTAATCAAAGAAAAACACTGACATAAGGGACCTGAGTTTTTGTTCCTGTCTCTAACTAGATGGTTTGTGGTCTTAGTTAAGACACTCAATTAGACTCATTGACCTTAGACTCTTCCTCTAAAAATAAGATGCCTGAATCAGGTGAGCCCTGAAGCTCTTCCAGTTTTAATAGTCTACGCCTCTCTGACTATCCCTCTAACTGGGTTGTAACCTGAATTTCTTTGTAACTTCTGACTCAAAGGAGAGGGCACTAGACAGATGTAAGATCTATTCTAATTCTGCCTTTAAAAATGATTGCCAGGAAAATGCTGATGGAATCGCTTTTCTGCTTTGTGTTTTAGGTTTTCCATCTGAAACTTGAAAACGGTAACCTAAAAAAGTACTTGAAAATAAGTGGTAAAATATGCTTGAAAACTTTGGAATATAGTAGCAATGTTATTATGAAAATGAGCTCTGCAGTGATACTGAGTGAAAGGACAGATTGTCATCTGTAAATTATTAGTCAGGATCATATAGATTATGCTGTAACAACAAACATCCCCAAAGAGTTACTTGTTCTGTAAGCCAGTGCATGTTGTGCAGGGTGAAATGGAGATCTGCTCATCATGATCACAAACTAGACATTACAGTTTAATCATTTCATTCACTAACACAGATCACATGGTTTTGCCTAAGTTCACAGTGTGTGGAGGATAGCATTTCTACCTGAAACCCAAAGAAGAATATCTTGAATATTTGTGAAATTATGATACTAGATCTTCACAAACACAGCATCATTATTATGTTTATTTTAAAATTTGAAGACTAAAAGGCATATTATAATTCCAGATAGTGATCATTCTAAGATGCACAACAATGAACAAACTCAAGTTGATTTTGGATTTGACTATGCATATTTCTCAGAAGAGAGAGCTTTCCTGGAGAGGGTGAAGTGAAAGAGGATATTTGGCAGTTGCTGATTGGTGGGTTGCCCCACCAATGGAAGAACTGGCAGGTGAGAATTCTTAGCAATGAGAATATGCACAAGGAACAAAGCAAGATTAACTGAGGTTAAAGTTCATGGAGCATGAAAGAACACAGGCTGAACTGTGATCAACGAAACACGTGGCTTATATCAGAACTTTTTAAATTAAGGATTCTGAAATGGAAGTCATGTTTGTGTTTACTATAGAATAATCCTAAGTGGGTCATGGGGAAGCAGGTTTGAAATGAAAGAAGTGTGCTCAAATTGAAAGAGCTGTGACAAACAATTGGAAAGTCAATACAGAGATCTGTATTTCTATGTCTGGTCACACAAGTTGGTTTCATCAGTAATGTACCTTCACATTTAGTACTTTTGTGAGATTGTCACTGAACACTTCACTTAACCCAGCAGGATAAATTAAAATTCTAAAAGAGAGGGATATTTTAATCAAAACATGTAATTAGTTGATTACCTGCTTTGTAGAGACAACAACTCTGCTATACTATGGTTTTCTGTCATTGGTATGGGTGGAAGAGTTCTAAATAGAGTGGCTTTATGGGTCCCTTGAACATAATCTTCTTAGAATGACATCATAATTTAGAGCAAAATATTATTAATTCCCAAATCACTGGAAACATATATGCAGATATAAATATGAAAGCATTTTCAAAATGCCAACTATAAACCTGAAAAAAATTGATATGCTGTCCAGTGCTGGCTGACGAGTTTGTATTTATTCACATTTTAGATTATTTTTTGCTATTGTCCTTTATATTGGTGTGTCTAGCAAATTGGTGAGCATGGAAATAGAAGTGAAACCCCACAGAAGGGAAAGGATGGTATATGTTGGTGCCTCCCAAATTTAAAAGGATGAAGGACCTAGGCAGAAAGAGACCAATTCCTTGTGTGATAAGAATCTTCTGATATGCCCATTCATGACTTGGAGGCAGCAAAAATTAGAAGAAAAAAACCATCTTATTTAAAAAAATAGCATAGTAATACTTAAATTTCTAACAGTTATTGGGAATACAGGTAGAAATGCACTTGGTGTGGAGATAAAGCTCCTCAAAAACCTGACTCACATGTCCTTACATGTCATTTATCATCAAGTTTCCTCCATAAATTACTTTCGTGCTTGAGAGGTACAGTATATGCATATATAATATTAATGCTAATAGCAACAACCACAGTAAGTTCCTGGTCCTGCCTGCACTAATGTCTCTCTTCTCCAGAGGCCACAGCAGTAAAGAACTAGCAGCAATGATTGCAAAAAATGTTCTCCAGCTCCTTCTCTAAGAGGAATATGGTCTTACACTTCAGTTTCTGCTTTTGCCCATCTATAGAGTCATAGGTAGTAACCAAAATGTAGCTACT
Source organism: Dama dama (assembly GCF_033118175.1). Taxonomy (NCBI): domain Eukaryota; kingdom Metazoa; phylum Chordata; class Mammalia; order Artiodactyla; family Cervidae; genus Dama; species Dama dama. Next base: position 32,063,866 of record NC_083706.1, read on the forward strand.
AATTATAGTTATGATCAAGATGGCCTCATGACATACTGTAGTGGCAGAAAGCAAGTTAAGGGGAAGAGAAAGGCCCTGTGATGATAGAGAACAGGACAGACATTCATTGTTACTCTCCCACTTTCACTGGCTGCCACTCAAGGGCTTCTAATTATTTTATGATGCCTGAAATAGTTATGTCACCTGCATTGTTCATGGTCCTATCTCCATGGAAAAGGGTTCTCACGTTTGGTAAACCTATCATTCTTAGAGAGACAACGACATTATCAAGAAAAGGGATGAAGTGCCTGGGAGCTGGCCAGTTCTCACCTGGTGAGTGCTCATGCCCACCCATATCTATCATTAAACCCTAGCAAAAGCTTGGACAGATGCAGAATGACATTAGTTCCTGGCACTAGAGGGGCAGTGACTCAGGGATGGGCCTTTCCCTCCGGGAGCCTGGAGAGCCTGTGGTTATTGTCTGTCAAATTCAAGACAAGAATTCAGGTTATTATATAACTTGTTTTCAAAACATTCTCGTGGGGTGGGGAGGTTGCAGCTCTTCCCGGCCCCTCTTGCCAGGGAGGCTCTACAGCACCCGTGGGTCTGGTCTCTCTGTGGTGGGGCAGGTTGATCAGGTTGGCCCATCTTGTAGATCCTGTCCTGCACAGAATATTTTCTTCTCTCTCCACTTTTGTTGTTTACTTAGCAAAAGGCACTCCACCCTCACTGCAAGTTTTGACACTCTCTCTGATACGCTGTATGGCTACTGTACCTTAACTTTCAATTACGTTCAATCCTATTATAATCATTTTCTTATAACAAATCCTCTTTAACACCTGAAAAGCTCAACTCCCATGAGTATAGTGTTAGACTGTCAAAACGAAAAAACAGAGGAATCCTCCTGGAATCGTAGCTGTTGTGTGCATTTGAAAGTCAGATCAGCATAAGGGCCTAACACATGCTGCTTTCAACTCTGGTAGCGAAAGAGAAAGTTATTCTAAGCCACTCAAATATGTCTTGACCTATAAACCAGTGGCCTTAATTCAGTGATTCTGAATCAATGTGATAGGATGTTAAAATGCTTTCTCTGGGAAAGCATTTCTTTCAAGAGTGAGGTTTAGAATTCCTAATTATTACCATTATGATGATTAATGTAAGCAGAATTCTTCACTATTATAAGAATACACTGTGTGGGAAGGTTTCTGTTTGTTTGCATTATTTCTTTTCGTGCTTCTGGTGTAATGACTAAACCATGATCAAGTTTCAGATTTTATAGGCACATGGACATGATTATTTTTGGCTAACATCTTTAAGTATAACTCAGAAGCCTGTTTTGTTATTCCGGTTATTTAGGTTTTATTTCACGTGGCTTGTTGCTACTTTGGGGTAACATCATTTTGAGGAACATCCTCAGGCTCAAAGTAGAGAAGTGGATGCTAGAGGAAAGTAACAGATTTTGTCAGTGGTGTCTTTTCAGTATGAGTCACACCTGTTGATTCTACAGACTGACATTCTGAGTTTCATCCTGGGCAATGAGAGCCCTTTGTGTATTAGCTGGTGGGAGGATGCCTCTCCAGTCAATCAAGTCCCACCCCAACAATCTCAAGGAACAAAAGTTAAGACTGCTGATGGCTCTGGTACCCTATGTGGTCACCAGGTTCTTTGCTATAACCTGGGAGAGGTGAGAGTGTTCTGCTTTCCCAAAGGAGCTTTGGTTCAGGCCCATCTTTCCAGCTCAGGGTAATGTGAGCTGGAGTTGGTGGCTGAGGCTCTGGCAGCTGGCTCAACCTGTTTATATAAAGACGGAACACAGCCACTGATTAAGAGAGCCACCTCCTACTGGTTGGTTTTGGAGTGGAGCCCAGAATTTTCCATGGAGATAGCTTTTAAAAGTTAGGTCAGCATCTCAATGAAAGATAAGGACACACAAGAAAGTCCTTGTGGGTTTCCCTGTCTTCAGAACCCGCACTGTTCAGCAAGAGTTAGAATGGCGATATTTGACCAATAAAATGCCTCCACTGGGTTTATCTCCATAAAAGGATCACTCTTCCTGAATGATCCTCTGGACTGAGGATTAAGAGGATCAGGATGAGCCAAGCTTAGCATTTAGCCACTTATGTATGGCCTTGGCTCTTCAGAGGGGACAGGTCAGTGATAAGATCTAATTTGAAGCCAAGATTTTTTATATGAAGGATATTTTTAAGTGGTAAGGACAATATTTTAATGATGAAAGACTATCGCTTCTAGGTTTAAATCAGGGAATAATGTTAAGGGGCTCAAAGGAGCATGGAAAGGAAGTTAAATGAGGGGACAAAGACCCGATGGAAGAATTCCAGGGGAGAAACTCTCTAGCTTTCATGGCCCCCTGGAACTCACCACCCCCTCAGTCATCAAGCATACATGAAGAAATAGTGTTCCTGAAAAACAGAGAAAAATGACCTAGGTCTTAGTGTGATTTGTAGATGCAAAGGAACCCTTATATTAGATTGGTATTTTGAATCTACATTTCTATTTATTTCGCAGGCACAGACTATCCTGTAAGTTTTCTGTGTGCCTGGGAATAAAGACATGTGTGGTGATGCCAAAACACTCCTTGAATTGGAGTCTTTAGTAGCTGGAGTGTGTGCAACTAAAAATGGTGATTGGAGGATATTCTTGCCCTCTAGTCTGCAACTTCCAGAGGTTAAAAAAAAGAACATCACACTTTCAAAAAAGGAAAAAAAGAGTCCTTTGCATAGATTATTATATAAATAAATCTTCTTAACAAGCACTGCAGTTTTTTTTTTTTTACAAAGCACAAAGAGTTATTGTGTGATTTATGTGAAAAGGTTATATAACTGTACTCTGTTACTTTAAATAGTATTTTTTATTTAAACTGCCAACTTCTTCATCACCAGCAAAGAAAAAAAATGCATATTTGCAAAGCACAAAGGTAATTTTCAAGGACTGTAATTAGCTCATGATAACTCTATCTTTTGTGATGTCTTTGCTGAGGAACTAGAAAAGAAATGGGTTTTCATTGTTAAATCTAAACTGTGGCACCTGCAGTGTGTCAGGGAAGGAGGAAGTTTGAAGTATTACACTTGGTCAGGGGAAAATCATCAGTGAACTACGGTAACAGATCTTGCCATTTTCATCTGGCTTCGTCTTTTCTTTTTACAAACATGGCAAGTGGAAAGCCTGTTTCTGTTCCCCAACTGACCCTTTATTCCCCAAATACTAAAAAACCTATTTAAAAAACAAACTGAATACATGATATGGAATATGGAAACAAGAATGAAATTATAGTAAAAAAGGGTAGGAAAGCAAAAAAAAGTCTGTGTGTCTTAAAAATGGATCATAGGATAGAATGTTGGCAAGAAAAAGAAAATGAAAAAAGGAAACAGCATTTCAGGAAGAGGATGCTAATTAATTGAATTCATTCCAGGAAATTGATTACTAGGAAAAATTTTGTTTCCATGAAAAATTCTACCTTCAGGGGGGAGCAGAGCAGATGTGCAAACAAGGTGTGTATGTGTGTGTGTGTGTGTGTGTGTGTGTGTGTGTGTGAGATGTCTCCAAGTGTATTTCTGTTGAGACAATGTTATGGAGGAATTGAAGAGGGCAGTCACAAAATTTTGCCCTGGTGAAGAACATATACAAAGAAAACCTAGGAAGTTTCCTTCTTAGGAAAATAGAGTGTTGTAGGGGGTGTAGCTCCCTGAAGGTCTTAACTATACTAAGTTCTGGGATTTAAAGGAAGGATTTCTACTGAGGAGTAAACTCTAATGTGATAGGCTGTGAACTGGGATTCTAGAGCTTGTTTACCTCACAGTGGACTATAACCACATGAACAATAGGAAAATCCATAAAGCACTTGAAGTCAAGGAATTGCAGTGTGGCAATCTGAGTGCTGGGTGTGTTCTCTATAGGACTGTGAGAACATTATCATCTGTTTGGTCACCGACATGGTTGCCCAGGTGGCAGTTTGGCAGATGACCAGCTTGAATAACAAGAATCTCTTGCAATGGACTGTGAAATACTCAGGCAGAATTGTTCTCAGACATCAGTGATCCTTCTCAGCTCAAAGAGTAGATTTCCATTTTAATGGGAATATAAACAACTGGTATGAGGCTGAAAATAAATAAATACTTTCAGAGTTCAGGCAGTGGATACCCACTTCTGGCAACTCTGCACATGGAAAAGGCGATTGATTTTTAAAGAGTGCCCTGCAACTGGCAGGGAGAACTGGGACAGTAGCCAGATGTTTCAGTGTATTATGGACACCAATGTCAGTCAATACGTTTTGGAGCTAGAGCTCAATTGTAAATTTGATTGTTATGTCTTTAAAAGTGGGAATATGGAGCCTCTATCAAGTGAAGTCTGCAGCATTTAGGACTTCATGAAATCTTGCCTGGAAAAGTGCCACATACCCTGCGTAACAGGTTAATTTCCTAGCCAGGAAGAAGGAAGTCAATTCAAAACATACAGTTGAAGAGTGATCAATTTCCTTCACACTAGAACCCAAAAGCAGTGTTTTGAAATGTGTAAACTAAAAAGTAGTACATAACAAAGAGGAAAAGAAAAGTTAAACTGTGAAGGGTAGTAAGTCCAAGGTAATAGCAATAGTTTATACACGAAGAGGTGTGGCCTTTTCTAAGTCCACACCCACCCTCTGTCTGGCTTTGACACGTGGTGGGAAATCTCTCCAAACAAGGGCTGATATTTTCTCCGAGACTTAAAGGCTATCTTAGACTTCTAGCAAAGGCTGATGAGTAATATAAACCCCTCCGTGTGCTCAGAATGGGGATCAGGGCTTCTCCTCCAGTGTCTGAGCGGTAAAGAATCTGCCTGCAATGCAGGAGACATAGGAGATGTGAGTTCGATCCCTGGTTGGCAGGATCCCCTGGAGGAGGGCATGACAACCCACTCTAGTATTCTTACCTGGAAAATTCCACGGACAGAGGAACTTGGCGGACTATGGTCGGACATGACAGGAGCAACTGAGCATTCACACATGTAGACAGAAGGAAGCCAAGATGATAATACCATTATCCATTATGCTGAACACAAGATGTTTCTCTTTAAACCTAGAGGAAAAATGTGGAGACAAACAGTCTTTCAAATGAATTGTGTGTCTAGTTTGATGCAGGCTGGGTCACTTGGAGAGACATCTCTTTATTTTTGTCTTCTTCTATGGACTCCATTTAGACCTTAGACAATTAGCCCTCTTTAAGGTTGTTTTTTTTTTTCCCCCAAGTCACCTGCTCTAGAAATTTCAGCATTTTGTATTTTTAGATGCTGAAGTCAGGGCAAGTGCAAAATGATGACATTTTCGGCCTTTGCAAGCAATTCGTTTTGACTTTAGCAGGACACAACAGAATAAAAAAAGTTGCCGTATTCCATTGTAACCCCTTAGGGTCAGAAGCACCACGTGTCAGCACCAGTATGTTCTTAGCAGCTAACCCCATTAGAGTGAATCCCATTTAGGAAGACAAGTGCTCCCTGTCATGAAAACCCTCAAGGTCCCACAAGCTATACAATTAGGCACATTTATTTTCCTGATCTGCTGTGATTCAATTGTAACTGTGAAAGTAAGGCAAAGAAGCCACTTTCTGATTTGATTCTGTTTTTTTTCCTGACAGTTCTAAATCGAGTGTTCTGTGAACAGTTGAGCTTTCTACAGTATTTTCTCTTTTAAGGAGAGGAAGTGTGTGTTCCGTTGGAGGACAGAACCTCCTGTCTTCTCAATTACACTCCAATCCAGTCCAAGCCTCTTAGAATAAATCACATATGAAAGGAAAGGAGGATGGCTTGAGGGAAAGAATGGAAAAACATACCGAACTGCATAAACATTTAAACTTTCAAATAAAGATTGACCATTTCTCACTTGTGGTCTCCCCTTATTTATGAACAGCTGGGTGTCCAGATAAACTACCCCTTTGCTCTCTCCTCCATCATCAGGGAGGGCTCACTCTGACATCCCTCATCTCAAGCCTGAGAATGAGCCCTCCTGACTGCACTGCATTCATTTATTCATGCATTCACTTGATACATATTTAGTGAATATCTACTATGTGCCATGCCCTAGAGAAGGCATTAAGGACGTGGTGGATAAAGAAATAGGTCCTGGAAATTGCCCTTCAGGAGCTCACAGTCTCGACTCAAGAGGGAAAAATAGCCTGTAATCAAACAATTACATGAATAGATGTAAAATAACAGCTCTGAAAAATGCAATGAGGGGAAGTACATGATGCCATGAGCACAGGAAATAGGAGAAATTGAACCTCATCCAGGGGTTCAAGGAGGATTTTCTTGAGGACAGGATAAAAGCTGAAATGTGAAGCTTAAATCAGTGTTAACTTGCCCCAGAAGGAAGTGAAGAAACTTACAACATGCTTGAAAATCCGAGGTGGGATGGGGTGCGGGATTGATAGAGGGCCAGTGTGGCTGGGGCTGCCTGGTGACAGCTGAGACAGGAGAGGAGCCAGATGAGTCTCGAGTAGGAGTCTTTATCTTTGAAAGAACCAGGTTTTATCACAGTGCTGGTTGGTGGTGAGGAAGAGGGGGTCATTTGATAGCTGTTTGATAGGCGGTATTAAAGGGGGAAAGCACGTCTCCTCTCATTGTTACTTTTTTCCCATCACTGTGCCTTTTCCTGAGCATCTTCCAGATGCCCTATTTCTGCTTCTCACCTGCGCTGTCAGCTCCTCCTGACTCTAGAGCTCCTGCCGCCTCTTCATCTGGGTCTCTCTTTCTCCCCATCTTAACTGTTACCCTCTTGGGCCTTTTGCCCTCTTGGCTTAAAACCACAAAACCCCCATGGAGTTAAGGCAGGCAGGAATACTCCAGATTAGAACTTTGAATGTACTTCTGCTCAGAAGCAGAGGCACACACAGTCCCAAGGGTCTATGGGATGGATGACATTGGTTTGGGAAAGCTACTTTCAGAGCCTAGCATCATAAGATGCTGTTTCTATGGAAAAAGATTATTTTAACCAACTTATAAGTAAACTCCTGAAGTCAAATGCATTTTCTCTTTAGAGACTGCCTGAATATAAAGGAGTCTGTGTGGTAGCTACCTTGGTGATATCTGCCCCACTTGTTTTTTATCTTTTCGTATTGAATTAATGAACAGTTGCTTAGAGAGCTCTTTAGCCCCAGTGATAGGCTGTTTTGTTACAATTTTGGCTAGGAGCTGGTTAGATCAATAATTTAAATGCTAGTTTTGATAAAGTGGCCAGATCTGAAAAAAAATTTAAATCCAAGTGCTGAATGGATATTAAATCCATTAATTAATTTTTTTTGCAGTTACCAAATATGCAAATGCTCGTGATTGCCTTATGGCTATTCTTCCTGTCCATATTTCACATTTATCACTTGTCATTTTAGCTAGGCTCACACTTTTTTTTTTTTTTTCCCAATGAGGGATGTTTTTTAAAAAAACCCCATTCTCTATCTTCCCACATTGGGAATAGAGAGGGATCTTCTTGGGTAGATTACTCAACAAGTATTATATTATATGCTAAACACTCAAGACCCTATACCACCACATGGAAGACATATACAATCCCCATTCTTATGGGTCATACAGTCTATAGCAGTGATGCCCAGTAGAACTTTCTATGATGGTGGAAATATTTTATGCCTACACTGTCCAATGTAGTAGCCGCTAGCCACGTGTGCCTAGTGAGCACTTAAAATGTGGCCAGTGTAACTGAAGATCTCAATTTTTAGGTTGATTTCATTTTAAGTATTTGAAATTGAAATGTCATGTGTAGCTACTGTATTGGGTTTCCACAGTGGCTCAGTGGTAAAGAACCCACCCGCTGGTGCAGGAGACATGGGTTCGATCCCTGGGTCGGGAAGATCCCCTGGAGAAGGATATGGCTGACCACTCCAGTATTCTTGCCTGGGAAGTCCTATGGACAGAGGAGCCTGGCAGGCTACGGTCCATGGGGTCGCAAAAGAACTGAACGCGACTTAGTGACTAAACAAGAACAACAGCCACTGCACTGGATAGTCCATGTCTAGGGGTCCAGAGACTGTCTAGTAAGACATCAGGAAGGCAGATTGGTAGAGCCTGGAAAAATAATGAATGACTTACACATTGTAGAACTAAAAAAAGAAGCAACTGACTTCCAGATTATTGCCATTTTAAGCGGGAGAAGTGTGGAGTAGATGCCATTCATACAATCTTCTAGGGAAATAAGTTAAAAAGTCTTAATAAAGCTAAAATCCACTAAAAAAGAAGCCTGACCATTCACTGGCTCTTCTGTGCCCCTACCTACTGCCTTCCCCTTGGAAGAGACCCTGTGAAGATTTCTAATACCAAATGCATAAGCGCTTTTGAGCTTTTGGAAGTCATAGGAGACCCTTACACTATCATTGTGCTAGAAATTATTACTTAACTGTGCTGCATAACAGGAAAGAAGCTGAGCTTTTAAATGGGTCATGCAATGTTTTAAATCACTGTTGAAAAAAAATCTAGCATAAAATGTTATGTTCTGGAAGAATATCACCCATTTTAGAAATAAGTTCAGAGGAACTCTCTGGCTAGAACAGTTTGTATCAGACAGAGTTGTTTAAAAGTTGTATGTTGTGTTACTGGTAGCAACAGACTTCAGAGATGTTTTGCAGTTAAAATACCTGGCTTGCAGCTGTTAATCAAAGACAGAATTAAGAAAAAGAGAGAAAGCTTCCTCCTATATTCTGAAAAGAACAATGCCAGGAGAAAGCTTTCTTGAATTGGAAATAGTTGGAGGGGCAGGGTTAGTCTGCAGAAATAGAGGGACGCTGTAAATGTCACAATCAGCTATGCTTCATTCATGTGGGGACAGACAGTTCTAGACAGAGCAGAGCCCTGCAGCTAGGGCACGGGCCAGAAAGGAAATGAAAGCTGTGTATCTAATTGTTTCTAGAAAGCTAAGAAGGGAAAAGAGACCACATAGAGATAGAGAGGTGCACCTGGGGTTAGGCATAGGTAGTTCTGACTCTAAGGCAGTGAATACAGCATGGATTTAAAAAGCAGCCTAATCAAGTCTGGGGGGAAGACTAAGTTTAGATTAAATGGTGATAAATAGATACAGATTTCTGAGAAAAGTACTTATGAAAAATTTAACTTCATGCTATTTAAAAGTTGTTCAAAATGCACTTTACCTTATAGGTATATAAAATTTCATTGAATTTGGCCCATTTGTGTCCATCATAGAAATCTCAGTTAAAAAACATCATCTTCTTGCCTTCCATCTGGTGACAGTCTACTTCAAATATATTTCCCTGAGCCCTTTTATCAACCTCTCAATCAGTCCTCTTATCACTAGAATAAGGGCGATAACATCTATCTCTGCCGGCTTCACAGAAGCGACAATTCAACAAGATAACAAGTGCAAAACACTTGGGAAATTCTAGAACATATGCAAATAATACGCAACTTCAATTATTATTTGAATGGCAAATGGTTGCCTTGAAAGTTAAATCTGTATGCTTACACACAAACAGTGATTGCAACAAATGTTGAGATGTGATTTACTCTCCCTACCAGCAAGCTGAAGGGACGTGGGCAGTGGAGGAGAGCAGAGCATGTGTGTTCTCCAGGGTGCAAGTTTGCTCAGTTGCTGGATTTCTAAGTATTTCAGGTTCTGGGCCTATAATAGGAAAGGCTGGAATAGGAACATTAAAGAAAGCCCCATTTTTTTCTGCCCATTATAACAGAAGTCTAAAATATATATGTGTTTTTAATTATGGTACAACCTTCTTTCTACGTGTGCATCTTGTTAGTTCCAGACACATGTATAATTTTGTCTGTTCACCAAGTACGTCTAACCATAGAAAGTGAGCTAACAAAAGTTACCCCTGCTCTTTGAGTCATAAGATAAGAGTCAGGCTGGCCTCTGGTTATAAGACTTTGAATCATTTACTTACCTCTCCGGGGAACAGTATTCTCAGCTTTAGAACAGTGTGTATCTGAGGTCTTGGATTTGAATATCCAAGATTAAGGGCATAGAAAGAGCTTACTTTAAGAGGGTTTACTCAAACTGGAACTGGGCTGGATTCATCAATGCAGTTCCAGATTATTCCTCTTTCTTGTAGTCATTGTACGTTTCAGGGAAGGAACTCAAAGAAAGAAGTCCCGCAGAAGCCCAGTGAGCTTCATATGCATGTAAGGGGCCCCGGACCCAGAGATCTCAAAGGAAATTTGCCTGAATGGAGAGGAACAAACTCACATTTATTAAGTGCCAGCAATATGCAGGAACTCTCCCAGTCCCTTTATATGTTATCATTTTTGTCTAATTAAAAGGAGTAGGAAGAGTTGAATTCTGTCTTTGTTTATGCAATTTGGCTATAAAGTAAAGTAAAATTCTGCCAGTGAATCCAATTTCCCATTGGCTTTCACGTTGCCTTAGACACCATCCCTATTGTGGTGGCTGCTCTGGTGATGTCTTCCGGAAGTTTCACTTTTCACATGCTTAACTATCATGGCAAATTTGTGTCATCTCAATTATAATCAGGCTTACCTGAAGGAATGTTGGCATCATCAGTTTTGTTCCAAATACATATTTTCCCCCTAAATATGTTGGAATTAAATAGTGCCATTGTTTCCAGAGCCAAATCCAAGATGACCACATTTGTATTCTAAGTCTTCAGATCTCAATTTCTTAATTCCAACCACTGGATCCTTGCTGTTTTGAGTTTCCATAAGGAGGGAGACTGAAAGCCTAAGGAAGAAATAGGAATCCAGCAAGTAGTCAGGCTGGATCCAAGTAGCCACCGAAATCCAAAGCAACACAGAGGCTGTCCTTGTGGGCTTTTTTTTTTTTCACTATTTCAGCCAGTCTCTCTATAAGGACAGGTTCTCCTCATCCACAGAAGCCCTTTGCAAACATTACTGAGAAGACCAATAAGAGGAAAAGCATCCACTGATGGTTCTCAGAAAGAAAGTGTTGGATTTAACTTGCTGTCTATACCACAGGCCCGGCTGACAGCGAGGTTACCAGGCGCCACCGGCCCTGCCAAGAGTGGGGGTGAAACGAACCAACCATGTGGTTTGTGTTACCATTTTTCAGCTCTTTTAAGGTTGAGAGAGGAGAACGTCACCAGTGATAATTCAGTTTGGAATGAATACATTTTTCAATGCAGTGTTTGAGAACTGCTGATTTGTTTTAAATTTTAAAGTTCATAGTCACGTTTTACAATGTGGACAAGATAAAGCATAGGATATGTCAAGATCCTACTCTATGCAAATAACAAGGTCTCTGGCCAAATCCTCTTTAAAAAAAAAAAAAAGAAAGAAAGAAGAAGAAGAAAAAAAAATCTCTCCAGCATTTCTAAGCTGCTACTTACAGCCTTTATAAAGATAGCACAGGAAAAAGAAACCAAAGCAAACAATGAGCTAAATTCTGCCTTCCGTTTACTTACACCATCTTCTTCAAAGTCAGGGTAGATTTTCTTTTTTTTTTGATGTCTCAAGTCAGAACTCGCCACAAACTAATCAATTTGTGGAAGCTTACATTAAACCATCAAATGTGATTTATTTAATTTGCCATTTAGGATCTAAATCTTTTATTTTATTTTATTTATTTTATTTTTTTTATGTTCATTGAGGAGATAGCGCGATCTGGGATTATTCACACTTTGAATTCTCCTGGGTATTCTTGGAACTATTCTTCTCAGAAAGTCTGAAACATATATTGGAACAAATGAATCAACTCACAGACAAATATGCAAAGTCATAGGTTTACTTGCATTGAGTTTAATAAAATACCTTATGAGTTAAGTCCTTTCTTGAAGAAGGACATCCCTTGCCCTGTCATCTGAACACATCCAGGTCCTGGTAGCTTTGCTGCCAATCTTGTCCCTTAAAGAAATACATTAAAAAACCCTCATACTTTTCAAAAATCAATTTAGCAGAATTCACTTGCCTTTAGGATGCTGTTGCCTTCTTATAGCATTTTAAGAATTCTGAGAAATCCACTAATACATGGCACTCCTGGAAGCAAGGTTATAAAGCAAGGTTATAAACCTTCCTGTCAGAGGTTATAAAGCAGCAGAAACCAGAAAGAATCTATAGCTGGTGCAGTTATATATTTCTGCAAAGACATTCCAACAAAGAAAAAATATAACTTGTCAATCATGGTGCCTTGGTCTAAACAAAATGCAATTTTGCTTAAAGAGACACTGTCAAACATAGTCTTTTGGCCTCCAAAATTATGCTTCGCAAAACACTAAATTAGTTTTGTCAAAACATAACCTTGGTTCTCAAAACATTGTCAGAACTTTCAGAGTTCAATAAAAGAAGGTAGCATTTGTGGTTTTGGTGGACATTGTCCTCTATATTTATTCTACATAGCATCCATCAAGCCGTCCATCTGTCTGTCTGTCCATTCATTTATGCAACAAGTGTTATTGAATTCTTATTATGTGCCAGGCACTGTGCTGGACCCTGGATACGAGGATGAAAAGACACATCCATATCCTCAAGGCTGGTTAGTCCTAGTGAGGAAACAGACATGAATAATGTTATAGTCAAATAAAATAACCAGTGTAATGGAAAGGCAGAGCAGACAGAAAGCAATATGAATTCAGGCAACTCGATGAGCTAAGCTGAAGACAGACCATTCTTTTTGGATATCCATTACTATTCATGGAAGACCTAGCATCTGAAATCACCTTATTTTTTCTCACTACTGATGACATGACCACAGGGGACATGCCATCATAGGGATACACATATAAAGTATTCCAACCCAGATTTCTCAGAAGAGGGAGCTTTCCTAGGGAGGGTGAAGGAAAAAAAGGAGGAAATTTGGCAATTGTTGCTTGGTGGGTTGTCTCCACTAGCGATATCCACATATTTTTCTCCCCTTTCAAGGAAACATTTGAGGATGCAAATCAGTAAGAATGACCTTATTGCATGGATAATCTAAATCAGAATCTAATTTACTTAAAAGTAAATATTTTGAAAACTCTTATAGTTAGTTATAACTTATGCATGATCAGTTTCAAATAAATTGTGACTCTTGGGTGGTTTCACTGCAGTTGACAATGACTTATTCCAAACGCTTGCCAAAAACATTCTCAAAGAGTTTATGTTCTTCCAAGGCTAGTTGGTTTTTGTTTTGTTTTTTTTTTTAATGCATCACTTCAGGAACAAATTATAGAAAATAAATTTGATTTTATAATTTCATTTTTGATAACTCTCTGTCATCTGTCACATAAACTGTGACCAGCAGAACAGACCTTCCTACTTTCTCAACAATTAAGAATGAGAAAGTATGGGTGGGCTCAACATTTATTTATGGCTGGGGAAGTGCCCTTTCTGCTACACAACACTTTAGCAAAACCCCAAAGGGGAATTCAGAAGGCAAACCTGATGGTCCTAGGGCAAGTCTTCTGAAGGCCTTTGAGCTCCAAGAGAATATGTCAAAAGGGTAAATCTGAGTAATTTACCCCTTAGGCTGGGGGCGGTGGTGGTTGACATGGTATATTGCTTATTCTGGAATCTGTAAGCCTAGGTGGCATAAAAGCTAGAGAGTATACTGGAGAAGGAAATGGCAAGCCACTCCCGTATTCTTGCCTGGAAGATCCCACGGAGAGAGGAGTCTGGTAGGCTACAGTCCTTGGGGTCGCAAAGAGTCAGACATGACTGAGCTACTGAGCAGGCAAGCACATACTGGACAAGGCAATATTCCCTCTGTGTCATAGGTTAAAAGGTTGTGTCTGTACACAGAACAGAACACACTGTTGCAAAACCAACCAATAATTTAGAATTGTTCATCTTGATCTTTGCACAACCCACTTAATGACCATCAACTGAGAGGACAGTTTACTGATCTTTTTCAAGCACTAAGAATGCAAATTAAAAAATCCTAGATCCGTGGTATGTAGGTCCACTCCTTTCAGTTACTGCGATGCCACTGATATTTCTGCTAAACAGATGAACTAAAGCTGTCAAGAGGCTCAGCAGTTTACTAAATTAAAGGCAGGGAATGAATTTATTGTGAATGCCTTTAAATGTGATTCTTTAAATCTCCTTGCCATCTATCTCAGACCTTTTCACTGATTGTTGTTTGAGATTGGTCCTTGTCCTCTTGACACCAGGTTGTCAGGGAGTGCTCAGGGGTTCCACCCATGTCCACACTCAGACCTGAGTAAGTATCCGTAAGTGTTTTGGGGCCCACATGTGTTCCTAATGCACACTGCAATACTTTTCTTGGCTAATTCGTATGGGGAAGTCCATAATCGATTTCTATTCACTTAACTTATATATATATTTCGAGTTAAGAAAGCAACTCACAAAGTGAATCTTCCTGGTTAAGTGCATATATGAGCATTAGTCCACCAATGGACAGTGAATGCTTACCATACATTGTTGCCTCGTTGGAGCCCAGTGAAGACATCTGGACACTGGAGGCTACACACTGTCTCCCTGTTCCTTGACTTTTTCCCCTCAGATGGATACCCCCACACGGAAGCTAGCTCTGCCGTGGGTACTTCTGTTTCTACCCTGCAGTTTGAAAGCTATATCCCTTTCTTATTTCTTAGTTCAGATCCCTTTGGATTAGGAGACCTGCCGAGCATTGATCTGAATCAGCCTCGTTGCACTCTCTTCTATCCTTTCCTCTCCTATAGCCCTAGATTTACTCTGGGCTCTTATCTGGCCTTTCTTCTGTCTTGGGACTTCCCCCCTTACCAGCTCATTTCTTCTGCCTCTATCTCCCTGCAGTGCCTTTGTGCACCGTAGGATTTACTGCCGACCATAAGCATCTTGGTGTGAATTATTTTATTTGACTCTTTGTTGATTGCTAATACAGACAAACAGGGACAACGGAGACAAGGGTTTTGGAAACTTGTGAAGTGAAGCAGGAAGAAAGGGGAAGGTAACTTTTGAAGGATAGGTGGGAAGGCAGAGATAAAAGGTAAATTTGGCAATCTACAATTAACTGATTCATGCAGCCTTCCAGCTCTGGTCACTCTGAACCTACTAATTTTTGCCTTGTATTATCGTTGTTCCTAGGTTCATTCATCTATTCATTCAGCGAATTCTCCTTGATTATCAACTCTATGCCAGTCATATAATAGGTACTAGGGCTATTGGTAAGTAAACTGAACTCTTATAAAGTCTGGTATATGAGAGATATGAGTCAAATGATAAATATGTATATGAGGTGAGGGAGATATATGATACAGAGAGAAGTTATAACAGGGGAATTTGACCAGGTCAGGGATCTCTGGAAAAATACACCTGTGAAAATGACAAGGTTTCTGGGAATTAGTGGAAATATAGGACATAATTCAGTGAATATAGAAAGAAATACTTTCACTAGAAAAAATATTACGAACAAAAGCCCTGGTGTATAAAGTAACATGGTGTGTTCAAAGAACTAAAAGAAAGCCTGAATGTCCAGGAGGCAAAGAGCAGAGTGGAATGTTATAGGTGGGTCAGGAGAGCTGGGAATCTGTTATTATAAGCATGTAAGCATTTTGTTCTTTGTCCTAAGAGCAATGGAACATTATCAAATTGTGAACAATTTGCCTCAAACTTAGTGGCCTAAAAAACAGCCTCTGCATTATCTCACAGTGTCAGTGCATCAGGAACCAGGAGAGCATAGCTGGGTGGTTCTGGGTGGAGTTCTCTCATGAGGATGCAGTCAAGATGTCAGCCAAAGCTCTGTTGTTACCCAGAGTCCTAGCTTGAGCTGAGGGTCTGCTTCCAGAGTGGCTCACGTGCATAGCTGGCAAAGTGGTCCTGGTTGTTGGTGACGTGTCTCAGTTCCTATTCACATCAACCTCTTTTGAGTGTCAGCATGCTATGGCAGCTGTCTTCCCCCTCGAGCATGTGAGAAGACAGATAGGTAGGTAGATAGATATCTAGTTATCCTTTTTAAGACCTAGCCTCAGAAGTCACATAGTACTTGCATCACATTGCGTTTGATGGAAGAAAATCACTAATTCCTACAAACATTCAAAGGGAGGGGAATTAGTTTCCACTTTTTTTTTTTTTCAGGTGCTACTAGTGACCCAATTCTCCACTTTTTGAAAGAAGCAGTGCCAAACAATTTAGGGTGCATTTGAAGATCATCAAACCACTGAAGTGTGTAAAACAAGAATGGTGACACGATCAGATTTGCTTTTCAAAAATATTACTCTAAATGGAAAACACATTACATAGGGCTAGTATCAGTTAATAGATATTAGAGGGATCTAGGTATGAATCACTGATATGGTGGAATATAGTGCTGGTAAAGATGAAGAGAAATGAAAGGGCCAAGATACATTTAGAAGGTAAAATGAGATCCATTGGACTTGGTAGTTGAAGGAGAGGGGATACTATAGATTCCTAGATTCCTGGTTTGCAGATGAGCCTGGGGAGTTATAGTCCATGGGGTTGCATGAGTCGGACACGACTTAGCGACTAAACCCCCACCACCACTGTGGCATTCAGTTATATGGAAAGTGCAAGGAGATTTATCAGTTTTGGTCTATCAGAGGTAGCAGTGCTGATCCTTAGTTTTATTTAAGATGTATTACGTTTGGAATTTATTTGGTATAATTGTTCTGCAGTTTGTGAGTTATCTGCTCAGCGGCTTTATGGTGGGTTTAATGTTGACCTCCTCCAAGAAGGCTTATGCCATACACTGTGTGGCCCAGGTCTGCTGCACGCAGAGCCCCTGCCCCTGCAGCAAGCCACTGCTGACCCACGCCTCTGCAGGAGATACTCAAACACTCAAAGGCAGGTCTGGCTCAGTCTCCGTGGGGTCTCTGGGTCCTGGTGCACACAAGGTTTTGTTTGAGCCTTCTGAGCATCTCTGGTGGGTATGGGGTTTGATTATAAATGCAATTTCACCCCTCCTACTGTCTTGCTGGGGCTTCTCCTTTGCCCTTGGATGTGGGGTATCTTTTTCTTCGGTGGGATCTAACACTCTCCTGTTGATAGTTGTTCAGCAGTGAGTTGTAATTTTGGAGTTCTCGCAGGAGAAGATGAGTACAGGTCCTTCTACTCTGCCTTCTTCTGTTAGTCTTAACACTTTGGCCACCTGATGCGAAGAACTGACTCACTGGAAAAGACCCTGATTCTGGGAAAGTTTGAAGGCAGAAGGAGAAGGGGATGACAGAGGATAAGATGGTTGGGTGGCATCACCGACTCAATAGACATGAGTTTGAGCTAGCTCTGGGAGTTGGTGATGGACAGGGAAGTCTGGCGTGCTGCAGTCCATGGGGTCACAAAGAGTTGGACATGACTGAGCAACTGAACTGAACTGAACTCATGTTTGTAATATCCGAGTTTGAATACCAAGTAGTTCTTTAGCCATGAAACTCTAGAACTAAGATGAGAGTTCTGAGCTAGATATATAAGTTGGTAAATTATCTGTACACAAATAAGAAGGAAATTTCTGGGTTTGATAAACTCTCCGAGAGCAAGAAAGAATTATATGAAAGGAGACAAGAGTTTTGAAAGATTGGTTTTGTGTCCAGCAAGTGTTCTTTCTTGCTTTTTCCTACGGGAAGAGTATACCTCCATGTCCCATTGATGCTAGGCTTGGCCATATGATTCATATTGGCTAATGAGATGTCAGTGAGTGTGACAGTAACAGGTGCTTGAATTGTGTGGTGTGACTTTCCCTTTTGTGCTCTTTCCTTTGGCTTTGAAAAGAATATGCCTTAAATAGCAACTGGTTCATGGAGGGATTAATAGACCTGCACTCTACCCAAAGTTTGAGGCCAAGCCCCATTGAGCCTGACCTACATCAACTAAGCCTGATTTACACATACATGAGCAAGAAAAAAAAATTGCTTATTTTTATAAGCCACTAAAATGTCAAGATTTTTTTTGTTGTTATTATGCAGCATTGTTTGGTGTTAGCCAACTCACACAAAGGCCTAGGACCTAGTAGCAAGGAACACTATTCTTTAGAGTCCTTATTGAACTGCATACATCTTAAGAGCAGTATTTATGTCTGAAGCATGATTTTACTGGTTTGGGTAAAAAGTTCCTTCCGGTTTTCTGTAAGATGGTGCAAAAACTTGAATAATCTGTTTGGCCAATCCACTATTAGCAAAACTTAGTAAAAAGTGTTGGTCAAACATCTGGTGCATGGATCACAATTTAATTTAAGCATGGCTGTTTACCTATCACAAATGTCTATGTCACACACACACACGATCTGATAATAGTTCTTCCAAGCAGTGTTTCCTCAAATAATAAGATGTTCCACCAAACTCGGATACAACAGTTATCAAGATCAACAACTGCATTCCTTCCCTTTCCCTGAGTACATTTTTTATTAGATGTTGTGAATAACACTTGAGAAAATGCTTAAGAAAATGGACTCTATGTGCACAATATGTTAATATTTTAGACTATATTTTATTGCTGTTGTTAGAGCAGATTTCAAGAGAACAAATTTTAAAATTAAAAAAAAAAGTTATTAGTGGCAATAAACAGGCCTCTAAATGGCATACCAATGGAGTGACAGCAATCAAAGTGGCTCTTTGGCTACTAACATTTTCACAGAAGCTTTGATTAGTTATGAGGTAATTGCGAGAGACGAGTCAGGCTCAAAGAAAGAAAGATGGTTTCTCTAGTCTAGCAGCTGTGGACTCTTTTGGTAATTGCTGTAATGTTCCTTGTCAGTAAACTTCAAGCTTGCTTTTTATGTCACTGTAGAATGCTTGATCTAAAATATATGTTTTAACTTTATCTTATTTATAACTTTCTTCTTCAATGTAACTCTAAATTATAATTGGAAAAAAAAACAAAAAACAGCACTGGGATTTACATGTTACTTCTGTTAAAAAGACGGGAAAGCTCTATTGGAGAAGCCCCAAAGAGGCTGCATTTAAAATACTTGACGGTCATGGTTTGAGTTATTAAAGTGTGACTCCCCTCCACCCACAGGCAGCCATCTTAAACGTCCATAATATTTGTGTGCCTGTGTGCACACCGGACGAGTTAGTTGTTCAGTGTTTACAGGGACATGTGAAATTATACCTTGCCTCGTTTGACCACAGTGTGAAATTTTAAAGTACAAACACCATCAAAAAGAAGAGCAGTTTCAAAAACAGAGAAACAACAACATTCCATTCTCCCAGAGCCTTTTCAGCCTCCCAGTCAGACATCGGGGCCCCCACTCCCCTCTCGCAGCAGTCAACTAGAAACAACATCCCATTCCTCACACCATCCCCCGCCTGAAAGGAAAGGGCACCATCAATTCTGAGAAAGAAATTGCCGGAATAACAAAACTTATTGGAGTGAACAATTTCTCACAGAAACTGCCAATCAGCTACAGACACAAATCTGCCTTCCCTATCCCTCACCCCACCCTCTGCTAGGAAAACAGCCTAAACCCTCAGGAGAAAGTTTTCAGCCAAACCTTTCAGGCAAAGGATAAAACCAGTGACGCTGCCATCTTGGAGTATTTTGCTTGTACGCCCTTCCACCTTATTACACAGCTTTGTGTGTGTGTGTGTGTATGTGTGGTGGTATTTTGCCTTTTCATTTTGTTCAGGA
The DNA here is from genome assembly GCF_033118175.1 of Dama dama. Classification (NCBI taxonomy): domain Eukaryota; kingdom Metazoa; phylum Chordata; class Mammalia; order Artiodactyla; family Cervidae; genus Dama; species Dama dama. The sequence continues at coordinate 32,083,336 of NC_083706.1, forward strand.
TTCAAAAAAGTTATTATTTTAACTGAAAATCGCTCATGAACATGGTTAAAAAAACAAACAACACAGAAGTGAATGAAATAAAAATTAAAAGACTCCCTCTCCACATTCCCCACCGCTTTCCCCAATTCTCTTAGACTTCCAAACAGCGGGCTTCCCTAGTGCTTCAGTTTGTAAAGAATCTGCCTGCAGTGCAGAAGACCGGGGTTCAATCCCTGGGTTGGGAAGATCCTCTCGAGAAGGAAATGGCAACCCACTCCAGTACTCTTGCTTGGAGAATTCCATGGACAGAGGAGCCAGGTAGGCTACAGTCCATGAAATCCCAAAGAATGGGACAGGACTGTGCAACTAACTTTCACTTTTCCAAACAGTGGAAGTTCTGTGAGGGGAGGACAAGATACCTGCATTTATGAAGGGCAGTGGGTGGTGTGTGGGAGGGAGCGAGACTCTTGATATTATCTTATTTTTAATTGAGGAAAAAATATGTATCACACACATACACACTACTCCCTTCACTACACTCCTCCCTTCATCTCCCCTCCATCAAAAAAAACAAAAACAAAAAACAAACAAAAAAGCCCCAAAAAACCCAACCCATGAAAAACCCCCAAACAAATGAAAGACCCAAGCCTCTGCTGTTTAGAAGTCTAGAAGAACTGCTGGTTAAAGGTCTTTCAGATTAAGCTCATTCCAAAGACATCTCCAGTATAACCAAACAATGAGAAACACTGGTGTCCAGCCAGCTACAGCCCCGGCCACCTCTGATTTAGGGCGGTTTGATGATGATTAACTCAAAGAGAAGATGGAGATGGGTTCATGGAATGAGAAAGCAAACAACCCCAAATTCCCCTCCATTTATTTATATTTGAACTATCTTATATTTATCTGTTATGTTACATAATAAAGTTTTGTGCCTTAGGATGATTTTGTTGGTAGAGAAATTCTCTTAGGCCTTGCATTTTCTTCTTAATCATAAAGGGTGGTGGAATGTTTTCTAAGAACAGAAATTCTTCTTCATAGAGTTATTTTTCTCAGAATATTAGGAGGGTCTCTACTAGGTAATCAATGATGTCAGTGTAAATGTTTTAGTACTTCCCTTTCCCATCCAAGTTGGCTTTATGTGCTTTAGTTCTACTACTTGACTGTTTTTAAAGCAGATTGAAAAATTTGCTCACCAAGAGAACAATGATTAACTAAATCTGTAAAGTGCCGTTTTACTTGCTATCAATAGCTTAAAAGAAAACCTAAATCCGTGACTAATCACCCAGGAGTTTACTACTTGCTTAGAGGAGCCTTTTAAACCAAAGTGTTATGAAATTTTGAGTTTTTTCCTTCCTTTCCCCATGTTATTTGCATTAAAAAAATACCCAACAAAAACTTACACACTCTATTAGGAATAAATAAATATATTCCCAGGCTTTATTTTTCTTTTGAACTACATACTTGAGTTTCTGTAGTCAGTTTTTTCTCTGAGTATCTATTCCTGTGCCACAATGTAGAATATTGGTTAAGAACCTGGGCCCCAGAGATAACCCATCTTGACTCAGGACCTTACTAGCTATATGGCTTAGATCAATTTTCCTAATCTCTCTATACCTCAGTTTTCTCAACTGTCAAATGGAGGTAAATTGTAAAATTTGCAATTATAATGTGAAGTTGATAGGGTTGTTGTAAAATTGAAAGAGTAAAAGTAAGTGAAGCTCAATATAATTTTATCCCACAATATGCTTCAATGAAGGAGAGTTTAAAAATAAGATACAAAACTTTTAATTTTGACAAAGTCCCCAAAGTCAAAAAACAAAAACAAAAACGGAAAAGCAAAAAATTGCCAAACTACGTGATGTTGAATAAATAAAGTTTCAGTTATTTCTCCAGATCATCCTATGTCTCAAATTCTATGATGTGGAGTTTGAAAGTGTATATTACCTCAATCTGTTCTATGATCGCCAGGAAATAATGACAGTGTAGGGGTGTCCACTGCAGTATGCTGGTCTATGAATGTGAAAGAAAAGGTCAAGAGAACTTATGTAGATCATAGAGAGAATATACTGAATGGCCTAGGGGAAAATATGTATTCACTATTGTATTACTGATTGGATGACACCAAAAAATGACTAGTATTTCCACGCTGGAGCTTATACATTGTTGCATATAGAGATAGAATTCATGACCAAAGAGATTACTAACTCCTTACCTTTCTTGTTCAGTAGCCAAGTCATGTCTGACTCTTCTCAACCCTGTGAACTGCAGCATGCCAGGCTTCCCTGTCCTTTGCTGTCTTCTGGAGTTTGCTCAAACTCACGTCCATTGAGTCAGTGATACCATCCAACCATCTCATCCTTTGTCACTCCCTTCTCCTCTTTCCCTCAATCTTTCCCAGCATCAGGGTCTTTTCCAAAGAGTCCGCTCTTCACATCAGGTGGCCTAAGTATTGGAGCTTCAGCTACAGCGTCAGTCCTTCCAATGATTAGTCAAGGTTGGTTTCCTTTAGGATTGACTGGTTTGATCTCTTTGCTGTCCAAGGGACTCTTGAAAGTCTTCTCCAGCACCACAGTTGGAAAGCATCAATTCTTTGGCACTCAGCATTTTTTATGGTCCAACTCTCACATTCGTACATGACTACTGGAAAAACCATAGCTTTGACTAGGTGGACATTTTTGGCACAGTGAAGTCTATTCTTTTTGATATACTGTTTAGGTCTGTCATAGATTTTCTTCCAAGGAGCAAGCATCTTTTAATTTCATGGCTGAAGTCACCATCCACGGTGATTTTGGAGCTCAAGAAAATAAAGTCTGTCACTATTTCCATTGTTTCCCCATCTATTTACCATTAAGTTATGGGACCAGATGCCATAATCTTCTTATTGATCTGAAAAAGTATAAAATTCCAAAGACCAAGTGTTCATCTCAAGGTTATAGAGTATATCCATATCAGTTCCATTTCATGCAAATTTTGTCAAATTGGGACATTCATTTATTCCGTAGAGGATCAGTGTGTATCTCTTTATTTGGTATGAGCCAAGCCTAGTAGCCCAACTCTCAAGGCCATTGAAGTGGACTGATAATTCTAATAGAGTACTTTGGGATATTACGGGATAACTTGAGGAACACCCATCACTCTCAGTGGGGTGATGGTGGTGGCTGGTATCACAGCTAGGAAATGACATCTGAGATAATTCTAAAAAGAGTAGTAAGGGTCAATAGAGAGATAAAGAGGAGAGGAGAGAGGTAGTGGAGAGAAGAAAAGATGAGCAAATATGCAGAGGTAATTGATTGATTGGTAGGTGGAGATGAATCTATGGTCAAAGGAAGATTTTTAATGAATGTGAAGAATGGAGGAAAATATATAGATTGAGGGAAGAAAGTCAGAATAGAGAGAAAAATTACAGGTAGAAGAAAATGAGGGCAAGTTCTCAGAGGAGGCGCTAGTGGACTTTATTTTTTTATTAAAAATTTTTTTTTGCAGTATAAGAGTTTATTTACAATGCAAATTTCTGTGGCACAGCAAAGCCATTCATGTATATATTCATATATATACATATATATATTCATATATATATACACACATATATATACACATACATTCTTTTTCATATTCTTTTCCATTATAATTTATTATAAGATATTGAATATAGTTCCCTGCACTATACAGTGGGGACTTTGCTCTTTATCTATTTTGTATATATTCATTTATATTAAATGATGGGAGAACACCCCACATTCTGGGGCTAGAGAAGAGGTCAGATGTGGAGACAAACTCTGATATATATTATTGATTTCACTGATTAGAAAATGGTTTTTCTTTGAACACAGGGATAAAAAGATATTTGCTTATTTAGAATTTTCCTGAACATAAAAGTAGGGAAGAAAGAAAACAGAGAAAAGAATTTTATAGTTAAATACATGCTAAATCTCTATTTGGAAAATATTAGCTTCAAATTAGCTTTCCTATTTCATTTATCTTTCAGAAAGATTTGCTTTGTGTGTCAGTTGGCAGAAAACATTTTACACTTAAAAAAAATAAATCCTAAATGGTTTAAAAACTATATACACAAGGCAGGGGCATTCTTCATATTACCAAATATTTGATTTCCAGTGAGAAAAACATTTTTCATATTTTTATTTCCTTCTTTTATGAAATGTCAGTTTTGTCATCTGAAAGAAGATTTTTTATGAAACACCTTCAAGCTAAAAAAGAAGTCTAGGATCAAGAGAATTCAAGATGCTCTGATCTAGGATAGATATGGGGAAGCAGGAAAAAATAGCCAAGATAGAAAAAGATGTGTAGAAATATAGATCTCATATATGAAAAGGCCTGCAGTGGTTCCTGGTCTAGTCAATATCAAATGAATTAAACTGATGTGCAATTTCCCTTTGGAGTATTTATCTAGCTTTGGCTTGATCACTTCTAAAGATAGGAAGTTGCTACCTCTTGAGACTTTTCATTCAATTCTGGGTAAACTCTGATCACACCCACCCCCAAGAGTTGTAGTGGTCAAAATTATTAACATACAATATGAATAGCTAGAGCTTACAGAGATCTTCCTATGTGCCAGATATAGTTCTAAATGTTTTACATGTATTAAAATTATTAAATGCTCAAAGAGTTATCTTAGGAAGTTATTATTATTGTCTTCATTTTACAGATGAAGCAAATGATGTTCAGAGAGGCTAGATAAAATTTTCAATATCAAACAATTAGTAAGTAATAGAGCAGGACATCTGTTCTTGTTCAGTCCCTAAGCTGTATCTGACTCTGCATGCCAGGTGTCCTTGTCCTTAACTACCTCCCTAAGTTTGCTCAAACTCACGTCCATTGAATTGATGATCCCATCAAACCATCTCATCCTCTGTTGCCCCCTTTTCCTCCTGCCCTAAATCTTTCCCAGTATCAGGGTCTTTTCCAAGAGTCAGCTCTTCGCATCAGGTGGCCAAAGTATTGGAGTGTCAGCTTCAGCATCAGTCCTTCCAATGAATATTCAGGGTTGATTTTCTTTGGGATGGACTGGTTCGTTCTTCTTGCTGCCCAAGGGACTCTCAAGAGTCTTCTCCAGCACCATAGTTCAAAAGCATCAATTCTTCAGCACTTAGCCTTCTTTATGGTTCAACTCTCACATCTGTACATGACTTCTGGAAAAACCATAGCTTTGACTAGACAGACCTTTGTCAGAAAAATGCTCTTTACTTTTTAACAGGCTAAGTTTTTCATAGCTTTCGTTCCAAGGAGCAAGCATCCTTTAATTTCATGGCTGCAGTCCCTGTCTGCAGTACAATGCTTCCATTGTTTCCCGATCTATTTGCCATGAAGTGATGGAACCAGATGCCGTGATCTTAATTTTTTGAAAGTTGAGTTTTAAGCCAGCTTTTTTACTCTCCTCTTTCACCTCCATCAAGAGGCTCTTTAGTTCTTCTTTGCTTTCTGCAATTAGGGTGGTGTCATGTGCATATCTGAGATGATTGATATTTCTCCTGGCAATCTTGATTCCAGCTTGCGTTTCATCCACTCTGACATTTCACATGATGTACTCTGCCTAGAAATTAAATAAACAGGGTGACAATATACAGCCTTGACACACCCCGTTCCCAACTTTGAACCAGTCGGTTGTTCCATGTAAGGTTCCAATTGTTACTTCTTGACCTGAATACAGATTTCTCAGGAGGCAGGTAAAGTGGTCTAGTATTCCCATCTCTTGAAGAATTTTCCACAGTTTGTTGTGATCCACATAGTCAAAGGCCTTAGCATAGTCAGTGAAGCAGAAGTAGATTTTTTTTGGAATTCCCTTGCTTTTTCTTTGATCTAAAGGATGCTGGCGATTTGATCTCTGGTTCCCCTGCCTTTTCTATATCCAGCTTGAACATCTGGAAGTTCTTGATTCACATGCTGTTGACGTCTGTCATGGGAAATTTTGAACATTACTTTGCTAGCATGTGAGATGAGTGCAATTGTGCAGTAGTTTGAGCATTCTTTGGCATTGTCTTTCTTTGGGATTGGAATAAAAACTGACCTTTTCCAGTCCTGTGGCCGCTGAGTTTTCCAAATTTGCTAGCATACTGAGAGTAGCACTTTCACAGCATTGTCTTTTAGGATTTGAAATAGCTCAACTGGAATTCCATCACCTCCACTAGCTTTGTTCATAGTGATGCTTCCTAAGGCCACTTGACTTCACATTCCAGGATGTCTGGCTCTAGGTGGTGACCACACAACTGGGGTTATCTGGGTCATTAAGTTCTTTTTTGTACAGTTCTGTGTATTCTTGCTACCTCTTCTTCATATCTTCTGCTTCTGTTAGGTCCATACAAGTTCTGTCCTTTATTGTGTCTATCTTTGCATGGAATGTTCCCTTGGCACCTCTAATTGTCTTGAAGAGATCTCTAGTCTTTCCCATTCTATTGTTTTCCTCTATTTCTTTGCACTGTTCACTTAAGAAGGCTTTCTTATCTCTCCTTGCTACTCTTTGGAACTCTGCATTCAGATGGATATATCTTTCCTTTTCTACTTTGCCTTTCGCTTCTCTTCTCAACTAGGACCCCAAAATTCTAGCTCTGGAACCCGGGCTCTATAACCGTATCAGTGTTCTTCCTTTCACTGCACAAACATTCTGAGACTTTCCTCAACCCTTTGTTATTCAAGAAGATTCTAGTGTCACCTATTTATTTGTTCTCCTTTTTTGACCCTGTGGGCAGATCTGGTATTTCCAGACTAATTTTTAAACTTTTGTGTTGCAGAATTGGGAAGAGTAAGGATAGAATAAAAAACAGATGGGCTAGGGGAAGACATTTCTTGGCTAATGTGTACATAATATGATACGGAAGAAGGGAAATGTGAAGAAGTATCATTACAGAGCATACATTTCATAACATGCAGAAATGCAAGGGAGGAAACAGTTATGTTTCTTTTGTTAGCTGGATTTTGTCTCTTGATTACTACACCATGCTAACACTGGGCAATATAGGGCATGGATTTAACAGGATTACATATACTTCTCTATAACCCAAATCTTTCTTCTTGTTAAGTTCTTCTCTAGAAGAGATGGCCTTTCAAGTATTTAAGGATGCTTGTCCCATATCGCTTATTTTCTTTTTCCTTGGTTAAACATTTCTAACTCTATCAGTTATTTCTTTTTTCCTTTAAAGAAACAGCTATTGGCATATGATTCATGCATAACATGCTAGCCATATTTAAAGTGTACAGCTGGATTAGTTTTCTCATATATGTATACGTATGTGTATACTCACAAACCATCACCACAATCAAGACAGTAGACATATCACCCTCAAAAGTTTTCTTGTGACTCTTACCTTCCCCCTTCCTTCTACCATTTCCCAATCCCCAGGGGAACACAATTTGCTTTTATCACTAAAGATTAGTTTGTATTTTCCAGAGTTTCATATAAGGAGAATCATACAGGATCTATCCATGTTGTTGTGTATACAAGTAGTTTATTCCTTTTGTTGCTATATAATGTTCCATTGTATGGATATTCCTCCATATGTTCACTCATCCACCTGCTGATGGTTATTTGGGCTTAGACCTGTTTTTGGATACTACAAATAAAGCTATTATGAATATTTGTGTGCAAGCCTGTCTCTGTAGATGCAAGATTTAAGTTTCTTGGGTAAACTTAATTGGAAATAAGAATAAGGATTAGAATGCTTGGATCATAAGGTAGATGTACATTAAAAAAAAAAAAAAGCCCTGCCAAACTATTTTCCAAAGAGATTACACCATTAAAAGATCCTACTGACAATTTATGAGAGTTCTACTTTCTTTACATTCTCACGACACTTACTTACATGAGTCTTTAGTCATTGTAAAAGTGCTTAGTGGTATTTCATTGTGGTTTTAACTGGCATATCCCTAATAACTATTATAGTAACATTGGGAATTTTTTTCATGTGCTTATTTGCCATTTTGTGTATCTCTGTTGAATATCAATTCCAATCTTTGACCATCTTTTGAAATTGGGTTGTTTATTTCATGCATCCTTTTTCTTTTATGTATACAATTTTATAAAATATATGATTTGAAAATATTTTCTCTCAGTCTGTGGCTTGTCTTTTCATTCTTTTAAGTGTCTTTTGAAAACAATTTTTAATTTTAATAGAAGACAATTTGTCAATTATTTATTTTATGGATCATGTTTTTGATATTACATATAAAATCTTTGCCTAACTCAAGTTCACAAGAACTTGTGAAATTCATAGCAGAAATTCACAAGGAAATTCTGCTATGGTTTCTTTTAAAAGTTTTATATTTTTATATTTTGCATTTATATCATATAATCAATTTTGAATTAATGTTTACATATGCCTTTAGATAAGATGGAAATTCATACATTTTGCATATGGTTACTTAACTATTCCAGCACAATTTGTTGAAAGAACATCTTTTATTACTGAATCACCTTTGCAACTTGATAAAAAAGTTGATTGTTTTTATATGTGTATAGCTGTATTTCTTTATTCTGTTCCACTGATTTCTTGGTCTGTTTTTTTTTTTTAATTTTTGGTCTATCTTTTCATGGCCATCATATCATCTTGATTACTGTAGTTTTACAATGTCTTTAAATCAGGTGGAATTAGTTTTCCAACTTCATTTTTGTTGTTTAGTCTGTAAGTTGTGTTCAACTCTTTAAGACCCTACGGACTGTAGCGTGCCAGGCTCCTCTGTCAGGTTCTTTACATTTTCATATGAATTTTGAAATTAGATTGTCAATATTGACAAAGCAGACTACTGGGATTTTGACTGGGATTGCATTGAGTCTGTAGATCAATTTGAGGAAAATTTACATGTTAGTGAACAGTCATTAACTTTCCATTTACTTAGGTCTTCTTCAGTAAAGTTTTGTAGATATTCACATATCAGTTTTGTACATTTATTGCCAGATTTACTCCTAAGAAATTAGTGTTTTTAAATTATTTTAAATGGTACTTAAAATTTTTCCATTTCCAACTGTTGTTTGCCAGTATATAGAAACATGATTTTTTATACAGCCTTGATAAGCTCACTATTAGAAGTTCTTTTGTAGATTCAAAGAGATTTTTTTTCATGTAATAACACTGAAATAAAGAGACAATTTACGTCTCCCTTTCCAATATACTGCCTTTTATTTCAGCTAGAAACTTCAGTACAGTGTTAAATAGATGTGATCAATTCAAACATTATTACATTTTTATTGCTTGTAGGGGGAGAATATTCAATCTTTCATCATTAAATATGATGTTGGTTATAGGTTTTCATAGGTGTCTTTTATTAAGTTGGAAAAGATCCCTTCTATTCCTAATTTGCTGAGAGTTTTTTTATCAGATATGTACACTGGATTTTGTCAAATGTTTCTTCTGCTTCTATTGAGATGATCATATATTTTTTTCCCCCAGTATTAGTTAAAATGATAAATTGACCAGTTTTCAAATGTTAAATCAAAGTTGTTTAGCAACATTGCTTTCCTGGAATAAAACCTACTCTTTCACAATGTATTATCCTTTTAAAATATTGTTAGATTTTATTTGCTAAAGTTTTAAAAATAAATTTTGCAGTTTTGTTCATGAGGGATATTGGTAGAGAGTTTTCTGGTCTTAATGTGCTTGTCTGCTTTGGGTTTCAGACTAATGATAACTTCACAGATTGAAACGAGTAGAATCCCTCCACTTCAATTTTATGAAGTTTGTGTAGAATTGTTGTTATTTCTTCCTTAAATTTGGGAAGAATTCTTCAGTGAAGCCATGTGGGCAGGGGATTTTCTTTGTTAGAAGATTTTTAATTACAAATTCATTTTCTTTGATAAATAAATGCAGTATTATTCAGATAACCTACTTCTCAATGAGCTTTGGTTATTTATGTGTTTCAAGAAATTAATCAACTTTATCTTTTGATGAGTTGATAAGCATAAAGTTCATAATATTTTCTTATTTTACTTTTACTATTCATAGAATCTATAGTGACATAACTTTTAGCATTTCTTATATTGGCAATTTGTTTCTCCTCTAATTTTTCTGATCAGGTTAATGGTGAATCACTTGTATAGATTTTTCTTTATGTATCATTTCTTTTGTCAATTCATTTTATGTTTTTTAAATTTCACTGAATTCTTTTGTGACCCCTATTATTATTTTCTCTTGTCTACTTTCAGTTTAATTTCCTCTTCTTTTTCCAGTTTAGGGGTAAGCAAATATTTTATGCAAAAGATGAGACAGCAATATATTAGGCTTTGTGAGCTATCAAATTTCTGTCCAATTACTCAACTCTACCATTGTAGCATATATGCTGCCATAGAATGTAAAGACATGAATGTGGCTGATGTAAAACTTTATTCTACAAAAAAGGGCAGTTGCCTTGATTTGGCCCAAGGGCTATAGTTTGCCAAACCCTGTTCTGATTTCTTATAGTTGAAAATGAGTTGATTGCTTTAAAACCTTATTTTCTAGTATAGGCATTTAGTACTATAAAATTTCCTCAGAAAAACTATTTTAATAGTATTTTACAAATAATTTTTTTTTCTGTGAATCTGTTCTGCCTTTAATTTTCAAATTGTAACAAGTGTTTCATGGATACAACAACAATTGTAGGATTCTTTTGATAAGATATGTTGAACTTATTTTTTACGTTTAGTTTAAAATACATTTGACTTTGTCTTTTAAATTCTTCTTTGACTTATCGGTTTTGTAGAAGTTTGTTAGTTTCCAGAGATCTTTCTGTTATTGATTTCTAATTTAATTCTTCAGCAAACACACTTTGTATGGCCTAAATACATTTAAATTTATTAGAATTTATTTTATGGCCCAGAATATAGTCTATTTGGAAAAAGATTCCATTATCCCTAGAATGTCCACTTAGAATGTGTATTCTGCTGCCGCTTGGAGGAGTGTAATAGTTTCAATCTGGTTGATGTGTGCTCAGTTGTTCTCATGTCTGACTCTTTGTGACCCCATGAACTCTAGCCTGCTAGGTTCCTCTCTCTATGAAATCTTCCAGGCAAGAATACTGGAGCGAGTTGCCATTTCCTACTCCAGGGGATCTTCCCGACCCAGAGATGGAACCTGCATTTTTGTTGTCTCCTGCATTGGCAGGTGGATTCTTTATCACTGTGCCGCCTGGGAAGTCCAGTTTGGTTGATCAGTTCAGTTCAGTTCAGTTCAGTCGCTGAGTTGTGTCTAACTCTTTGAGACCCCATGGACTGCAGCACAGCAGGCCTCCCTGTCCATCATCAACTCCTGGAGTTTACTCAAACTCATGTCCATTGAGTTGCTGATGCCATCCAACCATCTCATCCTCTGTCGTCCCCTTCTCCTCCTGCCCTCAATCTTTCTGAGCATCAGGGTCTTTTCAAATGAGTCAGCTCTTCGCATCAGGTGGCCAAAGTATTGGAGTTTCAGCTTCAGCATCAGTCCTTCCAATGAACATTAGGACTGATTTCCTTAGGATGCACTGGTTGGATCTCCTTGCAGTCCAAGGGACTCTCAAGCATCTTCTCCAACACCACAGTTCAAAAGCATCAATTCTTCGCCACTGAGCTTTCTTTATAGTCCAACTCTCACATCAATGCATGACTACTGGAAAAACCATAGTCTTGACTAGATGGACCTTTGTTGGCAAAGTAATGTCTCTGCTTTTTAATATGCTGTCTAGGTTGGTCATAACTTTTCTTCCAAGGAGTAAGTGTCTTTTTATTTCAAGGCTGCAGTCACCATCTGCAGTGATTTTGGGCCCCCCCAAAATAAAGTCAGCCACTGTTTCCCCATCTATTTTCCATTAAGTGATGGGACTGGATGTCATGATCTTTGTTTTCTGAATGTTGAGCTTTAAGCCAACTTTTCCACTCTCCTCTTTCACTTTCATCAAGAGACTCTTTAGTTCTTCTTAACTTTCTGCCATACAGGTGGTATCATCTGCATATCTGAGGTTATTGATATTTCTCCCAGCAATCTTGATTCCAGCTTGTGCTTCAACCAGCCCAGCATTTCTCATGATGTACTCTGCATATAAGTAAATAAGCAGGGTGACAATACACAGCCTTGACATACTCCTTTACCTATGTGGAACCAGTCTGTTCCATGTCCAGTTCTAACTGTTGCTTCCTGACCTGCATACAGCTTTCTCAAGAGGCAGGTCAGGTGGTCTGGTATGCCCATCTCTTTCAGAATCTTCCACAGTTTATTGTGATCCACATAGTCAAAGGCTTTGGCATAGTAAAAAAAAGCAGAAATAGATGTTTTTCTGGAATTCTCTTGCTTTTTCAATGATCCCGTGCATGTTGGCAATTTGATCTCTGGTTCCTCTGCCTTTTCTAAATCCAGCTTGAACATCAGGAAGTTCACGGTTCATGTACTGTTGAAGCCTGACTTGGAGAATTTTGAGCATTACTTTGCTAGCGTGTGAGATGAATGCAATTGTGCAGTAGTTTGAGCATTCTTTGGCATTGCCTTTCTTAGGGATTGTAATGAAAACTGACCTTTTCCAGCCCTGTGGCCACTGCTGAGTTTTCCAAATTGGCTGGCATATTGAGTGCAGGACTTTCACAGCATCATCTTTTAGGATTTGAAATAACTCAGCTGGAATTCTATCACCTCCTCTAGCTTTATTCATAGTGATGTTTCCTAAGACCCACTTGACTTCACATTCCAAGATGCCTGGCTCTAGGTGAGTAATCACACCATCACGATTATCTGGGTCATATGAATATCTTTTTTGTACAGTTCTTCTGTGTATTCTTGCCACTTCTTCTTCATATCTTCTGCTTCTGTTAGGTCCATACCATTTCTATCCTTTATTGAGCCGATCTTTGTGTGAAATATTCCCTTGGTATCTCTAATTTTCTTGAAGAGATCTCTAGTCTTTCCCATTCTATTCGGTTTTAGAAAAGGCAGAAGAACCAGAGATCAAGATTGTCGGACGAAATATCAATACCCTCAGATATGCAGATGACACCACCTTTATGGCAGAAAGTGAAGAACTAAAGAGTCTCTTGATGAAAGTGAAGGAGGAGAGTGAAAAAGTTGCCTTAAGGCTCAACATTCAGAAAACTAAGATCATGGCATCCAGTCCCCTCACTTCATGGCAAATAGATGGGGAAACAGTGGAAAGAGTAAGAGACTTTATTTTTGGGGACTCCAAAATCACTGCAGATGGTGATTGCAGCCTTGAAATGAAAAGACGCTTACTCCTTGGAAAGAAAGTTATGACCAACTAGACAGCATATTAAAAAGCAGAGACATTACTTTGTCAACAAAGATCCGTCTAGTCTAGGCTATGGTTTTTCCAGTAGTTATGTATGAATATGAGAGTTGGACTATAAAGAAAGCTCAGTGGCGAAGAATTGATGCTTTTGAACTGTGGTGTTGGAGAAGACTCTTGAGAGTCCCTTGGACTGCAAGGAGATCCACCCAGTCCATCCTAAAGGAGATCAGTCCTGGGTGTTCATTGGAAGGACCGATGCTGAAGTTGAAACTCCAATACTTGGGCCACCTGATGCGAAGACCTGACTCATTTGAAAAGACCCTGATGCTCAGAAAGATTGAGGGCAGGAGAAGTAGGGGACGACAGAGGATGGAGATGGTTGGATGGCATCACCAACTCAATGAACATAGGGTTGGGTGGACTCCGGGTGTTGGTGGTAGACAGTGAGACCTGGTGTGCTGTGGTTCATGAGGTTGCAAAGAGTCGGACACAACTGAATGACTGAACTGAACTGAACTGTTTTCCTTATTTCTTTGCACTGATCACTGAGGAAGACTTTCTTATCTTTCCTTGCTATTCTTTGGAACTCTGCATTCAAATGGGTATCCTTCCTTTTTTCCTTTGCTTTTCGCTTCTCTCCTTTCCCAGGTGTTTGTAAGGCCTCCTCTGACAGCCATTTTGCTTTTTTGCATTTCTTTTTCTTGGGGATGGTCTTGATCCCTGTCTCCTGTACAGTGTCATGAACCTTCTTCCATAGTTCATCAGGCATTCTGTCTATCAGATCTAGTCCCTTAAATCTATTTCTCACTTCCACTGTATAATCATTAGAGGGCAGATTGTCAGAGGGCAATTTGTTTTATCGTGCTGTTCAAATAAGGATTCCCTGGTGGCTCAGATGATAAAGAATCTGCTTTCAGTGCAAGAGACCCAGATTCGATCCCTGGGTCAGGAAGATCCCCTGGAGAAGGGAATGGCTACCCACTCCTGTGTTCTTGCCTGGATAATCCTGTGGACAGAGGAGTTTAGCAGGCTATAGTCTATAGGTTCCAAAGAGTTGGATATGACTGAAATGGCGTAGCATACAAGCAGATATATGCTTTTATATTTAAAGGGTATTTTTTGTAGGTAGCATATGATTAGCTTTCTTGGGTGAGAGGAGCTGACAAACTCTGGCTTTAATTGGGTGTTTAGGCCATTTACATTTAATATAATTATTGAAATGATTGGGTTTAAGGCTAGCTTGTTGTTTTTTATATTATCATCTTTCTCTTTCTTTTGTATTAATTGAATATTTAATAAATAATTTTGTCTCTTTTGGCTTATTAATTATGAGTATTGTTTTATTATTTGTTTCTTAAAGGTTTATATTATACAATTTAACTTAATTGAAGTCTACCTTTAAGGGATTTTAACCATTTTATAAATAATATAAGAACCTTAAAATACTATGCTTACATCTCTCTCCCCCTGATCTTTGTGCTATTGTTGTTATACTATTTACTCTTACAAATATTTTAGCTTTTTAGTACCTTGTTATTATTTTGTTTAAACTGTAAATTATCTTTTAAAGAAATCTAAGTACTAAGAAAAATAATCGTATGTATTTATCTATGTAGTTTCCATTCCTGATATTCTTCATTCATTTGTATAGATTCATATTTCTATCTAGTGTACTTTTTTCCTGCCTAAAGGACCTCTTAGTATTTTGTTTGTTTGTTTTTTGGTAATGTGGATCTGCTGATTGTGAATGATTTTAGTTTTTGTATGTCTAAAAAATGTCTATCACTATTGCTTTTCAAAGGTTTTTTTTTTTTTGCTGGATGTATTATTCAAGGTTAAGTTTTTTCTTTCAGTAGTTTGGAGATGTTGTACTATTTTCTTGCTTACATTATTTCTAATGATAGCTCTCTTATCACAAATAGCATACCTTTTTTTCTTAGCTGCTTTTAAGAATTTCTTTTTATCATTTGCTTTGAGTAGTTTGATTATTGTGTGCCTGGGTGTAATTTTCTTTTTGCTTCTTTTGTGCGGGGTTTGTTGAGCTTCTTAGATATGTGAATTTATTGGTTTTAATAAGCTTTAAGTAGTTTTTGCCTTTATATCATCAAATACGTTTATCTGCCCTTGTCTTTGACGACTTCAACTACACATAACCTGGACACTTGTAATTATTCCATAGTTTGCTGATGTTCTTTATTAATTTCTGTTTTCCCTCTATGATTCATTTTGGGAAATTTCTATTGCTATTTTGACACCAATCTTGTCCATCATACTTTTATCTGAGACATTTTTATTATCTCTTAAAATTTTATTATGCATACATATATGGATAAGTATGCATATATATATATATGGATAAGCATGCATATATATGCTGTTGTTGTTCAGTTGCCCAGTTGTGTCCAACTCTTTGCAACACCATGGACTGCAGCATGCCAGGCCTCCCTGTCCCACACCATCTCCCGCAGTTTGCCGAAGTTCATATCCCTTACATTAGTGATGCCATCCAGCCATCTCATCCTCTGATGCCCTCTTCTCCTTCTGCCCTCAATCTTTCCCAGCATCAGGGACTTTTTCAATGAGTCATCTGTTCATATCAGATGGCCAACATACTGGAGCTTCAGCTTCAGCATCAGACCTGCCAGTAAATATTCAAGGTTGAATATTCCCTCCTTTAAGATTGACTGGTTTGATCTCCTTGCTGTCCAAAGGACTTTCAGCACCACAGTTTGAAGGCATCAATTCTTTGGTGTTCTGCCTTCTTTACGGTCCAGCTCTCACAACTGTATGTGACAACTGGGAAGAC
Organism: Dama dama; assembly: GCF_033118175.1. Classification (NCBI taxonomy): domain Eukaryota; kingdom Metazoa; phylum Chordata; class Mammalia; order Artiodactyla; family Cervidae; genus Dama; species Dama dama. The sequence continues at coordinate 32,099,312 of NC_083706.1, forward strand.
CATAGCCTTGACTATATGGACCTTTGTCGGCAGAGTTCTGTCTCTGCTTTTCAACACACTGTCTAGGTTTGTCATCGCTTTGCTGCCAAGAAACAATCGTCTTCTGATTTCATGGCTGCAGTCACCGTCTGCAGTGATTTTGGAGCCCAAGAAGAGGAAATCTGTCACTATTTTCACCTTTTCCCCTTCTATTTTCCATGTAGTAATGGGGCCGGATGCCATGATCTTAGATTTTTTAATATTTAGTTTTGAGCCAGGTCTTTCACTCTCCTCCTTCATCCTTATCAAGAGACTCTTTAGTTCCTCTTAGCTTTCTGCCATTAGAGTGGTATCACCTGCATCTCTGAGGTTGTTGATCTTTCTCCTGCCTATCTTAATCCCACTTGTAACTCATACATATGTGTGTGTGTGTGTGTATATATACACGTATACATATATGTATATGTATGCATGGGCTTTCCTGGTAGCTCAGCTGGTAAAGAATTCGCCTGCAGTGCAGAATACCTGGGTTCGATCACTGGGTTGGGAAGATCCCTTGGAGGAGGGCATGGCAACCCACTCCAGTATTCTTGCCTGGAGAATCCCAATAGACAGAGGAGCCTGGCGGGCTACCGTCCTTGGGGCTGCCAAGAGTCGTCAGACACGACTGAGTGACTAAGCACAGTGTATATATGTGTGTGTGTGTGTGTGTGTGTGTGTGTGTGTGTATACACACACATATATATTTAAAACTGGGCTTCCCAGGAGGCACAGTGAACATATTGAATGCATTTATAATGACTATTTAAATATCCTTGTCTGCTAATTCTAATATTTGCAACATTTCTGAATTTGTTTCAGTGAACTTCCCCCTTGTTCTGTCATGTTTTCCTTCTTTGCATATCTGGTAATCTTTGCTTGAATGCCAGACATTGTGAAATTTTACCTTCCTCAGTGCTGCGCATTTTTCTATTCCTAAAAATATTCCTGAGTTTTCTTCTGGGATGCAACTAAGTAATGTGAAAACAGTTTGCATCCTTTTGATCTTCTTTTTAAGATCTGTTAGCTAGTAAATGCTACTAGCATTTACTCTGAAGCTAATTATTCCCTGTTGCTGAGTAAAGGCTTTTTGAATTTACCCATATTTCATGAACTATCAGATTTTCTAGTCTGACCTAGGATGAGTCACTATTCTCAGGCCACTGTGGGCACTGGGAAGTGTTTGCTCTAATCTGTTCAGATGTTTTATTTCCCCAGAATCAAGTAATTTCCTTCCATGAGTTCAGCATAAAAACACATTCTCTTTATTAATCTTATTATACTGTGGCCTGTCAATGTGCCTGCAAAGAAGTAAAATATCCAAATATTCCTTACTTGTGTAGTTATAAGCTGTGCTTCCTAATTTGTGTTTGTGTAATTATATACATATATATATATATATATACATATATATATATATATATATATATCTGTTTTTTTTTGCTTCTAGTTGCTGAATTTTAATTTCCTTAAAAAATTTTATTTATTTGACTATGTTGAGTTGTAGTTTCAGCAACCAGGATCTTTATTATGTTATGTGAGGTCTTTTGTTGCAGCAAATGGACTCTCTAGTTGTGTCACACAGGCGTAGTAGTTGTGGCATGCAGGCTTAGTTGCTCCAAGGCGTGTGGAATCTTAGCTCTCTGACCAGGGAGTGTTTCCTGCATTGCACAGTGGATTCTCAACCACTGGACCACCAAGGAAGTCCTCAATTTCTTTTAAAATCTAACTTGACTTGATTAGATTTCAACTAAGTCTTATCAACTCACAGTAGAATGGGTTTTAGGAGTTACCTAAAATAAAAGGCTTGAGGAAGGAGTAAAGAGGAAATCAGGTTTTTAGGAATATATCCTAGGAAAGAGCAATTCTGTAGGATCTGAAACAAAAGCCTAGAGAGTCCCTATTCTAAAAGTGAAGTGATGAAAAAGAATTGCTAGAAAGACTTACTGATGGTTTGAACCTGTGCCAGAAAGATTGCATAAATGTAAAGATTGTGGTTGAGATTTTCTTCATTTTATATATGACTATCTCAGTGTTATTCTACTGAACTAACATTTATTTGTATTTTTGAAGCTACTGTTTATGATGGTTGACAGGAGACAAAATTAAAGGAATATGTTATATTGGTAAAAATGGAGTAAAGAAAGGATAAGATCCAGGTAGATGGTCTTAATGAAAGCAACACCATTCTTTACATTAATCTGTACAATATAAATGCAAACTGCCTATGAACAAGCAGTATAAAGTAGGGACTTATCTAAGATGCAGACCTAGGTCTTTATTGAGGCTGTTTGGTGTTTGAAGGCAAGCATCTTAACTCTTTGGAAAAAAACATATCATTTTTTATTATAGCTATCTCTGAACAAGCCAGGTTTAGGCATTAAGGATGGGTGGAATGTTCTGGATTTCAGTAGAGGCCAGAGCACTGCTTTAAGAAAGAACAAAATGGTATTTTTCTTTCCTTAGATGTTGTCCCATTCCTCTTCATTTTTGCTTTTTAATCACTTCTTATAATTCTTGTTACTTCATTTCTGTGCCCAATATTTTTAGTGCTTTACAGCTCTTCTTTATCTTTTTGTCTTCTTCTTTAAATTTTATTTTTTTTAAATAAACTGTTTTATCACCTGTGCTATCCATTTCCTTCAAATAACATTCTGCTTGCCACCCTTGTAGACAATGCCTTCATGGGAGCTAAGAGAATTTTGGATAGGCAGAAGAAGAGGGACTAAGTTATGAACAAATTTGCTTTTTCTGAAGCCAACCGTGTGTATTGCATGGAATGGGGAGACATTTCTGTAATGGTTGGTTAGGCCTGATCACGATGGGGCCATTGGAGAAAATAGTAAACAGGAGGTGGAAGAAAAGGCCATGCCTGCTGAAGAGTAGTTTCCTCTTCTTACTCATGTAGCAGAAAGATGAGACCACAGTTGATAACTCAGTGACCTTATATTTTGACTCATGGTTTCCCCCATCTTTGGGAATTTTCCTTCCCACATACCCACAGCAAACTTCTCCCACCCTTCTCTGTGGGCTAAAATGAACACAAGTGGCAAACATGTATTTATTTTCACCCAATACAGACTCTAACAGAACTTCAATTCAACAAACATTTATTGAGCACTTATTGAGCATTTACTATGCTGTAAGGGATGGATGAGTGTAAAGTAGCACAAGCTATGGTCTTTAATTTTGGGGGAACTTAATCCTTATAAGCACATAGAAAACCATACTGAAGGTGGCAAAAATATAAATAAAAATGAAGATCATAAGAGAGGAATAAAGTGGGGGACTAAGATAGAGGGAGGCCTCATGGAGGAGCTGGAGTTTCATCTCGATTCTAAATGAAATTGGTGGTGGCTCAGTAGTTACAAACCCACCTACCAAGAAGGAGATCTGGGGTCAACCCTTGGATCAGGAAGATCTCTTGGAGAAGGAAACAGCAACCCACTCCAGGATTCTTGCCTGGAAAATCCCACGGACAGAGGAGCCTGGCACGCTACAGCCTATGGGGTTGCAAATAATTGTACATGACTTAACAACTAAGCAATGACAACAGAAAAGCAAATATAGAGAAAAGAAAATGCAAAAATACTCATATTTATAAAGTGAGTGGTGGGAAGGCGATGGAATTGAAAAGACATTTCCGGTCCTTTCAGGATGTGAGGCACGCTGGGGTCTGTACTATGCAGGCTGAACTTTATTCTGTGGGCAGAAGACAATCACTGATGGGCTTTAAATAGGCATGATGATAAGATGTAATTGGGACATGGATAACTCTATTGGTAGCTGCATAAGATGGTACAAGACAGAGCGGAGGCAGGGAGACAGTCAGGAAAAGGGAGAAGGAATAAGATCCAATTCTTACAGGGTTCAAGCCCACAGGTGCAGACAGTCTGACGCAGAATCCTGGACCTACAGGCCATGACCTGGCCGGAAGCTCCTGATGTTCTCTATGCTTCGATTTCCTCCTCTGTAAATCAGGGATGAGAATAATAATTATTTTATAGGATTGTAAAGATGAGATGAATTAATATGTGTGAAGCCCCTAGATATGTGTCTAACCAGTAGTAAACAGTCAACAATGTTATAAGCTGTTAGTAAAGCAATAGTAAAAAGAGACAAGAAGGAGTGGATTTGAAAGTATTTATACTATATTATAGATGCTCAGTCGTGTCTGACTCTTTGCAACCCCACGAACTGTAGCCCACCAGGCTCCTCTGTCCATGGACTTCTCCAGGTAAGAATACTGGAATGGGTTGCCATTCCCTTCTCCAGGGGATCTTCCTGACCCAAGGATCGAACCCAGGTCTCCTGCAGTGCAGGCAGATTCTTTACCAACTGAGCCACCAGGGAAGCCAATTCTCTATTATTATGTCATATTTATGTTGGAGTTATTTTCTGCTATCTGCCTATTATATATAATTCTGTCATTTAGTAAGCAAAGCAAGAAATCAAATTGTTGCCATAGCACTTATTATATATTATTTTTTGTGACTGCTTTCTTCTAGAATGTCTCAGACTTTGAGATAATATATGAGGTCGCCTTTGACATATGTTAGTTTTAAAAAGGAGCCTGAAAATGTTATAGAGCTATTTCAATTATATGGTTGGAGTCAATTGTAACTGATAATTTATCATCTATATCTGTCTATCTACCTATCTATGTACCTATCATCTATCCATTTATGAGACATAAATGTATTTACTTAATTATATTTTTTTTTACATTGCTCCTAACCAAATGAGAAGTTAAAGATCCTTAGATCCTTTGCAGATATAACTATGTAACTTCACAACCCCTTCAAGGCAGAGAAAATTATATTAATTAAAACTTAGAATAATAATCCTAACCAATCCCTATACTGCTTTCCCCCACCCCCTGTTTTGCCCTAGGTCTACTGTTGAAATCATAATCATTGCTGCAGAAATGTTACTAGAGATGTTACCCGGAAGTGGTGAGGGGGGCTGGAGAAGGCCAACTCCCATTGCTCTGGACACTGCGTTGGGTCTCCTCCTTGGAGGTACTGGGAAAAGGCATCGGGCAAAGCAAGGCTGACACAAGAAGATGAAGAGGCAGCTCTCTTTGTTCAAGACCAGGAAAAGAGGGAAATAAGGGGAGATAAACAATTTGCCTTTACTATTTCCTGTGCAGTCTGTCTCAACTGGACTTATCTAGGGTCTAGACCACACTGGAAATCTGAAGGTCACGATAACAGAGATATCTGTGGCCAACATCTAACTGTAAAATGTGTATCTTGATCTACCCTGGGTTTCAATATAATCCAGCACCTAAGAAGGGAACGATACGAAGGTGTTCATGGGGTGGCAAAATAGCCAAAGCTCCTCTACGGGAAGGACAGGAAAGTGGGGTGCTCTTGTGGCTCATGGCTTCTCAGCTCTTTCTCTGGGTGCCCTTTCCCCTTCCTGTTTCAGGGGCCCCCACTCAGCACTAGACACCTGCCTGTCTCCTTTCCCACCTCTGACGGAGGGCAAGGTTGGAAAAGACCTGCCTGAGTGCCTGTGGACACTCTTGACTCAGGTGAGTCAATGGCAGAGACAAAGCAATTATGGGACCTCAGATGTGCCTCTAGTGCTGTCTCTTCAACTCTGGTCAGATAGCTTATCCAGCATCAGAAAGAGATTAACTCACATTCAGCCTTTAGAAATAAGCATAGAGGAATATTTACTGACGGAGAAAATTTGTTCATGAGATGCTAAGTGCAAAAGCATGTAATAAACGTTGTGTATGGTATGATCTCTACTTGTGAACCAAACCAAATTAACCATATGCATCACACATATGCATTGAGAGGTTTAACCATGGCCAGATCTGGTGGGGAGGAAATATGGGGTTTGCTATATATAAATATGTGTGTGCGTGTGAGTGTGTGTGTATTTTTTTCCCGCCTATCAATGAAAGTCATTTTTAGTTTTCAAAAAAAGAAAGACACTAACCCTAAATTCCACAGCAGCTAAGTGGTGTTGCCTCCACAGATACCCCTTAGAAGCCAGTTTATATAAATGTGAAGATATCTGGGCAATCACACAGTCCTGCTTTCCCTTTTGCTTTCTGCTGTCGGCTCTTTATTCTTTGCACAGAAAGCATGAAGTAGCAGTTGTCTCCTTCCCTAACAAGGATCCTCAAATGTGGGTAACTGAAGGATCCAGGGCAGGACAAGTTAAGGAAGTCCATCCCCACACTTCCATTGTGAATCAGCTTCCTGCAAAGATCACCGCTTCCCCAGTTTCCGGCCAACCTCCCTTTAGCAGGAAGAGAAAAATGGGCCGAACTCCTGACACTTGGAGAAATACCCCATTCCCCACCAAGCTGCCCATGATTTCAGTGGAAATGTGAATGTGCGTGGCGGGTACATGCTGGAAGAATCTTCCTTAGTATGTGTCAAGTTCTATCCTAACCACTTTCAATCAATATAGTCACAAGATTAAGTCAGCTTCCAGGCTTTTCCCTTCCTTGGCTTTCTCTGACCAATGGCCTGTGGACTTGCTGTGATAACATTTTTCTTTGTAAAGCTGACTTTTAAACTGACAACCAAAGTAGCAGTTACACTTACACAAGAGAAAGTGAGGCAACTTCAGGCTTGTTCCCGTGTTTGTTCATCAACTGACATTAATTGGGTGCCTTCTGAAGAAGGCAAGAAGCAGGCTGGAGTAGAATCTAAACCACAGTGACAAGGAGCTGGTTAAAGCCCTAAAATCCTAAGTGGTGTGGAATGAAGTGTGGGAAACTCTTTCTAGAATTTCACTGATTAACCATTGATAAAATAACAGAAGTCTATTTTTCCCCTCTCAGGGCCCCCTTTATTCACAATCTGAATGTGAAAAGTAAGAAATCCAACTTACCTAAACTTTACACTGTGCTAATTGTGTGTGAGCCGCTGTCATTTGAGAGTGTAGCCTCAAATCTCTCTTCTGAAGGACCTGATGCAGAGCAAGCGCCCTGCCACCTTCTCCCTCCTCTGAGGAGGTTGTGAGGAGCACAACAGTGAATCCTTTCATTCTCCCTGTTTGTTTTAGGGAGGTCGATGGCATTTGTTTTTTTGGTCTCATCTTCCTCAACTCCTGCACCAGCAGGGTTCCTTCCCTCCCCATTGTCTTTAGGGGGCACATTTCCATGTCAAAAACCTCTCTGGAGAGAAAGCCTCTTTTTTTCTCCCATCCCCTGCGCTGTTGTTTGTGCCAGACTCACCTTAACTCTATCTTTTCCAGTCCTGTTCGATATTAGCAATAAGGAGGGGCAGAACCTTATTTAGAAATCAAAACCACAGGGGGAAGAGGTGGTGGAGAGGAGGGCGGCTGAGAACAGCTTCTCTCTGTAAAGGATAAGAGCTGTTTAATTGCCCTTGAAAATATCAACTCATTGTAAGAAAGATCACTAGCTCTTACAGTAAACAGAAAGAAGAATCATTCTAGAGTGAAATTGTAGATTTTCCTTAGGAAAAATGGAAATGCTAAGATTGCCAGACCCAGCTAGGTAAATCCACAGTGGGCTAAGTTAGAAGGCTGTGTAAGTTATGAGTGAGTTTAGCATTATTTGTCTTGCATCTACAGATTGTCTCCTGATATACACATTCCAATAGAACTAGATGGTGGTGGTGGTTTAGTCGCTAAGTCATGTCCGATTCTTGCGACCCCATGGACTGTAGCCTGCCTGCCTCCTCTCTGTCCGTGGGATTCTCCAGGCAAGAGTACTGGAGTACTCTTGGAGTACTGGAGTACTGGAGTACTGCCATTTCCTTCTCCAGGGGATCTTCCTGACCCAGGAATCGAACCCAGTTCTCCTGCATTGCAAGCAGATGGTTTACTGACTGAGCTATGAGGGAACAGAACTAGTGAGCAATTCAATTGGACACAAAGAAGGGTCTCCATGCTCCTACCATGTTCCAACTTTTCTAGAGTTGGGGAACCTTAGAACTTAATGACTGCTCTTACACTTTTGACAGATCTTGAGAATCCAAATCCACTTATTTTCTGTCAGTTGTCAAGATTAGAAGGCATTCGTGGTAGGGCTTCACTTGAGAGTTCTCTGGGGTTTTGATCATGGCTATTTGCACCCAAGTCATATATTTTCCTGTGGCCACTGAAAGCCAAAGGAAGCTCCTACACTTGTCACTAGCCTACCAGGAATTCAGGCTCATTAGCACTTATTTGATACCAGAATAGACACCCATTTAACTTTGAATGGCAGCTGGACCTGTGGGTCCCCCACATTAAAAGGGGGGTCTTAGAACCGGAGAAAAAGCCAAGGCCTTCTGGCTCTCATTTATTTCTTGTGCTCCAGAAGTTGTCTTCTCCCCTCCTGCACTAGACTTGAGTTATATGGAAATACTGGGACTTCTTGAACAGATCTGCTCTTTTCTTTCCACAAATACTTCACAAAATATCCCTTTTCTTTGGAATGCTCTTTCTCCTCTTTGCCTCTGGCTAACTTCCACTTGGCTAACTCTTACATCCAATTAACTCCTGAGTCTTTGAAAACTCTGTTAGTCGTTCCTCCTATATAATGTCACAACTGGCAAGAAAAACAAAACAATCATGGAAAACAAATAAAAGGTTCAGAAAATCTTCCAGTTCCTTTCCTCTTACCTCGCTTTTTTAACGTAGTACTTGGAAGTCCTAATGATTTCATTTATTTTGAAAACGTTGGCCCATGTCTCTCTGAAACCAGAACAAGAATCTAGGCCTAAAAGTATAGAGTCTATACTAGCCCTATACAAATAGGACTTTTAAGTGTTCTGTATATAAACCAGTTAAGGAAACATAGCTAGTGGCTCTCACTGGGAAGGTCAACTAGGATATTTATTCCCAAAGATACCTAGAAGATATGCAGATATATATCAAACCTTGGATTTTAGATAGTTTAGATAGTCTAGCTGTGGGGTATGGTACTTGTATTTCTATGGTAAAAGTATTTCTATTGCTGCATAACAAATCACCCCCAAGTCTAATGGCTTAAAACAATACCCATTTATCAGCTCACTGTTCTGTAACTCAGCAGTCTGAGTGTGGCTCAACTGTCCCTCTGTTCACAGTCTCACATGTAAGGTGTTGGCTGAGCTGAGTTCTTTGGAGGCTCAGGGTCCTTTTCCAAACTCACTAGGTTCCAGGCAGTTGTAAGACAGCTTTCCTTCTGGCTGCTCAGGGCTGTTCTCAGTCCCCAGACGCCACTGTTCTCAGGTCCTTGCCATGTGTTCGCCTCCATCTTCCAAGCCAGCTGTAGGGAGTCCCCCTTGTCTCAAATCCCTCTCACATTTCAAATCTCTTTCACCAGGAAGAGCCCCGTCCCTCTTACGGTCTCATGGATGAGATTAGATGAAGTTAACGGTGACCTGTAATATGACATGAGCATGGAAGGAATATCCCCCCATATTCACAGATCCTTCCCACACTCAAGGTCATTGTCAATCACCTTAGCATTCTGCCTATCTCAGTGGATAAGGCAGAATAAAGTAAATTCCTCCTAAAGGATAAAAAAGGACTTCCCTGTAGCTCAGATGGTAAAGAATCTGTCTGCAATTCAGGAGACTCGGGCTCTTTCCTTGGGTTGGGAAGATCCCCTGGAGAAGGGAAAGGCAACGCACTCCAGTATTCTTGCCTGGAGAATCCCATGGACAGAGGACCCTGGCGGGCTAGTCTGTGGGGTTGCAAAGAGTCGGACATGACTGAGTGACTAACACTGCTACTACTAAAGGATATAAAATGGTATGTGGATGTATAGTAGGGAGAGAAAGTTAGGGTGTGTGTTTAAGATCCCATTAGATGCTCAATAGGAAGGTATTAATATGTAGGCAACACACATATCCCAAGGGCACAATAGTGTATTTAATGGTGTTAATCGGAATCAGCTTCATTAGTCAAATAAGAAAACACTTTTGATTCACAATTTGTGTGGCTTTGTTGTGAACTCCAGAAGGTCACAGCAAAGGATGGCTGGCTTAGGTAAAGGGGCTTCACCCATTTAAGCATTTTGAGCATTTCTAAGGGGAGGAGCCAGGAGACTCGAGATATAGGGTAAAACCCAGTCAGGAACCACAGCAGGTAGCTGGGATCAAAGGCAAGAACATAGATGCAGGCACAAGCTGCCCAACGTTTTTCTTATTTACTGAAGTGCTTGAAAAAGTCCAGCTACTCACTTGGGTTACTACATTTCCATTCAATATATCACTTCCTTTGAAAGAGTTAATGACTTTCCCTAAGTAATGTGCTAATAACCTTATAGCTAATGAGACAGACTGACCCAGACTGAAGTTTGACACCCAGTTGTGTTGGCATTATTGTTCTGTGTCTAATAGGAGATTGAACTGTGGTCATTGAAAGTGCTTCTCTGGAATCACCCGATAAAAACAGCGACAGAGGCGCTTCCTGGTTTTGTAACTCCCACTGAAGCAATGTCAGAGCTTTATGGACAGATCTGTTTTGAGCTGTTCCCATTCCTGTTTCACAAATGGAAATAAGCCGAGGTATTCGGGAGGAAATTGACTTGCCTGCAGTCTTAGTAAATCAATTGAAGCACAGGAAAGTTAATACAATATTCCCAAATAGTTTTTATATTTTTTAAGGGGAGATAATGAAGCTATGTTGATACTCTAAATTGATGTCTGCATTTCCAAGTTGGATATTCATTTAATACCTTTCATTAAAACTTCTGTCATTACTTTCAGAACCCTCTAGCACTGATGTCTTTGCATCCACACCCTGTGCAGAAACTCTGGATATTTTATGAAGCAAGTTAGCAGTTGAAGATCCAGATAAAGCCTGATTAACTCAGGATGGATGCTTGGAGATTTTCAGGTTTAAACATTTTTATTTAATCGCTAAATGCACACCTGAATTATTTAAAGTGACCTGTCTGATTATTTCAATGTTTTATAAGAAATATCAAGAGCTTCCTGTGAAGTTCTTGGGAAAGAATATTCAAGACATTGTTACTTCTTATAGAAAGTCTGATCCTGAGTACTAGAGAGTAGGTTAGACACCCTTGACCACAACTTACCACACAGTTAGCTGTTAAAGGAGAAGTAAGAGAAGCGTTTAAGTAGAAAATGATGACTACATAACTGCAGGAAATGCCAAGTGTAGTCCAAGTACAATTTCAGTTCGCTATGGTTGCAGTTTGAACGTAGAGTAAACAAAGTTACATCTTGTTATGTAAGAGTAAAGAATGAATATAGGGAAAGACTTGGAAGTGTTTGGCCTGTGTTTGGTAATACAGAGTTTTATAACTTTTTTCTCATTCTAATCCTGATGGCTAACTCTCACCACCATTAGAATGAGAAATCTAATGTCCTTTCCGTAGCTAGCTGGATGTTTGAGTCAAGTGAATTCCATTGTATTAACACAGGAGGAATGTAGTGTGACAACAGCATCCTGAAAACTGACTGTGAATGACATGGACATTGGATGTGTGTGAGGTAAGCTCCTAAACTATGAGTTTGCATGTTTTTTTTAAATAACAAATTGTTATTAAACTAGAACATTTTGGGTATTTTCCTACATTAAGTAGGAAAGCAGAGAACATTTTAAAATGGTGAGTTTTAAATTAGGAAACAAGAGCAAAGTATCTAGAGGGACAGAGTGCACCAAAGGAAACCCACAAACCACAAGCTAAGACATTGTTACTGTGTGGACTGACCACGACAAAATGCTCAACCCCCTGCTTCCCCTCACAAGGGCTGCTTTCAGCTGAATACTCAGTATTATTGACACAAAAAACTCAGGGCACAAAAAATGTATCTAGTCTGTCTTCCTGGTTTCTGTTTTTCTTCCTTGTCTACTGCAATTCTATGTGAGAATGAGTGCCGTGTGGCCCCAGTTACTGGAAATCAGAGGCTAGAATCGAAAAAAAAGATCACCTACCAAAGATTACATCCCAAAGGATGGCACCAAAGCTGGTGGCTTTTGCTCTCTTTTTGGAGCCATCACCAGGAGCCAGAGTTAATGAAAGATGTAAATCTGACCAAGCCAATCTCTCCTTGCTCAGAAAATTGAATGCACGTATGAAAGCATCAGTGGTCAATATCACCACAATTAGAAGCATTGAGACTGTGCTGGCACATGCCAGGCTTTTAAGGCTATTGGTGGGGGAGGGAGGAGTTAAGCAGCAAGAAAACAGCCAATCCATATGTAGTTCTCTTCTATCCTCTCAATCATCTACCACATATATAATGGCTGGGTGAATAAAGTGAGAAAGTCATTGTCTCAACGGTTATGTTACAGGGAGGCTATCCTGGGACCAACAAGTGTCTAAAATTTAGCCGGTCTTTCCACAGTGTTCTAAAGAGTGTCTAAAACACAACTGCTGTCTATAGAAATCTTTGGTGCAATCTCATGGGTGAGAGATATTTTGTATAAAAGATAGATGGATGACTTGTACTGGATGGTACCCTTTGTGGGGAATGCTCTTCTCCCAGATTGACATGTGGCTGTTTCCTTCTTATTACATAGGCCTGAGTTTATAGAGCGTTGCCTCACAGAGGACTTCTCTGAGCACTCTACCCAGTCACTCTGTAAGACATGTTTTATTTTTATTACTACCTGCTCTCTTCTCCTTTATTTTGTGCTTTGTTTGCAGTCTGTCTCCCTGTCTCTCTCTTGAAGGTCTACAGAAGTGGTGACTATGTGGGTCAGGTTCATTACTATTTCCCTGTGTCTAGAACATGTGATGACAATGGTAGGTTCTTAATAAATGTTGATGGAATGAGAGAATGAGTAAATAAATGAGTGATCCATTGTAGGTATATTCTGCCAATGTTGAACTATTGGTTTGCCAGGGAAAGTTATTTGGTCTGAATAGTCTGCCATTCAAACTCATATACGTCAGAGTTTCCAGACTGGAGGCCTGAGGCTGGAGCTCGGGGACAGACCTGGAGGCACTGAGCAAGAGCCGTTCTGATGAAGGACACAGTCTGGTAATGAGAGGACTGGGGAAACCAGTGAGTAGGATCGCAACCCCAAAAATGTCAGCCCTAGATGCTGGGGCTGGGAGTAAGAATTGCATAATGCTGAAAACCACCCTACCAGCTACCATTTCCCTATTTGTATAGCACCTGTGGGCTTTCCAGGTGGCGCTAGTGGTAAAGAACCTGCCTGTCAATGCAGGAGACATAAGAGACATGGGTTCGATCCCTGGGTCAGGAAGATCCGTGGAGGGGGACATGACAGCCCACTCCAGTATACTTGCCTGGAGAATCCCATGGACAGAGTAGCCTGGTGGGCTACGGTCCACAGGGTCTCAAAGAGCCAGATAAGAATGAAACAAGCGAGCACACGTGTACAGCCCCTGGCGTTCAACATGACGGAGGCCCTCCAAGGTAGTTGAATCATAATGACTGGGGTGGGGAGTAAAATCTAGGAGCATTTTTGTTTAGATTGTGTGTGATTTGGAAACTGTTGATTTGCCTGAAGACTAATCACAGATTCTCTAAAAGTAAGTTAAAAACTACATATTTACTCTGCCTAAGTGAGAATTAGGTATTAAGTGACCTTTCTGTGAGCCGCTTATGGTTTGTTAGCACCTACAATATAATGCTCATTATACTTGTCATTACCTTTGTATCAGATTGGCTGTGTTGTAAAATTTTATTTGATTGTAACAGCAAACTCTAAGTATGCTTAAGCTGCATTTACAGAATATGAGGCTTCCTCCACAAGTGACAACAGAAACTGTCCTCAGTGCATTATCATTATGTCTGGTGAGCTCAGACGTCATAGAATGTAGCATATTCCCCACCTTTTTTCATTCATCAGTTTATAAAGACAAAAAGGAAGACAAGAAAGCAAGCATATTGCTCAGAACTAAAGGTTGGGCAAGGGTGGCCAGAATAACAGTCAGTGCAGAATACCATGCAGGACCCATTATTTGGACGTGCAAAATTCGAAACCTTTGGAGAAACCCAGAAACAACATGGACGTGGAGGAAGAGAAGGAAGAAGGGGACAATGAGGGAGGGGACCAGGAGGAGGGGCAGGCACCTCTGATCATTCTTACCTTCTTCATACAAAGGTAATTACGTTAAAATCCTGCAGAAGAAGGACAGATTTCCTTTCCATTCTATTTGTGCCCTAAATTTGCAATAACAAATTTTGAGCAATTAAATGATCAGAACACTTCCTCCCCGCCACCCCCCCCCCCCACCATGGAGTCAAAGGAAGAATAAAAATTAGACATAAAATTACCATTTTACTTGGATAGCATTAGTCCTTTTGGTTCCCAAATACTTGTTTGTCAACATACTTTGAGTTTCGCTAAATATTTTTCTTCTAGTTAATATCAGATCTTCCTGCATCCAACACTTACCCAGCTTTGTACACTAAAAATGTTTTCAATAGCTTTCAAATCTTTTTTGGACAAGTTCACCAGAAGGACATCTCAGGGGAAGGAATCATGTGTAAGTGATTTATTCCAGGAGAAGTAGGTAAAGGAGAAAGGGAAGTAAGACAGGGAAGAGTACATTTCAACCTGATCCCATGGAGAATTTTGAAGTGTAACTTACACCTTGGAATTTGTCCAAGCAGAATCAAAGGCACCAGACTTTTGTATGTTCTATTCTATAATCATTGGCTAAGGACTGAGGAATTTGTGGGGTTTATGGAGGTGAGGGTAGTGTGTGGAGAGAGAACTTCTAGTCACTTTGAGCTGTTCATGCCTGCGGGCAGGGCCCTCCAGTGGCCAAGCAGTGTCTCCAAGAAAGAAGCACAGTGTTGGGAGATATGGACATTTCAGCCCAAGTCCAGTGGGAGGAGGGGCAAAGAAAATGTTGGCAAGGGTGCCAAGGGCTCTGGGGGGAATTCGGGAGTGTCTACAGCCTCTACCCTGCCCCGCACTGTCCATCTTTAATTCATGGCCCTTCTGAATTACACAATGTGTTCCTAACCTACATTCTCTGACCCACACAGCCCTCTTCCAGTAAAATCTTGTTGTGATCAATGACCTCTCTAAATTCTAAATGTGGTAATGGTAGTCCAGTTCTTACAGCCCTCTAGTTACTGCATGAAGTCCAAGCTCCTCAAAATGACTTGTTCTTGATCTGACCCCTGACCCCAAACTCCTCCGGCTGCACCCAACAGCCCGGTGGAATGACTGACTGCTCTCTGACCTCTGGGATTCTATAAAGCTGTACCCGCTGCCTGGAAAGACAGTCACCCACCTCCTCGCCTGCTTCCTGTCCCTTGTCTTTGAAGATCCCCTCCAATCTCCCTGGCTTCCCACCACACCCTGCCTGTAATACTTGTAGTATTTGTCACGTTCTCTTTTCCCACCAGACTGTGAGCCTCTTTAAGAAAACACTGTGCTCTGTTCGTCTCTGCCTTTCATCATGCTCACATTCTGTTAGAAGATAAGATGAAGTGGAGGAGGAGTGAGACTCTGTCTTTGCAGGCATCTGCAGGATGAACATGGTCTATGGGTTTCAAGGGCTCTATTCTTTATGTGTTAGGTCATGGGCTCTCAGCAAAGGGTGGGTCACCTCCATGTGCCCGATAACGAACTTGACATACATGACCCATGGAGTCCTCTTGCAGTAGGACTGATAACGCATTATGATCCAAGCCACTGATGATCACGTTGTGGTATCTTGACATCAAAGGGATCTGTTCTATTTTCAGAGGGTTTCTGGCTTCCTGACCTTGTTCTACCTTTCAGGAAAACAAAAACAAAAACAATTATAGCGCCCATGTTCAATTTGCATTACATCTGCACTGAAAGTGGCAGAGATAGTTAATCCAATTAAACATATTTATTGAAGACCTTAGACTTCAGGCAAAGACCTGGCATGGCATTGAGCTAGGTGTCGGGTATGCAAAGATGAATGAAACATGAAACCTGATTGTTATGGATCGAGATATGTCCCCTCCAAAATTCATAGGTGGAAGTGCTAACCCTCAGTTACCTTCGAATGTAACCTAATGTGGAAGTAAGCTCACTGCAGATATAATTAATTGAGGTGAAGTCTTGCTGGGTGGGTTTCCCAGGTGACTCAGTGGTAAAGAATCTACCTGCCAATGAGGAGACGCAGGTGCGATCCCTGGGTTGGGAACATTCCCTGGGGAAGGAAATGACAACCCACTTCAGTATTCTTGTCTGAAAAATCTCATGGTCAGAGGAGCCTGGCAGGCTACAGTCCTTGATGTCGCAAAAGAGTGGGACACCACTAATGACTGAGCATGCGTGCTGGAGGAGGGTGCGCCCCTAATCCAACTCGGCTGGTACCTTTATACAAAGAATGCCACGTGACAAGAAAAGCGTGCACACGGAGAGAGGGCCATGTGAAGACGAAGGCAGAGATGGGGTGAAGCTGCTGCAAGCCCAGGAGCACCAGAGATTGCCAGCCAGCCGCCAGAAGCTGGGAGAGAACCATGGCTCAGACTTTCTCTCACAGCCTTCAGAAGGTATCAACCCTGACATCTTGATCTCAGACTTGCAGCTTCAAGAACTGTGAGACAATAAGTTTCTGTGGTTTAAGCCACTCAGTTTGGAGTAATTTGTTATGACAGTCCTAGCAAACTAATACACTAATCCCAATCAACTAGGAGACAGACATAAAAACAGCATGTGATAACGTGAGGAGACTAGCTGTGGAGATCTATGCGAGATACAGATGCAGTCCAGAGAAGGGAGGGTCGGCTGGGAGCTCTGGGGAAGCGTGTGCAGGTGGGGTGCTGGTCTATGGAAGGTTGCCTCGAGGAGGAGTTACTTGAGCTGGGTTTCGAAAGCTGGCAATGGCGAGGACGGATGTCTGTCTGTGTCAGTTTTGGCAGTCGCAGATAAAGTCAACTACTGTGCAATAATACCCCCATTTCCTCCTAATGATTTTTGGCGGGAGCTGTGCAGAGAGGCTGGAGCAGACGTGGAAGCAGGCAGGTGGCTTTAGGGCCCCACGGTAGCAGGAATAAACAGCCTGTGATCTTGCAGCAGTGGGGGTGACCCCCTCACCCCCTTCCCATCCCCCATCTCTTTGTAGCATACCCTTTGTTCTCTCCTTTTTTTCCCCCCTCTGAGTAAATCTGTTTACTACCCAGAAGAGAACAGGGAAGGAATAGACCAGTTGCCTGGGGCAGATGGTGCAATGTGAATAGCTGACATGCAGAAAGCAGAACTCCTCGGCTCCTATCTTCCGTTTGCTTTCTCCAGCAAAGGCTCTTCCAGCTAAAGAGCATCATATAAACACGAGTAAGAGGAAGCTGAGGCACAGGTCAATGGGACAGACAGTTAGGGAACCCCTGGCTGATTTAAGTGATTTCATGTCTTCAGATCCAAGGGAATAACACTCAAAAACAAGAGCTCATAGAAATAACCAATGAACCATTGAGGAGAAACTTTTTTTTTCAGTTTTTGTTTGTTTGTTTTTTAGAAATTCTGGTTAATATAAAATGTGCCTGAGGTCTGGAGGAGAGAGAATGTTTTCTCACATTCAAAAAATGCAAAGAAAAAACTCACAGAAGATACAAGATCATATTGAATCCCAGCAAACATTTTTTGTTATTTTATTTGACCTATCCATCTATTAACTTGCCAAACGAAAAAGAAGGAGGCAGGGGCAGAAAGAAAACGAAGGAAGGTGAGAGTTTGAGAGACAGAGAAAGAGGGAGAGAAAATAGAGCAGGAAAGACCGGGAAGGGAGAATAAGGAGTTTATTAGATTTATGAAAATTACCTTCAGTTTACAGAGTACCTACAACTCAATTTGCCTGTAGTTGTGGCCTCAATAATCCTGCAAAATTTCAGGACAGGCTATTAAGTAAACATGATATATGTCCTGACAAAATGAAGGAGATTACTAATAAGAACCAGAGAAGGTCAATTAAGAAAAAAATCATGCTGAACTTGGAGCTTCCTTCCTTCCCAATTTCTTTGGACTTGTCTTTTCTCATTTCCCCAGGGTGGAATCTGCTCTCATTTTACCCACAAATGCAGCACCGCTCCCATCAAACAGAATGCAACAGTCTCCACTTCCTACCTGCTGCTCCCTGGAAGTGAATCCCACCAGCAGGGTTGGCAGTGTTGGTCACGATGCTTCCTGTGAGTCCCTGAACTGTGTTTTCTACTCTCCCAAGTTCTTCATCCTATGCCTCCTGCCCTTGCTTTCTCTCCTCACAGTGACCATAAATCCTGAGCTTCTGAGTGAGCCACTTCCCTTTGTTCCCATTCTGAGAATCTTCTTACTATATTTGCCCATAGCAGAACTGACTTGCTTTTGTGGGTGGTTTCTCTTAGAGTCTGTGTCCTTGATTGATGGCTGGAACCAGGAAGCCTCTGAGCAGTCTGCCTCAGATGCAGACTGTCTTTAGGGACTGCACTTGTGGAGTCTCAGGTTTTCTCTCCAACTGGTATCATTCCTGCCTCTTGAACTATATCATTATTATTCCTTTATTCTATACTAATTGGACACCAACTCTTTGAAACACATTATTGCCCTAAGGTTAAAAGTATGATTGAGATTTTCATCTCTGAAAACTATCAATCAGGTCATATCTCCTCTTGCTTCAAACCTTCTAAGGTTTTTTTCTTTTCTAATTTAAAGTTACACTTCGAATAAAATCTCAACTGTTTACCACAGCATTCAAAGATCAACATAATCTGGCCAGTGCCTGACTCTGTTCTTAAACACACTAAACTTATTCCTGCCTGAGGGCTTTCGTATTCAGTACTTGCTTGCTTTCTTCCATCTGATCCTTCAGATCTGGATCTTTCTTTTCATGCAAGTTTCGTTTTAAATTTTACTTCTCAGGAGAAGTCTTGCAGACCAACACAGTTTAACCAACCCTCTTTTTCCCTGCCAGGCAGTCTGTCAACATTCTGCTTTTTTGCTTTCCTGGCACTAAATGCTCTCTAGAATGACCTTGTTTATTTGTTTGGTTTCCTTGTTTATTTCTCTTTCCTTGACCCCCAGAATGCAGATGTCATGAGAGCAGGGATCCTAGCCCCAACACCTGGACAGTTTCCGGTATATGGTAGGTGCTTAATAAATGTTTGAATGAATAAATAAATCCTTGCCCCATAGTTACTGGCTGTGTGGCCATGGACTAATTGTGTACATGGACTTTAGTCCCTTATCCTGACAATGTGGTTAGCAATTTCCATCTCATCAGGGTCTTGTGGGAGTTGAGTGAGATAGGTAAGGTGGGATAGGTAAGGTGTCTCCAGCAGAGTGGGGAAGCGAAAAGGCACACAGTAACCCCCAGATGAGGTTGTTTTGTTATTCTAGTCTCTCAGAAAGGCCATGGAAGCACAGAGATGATCCTAATATAGTCCTTTCCCCCAAAGTGCTCAGTCAAGTTGACTGAATGAGGATTAGAGATGCTATCTGTCTTGGCTACCACGCCTCTCCTGTCCTGCTGAACCTCTTCTGAGAGCCAGACCCTCCCTAGAGCCTGTCACACCACTAGTTGGGATGGGTTCTTGGGCCTGATTATCCACCTTGCTTTGTCTTATTGTGAGTAAACTGCCAAGGTGCACTGACAATCCCTGAGATTACAAAACTAATGTAATTCCCTTTTATGGACAGAGATACTAGACAAATATTTCTAGGTATTTCATACAGACATAGTATCTCTGGATTTCAACAGAGAATAGGACAATCTTTTATGATATGTTTTGGTGAATATTAGAGATAAATATGGGATTATGCCTCTTTGACTTTAATGGCTATTTGATGAGATAAACCTAAACCATTCCCTATCTCCTAATATTTTCTAAGATCCAAAGCCATCCTTTTTTTTTTTTTTTTTTTTGCCATGCTGTGAGGCATGTGGGATCTTAGTTCCCCAACCAGGGGTGGAATCCACACCCCCTGCATTGGATGCATAGAGTCTTAACCACTGGACTGCCAGGGAAGTCCCACAAAACCATTCTTTTTTTAAACATTTTTTTAAAATTTATTTTTTAATTGAAGGATAATTGCTTTGAAGAATTTTGTTGTTTTCTGTCAAACCTCAACATGGATCAGCAAAAACCATTCTCAAGATTACAAATTACAGTGAAGATTCATAGTCAGAGACTGAAGGCCCAAATTAGCAGGTCTGTGTAATCAGGTTTGATCATACATTGATGTCCACCTTCTTCATTTCCCCATCAGTCAGTCTCTGCACATTACCCTGGAGTGTGATAGGCCCTGAGTTCTAGTACCTCTCTTCTGATTTACTGAACCTAGTAAGAAAGCTACAAAACAATGTCTGGATCATGATACCATTTTTAATGAAAAGTGCATATTTGTGCATAGAAGAAAAATAGTAGGCAGATGTATATCATATTAATAGTGGAATTGAAATTTTAGGCTTCTTTTTTTTTCTTTTCTGTTTTTCACACTATGCTGCCTTGATTACACATGACTTTGGTTAGTAGAATACAAAGTTATGCAAACCAGTTATACACAGGATGAAGAAGGGATGGTCAGTGAGTTTTTTATGTCAGGAAAGACTCAGGAGCTGAATTGATTGTGAGTCATAGCATAGCAGCACCTGGGACATGACCCACAGTGTCTAGAGCAGGTGGGGTGCAGGCCTCTGTGGACCCTCATGCACAGGCCTCAGTTCCATATTTTAAGCAACTTATTTTGAAGTTACGCTGAAGTAAACTCTGGCTGACTTTTAATGACACATCTCTGATAAGTATAGCCAAGAAACAAATGCCTATCTTTTTTTTTGTTTGTTTTTATTTTTTCTAATCTACTTGTTTTTCCTCCAAATATATTTTTTATACAATTTTAAAGGTTAGACTCCATTCTCAGTTATTACCAAACATTGAGTCTATTCCCTGTGTTGTACAGTATGTTGTTGTAGCCATCTTACCCAGTAGTTTGTACCTCTCACTCCTCCAGCCTCATATTGCTCCCCCTCCTCCCCACTGGTGGTCACCCATTTGTTCTCTATGATCTCTGAGTCTGTTTCTTTTTTGTTGTATTTACTAGTTTCTTGTATTTTTTATATTCTGCATATAAGTGATATCATACGATGTTTGTCCTTCTCTGTCTGACTTATTTCACTTAGCATAACACCCTCCAAGTTAAAAATGACTTTCGTTAGACTATAAGGTACATACTCACAGATGGCCCTTCTCTGACGGAGATGCTTAGAGAGAGGAGTCCTGCCAGGGTGGGGAGTTGGACAAGAGGATGTCTAGTGTCTGGAAGCTATAATTATCAAACTTGTCACTTTTACTTGTTCATTATTCACAATATCTCCATGATGTGGGTATCATTTTTTTTTATCCATGAAGAAACTAATGCTCAGAGAAGGTAAATGATTTGCCCAGATAATCCAGATCTTGTGATTTTCTGAGCTGGTTGTTGAATTTTTATCTATTTGGCTCTCAAGTTCAAAATTTTCTATTATGTCATGCTGTTTTCCAATTCTGTGATTCTTTGCTCACGTCCTTATTTTCTTTCTTCTTTCTTCTGTGTATTTCTTTGCTTCTTCCTTCCCATGACTTAAGCAAAAATGGCAACTGGTAGTATAGCTGGCTTTAATTCCTTATATTGACACTCAAAAGCAAGGAAATAGATGGCTGACTCCTGGATGATAGTATCATGACTTATTATTATTTTTGGACACAGTTGAAGAGGTTATAATTTAAAAACTTCCAATGATGAATGTCTAGAGAAATCTTAGTTAAATGTTTAAAGATCATTCTTTTTAATACTGAAACATTTAGTATGATACTTTCTGTAAGACACTAATGGGAGACAGTTGAACCATAAATTAAAAGTAAAAGCAGGTGATTTGGTGATGTTCTAGTTTTAGGTTCTCCAAATTTCATTTATTTGCAGTGTACACCTTCTCCTTTTTGTATGGAATCCACAACTCTTCTGCATAAATTAATCGCAAGAAGTTTCCATGTATATAATTCACCAGGCAGTGGCTCTTAGTTAGGATGCTTTGATCTGCTGATATGGTGTAAGTTAAACATAGTTCACTGGGATGTGTGCAAGCAGAGTCTATCCTACATGGGCTCCAATCCAACTGTCAAAATCCTTCTAGTTGGGTCCCCTCCCCTCCCCCTCCACACTCCGCCGCCCCCCCCCCCCCCCCCAATTTGAATTATGTAGCTGCTGCAGCAAGCTGGAGAAAAGCAGCTGCATGGGAACAGAGCTAAGAAGGATGTTAAGGCTTGGGTGAACTGACCCCTTGACAACCTAACATGGAGGCCTTTATCTTTGATTTAACACATTTGTCAACTTGACAGGAAGCTTGGGTTGCACATTCTTGCCCTCATGAGACTCCAAGGCCCTGCAGAAAGAGTCTGGGCGTGGAAGTCAAACTTAGGGAGGGGCAAATCCCGGCCATGCAACTTACTATTCTATGATCTTGTTTCCCCTGACTGCAACTTTATCATATATAAAGTGGGGTCATAATAATTATTCACAGAATTTTTGAGAAGACTGAAAGGTTCATGATGCAGAAATGGGAATATGGAGATAAATAGGGAAATAGATGTAAAAACAGTGGATTAAGATTTCCAAATTGAGACTGTGCTTCACAAATCTTTATGCTTGATTTTTATGCTGGTCAAACACTTATAACCTATTATGGAGATACAGTCTAAACCCAGTATCTCGCCAGGTTCAGAACTATCAAATTGAGCAACTTAATGACCAAAAGCCCCCAAGCATGCAAACAAACAAACCTGTGAAGTTACATACAAAGATGAAAGCCAATAGAAATAAAGCTGATAAACAAATAGTAACCACTACTTAATCACAATCTGGGAAACATATTTTTCTACTTCTTACAACCATTCCATCCTTTCAACTCTTAAAAGAGCATAGAACTTGCAATGCTTGTGACTGAAAAAGCATACATTCTTTCAAGTGTTCACTATGTCAGTGTCAAATTGGCAATGAGGGTAGCTGGTGAAAACCTGAGCTGGGCTGCAAATAAGAAGTAACAACATAAATTGCTTCACAAATTAAAGCTAGCTATCATGATTGATGGTCAATAGTATGTGTTATTTATTCTACTGTGAAGCAAGGGGCAGAGATGTTTGAAAATGACTAGTTAAATTTCAGTCCATTTTATTTAATAAGTGATAGTTATTTCCTACGTTAATTAGAACTCAGTCTAGTTACCCAGAGCTCACATTTAAATCTCAAATTCAGCTTTGACTGAATGATCAGAAGCCATCATTGTGGACTGAAACAGGGAAATTTTTGGTAAGGATTCTGTGACATGGTTATATAGAAGACCAAATGGATTTGGTTAGAGCTGGATTACTTACACAAGGTCCAAAGATAAATTTAGTTGAAAATTGGTCACAGGTAGCCTTGCAGTCTCAAAGGGCATTTCTGACTAGACAAACAGCGTCTCCCAGCATCCCCTCCACTGAAATAAACAGCCAAGTGTTCCCTCGCCACAGGCTGGGTAAATACTAACTAAACTGTCTGCCTGCATGCCAATAGGAGCAACACTCCCTATTTTGTAGCAAAATATTTTTCCACTCTGGCCATCCAAGAAACTCTCCAAATCCAATACATTTCAATGGACTTTTAAGGCTTCTCTATTTTTCTCACTATTTATAGCTTTCTGACGTTGGCAGGTAGAAAACTGTGTTTTCTTCAGAATAAACTAAAAAATGGCAGTGATGCCGTTTCATAGTATGCCACACAGTACTAAGCAAGTATTAAAACAATCCTTCTTCCTGATGAATGTAAACATTGACAAAGACTAGAAAACAAAACAAATCCCTCACAGGTATGGTATCAAAGTTTGTATTTATATTGTGAAGAGTTTTGCTGGGTGAAGACACTGCAATTGGGCCCAGAGGGAAAGCTGAGACTGGTCAGGACTAATGTGTGGAAAAGAGTCTTTAAGAGGTTAAACAATACAAGTCCAGGATGCTGTGATCTGCCACTTTACTAAAACTAAGTCTCAGGAAAGCATACAGAAATTATGAGATGGCTTCAATGTGTATGGTATTTAATGCAGCACAAATCTTTTGCTAGTATAACACCGTACTGGTCCTTGTAACAGCCGTGAGCCCCAGAGAAGGTAATTATTCACCCATTATATTGAGCAAGCTCCGGTAGTTGGTGATGGACCGGGAAGCCTAGTGTGCTGCAGTCCACGGGGTGGCAAAGAGTTGGACACAACTGAGCGACTGAAATGAACTAGTTGGATGAGGAATCGCAGGCTCAGAAATGGCTAAATCAAGGTTACATGGCAGAGCTGAAACCAGAAGCTAGATCTTCTGATGGCTAAATGCCTTATCCTTCCCCAACTTCAAATTGCTCCTTGAAGAATTCAGTTCACAGACTTTTACAGTCTCACTCGGAAAACAATCTAGTCATATGAAAGAGGCAGTGAATAATGAGAAAGAGAAGTTAAGGGAATTTCTTTAGAGACTAAGAACCAGTTTATTCTATTTGTTAGTAAAGGGTTATATTTGGCTGATCAGGAAGTGATAATCTGGTACAGTTGGAATGTAGAAAAGTTGAGTGTAAATACCCAGTTCTGTCACTAACCAGCTGGATGAACTTTGGAATTCTCATCTGTCGAGCTATGAGGCCCCACTGGGGATTGCGGTAAAATCATCAAAGATGAAGTCCCCCTGGGGCCCCTTGAGAGAGAGCCTCTAAGATATTCCCCAAGGGCACCCGAACCAGGCTTCACCAAGGAGGCAGGATGTAAATGGAGACTACAGCTCAGTGGAGGAAGAGTAGGAGGGAAATACTGACAGTAGCTAGAGCCAAGTTGGTGGCAAGGACCAGGGTGCTGTTTATATGGGACAGGAAGAAGATGTTCAATGGGCAAGCAGATACAAACAAACAACAAAAATGTGTGGAAAGTTCAAGAGTTACTAAATCCATTTTATCCATATAGTTAGTCATTTGGACATTTCAGGTTATAATCTACTCCTTTCCCTTTTAATCAGTTATTGAAATAATTGTCCTAAGATTTTCTTCCTCCTTCCTTCCTTCTTTCTCTCCTTACCTCCTTCCCTCCTCCCTTTCTTCTTTCCACCTCGCCTGTTTATAGACAGACTGCTTTGGAGTGTATTTTAAAGAGGAGTGGATTTGTTTGTTTTAGGCAGGGAGGGTTGTCAAATACAGGTCATGCATACCGCCACACCCCTGCCATAACAGACAATGCTAATCAATCACTACTCTCTGGGCACAATCTCAGGGTTTGTTTCAAGGTGTATGGGGTTGCTTAAAATTGGCACAAGTGATGAGACCTATTTGCCAAAACAAATCTAGGACAAAAGTAGGTCAAATATGGCTTTCCATTAAAAAAGTGGTAAAAGTGTATTGGAAAATGCACTTCCTTTATCCTTTTCAAACATTTTCCCCTTGCTGTTTTGATTTTAGCTAGAGCCTCAAGCAGAAATAGACAAATCTTATTTGAAGTTATAGTCTAGTGCACTGAGAGCCCAGAAAAAAAATTTTTTAGAAGCCTGAATATGTCTCATGAATGGATATCATCCTTTGACTATTTTGTCAAACAAATTGACTTCTGGATATTCTGATGTTTGCTTTTTGCAAATCTGAATTTCTCTGGTGCTAAAATTTGTGTTGTTGTTTTTTTTTTCCATTCCATTGCTTATATATTATATGTGTACATATACGTAGAGGTTATGAGCTTAGCTTCTGAAGCCAGAGTTGGAATCCCACCTCTGTCTCTTTCTAGCTGAGTATCTTTGAACAGGTTAACTTGACAACAAAACATAGTTTCAGTTTTCTCATGTTTGCTGAAAAGGGATATGCTAATCATTTCTCTTACGGGATTATTGTGAAGAGTAAATGAGATAATTAATGTATGGAATTTACCATAGTATCTGGCACAGAGTGTATTCAACTCAGTAAATGTGAGTTTGTGTGTGCTGCATGTAGCTGACATTGTGAAGTTGCTCAGTCGTGTCCAAGTCTTTGTGACCCCATGGACTGTAGCCTACCAGGCTCCTCTGTCCATGGAATTTTCCAGGCAAGAGTACTGGAGTGGGTTGCCATTTCCTTCTCCAGGGGATCGTCCCAACCCAAGGATTGAACCCAGGTCTCCCACATTGCAGGCAGACGCTTTACCATCTGAGCCACCAGGGAAGCCCTTGTGAGAGGCAAATTAAGGACTCATACTTCCTGAATCATTTGGCAAAATGCTGCATTTCTTTGCTTCTGTGGATTTAAGTTAGAGTTTGATGCTCCTTGAATTCTGTTTTGTGATTCCATCATGAATTTTTTGTGTGTGTTTGAACTCCAAGAAAAATGTCGCCACTTTTGGTAGCTGATATATTCATACCACTAGTGCTGGAAGAAAAGTAATCTGTCACTGAAGTAGATGAGAGTTGACATGACAGACTGTGCACTCTATCTTAAACATTCATAACATGCGTAATATGGTCTCTATGGAATGAAATAACTCCTTCAGAGTCTTTGCAGTCCCTTGTATCATGGCTCTTAGAGAGCAGGGCAATTATAATTCTAAAACAGCTATGCCTGTTTGGGGAATAAAGCATCAAGAAGAAACGGCATTTCATATACATAACAACTGAAACTTATAAATTGTTTAGATATGTGTGCATATACATGCGCACAAACATCTGTGGATGAGATATGCATACATACATATGAACATAGGTATATGTGGTGTTTTAAATTATGGTGTTTGCTTTCTTGAACCTTATTAGCCAGAAGAAAATACTTCCAAACTGAAAAACTTGAATTAAAACCTTGACTTTACTATTTTACTGGTCATGTAATTTTGGACAAGCTACCACCCCTAAATGTTAGGTAATGCATTTAAAATATGGATAAACATAACTTTACCTTTATAATCTTTCAAGTGTGTGTGTGTGTGTGTGTGTGTGTGTGTGTGTGTGTGTGTGTGTGTGTGCGTGCGCGCGCGCGCGCGCACGTGCGCAAGCGCAAGTGCACATGCGCTCAGTTGCTTCCGTCATGTCCGACTCTTTGCGACTTTATGAACTGTAGCCCACCAGGCTCCTCTGTCCATGGGATTCTCTAGGCAAGAATACTGGAGTGGATTGCCATGCCCTCCTCCAGGAGATCTTCCCAACCCAGGGATTGAACCTGTGCCTCCTGCGTCTCCCAGGGCAACCTGGGAAACCCTTATAATCTTTCATAGGAAGGATTAATTCTTGTGAAATAATGTATGTAAAATGCATAGGAAAACACTTGACACATATCAATTTCCCAATAGAGCTAATAATGAATAGTTAAATAATGTCCATGGCAAAGAAAACTGGTTTTCAGTTTCGTTATTCAATGTCTTGCTTTGATTTTTATTTTATAGAACTATCATTTGCTATTTTAAATAATACATCATTACTTAATTATAACTGTTTTGTGAAAACTTCACTAATCCATGCCTCTCATTATGAGAAATATAAGCATTTGAGCAAATAACTAACTTCTGACCCAGGATTTCCTAATCCAAGAAAATAATCTACCTCTCTGACTTCATTCTGGCCTAGTCATTCCTGTTGAAAGGATGAAATCAAATAAGGATTTTACAGATCTTTGTGAAGCACAAACTGGTCGTACAATTAGAGAAGTGATATAAAATTAAACACACTTATCAAATGCTCACCTATCTATTGACTGACAGGCAGTGTTCTAAAGAAGACTAAAATGTTAGTACAAACAATTAGCCCCATAGCAGGTTGTGATGATTAAATTTGCTAATTATTCTTCTCAGTTGGAAAAGTTGACTTCTGTTTGTTTTTGAATAAGAAAGTACAGAGCATGCTAAATTTCACCTTTAAAATTCATAGGTTTGGAGATAAATGGCATTTCCAAAAGAATTCTTGGGCTTATAACAGGGTTGTATCTCCATGTTAGGAAAGAAATGTTTGCAGATCCATCAGGATGATGACATTTGGTGACACAGTCTATACGGAGTGACCAGATACAACCGGGTCTTTTTGATTGTGTTGGTGTGCATGTGGGACCACAAACACTGATTTCACTAAATGTTTCAGCATAAACAGCCTCTCTGCTGTCAAAACGTGAAGTATAGAACCTCAAGATTTCAACCTTCTTCATATTTCCCCCCAGTAGAGAAGAAGACATTTATGATTTATACTTAAAAAAAATTTTTTTTTAGTGAGAAACATTGCATCAGTCTACTGGTTTAATTTTAAGAACAGTGAATTTAAGGGACAAATCTATTATTTACTTCCATGCATCTTTGAATGATATATTAAACTTACTATTTCTGCCATTTGTGAAATAAGGCTAAAGATACTCACTTCACAAGACTTTTATGAAAAATTAAAATTACATAAAATTACTCTGTAATCAACACAATATTATAAATGTGTAAATATTGTCCTAGCCTTTCTTCTCTCTGAAGTTGTGATCAGTTTGTGTTTTTTATGTACCATGAGTCATTAATTCATTCACACAGGTTGAAATTCATCCTTGAGCAAAGCAATTGTATTTGATACTTAAATTCAACTGTGTTTAAAAAAAAAAGATAAAAAGGAGTTCAGAGGTATTTTCTACTATTTACAGTTCCTGAGGCTATATATTTGTGGATTTCTAGGGGAAAAAATGTCCTCTCATCTCTCTTGTGATACAAGTGGGAGAATACAAGTGGGACTATGGTAAAATATAGGAGGAAAGAAGCAGAGTGAAATGTGTAGGATAGTAGTTAAGGACAAGAGGTATGTAGTCAGATATTCTTGGGTTTTTAATATAGCTTCTGGTCCTCAGTGTTACTGTTTGTAGACTCGATAATACTCCTAAAGAAACATATCAAATCTGAGATAACATTTTAGACAGGGTAGTGTATGTGTTGTTGTTGTTCAGTCACTAAGTCTTGTCTAACTCTTTGTGAACCCATGGACTGCAGCACGCCAGGCATCCCTGTCCTTCACTACGTGCCTTAGTTTGCTCAAATCGCTCTCCACTGAGTCCGTGGTGCTGTCTAAGCATCTCAGCCTGTGTGTGTGTATATATGTGTGTGTGTGTGTATATATGTGTGTGTGTATATATATGTGTGTGTGTGTGTATATGTCAGTCCTAGTCTCCCAGTTCATCCCACTCTCCCCTTCCCCTGCCGTGTCCACATGTCCATTCTCTATATCTGTGTCTGTATTTCTGCCCTGCAAATAGATTCATCATTTTTCTAGATTCCATATATATGCATTAATATGTGAGATTTATTTTTCTCTTTCCGACTTACGTGACTCTGTAAAAGAGATAGCTAGTGGGAACCTGCCCTATAGCAGAGAGAGCTCAGCTGGGTGTTCTGTGATGAGCTGGGTGGGTGGAATGGGGGAATGGGAGAGCGTCCCAAGAGGGAAGGAATATATGTATACATATAGCTGATTCACTTTGTTGTACATCAGAAACTAGCACAACAATGTAAAGCAATTGTATCCCAATAAAAAAATCTGAGATTGTATGATACCTTTCTACTAATATCAGAAATAGTGAAAAACATTAATGCTCAAATTGGATTCAGCTAGTAAAGGACTCTCCTTTTTCTCCTGCAGAGAGAATGCTCCAATTTTTAGAGAGGATTAAGTGTATCATCCAGTAGAGAAATGAAGAAATATGGGGATATTATCAGGATTCTTTCAATGGACTAGAGAGATACAACTGGAAGTGGAGGGCTATGGGAAATATTGAGAACTGGAAAAACTGAGAGAGAATTTCATTAACTTTAAGATAATATGATATGTATATACATATATGTATATACACACACACATATAGTGTTGTTGAGGTATAATTTGATACCTTATGACTTATAAATTGTATACCCATCACAACAACCTAGTTTCAAAACACATCTGTCATCACAAATAAAAAGTTCTCTTGGGCTCTTTAGTAGTTAATCCTCACTCCGTAATTTAGCCCCGGGCAACAACTCTCTTCCCTTGTGGCTCGCTACGGGCTTCCCTTGTGGCTCAGCTGGTAAAGAATCCATCTGCAATGCGGCAGACCTGGATTCGATCCCTGGGTTGGGAAGATGCCCTGGAGAAGGGAAAGGCTACCCACTGTAGTATTCTGGCCTGGAGAATTCCATGGACTGTAGAGTCCATGGGTTCGCACAGAGTCAGGTCATGACTGAGCAACTGTCACTTACTCAACCACTCTCTGCTTTCTGGGTCTACGGTTTTGCCTTTTTGAGAAAGTTCATACAAAAAAAGGATCTTATGCTGACGCATGGTCTTGTGTTGTGACTCCTTTTAACTAGCATAATGATTTCTAGGTTTATTCATATTGTAGATGTATCAGTTGTATTGGTGTTTATTCATTTTTATTGCTGAATAGTATTCCATCATAGAGCTATCCTACATTTTGTTTATTCATTCACCAAATGATGAACATTTGGATTTTTTCCAGTTTGGGGCTATTATCAATAGTACTGCTATGAACATTCACATGCAAGCATTTGTATGAACATATGTTTTCAATACTCTTGGATAGATATCTAGGAGTAGAATTGCTAGATCAGATGGTAAGTGTGTTCAATTATTTAAGAAACTACAAATCTATTTTCTGAAGTGTCTGTGCCTTTTTACATTTCCACCAGCAATATATGAGGGATCTTATTTTTTTTTTTCACATCCTCTTCAGTGCTTGATGTTATCAGTCTGTTGGATTATAGCCATTCTAGTAAATGTATAGTGTAATCCATTGTGGTTTTAATTTGCATTTCCCTAGTGACTAATGTTGAGCATCTTTTCATGAACTAACTAGGCATTTGAATGTCTTCTTTGTTAAAGTATCTATCCAAATCGTTTTTCAAAGGTTTTTTTTTTTTAAATTTTTTTCTCTTCGTATTATTGAGTTGGAAAAGTTCTCCATGTGTTCTGTGTACAAATCTTTTGTAAACTATATGATTTGCAAATATTTTCTCCCAGTCTGTGTGGCTCGTTTTTTCACTTTGTTAATGATATGCTTTGTAAAAGATTTTATTGTTAATGTCACAATTTATTATGTTTTTCTTTTATGGATCATGCTTTCTGTGTCATGTCTAAGAAATCTTTGCCTAACAAAAGGTAACAAATATCTCTTCTGTTTTATTCTAGGAGAGTTACTGTTTTAGCTCTCACATTTTGAGTTAGTCTTGTATGGATAAATAAAGGGTCTAAGTTCATTTTTGAACAAATGGATATCCAGTTGTTCTAATACTGAAAAGACTACCCCTTATTCACTGAATTATCTTGGTATCTCTGTTGAAATCTACTCTGTAAAGGTTTATTTCTGGTTTGTGTATTCAGTTGTATTGATTGATATGTCTATCCTTAGGCTGATACTACACTGTCTTAATTACTGTAGTTTCACTGAAAGTTTTAAAATAATTTACTGTAAGTTCTCCAATTTTATTCTTTAGAAAATTTATTTGGTTATTTCATCTTCTTTGCATTTCCATATAAGTTTTATGATTGTGATTGTGTGTTAGTTGCTCAGTCATGTCGAACTCTTTGCAACCCCAAGGACTCTAACTAGCCAGGCTCCTCTGTCCATGCAATTCTCCGAGCAATTATACTGGAGATGGTTGCCATTCCCTTCTCCAAGGGATCTTCCTGACCTAGAGATTGGACCTGGGTGTCCCTCATTGCAGGCAGATTCTTTACTGTCTAAGCCACCAGGGAAGCCCATGATTTTTATGATTAGCTTGTCAACTTTATCAATAAGCCAGCTGTGATTTTGATAGGAATTTCTGCCTTTTTCTTTCTCTCCTGTGCACCTAAGAATTTCATTACATGAATCCTATGATGCTTGGCATTATTATCCAGTTTCTGAGGCAATATTCATTCTTCTTCAGGGTTTCCCCCCGCCATCTATTCTTTAGATTGAATAGTATCTGTTAATCTATCTTGAAGTTCATTGATTCTTTCTTTTGCGTCTTGAATCTCTTGTTGAGCCCTAATATCCTAGGCATTTTTTCCATTTAAATTATTGTATCTTCAATTCTCAAATTTCTTTTTTTTTCTAGTATTCTCTTCTCTACTAAGATTCCCTATTTGGTGGGTAATGATTGTGATACTGTGTGCATATGAATTAAACTCAATATTTGTGCCCACGCAGAGTTAGGCTCTATTGACTATATTTTTTTCCCCCTCTGTGCATGAGTTACATTTTTTTGACTGTCTTGTAATTTCTGGCTGAAACCTGGACAGGTTATGTATTGTAACTGATAATATATAGTAGTAACTCTGGGTTCTAAATTATTTTTCTGCTTTTTTTTTCCTTTTTGTACCTTGTGTGAGCTTAAAATGCAAAATATTCCTGCCCCCACCTCCCCCCACTCTGCTTCAGTAGGTAGTCACTGGTCTGGTTTCTTGTTCTAATTTTGATTTTTTTTTTTTTTTTTAGCATGGCTTAATAGAGGTAACTCTTGTTCCTGCATAACTTACAGTCGGCCTATGATTTGGCTAGAGTTTGTACTCAGATGCTGCCATCCCTTAGGATATTCACCTCTGCAAATCAATGTGCTTGTAGTTTGAGGAATATGTTAAAAAATTCATCTGTTTCTCAGGTCCTTCTTGGTTTTACCTTCTGAGTGGATTCCCTCAGGTTTCCCCTGGGTATGCCGCAGTTCCTGGTCAACCACTGGTGTGTAGAGAACTTATCTACACACCTATGCGCTCTCTTTTCTAGGATCTCCCCATACAATTTCTGTTTGTTCACTGTTTGCCCCAAACAGGACCACAACCTCAGGATCTTGATGGAGCTGTGGGATTTTCTGATTTATCCTTTATGGTGCTTGTCAAAGTCATGAGTTTCGCCCCGTTCCCAAGCACGTTATCTCCCTCTAGTAACAGTCCTGCTGGTGCTCTTCCCAGTCTTGCCTTGGCCACCAAATGAGCAAGAGGTGCACAAATGAGAATATCCCCAGGCAAGAAGGCCATAGACTCCAGTTGTGTCTACCCAAATTTCTAGCAGTTTTTCACAAATAAATTCTCAATTGTCTGCTTTTGTACACTTTCCAGACCTCTGATGGTTTTGTTTATTATGATGATTTTGTCCAGTTTACACTTCTTTATGAAGAGAGAATTCTCTGACTTCATGCCGTTGTAGCTTGAAATTTCCCCAAAGTCTGAAGCTACTTTTCCATTTCTAAAACATCTACATTTTGAAAGTGTGCCTCTTATGTTCCTTCTTCTCTTCCTATGTGTTTTTGTTTAGTCCCTAAGTCATGTCTTTTGCGACTCTTTTCTGCCCTGTGGACTGTAGCCCATCAGACTCCTCTGTCCATAGGATTTACCAGGTAAGAATACTGGAGTGTGTTGCCATTTCCTTCTCCAGGGAATCTTCCCAACTTAGGAATCAAACCTGCTTCTCCTGCATTGGCAAATGGATTCTTTACCACTGAGCCACGGGGTAAGCCCAGCCACTGATTTATTTGTATCCTTATCTTGTATCCTATAATGTATATCCTTTTGTTTATATTTATTTTTGTATACTTCTTATTGCAAATTTGTTTTATGGTTTTGAATCTGCATATTTATTTATGTGCATAAACCTAGACTTTTAAAGATCATCTGTGGATTATCTACCTTTTGCCTGGCCCACAGTGACTCCATTTCTGGTTTTATTGCCTAATTAAGTTTCTTAAGTCTTAACAAAATATAACACAATTAGAGACACTACATTTAATGTCTTTTAGTTTATATATGTCTATAATTTGTGAGAAAATTTGGTTTGGGTTTGTTATTTGTCATACTTATGCTATCATCTTGTTTCCTGTCAAAGGCAACTTTTTTTCTGCTATATTTCTGACTTGGAAAAGCATTCTGGGGAAAGTATACTTGCTAATGACACTTTAGGAAATAACTGATATCTATGGATGATGTTTTCCAAGCACTGTTCAGAAGTTATCACCTAGTATGTCACACAACTGTTACTACTTTTTCTCATGTCTATTGAAAGTGATGGTTTACATTTAGGACATTTGAAGCAAATATAGAGGAAAAAAAGGTTCACATTTACTCAAAGTAATGCCACAAATTATAATTTTTTCACTTATTAAATTTTATTTAATTGTAAAAAATACTTTTAAAACTGCTGATAAGAAGGCCATGTTACAAATAGTTTCATATATTGCCATTAGCAGGAAAATGTTAGTTTTAAAACCTATGGAGGCATGACAACAGGTAGGATAACTATAAGAATTAGGTAAATTTTTATAAACATGCAATCTATCAATATTAAATCATAAAGAAATACAATGTCTAATCAGACCTATAAGGAGATTAAATAAGTAATTAAAAGAAAAATCTCACAAAGGAAAACCCAGTACCAGATGACTTCACTAAAGAAGTCTATCAAACATTTAAAGTTCTAACACCAATCCTTTTTGAAACTTCCAAACAATTGAAGAGGAGGAAACATTTCCAAATCATTCCGTGAGCCCAGACTTATCGTGATACAAATATCCCTGATGAACATTGATATAAAATCCTCAACAGAATACTAGTAAACCAAAGTCAACAGATCATATACCATGACCAAGCAGGGTTTATTCCTGGAATACAAAGATGTTTCAACATCGAAAACTCAAGCAGTTTAATAGCACCACATTAGTAGAATGAAGAACAGTAGATGAAGGAAAGGCGTCTGACAAAATCAATACCCTTTCATGATTGAAAAAACTCAACAATCTTAAGAGTAGAAGAGAACGACCTCAATACAGTAAGACCATACACGAAAAGCCCGCAACTAGCATCACACTCAGTGGTAAAACCTGAAGGCTTCCCTTTAAGATCAGGAACAAGACAAGAATGCCTAGTCTATCACTTCTAGGCAGCACAGCACTGGAGTCCAAGTCAGAGCAATCAGGCAAGAGAAAGAAATTATAAGGCATGCAAATTGTAAAGGAAGAATTAAAATGACCCGTTTGCAGAAAACATAATTAAATATGCAGAAATTCTAAATATCCCCCCCACACACAAAAAAAGTGTTAGAATAAATGAATTCAACAAAGTTGCAGGATGAAAACCAACACATGAAGGTCAATTGTGAAATAAGTCAGAGATAAACAAATACTGTATGATATCACTTATATATAGAATCTGAAAAATACAGCAAACTAGTGAACATAATTTAAAAAAGAAAGCAGACTCACAGTTATAAAGAACAAACTAGTGGTTGCCATTGGGGACAGGGAGGGGCAATCATTGGGGTGGAGAGAGGGAGGTAGAAATTATTGAGTAAGATAGGCTACAAGAATATATTGTACAACAGGAAGAATATAGCCAACATTTTGTAATAACTGTAAATGGAATGTAACCCTCAAAAATTGTATAAACTTTTGTACAATAAATAAATTAAAAAAAATTTAAAAGCCCATGAGAAAATACAGCATACACACAAGATTGGTGCAATTAAAAATTGAATTAGTACAAAATATTGAGAAGAATATGGAGTTATGGGAACTCTTAACTGCTAGTATGAATGTAGAGTGGTACTAGCATTTAGAAAATCAGTTTGGTAATACTTAGGAAAGCTGAAAATGTACACTCCCTACAATCTGGCTATTCCGTTTCTACAAATAAGTTTCAGAGAATCATCTGTACTTGCATCTGTAAGGAATGCTCATCAAAACTGGTTGTATGAACAAAGAGTTGAAAATAGTTAAATACATATGAGTATTAGAATAGAAAACTTTGTGGTCTACTTATATATAGTGAAAATGAACAAACTAGGCACTAGTTTGAAGCTAGGTGAATCTCAAAAATAACTTTGAATGCTAAAAAGCTGGTCTCAGAAAGCTTCGTACATTGATTGCATCTATATAATATTCAGAATCATATCAAGACAAACATATGTTGTGTTTGTATATACGTATAAATCTTATGCATGCTGGAACACTGAAGTGCTCAAAAGTTAAATAAATGTACCCTTTGAGTTGTTTTTTTTTTTTTTCCCCTGAGGACTTGTAGTCCTCAGTTTCATAGTTTTTATATCCCTTTCTCTGAATATTGGAAGCCAGTTTTCATTTTTCATTATGTTGAGAATGCCTCTATCAGTACTCCCCTATGCCCTTGTAATTTGTTGCTTTTTTATTTTTGGTGGCCTGGGAAACCAGAAAACTCAGCTCAGCAGAACCTTGCATAAGACAATCTCCAGATTTGAGCCTAGGGCACTTTTCTATGAGCAAACCGTGTGGCCTTTTGTGCACAGGCCATGTAACATTCATTTATTTAACGACCATTTAGCAATTTCCTACCACATACTAGACTCTATCCTGGGTTCTAGAAATATAGCAATGGATGACAAGACCAAATCCCTAAGTATATGTAATTTATAGTTGTGGGGCCACTCTTGACTCTATGCTAAGTAGACAAGGATGCTTCATAAGGTGAATTTGGGTGTGGGAATCATTTCTGTAAACACAAGCATACACATTCCTGTGTGTACATGTAGAAATGCAAAGTTTGCAGCCATGTAGGCATCAGCGCTATATGTATAGATATGAGCTCTATGTGTGTAAACATGAATAACTAATGCTGATAAACCTGATAGGGCTTCCTTGGTGGTTCAGATAGGAAAGAATTTGCCTACAATGCAGGAGACCCAGGTTTGATCCCTGGGTCAGGAAGATCCCCTGCAGGAGGGCATGGCAGTCCACTCCAATATTCTTGCCTGGGAAATCCTATGGTCAGGGGAGTCTGGGGGGCTACAGTCCAAGGGGTCACAAAGAGTCGGACACGACTGAGCGACTAATACGCACACACACAAACTGATAAGATGCTTGGAAGGTACAGTGCTGTGGTACCATTGGGCAAGTTCAGTATCTCAGATTATGTTTGCTAAAGCCTGACCAAACAAACAATGGTTGGAAATAAAACAAAAAATTTAAACTATTTTTTTTTTAAAATGGCCTTTAGTTATGGCATTCCTTCCAAATCTACTAGAGGAATATCTGCTATTGGTACGCAAAACCGACCTCTTTTTTTTTTTTTTAAGGTGACTTGCAAAATATTAAGAGTGACACCCAGAGCTTAGGTCATAAACTGTTCATCTGGGGTGTAATGCACTGTGTTAATAGAGGCAGGGTAAGACTTTCCTCAATGAAGAGCTGAAGAATGTACTTCACATTAATCACCAGTGTTGGACAAAGGAGGACACTTCAGGCTCTTTTTTATTTCTTAGTTAGTCCTTTATTTCTGAAAAAAGTTTGTCTTCATCTACCACTAAACTTGACATAAAGAAACAAAGAAATAAAATGTGTCCTTTGATCCAGGATGGTATATGGTATACTATAATCTCTATCTGTGGAATTTATCAACTGTCTCCTTAGCATTATCAAGTTAATTTGCATTTAGATTCAAAGTCCACCTTCATAGGATTGTTGTTCTGACTCTTACCTGCTTCAGAGACCTGAAGATCCCAGGATTCTTCCCCACCTAGGGTTTGAACCCGGGTCTCCCACATTGCTGGCAGACTCTTTACCAACTGAGCTACCAGGGAAGCCTGGGTCAGAGACCTGAACAGGTTTCAAATGACCTTGTCAGTTGCCATTTGAAAACATATCTTTTTCACAATTTTCTGACGCTAATAGTAATCAGGGAAGCATTTGAAAAGAAAAGGACACTTGAATTTT
Source organism: Dama dama (assembly GCF_033118175.1). Classification (NCBI taxonomy): domain Eukaryota; kingdom Metazoa; phylum Chordata; class Mammalia; order Artiodactyla; family Cervidae; genus Dama; species Dama dama. Next base: position 32,136,858 of record NC_083706.1, read on the forward strand.
CTGAGTATGAGTGTGTGTGGTCTCTGGACCCCGTTCTAATTTCATGGGTAAAAATAATGAGGAACAATACAAGAGGCTTCCTAGATCGCTCAGCGGTAAAGAATCTGCCTGCCAATGCAGGGGACAGCATTTAGTCCTTGGGTTGAGACGATATCCTGGAGAAGGAAATGGCAACCCACTCCAGTTGTTGGAAATCCCATGGACAGAGGAGCCTGGTGGGCTACAGTCCATGGGGTCGCAAAAGAGTAGGACACGACTTAGTGACTAAACAACAACAGCAAGCAATATGAGGGCCTAGGTGGCTTCATAGGTTAATTCACTAGAAGTTATGTCTCCATCTGGGAGTTTCCATAAACATCTCCCTGAAGATAAGTCCAGGGCATTAGATGTTTTTGGCGGGCTGGTTTCCTGCTTCCTCCCCTGCTTTAAAACAACACATACTTCAAATAGTTTGGTTTGAGTCACATGATGGTCCTATCTCCTGAGGAAAATCCCAACGCTGGTCAGCAGGTAGATTACAGATTATAATGCTGGGACACACTGACAGCTGGTCTAGGTTTTCCAGCATCTTCAGCATCTTCCTCCATGTAGCCATCCAGCGCTTGTCGGTCACTCCTGGCTATTGCTGCTGTGATTCACCTATTTATTCAAATCATAGTTTTGAAAGGCAATGAAACAGAGTCAGTGTAAATACATGGAAGGCACATATAATGTATTAGGCTTATGGGTTAAAAATAAAAAAGGCCTCACATTTTGTAGCTCTAAGTGGCTAGTTTTATGCTGCTTTACAAAGTAAACTCAATGTGAAGGTCATAATGAATGAATCCCTAGATGTTTACCAAACCCCCAAATTAAATTGCATTCTTAATTGTTTTGCAAAAACATTGGCTTACCTAATTAAATAGGAATGGCACTTTGTTGCTACAGAGGATAGAATATTGAAGCCTTTAGGACTCATTTCAATGAGCTATTCTGCTTGATTAATGAATTTGGCCCATTCAGATTTTTTGGTACTGTAGAGTCATATTATACTGGAAGAGACTACTGAAACAAATGTTTTGCAAATGGGTAGGCAAAATATTATCATTATTTTGGAGAGTTATAAATAATAGAAATGAAATATATTTACTGGATCTGAAATTTTAATTTTTGTAATAAAAAAATCACAGTTTTCTCTTATACATTTTGAAGCCACAAGTAAAAATAAATTTTGAAAATACTTTTCAACAAAGAAAAGTGAGAAAAAGAGATTTCATTATTGTCTTAAATAGTATAATAAAAATATATGCAGAAGCTCACAAAAGAACTTGTATTTTGAAATCTTGAAAATCTTAAAATTAAAAAAATTGACACATACAAATATGCAATATAAAATTCTATTCTGTAAGAAGTTAAAGTGTGAATGTCTTATTCTCACCATCAGAGATTATTAATTTGTTCACTTCTATTTATAATTAATATTTGAAAACATTTTGAAAAAAGTGACATAAAATAGGAACTATGAATTTTTTTAAAAACACAGATTTATTCAGGTATAATTCATATACCAAGCAATTCAGCCATTTAAAGTGTACTTCAGTGGTTGTAAGCATATTCACAGATATATGCAGCCATCCCCACAATGGATTTAGAACATTTTCATTATGTCAAAAAGAAACCCCCTGTCATTTAGTATTGCTTCCTCTTCTCCTTTCTTGCCTCCCCCCACTTCCAGCCCTAAGCAACCCATAATCTATGCTTTATCTGTATAGATTTGCCCATTCTGGAATTTCATATAAATAGAATCATACTATATGTTCTTTCTTAAGTGGCTTCTTTCACTTAGCATGTTTTCAAGGTTCACTCATGTTGTATCATGTAACTGGGACCTGTGAATTTTATTCATCTAACTCAGTTTTTTTTTCAGTTTTGCCAACTTCTTAAGGCCTCTCTTACACTTTTGAAAATAGTAATACTGATGCCAGTGTTTACATCTTGTAAAAGGAGTTCTCCAAGGTATCTTTGTCTTTAACAAACTTAAAAATTTAGCATACCTTAAAAATTCTTCAGAGGAAGAGTTACAAATAACAACATTGCTTTAATTTTTGTAGGTATTATCTAGTGTTTTATTCCTTATTCTAGTGATATTAACATTTATGAAAGCACATTCTTGGACAGCTAAGGTTGCCCACATAACCATTTGCTTGTAAGATGTTTTTTTCCCCTTCAATTCACTGGATATTTTTCTGGATGACCTGATGGTGGTATTGCTAGTGACAGTTTGACCACCTAGTTATGTGACAAAGGCAGCTGGTCTTTGTACTGTTGACAAAGAGGGGTGTTAGATCATTGGCTAATCATTTCATTATCATTTTATTAAGGGAGGGCATGTTTAAAAATAAGAAGTGAATATACATTCCAAATAGTATGTGCCTATACTTTCTATGCTTATCATTTCCTAAGACTGAGGTTTCCGAGAGGCAGTTGCTTTTTCATATTTCAGTTATGAGTCCTGATAAAATTTTTTCCCAAAAGGTATTAATACTTAGAAATTTGGAAGGCTGGGGAAAAAATTAGAGGATTTTGTTGTTATTCTTTATTCCCCTCTAAGCAATTCTTAAATTTGAAAATTTTTCATTAAAATCAAAAGTACTGTAGAAAACTTTACGACAGCAGCATGCCTTGAGAAAAATCATCTCAGATCACTATAGGAGGACGTCTTTTTACTGATAAAATAGGATGGGGAAACTTTCAATTGCCAAAATACATCCAGGGGAGAATTAGTCATGCATTTAGAAAAAGGAAAAAAAAAATACACACACACACACACACACACACACACACACACACACATATATATATATATATATATACACACACTCAAGTAACAAAGGACATAAATGATCCTCTAAGAAAGTGGGCCTTGTTAACCAGAAGTCCCTTTGTTTTATGGAATTACTTGATGAGTTGGATATGGAGACTTAAAGATAGTAGTTAGGACACAGATACATTGCTCTGAAAAGAACAGGGAGGGGATGGATGGGTGGTAACACAGTAAGACATTCCTGAAGAAAGAAAATTTGGAAGGGAGAAGAGAAACAAGATTGTACACTGCAAATGGGAGAAGAATCAAAATGTTCTTGTTCAGCTTGACTGAGGAGGTACTTAGAGGGAATAGAAATTTCTGATCAGGTTTTTAAATTGTTTGCTGAGATTAGTGAGGTTTAATGCCACCTTCCTCCTCCCCTAGTATTTCCAATAAAAACCACATTACTCTTTTTTGGGGGGAGACTATACTATGTAACCTGTGGGATTTTAGTTCTCCAGCCAGGGATAGAACCTGTGCCCCCTGCAATGAGAGTGTGGAGTCTTAACCACTGACCCACCAGAGAAGTTCCTGTATTGTTCATGAATGCTAGATCAAATGCATTCTTCTGGGTGAAATAAAATAGGTATTGAGTTATATGTCTGGATATGGGCAAAAAGAGCAGATATAAGAACTGACCTTGGGGGGTATGAAGCTGACCTTGGTGTCACACTAGAACTTAATCTTTTCATAGTGGCAGAGCATTCTTATTAAAGGTGAAAGGCTTTTTTGAGAAGGTGACATGTAGATGAACTTGTATCTTTTTCTTCATGCGCAAAACTACATAGCAGACCTAGTTTCTAAATTTAGACTGGAGTTCAATAACAAATAAAGATAGTGTCCATTTATATGAAATTCTAGCCTGGCAACCTGAAAAGTTATTCACATCTCAGCTGGCTCTATGACAGTGGGATATGATTTGTTAGGACCCTTGGTTTTAATAGGTTTGGAGCTAATTTGATATGCAGCAGTTTTAAAGGAGCTGAATAAAAATAGATGCAGGGCTTGCCTTGGCTATATGACCTTATGGAAGTCCAGGCTTGGCTTTATTATGTATGAAATAATGAATGTAGGTAAATGACCTCTAAGTTCCCGTCTAAGTCTAATGTGATGAGTTTATCATTAGAAAAGGTTACTTCTTAAGTGGCTATAAATGTTTCTTTGATCTTTCTCAAGGCCTCAATTTTCCAAATGGCATGTACCTCCTGCAAATACTAATCATGTAGATCCATAGGCAGCCCTTAGTTCTGAAATGACCTCTAGTCACAGTCTGGTATTCTGGAGTCTTAATACATTCTCTTTTCAGTGGGATTTAGATTTTACAAAAATAACCCAATTTATAAATAATGGAAGAATAAAAATCTAAGTAATGAATGTAATAATAGTTATAAAATGCTGAGTTATGAAGGCAATGATATTGACAGTAAACCAGTTATGATGATGATAACAGTAATAAACCTAATCATAGTAAATCTTTGTTCTAACAGCACTCCTCATTCATAATAGTTTTAAAACATGCCTATTTGAAAAGTGATCAAATTGATTGTTTCTTAATTTCTTAGATATAGAAAAAATGTCTTGATTAATGAACTGATGTTCATTCATTCATTCAACAAGAAATACATTGGTAAAAAAAATTCAAACATAATCTCTCTCTCTCTTTTTTAATATTTATTTATTCAGCTGCTTTGGGTCTTAGTTGTGGCATGTGGGATCTTCAGGTATAGCGTGTGGGGTATAATTCTCTGACCGGGGATTGAGCCTAGGCCCCCTGCATTAGGAGTCTTAGTCACTGGACTAACAGGGAAACCTGTATCAGGCTGAAGTGCCGTGAATCCAAGAAGCTGAATGAGGGCCTCTGTAGCCTGAGAAGACCAGAGGGGAGCATGTGTAATGAGGCTTGATTGGTAAATGAAGTTAGACCATCCATGGACTTGTATACCATGTTTTGGTGATTTGTCTTTATTTTAATAGATACGTTAAGTCACTGAAGTTTTTAAGCAATGGTTTGTAGCATAGGAGTAGGGGTGTGGGGTGAAATGATCATAATTAAGATCTGGAAAGATCATATAAGCTACAGTTTGGAAAACAGATGTGAGGGAGGCTGGTTTGGATGTGGGTAGATTAGATAGAAGATGATTGCAGAACTCTAGGAGAAAGTTCATGAAAACTTAGACTAGGAAGATGATGGCGGATATAAAAACAAGGAGCTGGATTTTCAGCGCTGAGTGTGTGATAGGATTTTCTTTACAAATACCTGGCAAGGTTTAGTATATTTCATGAAGGCAAGTTTACTGGCAATGCCTGCATTTGAGTGGAACCTTTCCCTTTCCCATATCAGGATTCCTGATAGGGTTCAAAATAAAATGAGTCCTGCACACCTTTCCTTATTAATCACTTCCTTCTCCACATTGGCTTCTAGACGGGGAAGTTTTGAGCCATTGGACTCTGGATCTGCTTAGCCTTATTAGGCTCTTTCAAAAGTTGCATGGCAAAGCTGGACACTGCTGTCTAGAGGACGCTTGGTGGCTTCCTCCATTTTCTGGGATCTACAGCACTCTTTTCTGTCTAACCCAAAGCTTTGGTTATGTAGCTGTTTATAATCTGAAGCGTTGGAGTATATTGACGTGATGGAAAACCTCAGAGGACCGCTTTTCTGTGAAAAACAAAAGCTATAGGAAACATTTACTTCTGACCTTTCCACTCCTGCCCCCTGCCAATGATTTTTTCCCTTGGGAGACATATCTGATGAGTGTCCCTTCTACCTAAACCTGATAACAGGACACTATCACCCGAACCCATATGAAGCAGGAATAAACTTTTTTTTTTTTTTTTTAAACTTTGTTTTTTTTTTGAGTTGTTTGTTCCGGGAGAATTTCCCTCAGGGAGATTTTTTTCTTCTAAGAAAATACCTTAATGGCCCCACTGATTGAAAAATAGGCCAGAAGCCCTTGTGTCAGTCTAGATGGGAAAGCAGGAGATAGACTATCAACTGTGCTAAAATGGCAGGAATTTAGAGCTCCTCTGTTGTTGGCTCAGGAAAAGATGAAAGGAAAGGAAGAGCTAAGAAGTAACCTGGCTGCAGACAATGTTGTTTAGTCGCTAAGTCGTATCTGACTCTTTGTATACCCATGGACTGTAGCCCACTAGGCTCCTCCGTCTCTGGGATTCTCCAGGCAAGAATACAAGAGTGGGATGCCATTTCCTTCTCCAGGGGATCTTCCCAACCCAGGGATCCAACCCATGTCATCTGCGTTGCAGGCAGATTCTTTACCACTGAGCCACAAGGCAAGCCTTGACTGCAGACTACAGGACCCAGCTTTTTTATGGTCAGCAAGAAAATTCTGTGGACTCAGCAGAGACAAATACATTTCCAGGAAAAATTACATCTGAAATTCAATATGCAAATGTTTTTAGCTCTGGGTAGTCATTCTTATTATCCCCAAACTTTTGGTCAAGTCTGTTATGCAAAACAGCTATGACTTAGAGGTTCTTAAAGGGCAATAAGAGAGAAGAGACCACATCCATTCTAGTGAGAATCAAGCTAGAGAGGAAAGCAAGGCCTTAGAAAGGAGATGGGGAGCAGAGTGCAGGGACAGAGTTGGGAGCTGAAATTCTGAGTGAGCTTCGGTGGAAAACATGAATGTATCCTTCATTTCAGGATTCAGAAATTCTAAAGAAAATATCAGAATTTCACTGTCCCAGGAATGGGACTTGGGTCATGTATTTGAAGATTAAAGAGTTTTACCAGAAGACTGGAGAGTGGGGCCACCTTGGTTGTCATTGTTCGGAGCTGTTTCTACAGATGGGGTCAGCTTGATCCTGCTTCCTGGGCTTTAAATTGCCTTGCATCAGATAGATGGGTGATGGCTCAGGAGGGCGCTGGACATAGACATGGAACTTGGGATCCATGAACCTGTGCATGTATTTTGGTTGCTTAACTGACACCTTCTGCAACCTTATAACTATAAACTTCCACAAAATCACCACAGATTGCTATTGCTTTTCTCTGCTTTTGTTGTTAAAGGAGTCTAGTTTTTATAGCAAAGTTAGAAAATAGCTAACTTGTAGCAACTCTCAAACAACATTGAGTACCTTCTCTGCTAGGTACATTCACCCATCTATTTGAAAGTGGTTACAATAACTTTTTTTTTTTTTAATATAGTTACTATTATCTTTCTTTTTCAGATAAAGAAAACAAAGGTTAGAGAGACTGTGAAAGGTTAGAGAGGTTACCCAAAGCTTGTGTATTATGGAGCCTCAACTTGAACCCAAGACTTTTGATTTCAAATCCAGTGCTCTTATTATTATCCCAGTTTTCTTGAATTTATTTTAAACTGAAACAATGGGAGAGGAGTTTTTTTTTTCCACTGTGATTTTCTCAAAGTCCCGAAACCCACTACAGACAATTCTGTGTACAAAAGTGTGCTAGGAGTCTATCTTGATGACACTGCTGTATTTTATGCTAATTTCTTTAGAACTATAGAGTAACAAACGATGAGATACCAAACTAAGAACAAGTGGGAGTTCTTTAATTGACATCTGGTTTTATGTCCAGTTAATTTTTCCCCCAAAAGGTAAATAACACATCATTTTAGAGAACTGAAAGAACATACTCATTATAAGTAGTACTTAGGATTTACAAGAGGTTAGGGGAATGGCTTTTCAATCTGGTAATTGTTTTTATGTGTATTTACTTCCTGTTGCCCCAGGAACCTAATGAAATGTTATTTGTTCCTGGAGAAATAATTTTAGATCTCTATATTGATAAGATACCACAAGTATACAGTTTTCACTTATTGAACATATTAAATTCAGGGAAATAAGGATAAAGCTATAGGAAAGTTCATTTAAACTTGGCTTTATTCCTAGTTTCATGGGTTAATGAATGCCCTAAGAGATCCCCTCCTCCAGCCCCTGCCTCTAGAATGTGTATTGTCTGAACAATTCAGAAAAGAGCATTTCTGCTGTTCTTAAAATTCCAGAATTTATCTTGGTAACTTAAATCTCTATAAGACCATGCTTTCTACACCAAAACATATCTCTCCATCCAACTTAAATCAATCTTTTCTATTCTCATCTGGCAATTTCTCTAGAACTTTGTGTCCTCTCTCCACTGGACACAGATCTCAGATGGTTAGTCACCTCTGTAAAGGCAATTTATAGATTCAATACATGTGGTCAGCTCTCATCTAGATCAAATAATCTCATTTAAAAATTTGTTTTCTGTGTTCAGTTTTCCATTCTCATAACCATATTAATGGATCTCTTTTAGATTTTATTCTTTTATCCATTCACCCTGAAACTGTGGATTCCAGGATTATATAAGTTCATGAGTTGACCTATGGGGTTGCAAAGAGTCAGACATGACTGAGTGACTGAACTGAACTGCACTGAACTGATGAGTTGATCTGAACACATTTGGGCTCTAATTCTTGTAGGATGGGATGGCCTTTAATTGTTTTAAGACTTCATTTGGAAATTACCACAACTAACGTTTTAGGTGCTGCGCTGCCTTTCACCTGGTGGTGTGAAAAAGGAGGAAACTGCTAACAAGGTCCATAAAGTATTCAGTTTTTATTTAGTAATTGCCTATTGTATGCTTGGTACTGTTCTAAGCATTTGGGATCCATCAGGGAACAAAACCAGAATCTCTATGCTATTGGAGCTTACATCACAGGTGTCTGGGTGGCATATGCATTTTGTGGCATGTACTTATGGTCTTTGTCAGCATGTATTTATGGTCTGTAATACTGGAGCACCTATACATGTGGAAAGGTTCTCTCCTCACATCCTCCCAGGCTGAGGAGATCAGATGATGAGAAGTCCCAGTGCCTGGCTCAGGAGGAAATAAAACTGGGAATATATTTTCAGATGAAACATTGTGTATATGGTGGCTACTTGCGTTCTGGTATTTTGTGTGTTCAGAAGGCATGTCATGGGTCCATGTGTTGCTTTATCTTCTTTTAATGACAATGTTCCTGTCAAAACAGTGTTTTGCATCTCACACAACTCATGATCCAACATTTGGGACATATAGAGTTTGTAAATTGGAAATTGTCTGTGCACCTGTTTAAATTTACATAGAGTATGGATATTGATATGCTTATTGACATTTGGGCATACATTCATATAAATAAAACAAAAGCAACTTAAAACTGTTTATTAAATACATGTATGTTGTATGCCTATTCTTTACAAAATATGATGCTAGACACTTTCAGTAAGACTAATGGATACATAGTGGATGGGATAAGAGAGCCTGTTTCCAAATTTGATTCAGATGCTTCATAAACTTGTTACTTGTATAATCTAGGGAAAGTCATTTAATGTTTTGAGCTTCAATTTCCTCATCTGAGTATTTGGAAAATAACTTCTTAGTTACAGTACAGGCTATTGTTAGAATTAAAGGAGATGATGTATGTGAATGGTACTAGGAACCAATAAATGTCTATTTTTAAACAACATGTATATTATCCAGGGTGAAACAGATCACCAGCCCAGGCTGGATGCATGAGAAAAGTGCTCAGGCCTGGTGCACTGGGAAGACCCAGAGGAATCAGGTGGAGAGGGAGGTGGGAGGTGGGATCGGGATGGGGAATACATGTAAATCCATGGCTGATTCATGTCAATGTATGACAAAAACCACTACAATATTGTAAAGTAATTAGCCTCCAACTAATAAAAATAAATGGAAAAAAAAAAAAGATACAGGTGGTGTTCTAAATTAAGAATCAAACACATGGATTTTTCCTTTATAAGAGACAGAGAAGATGCAGATTAAATGGAAGCTGGTAATGTCCAGGGAGAGGCGGTGTTTGGGATATGTGAAGGGGTAGGGATTCAGGAAAGGTGTTGGAGGACCAGCCATTGGTGTGGATTGGGGTTTACACAAGAGGAAATGATAAACGGAATTACAGAGAACTTTAGTCCAGCTACCCACACACACACATGCTTTATGTTGAGAAGATGTTATGAATGTGCTGCTGTGTCTTCTCTGTGTGAGCTGTGTGGCTGAGGACAGACTTCACAGTCAGGTCACCCGTTATCCGGAGTCTAAAAGCACTTGATTTCCTTTCTCACTTCCTATCTTCTAATTCAATTCAAAATTTAAAATCAGGGGAATTACCTGATTTCTCATTGTCAAGTATGCTCTCTCTGTCTTTGTTTCCCGCACTAGTGCTATAATTACACAGACATACACACAAACACATGGTTAATAATGAAATGTATCCCAAAATATTCATCAAGATGATTGATATTTAACAATAATCCCATTTCTTAAAGGTCAATGGAATTTGTAAAACTCATAATAAATTTACATAGTAACCTCATGGGCTAATTCCAGGCTCAATTCATCTTCAATGCAGGCAGCACTGTTTCTCCTGCCTTCTCCAACCTCATATGCCACACTTGCCACCCTGACTCACCAACGCACACATACACACAAACACACACACACACCATACACACACCACTGCCTTCCAGCCACACCAAACTAGTTAAGGCTCCCGACTCCCTGGACTTGTTCATGCTTCTGTGCTTCTTTGCAGATTTTCTCTCTGGCTGAAATGCCATTCCACTTCCCCCTCTGCTTAGGCCACCTGCTCCACCTTCCTGACCTGCTCAGATGCAGTCTTTCTGTAACATGGTCCCTGATGCCTACAAGGAAAATACCTCTTTATGCTCCCTCTGTGCCTCAGTTTCAGCACCCATCACCCAGTGCTGCTGCTGCTAAGTCGCTTCAGTCGTGTCCGACTCTGTGCGACCCCCATAGACTGCAGCCCACCAGGCTCCCCCATCCCTGGGATTCTCCAGGCAAGAACACTGGAGTGGGTTGTCATTTCCTTCCCCAATGCATTTTGCTCCCGACCATCTTCCCTATTATACTGTGAGGACCCTCAGGGAAAGGCTTATGCTTTAATAAATTTTTGTAAAGCCTGGACTTACATGGAAGATATGTAGAAAATATTTATTGATTGACTAAGCAAATGAAAAAAAACATAGAAATGACGTGGAACTTTTTTCTTTCCTGACTTTTCTACACCTACACTGATGGAATTCAGATAAGCACATAAGAGGTCAAACCAACCAAAAGGGAAAAAACTGGGAATGAAAATGAGGAGAAAAAAAATCAGGTACTGTTGGTGTGTTTCAGGCATTCTGTAGAGAAACTGTCCAAATCCTAAAAGGTTCTCAAGCTTCGTTGTGTATTGGATTCACTTGGGGCGTTTTACAGACATGATGCCTGAGTCCCAAATGTACAGATATTGATTTAATTGGTGTTCAGTATAGCCAGTGCATTAATTTCCCAGGTGATTGTAAAGTATAGACAAAATTGAGATTCACGGTCCTACACAGTGAAGATTATTATTAGCACTTCCCTTAGACTAAGGTAAGCAGAAGAATTGGGGCATATAGTGTGTGTGTGTGTGTAATTTGTCAAGAATGTGAATTCATGATAGGCTAGGAAGCTGCTTTTGAACTCATTAATATTGTTAAGTTTTGAAATGCGAATCTAAAATAAAATAAGGCCATGTTTATTAAGTCTATTTACACATAGGTCATCCAAATAGGGCATTTTAAAGTCTAACACTTCTGCAAGTTGGTTTTCAAAGTCATTGAAACTTGATTAATTTTTAAGCGTCTAATTTCAGACTGAGTAAACACACAAGTAGATTATCTAGATAATTGAAGCCAAACCTATTTTAGACTCTAATTAGCCCTACTAGTTCAGGTGAAAGTGAGTCTTTATTTTGAAATTTTAGCTACTTGAAACATAGGTCTTATTAATTTTCTCTGGGTAATTTACAAGTTTCATTGCAGCTTTAATGTCTTCTTTTTCTGAGGAAAATGCAGGTAGCACTATGTCATGATGGGAACTTCAGTTTGTAGCTAGTGGGCACTTATGCTATATGATCTGTTTTTTTTTTTTTTTCAAAATAGAAGAAAAGAATTTATACAATTATTTTAAAAATCTGAGTTTTAAACAAAATATTGGTTGCATAATACTGTATTCCAGTCCAGATCCAATTGAATACTTTAAACCTTATCCAAGATTATCCAGATTACCCAGAACCAGCGACAGGCTCATTCTCTGTGTTCCAATGGAGTCTGAAATCTCTTGGCAGTAAGATTATATTTAAATGAAAAATGAATGAAAGGCTTGAAACTCTGAAATGCCCCAATAAGACAGAAATTTTTTTTATTTCAATTGCTGTTTCAACGTAGAAAGTATGAGAACATTTTATTTTCTTTACTTAAACTTTTCACATACTAAGAAAAGCTCTATGAAGCAACAGTTCTCATTTCAAAGGGCACCGGTGTGAAAAAATTATTTTCTTCCCTTACTCTATATTCCAATAAATGAACCAAAAGCCATGAGAGCTTGCTATAATGTATGTTCTGCTATCTTTAGAGGGTAGCACAGAACAGACCCATCTTGGACCCTGTCTATGTTGAAAACTCTAGGAGATCCTTGTTATTATAATTGCAAGGTTCTGAGGAATATGGTAATATTTTTTTTAATATAGTCATATTTGAATAGAGATTTTAAATCTCTAAAAAATAGAGGAAATAGATAACTTGTGAAAACAGTCCACTTCATAGCACGAAATGTTAAATATGTACTTTGTACTGAAGATACTTTAATAGAAGTCTACTAATATCTGAAATGTTATTTTTAAATACCATTTTTATTTAAATAACAAACCTCCATATGGCTTCTCTAAATTGAGGATAAGAATGTGGAGTGATGCAGCTTACTTGTTCTTGCACGGTTAACTTTGAAATTAACTATTTTTATCCCCGTTTTCCAAAGAATAATGACTCACCAAGGTTTTTTTTTCCCTATACATGGTCCTTCAGTTTATTGATATCAAGTATTATATTAATACATTCTCTGGTATTTCAACCATTTTAGTCTTTCTGGTTTTCACATTTTGGCTAAAGTGGATCTGCTTTTTCCTGAGAAATAGGTGCAGTCTTGGTTTCTATAATCCTTGATCTGGTTTTGGAGACCTTTTCGAGTATCTCCTCCCACTTTCAAAAGATGACTAATCCTTCTATCCTGCTGAAGAGCGCAACACTGGTGATGTGAAACCAAGAATGGCCCCATAGGAAATGAAAGGAAAGCCTACTCTTCTTTATTAGCACCCTGTATTAGTTTAATTTAGAAGTTGAGAAAGACCCCAGGATCGTCTTGTCTCATTATCGTATGTTGGGTGCACGTTGACTACCCAATTAAAATTAAAACCGTAAATTAAAAACCTCCTGTTGGTTATTTCCCCAGTCTATTTCCAAGAAAATGAGTCTTTGAGAATAGTGATTCCAGATAAGTTCTTGGCAGCTTGTACAAAGATGATGAGTGATGAGCTAGTGCTTATGATAAAAGTCAACTTACTGAATCAGCTGTGTTTTAGACACTTTTCTAAGTACTTTATATGCATTAACTCTTTAATTCTCACAATAGCCTTATAAAGCAGGTACTATTATAGTCTTTATTCTACAGATGAGGAAAAGAGAAGGTAAATAAACAGCCCAAGGTCAATAGCTAGTAAGGGAAAGAGATGGAATTCAAATGAAAACTTCCAACATTTGGCATCTTTTGCTATTATGTCATACTATTCTTTTCTGGAAGAAAGACTGTTGTAGTTAGTGGATAAGAATATTTCTTAGAGACCTTATTTATGATGATATAAAGCCTTCATTATATACATATATATATATATATATTTGATACTTTCAGATCCTTCTCTGTTATTATCTGACATCAAGAGCTTTCTTACCCATGGGAACATTAACAATAACACACCGGACCATTTAGAGAACCAACTTTAATAGGTTGAATTTCAATGCCTTATGTTTTTATTTTATTTTCTTTTAAGAAACAGTACTTTATCCAGGAAGAAAAATCCTGTTAACTTAAGAAAATATGTTTTGGAGCAATAAAAGTCCAGTCTGATGTATTTTGCTTAAATCCAGAAAAACTATACTTATTCAACCATAAAATCATAAAGCAGAGAGTGTAACTAAAAATGTGGTCTCATGATAAATAATTAGATTGCCAAGAAGAGAAAATATAATCTGTCAGCAAGCATATTAAAGCTTATTTTTTGCATTATATAGCTTTGGAAAAACTTATAGGATACTTGGAGAAGTATCAGGAATGATTTGAAATCATAGTTGTTAACAAATGCAACAGATTTTATGACCCAAGCAAATTTTTGTATGCTAACATCCATTGGCGAGATGAACTGTATATATAATAGTCAAAGCACTTTTATTTTTTAATGATTTTCTGTTTTTGTTTGACTTAAAAGGTTTTATTTTCTGGCCTGTTTAGGGTGATGACATCCACATAGATAACCAAGTTGAAAATATGAGCTACTATTATATTTTGATCATTACACACAGTTGCAAATTAGATTCCTTCTAATTGGATTAATGATGAAATTATAATTATAAAATTCTATTATTTAGTTGTTTTGCTTTCTTTTATTTGAGTTTTTTTTTTTAAAACTGGATTGTTATTTTGGAAATTAACTCAGATAATATCTTCAGGTGGTAGAGATTATGAACTGAAGTTCCTAGTGTTTGACAAATTGAGGAATTTAGTTTTGAAACGTGAAATTTTTGTTGCTCTTCATCTTCATAAAAGAGAGATGTAGTATTTTTACCTGCCTTTACTTAGACAAGTATAACATTTTCCACACTCAAGTCATCCCCATACCACTTTCACAAATTTTTACTGCCTACCACCCATACTCTTATTTATTACACCTTTTTAATTGATCTATTTTTATATGTAGCCTCATTTTATGCAACAATATTTAAGAAATGACAGGTTTGATGTACTAATGATATATTTTGATTGCTTAGTAGCAAAATAAGTACCAATGTATTACAATATAAAATGTTTTATCCTTGTACCATCTAAAATCAACAGTAGTACCAATATTTGGGTAAAAACTGTCCTGGTGTAACAACTGGACATTTAAAGTAAAAATATTTAAACTTTATCTCTATGTTTCTTTGTTCTTTCCTTTTCACAGTCTGAAACTGTAGAACTGACTTATCCAGTTACCACTTAAGTGGTGCTCTCAATCTTTTTTCGTCCATAGAGAAATGATGGAGGACATATAATCCTCTGTCCAAGGTGGACCACTGAGCCAAGTTGGCTGTTGGTTATTCTGGGCAGGTACGCCATCACTCCACCTCTTTCTCTCCTGCTGAAGAAAGCATAACAGAATGCAAGTGAGCTAACCTTGATTTTCTGTATTTTTAAGAGTAAATCATTTACAAACTCAGGCCTTTAATTATGAGTAGTAAAAAACAATTTCCTTGCAACACGCCCCTCTACTGATTGCAACATCACGCTTGAGAGCCTCTGTTCCTACAAATTAAAAGGCACTGCCAGAATTTTTGTTTCTGTTTTAAATTTGCATTCAAGCAACAGTGTGTTTGGGATTATATATTTTTCAACTACAAACAGTTGTTTTAATTCTGTTCTCTTTAATACCTTTTTTTTAATCTCAGAATTTTGAAAAAGAGAGTACTGTATTGAGAACTCACTGTGACCTGATGGATTATTATGGGGATTATTCTTGGTCATTATAGGGTGACCAATTTGTCCCAGTTTGCCTGGAACTTTTCTGTTTTTAGCACTGAAGTCCCACATCCTGGGAAATCCCTCAGTTCTGAGCAAATGGGGGCAGTTGATCACTCTAAAGCAGGCTGATATAAAGGGAGAATGTGGCTGGATAGGATTTTAGTTGGGTGTATAATTTGGTAACCCATATATTTAAATATGCTGAAATCTTGAACTTCAACATAATGATCACAGCTAAAAATAGACAGAGAGATCTCTCTGTTGCTCAACTTGTCCATTCTCTAAATTGCTTCTATACTGAGCTACCAAAAACATGCATCTTAATCATGTAGCTGAATTGCATAACAAAGATTCACATTTATTTTAGGATAAATCCAAACTCTTGTAAGTGACTCATCTGTCCTCGCTTGATTTAGTCCATTGGTTCTCAGACTTTGCTCTGTTAAGAACCACCTAGAAAATGTGTTTTAAATGTACATTCTTGTGCCCCTGATTCAAAGAGACTAAATCTGGAGTGTAACTAAAAACATTGTGTTAAAAAAAAAACAAAAAACCAATTACACTGGGTGATTCTTTTTCAGATAGTCCTTGGACATGTTTTGAGGAGACTAGACCTAGTTTATTTTTTTTTCACTCTAGATCTATCTCTGGTACTCACCGCTTACACTTTATTCTCTGAGTTTATTAAAATTCATTTAAACTTTTCAGTGTTCCAGGCCTTCTACCTGAAGCCCTCTCTTACAACTTTGTTGGCTGTTGGCTGATCAGATTTCTACTTAGACATCCCTGTCCCCAGGAAGCCTCTGTGAGGCCCTGTTAGAGTTGGTGTCTCTGTCCTTGTACTCCATTAGAACCACCCCCCACCCCAAACCCACCCAAAAGTGTCTAGAGCTCAGGATCATAACTGCCTCTTCCCTATGTGTTGTAGTTGTTGTTTAGTTGCTAAGCTGTGTCCGACTCCTTGTGATGCCATGGACTGTAGCCTGTCAGTCTCCTCTGTCTATGGGATTTTCCAGGCATGAACGGTGGAGTGGGTTGCCATTTCCTTCTCCAAGGGATCTTCATGACCCAGGAATCAAACCCGCATTTTCTGCATTGCAGGTGAACTCTCATATCTCCCTTTAACCCAAACTCAGTGCCCATAGATCTTATTTATGATTGGGTTGTTGGGTTCTAGCTCATTGTTGAGCACGTAGTAAGAACAAAGATTGTTTACTGAAGAATTTAATTGCTTTTAGAAATGTGTGGATTGATGTTATGCAGTCCTAGCTGAGCCAGAACTGAGACTTCAGTACATCCGGTATTGAGTTATCCCCTTCCCTAGCCGTCCTTGTGTCTATTGATGAGTTTGGGGACTTGGCAGTACCGTGATTTGGTTGTGGGGATGAGTACAAAGCGCTGGGAGAGGGAGGCAAGAATGAGAAGTTACTGGTTAAGGGAAATGTCATTGCCCTCCTTCCCAGATGGGCCTGAGGGACTGGTCTGGAGTCTGAATAGAGAAATGGGTGGTGGCAATTTCATCCACGTCACAGAGGTTCAAGTGGCAGATATAAGGCAGCCAGGGGTTTTGAGAAAGGGAGCCACATGCATTCCCTGACACCGCACACACACACTACCACACACACAGCACATACTACAAACATACCACACCCCCCACATACCACTCAAACCACACACCACAGACACACACACATATTAACACACACATACAACACATACCTCACATATACACCCATACCCCCCCACACCACTCATACCACACACCATAGACACACACATAACACATACCACACATATATCACTCATCCCCCCCCCACACCACTCAAACCACACACTACAGACACACACAGATGTACACGCTACCACACACTCTAGCACACACACACACAACACATACCACACTCCCCACACACCACTCATACCACACACTTTATACACACACCCACACACCCACCCACACATAGCAGCCCCCATACCATGCACACATCATGCATGCATCTCACATGTATACACCATACACTTCACACACACCACCCACACCACCCCACCCCGTATACACAAAACTTTTCCCTCCTACCACCAAGAACCTAGCTTGCCTCCTAAGGGCTCTGGGCCCCTCATCAGGGCTGGCGGTGGTATCTCATAGGGCAAGAGCAGTACAATTGTCCTGACTGCTCGTGAGCTCCTGATCTCCCTGGAAATTCCATTAAAATTCCAAAAGAGATTTAGTGGAGGTATTGAAGGGAAGATCTTGAGCTGAGATCTTGCATTAACAAGAGGGAGTTGAGTGCTAGCATTGTTGGACTTCATTCATGAAAAATGGACTTCTGAATGAGACCAAGAATAAGTAAAATCCAAAATTTATAGACAAGGCCTGTCACGAAAGTTCAGCCTCACATTGGCAGAACAAGATTTTCTCATAGGACTAGGCTGACAGATCTATGCAATAGGTTGACATTTTCTTGACTCCTGGAGTTTTTATAGGCTTCCCAGGTGGCTCAGACGGTAAAGAATCTGCCTGCAATGTGGGAGACCCAGGTTTAATCCCTGGGTTGGGTAGATGCCCTGGAGAAGGAAATGGCAGCCCACTTCAGTATTCTTGCCTGGGAAATCCCATGGACAGAGAAGCCTGGTGGACAGCAGACCATGGGGTTGCAGGGTCAGACATGACTGAGTGAGTAACCCATAGGCAGGTGGCACCAGTGGTAAAAGACTGGCCTGCCAATACAGGAGATATGAGACACACGGGTTTGACCACTGGGTCAGGAAGATCCCCTGGAGAAGGGAATGGCAACCCACTCCAGTATTCTTGCCTGGAGATACTATGGACAGAGAAGCCTGGCAGGCCCCAGTCAATGGGGTTGCAAAGAGTCAGACACGACTGAAGTGACTTAACACACTCACACATGGACTTTTTACACAAGTCATTCAAAATGAAGATGGCACTATTCTTGACAACTGGTGGTGCTGTGGAGTTCTTTCACCCGCCTTGAAAAATTGCCACCGAACCTGTGTACAGCGGGTCCTTTGGCAAATCTGGTTGTGAACAACTCAAACTGACCTTGCTGGTTGTGCTACTGGTTAGATTGTGCTGAGCTCATCTCAGCAGCTTGGGAAATGGTGAGGTGTGAACACACTGTGCCTGGGAGAGTTTCACAATTATGTGGATGATGACACAGGCTCTGTGAATACTACACATATACTTAAAGCTACTGACATCCCCTGGCGAATGATCTTGTTATGCTATGTGACAATATGAAGATGTACTCTTGGAGCAATTCCCTGGGATAAACACCTCACTGTGTAACGGTGAAATGGAAGAGAATTTAATTTTTCTACAGAGATATCTTGAATATGCCTTAACTCTAGGAAGATTGAAAATAAACTTATAAATAAGTAATGACAATGGGAACTTTCTAATGAAATAACACCTAGATGTCTGAAATTTTGTTTCCAATTAATGGATGTTGGGTCAACTTACATAACTCTCATAGCAAAGTTAAATGATTGTAAATTGTTATTTTTTAATGTTATTCAAAGTAAGAGAATAATGTTCTTGAGGGGGGAAAGGGAAAATCAATGTATTTGGAAAGATGAAGAGGCCACTGGTAACAGAGTTATATGCACATTTATTTTAAAGATCTCACATTTAAATTTTTTTAAAAAAGAGAGAAGAAAGTGTTAATGTAAATTGACTGCAATTTCACAATTTTAACACCAATTAAAATGAATGTTTGAAAGATACCAGAACTCTTATAAATGTATAAGGTCAGGGAAAGCTTATGCTTGACTTTCAGTTGAGAAGTAGAAAAGAAATGCCAAGTGTGATAAATGGAAATTCCAGAAAACATAGAGAATTAGATGGCTCTAAACTCTGGTTAGAAATTGGAAGAAAGATAGTGGCTGGTCTGTCTTCTAGTAGAAAGGGCAAGAAAAAATGAAGTAGCTCCCAAGACCACAAAATAGGTGAGTTATAAAAGCATACTCACACAGACACCTGTATGGTTATATGTAAATCAATCAGTGGAAAAGATAATCAGAAGTTCTTGAGATGGATCAGTTGACTGATTTCTGCCTCTAAAGCTAGCACACCCAACCATTTTGTAACCTAGTTTGATGGAAGAAAATAAATTTCCAAACTCATGTCCAAGATTCCCATGTTTCTGCAGGCAGGCAAGATTTGGAGGCAAAAATGAACAGAGGGAAATGACAATTTGAATATAAGAAAATGACAGTTGAACTTCTAAGCACATTTAATGAATTACATTAGAAATATGTACCTTAACCTTAAACAGCAATTCTTAAAATGGTAGCAGTAGTGGGCTTATTTCCTGACCACAAAAAATCATAATAGAATCATCTTGTCTTTTAAGTCACTCCCTCCTAGATTCACCACTACCATTTAGCCAGTTATTTGGTGATAATGCGTCATTCCTTTCAGGTGTGCTGGGGTAGGAAAAAAAATGTAAATTCCTCTTTCTTCAAGTGTCTGAATGGCTGCAGAGTTATGTGATACAATGAAAATTTTTCATGTAAAGAAGTTGTAATGTAATGGAAGTTGGTCAGCCCTGGGAACAGTGAAAGGTTGAGGGACAGAGGCCAGTACCAGTGGTCTTCATCCAGGTACTGTTCAACTTGACCTAGAATTGAGCTGCTTGCCATTGTGGCAGGTATATCCCTGGAAGTGGAGATAAAAGCATACACCTCTGAGGACTCGGTGATAGAGTCCAGTTAAAGCCCCTTGCTGTATGTGAGTCCGTGCTCAACCAATAACATTTCTTCTAGTAATACTTTTATATCCCATATGAGTATGTCTATGGATGCACCAGAGTCAGCATACACATTCCATTATGGTTTGGATGTCATTTGAAATAAACAAACTGACATTGTGGTTTTCTACACATTAGCCTTTGGGAGCTTGGTTAATGTAAATCCACCCTTGTCTTAGTCTGCTGTAACGAAATAGCATAGGCTGGGTAGCTTATAACAACAGAAATTTATTTCTCAGAGTTTTAGAGGGTGGGACATCCAAAATCAAGGTGATGACAGATTTGGTGTCTGGTGAGGGCCCACTATGGCTCAGAGACAGATGTCTATGTCTTCACAAGGAGAAAGAAGCAAGTGAGTTTTCTGGGGTCTCTTTTTCAAGGCACTAATCCCACTTATAAGAGCTTTACCATCATGACCCAATCATTTCCCAAAGGCTCCACCTCCAGTCACCAGCATACTGGGAATTAGGTTTCAATGTGTGAATTTGGTGGGGACACGATCTCTAGCACCCATTTAAATACTCTTAATCATTCCTTAATGAGATGGTAAATTTAAGTCTATATCTGAAGGACTAATGGTCTGATCCTAGATTCTGATGAATTCCTGAGTGTCGTGAGTATGTGTGTGTGTATCACTGAGAGTCCGAGCATGAGCTGTAGTTTCTTGCCTCTAAGACGAATTGTGATGATCCTCATCTCCTGCTATTCACACACTTCTCTAGTCCTTTCTTTCTTCTATACCAGAATGCTATAGACATCTCCTGCTATTCACACACTTCTCTAGTCCTTTCTTTCTTCTATACCAGGATGCTATAGACTGGGTAGCTCATAAATAGAAGAAATTTATTTTGGGAGGCTGGGAATTTCAAGACCAGGATGCTGGCAGATCTGATGTCTGGTGAATGCCTACTTCCATTTCAGAGACAGATGTCTTTTCACTTTGTCTTCACTTGGTGGAAGGGGAAAGGGAACTCTCTGGGGACTGCTTTTCTAAAGACACCAATTCCATTTATAAGGGCTTTTCCTCATGACCTAATCACCTCCCAAAAGTCCTACCTTTCAAGTACCAGCACATTGGGGGTTAAGTTTCAACAAAGGAATTTTGGGAGAGATACAAACATTCAGTCTATAGCACCTCACCCTAAACTGAATCAGGTCCCTCTAAACCTGCATGGCCAATAAATTATGGCAGAAGTGATGATGTGTGTCTTCTGACATTATGTAAGAGCATTCAAGCAGCCCCACCATAAGACCCCCATGGAGCAGACTTAACTTGGCACACAACTTGCCAATCATGTGAGTGAGACACAGTGAAAATGCTTCCTCCATTTCCTTTGGGTTACTGCAGCCCCAGGTGACCTCTGATTGTAACCTCATGAGAACCTTGATCCATATCTACCTACTTGAGCCACTCCTGAACTTCTGACCCTGAGAAACCACAAAAGATGATTAAATGAGTATTGCTTTAACCACTAAATATTGGAGTTTTTGTTATACATTTTTAGATAAGAATATAGGATATAAAGATGAATAAATGATATTTGTTCATTTCTTCTTCATTTTCAAAAAGAGATTCAGGATAATATGCCAGAGAAGTTTGGATTACAGTCTTACAATGCCAAGAAACACCACCTTTATAATGAGTTTCTATTAAAGAACTGATCAATTTGATACTTACCCAAAGACTAATGATTTGTTTCATCATCATCATCACAAAAAGATGAATAGTAACAATGACAAACATTTCCTGAGGGTGCTCTGCTAAATACTTTGTGGGTATTGGATAATTTATCCCTCAAACAATGCTGTGATGCAGATACTATTATTCCCATTTTTTTGAGTGAGGAAATTAAGGTTCAAAGAGTTAAAATAAGATTCAAAGAGTTACCATTACACACCAGTCAGGATGGCTGCTATCCAAAAGTCTACAAGCAATAAATGCTGGAGAGGGTGTGGAGAAAAGGGAATCCTATTACACTGTTGGTGGGAATGCAAACTAGTACAGCTGCTATGGAGAACAGTGTGGAGATTTCTTAAAAAACTGGAAATAGAACGGCCATATGACCCAGCAATCCCACTTCTGGGCATACACACTGAGGAAACCAGATCTGAAAGAGACACGTGCACCCCAATGTTCATCGCAGCACTGTTTATAATAGCCAGGACATGGAAGCAACCTAGATGTCCATCAGTAGACGAATGGATAAGGAAGCTGTGGAACATATACACCATGGAATATTACTCAGCCGTTAAAAAGAATTCATTTGAACCAGTTCTAATGAGATGGATGAAACTGGAGCCCATTATACAGAGTGAAGTAAGCCAGAAAGATAACATTACAGCATACTAACACATATATATGGAATTTAGAAAGATGGTAACGACAACCCTATATGCAAAACAGAAAAAGAGACACAGAAGTACAGAACAGACTTTTGAACTCTGTGGGAGAAGGTGAGGGTGGGATGTTTCGAAAGAACAGCATGTATATTATCTATGGTGAAACAGGTCACCAGCCCAGGTGGGATGCATGAGACAAGTGCTCGGGCCTGGTGCACTGGGAAGACCCAGAGGAATCGGGTGGAGAGGGAGGTGGGAGCAGGGATCGGTATGGGGAATATGTGTAAATCTATTGCTGATTCATGTCAATGTATGACAAAACCCACTGAATAAATAAATAAATAAATAAATTAAAAAAAAAAAGATTCAAAGAGTTAAATAGTGGTCATACAGCTCTTAAAGGTCAGGTCTTCCTGATTACAAAACTTATATTCCGAACCAGTAAAGCTGTATTTTCTTCTTATTGGAAAATTTTGCCTGGGGAGGCCTTGAATTTAAAATTTGTAACATAGGTTCCAGCTGTTCAAGGTCTAGAGTCAGAGTGCCAGGGAAGTTGATGCTGACCATATAAACTCTGTTTCATTCTATGAGCTATTCTTATTCCAAAATTTCCCGTGTTAGTTTATGTAATAGGAATTGCATGGATCACACTCTGGTAATTCTACAGGAAGATAAATGAGATGACTACATGCTACAACTAATGACTTCTGGGCCTTGATTTCCTGCTTGCATTTCCTTACTGAAGCCACTTACTGGGATCGCAGGCTGTCACCAAAGTTAAACAAAATAAATCATGGGTTGTAAAATTAAAAACAATAACCCAATTTTATGGCTGTTTTGCTCAGACTGTAAGTGCATTGAGGATAATGGTCACGGCTGAACCAAGCTTAGATATTGCTAAGGCCAATTTTATGCCTTGTCATGCTTTTCATTTTCCTTTGCTTCAAGCTAATGGTAAAACAATTGGAAGATTGCTCTGAATCAAACATAACCACAGCAGAAATTTTAAAGAAGAGAATATATTAGCTTAATAGCTCAATAAAGCAAAATTCAAATGTTCCTTTTGGCCAAAGTTTCACTTAATTTCAGCTCAGATTTTCCAGGATGTTCTTCAAAAGGTAATGAATTGGCAAATTATTTGCCATTTCTAGTTGCATGTTTAAGTGAAGATAAATCTTTATAGTTCTATTCCCTTGTAATGGAAATTAAAAATCTATCATCCACAAGCAAAAATGGTATAGATGTATCTATGCATAACTGTGTAGAGGGTGGGGAGGTGAGGAAGGGGCCAGGAAGGGGAGGGACACAGCGTAGAACTAGAAGGTTATTGTTACGGTTGGAAGAAACTCACTTCGGGAAGAATAGTTACCTGTCTCTAAATCAAATTAAATCTCCCAATTTGGTAGGAGATTCTGTCTCAGTCATTTTGAGACTTTAGGGTCATCAGAAAGCTAAACTGATGCCTAAAAATTTGGGGGAGAGCTTCGTGGCTGCTCCTGAGTTCCTTGCTGTCTGTGCCCTACTGGTCCTTGACTATGAATGGCTCTGCTGTCCTGATGCCAAGTTCACCATGATGTGTTTGCCTGAGCTGAGAGCCCCACGTCCTAGAATCAGTCTTCCAGATCCACCAGGAAGCCATTTCTATGGAAAGGTTTGCTGCCTTTCAAAGTACTGTCAGAAAGTGAGGCATGGACCCTCACTACCAGTGAGACCCTTGACTCTGTTCCCTACCCAGAGCAATGTCCAGCTGCCAACACCACTTCCATACCCATCCCATCAAAAGCACTCATTCTCTCCTGCCCCTTCACAGCCTTAGCTTAATCCCTTTATGGAATTCGGGTCTGGGTGCAAAAGTCAGATTAGGGATTGAGATGCTTTCAGGCAACTTCCAAAACAAAAATCTCCCCTGAGGCCAGTAGCCCAGTGGGCCTGGCTTCCTTTCTGAAACCAGAGGGGACACTGACAAAAAGCAGGGGTAAACAAAACTCAGTATCTCAACGTATTAACGCCTTGTTGTAGGAGTGAAGATTCCTGGCGGGGAAATGCCATGCCAGGTAAATAGCAGCTCTCTACCCGTATTCAGATTGGCTCTGGTCCAGGAAGCTCGGTTAAAGAGCAGATGTCAATTCTTCATCAATACGACTTGACCACACCCCTTACTCTGGCCAAAGTCCTTTAGGGAGGACCTACCAGAGCTGTCTTTACTGTATATCAGGGGTCAGGGAAGAAAAGGATTGCTGGCACTTCAGGAGACTCTCCAGTGGGTTTGGAGTGAGTCCTAAGGTTGAGTTGTGTCCTCTAACCTCCTTGGGGAAGAGCTTCCTGGGATAAATGTTAACACTGGATTAGAACAGAGTACAGCTCTTCACTTGTCACTTGTTTGGTCCGTGGGTACTGCTGGAAAATTCCTCTTTGCCCAGTGTTATCAAATGAGCTGACTAACTTCTGGAGAAAGCTGCTCATAAAATTGATAAGAGCCCTCTCTTCAACAACCTAATCTGAACTTTATCCCAGAGACCTTGAGAAACTGGATCTGTGTTTTTATAATTCAAGAGTTGGACGTGGTCCTGCACAATTGGGTAGCGTTTGACTTTGAAACATCTTTCTAGAAGTCCTGTTTCCCCCTTTCTGGCTTTGCCGTCACCCGTGCATCCGTGTGCCCTTTATCATGGTAACGAGTCAGGAATGTGCAGAATGATTGAGGAACTTGAATGCCAGGGCACTTTCAAGTTTGCTGGACTTTCGTAACCGGCTTATTGGATCAGCTGCTGGAAGACTGTTATACTGCATATGCTGTGAGGGAACTGACGCTCATGATGTTTCAAGTACAGTTCAAAGTTTTGGCTAACAAGGCTCTGGTTAGCTGGTACTTTCCTCTGAGTATATTCTCTCGTTGCTACTGAGAAATGCCATGGAAAAGGCTTATTTTCTTATTTTAGTCTCGGGAAAGCTATGGCAGTTTGTTTGCAATGAAGTGTTTGAATGTTTAAAATGGATCTCTCTAATGTAATGGTTCAGGGGATAACAAACTTTGGTGTCACAGTCCTGGGTTTGAATCCAGGCCTGTCACTCACTAGCTGTGTGGACCTGAAGTTATTATCTCTGTGAGTGTCAGTTTTCTAATGTGTATAATGGGTAGGTAAAAAGGTATAATGCTTACCTCACCAGACAGTTGCAAATTGTGTTAAGAGACAATGTATGCCATGTCCTTAGTCCACTAAGAAGTAGGAAAAAGTCAGTAAGTATATTCTATGGTATTGTTCACCCTGTTTATTCTACCTGTCCAACAGGACTACACCTTTTTATAAAAACTGAAGCATAGTTGATGTCCAATATTATGTAATTTGCAGGTGCACAATATGGTGATTCACAATTTTTAAAGGTTTACTCCATTTATAGTTATGGCAAAACATTGAATATATCCTTCATTGTAAAATATATCCTTCTAGCTTATTTTATACATAATAACTGGTATCTCTCAAACACCTACTCCTATGTAGCCATGCCCCCCCCCACCAACTTGTAACCCCTAGTTTGTTCTGTCTATTTTTGAGTCTGCTCCTTTGTGTTATATTCACCAGTTGGCTATATTTTTCAGCTTCCACATATAAGAGATGTCATACAAAATTACTGAAATTAGAAATCATAGCTTGTCTTGCTTTACATTTCTCATGCAAGAAGGATGCTGAAGACATAGCAGGTAGTCAATAAATACTTGTTAACTCCTGCTTTCTTTAAAATCATCCAGCTCTCAGCCCAGTTACACTGACTACTTCTTATTTGAAGACCTCTCTTCTCTTTATTTTTGATGAGAATGCCATAGAAGGTAAAATAATATTTACCAGAAGTTTTTTTTTTTTATCTCTGCATCTTATAAGTTATTTTAAAAATTAGATTCTATGTATCCTAAGTACTTTTGACAGTAGTCACCAAAGAGAAAATACTCAAACACATGACAGTGTGGAATTCTTTAACTGCTGTTATATGTGCCTTTCTAGTTAAGATGAGCACTTTGGGTATCCTCATAATTTACCTGAGTAACTATGTGAACTTCTAGGCTACCTCTCTCTTTGTAACCCCATCCTTTCAGTTCAGTTCAGTTGAGTTGCTCAGTCATGTCAGACTCTTTGTGACCCCATGGACTGCAGCACGCCAGGCTTCCCTGTCCATCACCAACTCCTGGAGCTTGCTCAAACTCATGTCCGTTGAGTCGGTGATGCCACCCAATCATCTCATCCTCCGTTGTCCACTTCTCCTCCCACCTTCAATCTTTCCCAGCATCAGGGTCTTTTCAAATGAGTCAGTTCTTTGCATCAGGTGGCCAAAATATTGGAGTTTCAGCTTCATCATCAGTCCTTCCAATGAATATGCAGGACTGATTTCCTTTAGGATGGACTGATTTGACCTCCTTGCAGTCCAAGGAACACTCAAAAGTCTTCTCCAACACCACAGTTCAAAAGCATCAATTCTTCGGCACTCAGCTTTCTTTATAGTCCAATACTCACATTTGTACATGACTACTGGAAAAATCATAGCTTTGACTAGATGGACCTTTGTTGGCAAAGTAATGTCTCAGCTTTTTAGTATGCTGTTTGGTGTTGGTTGGTCATAGCTTTTCTTTCAAGGAGCAGGTGTCTTTTAATTTCATGACTGCAGTCACCATCTGCAGTGATCTTGGAGTCCCCAGAAGTAAAGTCTCTTACTGTTTCCATTATTTCCCCATCTATTTGCCATGAAGTGATGGGACCAGATGCCATGATCTTAGTTTTCTGAATGTTGGGTTTTAAGCCGGCTTTTTCACTCTCCTCTTTCACTTTCATCAAGAGGCTCTTTAGTTCTTCTTCACTTTCTGCCATAGTGGTGGTGTCATCTGTGTACCTGAGGTTATTGATATTTCTCCCGGCAATCTTGATTCCCACTTGTGATTCATCCAGCCTGGTATTTCATGTAATGTACTCTGCATATAAGTTAAATAAGCAGGGTGACAATATATAGTCTTGATGTACTCCTTTCCCAATTTGGAACCAGTCTGTTGTTCCATGTCTGTTTCTAACCATTGCTTCTTGACCTGCATACAGATTTTTCAGGAGGCAGGAAAGGTGGTCTGGTATTCCCATCTCTTTAAGATGTAACCCCATAACTTTAAGATGTATTTAAGATCTGGTATTCTCCTGGGGAAACAGTGGAAACAGTGTTTCTTGGGCTCCAAAATCACTGCAGATGGTGATTGTAGCCATGAAATTAAATGAAGCTTACTCCTTGGAAGGAAAGTTATGACCAACCTAGATAGCATATTGAAAAGCAGAGACATTACTTTGCCAACAAAGGTCCATCTAGTCAAGGCTATGGTTTTTCCAGTGGTCATGTATGGATGTGAGAGTTGGACTGTGAAGAAAGCTGAGTGCCAAAAAATTGATGCTTTTGAGCTGTGGTGTTGGAGAGGACTCTTGAGAGTCCATTAGACTGCAAGGAGATCCAACCAGTCCATCCTAAAGGAGATCAGTCCTGGGTTTTCAATGGAAGGACTGATGCTGAAGCTGAAATTCCAATACTTTGGCCACCTGATGTGAAGAGTTGACTCATTGGAAAAGACCTTGATGTTGGGAGGAATTGGGGCCAGGAAGAGAAGGGAACGACAGAGGATGAGATGGCTGGATGGCATCACCAACTCGATGAACATGAGTTTGAGTGAACTCCAGGAGTTGGTGATGGACAGGGAGGCCTGGCATGCTGCAATTCATGGGGTCGCAAAAAAACGGACATGACTGAGTGACTGAACTGAACTGATTCCCATCTCTTTAAGATGTAACCCCATAGTTGTCAATAAAATCCTGCCTGAAATTGAGCCAAGCATCTATACAATCCACACTGTGGCAGCAATATTCATGGTGTGGAGAGGTAGCAAGGAAGAAGGTTGAGGAGATGGTAACCCTAGGGCCCATTATCTACAGTTTCTCTGTGGTCACCACAAAGCAGGTGTTTCTTTTCCTCATCCCTCTGTAGGAAAGACTGTAGGAGATTTTAGGTCCAGTTTTGGGCTTTTTGAAGGAACGAAAGAAGCCTTTTTAATGAAACAGATGGTTATGACTGGTCATTTTTTCAAGTCCCCTAAGATTCTTAATATATTAGGAGAAATGGTAGAGACTCTCATTCTTGAAGGGAAGGGCCATGCGTGACATATTTTATTCTATAGCATTGAAGTAAGTATACATGTATAACACTGCCAGTGAAGAAAATCAAGCCTTTAATGGGTTAACATTGAAAAGGGAAGGATAGGGTGTAAATATGGTTGCTTGCTTTTTTACTTTTTAAATAAACTTTTAATTTAAGAACAGATTTAGATTTACAGAAAAATAAATCCTATACCGAATTGTCCCCACTAGTAACATTATATTAGTATGTACGTTTGTTAGAATTAATGAACCAATACTGGTGCATTATTGTTAACTTACGTACATACTTTCATCAAATATCCTTAGATTTTACCTAATTTCTGCTTTCTGTTCCAGGATTCCATTGAGGCTATTGAATTGATAACAATATTTTTAAAGAGCCAGTTAAGTACCAGATGCCTTCATGCCATTATTTCATTTACTTTTCATACATAGTATTTAGATAGGTATTACAGTTGACCCTTGACTAGCACTGGTTTGAACTGCAAGAGTTCATTTACAGGTGAATTTTTTTCAAGAGTAAAGGCTGCAATATTGCATGATCTTTGGTTGGTAGAATCTATATATATAGAACCTTGAAAATGGAAGAACTGTGGATGCAGAGAAACTAAGTATATGAGAGATGGCAGACTATAAGTTATACTAGGATTTTCAATTCTGAAGAAGGTTGAGGCCTCCAACCTCCAAGTTGTTCAAGGATCAGCTGTTCTTTTTTTTTTTTTAAATATTGTTGCTGTTCAGTCACTAAGTTGTGTCTGACTCTTTGCAACCCCATGGACTGTAGCATGTCAGTCTTCCCTGTCCGTCACTGTCTCCCAGAGCTTGCTCAAACTCATGTCCATTGAGTCAGTGATGCCATCCAACCATCTCATCCTCTGTCACCACCCTCTCATCCTGCCTTCAATTTTTCTCAGCATCAGGGTCTTTTCCAATGAGTCAGTTCTTCACATCAGATGGCCAAAGTAGTGGAACTCAGCTTCAGCATCAGTCCTTCCAATGACTATCAAAGGTTAATTTCCTTTAGGATTGACTGGTTTGATCTCCTTCCTGTCCAAGGGACTCTCAAGAGTCTTCTCCAACAGCACAATTCAAAAGCATCAATTCTTCAGCACTCATCCTTCTTTATGGTCCAACTCTCACATCCATACATGATTTTAATATTTATTTTTATTTATTTATTTGGTTGTACCAGATCTTTGTTGCAGCACTCAGATCTTCAGTTGCAACATGGGAACTCTTAGTTGTGGCATGTGGAATCTAGTTCCCTGATCGAATCTGGACCCCCTGCATTGGGAGTGCAGAGTCTTAGCCACTGGACCCCTGGGGAAGTCTTATTTTAAGAGTGAGATAGCTGATATCAGAGAGTGTCATTGACTTTATCAGAATAACTAAGGAAATAGTAAAGCACTGATTCAGATCCAAGCCTCTGGCCCCAGTTCCATTTTTTTCTTATATCTTGCTTTCTCACTTGCAATACAATAATCACATTTATATTTGCAAAATGTATTGCACATGTAGTGTTGCGTCCACATTTTGGAATACAGTTAAAAAAGAACTCCCTTACTCAAACTAAAAAATGTAGAATTGTTTGTATGAATTTTCATATGATTTTTCAAAACCAGAGAGACTTATTTGAGCCACAGAAGTCTACATTGAAGCTGCCAAAGTATAATTGGTCTTTGAATGATAGATATTATTGCTATAATATGGTTAATAATCCTTTGTTTCCTTCTTGAAGGTCCTATGTCACAGAAGATGCCTTTTGACTTCTATTTTACTCAGACTTCTATTTTACTCAGAAGATATAAAAGAATGTGAGCCAGGTTTTGAGTTGAGTCATAGTAGTGTAGGAGGTTTTCTTTTTTTTCTAAACTAACAAGGTTACCCACAAACAATTCACATCAGAAACAAAACACATGATAAATGGAAAGTGAATTCATGGGACTGTTCACAATTTTTACTTATTTACATCATATTTCATTGCAATTCAGTTATACAAAATCCCCATTCTAAAGTTTCAGCTCCTCTCAGAAGCACAATATTAGTTGCAATGTGGCTGATAGGAAAATTGCACCTTCAAAAATTTTTAGTGTGCCAGAGAAAAAGCTTAAAAAAAGCAATCAAGGCAATAAGATAAATTATTAGCCATTATTTTAAGCAGGTCTTTTTTTTTTTCCTCTCACAGCTGTATTTCACTGCTTAACAATAATCATTAAAATAATCTAAAATATAGTTCTGTGTGAGCCAAAGGTTTCCATAACAGAGTAGAAGCACCAGATAGTCATTTCTTGTGTTGACTTAAAACATAAAAGGGTGATTATTCCTAAAAGATATTTTCTCCTTCACGTAAAACAAGGAAATATACCAAAAAATACTGACTGTTCTTTGTAAGTAGATTTTAATTTGTATCTACACTGTGTTCTTCTCACTTCATTAGGCTTAGAATTTGTGACTGAACATCACTGTCTGGGCAGCCTGCTGCCTAGTTGGAGATGTCAGAAGCAATTATTTTCACAGATTTAAGATTTTATTATCACACATACCCTGTCTTTAGCTATCTGAACGGACAGCCCAATCAAGAATGATATGTATTTCATCGTCTCTTCCTTGTTGTTATGTGATTTTAATAATAGTTCCAGTAGAATCCCACATTGCACAACAAGAATGCAATACAGCAGCTGGATGGATGGTTAAATAGAGCCATCCAAAGTTAGAAGATTACATTTTTTCCCCTCTAATTTCAAAATCTTTCTGAGGAGTCAATGAGCTTTATTAGACTTAGTAGTAAAGAACTTCCCAAAAGCCACACCTCATTTTCAGTGATGTTGGAAATAACCACACACCAAGAAATGTATCTATAGGTAGGTTGTTGAAATAACAACTTCACTTGGTATTAGTGAAAAGCTCCCACATCTTTATATTTTTGGAAGAGGTCTGTGTACACTGCTTCTTTTTCTTATGGGTTTATGTTCCCTAGAAGGAGAGGGGTGTTAATATATCATCTCAAAAAAAAAAACAAAAAACAAAAACAAACCTAGAAATCATCGCAGACTGGCCTTTTCATTCCATCAGAGACCAAGACTTGTGGAGTTTGACCCGTATCATTTCATAATCTCCTCTCTACCTGCACTTCTAGTCTCTTAGGTTTTTCTTGCCTGAGCTCTTACAAAAGAATTCTATTTGTTTTGCCTAATTCCTTCGTCCATGCAATCACCACAAAGCTTTTGAAAAATACAAATTTGATCACATGCTTCTTTTACACATGCTTCTACTGAATCTTCTTCCTTCACCTAAAGACTGTCTGGCTTTACTCTATTAAGGAACAAATAAAAATACATCTTTTAGAACCCAGTATATTGTCACATGCTCTCTGGAGATTCTCTTGACCCCATTGGAAGGCAGAATCACTCTCTTCTTTGTCTTGTGGTTTATACATCTTTTGTGCACCCTGTAATACTTATTATGGTAAATGTTTACTATTCTGTAGACCATCGATAGATTTAACTCTTCATATTTACTATGTGAATTAGGTATCGTTTCATGCACACTGATGTTTGAGAATCATTGTCAGTCTTGAAGATCAACCTATATCTCTGCTGCTGTTATTGTGGCTGATCACAAACTTGCTTTGGGGCAGTGGTGCTCACACTTACTGAATGGAAGGATTGCCAAGGTGTTAAATAATGTTAAAATTCCTGGAAACTCAAAAGAAATAAATTCCTGATTGGAAAGTAAAGAGGAAAGATCTAGAAATCTGCCATTTCTACAAGCACCACAGGTAATTTTGAAACAGGTGCATAAAGATCAAACTTTGGGGAAACTAACTTTTCCAGTTATTTGTTGTTGTGTAATCACCTACCTTTAATGGCATAAAAAAACCTATTAGAGTCATAAAAAGCAAGTGTTTTATTATACCCATGGATTCTGAAGGTCAAGAATTTGTAAAAGACACAGCAGAAATAAGTTGGTCTGTTTGTGATCTCTGGGATCTCAACAGGGAAGAATCAGATATCTAGGGGAGTCTTGATTGATTGAGGGCTGGAATAGATAGGGGGCAGGGTCTCCTGCGCTGGGGTTTTCTCATATACTTAGCTCTGGGGCTAAGATGACTCAAAGTTTGGATTTGAGACTGTCAACAAAGCACCTTATATGTGGCTTGGACTTCTCACAGCCTAGTAGCTGTGTTCTGAGACTTTCAAGAGAGCAAGCATCCTGAGAGAAGTAGGCAGAGGCTTCATGCCTGTTATGACCCAGCTTCACTTTCCCAGGCAGTTGCAAGTCCATCCAGATTCAAGGTGTGTGGTGGCTTAGACCCTATCTCTCAATGGGAGAAGTGTCAAAAAACTGGAGGTCATATTTTAAAACTGCCACACTGATTTGTATTTTGCTTTTTGTATATATTCTCTTCTCTGTCTGTAAGCTATTCAAAGATAAAGATGGTATCTTATTTAGTTTTGAGCTCTTGGGACTTCAGACAAGTCTTAGTACTTAATATAAACCGAGTTAATACTTGTTGCTTTTAACTTATCTAAAGGTCAACAACTATAACCCTTCAATTACTGGGTATTATGGAGTATCGATCTAGAGACAACTTTTCAGCAAGAAATTCTTTATACAAGACGAGGGACTTGCCTCATAAAAGTTCACTGATTGATTTTTCATTGCTACTTGAATTCTAGTTCCATCATTTCATGACTGTGAGATCTTGGGCAATTTACTTAAACTTCCATACTTCCATGAGATGTAGTGGGATTGAACAGGAAAGCCCTCTCCTTATAAAAGTTATTATTATTCTTACAATAGCTATTGACTTAATTGTCAATACTCAACCAACCATTAATCAACCAACTATTAATGTGATAAACAGTTAAATTATTGCAAGACAGCCTTATAAAATTTACCTGTGTATGTAGATATACATACATATGCATGTGCACGCTTCCTCAGTCGCTATAGTTGTGTCTGACTCTTTGTGACCCGCTGAACTGTAGCACGCCAGGCTCCTCTGTCCATGAAGTTCTCCAGGCAATAATATGGGAGTGGGTTGCCATGCCCTCCTCCAGGGAATCTTCCCAGCCTAGGGAGCGAACCTATGTCCCCTGCATCTCCTGCATAGCAGGTGCATACTTTAGTCACTGAGCCACTTAGGAAGCCCATAGGTATGCACATACATGCTAATATATGTGATTCTCTAAAAGTATACAGTTTTAGTGAAGTAAAACATACTTCACAAAATACAGAAATTATAAATTAGCAATTCAACGAATTTTTAAAATGAACATACCCATGCCAATACCACCTAGATCAAAAAAAGAAACTTCTGCATTCCAGAAGCTTCTCTTATCTTCTGCCAGTCATATTTTATCAAGGGGATCTTCTGTTTTGACATCTACCAACATACATTTTTTGCCTGTTTTTGAATTTTATATACATGGAGTCATATACTATACACTCTTGTGTCTGCCTTTTTTTGTTGTTGTTCAATACTAACATTCCTGATATTCATCCATGTTGGTCCATACAACAATATTTCATTTAATTGTTGTATAGTATTTTATTATTAATACATTTCGCTTTTTATTGATATTTGGGTTGTTCCTAGTTTTGGTTATTATGAATAATGCAGTTATAGACATTCTTCTATTTATTTTTTGACACAGATATGTGTTCAGTTTTGGGGTATACATGTAAGAGTGGGGGCTTCCCTGGTGGTTCAGGAGATAAGAATCCACCTGCAATGTGGGAGAACTGGGTTCGACCCTTGCGTTGGGATGATCCCCTGGAGGAGGGCATGGCAACCCACTCCAGTATTCTTACCTGGAGAATCCTCATGGACAGAGGGGGTTGCAAAGAGTCGGACACAACTAAGTGACTAAGCACAGCACACACATATGTAGGAGAGGAATTTGTAAGTCACAGAGTAAGACAATTTCTGTTAAGATAAGTCATAGAGTAAGACAATTTCTGTTAGAATTTATCATAGAATAAGACAGTTTTCTATTTTTTTCCTTGTTATTCTTAAGGAATAAACACATACACATGTTCTGTATCTATACATATATCTTAGTTTGTGTGTATGTATGTATATATCTGGACAAGAATCTCTAGTTGAATATATGTGTTACAAATATCTTTACCCTCTCTGTGGTTTGCCTCTTTATTAATCAAATGATCATTTTGATGAATAGAAGTTAATTTTAATACAGTCCAATCATTCAATCTTTTCCTTTATAGTTAATGCTATATGTGTAAT
Source organism: Dama dama (assembly GCF_033118175.1). Classification (NCBI taxonomy): domain Eukaryota; kingdom Metazoa; phylum Chordata; class Mammalia; order Artiodactyla; family Cervidae; genus Dama; species Dama dama. Next base: position 32,171,848 of record NC_083706.1, read on the forward strand.
GTATAAGAAATCTTTGTCTAGCCTAAGATTTAAAAATGTTCTTTTATGTTTTCTTCCGAAAGACTTACTGTTTTGCTTGAAAAAGTGAAATTTAGGTATCCAGTCCCCTGGGATTGGTTTTTGTCTAAAGATTATTGTAGCAGTTATTACTTTTGTCCCATATGGATAGACATTTAGCTCCACATCAGTTTTTGAAAAAAGATTATCTGTTCTCCATATTCTAATTCATCATGTCTAATTTTTGACTCTTTATTCTGAATAATGAATCTAAAACAAGAATAAGTCTTGACTAGTAGTTTAAATTCTCCCAGATCATTTCCCCCCTACAAGATTGTGTTAGAACTGGACATGGAACAACTATCTGGTTCAAAATTGGAAAAGTCAAGGCTGTATATTGTTACCCTGCTTATTCAAGTTATATGTGGAGTACATCATGCGAAATGCTGGGCTGGATGAATCACAAGCTGGAGTCAAGACTGCTGGGAGAAATATCAATAACCTCAGATATGCAGATGATACCACTCTAATGGCATAAAGCAAAGAGTAACTAAAGAGCCTCTTGATGAAGGTGGAAAAGGAGTGAAAAAGCTGGCTTAAAACTCAACATTCAAAAAACTAAGATCATGGTATCTGGTCCCATCACTTCATGGTCAATAGATCGGGAAAAAGCAGAGACAGTGACAGATTTTATTTTCTTGGCCTCCAAAATCACTGCAGGCAGTGACTGCAGCCACAAAATTAAAAGACGCTTGCTCCTTTGAAGAAAAGCTATAACAAATCTAGACAGTGTATTAAAAAGCAGAGACATCACTTTGCCGGCAAAGGTCTGTCTAGTCAAAGCTATAGTTTTTCCCAGTGGTTGTTTGTTCATGTGAGAGCTGGGCCATAAAGAAGGCTGAAAGTGAAAGTGTTAGTTGCTCAGTCTTGTCCCACTCTTTGTGACCCTGTGGACTGTAGCCCGACAGGCTCCACTGTCCATGCATGGGGATTCTCCAGGCAAGAATACTGGAGTGGGTTGCCATGCCCTTCTCCAGGGGATCTTCCCAACCCAGGGATCGAACCCAGGTCTTCCACATTGCAGCCAGATTCTTTACCATCTGAGACACGGGGAAGACAAAGAAAGTGAGTGCCAAAGAACTGATGCTTTCGAGTTGTGGTACTGCAGAAGACTCTTGAGAGTCCTTTTTGTAGAAAGGAGATCAAACCAGTCAGTCTTAAAGGAAATCAACCCTGGGTTCATTGAAAGGACTGATGCTGATGCTGAAGCTCCACTACTTTGACCACCTGATGGGAAGAGCCAACTCATTGGAAAAGACCCAGATGCTGGGAAAGATTGAAGACAGAAAGAGAAGTGGGCAACAGAGGATGAGATTGTTGGATGGTATCACCAATGGACATGAGTTTGAGTGAGCTCCAGGAGATGAAGGACAGGGAAGCCTGGTGTGCTACAGTCGATGGGGTTGCAAACAGCCAGACACGACTTAGGGACTCAACAACATCACCAAATTTTGTCTCGGTCATTCTTGGTGCTTTGTATTTTTAAATACATTTTATTTTTATTTTATTTTAAAGCAATTATTTTGCTGCATCAGGTCTTAGCTGTGGCACATGGGATCTTCTTTGCAGCATAATGACTCTCAGTTGTGGTGTTTGGGCTTAGTTGCTCTGTGGCATGTGGGATCTTGGTTCCCTGATCAGGGATCTAACCCAAGTCCTCTGCATTGCAAGGCAGATTCTTAACCACCTGGGAAGTCCCTGAAATACATTTTAGAATCAACTTGTTGATTTCTACACACAAAGAAATCCTACTGGGATTTTGGTTGAATTTTTCTTAAATGTATAAGTTAACTTGGGGAAAATTGACATTGTCACAATGTTGAATGGTATCCCAAGCATTGTATTGTTGTTGTTCAGTTGTTCAGTTGTGTCTGACTCTTTGTGATCCCATGGACTGCAGCATGCCAGGCTTCTCTGAGCGTCATCATCTCCTGGAGCCTGCTCAAACTCATGTCCAGTGAGTCGGTGATGCCATCCAACCATCTCATCCTCTGTCGTACCCTTTTCCTTCTGCCTTCAATCTTTCCCAACATCATTTCTAATGAGTCAGCTGTTTACATCAAGAGGTCAAACTATTGGAGCTTTAGCTTTAGCCTCAGGCCTTCCAAGTTATTCAGGGTTGATTTCCTTTAGGATTGACTGGTTTGATCTTCTTACAGTCCAAGGGACTCTCAAGAGTCTTGTCCAACACCACAGTTCATGGCACATCCCTCTATTTAAGACTTCTTACTTTCCCTTAGTAGTGTTTTATTATTGTTAATATAAAGATGTTTACATATTTCAATAGGTTAATTTCTAAGTATTTGATATTTTAATGCTATTTTAAGTGACATCAATTTAAAATTGCATTTATTATTACTTTTTATTAATTATTTGTATACAAATGATATTTGTGTATATTTTTAACATCTAGAAACCTTGATAAATTCACATAGCAATTTTAATAGTTTACAATAGATTTTTTTTTGTCTTTCTAAACACAATCATACCATCATGAATAGCAATCATGTTTTATCTTCCTTTTCCATCTTTATGCATATATGTATATTTTCTTTTTCTCTCTTCAATACTTTGGTTAAGAATCTCAATAACATAATTTATATAAGTTGGTAGGAAGCATCCTCATTTTTGCACCTGAATGGAAAAAATCTCAATGTTTAGTCAAGTATGATTTTTGCAGTAAGAGTTTGGATCTGGGTTTATCAGGTTAAGAAATTTTCCTTCTGTTATTGATTTGCTATACATTTTTGCCATGGGCAAGTTGAATTTTGTCAGTTGAATTGTATCAATTGAGATGGTCATATATTTTTTCTCCTTTCATCTGTTGATATGTCAACATTAATTTTTGAATGTTAAAAATTGCATTCTGGAAAAGAAGAAAAAAAAAGAAAAAAGAAAAAGAAGAAGAAAGAAGAAGAAAAAAAGAGCAAAAAAAGAAAAAGAAAAGAAAAAAGAAGAAGAAAAAAAAATTGTGTTCTGGAATAAAAAGGACACTTGATATGTTATTCTTTGGATTTGTTGGATTTGTTTTGCTGATATTTTGTTCAAAACCTTTATACCCACATTCTTGAGGGAATTTGGCCTATAATTTTCCTTTCTTAAAATGTCTTTGCCTGGTGTCAATGTCAAGGTCATGCCAGCCTAATAAAAAAAAAATGGGAAGTTCTCTACCTTTTCCTGTTCTCTTCATGAGTTTGTTTAAGATTGGTGTTTCTGTGTTTGTGCTTTTTTTTCTTAAAAGTTGAAAATAAATAGTGAGGATAACTGCAATCTGACTTTCCTTTGCAGGAAGGTTTTTATTATGGATTTATTTTATTTAATGGGATATTAATGGGTAATATCCCATTAAATAAAATAAATCAGATATTTCTTTCTGAGTCAGATTTGGTAAAGTGTGTTTTCTAAAGGAGTCTTTCATTTTACCTGATTATTCAAATGTATTGGCATTAGGTGTTTATAATATCCTTCTTATTATTTTTAATGTCTTTAAGGTATGTAATTTTCTTCTGCAATTTGGTAATTTGCATCGTTTCTTTCTTTTTTTTCTTCTTCTATCCAGGTAGGGTTTATCTTTTTTAAAAAAGCAACTTTTAGTTTTATTGATTTTCACTATTGTACATTTGTTTTCTATTTTATTAATTTGCATTCTTATCTTTATTATTTATTTCCTTGTGCTTTTTTTCAGAATTAATTTCCTTTCTTTTTTAGTTCTTGAAGTGAGTGTATGGATCATTGAATTTTTGCCTTTTTTCTTTTCCAACATACACATGTATTATTAGAAATCTCCTTCTAAGCACTGCTTTAGCTACATTCTACAAGTTTTGACATGTTGCACTTTTGATAATTATTATATACAAAGTATTTTCTAATTTTCTTTTGTATTTTTATTACTTTGAATTATTTTACAGAAAGTGAAAGTGAAAGTCACTCAGTTGTGTCCGACTGTTTGCCGCTGTATAGTCCATGGAATTCTCCAGGCCAGAATACTAAGTGGGTAGCCTTTCCCTTCTCCAGGGCATCTTCCCAACCCAGGAATCGAACATAGGTCTGCTACATTGCAGGTGGATTCTTTACCAGCTGAGCCACCACGGAACCCCAAGAATTTTGGAATGGGTGGCCTATGCCTTCTCCAGCCGATCTTCCAGACCCAGGAATAGAACTGGGTCTCCTGCATTGTAGGCAGATTCTTTACCAGAAGTGTTGGTGAGTTTCCAAACTTTTGGAAATGTTTTAATTCTTTTTTGTTATTGATTTATAGTTTCAATTTACTCCTATCAGTAGACATATCCTGTATCATTTATACCTTCTGGAAATTTGGATAATTTTTATAAATTTTCCAGCAGTATCATTTATATCTTCTGAAACATTTGGATAATTTTGACAAATTTCCCAGCATATGATCACTTTGGCAAATGTTTCATATGGGTTTGGAAAAAAAATGTGTATTCTAGGGTTGAATATGCTGTCCTATATTGGTCAATTAGGCCAGGTTTTTTTTTTTTCAAATCTACATCTTTGCAATATTTTTTATATTTGGTCTTCTTTTTGAAAGATACATACCAAATAGTCCAAATATTTTTGTAAATTTTTCCTCTTAGTACTATTAATGGTTTACTTTATATATTTTAACACTTAGGTGCATATAGTTTTATAATTGCTTTCTTTTTGGTGTATATAATTCTTTATTTTCAGGACATGTTTCTCTATGTCTAGGAAGTTTGCCTTAAAGTATATTTTGTTTAACAACAGTAAAATTATGTCAATTTTTTTTTGGTCAATATGTTAATGGTAGATCTATTTTCATCTCTTTATATTCAGCATTTTTTATACTTACATTTAAAGGTATCTCTTGTAAATAGCATAAAGTTGTCTTTTAAGGAAAATCTAGATTGCAAATCTTTGTGCTTTAATTGGAGTTTCTAGCTTATTTATACTTTATATAATTTGGTATAATTGGATTAAATTGACCAGCTTACTATCTTATATTAATTTGTCCCATTTGTGTTTGTTCTTGTTTTTCAATGTTTCTTATCTTCCTTTTATTAATTAGAAAATTTTTTATGATTACACTTTCCTCTCTATTAGTTAGTTATATGTATTTTGTGCTTTGTAAACAATGATTTTCGTGATTTTAGAGAGTACACTATGCTTTTTTTGTACTGTAGTTTATATATTATAAATTAGTACTTTTGCCACTTCACAGAAAACATGAAGTCTTTAAATCATTTTCATTTCTCTTTTTAAATCATTTACTTTCTCTTATTAATACTTGTGGTTATTTTTTTAAGCATGTAATTATATATTTTAAACTCTGTAAAGCATTAATATTGTTTTATGTAATCAACAGTTATTTATTCTACACACTTATTTACTTTACTTATTGGTCTTCATTTCTGTCTACATTTTCCTACCTCTGAGATTATTTTTCTTTGCCCATGAAAATATTCTTTTTGTTTGGGTCTCTTGGAGAGGAATTTTCTTAGATTTCTTTTTCTTTTTTGGTCTAAAAATATGGCCTTCATCTTTGCTGGTATAGAATTTTAAGTTGGCAGTTATCTCCCTTCAACATTTTAAAGTTGAAAATTGTTGTTTTCTTCTAATTCATTTAGTTTCTGTTGAAAAGTCAACTGTCAGTGTTTTTAATATTTCTTTAAAATAATGTGGCCTTTCCTCTGGCTACTTTTATGATATTCTTTGTCCTCAGTGTTTAGTAGTTTGAATATTATGTGCCTAGTTATGAATTTTCTCTGCTTATGTCCCATTTGGGGCTTCATGAATCTGTGACTTAGTAATATATCTATTATGTAATTGTGGCAACTATTTCTCCAAATAGTGTTTTTGCCTCATTCTCTCTGTAGTCTCCTCTGGGGTTCCAGTTATAGATATTTTAAGCCATTTCATCATGTTTCATTTAAACTTTTTAAAAAATATTTTCAGTTCTTTTTCAGACAGGAAATACTTTGCTGATCTATCTTTCAGTGCTCTTTTCCTCATTTCTGTTGTATCTAATATGCCATGGAATGTTATTTTCAGTTCTTCTGTTGTTTACATCTAAGATTTCAATGTGATTCTTTTTTATGGAGTCCAGTTCCTTAGTGCATTCTCCACCTTATATATTTTCTTAAATATAGTAACCACAACTATTTTAAAATCAGTGTCTGATTAACTTCAATTTTATTTTTGTTTGCAGTGTGATTGTTTCTACTGTCTGTTTCTTTTTTAGATTTTGGCCTTTTGGATCTGTCTTCTGGTATTCCTGGTAATTTTGGATTGAATTTCAGACACTCTGTATCTAGGTTATTTTCTTCCAGGGAGAATTGGCTTTACTTTTGCCAGGCAGTTAGAAGAATGGAAGATCATTTTTACTCAGTCAAGGACTGAGATGATTCCAGATCTATTTCTGGTTTTCCCTCACTCGTGGATCTGTTCCTTCATAGGTCTCAATGGAAAATTTGGGACATTTTCCATGATCTCTTCTTTTCCTTGGCTTGCACTGTTCTTCATTTCTTGACTCTCTAGTATGATACTATTACACAAATCTCTGATTAGGTTTTTGAGTTCTTAGTTATGGGTTTCTGCTTGGCTTTTCTGGCTCTCATCTTATGCAACTTTGTATTTTTAAAGATTAAGAGAAATGTTAGATGTTGGGGCATCTTATCTAGGGTTGTGGCATATCTGAATGTAAAGATTTTGGAACTAGGGTAAGAAATTAGGTGGGTTTTTTGTTTGTTTGTTTATTAAAAAAAATTCCTCAAATAACATGTTATTTGTGGGACCCTTTTTGTTTTCAAAGCTCTTGGTACAATTTTCCTGGGAATTTGTGTCCAAAAAAGAACAACAGAAATCTCACCCTTGGTAACATATTTTTCCTTTTTCCCAAGTGATTCAGAGAGCAGAATGAGTATAAGAGGTCAGGACATACACTATGAGCTGTGGATGAGACAGCAGGGGGACAGGGCTTTATCGTCATACTAACCTGTACTCCAATCGTGGCCTCTTTTCCTAATAGTTATGTGACCTTGGACAGAAATACTTAGCTGCTCAGGGTTCTATTTTTCACAACTGTGAAGTGCCAGTCTCACAAGACTTTTGTGAGGATTGAATGGGAGGCGTATAAAAGGAGACAAGCGCGATGTATAACAGACTAGGTGCTTGAATTCTCCTTTTATTCCATCAGTGTAACTGGGACTGTGGAAGCTCCATATATCACTGGAGTCTGTTTGCTGGCTCTTTGCTTCGTCCAGTTATTTAGAACGAAGTGATAGTGAGACCTGGGTCATGGGTTAAAAGTCTGCATGAGTCAAAAACATCTCACTCCCTCTCTGTTCCTGTCTCTCTCTCTTTCTGTTTTTTAAAATGACCTCTACATCATGGCTGGGCTTCCCAGGTGGCTCTGTGGTAAAAAAAAAAATATGCCTGCCAATGCAGTAGATGCAGGAGATGCAGGTTCCGTCCCTGGGTTGGGAATGTCCCTCAGAGGAGGAAATGGCAAGCCACTCTAGCATTTTTGCCTGGGAAATCCCAAGGACAGAGGAGCCCAGTGGGCTGCAATCCATGGAGTCACAAAGAGCTGGACGCAACTAAAGCCACTGAGCATGCACACACATTACGTCATGGTTATGAGATAACAAAGAGAAAATGTTGGCAAAAACCTTGCATACCCACCTTCTCTGAAAGGAAAAATAAAACTGTGCCTGGGAGGTGGGTCAATACCATTGACCTTCACATATGAAGTGTAGTATAGGACATAATACGAGGCTCTTTGAGACTTTATTCAAGCCTGATTCTGTCCCATGGCCTTAAGGTAGAAGACAAAGAGCCCACAGCGGCTTTGAAAAGGAACAGAGGTGACCTTGTTGTTACAACCGACATTAGCTCTCCAGCATTTCTAAAGCTTATTCTTAGAGCTAAGGGGCTGAGCAAGCTCTCACTGAGCAGTAAATGGTTCCGTATTTGCCTCCCAAATCTGTGTACTTCTGGTGCATGACTCATTGCTTTCGGGTGCAGTAACTTGAACTACATAAAACCAATTTTCATTCTAAATATAATTTTGACTCTTAGGGAAATAATATACAGCATGCATCACTTGAATTACAAAGTAGATAAAAATAGTCAGAATTAGGTTATCATCTGTACGTCAGACAAGGTGATTTCTCAGCTGCATTTTGAACTGTGGCATGCAGCAATTTTATAAGTAAACCTAATTTAAATATGGCACACAGTTCTCTCTAAGGTATTCAAGTAACTGGAGAATGATGCCAGTTTTGTTCTAAGAGTTCACTTTCATTCTTTGGCTTTTTGATTTTAAGCAGCTTTTATACTTTATTTCTTGAGAGCAACATATTGCCATCCTCTGGTACCTTACGTGATTTAAGTTGTTGATTTAAATTGGCAGCATTCACAGTGTTAAGAAGAGTGACTGTTTGATGGATCATTAGATTTGATTTTAGGGTTTTCCTTGCCCGTTTACATTAATCAGTTTTATGTACCTTGGGCCTTGGTTCTTTTTCCCAGTTCACATAAATATTGATGTCATCTTCAATTGGAAGTTTCAGAAAAGAAATTGGAATGAGAAAGCTGGCTCCAATAGCCATCAGTTGTAAAAGCAATTCCCGTCATATCTATCAAAATTAGCTACTTTTTCAGTACATAAAATCCATTTATGCAAAAGGAAAATCAAATAAACTCTCATTAAAAAATCTGTATTGTTTTTTCCATTTCCATCATTAAAAAATGATTTTCTACCACTACCAGTCAAATTATAGTATTTTTCTAATAACTCATATGAGTAACCTACCAGTCTGTAAAATAAATAATCTTTCATGAAATTAACTGTTTACTTTCTTTATTCATTTTGGACTTTTAGTTTCAGACTAATTTAGTTTAAAATAAGGTCATACCATAGCTTGTTTACCTGTTGTGAAGATTTGGGGAAGACTGAGGGCTGGAGAAGAAGGGGCCAACAGAGGATGAGATGGTTGAATGGCTTCAACGACTCAATGGACATGAGTTTGAGCAAGCTCTGGGAGACAGTGAAGGACAGGGAAGCCTGGCGTGCTGCAGTCCATGGGGTCGCAAAGAGTCAGATGGGACTGAATGACTGAACAACAACAAATAGCTTGGTTAACTGGGGTGAGATTTTAATCACGTCTATGGACTTCCCTGATGGTCCAGTGGCTAAGACTCCAGGCTCCCAAGGCAGGAGACAAGGGTTTGATCCCTGGTCAGGGAACTAGATCCCACATGCTGCAATTAAAATAGTGTATGTAGCTCAGTCGGTAAAGAATCTGCCAGCAGTGCAGGAGACCTGGATTCCATCCCTGGGTTGGGAAGATCCCCTGGAGAAGGAAATGGCAACCCACTCCAGTATCCTTGCCTGGAAAATCTCATGGACAGAGGAGCCTGGTGGGCTGCAGTCCATGGGGTTGCATAGAGTCGGGCACGACTGAGCGACTTAACACTTAGTTTGTAATAGGGATGTACTAGGTAGAGCTCTTAAAGGATGGTAAGTGGGAATAAAAACAACTTTTCTGAGAGCTGAGTGGTCTGGAGCCCTGGAGCTCTATAGCTAAAATATCAACACATAAACCCTACTAGGAGGAAAATTGGAGGGCAGTCATCTTAATCTACCTAGAATTTTCTGACTCCTTCACCCCAACCTACTTTGTATCCTGCCTTATTAAAAAGCTCTAGAAATATATTGTTCAATATAGTAGCCAATCCGTGGCAATTTTTAAAAACAGACTTTACTTTTTTGAGCAATTTTACATTCACAGCAAAACTGAGAGGAAGGTACAGCGATTTCTCCTATGGCCCTGACCCTACATGTGCAGAGCATCTCCCATTATCATCACCCCCTCCAGAGTGGTGCATTTGCTACAACTGATGAACCTACATTGGTTCACACATTATTATCACCCAAAGTCCTTATCACATTAAGATTCACTTTTGGTGGTGTATATTGTATAGTTTTGGGCAAGTTTATAATGACATGTACACCATTATACTACCATACAGTACAGTTTTACTGTCCTAAAAAATCCTCTGTCCTTGCCTATTCATCCCATCCTCTCCCTTAAGCCCTGGCAACCACGGATCTTTTAACTGCCTCCATGGTTTGTCTTTTCAGAAAGTGTAATACAGTTGGGATCATACAGTATGTAGTGTTTTAAAATTGGCTTCTTTCATTTAATAACATGCATTAAAATTCTCTGCATGGCTTGCTATCTCATTTCCTTGGAATGCTGAATAATATTCCATTGTCTGGATGTATTATACTTTTATTTATCCACACATCTACTGAAGGACATCTTTGTTACACACATTTGTTACATACAAGTTTTGCCAACTATGAATAAAACTACTATGAACATCCAAGTGCAAGCTTTTGTAGGTACATATGTTTTGAACTCCTTTGGGCAAATGGTGCTGTAAGTGTCCGTACCATTCTGCGTTCCTACAAACAATACACGCGAGCTCTAGCTGCTCTAGCTCCTTACCAGTATTCTCTGTGCTCGGTGTTCTGGATTTTGACCATTCTAATAGGTGTGTAGTGGAGTCTCCTTGCTGTTGTAATTCGCATTTCCCTGATGATACATGAAATGGAGCATGTTTTCGTATGCTTCTCAGTCATCCATATATTTTCTTTTGTGTGATGTTTGTTCAGGTCTTAGCTTATTTTTTAATTGTGTTGTTTTCTTATTGTTGAGTTTTAAGTATTCTTTGTATATTTTTGATAATAGTCCTTTATTGAGTATGTCTTTTGCAAAAAGTTTTCCCAGTCTGTGACTTGTCTTTTCCGCTCTTGACAGTGCCTTTCTTTGAGAGAACAGAAATTTCTAATTTTAATGACGTCTAGCATATTAGTTCTTCCCTTCATGCATTGTGCCTTTGATACTGTATCTAAAATGTCATCTCCAAGCCCGAGGTCATCTAAATTTCTCCTATTACATCTTCTGGGAGTTTTATAGTTTTGTAACCTACATTTAGATCTATGATCCATTTTAAGTTAATTTGGGGGGAAGATGTAAGGTCTGTGTCAGGATTCTTTTTCTTTTTTTGCATGTAGATTTCCAGTGTTCCAGTACCATTTGTTGAAAAGACTATCTTTTCTCTGTTGTATTGCCTTTGCTCCTTTGTCAAAGGTCCTTACTATGCATATGTGGTTCTTTTTCTGGGTTTTCTGTTCTGTTCTATTGATCTGTCTATTCAACTGCCAGGTACAATCTATCTGTACACTCCTTTTATTAGCTTCAAGGAGGTCTTGAAGTTGGTTAGTGCCAGTCCTCCAGCTTTGGACATATATAGACAACTTCATCCAATAACAGTAGAATATACATTCTTTTCAAGTTCATCTGGAAAAAACACCAAGACAGACCACATTCTGGAACATAAAATATACCTTAACGAGTTTAAAAAGATGGAAGTCATTTAATGTCTGTTCTCAAGCTAAACTAGAAATCAATAACAAAAAATGGCTGTAAAACCCAAAAATCCTTGGAGAATAAACAACATATTTCTAAATAACATGGGTCAAAGAAGCTATATAAAAGAAATCTTAAAATACTTTTAACTAAATGAAAATGAAAGAAAAACATCAAAACTTGGGGGATGCAGTGGAAGCAGTACATAGAGAGAAATTTATAACATTGAATGAATATATTAGAAATGAGGAAAGACCTACAATCAGTCATCTAAATGTCCACCTTAGAAGTCAGGCCAATGAAGAGCAAGTTAAATCCAAAGTAAGCAACTAAGAGAAGTAATAAAGATTAGAGCAGCAATCAATGAAATTGAAAGTAGAAAATCAACAGAGAAAAATCAATGAAACCAAAAGAACTTTTTTGTTGTTGTTTTCTTTTTTTAAAAAATGGTAAAATTGATAAGCTTCTAGCCAGGCTAAGAAAAAAGAGAGGACACAAATTACTAATATCACAAATGAAAGAGGGAATATCACCACAGATGCCACGGTCATTAAAAGCATAATAAGGGAATGCTGTGAATAACTCCATGTCTACTTTATAACCTAGATGAAATGGATCAATTCTATGAAAGACACAGTCCACTAAAACTCACACAATAAGGATGAAACAATCTGAATAGGATTATATCTATTAAAATAGTTTAATCAATAATTAACATCCCAAACAGAAAGCATCAGGCTCTGGTTTCACTGGTGAATTTTACCAAACATTTAAGGGAAAAATAATGCCACTCATCTGCAATTTCTTTACTTCATAACTTATTCCACAGGGCTAGCATTACCCTAGTATCAAAATCAGACAAAGACATTATAAGAAAAGGAAACTATAGACCAATATGTCTGATATAAAAACACACGCAAAAATCTTCAGCAAAATATAAATTCAGTAATGTACAAGAAGAATTATATACCATGATCAAGTGAAATTTTTCCCAAGTATGCAAGACTGGGTCAACATTTGAAAGTCAATTAATGTAACTCATTCTGTTAACCAGCTAAGGAAGAAAAATCACACAATCATATGAATAGAAGCAGAGAAAATATTTGACAAAATCCAATACCCATTCACAATAAAAAAGTCTCAGTAAACTAGAAATAGAGTGGAATTCTTCAACTTGATAAAAAATATATATCTGCTGTGCTGTGCTTGTCGCTCAGTTGTGTCCATCTCTTTGAGATCCCATGGACTGCAGCCCACCAGGCCTTCTGTCTATGAGGATTCTCCAGGCAAGAATATTGGAGTGGATTGCCATGCCCTCCTCCAGGGAATCTTCCCAACCCAGGGATCGAATCCAGGTCTCCTGCTTTGCAGGCAGATTCTTTACCGACTGAGCCATATATATTGAAACTGTTGTTAGAAGCAAGCATGTTAAGGATTGTTATGTAGTCTTGGAGAATTGATCCCCTTATCATTATTTAATGCTCCTCTTTATCCCTGAAAACTTTTCTTGCTATATAATCTGCTTTGTCTGAAGTTAATACAGAAATTCCTAATTATTTTTGCCTAGTATTCCCATGATGTGCCTTTCTTCATCCATTTACTTTTAGTCTATGTATGTCTTTATATTTAAAAATGACATTTTTTGACAACATACTTTTGGGTCTTGTTTTGTGATCCACTCTAACCATCTCTGTTTTTTAATTGGTGCATTTAGAACATTGATATTCAAAATATAATTGATATAGTTGGATTAATATCTACCATATGTTGTTACTGTTTTCTATTAGTTGTAGTTGCCCTAGATTTTGCAATATACAGTCATAACTAATCCAAGTCCAGTTTCAAATAACACTATATCACTTTATGAGTACAGAAAGTACCTTAAAATGACAAAATAGTCCTGATGTTTTTCTGCTATTCTTTGTGTCGTACCTATAATTCATCTCACTTGTACATAAGCATATATATATACACTTTAACACATGCATACTTAATTGAATACATTTCCTGAACCTGTGGTTTGGTGTCTGACATTAATTTGGGGAAATTCTGAGTCATTTTCTAAAAATATATTTTCTGTATCTCTCTTTCTTCTCCTTTTGGTATTCCCATGGTATTCTCCATTTGTTATGCATGTGTTACACCTTTGACAGTTGTACCATGATCCTTGGACATTCTGTTATTTCAGTTTCTTTTTGAGTTTCAGTTTTGGAGGTTTTTATTGAGATACTCTCAAGCTAAGAGATTTGTTTCTCAGCCGCACCCAATCTACTAATAACCCATCAAAATCATTCTTCATTTCTGTTAAAGTATTTTTTATCTCTAGGATTTCATTTTGGTCCTTTTTTAGAATTTCTCTTTCTCTGCTTTCATTGCCCATCTATTTCTTGAACGCTGTCTATTATATACATTGGAGCCCTCAGCACATTAATTACAGTTGTTTTGAATTCCAGATGTGATAATTCCAACATCTCTGCCATATCTAAGTCTGATTTTATGCTTTCTGTAGCTCTTCACTATTTTTTGTCTTTTAGTATGTTTTATAATTTTTTTCTTAATAGCTGTACATGGTGTTCTGTGTAAGAAGAATTGCTCTAGATAGGCCTTTAGTAATATATTGTTGAGGCGTTGGGGGAGGAGAAGTATGCTGTAGTCCTGTGATTAAGTCTCAGTTTTTTTTCCTGAGCCTACGCTTCTAGATTACGAACTTCACAAGTGTTTCTCAGCAGGATGGTTAGAGTGGGCTGGAGTGGGGTATTTCCCTTCCTACATATGGAAGACTACAGACAGCTAAAGTTGGGTATTTGTCTTCCTCCAGATCAGATATGGTCAGATGAAGACCAAGCAGGTTAGGCTTTGGTTAAATAGTTTCTCCTGGGGAATGCTGCTGCTGCTGCTAAGTCTCTTCAGTCGTGTCCGACTCTGCGCGACCCCATAGACGGCAGCCCACCAGGCTCCCCCGTCCCTGGGATTCTTCAGGCAAGAACACTGAAGTGGGCTGCCATTTCCTTCTCCAGCGCATGAAAGTGAAAAGTGAAACTGAAGTCCCTCAGTCATGTCTGACTCTTAGCGACCTCATGGACTGCAGCCTACCATGAGCCTACAGGCTCCTCTGTCTATGGGATTTTCCAGGCAAGAGTACTGGAGTGGGGCGCCATTGCCTTCTCTGCTCCTGGGGACAGACCTTGTTAAAAACAGTGCTCTGGCATAATTCAAAATGATTCCTTTACCCCTACTGCAGCTGGAAGCATGAGGGGATTTTTCTCTGATAGTCAGTGTAAGAGAAACTGTAGAGTTCTAGAAGCTAAAACTTAGAAGTATTTCTCATACACCCTGTTCCCCTCCAATGACTTGGTCTCCCTAGAGTTTTTATCTCACAGACTTGCTCACACTGAGCCTCCAGTAATTCAATAATTACAGTTTAGGTCTCCCTACCCCTGGACTGGTTTCCACAGAAGTGGCAGGTCCTGGGTTTCTGCTCCGGTAAGTTGTGATTCTTTGTATCTGCCAGTCAAACTCTCCAATTTGGGGGGCAGCAGTTTGCCCTGAAACCTCACTTCTCTCATGGATCTAAGATTTGTTGAGTTTTTTCAGTTTGTTCAGTTTTTTACTTGTTAGGACACAGTAGTGATTTCTAACCTTCTTACAGGAAGGACCAGAAACTGAAAGTCATCTGGGTATTTAAATTTAAATTAATTAAAATTAAATAAAATTTAAAATTCAATTCCTCTGTCATTCTAGCCACATTCCAAGGGCTCAGTATCCACATGTGATAAGTGGATATCCTGTTAGATAGTGCAGGTATAGAACATTTCTATCATCACTGAAATTAATATTGTATTACCCTCCGCTGTAATATCACATTAGTGCCCTTTCCTTGGCATAGAAAAGAGTAATTAGAATTGGGAAAAACAAAAGAAATAGTACAACCAAAACATTGGCTTTATCTAGAGTATTATCCTGGCTTCTTGGGAGCCTACGATTCTGCCAGCCAGATTCTGAACCATTAATCTGGCTTCCACTGTCAATATTTTATTAACAATGGAGATATTCATGTGTGTTTTTTTTTTCCCCATTTCCCTCCCTGAGTTCTCTTCTGAAAAGACTTTGCTGTAGTCCCTGACTTGTTTAATGAATTATTGTTAACATTCTTTGGCTTGTCATTATGTTTTTTCATCTGTGATATATTGTGGCTTATCAGCACACCAGGATATTCACTCACAGTTTTAGAGTGCTTTTCAACTACCATTCCATTGCAATTTCTTTTCTCTTTTTAAAAATTGAGAAGAGGGTGCTTTTTTAGCTCGGTTGATTATCAGGCTCCAATTCAACGTGAGAAACACAGATGAGCTAGTGCTTGAAAGCAAGGACCGTGATTCCTGAGCACAGCGATTCCTCTGCAACCTCCTCATAGAGTAGCTCTTCCCTTTACCACACCCTTGCTCCATGGGACTTGGTAGGTGGGACAGGTGTTCCTCTTGCTCCTCACTTCAACTTTCAAGCCATTATTCTCCCCCTCCTCTCTACAATCACATCTTTGAATCTCAGATGTTTGTGCTATCTGCTGCCCTTCTTTGTTGCAATCATCTATAAAACCACTATTACTTTCACATTTGGTTTGATGCTCTTTGAGAAATTTTAGTTCCCTCCCATATTCTCTCTGGGCTTCCTAGGAGGCTCAGTGGTAAAGAATCCACCTGCCAATGCAGAAGAGGGGGGTTCAATCCCTGGATCGGGAAGATCCCCTAGAGGAGGAAATGGCAACCCACTGCTATATTCTTATCTGGCAAGTCCCATGGACAGAGGAGCCTGGTGGGCTACAGTCTGTGGGATTGCAAAAAAGTTGGACAAAACTTAGAGACTAAACAACAGCAGAAACATGTTCTCTCTAGTACTGTTCCCATTACAAGTCCTTGTGATTTCAGGACCATGTGGATGACCATTCATCCTGTTCTTGGTCTCTCAATTCCTTGTCCACCTGACTTCAATAACCATCTGCCGTGGTCATACTCTAGACCTTGTCGTTTTAACACATTTAATCCTTCTATAATCGCCATTTCATATGTCCTCTTTTCCAACCACTACCTTTTATCTTACTTCTCACTTTCTCTAATATTTTTGCTTCAGCAGAACTGCTAAGGAAATACAACCCACCACGCCCTCATGTTCACACTTCCCACCTTTCATCAACTCCCTTTGCCTCTCTCCCCCTTCTTCATACTCTTCTGGCAAAACCAACCCTGTTGCCATCCAACTCTCTTGCCAAGCCTGCACTGGCTCCTTTACAGACTTGAAAAAAGCATCCAATGGTCTCATTTTAAATTCAAGTCTAATAACTTTCCACTGATCTCTCAGTTTTGCCAGGCAATCAGGCTACGTTCCCCTAATACATCCATTCTCTCACTCCTGGATAACTGCTTCCTCCTTCACTTTTATCCTCAAGCCTTCATTCTCCCTATTTTACTGAGAAAAGAGTTGTAATCAGAGGTCTACCATTCCACCTATTGCCTTTGTGCATCTGTGCGTGTTTTCTCTTCCTTCCCTTCTGTTGCTGTGGATGACCTGCCTATGTTCCACTCAAGGGCCGTTCTTTTCCTTCTGTACTTGATGCATCTCTTCCCCCATAGCCTAGCCAAAGACATGGCTCCAGCCTCTCTCCTTTCTCTGTCTCACAGTGTTAGCGCTAAGCCATCTACTGGATTATTCCTGTTAGCAGAAAAACATGCTATTGTTTCTCTAATCCTTAGAAAAAAATTAATACTGTTTAGGGAAAAATCTGAAAAAAATAGAGAAAGACATATGTATATATGTGTATTTACATATGTACATACACACATGTACAATTTATTGATGTTCTTTCTAGAAACAATTGCTATTATCCTCGATATTTTAATATTTCCTTCCTGTCTTTTTTTCTATATCCATGTGCATTTTTTATATAAACAGTATATATATGTGCATATGTATATTTAGAGTTAAACCTAAACATATTTAACATGTGATGGTGATGGTGATGCCTGGCATTAGCTCTATACCAAGCAGAATACTCTGGAGCACAGAGGCAGAAGGGACTAATACTGCTGATAGAAGTTAAAATTTCTTCAAAGAAGAGATGCCATTTCAACTGGCTTTAAAAGAGAAGCAGGAAGTTGCCATGAAGAGAATGGAGGAAAGGTCCAGAAGACTAAATAAGCATGTTCAGAAAATATGCTTAAGGAAAATGTAGTTACAGCGGGAAGGGGATATTATCTGAAGTTGAAAATTTAAAAATATATACTTTTGTGTTAATTCTAAAGTCCAAGTAGTTGAATATGTGTATTTCTTTAAATGTCTATAGCATTTTATTATTTTTAAAAATTTATTTATATTTTAAGTTGAAGGATAATTGCTTCACAGAATTTTGTTGGTTTCTGCCAAACTTCAACATGAGTCAGCCATAGGTATACATTAATACTATTTAGGGAAAATCTGAAAAAATAGAGAAAAGCATATGTATATATACATATTTGTATATGTAGATGCACACATATATACACACATGTACAATTTATTTGTGTTTTTTGTAAAAACAATCTCTATTATCCTTTTGATATTTTAATATTTCCTTCCATATATTCATATGCGTTTTTACACAAGTGGGTTTTAATATGTAAATGGTTTTGCATTCTCTTCTTTCTTCCTTAATATTATATGGTAAATATACTTTGCTGAGAACTTGCAGTCTCAGATTTTGTATCACCTCTTATATGTATTATTTCTAAGTAATTGTGCCTTTATAAATAATATTGCAAATTGGAAAGCTGAGATTAGTGTTACGGAGCAAAAAAATCTTGTTAGAAGCAGGATTCAAACTCTGGTCTGACCCCAAGTACTTGTAACTTTTTAAACCTTCATAGTGATATTTAATTGCTACATAATAGTTCATTGTTATGAATATACCATAATTTACTTAAATATACCTCTATTTCCAGATATTTTGGCTGTTTGCAATTTGTCTATTATAAATAATACCAGTAATGAACATCTTTGGAGTCTGTTATTTCCAGTATTCAGGGCTCATGTATTATAAGAGATTCCTAGAATTCGTTATTAGGTCAAAAGGCATGAAGTCCTAGCATATTGACATTTTGCTTTCCAGAAAAACCCATGGCATTTCTGGTATTGCATAAACAGTTTACTTCAATGAAAAGATTTCCTATCTTTGATTGATGGGCCACAGATGTAGTGCTTTATTGATCCCCTTATAATGAATTCGCTACCGTAAATGATTCAGTGCAGCACGTTCTTTATTCAACCTGTAATCCACCAAACAGTTACTTACCATAATAAAACTAATTATAATAATTGTGGGCTTAAGTAAAATTTCAGGATAATATAAATTATTTTTAAAATCCCCTAAGTAACAAAAACTGTAACAATGTCAACAAAATCAACCCCAGATTGCTCTTTCCAATCTATCTAAACATGTTTTGGTGTCTGAATAAAGAATGTGTTATTATTTCCCAACAAAGCCAAGTTTGCCCTTGTGTGTTTTACTTGGGATGAATGTTATTCAGAGGTGAGACTTTGATCACCACTTCTGTTTCTAGGACATGCTTTTACATTGGCAGTAACTGAAATTTATCCAAATAGACTTTCAAAGCTCCCAAGTGTTCTAAATTTATCTCACTCAATTTCTTTGGTTTAGAAACTAGTTTGGAAATCTCACAAGGCCAACTTGTCTTCAGTAATTTCTAGTGCTTCTTGTTTGGGGCAGGCTAGAAAAAGCTCCGAGATGCTGCTAAATTTGGTGTTTGGCAGAAGCCATAACACACAGAGAGAAATGCATGAAGTGTAAAACCTAAAATATCAAAACTCTTTGACATTTCAAACTAATTTCAAATGTAAAGAGATTATAAAATGATAACATCTGCATAAATCAGCTGTGTAGACAACCTATGTTAGTGAAAGCAAAAAAAGGGAGTCTAAATGGGATAATAGATTTCTTTAATATATACCAATCATTTTTAAAATCTAATGTTTGCATATGAATGGAGTGATTTAGCCCACTAAAAAAAAACTTTGTATTTTTTTTTTCCTGCTGATTAAAAACAGTGTTAGAATTTGCCAGAAATGAACATTTAATGTATGGACCAACAAGAAACAGTGTACTATGATAAGATATAGCATATTGTTCCTGAAGACCTGGACTTAAATCCTGGCTTCACACACATTTACTGTAAAACTTGGGTGGCAATTTACTCAATAGTGTACATCTTAGTTACTTCATCTGCAAGATGGAAATAACCATATCCATCACCCTGAATTGTTCTGAAGATCAAGATGAGACAATGTTCATGTAAGCATGAAAGCATTATGAAAACTCTAAAGCTCTCTATAAATATGAGGTGTTCCTTTAACTTTTTCTTAATTGCTTATTACACTGAGTTCTTGGGATTAACTGAGAAGGAGGTTCTCAAGAAGTTTAAGAAAAAAATTTACCTTTTAAATTTGGCAAAGGGAAATTGTTAATTAGAATGAATTGTTGTGTATGACTGTCTTTTAGGTGTAGACGTTTAGTCAGCTGTTAGTGAATTGTAATTGTCCCCCCCAAATCTCCACTCCATTCCTCCTTCTCCTAGTCAGTCATAAAAGAAATGCAGTTTGATTATTCAAGTGTCCTTTCAAGTGACAGGAACGGGGACAGTGAAAAATGAACTTTCATTAATAACATGGGCCTTTCCATCCATGGATTTAAGTACCAAAATGGAGTGTATATGTGTGAAAAAAATGGTTGAATTCTAAGGATATATTTAGCCATTCTTTCCCCCCTACCCGTCCCCGTAACAAAGTGATGTCACTGTGAATAGAGTTTGACAGAGATGATGCAATATGAAAATGACTGTTTGATGATTGGGGAAATTCCAGGCAGATTGGATGTTAAGGGAAAACCCATAAATAAGTATTTGAATCCAGGCCCATTGCTGGTTCTTAGGCACCCAAGTCAACTTCTTGGAAGGATAAGTCCTCTGGTATGCAGATGTCCTTTCAGAGGCGTTGTGTGCACGGCCCAGAGGAGATTTCCCCCCCCCCCCCCTCAAGGAGATTTTTTTTTTTCACTTATTTTTATTAGTTGGAGGCTAATTACTTTACAATATTGTAGTGGTTTTTGCCATACATTGATATGAATCAGCCATGGATTTACATGTGTTCCCCATCCCGATCCCCCCTCCCACCTCCCTCCCCATCCCATCCCTCAGAGGAGATTTTGACTGAGGTTCTGTTGCATTTGGCTTCAGGGCTCAAGTTACTACTAGTAATAGGCTTTTATTCAAATATCTGTCTGTGAGTACTTGTAGTCAATGGAAATTGCTAGTGAGTAACAGGGAGATGGATTTGGCATTGCGTTTTGAAGAATGGAACA
This sequence comes from Dama dama, assembly GCF_033118175.1. Taxonomy (NCBI): domain Eukaryota; kingdom Metazoa; phylum Chordata; class Mammalia; order Artiodactyla; family Cervidae; genus Dama; species Dama dama. The sequence continues at coordinate 32,192,731 of NC_083706.1, forward strand.
AGTGCTTAGTATTTATCCTGTCTCTGAATCTTCACTTCAAATATTTGTTAGTCATCAAAATAACTTCTCCCTGGTAAATATATTTACAAAACCAACTTTTTTGGTTGTTGTAAATTTTTTGTCTTCCAACATTTTTGACCAGTCTTTTTAAGGTATTTATGTCAGGATTGAGTTTTCCAGGCAGATATGAATTAAAACAACAACAACAAATGAATTAAATATTACCTTCTTTCATGTGTAACTGCAAGATTCTCATCTGTATGTTTTAAGATCAAAAATGTATTCTAATTGTTAAAGATACTAGCCATACAAGAGCTAATAGAGTGGCTATTGAATGAGTATACTTTGGCCGCCTGATGCAAAGAGCCGACTCATTGGAAAAGACCTTGATGCTGGGAAAGATGAGGGCAGGAGGAGAAGGGGGCAGCAGAGGATGAGATGGTTGGATGGCATCACTGACTCAATGGGCATGAATTTTGAGCAAACTCTGGGAGATAGTGAAGGGTAGGGAAGCCTGGGTGTTGTAGTCCATGGGGTCACAAAGAGTTGGCCATGACTCAGCGACTGCACAATGAACAACAATGGGTATACAGTTTCAATTATCCAAGATGAAAAGAGTTCTGGAGATTGGTTGAGCAACATCAATGTGTTTAACACCACTCAACTTTTACCTGAAGATGGTTAAGATGGTAACATTTTTGCTAGGTGTGTTTTATCAAAATTAAAAATAAAAATTTTTTAAGCTTATAGGGTAAAAATAAAAGTCTCCCCTTTATCCATGTCTAAATCCCACATTCCTCCCCTGCTATGACTCTGGAAGCAGATCAGCCCTGTAAACTGGAATTTAGTTACAGACTTCAGGAGACAGATAGCCTCCGCCTGAGCAAAAGAAAACTTCTTCACAAAGAATCCCATTAGTAGTGGTTAGCAGCTCTATTCTTTCTTGTTTTGATGGTGTAATCTTATGAGTTATTGCAGAATGAATACATTTTCATATTCACATTCTTTGGTTTCTGATTCATTTTGCTTAGATGGAGACTTTTAAGACCATGAGAAAGAACCCCAGATACCATCACTGGGGTTTTCCCCTTCTGTGAGAACTCACACAGGGACTCGGGGACAAGAGTAAAAGAGGATAAAACTTATGTGAGCTTGTCACCTAATCAGGGTGTCCATTCTTTCATATAGTGGCCTCATCTCCATATACCTATGTGCTCCACATTATTGTCAAAATACTAGCAAGTCGGCCACTTGTCTGCCCGCCTGGGGTGGATCTGCCTGAGAGGCGGTTGCATGTCCTGTTCCTTGTTCTCTGAGTCATGCCTTCCCCAACTGTGTGTTTTTGCCAAGACAGTGCACAAACAAGTTGTTCATTGTTTAATCTGTCACTGGGGCCAGGGCTTAAATCTTCTCCAAGCTGCAGGTATTATTCAACTCTGTTCTCTCTTTCTCACCCCTCTTTTTATGTGTTTTTGACCTCAGAATGTCTTTTACCTAATTTTCAAAAAGGAAAAAAAAAAATCTCTGTGTGTAAATTTCCCCTTAAAATAATATATGTATTTTCAGGTCTCTTGATTTGTTGCCAGAGCAAATGAATATTAATTGGGAGCTGCGGTTCATACCTGCTTCACAGCAGTATGCTCATTAGATGCTTGGGGTGAGTGAGAAGTGTGATGTAGCTGCAAGGGATGTCATTTGAATTTCTAGGGAGTATTAAATTGCTGCCTGGGGAAAGAAGCCGGGAGGAAGGGTCACACTGCTTCTTATGGCCAGACTGTACCTGCAGCTTGGCCATCTCTTCTGGGGGCATCGCCTTGATTTCAGAGTAGGGGGCTTGGAATTCTGGCAGCTGAGTGAAGAAAGCTGAAACCACATCCTTTGTCAATGGAATCATATATTGAACTGCTAATCTGTGTCTTCTCTAGGCCATGGGGATTATTTTTGTTGTTTAGTTGCTAAATCGTGTCTGACTCTTTTGCAACCCTATAGACTGTAGCCTGCCAGGTTCCTCTCTTCATGACATTTCCTAGGGAAGAATACTGGAGTGAATTGCCATTTCCTCCTCCAGGGGATCTTCCCAACCCAGGGATCAAACCTGCATCTTCTTTATTGGCAGGTGGATTCTTTACCGCTGAGCCATAGTGGTGTGAAAAAAAACAAAAACAAAAACAAAAAACCAGTTAAAATCGTGATGTTTATGGGATTTACATTCTGATTGGGGTCATAGACCATGAATACTCAGACAAATCAATAGAAAATTATTACATAGTGATAAGTGCTGGGAAAAGAAATAGGTAGAATTAGGTGATTGAGAGTGACCGGGGTGCTGGTTTTGAGTGTTCAGGGATCATTCTGAGTGGGTGACACCGAGTAGACACCCAAAGGGAGTAAGGGAATAAGCTGTGGAATATCTGGGGACAGGGTGTTCCGGGAAAGAGGAATAGTGAATAAAATGTCATGAGATGAATGTTTGTGTCTCCTAAAATGCAGGTGTTGAAACCTAATCCCCAGTGTGATGGCATTAGGAGGCAGGGCCTTTGGGAGATGATTAGGTTATAAGAGTGAAGGCTTCATGAAGAGTATTAGTGCTCTTATAGGAGACCCCAGAGGGTTCCCTTGCCCCTTCCACCATGTGAGGACCCTGTGAGAAGGCACTGTCTGTGAACCAGGAAGTGGTCTCTCAGTTCAGTTCAGTTCAGTTGCTCAGTCGTGTCCGACTCTTTGCGACCTCATGAATCGAAGCACGCCAGGCCTCCCTGTCCATCATTAACTCCCGGAGATTACTCAAACCCATGTCCATCGAGTCGGTGATGCCATCCAGCCATCTCATCCTCTGTCGTCCCCTTCTCCTCCTGCCCCCAATCCCTCCCAGCATCAGGGTCTTTTCCAATGAGTCAACTCTTCGCATGAGGTGGCCAAAGTACTGGAGTTTCAGCTTCAGGATCAGTCCTTCCAATGAACACCCAGGACTGATCTCCTTCAGGATGGGCTGGTTGGATCTCCTTGAAGTCCAAGGGATTCTCAAGAGTCTTCTCCAACACCACAGTTCAAAAGCATCAACTCTCACCAGACAGCTAACATGTTGGTGCCTTGATCTTGGACTTCTAGCCTCCAGAACTGTGCGGAATACATTTTTGTTGTTTATAAGTCACCAGATCTATGCGTTTTTTTGTTATACCAGCCCAAACAGACTAAGACAGGTGGGAACCTGAGAGCAAGGAAACTTTGAGGCTGAAGTGGAGTGAGAAATGAGCAGTGGTGGGAAGTGGGCCTCTTGTGGGCCCTTACACAGGCTTTGCCTTCATTCTCAGCGATGGGAGACCGTTGGAAGGTTGTGAGCAGGGAAACTGGTCTGTTTGCTAAGTGCAGTCTAGCTGCTTTGTGGGCTTTCCAGTGGTAAAGAACCCGCCTGCCAATGCAGGAGACACAGGGGATGCAAGTTGAAGCCCTGGGTTGGGAAGATCTCTGGAGTAGGAAATGGTAAACCACTCCAGTATTCTTGCTTGGAAAATTCCATGGACAGAGGAGCCTGGCAGGCTACAGTCTTTAGGGTCACAGAGAGTCAGACATGACTGAGCACCTACGTCATGCCATGCAACTGTGTTATGGAGAATGTGTGGTTGGTAGGGTGGCCAGATTTGACAATATCCCATAGATGTTCAACTGGTAAAGGAAGATGAGGGGCAGAAAAGGGGCTGTTGCTCTTGCTGCAAATGTTTAAAGAAACTTTATGAGTAGAAAGAATTTTTTTTTAATGTATCCTCAAGTAAAATATGCTGAAGTTATCTAAAAAAAGGAGAGAAATTTCAGTTCAAGAAAGGGCCTACCTAAACTTACTTTTTCTCTGATTATAGAAATAATCATTTAGAAAATCTGTAAGAAAGGAGTGAAGTACAAATAAAATATATGACTCAAAATCCCACTGCTCAGAAATAACACCTAACATTTTCTATAAGTTTCTAGACTGTTCTACATGCATACAAATAGAAATTGTTTTAAAAATTATTTTTATTATGCAGCTGTTGTACTTTTCTGTAATATAAATTTTCATTTATCCATATATCTTGAATATTTATGCATCTCATGAGATATTATATAAAATGATTTCACTGTACTCATATACATGAACCATCATTAATTACAACCATTTTGTATAGGAATGAGCAGTTAGGTGGTGTTTGGTTTTCTTTCTTTTTTGCTGCTATAAATAACACTGTAAAGAACAGCCTAGAATTTGCATCATTGTGTAAATCTCTGGTAATTTCCTTTAGATAGATTTTTTTAAAGATTATCTGGTTGAAATATATGCATATTTTAAAGGTTCATGATTTATATTGCTACAGTTTGTACCAATCATACTTCTACCAGTTAAGATGTTCCATTTCTTCCCATTCTAGTTTGAGAAAGCCAAAAGTGGAACAAGCTCCATTAGAAGGAAGAGATTTCCTTGTCACTGGAGGCATTTTAGTAGGTGCTGGAATGTCCTCTGGATGGGATGTTATCCTGAGAAATTTAGTTGAGCGTTTGAAGTGTCAGTGGAGTTTTAGGATTCCTTTCCAATTTGAGAATGGGAGTAGAGAGAAAGAAAGAGGGAGGAATGTTGAATAATTTGGTTGCCTGTACTCTGTTCTATATATAGATGAATCAGTTGATTTTGGTGATAATTCACATAAAGCAATTAAAAGCACACACACAGCAAAAACAACAGAAGAGGTACACATAAGCAATTTTCTACAACTTGTTGGAGGTTGAATTTAGCAAAGGCCAAGTAGGATAACAGAGGTTGGAGACATGCTTTAGTTTATGAACATTCAATTTAAAATAAAATTTATATAATTTAAGAAAAGTGAATTATTCAGTTCTTAGACTTTCTCTTGTACAAAGCATAGCAACACATAATATTGTCACATCTATTATTCATTTAACAGTTTATGCATTAATGAAAATATTTTCCATATAACACAGGGAGCCCAGTTCGGTGCTTTGTGATGAGCTAGAGGAGTAGGATGGGGAGGTGGGAGAGAGGGTCACGAGGGAGGGGGACGTATGTATGCTTATGACTGATTTTCATTGTTGTGTGGCAGAAACCAGCACAACACTGTAAAGCAATTATCCTCCATAAAAAAAGAAAAATGTGTAAAACACTAATTCTAAGTTGTCTGCTGGGCTCTGGGGTTACAACACCAATAGAACCTGATTCCTGCCTTTCGTGGTTTTACTGCTTACAAGGGGAGACAAGTGAGCAATTCCAATAATTTCAATTTGATGAATGCTAGGACAAATACTTCACAACATAAATAGCATTCCATGGCAGACAGTGGAGAGGTATCATCACACAAATGTACATGGGAAAAAGTATGCCTGGTTTCAGGAAAAAAAAAAAAATCACTGGACTGAAATTTAGGTTTGTGTTCTCTTGTGGGTGTTATCTGGTTGGATGAGATTGGGTAACTCATTTAACCACATCTGAAATATTTGGGGAAAATAATGTTTACCTAATATGGTTTTTGTAAAAAGTAAATAGAACAGCATGTGAAATCAGCTAGCACAATGAGAGGCATGTACTGTGAGTAAATGTTAGTGAATCATTGAATAGATGCATCATTTGATAGAATACACCTTCCCAAGGAATTTTATGAACAGCCCACCAGAAAAGCGCAGAGTGAGACTAGTTATTGCAATTAGAAATAGACTTTTTTTGTTTTTTTTGCTACATACAATGCATTTTCTCCAAGGAGTATAACTACATAAATCTAGATCAAAATTATGTTTGGAAATGAATTTTCATGAAGTTTGAATACAAACTAAGATGTATCACAATTGGACAAAACTCAGGAAGTCAGATGAAAGTTTTCTATTCATAGCACACACTGGCAGGAGGAATTTCTCTTTGCTAATTATCTCATGGGCTGAGCAGCACAGAGATGATTGCTTCGTGCCTAATGATTAGGAAGGTCAAGTTAAATTTGCAGATAAATAGAGGCGAGCATTCAGAGCACCAAAATACCTCTCCAAAGAAGGACAGAAGTGCTCTCCAGCAGTGAACACCCGATAGAAGTGGTTGTAGGGTACGGCCGAGAAGGAGGTGGGGCTCGGGATGTCAGCCTCTCTGGAGATGAGCCTCTGTGCCATTTCAGACTGGCTTCTTCCCGGTGACACCAAGTCTGTGGAGCAGAGGAAGTTGGTCTCGTCTCCCAGGCTGTGTGACGTACACTGCTGACACAACAGTGAACGAGACTGCCAAGTTCTGGGCTGTGAAGAGCATGGGGTCTAGCAGGAAACACATCTATTTAAAAATACACAAAGAGCTGACTCTTATGGAAGTGGAAGTCTAGGAAATGATGACAAATTCTAGGGCACGTGGGCTCAGCTTGAGGCGCCTGGTCCAGAGTACTCTCAGAACATGGTGTGAGCTCTGAGGAGCCTGCTGATTGCAAATTTGTGGTCAAGGAGATAATTTTAGTCTTCAAATGAGCAGTGACATAGCCATTAGCAGAATCCCAGACACCTTTGTGCTGTTCTGTAATAGATGACCTGAGCTATTGATTTTGTCCCGATGATAATACAGCCTTAGCTTCCCCGAAATAAATACAATCAAGTAACAAAGGGAAAATGTTTAACTTCACTAGTAATCAAACAAATGCAAGTCTGAATGACTTTTTTAATACTATCAAATTAAAGATTTAAGTGAATATTCAGTGCTGACAATGATAAAAAAAATGCTCTCATGGCTGATAAGGAGTGAAAATTGATATAATCTTTGAAAAAGCAATTTGGAAGTTTGAATCAAGAGCCTTAAAAATTTCATACCCTTTGATCAACTTATTCTAATTCTATGCTGGAACCAAAGCAGTTTTTGTTAGTTTTTTTTTTTTTTTTTGCTTTTGCCAAATAAAATTACTCCAAGGATTAAAAAACAAAAAACAAAAACCTCTTTCTAAAGAGAATCCCCCAAATAGGGGGAAAGATACATACATACAAACATACTCATGGCAGAATTATTTGGAACACTAAGATCTTGCAAATAACCTAAATGTCTAACAACAAAATGATTGATTAAATTATGTGCATCTAATGAAATCTCCATGGGATAATGGAACCAGTAAAACTGATAGTTAAAATGATGCTTTGTTATAATGTTCATATAATAGCTAACTTTTGGTTTCTAATAAAAGAAGCAGCTTAAAGCACTAATAATGTGTTACCATTTATTTAACAACTCAGCTCATAGTGCCACAGGACGTCGTCTAGTACTGTGGAGTCTAGTTTTTAAATATGTGCTGTTAATTAATATAATTGTGACTGTCTCAAACAAATAATAAACTCCTAACTTTGCAAAATAAAAAAAGACTGGAAAGAAATGCACCATTTTGTTAGCAGTGGTTGACTCTTCCATAATCCACATGGGATGTGTGATTATTTTCTTCCTTTCATTTTTTTCATTTTCCAGATGTGCCAAAATTAGCATATATTGCTCTTAGAATGGACATATGGACATGAAGCCTGAGGAAAAATTTTTCTACTTTTCTTAAAAAGCAGTTCTGTTTTGCGATCTGTTGTCCTGGGTGAAAAGAAAGCCTGAAGCGTTGCTTTAATAAATAGGCCTCTCATGACTTAAAAAAGTCAGAGACACATAGACTCATAGGGTTGAGAGGTCACTAATTACAAGGCAAAACCATTTTTTTTTTCCCCCAGAACAAAAAGACAATTACTTATTGAGTGCCTACTATGTGTAAAACCCCTTTTACATCAATTCCCACCTGCTTTCCACTGGCAAATTCCTACTCATTTGTTCTTGAGTAGTGTCAGATATCGGTTGCTCTGTATAGATTTTCTCCGCTTCATCAGGCTTCCCCTCCTCTGCTCCAGGTGATCTGTCTGTCTGACTCAGACGAGTCAGAGGCAAAAAGGTTTACTGAGAGCTTTCTGAGGGCAGGGACTGTATCCCCAGCTGCCGGCGCGTGGTGAACACGTAGACTGCTGATCACTATGTTAGGTGCTCTGGAAAGACAGGGAGTAGTATGAGAAATGGTATTTGCTCTTAAAGATTTTATGAATAATTATGATGTATAAAACTAATTAACAGTGCATATTTAAAAGCTAAAAAAGGCAGCAGTGGATGTCGGATGGTTCAAGGTGCTTGTTAAAGGGTGACCTGCCATTAATGCTTTAGGGGTTGCTTCTTTGGTTAGAAATCAAAAGATACTAGGAAAACAATACTTGGCTTGGATGTACTTTTTCATATGATTAAATTATTTGGTTTTAGTTTATAATTTTTTAAATCAGTAAAACAAATACACTCCATAATAATCATATATTACACTTACACAAATATAAGGAATTATCAGGAAATCTTTTTACCCTTTAGTCATGACTAACCTCCCAGTTGACTTACAACTGAACAATCATCAGAAAATGTAATGTCATCCTTAAAATGCACATTTTTTTTTTTTTTTTTTGGTGGGATTGTGTGACTGTGAGTCTTAGTCATTGAGCTGTTTACCATATAAGTTAGAAGAGTTGATTCTTCAGATAGTTTATGACTAGAGCAAATAATTCTACTCAAATTAGTAAGAGTCCCCTTTTGCAAACTGAGAATTATATGTACTCCTGCTTGGGAAGAGATGGGCTTCCTCTGTGAGGAAGCTTCATTATACTTTATTGCAGGTAGGAACAAAGGGAATCCTCATGTACTTTTCTCTTCATTGAATGGACGACTTCACAAATTTTGTAGATTATGTCAATTTACCTTCCTTTCTCCTTTACCACTTGGACAGGGATGCTAAAGATATATTTTCCAACCTTTATATTGCTCCCTAATGTAAATTATATCAAAATTTTAAATTACACTAATTTAATTTTTTATTTATGGAAAATACATTCCATTTATGTTTCTGTTGTTGTTGTTGAGTCACTAAATTGTGTCTGACTCTTTGTGACCCCATGGACTGTAGCACACCAGGCTTCTTTGTCCTTCACTATCTCCTGGAGTATGCTCAAATTCATGTCTGTTGAGTTGGTAATGCTGTCCAACCATCTCATCCTCTGCCACTCCTTTTTCCTTTTGTCTTTAATCTTTCCCAGCATCAGGGTCTTTTCCAATGAGTCAGCTCTTCACATCAGGTGGCCTAAGGAGTGGAGCTTCAATGTAAACATCAGTCCTTCCAATGAGTATTCAGGACTGATTTCCTTCAAGATTGATGAATTTGATCTCCTTGCAGTCCAAGAGTCTCTTAAGAGTCTTCTCCAGCACCACGGTTAGAAAGCATCAGTTCTTCGGCACTCAGCCTTTTTGGTGGTCCAACTCTTACATTTGTATGTGACTACTGGAAAAACCATAGCTTTGACTATATGGACCATTGTTGGCAAAGTGATTTGTCTGCTTTTTAATATGCTGTCTAGGTTTGTCATAGCTTTCTTTCTAAGGAACAAGTGTCTTTTAATTTCATGGCTTCTTTCACCATCCACAGTGATTTTGGAGCCCAAGGAAATAAAACCTGTTACATTTATATGTGCTATTTATTCTATAAACATAGACCCATAAACATACCCTCTCAGAGCCCAAAACAAATGGTAGCTATGTTCAGCTATGTGGACTCTGTAACATGGCTTGTTACTAGGATGAATAGGGCATGACTTGGGCTGACTATATCGCCTATAAATATCCCTGAGTAATATAGATGTAGACATTTTTCATTATGCAAAAAGGATATTTATAACACTATTGATCAGAAATTTAGATGTTAGCTCTAAGAGGAATATAAAAATTATTTCAAGTCTTCCTAGAAAAAATGCATCTTATGGTTCAAACAATGAGGGAGAGTTATCAACAAAGAGAAATTGTTTCTGGTAGAAAATTGTAAATAGTGAATTTTATTCAAGTAAGCAAGATCCCAACTTACTATTAAGTAATTATCAATTATACCTTGTCGCATTTACGTAATGCTGGCAGTAAGTTGGGCTCCAGGGAATTAATTCACATGGCCCACTGGACTATGGGATACCTGGCCAACCATCTCAGTGGCTCTTGAGGGTGATGCTGAGATGGTGCTTCTCCTCAATCTTAGGGGAAACAGGGAGCTCTTGTAGCAAGTAAGAGTGTGAAGAGCTCAATAGAGCATTTGGTACAGCAGAAATTGTTTTTAATGGAAACTGGTAAACATCTAGAGTTGTGGGGACGCTGACAAGCTAGACTTCCCAGTGGAGGAAGACCAGGTTGGTGAGGAGATTGGTCAAGGAATGAGGTCAAGATGAAGAAGATTCAGTGGACTCCTTGATAGATATTCTCTAGTTCCTGAGGAGCTGCCCTATCATAAAAGGAGTAGCTCACAAAGATGGTATTTTTTCAAAGATAGAACTCAGTTTAGTGGGTAGAAAATTTAGGAGGCAGATTTTGGTTACTATTTATTGAATCTATATTTTCACAAGTTACAGCAAAACACAATGAGGAATCAGACCTGTTTTCAAATCCTGGTTTACATCTCACCAGCCATTTTGGCTTCCCTGGCGGCTCACTGGTAAAGAATCCACCTGAGATGTGGGAGACCTGGGTTCGATCCCTGGGTTGGGAAGATCTCCTGAAGAAGGACACAGCTACCCACTCCAGTATTCTGGCCTGGAGAATCCCATAGACTGTATAGTCCATGGGGTCACAAAGAGTCAAGACAGGGCTGAACCACTCTCACTTTGACTTTCAGACATGAATTTGGGGCATGTTACCTATCTGAGATTTAGTTTTCTCAGCTGTAAACTAACAACATCAGTACCAGCTTCATGGCATTGTGATCAGCATTAAGAGTGAGGACGCGTAGAGGCAAAGCGTAGTTATCATTAATGCTCTTATTTGTGTTGTTATTGCCATTCAGCCTTACTGAAAAATAGGATCATGGGGGCGTTAGTAAACATTTTCCTACTTCAGTTTCCTCTTGCTCTTGAGGTTGTCTGGTCTTCTCAAATTCTTCTTAGACTGTTCTAAGAATCCTCTGGACAGTCTCATGTGTGGGGGAGGCTTCTCAGCTGCTCTGTGGTTTCCATTATTCACTGTCCACCATATATCCCCTTCTAGTTCTGACTCACTATGGTTATATCTAATGTTAAGGCCACTGGTTGGTTATAAATCCAGAGCAGCTCAAAGGTCGTATGTCCTTCTTTTCCACCTCAGCCACAGTCTGGTCCTGTTCTCTCTCAAGAAAGAATTGCAGCCTTGCTATGCTTGCCTGCAGTCAACTTGTGTCTTATCCTCACTGCAAGCTGGGTTCAGCCAAGGTTCCCTGTGATCCTAATGTTTTATTCAGAGATTTATTTTTTCTTTTTTTCAGTGAACTTACTACTTCAAAAGACTCTGTCTATTGAGTCCCTGGGGGGCCGAGAGAAATAAGGAAGACTGACAATGTGATCTGTTCAAAACGGCCTCACCATGTGACACCATCTATTACCATTGGGCCAAATTTATATTTCTTGAATCGTTCTTCCATTCTTCCAACTTTACTGCATCCACTGGCTTGACAGACATCTCTGAATCCTAGGGTTGCCATAGCTCAGGTTTCTGAAGTTTAGAATCCTTCTACAAAAATTAATCTCTCAAATGGAATGAGGTAGGTCAAGAAAAAACAACCTTCTTCCAATGAAATCTGTAAACAGAGGCTCAACCACCATGTTGAAAGTAGTTCTGTAAAAAGGAAGGTCAGAGTGTGGGCTAAGTATCCAATGAGGTCCTTCTTATCTATAATACTTTTTTGATCTCTGGAAAATTTTACTATTATGTTTGTATCCCTGACAAGATAAGTGATTTTACTTGTGAGCAGCAAGAATGAGAAGAAGGAACACATTTACACAGGTGCAGGCCCTTGGAACTCCTATAGATTGCTTCTTTGTCAAAAATTGATCTGGCTATTTCTTTAGTTTTTTTCCGTAGAGATTATTTGGGTTTAGTAATCTCTCTCTTTGCTGTGTGCTGAGCTGCTTCAGTTGTCTCCCACTCTGTGTGACCATATGGACTGTAGCCTGCCAGGCTCCTCTGTCCATGGAACTCTCCAGGCAAGAATACTGGAGGAGTTGCCATTTCCCACTCCAGGGGATCTTCCCAACCTGGGGGAATCCCACATCTCTTATGTTTCCTGCATCGGCAGGCAGGTTTTTTTTTTTTTTTTCCCCCCACCACTACAGCCACCTGGGAAGCTGAGGAATTGTTTAACACCCTGAAAAGATGTTCAACAGCCTTTAGTACACCCAGCAACTTAAACATAGAGGATACTAAATATGTGAGTAAGTGAACCTGGGGGTTTGCCACTTTCCATTCATTCATTTGCTCCCTTGCACTACAAGATATCTTTTGCATTTGCCTTGCCTTTACAAATGGTGGGCAGGGCTCACAGCGTGCCTTTTTTTGTGGTTGTCAGGGATTCTAATTCTTTGCCCAGCCAAAGAAGATGCTCTGTTAATAATCGAAGTCTATCATTTCATCCAGGAAACATTGTCGTACTCACTGCTTAATCTAAAATGACTTGATATAAATCTCTGAGACTTGGGAAGGTCATTTTTAATGTATAAGAGAAAAAATTCTAAGTTATTCAGGATTTTGAAAATACTTTCTGTAGTATACAGCCCAGAAGTAACATGGTTCAAGTTATAAAGACAATTGAAGGAAAAGAAAGAGACCCTCATTCTAGTTCCAGTCCTACTAATTTCTAGTCATATGGTCTTGGACCAACTAACTGACTTCTTTTGGGCCTCTGTTCCTTCATCTGTAAATACCATTCTCATTGAGCTATACTGGTATTATTTGCTTACCGAAGGACAAAGAGATGTTTATGTATTACACTCAAAAGGTCAGAGAGATGGGATTATTTTGGATTGAAAGTGCATGTGTAGGAGTCAGGCCTTTTGTGAGCTACATAAATTCCCATGGGGTCTAGTAACTTGCTGGGTACCCAGCAGGAACCCAGAAAGTCCTATGATGGTGATGAATATGACACCATTAAATAAGGCCCCACATTTAACACAGAGAAACCTGGGAAATAAAACAAAAGAAAAACCTAGATTCCATCTCTAGGTACCTCGTGTGACTTCAGAGTGGTTACTTTATACCATTTTCAGCTCTTTAATGGACTCATAAAAAGAACCAAATGTTAACAAAGGGAGGTAGAGCATATAATTGGAGCAGTACAAAGGATTATTGAGCCCATGAGGTGGGAAGTACAGTACTCTGAAATGTATGACATCCTGAAATGCCTGGCTTCCTGCATCTGTTCCTCTCAAAGGGACAGAATTCCCATAAAAGTTAATACTGGACGATGCTAGTGAAGGAATTTATGGGAGTTGCTTAGGATACATAATATGTTTGAATTGGGAAGACGCTTAGAGATATTTTAGGCTAATCTCTTAATTTTATAGTTGGGAAAAGTAAGTTTCAAGGAAGTTATGTGAATTCTTCAAAATTATATAATTTATGAGAGAGCTAGAACCAGATCCACAAGACTGTAAGCCACTGGGGAATTCACGTCTTTCTGTTCTGACCTATTTTACTTATTTTTGAGTTTAAGTGAGAGAAGATAATCTTATTTTCTTGATGTCTTAGTTTTAGAAGGCCTTGTCAATGCCCTCTCATTTCTTATCTATGAAAACAAAATAAATCTAAAAAGCAGTTTCAGGAACACACTGCCAGCCAGGCACTGCCTTTTGTTGGCCATTGGTAACACAACTTGCTACAAAGTACTTGATGCCCTTGAGTAGATTTCTTTTCTCTCCTTCACATATTTGGTGTTCCACATGCTGTTTAATTAGGAAAAGACCATACATTGTGGAGATCTACACATGCATTAAAAAGATTTCAATTTATGACTCTTTTCTACAGTCACCTTGAGGTAGCATAACCCAAAAGACACTTTCCCACAGTAGACATAAACTGCTGTCAATTTCTCTCGTGAAATAAATGCCTTCATAGAAATAGATACCTTCTTGGTTGATGAACTTTTTACTCCTTGATTTACTCCTTACTTCTGTATAAATCTGAGACTAAATGGCAGAAGAGATTTCATAAGGAGAAAGAAATGAAAATGTCATGAGACCTGACTTCCTTTTGCATCCGTGCGTGGTTGTGGGGAAAGGCTTGGGAAAAAGGCAATACTTACAATAGCACAGTTCAGGAGACAGGATGTCAAAGTCAATGCCTATGTCAGGAGAGCTGCCCATGCTTCTTTCAGTGTCTTGAATGCTCTTAATCCTTTTGCAAATACTTACTTAGTTGTAAGACAAGTCAAAGCAGCACTGATGATGTCTCAGCTGAGGAAGAACTTGTGGTCACCTAGGTAAAGTATAGCAAAGAGAACTGTCTCTTATTAAGGAAGAATTTTTCATTCAGAAGTGGTCTAGGAAATGGGCCCTCTTAAAACTCCATTTTTTTTTTTTCCTTTCAAAAAGCGAAGTGACCTGAACAATATTAAATGAGCAAAGCGACAGCTTTCTGGGTTTAAAGCTACTGAGTTCCTACTGATCTGTTTATACTGGAATTTCCACAAAATTGTACACAAGAGAGAAAAGATTAGCTGAATCCCATATGACCCAAGAAGATGCAGGGAGCAAATAATCTCTTCAGCCCTGCAATCTTTGCTTCTGCTCTATAGTTTGAGTATCCCCAAATCTGATTTCCAAAACAAATTAGTCCAGCCCTGAGCAAGGAATACCAACTCTCCATCTGGAGATTTCAGAAGTGTCCCAGTCTAGGTGCATCAGACGAGTGAGTGTCTAGGTTAAGGAAACAGAGATACCCTCTTACCACTGTAATGTTTGTGTTGATAGACTCTGTTTGGAAGATTAATTCTCAATGTCATCGTTCATGAATTACAGAGAATGAAAAGCAAGAGGAAGGAAAGGAGAGAAGGATGTGCTAAGGTTATGATGTTTTGGTGATATTTTCAAACCCTAAATTCTCTACCCATCAGACCATGTCTTGTAAATTTAAAACTGTAATAACACTGGCTTACAGAAACATTTTCACTTGTGTGACTTCACCCATCCTTGAAGTCAGAGTTCAAAAGTGTGTGTAAATAAGACGAGAGGAGAGGCACATGATCACAGACCAACAGCAACAACCACAGAAGGAGCTCAAAAACGTTCCTTAGCAAGTCTAAGCTGAGACTGAGCTGAGGCTTGGCTGGCATGCTAATCCATACACAAATGACTTTCAAAGCAATAATCAGAGAAAAAGGGGTCATGGAGATCCATTTTTGACACATCTGATGTAACTCTAACAATGTCTCAGAGCAAGTAGGACAACTGACGATTTCTACTTACATCTTCTCGTTAAGGATCTTCACATTGGAAAGGAGGGAATAAGCATCACCATTAGGATGGAACTAAGGCCATAAATGGATAAAATGATGGTGAGGAAACATCTTTCTTCTTTAAATCGTCAGTTAAGTATCTAAACTCAGAAAAGTGCATTTTTAGAACATAAAATTTTTGTGTATTTGATCACATCGTGTATCCAATATGGAAAACTGTGGAAAATGGGAAGTATCTCTCCCCATCCTGGTAAAAAATAGATGTAGGCTAATGTCATCCAGGTTTCTTTTTAAGTAGATTATAGGAAATACAGAGAAACTTATGACCTTAACATAGTTTTCTAAAAACTTTCTAGAAAATTATGCTAAGCTTATCAGCTTGTTTTCATGACAGCAGCAATAATTGGACATCAGCATTGACTTATTAAAACAGTTCATCCCAAAATAAACTCATTGCATTTTTATTGTCTTCAGTCTTCAATGAGGAATTTAATGGAATGTTAGGTCATCTATGTAGAAATATGTGGAAATATAGTTGGAAGAGAGCATACTTATGGAAGTTCAACATTGGCTGAAGAGTTGAATTCAAGAAGCACTGGAAGCTAATTTATGCCCACTGGGGATGGTGTGTAGCAAGAGTCTCCACTGGGCCAGTGTGGTGGTTGGATGTCTTTATTAACAAGTTCAATGGCGAAGTAGGAGAGGTTGTGCTTCTCGATTCTGGGCAAGTTACCAATCTGGGGAATACCCAGAAGCCACACTGTGTGACTGAAAGGATGAGGGGCTTGGGACTCAGAGGTAAGTTTGAATTTTAGCTCCATTCTTACCCAGAGGTCTTGCCTTTGACCTCCAGGGTCCACCTTTGTAAAATAATAACCACCTGGCAGGGCTGTGAAGATCATGTGTTAACGTATGTAAAGTGCTCCCTTGGCACACGGAACGTTCTCTTTTCTGTCTCTTTCTTCTCCTCTCTTGCTTGGAATACAGATTTTTAGAATTGATTGAACTGAGACAACCAGTGGTTTGATTTATATAGAATTAGTCTTAAACAATAATTGATCCCAGTGCAAAAATATCTATATCACTTATATGCATAAAAGTGTTTGTGGTAGCTGAATTCAAGCATCACTACTAGTAGTTTCTGGCTTATTCTTTCAGTGTTTCTCTTTAGTAGAAAGGCACATAAATGCTTGTCATTTCCCCTTCTTTCTACACAGAAGTTAACATGATGACTTCCTTTCACAAAAGGTGCCATATGCTAAGTGCCTTGCTTTTTTCACCTAATGGTATATTCCAGTATACCAATACAATGAGAGATTACTCATTCTCTGTAGCCATCCTAATCACTTGGCCAAGGTTTTACAGGGTCAGTAGGAGTTTGTCAGGCAGATGGTGTAGGCAGTGGTTTTCTAATACAAGGAAACTGGGTATGTCAGGGCTCAGTTGTCCACTTATTTAATTTTTTCAAACAGATGTTTATTAGTCCTTAATATATGCCAGGTCATAGGCTAAATCTTTGTTGTTCATTATGTCATTACATCCTCATCATAATTTTATTAAATATACAATACTATTTCATCATTTGATGTATGAAGTTGTGGTTAGAAGCACTATGTCATTCAAGAGAAAAAAATAGAGAAAGTCAGATTTGGAGCCAACGTGTCTTTCTCCAGAGTCATACTCTTACTCACACACTCAGCTTCCAGAAAAAGGGCAAGAATGGGTCAGAGAAGGTTCTAGATGCAGAGGCATCAATGTAATTGAAGGAGCATGATGTGTAGAGGATCTGAAACTCTCTTTCCTGTTGGAGGAACTGAGTCGTACTAGCAGTTCTGTTGTAGGAGCAAAGCAGGAGACGTGACAGAAGATAAGGCTGAAGATGTTGGCACGGCAAAGGACTGGGCATCCAGTGGTATGGGGCTTTAATCCTAGTTCTTGTGCTTGAGTATCCTCAGCATGTGTCCTCAACCCTCATTAGTAACCTCATAGGGAATCCTGCTTTGTCAGGCCCCCAAGGATGGGTCTGAGAGAGAAGAGCAAGGCTTCAAGTTTGCAAACTGCCTGGGACAATTTACAGAAGGACTCCTGTGGACTTAAATGTTCTCTGTGGTTAACCCAGAGTGAGACCTGGGATTCCTGGGGCCGTTTGGGGGTGACTGGGGTTCCTGTGAGCCATGACTCTGGGTCAAGGCAACACACCTTTGTTGGATCCATCACTTTTGTTGAATGCCAAGTATGGTCGTAGTGTAATCTCCCAGCATCTTTATTGTGGTCCCTTGATATCCTTTTAAATTTTTCAGTGGAGGAAGTTCTTCCCTTCCCAGTGATCAGTTGTCTCCTTGAAATCCTGTGGTCATGTTCAGATAATAGACTTACATTTATCTCATGTTTCCAAAAACTGTCACCCTGGAATCGTGATGTTGTTCCAGATTCAAGCCTTCCCTGTTAGTCAGTAAAGAGCATGAGGTCAGCTTCTTCACTCTTTTCTCATGTGATTCCTATTTCTCTTTACTCATTCAGCTATCTTTAGGGTTCTGAATCCCTCCCAAACTGGAGATGAGGGAGGATGGAGAGAAAAGACAACAGGAGAGCCCTCGCTCACCGAACACTCTCCTCGTGATCAGGCCCCACGTTCTGTCTGGACTTGACAGGTGGGTGAAGCTGATTCACTCTATCGTGGACACTCTCCTGGGCTTGGAGAAGTGCCTTCTTCCTATCCTATGCCCATATCAGTGAGGGCCTTCCCCTGGTACTTCCCCTTGAGAAGGGCAAATGCTGTTCTGCTTAGGCTGATCACTTACTCATCCCTTAGTCTCTATGCATCCAGCAGAAATTTCAGCTGCCACCAGGGTGTGAGTGATCATCTGGACCTTCCTCGAGGAACCCACCACAGTCATTTGCAGGCTCAGCTTCCCTTAGTCATTGATTCACATTCATATATCCTTGGTTCCAGTACTCCAGGCTTGCTGTGTCATCTCAGCATAGCCTACCTCCTCCACATCCCTGTTGAAAAACTAATCAGTTCATCTCCTGTCCTCTAGGTTTTTAAAGGGTAGTCACCTAAACTGCAAAAAACAAGCACTGAGTTATTGGATTAGTCCTGGTGAAGTTGCTTTTCTTTAGTGTGAGTTGAGGGGCCAGCCTCTCCTACTGCTCTCTCCAGAAAATTCTTCCTTGGGTTATTACCTTGAAACTGTCTTTACTAGGTCTGAGGTTAGCTCCTGCTCTCCTGGGCCAGAGATGGGGTGGTTGTATCTCAGGTCAGAGGCCCCTTCAAATAAATCTCTTCTCCAAAAATTCTCCTCTTATTTCCAACTCTTGACCATTCTCTGCTCTGATGTAGTTGAGGCATTTAAAAGTTATCTAAAGTAGACCTTGGTCCCTTACTTTGAAACATTTTTGTGTTTTTGTCTATCACCTCATTTTGGAATGTGCCTGGGCTGAAATTTTAAATCAGATCAACCATAGATACAATAACAAAAACAGTATCCTTTCCCTCTGTTTCAATCAGAGTATTCTTTCTAGAGTTCAGATATGATCACATAGCTCTCCTGCATAGCACCCCTCAATGAGAGCCCCGTTCCATGTTTCTAGTGTAAGCAGGAAGACACACAGCATACAAGTACACAGGTCAGTAAGTCTTTACAGAATTGGACACACAGGATGCTAAGGCAGAGTAAACGAGGAGGAGGTGAGTAGGGAGAAGATAGGCTCTCTAGCCTCCCACGCTTAGAGCAGTAGCATATAACCAACAAGTTTAAAAGCATAAACTCCGACTCCAGAATGCCTGGGTTCATATCCCAGCTCTGCCACCTACTAGCTATTTGGCCTTGGGAAGTTATTTATCCTCTCTGTTCTTCGGTTTCTTCATCTGTCGTATGGGGATGATAATAGTTCCTTCATATAGTTATTTTATTAGAGTGCTTGGGAAAATGCCTGAGATATAATAAGTGAGATACCATAAAGTTTCTTAATTAAATATCAAATGCTATTGTCTGTCTATAAGTCTTAGGACTTTTCCCTGATTGACTCAGAATTACCCTTCATTATTTACCTTAGACGTCATCTCTTCTGACAGGCTTCAAATAATCAACATTCATCCAGGTGTCCTTTTTTGTGTGGCATTGATATGTTACATACATATCAATATCACCACAATTCTCCCACTGTATTGTAACTGACTTTTTTTCTCCACACACTAACAGAAATTCTCTGTTGAAAGCAGGGACCATATCTTATTCATAGTGGTATAGCCAAGGTATCTAATACCCATTAAATATATGATAAATGAATAAATAAATGAATAAGCGATAGAGAAATTCTAATAGAAAAGTTTAAAATTACCCCTACTTATGATATTTTCCTCCTTAGATAAGAAGAGTCTTCTCCAGTTGGTTAGGTATTTCACAGGTTCTAAATGAAATCATAGTCTCCTAGTCATTTAAATGAGAAGGAAGTTTGGAGATTCATCTACAGTTTAGTTTTACAAAAAGCAATGTTGAGTTGGAATGATTAGTCTAAGTATTTACCACATCCACCCAATAGTGTTGAAATTAGGATTTAATTCAACAAATATTTATTGAGTGCTCTTTTGGGCAAATCAATGTGAAAAATAAAAGAGTAAAATATGGCCCCTGCCACAGGAAAAAGGTCAGTTTTCATTCCAATCCCAAAGAAAGGCATTTCTAAAAAATGTTCAAACTACTGTACAACTGTGCTCATTTCACATGCTCAAAATCCTCAAGCTGGGCTTCAATAGTACATGAACCGAGAACTCCCATGTATAAAAACTGAGTTTAGAAAAGGCAGAGGAACCAGAGATCAAATTGCCAACAATTACTGAATCATAAAGAAAACAAGGGGATTCCAGAAAAACATCTACTTCTGCTTCATTGACCATGCTAAAGCCTTTGACTGTGGATCACAACAAACTGTGGAAAATTCTTAAAGAGATGGGAATACCAGACCACCTGACTTGCCTCCTGAGAAATTGGTATGCAGGTCAAGAAGAAACAGTTAGAACTGTACATGGAACAACAGAATGGTTCAAAATTGAGAAAGGAGAACGTCAAGGCTGTATATTGTCACCCTGCTTATTTAACTTATATGCAGAGGACATCATGAGAAATGCTGGGCTGGATGAAGCACAAGCTGGAATCAAGATTGCTGGGAGAAATATCAACAACCTCAGATATGCAGATGATACCACTCTAATGACAGAAAATGAAAAGGAACTCAAGAACCTCTTGATGAGGGTGAAAGAAGGGAGTGAAAAAGCTGGCTTGAAACTCAACATTCAAAAAAACTAAGATCATTTCATCCAGTCCCATCACTTTGTAGCAAATAGAAAGGGAAAAAGTTGAAGCAGTGACAGATTTTATTTTCTCGGGCTCCAAAATCACTGCGGATGGTGACTGCAGCCACAAAATTAAAAGATGCTTGCTCCTTGGAAAGTTATGACAAACCTAGACAGCGTATTAAAAAGCAGAGATATTACTTTGCCAACAAAGGTCCATCTAGTCAAAGCTATGGTTTTTCTAGTAGTTATGCAAAGATGTGAGAGTTGAGCCATAAAGAAGGCTGAACATAGAATTTATGCTTTTGAACTGTGGTCTTGAAGACTCTTGAGAGTCCCTTGGACTGCAAGGAGATCAAACCAGTCAATCCTGAAGGAAATTAATCCTAAACATTCATTGGAAGGACTGATGCTGAAGCCAGAGCTCCAATAGTTTGACCACCTAATGTGGAGAGGTGACTCACTGGAAAAGATCCTGTTGCTGGGAAAGATTGAAGGCAAAAGGAGAAGGGAGTGACAGAGGATGGGATGATCAGATAGCATCACTGACTCAATGCACATGAATTTGAGCAAACTCTGGGAGATAGTGGAGAGAGGAGTCTGGCGTGCTACGGACCATGGAGTCACAAAGAATTGGACACAATTTCATGACTGAACAAACCACCTAGGAGCTTATAGTCTAGCAGTGAAGGCAGACAAATGGATGGAATGATAACTGAAGTCAAGAAAAGACTAGGAGATCTAGAGAAGAGAAGATTCACTTATCATTTTTTTTCAAGAATTTGTTTTGCAAACTGAAGTCCTAATTCCCAATTACTTGATGTTATTTTGGTGTGTTATTAACATTTTTCACTTCTAGAATTACCTGAACTCACTGTGTGGGAAGAATAATTTCTTGATTATACAATTCACATGGAAATCAAAAGGCTATTTTACAATAGTCCTTCTTTTCCTTTTTCTAAATCTTGCTTTCCTATCTTTTGAATGAGATTGTATAGTTTAGGTAGCAATGTTCTCTACATACAGGACATCAATGTTGTCAGGATATACTTTTAGAGCTTGAAAGAAACGCATAAGTCATTTAGTATATACTGTTTTCTTCTCTTTGCTCGTCTCCTTCTTCCCCTCTTCCTTACCTCCCTCCTTCCCTCCCTCCCTCCTTCTTTCTGTCACAAAGTTAGTTATTAGAACAGGCAAAAGAAAACACTGACATCCTGATGCCCAGTACAATTCTTTTTTCCATTATGCCATGCTGCTTCTAGAATAATTTTAGACTATAGGAAATGCAGTCCTAGGGAAGATATTTATAACAAGTCTCTGGCTCATTTAGCATGCCGTTGTTTGGGATATCCAGCTGCATACTTTGTTCTTGTCAGTAATAAATTATTTCCTGACAATTTGGTTGACAAACGGGATCTCAGCCCCAGTGATTTGCACACATCTTTTAAAAAATGATCAGGTTAACTGTTCTAAATAGCCTTTTTGTCCTTCAGTTATCTTCTAGCATGAAGAGAAGGAAGATTCAAGATCTTCAATAGGAGTGTAAATCACACCCACAGACAGAACTCTGTTTATATAACATTTAGGGTGAAAGTACCCTTTTATGAGCCTTTGTTATCCAATAGAGAATCTCTGGAAGCCACAAAATCTCTGCTCTACCCTGAAACTAGCTATGTTTGCTTTTCTAACTTCCCAGTGGGCTAGGATACAAAGTATGTGGACATTTCAAATGTTTGAAAAGCAGAACACAATCAGGAGGTGGGGGTAGGGAGGGGAATGTAGGGGTGGCCAATAAGGATCTTTTACAACTCATGTTTCTCTATTGAAAACTGAGATTTCTGGTCACATCAGGGCAGAATAATTGATAGCAGCTGCAGATGGGAAGGTCTGAGCATGCATCTCCCCAGGCAATATTTTCTTTGGTATTCTCAATGGTATGTTGTAAAGTATAGCAATTCAATATTGAGCCATAGTTACTTTAGTTAGCTAAGTGGATAAAAACATTTTTGTTCATTTTCCTCCACAAAACTTGCCTTGATCTATGTTCTTAGTTTGCTTCTAGTGGTCATGACATTTGCCTGTCATCAATGTTTGTGATGTTGGTAATGCCTTCCTACAGTATGCAGTGAGGAACAGAGGATGAATAAATGCAGAATGAAGACAAGCTGGCACCATCTAGGTGGTGAACTGACCTCTTGGAAGTTAAGAATTCTTGGCCAGATTTGTAAGGAGTGTGCTAAGCTGCTTCAGTCGTGTCTGACTCTTTGTGAACCTATTAACTGTAACCCACCAGACTCCTCTGTCCATGGGATTCTCGAGGCAAGAATACTGGAGTAGGTTGCCATGCCCTTCTCCAGGGGATCTTCCCAACTCAGGGATTGGACCTACATCTCTTATGACTCCTGCATTGGCTGTGGGTTCTTTACCACTAGTGCCACCTGGGAAACCCTGATTAGTAAGGAGAAATCAGGAAAACCTCTTTCAGATCCTCTTGTTACTAACAGTAAGATAATGAAGAGCAGGCTGATTTTTAAACTGTTTGAAGGTCTTAGAACAGGAAATAAACAAGTCAGAATGTAAGTGATAATTATAACTCAAAATGGTGAGAAAGAGTAAAATATATTTCCCAACTGATGTGTTAAAAGGAGGGCCAGCGGAGTTTTCCCAATTTGGAGCGTCTTAAAAGGCCAGGTCTCTGATTTCTTTAACAAAATGTGTCTTTAAGAACTTTACATCCCTTTCTGCTAGTGAAGACTTCTCATTTTAAACGCTCCTACTATGGTAAATAGAATGGAAAGGGTATGAAAAGGCTATTAAAATAATTACAGAAGTTCAGGTCATAAATTGTTGATTCAGCCTGTCAGCAGGTAAGTCAATTGGTTCAACGTTGAGAACAATTGGCTGGACTGGAGAATTGGCTATAAATGACTTCAGACATCTGGATCAGATGTAAGTCATCAGCCTGGCCAGTGGATCCAACCTGCACTGAGCGTTCTTCTCCTTTGAGCAAGAGATATTGGGTGTTATTGGAATTTTGTGATATCGGTTTGCCACTCTGCTGCAAAGCATGATGGGGTAAAACATATGCACTTACAACAGCAGAGGATAATGGTGACCAGCAGCCTGGAGTGGGGAGGGGGTTCTCACCTGAGCAAACATGGCCAAATACAACTGTTAGCTAGTGAATATTTACCTTTGTCTGGGTTCATCAGCTAACTGAATTATTTTCTGCTTCCTATGCTCAGGAAAACTCATATTTAACCAGTTTTGCATGCTTCACAAAACGCTTAATCTGGAGACTACTGTCTTGCCCAGCTTCCTTCTTCCATACTCAGATTGTACTCAGTCCCTCAGTCAAGTCTGACTCTTTGCGTCTGTCCATGGGATTTTACAGGCAAGAATACTGGAGTGGTTGCCATTTCCTCCCTTAGAGGATCTTCCCCACCCAGGGACTGAACCCTTGTCTCTTGCATCTCTTGCAGTGGCAGGCGGATTCTCTGTCACTAATGCCACCTGGGAAGTACCCTCCTTGCCAAAACATATGACCAGAAATGGTCATGTATATCAGCGTGTATGTATTTATGTAGGAGTGGATCATCTGAAAAGGATCAATAGGTTTTTTTTTTTTTTAAAAAAGCAGAACAAAACTAGAGTCTCTTGGCACCAGAAAAAATGCAAGGTCTAACCAAACCTGAAAATGAAGTCAGTAACAAGGCATCCTGGTCTGATGTATCTTCCATAGCTTTTCTGTTGTCAACAAAATCCTGCCTCACTCATTACATTCATCTCATGATCAGGAAAACACTTTCAATGTGATGACAGGCTTATTCTCTTCTAAATAAAACTTCTAGTCTTTTACTTGAACTACTGATAACTTTTTGCTTCAAAGTGTAATCGTTTGAATTTTAGAATTATATCAGTGCCAAATATCTCTTTTAGTTCTGTGGATACCTAAAAATGAGGTTTCCTGAAAAAAATTAATTTCCTGAATATCTCAAGCTTAGACTTTTTAACCTTGAAACTGAAAAAATCTGATTATTTTTATTGGAAACGTTTGAGATTATACTTGAAACTTCTCTGCTTTCTTAAACATATTAAAGAGCATATTAAACATACCTATTTTTATGAGTCAGGTATAACCATAAATATAAATGTACCAATGAACTTATGGCTCATTAAAAGTATGAAGAAGTTTTAGCCTTTTAATAAATCTCTATATATCTCAAATTACTATATTTTATTTACCGCTTTAAGTCGTTTTTCTAGTAGCTATTTATCCTTGTCATTGTTGGAGTGCTTGCTATTACTTACTTCTATTCCTTTTCCATTTACAGCTTCTAATCTGACATGGTCTAGAAAGTACATAGCTAACATTCTTAAAATTTTGTGAAAACAGTAGAAAAACTCCTTATGAAGTGAATGGGCTTTACTGCTGAAATGTCAGGAAAACTATTTCTGTTGCCCAGAGACCTTATTTGCTTATGCAATTGAAAGACAAAAATGATTTACTTTCAGATGACAGTAGACTTTGAGGTTTTTTTTTTTTTTTTTTGATAGAGAACTGCTTTTGGATCTGCGTTACTCTACCATTAATATTCCAGGTGCTTTGATACTCTGGTGAGTATGGATGAATATACTCATAATAAGGTTCTTATAAACTTGCAAAATGTGCATCCTAGCATTGTATTCTCAGGTGGCTGTTTTGTGAAGAAACTGTGTTGATGTCAGGAAGATGAACACTCAAAATGTTGACATAAATATTGTGGTGTATATGTTTTGTTTTAATATTAACTTTGCTAATTTTAGGTAGAGAAGTTCTAGCAAAATCATCTGCTTGTGTTTCTGTTTACACATTCTAAAATAGAACACTAAGCCAAAAATCATTGTCAGAAAAAAAGTTAAATGAAAATTAGAGATGAGTAACTTTTTGCCATCTAAAGAGATGTTAAAAAAACAAACAAACAGCTCAGAATCTTTGTAAGTATGGGAGGATTCCATTAAATCCCTTGTTGAGTTTTTTTTTTTTTTTTTTTTAATATTTACTCACTTGGTTTAAAATTTATCCCCCTTGGGAAGCAAATGAAACATTTAATATGTTTCTTACTTATTCACACTTAATACAACACAGTCTTTTTATAATGAGAGCTCTCCATCCAAAAATCCTTGGATGATCTGCTGTCTAACACATATAACAGACTTTAAAATAAGCATTTCTGTTCTGTTATTTCTGATCCAGGAAGATTCTTTAGTAGGTCACAAGTAAACTTGAACTTTAATTGCATTTTGAAATTAAGAACATGTTCAAATGGTTACTAAAGTTGAAAACCAGAGTATGAAGTGCAGTTTCCCTTTTCAAATAGAAATTTTGCACAGTCATTATTTAGAAAGTTGCCCTAGAAAAATATATATAAATTTTGTATCCTTTAAAAAAATAATTTTATCAGTGATTCCTTTTTGACTTTTCTACATTTTTTGTTTTGCTCGAAGTTGTTTGTTACCTTGTACCATTGCTATTGAAATTGTTGTATGGTTCCATCTTTCTTGTGTGTGTGTGTGTGTTGGTGGGTGAAATGGTTGGAATATGAGGAGTTGTAGATGAGAAAATTGCAATTTGAAGGTGTGTATATATATGATGTGTTCAGGAAGCTGACATCAACCTTAGGAGTTTGACAAACAAGTTACTTTTCTTTTTTTTTCCCTTCTTCTTTTTAAAATATCACTAACAAGTCAAGAGGTTGCAGGATCAAACTAAATAAATTTGGTGGGAATTACATTCGTGTTTCAGTGAGCTATGAGAACAGTAGATTTAGCCAGCTGTGGAATTCAGTCCCAATTCCTGCTTTGTCATCACATACAGTAGTTTGTTTACCTCTTTGCATGACTAAAATGAAGAATGTTAAGTACAGAGACCATTTGCTCTGCCTTTTGCCATTTTTCTGTGTATTATGTAACAGTTGAGTTAATCAGGCAGAAAGTTACAGAGTCTGACTCCCAAGAGAGATGGCAATTATGTGTGTCTTATTATAACATTCTATTAGATCAACTTCAGTTTATGTATTAAAGAAGTACCCCCTTAAAGCCTTTTTTCTGACCTCTAATGCAATTCATTTCACAGAACATGAAAAACAAATCATCTAAATAAACTTCCAGAGTTGTATTTGTGGGCTAATTCTCAATCTACTTATAAATATTATTAGGCATATTGGTTAAACACTACCACATGTTAGCACAGAATCTGTTAGACTCAAAATACCATAGACATCACAAAATAAATGAAGTTAGCCACTTCTATCATCTTTAGTTATTTCTACATTATACTTGTGGTGTGTTATGAAGGCTATTCCTCTCTAAGGAACATGTGCTGTGTTTAAATTATTAACTCATTAATTCCTGAGGTCTTTATGCCCTAAGGACACAAGAGTTTATTTTTCTCCAGCTTGCTGGTTTCATAAATGTGGAAACTGAAAGACTTATAACAGGAAATCAGTGCTAGAGCCCAAAATAAAATTCAGGTCTTTGAGTATTTAGCACAGAGTTGAAGAGCTTTTGCATAGAAATAAATTATTGCTATTTGTGGGTATGATATCAATTAAGATTAGGAAAATTAGTTTTGACCTACCATTATTTTCAAGTGTTTTTTAAAACTGCTATAAATCATGACTATGACATTTTGGTTTGGGGAAACATTCTGCTCTTTAAAGCAATATTATTTGATTGGAATTTATTTATTCAATAAATGTAGTAATAGACTAGGAGAAAAAATTTGATGGATTCAACTAAATGTGACCTTCCAGTCATGTGTGCATCACAAGTCCAGAGGGAACCTACTGTGTGATGCCTGGTGACCGATGGGTCAGGGAGTTGGTAGAACCAAGAGGAACAAGTCTTGAAGGAAAAGAACAAGTTTATGATGGCTTTTGGATTACAAATCTCAGAATTCTCCAGAGGCCTCACCAGCTATTTGGCAATTTTTGAAAATAAATTTTCTATTGTATATGCTATAACATTATACTTAATATCAGCTTGTTTTGGGATCCTGTGTGAAAAATACATTACAATTACCCTTTGAAGATATAACTATAACAACAACAAAATGGAAGGTAGCTGAGTCTAACAATAATTTGACAAACACTAATGAAGATTTTACCAAAGCAATGTTGATTTAAAGGATGCAGATAAAGTTAAGGAAAGAATAGGAGAAAGGAAAACTAAATAGGTACAATTGTGTCTACAATAGACTATCTTAGTTTTTACATAATGGAATACTTTAGGCAGTATTTCACATTTAAGTATTTTCTAAGACTGAGGAGTTTTTTTTAGAAGTTTCTCAGCATTGATATTACTTTTTTATCCCCCTCAATGTGCTTTGAACACCAAAATTGCTGTGAAAACAGTGCCATTGTAATTATACTATACAAATACATTTCAAGTCTATTAAATTCACAAAGGAATAAGACAAATGACCAATGGGCAAAGCATAAAGAGAACTCAGTGGTTTTTAAACTGGGGAGTTAGAAGTGGGAAAAAGATATAACAAACTATATTTTTTAATTAAAAATGTTTTTCTTTACATATATTCGCTCAGCATGACAGCTGTGAAAATTAGTGAAAATTCATAAGAAAATTTGATGCAATAGCTGTCGTTTCTGCTGTGGAATGTGTTTACCCAGAGAAGGTAGATTCAGTTAATTAAGCGTATTTGGAAATGGGTGGCAGAGTTAGAGATATGAGTCTTGAGGGCTATTGAGGGATTAATGAGAGATGCAGTTGGTTCCAGTGTTTCTCTATCCTGACTGTTCATGAGAATCAGTTGAGGAGCTTTTAAGAAATACTAGTGTCTGCTACAGCCACCCTACTCCCCTCTCTGAAAACGCTCACCTCCCACATTGTCACAACTGAGAATGAAGGACAAAACAAACCATATTTGGGCAAGATTTGTAAGAGCAGATTTTCTGCTTGCAAACTCTGGTCTGGTGACTAGTGCTGAAGAATACTTAGAAATAGTGATGAGGGGAAAAGTCATGGAGAAAGTTATAACATAGAGGGGATAAAAATAAGAAAGAGAATGAATTGACAGAAACAGTGGGAAAGGAGGCATGCCATTCATGGACAAATATGTCCAAGAAATTTAATTGAGATGAGTAGAAAGTAAGTGAATATCCTCAAGAGACGTATTCTTTTCTAAGTATGGATGTAAAGGAGATAATTAGTATTTCTTGGTTAATCTCCCCAAAGCCAGCTTTTTCACACTAAATTTCCAGCAACTGTTAACAACTTCCACTAGCTTTCAGACAGAAGTCTCTGAAATTGGTACCAGACAAAGAAAGCCCTCAGGCATTCTCAGCAGGCCACAAGATTCTGGATCAATTAAGTAACAAAGGAACAAAAGGACTAAATTGGAAAACCAATGGTAAGACTGAGAATATCTGCAAGGTTTCTACCCTGAAACAAAATAGTTCAAGAGTTATGCAATTTGTGTGAGGTTTCTGAGGAATCTTTATTTTGCAAGATTTGTTACCCTCTGTTATTTTGGCTGAGGCACCCATAAAAACAAAGTCATTTCAAACAGTGCAGTGAAAATCTTTGCACTTTCTCTGTGTTCCAAGCACAGGGGACTGCCCACCATTCTACAAATCTATCAGGCCAAACTGCCTTTGCTCTGGATGTTTGTCTTCCTGGAATGTTTTGCCCCTTCAATAACCATCTTTAAAATCTTACTCCAAAAAGCACATTCTCTGTAAAACGTCCTGTAAAAACCATGTCCAGGTACACTGTCATGCAGAATGCACTCGTCTTTAGTATCAATTTTCATGTTGTTCTGTTTACTTATCTGTCTCTCCTTCTGGATAGACTGAGACTAATTGAAAGAGAATCTACAGTCAGTGCCTTGCCGAGTGTCTGTTTTTAATTGCACTGGAAAGCTAACCCTTCTGTTGGGTAACTAGAACCCCTAATGGGAGCTCGACAAATGTTTGTTGCATTAAACTGACACCCTTTACCTACTTGGAAATTTTTCCTCTGGGCAATCCTGTTGAAGCAACTTTAGTTATGTCAGTTGAGCCTGTCCTGGGGTATGTTTTTGTGTGTGAGTATTCATCAGCCTCAAGGGATGTATGAATCAACTAAAAATACAAGAGAAATTCGCTGATTTACATACCGAATTAATTTGAAAGGAGGATAAAGAGGGTCTCTAGCTTTTATTAGATTCATGAAGTGATCTAAGGCCCCAGACAGATGATACAACACTAACATAAACAGTAAAAAAAACAAAATCCTTTCTGATTGAATTCTGAACTAAGACAAGGGTGATCATTATCGTTATTGCATACATCTTAGAAAATAAAGGCAAAATAAAGGACAGTCTCTCTAAGAGCAAAACCAGAAAACAACTATAAACCAATTGAAAATTTACTAAATTGTAAATTTACTAAATTTACTCAGTTTTAATTTACCGAATTTAGGAAAGTGGGTGGAAGTAAAATAGAAACTCACATATCAAGAGATTTTGTTTATATGAGTAAAATCACTTGAAAACACAATGAAAACAATCTCAGATCATCAGCAATAGTAATATATAGTACATGGAAATTTAATAAGAAATTTGCTAGATATCTACCAGGAAAGTGGGACTTCCCTGGTCTCAGATGGTAAAGGATCTACCTGCAATGCGGGAAACCTGGGTTTGATCCTTGGGCCAGGAAGATCCCCTGGAGGAGGGAATGGCTACTCACTCCAGTATCCTTGCCTGGAGAATCCCATGGACAGAGGAGCCTGGAGGGGCTATAGTCTATGGGGTTGCAAAGAGTCGAAATACGACCTTTTTGAAAGACTTAAAGAAGACAATAAATGCAAGGCTATGCCATATTCCTTGGTGAGATGGCTCAATATTGTAAGGATTCCAAGTAAATGTGTGTAAATAACCTCAATGTAGCTAAAAATTGAAACAACGGTACAGTTTATCTTCCAGCTTAATAAAGCTTAAAAATATGTGCAGTGGCCTATTTTCTCATCCATTGTTGATAGGAATATAAATTACTACAACATTTTGGGGGGTCACTTGGAAATATGTAGAAAAAATTTTAACTTGAACTTAGTTCTGGTTTTTATAAACCTACCCTCCAGAAATATTGACCCAAGTGATTGTTGTATTAGTAAACCAGAAACATTGTAAACGTTTGCCAATAAGAACCAGTTAAAAAATCATTTTCCATCCCTTCAGTGAAACTGAACAGGCATTAAAAGAACATGGCAGTTTCATACATCAAATGAGAATACTGTCTTTGGTATATTGATGAGTGTACAAAAGCAAGCAGAAGCACAGTTAGGCATGACTGTTTTTAAGAAGTATTCATGTGCATGTGTGTGTGTGTGTGTGTGTGTGTGTGTGTAAAAGTGCATGTAAAATAGTCTAGTAGTAAAATAGTCTGTAAAATTGCCAAGGATGAGATGGCTGGATGGCATCACTGATTCAATGGATATGAAGTTGGGCAAACTCTGGGAGATGGTGAGGTTCAGGAAAGCCTGGCATGCTGCAGTCCATGGGGTCATGAAGAGTCAGACAAAACTTGGCAATTGCACAACAGCAGGGAAAACAGACCAAATGGTGACCATCTCTGGAAGGAGAATTTCAGGAAAATTTCTTTCTCTCTTTCCTTTTTTCTTTGTCCATTACCACAAATCTTCAAGATTTTAAGAATGATAAAAAATTTCTTTAATAAGAAACAAACATGCAAATGTAATCTTTTACTTCCTTACGTTTTCACTTGTGATTCTCATTGCTTCCTCTTCATTGTACCCAAGTTTAAACTTCAGGACACAATTCTTTCGAGGGGAACTGCCTAGATAGTCCTTTGAGAGAACACAGATAACATTCACTATTTCAAAGCCGAGCAGAGTTAGTGATGCCAGTGACAGTGATAATGACGATAGGGCCTAACACATCCCTAAGGTTTTTGGCAATTTTTGCCCTTCTTTCTTCACCTCCCTTATATCTTTTGCTCTAAGTGGTAGTTTGAGAATGTATGTCACTAAAGTTCACTGAAATTGAAAC
This sequence comes from Dama dama, assembly GCF_033118175.1. Classification (NCBI taxonomy): domain Eukaryota; kingdom Metazoa; phylum Chordata; class Mammalia; order Artiodactyla; family Cervidae; genus Dama; species Dama dama. Next base: position 32,224,358 of record NC_083706.1, read on the forward strand.
ACCTCCATGAAAAAGGGAAAAAAAGCATCATAGAGATACTTCTGCTTCACCAAAAGAGACACACATTCATCAGAGCAGCAAAATGCTAGGTGGAGCTTCTTTTTGATGGAAATTTGTAATTTCAATTTGAGAGTTTTTCTTGGTAAGGAAAAAAAAAATCCTCCCAGTGGAGACAAAAATTAAGTTGGAAAAGTTACAGGTATTTGGAAAGCCTTAGTTGTTGGCTTTTAATGTGTAATATTTACTACCTCCCTGGGCCTCTAGAGTTTCCATTAAAATGCTTTTTCCACATCTTGTCAATGCATAACCTATTGGGCACAAAGAAAATGTTCTCACTGTTAGCAAATACTGAAGAACCTTGAACAAACTCCATCATTTCTTTAATTTTATTGCCATTTGGATTGCATGATTATTTATCTTAACATTAAAGAGTATTTCTGCTTTTAAATTCTGAACTGATCAAGCTCACAATGAGTTATTTTAAAACACATTCCAAATATTTTATTTCGCCCAGCTTCATGTTGACAGGTACAATAGTCCCATCTTAGCTTCTGTTCACACAAGAACACATTCTGAAACCCAATTAATAAAAGGTAAGCTGTGTAAGCTCTGAGAGCCCAGCACCTGCTGAGCAAACTGTCAAATGTTTGCTACGGTACTTAGAGCTGTATTATGGTAAAATGAAAAAAAAAATAGGCATGGGAATGAAATTAAAAACTCACAATGAAATAGTTGATTAAGAAAATTAAGCCATTTAACACAGACCCATGCTTCTGCCTCCTGGAGGAAGCCTTGGGGGTTGGTGTGGAACAGAGCCAGTTAAAAGGTTTGTCCTCTATGGCAATGACCGCTTAATTTTATTCACAAAGGACTCCTTTGGCATTCATCTAAATTTTTAGACCCCCTTTCAAATTTATTCATAAGTTTCCTCTTTCCCAGTGACCCCAACATACTTGGTGCTGGGAAAGGGTCTGTCAACAAATGCCAGATCTGTACCTAAACCAGAATGAAGCCTTAGGGGTCCTGAGGCCCAATTTTTGATAGTTTCTTCTGCAGGGGCCAAGGCTTCTCCCTGGGCCAGATATTTTAATTGCTATTTTTTTTTTAAAAGTGTAAAGTAGGAGGGGAAGGAAAGTGTGATAAGGGGAGCTTTGAAGGAACAGTGATGAATAGACCTGGTCCAATTGTTTTCTCCTCCAGAAAGCCTTCTCCAACTAATTTTACTCTTATATTACCATCCTTTTGTTCTGAGTCCCTGGATTCTTAGCTGGCCCAGAGTGTTTTGTCTCTTCTGAGTTGTGTTTGTTGCTTTAATCATTGAATGGAACACCCCAGCCAAGCTATGAAAACTTCCAGAAGTTTAGGAATATGTCTTCCATTCTTTTATGTCTTTAATAATGCCTAATATTTTCCTCAGTAAGAAGAAGAGCTCAATTAAGTAAAGGTACTATATTTATACATTAAAAGAATTACACTGTCCATATTGAACCCCAAAGTCTTTCTGTAAAGGAAAAAAACACTAAAGCAAATACAGTCTGTTATCCTCATGGAAGAACCTTTTCAATTTGACTTGCTGTAAACTCTTTAGGATTCAGGTTCAAGAGAATTCTTCTAATAAGTTGATTATTGATTTAGTGGGACTAAAATTTTGATATTTATTAGGAACAATTTTGGGGACCTGGCATAGATACATGACAGGTACATATTTAGAAAGAATCAGTAAGATGATAAAGATACTGCTCTATAATTTAATTAATTAATTAATACATATGTACCTCCACTTTTTTCTTTAAAGGACTTGAAGTAGTTAAGAAAGTTAAATAAAACACACCAATTAAAAATTGCTCTGAAAACATATGATGAAGTACCACCTCACAATGGTCAGAATGGCTATTATTAAAATTCTACAAATAATAAATGTTGGAGAGGGTGTGGAGGAAGGGGAACCTTCTTATGTGGTTGATGAGAATGTAAGTTGGTGCAGCTGTTATGGAAAACAGATGGAGGTTCCTCAAAAAACTAAAAATTGATTGGCCATATGATTTAGCAGTTCCACTCCTGGGCACATACTCAGACAAAACTATAATTTGAGAAGATACATGCATCCCTATGTTCACAGCAGCATTATTTATAATAGCCTAGACATAAAAACAACTTAAATGTCCATTGACAGACAAAAGGATAAAGAAGATGTGGTACATATATACAATGGAATATTACTCTGCCATAGAAAAGAATAAAATAATGAAATTGGCAGCAACATGGATGGACCTAGGGATTGTCATACTAAGCAAAGTAAACCAGAAAGACAAATACAATATGATATCACTTATATGTAGAGTCTAAAATATGGCACAAATGAATATATCTACAATAGAAACAGACTCACAGGTAGGGAGAACAGACTTGTGGTTTCCAAGGTAGGTAGTGGGGGAAGGAAAGATTGGGAGTTTAGGATTAGTAGATGCAAGCTAGTATATATAGGATGGATAAACAGTAAGTCCTACTGAATAGCATGGGAACTATATTCCATATCCTGTGATGAAATATAATGGAAAAGAATATGTGTGTGTGTGTGTGTGTGTGTGTGTGTGTGTGTAACTGAATCACTTTGATAGTATAACAGAAATTAATACAACATGGTAAATCAACTACAATAAAATTTTTAAAAATTGTGAAAAATAGAAAGTAACACAAGACTAGATATGTAAGATAGAGTCAAAAGTAAGTCTTAGAAAAAATAGCTTGGCTCTAAACTTCCTGGTATCCAACCTGATTATAATTAACTCCATCAGATATGTAGTACACAGTGTTTAAGAGATGGAAGTAGTTCATTTTGCTCAGGGGAACTATAATGATTCTTGAGACAAAGTCCAGGCAGAGACTTCTTTTGAAGATGTTACATTGTTGGAATGTCCTTAATTCATGACTACATCTGTGTAAGTGGGAACCCGGGTGAGTTTCATGAAGTATGTTTACAGTAATTTTCAATATGAATGATTCTTCACGTCAGTTGTTCAGTAAAAGGACTTCTACTGATATCTATGTAATAAGTTCCATGAATAAAATTTCCGATCTGGCTAAATTTGGGAATAGATTTGAGACTGTCTGCCTAAATTATGGAAATAACCAGAAAATCTTTATGGCTTAAAACCCCAATGTTTATTTCTTGTTATATATTCATCTTAGGTTGACAAAGGGTTTCTGCTCGTTATAGTCACTGAGCAGCCCAGGTGAATAGCATTTCCAGGCTTTCATAATTACAGAGACTAGGGGAGAGAACATAACACACTCCACACTAAGTCGAAACTTTTGCCTAGAAGACACCTCAGGTCTGCTGCTGCTGACATTTCACTGGCTATTAAGTGAGCCATTGAGCCAGGCCAGTTAGTCTTGCATAAGATAAGGATGTACCATCCTTCCATAGGAAAGTTCACGGGACACTGTGAACAGCAGGACAAGTTATAACAACTCTACTTCCTTAACAAAAAACTCAGCTGCTATGTCCCAAGATATTGGATGACAAGACCCTCCAAACTGCATTGCTTCCTCTTGACTCCTTTAAATGCAGCATTCTCTGCTGGTGGTTAAAAATGAGAACTGTCTGCTTTCACTGAGAAACCTGCTGGGGGTAGGAGTGACATGCTGCCTTGAAAAGGCAGTAACCTATCAAGAATCCATGTCAGAATACTCTTCAAAATTTAATAATAGTTTTTATTGCTTTGGCAAAATATACTTTGTTTTTTCCCTTTCTCTTATTTAAAACATTCTGGCAATTAAACATACATACAACTACATAGAAATATAATGACGACATCTTTTATGATTCACCTTGCCCATTCTCTTGTGACTCCTTCCATCAAAACAGTTAGTGACTCTCAGTGACATTCCTAGCATTTTTGATACTTTGACTGAATCATTTTTGTAACATCCATTCCCTACCTCCTCCTCTTTCACACCATGTGATGAAATTATTTTCATGCAGTAATTGGTAATCAATGTAATTTTTAAAATCTTTTTGAAAAACAAATAAAATAAATGTGATTTAAAAAAATAGCTCAAGTTCATAGAATATTTTATATATGAACTGAAATTTGCATTTTAAAAATGAAACTATATTATATTTACATTTCAGCAAAAATAGAAAATTCCAGTGATCCAATGGAATGACAGAGTGAAATAACTCAGGTTTTGATTCTCTGACTTGCATCACAGCTATATTTGCCCAAGGCAAGCTCAAGGATTCCCAGCTCACTCTTGGATGTATACAGCCAAGTATGGGTATTTGGGGGGTCAAGGGTATAACCGGAGTTGACTGAATTAACTTCCATGAAGACCATGATGTTTGGCAAAGGATAAATAATAAAAATATGATTGTTCAAGCCTTATAATGTAATATTAAAACTCAACATTAATAGCAGCAGTTGTTTACAAGTAAGCTTTAAAAAAGTTCTTATTTTTTTTGAAGACTATTTTATCACTTCATTGTTTAGAGTTGTAGCCAAGAGGTGATGATTAATATCAGAATGACTTGGTTTTATTATTGCTTTAAGATTCTGTGTATACATGGTACACACTTATTGCTTACACCTGGGACTACTACTAACACTGGCATATATGGTCAGCCACTGGTAACTCCCCATAATTGACATAATTGAGTGCAAAGTGATGATGCTAACAAAGTTCTCCATCATATGGCCTCAGCCTATTTTTAGCCTTTTTGTTGTTGTTCAGTTCCCAGTCATGTCCGACTCTTTGCGATCCCATGGACTGCAGCATGCCACGCCTCCCTGGCCCTCACCATCTCCTGGTGTTTGCCCAAGTTCATGTTCATTGTATCACTGATGCCATCCAACCATCTCGCCCTCTGATGCCCTCTTCTCCTTCTGCCTTCAATCTTTCCCAGAATCTGGGACTTTACCAATGAGTCATCTGTTCACATCAGATGACCAAAATACTGGAGCTTCCAGCTTCAGCATCAGTTCTCCCACTGGATAGTCAGGGTTGATCTCCCTTAAGATTAACTGGCTTGATCTCCTTGCAGTCCAAGGGACTTTAAGGAGTCTTCTCCAGCACCACAGTTTGAAGGCATCAATTCTTTGGTGTTCTGACTTCTTCACCGTCCAGCTCTCACAACCGTAGATGACCACTGGGAAGACCATAGTCTTGACTATATAGACCTTTTTTGGCAGAGTAATGTCTCTGCTTTTCCACACACTGTCTAGGTTTGTCATCACTTTCCTGCCAAGAAGCAACTGTCTTCTAAATTCATGGCTGCGGTCATCATCCGCGGTGATTTTGGAAACTAAGAAGAGGAAATCTGTCACTACTTTCACCTTTTCCCCTTCCATTTGCCGTGTGGAAATGGGACCAGATGCCATGATCTTAGATTTTTAATATTTAGTCTTAAGCCGGCTCTTTCACCCTCCTCCTTCACCCTCATCAAGAGGCTCTTAGTTCCTCTTCGCTTTCTGCTATTAGAGGGGTATCATCTGCATTTCTGAGGTGTTTTATACTTCTCCCGCCTATCTTGATTCTGGCTTGTAACTCGTCTAGCCTGGCATTTCTCATGATGTGCTCAGTGTGTAGGTTAAACAAACAGGGTGATGGCAGACAGCCCTTTCCTACTCCTTCCTTAACCTTGAACCAATCAGTTGTTCCATACAGGGTTCTAACTGTTGCTTCTTGACCCGCATACAGATTTCTCAGGAGATAGATAAGATGGTCTGGCATTGCTACGTCTTTAAGAACTTTCCACAGTTTGTCATGATCCACACAGTCAAAGGCTTTCGTGTAGTCAATGAAATAGAGATAGATGTTTTTCTGAACTTGCCGTGCTTTCTTTATAGAATCCACTGTACGTTGGCAATTTGATCTCTAGTTCCTTGTTCCTATTCCTTTTCTAAACCCAGCTGGGACATCTGGAAGTTCTTGGTTTGCATAATGTTGAAGCCTAGCATGCAAGATTTTAAGCATGAACTTACAAGCATGAGAGATGAGTGCAGTTGTCCAATGATTAGCACATTCTTTGGTACTACCCTTCTTGGGAATTGGGATGAGGATTGACCTTTTCCAGTCCTATGGCCACTGCTGGTTCTTCCAGATTTGCTGACATAATGAATGCAAAACCTTGATGGCATCATCCTTTAGGGATCTGAATAGTTCTGCTGGAATTTCATTGCATCCACTAGCTTTATTAACAGCAATGCTTCTTAAGGCCCACTTGACTTCACACTCCACAATGTCTGGCTCTGGGAAACGAACCACACCATCATAGTAATCCAGTTCATTAAGATCTTTTTAATATAGTTCTTCTGTGGATTCTTTCCATCTTTTCTTGATCTCTTCAGCATCTACTAGGTCTCTACCATTTTTATCCTTTACTGTACCCATCTCTGGGTGGAATGCTCCCTTGACGTTTTCAGTTCTCCTGAAGAGATCTCTAGTCTTTCCCTTTTTTTGTTTTCTTCTATTATTAAGCACTGTTCATTGAAGAAGGCCTTCTTGTCTCTTCTAGTGATTTTTGGAGCTCTGCATTTAATTGAATGTAACTTTCCCTCTCTCTTGCTTTGTGCTTTTCTTAATTCTTCCACCATTTGTAAAGCCTCCTGAGATAACCTGGTAGCTCAGCTGGTAAAGAATCTGCCAGCAAAAGCAGGAGACCCTGGTTTGATTCCTGGGTTGGGAAGATACCCTGGAGAAGGGATGGGCTACCCACTCCAGTATTCTTGGGTTTCCCTGGTGGCTCAGATGGTAAAAAATATACCTGCAATGTGGGAAAACTGGGTCTCATCCCTAAGTTGGGAAGAGCCCTTGGAGAAGGGAACAGTTACCCACTCCAGTATTCTGACCTGGAGAATTCCATGGACAGAAGAGCCTGGCAGGCTACAGTCCATGCAATCACAAAGAGTTGGGCATGACTGAGTGACTTTCACTTTCATTTTCCTTAGATACCCACTTTACCTTCTTGCTTTTCTTTTTCTTTGTGATGGTTTTTAGCCTACTCCGCCATGATTTCCCTCTTGTGAAAATACTGCCATCATCTAGAACAGTAGTCCCTGAGCCCTCCTCCCTAATAAAAATACTTTTGTGTATTTATTCTTTTTCTCCCTCTGACAATTTGAATGTAAATAGCATAGATTTTGGAGCCAGGATTTTCTGAGTCTGAATTCTTTCTCTACATTTCATAAATTGTGTGACTTTGGGCAAATTGCGGAACCTATCAAGGCCTTGGCTTCCCAGGTGGCACAGTGGTAAAGAATCTGCCTGCTAGTGCAAGAGACATGGAGATGTGGGTTCAATCTCTGGGTTAGAAGGATCCCCTGGAGTAGGAAATGACAACCTACTCCAGTACTCTTGCCTGGAAAATTCCACGGACAGGGGAGCTTGTCAGGCTACAGTTTTGCAGAGTTGGACACTACTGAGGTACTGAACACACTTGCCACTGGATTAGATGGGAGCAAAGTATATGTGAGATTATCTGTCCCAATAAATATATTTTTTTCTCTTACCTCCCTTACGAAGATTTGCATGTTCAACATTTACAAAAGTTTGTTCAAAACAGGTCCTTAGAGAACTTGGGCAAGTGCACTGAACTGGTTAAACTTCATGGTATTCAAGCTATAAAGATACACGTTATAGGCTCACACTCCAGGCCCCTCTCAAACTGCTTCAGCTGTGAGCCTTGAGCATCGTCATGAGAAGAAAATCTAGGCTATTTCTCATTTGGCCTCAGCTCTTCTTCTTCAGCTGTCAAGACCTCTCTCATTTAGAACAAACGTTGTGGCAAAACAAGGAGGCAGCCGAAGCTTAACGGCACAGGAATCTGGATGAGGTGTCCGCTTCACCGTCAGAACTGTCTCAGAGTTTTGAGCAGCTCAGAGGTCAGGAATGCTGTTGTCATCGGCGTTAGAGTTGCGTCCTGAATAAATACCAAGTTAGGAGGAAGATGACTCAGCCCTCAGAGCTGCCCAAACCTCATACTCCTCCGATATTTTAGGCAACACACAGTGGTAAGCAGCTGTTAGATATCTTTGCTTCTTTGTTCAGGCAAAGCTTAGCCTGTTCCATTCGGAAAGAAAATGGTCATAATTTCCAGCCCATTTAAAGCTCTTCTTTCTTAGAATTGTTATTGCACACGTAGCCTGGACCACGCAACTTAGTTTTATATAGCCTCATCTCATTTTCTGATTATTTCCTGATTCCAAGTGGGTATTAAGTTTGTCATGGGAGGAGACCATATTTATATTCCTCTTACATTCTCTTCACACTTACAGATTAGTCTTGGGCCTGTAGTAGGTGGTACATACAAACACTAACTTCATTTGTATAGGGCCTTAAAATGAACAAGTCACTTCTACATCCATTCTTTCCTTTGAACTTCACTATGACCCCATAAAGTAATTGTTATTATCTCTATTTTATAGGCCAGGAAACCAAGGTTCAGCGAGATTAAGTACAGTGCCAAAGATCATATAACTAGTAATTAGCAGAGCCTGAATTTATATATATATTTTGAAAATATATATGGAGTTTATGTAATACAATTCCCAAAATCCGATCCTAAGTTTCATTGTTTAATGAAGGCTAAATTGACAGACTTTAAGAAGTATATTTAATTTTTTTCTAGGTATTGGATTCCTGTTGCTCACCTTTTCCTCTGGCTCTGGAATTAGAATACCTTTTGTAATTTGTAAAGATGTAGATCTAAAACCTGATTACTTTTTGTATACACAGAAAATTTTATCTGTGGATGTGTAAAGAGCACTGGCACAGGAAAATCCCCACATAATAAGAAAACACAAGTTCATTTGTATCCTAGTTAATATGTTTGTAGCAGATATCCAGAGAATTCATACTATCGGGGAGCATCATTGTTCATCTTAAAGATATGGAAGGGTGAGCAAGAGTCTGTGTGGTTAAGGAGAGCAAAAATTGTGTAAATAATTTAAAAAGTGGTGAGTCATTCGATTCAGTCAACAGGTCTCTATAGAGCATTTGCATTTTCTATCATGGTTTTGAACACATGTTAAAAATTGGGGAGCTCAGATTACTCTTGGAGTTCAATCAAGATAACCCAGGTTGCACATTAAAATGGGTCATAAGGAACTGGAGGGCTACCTAGCTTTCATTTTGGTCTCCTGCTACAAATGGGTAGTAAGTCTGAGATTGATGAAAGACACTGGCCTCGATGATTATGTTATGATTCATAGATTCCTGGTATAGAACGTAATTGAGTATTTCGCCTTTAGCGGCTTCCTCTTTCAGTTATTGCTAGACTAGAGTAAATAAACATCCTATTTATATCAACAAAGTAATAATTTAAGCAAATTAAATGTTAAAGCCCATTAAATCTGTGAAGGAACCTGAGTTTCAGTATGAGTGAATGCAAGTACAACAATTTCATCTTTATCTGAGAGATTATTGAGTATGATGTGCAGACATTTTATGTTGCTTGTATAATTAATGTCCTCAGTAATTTACCACACCTTTTATTTCATTCATGAAAATTGTAAAGGATTAACTGTGGATATTTGAGAAAGGTAGCTTCATTGATCACCGAAGTAGAAAGAGAGTGGTCTAGGGAGGAGTGGGGAGTAGACGAGCATTCAGAATATTACTATTATAGCTACAGAGACATCTATATTTCTATCTCACAGTTTAATCCCTTCACCCCACTCTGTGCATTAACCTGGAATAGATCACTGTGCTTCTCCATTAAAAATAATGCACAGACATTTAGATTGATGATTACTGCTGCATTCAAGGTTCTGTAAATAATAACATTACTGTCCAGCACATTATATAAGATCACCTAAATTATAAGTAGAAGATGTATCATGTCATGGTCAAGTCTAATATGTATGATTTACAGGCTTAATTCTCACTGTCAGAAGTGTCTGTTGAAGAGGGCAAGAGTAATCACCCTTATCTAGAAAACTCTGTGAAGCTTGTATCTTTTTCTAAATCTGGAGTTTAAGAAATTGTGCAATCCAAAGGAAAATCCCTCTCAAGGGGAAAAGTGAAATCATTTACCATCACCATCCCACCTCACTAAATTTCACTGAGCACATTTCGTGAACCTAGTATGTGTTGGACACAATGTGGAGTGTGATTGCGGCGGTGGTGGGAGGTGGAAAAAATTGTTGGATATCTGCTTTGTTTTTGAGGTTACCCTGAGCTCGTTCAGGAAATTTCAGCTGTCTGTCTTTTACTTCTGGTTAGGAAGTACCCTGAAATTAATTAAAGATTCTTTTCCTTTACTTTCATTTTGTCCTCCAAGTCTAATGCTTTAATATTTTTCTGTTATTCTCTGAAACCATATTCAGCTAATCTTACCATTTCTCACAGCTCTATCTTTCAAATATTTTTTCTCTCCCAAGGCAGCTTTATCATTTCTTATCTCCTCTGTCTTCTTTCTTGTACATTTTTTGCTGATTTTTTTAACATAACAATTTCTTAACATAACAACTTCTGTTTTGGGTCTGTGGACAAATCTACCTCCTTCCACACCTATTGGTGCATAGAATTGAGCTATTTTTCCCAGTTCTTAACTTCTCACACCTCAGAAAAGACCCTTCTTTTGTTTTACGATATTCTTTAATCCATTCATCTGCAACTCTTCTCCTTCTTTCATAGGTAACCATTAATAATTCAGTGTATTAGGTTGACATTTGTGAAACTTACATATGCAAATCTAAAGAGTCTAATATCAGCATTTTCATGTGATTCAAACTAATATGTCTTTCCAATCCACATTTATTATTACTTATATGTATATAATTAAAAATATACAATGTTTAAGCATATATGTGCACCTATTCCCTGACTACATTAGTAGTGCCACCTCTATAAAATACCACGTCCACGTAAACTTGGGACCTGCCTGGGCTCTATATTCTCTCCCTGGTGCTTGCTGATGCATAGTCCTCGTGTGATGCAATGGTTTTGCTTCTTTCTCCAACATTGTTTTAGATATTCATGGATCTTTACCATTTTTCAGATAGATTTTAGCTAATATTTAGCAATTAATCCTCAAAATTTTAAATGATTTCTCTCCTATTCTCTATCCCTTAGTCTGTTCTACTGTCCTTTAGATGTCTTAACGTATTTCAAATTCTCTACTGGATTTTTTATGTTGGCTTTCATAATTTTGATAGCCAAAATCTCTTATCTTTTCTGATTTTTCCTTGTAATGCATCTTATTCTTGATTCATGGATACTGTACCTTCTTTTATCTCTTTCAAAGTAATAATATCTTTTTTTGTTCAGTTTCTTCTTGCAGTCTCTTTTTCCTCCAACTTGCTTCTCGCAACACCGCCACCCCCACCCCGCCCACAAAGCCTGCTCATATTTAAGAATGGAGCTTTGTGAGACAAATGAAATAGCTTCTTAGATTTCTCTGCTACCAGTTCAGGATTCTCTGTCTTAGTTTCCTAAGTTATTTAATACACATTCTGTTTTTCATCATCTGAAGTTGTATTACTATTCTTTCATCTTCTATTCTTTTTGTCCTTATAGGTTTATGCCTTAAAAGATCTCCTCACCATTGTTTTCTGGACTTTATGGGAAGGGTGGATTAAGAGGCACACCTCCAATTCCCCATCTTTAACTGGAAATTCCTGCTGTTATCTTTTATTATTTCCTTTTTGCTGGTTGACCTGCTTACCCTTTCACTTGTGTTTTGAGTAATTACTTATTTATTTAAATCTTTTGTTGGTTTCTGACAAATCTATTTAAAATTTAAAATTTTCTTTTAGCACCACTTCAATTCCAAAATTTGATCTGTAAGCTCTCATTGCTATTTTGCTGTAAATGTTTCACAATTTTTCTTATGTCTTTCTTTTAACCAAGCTATTTGAAAAAGATGTTTTATAATTTCCAGTAGCATGGAGTTTTGAAAGCTATCATTTAATAGTTTCTGATTTTATTGTATTATGATCAGATCAAAAATTCTGTGTGATTTATTTAATCTGTGACCTATTGCATAATAGCTTTTCCTTTTTTGGATAATCCATGTATACCTGGAAAAAAAATTGTGTCCTCTGTGTTTGTTGAGTGAAAAGATTTCCAGATGAACTGTAAATCATTCATTCACCCTCAAATCTTTTTTATTTTGGTTATTCTTCACAACTGTTTGGTTCTTTTTCATGGTTCTTCTATCTTCTCTCAAGTCTAAAAGCCTCCCTTTCTTGTCTGGCATTGCTGAGTGAAAATTGCTCAGTCGTGTCCAACTATTTGTGACCCTACGAACTGTACAGTCCATGGAATTCTCCAGGCCAGGATACTGAAGTGGGTAGCCTATCCCTTCTCCAGGGGATCTTCCCAACCCAGGAATTGAACCAGGTTCTCCTGCATTGAAGTCAGATTATTTACCAACTGAGATATCACAGAAGCTAGGACTCGTAAAAAGAGCATTGCTAGGACTTGTAAAAAGAGCCAGAAATTCCTGAAAATTGTTATAGTTCCCCATTCTGTGAGTTTGTCTGGTCCTTCTCCCAGTTTATTAATACAGTGCACTTTTGGCTGTTTATTTTTTCTATTTGGTTGTTTGGTATCAGAGTCCTCTGTTCTTTATATTTTACATTGTGAGTTCTTATTTTTTGGATACGTTTTCAGAGCATGTGACCCCATGAACTGCAGCATTCAGGCATCCCTGTCCTTCACCATCTCCCTGGGTTTCCTCAAACTCACGTCCATTGAGTCAGTGATGCCATCCAATCATTTCATCTTCTGTTGCCCTGTTCTCCTCTTGCCCTGGATCTTTCCCAGCATCAGGGTCTTTTCCAATCAGCCAGCTCTCTGCATCAGGTGACCAAAGTATTGGGGCTTTAGCTTCAGCATCAGTCCTTCAATGAATATTCAGGGTTGATTTCCTTTAGGATTGACTGGTTGCATCCTGTGCTGTCCAAGGGACTCTCAAGAGTCTTCTCTAGCACCACAGTTCTAAAGCATCAAATCATTGGCGCTCAGCATTCTTTATGGCCCAACTCTCACATTCATACATGACTACTGGAAAAACCATAGCTTTGACTAGATGGACCTTTGTCAGCAAAGGGTGCTGTGTCACTCTGCTGTTTACTACACTGTCTAGGTTTGTCATAACTTTTTGTCCAAAGAGCAAGCATCTATTAATTTCATGGCTGCAGTCACCATCTGCAGTGATTTTGGAGCCCAAGAAACTAAAGTCTGTCACTGTTTCCATTGTTTCCCCATCTATTGGCCATGATGTGATGGAACCAGAAGCCATGATTTTAGTTTTCTGAATGTTGAGCTTCAAGCCAGCTTTTTTTCTCCTCTTTCAGAAAAGTTCATCAAGAGGCTCTTTAATTCTTCTTCACTTTCTGCCACTGGAGTATGTGAAGTTTTTTATTTTTCTCCTGGCGATCTTGACCCCAGCTTATGCTTCATTCAGCCTGGCATTTTGCATGATGTACTCTGCATATAAATTGAATAAGCAGGGTGACAATATACATCCTTTATGTATTCTTTTCCCAATTTTTCCATGTCTGGTTCTAACTGTTGCTTCTTGACCTGAATACAGGTTTCTTTGGAGGCAAGTAAGTTGTTCTGATATTCCCATCTCTTTAAGAATTTTCCACAGTTTGTTGTGTTCTACACTGTCAAAGTCTTTAGCATTGTCAATGAAACAAAAGTAGATTTTTTAAAAATTCCTTTGCTTTTTCTATGATCCAGTGAATGTTGGCAATTTGACCTCTGCTCTCTCTGCCTTTTCTAAATCCAGCTTGTACATCTGGAAGTTCTTGGTTCATGTATTGTTGAAGCCTAGCTTGAAGGCTTTTGAGCATAATCTTGCTAGCATGTAAAGTGAGTGCAGTTGTATGATAATTTGAACATTCTTTGGCATTGCCTTTCTTTGGGATTGGAAGGCAATCTGACCTTTTCCAGTCCACTGAGTTTTCCAAATTTGCTGGTATACTGAGTGTAGCATTTTAACAGTTAATAGCTCAGTTGGAATTCTGTCACCTACACTAGCTTTGTTCATAGTAATGCTTCGTAAGGCCCACTTCACTTCACACTCCAGGATGTCCGGTTCTAGGTGAGTAACCTCACCATTGTGGTTATCTGGGTCATTAAGACCTGTTTTGTACAATTCTTCTATGTATTCTTGTCACCTCTTGTTAATCTCTTCTGCTTTTATTAGATCCTTGCCATTTCTGTCCTTTATTGTGCCCATATTTGCATGAAATATTCCTTTGGTATCTCCAATTTTCTTCAAGAGCTCTCTAGAGTTTATCCTACTGGTATTTTAGAATTAAATTTGATGAAGAAATGGTCTTGTCTGAATAATTTTTACTCTCTGAAATCAAATAATCACAGAGTGGTAAAGGGGAATTTAAAGAGACTCACATCAATATTTTATTTTATAAGTAAAAAAGCTGAAGACTAGAGAAGTTAACTTTTCTAAAATTCTATCAATACAATTGAAGTGGAAGTGTTAGATGGTTAGTTGTGTCCAACTGTTTGCAACCTCATGGCCTTCCAGGTTCCTCTATCCATGGAATTCTCCAGGCAAAAATACTGGAGTGGGTTGCCATTCCCTTTTCCAAGGGTTCTTCCTGACCCAGGGATCCAACCCATGTTTCACATGGACCACAGCATTGTCTAACTCAATGAAAAAAGCCATGCCGTGTGGGGCCACCCAAGACGGACGGGTCATGGTGGAGAGGTCTGACAGAATGTGGTCCACTGGAGAAGGGAGTGGCAAACCACTTCAGTATTCTTGCCTTGAGAACCCCATGAACAGTATGAAAAGGCAAAATGATAGAATGCTGAAAGAGGACCTCCCCAGGTCGGTAGGTGCCCAATATGCTATTGGAGACCAGTGGAGAAATAACTCCAGAAAGAATGAAGGATTGAGCCAAAGAAAAAACAACACCCAGTTGTGGATATGACTAATGATAGAAGCAAGGTCTGATGCTGTAAAGAGCAATATTGCATAGGAACCTGGAATGTTAGGTCCATGAATCAAGGCAAATTGGAAGTGGTCAAACAGGAGATGGCGAGAGTGAATGTCAACATTCTAGGAATCAGCGAACTAAAATGGACTGGAATGGGTGAATTTAACTCAAATGATCATTATATCTACTACTGTGGGCAGGAATCCCTTAGAAGAAATGGAATAGCCATCATGGTTAACAAAAGAGTCCGAAATGCAGTACTTGGATGCAAGCTCAAAAATAATAGAATGATCTCTATTTGTTTCCAAGGCAAGCCATTCAATATCACGGTAATCCAAGCCTTTGCCCCAACCAGTAATGTTGAAGACACTGAATGGTTCTATGAAGACCTACAAGATCTTTTAGAACTAACACCCAAAAAGGATGTCCTTTTCATTATAGGGGACTGGAATGCAAAAGTAGGAGGTCAAGAAACACTTGGAGTAACAGACAAATTTGGCCTTGGAGTATGGAATGAAGCAGGGCAAAGGCTAATAGAGTTTTGACAAGAGAATGCACTGGTCATAGCAAACACCCTCTTCCAACAACACAAGAGAATCTTGTGGACATCACCAGATGGTTAACACCGAAATCAGATTGGTTATATTCTTTGCAGTCAAAGATGGAGAAGCTCTATACAATCAGCAAAAATAAGACCGGGAGCTGACTGTGGATCAGATCATGAACTCCTTATTGCAAAATTCAGACTTAAATTGAAGAAAGTAGGGAAAACCACTAGACCATTCAGGTATGACCTAAATCAAATCCCTTATGATTATACAGTGGAAGTGAGAAATAGATTTAAGGGACTAGATCTGATAGACAGAGTGCCTGATAAACTATGGACGGAGGTTCATGACATTGTATAGGAGACAGGGATTAAGACCATCCCCATGGAAAAGAAATGCAAAAAAGCAAAATGGCTGCCTGAGGAGGCCTTACAAATAGCTGTGAAAAGAAGAGAAGCAAAAAGCAAAGGAGAGAGAAAGCGGGGCGTTCGGCTTGCGAGCGGGAGCTTCTCGGTCGCGCCCAGAGAAAGAACGATTTAAAAATGGGTGATGTTGAGAAGGGCAAGAAGATTTTTGTTCAGAAGTGTGCCCAGTGCCATACTGTGGAAAAGGGAGGCAAGCAGAAGACTGGGCCAAACCTCCATGGTCTGTTTGGACGAAAGACGGGTCAGGCTGCTGGATTCTCTTACACAGATGCCAACAAGAACAAAGGTATCACCTGGGGAGAGGAGACGCTGATGGAGTACTTGGAGAATCCCAAGAAGTACATCCCTGGAACAAAGATGATCTTTGCTGGCATTAAGAAGAAGGGAGAGAGGGAGGACTTGATAGCTTATCTCAAAAAAGCTACCAATGAGTAATAGTTGGCCACTGCCTTATTTATTATGAAACAGAAGTTTCTCATGACTTTTTATGTGTACCATATTTAAATTGATCTCACACACTAGAATTCAGATCATGAACGGCTGATGGAATAATTCTGTTGGACAGTCCTGATTTAAATAAGATTGGTTTGTGGCTAAAAAAAAAAAAAAAAAAGCAAAGGAGAAAAGGAAAGATATTCCCATTTGAATGCAGAGTTCCAAAGAACAGCAAGGAGAGATGAGATAAGAAAGCCTTCCTCAGGGATCAGTGCAAAGAAATAGAGGGAAAAAACAGAATGGGAAAGACTAGAGATCTCATCAAGAAAATTAGAGATATCAAGGGAACATTTCATGCAAAGATGGGCTCATTAAAGGACAGAAATGGTATGGACCTAATAGAAACAGGAGATATTAAGAAGAGGTGGCAAGAATACACAGAAGATCTGTACAAAAGAGATCTTCATGACCCAGATAATCACGATGGTGTGATCACTCACCTAGAGCCAGACATCCTGGAATGTGAAGTCAAGTGGGCCTTAGGAAGCATCATTATGAACAAAGCTAGTGGAGGTGATGGAATTCCAGTTGAGCTATTTCAAATCCTAAAAGATGATGCTCTGCAAGTGCTGCACTCAATATGTCAGCAAATTTGGAAAACTCAGCAGTGGCCACAGGACTGGAAAAGGTCAGTTTTCATTCCAATCCCAAGAAAGGCAATGCCAAAGAATGCTCAAACTACCACACAATTGCACTCATCTCACATGCTAGTAAAGTAATGCTCAAAATTCTCCAAGCCAGGCTTCAGCAATATGTGAACCGTGAATTTCCAGATGTTCAAGCTGGTTTTAGAAAAGACAGAGGAACCAGAGATCAAATTGCCAACATGCACTGGATCATTGAAAAAGCAAGAGAGTTCCAGAAAAACATCTATTTCTGCTTTATTGACTATGCCAAAGCCTTTGTGTGGATCACAATAAACTGTGGCAAATTCTGAAAGAGATGGGAATACCAGACCACCTGACCGGCCTCTTGAGAAACCTGCATGCAGGTCAGGAAGCAACAGTTAGGACTGGACATGGAACAACAGATTGGTTCCAAATAGGAAAAGGAGTAGGTCAAGGCTGTATATTGTCACCCTGCTTATTTAACTTATATGCAGAGTACATCATGAGAAATGCTGGGCTGGAGGAAGCACAAGCTGGAATCAAGTTTGCCAGGAGAAATATCAATAACCTCAGACATGCAGATGATACCACCCTTATGGCAGAAAGTGAAGAGGAACTGAAAAGCCTCTTGATGAAGGTGAAAGAGGAGAGTGAAAAAGTTGGCTTAAAGCTCAACATTCAGGTAAGTAAGATCATGGCCTCTGGTGCCATCACTTCATGGGAAATAGATGGGGAAACAGTGGAAAGTAATAGACTTTATTTTTTTGGGCTCCAAAATCACTGCAGATAGTGATTGCAGCCATGAAATTAAAAGACACTTACTCCTTGGAAGGAAAGTTATGACCAACCTAGATAGCATATTAAAAAACAGAGACATTACTTTGCCAACAAAGGTCCCTCTGGTCAAGGCTATTGGTTTTCCAGTAGTCATGTATGGATGTGAGAGTTGGACTGTGAAGAAAGCTGAGCACCAAAGAATTGATGCTTTTGAACTGTGGTGTTGGAGAAGACTCTTGAGAGTCCCTTGGACAGCAAGGAGATCCAACCAGTCCATCCTAAAGGAGATCAGTCCTGGGTGTTCATTGGAAGGACTGATGTTGACAGTGAAACTCCAATATTTTGGTCACCTGATGCAAAGAGCTGACTCATTTGAAAAGACCCTGATGCTGGGAAAGATTGTGGGCAGGAGGAGAAGGGGACGACAGAGGATGAGATAGTTGGATGGCATCACCAACTCAATGGACGTGAGTTTGGGTTAACTCCAGGAGTTGGTGATGGACAGGGAGGCCTGGTGTGCTACGTTTCATGGGGTCACAAAGAGTCAGACACGACTGAGTGACTGAAATGAACTGAACTGAACTAAACTGATAAATTGCTTTGGTCTCTGAATGTCAAGTAAAATAATTTCAGATGTGAATCTCATCCACCATAAAGTTGTGAAGGCACAGATCACGGCTGGTGAATACATCACTAAAAATTTTGTTGTTACTGTTGGATATTTTGTGTCTGTTTGGGCATCAAGGTATAAATAATGAGGTTTACAGTAATATAACTTATTACAAAATTGAAGCAAAATTGCAGAATGTTCTATCAAGTCAAAATAATTTTGGATTACTTTTAGGGTTGATTTGTTCATCCCACTTTCCTCACAAATTAACTATGATAGTTAAGCTCATTGTCTTTAGACCATAAAATGATGGAAATGAAGTACTAGAGACTGTTCATTTATTTCATTCCCTTGAACTATTATATGGCAAAATTTTTCCAAGTAGATGGATATGCACCCTATGTTTGAGAAAATGACCTGATCCTGTAGAATGAAGTAGATAGATAGATATTTAACTAAGCTCTTACAAAGATTAGTAAAACATGGTCTCTGAACTTTTACAAAGAGTTTAAAATCTGAAGAAGTCATATGATCAATATTTACTTGATTAGTACAGGCAGATTATAATCATGGTCATAAAATACAGGTAAAAACATATGTTCTGGGAAGCCAGAATAAGAAAGGCATTTGTAGCTTTTAGTCACATCAGGGAAGGCTTCCTGGTGGATTCATTAAGATGAACACTGAAGGATGTGTAGGAGTTCAAAAAAGGATGGGTGGCGGAGAGGACTGGGGTGATATGCGTGTATGGAGCAAAGGCTTTCAGTCCTGGAGTGTGTGACCCAGCCTGGGAGGGGCACAGGTCACAGGTCACAGGTCACAGGTCAGGAGGTTCTGAGAGGTAATGCTGCATAGGGCGCAGAGAGAGAATGGGGACCACGTTATGGCAGAGTGAGAATTGAGGGATTATTCTGCAGGATGATTCTGGGTGATCCGTGCATGCCTGGTGGGGCCAGGAGGAATCAGAGGAGAACAGTGCTTCAGACACATGAGTCTGGTGAATTGTGTAACAGAGATTGAAAAGGGAATGTGACTGGAAGTCGCAGGGGGAGGTAGACAGGGAGATGTGACAAGACAGAAAGGAGATTTGGAGGGAAGTGGCTGATGGCAAGAAATTTCCGGGACTGATTTGATAAGGGGGGCAAAGGACACAGAGTAAACAAAGAAAAGAAAAGCAAGGGCCCCCCTCCGCCTCAGTGTTTCTGTCTGGTTGGCTGGTAGCAAGGTGTCTCTGCACACACAGAGACATCTGAGGAAAATCTTTTGGGGTAGGAGTGAGGGTTGTGGATGGCAAATAAAAGATCACTTTGCATCTAAATGAAATGCCTCCTGTGTCAGCTTAAAATACAAATAAAACATGTAACACCTGACCTTTTGCTTTTCCTGGGGCGTCTGTGATTTTTGTGCTGCCTTTTGCTTACAGTCTGTATGTCATGAGCACATCTGCACTGAAGAAGAACTAGCCCCCGCTTATAGTTGGAACAATCTTCTAATTTTTCTGAGCTGGAAAACAACCTCAACAGTAACAGTAGCAGTACCGTCAACAGAGATCACAAAACCGAACCCAGAAAATTGAGCTGGAGCCCGGAGTGTGCAAGCATCTTTGGTCAGCATCCCATGAAACACTTCTCCTTACAGTGCTTCCCGCTCGGTGGCTCTGAGCCCAACTTCAGGCTTCTCGGGTCAGCCTGCTGGGGGTGCCGCCCGCGCCATTGTATGCACTGCCCTGGGATCAAAGCATTCTTTCTCCTTCCTCATCTACCCCTTCTCTCTACTGCTCCGTCTGCCTTCTCCTGCAGGGGGTCAGGCTGGCCACATTTGCACGTCCTAGTGCCTAGCCCTTTTATACAAAGTTTTCTTTGTTAATCAGGAGAAGTAAATGCAAATCCTCTCTATGTACAATGAACTGCTTTCAGAAGAAGGTGTGACAGTGATATAATGACCTGGTGAATTTTCAGACAAGGAAGATAAAAATATCTTGGTTTTATTTTCCAGAGATTAGTATTTAAGAGATCTGTGTGTGTGTGTGTGTGTGTGTGTGTGTGTGTGTATTTGTGTGTGGATATGTGAGTGTGCATCTTTTTGTCCACATTCTTTCTCTGGAAAACAATATGACCATGCAATAGAGCAGTAGAGTCCCTGAATTCTCTCCTTTTCCATGTCCCTTTCTGAATCATCCTTAATATTTGAGTGTCAGTGCGAGAAGTCTCCAGGGTTGAAACCACAGGATTGTCTGTGTGCCTTCCGGGGGTTAGTGAACTTTCGTGTCTAACCTTAGAGTGTCTCTCTCACAGTCCCCGGTTAGGGTCAAGAGGGGTACGTGGGCTACCTTCTGGTCGTTAGTTGTAAAGCCGGATTGAACTCAGACATAAGCACTGCCCTCCATCATGTTTCTCTGCAAGACACTAATAAAAACACAGCGACAGTTCATTCTGTTTTTCACTTTTACTTGTCACTGCTTCTTACACCAATCAAGCAAACAGTTGGTCATCACTTAATTGAAGTACGGGTAAATTATAAGCAGTCTTTTGAGCAATCCAGCTATCTTTGGGCATGGCTTACTCTTGAAGACCTTCTTGGATGACATCCTCAGTAGTTGTTAAACATTTCAGAGAAAAGATATAAAGCGAAGAGGGCTGTGTCACGTTTTATTTAATTTCTCCTTTTGTTACCGTGGTAGAATCAAGAAGATGGTGGCATTATTTGACCTCTTCTCCATGGGAATAGTAACTATAATGGGTTTAATTAACTATGTGGTATTGATGTAATTAGTTATCCTGGTGATTATACTTCTTTAATAAAAGCACTTCATTTGAGATGCATTGGTGTCTGCAGTTGTCAAGCCCTACCCCCGATACTTCATAACTGTCCAGACATTGGCACCGCGTACATATTTTACCAACAGCTCTTGAGAGAGGTTATCTTGCATGGCTTAAGGTAATTGGGAACTAATGATTTTGCCCCCTGGTTTCAGACTCGGTTGCTTGGAGAGCAGAGAACCTGTGGGGGGAGGGGTAGCAGCTCATTTTGTGTGAACTGAAGAGGAGGGGGAAGGGCTGTGTTTTGGAAACCATATGCTCTTAGGAACTGTTTCTCTTTAAGCTAGCAATCAGAGAGACAGTAACACCAGAGGGAACTGGGGGTGTTTAATCTATGAGTGGACTGTATAAATACATTGAAATAAATGTACACAGTGTACGGAGACATATGTTCATATTAACAGGAATCTTGGCTATGCACATATCTATTAACAAACACACAGTCCACTTTGGTATTAAAAGTAGATCACTGCTTAAATTCAGTCAGCAGGTAACTGACAAGGTCCCTTTCACACGGCAGAGTGCACAATGAAGTCCGACTGTATGGAAAAAATAGGGCAAATGTAAAAGAAGAAACATAATGCAAAAATTTCCATATGAACATGTCAATAATAACATCCCAAGGAACTCCAAAGAAGAAGAGAACAAAAGCAGAAAGATTATCTAGCTGTGCCTGGACCCATCCACAATAAAACATCGTGCCTGAAGCCCCTTAGTCTCCTCACTATTCAAAGTTGGGAGTTGAAGGGGGAGGGGGGAGGTGTGGGGGTGGGGAAGGGAGAGGTGTGGACACAGAGAGGAGGTTGAGAAACCGAGCTGAAATAGGCTCTGCTGAGAAATAATAGGTCTTGAACACAATCTCTTTTTGCAGCTAGAAGTGCTATTTCTTTTCCAGTCCGTTTTATTTGACTCTTCTTTTCTCAAAGCTGTGCTTCCCCGTCACCTCTTCCTGCAGATCTTTATCCCGCAGGGCTGAGCCGCCTCCCCTCCGCAGCTGCCTGTCTAGAGACACACAGGGAAATCACGGCAGGCATCCGACTGCTTCATGCGGCATAGGAAGGAGCACTGTGGGTCGTCCTCACAGCCAAACCCATCAACAAGCACCGTCGCAAAACCAAACAAATGGAAGAGCAGTGCCTCATTGGAGGTACCTGCCAGCGAGACTTGTTCCTCTGCCACGAGGGATGCTCCGGCAAAAGACTCCATCCCTCATTAAATCAATAAAATCAAGTGTCCTTTATTTTAAGCCTCTGCTCTATAATCCAGTAGCGAGGAGAGGGGCCCAGGCTTTTCATCTCATTGTTTCAAAACAGATCGTTTGGTTGGAATTGACAAAAGGTTCATTCCTTTACCTTTGTGGAAATGTCAGTAAAAGGCAGGTGCTGGGCATTCGGACTCTTTTGCTCAGTAGAAGAAAAAAGAGGAGCGAGAGCGAGTGTGTGTGTGGGGGGAGGGGGGGATCTGTGACAGGCTAACTACATGTACTGAAGCTTTCTAAGACATTTTGTTTAGCTTGATATTGTGCAGCAGTGAGGAGAGAGGTGGAATCTATTGTGTGCCAGCTGCATGAATCACCGGATTGAAGTCTAACAGCCTCAGATCCTCTTTTATACAGTAAAGGGGAGATTAAAGCAGGGAGCTCATATGTCACGAAATAGAGGTACAATGCAGTTCTGGCTTGCTTGGTGCACTCAGCCGGCATTTGATCCAAATTTAGCCAAAGGGAGCGAACAAACGTGTGCTGCAATCAGCCAGGGAGGTGGCAAATGTTGGGCTGTAATATCCAAAATTCCTTTTTCTGTTTCCAAAATGTCATCTCTCCTTTGTCAGCTTCATTATGATTGAATCTATGTATAGTCACAGACCAACTGGAAACAAACAAAAACACCCAAACCCTGGTTAAATTATTCTACACCTGCCACTTCCTAAGCTGTGTAATTGATATGAAGCACAGGAAAGGTTTTTTGTCAGTTTGGTTTTTGTTTTTTTATTTTTCATCTAGGACTCAGTTATTTAACAGGTATTTGGTGAATGCTATAGTATACTCTAGGAGTTGAAAGGGATGTGCAAGGAGTCTAACATGTATCTTTCTACTCTCTAAAAACTTGCAGTTTTTAGAGAAATAGGATAGGCAGGCTGACAAACACGCGCACGCACACAGTCTCTTAGGAACAAAGGCAATGGAACATTTTGTTTTACTAAATATCAGAGTATAAACAAGTCATACTATAGGAATTCAGAAAGAAATGACTTTTGAGAGATTTCTTTTGAAAACAGAGTTGAGAAAGGGAACAGTTAGTTCTGTTTGGAGTCCTAGTCCTTTTGAATGTCCAACCTGTGCTACAAATTGTCATATATCGAGTGTGTGTGTTGATGTATTATTCTCGTCCCCATTTAATAGACAAGAAAAGTGAAGCCTAGAGAGGTAAGTAGCTTGCCCAGAGTCTCACAGTTGATAAGAGGTGAGCAGGAATCTAAACTATTCACTCTTCACATCCCCAGCCTGCTTGGCGAAAGAATGGAAGGTAGATGCTCTGAAGGAGCATTCAGCCTGGCATCTCACCTCTCCCCTTTTGCTAAGTGAACCTCCATCTGTCCTCACTGAAACTTCCAGGCCTTTATCTGTTTCTGTTTCAACTGAATCATCAGCCCCTTTCTCTGTATTTAGATTTCCTTCCTGGACAGACTTTATGATCAAATCAGTGATAAAACTTTTTTTTTTTTTTAGAAGAGCTTGTACTGGTGGCTTGTCTAAGGTTGAATAGGTCATTAGTTGTAGACGTGAGCTACAATTTGTCTTTCAAAGAGCAGCCCAGTGTTCTTTCTGGCATTGCCCATTGCCTTTCTTACCAGCATGCTGATCTTCAAGATTGACTTCTGTGACCTACCAAACTTCTGCTGTGTTCACCATGCCTATTGCACCCCTACTATTTGCTTTTCCTCTTGCTTTATAGAGGAAGCCTCAGGAAGATGGAGACCCATGCAGCTTCGGCCATCTGCAATGTCAGGGGCTCCAATTACAACAGAGCAGTCACAGCTGCTCACTGACAATACTAGTCATCTCTTTTTGAGATGCCCAGGAGCCATTCCAGATACTCTCTCTTTTCAAGTCTTCTATGCAACTGGTAAATGATCTCCTCTTATATCTCAGTGAGAACATGGGCATCATCTGACATCAGATACCTTGTTTTCACCTCAGTACTCATTTCCAGCACCCTGCCCCCATAATCCCAAAGGCCCTGTCCCATGCCAGAAGAGTTGCCCCTTGCTGGCTTTCCTATGCCACGTGGTTGGGTTGCTGGGGGCTAGTTTTAGGGCTTGTGTCCTTTTTAGCCCTCAGGTTTCCCCCATTCTATCCCAGAAGTCCAGGTCTATACACTACCACTACCTACGGCAATCCATATCTGAGCTCAGAGAAGCACCTATAAACATGGATTTGTAAATTCTCTTAGGCTCAATATGCTATTTTCTCCATACATGGGATTTTATTTACAAATTCAATTCAGTTCAGTTTAGTCACTCAGTCATGTCCAACTCTTTGTGACCCTATGGACTGCAGCACACAGACCTCCCTGTTCATCACCAACTCCTGGAGGTTATTCAAACTCATGTCCATTGAGTCGGTGATGCCATCCATCTATCTCATCCTCTGTCATCCCCTTCTCCTCCTGCCTTCAATCTTTCCTAGCATCAGGGTCTTTTCAAATGAGTCAGTTCTTCACATCAGGTAGCCAAAGTATTAGAGTTTCAGCTTTAGCATCAGTCCCTCCAATGACTATTCAAGACTGATCTCCTTTAGGATGGACTGGTTGGATCTCCTTGCTGTCCAAGGGATTCTCAAGAGTCTTCTCCAACACCACAGTTCAAAAGCATCAATTCTTCAGCACTCAGTTTTCTTTATAGTCCAACTCTCACATCCCTACATGACTACTGGAAAAACCATAGATTTGACTATATGGACCTTTGTTGGCAAAGTAATGTCTCTGCTTTATAAAATGTTGTCTAGGTTGGTCATAGCTTTTCTTCCATGGAGCAAACATCTTTTAATTTCATGGCTGCAGTCATCATCTTCAGTGATTTTGTAGCCCCCCAAAATAAAATCAGTCACTATTTCCACTGTTTCCCCATCTATTTGCCATGAAGTGATGGGACTGGATGCTATGATCTTAGTTTTCTGAATGTTGAGTTTTAAGCCAACTTTTACACTCTCCTCTTTCACTTTCATCAAGAGGCTCTATAGTTAGTTCTTCTTCACTTTCTGCCATAAGGGTGGTGTCATCTGCATATCTGAAGTTACTGATATTTCTCTCGGTAACCTTGATTCCAGCTTGTGCTTCATCCATCCAGCATTTCTCATGATGTACTCTGGATAGAAGTTAAATAAGTAGGGTGACAATACACAGCCTTGATGTACTCCTTTCCCTATTTGGAACCAGCTTGTTGTTCCATGTCCAGTTCTAACTGTTGCTTCCTGACCTGTATACAGATTTCTCAAGAGGCAGGTCAGGTGGTCTGATAGTCCCATCTCTTTAAGAATTTTTCAGTTTTTTTTTGTGTGTGTGTGATCCATACAATCAAAGGCTTTAGTATAGTCAATATAGCAGAAGTAGATGTTTTTCTGGAACTCTCTTGCTTTTTCTATGATCTAATAGATGTTAGCAATTTGATCTCTGGGTCCTCTGCCTTTTCTAAATCCAGCTTGAACATCTGGAAGTTCATGGTTCACATACTGTTGAAGCCTGGCTTGGAGAATTTTGAGCATTACTTTGCTAGCATGTGAGATGAGTGCAATTGTGCGGTAGTTTGAGCATTCTTTGGCATTGCCTTTCTTTGGGATTGGAATGAAGACTGACCTTTTCCAGTCCTGTGACCACTGCTGCATTTTCCAAATTTGCTGATATATTGAGTGCAGCACTTTCACTGCATCATCTTTTAGGATCTGAAATAGCTCACCTGGAATCTATCACCTCCTCTAGCTTTGTTCATGGTGATGCTTCCTAAGGGCCACTCGACTTCGCACTCCAGGATGTCTGGCTCTAGGTGAGTGATCACACCATCGTGATTATCTGGATCATGAAGATTTTTTTTGTATAATTCTTCTTTCTATTCTTGCTATCTCTTCTTAATATCTTCTGCTTCTGTTAGGTCCATACCATTTTTGTCCTTTAATGAGCCCATCTTTGCATGAAATGTTCCCTTGTTATCTCTCATTTTCTTGAAGATATCTCTAGTCTTTCCCATTCTCTTGTTTTCCTCTGTTTCTTTGCGTCGATCACTGAGGAAGGCTTTCTTATCTCTCCTTGCTGTTCTTTGGAACTCTGCATTCAAATGGGTATATCTTTCCTTTTCTCCTTTGCCTTTCACTTCTCTTCTTTTCTGAGCTATTTGTAAGACCGCCTCAGACAACCATTTTGCCTTTTTTTCCTTGGGGATAGTTTTGATCTCTGCCTCCTGTGCAATGTCATGAACCTCCGTCCATAGTTCTTCAGGCACTCTATCAGACCAATTACAAATTAGGAGAAAGAATCCACATGACAAAGAAAAACATTTATAATTGTGGAATATCAGGCACCATTGTACATGACTAAGGAGTTTTGGAGGCAACAGTCCTCAGATCACATCTTCTCAGGTAGTGGTCCATCTTCTATGTCTAAATAGATAGCCTGCTCTGCTCATCAGCTCAGCACTCAATCTTCAACTTGAAGAGCATCTCCCATTCTTGATAGCTTAGGACAAAGCTTGTTCTCATGGTTTATTCATGTCCATTGAGTTGGTGATGCAGTCCAACCATCTCATCCTCTGTTGCCTCTTTTTCCTCTTCAATCTTTCCCAGCATCAGGGTCTTTTCCAATTAGTCATCTCTTTGCATCAGGTGGCCAAAGTATTGGAGCTTCAGCTTCAATATCAGTCCTTTCAATGAATATTCTGGGTTGATTTCCTTTAGGATTTTTGGTAGGTAGGCTGGGTGAAATCTAGAGCAGCCTTTAGTCTAAAACCAATATTCTAATAATCTAAGGCCACTTTTCATTGTTTAGTTGCTAAGTCATATCAGACCCTTTGCAACCACATGGTCTGTAGCCTGCCAGGCTCCTCTGTTCATGGGATTTCCTAGGCAAGAATCCTGGAGTGGGTTGTTATTTCCTTCTCCAGGGCATCTTCCCAACCCAGGGATTAAACTTGCATCTCCTGCATTGGCAGGTGATTGTTTGCTAGCGAGCCAACAGGAATTATCAATCTAAGACCACTACTAAATTCTATAATCTCTATCCAGTGCTCCATGCTTTTCTACATTGGCTGGTGGAAACATGAACGAGTCCCAATTTTATCTGATCTCTGGGAGACGTTTCGCCTGCTGATTTCCAGCAGATTTTCCTCTAGCCCTTTGTAGTTTCTGCTTCTTCGTCTACAAACCAGGACTGACAGTTACTCAGTGGGCTGTCTCTGCAGTCCCTGGAGCAATCTCTCTGTGCCCTTCCTCTCTGATATTCTGCGCTAGAGGTTCTAGTCCATTTGGCCTTCCTGAAGACAGAAATGTGGGGGCAATTGTAGGGCTCATTGCTTTTATTTCATTTCAGGGATCATAGTCATGAAATGTGTGCTGCTGAGTTTTTCAAAATTTTTGTTTCATATTTTTCCATTGTTTCTGTTAGGAGTGTAAATCTGGTCCCTATTAGTCCATCATGGTCAGAAGCAAAATTGCCCACTAATTTTTATGGCATCTAAATACAATATTTATCTTTATGAGGCTATCTCGCAATGTTGGAGCTCAGTTGGTGACCTTTTTCTTAAGATGCATAAAATACGCTATTATATTTTCACCAGATATTCACTTTTCATTTTGAAGTTATTTTGAATACTTATAATTTTTCACTGCCAATATGTTATTTAAGTCCTACAGATTCTTTCAAAAATTCTGTTCTGTCTTGTTCTCTCTATATCCACTTCCACTGCTGTATTCAAGATCTTATGTCTTCAATGTAAAAGTATTTTGTAACTGACCCCTACACTCTATTTTCTCCCATACTAATTCAGTTTGCATAAAAATATCATTCATTGCATTGATATGCTTGCAAAATAGTGTAAATGCTTCTTTGGCATTAAATAATTCAGCTCTAGCCAGCTTTTCATAGCTTATCTTCTAACACCTAGCTTTATCTTCCACTTCCAACAAAACCCTGAGGATATACTAGTACACGGCTGCTCCTCTGTGCGTTGTGAACATATCACGCTAATTCAGGCCTCCATGCCTTTGCTCATGATATTCTTTGTGCTTAGAATTCCCACTTTCATTTTCTTTACGTCTCCCATTCTTGTAAGATCTAGTTTAATTACTACCTATGATAGCACAATTCTAACATGGATCGTCCTCTAAGCTCTAAACTAATTTTTTTTCCCTAAGCCTATCGGCATTTAATCACATTACATTACAAAGTATTAGTTGATGACTTAGTATGATCTCCCAGACATTCCCATTCAATATATTCAACCAGTTACACAGATGCTGTGGTGGTGTATATAGCAGGTGAGAGGCCAAACTTACCTTTGGGCTTCCTGACTTGAATTGACCCCACAACTCTTTTATGCTGTTACCTTTCCCTCTCCTACATTTATTTTTTTTAAGTTGATTTACAGTGTTGTGTTAGTTTCAGGCGTACAGCAAAATGAATCAGTTATAATCAGGTATGTGTATATATACCTACTCTTTTTTAGAATCTTTTCCCACATAGGCCATTACAGAGTACTGACTAGTTTCCTGTATTATAGAGCAGGTCCCTATTAGTTATCTATTTTATATATAGTAGTATGTATCTGTCAGTCCCAATCCCCCAATTTATCACTCCCCTCCTTATCCTCTGACCCCGCCTACATTTTTTCATTAGACTATTTGTTAAGGAGTGGAGTGCCAAGTTGAGAAAGGGAACAAAAGAGCAGAGAAAAGGAGAAATAGAAATTTCACTTATTTGCAACAAGAAAAATAGTGAGACAGTTTCATGGAGAGATGATAGATAGACACATCTGGTAAACCACTGTGCATATAATTCCAAAGAATCCCAAACCTTTCTTAGGCAATTGCAGTGACGTGAATATGTGTACATCTACCAAGAAGCCTATTGTTGAACACTTTCTCTTTGGAAGAAGTGTAGATATAGTGACTATGAATGCAAGTGTGCCCAGGAACTTCTCTAGGCTCAAATCTCATCCCTGAGGT
Organism: Dama dama; assembly: GCF_033118175.1. Lineage (NCBI taxonomy): Eukaryota > Metazoa > Chordata > Mammalia > Artiodactyla > Cervidae > Dama > Dama dama. The sequence goes on from NC_083706.1 coordinate 32,253,770, forward strand.
TTATGAGATGTATAGCTGTAGGCATTTTCTTCTCTGTTCTTTGACTTCTTCATGTGTAAGATGGGGATGATATTAATCCCTACTTCACAAAATTGTGGTGAAGTTTAAATGTGATCATCTCTGTGACAAGTGGGCTGATGGGAGGAAAGTTATGTTTTGCTAACATTTTCAATCCATTGTTATTTGAAAAAATAAAAAAAATTATTGAGATGGGTAGAGTTTGGTTATTTTGGTTTGGAATGAGATCTAATTCTGGCCACCATTCAAAAGTTTTTGACTTTTGAAAACAACAATTGGATAAGGCATCAGAAATTCTCTGTAAGTAGAGCTAGTTCATATAACTTAGTGAAGTGTTTGACTCAGCTTTGTCCATCTATTCTTTATCTTTCTCATGTATTCTCCTCCAACTTCTCTTGGACTGATCTTATCACTTGTCCAGTCCCACAAACCTCAGAATTTCAGATTTATATAGGATTTCAGATATATATGGGAGGAAAGAGAGAGATTGTTTTGAGTCTTATTCAATAAAATACAGACAACTGATCTGAAAAAAGTTTAATCAAACTAGTTATTCAGGCATGTAGCAAAATTCTCCTGTAATCTTTTCTTGATTCTTCTCCTTTTACTTTTAAGTGCATTCAAGTGAACAGGTTTATGCAGATGTAGTAATACATAGTTAACTCTATAATCACCTATGGCTTCTTACAACTGGCTTCTGCCTATCTCACATATATCATCATTTCTTATCATCTAAATGAGTATTCAATAAGCATCTGACTACTGATCCATTAGCAGCATCTTGACAATATAATCATGATTCTAAGTGTGAGGAGTTTAGATGGAGGCTGTTTCTATCAAGAATTCAAAATTTTAGAGCAGCACAAAGCTTAGCAGAAAAGGTATCTAGGTCAGAATCCATCATTTGATTTTCAAGTTCTTAATTTTGTTCTCACCTCACATTGTCCTTTGAAACTATCATCAAGCAGTACCGAGTAAGTTTTCCTCTTGCCTACAGCTGTGTTAGAATTTTGATAACTTGAATTAATTGGTTATGGTTCCAGTCATTTGGAAATTTTCTGAACGGTATTGCTTCTAAGCCTTTTTATATTTTAATGTTGAACCACATTAAGAGTTACAATAGTGGTGAACTCCCATTTAATGATAGTTTTATTTTTATTTATTTAGTCTACAAATAAAACAACGCACATTTCAATAATTTCAAAGCTCTTTCATTAGTCAGGGACGTATAACACAGGAACCACTGATGGCTCACAGTATATGAAATTAATGTATAAAGATTGATGAACAGATGCATTGGAAGTAATATTTTAAAGAATGAAGTGCCAACTTTGGGACTGATCCAATGAGTAAATCAGAGTAGATTCAATAGCATATCAAAAAATTGATAAAAATCCTATTTTTATTGTGGTTCTTTTTTTGTGTATGTGTGAGTAAGACAGAATAGATTAAATTATAAGCAGTGTGCTTAGAACTAAGGTAGTAATATGATATCTAATTGTTATTATTTTGTGCTAATCCCCATGCTTTATGTGCATTATTACATTTGTTTCTTACAAAACTTATAAATTTAGTATTATTATTTTCTCCATGCTTTAGATAAGAATAAAAACTTAACAGAAACTAAATAAAGGGCAGAGCAAGGATTCTGATGCAGTTCTGCCTCATACTGAAGCCTGAACCTGGGTGTGCACTGTCTATGTGAACACCATCTGTTGCCAATGGTACAGCAGAAATAAATTCAACAATGGCTGATACCACTGCATATCCATGAGACACTTTATAGTTTACATGGCATGTTCACACTTTTCGTTTCCTTCAAACTTCTCAATATTATTGTGAGACAGTATTATTATTTTTACTACATACACTTTAAAAAAAGTGGAAATTGTGAACTGGGGGTGCTGAATTGGGGGTGACATGTTTGCAAATTGGGGGTGAGTTAGGTTTGAAAAGCTGGTAAGACTTAAACCCAAAGTGAAACTCAGGCCTCTGATTCAAGATTCTCTTACTATTTCCACTACATTTCAATGCTTTCAAATGTAAACATTCAGTTACCAAAATCAAGCATGTATATGCCCATGTGTGCTAACTATAAATTTAAGTTGCCATTGTTTACTTCTCTTTTGTAAATAAATAAACCAGAAGATCATCCTGGCAGTGAAAGTGAAAGTGTTAGTTGCTAAGTCGTGTCCAACTCTTTGCAACCTCATGGACTGTAGCCTGCCAGGCTCCTCTGTCCATGGAATTCTCCAGGCAAAAACAGGGGAGTGGGTTGCCACTCCTTCTCCAGGGGATCTTCCCCACCCAGGGATCAAACCCGATTTTCTGCATTACAGGCAGCTTCTTTACCGCTGAACCACCAAAAGATAATCCTGGCAGACTTTGGGTACATGGCACTTAAAATATTCTACGACAAGATAGAAGATCTCTGAATTATTAAAAACTAATTTATTTACGACAGACCTGGCATAGGGAAGATTAGCCCTTGGCTCTTGGTCAGGCCAGGATGTCCTCATAGGAAAATGAAAATGGAGAGGATATTATTTAAAGAAAAGTGTCACTGCAGAACCCTTGACACAGATTCTACGAAAGAGTTAGGAGGGAAATGAAACTGAAACGGAAACTCGATCAGATTTCTCAGACATGGGAATTAGCTGTGACAGTTTTATCCAGAGGTGGACAAGATATTTTTTCTTTATCATGATTTATGATGTGCAAAAAATAACTTTCCTGTCCAGATGATCTTTGCCATTTGCAGTGACTGCTATCCTCATTATTAGGTTTTATTTTCATGGAGTGAAAGTATAATCTCTAGGAAATCTCATAAAGGTACCCTCTTTCCAACACAGGAATTTATATTCCATATTAATCATTATCAAATTGTTTTTAGTAAAAGCTGGCAAGGGGGAAGAGCACATGAGATGAATGTGGGTAAAGAGAGAGAGAAAGGCCAGAAAGCAATGCATTTTGATGGGAAAGATAGGCATGGTTTTGATGCTGAGAGACCTGCATTTATTCACTTAGTCAGTCAACAAACATCTAACCCAGCCATATGCAGGATGCCATTCCTGGTGCTAAGACACAGTACAACCGCCTCTGAGCTTTCTTCTCATGTGTGTACTCAGTCACTCAGGCATGTCCAACTCTTTGTGACCCTTTGGACTGTAGCCCACCAGCTTCCTCTGTCCATGAGGTTTCTCAGTCAAGAATACTGGACTGGGTTGCCATTTCCTCCTCCAAGGGGTCTTCCCGACCCAGGGATCAAACCAAAATCTTTTGCACCCCTTCATTGCAGGTAGATTCTTTACCACTGAGCTATCAGGGAAGCCCCTGTATTCTCGTAGCCAAATGAAAATAGCCGAGTAGAAGCACATACTGGTTTCTTTTCCACTCTCCTTTGTAGTTTTCTCAAAAAAATATCATTAAGACACGCAAACCTCACGTTTTTTTTAGATCAAATGCATTTTACCCAGAAAGAGGTGCAATAAGCAAAATGAGCCTGGAGAGAAGAAATATGTTTGAAAGAAGTTGTTTTGCTTTTTCTTATTCTCCATATCTCCTGGCAGAGTGAAAGCTTCCAGAACAGGGAGCACCAAGTAGTGGTGAGGCTGACTCAGAACAGTAGGGCAGAGGATGTGTCTGAGAACATATCAGAGTCTGGTATATCACCACTGGAGCTGATGAGGGCTCAAGCTGAGTAATATGGAAGGATATCTCTTCCCCTTGGGAAAGTCTGCAAGATAACTTGGGTTCCTGTTGTGCTAGGATTACTTCCGACATAGGTTTTGTGTAGGTGACAAACTGTCTTCTGCCAGCAGGATTGATTATACAGTGAGAATTTCACTCTTGGGAGATAATTTTCCTGCTTTTGTAATGTATCCAAGGAGATAGGAAGAACAGGAGTTGGGGAGTCAGAAGACGGGGGACATAAAGTCACTGAATTTTAAGAATGAAATTTTATAGGCTTGGAAAGAAGTATAGCATAATAAACAGAGTCGAGAATGACAGTTCCCAAGGTCTGGGAATGCCTGGGTACTCTCAAGACGATTTGGGGAGTCCATGATGTCATAACTATTTTCATAGTGACACTAAGGTATTATTTAGTAGTTTCACTCATTCTCTCATATAAATGGTTGTTGGAATTTTCCAGTGGATTGATGAGATATTTGATATTACAACAGTTGAAATGCAGTAGTAGATATGAGACTCTAGCTGTCTTCTATATGCAAGACAGTTAAGATATTTGTAGAATGGAAAGCAATGCCACTTCCTCGCTACTTTTGTTTTTCAAAATACAGTTGTTTTTAATAAAAATATATGCAGTTGTTCTTTTACACAAATATATTGTGTAATATATGTGCAATATATATATGTAGGCCATGTGTTAGAACTATTTTAAACAATAAATTAGTTCTAAAACTTCTTTTTTAATTTCTGTAATAGCATGTGTACCATATAACACAAAAGCTTCAAGAACAGCAAAGAGTCCTGAGATCAAAAAATTTGAGAACTGATACCTTAGAATATTAGGGGAAAAAGACTTGAGACGTTTGTTAGAATGTGTGAGAAAAAAATCATACATTATATTCTATTTTTCCTTAAAAATCAATTGAAAGATGACAAAAAGAGTGAGAAGCAAAAATGGAAGTTGTATATTAAATGAAATAAAAAATACCTAAAATTCTGATCTAAAACATTTAAAGAAGGATAGCTAAGAATAATGAATTGTGGATTAATGTAAGAGAAGAGAAAATGACATCATAGATTGGCTGTTGCTGAATACCTTGGGCAGAGATGACAAAATACATGATTGTTCTAATAGGCAGCACACCCTTACTTTTTTTCTTATTGCTGTCTAATTAATATACTGTAAGATGATCCTTTTAAACTGTTCAATTCAATGGTTTATAGTATGTTCACAAAATTGTGCTATCATCACATCACCACTATCTAATTGCAAAATATTTTTGTTGCCGAAAAGAAACCTGTACCTGTTAGAAACCACTCCCCATTCTTCCCAGTCTACTTTCTATCTCCATGGATTTGTCTAGTCTGGACATTTTGTATAATAGGAATCATACAATGTGTGGCTTTGTGTCTGGGATATTTTCCTTAGCATAGTGTTTTCAAAATTCATGTATGTTGTAGCATATATCAATTCTTTATTCATTTATATGGCCAAATGATATTCCATTTTGTTACCCATTCATCAGTCTACGAACATTGTTTTTTTCTAATTTTTTGCTACTATGAATAATGATGCTATGAGCATTTGAGTACAGGTTTTTACATGGACATGTTTTCAATTCTTTTGTGAATATATCAAAGTGTGAATTTTCTTGGTGTTATGATAACTCTGTTTAACTTTTTGAGTAAATGCCAAACTTTTCCACAGTACCTATGCCATTTAACTTTCCCACCAGCAGTGAATGAGAGTTCCAATTTCTTTGTATCCTCAGTAATACTTGTTATTATTTATCTTTTTAATTATAGCCATCCTTGTAGTTGTAAGCTACAACTTGTAGTTTTGATTTGTGTTTCTCTCTTTTCACATGCTTATTGGTCATTTATGTATCTTCTTTCCACAAACATCTATTCAAAATCTTTTGTCCATTTTTAAAATGGTGTTATCCATCTTTTTATTGTGAGTTGTAAGAATTCTTCATATTATTAGATACTATTCATTTATCAGATCTATATCAAAGTAAAGAGACTGACTTGAATTGGAAATCAAAATATCTCACACACACAAAAAAATCCTAGGACCAGATGGTTTCACTGATGAATTTACCAAATATTTAAGGAGGAACTAACATGAATTTTCTACACTTGCAAAAGAAGTTCTTCCAAAAAGTAGATGAGAGAGGATCAGAAATTTCTATACCTAAGAATAAATTTGGGAAATGTGAACAATCTCTATAAAGAAAGCTTTAACACACTCCTCAGTGATGCAAGAGACTTAACCAAAGAAAATCTCATAATACTTTTGTATAAGAAGAGTCAATATAATATAAATAATAATTTTACTTAAATAAATATATTAACACAATAGCAATAAAATGCCAAGATGATTTCAGGGAATTTAGACAACTAGAATATTGATTTCATATGGGAAAAAAACAAATAAATAGAGACAATTCTGAATAAAATAATAATATATCATAAAGTAGATAAATCAAAACAGTGTAATAATGGCAAAAAAAAAAAAAAAGGTGGCTAGATCAATGAAACAGAAATGAAAGTCCAGAAAGAATTCAGTGCTCATTGGCATCATTTCAAATCAGTGGAGAAAGGATGCATAAATTAAATAAGTTATTGAATTATTATTATTGGATAAATGTGTTTGTAAAAAAGAGAACCATATAGAAATACATTATATGATGGAGTGGCAAAAACATTTAAGTAAAATCAAATTTTATTAATCATATAAACATTGGAAGTATGCTTGGGAAAAATCACCATTAATCAAATTAAAAGATAAATGAATTTGTAAAAACTATTTGCTGTTTATAATTTCTATAATATATACAGAAATTTGAGCCAATTAACCCACTAAAATTGGGTTAGGTATATAAATAAGAGCTTAAGATAAAGGAAATACAATGGCTCTTAAACATGTAACTACTCAATTCACAATAAGATAAATGCAAATAAACACAACAGTAAATACCATCTTCTACCTATGAGATTGGCAAAGAGCAAACATTTCATAACACACAGTGTTAGCATGGGTGTGAGAAAACTGATATGTTACTGGTGGGAGTGTGAATTAGGACAGCTCTTACTGATCACAACCTGGCAATATTTATACGAATTACTAAAGCAAACACCTTTTAGTTCAGCAAGTACAATTTTGAGAATGTAACCAACAAATATACACGCATATGTATGAAACAGCTTACCTACCAAGTATAGCAGTGTTTACAATAGCAAAAGAATAAAAACAAATATTTGTCCATAAGAGCCTGATTAAATATATACAAAAGAATGTTACACAACTTATAGAAGGAAAAAAAAGAAAATTCTTTCTTCCTTATAGAAGAAAGAAAGGTAAAGAAGCTCCTTATATATTAATAGGAAAGATCTCTAAGACATATTTAAAATATAAATAAATCAAAATGCAGAATAGAATGTATAGAGTGTGCCAAATGGGAAAATAATAAATATTTTTATAGCTTGTACATCTAGGAAGATACAGAAGAGCATTTGCTGTCTGCCGGAGCAGAGGACTAGAACTGGATTACTGGGGTATAGAAATTGTGCTGCCTAAATTTTGAACACAATTCCTGCATTTTCAATTCAAAATATAAAAATCATAAACAATTCAACTACAAAAAAAACACGAATGGAAGAGGAAAATAAAGCCACCTTAGAAACAGTATCTTTTGGAAGTAGTTAAAATCACAGACACAGGCCAAAAACATGGTCAGGGATAGCAGACATTTGAATAAAATGAGCAAAATTAGTTTTTAAAAAATTGTTAAAGAATTAGCAGGAAAATCTGAAAAGCTCTGAAGTGCCAGCATGTGTAAAACTAATATCCAATAAAAAAGACCATATTCCCAATATATTCAAAGAAAGTTTTCCTGGAATGATGGGAGATATTCTAACAATTGAGAGCAGAGCATGTCACGGGAAAAACTGATGCTGATGATCAAGGAGGAATCTTTCCTGAGAAAAGCTACCAAATGTAAGCAGATCAGAACACTCCTGTGAGCCTGCAGCAAAGGAAGAAAAAAGAGTCTGATATTTAAGGAGGTAAAACAGTTAAGGCTGAATTCAGACTTCTCTAGAATCACATCTAATGCTAACAACTGTGCTGTGATGTCTACAAAGTTTTAATGGAAAGGAACATCATCATATTTTATGTCCCACTATGCCACTGTGCTATAATCAAAACCAAGGAGAAATATTTTCAAATATACAAAAAAATGAAGAAATATTGTTTCCATGAACATTCTTGTAAAAGCTACCAGAGGGCAGGCTTCAACCAACCAAATGATGGATTTTGAAATCAAGGTAAATTAAATCATGGTGAGCAGTGAATCCATTTAAATGTTCCACTAGTGCTAACAGCTGTGGGAACTATATGCTTAAGAAAGTGAATATGAACATCTTACACCCTGAAATTGTAGAAATGTTATAACTAATAAAAGTCAAAGGGTGAGAAAATGTAGGAGGTAACATATGTAGTTAACATGACTTAGAGGAGGTCATGGTTTATAATGTTTAAAGAGTAGACTATGTAAATATGGTGACCTTGGTGGAGGAAAATGGGCCTGGGACAAGGCTTGTTCTAATATTAGCTGTGTTCTAATATTAGCATATTGGTAAGACTTCTTCCTCTCTTTGGTACCTCATTAAAAAAATATGATGTGTGAATCTCTAATAGTTTCCACAGTATCTGCTTGTAATAAAAGCCAAATAACCAGGGCTTCTGCCTATATCAGACGCCTAATGATCAGACCTCACCCTCTAAAGATTTCTGTCATGGAAAAAGGTCAGGGTTAGAATTACCACATGATCTAGCAATTTCACTTCTGGATATATACTAAACAGAATTGAAAGAAGGGGCTTGATAAGATATTTACATCCCTTATGTTCATAACACATTATTCATGATAACTAAAATGTGGGAGCCACTCAAGTGTCTATAGATGAATGAATGGATGAAGAAAATGTGCTATGTATACATGATGGAATATTATTCAGCCTTAAAAAGGAAAGAAATTCTGATATATGCTACAACATGGATGAAACTTGAGGACATTATGCTAAGTGAAACACACCGGTTACAAAGGATAGCATACTAAATGATTTCACCTGTATATGTTACTTTATTACGTCAATATCATAGAGACAGAAAGTAGAATGGTGATGGCCAGGGGCTGAAGGAAGGGGAGGGGAGTTATTATTGAATAGAACAGAGTTCATGTTTTATTTTACAAGATAAAAGGATATTAGTGATACTTGCACAATGTTATGAATGTTTAATACCACTGAACTGTACACTTAAAAATGCTTAGGATGGTGAAAATTTATGTAATCTGTATCTTCAGTTCAGTTCAGTCGCTCAGTCATGTACAACCCTTTGCAACCCCATGGACTGTATCTTACCACAATAAAAGAAAATGGGGAAAAAAGTTCAAGGTTAGACTCTTCTATTTGTTAAGATTCCTAACTGGAAATAGCAGAATCCACTCTACCTACTTATGCAAGAAGTGTTGCTTTGGGATCATTGAAAAGACTTGAGTTACAAGATGTTGGCTAAGCCTTCGGGAAAAAAGCCCTAAAACAATATGCCAATACTGGTACCATCCCCAGATCGCAGTGTGACAGTATCCCACAGCCCGTTCAGCTACTGTCCTGTAACTGTGGTAAGGATGCACTTCTGACTTGGATCTTGAGTACTGCTTGGTCCGTGCACTGGTGCTCAAGGCAATTCCAAGTGAACAGAAAATCCATATGCCCTCTAACACTCAGGGGCTACCCCTTACTTTAATATTCAGCAAGATGGATCATGTCTTATTGGTGAATCTCACTTATCTCTTGTACTTCTGGGCAGACCATTCTGTAGTCTGCTTACTTTGCTACTACCTCCCAGCATGTGCTTTCTTCACTCACCTCTCCCATGCTTGCGTGACTTTTATGAACCACTAACCCAAGTTTGTATGGTATGGAAGAGACTTTTCTGAAGGTTTGAAGATATTGGAGGGTAATTATAGCACAGAGCAGGAAATAATTTTGCCACTAACACAAGGCAATTGGTGTAGAGAATACTTTTTACCAAAATTTTGTGGTTCGGGAGGCTATCTAATTAATAAAGCAATATCAACTTCCTATTTGATGGCAAGCATGAGTGTAGAAGAAAAGTGTTACACTTCTCCCACCTTATGAACTTTCTCATCAGTCCCATCCCTCCATCTGCTGCTGCCCCCATCACACTGCTGGGGCTCATCTCTTTCCAGAAGCCCTTTCTCATCTCTTACTATTCATGTGCCCCTTCTACTCTTGCCTGTGCTGCTGATAGGAACTTCTCTTACTTGATTATCTTTTTGTTTTATAGTTTTCTTCCAGATCTTGTCTTGGGGAAGGGGTTTATATTTCACAGAAAATTAGATTCATTGAATTAGTTTTCAAAGAAAAATCTTTCTTCCTCATACAAATTACATGCTCCTATCTATGTAGGTAAAAAGCCTACCTGCAGAATCTTTTGTACTATACCTACTTTGCTCTTCCTAAAACTAAGAGTAAAAAACTAGTGGTGGAGACTGAAATGGGAAACTCATAAAAGGTAGAAAATATAAATTAAAGTTTGATGTTAATAGAAATAATAAAAGCAATTTTTGACCTGTGTACCAGTTTTTGACCTGTACTAAATTCACTGAAACTCACTGATGAGCTTCAGTGTATATTTTATTCCTTGAATTCTGGAAATCAAAAGTAAATTCATTCCCTCTGATCTTATTTTTACACAGATCACCATTTTTCTTTCATCTGATATCATAACAGCTTCAAATAAAGTCCTTGTTACTTGTCTTGTTATATTGGCAGATCATCAAAATCTATACAATGAAATAAAAAGAATTATCACTATCAGAATTCATGTTTCACTAGTTCTCTAAGACAAGCAATAAATATGGGACACTCAATATATTGGCAGCGAATTGGGACTCCCCACCCTTTACCCCCCCCCAAAAAAAACCCAGTCATGGTCAATGACAAATGGAATGAGAGGCTGATCTTTATTTATTGTGGGATTAGAAAACAGACAAGATATAGTCAGTATTTCTTAATTCTTTCTTTGTTTCACTTGAACACTATAGCAGACTAAAAATTATTGCTCAAGTATCAGCAGACTAAAGAGACAGAATTCATCCTTTATTATTCATTTGAATATACATTAGTGAGAGGAAAATTGGGATGCTCTGAAGGTTCATCTGCTCCCCACTTTGAGTAATTTGGTTGAGGATTGACTCTGTAGGTTTGAGTTAGATTTGCCGAAAGATAGGATACCAATCACAGATTCAAAAGGCATCACTTTCTAATGTGGCTCCTTTTCCAGCCACTGTTATATAAATGCGTTATGAGATAGGGTACCCTCTCTACTAAAATTGGAGAAGGAAATGGCAACCCACTCCAGTATTCTTGCCTGGAGAATCCCACAGACGGAGGAGCCTGGTAGGCTACAGTCCATGGGGTCGCAAAGAGTTGGACACAACTGAGCAACTTCACTTCACTTCACTTCTCTACTAAAATGATAGCCATGGGATGGAGATAAAGACCATCCCTTTGCTGACAAAGGTCCGTATAGTCAAAGCTATGGTTTTTCTAGTAGTCATGTACGGATGTGAGAGCTGAACCATAAAGAATGCTGAACGCAGAATTGTTGCTTGTGAATTGTGGTACTGGAGAAGACTCTTGAGAGTCCTTGGACTACAAAATCAAGCCAGTCAATTCTAAAGGAAATCATCCCTGAATATTCATTGGAAGAGAATGATGCTCAAGCTGAAGGTCCAGTACTTTGGCAGCCTGATGTAAAGAGCCAACTCAATGGAAAAGATCCTGATGCTGGGGACAATTGAAGGCAAAAGTAGAAGGGGGTTACAGAGGATGAGATGGTTGGATGGCATCGCTGACTCAATGGGACATGCGTTTGAGCAAACTCTGAGAGATAGTGAAGGACTGGGGAGCCTGGTGTGCTGCAGTCCCTGGGGTCTCAGAGTCAGACACGACTTGGCAACTGAACAACAGTGACGATAAATGACTGTTTGAAGCTGCAGGGTCATAGAATTCAGATGATTGCTTGTACTCTACTACTTCTTGGCTTGTAACTCCTCCCCATCCCAGTGAGTCTTATGTCTGCACTATGTGACAGGAATGGTTTGTATCTGTCATCCCTTTAGGCAGCATTCATTCCACAAATATTTACTGAGTGCCCACCATGTGCCAGGCACTGTTATAATTCTTGAGATACCTCAGTGAACGAAACAAAGAGCTCTGTCTTTCTGGGGGTTATATTTTAGTGGCGATAATCAAGGTGGAAGAAGACGAAACGAATACAAGAGGTAAATTACATATGTTAAAAGGTAGAAGTACTATGGAAAACAAAATGTAGAATGGGGTAGACAGGGATCGGGTGTTGCTGTCAGAATTGCGAAACTGATTAATGTCTAGTTTGGCTTTGGATAAATTACTATATACTATATACATTCTTTAAGATAGAGTTCATGGTCTTTTTCTTTTTTAATCCATGTATCCCTAATACAGTAACCAACATATATTGGGTGGCTGACCATTGTTGAATTAATTTTTCTGATGCAATTTAGCATACAAAAAGTGATTTGTCAGGTCTCATTCATAAGCAGCATTACCTCAGCACTTTTCTAACTCAAGGACATTCCTCGGCTTCTGTGAAAAAATACCTGGCACACATTAATTTTTAAGGAAATCTCATTAGGAAATAATGTTCTATGCCATCACCTTCAATTTAGTTAATGTCTCCATTGAAGACTGGTTCACTGTGCTGTTTCTAGCATCTGGCAAAATGTAGCATATAGCCTAGGAAGAGTTGGCCATTATACAATTAGAAATGGAGGATATGACAAACTCTCAGGTATGTGTTGCAACACGGACACAGTTCTTGTGTACAGAAAGGAAAGAAACACAAATTCTGCCAAAAATCAAGGTGCCTCTGTGTATACTAGCTTTGAAGATTGAATTCAGTTAGAATTCATTTACCCTAATAGTGCATTAGTGAGAAGTATATCTCAACTCACTAGGCTCCTCCGTCCATGGGTTCTCCAGGCAAGAATACTGGAGTGGGTTGTCATGCTCTTCTCCAGGGGATCTTCTCAATCCAGGGATTGAACTAGCGTCTCCTGTGGCTCTTGCATTACAATCGGATTCTTTACTGCTGTGCCATGGGGAAAGTCCAATGCTGTAGTACTAAGGATATAAGTTGGCTTGGTAACTGCTGCTGATTCTCAGATGACTCCACGTGAGGATCACAAGAAGGTGCTACATGTGACACAACAAAATCGGAAAAATAATATGCATCCAAACTCTGCTAATTTGACTCCTTTCATCTCTTTTTGAAAAGACACTGAACTCTCAAAGTCCTTGATATCATGCCTCTTAGTCAATATGCAGGCCAATGACTCTTTTTCCCTTTGCAAAAGAAGAGGTAGAAATTACTGTTGCCTTTATCCTACTCATATTGTTACTTAATGTTGGTATTTAAAAGATGTTTTTAGAGATAAAAGAAAATCTTGAGAAAAAGTTGCTAGAAATCATGTGGTTCAACTCAGTGAATCACACTACCAGCAGGCAAATTATTTCTTGGGAGTAAAAATTGTCTAGCTATCATTTTGCTTCCTAAAACTGATCTTTACAAGAGTTTATTGATCCTTAATGTGGAGTACTTCAGATGACCTAGTCCAATGGCAAAAATCAAAACCAGTAAAGACTGGTTTGGCAGCCTAGTGATAGATCACCTTGGAATGAATGGGTCAAGAATCTGAATAGAAGGTTATTCTCCAGCTCTTTTCAATTGTTTTTTCATTATGGGGTCCATAAGATTTTAATCTGGAACCACAAATGGAAGTGTTTATTCAGAATAATCAAGCGCAGAGAAAAGAAACATCAACTCAAAAGCGAATGTATATGGTATTAAATGGTATTAAATATTAAAAATGGAGAAAGCACCTAAGTGCTTTGATGAACATCTTTTAGCTCGATTTCTATAAAGAGTCAATGCTCTATGTTTACATGCAACTTTATATCAGGCAGACAAAATGATTTGCAATGGAGCAAATAATGTATTTGTGAAATAAAAAGAATGTCATGGAAAAGCCAGTACCACTAGACTATTCCCAATTTATGTATGTTTGTAAGTCATTTGTGTCTCTGGAGCCCAGCTCTTTTTGGTAAAACGGGAAACAATTTTGCTCATTTTCCACAAATATTATGTCAGTCCAGTGAGGGAATACAAGTGAACATGTCATGTAAAGAATGACATGCTACACACATTGGAAGTTTGATATTATTTGTTATTTTTGCAGGGATTCTAGAACAAATGTTTTCTTAACCATATAGTTACTTGTCCCAGAATTGATATTAGTATGAACATGATTTCCAGACATTTCCCTTACTTGAACTATTTCCCCGCTTTCCTCTCATCTCACCTGATATGTCTGTTCTGTCTGCATGACCCCTCCAAACTGCTGCTTCCCTATTCTGCAAATGCCAGTGCTGGCACCATCTCTGCCTACCAGATAAGGAATGCTATCTATCTGTGTTCCCTTGTTAATCTATTGACCTTTAAGCACAGTTGTGTTTCATTAAGAGGGCATGTACTTTGAGGCAAACATTTTCCACTGGTTTAATTTTAGCTGTAAGAGAGACAAGGGAGGTGTGTTGCCAAAAGATGTCACTTACACCGAGGGGGAGAGGAAGACACTCTAAGGCACATTCCTCTGGTATCATCTGGTATTTAATTTTCTGCAGCAAAGAGCTCTGCTGTACTGATTTCATGGAAAATACAGAAAGAGGTAAAACAATAGAGCATTCCAGCACTCCTTCCAGGAGGGTACACTGCCAGGGCATTAGGAGCACAAAATAGAAATCAATTTGGATAGATTATGGTTGACTAGTTTCACAGGATATCTATTAGGGTCTCTATTACACCAGTTTTTAACTGGATAACTCTGGGCAGGTTGAAAGCTTTCTGAACCTCATTTTCTTTCTCTGTTAGGAAGGAGTAACAGTAACTTTCTTGTGTAATTATTATTAAGTGTTAGTACTATTCAATACATGTGAAAAGTTCTGGTATGCAATCAGAATTTGCTGTATGTCTCAGGAAATTCAAACAGGGGCTCTGTGTCAACCTAGATGGGTAGGATGAGGTGGGAGATGGGAGGGAGGTTCAAGACAGAGGAGGATATATGTGTACCTATGGCTGATTCATGTTGAGGTTTGACATAAAACAACAAAATTCTGTAAAGCAGTTATCCTTCAGTTAAAAAACTAATAAATTTTAAAAGTTCTGGCATAAAATGGGTGCTTCATAAATATTACTTATACATTTATAAACAATAAATATTATTGCTCTCAGTGGATAGTGACCACATGTCTTTGTTGAGATACAGAGAACTCAGAGAAGCGCAGTATGCATTTGCTGAATACTTAAGCTATGGATACATAAAGTCTTAAGAATATTAGAGTCCAGACCCCCAGAAAAGCAAGATTTCCTTCCATGTATCATCTATGACTGGCAAATATCCAGCCTCTGATTAAACTCAACAAGGGACAGGATGTCCATTAGCTACAAAGGAATTCATTCCTTTTAAGAACAGTTCTAACTATTAGAAAGAGCTTGCTTACAATCCTTTGAAATTTGGCCTTTCATAAATTTGGCCGATTAATCCCACATCTTCCTATTACAGTATTAAAGATGAAGCCGAATCATCCTTATTTCATGAAACACCTACGGAAAGAATGAAGACAAAACCATGCAAGACTTAAGTCTTCTCTTGTTTCAGTTCTTAAATTTATTCTCTTATGATATAATTGGCAGCCCTTTACTGGCCTAGGTTACTCTAGTTGTTAAAGTATAGTCTTGTTTTTAATGTATAGGAACCAGGTTTGAACATAGTGCTATGTGTGTGGCCAAATACAATGAGTCTCTCTTTATTAATTGGCATGCTGTGCATTTATAATCTAAGTTTGCAGTTTGTATTTACCTTCCACAAGGAACAACACATGCATTTATTCAAACCAGGATACTGTTGAGAGTGAAAGATGTGCTATGAGCAATTACACTTGGAAAACAGACATAACCTGGAATTGTCAAGATGAGCAAACATAGGTCCTCATCCTACATCGAGAGCATGCTCCCATTCTGTTCTGTCTTTCAGTTCTCATGTAAATGGTCTCTTCTATGGTTTATTCTGGGAGTTCATGGAAGTTTATGGAATTCAACTGCATAAGTCTTGTTCTATTGTACTATATATGCTTTAATTGCTTCTAACAGATCTTGGTAAACACAACAACTTTCACTTCTTTATTTTAAATCTCACTAACATACCAGGTTTGTGTACTCTCTTTTATAAAAATTTCAAGCTTCCTTTCCTGTACATTCTCTATACATTAGAATGCTATAATCATGAGACTGTTAAAATTATCCTGGTGTTTATACTTTTCTATTGAATTAATGCTTCTCATATATATATGTGGCTTTTGAGTATTTCCAGCTTTATCAATTTATCTGAGTAATTATCTCTTTCTGAAATTTCAGGTTGACACTTTTTGGATCACGTCATCAAGTCTACAAATAATTATATCAAATTGCATTTATTTAATACTTTGCACATTGAAAAACTGCTTTCATATTCATATTTGAATGTTCCAACAACTCTGGAGAAAGGCTGAAAAAGTATAATTATCTTGTCTTTATAGAGAAATGGATGGCTTAAACTCAAATTTTTAATATCTATTCCAGTGTTCCTTCAACTATGCCATAAGGTTTTCTTCTTTCTTATCATTCAATAAATACCTCCACCCTTTTGCCTATTTTCATGCACTGAGTGATATATTTTTAAGGAAACAAGTAGTTATTCAACAGCATCTAAACACTTTCTTTTCCTAAGCCATGAGACTCAATTTGAAGAAAATTTGCAAATAGTGCATATCTCTGTGTTTTTATCCTTCTCCTAACGGAATAAAAATCACTAGATGTAGATTCTGTCTCTGCCCATGTAATTTTGCCTTATATTTGGGCTCCTGTGAATAAGCAAAGTTGGAAAAGTTGATGGGTTCTGGAGATATAGGCAAGTTCTCCACCAGATGCTGCACATTATTGTATTTCTGTGTTATTGTTCTATCAGATGGACACACGGACAACTTTAAACTCCTTTTCTAACAGTTACCAATCACTGCCAGACAGTGGATACACCTCATCTCATTTCAAGGATATCCTGCACTTGGAAACCCAGCTACTTAGTTCTTGAGAAGATACTGATTCACCTTATTTGAAAAGATCCTCATGTCTGAATTATAGATCCCAGGATGTAGTTTTTCTTCTCCTTCTCCTTGTCACATTTTTTTTGTTCTTGTTCTCCAAAGTATTGAGATTAGGTTCACGCCCTTTATTTCACTCTTTCATCTTTATTTCTGTCTTCTCAGTAGCAACCCTTCCTATTTCCCAATACATCAAAAATAGAAACTTACCCCTTATGCGTTTTTAATCTCCTCGCTAGCAGATATTTTATCTGTGGTACAAGTTATAATGTAACTCCTCCCTTTCCTTCCTGCTGGCCTTTAAGACTAGATGTTTGTAATGAGGATGAGTAGTACAGACAACTCAGGGCCCCTCAAAGGAGAACTTTAATCTGAATGTTCCAAGTCTTTTTCTTTCTCAGAATTCCTTGGCTGCTGCTGTTAAATTTTGGTCTTCTGGCAAGATTGGAACCCCAGGAAGAGAAATAATATAGTATCTAAGGCATAATATATCCTGACTACTCTTTATATGGCACCAAGACCAATTTTAATCTGTAAAAACTGAACAGTGTGTCCTTGGACCAAGGGTCCAAATACCAACTCTTACAAATTTACCATGTGTCCTTGGGCTTGCCACTTGATTATTCTGAGCATCAGATTCTTCACCTGTTTAAAGTGAAGGGGTTGAGCTAGCTGCTCCTCAATATTTTTTTTTTCCTATTTTGATAGTAACTTATTCTGACCATGAATAAGGTATTTCATATATGGTTTTGAGTATCACACAATAGTCCTCTCCCTGGTTGGGAGTGATGGGTTTGATGACCAGGAGATGGTAACTGATACTCAGTGGTGTTGCTTTTAAGAGAATGATTTACTTCTTTTAACCTTCTAATAACTGCTCATGAATATCCTTCATTTTGTCTTTACATTCATTTCACATATTTCTTTCTAGAGTATTAAATGCATAGAAAAATCACTTTACTGGAAGAGATTATTTTTTTTAAGCTTTCACATTCATAACTCTTCATTGAGATTCTGGAACTTTAGAAGATTTGTGGACTTTAATATTCTGTGCTCTTCAGAGCTTGTGTCTGTGAATACACTTGTCCGTGATGGAGTCTAGGTACCTGCAGGGTAAAAAATATGCAGCTCTCAAAGGTAAAAGTCTCTATCTAATTTTAGGTGGTTTCTGTCTCCTATTTATCACAAGTTTTCTTTTTTTTTTCTCCTCAAGTGTCCAATATTTCCTAGGGTCCAATATTTCACAAGCCCTGCAGCATCGCTGTGAGATGGGTAACAAACCAATTTATATTTTATAGATACTAAAACTGAGGCACAGAGAAAGTATGTGATCTGTTCCAGCACTCCATCAGCTCAGCAAGGAATGGCAGAATAAAGATCAAGAAAAGAAATAACCTAATTCCTCTGTGATTCTCTTTTGCTGAGGATCAGAGCGCCGTAGAGCTGACAGAATCTCTGAGAAACTAGCAGCCTACTATCCTCTTTGTAGGGAAGCCTACCTATGAGTTTATTCAGTAGAGATGGTAAGCTCCTGACTATAATCCATACCAGTGTTTAACATTCTTCATTATTAGAATGTTCTTCCTCAGACTTTGCCATCATCCACAACCATATGTCGGCACTTCTCATGTCACGCCTTGAACCCTGTAACAGCCTTCAGACCAGGCTGTTACAGTAACTCCTCTCCTCCACTCCCGGCTTCTACCTACCTCACCCAATTTGTTATACATTCTGTATTCAGTGATCTTCCTTAAGGCACTATTCCATGGCACCACTTGAGTGTGCAAAGTGTGTAAAGGCTTCCTGGTTCCCAACTTATCAGGCCTACATTCTCTGCCTGGCGTTTAAGGCCATCAGAGTTGGATTCTGCGCCATTCATTGTTCAATCGTCGTTTTCCTATCGTATCCCTAGTCCATACATGCAGATCTCTTGTTTTCTTTCCTCAGGAACACACTTTGCTTTTAAACCTCAGTCGTTCTGTGTCCTCTTTGAAGGCTTTGTTGCCTGCTCTAGCTGTAGAAATCTCATTGCTGTGTTAACACTAACTGTCCTGTGGTTACTGTTACCCATAGTCATTCTCTCATTGCATTTGTGTCTCTTTAGTCTATCTGGACCATTAAGCTTCCAGGACTGTGTCTTCTTTTTGTCTTACAATAGTATGAAGTACAATAAATGAAGATTATAAACAAAATGACAGTGTTCTCAATAAGTACTAGTCGACTCTGAAATTCAGTGTATTGGATTTGTCAGTTATATTGTATGCATGTTATGTGTGTATGCACACGAGTATGTGTGTGTGTGTATTTATGAGTAAACTTTTTACTTTTGAAACAGAAAATAGAGTTACAGATGCATTATATAAAATAAACTATGGTTACCAGGGAGTAAGTGGGAAGAGGGATATATTGGGAGATTGGGATTGACATATACATACTACAATATATAAAACAGATAACAATAAAGACCTACTATATATGGGCTTCCTAGGTGGCTCAGTGGTGAGGAATCCACCTACCAATGGAAGAGATGCAGGAGACTCGGGTTCCATCCCTGGGTCAGGAAGATCTCCTGCAGAAGGAAATGGTGAGCCACTTCAGTACTCTTGCCTGGAAAATTCCATGGATGGAGGAGCCTGGTGGGCTACAGTCCATGGGGTTGCAAAAAGTCAGACATGACTGAGCGTGCATGCACAGCTACTATATAACACAGGGAACCCCACTCAGTGCTCTGTAATGGCTTATGTAGGAAAAAAAAAATCTTTTTTAAAAAAGAGCAGATATATACACATATATCTGATTATAATTGATTAGCTTTGTTATACATCTGAAACTAACACAATATTGTAAATCAACTATATTCCAATTTTAAAAAAGTGTAGGTGGGGAAAAGCTAACACAGCATAAAAGAATTTGTGGGGTCAACTCAAGGCAGGAAGCTGGAAAGTTAGCACTTGGCCTCTCACCTGCTGCAACTTGAGGAACTGAATTTTAAATTTATTTAATTTTACTTAAATTTAAACTTAGATAATCACATGTGGCTAATGGCTATTGCACTGAACAACGCTCACTTTTTTTTTTTTTTTTTAAGGATAAACCAGCAATCATTTCACATACCAATCTCCAAAAATTTTGTGAGGGCTCGACCTGTATATTTTCTTTTTAGAACATTCTTTGTTTCCTCATTAATAGGTTTGCACTTGAGAATGTGTTTTGTGCTTACTGCTGTGACTACTGTTATAACCCTCGCTATTTTCTAAAGTCCCTTTTAACTCATAGATTCTGTGATTGTTTCTAGATGTTCCTTGGAGTTGTTTAGTAATTACAATCTTGATATACATAAAATCCTCTGAACTCACTGAAAGAAACAGATTGACATATAAATGGATGACTTTGGAGGCATTTGAAGATGAGACTTAAATGTTCTTGATCAGGGACAATTTTGCCCCACAGGGAACGTGTGGCCATGTTTGGAGATATGTTTTGATTTTCATGACTAGGAGGCGGGGCTTCTGGTATCCAGTGGATAGAGGGCAGAGGTGTGGCTAAATTTGCACAGGACAAAGCCCCCAAATGTCCATGGTGCTAAGGCTGAGAAAGTCCGATTTACACAATCATTTAAGGAAAAGGTATCATTTATATAGATACATAAAGACTTCATTCATTTGAAAAGAAAGAAAGATTATTACACAAAATTGTCTGCCTCGATGTACTAAGTCTGTAAAGTTTTATAACTTTATAAATGCATGTTTGCCTTTGAATTCCCTCTTCCATGTCAAGGACTTGTAGGGTTAATGAGAACAGTGATAGTTTTGTTAATCCAAGAACATTTGACCAAATTCTTCACTTCTTCTTTTTTTCCCTCTGAAGTTCTCATTGTGCATCTTATTATTACAATTATTAGACAGTCCTAATTTTAGTCCTCATCTGTGCTTTCATTTTAACAGAGCACTATCTGTATTAGAACAAAGCCACCAGTCAAACAATGAGTCCAGGTGAAAATGACATGATATTGTGAAGTCACATTCTTCAGGTGGTATTTGTTGGGACTCCTTTTTCCTTGGAAATATTTTATTTGGTAATGTGAGGCCAGTTAATCTTTCTTCCTCACTTGAGACAGGAAATAATTAATACAACCTGGGGGAGAGGCTGGCAAGCTGGTCAGAATGAAATCTGACACCTAGTGAAATGTGCTTCGTTTTCCGGTTTCAGCCTTAGCGTGAAATTTCCCGAGGTTCAGAGAAAGGTTCATCAAATCTTGGCAAATCTCTCCATAAACTGGGCAGTGTCAGATTCCAAAAGAAATGTGAAAGTTTTACCTGGCTTCAAATTTCTAGCGTTTAAAGTTTCAGTTGTCCAATCAAGAAGGCTCCTTGCAATATCAAGAAAAGTCTCAGTTTCTTATTTTGGATAACTTATTGGAAGGGAAAATTGACTGAGAAATCTCCAGGGAGACATATTTCATAGCAACCTATCCAATACGGTTCAGATCGTGCAGGAATTTTCAATAGACCTGGATGCTATCATGGCACCAACAATTTCACATTGCTCATTATCATTATAAGTTTCCCTCATTCAAAGCCAAGCTAAGGAGAAAATACTCTCTCAGAGGGCTTTTCAAAGTTCACTGGAGAGAAGAATGCATGGAATATTTTTTTACTAAGTTCCAGAGTGGAAAGGAAAGTATAAGAATCAAGAGAAAATCTGTAAAATATTGTTCATGAAATGAATCCTAATAGGCTATAAAGGTGAACAGGGAGGTCACATATCCAAATTATAATAGTATCAATAGTTCTGGATTTTGAAATAAAAATGGTAGAAAACCTTGTCCTGATTTGAATAGATTTGAGATCTCATATACTGCATGCATTATTTATTTCATTGAAGTACAATTAATTTACAATGTTGTGTTAGTTCTTGCACACATTAAAAAAAAAAAATCTCCTTGCAAAACCTTCATACATCCACTTAGTACCAAAGGACTGCCCTACCCAGCGTCCAGGGGTCTCTAGGCAGGTGGATTGCAGCCCTGCTAAGTCAGCTAAGGGAAGCTGCCTTTCTAGCGTGTTGCTCCTTTTAAAGGAGCTGTATCCTGCCAGGGCCTTGGAATCATTACAGCCTCATGATAAAATTTCTGGCAATTTAATTAACACAAAGACATTTGATAGTTTCTAGTGTTTTGTAATCTCCTTCTGTCTGAGTACCATATAATCAAGGACATTCAGCTGGAACAGAATTAGCCTACTTTAAGGACACCCCAAACAAATTCATACATGCTGAAGTTATTTAATCATTGGGGCTGAGAAATGGATGTGGTTAAGATGATGAACAGACTTTCCCCATTGTGTTTTTGATTGAAGGGAGTGCTCCTATAGAGATATTGATCTCTGGGATAAATAAAAACACTGGGGATTAAAATCACATTGATTATCACTAACTACTCCTCCTTTTTCATCGAAAGCAATACAGGGTCCATCAAATAAGGTCTATAGCCACAAATCAAAGGCCATTTTTCCATGTCCAAACATGGGAAAAAATGTTGTTACCAAATCTATCTTTTCAATCACTGCTATAACATAGGTAGCAACTGCTGTCAGCAGTGACACAGGCTAACATGAAGAGTGATGATAGGTTATTCTTTCTTGGTCTTTTTGGTAATCAAGCACTCTGAAATTGTGATTGATTGCTGGCTCATAGTGGATTTTTTTTTTTTCTGAGAGTGATGTTCCAAAAGATTTCCTAAGGCTGAATCTAAAATAGCACAGTAAAGAAGAAAAAATTATAAATTTATCCCAATTGGGTATATTATTATTGAGGCTAAAAACTAATTTTCCAAAATATTTCTGAAGAAATCATATCTTTTGAATCAGTTTACCAGGAAATTGTTCTAATTGTTCCAGTGAAAGTACTGATTTTAAAACTACCTGAGTGTTCTGTTTTGATTAGTGATGAATGGGATTTAATACCTGGCAAAATTCAAAATCCACTCGACAATGCCCTGACCTCAATATCTCTCTTTGAAATGAAAACAAGCTGTGAGTCATGGCTTGAATTGATCTGTAACACAAATACTAGGGCTAGCTCCCAGCAAATGATGGTTTCCTTTGGCTGTGGGCAGACAATCGGTGGCCCAGTTGGGTGAACCTATTCTTTGACCTGAGAGAAGAGAGTCCACTTGAAGGGGCCCAGAGAGAGCTGAGTCATCGCAGCACAGGAATGAGTGAGGGGACCAAGTTTGAATCACAACAGGATTTTCTCTAACTCCAGACTCCTGACCTAGAAGAAGGAATGATGCTCTTTTCTCCCAAAAGTCAGAGAGCAGCAAAACTCTGTATTTTCCTAAAGGGGACAATTCCTGCTAAGCTGAGAGTAAAATAAACCTGCCAATCCTTCCTGCTTAAACCATCCACTGACATGGGAGTAAAGAATTGCTCAAGGAAATTAATGGCAGGCACTTAAAAAAACTAAGTGGAAAGAAAATTCTGCATCTTAGGGGAGACTGTCTGAAATTTATGGCTGTAGAAAGTACTTTAATCAAGTCCTGTAGCTGTATTTTAAAAAGATTGGATAATTTTATGATCAATAACAGTATTTGTAAGCCTGTATGCTAAAATGGGAAAAGCAAATCGCATGCTTCAAAGCCTAGGCTAGTTGCTGCAGGTGTTTAGAAGGAATGTTTCCATTACACACATCATTATAAACCAGCCCAGGCAAATTATCGTCTATTTCTGCTTTTACGTGTAGCATGAGGAATTGGTCACTGCAAGTGGCCTAAGATGAAGTTAAGTGTCTGACAGAGAGATTGTCTGGGCTCTTTTCCCATTAACTATTAAAGAACAGACATGTTGGGGCTATACGGGGCTGGGTGGAGCTCAAATGGGAAAGGCAGAATGTAATGAGGAGCTGGTTTCCCCACATCTAATTTGATGCTGACAACTGTATTTCCATTACTCGTTGGTAAAAGAGTGAGAGAAGAAAGGCAAATGCCAAAGAATGATGTCAGCTAAATGCCCAAGGTTTAACCAAGTGACAGAGAGCCCAGGGGCTCCTTCTTTGTCCAATATATATTGGTGTGAGCAGACAACTCACTAAAATTCCCATCATCTCTACATGTAATGCCAGGGTCTTTTTTGCAGTGGAATTTTGGAGTTTACTTTAAAATTCACTTATCAAAATGTTGGAGGAAATTTAATAAAAGGAGTAAAAGCATTCAACATTACAAATAATAGGAATAGTAGTTGTACCCTTGAAGACGTCAGTCTGAGCAGGTCCATTTGGAGCCCACTTCCAAGAGACTTCATTGTTTCCAGCAGTCATGTATAGATGTGAGATTTGGACCATAAAGAAGGCTGAGGGTGGGAAAATTGATGCTTTCAAATTGTGGAGAAGACTCTTGAGAGTCCCATGGACTGCAAGGAGATCAAACCAGTCAGTCCTAAAGGAAATCAAACCTAAATATTCATTGGAAGGACTGATTCTGAAGCTGAAGCTCCAATACTTTGAAGAGTGAAGAGCATTATTATAAGGGAGTTCAGCTTGTCAGGGTATATCATACTGGCCATCAAAGACAGCACAATACTGAGGTTGAATGTCATATACCATTATTGCTTCCCATTTTAGACTAATTGTAGGAAAGGGCTGTCTGGTTTGTAGAATAGTTTTACAAAGTGCAGTTGAATTACTTTTAGTCAGACCTGTACTATCATCTTATAACCCAAGGCCTCAGCTTCTTCATCCTTCAAGTGATGAAGTTACAAGCAACTAAACTCTGATTTGCAGCCAATGATTTCTTATCTATTAAAAGTCTCTTGTAATTTGGAAGATGTTGACTACTGAATGGTATGTTCTCTAAGCCCCGACATGTCAGCTGTTTAAAATTCATCAATAACCGCTGGAAGGACAAATAGAGGCTTCAGATATATTCAGTTGAGATTACCATAGGAATAAAAAAAAATTGGATGCTTTCTTTAGCTAACCAACCCATAACTAAATAAAAATATTTGATCAGTATCATGCTTCTTAACATACAGCTCTCTTGTCTCTATCTTGAGACACTTAAAAAATACCAACCTTGAACCCACTCTTCCCAGCAGCATTACCCAGTGCCATGCCTTGGTGGAGAGAGAGTGAAGTGGGCTTCTTCTCTGGCATGAAGAATGTTGGTAAGTGCTTATATTACAGGTGAGCTGTGTGTCAATGCGAAAGTGTTGCTTTAATGTCTCCCACCTGGAAACCGGAAATCCTCAGTAGTCCTTCCCATCCGTCTCGTGCTGAGTTTTACATTAATAAGGTAATGCCTTTACGTTCTCTGAGGTTTCAGGGAGAAAGGCACGCAGGAGAAGAGCTGTTATTATTTCTGAGACCTCCTGTCTCGAGCTAGCTTAAAGGCTGAGGGTCCCGAGGTGGTGCTGTAATAGCAGTTCTAATAATGTGCAGTAACAGCACACCTCGAGTGAGGCACTCAGAGGGCATTATACACATTTATTCATTAAACCTGAACACACCCCAGAGATAGGTTAACTGCTACGATACCTCTTTATGCCAAAGTAAATGAAAACAAAGACGGGGGAAGCAGGTTAGTCATGACTGTATGATGAAGCTCTGGCAAAACTGGGGAGAAGCTGGTGTCCTGCTTCCTAAGGATGCAATGAAAGGCCTGGCTCCATTCGGCATGATCATATGCCTGTATGGATATGTTTATTTAATTTTATACCATCCTGTTCTAGAAATAACTAGAGAACACTTAAAAAATTCTTAAAACAGCTAGATAATAGAATTTGAAAATAAGTGCTTAGAGAAAAAGACCCAAGGAAAATAAGGATACGAAAATGAGATGAAACTAGGATGAAGTGCAATTTCTATTTTATGTGAACAATGCTTGCCACATGATTTCCAAATAAACGGAAAATCATAGTCTCATTTTCCCTTGTTCATGTGCCTTGGAAAGGAAATTTTCTGTGCCCTGGGAAAGAAAAGTATACAGAAAGCATTAAAGATTTGTAAACTAAACTTCAAGCTATATGCTGAGTGGTAAATCAGATAGTATCACTAGGGACCAGTAGACTCTCAAATCTAGTGGTACCTCTTCTAAAGGGCAAATGTAAGAAGTGGATGGCATTTTCCCAGTATCTGGAAACATGAACAGAGACAGTGAGATAAACTGAGGAACCCTGGGCAGTGGCAGCCGAGACTTCATGTACTGTTCCCCATAGAGAGGTTGGAAGGTGGGGTTGAATGGGTACCACAGATAGGGCAGTGACTCATGGTCTTGGCAGAGTCTGTGGACACAGAGATCCTCTCAACAGCATGGACAGCAGCCATGAGCAAATGTGGGGTCAGTAGCACAGTGCTACCTCCACCTGTGGACAGCATCAGCACAACTGAGCCAAGTGTCAACATGGTGGAATGGCTCCCTGCCAACCCCATCCATCAATCCCACCCTGAAGGTGTCAGCTCCACCTTGGGAACCCCAGAGACAGGGGAAAGGAAAGGACTGATGAGGGTCTTGGTGTTTGAGAAGCATAGCTATTCTTCTGTCGGAAGCAATGGAATTGACTTGTGCTATCTGAAAGCAATGGGACATCCAGTTAGAAAGAAAACTTTTTTTCTAAGACTTTATAGAGACAAAGTATATTTTCATTAGATTAGCATGGCTTAAATGTAATGGTTTCTTCAGATAATCAACTTCTAAACCCTTCCTTAGATTTCCCAGGTGATGCTGTGGTACAGAATCCACATGCCAATGCAGGAGATGCAAGAGATGTGGGTTTGATCCCTGGGTTGGGATTATCCCCTAGAGAAGGAAATGGCAACCACTCCAGCTTTCTTGCCTGGAAAATTCCATGGGCCGAGGAGCCTGATGGTCTACAGTCTATGGGGTCGCAAAGAGTCAGACATGACTGAGCAATTGAATACGCACACACACAGATGTTTCCTTTAGTTACAGAACTATCATAGTTTTTGCTTATGTGTGTGTTTGTATGTGTGTGTATGTGTTTCTGTTGTTGTTTCTTGAAGTCCTCGTCCAGTATATGAAGGCAAAGTTTTGCATGTGGTGGGACATTCACAGATGGAACTTAGATATCAGGTGGGGACTTCATGTCCCTTAGTTTCTAGAGAAGCTCACTTTGAAGCCCCATTCTATGCCCTCTGGAAGTCCAAAATGACCCTCACTTTTCTTGTACAGGCATTAGAGTTTTACTTCTTACAGTTACTTCAGACTCAGAATTCCTGCCTTCACTGAGCAAGTTTGCTTAAGAGATCATCCTATACTCCCACATACACTGTCTCTACTCTGTACCATTTCATGCAATGTGAAATTCAGCCTTACTAGCCACAGAAAATTCCCTAAATCATAAAGAACTTTGGAGTATAGTGAATTTGACCTCTTCTTCTCCTTCTTCTTTTTGGATTGACTTGATTCCAACATTATAAACTATTTCAAGCTGAACACTGAAAAATCTTACTAATCACTCATTCATTTCTGCAATAAGCTTTTATTAAGCGACTACATTGTGCTAAGCACAGTTCAAGGTGCTTGGGGGTTTATCAGTGAATGAAACTGACAAAGATCCCTGCCCTCATGGAGACTGAATTACAGCTGATGGTTGAACCGAGCCACTGTATATTTCCAGAGGATTTTTCCTAGTGCCTGTGTGACAGACTCCAATCTTCCACAATTTTTCTGGCTCTTCTCTTTCGCACCTCCCAGAACAAAATAAAGTCCTTCAATCTTCTCATGCAGATCACTAACTATTAACATGGTGCCTTGACTCTTTGAACTCAGGTTCTTAGGTTTCCCAAGTGATAGCTTGAAAGTGAAAGTGGCTCAGTTGTGTCAGACTCTCTGCGACCCCGTGGACTCTGCAGTTCATGGAATTCTCCAGGCCAGAATACTGGAGTGGATAATCGTTCCCTTCTCCAGGGGATCTTCTCAACCCAGGGATCAAACCCAGGTCTCCTGCATTGCAGGCAGACTCTTTACCAGCTGAGCCACAAGGGAAGCCCAAGAATACTGGAGTGGGTAGCATATTCCTTCTCCAGCGGATCTTCCAGACCCAGGAATCGAACTGGGGTCTCCTGCATTGCAGGCGGATTCTTTACCAACTGAGCTATTAGGGAAGTCCAAGTGATAGCTTAAATGATATAATAAAATATTTTCTTAATCAGAGGTAGTTAGTTTCTTAGTAGTAATTCTGCTAGAGGAAGAAACAGATTTTCTTTCAGCTCTGTTATTTGCATATAAACAGTTCAAGTTACCAGACATTCATTAATAGAATAGATAGTTTCTTTATAATGCCAATGCATAGTTTTAAGTGCTGCTTAGAGAGCAACTGCTCATCTGTAAAGTTTTCACTTTCAATCTCCCTACTTCCCCTAGTCCAACCAGGATAGCAGACACATTGCATAAGAGTCACTCCAGGGGCTAAAATGTGGGTAGGAAAAAAAAAACCACTCTGGTTTTATTCCATGTGTTACCACTCAGCACTACTAGTATTCTGTTCATAAATAATTTTAGTGATTTTAAAAATATTTCCATAAATATATTGGTCTTTAATAGGTGGTCCAGGGGAGAAGCAATCCATCTACTTTCCAATGGTCCTGGTAGTTCACCATATGAACCACCAGCAATCTCGGAGTTCATAGATATGTAGGATAAATGAATGTTTAACACCAACCCTATGTCCACACAGAATGAGACTTGGCTGAAGAATGTGTGTATGAAAATAAACATGAGCATTAAGACAAATCTACCAGAAAAATAAATGATCCAGAAACTGTGGATATGGGTTGATGGATGTTTTAAAATTCAGTCCTCTTTCAAATAAATAGTCTTACCACAATACAGGAGTATATAAGATCCCAGGCTATGAGTCCCAGGAGAGAATGAGAGACAGACCGAGGGAGACACACAGAGAGACAAAGAGAAAAAAGCCAACAGCAAAAAAAAAAAAAAAAAATCACTTTGTTTTTGAGATAAAAATTCAAGGGAAATTTACTGAATCTAAAACATGAAACTGTCAATATTCCAAGGTAAATTATCACCATTTAAAATGCCTCTCCTAAGTGGAAAAGGATCACCTAGACTTTATAATCCATAAATACAAGATCCTTCATCAGCAATTCCCTCCTGCTTCCTGCTGCCTATAGACTGCCAAAACCAATACTGTGCAAGTTCTCAAGAAGACAAAATATCCCAACAAATGAGTTGCTGTTTCTATGTAGACAAAATAGTGATATTAGGGGTATTGATTAAGGACTTTTCCTCCTAAACATGACTGTTTTGGAATGGGAGGAGATTACCCTGAAAAGAAGTTAAGGATTAACTTGAGACAGGAGGTTGAGGCCCAAGAGTCATATAGAGAAAGCAGGGCTTCAGTTTCTCTCCTTTGCTATTATCAATTGCATTTTCATCATCACTATAGCCACTTTGACACTTACGTCAGCCACTATAAAAATTTAACTTTAAGGAGAAATAGAGAAGACAGAAGGAAAAAAGTTCAAAAAAAAGGTTAAGCTAACAGAGGTTTACAGAAGAAAATTAAACATAAAGATTGAGAATAAGAGAGAAGAGAAAAAGTAGAAGTTAGTGTGAAAGAAATAAAATTCCAGTAGAATAAAATATTTAGTTTAAAAAGGTTAAATAAATGAGATTTAAAATAAAGATAAAAGGGTGAATCATTAAAATTATAAAGCTATAGATGATTAAAGAATAAGGTAAAATAGTTGTCCAGTAAGATGAAAAGTTTAAATATAAAAATAGGTAAAACTAAGTATTAGTAGGAATTAATCACTAAGTAGGAAAAAATTAAGCCATTGAGACTAAAAATAAGATGATTAGTGGAAAACATGTTAAGTAGAAATTAAGAGACCTACCAAAGAAGAAAAAAATTGTCTCTGAGCGGTTAAAAAATGAGTCCTAAGATTTCATAAATTTTGTCCTTCTTATACTGACAAAAGGGACACCATCCTTTGTGAGTTAAGAGCTGCAGGAATAAGGCAGTGTAAGGGATGAGCTGCATCTTGGCTGTCAGATCAAGCCCACAGAGATTCTTGTAAGCTGTGCCTGATATAAAAGTAAGTGTCCTTTACACAAATAGAGAGCTGAGCACTTCTTTCCCTGCCTGATCCTGAGATATCTTATTTTTTTTGTTATCCATTAATGTGGTCTCCTCCTTATTTAAGACAGGGTTCCTCAATTCTCATGAACAGAGCTCACAGACTGTTAAGAGGATCTGTTGATGAACAGCAGGACGTCTGAATCATGAGTAGAAACCATAACAACAAATTGCTTTTCTATTAAATCTCCTTTCTATAATTTGTATATTTATCTTACTGAAAAATATGTTTTTAATGGTTATCCCACCTCAAACAAGATTAGGAAGCATAGACGACTACTATTTGCAGTAGATATTTTATGCTTACATTCACCATGGTATCATCGGTGAAGTTTTTTCCATCATAAATTTCAAAAATATCTTGTCCGTGTGCACATGGACATTGGCTTTCCTTTATGTCAGATGATATCTGTGGTTCCTTCACTTTCAGGGAGCAACGTTCCTTCTCTCTCAGCTGTTCCGCAGTTTTCTATGCATGAGATCCAGATGGGAGTTTCATCACCCTGCCTATCTAGCAACACTTACTGGTTCAAGAGTATGTGACCTCGGCCAGATCAGTCTGAGAGCCTTACCTCCTAACTTGCCGGTTGGTCCAGAATGTGGCCTATACTTGTAATTTGCATTCTTCTCCAAACTTGGGTCCACTGCAGAAAAGAGTTTCTTATGTCACATTTCTTCCATAAGAATTTTTTTTTTTTTCCTCAGAGGCCCCAATATTACCATTTAGGTGCTAGAAAAATCTGAGAGCTTTGTCTGTGTATGTTTGAACTCCACCCACTAACTCAGAGATTGTACCCACTAACCCAGCTCCCAGAGAAGCAGGCATTTCAAAGAGTGGTCAGGGAAGGCAAGTTCTTGCCTACCTTCATCCTCCACGAGTTTAGCTTTGGGTCTGTACAAATTGTTGAATACACACATGTGCTCTGTAGTAACTGAATTCTGCCAAGGTAGCAAGAAAGTGGCCATAGAAAATACGTGAACAAATGGGCATGGCTGTGTTTCTACAAAGTTTTATATATAGATGCTGAAATTTGAATTTCGTAAAACTTTCATATGCCATGAAATATTTCCTTGTTGAATTTTTCTCATCCATTTAAAACTGAAAAAAATTGTATTACAAGAGCCGTACAAAAGCAGGTGGGAGACTGGATGTTTGGTCTGTAGGATGTTATGATTTCTTATCTCATTAATACAACATGCATCTGGATTTCAGAGATGTTAGAATGCAGAAATATGTGCATATTAGATTGAAATGTGATACTTAGCCCAATTCTGAGAGGACTAGGTCTTTGGGATTTCCTTGAGTTTTAACATTAGGAATGTATTTCTGTAACGCTTTGCAATTAGCCTTTGGCAGTCAGTGATGATCACTGTGCTGAGTATAGGGTTTGTCCATTTTGGGAAAGAGTGAGAGCCAGGTGTGAAATGAGGAAGTTGAGAAGAAAGTTGGAAAGAGTCAAAGAATATGAGGCAATTTCTTGGAATTGATATGTTCAAGAGAAAAATAATATATATTATTTGTATATCACTGTGTAGTCTATAATGCATTTATACAAGTATTGTTTTATTAAATTGTCACCATTAATCTATGAAGTAACCATGGAGGAAATTATCTGAAGATCATAAAAATATAGATTTAAATGAGTTAGAATTATATATATCTGGTGGGAAGTAGACCTTGAACTTATCTTTTGACTATGGAATTGTTCTTCCTTATGCAAAAAGCTCATATTCAGTGAGGGTTTCTGGGCTTCCCTTTTGGCTCAGCTGGTAAAGAATCCGCCTGCAATGTGGGGGATCTGGGTTCAATCCCTGGGTTGGGAAGGCCCCTTGGAGAAGGGAAAGGCTACCCACTCCGGTATTCTGGCCTGGAGAATTCCATGGACTGTATAGTTCATGGTATCGTAAAGAATCGGACATGACTGAGCGACTTGCACTTTCACTTTCTTATAATGAAAACCAAGCAAACATGTTTCAGTGAACTGGGAAAAAGAAATGAGAAAAAAGAGATAAGATTCAGTATTCTAGTGCTTTGAATACTCCCTGTCATGGAGGCAAATTGAAGGAGGAAGTTTTCTATCTCAAGATCATGGTAATAGGGCCATAACCAGTCTTCTTTTTTCTTGCAGTAGTAACTTCAATAAAGGCCACTACTATTTAGCCAGTTTGAGTCAAAGCTATTTTTAGGACACTGTATATGCATATCCAAACCAAAGTGTAACTGATTCATTAATTAAATGTAAACATTTGACAGTTATCTCTGATTTCACTTCCTAGTTCCATTTTGCTTCTCTTCCTCATTTAAGCCAAGTAAACTGACATATAAATAGCTGCCAAGTAAACAGCATTGACTTTGGACTTCGGGAGATGAATTCCAGATGTGCTGTCTATTAGTTTGTTATCCTCAGCAAATTATTAACCCTACTGAACTCTTTCATTATTCTCATTTTTAAAATGGCACAATATTACCTACATAGTAGGAAAGTTATCAACATATTAAGACATATAGAATAGAATATGTATATTCAGTAGAAACATGCCCAGTGTATCAGTTCAGTTCAGTTCAGTTGCTCAGTTGTGTCTGACTCTTTGCGACCCCATGGACTGCAGCACTCTAGGCTTCCCTGTCCATCACCAACTCCCAGAGCTTGCTCAAACTCATGTCCAATAAGTCAGTGATGCCATCCAATCATCTTATCCTCTGTCATCCCCTTCTCCTCCCGCCTTCAATCTTTCCCAGCATCAGGGTATTTTCCAGTGAGTCAGTTCTTCACATCAGGTGACCAAAGTATTGGAGCTTCAGCTTCAGGATCAGTCCTTCCAGTGAATATTCAGGACTGGTTTCCTTTTGGATTGACTGGTTGGATCTCCTTGCAGTCCAAGGGACTCTCAAGAGTCTTCTCCAACACCACAGTTCAAAAGCATCAATTCTTCAGCCCTCAGCTTTCTTTATAGTCCAACTCTCACATTCATACATGACTACTGGAAAAACCATAGCTTTGACTAGACGGACCTTTGTTGGCAAAGTAATGTCTCTGCTTTTTAATATGATGTCTAGGTAGGTCAAAGCTTTTCTTCCAAGGAGTAAGCGTCTTTTAATGTCATGGCTCCAGTCACCATCTGCAGTGATTTTGGAGCCCAAGAAAATAAAGTCTGTTACTGTTTCCATTGTTTCCTCATCTTGCCATGAAGTGATGGGACCTGATGCCATGATCTTAGTTTTCTGAATATATATATGAATCTGCCCAGTTCATAGTCATATATATATTAGATATAATTGTAAGCAGTAAATGAGTCTTGTGTAAAAGATCACAAAACTCACCTAATCCTTGACAGATAGTCCCTAAACCACTGAGAAAGCAAGATACTCTATGTGGACTTTCCAGGTTCATTTTTTATCCCATTCAAAATGTTGTACCAAGAATTCCCTGGTGGTCCAGTGATTAGGGCTCTGGTTCAATCCCTGGTTGGGGAACTAAGATCTCCCAAATTATGCAGTGTGGCCAAAAAGAAACAAAAGTTGCACTTCCCTAACCCAACTCAGAGCACATGACTGAATGACACAGTGTTGGCCACTCTAGTCTTTCTTTCTTCAGTTTCTTTACCCTCATTTTCCATGTTTCCAATAAGGGCTGTGCAGTAGAGAAATCACCCTGCTCATACCAACTCTCTGTAAAATGAATAAGTGATTTACTCTCCTCCACTCCATTAAGACTTTTTCTTGTTTGCCATACATTTCTACTTTTACTACCTTCTCTCTTGAAGATTGAATATTTGATTAATTACTGACCCCTCACACACACTTTGATGTCTATAAATCCAGTGTTGCTTTCTCTACTTCTCATTTACTGGATTTCTCAGCATCACTGGATGCTGTTGACATCATCCCACTTTTTGAAACATTCTTCCTCCTTGCCTTTCACATCTCCTCTGTTTTCATCCTATCTCTTTGGCTCTTCTATCTGTTTCTCCTTCTGGCTCCTCTTTCTTTAACTATTAAATATTAGATTACCCTAAGGTTTCCCCTAGGTCTTCTCATTTTCTCATTAAAGTTCTTCATGCAGGTAGTTTGTTTTACTTTTTTCACTTTTAATATTTCTGTTATTATTTTCTGAATCCCCCCTGTAATCCACGTGAGTAAAAGCAGTTAAATCTGTCTCCTCCTTTCTCCTCATGCTAGTCCTTTGCCAATGTGCCTTTATTACATAATCATGAAATGAATAAATGATCTAATGTCTTACAAAACAGATTCAATTGCACGCTTAACAGGATCTGTATAATTTAGTTCCTACCAATCTCTTCCTCTTCCAAGAACACTACCAAGAAGAGATTGTTCTACTTGTTGTTCTCAGAAAAGCCTTTAACTATGAGACTAGAGCTTCTTCTGAAATGAAGACCTAAATGAATTCTTGCTGAAAAATTTCAAAGAGCTATTACTAGAATGGACATTTTACAGACTTTTATGTCAATATGAAAACATCAATTAAGTGATAAAGTAGTTCCATCCTTGATCTTTAATCCAAGAAGCAAGAAAGAAAAAGATTAAAAAAAAAAAAAAAAAAGCCAAAATTCTTCTCTAACGTTTAGCTATTGCTGCATTAACAACCAACCACCAAATCCCAGTGGCATATCACAATAGCTTTTCTTTCTCCTGCACCTGTAGGTTGAGAGGGGGGGTTGGCTGAGCCCAGCAGGCTCTGCTTCTAGCTAGGCTTGGCTCCAGGCTGGCCTCTGATTGGCTGCACAAATGTTTATCCTGGGACCCAGACTGAGTGGGCACAAGCTACTGAGGGAAAGCTCCCCTTCACATTGATGTTGGTGCAGGGAGCCTGCCAAAACACATGAAGTCTCTTACCTTCAAACTGAAGCTTGAAACTGGCTCACTGCTGCTTATGCCCATGGCCTACACGCCAAAGAAAGTCATACAGTCAAAGAAACCCACAGTCAAAGCTCCTGTTTTGTGGAAGGAGCTGCAAAGTTACATGGCTACAGGCAAGGGACACCAGAAAAAGTGAAGGTGAATTGCTAATCCAATCAACCACACCCACTCCCTAGTAATGAAATACTGAGATCACTGCCAGCTGAGCCTGGTGTTTCATCTTTAATGTGCAATTCATCGTGCCGTTCCATTTTCTCCCCTCTCTCTCCGTGTTTATCCTTCAGAGATGACATTCATGTATCAGGAGACACATAAGAAACAGACAGGCTTGTCTTCAGCATTTGTTGCTGTTGTTCAGTTGTTAAGTCACGTCCGACTCTTTGAGACCCCATGGACTGCAGCATGCCAGGCCTCCCTGTTCTTTAGTATCTTCTGGAGTTTGCGCAAGTTAATGCCTTCCGCAAACATTCCTGGAAATACAACTTGACCGATCAAAATCTTGAAGAGGTAATTGTGTGGTCCCAGACACTCAACATCCATTATCCTGCTGCAGACCTGGGATGGGATTCAAATGGAATGACAGACTCAGATGGGGAGAAAAACAAATTAGGGAAGTGGGTTGGCGTCTTGCAACGGATAGGGGTGGGGCTTCCTGAGAAGCAGGTAGAGTTTGCCCAGAAGTTTTGAAGAGATGTCTAGAGGAGATTGAGTCTCACTTCACTGATTAGGAGCTATGCATGTCTGTATGGGTGTGTATCTTCAGGCCCCAACTTTTTGGTACCCCATGAATACTGGAGTAGGTTGCCATTTCCTACTCCAGGGGCTATAAGAGGAGGTTTATTTTTTCTCACATAGATTCTGATAGTTCCACACATAGTTGGCTTTCAATATATAGTGAATTACAACAGTATAGATCTCTGATTTATCATAGTTAATATGAGGAATAGTGCAATTTGCTGAAGATAAATTATAACAATGAAAGGTCTAATGTACATAAATTCTATTTAGTGAACAGAATTTTGAGAGAGAAATGCCAGTTAAAGTACAAATTTTTTTTTCTTCTTGGTCATTGGCAAGCATAATCTTTACGGAGAATTTGTGTCATTTTTTAAGCTATTTTTCACCATTGCAAGTTTTGGAAAATGATATTGAGAGGGGCTGTGGTTTAGGGTAAAGAAAGAACCTGACTGGGATCCAAGAACCTTGGTTTCTCTTCCTCGGCCTGCCCCTGACTTTCAGTGTGACCTTGAATAGGTCATTCAATGTCTTGAAACCTCAATATTTCCATCTGGAAAATGAGTATTAAAAAACACATGATTACATGATTGCTTTAATTTTTAGATTTTAAGTAGACTTCACAGGTAGTTATTATAAGATAAACTTTTCATGTGAAAGCAAGCTAATTTTAGACAGAAATAGAAGGGGAGACATTTTTCTGAGGCAATACCATGTACTTAACAACTTTATCTTTTAGCTTTTATGGCCCACTCTTGGGCACCGGCGTTTTATGACTTGTAACAGCTTAATGGTCCTGCTGGGTTCACTCCTCCTGTAGGTTAAGTTCCTCTTTCCTGAAGCACACACCACACCTTAAGTATTCTGAGAAGGTCAGGTGCAAACGCAATGCCTGCGAGAATAGCTTCGTCACGTATGATGTACAAGGCACTGGGGAGAATTTTCCTTTCGCAGTACCTTCTCTCTCTCCACTCTTGCTCCCTGCTGAAAAATGAAAAACAATTATGTCCCTCGCACCATGGAGACAGAAGTACAGAAAATAAACAATGACTGATAAAGGAAAGCAGTTTTATTACAGAGAAAAAGAAACATTATCATTAATAATAGCAAAATAGAGGAAAAATAGTAATGAATAATTAAGCATAATAGTACAGTCATGATAACAATAAAAGCCAGTGAATAATGTAATTTTATCTGTGATAATAGGATTATTCATCTGGATGAAGTGCTCCCGTTTTGACTGTTTCCGGCAGAGGTGTAAGCACAGCGTGGCTTTTCATTTATCTCCCCTAAGAAAGCATCTGAGAGACCTGTGACTCTGCTCTCTTCCCACTTCCTGAGAATTCTCTCTTCACTCCTTTCCTTCCTAATTATATAAAATGTACCTTCACTTTCAGTCTCCTCTGATGTTTCTAGCCTGGGATTAGCACTAACAATGCAGTCAAATCCTCAGGAATGTGCTTGTTATGATAGAAGGTCCAAGCTGTCAGGCGATTGCATGTTGGCTGGCAAACCCTTAGGTATTTGGGTATCTCCCACTCACCTTCCCTTATAGAAATTTACTTAAGTAGCCAATCTAGTGCAATCATGGAGCAAAATGAAGGTAGATGATCTTGAATAGATAGTGGCTAAGTCCTACAAACACCAGCGTGGCAATCTCCATACAGGATTGCAAGGCTATTTCACCAGGCCATTGTTGTCTTCAGTGTTTTGTGAAGTCGTGAGTATGCAGCCTCAGACTGAACAGTTTTATCCTGAGAAATCAGTGCCAAGAAGTTACAGCATTTTTAGAGGGTCCAGATTGCTCAACTGGTTAGAAAGCATAAGTAGGTTATCTGATTCTCCAAAAGCTACAGAGGTGGCAGAGTAAATGATATCTTTTCCCCAGGCGAACAATGCGGCGCAGATAATGGAACTGCCAGCCGAGCCCCTCCTGCTCCTCCCTCCAGACAATGTATGTCACACCGAAACAGAAATAATAAAAAACGCCTAGACCTCTGAGCACATCAAAGATAAGACTTCTGTGTTTTTGTTTCCGACAGATTTTATGTGCTTGACTATTATTAACGCAACCCACGAGTGCCTGTGATTACTAAAAAAATAAACTCTGTGTTTCAGTCTATCCTTCCTATTGGCAGGGAAAGAAAGGTGTGTTGTCACCTGGCATAATAATTCAGAGATCAGAAAACCCTTAATTTCCAAGGGTCAGTGTATATTTGAGGTTAAAAAGTATAGAGACCATGGTTAGAGTCCGTGTGATAAGCCTAAAAGCCCCTCCTGGGGGCTTAGGGAACTTAGGTTGGAATGAATGGGCCATTTTTTGGGAGATCAGGTTTACGTCACAGATGTATAACTTCATAAAATTATAGCTTATGTGAAACACACATAAATAAATAAAATGTGTCAAGTCTTTATACAAGAGCACTGAAGTAAGTGCATGTGATGAACAAAGAGGTTGGGAAATGGCTGGTCTGAAGCCAGAGTTATTTTAACTACCAATATGATGCGAGTATCTTTTAGGTTAAAAAACAAATTTATGTGCATTCTCATTTTCTCATCCCCACAATCACATGAGTTAGGTCCTGTTATCATTCCCATTTTATACGTGAAGTAAGGTTTGTCCCAAGGTGACAGTTTAAAGAACCTAAGTGAGCCTTAGGTGTAAACCTGATTTTACTAGTTGTGTTCTCTTGTTGAGTCCCTTGACAAGTGGCAGGTGTCTTCTTAGGTGGGATAATGGAGTGTGTGTCACAGGGTAACTGAGAAGATTTCTGCTTCTTTCTTGTACCAGCTTTCCAGTTGGGAGTGCCCAATGTCCTCGTGGATCTACATCCACACTATCATTACCAAGTTTATGTTTGGTCATTTATAATGGTTCCTAAGTGATCTCCTTGCATCCCATCTCAAGTTGCGCTCTTCGTAAAACTGTCAGAGATTGTTTTCCCAAATGGAGATCTGTTATTTCCCACCTTAAATCTGTTGACAGATCCCTGCTGTCTACAGAAAGAAGCTCAAACCCTTTAGCATGGCTTGCAAGAGTCCAACATCCGTTTCTGTATAAGCCCACCTACTTCATTTAGGGCCAGTGCCACTGGCGCCCCTGAGCTGTGACCATTTCACATTACCTGTGTGTTCCTGAAAATGACCTGCCTCTTCCTGCCTCTACATCTTTGTACATGCTTGACTTTCTGCTGGGAATACCTGTCTCAAACATTTCTTCTTGGTAAGCTACTTCATCATAAAAATTCTAGTTAACCATAGGCTCCTGCATAAATATCAACTAATAGCTGGACATACCAAATTGTAATGTAGCACTTAGTTCCTTAGCTGTTTTTTTTTCAATGACTACTTAGTTATTTTTATCAATGACACATGCAAAAGGTTTTCAAAGACAACTGGTCCTATAAGACTAAGCAAGAACAAAGAACAAGTTCCTTGCCTCACTCTTCCCTACCTTCAGTTCCCACTTCTCAGAAGCTGCTACTTTCAAGTTTTGTAGTAGTTTCATCATTACCTCTGTATTTCTATATGATGTACTTATGCTACTATTTCTTGATTTTTCAATTTTAGATCTTAAGCTTCTTTTTCTGGATTTCTCCTACAACTCCCTTCCCTTAGTACTACCCTTCTTCTAAAGTTCTCCCCATCCTCCCAATAAAATCAATATTTACATTAAACCAATATTCAGTTTTCATATTGTTATACCTGTGTTAACTGTGATTTGCAATATTCTGTTCAGTATAAAAATATTTCTTTTTCATTAAGCACGTTGTTTATGCTCAGACATTCAGTCCTGTCTGACTCTTTGAGACCCCATGGACTATATAGCCCACCAGGCTCCCCTGTCCATGGGATTTTTTATAGGCAAGAATACTGGAGTGGGATGCCATTTCCTCCTCCAGAGGATCTTTCTGACCCAGGGATTGAAGTCCTGTCTCTTACATCTCCTGCACTGTCAGGCAGATTCTTTACCATTAGTGCCAATTGGGAAGCCCAAGCATTTTGTTTATCTAGAAACTAATAAGTGAAAATTTCTGTGTACCTACCACTAACTTCTTCCAAAATTGTTTGCTGGAAGCTCAGTTGCTCAGTCATGTCCAACTCTTTGTGACCCCAAGGACTGTAGCCTGCCAGGTTCCTCTGTCCATGGGGATTCTGCAAGCAAGAATACTGCAGGGGGTTGCCATGCCCTCCTCCAGGGGATCTTCCCAACCTAGGAATCAAATCCAGGTCTCCCACCAAAACCTGGTGGCTCCAGGAATGACACCAGGAAAGTGTCACTAAAATCTATCAGGTGAGGGACTTCCCTTGTGGTCCAGTGGTTGGGACACTATGCTTCCACTGCAGAGGGAACAGCTTCTCTCCCTGGTTGGGGAACCAAGACCCTGCATGCCACTCAGTGTGGTGAAAAAGAAAACAAAAAACTGGTGAAAAAACAAAACAAAACAAACCCTAGTTCTCATTATCACTTTTTTTTTTTTTTTTTTTTTGGAGGGAGACATCCTGGGATCCTCCATCTTGCTTACTCAGGATGTACCAGTTTTTCTGGTCTACATTTCCCCTGGGATGGTCTGGGATGGTCTCTCATTCTCCAAAGGAGCTATTCCTAATCTCTTTATCAGTTTGTCCCCTGTTTGCTGAACACCAAATGCTTCTTTATCTTGGCTCACATACATATTTTGTTGGAGCATCTTTTCTAGTAAGTCACTAAGAAAAGAGAGTTACATTTTTTTTTTTTTTTTTAGACTCTGCATGTCTTAAAATATCTTTATTCTGCTCTCAGACTTGCTTGATGGTTCGCTGGGTATAGGATTCTAGGTTGGAAACAATTTTCATTCAGAATTTTGAAGGCATTTTATCTTCCAATGGCATATTTGAGAAAACTGGTGGCACTCTGTCTTCTGATTGTCTGCCGCCTGTAATTTGCTTTTGTTGTTTGTTTAAAATTAAACATTTTTTTAAATATAAAAGTTTTTAGAATTTTCATTATATCTCTGATGATCCAAAATTTCATGACTCCAATTTTTCTCTTTCCTTCCCTCCCTTCCTCCCTTTCCCCCTCCAAATTTCTTTTTGTTATTCTACTTTATGGAGCTTCCTCAAATTTGTCTTCTAGTGTGTTTACTGAATTTTTCTTACTTTTATGATATTTTTATTTTAAATAGCTCTTTCAGTTCTGATTTTTTAATTAATTATCTTCTTATTGCATTAATGTAATGTTTTCTTATCATAAAGATACTGATGATAGGTTTTATAGGTTTATTTATTTCTTCCTTGCCTTCACATCTTCCAGGTTTATTTAATTAATTATTTTTGTCTGTCTTTCATCAAATTATCTTTGAATATTTAGTGGAATATTCCTATTTACTAATGAAGCCTAAGAAACTGATAGAAGTTCTGTACTCATTGATGGAACTTGTTAAATGCTAAGTGTTCCAGTAGAGTGACAAGGTTCAAATTCTTCATTGGCAGCCCCCAAGTGGCAGCCTTTATAGGGCTTTTCTTCCTGTAGTAATTCTATCATCTTTTGCATGGCAGGTATTAAAGCCCGAGTGCCTTACTTCTAGAACTTTGTAAAGAAAGAGCCTGGAGTAGTATTCAGGATATTGACTTTCACTTATTCTTTCTCCTTTACAGTTTGAATTCCAGCCCCTCTGGGCCTGGTTTTCTTGCATCTAGAGCTTCTGCTCTTCAGTGTCCCCAGAAAGTAAACTTGTACTCTTCTCCCAGGTGGGCACAGGTTTCTATTAATTTTAAACTTTTAGCTAGTTCTTATAGACTTTGAAAGAAGTAAAAGTGAAAGTCAAGTCTCTCAGTCGTGTCCAACTCTTTGCGACCCCTTGGACTGTAGCCCACCAGGCTCCTCTGTCCATAGAATTCTCCAGGCACGAATACTGGAGTGGGTTGCCATTTCCTTCTCCAGGGGATTATCCTGACCCAGGGATCGAACCCGGGTCTCCCACATTGGAGGCAGACACTTGAACCTCTGAGCCACCAGGGAACACTTGAGTGTTCTGTGCCTGACTCTCCAGGCAAGAATACTGGAGTGAGTTGCCATTCCCTTCTCCAGGGGATCTTCCTGACCCGGGGATTGAACCCAGGTCTCCCTCATGGCAGTCGGATTCTTTACCAACTGAGCCATCAGTCCCTTATAGACTTTAACTGTATACTATATTTTCCTAGGTACTCGACATGTCCACATTCTAAGGCTCTCTATAGTCTTAGTGTGATTTTTCACTTCTTGTGTTTGTTTCAACTGGGCTGGGGTTTCTGCTATGTCAGTAATTATTTATCCTTCCTTTCTTGTGTCCTTCTTTCTTCATCATCTTTTTTTTTAAAATTTCATATTGTCTCCTTTCCCTCTTTCATTTACCTCTTGAGTAAATAGTAATCTTTTTAAATCTTCTTATTCTAGTTTTGAAAGAAAAACATAATATGTGTTCAGTCCTGCATGTTCATTTACAACTCCATATGCCAGCAAATTTGGAAAACTCAGTAGTGGCCACAAGACTGGTCAGTTTTTATTCCAATTCCAAAGAAGGGCAATTCCAAAGAACGTTCAAACTCCCGTACAGCTGTGCTCATTTTACATCTTAGTAAGGTTATGCTCAAAATCCTTCAAGCTAGGCTTCAACAGTACATGAACCCAGAACTCCCATATATACAAACTGGGTTTAAAAAAGGCAGAGGAACCAGAGATCAAATTGCCAACATCTGTTGGATCATCCAAAAAGCAAGAGAATACCAGAAAAACATTTACTTCTGCTTTATTGATTAGCCAAATCCTTTGACTGTGTAGATCACAACAAACTGTGGAAAATTGTTAAAGAGATGGGAATACCAGACCACCTGACCTGCTTCCTGAGAAATCTGTATGCAAGTCAAGAAGCAACAGTTAGAGCTGGACATGGAACAACGGACTGGTTCCAAATTGGGAAAGGAGTACGTCAAGGCTGTATATTGTTACCCCACTTATTTAACTTATATGCATAATACATCATGTGAAATACCAGGTTGGATGAAGCACAAGGTGGAATCAAAATCACCAGGAGAAATATCAATAACCTCAGATATACAGATGACACCATCCTTATGCCAGAAAGCAAAGAAGAACCAAAGACCCTCCTGATGAACATGAAAGAGGAGAGTGAAAAAGGTGGCTTAAAACTCAGCATTCAAAAAACTAAGATCATGGCATCCGGTCCCATCACTTCATGGCAAATAGATGGGGAAACAATGGAAACAGTCACACTTTATTTTTTTGGGCTCCAAAATCACTGCAGATGGTGACTGGAGCCATGACATTAAAAAACACTTGCTCCCTGGAAGAAAAGCTATGACCTACCTAGATTATATTTTTAAAAGCAGAAACATTACTTTGCCAACAAAAGTCCATCTAGTCAAATTTATGGTTTTTCCAGTAGTCATGTATGGATGTGAGAGTTGGACTATAAAGAAAGCTGAGTGCCAAAGAATTGATGCTTTTGAACTGTGGTATTGGAGAAGACTCTTGAGAGTCCCTTGGACTGCAAGGAGATCCAACCAGTCAATCCAAAAGGAAACCAGTCCTGAATATTCACTGGAAGGACTGATGCTGAGAAATCTGATGCTGAAGCTGAAACTCCAATACTTTGGCCACCTGATGCGAAGAGCTGACTCCTTGGAAAAGACCCTGATGCTGGGAAAGATTGTAGGCAGAAGGAGAAGGGGACGACAGAGGTTTAGTTGGTTGGGTGGCATTACCGACTTGTTGGACAAGCAAGTTCTAGGAGTTGGTGATGGACAGGGAAGCCTGGAGTGCTGCAGTCAATGGGGTTTTAAGAGTCAGATGCGACTGAGCGACTGAACTGAGTTTATGCTTATTTTGATTCAGGCTTCCCTAGTAGCTCAGTTGGTAAAGAACCCACCTGCAATGCAGGAGACCCTGTTCTATTCCTGGCTTGGGAAGATCTCATGGGGAAGGGAAAGGACACCCACTCCACTATTCTGGCCTGGAGAATTCCGTGGACTGTATAGTCTATGGGGTTGCAAAGAGTCAGACAAAACTGAGCGACTTTGACTTTCACTTTCACTTCATATCTACATATACAAAAGCTAAGCCTACAGATAAAATCTATTATTTCTAGCTTTGGTCAACAATTTTGTTCCTACGATTTCCTTACTTAAGCAACTGTTGTACAAGTCAAGGTGGTTGAATATTATAATTTGCCATTGCTCTGAATATTTCTGTATCCTATCACTGGATACTAAAACTGCTTATGAGCCTCTCATCCACTATACAGTATCATAAAGAAAAAAATAATATCACTTTTTAGATAGTGATATTAAAAAGTCAATATGAACTTTTATCATCCTCTCTCCTTACTTGCCTGCAGGCTACTCATCATCACAGGAAGGAAAGGCACAGATTTCTCCATGTTTACAACCTTTCCACCAACAAAGACCTTACTGCTAAACAGAGGCAGCCTGGCTAGAGAACGGTTTTATGATCAGCTTGTGACTTTGTTCCACATTCTGGTTGTACTTACTTTCCGTGGACCTCATTCTTGACTGTTTCATGATTTGAAAAGATGCATTGCTGATTTTATTGTTCACCGTCTTTCTTCTCCTTTTTCTTGTGGAATGAGTGATGTTCCACATGGAGGATTAAGATATCTAATAACAAAACAGAAACTCTCACGTTTAGCTGTAGCTAGATTTATGGCTAAGTTTATGGAGATTATTTAGGGCTGGGAACACATGTTCAAGAACATCTCTGCAGTTACAAACGCGCATGGAG
The DNA here is from genome assembly GCF_033118175.1 of Dama dama. Classification (NCBI taxonomy): domain Eukaryota; kingdom Metazoa; phylum Chordata; class Mammalia; order Artiodactyla; family Cervidae; genus Dama; species Dama dama. Next base: position 32,298,318 of record NC_083706.1, read on the forward strand.
CGAGATGCTATTACAGAGCGTGGACAGTAAACACCTCCGAGGTTACGTGTCACTGCCCACCGGCCCAGGAGTCGCTCTGATTTAAGTAGAAAGGTGTCTGTTAGCAATGCAAACAAAACCTAGTTTAACCTCTGATTCCCAACATCTGGAATACTTACCCCTGTGGCAGCTGTGCGGTTCACTGAACACTCACTATTCCAATGGTTCACCGAAGCGCAATTTTGGCTTGAGATGAGATTGCCTTGGAAAAAAATCCGACTTGAAGTAGTTTTCACTGAGAATGCCCAAAGAATTTGTGATCACAGAGTCACTACTGACTCAACAGCTGGGCTATACAGAGGGTGCTTTGGTTAGAGACTGCCTTCCTATCGCCATGAAAAAAGATGCAGAGAGCGCCTGCCTCTCTGTAGGCGGGCTTACAGAGGACCTCACTGTAAACACAAGAATTTTCTTCTTCCCTTTAAAGGGTCTTTAATCCAAATGCTTAGTTTCATATTTTTCTTTCTCTGCGTGTCTCTGAATGGAACCCAAATAATTCAACTTTGGTTCTTTTCAGAAATGGTTGAGTGACTCAAATATACTTTTTTTTGATGTCCCATACTCCATCTTTGCATTTTTTGCTTCAGTTAGACATAAACAAAGAGCCACTAAAATAGACATATCAGTAAGGGCAACAGGGGGCTTCCTTGGTTGAATCTGCCTCCAATGTAGGACATGCAAGAGATGCAGGTTCAATCCCTGGGTTGGGAAGATCCCCTGGAGGAGGATATGGCAACCCACTTCAGTATTCTTGCCTGGAGAACCCCATGAACAAAGGAGCCTGTTGTGATACATTCCATGGGTTCACAAATAATTGGATAGGATTGAAGCCACTTAGCAAACACAAGGGCAACAGTCACCTGGATCTTTATGCAGAGCTTTTGGGGACACACTATTTCTCAAATGCTGAAGTAGAATGCCATGAGTGGTTACAGCAGACATGAGAATAAGTGTGTAGAACTATCAGGTGTCGGGGACCATAATCAGGGAAGTAGGAAGACCTTTACCCAGAAGAGTTAACTACAAGCCCTAAAAATATTTAGGAGTAGACCTGAGTGAAAGATGTTCAGTTAGTTATGGAAATAAAATATGTGGCTTGCCTTAAGTTCTCTAATGACTTCAGGGCTGGTTGACTTGGTATTTCTCGGTAATTCTCTCTATGTGTGATGGTTTTTCTCCATTTAAAGATAAACTACAAGGAACAGATAGTGTATAGCTTCTGGAGATTTATTCCTTCAGCCAGTGGCAACTTTGGCTTTTACTGGTTGAGGCCCTTAGGCAAGTTTCAAAATATTGCCTTGTGAAAATGATAAGCATATTCTTGTGCTCTTTGTGGACTAAAATTCCTTTTATATGCATCCTCCTCACTGGTCATCCTGAAAATGTCTTTTCCTCCAAACTTCTCATGGATAATAGTAATAACCACCAGCTGTATAAGAGCTTACCAGTATTGTCAAATATCTGGTCTCATTGTTCCTTATTCTGCGAAACAAGTGTACTTACTACTGTTTTACAAATGATTAAAGGAATACTGAGAAAAGTGGATTTGGCCAAAGTTGCACAGTAAATGAGCAATAGAGGTGAATTCAAAATTTAAGACTTTAGACTCCAAAATACTACCATTGTTTTGTTTTGGTTTAGCATAATGTCAAGATCTTTCAGCTTCTTCCTCATCAGAAAAGAAGAGTTAGAGGGAAAAAATAACTTACTTATAGAGCCAAACAATGGCAAAAATCTTAAAGAATTAATTATTAATTATTAATTATTTACTGTTCTTGAATTATGTCCATCACTGTGTTAAGAGTTCTACAGAAGTTATCTGCAGAAGCTTTTTCTTTTGCCTGTTTGTAAGGATGTTTTTAACTGTCTTTATCAAAATAAGATAAATAAGAACTTCATTCACAAATATGCACCACCTCCCCCAACATGTCATCAGGAGAGTTTTAATCTCCTTTCTGCGCTTTAGTTTTTCTTCTTAACAGTGTCACTGCCAGATACTTTACATTTAACTTATTTATGTTGTTTTTTGTCTGCAAATCCCAATAAACCATTATCTCCAATTAGAGCAGGGCTTTTTGTCTGTCAAGTTTACTTCTGAATTCCCTGTGGCTAGAACTCTACCTGGCCCATAGGAGGCACTCAGTAAATGCTGGCGGAATGAATGGATGAATGACAAGGCTACCATACATAATACAGAATCATCAAGTGGTAAGAGGGGCATTATAAAATCTAGCAGCAAAAAGGATTCAGATAAAGGAGACAATTTAAAGCTATTATTTTCATCGAATGAAAAAGGTGGCATTGAGGCAGGGTTGTGAAATCTGAATTGGGTTTGGCTAGTTGGAACAGAGAAGGGAGTTATTGAAGCTGATGATAACAAGGACACTATAGCAAGCAGATCTAAATGGATAACAGTGAAGTCCCAGCCATTCTTGGGGAAAGTGAAGGTGTTCTTTGTATCCTAATTTTCTGATTTGCTCCCAAGATGTTTAGCTGATAATCTATTTTTATAATGATATTTAAAAGGGCACATGTTTCCACATTTTGAGGAAACAAATTTATATGGAAGTATTTTCCTTTGGTTCTGAGTACAATGATCAAAACAGAGGAGACATCAATGATTTCATATAGTAGAAAGAAAAATGTCTTTTGTGAGTGGGTCAAAAAAAGTGGATCCAGAGGAGAGGAGAGAACTGGAAGTGAATTATATGTTTCAGAATTTACTGCTGTGTTGGCTGATAAGTGAACAAACACCTTCATAAATTAACAGCCTCTAATTGGAGCTTGAAAGGCGAACAAATGGATGGTTTAGATTTTGTCTCATATCATTTTTAACGTTATGAAATATGACCCTTGTTGAGTTTTTCTTGCTTGGAAACCCTGAGCTAAAATTCAGTTGTCTTTCCAAAGACTTCAGCCAAGTTAGTCTCTCACTTCTATCTCTTCATGAGTTATAAAAATACTAGTTCATGCTCATTAGTAGTTTGTGTGTATTTATTATATTAGAGATAGTGACCTAATTTAAATAGGTTATAATACTTTTTGATATGTGACTTGCTTCTGAATTCCAAATAAATATCCTAGTATGACTTCCCCCTGCATTTCTTGGACCAACACTAACATCTCTGGCTACTACTAAAATGTTCTATTCTAAAGCATCTTGGTCATTACTTATCTTTAGATTTTATATAGTGTCTTCTCCAAGGAGCGCAAGACAAATTTTACAAATGTGAACAATCTTCTTTTATCAGAATATTTTGGTTTGGAGAAGGAAAAAATGTAGTAGCAATTTCCTGCTTAGGTATGTTCCACTAAAAATCAAATTGAACACACTGCTTACCTCCCCCTTTCTCTGGGTTAAGGGGTTTTATTTTATATATAAGCTTAACAAGAAGAGTTTGGACTTTGAATCACTGGTGAGCAGGCTGAACCATTAAAACATAATACAGCAGAGAGCCGTCAGGACAGAGAGCAGAAAGCACAAAACAGATTGTCAAAAAGTGCTGTAGCTTGTTGTGAAAAACCTCTGCGAGGCTCTTTAGTCAACACAAGTGGGTCACTTAATTTTTCCAACTGAATGCCTTTTATGGGGAACTTCGGTTGCAATCTTTCTAGCCAGAACTGTCTTGTTAGAGGAGATGTGGGCCAGTCGATGAGATGTTTATTTTGTAACTAACCCCTTAGGCATGGAGGGAACTATTTACTATTCCTTCTTGTTCTCTTCTTTTTTTTTTTTACCTCTTAATTAAAAAACAAATTCACTGTTGAATTAAAAAAAAAATCTCCAGGAAAAAAAAAGTTTAGAAAGAAAGAATGAAAAGAAGAAAGGGAAGGCAGGAGGGTGAAAGGGTGAGAGGAAGGAAGGAAGGAAGGAAGGAGAAAATGAAAGAAAACAGGCTTGACAAATGATGTCTTTTACTTGTTCATTCCTAAGGATTATTTCCAGAAGAACAATTGTCATCTTTAGTGACTGGCTTAGGAGTATACTGGATATAAGCTGGTGTGTATGTCCTCAGCTGCTAAGTTGTATCTGACTGTACGTGACCCCGTGGACTGTAGCCCACTAAGCTCCTCTGTCCTAGGCAAGAGTTTCCTAAGCAAGAATACTGGTGCAGGTTGCCATCTCTTACTCCAAGTGATCTTCCTGACCCAGGGATTGAACCCATGTCTCTTGTCATCTCCTGCATTGGCAGGCAGATTCTAGGTCACCTGCAAAGCCCCACAGGCTGGGGGTACCAAACAGTATTTCACATGCAAGTATCCTTGTGTATAGACTGTCAGAACTTCTTACTGACTCACTTTCTGTACTTACTCCCCAGAACAGTGATGTGTGGAAAACTGAAATCTGGAGATGGAAGTACAAAGGGAGGAGCAGAGAAGATTTTCTTTAAATAATAACTTGCTGAAAGGGAATAAAAGATAAAATCTGATGAAATCACACACACACACACACAATTAAATCATTTACAAGCTATTAGGGGCTTCACTCATAGGTCAGTCGGTAAAGAGTCTGCCTGCAATGCAGGAGACCTGCGTTTGATTACTGGGTCAGGAAGATACCCTGAGGAGGAAATGACAACCCATTATAGTATTTTTGCCTGGAGAATCCCATGGATAGAGGAGCCTGGCAGGCTACAGTCTATGGGGTTGCAAGAGTCAGACACGACTGAGCGACTAAGGACACAAGCTATTAGAAAATTCTAAATTCTCCACTTGGCTTGGATTTCATTTCAGTTTGCAAAATAGTTAGCTAATGAAACCATATTGTTTGACAGGAATGGTTTATAGTCATTCTAGTCAGCAAAACAAAATTCCAAAGGAGATAAAAACCACAAAGGAAGAAAAATCTGCATGAGAGAACTCTAAGTGGTCTGTGATCTTCAAACATAAACAAAGCCACATTCAAAATACAGGACTCACATATATTTCCATCCACCCCAGAGCTACTAGCTTCTTAAAATATTCAAAGTGGCTGGTGAAAGCATATTCTTAATTTTACAGAGAGTTTACAATAATGGGACTATGAAATACATTCAACAATTGAGGTTCTGATTAGAAAATATTAGATCCTCAAAGTACAGAAGTGATATAAACATTTGGAACTCTTCATTCACACAATAACTGTGTTCCTGATATGTTCCACCAAAATGAAGCTAATGGTCCTCTACTTAGAGATATGTTAGGAAGCCTTAAGGTAGGAAAAGCACTTTTAAATTCAGCATTTGCAGTTTCACATCTATTTTGAGAGCCTTGGTCATTTGTTGCATAATCATTGACTAGCTCCAGTGTATTGGAAACAGGCTCACTGTCCATGACCTGGGCTGTTTTGCATGGCCGCGCAGGTTGGATGGGGCACAGCTCCAAGTCACCGTGCATGCAGACCACAGTGCCAATGGAGACTTCTGGAATAGTCCAGTGCTGGGGGCAAAATAATCATGCAAAGAGGGCACTTAGATGTCTTCTTGGTGAAACACAGTGGTGGGTAATTCACACTGGTAATAAACTTCGACCTGTTTTGTAATATAATCTGAATAATTCAGAGAAAGATTTCTACTAAGCATTTTATGCCAGGAACCAAGAAATTAAGTAATAATTTCTTCCCAGAGATATCTAGAATTTTCTCTCTTTCCCTTTTTCCTTTTTCATACTTCCCCAAATGAAAATAGTAATCCTGTGGCAATTCTGTTTATAAAGCAAATAACCATTTTGAAATGCCAATAACAAAGTCCTAGTTTATCTTTTTTATGTGCATTTCATGTCATATTTTGCATTGGTTTTTAATAAAGCTAACATTTTACTCTAGAATTCTTCATACTTTAGAAGTATCTGATACACATTTTTCTATGGGATTCTTACAATGATGCCATGAAAGAAGAAATGTATCATCCTTCTCATTTTATGGGCAAAATACTATTACTCAGGACAATAGTTCATCCAGAAAGTAAGGACAATGTTAAAATAAAAATCTAACTCTCCTAATTTCTACATTCAGGCTTATGTGCATATATGTGCACATATATATATATGTGTGTGTGTATATATATATATATATATACCTATGACTAGTAATTATATATATATCCATGATTTTTTTTCTTTCTGTTTTTTTCTCCATCCATTTTCTTTCTTTCTGCATAGGATAATATTTTCTTATTTAGATAAATTTTATCATACTTTAATTGAGATGGTGAAATTGCAAAATACATGTCAAGTACTGAAGACAAAGAAAACGAATCTTTCTAGGTTGGAAGAGAATATTGGGATGGGTAAAATTATTTTGTGCTAGAAAATTAATGAAATCATTGTAAATGGTCTCAAGTTCATTTTTTTTTAAGCTATCACAGTTTCTCTAGCATTGCATATATAAATTGTCAAATGAAGTCAATAAATCCAATAAATTTTCTCCTCCTCCTCACCCCAAATCAATGGATAACAGTACAACAAATTGGGTTATTGGTAACTTTTACTTGTTAATGGGTTTCTCTAATTACTGAGTACACAGAGGTTTTGTAATGTCTGGAAACCTTAAAAGACCTTGTCTCCACTTAGTGATAAAAGTGTAGCAACGCTTATTGAATGGTTTTTCTCATCTTTGTATCTGATATTAACCCCAGGAAGTTAAAATTGCATGTGTTGGTAATAAGTGATCTTTAATATTAGTCAAAATGAACATTTTGCCGATATCAGAACCAGTTACTCAGGCTCTGCAAGCCTGACCTACATTGCTTCTTAATGCATCTCTTTGTAAAGAGGTAATTCTAATATTACCACCAACCTACCTATTATTTAATCTCATTTATTGAATACTTCTATGTGCTAGATATTTACTAAATAAAGATATTAAGAAAACTAAAGGGCATAGAGTCAAAACAACGAAGAGCTGCTTTATAAGAACATTGAACTTTATATTAGAGAAATAACTCACTAATTTATGGCTTAATGTATATTCCCTGCTTCTTAAAGCCACCTTTATTAAGTAAATGCATAGATCATACTCTATCATGAAAATATTGCTAAATAACACATGAATGATTACCAAAAGCCTATTTTAAACATACGTAAGAACAACTTATTTCGTGAAAGTTAAGTGGATACTTGTAATCTTATAACGTTTGTGTCACTTGAGATTTCAAGCATTTGTTTACAGTGCCTTTTAAAATTTATATATATATATATATATATATATATATATATATATATATACACACATACACACACACACAACTACCATCTACCTCAGAATAAATAATGGGTTATGTGAAAGTGGTAAGTTTTAATTTTTATTATGCCAATAATGAATATTATATATTGGCTCTATTTTCTCTCCAGATTTTATTCTTGAATGTCTCCCTGTAGGAGCTTTTATGAATAACGGCTGAATCTCAAAAATCAGACACGTTGCACTTGGAATACTGTCCACATTCTAATTCCAATCTGTGTTTCAATCTGAACCACTCAGTTTTGCATGTTTTTGGAATCTTCCTAAGACAGGAATTTCCTGGGAGATATCCAGTACTTTGGGGGCTTTAAATAGCAAAACAAGCTGACTTTCTTGTAATTTGCTGTTATGTCTAGTGCTAAATGATTTCAAGAAGTTTATAGGTATGGGGAAAATAATGCAATTTTTTTTTCTGGTAAACTTGCAAATTTGATTCAGTTTAAATTGTGACCAAAGATTCATCTCAGTAATATAATTTTTTAATAACTCATTTTTGTTATTAGTTTTAAAGTGTGATAAAATTTATCTAAATACGAAAATATTATCCTATGCAGAAAATTATGACAAACAAATTCTCTGTGATGTTAGGTTTTCCATCATACATAGATAAGGACTCCATGCCAATTTTATGTGTGTATCTGAATGGATATACCTATTTTTCTTTTTTTTCCAATTTGATCTTGAAAAATGGTCTGAATTTGCAGACATTTCTCTAGGGAAATATGTGAAAAACAAGGACAATAGAAAGAAATCATTTGTTAATGCTTTGATATCTAAACACAGTTGATGGCCAATGTAGACACATAAAATTAAGGTTAGCCTTCCACCAGTTAAAAGATGGCACTTCTCAGCTTCCTGTACACCTAGAGTGGTCATACAACTAGGTTATGCCCTCTGAGAATTAAGTACAAGTGTTGTGCATAATATTTTTGGAAAGTTCCCTTATAAAGGTAAGAATGCTTTTCTTCCTCTGTTTCTTTTTCTTGCTGTTTAGGATGTTTTGTTATGGCTGAAGTCCTAGAAGCCATCTTGGGCCAGTTCATGATGGTCTTGAGAATGTTAACCAGGTGTTAATGATGGCAACATGGTGGTAAAAACAAGAGGCTGGGTATGTCATTGAATCATGAAGCTGCCATACCTGCCTCGAACACACTGCTTTGGGAGTTTTTTGATTTGCAAGAGAAATAAACTATCATGTGTAAGCCACTGTTATTTGTGGGATATCTGTTACACATAGCTGAACCAAGTCCAAGTGAAATTGATACCACAAACTAGGTCCTGCAAAGCAGAACTTAAAATTTGACATTGGTTAAATGAAATCAGTGGAAGAGAGATACTGAGAGTTGGAAAACTGGCGATCGTGATATGTGGTTGCAAATGTCTGGCTAAGTTGTTGCCTGTTACGTCTTGGAAACCACAGGCTCCTATAAGGTATAGTCATTGGAGAAATAGTGGGAAAAAAATAAAAATATTAGTTTATTTTGACTGTCTCTTAGTGTTTTTCAACAAGAAAGAAAAACTTAGGCTAGAGTCAAGCCATCAGAAAGCCAAGTAGGAGAAGATGAAAATAAGCACTTGTTGCCTGGAGCCCACAATCTAAGTTTGATTCAGAGTCCTATGATTAGGAAGCTAGAAGGGCTGATCAAATAAAATCACACCAAATTAAGTTACTTAAGAATTTCTCTGCCAGAAGATGGGATCTAGCCCACTAGTAAAAATCCCACTCAGGGTGTTCATTTTTACCCTAGTTGTTTCAAAAAGTCTCAGACTAAATGTTGGTATTAGTGTAGATGGCAATCTCCTGCATTGCAGGCAGATTCTTTACTGTCTGAGCCAGCAGGGAAGCACCAAGTTAAGGATAATAATCTTTAAATTAAAAACTACATATAGATATGATTTTATCTATGGTTATTCCAATATGAAATTAACCACACACACTCACATGAAGTCCAGAAACTTTTGGGTGGGCTATGGTGGCATCTACAAAATTCTGGAGGCAGAAAAGAATACCAGGGTTCCACTCAAATGGTTCCTATCCAAAGGAGATGAGGGATTGGTTGACAGTGTTTGGGAGCTACATAAAATTACTTGAGTATTCTTGGCAACCAGCTACACTGGCATGCTGTGGTGCTTTGGGTAACATGTGAGTGTGAACCAGGATTCCTAACATCATTGATGTCCTGGTAAAACTCATCACTGTGGCCCATGAAGGGCCTGTAACTACTATGGGAGTCACTGATTTATGAGATTATACAGAGCCGATCTTTAGTATCAACAGATTGTGTGACCTGGGGCATGTTACAATACTAGTGAAGTCACTCAGTTGTGTCCAACTCTTTGCGAACCCCATGGACTGTAGCCTACCAGGCTCCTCCATCCATGGAATTTTCCAGGCAAGAGTACTGGAATGGATTGCCATTTCCTTCTCCAGAGGATCTTTCTGACCCAGGGATCGAACCTGGGTCTCCCGCATTATAGGCACAGAGGCTTTACCATCTGAGCCACAAGGGAACACAGTATCCTTATCTCTTAAAAAAAAATGATAGTGGTGCCTACATTCTAAGGTTATTATGAATTTTGATGTGATAATTTATTTGAAGAGTTTGGCAGAGAATTTGGCACTAAAAGGGCTCTTATAAGATGCTGATCATCTCCAACTTCAAGTTTCTCTAGGAGATTTCAATACATTTAATATGTAAAAAATCAGTGGAATAGTCATAGACTATATTTAAAATGATTGCCGGAAAAATACAGATATTCAATAATCACCATTCTTTCTCCATGAACTTTCACTTTTCGCCTCTGTTTTTGTCTCTCTCTGTCTCTTTCTACTTCCTCTTCCCTTCTTCCTCCCATTCCTGTACCCCTTTACCCACATTCAGCATTAAGGATTCTTGAAATTATGTAACAGTCATAACAAAATAATCCTAATGACTACAAACTGCTTACTTTAAAAAATAACTTGCTTATTTTTTTTATTTCTTAGTTCTTTAGTTTCTCAACAATTTTATTTTCTTATTCATATCTCAAGTGGCAACATGAATCCATTGTCTTTTATCCAGTTAACTGACTTCAACTAGTCTCATTTTATTGTAAATCTTTTATATAGTTCCTGGAGAAAAAGATTGTAATTCGGCTAGATTCATTAAGATAGATGACTTTAGCTGTTCAAACATATAGCACACACACAGATGCATTTACTTTGGCATAGATTTTTTTCCCCAAATAACCCTGATCAATATTTCCTCATTTATGGGAAACGTACATATACTTTAATCTTGGAGTAACCCCAAGTCAAAGATTTCTCTGAGCTGTTTTATCTCTTTAAATCTCATTCCAAAACTCATCATTTGCTGCCATTCTTTCCTGTTCATCATTTGCTCTTTCAAATTTTGACTGAAACTAACTCACTTTTTGAAGAGCTATGAATACTTACAGGAAAGCATTTTTCAAATCTAAGAGCTTCCACTTCTTTACTTTCCAAATAAGTTATATTATTTTTAAGGTTTTTCCTGCAGTAGGATTTTCTTCAAAGTCATTTTACTTTAAACTTGTCTTAATTGAAGAATATTGTAGTCTTTTTTTTAGATCTGTGAGTTACTTTCTATGGTTTGTGACTCTCAAGGGTTAAGAATTATCTCAGAGTATCATGGAGTCCTTTACAAACTTCAAAGCATTAACATAAATCCACTTTAATACTAATAAGAAATTTTTCCAGGATGTTTCTTAGAAAGTTTAAAACTACGTATTTTCCCCTTATAAGTAAACATTTTAAAAATCATTTCAATGTGTAACTTTTAAGTAGCTACTTTTATAATCATTATGAAATATTTTTAAAGAGACTTTTCATTCCCACCCATCAGGTCATGTTAATCAAAATCTTACATGGTTTGTACAATATTAAAGTTATCACATTCACTTAGAATTATTCAGTTTTAATGGAGCTGCATTTAAATGAGGAGGTTTGAATTGTGAAACTATTTTCACATTTTTATTGTTTAGTAAAAAATCAGACAACCACATGTCCAGATGGGATTTGTTTTCCCATTTGTCTATTATGATTTGATTTTGCCCTAATTTGAATTTTATTTACTAATTTCCCTTCAAATCTGTCCACAATTTAAACATTTATTCCTAGGTGTAATTCTCTTGTAACAAAGATGCAGTTTTCATTCTTGATAGAAGCTCATTCCTAGAATTAATGTCTCTCCTTTGGGAAATGATAGGAAGGAAAATGTTCTTTAAGGGTTTTTATGGGACAGAAAAAACAGAGGCAATAACTGCCTACTGGGTGCCTTATTTTTTCTCTTTTAATCCAGTTTTAATCAATACAAAACTATGTCTTTTGTCTATTATGGAATTAATCATTTTCACTTCTGTTAATGGAAAATTTACTCAGTTGTGGATAGGTTTAATTATTAATATTTCCAGTCTACATATATTCAACTATATGTGCCACAGTAGATATCTATTTTTTGAAAATATAGCTATTTGTAGCAAATGTTTTAAGATGCTCTCAGATACACTTGAGAAAAGTGTTTGCATTTACATTCTTTAATTTCTTTGTAACTCTAAGTACCTATTGATTTATTGCAGCTTTTTTTTCTTCAAGGGTTTCTGTTATCTCTGCTTTGATACTTGCATTTCTGACTTTTCTTTGCTACCACTATTTATAGAAAGTAGCCACAGGGAAGGTACCTGTATTCCTTGTGAGATGGCAGCGAATAAATCATTTGCCTTTCTGAGGAGGGGAAGAGTACATAATTTCCTCACCTTCTTTGATTCCCCCTCTTTTTTCTGTTGCTTTGATATATCTAACAGCTCCTCCATAGACTTCCTCCTTCTGTAGTGCTAAAATAATTTCTCATTAGCCAGACATCATCACATAATTAATGCCACTGCCGCCTTAGTTAGAACCAGGAGTTGGGGTTTAGGTGACCGAGGGGCCAGTTTAAAACATCTAGAAAGCAAAATCTTTACTCTTAAGAAGTTGAAATATTAGAGCAACAAGGCGCATAGGAAGTAATAGAGCCAAGCAATGTGTCACCAAGTGAAAATTAGCATAGGACAGATTGAGATGTCAAAGCTGGGAAGGGATAACCCATGTAGAAGGAGATGTTGATCCTGAAAATGACTTTGCTGATGGCCATCAAGCCAAACCTCTCCATCAGTGACTGGAGAAGGAGATGGCCATGCAAATGAGGGGTAACAGACATGATTCTGCTTAAACTCTCTTCACTTGTTAGGAATACAGTGGGAAATGATGTGAATGTTCATTTTTTTGGAGGAAAGGAGGTAATGAGAGAAACGAAATCAGTGAGGAATGCGCTACAGCCCCTTACGGCATCACACTCTTTACATGTCACTCCATCAGTTACGTCTTTGTGACACAACCTGGGAGGCAGATGTTATTCTCACTTTGTAGATGACCCAGCTGAGGATCTGAGAGATTAAATAATTTGACCAACGCTCACACAAGGGCATATGGTGGGACCAGGAGTCAGTTACACTGTCTATGGACTGTAGTTTCTCAGTGCATCACTTTTGATCTGATTATATAAACATTTTCATGGCTATATTTCATGTTATCAACAGGCATACATTTTTAAATTCAAATTTTAAGGGAAATTCCCCTACCCTTTACATTGGAGTAAAACACATTAGCAAATTAGATTAAGCAGAGAAATGCAAAGTCACCTAAAAGTATAAATTGTACCCAGTATATCAACATTTGGCTATGTGTTTTGTATTTATATATTTAAAGAAAAATTAATAATCAGAATATTGCTTGGTTATGAGGAAATAGAAAAAGGCAGCTATCCCTGTCAATGTCCTTTCTAGCACTTTCTAGGGGAACAGCTACCTGGTAAAATTGGCCTGTCCAGACTTAATGATAGATGCAGTCTGACATGGATACCTCAGGCTGTCCCACTAGACACTCCCTTCATTTTTGAAATCCTTCCTTCTCTCTTTCTGATTCACTGCTCACCAAGCATCTTAGGTTGAACTTCCATAAAGTGTCTACAGAGAAGGAATGAGCTGGTCTCTCTAGCAGTTACACTTCTTACCTTATCTTCATAAATTGGGATTGAGTATATATATATATATGTATATATATATATATAGAGAGAGAGAGAGAGAGAGTATATATATATATGCCTTGGGAGCTTGACTGCTATAAATTCATTCTTCAGAAGAGGCTTCACTGGTGAGGGTAGGGGGCAATGTGTGTGTGTGAAAAGGTCAAGGCCTGAGCTTGAGCTTCAAAGCAGAAAATTTCTTCTCTGGGTGACCTTCAGCCACTAACTGGAAATCCAAGTGCAGTATTGTGTTGAGAGTGACTTTTCATCTTGGAAATTTTGCAGTGACAGCACAACATTGGATCATGTGCAATATTCAGATTTCTCAGAAACTTAGTTCTAAAGGGCATGAAGTTTTGTTTATGTTTCTTTTTTTATTGTGGTACCTTATTTGCAAATGCCTGGATAGATGAAGCACAAGTTGGAATCAAGATTGTCAAGAGAAATGTCAACAACCGCAGATATGCAGATGATACCAATTTAATAGCAGAAAGTGAAGAGGAACTGAAGAGCCTCTTGATGAGGATAAAAGAGGAAGAGTGAACTGGCTTAAAACTCAACATTCAGAAAACTAAGATCATAGCATCCAGTCCCATCACTTCATGTCAAGTAGAAAGGGGAAAATGGAAGAAGCAGTGACAGATTTTATTTTCTTGGGCTCCAAAATTACTGCAGACAGTGATTGCAGTCATGAAATTAGAAGACTCTTGCTCTTTGGAAGAAAAGCTTTGATAACCTAGAGAGAATATTAAAAAGCAGAGACATCACTTTGCTACAAAGGTCCATATAGTCAAAGCTATGGTTTTTCCAGTAGTCATGTACAGATGTGACAGCAGGATCATAAAGAAGGCTGAGCATTGAAGAATTGATGCTTCTAAACCATGGTGCTGGAGGAGACCCTTGAGAGTCCCTTGAACTGCAAAGAGATCAAACCAGTTAATCCTAAAGGAAATCCATCTTGACTATTCATTGGAAGCACTCGTGCTGCAGCTGAAACTCCAATACTTTGGCTACTTGATGCAAAGAGCTGACTCATGGGAAAGGATGCTGATACCAGAAAAGATTGAAGGCAGGAGGAGAAGGGGACGACAGAGGATGAGAGTTGGATGGCATCACCGACTCAATGGACGTGAGTTTGAGCAAGCTCTGGCAGATAGTGTACGGGGAAACCTGGTATGCTACAGTCCATGGGGTTGCAAAGAGCTGGACGCAACTGAGTGACCGAAAAACAACTGAATAGGCAATCTTCAAAATGTGCTTACTTTTCAAATGTGTTGCAAACTCACAAAATTGGATTCTTTCCCGCTGAGTTGCCAGATAGTCCTCCAGACCCGTGTGGGGAAGGCATTTGTCCCTTTCATCTTTTGAGATAGATTTGATGGGGCTGTGCAAAATAGTGGAGGACAGAGGAGCTTGGCCTGCTATGGAGTCACAAAGAACTGGACAAGACTTCGCAGCTGAACAAGAAAAACTTATTTGGAAATGAGTGATCTGCCAGCTACGATTCTTTCAAGATGCCTTTTCTTTGGGAAAGCTTGTTTCTGTTGTTTGAGAAATGGATTTTGCAGGAGGGAGATGGAATAGTTTCAGGGGATGACATTTTCAAGTGTGGAAACAGGAGGACCCTTCTGAGTTTGTAAGCAACTCAAAGGAGCGCTTTGGGGAGAGAAAATGACCAGAAGAGAGAGAGAGAAAATGAGAGAATATGCCAGGGAAAAGGTAAGAAAGGGGAAAATAAAGAAAGCTCTTTCTGTAAATTATGTTATGTAGGATAACTATCTCTTGCGTATTTGAGTATTTATTAAAACAATTGATTAACTCATGTATTGCTTTTCAACTCTCCTGTTTCTCTCTGCCTTTCTTTACATGCTGTAACATTGAGAATCCTTACAATCTGGGAAGTACAGATGATAAGAAAATGTTTATTTTATTGGTATTCAAAGTAGAAATTTTCATCCTGCAACTCAGCCCTTTTTTGGAGATAGACCTTTCCATTAATGGCCTTACTCGTGTTGTCTGGAACTGACTTTAAGGCCATAATTCCTTTGAGAAAACAGTAGCTTCTTTAAGCATTCCCTTGATTATAGCAAACTCATGTAATTTTTATTACCTTTTCAACCATTTTATGTGGTAATTAATTATTATAAGATTGAACATTATTTCATTTTGGAATCCTGTATCTATGATTGTCATTTTATCTCTTTGAGATATAAACGTTACTGCCAAATATTGTGTTCATTTTATCAGAGGCTGGGAATCTGATTCTCAAAGTAACAATGTGTTTATTTAAAGGATAACTGTGGTCCTCAGAAGCAGAGAGAAAGCATTTGTTGAATCTGACAGCCTGATACACTGTTTGTGTTTAACTCTTGCTTGTGAGGCTACAGACACAGCTGAACAGTTGGTGGCCACCCCATCTCAGCGAGCTTTTTTCTCCAGAAAAAGCCCATACATCCAGAGTACATGGGAATCCAGGCTCTGCATGAACACAACGAGAGGCCATATCTTCATTATTTGATGAAGCAGTTAGGGTCATCATTGGCCAGTTTTGACTGCTAGGCCATTCTTCATGCCAGTGAGCTAAAATCTGTCTTGCACCATTTGTCCACTGGAGCAAGATAAAACAGAGCGGTTCCACTTCCATAAAATTGTTCTGAAGGGAGAAGGGTTCATCCAAACTACGTCCTCACCCCTACTGGAGTAGAAGACATCTGAGCATATGATTTTGATCATTTTGGTTCTTTGCAAAACTGTGCCAACCATGATAACACTCTTGGGGGGTAACTAATGTGCCACGCACCGTTAGACTTTTTAATACATTGTTTTCTCTGGTCTTCATCACAACTCTGTACTGTATGCATTATCTTCAAGACATAGACATCAAAATAGAATCAGATTGTTGAATAACCACCTGAGATAACACGGCAGTAAGGAGTAGAGGTGGGAAATGCTTCTGGTTCTGTCACAACCAAAGCATGTATTCTTTTTTCCACGTTGTGATTCCTTTCTCGGGTCCTGCTCTAATTAGTATTTGCTTCTACAGGATTTAATTGTCCTCATGATATAATTTCTAGACATGTTTACCTGGTCATGGTTTCTCCCCACCATAAACCTGGTTATGGTTTCTTTATACCTTGAATGTATTCCAGTTGTCAAAACCTCAATATTGAAACGCAGATCCAAGTATTAGCAGTGCTTGTCTTTATTGTTTAGTCGCTAAGTTGTGTCCAACTCTTTGTGACCCTATGGACTGCAGCACACCAGGCCTCCTTGTGCCTCACTATCTCCCATGATCTGCGCATGTGTGAGCTAATAAGCAGATTTTCTGTGAAACACTATTGGACCACATATTTCTATAAATGCAGCTTACATTTGCAGCCTAAGCAATAAATCTAGGTTTTATTGAAGGAGTTTATCACTCTGTTTTGCACTCCTATGTCCGTGGTTTAAAATGTCCACTTTTCAGAATATTTTTAAGTGCATAAAACAAAATGCGTGGAGTTACAGACCAGCAAATTATATTAAAACACAGTTGTCAGAGCACTGAAATGTGTGGTTTAATATATATACACACTATACATGTATATGTGTATATCTCTTTTTTAATGTATTATTAGCAAAATTAAAAGTTGGCTTAAAACTCAACATTCAGAAAACTAAGGTTATGGCACCCAGTCCCATCACTTCATGGCAAATAGAGAGGGAAACAATGGAAACAGTGAGAGGCTTTACTTTTTGGGGCTCCAAAATCACTGCAGATGGTAACTGCAGCCATGAAATTAAAAGACACTTGTTCCTTAGAAGAAAAGCTATGACTAATCTAGACAGCATATTAAAAATCAGAGACATTACTTTGCCAACAAAAGTCCATCTAGTCAAAGCTATGGTTTTTCCAGTAGTCATGTATGGATGTGAGAGTTGGACCATAAAGAAAGCTGAGCGTTGAAGAATTGATGTTTTTGAACTGCGATGCTGGAGAAGATTCTGGAGAATCCTTTGGACTGCAAGAGATCCAACCTGGTGTGCTGCTGTCTATGGGGTTGCAAAGAGCTGGACTCAACTGAGTGACTGAACAGAACTGAGCAAGATTTAGTGGTAGGTGCAATAATTATCTTAATTTTACCAAGTAGTGAAGCAGAGATACCATTTTGAAGTGTGTATAGAAGTTTTAATGTGATAGGAAAATATCTGAGATTATTTTTGTTGACAGAGTTACAGGTCCTGCTAAGGCTGCTGTGGTATTTTGCTTACATTCATAACGGAAGGAAATGCTAAGGTTCCGTCTGAGACTACTGAAAATAATCATGTACTTTTCCCCGCCTTCACGTTCATGGTCCCCTTGCATTCTATCCATGGACCACTTAAACTGCTGTAAATCACCCTTTGTCTCCAGTTAAGAAAAATTATCAGGACTTTTTATATAAGCAATATACCTGTGCAGTTGACTATTTTAGCTTACCAGGAAGATTTGCTGTTAATCCTTTTAAATTTAGATCTTACTATTAAAATTAATTTTCATCTATTAAGACAATTTTGAATATTATCTGTTGCTATTTCTCATAGCTTTCAGACATTCTCCTGTTTGTAGTCAAATTATCCATTTAAAACTCAGTGAGATTAAGCTGTGGACTAAGGCCTTGAACAAGATATTAGAAACCACTTTTTTGGTTGATAAAATCCTGTAAATAAACACTTTTCTGATGTGAAAGACAAGCAATTGTGAGTCTACATAACTATGCACGCAATCAAGGATGTCGTGATGTCATGGAGTTAATAGGAACTGTATTGAGCTTCCAAAATGGCATTCCTGGAGATGACGGAGGAATAGGAGGAGGAGACCACTTTCTCCCCGACAGATTCATGGAAAGAACGAGCAAATTCCACAAAATGGCATCCCTATACGTTGACAGCCCAGTAACCCAATTACAGAATAAAAGAAAGCCTAATTGATATTAAATTTTTCTTAGTGAATTGTGCTGGCTGCTAGTATTCACCATGTTATTTTCCAAAAGTCTACCTACTTACTGTTTGTTTAACAAATCATTTTAGAAAATGTCTGGGGATCAACTTTTAGCTTACTATTTTGTGAATTCTGGAATGCATTACATTCTCTTTTCTGAGAATTAGGATGACTGTCTTTAAACTTGAATATAATTTTCTTTATTCTAAGTATTATAATTCATTTGTGATAATAAAATGTGCTCACTGTGTCTCATAATCTAACCCCTTTCTTCTTTCTTTGCTTCCTCCCTCCTCCCTCAGTCTTTCTCTCCCTCCCCTTTCCCTCTCTCCCTCCTTTCCTCCCCACTTTCTTTTCTTTGTTTCTTCCATATTTATTCAATGTGGAATCATGTCAGCTACTAGGGTGATGCATGTAGGAAAGACATAGAAGTCCAAGGATTCCCATCTTGTCTTCCATTGTGGCATTAACTTCCTTGGACTTGATATTTTAATAGTTGGCTCATCCTGGGGAAACCAACCAACCCTCTTCATAAGGATGAATTTTTTCCCAGGGTACATCTTGATTAGTTTTCATCTTACTCTCCATTCCTCCCAGCTGGAAACGTCTAGCCTACTTAAGGATCTTTTTCAGTAGTCATCTATTATCATTAAATAATTTTTTGCTGTGATAAGTCATTTCAGTGAAGTCCAACTCTTTGCAACCCTATGAACTATAGCCTGCCAGGCTCCTCTGTCCATAGGATTCTCTGGGCAAGAATACTGGAGTGGGTTGCCGTGCCATCTTCCAGGGAATCTTCCTGATACAGAGATTGAGCTCATTGTTTCTTATGTCTCCTGTTTTGGGGGTTCTTTACCACTAATGCCACCTGGAAGAGAAAGTGGCTCAGTCGTGTCTGACTACACAGTCCATGGAATTCTCCAGGCCAGAACACGGGAGCGGGCAGCCGCTCCCTTCTCCAGGGGATCTTCCCAACCCAGGTATCGAACCCAGGTCTCCCCCATTGCAGGCGATTCTTTACCAGCTGAGCCACAAGGGAAGTCCAAGAATACTTGAGTGGGTAGCCTATTCCTTCTCCAGTGGGTCTTCTCCACTCAGTAATTAAGCCAGGGTCTCCTGCATTGCAGGTGGATTCTTTACCAACTGAGCTACCAGGGAAACTACCAGGGAAGCACCACCTGGGAAGCCGGAAATAATTTTTTACCACTGTCTTCTTCTCCTTTATCTTTTAGCATTTTTAGGAAGTTTCAGTTAGATTTGGCTTTCACTTTCTAGTACCAAATGTAGCTTTCCTGATTGTATATCATTCATTTCTATCTTTACATTCATTTATATATGAACTAATTTCAGAGTTCTCAGTATAGATATTTTTTTACAAGTTTTCCACTAACTTTTAAAAAACGTGTCTAATAATGCATTTAGTGTGCTAAGAATCTACTAATAAAGACGGCATATATCTGTTAAATAGTTAATTGTGAAATGATCAAATTTGCATTACATGTAAATTTGCTGATTATTCAAGGAAAATTTAGTTTATGAACAGTGAATACATGTCATTTTAGGGCAAGTAAAATTGTTAACTTTACCTTTGTTGTTATACTTCTTCCTACATTTTGCAAGAATTTTTTATTTCAAAATGCTCCCTGAGCACTGTCTTGGTATTAGTTACTTTCTCCATTGATTTATTCTAAATAAAAGTTTATTTGCAGAATATGATAATATCCTTACAAAATCTGTCATAAATACAGTGTGAAAATATTTGTAAATTTTATTCACATAATAGTAAATTCACTGTTTTTCTCTCTTATTCAGTAGGAAAGGTAGCCTAATAATACTATACTAAGAAGAAGATCAAATATATTTGCAAGGTTAATGTAAAGAAGTGAATATACTTGCCATCTCAATTTATGTTTCTTTTTTGTTCATATTGTATACTTTAGATAGCTTTTAAATTACATATAAAACACTGCAATTCAAAAATATATATAAAGCAAAGCAGTACTTATGTCTGTCCCCAAGCATTCCTATTCTCCATGCTACCCATGTATGTCAGTTGATATAGTCTATGGCCTCTTGTTTGACCAAATGCAGAAATTCTGATGGACCCCCATAGCATAGAGAATATTCATCAAGATTGTGAGTTCAACCAGATCATTTCTGGGCTTCTCGGTGAACCAAGAGATTTCAGATGTCATAATCCAGTCACCCTCACCTCTGTGTGTGTATGCTGTATGCAAACGTTGATACAAACCCGCATATACACACTTGGTCCCCCACAATAGTCAGCATTTCTCTTTGTCTTTGTCTCTTGTTCCCTTTTGTTATGCATGATTCCCCAGGGGATTGCCAGGGCAGAACAATTAAAACCTAGATACAGTACATTAAATGTTCTCTCCGAGTACTAGCAGTGTTTATATAGCATGACCACCCTGGAGGGAATTTTCAACAACTGTCTCAAATCACAGTCTACTAAGTGTTCCCTTGTTGTGTCCACAAGATGAAGTGAAGTGAAGCGTTAAATATTTATTGCATCGATTAAAAGACACTTGATTTTGACTTTCAAATATTTCATCATCTTTTGTTCAAATTATAGGACTTGTCTGAAGTGTTAGAACTGAATTACCTGAATCATTGTGTATTACTTTATGTATTTGAACGTTTTGTTGACTTCTGGGATACTATGTTTATTTTTCTCTAAAACAATTTCATAGTGAGTTATTTGCTTCAGTAGCCAAAGAGCAAAGCATGGCATCTTGCCTTCTTTACTAACATAATTTTTCACTGTAGAGCTACATATGGAATCTTATATTGGTCACTTACATAGTAGTATTTGAGAAGCGCAAAGAAAAACCTTTCAAATTGTCAACAGTCTGGCTCAGATCATGAACTCCTTATTGCCAAATTCAGACTTAAATTGAAGAAAGTAGGGAAAACCACTAGACCATTCAGATATGACCTAAATCAAATCCCTTATGATTATACAGTGGAAGTGAGAAATAGATTTAAGGGACTAGATCTGATAGACAGAGTGCCTGATGAACTATGGATGGAGGTTCGTGACATTGTACAGGAGACAGGGAGCAAAACCATCCCCAAGAGAAAGAAATGCAAGAAAGCAAAATGGCTGTCTGAGGAGGCCTTACAAATAACCATGACAAGAAGAGAAGCGGAAAGCAAAGGAGAAAAGGAAAGATATACCCATTTGAATGCAGAGTTCCAAAGAATAGCAAGGTGAGATAAGAAAGCCTTCCTCAGGGATCGGTGCAAAGAAATAGAGGAAAACAATAGAATGGGAAAGACTAGAGATCTCTTCAAGAAAATTAGAGATATCAAGGGAACATTTCATGCAAAGATGGGCTCGATAAAGGACAGAAATGGAATGGGTCAAACAGAAGCAGAAGATATTAAGAAGAGGTGGCAAGAATACACAGAAGAACTGTACAAAAAAGATCTTCATAACCCAGATAATCATGATGGTGTGACCACTCACCTAGAGCCAGACATCCTGGAATGTGAAGTCAAGTGGGCTTTAGGAAGCATCACTATGAACAAAGCTAGTGGAGGTGATGGAATTCCAGTTGAGCTATTTCAAATCCTGAAAGATGATGCTGTGCAAGTGCTGCACTCAATATGCCAGCAAATTTGGAAAACTCAACAGTGGCCACAGGACTGGAAAAGGTCAGTTTTCATTCCAATCCCAAGAAAGGCAATGCCAAAGAATGCTCAAACTACCGCAAAATTGCACACATCTCACACACTAGTAAAGTAATGCTCAAAATTCTCCAAGCCAAGCTTCAGCAATACGTGAACCACGAACTTCCAGATGTTCAAGCTGGATTTAGAAAAGGCAGAGGAACCAGGGATCAAATTGCCAACATCCTCTAGATTGTTGAAAAAGCAAGAGAGTTCCAGAAAAACATCTACTTCTGCTTTATTGACTATGCCAAAGCCTTTGACTGTGTCAGTTCAGTTCAGTTCAGTCGCTCAGTCATGACCGACTCCTTGTGACCCCATGAATCGCAGCATGCCAGGCCTCCCTGTCCGTCACCAACTCCCGGAGTTTACCCAAGCCCTTGTCCATCCATCGGTGATATCATCCAGCCATCTCCTCTGTCGGCCCCTTCTCCTCCTTCCCTCAACCCTTCCCAGCATTAGGGTCTTTTCCAATGAGTCGACTCTTTGCATGGCCAAAGTATTGGAGTTTCAGCTTCAGCATCAGTCCTGCCAATGAACACCCAGGACTGATCTCCTTTAGGATAGACTGGTTGGATCTCCCTGCAGTCCAAGGGACTCTCAAGAGTCTTCTCTAACACCACAGTTCAAAGATATCAATTCTTCGTGCTCAGCTTTCTTCACCGTCCAACTCTCACATCCATAGCCTTGACTAGACAGACCTTTCACAATAAACTGTGGAAAATTCTGAAAGAGATGGGAATAACAGACCACCAGACCTACCACTTGAGAAACATATATGCAGGTCAGGAAGCAACAGTTAGAAGTGGACATGGAACAACAGACTGGTTCCAAATAGGAAAAGGAGTAGGTCAAGGCTGTATATTGTTACCCTGCTTATTTAACTTATATGCAGAGTACATCATGAGAAACGCTGGGCTGGAGGAAGCATAGGCTGGAATCAAGATTGCCGAGAGAAATATCAATAACCTCAGATATGCAGATGACACCACCCTTATCGCAGAAAGTGAAGAAGAGCTAAAGAGCCTCTTGATGAAAGTGAAAGAGGAGAGTGAAAAAGTTGGCTTAAAGCTGAACATTCAGAAAACTAAGATCATGGCATCTGGTCCCATCACTTCATGGCAAATGGATGGGGAAACAGTGGAAACAGTGGCTGATTTTATTTTTCTGGGCTCCAAAATCACTGTAGATGGTGATTGCAGCTATGAAATTAAAAGACACTTACCCCTTGGAAGGGAAGTCATGACCAACCTAGACAGCATATTAAAAAGCAGAGACATTACTTTGCCATCAAAGGTCTGTCTTGTCAGGCTACGTTTTTTCCAGTAGTCATTTATGGATGTGAGAGTTGGACTACCAAGAAAGCTGAGCACTGAAGAATTGATGCTTTTGAACTGTGGTGTTGGAGAAGACTCTTGAGAGTCCGTTGGACTGCAAGGAGATCCAACCAGTCCATCCTGGAGGAGATCAGTCCTGGGTGTTCGTTGGAAGGACTGATGTTGAAGCTGAAACTCCAATACTTTGACCACCTGATGTGAAGAGCTGACTCATTTGAAAAGACCCTGATGCTGGGAAAAAGTGAGAGCAAGAGGAGAAGGGGATGACAGAGGATGAGATGATTGGATGGCATCACAGACTCAATGGATATGAGTTTTGGTAAACTCTGGGAGTTGGTGTTGGACAGGGAGGCCTGATGTGCTGTATTTCATGGGATCACAAAGAGTTGGACACGACTGAGCAACTGAACTGAACTGTGGCAAATGTGTTAATTCCACCATTAATGTAGTCTTTCTACAAATTCTTGTGTGAAGAGTATATTATGACATAAATTACCTAGTGGAAACTCATTTTATCAGTTTTCCTTTTTTTTGGAAGCTGGAATGTTGGGTCAGAAATCAAGTCTTGAGGAATTCTCCAGTGGTCAAGACTCCACCTTCCAATTCAGGACGTTTAAGTTCAAAGCCTGGTTGGGGAATTAATTTCCTACATGCTACCGGGAATGGCAAAAAACAAAACAAAACACCAAAACACCTCTAAAAAGATATCAGATCTTGGGTGCTTGGGAGTTGAGGGAACACTGAGGCAATGACTGCAGTGAAGACAGTTCAGAGTTGAAGAACAGAGACAAGCTGGGATTAGGGATGACTTCACTATCTGATAACTTCTTTCCAAATTCTTATAAGCCAGTATTACCAGCCTTTAGAGAAGGAGGCATGTGTAATGGGGCCCCATAGCACAGGAGAATGGCCATTTTTATAAGCCATGTAAGTTCAACAGGAAAGTTAGATAAATCTGGACATATCAGTGGACATTTCTTTGTTGTATTTTAGAAAAAAAAATCTAGATGGCACATCTCTGAGTATTATCACCTTCCAGAAGATGCAGGTGGGCTTTTAGATGAGAATGTCAGGGCAGGCTACATTACACAGACTAATTTCTCTATGTTTCCATGAGTCCTTACTTAGCATCCTCTGCATATAAAATCCTAGTAAAGTTCATTTAGTATCTATATCACTGCTCTGTCATTAAGTCTCTCCTTTGGGTCAAATCTTTCTCTCAGATTTACAGCTAGTGCTTCTCTTGACCTCCATAAGTAGGAAATATCCATGTACTGCTGAGTGTTCAGAATCCTTACTGCCCACAGCAGCCAAATGAGATGACTGCCTCAGCCTTAAGCATTGGTTTCAGAGAAGGTTAGAGTGTACTTTGAACCAGAAAAAATATCAACCATGTGAGATGTCAGTCTCCCTTTGGAGACACATAAGATAAAATTCTAACTTTAAAGCATGATCTCCTGATGAATATTTCTGCCCCTTGCTTTTAAGGAGATACTATTTCTTAACTGCTTGAAGTCACATCTTTAGCAGATCCAAAGTTTTAACACTGGCAATAAGGGATGCAAATTAAAATTGCACTAAGTTCTTTTCTCCTTCTCTAAAGCCACTTCAGAATAGCTTGTAATTGCTCTGAAGGGGATGTTTTAAAAATAACCTCATAATATTTGCTTAAAATGATGGTAAGGATGTTTTTGGCTCCAGATGCCACAGTGGTAAAAAATTGCCTGCCAATGCAGGAGGCGTGGGTTTGATCCCTGGGTCAGGAAGATCCCCTGGAGGAGGAAGTGGCAACTCACTCCAGAATTCTTGCCTGGATAATTCCAAGGGCAGAGGAGCCTCGTGGGCTACAACCCATGGGGTTGAAAAGAGTTGGACATAACTTAGCAACTGAGCACGCAAGGATATTTTACAACACCGGGAGGAGCATACAGCACCTGAAAGTTGATTATCTTTTTTCATTTTGGATTAGTTGTCTCCTGCTGTGCAATTTGGGACTTGTTCTGGGCCTCAAATATTGTATCTACACATTCTAAAGTATCAGAGGGTTCATTGTTGTCTCATTGATTTGATCCAGCTTATTGGATAACTTAGAAAATTGGCCTTCTCAAGTGATTCTTCCCATGACTCATCTGGGGTGCTTGCCTGCACATACTAGGTTCTCAGTCATTGCTTTCAGTACATTGACTAATTTAACTGGAGAGTTTCATCAACATATCATTCTGTGGGATATTTCAGCTTTGTCAACCTGTCATTCTGTGGTATATTTCAGGTAATTCTCCATTTTTTAAAAAAAAACAAAAACAGGGTGGATGGTTGAGTATTGTTCTTTTGTTGATTGGAATGATCAACTTTAAAATAGTCAAAGATGCATGGGACTGAGTTGGAAGACCCCCCACAAGCTCTAGATGTGGCTGAGGAAGAGCAGCTTCTTTCCTTTCATGAATTTATAGGATGACTGCTCTCCGGTGGGTTTGTTTTTTTTTTTTTTTTGGGTCCCCTTTCTAGGAAAATGCAAAAAGTGCTTTTCTTCACACCATTGGATAAACTACCTCAGAATAAATTGAATCCTGTTTACAGTCCAGTGGTTTTATATAATCATTTTTTTAAAACCTGAGTTTCAAACTGGAACACTTCAATAATATCAAAAATCTGAGTAGTTTTAGGAGTCCTTTTTTCAAATGGTATGGGGAAAGAGCAATGTAACTAAAGCTGGAAGTTTTACCTGTAATGAGGTCTAGAACAAGCCTCTTAAACTCAATGTCAGTGCATTTGTTGGGCATAATAATACCACCTCTGTTGTTGGTCTGTTCTTGTTGTTGCTATTTTTGCTTGTTTTGTAAAAGTCAAATGACACAATGTGAGTGTGCTTTGTAAATTCTCAAATGTTAACAAACGTTGAGTTATTATTTTGCTGATTCTCGTCCCTTTCTCCGTCAACTGGTCAGCAGTCTCACCAATGAGCAATCCTCTTTGTAAGCTTTATGTATCGACAAAAGCTGGATGATGAGAAAAGCAGGACAAAGGGGGGCTGTCAAATGAGACAAAGGGAACAGGGAGGGCACAGGAAGAAAGACTGGCATATGGTGAGGGGGAGGGCTGAGGCGCAGAAGACGCTGGTCAGTGGAAGGAGCGCATGGGCACACACAGTCAGCTCTGCATGTGGAGAAACAGCTCTTCCAAGCCGTAAAGGTCGATGGTAGGGTTGAAATGTCTCTGAATGATCTTTTTAACCCAATGTTACCTGTAAAGCCAACTGTCAATTCCAAACTGGCAGCTGCAGCTATTATGACTTCAACAAGTTTAACCTCTAAATCATTTCATGGATGGAAAGAGGCCTTAAAATGATCTCTTCTAGATTTGTTGTTAGGTCTTTATACATACTTATCCTTTAAAGAGGCGAGTCCTCCTGTCCATCAAATGCAGGATTTAAGGTATTCCTCTGGCATTCTGGGTGTGTAAACCAGTTCTGGAAACACCCTCTAGGGGGCATTATCAATTTCTTAGCCTCCAGGTGTGGTCCTAAGATTATTTGAGGTTGTGATTATATTGCAGATTCCTGGGACTGTCACACTGATTAGATCAGTGTCAGTTTTGGTAGAACCTGGGAATATGCATGCTGAACAAGATGTTTTCAGGCTACTGTTGCCCACCCTCCCAAGGCAAGAACCCCTGATCTGGTCATGTGGCCGCCGACTACAGGGTCCTGGGAGCCAGGCACCCTCATCTGCAGCAAGTCCAGACTGTCTGGGAAGCCTGAGGCTCCCAGGGATTTAGCTCAGAGTCTTTTCCCTGGAGGACAAGTATTGGGTTCTTAGTTTCTCATCCTCCTTCAGTCCTTTCTAAATGAGAAGTTTGGAGACACTTCATGGGCAGTTTCCTTTTAGTTTCATTGCTTTTTATTTTTAATCTTGACTCTCATTCAAAGTTCTCTGTTTCAGCTTGCTGGTTTAGTTTTGGTTACGGTTGGTGAGTCACAGAAAACATGAGGCATTTCTATCTGCAACTTTTGGTGTGCACTGGGACTATGATCTGTGTATTTGGGTTAAAGGAATCTCTTCACCATTTAGGAGAACTGCAAAAGAGAAAGAAAACTTGGTATTTAGCACAGGGGCTACAGTCATGCCTCAATCTACATCAAAAGAACTCTGGGCTTCCGGCCCGCCCCCTGCTCACGGTCTGAAGCCTTCACCAGCCTCAGACCACGCTCAGCCAAAGGAAGTGTGCGGAAGTGTATTTTTCACAGGAATTAACTCTTACAGACAAACAAGCTGGTCAGGTTGCTTTAGATCTATCACTTACCTCATAAATGGCCACCTTGTGTTTTCCTTGTCCACGCTGGTGTTCTGTTTTGTTACAACTTTGCAAATTCAATGAATGTTTTGTAGGTGAGGGAATAAAAAAAGCCCATGGAATCTTTACTGCTTTATTTAAAAAAACAATCTGTGGAGCAAGAAAGAATGTGACTGCATTTTTATTTATGGTCAATAAGCCTTGATGAATACGAGGTAAATGTTGCTGAGACCCTCACAAAGCAAATCACCATGTCACAAGAAATAGTATTAAATTCTATAATTTCCTTTTCTGAAAGTAGTTTCTCTGTATGGAGATGGAAAAAGAAAATTACATTCTATATTCACCTTAACTGAAAAGCAGCTGAGTGCAGTGGCTGAGAGCCTATAAATAGCAGATCTGTGACCTCATTCCTGTTCTCTGCCTTGCCTGGCTGTTTCCAGTTTCAAGTTGAACAGAAAATTGTCAATCATCTGGCAAATCTGGGCATATGGGCCAGCTTCTTTGAATAATTCTGGCCCGGTCTTTGTTTTTCTGTTGTTTTCAGGTACTGCGCTTCGTTTAAGTGGAGGTCCTCTGTGGTCTGTGTCTGTTGCTCTTTGCCTGCATGGCCCAGGTAATTTGCAGTTGTGTGGAAATGGCCTCATGTGACCTTGGCAAACTGCTCAACCTTTCGGAGCCTCAGGTTATCCATCTGTAAAGCGAATATTGTACTGGCCTCTCCCTCATTTCAATGGAATGCTTTGAGAATTGATTAGATAGTGTGCATAAAGCAAGTTGACCTCCTCAAGTAGGAATACAATGTATGATTTTATTCCTGGTCTCTGAGCTCTTAGGCCAGGCCTCTCCAGTACAACGTGGTCATTATCTGTGCTTTTGGACTGCCTGGAGAGGAAATTCACACCATTCAGGGCAAAACAATCCACTCCAGTTTCTAAATGGTGGGGATTGTCTATCTATGGAGCACAAATTCAACAGATGGTTGCCAACCTTCCACTTGATTTTGTGACTCTTTAAACTGTGTTCATTAAAACTTCAACTTGCAGACAGCTTTGTAGAGGCTTGGAAGGACGTGTGAATAACAGTTTATGATGAGTCAGATACAGCATAACATAGGAACCTGAGTGTCTTCTGTCTTGCATTCTTAGAAGCAGTGGTTAAATTAACATGGAAAATAAGGAACAGGATCCCTCTATCAGTAATTAGAAGGGCTTGAGTTGTTTCCCATGTGTTTGTGAATCTCCTACTGCAGTCATCTTTTTGGAACTTCACTAATAAGTATATTTAAAGAATTTGAAAAAAAAAAAAGAATTTGAACACAACCATGTTTCATGTTGAATTTCAAGTTCCTTTTTTTTTTTTTTTTTTAAAAAAAAAGAAGGAACACAAATTTGAACCAAAGTTTTGGGGAAACAGAGACCAAGTCTGTTTCTGTTTTTGCTTTGTAGTCCTTTTCGTTTAGGGATGGCATGATTGACTTACGATTCTTTCTGCCGCCTGTGGGTCTGCTTGTGTACATGGATTCACTATTTAGCTTGTGAAGTTTTCATTTATTTAGCAAAAGTCTTGCTTTGCTGAACATTTTGACCATTTCCATGGACCATTTTGTGGCAAGAAATAAATGTGCTCTTTAAATGATTTCTTTCTTTTTCTATCAACTTGGGAAACAAAATAAAATTGACATTCTCAAAGAACAAAGGTGCCGTTGGATGTGAAAACATTTACTAGGAAATAAAAATTTGTGTTTATTTAGAGTTCAGTTTTTGTTGAAAAACAAACATCATAGACCTTCAGAAAAAGAAGAGAAGACCCCTGCTGATACACGCTATCCTTGATTGATGATGTTGTCTTGGTTGAGCGACTTCAGAAATGGCAATCAGGGAACAAACGGGCTGGGTTTTATTCAATAAAATACCTTTGAAAAAAGAAAAGAAATCTCAAAATTCAAGGAATTGTATTTGAAACCTGTGAAACACAGTCATATGAGTTCATTCTTTGAAACACAAAGAGAATGGGATTGTGCCTTGGTCTCATTCCTAGGACATCAATCTGATTTGACGGACAGCAGGCCACACTGCCGAGGTGTGACATTAGGTATTGAGAGATGCACAAAAATGGGAATATGGCATCTCTCTTTCCTACTGGATCACTCTAGCCAATGCCAACCTGAGTGAATGTGTACTTACTGAAGTGCAGAGAGACGGGGGGAATGAGTGAAATGTTTACAGTGGGCCAGGCCAAGTGCATTACATGTATTAACTCAGTTTATCCTCAGGTTGGTCTTATGGTTAGTCTTTATTATACAGATGAGGAAATAGTCCAGAGTAGTTCGGTCACTAGCTAGAGATCACAAAGTAGGGAAGAATAGAGCTGGGATTTGAACTTCACTAGTTGGATTCTCCTTATTTACTGAAATGAGAATATAATAAATCAACTCTTAATACATTGACAATTTAGTACAAAAATAACTTCTGAATTGTCACATTGTTTTCATATTTTTGTTCTCTACTTTCAGGCATTCTTAAATTTTTTCCTGCTTCCCGTTTGTCTTCTTATTTTACTGTAATAATTTTGAACCCATATGTGATAACAATTTAACTTGATTCATGGGAGCTCTCTTTTTGGTTGCTGTAGGAATCTATAAAATTACTTCAAATATAAATATCTTTTCCATTTAGTTTTAACTTTTCTTTTTAGCCATGAATACAAGTCTTAAATCTTGTTTTCAAAATATAACTTCAACTACTTATAATCGCATCTATGTTTTCCTCTTAGCTGTAGCATTTCTTATGATTTGGGGGTTTTAAGGTGAGAGCATAGTAATAGATGTATTTTTTAAAAATGTGTGTCCTATTTTCATTCCCCTCAAATTTGGGGAGTTTATGCTTATTTTTGTTTACTTTTTCCCTTCAAATATTAGCAAACTTATTTGTGGTAATAAATGGACATCGCTTAAAAGCTTCATGCATGTTTGCATGCTCAGTTATGTCCAACTCTTTGCAACCCCATAGACTGTAGCCCACTAGGCTACACTGCCAATGGGATTTTCCAGGCAAGAATACTGGAGTGAGTTGCCATTTTCTTTTCCATTAAAACTTCCTAACCATTTATAAAACACTACAATTAGAGTTTTGACATTTAAAAAAGCATGAGTTTGGATATTAAGTTTATAGGAACCCTTCCTCTAGGTATTTATATGATTTTATGTGTGCACGAGTAGAATCTTGATCTATTCTCAAATACAGCAAATTAGGAAATTTGGCTCTATTGTACACTTAACCAATGTCTAATTCAGTGCTAAAAGCAATCTAAAGACCAACACATTGAAGACTTTGTGAAGTATAGGTAACAAAAACTATAGGGCAGTAGATCTAAAGCTTATATATTATTGCAATACATTTTCCCCCATTATCTCACTTATATTCTTTCTTGGCGCCATGCTGTTGAAGTGGGATCTTCCCTTAAATTTTGTCTACCAACCTGGACCAAGAACTTGATCCACCTTGGAAGATAGTATTGCCTTTGGTAGCCTCAACACTATCATAATAAAGGCTCATGAAACAAGGATAACAGCAAAATTTCATTAAATGAGAAAATAAGATTGGATTGCCCAGGGTCCTTTCATTTGAAATGTAACAAACCCACCCACCAGAGAGCTTTCCTAGAGTGCTGGAATGTGAGTCTGTGTATCTTCAGTAACCACATTACTCCACTTTTCTGGAGCCCAGTCTTTTAAGCTCCAGTTTTTTGGAAAGATTAAATTTACTTTTGAAGTTCTAATAAAGATTCCGAAAGTGAAACCTTTGTTTATATGAGTCATATGCTGTACCAAAAGGACTAGACAGTGAGTTTGTAAAAGCATTTTTTTCCAGAGATTGCAGAAGATTAAAAAAAATCATCATTAGGAAGAGATAATGTTACTGGAATTTGTTAGAAAGCAAGACTAAAATAAGAAAATGCAATAAATATCTCAATGAGAATTTCTGGGAAATTGACTCTTCTATAGATGGCTTTTATGTTTTCTAACTTTGCTTATATCTTTAAGCAAAATATCAATACATCCTGATCAAATTGTTTAAAAACTTTTTTTAGTGACTAGTTTTCCATGTCAGATTTCCCTTTAAACAGACTGAGTTGGTTGTTGAGACTTGTGATTGTCCTGTATACTTCTGCTTAGAGACATAAAAACTAGACATTTCTTGCAAGATGTTAAGTGAGAAAAAATGGAAAAGAGATAGTGGCTTGAAAGAGAACTATGGTCAAGGGAAGGTTTGAATTGAAATGAGTTTTGAATCAGAAGATCTGGGTTTCCTTCCTTTATATTTATTTACAAATTAGTTCTTGTAGCCAGATGAACTGTTCATCTACTGTATATATGGTAGACATTATAATCAGCTCTTGGGATGCAGAGATAACTTTATTCATTTTCATAGACACTTCTTATAGACATTTATAAATTGCTTCATTGTACAAATAATTTGAAGTAAGAGAAATGAAAACCACCTTTAAGTTGCCCTTCAAGGGATCAAAGTCTGTCAGACAATATACCAAATTCAGCTATAGAAAAATTACAGTAAATGATATTACAAAGAGATGGGCAAAGTACCGTGGGAGCACAGTGAGCTTAGTAACTATATCAACAGTCTGTTAATTTGTAGCTGCTTCTTTCACGGAATCCTTCAAATTTATGTGACTCCACTACATGCTCTGGGAGAGTCCTAGTTTTCTTGATAAACAGAAAATTTGGGGTAACCATACAACCTTCCAGTCTTCCCTAGTGGCTCAGCCTCTAAAGAATCTGCCTGCAATGTGGGAGAACTGGGTTCAATCCCTGGTTTGGGAAGATCCCCTGGAGAAGGCAATGGCTACCCACTCCAGTATTCTATCTAGCCTTCAGAATTCCATGGACTATATAGTGCATGGGATCGCAGAGAGTTAGACACGACTGAGTCTAACCTTCTTAGACACAGAAACTGTTCATAAAGGAGTCCTGATGAATATATTAATACTAGATCCTCATGCATTTTTTCTAGTATCTCTAAATCCACATAGGTCAAAAGCACAGATGATCTAGACTTGATCTCTAAAGATTTTGAGCTTTTCTATGAGAATCCACTATGCCCAGAAATCTTGTGTGTTTAAGCAATGACTATTCTGTTATGGTCCTACTATTAGTAGAAGTGTGTTTATCTTTGAAACTTTTCAGTTCCAGTGGTGTGAGTTTATTTCCTTCAAAGAAACAAAAAAGGAAGAGAGAAAGGAAAGGGACTAGGTACCAAGGAGTGCAAGTTCTTTGCGGCATGTGTTCTTCCGGCTGGACAGAACTTTGCTTTCTCTATTTCGAATTCACACATAATTATACACAGTAGTTGTGTGTGCATATAACTGGTTCTGTGTGGTTGAGTTATATGTGGATGGAGTTATACCAAGAACAGAAGATGAGGCTAAGTAGAATTATTGGTAAATCATTTCCTTTCTGACTTTGTTCCTGGCAAATAAATACATTTGCTTGAAGTTGAATGTGAACAGCTTTATATGAACAGGTGAAGTCAAATTTTGTAGTCTCAGGCAAAAACATTTTGTGTTGTGCTAGTAGCTTTAAAATTATAATTAAGTATATATTTTATGTTACAGCTTCTCCTACACCTTCTGGTAAAAGTAAATTCATGCTGAGTCTTGGCAAATTTCATCTTTAATTTTACTCCTGCAGGAGGGTCAACGATAAAAAGTTTTAAAATAGGAAATCCAGGGATTGTCCCTATTTCCTTCTTAGAGGTGTGTTGTAAAGGAAGCCACAGGTGAATTCATATATTTATCGGAGTAATACAGAGGTCAATATATTCCTGACTGTCTGCTCTATCTCCAAATACGAAGTGTTAATCACAAATATTTTCTGGATGAAGTGATGACGGATGTTACCAAAATGTCCCTATTGTTATAAAATAGTGCTTCACACACTCACACACACACACAGTTGTGAAATACAGCTGAAATACTTCTCTATTTAGCAGTGAGCTCAAGGTGGCTGAAATTCAGTAATTATCCAAGTACATGCTAAGAATTAGGCAACATTTTTCAAATTCCAGAAGGAATCACAGGGGGAGGGGAGAGAGAACTCACTAGGAGAGTGAGAATTGTATCTTGGGGGAGGGGAAGAGAATGGCCAGCTTTTTACACACCTGCTTCTTCTTCATTTTTTTTTTTTTTTTTGTTTGTTTGTAGGAAAAAGAGCAGCCAGCAGAAACTAGATGAGGATCAACATGGGGTGAGGGTAGAGGGTCTGGGGACTGCTGAGACAGTCAATAGACAGATTGTTCATCCCGCACTGCCAGAAGATTAGCTGAGCAAATGCAGGGACAAGGCTGATTAGCGACTTGAAATGCTTCAGTCCTTACTGGGGAGAACAAAGAAGGTCCAGATCACTGCCCTCCAGCTTAAGTGCAATAACGGAACCCAGCTATGCTCAACACATCTTTAGAGCTGAGAAATGTGGGCAACGTGTCTATCTGTTTGTATTCACTAAATTTCTCTCCTCTCTGGAATGGCCTCAAGAGATATGTATCTTATTTCTACCAGGTCCTCAAGAGACAGTCGTTTTATAATCACACCCCCGCATATTTCAGCCCCTGGTGAGTTGTGTATTTCTTTCCACTTCATCTGAGAAGGTGGATGTCACTGAATTATCACAGTTGGGCTTCTTCTTCTCCTTTTTCTTTTCCCCCTACAATGACCTTGTAAATGCAGGTGATCATATTGGGGAAAAAATTGCTCTCAAAATGTGTTTTTTTTACTTACATAAAAAATGGGTACCAACAGTTATAAATATATTTAAGTATTTTAAAGTTGTGAATTAAAGTGGAAAATATTTGCTTTCCAGCCTTCCTATGAATATTTTCAGAGAAGGTTATGTATTATTTGTTTTATCTTGATCTTTTTTCTTATTATGAGTCCAGAGATCTATAGCACTTTTATTCTACCATCCTCCTTTGGAGCTTTGGTTTAGACACCCAGGAAATAAAATATGATCTTTACTTGGTACTAATTCTATGATGCTAGAAATTTCATAGAATTATTTTTACTTTTTACACTATTACTGTACCCATCACAGGTAGTACTTCCATTTAATTGCTAATATAATTAAACCTAATAATAACATCTCTCTTTACTTTTTTTTACACAGGTTAAAATAATCTTACTGTTATTTATATACTTGTGCTGTTCTTTATTAGAAAGCTTTCTCTTCCTTAGATGAAAGAGCTTTACTTTAGTCATAATGCTCTTAACAGGATTCATCTAAGAGGAAAGCACTGCAAAGCTGATGAGTCTTTCATTGACATTTTATTCCTTATTGGCTCTGCAATTTTTCTTCTTTGTTCTTTTTGGGTATTTTTTAAACACCTAACCCCACTTTATTTAAATATTCATTTGCTAACATCTGATTCATTTCCATGACTCTTTTCTAAATTAGGGCATCAACAACAACCAAAAAAACTTCAAAATATTTTATAGGAATAAAATTCTCTCTTTTGGAGTTAACCATGCCACAGTTAAAAATGTAAAACTTATCAGAGGGAATTATTTGCATCAAAACTCAGAGACAACAAATTGTTAGCAATAATATATAGAGAACTTCCACAAATAAATACTTTAGAAAAAAATATGCCAAAAAAAAAAAAACAACAAAAAAAACCCAATGACAAAAACAGGCAATGGCTATAAATAAACATTCAGAGATGAAATGCAAAGGCTAACCAACATATGAAAAATGCTCACTCTCACTGATAAATTAGCTTAAATTAAATACAGACAGAAAATAGATTGCTATCAAATTGACACAAATTATTAAAGATGGATAATATCCAGGGTTGGCAAAGAAATGGAGAAAAGAGTAACAGTGTAATTTGAAGATGTTTCATTTTTAGGTAACTTGCCAATATCTGTCAAAATGTAAAACTGTACAGTTTTTCATCCATTAATGCTATTTCCAGAATTCTACAGAAGATACAGACGTGAGGATCTATACCTTTTTTTTCCCCTCTTTGAAGAGTTTTTTTTAGAGAGACAAGTTAATTGATATAACTGCTGTTAAATTCACAAAAGTATAGAAATGGAATATTATATAGCATTGGTGAAAATGATGTCCTAACAGAAATATCCATGCAATATATTAAATCGCAGAATGAAAAAATGAGTCTCAGAAGCATAAGCACTGAATAATTGGATAGATGCAAAATAAAAAGAAAGCCACCTATCTATCCGTGTGTGAAAACTGTAACAAATATCTGGAAGGGTAACACAGGAGTGTCGCCCAGTTAACTCAGGGAAAGAGACAGGATTGCAGCATGGAAAAGTGAGGCATGAATCACTAAACTGTTTTAGATTTTTACAATTATGTTTTCTTTTGGTAACTCAAACAGATAAAAAGAATGTACTTTCAAGTACTCAGATTGATTCAAATTAAGCTAACAAAAATGCTAGCTAACAGACGGCTGCAGGAAATATGCTTTCATGAATGAATAAGAAAAAAGGCATTATTGGTGACTAGATTGTCATATAAAGTTAGTTCGGCTCTAACACTCATCTTGAAAATGCCAAATTTTCCAGTGAGATTGATGTATTAGGGAATAATTTGAGAATAACATAAACTACGCTGTTTCTTTATGTTTGATTTCATTGAAGAGAAACACTAGGTAAATCCGGAGAATGGCACCCAGCTCAGTTGAGTTGAGAGGCAAACACAAAATGTACACACACACACCCCGCCCTCACATACACCCAATGCCTCAGACATCTGCCGACTATCTCAGTTCACCAGGTGTGTTGTAAGCCACACCCATGTCTAGCTGTTATGACTTTCCATCTGATTTCAGATAATCCTCTTTCACCATTTCACAATAACTCAAAACTGAAACTCTCAACATTCACTGCCACAAGCAAACCAAGTTTTTTTTTTTTTTTTTGAGGCAAATTGTCATATTTATTGGAGTATTTACATTTTAGTTAATTATTTAATATGTTTAAAACTATACTACTGTTTTTATTAGGTTCCTATATTATTTTTAATGTGTCATTGACAAAGCTTTTGAGTGTCATACTCCTAGCATCATTCCCCTCCCCACAACATTGTTTTATGGCACAATTTTACATAGGCTGGCACTTTTAAGGAATGCATATGTTGTATTATTGTAGAACGGACGGTATTCTATGCATGATAGACCAGTCTAGAACTTGGCTTTTATGGGAATCAATGAGTGACACTTGTTGGAAGACAGTTATTCAAAGGCATCTCACTCTTCCACCCATCTTCTGAGCAAAGGCACAAAATGTCTTTCTCCTAGATGATCTTTCCAAGGATGTTTGTATAGAAATCGCTTGGCAGTTAGAGAAAGTGTCTCGCTCTGGTGCAAAGGGCGCATTTGCTTATAATCTTGAAAGATGCAGGATTTCCTTTCCAGAGCAATGAACAGATATGCTTACTGCCCAGTATAAGAGGTCTGCTTCCCTAAAAATGACATTTCTTTACTGCAATCAACTGTGTGTCCACATGTCACTTGACCCTCTTTGTGTCATCCTATGGGAATTGAGGCTGAGAGAACTAGTGTAAAAAGAATCATTCTCTGGCTACTGCTATTGCTCTGAGTAATACACTTTCCTTTGTTT
The DNA here is from genome assembly GCF_033118175.1 of Dama dama. Taxonomy (NCBI): domain Eukaryota; kingdom Metazoa; phylum Chordata; class Mammalia; order Artiodactyla; family Cervidae; genus Dama; species Dama dama. The sequence continues at coordinate 32,335,596 of NC_083706.1, forward strand.
TTGACTCAGGGGTTTCATGTCTCTTGTCAGCATCCATGAAACTGTGGCCAATGAACAGACTGACTCGCTAACAGTAAAGATCCCAAACTCTTCATAGGTCTCGACAACATTCTGTGTGATGTCACGATATTGCAGGTATCTTCAAAATTTTTTTTGTTTAGTATAGTTCAGTACCTACTGCAAAGATAACAAACATCAAATACTGTCTTTTTCACTTTTTTTCAACTTTAAAACATGATGTATCTAACAACAGGAAATAAAAGGATGTGTTGGAGAACTTTTGAACTAAGTCACATTTTCAATGGTCAAAAGGTAGGAAGGAGAATAGTTCTAGGTTTCATTTTATTTGACTGAGTAAATAACACTGTGTTTACATCACCTAAAACAGGAATTATTTAGGTCAACACTGTTTTGCTATATGTAATTGATAATCTTTGAAATTCTTAGAAATAACTTATTTGGTAAAATGTAAATAATTCTGCTATAACTTTCTTTATTTCATTAGACAAAATGCATTGTTTCTATCCTGTAAAAAGCTCTATGAGGATACAAAAATGAATAAGCACTTTCTGTGCTTTCAAAAGTTGGCACCTTAGTAGAAGAGATAAAACAAAAGAAATATAAACATTATGCAAGGTAGGAAGTGTTAACTCCAATACAATAGGAACAAATAAAAGTATTATGGGCATTCTGAGGGGAGAAAGGAGAAGATTTCAAGCTACTTGAAAGATTTCAAGAGTACTTGAAAAAACAAAAAGTTGTATGAGAAGGCAAGAAAGTTAATAGGCTAGTGGAAGAAAAGCCTAGAAATAAGTGGAAATGGATTCTCAATCATAAGGAGTCATGAATGATTAAGGATGCCTATTTAATTGATTTTAAGATATTTTAAAAGTTGAAACACTTTAAAATAAAAAAACATTTGGGCTTCCCTGGTGGCCCAGATGGTAAAGAATCCACCTGCATAATCCATGCCATTTTATGATCTCTGGCAACTTACCCTCGCTCTGTCAGGTGGCAGCCATTACACTAGCAATATAAAAAACAGTTTTTTACACCTTCTGATAAGCTCAAGGAAAATCCAGAAAAAAATCTAGAGTAATGTTAGTGTATTCATGTAAGCATAGGGTAGGAACAGAATCTAGAAAGCAGAATTCACAAATTCTAAATTTAGAGTTTAGAAATCCTTAGAATTTAGAAACCTTAGAATTTAGGATCCAGAATATATAATTTAGAATCCAGAAACCTCAGAAACCATAAATCCAGAAAATTTACAATCTGGAATCTAGAAACCTTAGAATTTAGAACCTCTAGAATATGTTAAGTCAAGTCAAGTGAGCCTTAGGAAGCATCACTATGAACAAAGCTAATGAAGGAGATAGAATTTCAGTTGAGCTATTTTAAATCCTAAAATGATGCAGTGGAAGTGTTATATTCAATATGCCAGCAAATTTGTAAAATTCAGCAATGGCCAAAGGTCTGGAAAAGGTCAGTTTTCATTCCAATCCTAAAGAAAGGCAGTGCCAAAGAATGTTCAAACTACCACACATTTGTGCTCATCTCACATGCTAGCAAGGTAATGCTCAAGCCAGGCTTCAACAGTATGTGAACCATGAACTTCCAGATGTTCAAGCTGGATCTAGAAAAGGCAGAGGAACCAGAGATCAAATTGCCAACATTTGTTGGATCATAGAAAAAGCAATAGAATACCAGAAAAACATTGACTTCTGCTTTATTGATTATGCCAAAGCCTTTGACTCTGTAGATCACAACAAACTGTGGAAAATTGTTAAAGAGATGGGAATACCAGACCACCTGACCTGCCTCCTGAGAAATCTGTAAGCAGGTCAGGAAGCAACAGTTAGAGCCAGACATGGAACAACAGACTGGTTCAAAATCAGGAAAGGAGTACTTCAAGGCTGGATATTGTCACCCTGATTATTTAACTTATATGCAGAGTACATCATGTGAAATGCTGGGCTGGATGAAACACAAGCTGGAATAAAGGTTGCAGGGAGAAATATCAATAACCTCAGATACACAAATGACACCACCCTTATGGCAGAAAGTGAAGAGGAACTGAAGAGCCTCTTGATGAACGTGAAAGAGGAGAGTGAAAAACCTGGCCTAAAACTCAACATTCAGAAAACTAAGATCATGGCATCCGGTCCCATCACTTCATGGCAAATAGATGGGAAAACAATGGAAACAGTGACAGACTTTATTTTCTTGAGCTCCATAATCACTGCAGATGGGGACTGCAGCCATGAAATTAAAAGATTCTTGCTCATTTGAAGAAAAGGTATGACCAACCTAGACAGCATGTTAAAAAGCAGAAACATTACTTTGCCAACAAAGGTCCATTTAGTCAAAGCTATGGTTTTTCCAATAGTCATATATGTGTGTGAGAGTTGGACCATAAAGAAAGCTGAGCATCGATGAATCGATGCTTTTGAACTGTGGTGTTGGAGAAGACCCTTGAGAGTCCCTTGGACTGCAAGGAGATCCAACCAGTCCATCCTAAAGAAAATCAATCCTGAATATTCATTGGAAGGACTGATGCTGAAGCTGAAGCTCCAATACTTTGGCCACCTGATGTGAAGAATTGAGTCACTGGAAAAGACCTTGTTGCTTGGAAAGACTGAAAGCAGGAGGAGAAGGGGATGACAGAGTATGAGATGGTTGGATGGCATCACCATCTCTACAGACATTAGTTTGAGCAAGCTCCAGGGATTGGTGATGGACGGAGAAGACTGGCGTGCTGCAGTCCATGGGGTCGCAGAGAGTCGGACTCGACTGAGTGACTGAACTCAACTGAGAATATGTTAACCAATTTTGTGGCTAACATGCTTCTAAAAAACTATTATATAATATTTGTCAAGTATTAAATGACCACTCTTTACTATTCTACAGTTTAGGATTTAATCTATTATCATCTTTAATTCTTGCAAAATTCCTGAGACAGGAAATAGCTCCATTTTATAGATGAGGAAAGAGGGGTTAAGAAGTTTTGTAAGTAGTGCAAAGGCATAGAGTTAGTAACTAAAATTTAAATGTGGATAGTTTTGCGATTTAAATCCAGTTCTCACTTACTCTCAGAAGTAGTCTGTTAATTATGCAATTCTTTTTATAATGCATCTTTGCTTACCCACAGACCTGAGAGAGTTCTCTTGATCTCTTAGGTGCTTTTTCCTTATGTGGAGAGGAGGTGATGGGAGTGTCAGACAAAGTTTCTTTGAGAAAGTAACTGAGGAATCAAAGATCAATCATGTAATTTGATCTTCATTAAGATGAAAAATATTTATCATTTCATATACTTATGTTTATTAATATTATTCTATATATATTTAAAGCTTTGATAAAGTTGATACAGAGACACTGGTGAAGCTCCCATGCAGTTAGCTTGCTGAAAACTGAAGAGTCATGTGAAATCTTCAACAACTTCTCCTTATTAATGAATGTTAGTAATTTAATTTAAAATGATAATAAATAGCTTTAAAATTATTTTGCTTCTTGTATTATTTTCAATTAACAAATAGAGAGTTGAGACTCAGAGATATTGGATGGTTTGCCCAAGGACACAAACAAGGCAATACAGAAAAACATGATTTCTAAATATGCTTGAGTATCCAGTGTTAAGTAATCTGAGACACACCATCATCATGTTACATAACAAGACAGGCCACATATTGGCAGATTTAATTGTTGGGTTTTGACTAGGGTTCTAAGAAAAATCCGCTTGTAGTTGTTGCAAACCAAAAACACGTCATCCCTCAAAACTCCCTTTTTTCACTCCCTCTACTCTTTAAAGTACTTTGTTCATTTGCTTTTCCATCATCACTTTTTATTCTACATAAAAGTCACCTCTGGAATTAGATTGTCCTGGACTGACACTATATAAGAGCTTAGTTTTCAGTTTGGATACTGTAAGTTGAATATGGGTTGCTAAAAAAAATTAATCAATCTGAATGTGAAGTGAGATGATTTATTTCAGGTATATCTAAAGGAAAGGACTTTTCAAGAGGCAATTGGGTAAGCTCTGGTTGAAATATGACTCAAGAAGTTGCATTAGAATGTTTCCAAATGGGTGAAATGGTAAATATAGGACAATGTGATGGAGAGCATCAAGTTGGTAAGCCCTTTGAATTTTATTTGTTAAAATATTCTTTTGAGGTTAGAGCTCTCTTAGTTCAACTCATAAATATTGCTTCCGTAGCTAAATTTGTTGTTTTATGTTGTACTCATACAATAAAGCCTTGGAATTTTGAACTTGATATGGAAAAAATCAGATCATTAGAGCTGCTTCTGTAACCTTTCTCTGAATTTGACTTAATTTACTATGTTGGATTGTATAAAAAGGATTGGTTTGAGTGGTTGTGGACATTAAACAGTTCACCCTGAGCTTGAACCATGTGTTATTTTTTTTAACCTGAAAATTATGTGCTAGGTTAGGATAATAATTTGGGACATATCCACCATGAATAAATTAGACTATTTCCATATTTTAGGGAAATTAAATTTTAGATTTTTTGAGTAATAATCACTATAATTAGAACTAGTTATTATAGAACCCATGATATGTGTTCTAAAATAAAATAGACAGTGTGACAGTACATGCATGGTGTATGACTGATTCATAATAATAGACTCACAAATTCTCAGTAAAAATTGAAAACAGAAGTCTTTTGGATATTACTATTCCACTAAAAAAGTTTCCAATATCATAATTAGATAAGCTAAGCATTTCCTTTTTTATAGGAACTAAAAATAGTGAGAAGTGTTTCAGTAAAGTCAGGCTCTTCTTGGAGAGTTAGATTCATCTTTATTCATTAGTTGTACATATTTTAGACTTATTAGAGAAGATTTATAATAATCAACATCACTTTCTCAATGTTGGCATCTGACAAAATTGAGAAATTGAAATGCAAAATTGTATTAATATATATACATTTAAACAGAAACAAATGGGATATAATATTACATGATGTGATATAAGATTATGCTATGTATTGGACATAATATTGTATAATATTATCATAATATTTGAAATAATATTTTTTCAAACTTAAACTCCCCCTAAGTTTTCTTTCTTTTTTTTTTTAGCATTTGAGAACATAAGTTTTAGACCCTGTTCCGAATACTGGCATGTCAAGATTGAGTGACAATGAATTAGGGTTCAATGGATCTTCATAGATAGAAGGTTCCCAACTAGGGTAACAACAAAGGCTACTTCTTCTACCTCTGACTAAAGGGAGACTCTTCTCCATGGGAGCAGAGAAGTTACCATGAAATGGTAGTTTTCTGGCTTGACTTCTATCAATTCCCAACTTTCCAAGTGTTGACTAGAGAAACATGTTGTGTATTAAAGCTACATTTATTAGACTTGCAACAGCAAGGGGGAAATGCCACTTTGACAGAATCTCAGTGATGTCTCAGAATAGGGAAGACAAGGAGAATACTTTTAGTCTCTAGAATGTGGGCTGAATGATTTTAAGGTCTTTCAAAGCAGGGAACTAGTTTGGATAGATGACATTTATAATAGTTTTGGTTTGCTGAGCCCAGAGAGGCAAGGATCTTAAAGAACACTGTGAACAAAGTGTTATTTGTAATAAGTAATTGGTTGTTACTGGTTCATAGTTTAACTTCAAAGAACAGATGGCTTTTGAAGCAAGCAACTAAGTTCAGTTCAGTAGTACAGTCATGTCTGACTCTTTGTGACCCCATGGACTGCAGCACACTAGGCTTCCCTGTCTATCACCAACTCATGGAGCTTGCTGAAACTCATGTCCATAGAGTTGGTGATGCCATCCTACCATCTCATCCTCTGTCATCCTCTTCTCCTCCTGCCTTCAGTCTTGCCCAGCATCAAGGTCTTACCAGTGAGTCAGTTCTTTGCATCAGGTGGTCAAAGTATTGGAGCTTCAGCTTCAGCATCAGTTCTTCCAATGAATATTCAGACTGATTTCCTTTAGGATTGACGGATTTTATCTCCTTGTAGTCCAAAGGACTCTCAAGAGTCTTCTCCAACACTACAGTTTAAAAGCATCGATTCTTCGATGCTCAGCTTTCTTCATGGTCCAACCCTCACATCCATACACGACTGCTGGAAAAACCATAGCTTTGACTAAATGGACCTTTGTTGGCAAAGTAATGTCTGCTTTTTAACATGCTATCTAGGTTGGTCATACCTTTTCTTCAGAGGAGCAAGAATCTTTTAATGTCATGGCTGCAGTTCCCATCTACAGTGATTTTGGAGCTCAAGAAAATAAAATATGTCACTGTTTCCATTGTTTCCCTGTCTATTTGCCATGAAGTGATGGGACTGGATGCCATTATCTTTATTTTTTGAATGTTGAGTTTTAAGCCAGCTTTATCACTCTCCTCTTTCATGTTCATCAAGAGGTTCTTCAGTTCCTCTTTACTTTCTGCCATAAGGGTGCTGTCATCTGCATATCTGAAGTTATTAATATTTCTTCTGGCAATCTTGATTCCAGCTGTGCTTCATCCAGCCCGGCATTTCACATGATTTACTCTGCATAGAAGTTAAATAAGCAAGGTGACAATATACAGCCACCTTGGCTTGTTCTCAGTATTCTGAGATAAGAACCTATGCCCAATGATCCAGGTAGTGTTTAACTTAAGAGGAAAGTTGACTTTAGTTCTGTTTACTTAATGGCTATTCTTTGCTCTAAGCTGGAAGACAAGTGATTATCATGTGGGGACATGATCACTCCCAATATATACATTAAGCACCACTGCTTAATGTATAGAATTTCTGATGGTATCTGTTCCTGCCTTTGTATTTGCCAGGCTTTCTTGTTCTTTATGTGGGAATATTATTTTTGAATTGTTTGCCAGGACACTTTCTGCATAGTAGTGTTTAAGGCTTTGGAGATAACATATTTGAGGACTCTAATAAAATCACTAAGAGAAGGATTATTTATCATCATTTGTAGCACATTTCTAGGCCAAAAGCCAAGAGTTTCCATTTTAGAACAAAGAGATTCCTTTTTTAATCCAAAGAATCTGTGGAATCAAATAGGGGATGTTGTTTCATGATTTTATTGTTTCTGACATTTATTAGTTATATATCAATACTTGCAAGATACATAGGGCATGTAAATATACTGTAGTGAGCTCAGTAGTGTCCAACTCTCTGTGACCCCCATGGACTATTAGCCCACTAGGCTCCTCTGTCTGTGGAATATTCCAGACAAGAATACTGGAATGAGTTGCCATTTCCTTCTCCAGGGGATCCCCCCCAACCTAGGGATCAAACCCACATCTCCTGTGTCTCCTGCATTGGATTCTTTTCCTTTGAGCCATCCGGGAAGCCCTGTAAATGCAGTAATTTTTCCTTAAGGAAGCACTTATTCCATTTTGACAGCCCAGTTTTCAAGAGGCTCTGTTTTGATCCACTACTGTGAAATTTTCATGATCCTCTTAGAGTTTATGGTAAGCAGAATAAAAACTCATATATGCCATCTCCTATTACCTGGAACCTCCGAATATGCTTGTCACGTGGCAAGGGAGAACTAAGGTTGCAAGAGGAATTAAGGTGACTAATCAGCTGATTCTAAGATGAGGAATTTTTTCTTGGATTATCCAGGTGAGCCCCATATAATGACAAGGGTCCTTATAAGTGAAAGAATGAAGCAGGAGAGTCAGAGAAGGAGTTGTGATAATGGAAGTAGTGGTCAGAGTGATGACATTGTTGACTGAAAATAGCAGGCCACGAGCCAATGACTACAGGCAGCCTCTAGAGTTGGAGAAAGCCAGGAGACAGATTTTCCTCTAGAGACTTCAGAAGGATTGCATCCCTGCCTTGATTTCACTCCAGTATTATACATTCTGGACTTCTGACCTCCAGAAGATAATCTGCTTGTGTTGTTCTAAGACACTAAGTTGGTGGTATTTGTTATGGAGACAATATGAAACTAATACTGCCTTACTGACATAGTTCAATTCACCTGCCATTGTCTGAACCATAATATGTATAATTTTTCTCACTTTTTAGGTCTCTTGAAAATCACAAAATAAAAATTTGAGACAGAAGAAAGCAGTCCAAATTTCCTTTCAATGATTAAAGTTTTTTTAGACTTAATTCAAGGCTCAGCTTTTGTCTTTGAGCTAAACTATGTCCAGATCCCTTCTCTCAAGATGGGAAATTGACAGGCGAGTAAGACTCATGGGTATCAAGGCTATATGGAAGGGAGGTATCAGTTTACCAATTTGTAGGTCAGAGGCAACAAAATTCTGTGTTACAAATCCAATGTGAGAAGACCACACAATGATGTTTTCAGTCAAAATATCTGTGTGGTTTTCAAATAGCATTAAAATATTTTGGTACCATTCATTAAACATGATCTTATATTGGGTGATCCAATTATAGAATAGAGCTCATCAGGTAGATCTGAAGACAGAGTTTAGAGGATAGCCAAAGTGGAATGCCTTTTTGCTAAAGTCCGTAAAAGTGAGATAGGGTTTCCCTGTTGGCTCAGCTATAAAGAATCTGCTGGCAATGCAGGAGATGCAGGAGACATGAGTTTGATCTCTGGATCAGGAAAATCCCCTGGAGGGGGAAATGGCAACCCACTCTAGTAATCTTGCCTGGGGAATCCCATGGACAGAGGAACCTCATGGGCTACAGTCCATAGGGTTGCAAAGAGTTGGGCACGACTGAGTGACTGAGCATGCACACACGTAAAAGTGAGATAGCGTCCACATATACAGGCTCTGTCTCCCATCTCTTTAGAGTCTAACCCTTTTAAAAGTTCTCTAGGTGGTGATTCCTGTGAAACTTCCTTCTTTAGATTTGACATAAGAGAGGATTTCAGATATCTATCTTTCTGGTGTGTGTATTGTTTTTTTATCTAAGAAGTTGCTTAGTGATTTTGTCCAATTACTAAGGAAATCAACAGATTCAATGTATAAGTTACTCTTATGAAAGGAAACTGGATGACATCTAGGAAAATCAGTACTATCCTACAGTCATTTAAGTTGTGTGTGTGTTTTTACCAAATCATAAGCAAACCGTAGCCAGGCATTGAATTTATGTTAATACTAATGAGTGACTAAGAACGTCAAAGGCAGTGTTAAGGATGGAATCTTTTTATAAATATCTCAGTTAAGAGGTAGCAAGTGTCTTTTAGAAATCCAGTCTTATAACAGCTAAGAGGAAAGAAAAATTACTGTGAAAATTAAAAACAGAGCATGCAGATTGAAGTGTGACAGTCACGGCTCTTGTTTGTTGGTCTTACATAGGAGCTGTTAACAGTTATCTTTACAGAAAAGTTTTGAGTGGAAGCTTTCTCTTCCCAACTGTCTGCTTGTTTTTGGATGATTCTTAAGAATTTTTCTAGATGAAACATGATTCAAAGAAGATGTTTGTGTTTTTTATTGAGAAATGTGAATCTAAGGACGAATATTCTAGTCTTACTGTTACATTAGTCATGGATAACATCTAATATGGTCTTGTCAAATAAAGAAAACTTTCTTGCCATGGAAATTTTACATTTTCAGTTGAATGCTAAATTCATCTTCCTTTTTTATTTATACATGTTTGAATTACCATTACTGTAAATTTTAAAGTATATGTGTAGCAATATATACAACAATGAAAGAGATGAAGTTAAAGCTTTTAATCTTACTTTTCCAATATAATTAACTTAATTACCTCTACATAATCAGTATGTATATATCATTTTAATGTTACCATTTCAATAAACTAGAATAGGCCTCAAAGAACAAAGTATATTTATTGTCTTATATACACATTCCAGTTTCTCTATAATCATATTAATTGCAACTTTTAAATAAAGGAGCAAGCTTTTTTTGTGTGAATAATTTCTAAAAAAAACTAGACGGTAGTACATCAAGAATCTTTTTATGTTGCATGTACTTAAAAGTACAAATTAACCTCTATATTTATGTAATAGAAAAATCAATTAAGATTATGAATTCATGTCAAAAGTTCTAAATGCCTAGCTTATCTTTTTATCTAACAAGATCATAATCCAAACTCACAGGTTCTTATTACTAACAGTTTTGGCAGATTGAAAAAACACCTTTAAAAAAAAATTCCTGAGTATTTATCTGGATTAGATATTCCTAGAATGTGTACAGAAAAATAAAACAATTATTTTTTGATCAATCAATCCCTAAAGTTACCCAAAAAACAGAAAAAGGAATTGGAAAGCAAAAAAGAAAGAAATGAGAAACTGCATGTTTCACACCAACATTAAATTATCACTGCAAAAGACAAATTATCTTGTCCTTTGCAAACAGAGAGGAAGTCTTAGCATCAGGAAAATATATTTTTATACATACACACATGTATACTCATATATTACATGAGTATAGAGAGAAAGAGAAAAAAATATAGTTAATTTAAATAGTAACTCAGAATTTTAGCAATTCTATCAAGCTGTGTGCTTTTTAACTGCACATCAAACTTTGAAGGATGGTCGTGTCAGAGTTTTAGACAAGAGATCTCTCTTTGAGACAGATGAGTCAGAGAATATATAATCTATTTGTTTTAATGCCTTTCTAAAATAAACATTCGTGTTCATGCCAAAAGTTTCCCAAAGGCCACTGAAGTGTCATATTATCCTGGGTGGAATTATGTTGAAAAGACATGCACATGAGTTAGCATGTGAAAGAGATCCTGTTAATTGGCATAAGCCAGAAAGAGGTAGCAGTTCCTATTTTGTGTCTTTAGACATTTCCAAAGGTGAGTTTTTAAACGCTGGGCACTCAGGGCAGACAAAACTAAATGGAAACAAGTACTTTTAATGGAAATACTGTCTTTAAATGGAAACAAGTATTTTTATGTTCCACTGGGAATTAAACCCAGATTTTTCTGTGTGTCAAGCTTGTGTGATGACAACACCAAGGAACCTGAAGATCCAGCTTGGAGAATCAAAGAACCTCAGGGGAATGTACTTCTCCAGGTATTTGTAGAAAGGATGAAGGCATCTTGATTGGTTGCCTATGGGACCCCCAGGCTTGTCAACTGTAGACTTCTTGAAAGTCTTCTGAAAATACCTGTTGATCAAGGAAACCCAGGTGAGGAAGAGCACCCCTTGGCGATATCTTAACAGTGTTACAGAAGGGGAAAGCCAGGGTAGGCTATCAAACAAGGTTTCAGGGCCTGGACTGGGAAAGTTTTCAGTCAGGTCTTGTATATGTCAAGTCAGGTCTTGTAAAATAGAATTGGGATTGGAGAGAGCATATTACATGATAGTTTATGACTGATGGGCTTAGAGAAGCCAGGGCCTGGAAGTTATTCTTGAGGAACAAGTTGTTAGTCTTAAATTGGCTATTTAGTTGGTTCATATTCTTATCCACAGGGAACAAGTACCTTTGGTGCAAGTAGCAAAGTTGAATTAGTTTTGCCTTGAAAAGTATCATTTCCTGTAAGAGCAAAAAATTATGTTGCCTTATGTTGTCAGCTTTTAATTCCTGCTCTTCTCCCACCACTCCAGCTCCAGAAGAACTTGTTTCAGGTTTCTAGAGAATAGGACTGCAAAATGATTTCAATTAAATGGTTGTAGAACTGGGCTATTGTAAGGACTCAGACCTCAAAATGCCCTATTTGGAAGGCCAATAATAAGCTTTATCCCACTGATCTCCAATTAAATTAGCCATATTTGTTAGTGTATATTGATTGACATACATACAACTTTATGATGGACTATTTTGCATTTGATAATGATTTTCATGTCTGTGTTTTACAAACACATTAACGTTTGTGTGCATGCTCAGTCACTTCAGTCATGTCCAACTCTTTGCAACCCCATTGACTTCAGCCTGCCCGGCTCCTCTGTCCATGGAATTTTCCAGGCAAGAATACTGGAATGGGTTGCCATTTCCTATTCCAGGGGATCTTCTTGACCTAGGGATTGAACCCACATCTCCTTCATTGGCAGCTGGATTCTTCACTACTGAGCCACCTGGGAAGCCAAACACATTAATATCAAACCAAACAGCAGGTCATCTTGGATTGACTTTTTAAGTTCTTTCTTACTTTTACCAAGCACATGGGCTGGGATTCATTGCTGGAGATTAAGTTAGAGAAGAAATTAAGTGGTGATAATGATGATAAGTGTGGTATCAGTGACAAAGTGGCAAATAATAAGGTCAGAAACTCATATCACTGCATCAGGAACTCACATCATCAAAAGCAATAGGAAGGCAGAATGATAAACCAAGAAAGGAGACAAACCCCTCACACTGCATGAAAACATCTTAATGCCCTGATCAAGGCAACATCTAGAACTTAGCATGCTTTAGGTCCTAAGGAAATTAAGCAAATTAAGCAATGATGGCTTTAGAGAGAAAAATAATTAACTATCATCAGTGGAATTTAAGCCACTCTGGAGCTGTATCAAGAGAAGAGAAAAACGTGGAGAAAGTGAGTTCTAGCAGTGACATTTGTATTGTCTCAGAAACAGTACAGACTACCCATATTTCCTTGACTGAGCTCTCTAAAGGCAGGTAGGTGGATGCTAAAAAGACAAGGGTCACATTCACAGAAAAGAAAATGAACTGTTAAAACTCTAAAGGGATATCAAGGGCATTATGATCATAATGCATTAAGAATGGATGAATCTGACCCATAAAAAAAGCACCATGACAAAAATCTGAAAGCTGATCTAAGTTGCTCTTGAGCTTGGGAAGGGATCAAAAATTTAGAAAATATAGTATCTCCATGGACTAGTTTGAAAAAAAAAAAAAAAGACTTTTAAATTTGTATTTGGTCATTTGACCTTTTAGAAAAATTCTCTCAATTTATAAAATCACAAAGGAGATGGCTCCATAAAATTCAAATTACTTGCCATGTGTGTCAATGCTTTCTGATAGAAATCACCAGCCCTAGAAATCGCAGGACCTATGACCAGGTGCTAGAAAATGGGTGCTTTGTCGGTTTCAGGAGGCTTGTACTTGCGCAAATGTTAACAGAGAATCAGGTTTGGATTATTTTCCCTGAATGGAAGAAACCACATGGTCCTCCAGGTGATTCCTTTCTCTGTTTGGGAACAGCAACTGCTAATGGCACCAAGTTCTGAATATCTGTCTTCGAAGGCATGGAATCTTTAATGGATCCTTTATTGGAAACTTTCTGGACTTTATTTTTTTTATAAATGAACTTAGTGGCAGTTCTTCACAGCTTTCTGAAGGAAAAGAACCATTGAGTATCATTCTTGAACCTGTTAGTTTATCCCCTGGGGCTTCAATGAATTCAAGGAAAAAACACTAGCCTGCAGTCAGTCAGCCTGGGGGCTGTAAAGTTGTCAGATCTCATAAGCTAGGCATAGTGTTTGGGTCTGGACTTGGATAGGAAAACTCAAAAGAAAAAAAAGTTCATGGAACACACATCTGTTATGCACCAGATGGCAGCTGTTATTTCATCTCCTGTGGAACTTTTTCCTATAATTCTTGTTACAATTCTTCTACTGCAGTACTTATGGGTTTTAAGGAAAAAAAAAGCAAAATATTTTGGGAAAAAATGAGGTGAATGTAACATTAAAACCAAGGCTTTAATTGTTCCAAAACTCAGGATTTGCAGAGTTAAGGTTCCCACAGCAATCCTCCAACTGTGCAGCATGCGTTATAATAGGAGCCCTCATTACATAATCATCAAACCCCGGGTAATGTTACAGAGTGTTCAGCAGATAAAGGGCACAAAATAATGGAATGGAACTGCACTTTTTCTCTAATCTTAGATGTACAGAGAATATTATGTTACTGCATAAATATTACATGATCATGTAACAAAATATACTAATGAAATACACAGATGCAAAGCAAGAGTGCAAGGGTTGAGATTGCATGGGGAACGCTTAAATTGATTTTCTTATTCTTTGCTAATTCAAATTCAAACTTAATTTAGCATTTGTGTCTTTTTATGAGAATATAATATGTCATTGGAGACTTGACAGTTTCTAATGGTTTATAAAATGGTGCTTAGGGTCGTTTAGACATACAACAATAATGCTGTCTTTCATGTCCCAAATTTCTGTCCCTGACTGTAACTTAAGCATTTCATTATTGACCTAGAGGCTAATTTCTGTGCAACATATCTTCCACCTTGAGAGTAGAGCACGTCGGTTCTAAGGACAAAGATGTTGCCTTTTGGGTTTGCTGTGTTTCTCTTTGTCAGTGACAATATTTGTGTGTGAATTTGTCAGTCTATTCGGATAGACACACTCTACCAAACGATTTACATGGCACCTACTTGTATAAAGAGCTCTGTTCTAGATTCTGATGTGACCGAAAGAAATTGTCATGGTCTTGCTTTTTAAGAAATTAAGACCTTCAGTAACTGATGACGGTGCTAATTATATTCACTTTGAGTCAAATTGTGTTGTGCACCCTAAAGCATAGCTTTGACAACGCTGGCATATTACATCTTATTACATTTTTTTCGTTCATTTTGCAAAAGCTCTATTTTATGCAAACATCTCTTGTGATTCTTACCACCAACATATGCTCCTTTTCTCCCACTTTCCTTTGATATTTTTAATTTTCTAAAACATTTTAATTAATGCTTTATTTTCTTAGAGCATTTTTAGATTCAAATAAAAATTGAGGGGAAGGTACATATTTCCCAAAATACGCCCTGTTCTCACACACTCACAGCCTACATTATTATTAACATCCTCCACAAGAGTGGTACATTTTTTACAATTGATGAACCTCCATTAACACATCATTACCCAAAGCCCATAGTTTACATTCCAGTTCACTTTTGGTGTTGTATGTTCTATGGTTGTGAACAAATGTATAATGATGTGTATCTATCGTTAGAGTGTCATACAGAATATTTCCAGTGCCCTAAATTTTTTGTACTCTGCCTTTTTCATCTCTTGCTTCCCTCCTCCCTCTTACTAACCCCTGGCAACCACTGATATGTTTCCTGTCTCCATAATTTTGCCTTTCTAGAATGTCATATAGTTGGAATCAGATGAGATGCTGTCTTTTCAGATCGCTTTTTTTCGTTTTTAATAATATACATTTAAGATTCTTCCATGTCTTTTCATGGCTTGATAGTGCAATTCTTTTCAGTGTTGAATAATATTCCATTGTTTGGAGGTACCATAAGACATCTGTGAAAGGCATCTTGGTTGTTTCCAACTTTTAGCAATTATGAATGAAATCATTATGAACATCCACATGCACATTTTTGTGTGGACATGCTTTCAACTCTCTTGGGTAAATCCATATAAGAGTATGAATCCTGAATCGTATGGTAAGTGTATGTTTAGTTTTGGTCTCGTCAGTGTTCCTTTCCAGTTTGTGCCATTCTAAGTATGTAGTAGAATCTCATTTTTGTTTTAATTTGCATTTCTCTGATGACATGTGCTTATTTGCCATCTGCATATCTTCTTTAGTGAGGTGTTTGTTAATGACTCTTGTGGCTCAACTGGTAAAGAATCTGCCTACAATGCAGGAGACCTGGGTTCGATCCCTGGGTTGGGAAGGTCCTCTGGAGAAGGGAATGGCTACCCGCTCCAGTGTTCTGGCCTGGAGAATTCCATGGACTGTATAGTCCACGGGGTCACATAGAGTTGGACATGACTGAGCAACTTTCACCTATTTTTTTAAATGGGTTGTTTGTTTTCTTATTTTTTTTAAAGTTTTTTGATTTTGGTATTAGTATAATGCTAGTCTCATAGAATGAGTTAGAAAATATTTTCTCTGAGATTGTAGAGAACTGATATTTTTTTTTCCCTTGAATATTTGGTAGAGTTTGCCAGTGAACCTGTCTAAGTCTGGTAGTTTCTGTTTTGAAAGGTTATTAATTATTGATTCAGCTTCTTTAATAGATATAGGCCAGTTCAGATTGTCTATTTCCTTCTGTGTGAGTTTTGGCAAATTGTGTCTTTTTAGGAATTGGTCCATTACATCTAGAATGTCATGTTTGTGGGCATAGAGCTGTTCATAGTATTTCTTTATTATCCTTTATTGTTCAGTGGTTGATGATTGCTTTTTCTGGTATTAGTAGTTTGTGTCCTCTCTGTTTTGTTCTTAGATTGCCTGACTAGAGTCTTATCAATTTGATTGATCTTTTCAAAGAACTAGTTTTTGGTTTTATTGATTTTTCTCTATTGATTTCCTGTTTTTAACTGCATTGAGTTCTGTTCTAATTCTAATTATTTCTTTCTTCTGCCTACTTTGGACTTATTTTGCTCCTTTTTTTCTGGTTTCATAAGATGACAATTTATATGATTGACTTTAGATCTTTCGTTCTAATGTATGCATTTGATTCCATAAATTTCCTTTTATGCACTGCCTTTGTTGTATCCCACATTTTAAATAAAGTTTATTATTATTATTTTTTTCCATTTAGTTTATACTACATGCTCTTCTTAGACATGATTGGGTATGCAGTCTTTTTTGTGAGGTTAGTCTCAACCTTGTTATTGACATACTGTTTATATCAATATTTTGGCAAGCAAAACAACCTTTATAGAATCAAATAATATCATAACTAAAGCAAAATTAAAAGATATCTAATTCCTTTTAAAGAGGAGGAAATTGAGGCTCAGAGATATTAGAGCTCTCCAAGTTCACATATGTGTTAGTGGCAGAGCGTACTAAGAACAGCTCTTCCCCTTTATGTGGTATATCTTCCCTGCACGTAAGTACTGGATGTTGGGCAGTGGTTGGTTATATGGTTACAGAATAAATTTGCTTTCAATTACATTTAGTGCTTAAGAAGGTAAACATATTTTGAATAAGAAATAAACCAAAAAGCCTAAGTAGACATTAATACATGAAAATGTAGACACAAAATTCTAGTAAAAAAAAAGGAAAAGAGAAATATTCTAAATAAATACTTTTATCACTGCATTAAATGATGCATCTTATTTATTCAATTCCATTTACTTAAAATTGTAATTTGACCTCAAAAATTTTTGTTTTTCACTTGTTTTTAAAATATCCCTTAGATTTTATTTACATTATTTTTTAAAAAATATTTTTGAGGTTCATGATGAAATCACAACTTGTTACAGATAATTGCTGTCTCTTTATTCTATATCCCATGAGGTTAATTTTGTAATTCAATTGTCAAATAATGTACACTTAGTGAAAACTATCTTTTTCTAATTACTTCAGTACTGTAGAAATATGTGCTTTATTAAGAATGATGTAAATATACAAATTTGAAATACCCAAATAATTTTAAATTAAGAAAAATTGTCTCTAAATATTGTGAGGAAAAAAATTAGTGAAGTACTCATAGTTGTTGATAAAACATAGACTGCTCCCTACCTACTATGGGTTTTTGCTTAAATATATCTAAACATGAATTTGCATTTTCCTTGGTGATGACAGTCAACTATATATCTCCAACAAGGAAACAATAGAACAGGGAGTAACTGGAGGAATGGAAAACACCAATAGGATCAAAATTTACTGCAGTAATTCTCAATTGAATCAATTATTAGACATCTGAGAAAAAGTATTAGTATTTATAGCACACAAAAAATGGTGAAATAATACATTAATTAGATAGGAGTAAAGCAGTGTTATAGTTGAGAAGATAGCTGCAAAGATCTGAATTAACATATTATCATGGAGAATTAGAATACTGTGGGTGAAATAGTGAAAAATAATGAAAAGAAAATGGAGACATACATTGTGAAGCAATAAATGAAACAATAAAGAAAAATGAAGCACCCTATGGTAGGTAGTTATTAACGTATTCTAAGTTAGTGAAAGTTGCTCAGTCGTGTCTGATTCTTTGTGACCCCATGGACTGTAACCTGCCAGGCTCCTCTTTCCATGGAATTCTCTAGGCAATACTGGAGTGGGTATCCATTTCTCTTCTCCAGGAGATCTTCTCCATGCAGGGGTTTGGAAGAAGACTCTACCATTTGAGCCTCCAAGAAATAGTTTCCAAAGTGTTTCCATCTGCATCACAATATCTTTATTTTAGGCATACTGCAGAACCAGCCTTTACTTTTACTTGGCATTAAATCTCCTCCTATAATATTACTTAGTCTTTTGCAATGTTTGAACATTGCCTTGGCATAACCAGAGTTAAAGAAACCAAAAGGGCTGTTGGAAGACTTTCCCATTGAAGTTTTTCTATTAAGATATGGAGTGTTCATTTTATGGTGTGAAAGTAGGCTCCCAGAGACTTTGAAGGCTTGGTGTTAGGAATGGTCTGCAGCAGGGGTCAGCAAGCTATGACCTATACACCAGCTGCTTGTTTTTACAAATAAAGTTTCATCAGGACACAGTCATGCTCATTTGTTTACTTCCTGTCTATGGCTGCTTTCTAGATACAAATTCAGAGTTGAGTAGTTGAGAGTTCTTAGGATTTGGAAGCCTCAATTGTTTGTTCTTTACTATTAAGTAAAATTTAAGCAAAGATTCCCTGACCCATGATCTAGAGAGGCACTTTTCAATAAATAGAACACTTTGTCATGACAGAAATACTCTGTACTTGTGCTATCCAGTATGGTAGCACCTAGCCACATGTAGCTAAATAGGTACTTGAAATGTGACTAGTATGGCTGAGGAATTAAAATTTTAACTTCACTTATTGTAATTAATGAAAATGTAAGTTTGAATATTAGCACATATATAGCACATTTCCAACATCATTGAGTCACACTTCCCTAGAACAGTCAGAAGACTATTTCGTAAAGTGCCACATAATAATGTGATTCTGGAACAACTGAAATGTGGCAGTGCAAATGAGAAACTAAAGTCTTAATTTTAATTTTCTTTTAATTAGTTAAAATTCAAATAGCCACCCATGGCAGGCAGTTACTGTAATGGATAAAGTCGACTAGAGTGGTGGTTCCCAAAGTGTGGTACCAAGATCAGCAGCATCGACGTTCACTAGGAACTTGTTAAAAGTAAAATTTGTGGTCCCCACACCAGATTTAGTGAATCAAAAACTCTGGGGATGAGGCCCAAAAAACTGCATTTTAACACACACCCCAGGACAGCGTTTCTCGATTTAGCATGCATCAAGATCATCTGGCAGGCCTGTTAAAAACCCAGATTGCTGGACTTCGTATCCGGAGTTCTAATAATTTCCCAAGGGACGCGAACGGCTGCTGATGCACGGACCATGCTTTGAGTGGGACGTGCCCAGAGCTGTAGTGCGCCGAGTCACTTGTGTGCTGGGACAATCTACGGAGTAGCAGGAAAACATATCAGAGTTTACTTGTTTTTACTTTTCACCTAAAAGACTTTTCTAAACCTGCATTATTCTCTGTTAGTCCCTGTCAAATTGTCATAATTCTGACTGGTTGACTTTGGTCTCATTTACCTTTTATTTTCAATTCTATGTTTCAAAACCATCATACAGTAATTTAACTTTTTTTCTTTTGGTTGGTAGATCTATAAATCATAACACATGTAGAGAGTCATACAACCACCACCATGATTAGGATACAAAACCGTTCTATAGCCATAACTCCTCCCTTGGGTTATCTCTTTATAGCTACCCCTTTCTCCGCCCATAATCCCTGGCAACAATTCTCTACTGCTGTGGGTTTATCTTGTCAAGAATTTCATAAAAATGGAGTCATACAAGGCATGACTTTGGAGACTGACTTCTTTTACGCAGCCTAATTCCTATGAAATGTGTTCATATTGCTGTGTGTATTAATAGTTTGTTTCTGTTTATTGCTGAGTAGTATTCTATTGTGTGATTAAACCATAGTATATCCGTTTACTCAGTGAAATCCCTCTGAGTTGTTTCCAGTTTAGAAAATTATTTTAAAAAAGAGCAACTTAAATATTTGTGTACAGTTAAGTGAACGTAATTTTCGTTTACTTAGGGTAGATTTTCAACAGCGGAGTTGCCAGATCATATGGTAAATATATGTTTGACTTTATAAGAAGCTATCAACATTTTTTTTTTAAATAACTGTATCATTTTGCACTTTCCCAGCAATACAGAAGAGAGCTAGTCGCCCTGTATTCTTGCCAACAGCTGTTACTGCTGGTATTTTTTGTTTTAGAATCCTAATAGGTGTATTGTGGTATCTCACTGTGATTTTTAATTTGCATTTTCTTAATGGCAAATGACAGTAAGTATCTTTTCTGTGCTTATTTCCCATTCTTACATCTATTTTTTTTTTTTGTAAATTATCTATTCTTCACTCTTGCCATTTTTTGAAATTGCGTCAAGTCATTATTTTCTTATTGTTGGGTTTTAAAAACTCATTATGTATTCTGGATTCAAGTTCTTTATTGGAAATGTAATTTGAAAAAATTTTCTTTGCATTTCTTAACTTCTGCGTTTAATACTGTGATATACTGAATTTCATTAATGTGAAGCTACATTAACTTGATTAATTCATTACATTATCCAGGTTAGGAAGTGGACAAAATAGACAAACATCATTATTAATAAGATGCCTGTGAAGGAAATTGGCTGAGAAATTACTAATAAGGCAAGTACAAGAGGACAAGAAAATGGCACAATTGACACTTTTGTCCCTCATAGTAGCTTCTTAGCTAACAAATTATGAAAAAAATTGCTGTCTAGGTAAGTGATCTAGTACATACATATATTCGTAAATGTGCCATTTTTAACAAGGAGTGTAAAAGCAATGACTTTTGAAAGATATTTATGCCATGAAGAAAGCTTTTAAAAATCCATACTAGGAAAATTCAGAGTGATTTTATTGCTGAAAGTAATGCAGATATATTGTCAGTTTGAAGTCTCATACCTGAACAATTAAAAATTTTGAAATAGAGGATTCCCAAACTTGTTTGGATGTATAACAGTGGAGGAAATTGAACTGTACCTGTTTTTTACCAGTATAAAATTATAACATCTTCAATTTATTTCCTCAAACAACTGAATGACATTAAGGAAGATACAGATTTCTAGGTACATTTCGATAGAAACTTTTCAGAATTATGGGTGGAGTTGAAATATTGCCAGTATGATGTTATAAGTGCAGACAGTGATGTACTGCTTCCACATAAATATCCTTTCCTTTGAAAAATGTCTTTTTCAACTGTGACAGCCATGAAAGATCAAAAATCTAAATAAAAGTTATCACTGTACTTTTGAATTCGTATCCATTTAAGTGTTAAACCAAAGCTTTTATTTTTTGACTTTTTCCCTCAGTTTTATTGATGTATTGGAGAAGGGAATGGCAACCAACTCCAGTATTCTTGCTGAAAACTCCCATAGACAGAGGAGCCTAGCAGGCTACAGTCCATGGGATCACAGAGAGTGGAACATGACTTACTGACTGGGCACAGCACGCCACTGATTTATGTCATGTTAGTTTCAGATACATTGAAGGTGATTCATTTATATATACATATACATATGCATCAGAGAAGGCAATGGCACCCCACTCCAGTACTCTTGCTTGGAAAATCCCATGGATGGAGGAGCCTAGTAGGCTGCAGTCCATGGGGTAGCGAAGAGTCGGGCACGACTGAGCGACTTCACTTTCACTTTTCACTTTCATGCATTGGAGAAGGAAATGGCAACCCACTCCAGTGTTCTTGCATGGAGAATCCCAGGAATGGGGGAGCCTGGTGGGCTGCCGTCTACGGGGTCGCACAGAGTCGGACACGACTAAAAGAACTTAGCAGCATATATATATATATATATATATTCATTCTTTTTTGATTCTTTTCCCTGATAGATTATTACAAAAATTTGAATACTATATAGTTATCTGAGAAACCAAGGTTTTTAAAAAGAACAGAGCATTTTCAATATGCTTTCCCTAAAAATGCATTACCACTGAAAGTATATTTTCTGAAAGCAAAACTTTTTGTATATCATAGGACAAAGAAAACCATTTCAAGAATATGTATTTCTTCCCATTTCATTCTGTTGAAATATCTGTTTGTGCATGTGCTAAGTCACTTCAGTTATGTCTGACCCTTTGTGACCCTATGGACTGTAGCCCGCCAGGCTCTTCTCTCTATGAGATTCTCCACACAAGAACACAGAAGTGGGTTGTCATGCCCTCCTCCAAGGGATCTTCCCACCCCAGGGATCAAACTCTCCTCTTCTGCAGCACCTGCATTGCAGGTGGATTCTTTACTGCTAATTCTCCTGAGAAGCCCATCTGTGTGTGTGTGTGTGTGTTCACAAATGTTTATGTATATGCATATATATACACACAATTATACATATATATTAGTGTGATAGTGTGATGTATAATAAGAAATATCTATTTGGTCTTTGTCCAGACCCTCCAGAGCTCCAAAAAGCCTCAGAATTTCCTTAGAAGAAGCTGCTGATATCTTTTGCTATGCTAAAGAGATGACTTCTGGAATGCCCCTAGGTCACCTAAGAATGGGAGCTGGTCACCAAAATAAGTTGTCAAACGATTATAGGGTTTCAGCCCCACCCTTGATCACTGACTACTGATGATTTAATATATCATGCATATGTAATAAAGCCTCCATAAAAAAGAAAGAAAAAAAAAGGATGAAGGTTAGTTGGAAACCCAAGTGACCACCTGGACTTGTGATTTGCATCTGAATTGGGGGCAGTCTCTTGATACTGAGCCCTTAACCTGTGGATTCTGATGCTATCTTTGCATTGCTTAGTAATAAGTAGAAAACATGTTGGAAGTGGAATTGGGGTCAGAAGTGTAAATGTATATAGCATAAATCAGTTTGTAAAGATTTTATTGATTGATAAGAGTGAGTCATCACCTCTCAGCGAGTTTTGAGTTGCCTAGGCATGTCAATATTCTCAGGAACAGTGGATCTTCATATGGATTTTGTTTGAATATTCTGGAGAGGTAAAGACAAAAGAGAGAGAAGGCATGGGGTATAGGCAAATGTCATGGAGTCCACTCTGAAGCCTTCTATTATTAGGCTGAAAGAACTGAGGCTGAGGGTAAATACAAAAGGGGAGAATTGCAAGTTGAGCATGACATTGAGCCTGCTTTCACTGATACTGAATTGTAATGAGAGGTTCAAAGATATACCACTTAAACCACCTCTTACTCTGTAATTTTGCCAAGAACTTTCTTTTTGGCTGAACTTTCAATATTCTCTAGAAGACTCTACCTTGATAAGAATAATCCGTATTATTTTGGATGCAGACAACAGGATAAAGATACCCGTACCTGTTTAGTCACAATATCCATAAATGCCATGGCCACCAGACCAGATGGGCCCAAAGGTCAGATGCCAGATATTCTCTCTTTCTATAAGGAGTGGTGGGATACTATAAACTGAGTTTAATCAGGACAACAGAAACATTTGTGTGATTCTAATTAAATATACAAATACTTCAAAAGTTTTGAAGTCATGTAGAGAACCATAGTTGAAATATTTGAGTTGAGAAGATGATACCCTTAAATTTATAAAGTAATGATTTTCCTAGCTTAAAGAGTTTAATTTCTTAAAAATAGGAAGTATAACTTACCTTGCCCCATATGGTTTTGGTTAGGGCTCAATATTACTTATGTACACAATTTTTTAAAAAAAGAACAATCGAAATAGCTGGACAAAAAAATAATGGATAAGATCGCAACAAACTGGAAAATTCTGAAAGAAATGGGAATACCAGACCACCTGACCTGCCTCTTGAGAAGTCTGTATGCAGGTCAGGAAGCAACAGTTAGAACTGGACATGGAACAACAGACTGGTTCCAAATAGGAAAAGGAGTACGTCAAGTCTGTATATTGTCACCCTGCTTATTTAACTCATATGCAGAGTACATCATGAGAAATGCTGGGTTGGAGGAAGCACAAGCTGAAATAAAAATTGCCGGGAGAAATGTCAATAAACTCAGATATGTAGGTGACATCACCCTTATGGCAGAAAGTGAAGAACTAAAGAGCCCCTTGAAGAAACTGAAAGAGGAGAGTGAAAAAGTTGGCTTAAAGCTCAATACTCAGAAAACTAAGATCATGGCATCCAGTCCCATCACTTCATGGCAAATAGATGGGGAAACAGTGAAAACAGTGACAGACTTTATTTGTTTGGGCTCCAAAATCACTGTAGTTGGTGACTGCAGCCATGAAGTTAAATGACGCTTACTCCTTGGAAGGAAAGTCATGACCAACCTAGACAGCATATTAAAAAGCAGAGACATTACTTTGCCAACAAAGGTCTATCTAGTCAAGGCTATGGTTTTTCCAGTAGCCATGTGTGGATGTGAGAGTTGGACTATAAAGAAAGCTGAGCACTGAAGGATTGATGCTTTTGAACTGTGGTGTTGGAGGAGACTCTTGAGAGTCCCTTGGACTGCAAGGAGATCCAACTAGTCCATCCTAAAGGAGATCAGTCCTTGGTGTTCATCAGTAGGACTGATGTTGAAGCTGAAACTCCAATACTTTGGCCACCTGATGCGAAGAGCTGACTCATTGGAGAAGGCCCTGATGCTGGGAAAGATTGAAGTGGAAGGAGAAGGGGACGACAGAGGTTGAGATGTTTGGATGACATCATGGATTCAATAGACATGAGTTTGGGTAAACTCCAGGAGTTGGTGATAGACAGGGAGGCCTGGGGTGCTACAGTCCATGGGGTCACAAAGAGTTGGACATGACTGAGTGACTGAACTGAATGAACTGAAACATCTATAGGAAAAAGTAAAATTGATAAATGTTCAGTGTGGAGAAAAGAATGGAAGACTTAAGATTGGCCCAAAAATGCTAAAGGAAATTGTTAATCAGACATATTGATTACTTTATTAACTAAGGAGTGGTTTTAATTATAAAGTAAAATACTTTTATAAATTATTATTCAACACAAGAAAAACATTAATTAGAAAAAAAACAAGAAGTCTACTAAGCTGTCAGGAAAATAGTGGAATGGCTTTTTGAGAATATGTTCAGAAGATGAGAACCTAATTTGTCAAACCTTGCCACTGTGTACAGGGCTATAAGAGTACAAATGTGGACTAATTTAGCCCATAACACTGGAAATATTTCCCTATGTCATATGAGAGCCAACCTAACTATTTCATCAAACTTTTTAATATGCTGGAAAAGATAAATGAGTCAGTTGAAAATGGAGATAACATTTATGTTTGACTAGTACTATAGTACTATTAAACTAATAAATACATACTACAGTATGTCCAGAGAGCATAATGTTAGAAATAAAAGAAGGATTTATTCATTCCCCTCACTATTTCTAAAAGTTTTAAAAATCTGTTTGACAAACCATTTGAGAGGTGTTTTCAACATCTTGTAGCTCAGTTATTAAGCCTATTTTATGGATGGCAACAGAGACCAAGCATTATGTTCAAGATTAAAGAAAAAGTGGGAAAGACCAATGAAGAGAATCTAGGAGAAAAATAGAATAAAATATAAAATTTGTCGGTCCTTATCTCTTCCCAGGTCTTTGATTTATTAGGACTGTGTCCTGTAACGTTACACTCAATCAGAAAAGCATCACATCCCCCAAATGTTTTAAAAATCAATATCCTGCCCCCTCTTGGCTCCTCTTTCCTTCCCAGCCCCAGCTCACGCCTCCTGTCATCTGTGAACGACAGGTCCCTGGTCCCGTGTTGGTGATGAGGTCTCTCAGGGTGTTAGTCACTGTCATGTTCTCATTGTTTGTCTACAGCACCCAGACTTTGTTCCATCTTTGGCACACAGACATTGAAATGAAACGGTGTGTCGGAAAATCCAGGTTGCCTTTATAACAAAGAGCATGTTGCCTCTTTAGGGAACAATGAAGCAGGATGAATAGCTATTCAGTTTTTTTGCAGTACTTCCAGCACTGGATAAAGCAAAAATCTGGCCAACGTTGAGTGGCCATCTCTTTTGTAGCCAGTAGTGGAATGGTTAATTACTTTGCAGTTCTCCAAGAGGCAACTATGAGCCAGCTCCTGCCACTACATCTTCACCAAAAACAAAACTGACAGATCGCACTCCACTGCTGAAGCAGATGGTTGCTTACAGGGCTGACAAAGCGAACGTAAACTGTGGAGGCTTTCTTCTCTGCCACAGCCCCAAAGAGGCATAGAGGTGAAAAGAACACCTTCCCTTTGGAAGGACAGACACACACACACACACACACACCGCCCCACAACACCGCCACCACCACAAAAGCTAAACCCTACTGTGCTTTCGCCTCATAAACTATTGCAAAATCTTTAGCTATGCAAGAGGGCATTCAGGTGAAGTTGAAATGTGGCCCTGTGCTTTTCCACAAACATAAAGAATAATGGACTTTTCTATATTGGAGTGGACAGGGAAGAGAAGAAAATGCTTCCGTCTGAACCTGTTTCTGACTTAACGGCTGACAGTTTTTCAAACCACTCATTTTTAGAACCGAGGGAGGCAGAACATTTATCCGTATGTTGAAAAGTCACAAAACCAGAAGAAAGGTATTTTAAGAATTAAAGAGAGAAAATTAAAATAAATAAATAAATAAATAAAGAATTAAATAGAGAAAATAAGGGAAAAGCAGGTCTGTTAATGAAGATTCAGTACCTGGCTATGTGTCCTTCGACTCAGCAGTGGTTAGACGCATGCTATGCTCACTGGCAGTGTGCCTACTCAAGATGCTAATGAGATGAAAGGCAGGGGCAAGTTCAGGGAGACCCCAGTGGCTACTAAGATGAGGGCAGGAATGGGGTACAGACGGGGGGACTGTGAACTGAAAGTTATGGAGATCAACTTTGCTTCAGTTACTATTCTGCTTGGGTATATTCTTGCAAAATGGCTCTAGCTTCCGCATGGCTTCAGATATTTTACAACTCAATCAAATCAAGTTATAGCTAGAACTTGCTATACATCATGGAAGTGCTGACCCTTGTAGAAGAGAAAGATGTCTGGCTTGCTTTTCAGTCAGTCAGTTCAGTTCAGTTCTCAGTTGTGTCCGACTCTTTGCTACCCCATGAATTGCAGCATGCCAGGCCTCCCTGTCCATCACAAACTCCCGGAGTTTACGCAAACTCATGTCCATCGAGTCGGTGATGCCACCCACCCATCACATCCTCTGTCGTCCCCTTCTCCTCCTGCCCCCAATCCGTCCCAGCATCAGGGTCTTTTCCAATGAGTCAACTCTTTGCATGAGATGGCCAAAGTACTGGAGTTTCAGCTTCAGCATCAGTCCTTCCAATGAACACCCAGGACTGATCTCATTTAGGATGGACTGGCTGCATTTCCTTGCAGTCCAAGGGACTCTCAAGAGTCTTCTCCAACACCATAGTTCAAAAGCATCAATTTTTTCGGCGCTCAGCTTTCTTCACAGTCCAACTCTCACATGCATACATGACCACTGGAAAAACCATAGCCTTGACCAGACGGACATTTGTTGGCAAAGTAATGTCTCTGCTTTTTAATATGCTATCTAGGTTGGTCATAACTTTCCTTCCAAGGAGTAAGCATCTTTTCATTTCATGGCTGCAATCTCCATCTGCAGTGATTTTGGAGCCCAAAAAATTTAAGTCTGACACTGTTTCCACTGTCTCCCCATCTATTTCCCATGAAATGATGGGACCAGATGCCATGATCTTAGTTTTCTGAATGTTAAGCTTTAAGCAAACTTTTTCACTCTCCTCTTTCACTTTCATCAAGAGGCTTGCTTTTACAACTGTGCAAAACTTTGATTGTGTTCTCTGTGATTAAAGCGAGCCTCTACCGTCACCATCTGCCTCTATCATTTGTTTCCCTGGTGGCTCAGATGGTAAAGAATCTGCCTGCATTGTAGGAGACCTGGGTTCAATCCTTGGGTTGGGAAGATCCCCTGGAGAAGGCAACCTCCAGTATTCTCACATGAAGAATTCCATGGACAGAGGAGCCTGGAAGGCCCCAGTCCATGGGATCACAAAGATTCAGAAATGACTGAGCAACTTTCACTCACCATCAGATGAGGGAGGTGTGTGGGGGAAATACACTGCAAAGAGGAATTGTTTGCTTTATTAAGAGTCTGGAGGCCTGGAGAAGAGGGAGACCTTCAAACTTGGTCTCAGTTAACATTTGTGTTACTTGATTGATCAAGATGACTGACTTGTCTCCAGTTTGTATCATTTTTCTGAAATCAGTTAAGTGTTCTGTTTAGCATTTGGGTCCCTTTTCCTCATCAATTTCCTATTTTATTTTACAGGCTTTCTCTTCCCCTTTCTACTAAATTTAATACTTCCTCTTTCTAATCCACTGTACAATCCAATTCTTTTTATTACTTTGCTATTTCTTTCAGTGCCTATCCCACCTTTATACTGCCCATTCTGTCTTCTTCATCTGCTGTTTTACTTAGGGGATCCTATTAAGTCACCAGGGCTCAGCTGCCACCTGCTGTGAATGTTAATGACCCCTCAGGCTCCACCACCCCCCTTCCTAACTCTCCCCTGCTTGCCTGTTTCTACCTTCCTCTTGCCTCTCAGATGTGACCACCTGGGCAGCAAATGAGGTCACTATGCTCCAGACATACAGGGGGTGGGGGTGGGGGGTGGGGTGCTTCATAAAACAGTTTATTGTTTACATTTTTCCCACAGCATCTCTTCCTTACCAGTTTTCTGTTCAGATGGTCAGTAACTCTTTTTATTCCAACATCAGTCCTAAAGGCAATCAACCCTGAATATTCATTGGAAGGACTGATGCTGAAGCTGAAGCTCCAATACTTTGGCCACTTGATGGGAAGAGCTGATTCATTAGAAACGACCCTGATGCTGGGAACGATAGAAGGCAGCAGGAGAAGGGGGCAACAGAGGATGAATTAGTTGGATGGCATCACAATGGACATGAATTTGAGCAAGCTCTGGGAGATGGTAAAGGACAGCGAGGCCTGGTGTGCTACAGTCCATGGGGTTGCAAATAGTCAGACACAACTTGAAGGACTGAACAACACTTAAAATTTGGACCTCATTTCACTTCTTCTTCTCCATGGTTACACAGTCCCTTGACAAATAGTCTCTTTAAAAAACTTCCAACCTCTTCCTCTCTGATATTTTCTCGTGAGCTGATATATTTGTCACATACTTTTCATAATATCCTCTCTGACAGTATTTGCTGAGCCCCATAGAATTGCCTTATCATGGCATTGTTTTGAAGGAACCCAGCAGAAGATTGAAAATATTTTCTCTTTACTGTCAAGAGCTGAAAAAAAAAAAAAAAACCCAGGCAAATGGAAAATTATGAACTGTGACTTATTTTCTTCTTAAATGGCTTGGTTCTATCCCTTTTAACTTCATCTTTATGTGCAAGTTCCTATTGTGTTCACTCAATTCTCTTGTCCTCTGGGTTTTCCCACAGGCTCTTTTTGTCATTTCCAGTGAAATGTTCATAGCTGAAACATGTCTCCTCCTGTGTAACTGTGTATATCCTTTTTGTCCGATTCATGTTCATGCCAGGAAAATCAAGCCCTGGATGTTTGAAATGTAAACATTGTTTCTTGGTGATCCAAATCATCAATTATCATGCCTCTAGTTATACATAAAATTTTGATTCTTCAGTTTGGACTCTTTTCGCTTGAACATTTTAGATGAACTGATGTATATTTCTGGTGATTGACATAGCTATTGTTCTATTTGGATGCTCTGCCCTGAAGGAACTGGCCTTTGGAGCCTTATTTTTCTGGGATCTGATGATTCATCACCTTTACTGTGGTTTACGCCAAAAAGTGGGTAGGTCAGGGGACGGAGGAGAACTCCATTCACTTCCAGGCTTCAGGGTATCAGTTTTAATGATGGATGAAAGTTCTCAGCAAATAGCTTCTGTTATCCTCAGATCTTAAAAAATAAAACCTTACAAATATTTACTCCAGTTCTCTAGTGGGAATCTCCTACAAACCAAGCTTTACTTTAAAGAAAAAGCTGTTCTCTGAAAATGTGCTTCTGAAATTGCTTCTGTTAATATTCTATAAAGTGTCAACATCCATAATTGGAAATTCTATGCCTACTTTATGGATGTTAAAAGAACAGAAGACTGGATCTGTGTTCCATGATGACAGGATTTGGTGCTCTACTCCGGTGGCTTATAAATAATAAATTATTTTCCTTGTGTGATTGTATATCCATGACCTAATATATTAACCACAGGGTGACATATTTTTTATTTAACCCAGATGTCTGGAGGTGGTACTCTGCTCTAAAAACTGAGCATGAAACTTGGACTTTTAGATTTGAAGGGAAGTTGGTGGTGGGATGCTGCTGTGGGGAACTGACAGTCATCCTGAGTGTTCATGATTGGCTCTGTTTACGACCATTCTTGGCAGATTTAAAACTAGAACTCAGGGGTTGTCACTTCCATTCACTGTTCTGCTTTGAAACACAACTATTAATTTTATTCTCTTTGTCTTGGGATACTGTTATAAGAATTTCTTTGAAGTGCTGAGTGTCTTTCCCGCAATTTAAAACTCATTTGAAAATTGACAATAAGTAATATGTCATTTTTAAACTGTAAGTTTCACAGTTTATCTTTTTCCATCTTGGTACTTAACAATTATCCCAATAAAATGAGAAAATATTTTTACCTGTGGAAATTATTGAAGCAAATGTCGCTGCATTTTATTATTAATTCTCACAAAGAATTACATACATACACAACACAAATATCTATGCATTTTTTTCCTACTGTCAAAAGTGTAGAAAATGAACTTTAAGGGAATCCTCATGGTCTAAATGCCTGAATAGTATACGATCTAAGTATTTGGATGTTGGGAGTAGACTGAATTTGTATCCTGGCTCTGTGATGGTTAATTTTATGTATTAACTTGGCGAGGGCTTGGAACCCAGTTTTGATCAATCAGTGGTCTAGCTGTTGATGTGAGGGTATTTTTGAAGATGTGAGTAACATTTAAATCATTAGAATTCAAGTAAAGCTGGTTACCTTCTGAAAAGTGATAGGCCTTATCCCATCAGTTGAAGACCTTAAGAGAAAAGACTAATACCCCTCAAGAAGAGGGAGTTCTGCCAGCAGACCTTCTTCAGACTTGAATAAAAACACTGATTCTTCCCTGGGTCTCCAGCCTACCCTGAAGATTCAGACTTGCCTGCCCCCACAAACATGTAATCCAATTCCTTAAAATAAATCTCTCATAATATATACACATCCTGCTGCTCTGAGGAATGCTTTCTAATACAGGGTCCATCATTTAGTAGCTAGTTGACTTTGAGTGAGTTATCTAATTTTCTGTGCATAAATGTCTTCATTTCTAAAATGGATATCATAATACCTACATCATTGGGGTGTCATGATGATTAAATGACGCAGTGTAAATAAGAGGCTCAGAACAGTGCCTGACACAAGGTTGATCATTAAGTCCTAGACATAATTGTTGTTCTTGTTTGCGGTTGTTGTTTATTTGCTAAGCCACGTCCCACTCTATTGCGATCCTGTGGACTGTAGCCTACCAGATTCCTCTGTCCATGGGATTTCCCAAGGCAAGAATACTGGAGTGGGTTGCTATTTCCATCTTCAGGGCATCTTTCTGATCCAGGGATTGAACCGGTGTTTCCTGCATTGGCAGGCAGATTCTTTACCACTGAGCCACCAGGGAAGCCCATTGTTATTGTTATCATGTATAATATACATATACAATTACATATAATAAGACTTATTATTACTTTTAACCATAGGTAGCAAAATCCTATGGCCTGTAAGAAGTTTGGGGAGTGGTGTCTGTTAATTCAGCAGCAAGTTTTATTAAGTACTTACTCTGTGCCAAGCTCTCTGTCAGAAACTAGGTATCACAGTGGTGAACAAAACAGAGAAGCTTTTCACTCAAGGAGAATTCCCAATGTGGTGGGGAAGAAAAACCAACATAGAAATAAATATGTAATTTCAAATTGCATTATGTAATTTACCAGAAAACCCATGAGTTTTATGAGAGAACAACCTAGAGGTTCCATATTAAAGGTGGGGAGAGAACTCAAGTCAGGCATCTCCAACTTTGAGTCTGAAGCCACAGGTTGAATGTGATTTAGCTAGAGGGTAGGACTGAGAGAAAGTGGACGAGCAGAAGGACTGTGGGTATCTGAGCTGAAGAAAAAGGAGTCTAGACACTTAAGGGGAAAAGGGAAGAGGGAGTTGAGGCAAAGAAGTGGTTGCAATTGGGATTGGATATACTTCCGTTTATAAAAAATGCCAACGGAGTGAAAATCTCATTGTAAAGATTTATACCTTATCCCATCGTAAAATGTGTTATTCTGAAATCTATTATTGATCTTGTTGTCTTTAATACTTATACCTATCTTTTTTCTTTTCCATATTGACTAAATTATGGCTTTTACTTCATATGAGATCTTCTCTCTCTTCTGTTCTTTCTCTTGTTTATCATTTTCTACATATTAAAAACTTTTTTCATCAGTGTGAAGCCTGGGATCTGGTTTCAGGTTCCCAGCTAACTGGGGACCCGGTCCCTTTAATCCTATCATTCCTTGTGAGAGATGTCCTTGAAAAATGTTCTTTCAATGCATTTGTCCACTCTTGAATGTACATATCTTTATTTAATTTTAGAGAGACAGGAAAATGAGGGTAGAACGTTTGAGCCTGAGACAAAAACTAAGAAAGATTTTTTGTGTCTTTATTTAAAAATTTTGTTTTGTAGACAGTACAGTGTTAAATATCTTTTAAATTAGTCCTGCTGAGTCAGATTGCTACTAATGGATTTTTGCTTTGGGAGAAAGCTGGCATCTCTGTTTTCCCCGCTGATTACTATTTATTATATGCCTTTGTTTTTAAAAGTCAGCCCTGAGATCACAGAGCTTTGTTTATCCACAACCTGATGACTCAATGATAATTTTGAGGAATATTTTCCAAGATGCCACTTTTTCATGATTTCTATGTATAGGGAGTTTATGGTTATGAATGGAAACGTTCAGTTGACTCTGATCTATGGCTCATTACGAATGGGGAACATTTGGCGTGTGTGTTGATCTTCCTGCCTTTTCCACAGCGCACCTCTTCCGTGATTCATGTGTGAACAGGAGGCTGTTTCTCTTCAGTCTCTCCTTAAATCTCATCTCATATGCCTCACAATTAGAGTCAGTTGAGGAGGTGAGCTCGATGGAGACCACTGAGTGATTTTACACGCTGTGGGCTGCCAGCACATTGTGACTCCCTAGGGATCCCTGGAGCCCATTACCGATCCAGTGAATCACTCACTCTATTTGCTTTTCCACAAAAAAGAAATGTGCAGCTGCTTACTTCTGCCATAGACTTTGGAATTTTGTTCCCTTTTCCATCTGCCTTTTGTGTAAAGAAATTCTGCCTGAATAATTGCTTGTCTGTCCCCTTTGCTCGTTCCCAACATCATCATTCTTCAACCTTCTGTTTCCAATTAGTTCTTATCTCAAATGGCTTATTGGCATCAATCTGTTCTCAGTATCACCAAAGTGCACAATACTACCCTGAAACATGGGGGAACCTTGAAAAGGCTAAAACTTACCGGTCAGTCCAACGGAGTCTCTGATTTCACTTGAGCGTTTTCCTTTTCTCAGGAAACCTGAGATAGGAGATGGTGTGGAGACGTGTTATTGATACAGCACATTTTAGAGCGAAATGACATGTGTCAGCCTTGCAGGGACTGTGTAAGGCCTGTGAAAATAGCCATTGTTGGACATCTGGTGTCGAAAAGAGCTGTTTCAAAATAAGTTCCCAGTGTTAAGTCACGGTGAGGACAGCTCCCGAGCAGCTGTCCACTGCTGGAGAGGGTTCCCTGCTTGAGACCCGCTTGTCTGTGCTTGCACTTTAAGCCTCGCTAGTCATTTCATTACCCACAACTTTGTGCCATGGAAATATTGTTACACTTTGGCCAAGGAACCCTGCTGCTGTTACTAGCCAGCTAGGCATGAAGAGTGGTAATGAGATCAGGTAAGAAAAAGAGAGTGTTACTGAGCTTGGTTGGTTGAACTATGGCATGAATAAGCCCAAGGATATGTGTTTGATGACTGTATAGTTACCTATGTTCAGAAAAAGGGGGCTTTAAAGCTTATCTGTCCATTTGTTTTCTATAAAAATTGACATACAAGAGTATTACATGGTTTTTCCAAAGTCATAACTAATGAGTGGTAGAATTAGAATTCCAGTTTTGTTTTTGTTTACTTTTTTTTTTTTTTTTAAATTTCCTAGTAACATGCTTAGTCTAATGAATCACACTGCCTGGACTGTGTCTGGGAGAAATAGTGTAACTCATCAGTCAAAACCAGACTTTACATTCTATGAAGGCCTAGAATTGCCATTCTCAAGGCTTCCTTGGTGGCTCAGATGAGAATACGCCTGTGATGCAAGAGACCCCGATTCAATCCTTAGGCTGGGAGGATCCCCTGGAGAGAGGAATAGCTATCCACTCCAATATTCTTGCCTGGAGAATTCCATGGACAGAGGAGCCTGGTGGGCTACAGTCCATGGGATCACAGAGTCGGACATAACTAAGTGACTAACACATTCACGTTCACATCATTGCTTTGCCCCAAGATAAATGGCAATGCTTCGCACATAGGAGACATTTAACAAATACATATTTTTTTGAAAGAATGGAACATGCTCAGCCGTTCAGTGGAGTCCGACTCTTTGTGACCCCATGGACTGTAGCCTGTCAGGTTCTTCTGTCCATGGGATTTCCCAGGTAAGAAAAAGGGAGTGAGTTGCCATTTCCTTCTCTAAGGGATCTTCCCAACCCGGGGACCAAATACACATCTTCTGTGTTTCCTGCATTAGCAGGCAGGTTCTTTACCACTGAGACACCTGGGAAGGAAAGATTGGAGAAATGAATCTAATTACAGTAAGAAACTAGCATGTGTTGAGTGTCTCCTATGGGCCAGACACTTTTGCAAGGATTTGATTATCATTTTGATAAGTGGTTCCTGGGACAGTTCCATCTTCCTGGAATCTAGACTCTTCCAAGAAGCCACTTTATAGGGAGATTTTCTGTGGTTACAGAACCAGCCTGTAAGAAGTTTAAAAGTGTAGTTACTTAGATATTAAAAAAAAGTCCAGGGAATTTGACTCTGACATTACAGATTTGGGAATCACTGAAAACTGGGATTGGATTTTAACTCTCATTTTGGGTGTGTTTGGTTGGTGTTGCCTGGAATATCATAAGACCTGTCTTCCTGATCATCCTGACAAAGTCCACCTTTAAACTCTTCCTAGCTGTAGATGTGATGAGGCTGCCTTCCACGCCACACTCTTTTCCTGCCCCATCTCTCTTTGCCTCAAAAGAGCCGGACTCCACCCAGTCCCATGGACCTGTAAGACCAGGGTTTACTGAGAGCCTTTCTCTGAGATAGTGTAAGGCCACAGACACGAACGTGGCTGGCCTGACATCCTCCTCATATACTTCCTGGGATCTTCTGACACAAGTTCTGTTATTCTTCTGGCTTGTGAGACAAGAAGAGTGTTTCTAAGGGTGAATGTCTGTCAAGATAACAGGGCAGTCCTTCTTGGTTGTCAGTATGTCCAGTGCTTATGGGGAGGGGTGAGGATGTGTAACCCTGAACAACCCTGAGCTGACTGGAATTCCTTTCCTTCCCTTATCTTCCCAATGCTAGAGGGAAAAGATGGCATTAAGAGTTGCTTTAGTTTTCATTTACACTCTGAGTGTCAGCTTCTATAAAGTGGTACATTCATGTCAAAGGGGATAAAATGTTATTTTACTTTCTCTAGAATAGAAAAGTTAACTTTAAACAAAGAGATAGCTATTATTTATAAATAAAGAAACCAAGGTTTAAAAAGGTCTGTGTGTGTGTGTGTGTGTGTGTGTGTGTGTATGTGTGTCTGTGTCTGTTTTTAAACTTCCTCAACTACTGAATAGGAGAAACCAGAATGAAAATAAGGTTGATTTAATTCAGAAATCCACATTCTTTCTGCTACACCACAATGCCTTTACAGGAGAGAAGATAACATATGAGAGACAATACTGTCCCCTTCTTGCTGTTAATAAATAAGATAAAAGGAAAGGAAAGTAATTTGCAAAATTATAGCCCTTTTCATTTGCACAATTGCCTGAGAGAAAGGGAGCAGGTAAAGGCATTGTTCCTTCATATTTACATATAGGTTTGTAAATGTGCGGTGCTTAGTCATTCAGGGTGTCCAACTCTGCGACCCCATGGGCTGTAGCCCACCAGGCTCCTCTGTCCATGAGGATTCCTCAGACAAGAACACTGGAGTGGGTTGCATGCCCTCCTTTCGGGGATCTTCTCAAAACAGAGATTGAACCCAGGTGTCCCTCATTGCAGATGGATTCTTCACCATCTGAGCCACACTCAAAGTCAGCAAAATTTCACGAGACAGTTGTGCAAAGTGCTATTCTCCTTGGTGCTCTCAGCTTTTTGAGATACTCCTTTACATTTTGAGACTCTGCCTCCAAAGGCAACAAGTGATCTGATGGTGTCCAGTGCTGGTCTGTTAAGAGGCCATTGTGAGCTCAGTGCCTTAAAGAAATCAACGGATTTCACCTGCTGCTGCAGCTCCTGGATTAACTGGTTTACCAGATTTTATTTAAATACAAATATGACTCCATAAAATTATCATGAAAATATCAGCAAAGTTTTTCAGAAAATTGCTCTAGATAAATTTGTAAATCTTTTTATCAAAATCTATCTGAAAAGAAAAAAAAAGTAGGTTCCATAGGCTTGTGGACAGAATAAAACTCATGATTATTATGGTCCACATATCTAGCCATAGAGGTATGTTTTCAGCCTAAGCTTCTTATTTTCCTCTTTATATTAATATTTTTATATAGTTTTTTGCATTTAGAGACCACAAATCCTTTAGCAAACTGTGTGGAATGAAATAGAGTCTCTGCTTCTCTGAAGACAAAAGAAGACTCAGTTCTGAATTTGGGATTGCAGTTCTCAAAATGCTCACTAGCTGTTGCTGATTGAATGGTTGATCATGTGATTGATAATTCGATGTGCATTGTGTTTTAGGCATGGTATATTCACATGTCATTCTCTAGACAACTATTACCATCACCATTTTACAGATGAGAAAACTGAAGCTAAGAAAGCTGAAGCCACTTGCCCAGTTCACTTACCTAATATTTGTCAGAACTGAGATTACAACCCAGGTCTAACCACAAAACTCTTGCAATGTTCAGCTGCATTTATTATTATAGAAAATAGTTTCAAATTTTAAACCAGTAGCTTTTTTGTAAGTGAAAAGAAACAAAATCTCCTTTATAAGTGACATATCTGAAACTTGTCTTTCTATTATGCAAATTAGAGCTTTGAAATAACATTTTGATGGTCTAAAATCTCCATGAAACTATGTAAACACATCAGTACAGCAAGATCTTAAATGTCCACACAAACTATACACCTATCAGTGTACACTATTTGAGTGGCAAAATCTTGATGCCTCTCAGTTCAGTCGCTCAGTCATATCTGACTCTTTGCGACCCCATGGACTGCAGCACACCAGGCCTCCCTGTCCATCACCAATTCCTGGAATTTACTCAAACTCATGTGCATTGAGTCAGTGATGCCATCCAACTGTCGACATCAGAGGATGTGATCTCATCCTCTGTCGACCTCTTCTCCTCCCACCTTCAATCTTGCTGAGCATGAGGGTCTTTTCTTTTCTTTTTTTTTTTTTGAGGGTCTTTTCAAATGAGTCAGTTCTTCACATCAGGTGGCCAAAGTATTGGAGTTTCAGCTTCAGCATCAGTCCTTCCAATGAATATTCAGGACTGATTTCCTTTAGGATGGACTGATTGGATCTCCTTGCAGTCCAAGGGACTCTTAAGAGTCTCCTCTAACACCACAGTTCAAAAGCATCAATTCTTCAGTGCTCAGCTTTCTTGATAGTCCAACTCTCACATCCATACATGGCTACTGGAAAAACCATAGCCTTGACTAGATAGACCTTTGTTGGCAAAGTAATGTCTCTGCTTTTTAATAGGCTATCTAGGTTGGTCGTAGCTTTTCTTCCAAGGAGCAAGCATCTTTTAATTTCATGGCTTCAGTCACCATCCGCAGTGATTTTGGAGCCCCCCCCCCAAATTCTGTCACTGTGTCCATTGTTTCTTCATCTATTTGCCATGAAGTAATGGGACCAGATGCCATGATCTTAGTTGTCTGAATGTTGAGCTTTAAGCCAAGTTTTTCACTCTCCTCTTTCTTTCATCAAGATGCTTTTTAGTTCTTCTTTGCTTTCTGCCATGAGGGTGGTGTCATCTGCATATCTGAGGTTATTGATATTTCTCCCAGCAATCTTGATTCCAGTTTGTGGTTCATCCAGCCCAGTGTTTCTCATGATGTACTCTGCATATAAGTTAAATAAGCAGGGTGACAATATCCAACCTTGAAGTACTCCTTTCCTGATTTGGAACCAGTCTATTGTTCCATGTCCAGTTTTAACTGTTGCTTCTTGACCTGCACACAGATTTTTCAGGAGGCAAGTCAGGTGGTCTGGTATTCCCATCTCTTTAAGAATTTTGATGCCTCTACTGAGCAGTTATTTAAAATACAAGGCTATCTGGAAAAACACAAGACAGAGCAAAATACAAATAGATACTGTTTGCAGACCCTGTTGATGAAAGTGAAGGAGTAGAGTGAAAACGTTGGCTTAAAGCTCAACATTCAGAAAACTAAGATCATGGCATCTGGTCCCATCACTTCACTGCAAATAGATGGGGAAATAATAGACACAGTGACAGAATTTTGGGGGGGCTCCAAAATCACTGCGGATGGTGACTGAAGCCATGAAATTAAAAGGTGTTTACTCCTTGGAAGGACAGTTATGACCAACCTCAGTCAGTTCAGTTCAGTCGCTCAGTAGTGTCTGACTCTTTGCGACCCAATGAGCTGCAGCACACCAGGCCTCCCTGTCTAACACCAACACCCAGAGCCCACCCAAACTCTTGTCAATTGAGTTGGTGATTCCCTCCAGCCATCTCATCCTCTGTCGTCCCCTGCTCCTCCTGCCCTCAGTCTTTCTCAGCATCAGGGTCTTTTCAAATGAGTCAGTTCTTCACATCAGGTGGCCAAAGCATTGGAGTTTCAGCTTCAGCATCAGTCCTTCCAATGAACACCCAGGACTGATCTCCTTTAGGATGGACTGGTTGGATCTCCTTGCAGTCCAAAGAACTCTCAAGAGTCTTCTCCAACACCACAGTTCAAAAGCATCAATTCTTCGGTGCTCACCTTTCTTCATAGTCCAACTCTCACATTCATACATGACTACTGGGAAAACCATAGCCTTGACGAGATGGATCTTTGTTGGCAAAGTAATGTCTCTGCTTTTTAATATGCTGCCTAAGTTGGTCATAACTTTCCTTCTAAGGAGTAAGCGTCTTTTAGCTTCATGGCTGCAATAACCATCTGCAGTGATTTTGGAGGGCACCTCCCCCCAAAAAAAGTCTGTCACTGTTTCCACTGTTTCCTCATCTATTTGCCATGAAATGATGGGACCAGATGCCATGATCTTAGTTTTCTGAATGTTCAGCTTTAAGCCAACTTTTTCACTCTCCTCTTTCACTTTCATTAAGAGGCTCTTTAGTTCTTCTTCACTTTCTGCCATAAGGGTGGTGTCATCTGCATATCTGAGGTTATTGATGTTTTTCCCAGCAATCTTGATTCCAGCTTGTGCTTCTTCCAACCAAGCGTTTCTCATGATGTACTCTGCATGTAAGTTAAATAAGCAGGGTGACAATATACAGCCTTGATGTACTCCTTTTCCTATTTGGAACTAGTCTGTTGTTCCATATCCAGTTCTAATTGTTGCTTCCTGACCTGCATACAGGTTTCTCAAGAGGCAGGTCAGGTGGTCTGGTATTCCCATATCTTTCAGAATTTTCCACAGTTTTTGTGATCCACACAGTCAAAGGCTTTGGCATAGTCAATAAAACAGAAATAGATGTTTTTCTGGAACTCTCTTGGTTTTTCAATGATCCAGCGGATGTTGGCAATTTTATCTCTGGTTCCTCTGCCTTTTCTAAAACCAGCTTGAACATCTGGAAGTTCATGGCTGACGTATTGCTGAAGCATGGCTTGCCGAATTTTGAGCATTACTTTAGTAGCATGTGAGATGAGTGCAATTGTCTGGTAGGTTGAGCATTCTTTGGCATTGCCTTTCTTTGGGATTGGAATAAAAACTAACCTTTTCCAGTCCTGTGGCCACTGCTGAGTTTTCCAGATTTGCTGGTATATTGAGTGCAACACTTTCACAGCATCATCTTTTAGGGTTTGAAATAGCTTAACTGGAATTCCATCACCTCCACTAGCTTTGTTCATAGTGATGTTCCTAAGGCCCACTTGACTTCACATCCCAGGATGTCTGGCTCTAGGTGAATGATCACACCATCGTGATTATCTGGGTCATGAAGATCTTTTTGTACAGTCCTTCTGTGTATTCTTGCCACCTCTTCTTAATATCTTCTGCTTCTGTCAGGTCCATACCATTTCTGTCCTTTATTGAGACCATCTTTGCATGAAATATTCCCTTGGTATCTCTAATTTTCTTGATGAGATCTCTAGTCTTTCCCATTCTATTTTTTTCCTCTGTTTCTTTTCACTGATCACTGAGAAAGGCTTTCTTATCTCCCCTTGTTATTCTTTGGAATTCTGCATTCAAATGGGAATATCTTTCCTTTTCTCCTTTGCTTTTCTCTTCTCTTCTTCTCACAGCTATTTCTAAGGCCTCCTCAGGCAGCCATTTTGCTTTTTTGCATTTCTTTTTCCTGGGGATGGTCTTGATCCCTGTCTCCTATACAATGTCATGAACCTCTGTTCATAGATCATCAGGCACTCTGTCTATCAGATCTAGTCCCTTAAATCTATTTCTCACTTCCACTGTATAATCATAAGGAATTTTATTTAGATGGAGAAGCTCTATACAGTCAGCAAAAACAAGACTGGGAGCTGACTGGCTCAGAGAACATGAATTCCTTAGTGCCAAATTCAGACTTAAATTGAAGAAAGTGAGGAAAACCAGTAAACCATTCAGGTATGACCTAAATCAAATCTCTTATGATTATGACCAACCTAGATAGTATATTAAAAAGCAGAGGCATTACTTTGCCAACAAAGATCCGTCTCATTAAGGCTATGGTTTTTCCAGTAGTCATGTATGGATGTGAGAGTTGGACTATAAAGAAAGCTGAGTGCTGAAGAATTGATGCTTTTGAACTGTGGTGTTGGAGAAGACTCTTGAAAGTCCCTTGGACTGCAAGGAGATCCAACCAGTCCATCCGGAAGGAGATCAGTCCTGGGTGTTCACTGGAAGGACTGATGTTGAAGCTGAAACTCCAACACTTTAGCTACCTGATGTGAAGAGCTGACTCATTTGAAAAGACCCTGATGCTGGGAAAGATTGAAGGCAGGAGGAAAAGGGGATGACAGAGGATGAGATGGTTGGATGACATCACCTACTCAATGGAGATGAGTTTGAGTAAATTCCAGGAGTTTGTGATGGACAACGAGGCCTGGTGTACTGTGGTCCATGGGGTTACGAAGAGTCAGTCATGACTGAGCGACTGACCTGAACATATACATATCATAGACAGACCATATCATATACATATGATTTGGTTATTTAAGATGGGATACACAATAATTTATTCAATTATCAGAGTGATGTGCCATCTTTGTTATCTATGTGTTTGGTAACTTAGTACACTTAAACGATCTACCATATAACTTCTGCCAGAAACTTGGAAAGACACTGATATTCAAACAAGGTATTATAAGTGTTAACTCTTGTTTTCTACATTGTTTAAGCATAAGTTTGCTTTAAGCCATGTTGCAGAAACATGCATGTTTGTGCCTTTTCTTTCTGCCAACTTCTCCTTTTTCTGTCTATTCCCCACCTCACTTCCCACTCTGCCTTTATAGAACCACAACTTTCAACATGCACCTGGCTTCAGTGTCAGAGTACTAAATGGATAGCCATGTGGAACATTTCTATATTGCTTGTAAAATTGCTATGGGGGACATTATGGAGCTCACTGTCATTATATAAAGATCCTTTTGACAAATTCATCTTTGAACTCAGGGTTAGGAAAGTTTGCCTCTGTTGATGAACTGGTGTGCTTTCTTTTTTTAGAAAATGATAGCCCTGTAATCCATCATATTGTCTCTTTGCTTTGGCTATTAGGAAACTATGCACTAAGACTTGGCCCAGTGTCAGCTGTGTCCCTCAAGTAGGATTTCCTGCCTGTGTTCTTCCTCTGATTTTCCCTTTTAGCATTTTTTTTTTCCTCATTATTTTGTCATAGCAGTTTTTGATCTTTATCTCTGCATTTTAAAAATCATTTATTCTGCTTAGGATGGAGAAGGAAATGGCAACCCATTCCAGTATTCTTGCCTGTAGAATCCCATGGAAGGAGGAGCCTGGTAGGCTACAGTCCACGGGGTTGCAAAGAGTCTGACATGACTGGGTGACTTCACTTTCACTTTTCTGCCTAGGATTAGGTGAGGGTGTAAATGAGTTAACAAAATTGTATGTGTTTGCAAGTCTCAGAATTAATGCATGTGTTCATATGTATGTATTATGTTGTATGTGTATGTATGTATATGAGGAAAAGAGAGAGATAATTGAAAAAGAGATATATTTCTCCAAGATTTGCAAACTACTTTTCATTCCTCATCTTCATGTAATCAAAATATAATTATCCAAACTTCAGGATGACCATGACATTGTGCTGGATATATACAGAAGAAAATATAATGAAAATCTGAA
The DNA here is from genome assembly GCF_033118175.1 of Dama dama. Lineage (NCBI taxonomy): Eukaryota > Metazoa > Chordata > Mammalia > Artiodactyla > Cervidae > Dama > Dama dama. Next base: position 32,378,145 of record NC_083706.1, read on the forward strand.
TTTGTGAGACAGAAGATGATAAAAACACATGTATGCTTAAAACTGACCAGATTCTGTTTAAAGAATTTCACAGCTTTTCATAATACATAAGAAAGTGATTGGAGAGATCAACCAGGATATATTACTCAAATACATAGGTAACATTTTCCTGAATGTACCTTCAATTAAATTTAGTAAAACAGATTTATTTATTTTTATTCCTTCTGATTTCCAAAAGGTTTTAAGCAGTTAAATTAATATGAGTTAAATATCTAATTGACATGTAATTAGATTATAGTAAAGTTCATGCTAACATGGATAGGGCCCAGAGTTTAATCAATCCTTAATCTGTTGGTGTTATTACTTCTAAAGAATTGAGCACTGTTGCTTTTACTTAAGAATGGAAATCACCCCCACTAATTTAATGTAAACATTTGCTTATAGCTGATAGCTGTTTACTACTGAAAGTTTGTACCTTTTGACCACTTTCATCCAGTTATAAAATAAGATAAAATTGTAGCATGGTGATTATAGCTGATAATACTACATTTATATTTGAAAATTACTTAGTATCTTAAAATGTAATCATCACAAGAAAAAAATATGTAACTATATAAGGTGGTGGAAATTAACTAGACTTATCATGGTGATCATTTTACAGTATATACAAATATTTTATACTTGAAACTAATATAATGTTCTATGTCAATTATATGTGTGTGTGTGTGCCCGTCATGTTTGACTCTGCGATCCCATGGACTATATCCTGCCAGGCTCCTCTGTCCATGGAATTTTCCAGGCAAGAACACTGGAGTGGATTGCCATTTCCTTCTCTAGGGCATCTTCCCAACCCAGGGATCAAACCTGTATCTCTTGCATGTCCTGCATTGGCAGGCAGATTCTTTACTACTGAGTCACCTGAGAAGCATATAATATATCAATTATATCTCAATTAAAAAGATGTTTACTACTGTTTTAATTTCAAAAATGTACATTTTTTTTTGTAAATGTGATATTTAATTTTTGGTAAGTGGCTTCACAATGCACTAGAGAGTGCCTGAGAATCCAAAATGTTTTCCAAAAGAGAACAGTTGAAAAGAGTCAGTAGGGTAGGTAGGGTAATACTAGAATTAACAGGCAGGTTGAGGGATCCAGGCTCCTGGTTTGTACCATTTTATGATTAACAGGGGGTCAACTCTGTTTGCTGTGAAACCAGGCACTGCTAGGAAAGAGGTGCTGGCATTTTAGGAATGTGTAATTTCATGAAACACAGTGAAATTTGTCTCTCTCCCACCCCTCTTCACAGCATCTGCTTTCTTCCCTTTTGTTTAATTTTGGAGGAGGTGCCTAATCCTTTCTTATAATCTTCAACACTGCAGCTGGCCATGAATGAATTGGTGAATGAATACATGATAAACTATCAAAGTTTACAGGGATTGAAAGGACTACCTTCTGGAAAATATTTGTATTTGCCTGGAATAACCTGATATATGGAACCCTGGAAGACTCAATACAATGATTTCTGGTGGTCAACATTTAAGCCCCATGACAGATCAGAGACTAATGGTGGTACAAGAGAGATTTCTGTGAAGGATTCACTAAGAAACATATACAGAAGTGTCCAGGCCCGCTCTCAAGTCTGTCATTCTGGAAATATGGATTTTGACTAATATTTAATCTAGAAAAAATATACCATTAACATTAGAGACAACATATTTTGGGAAAAAAAATAACACTAGTTTTAATAACTGGCATGCTCCTACAAAACACAATGTACTTTCTTTTTTAAAAAAATATATTCTATAACCCAGATCACCAATGAAAATATTGGAAAATTTCACATTCTCTCTCCCCGTAGGTTAGGAAATTCTGTATCATCTTCTTCATTTCACCAACTTGGCGGTATATTTTTTCCTCCTAGAGCTGAAATAAAATACTAAGCATTTAGAAAATTCATTCATCAGTTATCCTTTTTTCTTTCTCTAGAAAACGATTAACCTTCTTTTCATTGATTCTACTGCCTCACTTTCAAGTCAACTTACCTGTATTTGTTTTTTATGGTTCGGTGTGCAGGAATGAGCAATGATTTCCTTCATCAACCATCCACCTAGAAATTATTTTGCTTATTAGCCAGTATAAATTGTTTTCCTGCCAAAACATAGCATATCAGAAAGGAAGAATTTATCACCCATTTTTATTCTACTTCATTTTCTAGTCCAGTACAGAAATGTAAAAATACTGGTGTCTGATGCACTATAGAATGAGCACAGACTCTGTTACTGCAGAGTTACAAATTCTCTTTAATTTAGCAGCATCCACTTTTTGTTACCTTGTCTCCTATTTGTCTCAAACATGAATCATTCCCTCCAGCTTATATGGATTGCTTCCTTAATTTGACTTTCAAGTCTGCACTATACTTCATAAACATATTCTTTCTGTTACCACTTCCTAAATACCCCCCTCATCTATATATGTAGAAATGAAACTTTTTCTAATTACTTTTCTATAACCTTTAGTGTTAACTATTCTTATGACTTCTGTCCTTTGAGTTTTGATGATAGATTTTTGTATATTGCATCCTTGCTTTGTATTCTTAAATGGTTATAAGTTCATTCTATTCCACCAGTAATATTGAATATTTTCCATATGCCAGATGCTATATTATGAACAGAGGATACTAAAAAGAGAAAGACACAATCCCTGTCTTTGAAAGCTTATGGTTAAGAGGTAGTTACAAACATTTAAACACATAATTAGTGTTCAATGTCATCTAAACAATAAGAGAAGGATTCATAAAGTACTAATGAGACCCAGAGATGTGTCATAGATGTCATAGATTATCTTCATCAAGTTGATGATATCTGAGTTGGGTCTTGAAGGATGAATTGTTTGAAAGGCAGAAGCAGCATTAATAACTGAGGTTTTACAGAGGAACAAAAGAGCATTGCATATTTGGGTGACAGGGATCAACAATCCCTTATTCACAATCCTATAGTCCCCAAACTTTTATAAACTCTGAGTTTTTCCTAACTCTTTTGGTATCTATCCATCAATCCTGATCTGATTTGATTTTAGGTCAGGAGAACCTTACCTGAACTGGCATGAGATGAAGAAGTTTATTTTATTGCAGGTGTATTGATGTGTTTCATTATATGACATTACCCAAGATGTCAGTAATCTAAAGCTGGATACTGAATTACTTTTCTAAGATCTGAAAAAGTCTGCATTTTAAGACATGTCTGTGCCTACCAATGTTGGATAAGAAAATGCAGGGATATTGGAGGAAATTCTAATGGATGTTAAGGTGGAGCGAAAAAGAGGAAACTGGAAAGATAGTTTGGAGCCAGACTGTATAGGAGATACTTTATTCCAGGGTTAATCAGTTTGGACTTGAACCTATAAACTCAGGAAAAAGTATGCATGAAAAGCCTGACCTTACATGATTTTTTAAAACAATTCTTTGTTTTTAAATTTATTTTCTTTAGGTTTTTTAAAAAGTTAATTTTATCATTTTGGTTGTGCTAGGTCTTCATTGCCGCACAAGGACTTTCTCTAGCTGTGGAGAGTAGGGGCTACTCTCTAGTTGCAGTGCATGGGCTTCTCTTTGCGGTGGCTTCTCCTGATTTGGAGCACAAGTTCTAGGCACATGTGTTTCAGTAGCTGCAGCGCCAGGCTCAGTAGTTGTGGCACATGGGCTCAGTTGCCTGGAGGCATGTGGAATCTTCCCAGACCAGGGATTGAACCCATGTCCCCTGCATTAGCAGGCAGATTCTTATCCACTGTACCACCGTAGAAGTCCCTGACATTACATGCTCTTCAGGACTTTTGTCTTACTCTTGTTTTATACTTCAGCAAGAATATCATATTCTTCCCGAAAATTTGTCTGCCTTCACAGGTAGTACTGATCACTTGTTTCTATTTCCAATGGCTTTATGAAAAGGATTGTTGTGATGTGGCAGATTGTGCTATACAATTTACTTGGTTTGTTTCTCCATTTAATTAAAATGTAAACTCCATCAGGACTGTTTACTACAATTGATTCAGCTGCTCTTGTTTATTTCTTTATTTGCAATATTGTATTTGTTTATTGGCTTGTCCTTCTAGTTTGTTTGTTTGGGCTGCTCTAATAGATTACCATAGGCTGGGTGGCTTATATACAACATAAATTTATTTCTCACAGTTCTGGACACTGAGAATTTCATGATAATAGCAGCAGCAGATTTCATGTCTGGTTATGGCCCGCTTCCTGTTTCACAGATGGCTGTCTTCTCTCTGTATCCTCACATGGGAGAAGGAGCAAGAGAGCTCTCTGGGGTCTGTTTTATAAAGTCACTAATCCCATTCATGAGGGACCCACTCTTATGACCTAAACACTCCCACAGCCCCCTCCCCATCCATTAAATACCATCATGTTGGGAATTACATTTTAGCATGTCAATTTTGGGAGGATACAAATATTCAGTCTACAGTACTTATTTACAAGTTACTTTGTTCCAAAATGATTTTAGACAGCTTGGACTATCTCTCAATAACTTTGTATTGAATTCATTAATTAAAATAAATATTGAATTTATAGTTCTCTTACAAAGTACCAGGTATGTTATAAAGGTTTACAAAAATTAGAAAAATTATTTAATTTAATCTTCACAATGATTTTATGATATTTGTTCATTTGTTTATGATATTTGTTCAGTAGCTAAGTCATGTCAAACTCTTTATGGACATGAACTGTAGCATGAACTGTAGCATGCCAGGCTTCCCTGTCCTTTACCGTCTCTTGGAGTTTTCTCAAACTCATGTACATTAAATTGGTGATGCCATCCAAGCATCTCATCCTCTGTCATCCCCTTCTCCTCCTGCCTTCAATCTTTTCCAGCATTCAGGGTCTTTTATGAGATAGGTACTATTATTTGTAAATTTGTAAGTTGAGGAAATTGATGCCCAGAGAGGTCAATTAATTTGCATAAGACCACATACCTAGTAGTTGTTAAAGCTATAGCCTTTCATCTTAGCCACTAACCACACTGCCTCCAGGTAAATGAACTCTACATTCCTGGTGTGAAAGTGAAAGTGTTAGTCACTCAGTGACATCCAACTCTTTGTGACCCCATTGACTATCGTCTGCCAGTCTCCTCTCTCCGCAGAATTCTCCAGGCAAGAAAACTGGAATGGGTAGCCATACTACTTAGCAAAATGTTTCACATGTAATGTGTTCTCAAGATAGGTTTGTTGATAAACTGGATGGACAAAATCTGATGTTTTATAATGACAATCTGGGGGCTTCCCCAGTGGCTCTGTTGGTAAAGAATCTGCCTGCAATGCAGGAGACCCAGGTTTGAGCCCTGGGTAGGGAAGATCCCCTGGAGAAGGAAATGGCAACCCATGGCAGTATTCCTGTCTGGAGAATTCCCATGGACAGAGGAACCTCGCAGATCCTTGGGGTCGCAAAGAGTTGGACACGACGGAGCAGCTAAGCACACGGCACGTGATGACAACTTGTCTGAACTTGCAGAATGACCTTCTATCAGTGACTCCATGTGATCTCACTCTGAGTGCCACATCTGGGATAGTGAGGGCAGACCCTGCAGGGACATTCTATCATACATATAAATAGGTTTACTTTTTCAAAGTACACGCAGGGGACTTCACTGGTAGTCCAGTGACTAAGATTCCAAGTTCCCAATGCAGGGAGCCAGGGTCCAATCCCTAGTTAGGGGACTAGATCCCACATGCCACAGGAAAGGCTTACATGCCACAAATAAAGAACCGGCAAACCACAGTAAAGGTTGAAGATCCTGGGTACTGCAACTAAGACCCAGTGCAGCCAAATAAATAAATACTAAAAAAACATAAAAATAATAAAAACACATGCAAATCATGCTCACTGTAAAAAATTGAAAAAAATTACACCAAAAAAGTGAAACTTCCTTAATTTCTCTCTGTGAATTGCATTCCTCAGAGTCTATTTCTCCCAGCAGCTTAGCATGTGCACTTATATATGGCATTGACATATCCTTTAATGCACATATGTACATACAAAATAGTTTTACACATATGTATATAAAACTGTTGATTTAAGTGTGTTTAGTCATCTTAGTCATGTTGATTTAACATAATTTATTCATGTATCAAAATTATGGTGGCCATAACTGTTAAAAATTTTAGTAGCCTCCTAGAAAGAAATGCTCAGTGTCCTTTCCATTGGCAGAAATGAAATACCGGTATAACACCGACTTTTTAAAAGTATTATTTGGTATTCTCTTCTTTGTGAAGTAAAATGCTTTACATGATAAGACAGTGTAAGATGTAGTAGGAGTTAGTCATGGTTTAATTTAGCATACTTTTTAATGATTTGCAAGAAAGGACAGAAAAAGCACTTAATTAAATTTACAGATGATGCTAAATTGGGAGATGTTAAGAGCGTCCGCGAGGACAGATATTTAAAGAAGGTAGAAATACGTGAAAGAAATAGCAAAATGAAATTTAGATTGCAAAAAATTTAATTGAATGTGTTAAAGGCTTATTAATCAGTCCATCCATTACTCCTGGGAAGTGGAAGGAGGCATAATGACTTCTGCTTTTATAATGTTGCATGGCTGCAAAACTCAGATCACACCACAACTAAGCAATCTTTGTTCACATCCACGCCAGTGTACCTTGTGAGTCTCCTGAAATAATTAACTTCACAAGTTACCTACTGTTCTTTTTTGGTCACTTTAAGTTGTTTCATTCTACAGAAAAAGTTGGAAGGAAATGAATGCTTACTGTAGCCTTCCTGTTGATGGTCATTTTATTTACGTGGATTACCTCACATAGTTCTCACAAGAGAACTGTGTGAAGAAGATACAGTTTTAACATTTTTGTTTGTTATTTATTTTTATTTCAGTTTATGTCTGAATTTGACAATTTATTTTCTGATATGACATATTCTCCTAGAATCAGACTTGCATGTGCACTCACATTAAAATATCTATACATATTCAAATATGTAAAGAAACTGAACAAATTCTTATTTTAATTAAATTTTTAAAATTAAAATGCAGTGCTACACTAGTTACCGCTCATAAGCAAATGAGCGATTCCTAAATGAGTCCAATTATGCAGAGAGAACCATGGAGGGTTGTGGTGATGAACTACAGTAATAATGACATGTGTCCGTAGTTTGTTGTTGTGTCTATGCCAGGCATTTGTGAAATATCTATTCATCAGGCAATACTTAGTGAAAATGTGTTTAGTCATTATAACAAGGTATATGCAAATGAGCTTCCCATGAGACTTTGCAACAAACATTTAATTAGCTATACAAAGAAACAGTTAAATATACAAACACACATTACAGAAAATTGGCTAGTGTGCATTGTTGAATTTATGCACATAATTCCTAAATAGCAACATTTAATAATGTATGTCTTTATCATATGCTTATAGTAGAAATGTGCAATTTCACTTGAAAATTAATTTTATTGAAAATCTCATATCCTCCTTTTCTTACTATAAAAAATCAGAAATATACTGAGTAACATAATTTGGATATTTTTAGTATTTCTTTTACCAATAAGGATAGTAAAAATGTTAAAACTGAAATAATGTATTTATCAAGTTGGCTGAGAAAGGAGAAATACATAGAATAATGTACATTAGGGAGGCAGATGAAAAATATTAGTTATCGTTTATCATCATTATATCCAAAGAATAATATTGATCTATATTTTAGAAATTATTCATTCAAAAATGCTTCCATTGAAATTTTCAGTTTATTTACTCACTAAAATAGACATACATTTCCTTTCTTACAGTCAAAACTCATTAATGATATTTTAATTTGACTATTAGTTAAATGTCAGGAAAATCTCTTTTATGAATCTGGATCTTTAAAAACTTCTTTTATATTTTGTTGCTTTAAATTATAAAGATATTCTTTATGAATATATTCAAAATAAAATTTAAATTTTACTGTTCTGTAATCATTACACTTTCTCATATCTTTTAAAGAATCTATATTAGTTTTCATTACAGTTTTATGTTTGCTATTCACATAATGATTGACAAAGAGTTAACAAACATCATTGTGTATCTCATTATTCTGTAATAAGATACTTAAAAATACACTCAGAATACTCTTTATTTGGCATTTAAAGAGCAATCAGTCTTTATAACAAGGATAGAAGTTCACAATTTCAAGCAAGTCTTTCAATTTTGAATATTAACTCCTATTCAATGTGATTCAGAAATACTTTTCTTTAAAGGAGTCATTTTGTTTTCTAGATAATCAGGAAGAGTTACCAGGTGTAGCAGCTGACCAGATAGCCTTCCCAACACCATTTGCATCTCTGAAGCCCCCAAGGGCAAAAAAGGAGGCTTTTAATTGGTGATGCAACTTTAGCGGAAACATGCATTTAGGAAATGAGGACTATACTGTTGTCTTCACACCAAGCAAGCCAGCTCCTGTTGTCATGGTGATCTTCTATAGCATGCTAGAGCCAGTGATGTGGAAAAACAAGATGGCTTCCTCATTTATTTAGCCTTAAAAAAAGTTGTAGATTTTAGCAAGTGATTATTGAATTGAAACTCTTTATTTTTTAAGACAGGTGAAAATTAATATCTGTGAAAAACTTTGTTTTGGATAAAACTTAGCAGTCTCTAAAATTTCCCAGTTATTTATGTTTTCTAGGTAAAGGAATTATTTCCTTTTTAAAAATGTAAATGTCTTAAAACCCTACCTTCTCATGGAGATATACTTCAGATTTTAGCTCATGTATGATTTCAATTAACTTTGGATTGCCATGAGGGTTGTAGAATGACACATGTTGTATGTAGGCTTTATCCTGTAAGAATAAATAGCCTCAGTGACTTCAATGCTTATTTAGGAGCTCTACATCTGAAAGAGACTTCAAGTTTCACGTTGGACCACGACAACATAGGAAAAATGCAGAAAGGAATCAGCTCAGCCATCAAAAAAGTGAGAAAGAAGCTCCTTGTTACTCCTGTGTGACTTTTCAATTGCCAATTTAAAAATGATATAGGTAATAATCTCAATGGCTTCTTGATAAGTACTTGGAGGCAAAACAGTGTTTCCATTTTGAGCCACTTTGTCTTTTCATTGAGTGGAGAAAAATTTTGTAAGCACCAGGAAAGATGAAAGAATTATGTTGTAAATGTTTTAAAATTATTGAAGTAGTTGTTCACACTACATTTTGTTATATAAAACAAGCACAAAGGAAAGCAATAAGGGCCAACATTTCCCCTAAAGCACAATATATATTTCTAATATTGGTCTATAGTTACACAATAATTATATTGCAGAGTGCATGTGACCTATAATAAATTTGTTATTGGTTTATTTGATTCACTTTTAGGAATGTGATGCTTGAATTGGGTTTCATATCTATTGCTACCCCTTATATTAATCAATTTGATAAATACCTATTGTGTTCAATATAGATGTTGATATCAAAAACTGCATGACTTCAAATATACCACTTTCCAAAGTGCTCTTTGGGACACTTGTGTTTTGGGCAAGGTTAGTATGTTTTGTGTGATCAAGAAGTTTTAAGTACAATTAGTTTGGAAAAAGTTTCACTTTTTTCCCCACTCTTTTGACAATTCAGAATGGAATTACTTGTTAAGGGTAGACAGAAGTTCTATAGCAGAGAGACCTATTTAACAATGTTTCCCAAATCTTTTTGAATTGCTTCACTCTGACCCCTCAAAGAATATTTGATTACATTTGTGGTATACTACTATTGGTTTCAGAAACAGAATTAGGAACCCTTATTTTCGTAACAGGAATTCTGACATTGTCAAAGCTCTGATTTTGTTTTCCTCATGACTCTGGTAATCTTCACTTGTTTACATTTTGGATGTACTCTTAACATGCATAATCCTGGCCCTGAGGTTTCTAGAGAATGTTTACACTCCCAGTGTGAATGAAAGTCCCTACACTGAGGCTATGCCCTGGTCTGAAATCTCACATTTATGTTCACTCCCCCCACCGTTTTTTCTTTACAACTTCCTTGGCAGAAGTGGTGGCAATGTTTGTTAAGGGAAAAAGAAAAAAGAGGCTTGGGGATATTTTGGCCCAACATAAATTTTATTTTAGCATCTCTGGCTATGATTACCATGTTGCTGCATGGCAAAGTAAGCTAATGGAGGTAAAAGGCTATGTAAGGGAAACAAAGCTATGGACAATTCGCTTAGCAGGAGTTGAGCCATAGCTCACAACAAATATATATGTGCCATGATAGCATACATGTGTCATGACAATGGAAAGTATGTAGTACTGAAGCTGTAAATATTTGTGTGAAATTTATTAGCATGTAATGTCCTAAACTGAAATTTGAACATCTGGAATTGCAAAGTAAACCTACAATTTTTTGTAAGAACAGAAATAGCAATAATTCTATAACATAAGATGACACCATCTTGTGAAAGTTTTGCTAGTGTTTTTGTGTTGTTGTTGATTTGGGGATTTAAATGAGGGGTAGGTTTTCCATTAGAGGAAATGATTCCATTGGATATAGTTCTGCCTTTTTTTTTTTTTTTTTTTTTTGAGAGAAAGACAAGCCAATAGCTTTCTTTTGGCCCTTTCTGATGTATGTATATATCTATATAAATCTCTCTTTCAACTTCATTTTTTTCCAGAATTTATGGAAAGGTGTAAATGCAGCTGCCTGGGTTCATCCCCCTGATTTGGGAGGTGTGTAACTCCACCAAGGTTAGAAGACATTGCATGTGTCATTTACTCAGGGGAGAGGAGAGATACTGAATTAGATTACATGATCTGAGAACTCTCCTCCTTGGATTACTTGTATGCACTGAAACATTTATGCAGCACAAAGGACACAGGCAAGATGGAAAACCTAAGCTGATGAGATACATAAAAAGACTAGAACAGTCAGCCAAGCAAAAGCCAAGGTGAAATAAACAGGCAGGCGGGTGACCGGACAGAAGTGTGAGGTAAGAAGGACAGGGAGGATAATGGTTCACAGGCAGAAAGATAAGTGTTCTCAGAGTCAAACATGGACTTTAATGTGTAAAACACTTTCCTGGGTCCTCTGTGATTTTTCTCCCAATGAAATCAGCAGAGACTTGGCACAGAGGTGTCAATTTCCTGTTCACAAGCCCATGTAACTTCCCGGCTTTTGCCCCGACATTTGCCATCTTCCCTGTGGGAGTTGTCAGCTCAGGTAATTCCTGTTGAATATCCTAATTACTGTCATTTTCCCCTATAACTCAGCTCATTTTGGGGTCCAGGAAAAAGAACAGTACGGAAACCAGGAAAGATTATTTTCGACGTGTTAGCAAGAAGCCGCCTGCCTGTATGTAAAAGTCACCCAAGCTATACTGTACTCAGAGGTTCTCACAAAAATTGCTGTTTTCTGATTTCATCTTAAAATTCTTTACCTCCTTAGCCTTACTGTTTTGGTAATTTTCTTAATATTTGTAGTCTTTCCAACACTGTTTCCCCCAAATTCTGTAGGAATAAAGCAGTCTTCTAAGCGATGTTTACCATAGCAGTTGGCTGAACACCCTCTTTTTCTTTGAAATGTAGGTGAACAGGAGAAAGAATTTAAATTTTGTTTCATTTTCCTTTAACATAAGAACTTGCAGCAGACTGACTGTTGAGTTTTTAAAAAGGATTTCCCCCTTCCCCCCAAGAAACTCATGTTTTCCCAGCAGTGAAGAAAATGAGTTATGCGCACAACTGTTCAAAGTTACCTCATCACATCAGAATCAGATGGGGGTGGGGAAAGGAATCATTTTGCTATGAATAACCAGGAAGTGAGTTTTTACAGGCAATAGTTCAGAAAGAAAATTGTAACTGCAAATTAGTTGGTTTTAGAAAAAAATGGAAAAAGAAAATGTTGAGTTACTCATGGAGATAAGGTTGCAACTATGCCAGGTCTATTTAAAACAAGTTGCTTCTTTTTAAATTTTGTTTTCCCCAGATTATATTCATAAATTATTCCTTGAATCAAGTACATAGAAAGCAACTGACAACTGATTTTCATGAAGCCTAGCAATTAAAATCTTATTATTTTTCTTAGTCCCCCTTCTGATTTCTAAAAAAAAGAACATTTATTTAGACTTTTATTAATAAATTCACTTCTAGTTTAGCTGCTTGGTTCTTGATGCTTGAATAGACTTTAAAAATGTGACTATTGACTCAGCTTCACCTGAACATCCAACTATAGATCTAATTAAAAAGTTTGAATGGCATCAAGTCAAATTGGGAAAAATTACTCAGTTGATGGCAGAGAGAAGTAAAAGTCCTAGAAAAGCAGGTAAACTTCAAAACCAGTCTTTGAGACTTCAATTCAGAGAAGGGTATTTTTTCAAACCTTTTAATTTAACTCAAATGCCTTGTATGTCAATGAAATGTGATATTCTCTTTAAGAGCATTAGGTTGAATATAAAGAAACTTTGAAAGTCTCCAGGGAGACCTTTCATTAGTGGTTCTTTTTACAACATCTGGCTAGTGACTTTTAACAGGCTGAAATTAGTGTCTTTTCCTTTTCAATTTTCTATGCTAAAACTATTAGAAAGATTACCTGTGGTTTAGAAAACTAAATAAAACTCATACTACACGTTTGTTCTTAATGTATCCTTTGTAGTACATGTGGAATATAAAAGCAGTTTTCATGGTCTGAAAAAAATTTGAATTTGTATTCGAAGTATAAGTAGCCCTCTCTGCTCGCCAGGATAGTAGGGTATGAATTAGCCTGGCAGCTCTGCCCAGTTGGGGCACTCTCTAGTGTGTGATAATTTTGTAAAACAATCAAAATCTACTTCCTTAAAGAGTTTTGATCTAAAGCATGTAAGTAGAGGTACTGCCATAAGATTGACATATATATATATATGCAGAGAGAAGGCAACAAACAGAAATCATGGCAAGATAGATACCAGCAGTATTCAGCAACCATAGCAGAGAGAAGGCTTAGTCAGCAGTAGCAGAAATAATGAAAGCAGCAGAAGGAGAAAAAGAGAGAACAGATCTGTTATCGTAACAGTGGATCCCTGGAGTTAAGAGCAGTGATTGCCATATGGGAAGTACTACCAAATAAATGCTTGCTATATTTCCCAAGCTCCTTTGCAATTAATGAATAAGTTTTAGCCAGTGGCATCTAGGCAGAAATGTGATGTGGCAGCCTCTGGGAAACTTCCTTACCAGACAGCATGTGTGAAGTGTTAACTGTTCTCTAACCAAACCACCTCAGTTGTAAATGTTACCATTTAGACCATTGGAGCCATGCTATAGGAAACAATGAGAATTAAACAGCTTGATTTCTTGATACTATGGAACATGATATCAACTTTGGGCCACCTACCCAGGTATTCGTTTGAGGGAGAGCTAAAATTCTATTTTGATTGCATCACTGTCTCCTCTCCCATCTTCCACTCTTGATTCTTTCAGTCAATCAAATCTTAGTTCAGTGATGCACTCATTTCCGACTCTTTGTGAACCTGACCGCAGGACGCCAGCCTTGTCTGTTCATCACTTACTCCTAGAGCTGTTTCAGACTCGTGTCCATTGAGTCGGTGATACCTTCCAACCATCTCATCCTCTGTTGTCCCCTTCTCCTCCTGCCCTCAATCTTTCCCAGCATCAGGGTCTTTTCCAAGGAGTCACTCTTCGCAACAGGTGGCCAAAGTATTGGAGTTTCAGCTTCAGCATCAGTCATTCCAATGAATATTTAGGACTGACTTCCTTTAGGATGGACTGGTTGGATCTCCTTGCAGTCCAAGGGACTCTCAAGAGTCTTCTCCAACACCACAGTTCAAAAGCATCAATTCTTTGGTGCTCAGTTTCTTTACAGTCCAACTCTCACATCCATACATGAGTACTGGAGAAACCATAGCCTTGACCAGACAGACCTTTGTCAAAAAGTGATGTCTCTGTTTTTTAATATGCTGTCTAAGTTGGTCATAGCTTTTCTTCCAAGGAGCAAGTATCTTTTAATTTCATGGCTGCAGTCACCATCTGCAGTGATTTTGGAGCCCAAGAAGATAAAGTCTGTCACGGTTTCCATTGTTTCCCCATCTATTTGCCATGAAGTGATGGGACTCGATGCCATGATCTTAGTTTTCTGAATGTTGAGTTTTAAGCCAGCTTTTTCACTCTCTTTTCATCACTTTCAAGAGGCTCTTTAGTTCCTCTTCGCTTTCTGCCATAAGGGTGGTGTATCTGCATATCTGAGGTTATTGATATTTTTCCTGGCAATCTTGATTCCAGCTTGTGCTTCATCCAGCCCAGCATTTCACATGATGTACACTGCATATAAGTTAAATAAGCAAGGTGACAATATACAGCCTTGTCATACTCCTTTCCCAATTTGGAACCTGTCCATTGTTCTATGTCTGGTTCTTACTGCTGCTTCTTGACCTGCATACAGATTTCTCAGGAGGCATGTCAGGTGGTCTGGTATTCCCATCTCTTTCAGAATTTTCCACAGTTTGTTGTGATCCATACAGTCAAAGGCTTTAGTGTAGTCAACAAAGCAGAAGTAGATGTTTTTCCTTTCTGAAATTATCTTGCTTTTTCTATGATCCAATGGATGTTGGCATTTGATCTCTGATTCCTCTGCCTTTTCTAACTCCAGCTTGAAAATCTGGAAGTTCTCAGTGCACATACTGTTGAAGCCTGGCTTGGGGAATTTTGAACACTATTTTGCCAACATGTGAGATGAGGGCAATTGTGCAGCAGTTTGAACATTCTTTGACATTGCCTCTCTTTGGGATTGGAATGAAAACTGACCTTTTCCAGTCCTATGGCCACTGCTGAGTTTTCCAGATTTGCTGGCATATTGAGTGCAGCACTTTCACAGCATCATCTTTTAGGGTTTGAAATAGCTCAGCTGGAATTCCATCACCTCCACTAGCTTTGTTCATGGTGATACTTCCTAAGCCCCACTTGACTTCACATTCCAGGATGTCTGGCTCTAGGTGAGTGATCACACCATCCTGGTTATCTGGTTTATTAAGATCTCTTTTGTGTAGTTCTTCTGTGTATTCTTGCCACCTCTTCTTAATATCTTCTGCTTCTGTTAGGTCCATACTGTTTCTGTCCTTTATTGTGCCCATCTTTGCATGAAATGTTTCCTTGGTATCTCTAATTTTCTTGATGAGATCTCTAGTCTTTCCCATTCTTTTGTTTTCCTCTATTTCTTTGCATTGACCGCTTAAAAGCTACGATTGTTTTGATGCTCACAAAGATATAGATTATGAGCAATAATGTTAATCCCATTCTCTCTAGGCCAGTTCTTGGAATTGTGCTAGCTAGCCACAGGTCCAGTACTGCTCAAGTTGAAGAACCATATGTAATGGTTATAGTCTGATCACAATGCAGTTAGCTTTTCTATGATAGAAGTTATATCTGTCGAAACAACTCAGGAATATACATCAGACCCTGAATCTGTGACTCTATTGTCCTAATCTTTAACTGCTTGGTTTTGCAATTGGGGGTGATGGTGCAGGGTTCCAAGCTGATGAATGAATTGAAAAAACAAGCAAACAATAGAGAAAATCAATAAAACCAAATAATATTATTTTTTTCTGAAAAAGAAAAAAAAAATGAAACAAATCTCCAGCTAGAATGGTTGAAGAAGAAAAAGTTCAGGGGAAAACACTAGTTACCAATATTAAAAATGAAAGAGAGAAAAGCCAGTACAAATACTATATTCATGCACATGCAAATTATGGAATACTGTGAACAAATTTTTCCCAATACATTTGAAATGAGAAATAAAATGGGCAAGTTCCTTCAAACATACAAATTGCTAGCTCTGACACAAGACAAAAAGAAAAGGTCCAAATAGACCTACATCTATTTTAAAAAATGTATATTTTAAAATCTTTCTACAAAGAAACCCAAAAAGCTTCACTGATGAATTCTATTAAATATTTTAGGAACATTTACCAATCATTTGCTAAGTCCTTCAGAAAATCAAAGAGGGGGAAACATGTTGCAACTCATTTTATGGGAACTGACTATTGGAAAAGACCCTGCTGCAGGGAAAGATTGAAGGCAGGTGGAGAAGGGGATGGCAGAGGATTAGATGTTTTTGTGGCATCACAAACTGGACAGACATGAGTTTGAGCAAGCTCTGGGAGTTAGTGATGGATAGGGAAGCCTGGCATGTTGCAGTCCATGGGGTCGTGAAGAGTAGGACATGACTGAATGACTGAACTGATCTCTCTGAAAATAAAACCCAAAACAGACAATACAGAAGGGAAATATATATTTCAATATCCACAATGAATATGAAAGTGAAAGTCACTGAAGTCTGACTCTTTGTGACCTTATGGACTATAGGCTGCCAGGCTCCTTGGTCCATGGAATTCTCCAGGCAAGAATACTGGAGTAGATTGCCATTTCTTTCTCCAGGGGATCTTCCCAACCTATGGATCAAACCCAGGTCTCCTGCATTGCAGGCAGATTCTTACCATCTGAGCCAGCAGATGAAATTATATTTAACAAAATTTCATCAAATTAAATCCAAATTAAAAAGGATAAACTATTATTACCATGTGGAGTTCACTGCATGAATTCAAAGTCAATGCAATATTCGGATATCAATCATATTGCATTGAATATTGAATATCATATTACAGTGAATAAAGGAGACAATTCTAGATCATCTCCTAGAAAAAAGTATTCAATAAAATTCATCATCCACGTGTTTAAAAACAAAACACAACTCTCAGCAAACTAGGACTAGAGAATTTGTTGAATTTGATAACATTTACAGGAATCTTACATTTAAAATCATATTCAAAGTTAATAGAATGTATTTATATATATATAGATGTGTGTGTATATGTATGTATATAATAAGATAAATAATTATAATGGAAATAATCCAATTGTTTGAAAAATGGCAAACACTTAGAGAATTTGCAATGGAAAATATACAAATGGCCAATAAAACTGTAAAAGGACACAATGTCAGCACTCATCTAGGATATTAAAATTAATATTGAATTAATATAATTACTCACTTACCCTAATGGTTAGAGTTTAAAAGACTGATAATACTAAGTGTTAAGATGGAAAAAGAACTATTTTTTGCTATAAGTGAGAATGTAAAATAGTACAAAATTCATTAAACTATATACATATAGAATTGGTGCACTTTATCTTATATAAGTAATACTTCAACAGAATTGATTACTTAAAATGATATTTTTATAAATGATATTTTATAAATGATATTTTATAAATGATATTTTATAAAGCAATTCTCTCCCAATTGATCTAAAGATTCACTGCAATTCCAATCACAATCTCAACCTTTACTCAAAAGGAAGTTTTGAGAAAATTGATAAATGTATTATAAAAATATATATTAAAATGTAAAGAACAAGAAAAAGCTAAAATAGTCTCAAAGAAGAATAAGACCAAAGCTGGAGAGCTTGCCTGTGTTGATATTAAACTTTATAAGGAATCAATATAGAGAGGTATTGATAAAACAAATTTACCTAATATATGACAAAAATTTCCAATGCAACAAAATGCTAAATGATCTTTTAAATAAGAGGTGTAAAATCAGCTGAGCATCTAATTGGTGGGGGGAGAAAACCTCATACCTTCAAATAAATTCCATACAAAAACAATCTGTTTGTTTACCATAAATCTATATAACCTCTAGAAGACAATTTAATAAAAATGCTTAATTTAGGAACAGGCAAAGAGTTCTTGAACCAAGCACAAAAACGCCCTCAAGTATCATTAAGGAAATATTGCCAATTTAAAAATGTTTTAAAATATTCTATTTAAATAGAATTTCAAGCAAAAAAATCTTTAATAATATGAAAAAAAACAAACCACAGAGGAGATTCTATCTGTAACACATATATCCAAGGAAGCACTTGTATACAGAACATGCTAAGGAATCCAAAAGCTCAGAAAGAAAGCAGTTAATCCAATTAAAAATCAGCAAAAATTTTAGGAAGTACTTTACATAAGGGAACACACAATTGAATAACAAGCATATAAAAAGCTCTTCAACATCATTAATCATCAGAGAAATGCAAATAAGAACCATGATGAGCATCTACTAGCTACCCACTGAAAGGCTGAAATTGAAATGAGCCAACAAAATGCCAAACATAAGCAAAGATTAAAAAAAAAAAATTGGAACTCTAGTAGATAAATGGTAGTTTAAGTCAGCATAACTACTTTGGAGAACTACTTGACATTACTAAAGTTGACTATTTTCATATTCTGTGAACTAACATTTTCATTTTTCAATGTATTTCCAACAGAAATGTGTTCATGGCTATATTTTTGATAATAACTGAAAACTTGTATCAACACTAATATATCCTGAGCTGTTGAATGAATTAATATTTTTTAGTATGACACTAACAAGGGCAAATTTTATTGATACATGGATTTATCTTATATACATAATATTGTACAAAAGTCAGATACACATGAATGCACATTGTTTGATTCCATTCACAGAACAATCTAAAGAGGACCTAAAATCTTGTGATAGACATCAGAATACTGATTACTTCTTGGTGGGGGACTGGGGAATTTTCCTTTGGTTCTGGTAAGTCTATTGCTCTAGTCTATTGGGTGGTGGTTAGAGATATGGTCACTTAATAAAACTTCATCAGGCTGTAAATTTAAGGTTTAGACAGTTATACTCCCATAAGAATGTTTATGAAAATATAGTTCACAAGATAGACATATACATAAAGTGTTCAGAGGAGTTAAGAATCAGGGAGAAGAGAGACGGGCCTGAGGACAGAATTGTGAATGTCGGCTGAAATCTGGAGAAATCACTTTAAAACTTTCAATTAATATTAATTTCTGGTGTGGAAGAGTTATTTAAAAATCATTTCATCCAAAGAACGGTGAATGCTGGAAATAGTTATTTGAGTATCACAGAGATTTGCTATTTTCAGAGAGCTGCTTTCAATGAACTTTTCTTCAAGATCTTGGTTATCTGTGATAGCTCAGAAATTGGGCTATTGTAACTATAATTTGGAATAGTTCTTCTGAGAAAATGCCTGCTACATGCCCACAAAAACCCACAGGTCAAGTTTTTATTCATGAAGATTACCTAACCAAACTTCTTTATCCCTGTATCTTGCCTTTTCTCTCCCTCAAAAGAATTAGTATAGTTTTGCTACCTTTCAAATTAATGACATAATATTTATCAAAAATATTTTTTAAAGAAAAATAATACAATTAAATCTTTACCCATCTTACTATTTACTTACAACATATTTACCTCTGAAGGCAGCTTGATTTCATTCTCTTCCATTCTTTTTTTCTTTTGACTGCTTCAACCCATTTAAAAACCTTATATGAAGGAGTAAGACTCTATGGAGACATGTTTAGATGTTAACAGATCTCCATCTTTTGAAAACTTTTATAGCACTTGTGATTTTTACCTTATGAACCAGCATTTAATAGTTGCATTCACTAGGGTACTTAATTATGGCCGTGTTAAAAACAAAACAAACAAACAAAAAAACCTCAGTGTCTTCACAGAATAAAATTATCTTTCTCATTTATATAATGGTCAATCCAGATTTAGGACTTTCCTTCAAAATGTATATATGTCATGTGTTCTTTTCCTCAAAGAACTCCTAACCAGTTACAACCTGTTTAAAAAGTTTTATTTTTTTCTATATGAGTCTGATTCCGCCTTTCTAAAAAATGGCTGTGTGTTAAACGAATAATATGTGAATGCATCTTCCTTTCCTCTCTTTTTCCTCCCACTTCATGTCCTTTCCTCCACAGTTCTTTAAACTACCATCCTCCCCTTAAATTACATTTATTTCCCACAAGTTTTCATTATTTTTTCAGTCCACAAGTTTTCATGATCAATTATTTTTAAAGACCTCTTATTTAGTGGTACAGACAATTGTAAACAAAATGCATTTATTTAAACAACAGACAGGAGATAATTAGCTAATGTGTACAGGTGGTAATGACAGACTTTTGGAAGAATATAACAAATAGCAGTTTGTGGAAATTAGTTTTCTTTCAACTAGGATGATCTGACAATCTTTGCCAGAACATGCAAAATTTTATAATGAAGAGCTGAGCAAAAGGCTAGCCAATTTTTGAGTATTTGCATATCTGACAGCTCCTATTTTCAGATTTTATTGATTAGATTAAATATACTAAGTAATAAGGACTTCCTTTGTGGTTCAGCTGGTAAAGAATCTGCCTGCAATGAGGGAGACCTGGGTTCGATCCCTGGGTTGGGAAGATCCCCTGGAGAAGGGAAAGCCTACCCGCTCCAGTATTCTGGCCTGGAGAATTCCTTGGACTGTATAGTTCATGGGGTCGCAAACAGTTGGACAGGACTGAGCAACTTTCACTTTCACTAAATAATAAAGTCCATGAGGAGCTTTTTTCCAATTTTTTATTTGATTTTGTTCTCCCACAGCACCATCATTGGGCAGGAAAGCATTTGTAATAATTCTGACTTAGTATGAAAGTAGGGCTCAAGAAGGGTAGGGTTTTGTCACCATGTACCTCATGGCTCAGTGGTAAAGAATCTGCCTGTAATGCATAAGCCACAGGAGATGTGGCTTCCACCCCTGGGTCAGGAAGATCCGCTGGAGGAGGGCACAGGCAACCCACTCCAGTATTATTGCCTGGAGAATCCCGTGGACAGAGGACGCTGGTAGGCTACAGTCTATAGGGCTGCAAAAAGTCACACCCGAAACTGAAGCAACTTACCACCACCAGGCCAAGTAGATCCACCTGTCTCTAGAATACGTGAGGGACACGAAAGATTCTGATCCATGGAGTAAAATGAGTGATGTGGAAATTTTTCAGTTTTCCCTCAGTCAGACTGTCTCAGGGTACATTGGATATTCAGGGTCTAAGTTTCTGTTACTTCTCAAAAATATATATGCAGCAGTGTCCAAGTATAGTCACCCCAGACATTATAAAGGCTAATGAGATTGACTTTGAAGCTGAGTTACTTAAGTCTGACCAGTCTATGCTCTGGTATAGTCTAAGTCAATTAGATGAATTGCTTCATATGGTATCTATATATTTAAAGCTAAGTTTTCAATTTAGATTTTGTAGAAGGAATAAAATCTTCCCCCCTCCCTAAATATCCTGTTTCTATTATACTCAAGATCAAGAGCATAATCTCAGGGGAAGGTTGACATAGAGCAACTAGGGCAGTCATAATGACCTCATGTTATTTTTCTTAGATTTATAAAAACCTTATATATTAATAAAGATTCATAGCTTTTAAAGCATTTTTCCATATCTTTTTTTTTATTATATAGAAAAGGAAACTGAGATTTGTAAACATTATGTTGCCCAAGGTCACATAACTATTAAACTGTAGAACACAAGTTTTTGGCTCTTAGTTCAGTATTTGGGCTTCCCTAGTGGTTCAGGGAAGCCTGAATACTCATTGGGAGGACTGACACTGAAGCTCCAGTATTTTGATCACCTGATGTGAACAGCTGACTCACTGGAAAAGTACCTGATGCTGGGAAGGACTGAGGAGACAAGGAGAAGAGGGAGTCAGAGGATGAGATTGCTGGATGGCATCATGGATGCAGTGGACATGAAATTGGGCAAATTTTGGGAGATGGTGGGGAATAGGGAGACCTGGCATGCTGCAGTCCATGGGGTCACAGAGTCAGACAAAACTGGGTGACGGAACCACTGAACATAGCGGCTCAGACAGTAAAGAATATCTCAGTACTAATTAAACAGTAGGTTGAAGAAATGGAGAGACAGAGAGAGAGGCAATAAAAGGAAGAGATATAAGGAACAAAAAATATGCAGTGTCCTCTTTGTGAATTTTTCCTTAAGATCTACAAAGTATTGACGTCGATTTTGAACAGATTACGGTTTTTCACTCATCATCTCATGTTAGCCTCACAACATATCTAGAAATTAAATCACATATAAAAAAATTGGAGGCTTAGAGAAGAAAATTAACAGTCAGATTATTTTGACTAGTAACTGGCAGAGCAGAACTAAAACTAAGTCTTTTGATTAAACTTACCAGCATGAAAAGCTGCCTTAGTAGGATAATATAGCAAGATATGTATGTGTGAATATACGCTAATAAACCCTCCTAGACATCTATTGTTGGGAGAATGATAAGACCATGGATATCTATATGTTGAGCTTGTAAATGCCAATATAAATATCAGAAATTCTACACTAAAAATGAATAGCACATTATTTTTAACACATTACACAATATTTAGGTTTGCATATAATTTGAATGTCATTCGTTAATTTTTTCACTTACCCATAGTGCTACAGCTACCATGTACAAACTTTTTGAAAGTGAATCATTCAGCTCTTCTCACAAGCTTGCTGTCTAATAGGCGAGATGAAATGCCCATAAAAATTAATATGCTAGAAAATAATAATGACCATAAAAGAGGTGTAGACAAAAGAAGACTGCTTTAGGAGATCAGAGAAGAGCCATTGCTGCTTGAAGCTTCAGTGAATTTTGTGGGTAATTAGTAAAGTAACTGTTACTTTAAAGACATTTAAAAGATACCAATGACATGTTCTGTAAATTAGACAATATGAACAAAGAGAAGGAGACAAATGCAAGACATTGTTGAGATAGGATCTAGAGAATTCAGATATTGGATATGATGCAAGGAGAGTGGACCACTCAAATATGGCAGGATGTACTGAATCTCAGTGCCCAGAAACACAGAGAAGGACAGAGAAACAGATCTTAGGTGGAAGACTAATTTTGAAACAGATTATATTTTACATGCCAGAATTTTCCCTGGTGGCTCAGTGGTAAAGAATCTGTCTGCCAATGCAAGAGACACGAGTTCAATCCCTGGGTTGGAAAGATCCCCTGGAGTAGGAAATGGCAACCCAGTCCAGTATTCTTTCTTTCCTGGGAAATCCCGTGGACAGAGGAGCCTGGTGGGCTGCCATCCATGGGGTCACAAAGAGTCAGATACGACTTAGTCACTGAAAAATATCAACATATTTTATGTACCAATCAGAAAACCAAAAGACATTGAAATCTGCAAGCACTCACAAACACACACACACACATAATGGTATTTGTTATAAGAATAATTTTTTTAATCTTCCGTCAAAGACACAAATTCAGGACATCACTGTTATCTTTGACTTTTTCCCTCTTGATAACCATTCTCCTGTTGCTTCCCAAGTGTTTCCAATTCTACCACCACAGAGTCTCCTCCCAGTTCCCCTCTCCTTTCTGAACTCCCATCATTTTCTAGTTTGTGGATCCCACGATGCACAGAGAGGCAAGCCTAATTCTCACTATCTGCTTGTCTCATCTGTGACATTACGGGGACTCGACTCACGCTCCATCCACTTACCACCTGGCCTTCCCTTGGTGCCCTCTTGAAGTCTCCTCTGCTTTGGGAGCAGTTCCCAGTCATCTCGTCACTGCATTTCGCTGCTGCTATCCTCTTCCCCTGACCGCTGTGCTCACGTGGTGAGCTGGCTGAATTCTAGGACCTTAGCTTGGACCGTTAACTCAAAGCTGTGCTACTTAAGTGTGTTGCATTCTGCGTTCTAAGTCGCTTCAGGCCTGTCCCCGCTCTTTGCGACCCTACGGACTGTAGCCCTCCAGGCTCCTCTGTCCATGGGATTCTCCAGGCAAGAGTATTGGAGTGGGTTGCCATGATCTCCTCCTCTAGGAGATCTTCCCGACCCAGGGATCAAGCCCTAGTCTCTTAAGTCTCTTGCATTGGCAGGCGAGCTCTTTACCACTGAGCCACCAGGGAAGCCCCTTATGTGTGTTAATATACAGTATTTGTTGTTTTCTTTTTGACTTTCTTCACTCTGTATTACAGTCTCTGGGTCCATCTGTGTCTCTGCAAATGACTCAATTTCATTTCTGAGTGATATATTTGCAGGGCAAGAATAGAGACACAGATATAGAGGACAGATGTGTGGACATGGGGCAGGGGAAGGGGTAGAGGAGTGAACTGGAAGTTTAGGGCTGACATATATACGCGATCATGTGTAAAATAGGTACCTAGTGGGAACCTGCTGAGTAGCACAGGGAGCTTAGCTTGGTGCTCTGTGGTGACTTAGATGCCTGGGATGGGGTGAGGGAGGGAGAGCCAAGAGAGAGGAGATATATGTCTGCATTTAGCTCATTCACTTTGCTGTACAGAGGAAACTAACACAATCTTGTAAAGCAACTCTACCCCAATTAACAACAACAACAAAAAAAACCACAGTGCTTCGGCTGCCTGCTCTCAAACTGCTTCGTGTCCCTCTGAAAAGAAGAAAAATAGCACCTTCTCTGCTGTCTGAGGCTCTTTCCAAGTGTCTCCACTACAGGGTAGCATGTGCCTTATAGTGTTATTGCTTTTGTCAAGCTTGATCCAGACCCAGTTTTACTGTTCACAGGCTTCGCGTACTGTAGAGTGGTCGGGTTCCTATAACAGGCGTTTGTACCCTACGCTGCTTCTATCCTTGGTCTTTATTCGAGAACCCAACTCAATGTGCTTGGCTTTCTCATTTTTCATAGTGAATTTTCTACTTGGAGCCAGGTAGAGACTCCCAGTCTCTTTTCCTTCAACTTCCACACTTGGCATTTGGCTTCTGTTAGATTCATTCTGCGGGCTTCCCCAGTGACTCAGCAGTAAAGAATCTGCCTACGATGCAGGAGATGCAGGTTCAGTCTCTGAGTCAGGAAGATCCTCACTCCAGTATTCTTGCCTGGAGAATCCCCATGGACAGAGGAGCCTGGCAGGCTACAGTCCATGGGGTCACAAAGAGCTGGACACAATGGAGCGATTAAGCACAGCACAACAGCAAATCCTTCTACCCTATTTCTCAGTAAGATGTGCGATCCTGATGGACTGACCTTTACTGGTATGAAGGTCCTAGGTATCCTTTGGATCCTAGAAACTCTAGTTTGAATGTGATTTTAGACAATCCAAAGGAAGAGATTCGGAGATGAAGTAAACAAAGAAGAGTAACAAATATTTCCACATTTACCAATTTTCATAATTTTCCTCTCGAGTGTTTTTTTGCTTCTTGTATTTGACCTCCTCACTTGATTTTCTATTGCATTTGACCTTGTGGAAATATTTTTCTGCTTCTAACTGCACATTCTCTAGTCCACTCCTTAACTTGCTACTCCTTAGTCAGAGCTTTTATTTTCTAACAATTCAACTTCCCCCTACTAGCCATTAATTTCTGCTGACTCCTAAGTTTTCAGTTTAGACTTCTTCCTGCCACTCATGGAACCTATTGTGAGCAAACTCTGTTTTAATAAAACTCCTGTGGTTTTCATATCCCAGGATAAATGTAAGGGGATCATGGAAAGCCTAAAAATTGTTTAACTATGACTACTTTAATAACAGTGAAAGCAACTTTGACCTTAGCATTAGGGTTGAGAAGGAATATATATTTAATCTGTGTACTTTTCTACAAGTTATATTTGACAACACCTTATTTGTTACCTTTTTTGAAGTCAAAAAACTTGTCTTCATGGACACTTTTCTAGCAAATGTTTAGACATTCCAACATTCCCATTGATGAATTGTCCTATGGCTTCACCAGTTACCGAGAGATCTCTACTTCAGCAATTAATCCAGAAGAGGACTTTAATGTAAGTTTACTAGTACATTTCATCAGAAATAATCCCATCAAGCATTCTGCCAAGTGAGAACACCTAGCAGAAAGAATAACTGTAGAAGAGGAGCAAATTGATCTCTAAAGAACATGGATCTTATTCTGTGTTCAGTGTTTATAAAAATATTAGCAGCACTGCACAGTTTTAATCTAGTGAAAATTTGGCAGCACCACTGAAATCATTTCTAGCAGAGCATTTAGAATGACTTTAAATAAATAAAGCCAGCAGCCAGGAAATGCAAACTTCAGCAGATTTACTGCAGTAAGTGATAGCTACCAAAAGACTCTTATCCCTGGTTAGAGTTAAATAATTTACTCTTCACTACCATTAAATGTTTTAAAATTATCTCAGTGAGTTTCTGTGTGTATGTTTATTTCAGTATAATTATCCCTTCTTGCCACTCTTGATGTTAAATCCTGAAAGTGGATCATGGTTCTTCCTAGGTTATTAGTACATAATTTGCCCTCCTTTTAACTACCCTTTCCTGATTGTACACAGCCATAGCTGTGAATGACTCCCAGAGTGAGTTTAACTAATTAGCAACCAGACATCACTAAAGAAAAAAAGTTAGAATGAAGCTTTTAACTGAAAGTCTTCTAGAAGCAGATATAAAGCTTTGTTTTATTTTTCAGATTAAGTTTAATAAGAAATTCTAACTGTGTGGACTGTTCCATGTGCTTATCAGTAGCTTCTTTTTTTCTGTTTCTTTTTCTTATACTTTTATTCTTAATTCAATTTTTAAAGAAAACTAGTAACATAACAATCCTTTCACTTTCATTTTACCTATACAGAGATTTTACTCTTTTTCTGACATTTTAATCTTTCTTGTAAATAAAGAATATTTGCGTATTTTCACTTGCACAGAAACAATGCAAAAAATCCTATATTTTAAATAATTTTTCAAGTTTATTTACCCAACATTCATTAAACAGAATATTTAATATGGAAATCTACTAAGCAGTGGAGATAAAGCTTTTATATACATTTTGGGGATTTTAAGGGTTAGTTTATTTGATATACACAGAACAATGTCTGGCATGTAGTTAGTGCCATGTACATTTCTGATACTATTATTTTTTTTGATATCTCATAACTCAATATCTCAATATTGATTTTTGTATCTCAAAATCCTTCAAGCTGGGATTAGATCTCATGGACAGAGTGCCTGATGAACTATGGATGGAGATTCGTGACATTGTACAGGAGACAGGAATCAAGGCATCCCCAAGAAAAAGAAATACAAAAAAGCAAACTGGCTGTCTGAAGAGGCCTTACAAATAGCTGTGAAAAGAAGAGAAGCAAAAAGCAAAGGAGAAAAGGAAAGATATACCCATTTGAATGCAGAATTCCAAAGAATGGCAAGGAGAGATAAGAAAGCCTTCCTCAGTGATCAGTGCAAAGAAATAGAGGAAAACAATAGAATGGGAAAGAGTAGATATCTCTTCAAGAAAATTAGAGATACCCAAGGGAACATTTCATGCAAACATGGGCTCAATAAAGGACAGAAATGGTATGGACCTAACAGAAGTAGAAGATATTAAGAAGAGGTGGCAAGAATACACAGAAGAACTATAGAAAAAAAGATATTCGTGACCCAGATAATCACCATGGTATGATCACTCACCTAGAGCCAGACATCCTGGAATGCAGTCAATTTGGGCCTTTGGAAGCATCACTATGAACAAAGCTAGTGGAGATGATGGAATTCCAGTTAAGCTATTTCAAATCCTAAAAGATGATGCTGTGAAAGTGCTGCACTCAATATGCCAGCAAAATTGGAAAACTCAGCAGTGGCCACAGGACTGGAAAAGGTCAGTTTTCATTCCAGTTCCAAAGAAAGGCAATCCCAAAGAATGCTCAAACTGCTGCAGAATTGCACTCCTCTTACATGCTAGCAAAGTTATGCTCAAAATTCTCCAAGCCAGGTTTCCACAGTATGTGCACCGTGAACTTCCAGATGTTCAAGCTGGTTTTAGAAAAGGCAGAGGAACCAGAGATCAAATTGCCAACATCTGCTTGATCATCAAAAAAGCAAGTGAGTTCCAGAAAAACATCTATTTCTGCTTTATTGACTATACCAAAGCCTTCGACTGTGTGGATCACAATAAACTGTGGAGCATTCTTAAAGAGATGGGAATACCAGACCACCTTACCTGCCTCCTGAGAAACCTGTATGCAGGTCAAGAAGCAACAGTTAGAACCAGACATGGAACAATGGACTGGTTCCAAATTGGGAAAGGAGTGTGTCAAGGCTGTATATTTAACTTCTATGCAGAGTACATCATGTAAAATGCTGTGCTGGATGAAGCACAAGCTGGAATCAAGATTGCTGGGAGAAATATCAAAACCTCAGTTATGCAGATAAACAGCTGGTGGCTCAGATGGTAAAAATCTGCCTACAATGCAAGAGACGTCGGTTCAATCCCTGGTTTGGGAAGATCCCCTGGAGTAGGAAATGGCAACCACCTCCAGTATTCTTGCCTGGAGAATTCCACGGATAGAGGAGACTGTGGGCTACAATCTATGGGATGGCAAGGACTTGGACATGACTAGGTGACTAACACTTTTACTTTCACAATGGCAGAAAGGGAAGATGAACTATAGAGCCTCTTGATGAAAGTGAAAAAAGAGAGTGAAATGCTGGCTTAAAACTCAATATTCAAAAAATGAAGATCATGGCATCTGGTCCCGCCATTTCATAACATATACTGGGGAAAAAAATGGAAACAGTAACAGACTTTATTTTCTTGGGCTTCAAAATCACTGTGGATGGTTACTCCAGCCATGAAATTAAAACACACATGCTCTGGGGAGGAAAAGCTATGGCAACATATTAAAAGACAGCATATTAAAAAGTAGAGACATCATTTTGCCAACAATGGTCCACATAGTCAAAGCTATGGTTTTTCCAGCAGTCATGTATGGATGTGAGAATTGGACCATAAAGAAGGTTGAGTGCCAAAGAACTGATGCTTTTGAACTATAGTGCTGGGGGTTCCTGAGAGTCGCTTGGACTGCAAGGAGATCAAACCAGTCAACCCTAAAGGAAATCAACCCTGAAGGGGAAATCAACCCTGGAAGGACTGATGCTAAAGCTGAGGCTCCAATACTGGGCCCACCTGATGCAAAGAGCCGACTCATTGGAAAAGACTGGGAAATGCTGGGAAAGATTGACAGCATGAGGAGAAGGAGGTAACAGAGTCTGAGGTGATTGGATAGCATCACCGACTTAATGGACATGAGTTTGAGCAAACTCCATAAGATAATGAAGACAGGGAAGCCTGGTATGCTTCAGTCCATAGGGTTAACAAAGATTTGGACATGACTAAGCTATTGAACAACTGAAGTCCAAAGAGATGAGATCTTTTGCCCAATGTGATGTATCTCATTAAGATCATCTGGGTAGTATTTGGCTCAGAATTGTTACTTCTAAGATTACCATTGTATTATGCACCTCCATCTTCTTGCAAGATGAGTAAGGTAAGAAAAATTATACACACTTCATTAAAAATTATTGAAAAAATTGAAGAAACTTTGATTCCATATTTTTGAGGACTAGCCAGAATTCTAGGGCTAATGCATGTAGAACCTGGACTATACTACAACTTTGCATTATAATGTCTAGCCTAGTATGTTCACCATAATACCAGGAATAGATATCTTAAAAGATGAATCTCAACATGTATTGTTGTTGTTGTTGTTGTTTAGCTGCTAAGTCGTGTCTGACTCTTCTGTGACACTACTGACTGTAGCCCTCCAGGCTCCTCTGTCCACGGGATTTCCCAGGAAAGGACACTGGAGTGGGTTGCCATTTCCTTCTCCAAGGGATCTTCCTAACTCAGGGATCAAACCTACATCTCCTGAATTGGCAGGTGGATTCTTTACCCCCGAGCCACCTGGGAACTCTCTCAGCCTGTATGCTTGCTGAAAAAGGACTGAGATTCACCCCTGGTATATGTATATTGATTATCTTCATCCTTTTAAAAATTCACTACTTAAAAAATTCCAAATTCAAAAATACATTGTCTGATGGGCCATTGTTACTTGTTGGCAGTATCACCCAAGTTAGTGGGGATGATTCGTTTCCCATAACCTCTTACCCCAGAAATAGTTATTTATAAATCAAAACATTCTGGTTAATCACCTTTATATTGATGAATTGCAATGATACTTATACTTAAAGTGTATCAACTCAATGTATAGTAATAGATTTATACCAGGTGATAGTTTCAGTTTCAAGAAAGAAGATAAGTTATTTATCTAATGATTAACTCCATAACTGTAAAACTTGTAATCTGTACCTATTGTGTGAAATACTTAGGATTCCGTATTTACCTAGTTCTCCTACATAAGAAATATACCTAAATACACATTAGAAAGTATGTACTTAGAGGTGTTAGAATTTTTAATAATGGGAGGTTTTAAATATGGTGTTAGTTTTCATAGTTTAAATAATCAATTTCCCTCTTAAGAGAACTGGAACTCAGGCTTTTTTATATGTTAGTCAAATTTATTCCGAGGGTTCATAGGCTGACAGACTGTTGTAAAAATTTGTTATGACCTACCAATATGATAAACATTCTGACTTTTATTATTTGTATATCCTCCCTAAAATTCCAATACTATCCTATTAAAAATAAAATTTTATAATTTGGCATTAAATTAAGTTGTTATAATTCTTTTGTCAAGGGTGAAATCACACTGGTTGCTTTATGTTTTTAATGAAGTGTTAATCAATGAATTTTTATTGTATGAGTAGTGTGTACATTTTTCTGAAGATACAAAATGGCTTGTTTTCATTCCCTGGAAACACTATTTTTTAGTGATCAAATCTGGCCATGTCTTATTGAACAATGGATTCACGTGATTTGAGCAATCCAGTGTGTTTTATTAGATCATTTCTATAGGAAGTAGTGATTCAGTCTTGAAAAAGTACAATAGTTCTCTCTTCTTAATGACAAGCAACTGGTGAATGATGTTTTATCCTTTGATAACAGATTTCTTTCACTGAGTTTGCTAAATTATTGTTGTCTGTCATCATCTAGACATAACCCTGTCCTTTCTACAAAATAGATTGCTAATACAAGTATATACTTTTGAGATTGTATTTTTGCAACCATAATACCAAAAAGATACATGACGTCTGAATTTTTAGCACAAATTATTGTGTCTTCCCATATTTTCTTCTAGGAACAACTGTCTGGTAGTACCAAAGGAATCTTCCAGAACTCTTGATTCCATAACTTGGATAAAGTCATTCTGACTCTATCATAAGTTCTTTCTCCTCCTGCGTTGCCTTGCTACTTTTCGCTGTGGTAATTTTAAGATTTTCAAAAGTCCATTGTGCTTTCATTTTAAACGTACATGCATCATATCAAGGGCTTCCTGGGAGGCTCAGATGGTAAAGAATCTGCCTGTAATTAAGGAGACCCAGGTTTGATCCCTGGGTTGGTAAGATCCCCTGGGGAATTCATATCAGGCATGCTAAAATATTTCCCTTTCCTAAAGAACACATAATTGGTATATGAACTGTTGTATATTTATAGGATACAGTCAACTCAAAAACACAGTATTAACGTTTGTAAGGTTTTATTTATTTTAAGATTTGATTTTGTGGTCTTCATTTTTGAATTCAGCGCGTTTTATGTTAAAGAGTCATTATTTCCATAAGCTCTTGAAAAGCCATAAGGCTCTTGCCTTGGGTCTATGATGAAAATAACTTTTTCTTTTCTTTGCTGTTATGTGCTTGCTTCACATTTTAGACTCATTTTTCTGAGACTTCTATAGAAGGTTATCTTTTTCCTTTCAGTGTCATTTTCATGATCTCCTGCTCTCCCCAATAATTTTATTTTTTTACTTTCCAAAATCTCTACTACCTGTCACTTCTTTCTCTCTTAGGTTCACTTCTCTTCTGTATTCTCTTCTTGTAGCTTGTACAAATAATTAGTTTGTACTCTCTGGCATCAGTTTATGTGAGGCAGAATATACATATATAGAATCTTCTTGGAGAACTGCTGTTTTTTTTTATTCCCCCAGCACTTAACATTGTTTTCATGTCTTGGCTATTGTAAATAGTGCTGCTATGAACACAGCGGTGCATATATTTTTTTTCAAATTAGAGTTTTCATCTTTTCTGGCTGTAAACCCAGGAGTGAGACTGCTGGATCATATGGATCATTTAGAGTTTTAAGGAACCTCCATACTGTTCTCAGTAGTGGCTGCACCAATTTATATTACCACCAATGGTGTAGGAGGATTCCCTTTTCTTCACAACCTCTCCAGAATTTATTATTCACAGACTTTTTAATGATGGCTATTCTAACTGGTGTGGGATGATACCTCATTTGGTTTGTATTCCTCTAACCATTAGCGATGACCATTAGCAATTCCTCTAACCATTAGCAATGACCATTCATAACCATTCTTGTGTCTATTGGCTATCTTTTTGGAGAAATGGCTATTTGGGTCTTTAGCTTAGTTTTTGATTAAGTCTTTTTGTTGTTGTTTTGCTTTTGTTCTTTAATATTAATTGTATAAGCTGTTTGTAAATGTTGAATATTAACCCTTTGTCAGTCACATCTTTTTAAAAATACTTTCTCCCATTCCATAAGTGGTCTTTTTGCTTTGTTGATGGTTTCCTTTGCTGTGCAAAAAACTTTTAAGTTTTATTAAGTTCCATTTGTTTATTTTTGCTTTTATTTCTTTCACTTTAAGAAAATAATGCTACAATTTATGTTTGAGACTCTTTTGCCTATGTTCTCCCCTAGGAGTTTTATGGTGTCATGTCTTATATTTAGGTCTTTAAATCATTTTGAGTTTATTTTTGAATATGGTCTGATGGAGTGGTCTAATTATTTCCATGTAGCTGTTTAGCTTTTCCAATACCACTTGCTAACTAGACTATCTTTTCTCCGCCACATACTCATGCCCCTTTGTCAGCAATTAATTGGAAATAAGTGTGTAGGTTTTTATTTCTGGGCTCTTTATTCTGTTTCATTAATCTATATGTCTGTTTTTGTGCCAATACCATGCTGTTTGATTACTGTAGTTTTGTAGTATTGTCTAAGGTCTGGAATGGTTATGTCTCCAGCTTTGTTCTTTTTTCTCAGGATTGCTTTGGCAATTCTGGATCCTTTGTGTGAAAAATGTGTTTTCCTCCTGGGCAAATATATCACCAGTGAATATCTTTTAAACACTTTGTCTAGTTCACTTTGTTGTTAATATTTATGCTTTCTTGGATTTCAGAGATAGCAGAGGTATTTGTCACATACTTAGATGGTTTATTTTATGGTCATAGTGAAAAAGGTCATATTCCATCAGCAGCTACTACTGTTTGGCTTCTCTGGAATGACTTTACCAATACTGTGTGTTCTCTTTATTTCTTATTCAAAGTCATGACACAATTATTACAAAAACTTACCTATGATCAGTTATCCTTTCAAAATGAGCCATTTTTCATATCTATTTGAAGATCCTAATTTTCAATTTCACCATTTTCATCTGACCTAAGTCTTACTGGATGGCAGTTTTCAGCATCTAGGACAGTGCCTGACAAATCATAGGCCTGCTTGAGTGAATGCCCGTCATTCTAACTGACATTTTTCATGCCTGTTTACAAAACTTTGTACAAATAAAAGTCTCAATATTATCATTGCTTCGTTTCTAGAAACTTCTTGGGCTTCCCTGGTGGCTCAGAGGTTAAGGTATCTGCCTCCAATGCAGGAGACCCAGGTTCGATTCCTGGGTTGGGAAGATTCCCTGGAGAAGGAAATGGTAACCCACTCCAGTATTCTCGCCTGGAGAATCCCACGGACAGAGGAGCCTGGTGGGCTACAGTCCATGGGGTCGCAAAGAGTCGGACGCGACTGAGCGACTTCACTTCACTTCACTTCTTCATGCTAACTTTGACTGTTTCTTCTCATTCAGTATGTCAACAAATAGACTCTTGGTATATATTATACTTCACAAGTTCATAGATTTAAATTAAAGCTTTAAATAAATGAAAGGTATGTTAGTTTTCTATGACTTCCATAACAAAATACCACAGACTGAGTGGCTTGAACAAGGGAAATGTGTTTTCTCACAGTTTGGGAGGCTAAAAGTCAGAGATCAAAGTGTCAGCTGAGTCAGCTGATTTCTTCCAAGGTCTCTTTCCTTGGTTTATAGATGGCTGTCTCCTTTCTCCAGGTTCACATGATCTTTCTTCTGTATGTATCTGTGACGTAGTCTCTTCCTGAGATAGTGATGGACTTCGGCATGATTTCTTAGTGGGTGTGTGTGTGTATGCACATTTCAGTCTATAACAGAAGGCAATGAGAAATAAAATAGACATCACAGTGCACACAATATCCATGTCACATGTTACACTGGTAATTGTCACAAAGATGAATTCATCTTACAATGAACTCATTTTGGTAAGGGGAGTATCTGAACTGACCCATTATTGGGAGCAGGCAATGTTCTTTTTCTACCATAACTTGTATCCTGTAAAGGCTCTTTACACAGAGTTATATTTTTATATTTAATTAACAAAAAAAAAAAAATAGATATTAGCAGTAAGTTATTAGCTCGGATTTGAAAAAATCTCCTTTGCTCTACTCAACATGCTATTGAGTTCCCCAAGCATTGGGATGTCATCTGCCTTGCTTACAATGACTAAAAACGTGAGAAATCTGCATATTTTACGTATTATCATCTCCCTTGACTGCTCCCTTTCACTCCCATTCTTATTGTTACAACTCTGAATGAC
Source organism: Dama dama (assembly GCF_033118175.1). NCBI lineage: Eukaryota > Metazoa > Chordata > Mammalia > Artiodactyla > Cervidae > Dama > Dama dama. The sequence goes on from NC_083706.1 coordinate 32,412,483, forward strand.
CTAAAAGGGATAGTGCATTTATCTTTTGGCTACTTCCAGTTTGGTAGGGTCTAGTGTGCTGACTGCAAAGAGATCTAACCAGTCCATCCTGAAGGAGATCAGTCCTGGGTGTTCAATGGAAGGACTGATGCTGAAGCTGAAACTCCAGTACTTTGGCTACCTCATGCGAAGAGTTGACTCATTGGAAAAGACCCTGATGCTGGGAGGGATTGGGAGCAGGAGGAGAAGGGGACGACAGAGGATGAGATGGCTGGATGGCATCACCGACTCGATGGGCATGAGTTTGAGTAAACTCTGGGAGTTTGTGATGGACAGGGAGGCCTGGCGTGCTGCGATTCATGGGGTCGCAAAGATTCAGACACGACTGAGTGACTGAACTGAACTGAACTGAACTGAGTGTGCTTCAGCTCTGCTGGCCTACTTCAGTGATTCTAACATGGGGTAATTTTTATTTTCACTTATAGCAACACTGTACCAGGAGCTATGGTACTAACCATGTCGACATTCTTGTTTCCATAGAGATTTATTCTGTTTAAGGTGGGGGTTGGGGTGAGGGGAACAACCACTAGGTAAGAACATGTAAAAGCTATGAGGGGAAAAGTAGCTTTTCATATTAAAATGAAAGGATGAAAGATCTCCATTGATGATTTGACAAAGGCTGCTAATGGAATTGCAAGAACAGGACATGGATTTCCTAGACAGCATTAAGTAAGACCTTAAGAGGAAGGGGGTTGCTTTGCTTAAGAACATGAAAAATCATTTATTCATTCAACAAATATTTAAATATTTTGTTAGCATCTGCCATGTGGTAAACAATGCCCCAGGTTCTAATGATTCAAATGTGAACAAAAATAGACAAGGAGAGAGGCATTAAGTAGAATAATTGGATTCTAGTCACATACGTCTCATACAGTTATATTTGTAACCCATGGTGTGAAGAGGGGTACAGGAGTAAGGACAGCCTTTGTTAGGAGAATTTGAACTGTCCAAGAAATTAGAATTGACTTCTCGGCAGAACTGACACCTGAATTTCAATCTGAAGAATGAGTAGGAGTATCTAGGTGAAGACAGGAAGCAAAATTGATTGGTAAAGGAGAGTGATCAGACTTGAGCTGTGAAGAGCTGGCTTGTTTGTTTTCCAGAAAGTGGGAAATACCTTGCAGGAAGTCTTTCCCCAAACATTCTGGAGAACATCCCCTTTTTGTATCATTCTGCCATGATCCATGATGTCCTCCAGGGCGGACTGAGTGAGTTACCTTGCTACATCATTCATAAATCTGTACTGTAAGAATAAAATTGCACTGGGTTCTTGTGATTACTGAATGAGTTGCTGGAAGACAAGGCCAAGTGAGGCATGTGCAAATAAGGAAAGTGTATCCTGAAGAATATGTGTGTTCTGACCTGAGCCTGAAGGAGAGGTGGAGATCTGGTGTTGGCAAGGTGATCACTTCACTCACTGTGGAAAGAGCCACAGATCAAGGAGAGAAACTGTTTCCTATCATTAGTCCAGATCAATGATTCAGTTAGTTAGTCATTCTTTTCAATAATAGCTGTGGTTATTTCATTCTTTTTCTTGAGTTTGAAATTCCTGAGATCATCCTGCACTTTGCTTCTAATGCTCATATCCACTCCCAAATCTCCTAAATTGTTGCTGGTATCTTTTCAATTGCACCACCTGGCCCTTTTCCCTTCCCAGAGATAAACCTTTCAGTTGCACCCAAGTTAGCCTTCCTTGTAGTTACTATCTTTTTTAAATGAACTTGTTAGTCTCTGCTGTTTCAGTTATCTGCTCTTTCAAACAGCTATTACTTACTTAGGCTTCCTTCTGATTCTTTTAGTATGAATCCATGCCTGGTTCCTTCTAATTTCTAATTTAATTAAAACACTTTTAGTATTACTTGTGTAGGGTATCATCTTGCACAAAATTTTTTTCCACAAAGAAAACTTATATTCAAAAAGAAGAATACTTGTATTTATTTTAGTCATGGAAATTAAAATAATGACAAATGAGAAAATTAATAGATAGATGACTATCCCTTTATAGGTGTTTTTTGTTTCCTTATCTTTTTCTTTTAAGGTAGAACAAAAAATATGTAAATTGTGAGCTTTCTATATGCAAAGGATTCGGCTTGTTCAATGTCACAGCCATGATATAGGCCGACAAAATAATAAATGACTAAATACACAATAAATGGGAAAAGTACAAATGGATAAAGATCTGTATTACAGATCCCAATAAAGTTTGGAATCTGATAAAGATATATTTCATGTGTGTTCTATTCAGACTTTTTCTTGACAAAGTGGTTCTCAAATTTGTGTATGCACCTCAGTATCACTGATGGGTCTTGATGAAATGTAGGTTGCTGGGCCTCACACCCAGAATTTATGATTCAGGAGTTCTGAGGTGGTCCAATTTCTAATAAACTCCCAGGTAATACTGCTGATCTGGGGACCTCACTTTGAGAACCATTGATTTAAATGGAATATCACAAAAAGACAGGGAGAAAAGGAGAACTGGAACTTTGTTGGTCTTTGAGGTAAGGGTACATTTACCTCTGCAATGTGAATCTCCACTATAGTCAGGCTGCTGCATAATTTCCTCTGGATTTGATCTACAGTAATTCTCTACAATATATTATTCCATGGTAAATAGAAGGGGAAAAGGTAGAAGTCGTGACAGATTTCCTCTTCTTGGGCTCTAAAATCACTGTGAATGGTGACTGCAGCCATGAAATCAGAAGACAACTCCTTCTTGGCAGGAAAGCTATGACAAACCTAGACAGTGTGTGGAAAAGTAGAGACATTCCTCTGCCAACAAAAGTCTATATAGTCAAGGCTATGGTCTTCTGAGTGGTCACGTACAGTTGTGAGAGCTGGAGCATAAAGAAGGCAGAATGCCAAATAACTGATGCCTTTGAACTGTAGTGCTGGAGAAGACTCCTGAGAGTTCCTGAACTGCAAGGAAATCAAACCAGTCAATCAGGGGAATCAACCCTGAATATTTGTTGGAAGGACTGACGCTGAAGCTGACACTCCAGTATTTTGGTCATGATATGAACAGCTGCCTCATTGGAAAAGTCTCTGATGCTGGGAAAGATTGAGGGCAGAAGGAGAAGAGGGAGTCAGAGGACGAGATGGCTGGATGGCATCACTGATCAATGGATATGAACTTGAGCAAACTTCAGGAGATGGTGAGGGACAGGGAGGCCTGGCATGCTACAGTCCACGGGGTTGCAGAGAGTTGGAGACGACTAGGCAACTGAACTGCAACAACAACAAATTCCCTACATACAAATCCTCAAACTTCAAACTTTCAAAGATGCGAGCGTGCATTCACAAGTTCAGTCACATAAGTTAGTTCACGTATCTGGTGTAAATTGTTACATGTGCACAGACTATACAAGTGGTTATGCTTTTGTGTACATTACTGTACAGTACTGCATAGAGTACCGCTGTACACGTCTCTACTTCAGCCCAGGATGTCAGAAGGGATTCATGATGCAGGAAATGGCAAGGGGATTTTCTTTATCTGAGGAGGCACAGACCCAAACATAGAATGGTACACAGTGGCCGCAGCAGCCATTCAGAACGCAGTCCAGTGCTACTGTGTCATCTATCATGAGAAGAAAAGACCTACTACCCAGACATGACTGGTGTATTTTTTCAGGAAGGTAGATAGAATTGAATTTAGCAAGGAACCAGAACTTGTGCCTTCAGCATCAGGGCGTGAGTGAAGTTGCAGCTTGCCCTCCATCTCTTCTCCATCTCTCATGTCCTCTCCCTCCTGGAGTCAGTAACTCTTCTTGCCTGTTTGCTTGATGACAGCCCCTGGATGCCAGCTATTGTACTGAACTACTGCACTCCTCAAGGTACTATACTGTAAGATATTAAAAATATTTTCTTTATTTTTTAGATTTTTAAAAAATGTATTATTTGCATGAAAAGTGTCATCAACCTATTACAGTAAACTACATAGCTGATTGTGTTAGTTGGGTACCTAGGCTAACTTTGTTGGATTTACAAATAAGCTGGAGTTACAAATGCGCTCTCAGAAATGAACTTGTTCATAGGTAGGAGACTTAACTATACTAATTTCCACATTTGTTTGTGGGTAGGCTTAAGGTTTTGAGGGGAAACTAATATTTGATCTTTTTATTTTTTCAATTGAGAACATAATTATAGAAGATGAGAATCTGCTCAGTTTTAACTCTGTCCTACACAGGTAAGATAATTGCTACTCCTGAGTCTTTGAGTGAAGTGAGAAAGGGAGGTTTTAGTAATTTATATATTTAATTGAATAAAAATTGTGTATATATAATAATTTTATGAAGTAGCCCATCAACTCAGTGAGGGCATGATGGCTTATTTAATAAATGTCTAGAGAAAGCTCAGTAACAGTTTATTTTTCTCCTGTTGTCAATATAAATTCTAGCTGTAAAATTAATACAGTGTGTAAAACAGGTATGTGACTTGAAAAAAGCAAAAGTTCGCCTTTCAATTGCCAACTTATTTTTATAATTTATTTACCTACATAGTGTTTAAATAACCTTGGATGGGAAAAGCTTGTCTAAACATGAATCTATGAAAGCAACCATGAAAGAAACGGACAGTTTCAAGGAAGGAAAATAAAAACAAACACACAAATTCACAAAGAAGTATTCTGTAAAAAAACCACAATAAGCAAGCTTGATGGTAGAAAAAAATATGACCAACTCTCTGAAGGATGTTTTAACTGCTTAGATCACAAAAGCTTGGAGTTTTTCATATTTTTTGACAGATTCCAAGTGAATCATTCTAGGGAAATGGACAATGTAAAGGTACATATGACAGACTGTTAACAGCAAATCTTCAGTGAAAACAAAAAAAGGATGAGATGATGGACAAAGCTGTAATGGAAAATGAAATAACCATCAAAAGGATGTTATAGAGAAATATTACATATGTACAAGGTAATTCCACTTTTGTTTTTTATTTTTTAAAATATCTGTTTTCAGAACAGAGACTGGAAAACTATGAATCAATATTTTTGATAGTGTTTATTTTCCTCCAAAGAATTGATGCTTTTGAACTGTGGTGTTGGAGAAGACCCTTGAGAATTCTTTGGACTGAAGGGAGACCAAACTAGTCAATCCTAAAGGAAATCAACCTTGAATATTCACTGGAAGGACTGATGTTTAAGCTGAAGCTTCAATACTTTTGCCACCTGATGTGAAGAGCCAACTCATTGGCAAAGACTCTGATGGTGGGGAAGATTGAAAGCAAAAGGAGAAGGGGTGGCAGAGAATGAGGTGGTTAGATAGCATCACTGACTCAATGCACATGGATTTGAGCAAGCTCCAGGAGATAGTGAAGACACAGGAGTCTGACGTGCTGCAGTCCATGAGGTTGCCAAGAGTCAGACATGACTTAGCGACTGCACAACAACAACAAAATTTACCTCCACATTGTGGGATAATATGTATTATTTTTCTTTTGACTTACCTGTGTTTCCTGAATATTTAACAACAAACATGTTTTTTTTGAAATTAAACAATGTGAAATAACTGTATTGTTTTTTTCACAAGTAGTTATATAAAACCCCCTCTTTGCCTCATTCTGGTCCTCGGCTTTGAATTGTTTCATTTTGTAGAGGGGAATATTAGAGAATTTATGTCTAGGGTCCTTAGAATAAGGTTTTCTTTCTGCAATTCATAATGGATTTGGTTGAGTGTCCAATATAAACTTCACTGTGTGACCCACCTTCTTCTCTGTCCTAGTTCTTGTGTGAAGATATAAAAATGTGACTCCAGAATTATTTTGCATTTCAGTCAAAAGAGATTGTTTCAGTGGAAATGTCTAGAGTGCTTGTGTATCTGTCTTATTTAATAACTCTCTTTCCCTTAATTGAGAAAAGAAGAAGAAAAAATAAAAAATAAGGAGAGCTGTACTGGTTTAGAAAATTCTTTTAGAGCTCCCTGTCTCCAACTGTGCTTGTTCCCGCTGTCTGCTATGGTCCATTAGATAAACATGGTGCTCGGCAGCCCTGCGGTTGTTGATATATTTGGCAACACTGATAATGTGATCTATGTTTAGGAGGAAGTGGATGCGTCATTCCTTGGGGGCAAAGGTTTTCTGAAAGTGATTGTTTCATTCTCAAGGAAAATTCAGTTAGGTCATTGGACCTTAAGTTCTCACTGAGAGTTTGAGCACTTTTAATTTGTCATTTGTACTTTTTCTGTTGCTTTTATTGAAATTTTAGATTAATCTTTAGGCTTATTTTCAGAGGCAGTGGATACTAACTGAAAAGAAATGCAAACCTGGTTGTTTCTGACTCTGGAATGTTAGTGTAATAAGGAAAATGGAGGGGCTTGTCATCTCAGCATATCTCTTTAATATACATCAGTCACAACTGTTAGTGTTTTCATATGTGATCTTCAAGTTTAAAAACATACATACAAAGAACCTTAAATTTCAAAATTCTCTTTCATGTGTTTTGTATATGTGTCATGTATGTTTACATATGTATAATGCGTATTATATATACATACACAATACATAGTCTCTCTGTTACTTGTGTGTGTAATGTATGCAAACATACATATATAGAGAGACTATATTATGTAAATATGTATGTATATCTAAAATACACACTGGACTATATATTAATATAAACATATATAATCATATTATATATAAACACAGACTATATAGAGACCATATTTATGTGTGCATATTTATGTATGTATGATGTTTGCATGTATATATGTACATATATTATTGCTCTTGTCTAGTTGCTAGGTCGTGTTTGACTCTTTTGCAATCCCGTGGACTGTAGCCTGCTAGGCTCCTCTGTCCATGGCATTTCTCAGGCAACAAAACTGGAGTGGGTTGCCATTTTCTTCTCCAGGGGATCTTCCTCACCCTGGGATTGAACCTGTGTCTCCTGCATTAGCTGGCAGATTCTTTACCACTGAGCCACCGGGAAAGCCCATATATACACATACAGATATATATGTGTAGTCTCTGTATACATAGTCCCTGTAGAAAGAATTTGAACATTTTTCTGTTTGGACACAAAAGGTCATAAAGTCTTAGATAATATTAATAGAATGTCTTCTGGTGTTCATCTCAATCTAACTGTCCTCAGTGATAAGATTTCTAGCATTTCTCTTGGGAGGTGATTCCATTATCTAAAAGTTCTCATTGGGAGGAAGTTTTCCAAGATAGACTTAATGTTCGTCTTCTCTACTGATTCCATTAAACTTAATTATCCCCTCTGAAAGCTGAGCAGTTCCTTTCTTGGCATTTAAACAGTTTCAGCAGCGGAAGGCAACAATCAGCTCCTCAGCTGTCATCAAGTAAGGATATTTTAAACTCTTTTGATGTTTCTTTTTAGGTGGTGGAGTATATGTACACATATATAAACGTATCACATACACCAATTCAGCACAGTTACTTTACTTGGTGTTTATAGAACATCTAAATCTTATCACTAATTCAAATGTGTTATCACCTAAATTACATGATATTTTTGGTTGCCTTTTCTCTGATAAATTCTTTATGTTCACAAGTGGCTATGAACAGTGTACTAGCCCTCACTCATATTTTGTGGAAGATGGCTTGTGTAGATGACAAGTCACAGTCTAACAGTCCCAAGACTATCAGGGGTTGCTGATGTCTGTAGTTTGGGTGGTAAAGACTCAGAGAATGTAGAATCCACAATAAATGCTTCCAACCCATATACTTCCATTAAGAATGAATCCCGCACCACCCCCCGCTCCCGCCTCCACCATGGCGAAGATAGATATTTTTACTCACTCTAGATAAGGACACTTGAAATCACTTAAGATAGCTGGGAGATATAGCCTCTACAATCATGGCAGAAAGCTGTTATTATTTTAAAATTAATTACAAGTACATTTCCTAATTCTTAAGGTCCTTATTTTTGAAGTGTCCAGTTTAAGATTTTAAAGCTCATTGATGGGATAAAAAACTAAAACCATGCTCTCTCTCTCACCCTCTTCCCTGTCTCCTCTCTGGCCTTCTCCATGTTTCTTACCAACCCTTTTCCCTTCAGTCCCTCATTTTCTTCCCAATTTTCTTTCTTACCACAAATCCCAGTTCCTTCTTTTTTCTCTCCTTGCCCATTTCCTTCTCCCTCTCTCTGATTTTTCCCAATTCTCTCCTGAGACTTTTTTGTGTTCAGCTACAATGTTACTTTTCAGTCCTTGGGTTTTCTCCACTCTGAGTATTATTCTCTAGCCCTTTGGTTGTAAGATCAAGATGTGAAGAAAATATCTTTTTCCTTATCCTTAGATCAGTTCTGTATCATAGTATGGTCTGAATACTAGCTGAATCTAGACTAAATGGAAAATATTTTCCAGAAGGGTTTTCTGAAGTATCAAAGGTCAGGCTTGATATCTTAATTTATCTTGATACATATTAATCTCAATAAAGTTCTACTATTGACCATATGAAAACAATCAAAATTCAATATAATGACCTTGGAGATATTTTACTTATGACAGACATCCTTAAAATATATTCACTAATATATCACTAATCATAAACAATTTAAAGTGCATGGTGATCTCTTAAGAAAGTCTAATTATTTTGAGAGAGAAATGATTCATTTTGTTTGGTTGTTGCTTTTACTTTTGAAATAGGCAGCCTCTGTCCAGCCATCCTGAGCTGTTCTAACAATTGTGAATGTTGTACAACTTCTCATTAGTTATGGATTTCTGGAATATGAAATTGAGGTCATGGGTAGAAATAATTAAAATACATAAAACTTTTTGCTCCTGTCTTTATTTGCTCACCCAGTTATTAGGAAATCATCATTTTACTGGGGAGAGGTGACCGAGTATTAAGAACTAGCTAAAGTATTTCAACCAAAACTGCTTCATAACTGTTTTGACTATTAGTATTACCCCATCAACAAGGAACATATTTTTATTTCCACTTGCTGATTCAGTGAGTAATTTTCATATCTGTAATTCATGTTGCGGGCAGTATGCTGCTGTTACTGTTTAGTTGCCATGTCATGCCAGACTCTTTGCAGTACAGAACATTTTTATTGTTAAGACAGCTTGTTTGCGTCTGTAGCTGTGTCTACATCTGCACCTTGTCTTACCCTTCTTAGCTGAATGCTCTTGGGAAAATCATGTAAGCCTTTTGTGTCTATTTCCTCATCATGAAATTCCTAGGGGTGGTTCCAGGATGAAATGATGTAATATATGTAAGCAGTTTATATACTACCGGACCCTGGCACACAGAAAGTGCTATGATGACCGTCATGATGATGGTAGTGGTGGTGATGACAAAGGTAATAATAATGATGAGAGATCCACTGGGAATTCAGATACTTCCTACCTCCCAAATCACCCTGTGCTTCACAGAAAAAAGGCTCTGGGAGTGCTGAAGATTAAAATTCTTAGTTTAAAATGAAGGAATTTATTTACAAGGTAAGAAGGGAAAGGAAGAACAAAAGCAAAGCATAGTTCATACAAGACCTATTAAATCACATTCTTATCTTTTCAATTTCATGTCCAACCCCTTTAAACAGTTTCCATGACACAAATATCAACTGACGTGAGTACAAGGTGACTCACCTGATTCCAACTAAACTAGATCGAGATTAAAAACAAATAAGCAAACACCTGGAATGTGACATGTAGGTCAGACTCTTCCGAAGCCAGTTGGAGGTAACACTGCAAAGATCTGAATGCTCTTCAAAACTCATAACAAATTGGCACATGTCTTCAGGCATGCATGGAGCCTCCAAGACCAAATGGTGCAGTATTCGGCTGTGCCAAAAAATTCTTCATTGATGACACAGGAAATAAATCTTTCAAAGTAGTTATGCGGCCTGAGAAAACACAGTGCATCCACTGTGTGCATCCTAAGTCTGTCTGTGAACACATTATTTCTATATTTTTCTCTTCTGTAAGCTTCAGCATTGAAAACCATTATTTCAAATAAATATTTTGCTTTTTATTTGTAAAGACATGCCAGAGGGAATGCAAGTCATTATTTCCCTATGCATTTTTCAGGTTAGAGAATTTCTATTTTAGTGGTCAATTATATCATATTTTAAATTTGTAACAGATTCTTTTTATATTTAAATATTCTTTGCCTTGTTTTATTTTTAATAGTTCAATATAAAAGTGAAGATTAGAAAAAAGGAACAAAACAGTTACTCATCCTAAGAAATCTCATTAGGGAAGTAGGTTTGTTCTTTCCACACTTGTTGGCATTTCTCAATTTCAATAATCATAAATATTTTTAAAAACTGCCAGCATATACAATATTCCTTTTAAGACACTGTTTCCATTTTCAAATGATCTTTTTAACTTTCAGTTTTATTTTTCTATTGTTTTCAAAGTATTATTAATTCCTCCAAGTTTATTTTAAATCTTGTACAATTCTTCTTATAACCAAACAACTTTTTCTGTAAAGTAAGTTGTGTGTGGATGATATTTTCAGAACATGTGATATTAATATATTCAGAAATACACGTTAAAGTTATTTTCATAAAACTAACTCTTCAATAAGGAACCTGAACTTTAAGAACAAACAGAGGTGCTCTTTGAAAATTTTTTTCACATTAATGTCACTACTTATGTAAACAAATGAGAGGAACTTCTCTTGACTAAACTTTAAACAATGTTGATACTTTTCAGTTTTGAGAAGTGATATGGTCAGCAAGACAATTTTTGTAACATAAAATATAAAAGAAGAAAGTAAAAACCTTCCCCCAAATAACCATGGGATAATCAAGGCAATAAGCTGTCAAATCAATAAATACAAACTTGTGCAATACTTTAGAACTGGGGAGATAGCCAAGGAATCCATGAGGCAATTTGATGATGCTGATGCAAATTAAAAACTCAAATGACTCCTTACACTCATCGTTAGTGAGAAAACCATTAGGAACTCTTTCACTTCCCTTTTTCCTTGTAAAGCTTATCCTTGACAGTGACACATGCAGAGAGTTTTTTAAAAAAAATATTGCTGTGAAATACACGATGTTTCTATGATATCAACTGCAGCTTGTAGTTTAAAGAAGTGTGCTTGGGGTGGAAGGGAGGAACGTGTGACCAGAGACTTGATTTGGCACAAATAAAAAGTAACCCAGGAGAGTAAAGATGGTGCATAGACTGTAGCCAGGTGGTGGCTTGGACTCTTCAGTTGCTCCACCCAGGGTCAGATGACTTAATCTTTCTCTGCTGCGGTCTCCTCGTCATCACACAGGGAATAACATTATTAATAGCTCCGTCATACAGTGGCTATGAGGAGTTCCTAAGTTAGTCTTCATAAACATATAAAGTACTTGGAACAATATCTGGTGTTTATTTCTGTGAAAATTCCTTAATAGACTTAATTTTTTTAAAAAAGCAGCTTAGCTTCACAGGAAAAATTTAACGGCATATACCGAGAGTTCCTATATGCTCACTACATGCACACCCCACGCACACCTTCCCTTCTATCAACATCACCTACTAGAGTGGTACATTTGTTACCATGGATGAACCCACATTGACAGGTTATCACCCAAAGCCTGTAGTTTACTTAAGATTCACTCTTGGTGTTCTATATTCTGTGGGTTTTGGAATATGTATAATGTCCATTTATTTTAGTAGTAAAAAGTGGTTTTGGTGTTAGGGACTAGACTGTAACACTTTTGTTACAAATAGAAGGAATACTGGTGAATTGTTAATGAAATTCCTTTCTATAGGGAAACGTCATTCTCCCTAAAGTTTCTTCCCCACCCACTGGAAGTTATGATGAGCAGTCACTTAGTGGTTAACATGCATGAGCTAATGGGGGAAAAAAATGTGGTTTCTGTAAGAGGAAATCATGATGACTGGACCATCATGGTTCTTTGTAAGACTCTGCCAAAGGAGAAAGAAGTATATGATATTTAAGATTTAGAAAGAGCAAAAAGAAAAGTTTCCATGTTAGTGAAGATATGTTACAGGTTGTTTTTTGTTTTGTTTTGTTTTGTAGAGGGAGGCTAATGACATTTTGTTGAATTGCTTGTGCTGAATTTTAACAAAAATAAAGTGAATTATTTTGGAGAAAAGGGAAGGATAGCATGGAATCCATTGCACGGAAGATTGAAGACAAATTAGTGTACATCAATTTAGGTCATTTAGGTAATTTAGGTCAGTTTATGTCAATTCATAAATTACTGAGATATATTGATGTACAGAAAATGGACATTTTCTCACTTCCACCCTAATATAAACTCCTAAACAAATACAACTGATGTCCATATCTTCTGTGAATATACTGTTGAATAGGCTATCATGTTAACCTACAGAACATGCCTTGCCTCAGTCAGTTGGACCAAAGTCGTATAGAAATAGGTCTGATTAAGACAGTGCATTCAAAAGGAAACTACTAACAAGGGAGGTTTGGGGTCCTCTGGACCGCAGAACTGTGACTCTAATGAGAAACATATATTCATATAAACTAAAGCCTAAGGAAAGTTTTAATTAATGAATACAGAAAACCACAAAAGGATTAAATGGAAATAACTAACCCCACTATATGGAATAAGCCCATCTACTGGGCTAAACTCCCCTAATCTTGATCTGATAGTACCCCGTGAATCCACTCTTTTGTCAATTAACACACATGCTAAGTTGCTTCAGTTGTGTCCGACTCTTTGCAACCATACGGACTGCAACCCACTAGGCTCCTGTGTCCATGGGATATGCCAGGCAAGACTACTGAAGTGGGTTGCCATGCCATCCTCCAGATGATCTTCCTGACTCAGGGATCGAACCCATGTCCCTTATATCTCCTGCCCTGGCAGCCAAATTCTTTGCCATGAGCGCCACCTGGGAAGCCTGGCTCTATTGTAATTGCTTATCTAAAATGGCAGAGTCTTCTTTAGACCTGGAAAAGTTCATAAATTCATTCAGAAAATATTTATTGAGCATCTACACTCCAGGCAGCCACAAACCTAAAAGTAAGCAATAAAGACAAAGTCCATGCCCCCTTTTAATTAAAAGGAAATAAATCTTGGTTGAAAGAATGAAAGAGAATTGCGTGCGTTTTACAAACTTGACAAGCACTAATGTAAGAAACAGATTTAAATGTTCTGCGATGAAGTTCTGATAAACCTTATTTATTTATCTCCAGTAAGCTTACGGTACAGACACTCCGTCTGTGGTCTGATAGAGTCTATTTCTTTTCTTGTATTGTCCAATAGGCTCACGTAACTGGTGCACAAGGAGAGAGTGCATGCATCCTTTTGTGTAATTCTCTAGGTATTTCACAGCACGGGAATGGGCATTGAGAGGGTGTTTTAGCTGTTCCTTACTGTTTGTATCACTTTCTTGGCCTTTACATCAGCAAGTGCTCAAGGTTTAATACAAGCTTTCCTTTTACTGCTATGTTGCTGGGGAGGCCATGTGACAGGTGGCCCATTTGCTTTCATACCATCCCCAGAAATGCTAATCTGTTTCTTGTGAATATTCTGTGTCCTGGGTTTCCCACGATTCAGCAGAGCAGCCAGAGGAGGGCAATTTAAACTTGTTTGGACTGAGAGAATCACTTCAGGTCTGATGGGAGTTTCAAAAGGAACACCCACCAGTACCAGGACTTACCCAACACTATTAAACCCTCTCTTACCCTTCCCTACCTCCCATCTTCCTTCCTAAGACTTAAAAGTAGTGTTCCCATTTAACTCTTTCATATCCACTAGTATGTAGAGTGCACTATCAATATCCACAATGAAATATTATGTTTTCTGGATAATTGTTTTTAATCAATTATGTAATGTCTTATTAAAAATATTTACACACAGATATATATATATAAAAGAAAAGAGAAGGTAAAGGAGGGGAAAATGGCATTTCAGAGGTGTTGTGCTAGTTACTTTCTCTTCTTCTTCTCCTTATATTTAATCATCATGCTTAATGTTTCCTTATAATTCATATTTAGAGAAAACAAAACCGAGGCTCAAAGAGATTGACTAATTTACACACACTGCTTGCCTAGGAAGTCGAATCAAGGCATTTCTGATCCAGAGCCAGTGATCTTTCTACTTGAATTACATGCATCATTGCCATGCATTTTTTTTTTTTAACTTTGTGTGGAGGCATCAGGATTTATTAAGCACTGTATTCATGCCTGAAGACCAGATTTTAAAAAAGAAAAAGCTGCTGTCTAAATTCATGATGTGTAAGTATTTGGTTTTGAATACATGGAGGTAGTCTTTTTGTTCTCTCTCACCTAGCCTTTCTTCCACATCTTAATTACACATTTTTTTATTGAGGCAACAAATTCCTTCCTTCTTAGATTTGTGCCCCACAACAACCCAGAGCCCAGAACATAAACAAAGACACATTTGGGAGCTCCTGCAGAGACCTATATCAGCAGATCCTGCAATTTGCTATTTCCTCCTCCTCCCCTCTCCCCAGATGGGGGCTTATGTAAGTCTCCCCGAGGCAATACATGTACGGTTTTAGGGGGAGATAACTGAAAACCGTGGTTGGTGGTGTTGTTGCTATTAGATGACTGTAAGGACCTACTCTGCTGGAATATCTTTTCAGCTTTATAATATAATTGGGAACCCTGAAGCCGTTAAAGAGCTAAATTTCCTGTATTTGCCTTGCTTTGTTCTTCAATGTCCACAATGCTGGGGATCTCATCTTAAATTTGCAAAGGTGTTTGGTAGTACAGCTTAAAAAAATCTGAAACTTGCAATAGCATGCACTGCCATTTCCAGGCAGTTTAGCATCATTAAAGCAAAAGCCATATAAATCCAACTTCCTATTTTCACATTATAGAAATCTCTGCTAAGTGTCATGAACAAAGAAACGCACAACACATGAGGACTTTTTCCTTTAATATGAAAACTCCCTTAAACAGGAAGTCTCAAACCTTCCCAAAATGGACTTGTTTTCAGCTTGCTCATCTTTTCCACCCCCTGCCTGTTTGTCTTTTTTTTTTTTTAATTTCATGTCCATTTTTGGTGACAATTTATTATTTGAAGTCCTCTTCCAGGAACAGGAAAACTCTTTGTAAAAAGAGCATGAAACACACTTTATATGCAAAACAAACGTATCACAGACCAGTAGAGACAGTTCCTAAGCAGACTGTGTTCTCAAAGTTTGCCTGAAAAATGCCATTTGGAGCCTGGAACATATTTTTCACAGGAACATTGTAAAATGGTTGTTAAGTTCTAAGGTCAGTGTTTTGAGCCCATGTGACGTATGAAGTAGCTCAGCTGTGGAACTGTATTATTCAAACTGTTTGGTGATACATCATTTAGGATACTATTATGGCAACATTACCTGTTAGGACACTGGATTCAGAGTAACTGGATAGCATCACAAGCTTGATAGTATCACCCAGCTCCAGGCACAATGAACTCCTCATTATTCCTCACGTGAGGATTAAGGACTATGACATGGGCATATGAATTATGATGGTATATGAGTTTAATTATGATCATGGTTTGCTCAAGTGTCAGGTTGTGTGGCTTAGGATAATGTTCTCCCCTTCTCTTTCATACATGCTTAAGTAGAAGTCTTATAGCATCAACATTTGTTATTGGCTCTGTCTTGTGATTTACAGGCCATGTGATCCTGGGGCAACAGCTGTCGTGATGGGAAATACTGCAAGGGCGTGGTTCATACATTCCTTCTTTACCTTTGCTGGAATTGCACTTTGCTTTTCTTGGGTTCCATATATCTGCCTTTCCCCCATCTCTCCTCACGCTGAATGTGAGGGTCTAGGATTATGCAATACACTGGGCAACTAACTATGGTTTAGGTAGACCACTTAGGTGGTTTGAATGATCACATCAGTGGACTCACTGGGCTGGAACTTGTACACATAAAGGGTACTCTGACCCTTATTGTCTCACAACAGTTAGTTAATTTGCTGTTTGCCTGTCCCTCTTTTTACATTTTCCATTGCCATAAATCCTTGTGCTGCTGTGAGTGAACATGCTGGAGGAGAGAACTTTCTTCTCTGAGCATGCTTGTAGAGACATAGTTTGGTTCAGAGACTGGACTTTGGCTTACTTTCCTTACACATAGGTTCTTACAAGGAAAGACTTTGCTTTCCTCTATTTGCCATCTTCCCCACTTATCTCAAGATAGTGAATGAAGATTCAAGGGCAAAAGACAAGGAAAAGAACCACTAATCCCTTATTGAGTATCTAAAAGCTATCACAATTTGATTAAAATATATAGTTGTATTAAATCAGTAAATCTGTTTCTGAGTTGTCGGAGGTTGAATTAACCAGGTGGGAAAAAACAAGATGCTGAGTCTCGCTCTGAGAAATCGGAAGTGGAGACTAATCGTGCGTCAAGGGGGACAATATGAGCATCAGAGTTTATGAAAGGAAGAGCCAGGTAAAGATATCTCATGAATTTCTCAGCTGCTTTAGACAAGTTCTCCAGAGGTCCCTTTTGCAGAGAACTTGCCATCCTTCAGTCATTTTTTTTTTTTTTTTTTTACTGCATTTTTTATTTGATCCAGAAATTGACCAAAAAAAAAAAAATCACAAATTTTCTTACTACTTCTAGTTTGCTTAATTAGTGCAATGTATTTTGCATAACCACTCTTTCAGAACCATATTTAAAGTAAATCTAAAGTTTTCAGAATCTAGCACACTGCCAAAGGAAATTTAGGGCCATTTTGCCAATCACAGAGATATTTTAGATGAAAGAGGTGTAGAACAAGCATTTGTTGTACTATGTACTTTTTAAACTGTGGTTGTGAAATCATTTCAGTGGATAATAATTAGCTTTAAAAATGGAATAGAAAAAGCAATCAGAATAAAACATATCAAAGTGAATTGCATTTGGTAAAGATTATTTTTTGGACTTTGGTTTCAGTGATAGAGATGTGTGTTCTGGACCATGAGGAAAACTATCTCTTATGGAGGGTCTTGGTTAAAAGTTTAAAAGCTACTGATCTTTACTAATGGTTTATGTAAGATGTATCAAATTAACAATTTTCTATAGGGTTGGGGTACAGGATAAATGAGTACAGATTATTGTCTCTCAGGTTCTTTGCCTATAAGGAAGGCCAACTTCCTCAGGGGAACAGAGGCTGGTAGGTTTAGGACAAATACTTATATATCTCAACTGCCTATAGGCATGTATAAGATAGAACACTCATGCTCTTTCTGCAAATATCAAACTTTTTGCTAAATCAATAAGCAGCACTATTAACTAATAAATCATCATACTAGCAATACTTAATTAGAACATATTTAAATCAATATTCCAGTACAGTCAGATACCTTCCAGTGAAACTTCAATCATCCTTTAGCCCAATCCTAAATTTTTCTCACAAAACTAAGTGAAAGCTTTCAGTCTGAATTATTTTTCCCCCTCTGAGTCTCTCTTCCACCTTGTGTCTTTCCTCTTGTGTCTTCTTTTTCTTGAAAATCTCTTCCATTGTCCTCTTCTCCATGGCATTTTGCTCCAATCAGAAGTGAGACAAAATTGGAAAATCCCTCATGAAGGTCTTTTTTCTAATCAAGAGTAATTTTTTTCATACAACTATTTCTTTTCTCTTAGCCCCCTTCGAAGCCTGAAACTAGTATAAAAGATAATTTGAAATTAGCATACAGTAGGGTTTTTTTTACTAGCCTCTACAGACATTTTTTTTGCCGATGCATAGCTTGTCCGAGGTCACTGATCCCTGACAGAAAATCGCTTCTTTTTTAAAGGGCCCTTACACATATTTCTTTAGAACATATAAAAATATTGCTCAAAGCGCAGTATGGTGTGTGAGCAGAGATATGATTTCCTCGTAGTTAGTAAACTTAACCTTTCTTTTCACCCTACGTACATTTCGAAGGAAATAGTAAATGATTCCAGAATCCATGCCTTTCAAAATTAATGGTAAAATGCTTCATTGTGAATATATCCTGATCAAACACGTTTTATTTTGACTTTCTGTGGAGAAGGCATGTCAAAACAGAACTGGTATATAGGAAATGTCAGTGAATCAGACCAAGTTTTTTCTCTGGAAGATTCGCCTATCTTCTATCTGGGGAAGTGTCTACAGTTTTTTAATGACAATTTTTAATGAGTATTACATGTAATTAAATGCACCAATCTTAAAAGTTGATTTCTTTGAGTTGTGACAATCTTTTACACCTATGTAACTACCACTTAAAACAATATATAAAAGATTCTCATCACCCAGAGTTCCCATGGGGCCAATTCCAATCAATTTCCCATCTACCTCTAGTGCAACTACTTACTGATTTTTACCACTATAAATTAGTTTTGCCTTGTATTCTTGAAAGTCATTTTAATGGAATCGTGCAGTATGTACTCATTTGTATCTAGTTTCTGATGTTTTGGGCATTCATCATGTTATTGCATCTATCAACATTTCATTTCTATTTACTGTTGAGCAGTGTTTTCCCATGTGACTATATAACAACTTGACTTTTTCTGTTGATGAACTGTTGATTTGTTTTTGGTGATCATGAATAAAGGTACTATAAACACTTTTTTAAGAAGAATTATTTATTTATTTATTTTTGGCTGTGTCAGATCTGAGTTGCAGCATGTGGGATCTGAGTTCCCAAACCAGGAACTGAACCCATGTCCCCTACATTGCACGGTGGATTCTTAACCATTGGATCACCACGGAAGTTCCCCTATGAACATTTCTGTACATGTATTTTTTTTGTGCGTGTGAACTTATCTTTTAATTTGGAGGTGGGGTAAATACCTAAAAGTAGAATTGTTGGGTCTTTCAATCAATATTTCAACTTTATTAGAAACAGATCTGCAGCTTTTAAGAAACTCTCAAAGGGTTTCTTATGTCCCCAACTTTTAAAAAATATATTGCTTTTAGGGTATCTGTGCAGATGTTTTTGTTTTTTTTTTTTAGAGTCATTTCTCACTTCTCCTCCTTAGACCTCAATTACTTTACAATGAGTGCTGGACTCTGTCTTATGTCTGTAATGTATTAGGGCATTAATACATGTTCAAATGCTTTCCATAGATTCTTGGATAACAGATTAATGACATAATGGATAAATTTTACTAGAATATAAAGTTCACGAGGATAGAAGCCCTGTTCTGTTCACTGCTATAACCCAAACTCTTAGAATGGTACCTGCACAGAGTAGGGGTTCAATAAGTATGTACCAAATAAATTAATGAATGAATGAATAAAGTATTAAGTATATGTTGGGAAGCATCCAAATAAGCTTTATACACAGAATCACTTAATTCTCACTCCCAATCTTTTAGCTAATTCCTCTTTTTACTTTCTTTTCTAAATGAAGAAATTGAACACAGAGAGGTTACATAATATGTCCTTGATCACACAATAAATGAGCTAGGATTTGTGTCCAAGTAATATCTTTTCAAAGCCAATAATCAATACACTATATATAATAGGTAAGCAACAAGGACCTACTGTATAGTACAGGGAACTATACTCAATATCTCATAATACTGTTTTCCAGAAAAGAGTCTGGAAAAAAAAAAAAAAAATATATATATATATATATATATATATATATATATATTTTAGTCACTCAGTCAGGTTCGACTCTTTGTGACTCCATGGACTGTAGCCCACCAGGCTCCTCTGTCCATGAAATTCTCCAAGTGAGAATACTGGAGTGAGTAGCCATTCTCTTCTCCAAAGATCTTCCTGACGCAGGGATCAAACCCGGGTCTCACTGCAGGCAGATTCTTTACCATCTGAGCCACCAGGAGGAGAAGAAGGAGAAGAGGGAGTCAGAGGATGAGATCGTTGGATAGCAACACCAACTCAATGGACGTGCATGTGATCAATCTCTGGGAGACAGTGAAGGACAGCGAAAGTGTGGCCTGCTGCTATCCATGGGGTTGCAAAGAGTTGGACATGACTCAGTGACTGAACAGTAAAAACATATATTATATATGATATATATGTGTGTAACTGAATCACTTTGCTCTATACTTCAATATAGCTTTGTAAATTAACTACACCTCAATAAATAAGAAATGATAAAAAATAAAAAATAAAGACTTTTGTATTTCATGCTTAATAAGTTTTGTTTCAAGAGACCCAAAACCTTTTTCTGCTTTTCTATTTTTTAAATTGTATATATATATGTAGTATGTATAACATATATATATATATTTAAATTTTGGCTGCACTGGGTCTTCAATGCAGTGTATAGGTTTTCTCTAGTTGTGATGTGTGGTCTTAGTTGACCCACAGCATGTGGGTTCTTAGTTCCCTGATCAGGAATTGAACCCATGTCCCCTGCATTGGAAGAGATGTCCCAAATTGTGTATTTTTTTGAAGGAAAAATCCTGAGGAGGAAAGCTTACTGTCTTAGCATGGTAATTCTTTCATTTTTATTCTTAGAACTAAATGACTTTCCTTCAAATTACATTCTGGTTCATTTCTATAATGGGAAATAGGTTCCCATTTCAGCTTTATTATAGACAAAAACTTGAAAGTACACACACACACAATTCTTGAATACTTTTGTTTTGTTTAAATTCATTTTGTCTCACATTAGGTAAGGATGGAAGTTTACATGTTTCTTGTGTGGATTGGAAACAGTGTTGACTCCAAAATACGTTATTGCTGTTATAAAGACTGAATTGTAGAAGTCTTCATGGTGTCCTATGGATTTTAGGATATTATGATAGGATGGTGACATTTTCATAACTCTTAGCCATTCCTCATTAGTCAGTTTTAAGTAATGTAAGATTCTATCTCCTAGTCTTTTCATGGACTACTGTGGTCTACTCTGAGTGCCAGGGAAGTAATTAATAAGAATGGGCCAGTTCATTTTAATGAACTGGCTTTGTGAACAGAGCCTGCATTTGCTTGCTGTTAAAAAAAAAATCATTCCTTGCCATCTCTGCAAAATTTCCTTACAGCTAAATAATATCTCTGCTTACCTTGATAGGAAAATCTAAATAAGTGGATTCTGATTAATATTTATCTCTATGTAGTCAAATGAGGATGAACTATGCCTCAAAATGGTACTTGTTAATGAAATTGCTCCTCAATTATTATATGTGGAGCAGACCCCCTTACTAAAAGACATAATGACCTCAGATCTCTCCACTGTATCATGTAATGGTCAACAGCCTTTCCTGAATACTTTAGAGGCAGTTACTTCTTACTGCAGTGAGCCAGAGATAAACAAGTTTTAAAGCTAGAAAATGGTGACTAGAAATTAGTTCATAAGCCTAAACATGATAATTATAACCACTTTCCATCAGAATTTTGTATGGTTTCACATCTTTTTTGGCAGCACTCTTTAACCATGTATTAAGTTATCTGTATATCCCGTCCCCTCAAAAAAGTGTCAGTCCTTATCTTTTCAGCTTAGCCAAAAAAATAGCGGATCTGAAATTCTGTGAAATTAGGTCCATTTTCTTTGCCAAGGATGGAGAAGAGAAACAGCCCCTAAATTATTAATATCTATTTTCCTAAGACACTATTAAAGCAATCTTTCTTAAGAAACAATCTGAAAAGTGCTATGACTCAAAAAATTTGTTATTGTTGCTTTTAATTCAGACATTTTCTTTTTCCTGTAGAATAGTTTCAAACATAAAACCAGGGCTGTTCATTTTACTTAATACTCTCAAACACCAAACAAGATTACAATTCCTTGCCTATGATCTCCTGTAATTCTAGCTTGTTCTTTGAAAGCAAAGAGCTGTTTTGGCATTTCACGTTTCTGCTGCTTCATCACCAAGGCCAAGCCCTGTATCTTCAGCCTCTGACCACATTCACAGCACATACATTTCTGAACAATCTCATGTTTTCAGTCTTTTCAACAGAGGACTCTAATCTTGTGATTCTCAGATGCCATACCAAATTTAGGTTTTGCTGACAGTACTCTGACTTTCTAGAATTTAAAGCATTTTAAAATGCAGTTTTGAAGCAAATGATGACAATTTGTGTGTATGTGTGTGTGTGTGTGTATGCTTATATAGCCTATCTCAGAGTTACTCCCAGACTGAATGGAATCCTAGCCCTGTATCAGATAGAAAAGATAGAAAAGAATAAGTTATCAGAGTAGAACTGTTTCAGCTATTTAGGATCAGTCTGTCACCAAGAGAAAAACCACTAAGAAAGAAGTTAATGTGCATGTTTTAATATTAAAGAATACATATGTTTTTGCTTAAATTTTTGAAAGTGTTATCTAAAACACTGAATTGTTTGTGGTAAAATGAAGGATCTTGATGGCATGCTTTCCTCAGGATTAGCCAGGGGATAAAAATGTAACCAAGGGCACTTTTCTCTGGTCACTGTCCTCTCAGGGAGGACACTGTTTTAAGACCTTCTGAGAACTGGAGGCTGAGGTCTGAGTTGGGAGAAGTAAAACCATGGTTGACTCAATCCATGCAAAATAATGAGAGTGATTCACCAAATATTTCTCCCCTACAAAAACTTTGAAGTACTTAAAAAAACAAACAACCTTTATGTACTAGGGCATTTAACTTTGCATATCTGGTCCCATCACTTCTTGGGAAATAGATAGGGAAACAGTGGAAACAGTGTCAGACTTTATTTTTTTGGGCTCCAAAATCACTGCAGATGGTGATTGCAGCCATGAAATTAAAAGACAATTACTCCTTGGAAGGAAAGTTATGACCAACCTAGATAGCATATTAAAAAGCAGAGACATTACTTTGCCGACAAAGGTCCGTCTAGTCAAGGCTATGGTTTTTCCAGTGCTCATGTATGGATGTGAGAATTGGACTGTGAAGAAAGCTGAGTGCAGAAAAATTGATGCTTTTGAGCTGTGGTGTTGGAGAAGACTCTTGAGAGTCCCTTGGAATGCAAGGAGATCCAACCAGTCCATCCTAAAGGAGATAGGTCCTGGGTGTTCATTGGAAGGACTGACGCTGAAGCTGAAACTGCAATACTTTGGCCACCTGATGTGAAGAGTTGACTCATTGGAAAAGACCCTGATGCTGGGAGGGATTGGGGGCAGGAGGAGAAGGGGGCGACAGAGGATGAGATGGCTGGATGGCATCACCGACTTGATGGGCATCAGTTTGAGTAAACTCTGGGAGTTGGTGATGGACAGGGAGGCCTGGCGTGCTGCGATTCATGGGGTCGCAAAGAGTCGGACACGACTGAGTGACTGAACTGAACTGATGTAGGTGCAGGCTGTATGTCTACAATTATTTAAGTTTGTGGAATATAAGGTGATATTGGCTTCTCTGGTGACTCAGATGATAAAGAAGCTGCCTGTAGTATAGGCTGCTAAGTCGCTTCAGTCGTGTCCGACTCTGTGCAACCCCATAGATGGCAGCCCACCAGGCTCCGCTGTCCCTGGGATTTTCCAGGCAAGAACACTGGAGTGGGTTGCCATTTTCTTCTCCAATGCGTGAATGTGAAGTCGCACAGTCGTGTCCAACTCTTCGCGACTGACCCCATGGACTGTAGCCCACCAGTCTCCTCTGTCCATGAGATTTTCCAGGCAAGAGTACTGGAGTGGGTTGCCAAGACCCATGTTAAATCCCTGGATAGGAAGATCCCATGTAGAAGGGAATAGCTACCCACTCCACCATTCTTGTCGGGAGAATTTCACGGACAGAGAAGACTGGTGGGCTACAGGCCATGGGGATCACAAAGAGTCAGACGTGATTGAGTGACTAGCACACACATTTTCAATAGGATTGTCTGAAGTGCAAAAAAATGAGCAGATTCAATGCACATATTTATACAATGGGCTTCCCTGGTGGCTCAGTGGTAAAGAATCTGCCTGCCATTGCAAGAGATGTGGGTTCAGTCCCCGGGTCAGGAGGACCCCTGGAGAAGGGAGTGTCAACCGACTCCAGTATTCTTGCCTGGGAAATTCCATGGACAGAGGAGCTTCGCAGGCTACAGTCCATGGGGTCAGAAAAGAAGAGTGACATGAATTACTGACTAAACAATTTATATAGCAATTGAAAGGTAAAAATGTTTTCCTATGTTTTGTCTCTTTTACCCTTACCATAAAACATTGCAGTAGGTTTAAATTACCATTCCCAATTTATGGATGAGAATACTGAGGTTCAGTTGCCCAGAATTATGCAACCAATAAAGGTAACAACAACATCCCGAATTAAATCCATTCTTGGAGATGTCAAGTATTGAACTTCCTTATCACAAATTCCACTGTCTTTATTCCTGTTTCCTCTGTTCTTTGTTTCAGAAACACTTTTCTTCCAAAATCTCCTAAAGTCAAATAAAGACTAGGTATTGCTCCCAAGGGCTCCCACATCATTATATTCTGTAGTATTTCTTGCAGAGATAGGAAGGCATGTCAATTAGATTACATACCATCTGTATTAGGAAGCTTACATTCACATTAAGATTTTGCCCTTTTCATGGCATGAGCCAGAAGGCAGCTGGACTCTGCCACAAGCCCTGTCCATCTAGGCTTGCCAGACACTGAGGACTAACCTTGTAGCAGGGGCCATCTACTTGAATGGTAAAGCTGGGACATGAAGCCCAAGTTTGGTTTCAAAGATTTTTTAAGTTGGACAAGATGAAGCACAAGGTAATGGGTAAGTTAGGCTATAGTCATAACTTGACTTCAGCCTTACAGCATGGATCACCTTTGAGGGATTCCTTTGGTGGATGACACAACTCTCAATTCTGGATTCATGCTAGGATGGCAGGCTGTGGAGACAGTAGCCTATCTTGGATCACTCTCTTACTAGCCATATGATCTGGGAAAGGTTATCCTTTCTGTCTTCAGTTTTCATTTTAATAAGCTTTGGACTGATGTAAAGATCAAAGGATATAAGATATGCAAATTTTTAGAGGGGTGTCTAAAGCAAAGTGAGCACTCATCAGAGATTATTTATTATTATATTTATATTTATTTGAGGGACGTGTAATAGCAAAAGCAGCAAAGAAACCAATAAGGGTGAAGTGTATGTGTGAGGCATGTGGGGTCTAAGCAGGCTTTGAATGCTGGGATTACCTGAGGAACAAGGCAGGCATTCACTTTGTGCATCAAGCCAATATTAGAGAATGAGGAAACAGCAAGTTGCAAATACATTGATCTCCAAGGTGAACCTGGGGGGATGTCATTGAATCGACTCAGGGTACAGTGTAGAAGCCTAAGCAGTTCTGCTGCTCTAGGGGTCTGGGCTGGAGGGGTCTTGTGCTGGACCAGATGCATGAAGCAGTCTGAGTCTGCATGATACCTCCAGGCCTGTGTGTCTGCCTTCCAGACTGGCTTGAGAACTGGGCCAGGATAAAATCAGGAGTAAAAAGCTGGAGTCTGGAAGAAGAGCTGAAAACGAAGTGCTAAATTCTTTTCTATGAACCCTAATCACTGTAAACACTCACAGGAGGAAGAATAAATCAGTCAAGGTGGGAGTAGTTAACTCTAACTATGGAGGAACCAGAGCTGAGTCAAGTGAACAAGATTTCTGTGATGCATAAGCAGAGGGAAAATGGAAGAAAAAAGGTCAAAAGTTCTGAAACTTAGATGAAGGTGAGGTGTAGTCATAAGTCAGTGGGAGTCTTGTTCTGATTAATACAGAGTTGGGGATATGAGAGTCCATAGGTAGGAAAGACTGGATTAGGGAGGATTTGATCAGTCCAACATAGGAAAGTGTATATGACAAGAAAGGCAAAGCAAATAATAAATTGTTCTAAGGAGAGAAATGAAACATAACACTCAAACACACAATTGCACGTAACACATAGAACAGTGCCCCAGGAAAATTAGTTTGAGAGATAATAAGAGAATGAAAAAATCCTTTTCTGAACACCTACTATGGGCCAATGAGACGTGCATCATTTATTATGACAATCTTATGTTTATATGGTATTATGGCAATTTTCTCAAAAGAGAAACAACTGCGGCTTAGAAGATAAATCAACAAGCCCAAAGTCACTGGAAAGAGACTGGAACAATTTCAAGTTCAGCTTGCTTGATTCCAAAGCATATTCCATTTTCCTGTACTGGATAGTTGTCTGCACTAGGGTAAAGCAGGTAAGGAGAATCTAGAATGATCCAGGCCACCAAGGATGCAAGTCCAGATGAATAGGGTGACATGAGGCAAACACAGCTTTCACAGTAAACGGTAGCTTTTCTTTTCTTCTTTTTCCAAGCAGTGTTTGTGTCTTTCCTGTTGCCAATCCCATTCATCATGTACTCTGACCATTCTCATACCTGTCTGATTCTTACCATTATTGCTTTTGCTGTGTTTTTCATGTTTGTATTCTGAGTGTTCTTTGCAAAGCGTCTTAAAACAAATCAGCAAAGAGTACGTGCAAGTGGGGTGAGTAGACCCTCCATGGAAAGCAAGCTTTGAAAGTAGATCAACCTGGTCTTATGCCATAGATTCAGTACTTATCAATGCTGCTTTTAGTCAATGCACATCATTTTTAAAAATCTCAGCTTCCTCATCTATAGAAATATATTACAGTAAAACATCATTCATAGGCTTGTGGGGAGGAAAGTTGTCGGGTATAATATGTTAGACAAAGTTCCTGGATCTAATGGAGGAATCATTAATTTAGCTCTTTTCTTTCTTCCTTTCAATGTATTGAACTATTAAACATTTCAGAGAGTGTGTTATAGAAGAATGGAAGTATATGAATAAAAAATAACAAAAAGTTAAGTGCATTAGTAAAGATGCAAGTAAACGAAGAGAGTAGTGTGATTGATGATCATTCAATAAATCATGGTTAATGATGCTTCGTCCCCAAAGCTACGTATATTAGTCTTTAGACAAAGCCTCAGCTCATAACCTGTATATTCATTAAACTCAAAATAGGCAAGTGGGTTGTACTTAAAAGTCTATCGACTGAATAAAGTCACTTCTTTAGTAACATTTTCTATTTGTTATTGGCCCATTTGGACCTCAAGGATAAAGGCTATTACTTATCAGCTAATTCATACAATGATGAGAATGAGAGATAATATAATTGATGAGAGAATCAAGATGAAAAATTATTCCAATAAGCTCAAATAACGGACCAAAACCAACAAGACAAAATTTAACAAGAATAAAGTTGAGACCTGCATTAATTCAGGTCAATTAATAATATCAATTCCATATTATAGGAGAGAAGAGACAGGTTTTCAGAAGAGACAGAAAACAATTCATATGAAATCTATCCTAGGATTCTAGTTGACCAAAACTAAATGAGCTTAAATATGAAGTGACTTTGAAAAATTACTTTGAGCATGACACATAGGGCCTGAAAAAGGAATGGAAGGCAATGGGAAACTGTAAAAAGGGTTTGCACTATCTTTTCTGTTAGTATCCATTTATCATCATCCAGTTCAGTTCCTATACTGATCAGGTATTTTCTTTTGTTGTTTACCAATGTTCCCAAAGTCTTTGGGAGAGTTGTATTTTCCATTTGTTCTTGGGCAAAAATTTGGTCTCTTACCATTTGTTTTATTTTAATTACTACACCTCTTCAGCAGCCCAGTGAGGGCACAGAAGTTTGGGTTGTGTGATGCAGAGGTGATATTTTGTTGCTTTATGTGTACATTTGTACCTGTGCACATCTAGGAGAGCCAGTTGGTGTTTAAGTCCCAAGCATGGAAAAAAGAATGTTTTTCCCAAACAAGATCTTCCAAATGTTCTAGTCAACTCTTAACTCTGACATCTTCCTACTCTCTCAAATGTATGAGATTCTATACCCCTTTGGGGATTCACATGTGCTCAACACTGGGGCCGGCAGAAAAAGCAGCTGTCAATGTTGGCTATGGCCAAGGTCACTGGTCATTCTCCTCATTAGATAAGCAGTGTTAACCTCTCTGTACACAATTGTGATTGCAACAACCATCGCTAACTAGTTTGGTACTCAACATGAGTCACTTTCTATAAGTAGCTCTTATCCCTACTCAGCGACATGCTGCCATCTAGAGTCTTGTGTTCGGCCAAGGAAGGTTGGCCATAGCTACCTATCCTTATTGCCCCTGTCCACGGATCCGTGGCTCCAAAGTCAAACACACAAACAAAACCACAAAACCTGCCTTCTGACTTTTTCAACATTCCATAGAGAATTACTAGGATTTTGTGAAACTCATTGATTCTTCCACTCTCTTGGCTGTCTTATCGGGTGCCACACCTTTTAGTGAGGGAAAGAAAGCCTTCGTGCTACAGACTTTTTCTTCTCCGCTGGTGAGACTATTTAGAATTTTTGAGAATGCTGGTTGGAAAAGGTAATATTGGTATAGAAGTAGTTAGCAATAAAGTTTTTCTTTTGGACTTGTGTACATACTTGTGGGGAGGGTCTATGGTAGCACTGAACTTCTTGAATGGCACCACTGTATCTGGTTCTGTAGATTTGCTTCCAATATCAGAGTACCTTCCATACTCTTAAAATTCATGCACTTTGAAGGTGAAACAGGCAGGGGTGAGGGTATTGTTTGTTCTTGGATACTTGAAATTATTTTCAGCTACTATGTCAAGTTCCCCTAGTGACACAAGCCATTTCCTTGAGGACATCTTCCATACTTCCTTAGCCGACGATATCCTTTATCCATTCATAATCCTAAAACACCAGTTTAAGTAAACATAGAAGAATCAGTGGACATGTTGGTATCTTAATTTTTTTTTTAATTGAATTCACCACAGGTGGACTATTTCCTTCCAAAGGATAATGACAAAAGGGCCATCAAGATGATGGAATGGGTTGGAGGCCAAGCCCTCTGAGGAATATTTGTATGAATTGAGGACATTTCCCTTGTAGAAGTGAAGACAGAACAGACAGGGTGATTATTTTAAATATACTGGAAGGGATTTTATGTAGAGTGGATATTTAACTTTAGAGGGTAGAACTCAGACCCAGAAGTAGAATTTGTAGTGAGGCAGATTAAGTAACAAGTCTGAAATAGCCCGAGCTCTTAAAAAATGAATTCAGTTGCCCTTGTGTAGATTCTCCATCATTGAAACAGTGTAAACTGAAGCTCATAGTTATCTGATGGAATTTGATAGTATTGAGGCAAATAGGTGCATAATAGAGGTGACTTTCAATTTAAAGGCTCTATAAGTCCCTGTATCTAGACCCAAGGATGTTTGTTGCAATATTTCTGCCTCTCACACCTTTCTAGAAGTTTTGCTCTTCCCTCTACTATTTTTGATGTTTATCTTCAACTTTTGGATTTCTACTTTCAATTATATGAATAATTGACATGAGCTGGCTGAATGGCCAGTTTGCACTCTGCAGGTACCTGTTTCTTCACCTTGAAATAACTGCAGCATTTCTTTCAGCATACTAACTGTATGATTGTAACTATTTTCCTGGGTGGGAGGATGCTGAATAAGAGAAAAAGACATTAGAGATGGGAATGATGCTAAAGTTGCTTTTATTTGTTGATTCATTTATCTAGGCATATGTATATTTGCAATTAAAACTTATTAGAAAAACTCATCATTTCAAAATTTTTATTATTCCAATCACTTTGCTTATTCACAATTACACAGAAACAAAACTTGCCAGGGTGAAACACAGGAGTCATACTTAATTTTCTAGGTAGTGGAATCGGACATTCTGAACATGTTCTTTTTTTAAATTTGAGTGATACTTTATTCTTGATTAAGAATTGATCAGTAGGAATAAGATCTCCCTTATCCACCTATCAAGAGAGTACTACATTCAGCTTTTGAAAACTTATATCAAACTTAGTAAGAATTGTTAACAGGAGTTCTCTATGTTCCTTTTAACTTAAATAAAATTCCATTTAAAGAATGGAAAGAGAGTTGTTCTTCCATTTAATATTATTCTAAAGGTAAATAAGAAAATCTGGAGAAGACAGTTGAAAATTCACTCACTAATTTTTGGAAATGTGAAAGAGAATATCATAGATGTTATTATTAAATAGTTCAGTCACTCAGTCATGTCCGACTCTTTGCAACCCCATTGACTGGAGCACACCAGGTTTCCCTATCCATTACCAACTCCGGGAGCTTACTCAAACTCATGTCCATCGAGTGGGTGATACCATCCAACCATCTCATCCTCTCCTGTCCCCTTCTCTTCCAGTTTCAATCTTTCCCAGCATCAGGGTCTCTTCAAATGAATCCGTTCTTCACATCAGGTGGCCAAAGTATTGGAGTTTCAGCTTCAGCATCAGTCCCTCCAATGAATATTCAGGATTGATTTTCTTTAGGATTGACTGGTTTGATCTCCTTGCAGTCCAAGGGACTCTCAAGAGTCTTCTCCAACACCACAGCTCAAAAGTGTCAATTCTTTGGCACTCAATTTTCTTTATTGTCCAACTCTCACATCTATATATGACTACTGGAAAAATCATAGCTTTGACTAGATGGACCTTTGTTGGCAAAGTAATGTCTCTGCTTTTTAATATGCTGTCTAGGTTGGTCATAGCTTTTCTTCCAAGGAGCAAGCGTCTTTTAATTTCATGGCTGCAGTCACCATCTGCAGTGATTTTAGAGCCCAAGAAAATAAAGTCCCTCACTGTTTCCAGCGTTTCCCCATCTGTTTGCCATGAAGTGATGGGACAAGATGACGCGACCTTCGTTTTTTGAATGTTGAGTTTTAAGCCAGGTTTTTCACTCTCCTCTTTCACTTTCATCAAGAGGCTCTTTAGCTCCTCTTCACTTTCTGCCATAAGGGTGGTGTCATCTGCATATCTGAGGTTATTGATATTTCTTCTGGCAATCTTGATTCCAGCTTGTGAGTCATCCAGCCCAGAATTTTGCATGATGTACTCTGCATATAAGTTAAATAAGCAGGGTGACAATATACGGCTTTGACATACTCCTTTCCCAATTTGGAACCAATCTTTTGTTCCATGTCTGGTTCTAACTTTTGCTTCTTGACCTCCATACAGATTTCTCAGAAGGCAGGTAAGATGGTCTGGTATGCCTGTCTCTTGAAGAATTTTCCACAGTTTGTTGTGATCTACACAGTCAAAGGCTTTGGCATAGTCAACAAAACAGAAGTAGATATTTTTCTGGAACTCTCTTGCTTTTTTGATGATCCAATGGATGTTTGCAATTTGATCTCTGGTTCCTGTGTCTTTTCTAAAACCAACTGGAACATCTGGAAGTTCACGGTTCATGTACTGTTGAAGCCTGGTTTGGAGAATTTTGAGCATTACTTTGCTAGCATGTGAGATGAGCGCAATTTGTCTTTATTACCTAGAAGTATTTCTCAGCACTTATGGCATAACTTTTACGTAGTTGTTTTAAAATTCTCCAGTTTGTAGGAAAGTGATATTTTTTAGGTACTCAAAATTTTTAAAAATATTGAATAAATAATCTCAACAGTATTGCAGTTGAATTCAATTTCTTTAGGAAATTTTCATCATTATTGAAAACTTTAGGGTGACATTCATTCACTTGGAAAAAAGAATATAGGCACAGAAGATTATAAAGTAAAAGCATAATATTCAATCCATCACAGTAATTAGATTCATTAATTGTAATAACAGAGTTGGAAGGCAACCTTCATGGATTAGTCTACTATGGTTCAGAGAACTGCAACTGTTCATGGCTTTAAAGCTAAGTTTTACATAAATACATATATTATAATACTGTGGAATTTGTACCATCACATAAAATAGGAGGACTCATAGTCTTCTTGCTTTTCTATAGTCACCTTATTTTTGCTCTATACAAACAAGCTAGATGGATATTACATACTCTTGTTGCAGCTGTTGTTCAGTCGCTAAGTCCCGTCTGACTCTCTGTGAACCCATGAATTGCAGCACAATAGGCTTCCCTGTCCTTCGCCATCTCCTGGAGTTTACTCTTGTCCATTGAGTCTGTGATCCCATCCAACTATCTCATCCTCTGTCTCTCCCTTCTTCTCCTGCGCTCAGTCTTCCCCAACATCGGAGTCTTTTCCAGTGAACTGACTCTTCACATCAAGTGGCCAAAGTAGTGAATCTTCAGCTTCAGCATCAGTCCTCCCAGTGAATATTCAGGGTTGATTTCCTTTAGGATTTATTGGTTTGATCTCCTTGCTGTCTAAGGGACTCTCAAGAGTCTTCTCCAGCACCACAGTTTGAAAACATCAATACTTCAGCTCTCGGCCTTCGTTATGGTCCGACTCTCACATCCATACATGACTACTGGAAAAACCCTAGCCTTGACTATATGGACCTTTGTCAGCAAAGTGATGTCTTGTTTTTTTAATATGCTGTCTAGGTTTGTCATAGCTTTTCTTCCAAGGAGCAAATATCTTTTAATTTCCTGGCTGCAGTCACCATCTGCAGTGATTTTGAAGACCAAGAGGATAAAATCTGTCACTGTTTCCATTGTTTCCCCATTTACTTGCCATGAAGTAATGGGAATGTCATCTTAGTTTTTTGAATGTTGAGTTACATACTACAGTAGTCAATACACTATGGTAGTGTGTAATATGCATATTGCATACTATGGTAGTCAGTATTCCATATATAATGCCTATATATTTTTATATATATTACTTGAAGGCAGTCTAAAATAAATAGGTGGTCTGCCACATCTATATTAAAGTAATTGTTGTTTTTAAGAAACAGAATATTGGTTTTGTGTACTCTGAAATAATAATTCCATTAAGTAATAAATTTTGATCTCTAGTCCAAATGTAGCTTTGACATCTGCAGTGTTTGAGCTGAGTGGGTAAGACAGTACAACTCTTAAAACGTGCAGCTGGCAAAGTGCCCTGGCCAAATTCAGAAAACATGTACAACTCAAGGAAATGAACAAGTGGAATTCTAGAAAACTGAACAGAATTGCAATCCTAAACTCAGAGGGATAATGCGATCTTGTTTTCAGAAACAATTTGGGCGGACAATTAAGTGAATTTACTTGTGGAATTGACTACAACCTAGGAAATTTTCTAGTGTCAAAGCTTAATTCTAGGTACTTGAGGACAGAAAACATTTTAAAGAATGAGGAATAAGTACAGAAAACAGTATTTTATATATATATATATATATATACACACACACACACACACACACCATAATATATTGACTTTTGAGACATTACAATATTCTATTATTTCTTTCTATGTTTACTTGCCACTCTTGGATACTCAGGGGTCATTCTGAGAAAATACAGTTGTGATAGTTAATTTTGATTAATAGATTAATGGATTGTAGATTGAGAAGGAAAAAAAAAATGTTTCTCATCTTTGGGATGTCCATTCAGAACTACAAACAAATGTATTTCTTTTTATCATTAATGTATATCCTTTGCTGCTATTCCCTAGAGTTTTACATTTAGAATAGTTTGAAATATCATTTAATTAAAAAACATTGTGCCGGTGCAATGGAAATGATACATAAAAGTTTTTTAAGACACAGTCAAGGAAGTAGGAGAAAAAAAGAGCCTGAGAGAGAAGGAGAACCAAGCAGAAGCTTGTTTTCTCTAGAGTATTAATTTAGGGTTTGAGGGGAGAGTTGGGGAAAAGAGTGAAGTTACACTAACATTATGGGCTAGAAATGCTGCCACATATCCATTGAGAGAAAAATGCCTTACAAATATTTTTCAAATGATTTAATGTTGGCTAAATCCAATGCATGTTTTTACCATGAATTTTCTATTTAAAATGTTTTTAAAAAATAATAGATTTTAAAGGGAAAATCTAATCCATATGTCACTGATTCATTCACACTTATCATAGTGTTTTGTGTGAGCAAGCTGGTGTCCAAAAACATTTAGTTTTTTCCAACCAGGAAGTCACATTTTTATAGCACCGAAAAGGACCTTGAACCTGAAAAGCCTCAAATTTCATTTTAAACTGAGAACCCAAGGAATTTGAGTGAGTTCTAAACTTGGCAATGTGCCTTCACCCTAGTTAACATATTGATGGAGTTATATATTCACGAACATATGGGTTAAAAGTGGAGCTGTTTATTCTGGTTTGATATTGATGCTGGATATATTCAGTTTGCCTTCCTAGTTTGTTTGCCATGAGGAAACAATTGGCCAGTTGTTTTATTATTTTTAAAAAATTATATATTGACCCATATCCTTAAATATACAATAAGTGTTATCAAATATGTAACAAAGCTTGTGTATGGAAAACGTATAATTTCCCCTAAGGGTTATTTGCTAATATGGAACACAGGCCTCTAAAATGTGATGAAAGGAAGGACTGTGGAACAATGGGTCATGATGGCTAATTTTATGGGGAACACATGCATACAATGTAATTTAAAACACATGCTAAGGCAGTTATAGTAAAAGGCTCAGAGAATTAGAATGGAATTCTGCTTCATAAAAAAAGAAAACAGTTCCTTCTTTCTCCTGACAAAATTGCACTTCTCTTCTAGGAAAAAGATCCCATTCACTAATGCTTTAACAACTGAAAGGCCCACCCACAAGCTTCACATCTTTTCTCTCAGATCTCTTCCTTCAGGTATGGCTCATCCGTTGTGGTTGATATTTAGAGATGTGATATGAAACTAAAGACGAACAGTCCAATATGTACCTGAAATCTTTCTAATGCAATATTTATTAACTTTTTTCATAACTAAAATATTTTGCTATTTATTTAATCTCTCTCTTACAGAATGTGCTATATCTATTAACAGGAATTTTAAGAGCAAGGAATGGGTCATTCTGCCCATTCTCATTTCTAGGCAGAAGCTTTAGGTTTTAGGTGAAAACCTAAAGCGAGTCAGACTGTTGAGTGTATTATTTGGAAGATCTTTAAGGGTAGCCACACTATAAGTTTATCTGAAAAATTGTTTGCAATTATTTAGCCACAGATTTTAAAAATTCATACTCCTCTCCCAATAGAAAACAAACCAAAGAAAAAGAAAAATCTCTTATGATTAAAGTTTATCTTCTCTCCCCCTTTTCAATCGTTTATGAAGATGAAGAATTCATTAATAACAAATTCTTCATAATTTATCATATCCTAGAATATAAATGTCAATTAATCATTAAAATTCAAGCAAACTTTTTGAAAGTTTGTTGATACAATTAGTATAAAAATTTTTGAGGAGTGTAATTTTATACAATTTATCATAGGCTTTCTCCTATAGATAACCTATTCCAGTTTATTTCACCTTTGCATGTTTTATTTCTTTAAGAACTCAACAATAAATAATTGGGCACTTGCTTTTAATCCACAGCCTCCAAACTAGAACAATTGTTAAGATAAAGATTCGACTTATATTTAAACTGTATGTTACAGTTCATAAAATGTGATCTGCTTTTTGCTAGAATTAATCAGATTGTACCAGGAAATACCTCTCTAGCTGGGCTGTTTTTTCCAGCTTTTGATTCTTATCCATCTGGTCTACCTTGTTGGTAGCTCTCTGACCAACATGTCACTATGACCCACTCCCTCTCTGTGAAGTAGATCTGTGTTTTAATAATGTTCCTGAAATTCCAAGCCTTTAATTCTGACTATGACATTTTCTTGTAGATGTTGAAGACATTATGCTTTCCTATTCTGTTTATCAACTTTGTAATTTTATAGACTTATTACTATTGTTTCAAAGGGCTTTTCTGGTGGTTCTGCTGGTAAAGAATCCACCTGCCAATTCAGGAGACACAACAGATGTGGGTTTGAACTCTGGGTTGAGACGATCCCCTGGAGAAGGAAATGGCAACCCACTGCAGTATTTTTGACCGGAAAATTCTATGGACAGTAGAGCCTGGCAAGCTACAGTCCATGGGGTCACAAAGAGTCAGACACAGCTAAGCATGCACACACATTACTATTGTTTTAGGAATTTTTGTTAACTTCTATATGCCATATAAAGTAAAAATTATAATTGTGTATTTGAGATAATTATGGCTGAAATTTATAGTATGTTTATGTTCAAATTTTCTTCTATGCACTTTTTTTCTTGCATCGAAGTGATCAATTATGTTGTGGACTTCTTCAACATATCAATGTATTTGTTTTCCCACATCACTAAAAAAATTTAGAAAACATGATTTTTAATGAGTATATAATATTTCATTTACTTAAAGATTCCTTTATTGTTGAAATCTTCATTTCCTTCAGAATTTTTCACTTGTGGAATTATAGGACCAAAGGCCTGAAGTTCTTTCACTCTCCTTATTATCAACAAATTCCTTTCAAAAAAGATTGCCCAATTTATTCTTCCTCATAATATAGCAGAGGCTAGCTTGTCACACTCTCACCAGCACTTAGTGATGATATTTTTCAAATTTTTCTATTTATTTCCTTTGGTAAATTTTTTAAATTACTAGTGAGAGAGAATAACTTTTTGACTGTTTTTCATTTGTATTTCCTTTGAATTTTGGATCCATATCCTTCAAAATTTTTCTGATTTATGCTTTCATGTTTTTACTTATTTATTTGTTGACCACGTGTGTATGTATATAGATACTCTGCATAGGTATTTATATATTCAATCTTTCCAAATGTTTTTATTGGCATTAAAAAAATTGACCTAACTTTTTTCAGGGTGAAGTTCATCATCATTTTCCTTTGTGAGTGCTTCCACTGGTTTCATGTTTAATAAGCTCTTTCTCAGAAATTCTTTACTTCACTGGAATACTTGTTACACTTGTCACTGTCTTCCTAGGCTGGATGCACCCAAGACCAAGGACATTATTTTACTTACTTGTGCATTCTCAATACTCACTGATCAGCAGAATGCCTGGAAACATACTAATGTCTAATGACATTTTTGGTAAAAATCCAGAAGCAATGCTATTGTATTATCCTTTAGTTTGTGAAAAATGAGTTGGACTTTGTTTAAGAATTAAATAGGTTCTTTGGAAAGCCATGGTAAACAGAGGGAAGGTCATAGGGTAGAGGTTTGTCAAAATTTTGCTGTGTAAGTCATGAAAAACATAAATTAAATAGTAGAAAAATCAGAGATAATGTACTTTGAATAAATAGTTTTTACACTTCTCTGGATTTTAATGCAATTATAGTGATTTTTTAAAAAGTAACATATCTACAGTATGATGTTTCTTAGGGTTACTTGCTGTGGTAGGCAGAATTCTGAGATGACCCCTGTGGCCCATCCCCTTTCTCCTTCCTGCTGCCAGCTGCCTGTGTCCTGTATGAGAGATATCTAGGATATGATAGCTGTCGTTTTCATGACCGTGTTACATTATATGGCCAAGGTAAAAGGATTTGACAGATGAAATCAAGGTCCCTAATCAGTTTAAAAGAAGGTTTAGGCCTTCTCTGAGATCAGATACTTCATTTCCTCTTGGCTTTGGAGAAGTGAGCCACCGTGAGTACTACAGCTGCAAGAAAATGAATTCTGCCAATCAATATCAACTTGGAAGAGGATACTGAGTCTCAGATTGCGATGCAGCCCTAACCAACACCTGAATCACTGTCGTGGAAGATTCTAAGCAGAGGACCCAGTTAAGCCAGGCTCAGACTCAAGACCCCCTGGAAACTGTGAGATAAAGCTGCTATATTTGTGGTAAGTTGTTCTGCAACAACAGGAAATGAATATGCTTTGAAGTATCTGTCAAACACATTAGAAATTTTGTAAACATTTTATGCAAAAGTTTGACCTTTAATATAACCTAAGAAATAATTATGATTTCTGCTTAGCCATGGTGATATTTAAGTATTTGTGAAAATGAAAACCTTCAAACATAAATATTCAATTGAAGTATTGAATAATTAAACACTGGACTTTAGAGATAGAAATTGTGAATTGATACATGTATTTATTGCCTTTTCCTCCCAGGTTTCATGAGGATAATAAGTGAATTCTATCTAAGAAAACTGAGTATGGGGAAGATCCCCTGGAGAAGAGAAAGGCTACCCACTCCAGTATTCTGGCCTGGAGAATTCTATGGACTGTATAGTCCATGGGGTTGCAAAAAAAAAAAAAAAAAAAAAGAAAGGAAGGAAGAAAGAAAATTGAGTATGAAATATAATTAGAAAATGATTGAGAAACAATTTTGGAAAATAGAAAAAGGTAAAATATATTCATAAACTTAACCAAGAGGGAAAAAAGGGGTCAGTGTACTAGATTCTAAAGGAATCTGACTTTCCTAATAACTACTCTGGATACTAGAAGTCAAGGAAGAAATATGTTCAAAAGTTGGATCAAACATGTTTTCTATATGGAATTCTATATTCAACCAAAATGAATATAAAGACTAAATAAATAACTTAAACATCTAATTGTCCCGATGAATTTTTAAAGGTAGTTATTGGAGAATGTGCTAGAGCAAAATGAAGGTGTTAAGTAAGGAAGAGCAAATTACAGCATCTAGGGAAAAGCAGACTCCAGGAGAGAGCTGAGCAGTAGAGCCAGGGTGTCAGCTCTGTGCACGGAGAGTAATCGATAGACAGGAACCCGAGAATGGAGGGACCAGCAGAAGCAAAGCCTCCAGGGAGAAAAAGAAATGAAACTTGCTAGGAAAGATGACATGACGAATCATTTGGAGAAAAGAAAGTATATATGTCTAGCAAATCTTTTAGGTAAGAAATTAATTAGACAGGGGATTGATTATACAAATTATGATAAACTCCTACAGTGAAATACTATACAATGATTAAGAAGAATGAGAACAAATCTATATGTATTGATTTGGAGTGAGTGAAAGTCGCTTAGTAGTGTCCGACTCTTTGCAACCCCATGGACTATACAGTGCATGGAATTCTCCAGGCCAGAATACTGGAGTGGGTAGCCTTTCCCTTCTCTAGGGGATCTTCCCAACTCAGGGATCGTACCTAGGTCTCCTGCATTGCAGGTGTATTCTTTACCAGCTGAGCCACAAGGGAAGCCCTATACTGATTTGGAAAAGAATCTCCAAAGTGTGTTAAAGCCTGAAAAGGTGAGGTAAGGATATTATGATTCCATTATTGCTCTTAAAAAAGACAGATATGCAGGTTTAATATAGTTAGCGTCTACATATGCAGACTAACTATGGAGGGGTGTACAGTAATGCTGTAATGGTTGCTGTGGTGAGAAAAATGGAGAACGGAGGAAAGTGCTCAGTGAAACTGATGAAACGTTGAAAGACAAAGCAAATTAACGAACATGGAAAAGCAATATATGTCTATTAAAATGATGCAGTGAGAAACTGTACAAGAATATGAATATTTTCCATAGATTATAAGTAAACATCATATAATAAAAGTCCTTGACATTCAAATATTTTGAATTCAAATTTTATAAATATAGCCACATATAGAAAAAATAGGGAGACATACACACGAAAATAATAATGGTGGCAGGCAGTAGCATAATTTATATTTTCACACTGTAGTGTTTTGAATATGAGATAAAATGATTGTAAAAAATGAATGTTTTTACTTATAACATAAGTAAGCTAAACAATTTAAACTCTTCTAAAAATAGATTAGACTGTTTATTTTAGTAATCATCGTTTTAATCTTTGTCTTCAAATATTTTAAAATATATCTATAGGAAATTCTTCCTAGAGGAGTACCAAGGCATTCATTTACTGCTAGAAATTTTAATCTAGCTAAGGAAACAAGACATATGTAAAATAATAACTAAAAATACAACATATTGACTGTATGAGACAGTGAAATAGTATAGATATATCAGATTTTATAAGAAGGAAAGATAACTGTTGTGTAGAGAATATAGTCAGCTTGAAGAATGGGTAAGAATTAATCACGGGGGGTAAAAAAAAGACAAGAAACTTCAAGTAGAAATCTTGCCATGAGCAAAGGAACAGAGCAAGTGAGTTAGGGGACATTTTCACTCTCAGATCATTGGCTTGGGATGGTAACAGTAGAACAGCTTCCGGTTTTCAAAGACGTTTCACATAATTGACTCAGGTATGAAATAAGCAGGGTGAAATGATGGAGACATGCACCCTGCAGACAGACAGTTGGGTTTTCAAAATTCTAGCTCTTCCACGACTTGATGTGACCTAGAGAAAGTCAACTTTTAAGGCAATAATGCCTAAAGCGAGCGTTGCTGTGAGGGTTGAAAGTGAGAACATGGGGAAATCATCTAACACTACTTGGCATGCAATGGTTACTGATTACAGCTGTATGTTGCAGTAGAATTTGGCCCCCTGCTTCCGTCCATGCATTCCATCCTCACAACATCAGAGTGGAGTAATGGGGAGAATGATTCATCTCATTTTGTAGGTAAGAAAACGAGTCTCAAAGATGTTAACTTATTTACAGTCATTAGAGCTAATAAGCTAATGGACTCAGATCAGCTGAGTTTTAGCTCAGTGACAATGACTTTCCATAATGACTGAAACTTTATATATACACAAAGAGAATTGTGATGTGGGATTTTTTTCAGTTGAAATCAATTGTTTGGTCCTCATGAGGCCTCATTAGATGCTATTTCATCTGATGGGTTCACCACAACTCAGTCTGTTCCTTGATTTTGTAGGCTCATAAACATGATTTTCTGAGCACATAGAGGGAGTGTATTGACCTTTCTGGAACAAACTCACACTAATTAATTTCTCACGGGAAGTTTCTTGAGAAGAATACTCTTTCTTAAGTATCCGTGTGAACTTAGTACCTAGCACAGGATCTGGAACAAACCAGAATGTCAATACATTTCATGTGATCATAAGACCGGAATTCTAAGTTATTAATTTATGACTAAATTATAAGTGCCAAAGGCCTTAAATCTTACACTCTTTGAAGAAAAAATAAAACCATATAAAAACCAAATAAGACCCAGAAAGGCCCTTTCTGAGCACATCATTCAGAGCAAGGGACACTGAGTCATTCAAATATTTACTTACTTACGGCATGATGCACTCATACCCAGAAGAGGTGCCTGGACTTCCTCTCACTGCATGGCCCCACACACCTGATTCTTGAGAATGACTTTATATGCCTCTGACTATATACATCTTGCCATTGATTTTTTAGTTGCACTTTCAGATGGCACCTTGATCTCAGTGTCTACAAGATATTTTGCTGTCCTCCCTGAGTCTGATGAAGTGGTCTCAACCTTTTTACCTCTAGAAACAAACACTGGGTGACATTCACTCTCTGGCATCCTGGTTAGAAAGCCTCCCCTTCTCTCTTCAGAGAAGGATATCAGAATTGCAGCTGAGTGAGAGTGACATTTCAGGATAACCTTGACTTCCCTCTAACTTACAAACAAAAGTAAATCATTTGCAAACTTTGAACTATTAATAGTAGCAAATTACTTGCAACAGAGCTTGCAACAGATTGTGACACACCATTGGATCTTGACCTCTGTGTCTAGTGGAGAAAATAAATGGTTGTTTTGATCTCTTGAATTTTTTCCTAGTTGAGAGGGTGGTAACACACATACAGCAAGCACAATTTTTAACTTGACTCATGCTAAGTAGATAGCCAATTTTGTATTATAAAGGAAGACTTCTTTCCTTACACTCTTAAAGAAGAATTGCATCAAGTTCTTTCCCAGTGGGGCATTTTTGTTTTTTTTTAATGTCTAGAAAAGGATGAAGAAATACATTTATATTATTATTTTAAAAGATTGTGAGTCGAAATAATAATTGAAAAAAATAAACAGAGGAAAGAAAGGTAGGAAAAAAGAAGAAAAAAATAATCTGTTCTCTATTCTTTTTTGGACTTAAGAAATCTAAATAGAAACACAGGTTTCCTTTTTTCCACTAAGTGGAGAACTTCTAATTCTAGCAGACGTTTGAGCGATGATGGTTTAACTGTACTTTCTCATCCTCTCCTTGTATTTGAGGGTCAGAAGGAGGGTCATTAGGCACTTGTATTTTCTGTCTCATCTTTTCCTTCCTCTTTTCTTAACACTTGTGGGAAATCAACTTTATAAAACATTAAAGAGTGCCATGTTCACTAACTTATGGAAAGTCCTCTATAATTCTTACTTATCTATTAAAATTTCCAAGTAGACTCTTCTCCC
This sequence comes from Dama dama, assembly GCF_033118175.1. NCBI lineage: Eukaryota > Metazoa > Chordata > Mammalia > Artiodactyla > Cervidae > Dama > Dama dama. The sequence goes on from NC_083706.1 coordinate 32,454,208, forward strand.
AGAGCACAGACCAGACTGACTCTTTGTATAAAAGAGACATATCACTTTATAAGCTTTCTCTTGATTGAATAAGGGTTACTTTTATTTTCATTTTCTTATCTATTTTTAAGCATTTCTTTGAATGCCACCTGTACTCCACTTCTTATCCCCTTGAAAATTCCTGAGAGAAGGAATTTAAGTGAATTTATGTACTAAACCTCATCACTCTTGCTATCTGCATCATCATTCTCTGCAGTTTCATGTTTCTTTTTGAAATGTAAAATGTTTCATTATGGATAAAGAATCACCTTCAACCAAGAATGCAAATGTTAAAAATGTCTATTAATAGGCTTAATCGGGTAAGCCTATTAAGTAGTTTGAAGTCTTGGATTTTTCATCCTGATCAAGTTGGTTCCTCTATTGCAGTGTCTGGGTAGATGTGGGTGAGAGGTGACATTCCCTCATGACTATCCCCGACAGCTAATAGAATAAAAATATAACTTTATATAATTTTTCTGGGACAAACGCTGAAGGATAAGAGTGAATGTTCTATTATGTAGGACCTACAAAACATTCCTCTCTGTTATGGTAAAAAAGGTAAAATAGATATTGAAAGGGGTAGACATTGAGAGTTTTAATGACATTTTCCCATTCACTATATTTCTTATTTCATTTGTTGGTAGATAACTGACTCCTGAGATTAAAAGGACAGAAAAACAAAGAAAAATTAAGGGAAAAATAGAAGTAAGCATATTACGGACCAGGATGCAAGATGAGAAAACCAACATCTGCAGGTACATTGGGACAATGCATTTCCATGTGTTAATACAAAGCCCATCAAGGTGCTTGGTGAACGAAAGGAGTTATCTATTCCTTAAGAAGCAGGAGAGAAAAGAAGAATCTTGAGATCATAGCTTCCTTTAAAGGCATTTATAGTTTTACATGACTTCTCCTCCATTTGTAAAGTTAGAAATATACAATCTTAGAGCCCAAAGCAACCCCAGATACTTAACTGAACCAATGCAACACTTTTCCCTAGGGCTTACTTGAAAGAGACCTCATTATGACTCTGATTGAGCCTAAAGGTGGTTCTAATTAAATTGGACAGATTTGCAGGCAGGGTCTGTGACAACACTGACCCTAACCTACCCACAACTGGATGTAACACCATAGCAATTTTCCAAAAAACTGGGGACTCTGCAGCCAATCAGCTCCTTCTGTGGTTCTCACCTTTAGTCAACCTCATGCATCAACCAAAACGCAACATTTCTGGTTACCAATCCTGGTTTATTCAGTTATTTTTATCCTGCTGTGAGCCTACACCCCTTCAACTCTCCATTCAATTTCTCTTAAACAGTTTTCTCCTCTGTCTTTGTAAAGCTTTCTTCCTTCATAAAAAAATTGACTCACTCCTCAACTTCTTTAGGTGGTATTCTCTTCTCACTTGTTCTTACCAAAATCTGGCTGTCCTTGCAGGCTACTGTTTCTATTATATCTGTTTTCAGAGGAAACTGCCCCCTTTTCCTGCACTCCATGCCCTTGTAGCCATAAGTGGCAGGATGTAGCACTCTTGAATTCTAGAGCACTCAGACTCAACGTGTTCATGACATTAAAGAAGCTGACCCAATTGTAATACAATAGGAAATAGTGGAGGATGCAACATATTGAAAAATAAATGTCTCTTGTAAACACAGCAGCTGCCTTCCACCACACTTTTGCTAGATCTTCCAGTTTTTCCAAAGAATATAGATATTCATGTTTCATTGGTGATATCTTTCTACTTTTAAACATTGACAGCAAGTTTAAAATATATGAACGCTATGGAGTAGTTAAAATTTACCTATAGGCTAGGCATGCCCTGTAGTCTGCAAGTTTAACTAGACTCGCGGTCAACTCCCAAAATATTCCTCCTTCATCTTTATACCTAACCCTCCCTCTTTTGAAATCTGATTTATTAACCTTATCGACTTTAGCCTTGACCTGCGGAATGACCGTCTTATTCTGCCTGCAGACATTTACTCCATACAATGCATCCTTTACTCTGTAAGTTGCTTCTTTCCCCCTATGGCTGGGATTGGCAATTTTTTTCTGTTAAAGATCAAAAGGTAAGTATTGTTGAATTTGTGGGCCATAGGGAATGTCACAATAGCTCATTGTAACATGAAATAGTCACAGACAATATACAAATTAGTGAATGTAGCTATATTCCAGTAAAACTTTGTTTACAGAAACAAGGGGTAGATTGCATTTGGCCAGTGGGTTGTATGTAGTTTGCTAGCTCTTAACCTCAGAGATGAAGAATTCCCTAGTGTGGAACATAAAACCTTGGATGATTTGTCTTCTGTCTACTTTGCCAAGTTTATCTCCTATTTCTTTCCCTCTGAATTAACCAGCCATGATAATAAATCACAATTATCATTTATTCAGCACTTTCAATATGCCAGTTACTTTCCTAAACCTTTTACCTGTATTAAATTTTCTAAATGAAAAAGAAGGGTAGTAAATAGGCATTTTAATTTAGAGATGAGCAAACTGAGGCTCAGAGAGATGAATTGGTTTGCCCAAGGTCACACAGACAATAAATAAAAACTCTAGGATTTGAACTCAGACAGTCCAGTTTCAGAGGTTGTGCTCTTAACCACCGTATTACCCAGCCTCTCCGAGGTCTTCCCTACATTCTTTTCTTAGAGGAGAGTGTACCACGCTGTATTGTGCATTTGCTCCCTTTATCTGATACTTCCCTTTCTATTTCCACCTGGGAAAACTAGATCAAGTCTTTCTTCTTTGGCAAGTCTTCCATGATTTCACAGTTCCACACTGACAGGGTTTAGAGGCTTCCTGTTCTGGGCTTAATAGCTATTTCTGGATGCACTGATTACTATGTTTCAAAAAACAATTCAGTAATTGTCTACTATTGAAATTAGTGGTCTCCTTCCAATCAAGATTTAAGTGCTGTTCTTTGCATGGTTCCTGACACAGGAGGTGCACAATAATTATTTGCTGCATTGAATTCAAATATTAATTTATCCTAGAACTTTCAGTACTTTTGATTGATCCATCAGTTCTTTTTTTTTTTTTTTTTTGGTAGATGGGATGGTTAGAGTCTTGGTTGGTGTGCTTCAGAAACAGATCTCAAGATATAGATTAGTGTACAAAAAAATGACCTGGAAAGGGAAGAAAGCAGTGGTAGAAGAATGAAGAAATGAGATGAGGCAAGGCAGACAATGAAATGTACATTATCAAGGCTCTCACTGCTGTGGTTGGCTAGAGCTTAATCCTGCTGGCGAAACCCTGAAAGTTGATGCAGAGTGTATACCTCCAAGTTATTCTACACAAGGGATAAAGTTGCTAGGGTATTTATACACCAGTTCCTTTCATTATTTGGTTGGAGGCGACTCCCAGGGGAAGTTAATACCCAAATACCTCCAGAAAGCTGCACAGCTGGGCAAAGCAACCTTTGATGGCTTAAGAAAGCCCTCAGGCAAAGAAATACAGGTGCTGGTAGCTGCAAGTCCAGCCAGCACGCACTAAATCATGAGGGCTGGCATATATGGGCATGGTGCCCATAGCTTCTGCTCCATTTTCCCTCCAAATGTCTGAAGCTGATTGTAAGGTGAGAAGATAATTTCTCCTCTTTTCCACTTTGCCAAAATGAGGCTTTTAAAGGTATCTCTAGAGGTAGACTCTTTCATAATTGTTACAATAATCCCCATTTTGCGATGTGTATGAGGAAAATAGCATCTTTATTGTTTTTCAGGCTAGGTGACCTCTAGTATACACTAAACTATCTTCTTTGCTTATCCTTTGGGATTGTCTTTGAAGACAGCCTTCAATTCCAGAGCTTAGATTAGTGGTTGATTTATGTCTTCTGTTAACATGAGAGCTGTGGTGTTACTGTTTGTCTCACACCTATTTCTTTCATATAAGGCAAAATATTTGGTTGGGCTTTCCCTGCTGGCTCAGATGGTAAAAAGTCTGCCTGTAATGCAGGAAACCCAGGTTCGATCCCTGGGTTGGGAAGATCCCCTGGAGAAGGAAATGGCAACCCACTCCAGTATTCTGGCCTGGAGAATCCCATGGACAGAGGAGCCTGGTGGGCTGCAGTCAATAGGGTCACAAAGAGTCGGATACTACTGAGTGAATAACATTTTCAGAATCTTTAGTTATCATTTAAAGCAAATACTATTATGGTTTATACAAAACTTTAGTTGTTTGAGCAGACTTGTTGAGTGAGACATAATGGTTGCCTTTTAGTGTACCAAGTAATGCCCAGGATAAATAAAGAGGAATGAAAGAAATAAAAAAATCAAAGAAAAGGGAGGTATGGGGGAGGGGTTGACTAATTATCTTACAAGAAACAAACGTAATTAAAGGATATTCAAAGTTTATCTAATATTAGGAGAGTTTCTTGTTATTTGAGTATTTTGAAGTCTCTCATACTGTGGGTTGACTCTCAACCTAAAAAAAATTTTTAAAACAGTGCTATTTGGGCCAAGAATCATTTATCTCATACATCCTCCTTAATGTTGATAGTGAAAAGGCTCTTAAGACTTTTTCTTTATTCAGGTCTTAAAATAAGACAGTTGCAGCTGGCAGGGAGGAGAAAAAAGGGATTTAGAAAAATTTGAGCAGGTGTGATAGTCAAGGGTATTGACTGTAGCTGAGAAAAAGGGGTAGAGAGAGGTGGATGAATAAATGACGAGTCTGAGGCTCATCACTCAGGAAACCAAGTGACAACTTCACAGCGGAGCAGGATTGGACCACCGGGCAGGTGGCTTCATTGTGATGGAAAGCTGCAAATTCAGTTTGGGCAGAAGCAAAGGTGAAGGTGCTCTTGACTTTCCCAGGTGGACTGTACAGACATGAAACGCAAACCACTAAATCCCCTTAGGAATGAATGGGTCTGGCGGGGGATTCCAAAAATAGCAATAACAATAATCGTGGTGGTAATGACAACAAAAAATATTTCCATTTTTGCAGTAGTGGGAATGAAGGTTATTATTTTAGGAGTTTCTCACATATCTTGGCAGGATTCTGTCACACTCACCAGAAATATCCATTATTTTGGACAGCCCATCTTGCTTCATTCTCATCCTTTACAAGCCCTCCTGGAAAATAAAAATTAAAGTTTAGTAACAGCAATGAAAGTGCAAAAATGATTATGCCTACAGATGACATATGAAAGCTGAATATTGTCCATTAAAACCACCATTTTTTCCCCAAAAGTATCTCATTTCATTTATTTTGGCTGACGTGGTAGAGAATGTTTTCTTTTGTGAACACTGAAATAATTAGAAGCATGATTCATGTAGCACCTAGTATGTGTAAGGCCCTTCACAGACATTATCTCCAGTCCTTCCAGCCCTGCTTCCATTTTTCCTGTGAGGAACTTGAAGCTACTGTGAATTACTTGGTGTGTCCATGGGCCTCAGTTAGTGTCTTTCCCCTATTACCAAACATTACTTCTGGGATCCCATGTGAGCAACGAGAGTTCCCAGCAACTGAGAAAGGACGAAAGAACCCAGGTCTATCCATAACCTCTGCAAGGTCACTTGGCCTCTATACACACTTGCTGCTTAACTGTCAACAGCTGTCTTCATCTGTATCACTGTGTTTGTCAGGGTTCTCCAGAGAGCAGTATCTGTAGATGTCTGTCTGTCTATTCATGCATCCCTCTATCAATACCCTTTCAGCCTTGAGATTTGGCCCTCATTTTTCCCATTGATAGATTCAATGCTTTCTTCTAGAGTTACCCCCTTCCATTAATATTTTTTAATGTTTAATATTTTATGTTCTATATTGGGCTTTATTTTTAAATTGAATTTCCCTATATATTTATCACATTTAATTTCCAAGAAAAACCCTCCTCATTTATACTAACAATTTATACTTTAAAGAGACAGAGTACAAGTCTTCTTTGCCATTGGGAACAAGCTGAAGACACAAGATTGGGACTCAAGTTTTTACCTGTTCTCAAAGCTTCTGCAGTTTTCATTACATTATCTTATCTTAATAAATTATTCTGTATGGTAGTCTCAACAGTAGAGTACTAAAACAAAGAGAATGATAATGACAATTTGTTGAACTGCATTCTGTGAGGCAATAAAACATAATACCATTCAGAATGCTGTCAACTTAGGGAGTGGACAATCAGTAAATGTATCTAATTTGAAGAATCATTAAACAGTATGGGAATTCTCCTAATATATCATTAAATCATAATTGTTAGACTTTTGTGGAGGCTGGGATAAGACTAAAATATTAATTGTAATGCATCCACATGCAAATTATACACAATATATATGAGTATTATCACAGCATATAGAGTACATGTGTGGAAGTTCTCATCCTTTCATCAGTTTGATGCCCTATGGGGAGGGTCTTGAGCAGGAGGTTCCACACCAGCGCTGAAGTTTAACCTTAAACAGGATTAAGAGAGGACAGAAAAAGAGAAAGGGAGAGTCTAATTTACATCTCCATTTTACCTTCCTTTGTTCTATGTGGCCTGACCACTGAATGGAGAGTCAATAAGCCTCCTCTTGAATCCACAATGGCTGCAGCAAGACAATACTATAGTAAAACTTATATATATTTTTATGAATATAAATCATAAGGGTGGCCCACCTAGGCCAAGGGCATGATGAAAAAATGTAAAGTTCCAGAGGGTTTCAGAGCGCTCCTGTGAGACTTTGGTATCCAGGATTCAGCCCCTGGGCTATAACCAAGCAGAGAGAGAGGGAGAGATGCCATGAGTGCATCTGGCTGAAATGGCACCAGTAGATGCTACAAAAATTCAAGTATAAGACCAGTAAGATTTCAAAGCTCATTAGCTACTGAACAGTAAGTAAATTTAAAGCAAAGGTAGCTGATGCCAAGTTCTCTACTGAGAGGTCACATGAGTCCCTTTCACAAATACCTGGACTCCATTTTACAAAGATACCAAAGAGGGAGGGTTCAGAAATAGAATTTGGATAAATTAACTCAATACATTGGACACATTTAGAGTATTTAAACTATTAAACCAAACTCAGTTGGCAACTATATTGGATATTGGTCATTTCCCCACTGAATTATCTAGTGGATAGGATGAATGTGAAACAGCAGAACACTTAGAGATGAAAATATAGAAAATACATCTTACTGAATGCCCCTGTTATAATGTGAGTATCATATTTATGGCAAAATAACTTGACCAAGAATTTGACAGTAGTTTACTTTTTCCTGGAGCAATTTCATGAAGGAATAAATATGGAAAGTATTTTTCTTTACACATCTTTTATTACTCAACTTCAGTCACCACTCTATACAATCAAACCTGAAGCCAGTGATTTCTTATCCTACTTAGGACAAGGTGAACATATTGCCATATGGACAAGCCGTATCATATGGTGGCTAAGAACACAGACTCTGGAGCCAGAATGTGTGGATTTGAATTCTGGTTCCTCTCCTCCTGGCTTAATGAAAAGTCACCTAAATTCTCTGTGCCTTAATAACTTCATTTGTAAAATGTGTTTGTGTTTAGTCCCTCAGTTGGGTCTGACTCTTGCGACCCCATGAGCTGTAGCCCTTCAGACTCCTCTGTCCATGGGGTTTCTCAGGCAAGAATACTGGAGTGGTTTGCCATTTCTTTCTCCAGGGGACATCTTTCCTCAAGTTGTGATTGCTAAACAACTTACTGCATTTGAACTGCCCACATATAGTATTATTATTGAGTTTAGTTCTTATTGTTACTGTTTTTGGAAAACCCAAGCTCACTGAGTTCGCAGCCAGAATTTTCCAGCCCTGAAAGATGGTGGGTCTCTGCTGGGAGAAGTATAATATGCTGAGCAAGGCCAACCTGGGTGGGATTGTGGCCCTCTGTTACAAGAGTGAAGAGGGTGGTAAGTACATGGGTGATGCCAGCTTACTGGTGGAACGAGAGGTGGTTGGAGGCATGGTATCAAGTTGCCAAAGACACTGCTTCGAGGCCTGGGCAATCGTCTCAGAGTCAAGATGGTTATGTGAAGGGCAGAGGCTGGGGGTGGTGAAATTGCCAGCACAGCACTAGCTCATGATGGCTGCAAGTGGAGAGACTCTTACACAGGAGCACCCACCTCCGAAATATGATTGGTTTTTTACTATATATGCTGGTAGGACTCAGAGCTAGATGTAGTTTGGTTTTATAAATAAAAATCATGCAATTTTTCTTCTTCCTTAACATCAATGAGAAAATCAATAACCATTGATTATGGTAATGGCCAAAACTAGAATGTATTTGACAAAACTTAATGTTTTTAAGAGACCATTGAGCTGTGTTCCATGCAGTGCTGTTTTCAGACAGGTTTCTTCAATATTGTTAATCAATGTTTTCTTCTAAATAGTTGAGAATACAGATTAAGTTGTATTATGACTGAATATCCTCTTAAAATTGTCTTGTAGAGAAAAGCAGAGTGAAAATTCCTGCTTTAAGAATGTAATTGTAGCTTCTATGCTGAATCTCCAGAAAATGTCTAAGTCTGAAACCAAATGACATCTGTGAAGTTGGATAAAAAATCTAATTCATGAGCTACAGGGCAAATATCATGAGATAGAAAAAAGTTAATGTAAATCTGCAAATTTTTAGAGCTAATAAGTCTATACTATTGGAAAAATTCAATCACATGCTCATTACACTGCCCTATGCTTTCATTTCCTGACTGGGGCTGGAAATTATTCTCGTTAAACAGAGGCATATGGGAAACACAGTCCCAGGGAATAGAAATTCAGATCCTCAGAGCAGCAATTTCTCCCTAATGTAAGAAAAAATATAAGAGAAGCAGATTGAGTAAGACATGCTCCCCGAGTAAATTGGGAGCACCATGATAACAACTTAGGTTTTCCTTCCTCTCAAACTGTAAGAAAATGTTGGTTTCTTTTGGAATATAGAAGGAAAGTTACTTTTCATGGCCTGAGATTCCATAGCTAGCACCTCTTTGGTATTTTTGCCTATTTTCCCCAAATTTTAGCTAGTAGGCAAAAAATTTTATAACTATTAATTTCCAAGGTAAAAAATGGCCGTTGTTTAAATTAATGAAAGTAAAACAGTTATTACATTAGTGATATTGACAATAGACATTTGTGATTTCATGTTGTGATAAACTGTAAGCCCTACTGATTAAACACACACACACACACACACACATTTTGCAGCCCAAAGTAGTAATACTCACTGTGCCTTTCTGAGTCAAGTTTGCACAAAGTAACAATATTTTTAAAAGGTAACATGGGATCCATGCAGTTATGAGAACTGTACCAGCATGTCCTGTTGGTCAGAGATTTCTATCAAACCGAAACTTTGAAGATAAAATTTCGTGGGAGGACATGATGTCACAGAATTCCAGATGCTACTGAGCTCTGCTCTCATGAACATCAAAAATGTTTATAAAGCAGTTTTGAACATCTAAGTGAAACTCTCATATAAGGGAAAAGAACACTTAATATATTAAGAAGTGTGTGTACCTTCGTTGGGAGGCATAGTACTATTACAAGTGTACAAAAGATTCAGGGTGGTTTGTCTTACTCCATTTTCATATTATTAATGACTCAATGGCAAGAAAGGTATCAAATAGTTTTATAAACAAAGATATTTGCAGTGTCTTATAACTATGTATATCACTCTTTTTGTATGCATATAAGCTTGTGGACCGTATAATCAATTCATCTGTATTAGTTAACTACTGATACTCAGTTATATAATTAATAAATACTTTTTCATAGAAACATGAAAGTAAGTATAATCCTGTCAGAGGTATAGTCTTATTTACAGCCACCAAATGATTTGACCTATAATCCAAGTGCTTCTAATTACCTATCTGTTGAATGCTATAGTTAGTACCTAGAAGAAAACAAAACAACCTAACATAACCCAGATCTTGAAAAGGAAGGTAAACATCATAGCAATAAACATTATTACAAAGAAACATTCAGTATAACAGTGATTTTTTTGGTCTTAAAAGCTGATACAAAGAAACAATGTTTTGTTACCTTGGTTACAGCCAATTCTGCACAATATGCCTTCTTGGTCTCTGAAGGGACTTTACGTATGTAAGTTATTGAGGGAGGTAGTAGCACAGAGAAGATGATATATTTTTACAATTTTTTTGTCCTGCTATTAAATATTTTTTTGTGTGTAAAGATGTTTTCATCAAGTAAATGAAAATATACTTAGGCAAGCATAACTCTCCTATATAAAACCATCCCTAACCATACCTCTGAATACTTTTCAGTTACCCCCAAAGACATAACCTCATGCCTTTGGAAAGGAAATAACAGAGTTCTGTGGTCAACATGAACGTTGAAAGGGGCTCTACATGCTTTTCTCCCCAGCCCTGGAATATGAGAGTTACTAGGATTGAAAAAGAAAAGAAGACACTTTGGCTAGAGCTGTTTCCTCTTTTATGCCCCTTCTTGGCCTTGAAAACAGGGAGAAGTGAGTCACCCCTATGTGGCAGGGAAGGGATGGAAGTGATGAAGCAGAAAAAGAGCCAGAGTGTAGAATGCTCCTTATTCCACCACTGCTACTTCCTTGGGACAAGGGACACTTACATTCTGGTTGCAGTGGTCAAGAGCAACTCCATGTCGAGGAAGTAGTCAATCAATGCAAGGACAGTAGAAGCTGGCCTCACTCTTTATTTCCTTATCACCCAGTGTTACATCGGGTTCAATTCTCCCTATAACAAAAGAAAGCAGGAAAGATGCTCCCTCTCTCTCCTCCTTCCCTCTCCTCTTCATTTGCAGTCCCAAACGTGTTTGCAGGTGCAGAACAGTAAGTGGCAGAAATGGTTAGCTATTGTTTAATAACTATTCTTCCCTCCTTTGCTTAGTTCCAGAACTCTGATTTTGTCTTAAATTAATGACAAATCTGTTAAAGTTCTATATTCTCTTGCCTCCACTCTAGCTAGTTGTGGCTACAACTACAACATTATTGCTATTATGATCAAGTTCTGGACCACAAGATTTGAACATCAATGTTGAATGTAACTTCTGGGTCACGTCCTTAAAGGAAAAGAGTGTTCTGTACATTGTCCTTTTCTCTCTTCCTGCTAATAAGAACAAAGGTACAATGGCCAGGGTGGAAAGAAGTATCTTGGACTATGCTTTGAAAACTATGTGTTGAATATCAAAGAGCCACAAGTTAGAAGAGACTTCGGTTACTGGCTGTCAAATCTCTTTCCTTGTCCTTGACTTAAGTGCTCAAACTTTTCATTGGGAGAGAAATAAACTTCTAACTTACTTCATAAACTGTTCTATTGGATCTCTCTGTGTTGTAGAATTAGGGCTGTGATATCTCCAAAATTTAGAGTTAAATCAGAGCTTCTCAAACTTTAATGTGCATATGAATCACCCAGGGATCATGTTAAAATGCAGATTCTGATTCAGCTTACGTATGATGGATACACTTTATCTGCCAGCCTGTCTAGGCTATGGTGCCCAGCTGTTTAGTCTAAATGTTGCTGTGAAGGTATTTTGTAGATCTGATTAGTATCTACACTTGGGTGACTTTAAGTGGTTTACTATCAATAATGTGGGTGGACCTCATCCAATAAGGGGGCCACTTAAGAATAGAAAGTGAGGCTTCCAAAGAAGAAAGGAATCTGTCTCAAGACTGTAATAGAAAGACAGAAATTTTGTCTAAGTTTCTAACCCAGTGGCCATATGGATTTCAGGTTTGTTGGTTCCCACAATCACATGCGCCAATTTCGTAAACCTCTCTCTCTGCCTCTGTGAACACACACACACACACACACACACACACGCACACACTCCTTATTTGGAGAATTGCAGTTAACACAGTAGGATTGGGGCAAGTCATAAGAGTCTGTTTTTTTTCTTCCCCTCTTTTTCCTTTCTCTCTCTCTCTTTTTTCTTTTGGCTGTGCCATGTCGCATGTGGGATCTCAGTTCCCTGACCAGAGATGGAACCCACACAGTCAGCATTGGAAGCTCGGAGTCTTAATCACTGGACTGCCAGGGAAGCCCCAGAGGCTCCATTTCTCACGTGTCCCCAGTGCTCCCAATATGAGTGCTATGCTTTGCGTGGTGAGATTCTGGAGAACTGATTGTCTGGAAACACGGGTTTCAGTCTAAACTTGGACAGAAATGGGGCATGTCATTTGATGGGTAGTTCTCATTTCCTCATCCCTGTGGTGATAGTGTTGGACTAAATGATCTCTGTGGCCACTTTCAGCTCTAATACATTAAACTTTTGTGATCTTAACTCTCCTGGTCTGAGGCCCTGGTGAGAAAGCAACCTGGGTCTAGAGCTGGTGGCAAGGCCAGCCCCAGAGGTGCATAAAAGCATGCAGTCTCATGCCTGGCTTCTTGGAGAGGTGGCATTGGTTTGCTGTCTGACTATTCTAGTGTGGACATTTATCAGTGGAGTGGATGGCTGTCCAGTTGGAAACTTCTTATATCCAGAAACCTGACAAGGAAAGGCAGTTAATTTTTCTCCCTTTGATGAAAAAGGGCTTCCCTGGTGGCTCAGCTGGTAAAGAATCTGCCTGCAATGTGGGAGACCTGGGTTCAATCCCTGGGTTGGGAAGATCCCCTGGCGAAGGGAATGGCTATCCACTCTAGTATTCTGGCCTGGAGAATTCCATGGAGTGTGTAGTCCAAGGGGTCACAAGGTGTTGGACATGACTGAGCGAATTTCCCTTCACTTTTAACTTGATTAAAAAGAGAAATTCAAGAGCTTAATCACATTTTCACACTTCCTAATGCAAAGAACAGAGGCAAGTCTAGTTGCATAAATGACTGTTTTGTGTTATTCCCTTACACGTTACAATAACTTGTAGAATCATCTTACATATGAGGGGAATATACTAATGAACTTACCTACTTCCTAACTTGAGCATTAATAGAATTTGGGTTTGGAAAATTTTAATAATAGCATCATTACTTAGATGTTTCTTTACAAATAGCAAAGAGCTTGAAAATGATATCCTGCTAAATTATACATCTTTTTGAATGCTCTTATGCCTTGTCAATCAGGTAGTATTTTTGAATGAGATGTTCCTTGGATTGTATGATCTGTACCTATCCGTGAGCTTTGTTTTCTAAAATCCTATATTGAAAAGGGTTTTGTGGTTATCTTTTGGAAGCACAAAGTGAAACTGTGATCATTCGTTAATGACAGAAACCTGTTTCCACCTATAATGTAGAATATTTGTTCTTAAAATAGGTATATTTAAATATGTAATATAATTCAGTGGCTCCATAGACAAATTTTAATGAAGGTTTGAAATTCCTTTACTTGCTCATTGTCTTAGTTTTTGACCTAAAGTAGCATGAAAACTGTGTTTTATGCAAGTACAAAATGCTAATAGATTGTTTACTGATAGTGCTTTGCTTAAGCCTACACCGATATAGGACAGGAGTGGTACTCTGGGAACATAGACCTCCTTATTTGAAATAATGTTATATATATATATTATATATATATATACACATATATTCACAGATATACATATATATATATATATACACATATATAATCCATTTGAGATATATCTATATATATAGACTAGATATGGTCTGTCTGAGATAAACAGGTTTCTTATCTCACCTGAAAAAGACTGTGGGAGGTGTTGTGTGTTCAGGCCACTGTGACGTGTATGTGTCTGAGCATTTGCTATGCATGTGTATGTGGAAGTGTGTGCACATGTGTTAAGTTGGGAGTGGGACTGGAAAGAAAGAATTTCGTTTCCTCTTTCTTTGCATGTGAGTCTGAAGGCAATTGAGAGACTGACATCATTTCCTTATTTTCTCAATGTCAAGCACTTTTTTTGTCTCTTCCCTTCTGCCTCCAACACAATTGCCTTAAGAGATTCTTCTAATAGATGCAACTCCTTTTTGCATCTGGAGGGCAAGGCTCCTAAAAAAAAAAGAAAACAGTAAAGTCAGGTGCTTGGGCGGAGCTAGGAACCTGTTGCTGCTTCTCACCAATATGCTTTTCTTTCTCAACATTTGAGTGTGGGGGAAGGGAGAAAGGTTAGGATGCAAGGGGAAAAAAAGTGTGAGTGTAAGATTTGAGTCCATTTCTTTCTATTTTAAATTATCCCTTTAAAGGAAAACAGGATATAAAATTAAAAGAGATAGAACATAGCATCAGTATATTCTACTCTTCACAACCTTCTTAACATAGCCCTGTTTTCTCTAAAGGAGGTTGACATAAAGGAGGTTAACCTTTTATGAACTAGTAATGATGTATTAGAAACCCTAAGATTCTTAATTTTTCGAAAGACAAACAAGCATCTTTCATAGTGTGACAGAAATCACCCCAGTGGTCTGATTTGTGGGTGTTTGATTTTTAAAATCATTAACCAACATGAATAACTTAGGTTTGCTACCCTTCTCTTGTCGTGATTTTCGTGTATTGAGGAATGACAATTCTCAGGAGCTCCTGGCAAATGAAATCAGACAGTGAAAAATTTAGCTTAGCTTGGAAGTAGAGATTTTGAAACATCAGACCTCCATGTGTTGTTTTAGACTGGTAAGAGAATTGTTAACTGCTTTTCACAAGGAATTCACTTCATTTGGTGGGAGAGTTTATATTCATCCACTTTGACTGATCCATTCCTACTGCAGTGTTGGTCTGCTCAGAATGTGGGATCAGCTGCATATCTTTGGCCCTCTATCGAACCCTGAAAATATAATGGACCTATTCTGTAGTTAATTCACGGTGTCTGGTATGTCTCCAGCAGCTTAACAGATGGATCTCTAGTCAGCCTCCTCTCAAACTCTTTATTAAATATTTACAGAGCCAGATTGCAAATAGACCCAGCTTTGCTCCTGGAGTTATGTGAACTGACCTCTGGACCAGGGAGGATATCAACTTGGTTAGCTCAGGGGGGAGAGACAGAAATCTTCTGTCCAAAATGTTTCCAGAAGCACAGTGAGTGGTTAACTTGCTTGTGGAGAGATTGCTTGTACCCCAGCACTATTTTCTGTGATAAACAGGACATTACCTTGAAAATACAAAGTTATTATTCATGTGGGAAGATAAAGATGTCCACCACGTTCATGAATAAGCCCAAATATTTGGGGACAGGTTTTATCACTCCATAAAAAAAAAGGTTGAAATGAAGAATAGCGCCTCGCGCTTAAGTAGTACATATATAAATGGAGAGTTGCCAGGAGAAAGTGCTAATGAGATGAGTATGTGAGAAACAAGTGAACGTGGAGATTTAAAAACACTGAAAATAAAATATCATGCATTGGACATGTAGAAGAAGGTGTTAAAATGAAAATGCCAAAGTCACTCAAATCTTTTAATTGAATCAGGTGGAGAGTGGAGGAGAGGGGGTTGAGGAGGCGCATGGGATGGGAAGGGGTCTAGAGGATGCTTATTCCAGCAGAGAGTGTTCTCAGAGGTGGCCAGTAACTGCAGACCAATGGTGTTTGAGTTAAGAGCAGAGGTAGTGATCACTGGACTGTAAACCTCTGAGAGAAGATTCTGGAATTCCAAGATGTGCTGTAATGCTTCTAGAAAAAAATGCCAAGACCACGATCTTTATGCTGTATTTATGAGTTACATAATCACGAGGCCAAACAAGACTTCCAGTCCATCTCCTTTTCTTTGGACAGTCCACTTTGAAATGGTTCCAAAATCTTAGAGACTAATCCAGGAAATATCATTGTGCCAGATTGTAACCACACACTTAATTTTAATGCCACAAGATAAATTACTAACTCTATACTTTAAAGGTATTTCAGTGGTTTTGGGAAATTTTTCAAGATTTTCTTATGTAAAAATTTTAAATGACAGTGCTAATTTGGCAGTATATGAAACCATAAAGTCTTTTTCACTTGGCTAACTCCTTGAATGAAACCAAGTTATAATACAATAGTAAACGTACTTTATGGTAAATAATCTTTATTATTATAAATACTGGATTTGTTGCTTCTCCTTTAGCCAGGAAAGTTACTAGCTCTTCTTGCAAAAAAAAATATCTTTTGTTTCCAGTTCTATTGACTTAGCCATTTGTCACTAACATTTTAAGTTGTCCATGGCAATATATTAAGAACTGTAGAAAGGCTATAAAAGAAATAGATTCTTGACCCAATATTAGCACTTGGGTGGCTTATAATCTAGTCTTTGGGGAGGAGATATGCAGTATAAATAAAATGCCTTAAGAATATGTCTGTAGAAAACTAAGTTTGCATAGCCAAAGACACATATACAGTGAGTGAATGAAGGTTGTCAGTAGATAATCACATTTTTTCTTAGAGGTGTGTTGATGTCTCTATAGTACTACAAATGATGGCTAAGTTTAGTGTCTAGTATAATGTAGGAACTAGTGTTTGTTGTTGATGATATGTGAAAGCAGTGCTCTGGTGTGATTCTTTAGATCCTTTCCAAATTTGTATGCTGACATTCTATTCTTCGTGTGTGCATGCTAAATCACTTCAGTCGTGTCCAGCTCTTTGGAGCCTGTGGACCGTAGCCTGCCAATCTCCTCTATCCATGGGATTCTCCAGGTAGGAATACTGGAGTGGGTTGCCACGCTGTCCTTCGTGGGATTTTCCTGACCCAGAAATCAAACCCTCATCTCCTGTGGCTCCTGCATTGCAGGTGAATTCTTTACCACTAGCATCACCTGGGAAGCACTCTAATCTGCAAGGTAATGGTATTAGAAGGTGGGGCCTTTCTGAGGTATGTAGGTCATGATGGTGGAACCCTCATGTACCTTATATAGTGCCCTTACATAAGAGGCCACATGGAGCTCCCTAGCCCTTTCTGCCATGTGAGGGTACCAAGAGAAGTCTCGTCCTGGGAAAGGGCCTTCAGACAACCAAGCTGACACCCTGATCTCAGACTTCCAGCCTCCAGAACTGTGAGAAATACATTTCCGCTGTTTATAAATGACCTGGTCTGTGATATCTTGTTATGATAGCCTGCATGAACTGAAGTAGATGGGCTCCCTGAAAATATTCTTCTCTTTAGGACATAATGTTAACATTGCAGTCCTGGGCTCTGTGAGTTAGAGAAGGTGTTAAACTGTTACCGTGTAGATGATTTAGGCAGACACATAAGCAAGGTTAAGAACCTCATCACTCAAGCACATCTATGGGAAATGCTGTATTTTGGAGGAAAGGCCCAGGTGAAAGATCAGCAATGCAGAACCACGCCTCTGTTGACAACACTTAGCTCTGACGGCCCAGGACCTCAGATGATCCAAGGAGACTCTAGTGTTTCCGGGTTGTCTCACTGGAGGTGTTAGCAGGTAGATACCACTCTGTCTTCCTCCCCAGAGTGAAGTGAAAACTGCACTGAATCATGTCGCATCAAGGGCACTTGCCCCTTCTAGAATCAGTTCTGAAGATTTCTAGCCATATTTGTTAATCCAAGGAAACCGTTTTATGGATAACACAGCAGCAGGGATGCTGTGTGTTCTTCACATTGGCCTTGTTTGAAGGTTTCTTCCGGTCTCTCAAAGGACGTGCGTGCATGCGTGCTAAGTTGCTTCACTTGTGTTCCAGTCTTCGTGATGGTATAGATTTTAGACGGCCAGGCTCCTCTGTCCATGGATTCTCCAGGCAAGAATGCTCAGGTGGGTGCCATTACCTTCTCCAGGTGATCTTCCTGACCCAGGGATCAAACCCATGACTCTTACATGTCTTGCACTGGCAGGCAGGTTCTTTACCATTAGCGACACCTCAGAAACCCCTCTCAAAAGACATCAAAGAGCAAACGAGGCATTTGCATAAATGCATTTAAATCCTCAGAGGTGTAAAAATGGAAGGTTATCACATATGCTCATCCTTGAGATGTGTGAGGAACAATGAAAGGATACAGCTTTTGTTCAGTTGCTATGTTCTGCAGTATGCTAGACTTCCCTGTCCTTCACCATCTCCAGGAGTTTACTCAAATTTATGTCCATTGAGTCAGTGAAGCTACATAACTATCTCATCCTTTGCCACCAAAACCTTCAGAAAAGAAAAGCAATAGATTGGTTATATTTCAGAATTTATTTTGGGGTGGCTTTGGGTTTTTATTTCTCTTTTTACAGACATAACCTCGTTACAAAGGAAACTTTTGGACTTCCTCTTGAAACAGATGATATTTGTCTATTATATAATGAGAAGACCATTGTTGGAACTTAATTTTATTGTCCGCAAAATCCAAATAATAAAATACAAAAAAAGTGTTTTCTTTTCTTGAGTTGTTAAAACTCACACAGCCTCCAAAAGAGCACATTTCTTATTTTTCTTGTTTCAGAGTTCACCAACTAAGACAGACTGAGCTGGGCCATTACCATTCTCATCAGCTGAGATTTATATGATGCATGCATTGAAATGAACATCTGGACAGTTAGAGAATGAATTTCATTTGGAAGCCCTGTGGCATTTTTTCCATTTAAAATGTCCCTTTGGAAAATAAAATAAATAGGAAAACAATATCCACTAAAAGAGAAAGATTTTTAAAAGCCAGAATTATTAGAAATAGGATTATCAATGAGAATTTTTATTGCACACAATAAAGGTATAAGTGGGATCATAAAGCACTGTACAGAAATAAAACCATTGACGGCTTGGGTTTTATCTTGCTTTCAGAGAACCAGTGAACTTAAACTCATCTGTGACTTCCAAGGCAACTAGCTATAACCATAGTTCCACTGTCTCCAAGGCTTAAGAGGAGATTTTCAGCCTGGATAAGTGTTTCATGGAGACATTTGATCCAGGTGCTTTATGTAGTAGGATTGGTGATTCAGAGTGTGGCATTTAACAATGTGAGTCAGAATTAGATGAATGTCTCAGTTTAATAGTTGAGTAGCTAATGGGAAGGCCACCTCTTGGATGAGTCAGTGAACCCAGATCCTGCTGTGGGCCACTTGCTAAAAATTATACAATCATTTTCACATGAAGCTAAGATGGTGACCTTGATGTTTTGCCCTTTCTAAGTTCATGTGATCAAGCTGCTCATGTCTGTTTCCTTAAAATAGGTTTGAAACACAGAGGTACTTTTTATCTTCATTCATTTTTTTTCCTGCATATGTGTTGTACCCTATTCATTACATGAGAATAATACAGTTATTATTTTTTTTAACTCAATGTATTTTGCTAGAGATAAGCTACACTTGCTATTTATAACCCCTCTTTCCTCCAAAAACATTTGAGGTGCAGCTTGGAATAAAAGACACAGATATGCCAAAACTATTCAAGCAAGGACAGATGAATGTGATTATGGGCTATGCTAGGTCAAGAGAGTTACACCAGAATTTATAGGCTAAAGATAGCTCCTGAAACAGAGCAGCAAATTTAGCTTCGAGCTTCCTGAAAATTATTTTCAACATGCATCATTTTGCCTTCTCTGTAAATGTCAATGTCTGCATTAGTATCTTCTATTTTAGGATATAAGCTCATTTTAGCATGGTTTATCAATCAGATGGCAAGTTTTATTGAAGATCAGCTGTAGTCAGAACAGTATGTAAAGAATACGGAAGTAGAGCAAGACATCAAAGAGCAGGAGAAGCGATCGCTTGTCTCTGTCCTCAATGAGGTCACCGGTCAGTTAGATAAAACAAATCATACACGTGAGAAGTCTCTTACCACAGAACACGCAAGCTAATGAATGTTAACAGAGTCCTAATTGGGGAGATGAGTGTGGGAAAATATAGCTCTTAATATATGCATGGCCTGATACTTGTTGGAGCAGTTGTAAATGAGAAGCAGAAGGATGGTTTTCAAGGGAAGCCTTTCTCTCCTCTACCAGCCTCATGAATGGTTGTCCCAGGACAGTTGTCACAGACGTGTCCCCGGACAGTCTCTGTGGGATTAGGGTGGCAGAACCGGTGTCTAGTCAGCTAATGACACTGGGTTCTATTTAACCTATACACCCCTGTATAATCTGGAAATTAAAAGAAAGTAGGGGAAAAGAAAGGAAGATGGGAAAAAGAGAGGAAAGAGAGAGGGAAGGAAGGAGAGAGGGAAAAGGGAAAAGAAGTCTTAACCAACATCAAGGACTTCTTATTATGCTAATATGAAAATCATTTAAGTCAATTTTTTATGTCTTTTTTCTTTTCTCAAACTTAATAGTTATAAGAGAGTTAGAGATTGTTGATGTTTTTATGGAGTGAAAACCAGACATATTTCTCCTGTGTCTTAGGAAGCAATTTTTGAAAGATGACAAAGATGCTAGACAGAGATAAATGACTAGGTTCATTACTGTCAATGCTGAATTGAAAAATGGCATTAATATATAGCCACTCAAGGCTTCCTATCATTTACTCCAGGTCAGATCTTGATATGACCTAACAGAGGGAGGCTTGCTGCCTCATATTTCCACCAAATTTGGGACAGAGAGACGCACTCGTCTCCAAGATCCATTGTTAGAGGACTAGATGGGCTCTGAACCAAGTGTGCCCACCATGTGGAAAAGAGAGGTATGGTTTCATAGAAAAGAAATCAAAGAAACAGAGAAAGAAAGCAGCGTGTTCTTAAACTTCTGCTCTTACCCACCCCAAATAAATCACACTATCACTGATGAACCACACTATAGTGAGGGATGAGTAAGGGTGAAGAGAGAGTCCAGATAGATGCTTCAAGTGGCGTGGTTTTCAACCTTGGCCGTCCAGCAGGCTCACTCGGGAAACTAAATATATAGTACACACTTATGGACTCTCTTTCTGTCTCTCTGTCTCTTTCAGAAACACACACACACACACACACACACACACACACACACATACACACAGATGATGCCTGGACTCCAAGTATGTGGCTAGAGTTAAAAAGCAGGAAAACAGGAAAATGAAGCTCCCCTAAGCAGAGGACTTTCCTGAATTTACAGTAATTGAATGTGTGTGCAAGTGAGATTCAGTTGATATTTGCTGAATGAATTCCTAAAGAATGTATTGAATATTGACCATAGGTGAATTTCTCACCATTTCTCATTGCCCATGCCCTGAGAATTCTTCTTTGGGAGACTCTGCCTTTGTAGGAATGTGCCTTAATTAACAATCATCACACCTAGACTGGGCTAGCATTGTGCTTCAATGTTCCAAGGGAGTTACTCTATGCTAAAGCAGAAGGTGAAGACTGGGAATTTCTGGGAAAAGGAGAAAGAGGAGAGTGGCAAAAAGGTGATAAGACACGGGCATGCTTAGTAGGACTGTCCTAAGATGTGACCGACCATTCCATGAACACCCAGATCTTCACTGAAGACTGCAATGCCCTGTAACAGTTTGTATGAATAAATTCCTCGTAGAAATCAGTGAGAGGGTAAATTCTGCATTCTAGGGTCAAGCAACTAAAGTAGCCTTACTGCAAATAGGCAGCTGTGGATGAAATTAGGTTGTATAGGATCCTGAATGCATCAGTCAGGACCTCTGTTGGTATATAAACACTTAATCTGTAGGCTCTTATAAAAATGAATTTTTCTACAGAGACTGTTAATGTACCTATTTGCCCTATACAAAAGTAGGTTAATTCCTCAGGGTCTTGGTTAGTATAACACTACATCAGAAATACAATAATAAGGCAATAAAGGTACCAGCATTTTTATTCTTAAATATGGCAGTTTAAACATTGAAGCATGAATAGAAATGGAATAATACTCAAACTTTTTATCAGTTTTCACAAGTTATAATGGATATTCCAATTATTTTGTATAAATTACATTACCAATTCTAAAAGTTGCATAAATTTTTAAATCTCTGGAAGGAAAAAGTGTTATAATTTGACTTGCAAATATTTTTAGCAAACAAAACAAGCTTTAGAAAGTGACAAAAATGAGAATAGGATGTATACAAATGTAAAGTGTTACTGAGCAGACTGGGATAGCTAAATCTTCTGTGAAGCTGAGAGATGTGTGCATTCAAGAAAATACCAATTTAGCTAGTATTGTTTGCAAACTTTGCAGTTATACACATAAATGAGTCTCTTCTCTTCCTTTTGTATTGCCACCAGCTTAGAAAGCCTTCATTTTATCCATCCTTCATTAAGACAATCAATTTTTCTCTGATACTCAAACTCAATCTCAATCTCTTAAAATACTCTCCTAATTAAACATGACAAAAGTACAGTGCACACCAATGGCTTATTGTAGGCCCTAAACATTCATCATTCAGATACTGTATTTTCTGAGTTCCTGTATGGTTCTGAAAAGCCTTTTTCTTATCATTGTACCTGAAATTTGACTGGATATACAATTCATGTAGTACATTTCCTACAGAACCTAGTCGACTTTTCCTGCTAATCTTTCAGGCTTAAATGATGCTGTGGAAAATCGGGGACTCCTAATTTTATCTTCTGGTGTGTGACTTGGGTTATCTGGAGGTATCCTGGAGAAATCTTTCTTTATTTTTGAAATTCAATAGTGAACCAGTGTTCACTAATAGTGTTTTAGCTTTGATTATTCTGAATTACTTTTGCCTGGATTAGAGAACATTCTCTTTATATTTGCATATTTTTACCCCATTATCTTAGGGAAATTTTGTTTTATATCCCTTAATACATTTCTGGTTTTATGGTTGAACTTTTATTCTTCAAAGAAGCCAACTGTCTTATGTAAGCACATCTTTATATGTCCTTAATGTTGTCTTCCTTCCTTCCTTCCCCTCTTCCTCCCTTTCTAACCTTCCTCTCTTCTTCCTCTTTCCTGTCTTCCTTTGTTTCATCCTTATTTACCCCTTTCTTTCTTCCCCTCTCCATCTTTATATATACACACAAATATATATGCATTCTCTGTATTTATTGTAATTATAAAAACTATTAATTTTGAGTAGCAATTTTTATTTTTAGCCTTGCCTGTTTCATTTCTTCTTGTTTAGAATTGATTATTGTGTTTCATAATGTCACTCTGAAAATTGATTTTATTTAATCCTGGATGGTTTCTTTTCAGATCTTTCCATTTTCTTTTTTTTAAAATCAAAATTATCTTATTACATTCCCATAGTACAATGTATTTATGGAAAAAAAATTCTTTTGTTTTCTTGTGCTTTCCTTCATACCCATTTTTTATTCATTACTTATTGATCAGTCTCCTTTCTCCCCCTGTAATGTCTTTGAATTATTGGCATAAGGGTTCTTTTAGTCTCCCTTATATTTAATGTAAACTATTTGGTGCAGGTTATCTGATTTGCTGATTTTAGTAGTCAATTGCAAACTTTACTCCTTTGCTATCATGACGAATAGCTTTGTGTGTGGGTGTGGCTTCTTCTGGGAGCTATAATTTGAGAGCATGATGAAAATGAGTTTAAGCTGAGGTTGTGCTGAATATCTTAAATCATGATTTTCTTTAAGCAATAGGGCTTTTATTGCATCTCAATTCAGATTATCCCCCTTTCATGTAAACTCTGAAAACTTAACTATTCTCATGTTTTACATTTCTTCCTTTTGACCATATCTCATAGGAACAATTTCCACTACTTGTCAGTTAGAAGAAGAAAAAATTTAATTTGCTCCTGCGAAGTTTGGCAGGGTTATTGAAAATCACCAGTATGTTACTGACTGAGCATTATTTCCAGAATATTGGTGAAGGTTTAAAATCCAATTATGTCACCCGCACTGCATTGCTCTATTTTAGAATCTGTTGCTTTATTTTAGTTTCTTTACTTATTAACACTTATTACTTTCAGTTATGCGTCTTTACTTTTTATTTCTTTTAAAAAAGTTTGTTCATTTGAAAAGGAAGAATGGAAAATGGAAATATGACCTAACTTTACTGTGTGACTTAGCACCCACACATTACTGTGTTATCTTTCATCTTTACTCAGACTATAAGCAATCAACTTTTAGTTTATTATTCCCAAACTTATCTAATGATAGATTTATTTTTAAAATTTCAACCAAAACTACCACTTAGACAAGTCTTATATATTTATTACCTGTTGAATAGAGTGATTTCATTTTCACTTATCCTGAGTTACAGCTTTCTAATTTAATGTGAGCTATATTCTTGTATTCAGAGTGTATTGTGTAAGCCTGTGTGCAGTCTGTCCATATGGTGTATTGTTTTGCCAAATTTGATCATGGACCATGCTATTCTTTGTTGTAAAAGACCTATACTTTTTCATTTGCTGCTTTCGTATGCTGATTTCATAACATGCTTCAAACTCTCTCATTATGTAGTAAAGGTTTTTTCATTCTTCTGTGAAAAAATAGAAATTGAAATGTTGTAGATAGAGAGGAGATGAAGCTTTATTTAATTAAACAAAAATAATGATTTAGACCATGTTATTGAAAAGTGGGGAGGGTGTTGTTGGAAGCTGTAGGATATAAGAGGAATGCTAAGTGTTGTTAAGATTAGAATATTTATTTTGAATGATATTAGTAAATGAAGAAAATAGAGTCAGTTATTTTTCATCATGTATTTCATAAAAAAATGCTAGAGTGTCATGATTTTTAATTTCTCAACTGGTAGCCTCGGCTTGGTTGTCACCCTCAGCTTCAGCATTGGGTCCTTATCTTAAGGACAAAAGCTGAAGATGTCTACAGGCCAGGTACAATTAAGGCCAGACTCACGAAAGACAGGGCTGGGAGGTGTATCTCCCAGCATCTCCATAGGTAGTAAAAATACTTCAAGTTTGGGAATAATAATGATGAAATTGCTACATTTGAGTTATTTGAGCTTCTTCCTTTCATTTTTCTAATATTTAAGATCGTTGAACACAATTTCTTTCCTATGGCATAACTGGTTACATTATCCAGGGAGATTTGTAACTCCTGTGTGTTTTTTTTTTTTTTTTTTTTTTTATAAATTTAGAGAGGAAAAACAGTAGGAAATATGCAAAGTCTTCTTGAGTGAATAATCTGAATTGTAGAAAGGATCCACTGACTTCTTTCCCAGCAGTGATTTTCCATCTGAGTGGCTCCTGGGTAGTTAGTGCAGAAAGCTATGTTGGTGCTGGCTGGGTGCAAATTGCCTTTTTCTGAAGATGCCTGCTTTGTACTATTACCTGCCTACAGAACAACAAGGCCCCTCCAGTAGAGAAGCCTTTTAACCAAATATCAAACAAATTAACCTTTTAGTGTGTTCCTAGGAGCCTTTCAAGAGGAAGAATGCTCTGGTGACATCACTGATGGCAAAGGTTAGCCTAAAAGTAAAATGAAATCATCCGGCCAGGCAGACCCTGCGGGAGAATCAAGCCTTGTAATTAGATTGAAGCCTCCTAGGAAACGGAGCCCTGTTGCAGGAAAAGCGTTTGCAGAAGCTAATTGGGGTAAGCTTTTGCATCAGTGCTGGTCCAGCGCATCACTTACAGACTTGAAAATAGCTGTGATGGTGCCTGATGATTGAGTCATTCCTTAATTTTAGCATCCTAGGCAAACATGGATTACATGACGAACTTGTCCTAGCTGTGACTTCAGACTCCAGAAACAGTGCAGTCCTCAGATTGGCTGATCCTGGGGGTGTTTTCTGAGAGTTGTGGGGATTGGGCAGTCCCGTGGCAGGTGGATGCAGAGCCCCGATGGCTCTGCAGATTGACCTCAGCTAACTGGAGCTGACCTTGCCTTGTCATCCCGCCCCTCCACCCTTTCTATACCTTTTCTCCACAGTGTGGGTTGTTAACTGAGCCTTGGAATTGTTCTAAATGATTTCTGTGGTGAATTAATGAAAAAAATCTAGTTATTAAGCCAATAAGCTGTTTTACCCCATTTAGGCTGCTTGAACAAAATACCACAGACTGAAAGTGAAGTGAAAGTGTTAGTCGCTCAGTCCTGTCCGACTCTTTGTGACCCTAACTGGGTGGCTTCTCAATAACAGAAATGCATTTCTCACAATTCTGGAGACTGGGAAGTCCAAGATCAAGGCACTGGCAGAGTTTGTGTCTGATGAGAGCCTGCTTCCCGTAGACAGCTATCTTTTTGCTGTAACCTCACCTGTGGAAGGGGCTAGGGAGCTCCTGGGGTCCCTTTCATAAAGACATTAATCCCATTCATGAGGGCAGAGTCCTCATGATCTAATCACCTCCAAAGGCCCCGACCCCTCATACTATCACCTGTGGGAGTTAAGATTTCAACACACCACCCTGGGGAGGGGGGACACAGCTATTTAGACCATAGCATAAGTCGAGAATCCTCTTTGCTGTAGCAACACAAACAAGAAACTTACTGAGTTTGGAGGAATGAAAAGGTGAGCACAGAACTAACATTTTTACTCTTACCTTATCCTCAGAAAATCACCACAACTTTGATCTACACAGAGTCCTTTTAGTATGTTAAGGGAAGACCTTACATTTCAGGATTTCTCTGGGTTTCAAGTGTCTGTTAGTCATTGAGTGAAAAGGTAATTAAGTCCAGAACCCATCACTTACTACCTATGTGACAAAGGCATAGTACTTAAGCTCTCTGATACTGCCATTTCTTATCTATAAAATAAAAGTGATGGAATAGTCCCTGGCACAGAATCAGCATGCATAAGCTTTAGAGTGCTATTATTTGGGGCCAAAAGGTGTATGAGAATTGTCATTTATTTTGGTGACCATATTGTAACAGCACTAAGAAAATCAGCTAACATTTTTGTGCCCTTACTGTCTGCCAGTTATCGGGCTAAGCACAGAATATCATGATATCATCCAGGACTCTCACCAACTTGCCTTATGCTCCTTGCACAGGTGAGGAAACTAGGCGTTTAGATCACATCCTAGATGTTATCACAATAAGTAAGTGTTCATGAAAGAATCACAGAAAGAAGCTCTAAGAACAGGCTCATCTCATGAAAATATGTGTAATGGTAATGAGTCATCTGTTCTAATCACATCACTATAGCTATCCTAAACCCAAACCCTCCTCTTGAGCTCACATTAAATTTGTTTATTTCTCATATCTGGATTGCTTTTACATTTTGCACCAGCTAATCTCTGGTCTTATTTCAAGTCAGAATCTGGATATTATTTACCATCTGCCTCCAAGGGAGGCATTTGCCAAGTCCCTTAATTTGCTATAATTGGCAGGTTTTCAGTGTACATAATTTATACCAAAAAAAGCTACCCTGAAAAAGAAGATTAATTAAAGCATTTCTTCTGGGTCCCTAAAAGTGCAGTGGTTTCCAAGAGGATGACTTTAAGGCCTTAAGGTCTTCTGTGTGTATAGGCTGTCACAGCTGAGCACATTAAAAATGTATGTTGGGTTGGTCCCTGGTGCCTCTGAGCTGGTCAGAAAGATGTCATTGGCACCTGGGTAACATCACAAATACTCACTGAATTAAGCAGTTCACATTTGCATTTGAGTCTTTTGTTCCAAGCTTTCCAGACACTAGAAACTACTAGACTGCAGTATAATTTATGGATACCTCTGTGTTGGCAATTCTGTCACTGATATGATAGGAAACACTAGAAAAAATACACCCAGATGTACAGAATTCTAAATAGAGTCAGTGAGAGACCACAAACTAATTCAGACAGGCAGCACATGTGGTTAGTAAATAGATGATCTATAGGACTTTCTTTTTTTTTTTTTCTGGTCTCTTTCCCCATCTTTCTCTTTCTCGGGCTTCTTCTAAGCTCATGATCCACCACCCTAGGCGTGGTGGAGGCATTCTGGTCTTTCCCCAGGTCCTGGGTAATTCTACCCCAGGAGTTTATTCCTTAATCTACTCTTCTCAAAAGTTGGTAAGTTTATACTGCATTCTAAGGAAGAAGCTTCTATATTTTCTACCTTTTTCCAGAGTGGTTTTGTGATTTACCAGTCTGTGGGTGGATTACGTAGACCAGCACAGAAAAGGACATAAAGTTGTCACATAGTTCCCCTTTCTGAGAACGCCTGTTTGCTCATCCTTATGTAGTGTTTCCCCCACTTACCTTCAACATCGCAGCTCAGATTTGGCCAGACTTGCTTCTGCCCCATCTTGACCCAACTGATTAAGGTACGGTCCTCTGTGCTTCAGAAAAGATATCTGAAGATTAGAAATTGGGCCAAAACACCCTATAGGAGCAAAGGCCACTCAAAGATTAACAAGAGGAATGCACTTAGGTCACCTTTTTGTTCACTTTTAATTAAAAATTCCAGATTTTATGAAGCTACACATTAAGGTGTAGCTTTTTGCACAGTAAAGATAAAAATAATTTCTGCCAAGTGGAGCAGATAACTCCAAAGGCTTCTAGTCCTGTTGAATATGAACCAGTTTTTTTATCTACTCTACAGTTTTTTCCTATGATTGTCTCTATCTAGCTAGTTTTTGAAGGGCTCTTTGATCTGGTTATAACATCTGACTCCTTAATTGATAAGTTGACTAAAACGTTCCTGTTATGTGTGGGTGGGAGTCACAGTTTTGAACTCCATTGGAGTACAGTACTCTCCAGGCTGTTCCAGACCAACTCGTCTCCCTTTGCCACTAAAGTAGAAGCTCCATGAAGATGGGCTCCTGAGGGAGGGTTGGTGACCGAACCCTCAATGCTTCATACAGTGCCTGACACAGGGCTCAACTCAAGAGGAGTGTGTTCTATGAGGAAATGATTATGCAGTTTGGTTCTGAGTCACTTGCTTGGTCTCTGCATCATTGTTCTGGGTGCAAGGACTCTGTTGCCCGAAGAACAGCTTCTATTTTAAGAAAATATAGATGTGGAGTCGGAAATGTTGTGAAAGTCTTTTTTTATGACTTGATGACCTCTATGTGGCAGCTTTAGCCTTAATGTCTCTTTATTACTTTTATATTGCTTTCAGTGTCTTTGTATTAAGAATACACAATGTTGTTCAATATTCGTCTAAGCCAGGACTCTTCAGATGGATGTCTTTCAAAGAAAGTGATAGTTTTACTGGTCTTTCTTTTTCTTTTATTTATTTATTTATTTATTTTTTAATGTTGTTCCTAGTTCTTGAGGCTGACTGAGAGCGTGAGGGGAGGTTTTTTTAAATTTATTTTTAATCAAAGGATAATTGCTTTACAATACTGTGTTGGTTTCTGCCATACATCAACACGAATCGGTCATAGGTATACATATGTCCCTTCCCTGTGAGCCATCCCTTCCCACACCTCTAGTTTGGTACATTTGAGTACCCTGAGTCATACAACAAGTTCCCATCAGCCTTTCTTTTTTTTTTAATTTAAGAATTCTTTGACCCTTTGTAAGAAAAACAAATTCCAAATAAGCAGTTCCATGGCTAACTTGATCTTATCAACTTCTGTGGTATGAAGTTATGCTTTAAAAGTAAATATTTACCTAAAAAGATTAACACACGTTAAAGATTAACATGTAGTTTGCAATTATTTATATTGAATAATTGTTCAGAAGACCAAATATATCTCTCTATATACATAATATATGACCTCCTACAAATCTAGAGGCAATTTCTGTAGATTGCCTTCTCATCTTTTCTTTTCCCTTACACTTACTAGCACAATAATGGATTTCCTGTCAAAGTACTGCTTTCATAACCTATTTTCCATCTTGTCTATATTTGGAAATGTATTTAAAGAGAGGTCTGAAGAGAAATGATGACTAGGATATTTGTTTTCAGAAACGTATTTTGGGAATCATACCATGTGATAAAAGATTAAATATGCTTCCAGTAGGTATCCGGCATTGAAGACAACAAAACTTAAGATAACATCTAATATTTATAAACATAAAAGTAGCCAAATTGGCTAAGTTTAAACTCCACCCACTGTCCAGAGATTGTCAACAAGTGAAATTTTGTGGAAGACCACAGACATCGACCTTCATAATACTGTTAGGGTTGTGTTCTAGACCAAGAATTGGCAAGCTTGTTCGTAAAAGACCGGAAAGTAAATACTGTTGATTTTCTGGACCATAAATGTCTGTTGCAATGCCTCAGCCCTGTAGTTTTAGCACAGAAGCAAACCATAGACAGAACCTAAACAGATGGACATGATTGTGTTCAATCAAACACTTTATTTACAAAAATAAGTGGTGAGCTCGCTTTGGCCTACAGGCTGCAGCTTGCTGACCTCTGTCTGCTTGAGACTCTCCTCATAGCTCACCTTCCTCTAGTTGGCCCATGAAATTAAAGTCGATATTCTTGTACTGTATTTTGCAGAATTATGAGAAGAAAAAAAAAAAACAACCCACTTAAATTGCTTTGACCTGTAGAAGAAACAATTGTATGTCTTGGGCCCTTCCCCAAGAATATAATTATTATTTTTTAAGACAAACAGGTATTAGAGTGCTTGGAAAATATGTGGTTAAAAATAAGTATTACATGCATGGAAGTGTCTCAACATTGAGGACCAACTAAGGTGTGACAAGAGAGGAAATAAAATGTCCATCTAATTACTCTAAGGGTCTCATTAATTCACAAAAGCCCAAAGTAAATTGGACTAGGATTCTAGGCTGTAAACCTATTCTGTAATTTTATCCTTTACCTCAGAGCAGTAGCATCCAAGACATAGAAACTACTCTCATGTTAATTCCAGGGCTCGGTGATAAATTGACTGTTGTTCTCTTCGTATTACAGGAGGGTACAAACCTTCAGGCATTTGCTATAGAATATACTGAAACTTGCCCACTACTCTTTTGTGATAGAAACTCATTCCTGAGCTCTTTAGTGATTGAGTACAATGGCAATGTCCTTTTGTCAGGAATATTTAATGTATGTCCTTTATTCCAGGGATATTTAATGCATGAATTTGGTATACATTTCATGCCCAGTTCATAATGGAAAATTAAATAAATGAATGAAAATACAAACAAGGTGGAAATCCAAACCCTCTGCTCCATTCCCAGAAACTGAGATGATGAAAAACTACCAACTAAAATATGGTGATCTGACAAAAGAAACAAACTTTTTTTTCCTTGCATCTAATTCCATTCTTTGTTCATTAACCCAAAGGCATTTGGTTAACAATTTAAAGATTATTTTAATGGAGACATACCTGTTGCTGACTCCCTTCCAACTTTATGTTCCAAAGAGAAGAAAAAAAATCCAGGAACTTCATCTAATTTAAATGTCCTTGTCTTTTTTCTTATCTGGACTTTTACCTTTAGCCTTGGGTTTGCAGCTAGAGCTTGGAGCAAAGCCCTCCATCGTGGCCTTTGTTGGAAGTGAAAGGCTTGCATGAACTCCTGGGACAATAAAAGAAATGGGGCCAATATTTTTATAGAAATTATGCCTTTTAGAATAATTTTTACTACAATATACTAAGCATTATGGGGGTTTCCCCAGTGGCTTAGCAGTAAAGAATCTGTCTTCAGTGCAGGAGACACAGGTTCGATCCCTGAGTCAGGAAGAATCCCTGGAGAAGGAAATGGCAACCCACTCCAATATTCTTCCCTGGGAAATCCCATGGATGGAGAGAACTG
This sequence comes from Dama dama, assembly GCF_033118175.1. Lineage (NCBI taxonomy): Eukaryota > Metazoa > Chordata > Mammalia > Artiodactyla > Cervidae > Dama > Dama dama. Next base: position 32,485,406 of record NC_083706.1, read on the forward strand.
GTGGGCTACAGTCCATGGGGTAGCAAAAGAGTTGGACATGACTCAGTGACTAAACAACAGTAAGTACTATGTCCTTCTGGGCACTTCACATATACTATTGTTAGTGTAAACAATTCCAGAACTAATAAAATAGTATCTCTTTCTGATAAATGCAAGAATCAGGAGGGTCACATTACTTGCCTCAGACAGGCACATAAGGGGGACATGGCAAGTCTGGGTCTCAAGCTGAGATCTATCCGGTAGGAATGGCTATTTCAGAGACACTTACTGTTGTTCTTCATTCCTATGCAAACGGAAGACAGGAACAATATAGCATTTAAGGAACATGATGAGATCCCAGCTCCCTTTGGATGATATGACCTCCATTGGAGTCTCTGGTTCAGCTTACAACTTCTTTCTGTGGAGCTGGCCACGGCTATCAGAAGGCCTTGATGAGGATACATCCTTGAATGGGGGAGTCCTTCTAGCTCTCTGCCATTCAGTTCAGTTCAGTCGCTCAGTCGAGTCCGACTCTTTGCGACCCCGTGAACCACAGCACGCCAGGTCTCCCTGTCCATCACCAACCCCCAAAGTCCACCCAAACCCATGTCCATTGTGTCGGTGATGCCATCCAACCATCTCATCCTCTGTCGTCCCCCTCTTCTCCTGCCTGAGATAATCAGCCAGATCACATGACATTTAGAAGGAGGAAGGAGCATAGCAAGGTACATTTGGACATAATATCTATATACCAGGGATGAAGGGGATCTAGCAACTTTGTAAGCAAAGTGTTTTGAGAACACCAATGAGCTGAAAAGTCCAGGATACTGTTTCTCCATCTGAGGATTTTTGGTCTTCTGAAGTTGGACCACCTGGAACTTTTTTCAGCACAAATTCCTGGGCCCTGTCCCTTAATATTAATAATATGAGCTTAATAGGACTTATCAGGGCTCAGAATTCTTTTGTAATTACCATTCAACTTTAAGAACCACTGATGGGTACTAGTTAGGCAAATCTGAGAGTATCTAAGAGAGATGGTTGCCAAAAAGAATAATTCAAAGGGATTTTTAAAAAACTGATGCTAATAAGAGTTAGTACACCAAGGGGTCTCCTGTGCCCTAGAAATGGTGGGAACACAAAAACCCCTAAGAACTGTTTCTACTGAAAATGAGATTGGATTGGTGCGGTATCTTTGAACAAATCCAGCATTTTCTTCTTTGTTTCTGCTCATTTTTTTTTTTTTGCACTTTTAACATTCATGGGAAACAGCATTAATTTTATCAAACAGAGGGCCCCTCTTTCATTATTTAATGATTGCAACATGAAATTGCATAAGTCAAGAGCATAGAAGATACAGATGTATCTGAATTAGGCACAATTATATATTTTAACTGGGTAACATTTCTATGAAAGTGAGAGTCACTCAGTCATGCCCGACTCTTTGCAACCCCATGGACTATACAGCCCATGGAATTCTCCAGGCCAGAATACTGGAGTGGGTAGCCTTTCCCTTCTCCAGGGGATCTTCCCAACCCAGGGATCGAATCCAGGTCTCCTGCATTGCAGGCAGATTCTTTACCAGCAGAGCCACCAGGGAAGCCCCAGCATTTCTATGGATGTAAGCAAATGTATTGTGGATAATGAGCTAAAGAAATTGGTATAAAATTGAATTCAAACCCTTAATTTAAACAAAATATGTTCTCTTGCTTACACCAGATCCATACACGTGGCGTATGAGATTTCACAAAATACAATACAGTGCATTGCTTCCTCTATACCCCATGCACTATTTTTATAAGTGCAGAATATTTGGGGATGATAAATATAATTAAATAGAGCAAAACCATATGGATTAAAGCCATTCATTTTTTTAAAAAATGGAATTACAGGCTTGCTACAGAACTTGAAATCTTGAAGGCATTACTAGTATAATATCCCAAAATGTATTAGCCCTTAGGGGATACATTCTGATTATTAGTTATAGATTTTGTGGGATTTAAATTAGAAAGAGAAATGCTATGATATTTTTCTTTGAAATGAAGGGAAGGAAAATACTTAAAATTTTAAGCAAACAATGGTTAGTTTCAAATAGAAGAGTATTTGAGTTTGTGCACAGCTTGCTCCCTAGTTTAAGTCAAGATCTACATTGCATGCACAATTGCATGCAAATTGGACTTAATTTACTGCATGCTTTGCCTCTTCAATTAAATAAAATGAGAAGATAATTTTTACTTTAGAAGAGTAAAAGTTCAATGAGTTAAAATGTTTTACCTCTGAATTTTCCATAAAGAGCTTGTGTACCCAAATGTTTATTTTAAATAATTTATTTAACCAGTATATATAGAGTTCAGCTCTTCATGGAAGGTATAGGTTCCCCACTAAAGAAGCTTATGGACTCAGTGGGAACAGAAAATACATTATCATGATAAGCACCAGTTTGAGATATGTCTTCTCGAAACACCTTTTGTTTATTTCATTGTTCGAATCTTGCCTTCCAAATCCTTAGTCTTCCTGCTTACCATTGCCTGAAATATGCAATCCGACACTTTAATGATGTGTGTTAGTTTCTTGCATGTTCTTGGTTGCTCAGTTCTATCCAACTCTTTGAGACCCATGGACTGTAGCCCTCCAGGCTCCTCTGTCCATGGTATCCTCTGTCCAAGAATATTGGAGTGAGTTGCCATTCCCTTCTCCAGGGGATCTTCCTGACCCAGGGATTGAACCCAGGTCTCCTATACTGGATTCTGTACCATCTGAGCCACCAGGGAAGCCTGCGTTAGTTTCATAGGACTGCCCCCAAAAAGTACTACAAGGGTGCATAAAAACCCCAAAATTTATTGTCTCCCAGTTCTGGAGTCCAGATGCCCAAAATTAAGGTGTTGCTGTTTCCTCAAAATCTCTAGGAGAGAATCTTTCATCACCTCCCCCAGACTTCTGTTGGCTTGTCAATAATCTTTGGTGTTCCTTGGCTTACAGTTAAAGCATTTCAATCTCTGATTCCCTTACCACATGTCATTCTCTCCCATTTCTGTGTCGAATCTATCTCTTCATATAAGGACACCAGTCATATTGGATAAAGGGCCCACCCTAGTCCTGTATGACCTCCTCTTAACATAGTTAATTATATTTATAATTGCATTATTTCCAAATAAAGTCATATTCTGAAGTACTGTGGGCTAGAACTTCAACATATCTTATTTGTGGAGACAGTTCAACATGCTATATGAAACACTGAAGTCCTTGCATAATCTTGCCTGGTCAGCATGTCTTCATTCTTCATTCATTAAGGTAGAAAGAACTTGCCAATTATTGATTTCCTTCTCTAGGGGAGGCACTTTACACATGTTAACTAATTAATCCTTGGGAGGACCCTAAAGAGAATGCATTATCATCTTAATTTTATTGATGAGGAATCTGAAACATACAGAGGGTAAGTATCAATACATTTAAAGATTTACTTGTTCCTCAGGTCTTAAAAATCTTATCATATCCAAGAATCTCCCTTGAAGATTCAGACAAAATGAGGTTTCTTTAATATATATTCTACAGAACCCTGGATTTTTCTTTCACAGAATTCATACCATTTTGTACTATTTACTGCTCATTCATCTAATTAGTCTTTGCCTCTTCATCTAGACAATAAGTGCCATGAGGTAGAAGCCATATATTTCCATCACTGGGCATGTAAGCACTCAGTAATATTTGTGGAGCAAATATTTGAATAAATAAATCCCATAACCAATAAATAATATAATTAAGATTGAAATTTTACTCTAAAATCCAGAGTTGTTCCACCCATAATGATTAACATATATTTATGTGACATCTGTAGTGTAGTATGCACTCTACATCAAGATGAATGAGATCAAATCCATGTACTCAGGGAGTTCAGTCAGTAAAGAGGACTCTCAAGAAGAGGGGATGGGAATTCCCTGGCAGCCCAGTGATTAAGACTCCACACTTCCACTGCAGGAGACACAGATTCGATCCCTAGTCAGGGAATGAAGATCCCACAAGATACGTGGTACTGCCAAAAGAAGAAAAAAATACTGTTAATAAAGGAGGAGGGGATGACTAACTTTCTTAAGCTGGTGATGGGCAAAAGTTTATGAAAGGATGTTGTGATAATGTCATATCTTCTAGGCACCAGTTGGAATGATTCAAGGTCAGAGGGTTAGGGGTGGGCTAAGAAAGTGCTCATGGCCATCTGGCAGAGAAACAGGCATAAAGGGTGCCACACAGCGGTGGGAAGATGGCATTTTCATGGAGTGGTAGATTAGGGAGCGCAGGTATTGAGTTAGATGAGCCTACTCCAGAACTTTTGCTTGAGCCAAATTGTTCTCCTCATGATCTCATCAGTATATCCTACATTTTCCTGACTCAGTTCAGAGGAAAGCAGACTTTTCTAACTGTTAGAGCCTTCAAAATCTGGAAGTCTCTTTGAAGGTAGTGAGTTCCCAGTACTTTGGCGGTGTTTAAATATTATCTGCATGAGTCGTTGGCTCTTATGTTACAGTAGTGCTTCCTATCCTATCTCAAGCCATAGCACATAGGAAACATTGACCTGTCTATTGCACGCTGCAATAACAACCAAAAGCACTTTTTTGTGTACTTTTTCTAGGGCTGAGAAGTTTGACACCTCATCTCCTCTTAACTCTTTTATGGCACAACACATGAGATCTTCTGGGACGGAAAACAATCCCTCCGTAGTTTTAGCTATAGGAGTAATTATTATATCCTTGAGGTTCTTTCCTCCATCCTAAAGGAGATCAGTCCTGGGTGTTCATTGGAAGGACTGATGTTGAAGTTGAAACTCCAATACTTTGGCCACCTGCTGTGAAGAGCTGACTCATTGAAAAAGACCCTGATGCTGGAAAAGATTGAGGGCAGGAGGAGAAGGGGACGACAGAGGATGAGATGGTTGGATGGCATCACCGACTCAATGGACATGGGTTTGGGTGGACTCCGGGAGCTGGTGATGGACAGGGAGGCCTGACGTGCTGCGGTTCATGGGGTCGCAAAGAGTTGGACATGACTGAGCGACTGAACTGAACTGTTGTTCTTTAAACAGAAACACTCATTTTCCAGCTTTTTCATCAAGAATCCAGAGTAACATATTAATGAATTAAAAATTAATGTATTAATTTTGGTCAAATCAGATCATGTCATTTGCTTCATAAAACCCTTGACTTAATTCTTAAAACATTTCAAAGAACATCCAGAATTGTTACCTCAAATTAAAGGGCCTTGCACAGTTCAGTGCCTGCTTACTTGTCCCTAGTTATTGCCTATGACTTTCCCCTTATATCACTATCATTCAACTGTAGGGATTTATTTCAAATTTTCACATCAACCAAGCTCAGTCTTGCTTCAGGGCCTTTTTATATATGGTTACCTCCAAGGCAAAAATACATGGGTGACTCTCATCCTTCAATCTTCAGCTTAAATATCTTACCTTAGTAAGCTTTTCATGACCCCTCCATCTAGAGTTTCTAAGTATTCTTGTCTATTGCACTACTTATATGTTTCTGTCATAGAAATGATCACATTTTACATATGAGGGGTCTCAAAGAGTCAGACACTACTGAGTGACCAAACAACAACAGTATTTTAAATTTACTCATTTATTAGCCCCGTTGCATTCCCATACATCACACCTACCGTGAATCCTTTCCTAGACATTTGAGTTTGACAAGGCAGAGAGTTTGTTCTACTCATCAAGGCACACACCAGTGCCTGGCACATTGTCAGTTCAGTTCAGTCGCTCAGTCGTGTCCGACTACCCCCATGGACTGCAGCACGCCAGGCTTCCCTGTCTATCACCAACTCCCGGAGCTTACTCAAACTCATGTCCCTGAAGTCGTTGATGCCATCCAACCATCTCATTCTCTGTCGTCCTCTTCTCCTCCCACCTTCAACCTTTCCCAGCATCAGAGTCTTTTCAAATGAGACAATTCTTCTCATCAGGTAGCCAAAGTATTGGAGTTTCAACTTTAGCATCAGTCCTTCCAATGAATATTCAGCACTGCTTTCCTTTAGAATGGACTGGTTGGATCTCCTTGCAGTCCAAGGGACTCTCAAGAGTCTTCTCCAACACCACAGTTCAAAAGCATCAATTCTTTGGTGCTCAGCTTTCTTTATAGTACAACTCTCACATCCATATGTGACTACTGAAAAAAACCATAGCTTTGACTAGGCAGACCTTTGTTGGCAAAGTAATGTCTCTGCTTTTTAACATGCTGTCTAGGTTGGTCAAAGCTTTTCTTCCAAGGAGCAAGCGTTTTTTAACTTTATGGCTGCAGTCATCATCTGCAGTGATTGTAGGAGTGCAATATTTCTAAGTTGAATAAATTAACTAAGACATTTGAAAGACAATTTGACAAATAGATAAGTGGGAATACTGTAAACTCAAGGATGATGGCTGTTTCATGAATGGGATGGGTACAAAGGATGAACTTAAAAGAGTGATCATATGAGGATTCCAGAATTGACAAAGATTTCATGGAGGAAGCTCTAGATGTTTCTTGAAATATCAGTGTATGAAACCAAGGGGTGGGGTGTGTGTGTGTGTGTGTGTGTGTGTGTGTGTCCATACAGCAGGGAGAGCAGTTAGGAAATATTTTAGGAGGAAAAATTTTATTACTAGTTAGGAAAAATTTTTTTGTTATTGATAAAAACACATTGTTAGGAGAAGAGGGTAATTTAGGAAAAAGAAGCAATACAATTTTATTTGATTATAGCACTGATTCTCAACCAGAGATTATTTTGCCCTCTGCCCCCAGGGGGCATTTGGTAACTTGTGGAGACAGTTTTGGGCGCTACAACTTAGAGGTGTTACTAACCTCTATTGGGCAGAAGTGAGGGACACTGCTCAACATTCTTCCATGCACAGTACAGTTAATCTCAACAGAGAGTAATCTGGTCCCAAATGTCTGTAGTGACTACTACTAGAAATATTGAATTATAGGAATGTATAGGAATGTTATAGAAGACAAGGTTGAAACAATAAGGTAAGGGGAGATTAGTCGTAGTAGTAGCAGTGATAGGTAGAGGGCAGTTAAAGCTGACTCTGTGCAGAGATGTGATAGGGTTAGCGTGGGACTTTGGAAGGCCTAACCCTGAGCTTGTATGAAGGCAGCTTAGAGCAAGATTGGAAAAGGCCTGTTCGGAGGCTACTTTGATAGTCTATATAAGAGATTAGAAGGAATCTTACAGCAGAGGAATTCCAAAGGAGATGGAAAGGACTGGGTAGATTTACATTATTTCAGAGTTAGAGTATTCAGGGATTGCCAAAGACAGAATGCACTCCTTTTAGATAAGAAGTCTTAAATACAAATTCTTATGTCTCTTTGCTTCAGTTCACATGACTTTTGAAGGAAAATACCACATCTTGACTTTTTTGTCCATGAATGCTTGGAATGCCTCTGAGGTTTCTTCAGTGTTTCATATTGTATCAGTGAGTGGAGAATTTAAAAACATGTAGTCACTAACAACACTGTCTCTTCTGTGACGGAATTTGTTATTGAACCGTATTTGGGGATGAGATGGGTGGAAAAGGGAAAGTAAGAGGAGAGAGAGGGAAAAAGAAAGAGAGGGAGACAAACACATTAAACTCCAAATGTAGAATTTCTCTTGTAGAACACTGGTCTATAGAATACTTGGAAGATGAAGATATTTGAAAAATAGAGTCATGGAATCTTAGTGTTGGAAGGTTATCCAGTTCAGTTTTTTTCTATTCAAGCGCAGGATCTGAACATTAAATGGGATGGCTGACTACTCCTGCCTTAAAATCTTCAGTGCTTGGCCAGCTGTCAGGGTGTTCAAAATCTGCGCTCACATTTGCAGTAGGTTTCTGAAATTTCAAGATATTGGCAATCTGACAAAACCCTATTTCAAAAGGAACTTGTATATTTATTAACATATGACAAACGAAATGTGAGTAAATACTGTGTGAAAGAACCAAGGTAAGAATAAAATATAATTTGGACTTGACCCTTTATTAGATGTTTCCTAGTCCTCAGCAAAATTAAAGTCTCTCTGACTGTATTTAGTCCTTACTTCCTCCAATCTAGGGAGAGCCATGTACTGTGATAAATAGAAGTTATTTAGCAATCAGCAATAGACCCATCATGGTCCTGATCTCAGTCTTGGGAATTCTGATCTCTAGGTAGCATAGCACATGATACCCCTCTGTGATCAATAGGCCAAACCAGACACTTATTCTTCCAACTCCCAGATGTGAGGGGTGGGGGAAAGCTGAGCTCTGTAACCTCTGCCTTGGTTCAGGGCTTCAGGGCACATTTAGTTCACTTATACTATTGCACACTCTTGATAATGTGTATTTTAAATTACCCGTGCCCTTTGATCACAGAAGTCAAGAGCATGTAAGGTCCTTGCCTTTTCTGGAAGGAACATTAGATATGGAAGCTTTAATTCTCCTACGAGAGCAGATGTCTGGTCAAACTGATGCAATTCATAATAAATGGAGCCCAGGAGAAGGAATTGCTAATGATGACTGGGAATGAGTGAGGAGGGGAAACTTTCTGTCAGCTATTAGGATAGACAGTTCAGGTAGAAAAGGGTGATTAGCAATGTAAGTTTAAGTTCTGGATTTCAATGATGGCTGTATGTGGCCACGAACTGGAGATACAGATAAAGATGGAAGGTTACCTTTGTCTACCGTGATTTTAATGACTGCAGGAATATAAAAATGCCGCCTTAGGTTATCCTCCTTTTTATTCTCATTTCTGAGTCTGCCTCCTCTGACACTTCCTCCAGTATTTCCACAATTCTTTGTGGAGTAGATTGGTGCTGGTGGTAAAGAACCTGCCTGCCATTGCAGGAAAGACATAAGAGATCTGAGTTCAATCCCTGAGTCAGAAAGATCCCCTAGAGAAGGAAATGGCCATCTACTCCAGTATTCTTGCCTGGAGAATCCCATGGACAGAAGAACCTGGTGGGCTACCGTCCATAGGGGTGCAAAGAGTCGGACATGACTGAACCAACTTAGCACACAGCACACACAGCATAATCTGCCCTAATTTTGCTATTATGATTTATGTCTCTCTCTTTATAATAAGAGTTCCATAGGAGACCTTAGTAGGTAAAATGACTTTTTTTCATGTCTGATAAAATTAACAGAATATGAAATAAAAAAGTCATCTAATCAGAATTTGTTTTTAATTGAGAAAAAAGTCAAAACATTTTCTCTAAAATAAAAGATCTACTAATCTAACAAAGTTCTTTGATTCCTAGAGAGGGAAGAGCAACCTCTTGTTAGAGCTTTATAGTTTTTTCCTTTATCTTAATATTACTCACATGGTAGAAATTGCATTTAATATTTCTATGTAAATGAGAGTATGTTGGTTAATTTTTATTCCCAGGTGTATTTGTGTGTGTGTGCGCGCGCGCAAAGTTCAGTGTTTATCAACAGTGTGAAATACAGACTTCTTGTTAGTGCATATAACAACAGCAGAAATTGTAAAGTCGATTGCAATAAAACTGTGAGGAATGTTTCCCTGCAACAAAACACATGGGATCTCGGTTCCTGGTGGAAAAACAACTTCATCAGTGAGTGATTCTAAGAGAGCAAAAGGCCATGAGGCGGCACTGAAGAAAGAAACAGGCAGTGGCCCTGCCTGCCTGCTGATCAGATCGTACTTGTCCTTTCTAAGCGAAACTCATCCTTTTAATAATTCTCTTAGATGGCACAGCTACGCCAAGTTGGCTCTGCAGCCCACTCCTGTTTCTGAAGTGTAATTCTGTGGTAATGAGCTGGTGACAATGTGAGGAAAATAGTCTAAACATTGTGAAAAACAATTCCAAACATGTCTGAAGACAAGGAAGAAAAGATGAAAGAGCGATGGCGGTTCGGAGGGAGAAAGGAAAGAACTTTCAATGAACACTTCAGGGGAATTAAGATCATAGTGGACATAGGCAATTATCTGTCAATACATGTATCCCTTATCAATTGTGTATGTGCATTCTAATGCCTCTGTCTTCCCATAGAGATGTTCCATTCTCTTGTAAATGAAGGAGCCTCATTCTCAGAAGATTCCAATGTATTTGTTTCCTTTAGCTAGCTTTAGTATCTTCTGAAAAGTGGAGAGCTCTTTCCAGCTATGTCTTCCTTGCTGGTTCAGCGGTAAATCCACTTGCAATGCAGGAGACACAGGGGTTCGATCCCTGGGTTAGGAAGATCCCCTGGAGGAAGAAATAGCAACTCACTCCTATATTCTTACCTAAGAAATCCCATGGACAGAGGAGCATGGTCCTCTGGGATCACAAGAGTGATCTTATGGGATCACAAGAGTCGATATGACTTAGTGTCTAAATCACCACCCTCCCAACTATTAAAAAATACCCAGAAAAATGCAATATTCATTTGAAAATATATACAAAGCTCAGCAATTGTGGGAAAAATTATGAGAAAAACATAGACCTACTACGTCATATCTCTCTGGCTCCTTTCTATTTATTAACAGAAGGGCATGACAACCCACTCCGATATTCTTGCCTGGAGAATCTGTGGACAGAAGCACCTGGCGGGCTATGGTCCATAGGGTTGCCAAGTCGCTTACAACTGAAGGGACTTGGCACACATGCCACCTTAAACTTTCCAGCTTCTAACTGCTGAGATAAGCTATAGCACAGAGTTAGTTGCTAAGTGCATTTTCCACAAAGAAAAGAAATGGATTTTCTTAGCTGTAGTAAACAGACATGGAAAGAAGTGACCAAGGGAGGATGAAGGCAAGGTATGCTTGTCAAGTAGTTCAGGGAAAAGAGGTTAAGACTTTGTGTTATTGGTGATGAACTACAAGCAGGAAGGGAGTAAAAGTTTTTCACCATATGGTTTATTTTTACACTATACCTAATGATATATACTTTTCTGGGACACTTGCATACTTAGTTCATGGAAAGTGATATGGATTCTCTTGACCCATTGTTCCTGAGCTGAAGCAGGCAATGCAATCTCCAAACATATCAGGTTGGAAAACAGAGAAAAAGAGAATTCAGGACACTTGGTCTTTGTGTTAAGGACTGTTTACAGCCGCCGGCTTTTCATATTAGTTCAAATTGGAGCCCTTTAGGTTTATTACTCGTCTTGGGCTTCCCTGGTGGCTCAGATGGTAAAGACTCTGCCTGAAATGCGGGAAACCTGGGTTTAATCCCTGGATCGGGAAGATCCCCTGGAAAAGGAAATGACAATCTATTCCGGTATTCTTGCCTGGAAAATCCAATGGACAGAGGAGCCTGGCGGGCTACAGTCGCAATCCATGGAATCGCAAGAATCAGACGCGACTGGGCGACTAACACTTTCACTTTCAGGTTTATTAGAAAATCTGTCAAAATTTAAATACAAATGCTTGTAATTCCACCACCGACCAGCTGATTAGCAGATTCAGGAAAAAGGCTTTCCTGCTTACCCTGTCACCTACCATTTCCTCAATCTCTTCTATTTGGGGGTAGTAGGTAAAAGGAGACCCAAGGTTTCTGCTTTTCGATAAAATAAGATAGGAGTGCCATTTTTCTTTTATTAGTTGGATTACAAAATTGAGATATGTGCTCATAGAAGTGAAAAATTATTTATACATGTACTTGCTTTTTAATACTTTTTATTAAACTTTTTATTTTGAATTGGAGTATAGATGATTATCAATATTGTGACAGTTTCAGGTGTGACAGCAAAGGGACTCAGCCATACATGTATATGTATCCGTTCTCCCCCCGCCTCTCCTTCCCTCCAGGCTCACATCACATTTAGCAGCATTCCCTGTGCTTGGTTATCCATTTTAAATATCCTGCTTTTTAGTTTATCTATTTATTTGCTATTTAAAAGCTCTAAGCTACAAGCTCTCTGATGTATATTACCGATGATTTTTTCTCACCAACAATCATTCATAATCGGCATTGGTAAATAGTCCAAGTATTCTAAGTTTCAAACCCTTCCTCTGGATTGTAGCTCCTCAACATCTACAGGCAAAGCACACTACTGAGGTCACAGTCAGCCACTCTCTTCTTCCAGAGCAATCTAAGAAGACCAGGAGCTTGACTTACAGACTGGTGGTACTAACCATTAAGTTATCTAGATCACATTCCTTGACAACTTTCGAAGGCTTTCTTTCTCATTTCAAGGTTAAAATCATACCTGTTAGAAATATTAGCTAACTTGCTTACGACCTTTTTAACTTTGTCTGTTTGTACCAACTGTGAGCAAACCATACAACTAAAACAGGACCTCAGAACCTGTCAGCAAAAATTCTCTCCACTCTTAATGTGTTCCATTTTCCCTATAGCATGGTGAGTTTAGATGTTTTAAACATAAAGCTGATTCTAGATCTCCACATACAGACTTTTAGTTTGGTCATAATAGTTGAAAATTTTATATGCATCGTGACTTTGGCATGGAAGGGCAGGCTACTTAGAAATTACAGGATAATATAATGATATATAGCAATGACTGAAACATCCTAATATTTTGAAGTACATTGCTTGGAAATTGTTTTCAAAACTGTAATTGATAATATTCTGGAAGTATAAACACTAATATATCTGTTTATGCTCTGGGGGATTTTTGGAAAATCTTAAATTACTTCACAGTTGAAGCAATTAAACAATAGAGAAGGCAATGAAGCAAATCACATGGTAAGCATAGTATAGAAGTCTAATGAGAAGTGACTGGGCCATCTCTAGCATTTGAGTCCCCAAATTATAGACACAGGTGACTAAGGTCCAAATCTAGCAGTTCCACTCATTTAAGGTCACAGTGGAACAGAAGAGAAAGGCAAAGGCAACTTATGATGTCCAAACTCTCCGTAGTTCACAGTGTGGGGTTAGATATATGTTGTGCTGTGCCCAGCTATGCCTGACTCTTTGCAGCCCCATGGATTGTACATGCCAGGTTCCTCTGCCCATGGAAATTTCCAGGCAAGAATACTGGAGTGTATTGCTATTTTCTACTCCAGGGACTCTTTCCTGACCCAGGGATCGAACCAGTGTCTCTGGCATCTCCTGCGTTGGCAGGTAGATTCTCCCCTAACCTTGGGTTTTGTGCTGCCCTTTGTCGCTCAGCTCTGCCCAACTCTTTGCGGCCCCATGGACTGTAGCCTGCCAAGCTCCTCTGTCCATGGGGAGTCTCCAGGCAGGAACACTGGAGTGGGTTGCCATGTCCTCCTCTGGGAAATTGTCCCAACCCAGGGATTGAACCCAGTTCTCCCAAATTGCAGGTGGACTCTTTACCATCTGAGCCACCAGGTGGGTTAGTAAGAGTAATTGCTAACATTTATTAAGTGTATATTCTGTATTTCTGACTGTGTGCTAAGAGCTTTATGCATAATAGGGTAATAAACTTCATAACAATGCAATTAGAGAGATTTGGTTTCTACTTCATTAGACAGATGAAGAATCTTAAATATACAAAGGTAATTTATCAAAAGACTCACAACTTCAAGTGGATTTCAATCCAGGTTTTCAGAAACAAGCACAAATTCTACTCTTAGCCAATACAGTATGCCAATTTACCTCTCAAACATCCAAGGTAATGCTATTAAGTACACAGGATCAAGCCAGGATGATAGGAGTTCTATAAGGACAGATTTTTCTCAAACTGATAAAAAAGAGATCTGATTTGTGGTTATCAGAGGAGGGGGATAGAGGGAGGAGGGAATAGATGAAAGTGGCCAAAATGTACACATCTCCAGTTAGAAAAGTATTAGGGATATAATATATAACATGGTGACAACAGTTATTAATAATATTTCTGTATGGTATATTTGCAAATTGTTAAGTGAGTAGCTCCTAGGAGTTCTCATTACCAAAAAAGTTTTTTTTATTTGTCTATCTGTATGACATGATGGATGTCAATTAAACTTATTGTGGTCATCATCATTTAACAGCACGTTTTGCTGCACACTTTACACAGTACTAAATGTCAATCACATATCAATAAAATGGGGGGAAAAGAACAGGTTTTTGTAAAGTATCAAAGTTTTAATTATTTTTTTAAAGAGCAATGCCTTTGATAATACCCAAAGCTTTTGCTCCTTTTATAGATAAGGGCAGTAATTTGGGCTTCCCCCTGCCTATTTGGATCACTGGTTATATAGGGACCACCCTAGGTCTGGGAAAACATACTTCCTGCTTATACCAGGGGCAGGGTTGTCTTTGAGGAAGCTTGTATTACCTGGAGCCTTAGCAGTTTTGATTGAAAGGCTTAGGCATGGAGTTAAGACACAAATCATCATTATTTCTCACTCTTGGGTTCAGATGGGGGTCTTACGAGGCAGCTCCAACAACAGTACATTAATCCTCTGCTTGGTTTTACTCCATCCCAGATTCTGGAGTATACAAGTGGTCTACACACAAAAAGGCAGCCCGGCAGCCCTGTGGCAATCAGAGCCACTGAAGGTCCCTAGGACTACCCTTGCATTGTATCTGACTCAGGAGTCCAGGGATATCTTTAGTGTAACATTACTGCAAAGCAAATATCCCAGGACCAACTTTTATCTTTCTTACATTGTAAAATGGACCAGTGTTTACATGGAGAGAAAGTGTAATAAATTTAGCCATCAGCTATGCTTCGGGGGAAAGGAGCTACATCTGTGGGGGTCACTTGCTTATGAAGGACATTGATTGTTGCAAACTATGGTTCCTAGTCATTAGAAATTTAATTTTCTTTTGAAGATACTTTTACACTATTTTTCTTACTTCCTCTCATTTCTGATTTCATTCCTTGGAATTGTTCCATATTTTAGCATTCCTTATTGCTGCATATAGCTCATGGAATTCTTTTTCTTCCACTCCCTTAACTACTGACATATTCTAAGGAGCTGCAGTTTCTTCCAACAGCAAGTGTGATTCTATTGCATTTACAAACTGCTGTTATAGCTGGGATAAAATGCTGACCTGCTCCACTAGCTACTGCTTTGTATAGCAGTGAACACTTGGAAATTTCTACATTAGGGACATTAAATATGGGCAAATTCCTATCACAAGTTTAGAACATAAAAATGTCATAAATTCATAATAAAATTAATTCAGGAATAAGTAGAAACCCAGAATTTGAGTCTCAACGTCAAACCCAAGTTAGTATAATTTTCTGAGTTATTCCCTTTCATAGAGAAAAAATTGTATCTCCAAGATGCTGAACATTCATAGAATTTACCAACTCTCAGATAGCTGGATATGGCAAAATATGCCATGTGGACAAGTCACCAGTAAAACTTTTTCCTACATTTTATCTGGATGTTTCATTGTTACATAGACTCATTAACCTCAAAGTAATGATATTCCTACTTTTTCCATTTGAATATGTTTCTGTTTTCTTTCTTTGCTTTTTCATTTACACCCCCTATAACTAAAAATGCTGAAAGGAAATGTCACAAAATAATTAAAATAATGTGGAGACTCATAAAAAGGAAACTTTACAGTTCTTTTCTTTTTTTAATCTAAGAGAACTCTTCCTTCATTTTGCTCCTTTTCTTGGCAGGAATTATTGAAAACAGGGTGACAATCTGGTTCTCATTTTTCTTGCCTTATCACCACATAAACCTCGATTTAATAGACTACATAAATAAATAAATATAAAAAAGCTCTTTCTTGAGTATGATTTCTGACACAGAAGAAGCAGAGGTATATATAAGTGGAATGGTATAGCTTGATGGATGTCAGAGGAAAATGGCAGCTTGACGCAAGCTGTCAAATTCTGCACACACTTCATGTCTGGGTGATCTCCCAGAAAACGCATAATTGAACAGGTATACCATTCCTGATCGCAGTTCTCCCTTGTTTTCTAATGCCTTCTCCAGTCTTTATTCTCTCCCTGTTGCCTTATTCTTTTCTATGCAAAGTAGACAAAGGATTCAGTTTGAAGATATAGGCATTACTTAGAATGGTAGCACATCCTGAAAATTGTTACTCATGTTTTGCTTAACTTCAAAAATGCAGAGTTGTTTGTTCAAGAATCTAGAACTTATCTATGTGAATCAAAAGAATTTAAGGCCATTTCTTACCAAATCTAGTATGTGTGTGTGTAACTCACAGTTATTTAAGAATATTTATAGAACCTTCCTTATATGTGTTCATACTTGTCTTTTCTGCCAAGTTATTGTATAAAACACTTTTTCCTGTGAAATGTTTACTTAAAATTCAGTGGTTCGACTTGATCTCTCTTATTCAAAATGTAGTTTCAAATTCTTGATCTTCACTGATCTTCACTAGCTTAGCCCAGCTGGTGTGGCCACTGCAAGCCCTCCAATGATCAACGAAAATGCACCAAGGCACATTTCTTCCTTTTTTCCTTTTGTCTAATTTTAATAGTTTTTGAAATTTCTGAATGGTAAGACATATGTATTCTGTGGTCTGCATGCTAACCTGATGTCCCTGACTAAACACAGATTCTTGCCAGGAGAAAAGGGAAGAAACTGTGTAGAAATCTTCAGCCAAATGGAAAGAGTGATTTTCCATACTGACCACAATAACACATGGGAATTCATTCTGTTGGCTTTGGAGCCTCTGCTAAGGGTCAACTAGCTATCCTGGTTAAAGTCTCTGGCAATTTTCTTTGCAGTTTAAAGTGGCTTTTGAGATAGAACCAAATTTGGCATTAGAATTGCAGATACACATGAGAACTTGTATGTGTAGAACAAACAATTTCTTGCTGCCTATTGCTTGTGGGAAGTTTGCCAAGAAAAAACAATTTGCTTTGCTGCTAGAGCCCAGCTAGCCATTACTGGAGAATGTTTTTCCAAGATTGCTTATCAGTGATTTTAATAGGGCTCAGAGGTTTGTGTGGTTGCACAAAATGTTAGTTACTTTTTAAAAGCCCAAATTTCTCTCCTTTTTCCTCTGTAAGCCTGAACTCTTCTAATTGGAAAACAACCAGCAAGATTAGCACCTCCCTAAATGAGTAAATAGTAATGGATAATTAAATGCTTATGATAAAATGGAGTATGCTTCTGTTCCAAATAAAAAGCTGTTCTATTCAAAGAGACTCCTTGGTTTTACATAGTTCAAGCTGTTTAGCTACTAATTTGGTTTTGCAATTGTGTCCTCTGTTCACTAGAGGATTCTATGGGGAAGATATACCTTTGATGTCTCTTCCTTGGCT
Source organism: Dama dama (assembly GCF_033118175.1). Classification (NCBI taxonomy): domain Eukaryota; kingdom Metazoa; phylum Chordata; class Mammalia; order Artiodactyla; family Cervidae; genus Dama; species Dama dama. Next base: position 32,502,492 of record NC_083706.1, read on the forward strand.
GTTCATTCATTCTCATTTCTTCATCAAGCGTTTATTAACAACAATAATTCACTTAACAAGCATTATTGGGTCACACCAAGGCACAGAGAGAGAAATGAGTAAGCGCTATTCTTGTCCTCAGTGAAGTCAAAGTCCAGATGTAGGTGACTGACACGCAGAGAAAGAACCATTGTTTAGGGTAATAAGTAAAATAATAGCGTATACGTCAAGTTCTGTATTTCTACTTGAATTAGAAACTCATGTAAACCCACTTTTAATGGGGACCCTAAATTTGCTATAATGTAAATATTTATACATTTAGAGACTGAGACAACAGAACATAGAGATCTGGACAGCTTAACTCAGTTGTTATATCAGGATGCTTTGAGGCCAAAATCATGATTTGGACTCCAAAACCAGAAAAGCTGCTTTGAATAGTCAAAAAGTCTACTGGCTTTTTAAGCTAATCCTAGAATGCTACTCAATGCTCATGGATAACTTAAGTTGAAATTGTACACTTCAGGATCAATCTAATAAATTCCTTACTGATAGAAAATGGACAGCAGTTGTTCTTCCTCATCATAAGAATGCATGGCCTATAGATTTTTGCTTGAAGGTAAATTAAAATCAATAAGTAATATGTATGGCATTAAGACATCAATTGTTTGGTATTTCTTGGCTATTCCTCCATGAACCCACTTCTGATTCAGGATTCCTTACCAACTAAACAAATTTGCAGTGATAAAATTGATGATGAAGCTGCTAGAAGAGATTTCAATTTTTAGCTCTAGGAAGCCTTTGAGAGAAGGTTCAACATAAAAGCAGTTTGCCTTATAGACATCTTGGAATCCTCTCTGTTTTTTTATAGCAAATTAAATTGGGAAAGTATTCCCTCTATGGGACCCCAGGCCACCCAGCTAGCTTCAGCGTGACTGTAGCTGGCCTGGAGTCATAGACCTTCAATGTTGACTCTCTCCTATCTCATCTCTCAGACTATGAGCAACAGGAAGTGTCAATCCTGGCTTTCTCATTAGTGTGTATTTCCTAAGTAAGGACCCCATAGGTTAGAGGAAAGGACTCTGCTCTTACTTTCACCTTTAGATATAGGAAATTAGTCATTAATTAGACTAAAATGCAGACATTACTTGTAAATTCGTTTGTATTTTTTGGTCTCATTAGTGCTATTCTAGACTACATGATAATGAGCATAGCATAATTAAAGAGTAAACACTAGACAACTACAACCACAGTCAGGGTTTTCAAGTATCAGATGGTAACAATCAGAGAAGAAGTAATTTGGGCTCACTGAGGGTGGTCTTTCTCCAGTTTGAACTGAACTTGTTCTCTTTTCCCCTGTGGCCAGGGCTTCTATAAAAACCTCTTATAGTTTAGAGTATATTTGAGAGACAGTGGTACTGAGGAGAGATGAAGGAAATTCTGAAGAGAAATCATTCATCTCATAATGAGGAACCTGAAGCGCCTTGCAAATAGATATGTCATACGAAGGAAGATTTGGCAGCTGCCATTTATGGTGAAAGACAACTGGCTTAGAAATGTAAAGGGGGATGACTCTATATTTGAAGTATCAGCTTGATCAGTTAGAGACTGAAAGAATGAGGAACTGAAAATTATCCCCAGGGAAGATGTGGCAGTATGGCAAAAGCAATATTTACTTCATGGGAAACTGATGAGTGGAGATTGCATGGACATCCGTGAAAAAGGAAGATCCAAAAAAGATACCTTCATCAGCTGCCAATTTCTCCAATTCCCCAGTGAGGAGAGAGAGAGGAAGTGAGAATAACAAAGTTTACATAAAGTGTTTCATAATCTGTGTAAAGTAGAGTGTTGGCTGGCATTTACAGATTCAACATGCATTTCATTTTTCACGAGCAACAAGATGTCCATGTTAGACATTGCTTGTGATGATTTGCATTTTGCTGAGGCATCAGTGGACTCCATACAGCTTCTCTGACCAAACAGTCTTAGTTCTTACCAGGCATCCTCTTTCCCTTTTTATGGTTCAAACATTAACATAACTGGCCTGAAGTGTTAGACACTAGGGTTCTTTGTTAAGTTGACCCAGATTGGGCAAAGGAGTCAGGATAGCAAAATATTGCTACAGAAGCATTATTTATGAAAAGAGAAAGTGGAAAAAAAAATCTTTGTGGTAATTTTTAGTAAGGAAAAGACTATGCATTTTATTAGTTTTAAGGACTTTTACTCTTTTAGAGTTTGAAGGGCTAGCATAAATTTTTCAGTTAAACTTGATTGCATCTTATGAGGAGATTAAGGAGAAAAGTAGTACTTATGAAAATCATGGATGTTTCAAAATGTGTTTATCAGAAATGGCAATAGTCTACCATATATCTCTTTTTTTCTCCCATAAAGTTGTGGTCCTGTTAATGGAAAGACAAACTAGCAATTTTCTCCTTATTACAGAGAGGCACTTCAATAAGACTTACAAACTATTTGGGGATGGCATGATATTATGGCACTGTTCCATAAAAAAACTGCTCAATGATTAAAGGATATTCCCTCTCTCCTACTGGTGCCTACATTCTGTTCCATTCACAGCTCTTTCCACCTACATTTGACAGCCTCAGTTTGTCTCTTATTCTGTCAGGCTAATTGTTGCTGTCTGTGTGGATCTTCATCACTCTAGTCTCCACTCAACATTACTTTGTAATCTTTATTTTTAGGGTTAATATTGAGGATTCCCAGGTGGCTCAATGGAGACATGGTTTCGATCCTTGCATCGGGAAGATCCCTTGGATTAGGGAATGGCAGTCCGACATTCCAGTATTGTTGTCTGGGAAATCCTGTGGACAGAGGAGCCTGGCAGGCTACAGTAAACGGGGTCACAAAGAGTCAGACACAACTTCATCAAACTAAAGTAAAAATTAATTAATATACCACTTTCATCTACATCTTTAAGCTAATGAAATAAAGTTAGAGGAGACTTCCAAGAATTTTGTTGTCTTCCAGGTAATAAAGAATATTTTCCTAGCCTTTCAGACAATTCAGTTTGGACTGAAGAGTATTCATACCCATGACAGGTTATGTTAAGAAAGAAGGACATTCTAAAGGAGGTAGGAATTTCACATCTTTCTATAACAGTATCATGTAAATGAATGATAACTATCATTGTTTTAATGATTCAGTCTCTTAATTATGTAGTGCAAAATTCTGCAGTGCTAGAAAGCATGGGAAGATGATGGCAATTTGCTTTCCTCAGCACCCATTGTGTGGGATATTGAGAGATAATATACAACTACCAATATTTTCACTTCCATCTTGAAGGTGACTGATAGCTAAAGGCTGAAATCTAGAATCCATCATTTCAAATCATTCAATACCTGAGTGAATTTTTAAACCATGTTGTAAAATTATCATGGTTCACCATCGCAGGAAAAAGAAAAGTTTATTCTGATCTGTGGATATGGCAGATCAGAGGCAGTGGATATGATATATGTTGTAATAGTTTTTTAAGAGTTACTCTTTCCAGAAGAAAATTCCTTGAATCACAGTCTAACTGATTTCAAAATCTTTTCCATTTATGCCTTGCTGACCATATATTGAGTTTTCATATTTTGCATTTCTGTCATTTTAACTAATAATATTTGATGGTACTCCCTGGTGTCATATTTCTACTAATTATTCTCTAGCTGTTGCCTGTATTTGCCCCCTGGCAGGCAGAGAAGCAAATGTTTGTAATTTCGTCTCTAGAATATTTGAATTTGATTTGAATTAGAAAAAATATGTTTCTTGTTCATAAACATTATGCCTCTCAACATAATCATAGTACAATGATATATGCAACTTTTATTGCCACCTAGCTTTCTTTAGAACTATTTGTTCTGTTTTTCTTCTTCTTTAGTTATTATTTCTTTCCTTATTTTGAGACTTTTTAGAGGAGAGGGGATGAATCATGTACTTGCCAGTGATAAGTTTTTTTAAAAGTTACATAGCAGAACAGTGTTGATTTCATCAAAACATAAAGACTAAGCATGAAAATCTTTAAAAAAGTGCCCATGTGCCCTCGTGTGAAGCTGTAAAATGGCAGATGGCAATACCTCATTGGGTTTTAACAAGACCCTGGTAGACATTGGAACTTGTCTTGTTTGGCAGTTTTTTTAAGAAGAGTTAAAGCCAAAGTTTATTTTAGAAGAGAAGTCAGGCAAATGTAACCTAAATTTCCATAGGGATGAGAAAAATTAGTCCCAATTTGAAATTGTGTATAAACAGCAAGAGTTAACTTTTACTAAAACGTGAGCATTTTAAAATATTTCCTTTAAGTTTTATTTTTGCTGCTAAAGTTGGAGAAAGGGGAAATGACCTAAAGTCGTTACTGTTTCTGATAGACTTTTCCTATTGGAGAATTTCTCACACTGAACAGAATAGAATCACACAGAATTGACATGATCTATGAAACAAGAAGGATTCTGTTTTTTGATGGGTAGGATGGTAATCTCCTTTTCTTTATAAAAGCGAGATGTAAAGAAACCACTTGTAAAGGATTTTTTAAAAATAGTATACATATGCCTTAGTGAGAGAGATGATCTTTTCCTAAGTATGTATTTTGTAACTGACTATATAGCAGGGCTTTGTATATTTTGTTACCTCCCCTCACTGTTTTGAAGTTATTAGAGCTTCTTTGAAAAGTATAAAGAACTCACTTGGAATATACTTAAGGGTCTGCATATCTAATCTGAATATTTATGAAGGCTTTATTATAGGCAAAGATATATTAGCTTTGTCATTACTGATTTTTCTTGTACTATCTAAAAAATTTGATATGAAGTTTACAAAGCTGTTAAGTGATAAAGAGACATTTGCAGAACTTATTTGTAAGGAATTACACATAAATGAGAAGTTAATCTATTGGAAAATTTTATCAGGATTTCAAGGTCAAGAGCCAGTTTGTGAGAATAATATAACACATTTCTGTTTACAAAGTACTGTTAAATGCGTGCTCTCAATGACTCATAACAGTTGTGTGAAGTTGCCACTATCACCATTTCTCTTTAAAAAGGAGGTAACAGGGATTCAGTTCCATACTCCCAAAGCTTCTGTTCTTTTCCACTGTATTGCATAATTCCTACATTCTATCCCACCTTTTCCCTTTGGCTCATTGCTCATTTCTGAGTCAACCATGGGTCTGTATGTATATATTCAAGGTAGTATCAACATCTTGCTTTTGAAAAGTTTGATTTTGATTGTCATTTTCTTATTTTTATTTTTAAAAATTTAATTTACTTTTTATTGAATGATCAATTCTTTAAATTCTATGGTGGTGGTGGTTTAGTAGCTAAGTCATGTCCAACTCTTGCGACCCCATGGACTATAGCCCATCAGGTTCCACTGTCCATGGGATTTCCCAGGCAAAAACCCTGGAGTGGGTTGCTATTTGCTTTTCCAGGGGATCTTCCTGACCCAGGGATCAAACTTGCATGTCCTGAATTGCAGGCAAATTTTTCAATTCTATAGTGCCTTACAACTTTCAAAAGTTTCACACACATAATTTCATATAATCCCATAATGACTTCTTTTTTATCCACTGTCCTACTATTGACTCTACTCCTTTTCCTCTTCCCACTGGTAACCACTAGTTTGTTCTCTATATCTATGAGCCTGCATCTTTTTAGTTTTATTAGTATGTTTTATTTTTTAGATGCCACATATAAGTGGTATCTAGAACAGGAAATGGCAACCCACTATAGTATTCTTGCCTGGAGAATCCCATGGACAGAGGAGTCTGGAGAGCTACAGTCCATGGGGTAGCACAGAGTCAGAAATGACTGAAGTGACTCGGCACATATGCCCACGTGAGTGATATCATACAGTATTAGGCTTTATAGCGTGTCTGGCCTGTTTCACTTAGCATGATGCCCTCCAAGTCCGTTCATGTTGCTGCAAATGGCAAAACGTCATTCTTTTTTGTGACTGAGTAGTATTCCATTGCATGTATGTGTATACACATATATTTTATCTGGGATGGACACTTAGGCTGCTTCCATACCTTGGCAAATATAATGCCTCTATGAACATTGGGGTGTTTGTACAATTTTGGATTGGTGCTTTTGCTTTTTTCCAGATATATACCCAGGAGTAGACTTGCTGGGTTGTATCTTAGCTCTATTTTTAGCTTCTTGAGAAACATGTGTACTATTTTTGACAATGGCTGCACCAATTTACATTCCTACAATACTGTGGGAGGGTTCCCTTTGCTCCAAATCCTCACCAACATTTGTCATTTGTATTCTTTTTGATGACAGCCATTCTGATAAGTTTGAGGTGATATTTCATTGTGGTTTTGGTTTGCATGCTTAAATTTTATTGTCATTTATTTTTAGAGAAGTGGTTGTGATAATTTATAGCTCTTCAGAAACTAGTTATAATAACATATGTCACAGAGTAGGAGCTCAGATATTTGCTAACAGAATGGATAAAATCTATAAGATGTAAAGGTCTTCACTGTAGATGAATTAAATATAACTGCTGAATATGGGAACTCAGCATAGACTTTTCTTGAAACTCCACTGATGATTTTAAGGCGTAGTTGTCAGGTCTTTGTTGGGAATCAGAATATCTCATCCTGTTGCAGGCAAACACTGGATTTAGTGTAAAATCCTTGATCAGTAAGACTCAGTTATCTCATTCATAGCAGAGTAGGGGCCATTTGAAGGTCTCCAAAGCCTAGTACCTAGACAGTATATTAAAAAGCAGAGACATTACTTTGCCAACAAAGGTCTGTCTAGTCAAAGCTATGGTTTTTCCAGTAGTCATGTATGGATATGAGAGTTGGACTATAAAGAAAGCTGAGCACTGAAGAATTGATGCTTTTGAGCTGTGGTGTTGGAGAAGACTCTTGGGAGTCCCTTGGACTGCAAGGAGATCCAACTAGTCCATCCTAAAGAAAATCAGTCCTGAATATTCATTGGAAGGACTGATGCTGAAGCTGAAACTCCAATATTTGGCCACCTGATGTGAAGAACTGACTCATTTGAAAAGACCCTGATGCTGGAAAAGATTGAAGGCAGGAGGAGAAGGGAATGACAGAGGGTGAATGGTTGGATGGCATCACCGACTCGATGGACATGAGTTTGAGTAAGCTCTGGGAGTTGGTGATGGACAGGGAAGCCTATCATGCTGCAGTCCATGGGGTCAAAAGAGACAGACATGACTGAGCAACTGAACTGAACTGCACAGAGAGCCTGGTACATTCCTATCACTTAGCAATTCAAAGGAAGTGGACTCTATCTGTAGTCTAAGATTCTTCACCTGTATGGCTTTATACCAAATGATTGTTAGCCATTCAAAAACTCCTTCCAAACTGACAAACTACCCTGCCTGTGCTGCTTTAGCAAACATTCAGCCTACTTTCTTTTGCCAGTGGGTTCAAATCCAACAGTTTTTTAAAGATAATTTTTGGCCCTGGGCTGAGAGAACCCTATGAAGACCTTGATTCAGCACTATCTCAGTTCTTGCTCTGGAGATAGAGGGCTCACTTAGAGGTATATCCTTTGCTGTATTAATTTCTCTTCATGCTGTTCATGGGGTTCTCAAAGCAAGAATCCTGAAGTGGTTTGCCATTCCTTTCTCCAGTCAGTCCTAAAGGAAATCCAACCATGAGTTTGACTAAGCTCCAGGAACTGGTTATGGACAGGGAGGCCTGGCATGCTGCGGTCCATGGGGTCGCAAAGAGTTGGACACGACTGACCATCTGAACTGAACTCTATTAGTGTATTTTGTTGGATTTTTCTTTCTGATATTTTATCTAGAGTAAAGCCTTATGCAGAATAATAGCAAATGATATAAGTATGGAGACTTTGATGATACATAGGAGGTTCATAAAGGGCAATGCAGAGAATTTCCCTTGTTTAGGAAGTTGTGGAGAGTCAGTGATATTTCTGCAATAAACTCATTATTTTAGATGAAATATTTGTTGAATTGATGAATGAATGCATATTAAGTAAATAAGAGAGATGCAGCTATTTTGGTTGGTTTAAGAAGGTTAAGATGACTATTATCTTGTCTATATAACCCAAATGTAAACAGTTAGCTGTGAGAAGTGATAAAAGACGTAAAAAGGACAGAATGATAAGAGACAAGTAGACACCTAATAGAAATTTGTTTTTGTTCAATTTCTTAGTCCTGTCCAACTCTTTGTGACCCCGTAGACTGCAGTTCACCAGGCTCCCCTGTCCTTCAGTATCTCTTGGAGTTTGCTCAAATTCACGTTCCTTATGTCGGTCATGTTATTTAACCATTTTATCCTCTGCCACCTTCTCCTTTTGCCTTCAATCTTCCCTACCACCAGGGTTGTTTTCCGTGAGTCGGCTCTTCTCATCGAGTGGCCAAAGTATTGGAGCTTCAGCTTCAGCATCAGAGCTTCCAGTGAATATTCATGGTTGATTTCCTTTAGGACTGGTTAGATCTATTTGCAGTCCAAGAGACTCTCAAGAGTCTTCTCCAGCGCCACAATTCGAAAGCATCAATTCTTCAGCACTCAGCCTTCTTTTTGGTCCAAATCTCACATCCATACATGACTACTGGAAAAACCCGACCTTTGACTATGCAGACTTTTGTCGACAAAGGGATGTCTCTGCTTTCTAATACTCTGTCTAGGTTTGTCATAGCTTTCCTTCCAAGGAGCAAGTGTCTTTTAATTTCATGGCTGCAGTCACCATCCACAGTGATTTTGGAGCCCAAGAAAATAAAATTTGCAACTGCTTCTACTTTTTCCCCTTCTCATTGCCATGAAGTGATGGGACCAGATGCCACAATCTTAGTTTTTTGAATGTTGTTTCAAGCCAGCTTTTTCACTCTCTTCTTTTACCTTCATCAAGAGGCTCTTAGGTTCCTCTTCACTTTCTGCCATTGGAGTGGTATTATGTGCATATCCAAGGTTGTTGATATTTCTCCTGGCAATCTTGATTCCAGCTTTTGATTCATCCAGGCTGGCATTTCACATGATGTACTCTGCATATAAGTTAAGTAAGCAGGATGACAATATACAACCTTGATGTACTCCTTTCCCAATTTTTAACTAGTTGGTTGTTCCATGTCTGATTCTAACAGTTGCTTCTTTACCTGCAAGCAGGTTTCTCAGAAGATGGGTAAGGTGGTCTGATATTCCCATCTCTTTAAGAAATTTTCACAGTTTACTGTGTTCCACAAAGTCAAATGCTTTAATGTAGTCAATGAAGCAGAAGTAGATATTTTTCTGGAATTCACTTGCTTTTTTCTATGATCAGCAGATGTTGGCAATTTTACCTCTGGTTCCTCTGCCTTTTCTAAACCCATGTTGTACACCTGTAAGTTCTCAGTTCACATGCTGCTGAAACCTAACTTGAAAGATTTTGAAGATAATCCTGCTAACACATGAAATGAGTGCAATTTTATGGTAGTTTGAACATTCTTTGGCATTGCCTTTCTTTGGGACTGGAATGAAAACTGACATTTTCTAATCCTGTCACTGCTGAGTTTCCCAAATTTCCTAACATATTGAGTGCAGCACTTTAACAGCATTATCTTTTAGGATTTGAAATAACTCAGCTGGAATTCCATCACCTCCAATACCTTTTCTTCATATAAATGCTTCCTAAAGGCCCACTTGTCTTCACATTCCAGGATGTCTTGCTCTAGGTGAGTGACCACACCATCGTGGTTATCTGGGTCACTAAGATTTTTTGTATAGTTCTGTGTATGCTTGCCACTGCTTTTTGAGCTCTTTGCTTCTGTTATGTGCTTACCATGTCTGTCCTTCATCATGCCCATCTTTGCATGAAATGTTCCCTCGATATCTCCAATTTTCTTGAAGAAATCTCTATTCTTTCCCATTCTTTTTTCCCTCCTATTTCGTTACATTTTGAATAAGTTCCCACGTGATGCTGATGTGCTGGTTTGAAGATCAAATTTTCAGTAGCATTGTTAAGACTTGGAACTTGGAGTTAGAATATGTTGTTCTCAATTTCAGTCTGTCACTTACTGACTGTGATAGCTCTAGTCAATCTATTATGTATCCTAGGACATAGCTAAAAATACTATAATGCAGTATAAAAACTATATTTACATGGAATGTTATTAGAATGCAGTCTGATCCAGCTGATCTGGATGGGGACTGAATTTCTGCATTTTGTTATAAGCGTGTTTCCAGTGATACCCATACAGCCGGCCCATGAACCAGACTCTGGCTAACAAGTTCCTAGGCCATTATTTCTTCCATACCTCACATGTTTATTATTACAATAAAATAAAAGTATGTAAATTTAAAAGGACTGCAAATCATGAAACAAAATGTAAATATAAGAGGATGGTAATCGATTGATAGGAGAAATAGAAAAGACAACTCTGCATTTTGAGCTAACTAGGAGAACATTGGCAAATTTATAGAAATGGAGAAGTCAGGAAAGTAACTTGCTTTAAAAATGTTGATTTAGAGAGAAAGCAGCAGGCAGTTGAAAACAAGATGGAAATAAGCTTGAGAAAATTTTGTCTTCACATACCAATTTAAGATTTGTATACATATGATTGAATGTTATTTTTGAAAATGTGGATGTGACAGAAAGAAAAGAGATTCAGTACAGAATCTGGAAAGAGATAACATTAGGAAGAGATGAGAAGGAAGAGAGGTATCATTAAAAGAGAGATCATACTTCAATACTTTGTCATAGAGACGTCATTTGTCCAACCCTGAGCTGTAGCAACAGATTTTTACATCCTCGTGATTGAGGATAACAATCGGTTGGGTTTTCTAGTCATTCCCCTACTTGGTTATTATAGAAGCATCCCATTTATGTATGGAGTTTATAAGCAGCTGTTCCATGAATGATGGGAAAATACACACCCAGGATTTAGCAGTGTGCTGGACCAAATCACAGGCATTGAAAAAATACAGCAATTGAGGGAAATCATGAATTTTCTCAAAGATAAGAGGATGAAGATGTGAGGAATTCTGCAACTGGATATCCATAAAAAAGATGTTGATTTCTTGCCTTGTCAATAAATTCAGATATTTGAATATCCTTGAAGCTCAAGAAAAAATTACTGTCCAGCAGTTTGTGGAGAGTGATAGCTTTTCACAGAAATAGTTGATCTATTGACTAGAATAATGAGTGGATTTGCTGACTGCTAATAATTGCGTAATTTTAAAAGAAAAGCGTGTTTGGGCTAAGACAGTAGTGTATTTGAAGAGGTCATGATAATGTTCTTAAGGAAGCTTCCAAATAATGACCTTGAATGCTGAGAAAGGTTAAAAACAACTTTTCTTTCTTTTTTTGTGTTTTCTGTAAATCATTAGCTCTTTTGCTTTTTGTGTACTTTTATTTTCCCTCTTAAGTACTCTGTTAAAATCTGGACATTTTGAAGTTTGATTTGCAATCATCTAAACTCCAAATCAACAAAGGTCTCTTTCTAACATTGATTTACTCTCAGAGGGTCATTCATAAGCATATTCATTATAGACACACTCCTCGAATATTCAATAATACAACAATCACTGAGCTGTTTATGTTAAGAGACACAATTGAAATTGAACAATATAATTCAATAAAATTGCTGGTCTTTTTATTTATTCATCTAAACCCTAGTTGCTCAGTCACTGTAAACAGATCCATTGAAAACAATTCACTTTCTGTTGTTTTGTGATTGATCTTCTCAAACACATGATTATTCTTAATTCAGACAAAATATTTCATTTCTTTAAGTACATGGAAAAGAATTAGAGCCAGCTGAATGCAATAAGGGGCGAGGAAGGAAGACTCTCAATAAAAGGAAATCAAACCTGTTTACAAGTCTGGGATCTAAACACTTGTGAGGTTTGTGGTTTTGGAAACTATATTCATATGTTAGAGGAGAAAATGATGAAGGCTGGCTAAACATGGGTTTAAAATGGCCTCGGTCAAATTCTTATTTCTCCCTGCACCCTAAATACCCTTTTTAAATCAAGAGCTCCCCTTAATTTCAAAGAAATCCTATTGAGGCAAAATACACTAATGTATATTGGAGGGAAAGAGAAATCCATTTTTTCCCCATAGAGGATCAAAACATATCTACTACTCAGAAGACAGAAGTTAGGATATGGAAGTATTCATAAAAACAATTAAGATATATAGTGATCATGAGATACACCAAATTATTGTCTCGTTTGAGTAGTAACTCTTGGTTTCCTAAATCTGTTTTTTGTTTCCAGTTCTTCTACTTTGAATATATGATACTGAAAATATGCTAAACATGGTCCTTGGGCAAATTAGAAACAGAGATTGGTAAAACATCAGGAATTGTTTTTTTCTTATTTCAATTTCAAGTGTTGTGTTTATTTAGAAGGTAAGCAAATTTAATATAAATGCATTCTGGTATCATAAGGGTGACCATCTGCTAACTAATGACTATCCTGGAGTTTCAGTGCCCCTTAGGCATATGTATTCATTTATTTACATTTTAAACCTGATAACTGTTTTTTTTTTTTTTTTTTTTTTAATGAGAATAATCAGGTAGAAACTATTATTTGCTGTGTATGCAGTATATATACCTGTTGTATACTGCGTGCTGTCTATGCAGGCATTTTGGATCAAGTAACGTCAAGTGATGGGTTACCAAAAAAGATACTGACTGCAAGAGCTTTTTAATTTGTGGGCTTTGAAATTCTGATGACTGGAAGAAAAAAAAAAAGAAAGGCTGAAGGGAACTGGCATTTTAATTCCATGTGGCTGAGCTTTTTAGTTGCATTCAGACACTTCTATTTTTATTTCTTCAAGCTGGGCCCATTTCCAAGTAGGAAGCTGTGGAATTATTGCACTCAATCCCACATTTAGTGCAATCCCTTCTAACACTAAGGTTAGGTCAGCCTTTTCCCTGTCCCCTGCTTTAAACCTACAAATAGATCAGATTTCATGATAAGGAACAAGCAAAAAAGGACAAAAGATTGTAAGTGAAACATTGAACCAGCTTGACTTGAATTAGAATTGAATCAACTGCATAATCTAATGTTCACAGAGTGCTTTGGCCTCAGGTCCTGGTTGGTTTCACCCCATAGCATTTAAGTTATTCTTTCTTTTCTTCTTCACTTTTTTTTCCCATTGCCCTGCTGTGTGCTGATACATATAAAAGGATAGCTCTTTGTGTTTTATGCAATGGAAAAATTGCTGTTGAAGTCTTAGTCTTGAAAGGCACTGACTGTATCTAAAAACAGAAAAAAGCAATCTTTTGCCCCGCCTCCCATTGGTTGTTTGGAAACAGCTGTTGGACGCCGAGTTTGTACTTCACCCTTATCAGCCCATTTGCTGAGATCAGAATGTGCCTGAATAACTCTGAAGGTTAAAATATGTTGACTGAGTTTTCTGCTGCTACCATTCCAGAAGGCCAGCTCATACCGCCTGTCAACAGCAGCCAGGCTCTGCTTTCCTCATGGTCGTGACATGTACTGGAAATATTCCTGGTTTCTATACATCTTTTGTTTTATATTGAGATATAATGGATTAACAATGTTGTGATAGTTTTAGGTGAGCAGCAAAGGGACTCAGCCATACATACACGTATCCATTCTTCCCCCAACTCCCCACCCACTGAGGCTGCCACATAACATTGAGCAGAGTTCCATGTGTATACAGTAGGCCCTTGTTGGTTATCCATTTTAAAAATAGCAGAGTGTGCATGTCCATCCTAACCTTCCTAACTATTCCTTCCCTCCGGCAACCAGACGTTTGTTCTCAAAGTCTGTAAAAATAAGAACTTTTAAATACTCCAATACCATGTTCCAGACTCTCATGTTAATAATACATTCTTTTTAGCTTAAAAACATGGTCTGAAAGATGCTAATTAGTAATCTTGCAGTTTGCAGTGTGCTCACATTTATCTCCAAATAATGTACTGTGTTTTGTCAGTTATTTATCTAGTTATTTATATATTTATGGGATGCCTATTTCTGGAATATTCAGGGACTTTGACAAGTGTGCTGTGTTAGCAGAAAATAATATTTGAGAAAGAAACAGTAGTCTTTTTCACTTGATTACATCAATACAGCAACTATAGTAGTTGTTCTATGACTTATTGAACAGCCGTTAGAAGGAAAGAGAAAGAAATAGATCAGCCAATCACCCAAGAAACTGAGTCATAGACACTGAATATCCCCTCTGTGTGATTTTTCTCCAAGCTATCATGGGAGAACCAAAAGAAGTAGAACTGTTATACAAAAGGTGAAACTTGGAATTTAGGAGAAACATGCATTTGAAAAGGCTTATTTTTATCTTTCTTTGCTCATATTGTTCCTGCTGTAAACTCAGAGCTTCCCTTTGCCTCAAAAGAGTATCATTTGGGCAAAAAACCAGTGAACTATGTGGAGATCATTATTGAACAAAATATTTATCATCAGATTTCAATTATCCTGAAAACCAATTAAATATTACACCTAGTGGTCATAAAACAGACCAAATTATATTCTTATATTGAGAAATACACCTTAATTTTCCCAATCTGCTTTCTTTTTCTAGCTTATTTTCTTGTATCAATGATATTAAAAATGTGCTAAGTTAGTGAACTAAGATCAGGATATCCATATAACTGTATTTCAACCAAAGATGTCTCAATAGGGCATAATTAGAACATTTATTAATTATAAAGCTCTATAATATTTTGATGTAAGCAATGTTTCATGAATATTTTGTTCCTTGGGAAATACTGCCAATATTTCTTTTTCACCATATACAGTTATTTGAGGAGGTGGTAATAATCAATGAACTCTGCACAAAGAGCATCAGGAAATGGCTGCCAAGAATTATCAAGTGGTATTCTTGATCCCTTGGGAAAGAGCAGGTCTCCTTTTGCAGAAACTGACAGAGATTTATATAGGAAGAAGGATTGAGACTTGTCCTTCCTTCCCAGCTTCCACCTGAAGTCTGCTTACTCATTATAGATGCTGTTTTTATCTTCTTCAATTCCATCCCAAATTCATAAAAGATTTGATGTAACTCTGAGGGATTTTCCTATCCATAATGCCTGCTTCCATTCAAGTTTCCTTAAGATATTTTGTGTGTTCTGATAGCTCTTTCTCCAATGCTATCAAAATGAGTTCTCTCTAAAGTTTTGTACATTCAGATGTATCCAGTTAAATATTAAATGTTTTAGGATCTTCACCATATAGTTCCAACCTTGATATATAACCATATTTTTATTAAATCAATATTTTTATTAAACTTTAACTTTTTATTAAAACTTTTCTTACCCAGAATTAAAATAAAGTATAATAGATAAGATCACACACTGTTTATTGCATGTATATACATGTGTGCCTATTTTAGGAGAAAGGTATATTGAGAAGAACAGCCTAAAATTACCTGATGTTTAGGACTGTGGTAAAGGAAAAATCATGCCTTCATGTACAAAAATCCTACAACTATAAAAATAATAATCTTTGACTATATGAATTATGACTAAAAATAGATTGCTTATATTGTTGTTTTTTTTTTTTTTTCTGAACACAATATGAAAAGGAAAGTTTAAAAATATAATTGGTTGAGACTGGCAGTGTGTACTTTGTACTCAAAGAAATTTTGCAACTCTGTGCTCTTAATAGGTCAATTAACTTCTCTAATTGCCATTTTCTCTTCTGTAAAGCCAGGGGATGGGATTATGTAGCTCTCAGATTTCTCCAGGTTTTAGTATTGAATGGGCTCCTTTTATGAAACTTCACACATCTTAGAATTTATCAACTTAAAGTTACATATTTGTGTATGGGTTACTTCTACAATGATTTCGCATCATTGGTTTTGCTATGCTTACTTAGCATTCAGAGAGGAACAGAAGACAGAGGAGACAATAGGCTGGAATCAGTTATAATTCCTGAAGCTCAAAGAGCTAAAGCATATTTACAGTTACAGGCAACACACTTTTTTGAGGAAGATTTGAGAAAAAGGAAAGTTCACTGTAAATTTTAGCGCCTGTTTGTGTTGAGTATATTTTGAATGATAGTTATTCACTTCTCACAACAACTCTGAAGTAGGTATTGATATCCAATTTATACTGTTTGTAAACTGTGGCTCAGTGGAGCTCAAGAGCCACAGAGTTAGGAAGTAGCGCAGCTGGAGTACTTATGTTCTAGCGACTCCAAAGCCCTTACCTGCTCTTAGCAGATCACAATGTGACTTTTGTTCATGAGGGCGGAGGAGCAACAGAGAAGTGTGTATGAGAGAAATGAGTAGCAGTACAATAAACAGCCTTATATCAGGGCTCCCATATAGGTCCAAGATCAATACATTTTATTAACCTTTGAATTTTTATTAAAACAATTCTTACCCAGAAAAAATTAAAATAAAGTAGTTAAGACCATATGAGGTCCTAAGAAAGACTTATGTCTGTTGATTCTGCACTATTAAATGATACTATAATGTTAATCATAATATTAAAAATTGAATAAATAAATAAGGATCCAAGCCTTGAGCTAAAGCCATCATCATCTTTTTTTTTTTTTCTTTTTAACACAGACATGCTTTCATAAGAATGATAGGCACATAAAATTTATCCTCTATGAGAGATTACCTAAGCAATGATTGTTATTTTGTAGGTTTGTATCTTGCTTCAAATCCATGAATGAATATTGAGGGCTTTATGTTCAGACCTATGAAATAAAGGGGAGTGTATGCTTATTCTTTTAATAACTGAGAAAGTATCAAATATGTATTAATGGATTGAGGCAATGGAAAGGGTGAAAAGAAAGTGTATATTTTTAAAAGAAGAAAAATGCAATTAAGTTTTTTGGGGGCATAAGAATCTTCAGAATTATTATAAATAGAAGGGCCTATCTCAGCTTGATTACTTCAAAACAGTTTCCTGCAACCTCCCACCAAGTAGATGAGCAATTAGTATAATCACAGCAATAAGTCAAAGACACTTGCTGTTCAAACTTGTGTTGTGATTCTTCCTTTTGGCATGGCTCCTGAGCTATTCCAATTGCATACCCATAGACATGCATGCACATATTTAATAACACTTAATTTGGTAAAAAGCAAAATGCCTAGGAATGACTTTTTGTATCAAGGTTAAATAAAGGGCACCGAACAAGTAAAGCTGTGCTGAAAAGAACAGTGGCCAAAGCAGGGATATTCTTATATTCCAAACAGTTGTGCAGATGGAAGTCTGGCCAACAAAACCATAAAGCATCAAGTCTGACTGTGAGTCAATCTGTCGGTGTAAGTACAAGGTGACTCAGGAAAAGATGCATTTTGTTTTTCTGACAAATATTCAGAGGCTCTAGAACATTTGTGTGTGTTGGATATTGATGGCAGGAAAGGATTAAAAGTTATTTCACAAATGGGAGAGTAAACTTTAATCAGTTGATTATCTGATTAAAAAAATAAAGAATAAGAGTAACCAATTAAATTGAATTTTTAAAGAAATTTTCATAAGCCGATATTAAATCTACTCCATATCTACTTGTCCATTTGAGAGACTGCTATAATATTTGTATATCTTCTGCTACTAAGTTGATTTGGGACAAAAGGAATTGTTTCTGAAAAAAAGTAGTGGAATAAAATAAATTAAATAATATTCTGCAGTACTAATCATGATCTTTTTGCTGTTATTAGAATACCTAATTTTTAAGACTTTAAGTCTCATCTAAGTATTCAGCTAATTGTTAATTTATGTTCCCAGGTTATTGGTTTGTCTAGATAACTGATGCTTTAGTCATGATAGCCTTGATGTTTCACTAGTTTGGAAGTTCTTACATGTGTGTGTGAGTCGCACTCAGTCATGTCCAACTCTTTGTGACCCCATGGACTGTAGCCCACTAGGCCCCTCTGTCCATGGAACTCTCAAGCCAAGAATACTGGCCTGGGTTGCCATTTCCTTCTCTAGAGGCTCTTCATTCCCAACCCAGGGATCAAACCTGGATCTCCCATGTTCCAGGCAGATTCTTTCCAGAGGCTTCCCTTTTATCTCTAACTAAAGAAATTCACAAACTTATGGAAAAATGTCAGCATTAACTTTTCATGAAATTCTGCTGAGAGGTTAAATAATGGATAGAGCTAAGGCACTGAATAAATTCCATCTATTAAAAGGCAAATATTAAATTCCTTTTGTTATTATTTTTCATTGTGAATATGCATTCTTTTATGGTCTAAAGGAATGTGACTTTTCTGGTTAAATGATATGTAGGAAACACCTTAATCCTTAGTTCGTGTTCTTAGGAAATAGATTTTTATATCCCTAAAAGATTTTGCTTACTGAATACAGGATTTTAAGAAGAGAGATTAATAGTAAAACCAATAAATATCAAGGCACAAAATCAAAATGGAAAAAAGAGAGGACAGAAGAAGATTGGTTTGTAATAGTATAAATTATCCTGAAACTAGATACATGGAAAGATGAGAACAGCAGGAAGAGAGAAGAAACTTTAGAAGCAGAAACTGCAGGTCAAAGGCCAATACCATATAGGAATCTGAATCAGCTTGCCAAGATAATTGCAAACCTTAACATCATCTTGAAAGTCACAAAAATAAATGAATAATACAAATATCTAAATACATAGGGTATCATAGTGTCGCACCATGATGATGCAGCTAGCTGAAAGAATGCTGTTGTATCAATGAGAATGCATAATCATTTGAAATATAAAAATCCTTGATAAAATTATGAAATTTGGCTTACATTTGAAGAATACCTCAGTTTCATGTAATGTGGGCTGAGATATGTTTCCCAAATTTTTTATAAAGTTCTAACCTCTAAGAACACTACACTGTAACTATACTTGGAGACAGGGTCTTTAAAGAGGTAATTAAGTTATAATGAGGTCATTAGAGTGAACTCTAATCCAATATGACTGATGTCCCTATAAGGAGAGGATATTTGGACACTGACATACACAGAAGGACGACCACATGAAGACAGAGGGAAGAGGTGGCCAAGGAGGGAAGCCACAGGAGAAACAAACCCCCCTCAACATCTTGGTCTTGGTCTTCTAATCTCCAGAACAATGAGACAATACATTTCTGTTGTTCAAGCCACTCAGTTTGTGGTATAGTCTTATGATAGCCCTAGATAACCAATACACCAGGCCAGCATTTTATCCAAAGGACGTTAGAAGAAAGAAATCTCTAGAACATGAAAAACTGATGATGCCTTTGAAGGACAGAAAGAATCTTCTAGATTTCACCTAGACCGAGTGCTGTGATGGTCATGAAGGTCATGAGATCCACATTGGTTTTCCCTTACAAACCACCATGGAGAGGGCAGGTGTATTTGGTGGGGCAGGGGTGGGGAAGGCTTTGCAGTGAGGCATGTTTTGTAATTGATCAGTGATGTCAACCCTAGAAGAGGGTAGTGAGTGGCCACGTATAAGTATATGGTGCCCTGGAATTAAGTTGTAAAGTGTTTTTTATTTGAAATGTTTTTCAGGTATGAAACTGATTTCTCATGGGTCATTATTGTGATCACCTTGGACTTAGAGTTATTGAAGTGTTGAATAGTATTTACATTTGGGGGCTTGAGGCATTATAGGGGAGACATCCTATAGTTATTACTTCTAGGTAAGGTTACTACCTAGATAGCATGTCTATTTAAAATAGCACGTCTACTTTAAAGTCAATGTCCATATTTTACAGAATTTAGACCTTATAAAATCAGTTTATATTTAAACAACAGCAAAATATGATGGGCATGTGGCTCAGACAGTAAAGAATTCGCCTGCAATATAGGAGACCTGGGTTCAATCCTTGGGTTGGGAAGATCCCCTGGAGGAAGTATGGCAACCCACTCCAGCATTCTTGCCCAGAGAAGCCCCCTGAGCAGAGAAGTCTGGCAGACTACAGTCCGTGGGGGTTGCAAAGAGTCGGACACGGCTAAGTGACTAAGCACAGCGTTCAGTAATCACCTTCTCTGGAGCCTTAGGAAAGGGGAATAGTAAACTTCCCCTTGTGGCTCAGGCAATAAAGATCCTGCCTGTAATGTGGGAGACACTGGTTCAGTCCCTGGGTTGGGAAGATCTCCTGGAGAAGGGAACGGCTACCCACTCCAGTATTCTTATCTGGAGAATTCCATGGACAGAGGAGACTGGTGGGTTACAGTCCATGGGCTTGCCAACGTCTGACAGGACTGAGCAACTAACACTTTCGCTTCCATAGTAATCATCTTATTTGGAGCCTAGGAAGGGAGAATACTAATATACTTACTTGTCTATTCTCTCATGTTACCTGTATTCACAGAGGCTATAGAATTCTTCCCCCTTGGCTTTTGGAAATACGATACAAAGATGTAGCATTCTTTTCTTTCTTCTTCTTCTTTTTTTTTTTTTTTCATTTTGATGCACTTGAGTGGCTGAAGTTAATGCTGCTAAAATCAACCCTTACGAGGCTTCAACTCTTTCACTGAGGAAAAGATCTGAATCTGAAAAGATGTTTCCCATTCAGGTCTGCAAAGAGCTGTGCCCTCTCTCTTTCCGCAGGGAACCCAAGGGATGGGAAGCAGTTCTTTTTGCTCTGGGCTCATGGCGACAGCTTTGATGCTGACCAGCAAGGGAAGCTCAGCTATCTATTAGGGCAAACTTTTCAGAAGAAGAAGGAAGCTGCATAAATGGGTTAAGTACAGAGACATCATTTTTAAAGGGATGCTTTTTCCAATTGATAACCATGTTCCTCTCTAAGAAAAAACCTTCTTTGCCAATTATTGGCTAATCAATATTCTCAGTATCACCATTCAAATCTCCACAATATACAGTGTTATTTTTAACACTGGATCTACAACAGGGGACCTATTATTTTGTTGAATATTCTGAAATTAGAAACATAGAGATGACAGAAAAAGCTATTCAGAGATGGATCAACAAATATACCAAGGACAATGTCTTCATATATTCTCTTCTGCATATTGTTTTTATATTTTTCTCAATTTAATTTTCTTTTTTTTCTGAATACTGAACTAAGTATGCTTCTTGTTTTTAAGTATGAAATTTTCTCTTCTAAGATTATCAGTCGCAAATGAATCTCTTGCAATAATTTATCAACATGCCCTTTCTTTTGTGAATCTTGGAGCATTTTGCAGTGGCCCTTTGAGATAGTTTTTCTTTTCCTCATTTTACAGATGTGACACTAAGGCAGAAAATGGTAAGGTAATTTACTCGCAGTTTCCCAGAATCTATACTATGTCAACTTCAAATTACAAATCATAATGCATGCTGGGACATATGTTGGATTTCTCTTTGATTAATAGGGTACAATCTGGGCTTGATGACCTCTTGAGGAGGCTTGCAGGTCTATAATACTAGGATCTTAATTCTGATGAATGATTCTGATGGTAGCAAAATCAGTCTATTTCCTTGAAAACAAAAGTGTTAGTCGCTCAGTCATGTCCCACTCTTTGCAAACCCTGGACTATAACTCACCAGGCTCCTCTGTCTATGGGATTTCCCAGGCAAGAATACTGGAGTGAGTTGCTATTTCTTTCTCCAGGAGATATTTCTGACCCAGGGATGGAACCCTCATCTCCCATATTGCAGGCTCCACGTCTGAGTCACCAGGGAAGCCCCTCTATTTCTTTATCTTGGTTCAAAATTTAAGACAGGGCACATGCTCATACAAACTGATAATTTTTTTCCTCCCTACTAATTTGGAGGGAGAAATATCAACAAACTCAGATATAGATGAAACCACTTTAAGAGCAGAAAGTGAAGAGGAACAAAAGAGCCTCTTGATGAAGGTGAAAGGAGGGCGAAAAAGCTGACTTAAAACTCAACATTCAAAAAACAAAGATCATATCATCTGGCCCTATCACTTCATGGGAAATAAGTGGGGAAAAAGTGGAAACGGTGACAGATTTCATTTTCTTGAGCTCCAAACTGAATGCAGATGGTGACTGCAGCCACAAAATTAAAAGAAGCTTGCTCCTAGGAAGAATTCCTATGACAACCATAGACAGTGTATTAAAGAACAGAGACATCACTTTGCCAACAAAAGTCTGTATAGTCAAAGCTATGGTTTTTCCAGTAGTCATGTATGGATGTGAGAGTTGGACAATAAAGAAAGCTGAGTGCCAAAGAACTGATGCTTTTGAACTGTAGTGCTGGAGAAGACTTTTGAGAGTCCCTTGGAGATCAAGGAGATCAAACCGGTTAATCCCTGAAGGAAATCAGTCCTAAATATTCATTGGAAGGACTGATGCTGAAGCTGAAGCTCCAATACTTTGGCCACCTTGATGTGAGGAGGCAACTCATTGGAAAAGACGTGATGCTGGGAAAGATCGAGGGCAAGAGGAGAAGGGGCCTAGGATGAGATGGTTGGATGACATCACTGACTCAATGGACATAATTTGAGTAAACTCAGGGAGATAATGAAGGACAGGGAAGCCTGGCATTCTGTAGCAGTTCATGGGGTCACAAAGAATCAGTCACGACTTGGTGACTAAACAACAGTAACAACAATTTGAAGGGAAAGAAACCCATTCCTGCCAAGCATTGGTATATTCTGATTTATTTGTGGTTTGGGTTGATGGAAGGACCTATCTTATTCACATGGTTGTTTGAAAACTCTACAGAGATTTTGAGCTAGGGAGAGGACACGGTGGGATGTTTTGTTCCTGCTAAGTGAATGACGTTCATACTGGACGGTGTGGCTTAGATTCTCCTAAACTTCTGGTCTGGGCATGAACTGGCTACACTCACAAAATAAACTGATGATACTCAAGATTTACCAAGACTAATTAAGCAAGATGCAAATTTCCCAGTAGGTCTCTGTGACTAAGGCATGAATTAAAAAATTTTTTTCATTATCAAATCAATTTTCATTGTCTACTTTGTTGTAGTAATTTTTATTTTAGTTCCAGTACCTTCATTCTTGGTTCTTAGAAAGAACAGTAATCTCTGATTGTGACCAGTAAAAGGGAACTCGTACTTTATTTTTTCTTCATCATTGCATTTGAATTCTAAAATGGCAGATTTAAAATAAAGCCAGAAACTTCCCTGAGTAGAAATAAAACAGTTATTGTATGTCAACTTCTAAGCACCAAGGTTGTCTCTTTTATGGCAAATGTATTTATGGCCCTGGAAAACATGCTGAGGATTTAATATGAATGTGGAAACCTGGCTGAGGTGTTGGGAATATAGGAAGAGGTCCATTTTTTTCTTTCCTTTTGCCTTAGTTACCTATGTTCATCTGACCAAAGTTTGGAGTCTAACAGCTTCATCTCCAATTTCTGAGATTCTAAAGGATCTAGAAGTTAATGTGAATTTATATATGTTCAAGGAATTTGAAATTTGGTCAAGAACCTGAAAGATATATTCGCTAACAATGATAAAACAAAAAATAAGAACACTTTTAATATTGTTTAAAGAACTCGAGATATAAAGTTAGTCTATTATTCAATGGAGGCTTTGCAAATCTGTATAAACTGATGTGTCCCTGGAGAAGGAGATGCCCATCAAACAAGTCAAGAGGCTGGCACCCCAGAAGCAGACAACCACTGCCAAGAAAAAAAAGATGGAAAAAGAAGAGGAGGGAGTGAGACACCATCTTAAAGGGAGCCCTGCCAGAAAGGCCAAATCCACACCCAAATCCACACCCAGACCTAAAAAACTGGGATATAAGAGATGAGGAGTCAGGAGCACCGGGCCTCAGTGACCGAAGGAGGACCTGTGAGACCACTGTGCTGAGTCTGAATATGATGGACATGTTGGGGGGCAACACGTGAACCTCTCACCCCAGCTCTCGGTTGCTGCAGGACCTGGAGGGAAGTGCCCTGACTCAGGGCCACAATAAAGTTTGCTTTGCTAGGAAAAAAACAACAACAACAAAAAATTCCATCTGAGGACTAGGTCTGAATCACTGATGGACAATGTATAGGCTCTATCACATGGTCTCCCCCTAGATACCCTGACTGTAGGCACAGAAGTGCATACTATGTTGGTTTGAGCTGATGTAAGGCATACTTTTCTTTAAAAATTTTTTTTTCACTTTTATTTATTTATTTGGCTGTGCCACCCAGCTTGTAGGATCTTAGTTCCCCAACCAGGGATTGAACCTGCACCCTTGGCAGGAAAAGCACAGAGTCCTAACTACTGGACCACCAGGAAATTCCCAGGCATACTTCTCCTAATGTGAGCTGACACAGAGATAAACTGCAAGCAGATGCTGATGAACTTTTCATCACAGTGAGTTACTTAAAATTACACTGTGAAGCTATGGAATTCAACCAAGGTTACAATTTCCTAAGTCTGAACAGAAAAACGCTTAATGGAAAAGTAAACTTCTCAATAAAGTCTGGAACCTCCAGGAAATTTTGTATTTTCTCATTCTCAAGAAATATTCTCATAAATATCTGCAAAATGTATGTCCTGTTGCTTCCTGTGTTTGGCCACCCTTGGAGACATACGGCACATTGACTTGGTAGCAGAGGTACTCTGACCTCCATATTACAAAAAGGAAATCCTTATTACAATTGTCTCTTAGTCACAGAAACAAATTAATTGATAAGATTTAAACAAAAGTTTAGAACAATAAAACTGACTGAAAATCCAATACATAATATTTTGATGTTTTCAGAAATTTGAAATATATTTGAGAGATTCTGGGAATTTGTAGTAAAATATGACTGAAATAGACAAAAAAAAATTAAGTGAAAATTTCCCTAATCATAGCTCATGCTCCACAATCTTATAATGAAGAATGAAGACAAGATGTTAGATGTCTTGGACCACCTTCTTATTTGATATTCACTGGAAAAGGGGGTGTTGTTCTCTCTCTTAAATTATCCCTAGATTTAATAATTTCATGTTGTCTGTCATGTAGATTTCAATATCTACAAATCTTTGTTTTAAAGTTAAAAGTCTAAGTCCATTATAAATAATATAAATGTTTGCCAAAATATTTTGTCTTGTATTTAAAAGACATGGCTAATTTAGACAAATGCATATGTTTGGATATTTTAAAGTGATTTTGTAGAAATATGAACTTTGCACCTATGGATGGTTTATACTCAATAGTTCTAGTCTGCTTCATATTCCTGGGCATAAATCTGGTTCTCCATATGCATTTTAATGGAATCTGAGACTTCTTTTTCACAATAACTGGGAAGATTTTCCCATCTGAATCTAGATTCTTGGTCACTTCTATGAAACATTTACTTATTTGCTGAAGACAGTTTGAAAATGCAGCCTTCTTTGGAATATTATAAACTAAGTCGACAAAACTCTATGACCTGAAGAACACATTAGATACTAGTTATTATATTCAAGTAAAATATTGAATGACATACAAAACCTTAAGTTCTATATATCCTACGCTTAATCCATTCTGTATGACATAACAAATTCTTCTCGTGTTCCTACATTTGTATGCCAAGAAAAGAGTTATTCATTTATTAAAAATAAACACAATGAATGTTACATAGGTGGAAGCTTAATATTCTTATAAGATAGATCTTTAAAGGAACCTACTTATGAGGACACCTTGTTCAACAGTATTGTATGTTGACACTGACTCCTCTTGGAGCTTGGAGGAGTTGGCAATAAAACCACTTGGACCGCTGCTTGTGGGCCATCTGGTGAGACTGATGAATGCTTATGCCCCAAGATTCTGTCAGTCCTGTTTGTACTTTCCCCTGTCCGTGCTACACATTAGGCTGTCGTGTAGCCTAATACACTTATGAAGTCCCCAGGCACCGAAGTGGAGCCTTTGGCAGCCAAAGTGAGCACTTGTCCTTTAAGAGCTGGGAAAGTTGTGACCCTTCAGGCACTATACACAATTATACATCGGGGATACATTCAGTGCCTTTTGGAAAGGCAATATAAAAATGGCAAGACTTTACAATTCTCAAAGCCCTTTAATATCCTCTTTAGTGTTCCAATTCTGGTAAATGGTCCTACCAAGGTTACAGCCTGACTTTTTGGAGAACATTCTTTAAGAAAATTAATAAAAGTTATAATTTCAAAATAGGTAACAGAGCTTCTTTCAGAGTTATAGCAAATTACAAAAATTTAAAGGCTGAAATGTACTACAAAACTGTAAAATCTATAGAGAAAATAGTGTTTTTAAGAATCACCTACTCAACACATCTTACTTTTCTAATATTTTTAGTTGCATATTTATTTTTGCATGTGACTGTAGTTTATAATATTTTAAATAGAGACAATAGAAAGAATTATTCTTTCCCTTAACATAGTTAATATTTTCTTTAAAAATTAGTCATTAAAAATTTAACTAAAAAGTAAATTAAACTCAACAGAAGACAATAAATAACCTGATTTAAGTAAGAAGACAAACATCTTAACAGATACCTCATCAAGGAATGCATAAAGATGTTCCATATCATACGTCATTAGAGAAATATAAATAACAATGAGATTCCATTACATACCTAATAAAATGGCCAAAATCCAAATCATTGAAAACACCATGTACTAGCCAGGATGTGAAACTACAAGAAATCCAATTCATTGTTGGTAGAAATGCAAAATGGTACAGTCACATTGGAAAGTAATTTGGTGGATTCTTATAATACCAAACACTCTTACTGTATACTTGAGCAATTTTACCCAAAGGAGTTGATAATGTATGTCTGCACAAAACCTGCACATGAATATGTAAAGTAGTTTTATTCATAATTGCCAAAACTTGGAAGCAACCAATATTTCCTTTAGTAGATGAATGGATAAATAAACATCTAGACCATGGAATCTTAGTCAGTGATAAAAAGATATGGCTCTCAAACCAGTGAAAGACATGGAAGAAACCTAAATGCATATTATTAAGTGAAAGGGTCCAATCAGACTCATAATGTATGAGTCCATCTTTATGATGTTCTGAAAAAGGTGAAACTCTGGAGAGCCTTAAAGGTCCGTGGTTGCCAGGGGTTGAGGATTGAGGAGTGAGGAAGAGGTAGAGCACTGAGGATTTTTAAGGTAATGAAAGTACTCCATATAGTACTATCGATATGAAGGTGGATGATGTCATTATACATCTGGCCATATCCTTAGAATGTAGAGGGCTTCCTTGTGGCTTAGATGGTAAAAAAAATCTGCCTGCAATTAAGGAGACCAGAGTTCAATCCCTGGATCAGGAAGATCCCCTGTAGAAGGAAATGGCAACCCACTCCAGTATTCTTGCCTGGAGAATTTCATGGACAGAAGAGCCTGGAAGATTACAGTTGAGGGGGTTGCAAACAATCAGACATGACTGAGCCTGGAGAATCCCAGAGACAGAGGAGCCTGGTGGGCAGCTGTCTATGGGGTCGCACAGGGTCGGACACTACTGAAGCGACTAAGCATGCGTGCGTGCATGAGCCCCTAACACATTCACTCATAGCACACAGCGAACACCGAGGGAAACTGTAAACTACAGACGTCAGGCGATAATGATGTGTCAGTGTAGGTTGTGAGTGCGTGTGTGACTGTGCGGCCCAGGGATTGAACCTGGTTCCTGCGTTGCAGGCAGTGTCTTTACCATCTGAGCACTAGGGAAGCCCGTGAATGTAAGTTAATCAATTGTAAAAAATATGCCACTCTGAAGAGTCACACTGATAATGTGGAGGCTATGCATGTGCTTGGCAGGAGGTATACAGGAAATCACTGTACCCTCTCAATTTTGCTGTGAATTTAAACATGCTCTAAAAAAATTAAAATCTTAAAATAGTGGTTCTAAAATTTTAAAAGTACATTAAAATAGAGTTCTTGATAACAGAAAAGTTTATTTCAGCTTCTAATAGTCATTAATAATGTCATAAAGTTTTAAAAAATTGTCATATTCTTTATGTGATTACACAAATATACTTGCTTTCATATTTTTAACACAAATTTGTGTCCTGTAAGTGCGCAATTTCTGATAAATTGCATTGTGTGTAATTCTCATCATAAAGAAAAAGATGTAGTAAATTTAAAATTTATATGCTATATTTCCAAGAACTTCCATTTTGATCTGACGTTAATATGAAACTAATACTCAGAATTTTATACAACTAATACTTGGGTGAATTTTCCCCACAGTTCTTCTGGCTCTGAAGGTCTTAGCACTGTTTTCCTTCCAAAGCTTTACACAGTTCGGGTGCCAGACACTATAGGACACTTTCATTGTGCAGTAGCATCTCTGGCCTTGCATAGTGGAGTCACGATGCCAAGACAGTCAGCACAACGGGTGTCAGAACTATTCCTGAAGCCCAGCACAACACATGGAGAGAAAGCAATAACCTAATGATATATAGAAGTGATTGCAAACTGTGTAAATATATTCTACTGAAAACCAAAGTAAATTATCCATATGTCAGTTATCAGCTACTGTGTCAACCTCCTCCCCCCTCAAAAAAAAAAAATAATATAGTAGCTTAAAATAATAACCTTCTTATTGCTTACAATTCTGTGGGTAGCATATTTGGTGTATAGTGGGGATGGCTTATTTCTCTTCCAGTTGATGTCTATCTGGGATGGTTTGACTGGCGATGGAAGACCAAAGTGGCTTCACTTGGTGTCAGGGGGTTTGTTGCTTCTGTCAAACAGGGACACCTTGATTCACCCTGATTCTCCTCCATTTGGTTTCTCTCTCTCATATGACATCTCATTGACTATAGTCTGTCTCTCCAAGTAGCCCCAATTTCTGTTCCAAGTTTGAAAGTAGAAGCTGCAAATCTCAAGGTCATAAGAGCACTCTGTTGGTGAAGATTCCATTTTATGGTGGGAAGTAGAGTCATATTGTACAGGAGTCTGGACAAAGGGAAGAGTGATTTATTGGGTACCATGGGGGCTTCCCTGGTGACTCAGTTGGTAAAGAATCTGTTTTTAATGCAGGAGACCTGAGTTCGATCCCTAGGTTGGGAAGATCCCCTGGAGAAGGGAATGGCTACCTGCTCCAGTATTCTGGCCTGGAGAATTCTGTGGACTGTATAGTCCATGGAGTTGCAAAGTCAGTCAGGACTGAGTGATTTTCACACATGGGCTTCCCAGGTGGTGCTAGTGGTAAGGAACCTGCTAATGCAGGAGACTTAAGAGATGTGGATTTGATCCCTGGGTCTTGAAGATCCCCTGAAGGAGGGCAAGGGCAACCCACTCCAGTTTTCTTCCCTGGAGAATCCAATGGACAGAGAAGCTTGGCAGGCTACAGTCCATAAGGTCACAAAAAGTCAAACATGACTGAAATGACTCAACATGCAGTGTTTAACAACTTACCACAATCTGTTACTCAGCTTTCTTTTAGCTGGATTCCAGATGGCAATACCCCTTGGCCCAAGAAGCAGGGTGCTCCAGGGTAAGGAGGCAGTGGCTTGAACCTATCACAGCTACATCTTAGTTTTGGAAAGTGTATATATATGTATTTGACCATATGAATATACCCTTATTGCCCAGATCAGAACTTTAGAGCTTTGGGAAGGTCTTGTGTAAGTGAGGAGCCCTGAGGCTTCAGACAGTTCAGTCACTCAGTCCTGTCCAACTCTTTGCGACCCCATGAACAGCAGCATGTCAGGCTTCCCTGTCCATCACCAACTCCCAGAACTTACTCAAACTCATGTCCTTTGAGTTGGTGATGCCATCCAACCATCTCATCCTCTGTTGGCCCCTTCTCCTTCTTCCTTCAATCTTTGCCAGCATCAGGGTCTTTTCAAATGAGTCAGTTCTTTTCATCAGGTGTCCAAAGTACTGATGCTGAGTTTCAGCTTTAGCATCAGTCCTTTTAATGAATATTCAGGACTGATTTCCTTTAGGATTGACTGGTTGGATCTCCTTGCAGTCCAAGGGACTGTCAAGAGTCTTCTCCAACACCACAGTTCAAAAGCATCTATTTGGCACTCAGCTTTCTTTATAGTCCAACTCTCACCAGAGTTTACCATGAATACCAGAGTTTATCTGTATCTAGGCACTAAGAGCCATTCTCTTAATCAGGCCAAGACTGATAGGTTATCTTTCTCTCCTACCTCATATCTAATTAATCTTCAAACACCATTGACTCAGTCTTTTGAAAGGTAGCCTCTAAAGAATTTTAGCACTAATGCATTACTCCAAGATACCAGTGTGTTTTGCTAGGACTCTTACAACGGATTCCCATATTATCCCCTAATCTGATCCTTGCTTCTCTGATATTTTGCACAGTAGTCAGAGTGAATTTTTTCAAAGGCAAATTGAATCATATGACTTGTCTGCTTTCATTAACTTCAACTAACTCCCAACACATAGAAATGTATTTAAAAACTACTGTACACTGGTCTGTCACTGACTACCTCTGTGATGTGATTTTCTACCAGTTTCTCTAATTCCTCTCTCTCTCTCATACTCTGCTTCATCTTTATTTCCTTAATCACCAGTAGAGCATAAAATCCTTGAGAATAGAGATTTTGTTCATCACTTTATCCCTTGGGCCTTGCCTGTCACAAGTTAGTGGTATAATAAACATTTGTTAAATAATTTGATATAATATGATTGAATTTTAGCAGCAAATTATATAATACATGGGCTTCCCTGGTGGCTCAAATGGCAAAAAATCTGCCTGCAAGGGAGGAGACCCAGGTTCAATCCCTGGGTTGGGAAAATCCCCTGGAAAAGAGAATGGGAACTCACTGCAGTATTCTTGCCTGGAGAATCCCATGGTCAGAGGAGAGCCTGGCAGGCTCCCTGGGGTCACAATGAGTAGGACACAACTGAGTGACTAACACTTTTACTTTTATATGAGATATAAATTATCATGATGGAATTTGAGAAAACATATTCTAAGAAATGAACAAAATCCCCTTAAGCATATGGCAGAGCTTCACGCAGACGTGGATCTAGTGCTCTTTCAGCTAAACACCTGCTAACACAATCTTCAGGCTATTTCAATGAGAGAAACTTAACCCATTCTCTTACTGCTATAGAGAAGCCCCATGAACACATGAAAGTTGGCCTTATGTCTGAATTTTTTTTTATTTAAAATTTTTGATATTTAATATCAAAATATTTACAAAGAAACACTGATTAGCCCTTGCCTTTGGCATAAGATGTTGTGCTCCTCACTGGTAGAGAACATTTAGGCATGGATTCTATTCCTAATACATTGTCATCATTTCAGAGCAGAAACTAATGAGACAATTCAGCAATGACAAGGTAGTGAATTTTGTTTTCTCAGATAATTCTCTCTCAGAAATTGGTAATAAGTGACTATTGCCTCAGTTCCAAAAAAGAAGTTACAGACTATCTCTTAGAAAGTCAATATCTTTCTTATTTGATGTATGAGGCACAGGACTTGGAAATTCATACTCAGCATCCAATAACAATACCAACAGAACTTCCTGATCTCCCTATCGTGTTGGGTACCGCATGGGTTTCTTTTAATCTGGTTTTGCAGAAGCCATGTAGAAATAGAGTCAGTGGAATAAAGGAGAGGAAGGTGGAAGCAAAGGAGAAAGCCTAAAGACAGCCATGTCTTAGGCATCCTGGTTGTAGACAGTGCTGATTAGACTCAATGTCAGTTTTTCTCTCTGTAGGAAATGAATGGTGAAGCTTCTTGGTTATCCTAGGGAGTCAGAGCATAGATTAAAGCAAGCTGCCTCAGGCTCCAGGCAGGGGGAAACAAAACAAGAACTAATTCCTTTGCCTTGAAAAAGATATAATAAGCAAGTAAGCAGTAGGTTTAATAAAGACTGGTAAAAGCCTTAAACTATCTTCATGAAGATTTCTAACCATACATCAATTCTATCCTCAAGATACACTTATATCATGAGTCAAATTCTCTCTAGAGATCTATTAGGTATGCTGACTAATTCCATAATAAGCTTCGGAAATTAGCTTATTCCTTAATAAGTCTTTAAAAAATGAGCAGCTAACATATTTATGAGGTAAACAAGGCATACGGGATAAAACACTATATGTATATTAACCACTTAAGTATGCTCTGATATTTTATGGATATTGTCTGATGACTGGGGAAGAAAAACAAATTTCTCCCCTTTTTTATATTTCTTAAGCCAAAGGCAGGATTTCTACTTCTATTAAAGATTGAATAAATTCAAAAATAACGAAATTGTGTGCAAAAAAACACCAGATTTCTCTTTAGGCCTTCCACATTAAAATAACATTAAAAAGGATGAAAACAAAGAAAATTTAATTTGTCTCTCTGATTTCTCACTTTATTCATACTCTTCTGTCTTCTATTAATTTTCACCAGAGCCAGATCGTGTTTTCTCTTAACTCTCAAATTCCCTCACTTTTGTTGGTTTAAGCGATGCCCACAGGGGACATTTTTCAAAGTGGTATGCTAGGATTTAGCTGTGGGAGGCCCATTAATACACCACACAGAATTTTACTCCCCGTAATGACATTTAAAGAGAGCTATTTGTTTTGACTGTGTTCTTTGTGCAGGCCTGAAGGTTACCATAGTAAAACCCCTTTGGCAAATGTGCAGTCAAAAATTTCTGGGTTAAAGTAGTAGGGGGTAAGGAAGAGGACAATTCCAAAATATTTCATGAGCAAAACCTTGATAAAAGGGAGAGTCTCTGGGGCCCGGTTTGTTCCCATTTCCTTCTCTGAGAAATGAGAGCAAATGACTCTCAGTCCTTCCCTCTACCTTCAAAAGGCTCCAAATTCTGATATTTCAGATTCTTCCTATACATTAGATTTTTATGATATTTTCAGGTCAAGTTTTATTTATGAATATTCAGTTTATTGGCTATTGTTACAAACAATCATGAGGCTGAAATCTTCAGAGGCATTGAACAAGGGTTTTGACATCTGTTAGGTTTTCATTCAAATCCTTAATTTGCTATTACTGATCACCTGTGTAAAGTTGGGTCTGTCACTTACCTTCTCTGTTCTTCATTTTCCCTCATCTGTAAAAATGAAATGATGGTGCCTATTTTAGCAGAGTTGCCCCCAAAACTGCTTAAGATGTAGAGAAATTACGCAGCCCAGTTCTTGGTAAGCACAGGTAAATAAAGCTTCCCATCTCTTTTTAAAATTTGTTACCGTTTTGGATGAAATAAGCAAAGAGAGATGTGTATTCTCTTTTCATTATAACAAATCTTTTGTGAAGTCCTATAGTGACAGGTAAACAATAACCATCCTGAATGCTGTAGATATGCAGCTGAGCGGGTTTCATTTGACCCTGTTCAATCTGTTCTGTCTGAATTCTATCAGGTACACCCAAATAATGTAACAGCCTCTTTCATTGTGGCTGAATGTTCACATTATGTCTTGATGATTCATGCCTTTGAAGGGAAATTGAATTAACCAAGGAGGGAAATAAAAAATTTAAGAATAAGTTTAACAAGATCAATTCTTTTATAATTGGACCGCTTGCTCTCAGCCTTGAAGAATAGCATTTAAAAAGGTGTTCATGGTCTGTGACTATCATTTGTAAAGCAAAAACTAAGTTTCTTGCCCAAAGGCTCAGTTGGAAATGGTATCTTTGAAGAAAAATTTTCATTCTAAAGTTTCCTACCACATCTTTATAGCATGCTTTCCCCCAGATTATTATTCTTGCCACTACCCTGCTTTAAGAGTATGTGAAACTATCATGCATTCAATTCCTGGCCCTTAACCTTGTCTTTATCAAAATGGCTTTACTTTTATTACTACAAATTAGCACTGTGTGCTATAGCTTTTTGGAGTTTGAAAAACCCAATACTAATACTTGTTAACTGTGGGACTTTAGCCAAATCACTTAACTTCTCTCAGCCTTAGTTTCATTTGTCAGATGGAGAATATAATTTGTCTCCTGTATGTTTTTGTGAAGCTAAGTTACTGGATTAAATATTTATTGAAAAGTTCCTATGTACTGGTGGCAAGAGCTAGTCTCCAAATACAGCCACCAATGAACAATGTCTTCTGAAACTGTAGTCCCCTCACATATTAAAGATGGACTGCACCTGTGATGTGTTTTGACACAATTAATATTTTAAAAAGAGGTTGGGAGTTAAGAGAATATTTTAAGAAAGATAAGGAGTATCAGCAAAAGCCAGAAAGGTAATTTAGAACATGCTTATGGGATAATAAGCAGATGGACAGATTAAGGGAAAGTATGCTAGAAAATGAAATAAATAAGATTTAATAGGCAAATAAAGCAGAAGTGACACTCTGCCAGGTTTGGTCCTACAACTGAAGAAGGGCTGGAAACACCAGCTTATGTGAGTCCTGGGGAGTCCTCAGGACTCCTAAAAGTCCTAAGCTGCCATGTAAGAAGTCTGGATACCCTGCTGGAGAGATCACGTGTAGACATGATAGGAAAAGGTCACAGGGAAAAGGAGAGAGAGAGAGAGACCAAGCCATTCCAATAGCTGTCCCAGGGGTCCAGTAGAGCATAGACATCCAGCCATTTCCACCAAGGCCTCAACATACTTCTGCTTTATTGACTATGCCAAAGCCTTTGACTTTGTGGATCACAATAAACGGTGGGAAATTCTTAAAAAGATGGGATTACCAGACTACCTGACCTGCCTCTTGAGAAATCTGTATGCAGGTCAAGAAGCAACAGTTAGAACTGGGCATGGAACAACAGACTGCTTCCAAATCGGGAAAGAAGTATGTCAAGGCTGTATATTGTCACCTTGCTTATTTAACTTATATGCAGAGTACATCATGAGAAATGCTGGGCTGGATGAAACACAAGCTGGAATCAAGATTGCCAGAAGAAATACCAATAACCTCAGATATGCAGATGACACAACCCTTAAGGCAGAAAGCAAAGAAGAACTAAAGAGCCTCTTGATGAAAGTGAAAGAGGAGAGTGAAAAAATTGGCTTAAAACTCAACATTCAGAAAACTAAGATCATGGCATCCAGTCCCATCACTTCATGGCAAATAGATGGGGAAACAGCGGAAACTGTGAGAGACTTTATTTTTTTGGGCTCCAGAATCACTGCAGATGGTGACTTCAGCCATGAAATTAAAAGATACTTGCTCCTTGGAAGGAAAGTTATGACCAATCTAGACAGCATATTAAAAAGCAGAGACATTACTTTGCCAACAAAGGTTCATCTAGTTAAGGCTATGGTTTTTCCAGTGGTCATGTATGGATGTGAGAGTTGGACTATAAAGAATGCTGAGTGCTGAAGAATTGATGCTTTTGAACCATGGCGTTGGGGAAGACTCTTGAGAGTCTCTTGGACCGCAAGGCAATCCAACCAGTCAATACTAAAGGAAATCTGTCCTGAATATTCTTTGGAAGGACTGATGCTGAAGCTGAAACTCCAATACTTTGACCACCTGATGCGAAGAACTGACTCATTGGAAAAGACCCTGATGCTGGGAGGGATTGAAGGCAGGAGGAGAAGGGGACGACAGAGGATGAGATGGTTGGATGGCATCACTGACTCAATGGACATGAGTCTGAGTAAACTCTGGGAGTTGGTGTTGGACAGGAAGGCCTGGCGTGCTGTAGTGTCGGACAGAACTGAGCGCCTGAACTGAACTCAGATGTATGGGCCTCATCTGCCACCTGACTGCAGTTTATTATATGCAACAAGTAAAAGCAGCAGAAAAACAATAGAGCTGGATCCCAAGCCCACAAAACTGAGAGAAATAATAAAATGGCTGTTTGTTTTAAGTGCCTAAGCTATGTGAGAGTTTGTTGTATAACTACTGATGACCAAAAGAACAGGGTGGTCTGCATGTATGTGCTCCTTCCTTTTCATTACTTTCCCCCCCTATTCTTGCTGTTCCCCACAGTTCAGTCCTTGGTCCTCTTCTTTGCCTCTTTCAGTATGTGGAGAGAGAGCTTCATTTCACAGGTTCAAAAACTCTCTTCTCATGACTCCACAATCCATTTTTACCTATTCATGCCTCTTCATCTGTATTATGTAATTGCACCTCCATCGGCTTAGTGAATCCTCCTCCTTAAACTCTTCACCATAACTATAATAATATTCTCTTTAAGGGTTTCAATAACTATTCATATAAATTTCAAAGACCTTCATATTCTCTTGACATTTCCTATTTAATTCTATTTATTTGACTTCCTGGCATGATTTCTGTCGTCTCACCAGTTGATTGCCTCACTCTCTCATAAGCAGCAATTACTTCTGTGCCTTTGTTCATAATACTACATCGTTTAAAACATCCTTTCAACTTCCTTTTACTTTTAAAAATATTTACCATTATTCCAGTTTGAATCCTATATCTTCCATGATTTTTCCTAATTTATCTTTCATTTCTTTTCTTCATCTCTGTGTTTGTCCAGATTAACAACATAATTTCTATCCCTTCATACGCTATTTTATATATTAGATAATGAACATATATTATTGGTCACTAATCATTACAGATACAAGTTGATCTAATATTGAAGTTACTCTTTCTTGACATCTTACCTTAGGGTTTAAATCATGGATAGAATATCAAAGATTAGAAGGAGAGTAAAAGCCACTGAATTTTTTTTTTTTTTCCCAAAATGAAATTACTGCTGTCAAGAACATACATTGAAATGTTGTGTTTTGGTGGTAGTGAGTGTGGAGTCAGTGAGATGAGTTAGGATGACAGAGCAATCTTTGGTCAGGTGAGAGATGATAAAAATCTGAATAAGAGCAGTGGAAGTTTAGAAAGGAGACAGAAGACAGCTATTCTTTCAAAGCAGCTATTCACAAATACTGGTGCCTCATGGGCCGCCATGAGGGCAAGTGGAGACTGACGGCCAAAGAGGGCTGAGCTAATGTGGATCCTTTTATATTAATACTCTGTTTTGCTATTCTGCTGTTATTAAGGTATCATTTTAAGAGATAGTCCCTCTAATAAATACATTTAGATATAGTTTATTCTAAAATATTATTTTTAAAAAAATTTGTGATATTCAATTTTTTAAATATCCCATCCCATATTTAACCAACCTATGTTTAAACAGGATTAAAATTTTTAAATTTTCTTTTTGATGTTATAAATAACAATATAATAAATATGCAACATCTGGTTCAGAAATATCCACTAGAAAAGGAAATGGCAACTTACTCCAATATTCTTGCCTGGGAAATCCCATGGACAGAGGAGCCTGGTGGGCTACAGTCCATGGGGTTACAGAAGAGTCAGACATGACTTAGTGACTAAACAACAACAAAAAATATTAGTTCATAAATCTTTCATATATTTCACATGGTTTTTATAGAATATATTTCTAGAAGCATAATCGTTCAGCTAAATAGCACTACTTTCTATTACTTGTCAAATGTCTTTACTAATTTTTGTGTCAGTGCATGATACCAGCAGTGTATGTATTTTCATTTCACTGGAACATTTCTTACTGTGCTTATTACAATTTCAAAGTGAATTCTATAGTATGCAATGCTCTTTCACTTGCTAAATTTGTATTGTGTTTTTTTGTTTTGGTTTGTTTTTTAGTATTGAAATTTTACACACTTTCATGCTTCATTTTGTTTGGTTTGTTTTTCTCATGTGAAATTTCTAACGTTGTAGTTTTAATTTTCTTTGTTTTACTTTG
Organism: Dama dama; assembly: GCF_033118175.1. Classification (NCBI taxonomy): domain Eukaryota; kingdom Metazoa; phylum Chordata; class Mammalia; order Artiodactyla; family Cervidae; genus Dama; species Dama dama. The sequence continues at coordinate 32,539,823 of NC_083706.1, forward strand.
ATGAGAACTTCTAGAGAACTACCAAATATTTAGTCCTTATGACTTTTGTCTCTATTTCTAACTTTAGTGAAGAAGTGTTTCCATTTCTCAAATGGCAAAAGATTTGAGATAAACTTTCTTTATGTTTTGTAACTATTTTCTTTGTTTTAAAAGTTTTCCTGTCAGGGAAATGTTAAGACATTTATTGGATGATTGAATGTCCAACTTCTATTAAGACGATCTCTTGATTTTATTTTCCTTTGACTATAAAGAGCAGACAGATTGAAACTACAATCACAGAAAACTAGCCAATCTGATCACATGGACCACAGCCTTGTCTACCTCAATGAAACTAAGCCATGCCGTGTGGGGCCACCCCAGATGGTCTGGTCATGGTAGAGAGGTCTGGAAGATTGTGGTCCACTGGAGAAGGGAATGGCAAACCACTTCAGTATTCTTGCCTTGAGAACCCCATGAACAGCATGAAAAGGCAAAAAGATAGGACACTGAAAGATGAACTCCTCAGGTTGGTAGGTGCCTAATATGCTACTGGAGATCAGTGAAGAAATAACTCCAGAAAGAATGAAGGGATGGAGCCAAAGCAAAAACAACACCCAGTCATGGATGGGACTGGTGACAGAAGCAAGGTCCAATGCTATAAAGAGCAATATTGCATAAGAACCTGGAATGTTGGGTCCATGAATCAAGGTAAATTGGAAGTGGTCAAACAGGATATGGCAAGAGTGAATGTCGACATTGTAGGAATCAGCAAACTAAAATGGACTGAAATGGGTGAATTTAACTCAGATGACCAGTATATCTACTACTGTGGGCAGGAATCCCTTCCAAGAAATGGAGTAGCCATCATGGTCAACAAAAGAGTCCAAAATGCAGTACTTGGATGCAATCTCATAAACGACAGACTGATTTCTGTTCATTTCCAAGGCAAACCATTCATTATCACGGTAACCAAGTCTATGCCCCAACCAGCAATGCTGAAGAAGCTGAAGTTGAACGGTTCTATGAGGACCTAAAAGACCTTTTAGAACTAGCACCCCAAAAAGATGTCCTTTTCATTATAGAGGACTGGCATGCAGAAGTAGGAAGTCAAGAAACACCTGGAGTAACAGGCACATTTGGCCTTGGAGTACGGAATGAAGCAGGGCAAAGGCTAATAGAGTTTTGCCAAGAGAACCCACTGGTCATAGCAAACACCCTCTTCCAACAACACAAGAGAAGACTTTACACATGGACATCACCAGATGGCCAATACCAAAATCAGATTGATTATATTCTTTGCAGTCAAAGATGGAGAAGCTCTACACAGTCAGCAAAAACAAGACCGGGAGCTGACTGTGGCTCAGATTAAGAACTCCTTTATTGCCATATTCAGACTTAAAGTAAAGAAAGTGGGGAAAACCACTAGACCATTCAGGTATGACCTAAATCAAATCCCTTATGATTATATAGTGGAAGTGAGAAATAGATTTAAGGGACTAGGTCTGATAGACAGAGTGCCTGATGAACTATGGACAGAGGTTCATGACATTGTAGAGGAGACAGGGATCAAGACCATCCCCAAGAAAAAGAAATGCAAAAAAGCAAAATGGCTGTCTGAGGAGGCCTTACACCCTAGTGAAGTAATGCTCAAAATTCTCCAAGCCAGGCTTCAGCGGTATGTGAACCGTGAACTTACAGATGTTCAAGCTGGATTTAGAAAAGACAGAAGAACCAGAGATCAAATTGCCAGCATCCGCTGGATCATTGAAAAAGCAAGAGAGTTCCAGAAAAACATCTATTCTGCTTTATTGACTATGCCAAACCCTTTGACTGTGTGGATCACAATAAACTGTGGAAAATTCTGAAAGAGATGGGAATACCAGACCACCTGATTTGCCTCTTGAGAAACTTGTATGCAGGTCAGGAAGCAACAGTTAGAACTGGACATGGAACAACAGACTGCTTCCAAATAGTTCAAGGAGTACATCAAGGCTGTATATTGTCACCCTCTTATTTAACTTATATGCAGAGTACATCATGAGAAATGCTGGGCTGCAGGAAACACAAGCTGGAATCAAGATTGCCAGGAGAAACATCAATAACCTTAGATGTGCAGATGACACCACCCTTATGGCAGAAAGTGAAGAAGAACTAAGGAGCCTCTTGATGAAAGTGAAAGAGGAGAGTGAAAAAGTTGGCTTTAAGCTCAACATTCAGAAAACTAAGATCATGGCATCTGGTCCCATCACTCCACGGGAAATAGATGGCGAGACAGTGGAAACAGTGGCTGACTTTATTTTCTTGGGCTCCAAAATCTTTGCAGATGGTGATTGCAGCCATCAAATTAAAAGATGCTTACTCCTTGGAAGGAAAGTTATGACCAACCTAGACAGCATATTAAAAAGCAGAGACATTACTTTGTCAACAAAGTTCCATCTAGTCAAGGCTATGGTTTTTCCAGTGGTATGTATGGATATGAGAGTTGGACTATAAAGATTGCTGAGCACTGAAGAATGGATGCTTTTGAACGGTGATGTTGGAGAAGACTCTTTAGAGTCCCTTGAACTGCAAGGAGATCCAACCAGTCCATCCTAAAGGAGATCAGTCTTAGGTGTTCATTGGTAGGACTGAGGCTGAGGCTCCAAGACTTTGGCCACCTGATGTGAAAAACTGACTCATTTGAAAAGACCCTGATGCTGGGAAAGATTGAGGGCAGGAGGAGAAGGGGATGACAGAGGATGAGATGGTTGGATGGCATCACTGTCTCAATGGACATGAGTTTGAGTAAAATCCAGGAATTGGTGATGGACAGGGAGGCCTCCTGAGTTGCTCTTCATCGGATTGTCAAGAGACGGACACGACCAACGACTGAACTGAACTGAATTAAATTAATAGAATCTTTAATATTAAAACCAACACATTTCCTATTTGAACTTCTAGATGATGAAATAGTCTTTTAACAGATTACTGGATTCACTTTACTAATACATTGTTTAGGGATTTTATTTTTATATCTACTTTATTATTTTTTTTTCTTGGTGGCGCTACATGATACGTGGGAGCTTGTGTCTCTCACTGTGTACTGAACCTATGCCCTTTGTATTGGAAACTCAGAGTCTTGACCACTGGACCACCAGGGAATTCCCTATCCATCTTTATAACTAAGATTGTTTTGTAGTCTTTTAAAAGTGGGTTTGTTTGGTTTTCTTTACCTGTCTTTGCCATGGTTGTAGTCTGGATAATGTCATAAAATTAAGTATTCAAGAATGTTTTGTTTGCTATGTTCAGGAATGAACAAGGACTCTATGACAAAACAACCCTACTCAATTTTTTCTTGTTTTTCCTCTCTATAATTCAGCCACCATTTTCCTTAATTTACCATAGTGTTATGTGAAAAATGCTTAAATCATTTTCACTCTTCTATAAGGCCTGGCGTGCTGCAATTCATGGGGTCAAAAAGAGTCGGACACGACTGAGCGACTGAACTAAACTGGACTGATAATATGATTGTAGACTCTTTCTTACCTCTAATGATGTGTATGTAGATTTTTCTCTATTTGTATTGTCTCACTAAATTCAACCTTCTAAGTTGGTCAATTTTCATGCTTTTTCAAAAATATTTGGTCCTAGCCTTATTTATTATTTAAAATAGAATTTATCACATATAATTAATTTCTTATTCCTGAATTTCTTGTTTACATTGCCTTTTTCAAATTTATTCAATTGAATTTGATTTTACCTAATGACATCATTTTATATTCATTTTATTATTTAATAATGAGTATTTTTGAATTATGAAAAACAAGGTATAGAGAATTCTTTATAATCACAAATACTTAGCTAGCTGTGATTTTCCCTTTGACCATAGAGTTTTATGTAAAAATTAAAAAAAAGAAAAATCTGCCATGTTGGTTTATTTGTTTTGTTTGTGTTATTAATTTGTTATCTTATTGCATTTTGAAGAAAGATTCTTGTCAGTATTATAACTGCTTGCTGCATATTTACTTGTTTTGTAGGATTTTTTGTGTTTTATTACAAGATTAAATTTTATAAATATTCTAAGTGCTGCTTTAGAAGTGATCTTTTAGAATGTAAGATTTAGTAAAACAGAATCAATTGACTCAAACATTAATTATTCAAATAATTTAATGTTTGTTTTCCTTTTTAACCTTATTATATCTATTCCCCTTATGAATTTCTACCTCTCATACTGCATCTCAATCCATATTCTTATAATTTCATCATTCATATCTTACTTCATGGTGTTTATATTTTATTGCATTTTATCAGGCTAAAATTAATTTATCTCATAGAAAGTTATTTGGCACGTTATACCCTCACCTCTGCCTGTTAAGCACTATGTCTTCTTTTCTGGCTCACATAGACACTTTTCTCTCTTCTCAAGTTTGAATATTAATACTTCCTCTCTGTTTCTGAAGTTGTCCTACAGTGTGTTGTTCAGATTTTCCTTGAATTCCCACACTGTTCACCAGGCTTTTGTTGAATCACTTTCTTAGTTTCCATGTCAGATGGTGGATTTGTAAGACCAATTCAAAAATTCCATAACCTGAAAGACATAATGAGTTAGGGTAATGGGCATATCTGGCAGGTCAATCTTTGCTGTGTGTTATCTTTTTTAGTTATAGAATTATTTCCATTTTACTACAGAGATTTGCTGGCCTAGTTTATATTGGTACCTGAGGCTAGAAATATGTAGCTTTCAGTATAATTTCACACTGAAATTAACAGTAAATACTTCCTTTGGGGAATATCCCATCTTGCACCATCCTTTTCTTAGGATGACATGGCTTGAGGGTACCACTAATGTGACTTTGTCAGACTCTGCAAATCTACCACAGATGTTTACATATATTTGAACTTTAGTATTGGGCAGCGTTTTAATTTATCCCACGGGGAAACTGTCTCTTTAGAAAGGATCTGTTGAGAATATTTACATATATTCTGCAATAGTTAATAGACTAGGATCCCATTCAGGTGACTTCAGTGATGAGTCTATTGATAGATATTCAACCCATATTGGGTGATTAAATCTTTTTTCTAGAATTCTTGGATTTCAGAATCCAAGAGGGATTCTGAGGGAATCCCTCAGAGGATTTTCGGTAGGGAAAATTCCCGGATCCCAATTGGTGTGCATGTGGAGTAAGTTCTGTGCAGTATGATTGCAAGTGGGTACTGAAGGCTCACTGCTCTAACACTTACTCATTCTGCCCTGCATGGGTACACTTCAACCGCATGACTTCTCTGATTACCAGGAGCCAGTTGGATTTTTTCTCCATAAATACATCAATATTTTTGCATGTGTAATTATTGAACTTAATGGAATATTATGCAAGATATAGAAATGAATTTGTCACAAAGTCATATAAGAGAATATACTTAGTAACTGGTATTTTTGTGTTATTAATAATCCTTCCTAGTTATCCACATTTAGCCACATTTGAAGCTGTACTCTGCTTTGCTGGACTGGAGTTATCTTAGCCTCTCTTGCATTATGCTATTTGGCAAACTCCAGCTTTATCCTTTGGGGCCTTTGCTTCGATAACATTTAAGTTCATTTGAGTTAGGTTTCTGTAACATGAAATAGAAATACATAATGAATACACATGGTTAAGTAACTTCATGACACTAAGAAGGTGATATTATGAGTGAACATTAATATGCAGTTACATCAATATAAAGTAGTCAATATAAAGTAGTCAAAGACTGAATGGTTATTTTTCTTCCAAGGATTTTGTATATACAAAAGAAACCCATAACTGACCTGCATTTAATAGACTTTCTGATTAATCTGGGATCTCTATTCTCTCTGTAACAAATGCAGGCAGCTGACGTTTGCCTGTTGTATTCTGGGTGCTCAAGGCTAGTGAGCTTCTCTCTAAACTCTCCATGCGTATACATCTATTCATCTATTAAGTAGATTTTTATTTCTGTGATTGTTAATAATCTGTTTTGTTGTTTCTCACAAAATGCCGATATTCTTACATTGCTATTTATGAAATGTAAAGGACTATTATGTAAATTATAAAAGATAAATATAAATGTGAAAATTGTTGCTTTGGTGAAGAGAAAATTACTTACTTTGTAAGGGTTTGGTAGAAGAAAGTTGAATTCAGTGGGATTGAAACCAGTGTATGATGAAAAAGTCTTTGCTAAATTTTGGAAAATTTTGCATTCACATAAAACTGCATTTATATTCACTGTTTTGTGGAATCCCACTAGACTTTAGATCTTAACTAGATGAAAAGACAATTAAAACTTTAATCAGTAGATCCATATTCATAAAGAAAAGAATTTGCTCTACTGTAAAAATATTGGTGGAAGAATATAGATTATAAATTTTAAGGTAAGTATCACTATTTTTTTAATAATTGTCAATTCTAACTTTTAAGATTAATTGAATAATCCTTATCCTGAGTTTTGCTATGTTTTCTTAGGAGAGCTCCACTCAATTTCTTAGTTTTCTTTCTTACCACATATCTCTGTACATTTTATTTTCTGTAGGACCTCTCTTAACCTTTTAATTTTCTGATTCAGAAATGGACAAATTATTCCAGTGGATAAACATTTCTAAGATGTGTGCTTATGCTTCTATTTCTTCTTAAGTTAATATGATTAAATAGAAAGACTCATATTCCATATGAGGCAACGAAGAATAGCCTTTTTAGGAGAGCCAAGGCAGAGTGGATCAGAGAAAGTGCTGGGAATCAGGACATCTGGATTCCAACCCTGACTCTGACATTTCCTTAATTGAGTGACTTTGGTCCATTTATTGTGGTTCTCTGTGCCTCAGTTCTCCTTTGGGTAAAAAGAAGGAAGCTGTGTTACCTACTTCCTAAGGCTGTTTTCAATATTAAATGACTTAATACAGGTCCCCCCTTTTATAGTACAGTCTCATTATCACTTAGTCAAGCAAACCCATAAAAGTCCCGGGACACTTCTTGAGTTCTCAGATTTCAAGAACTAAATCTAAAACTTAATAAACAAATAGTTTTTTTAATACATATAATTAAGAATTTTCATTTTTGATATTATTTTGGTAATAATTTCTTTGAAGGTAACAATCACGCATGTGTTTGTGTGTTACAGGAGCGAATTAATTAGCAATAAGCCCTTTTACATGAGGAAAGCAGGTAGGCTGAAACAACATCTTCAGGGGGAAAAAATAAGCTCAAGGGCTGGATTATCAAATGTAGCAGCTCAGTGGTTCAATTCATACCTGACAGGCTTCAGAGACACTATGCAAATTGATCTCCCAGCTGCAAGGGTAATTAACATGGGTTTGTTGCAAGGATCTGTTCTTCTATCCATTCTTCTTCATGATTATTTTAGTGGCTTAACTATTGTCTGTAACTACTTAATCCACTTTAGAGCAGATATAAAATTACCTTACTCTTGCGTGTAAAATAAGACTTCTACCCTCTTCAAAATGCATGCTGTCTACTTGATATGCTAAGGTTGGCACGCCAGGTGGAGACGCAGGAAAACTGGATGGAGGCAGTGCAGTCCTTTTACGTTCAGATTCTGAGTTGAATTGATCTTTTTGATCTTCTTGGTGTTGCATACTTATTAGTGGATTTGCTATTTATATCTCTTCTTGGTTCATTAGCAATGGAGTATGCATGTGTGTGTGTGTGTGAGTATTCGTATGTTGCAGGGCAGTTAGTGGCAAGAGCATTTGGGCCATCATCAAAGCTGTCAAGCATAACTGGACTTCTCTCTAGCCAGAGAAAGTCACACACGCTCTTAGAAATGTTGCATGTGATTGGATCACTCAGAATTATGTTCAGTGTTTCTCAAAGACTCCTCAAAGTTCCTTATGAGGTTGCAGGATCTGATTCAAAGGGCAAGTTCACACAGTGTTACCCATTCAGCACTTGAATAGGGGCATCTCTGTGAAAAGGATTTGCAGAAACTCAGTACTTCAATGACAAGAATAGTGCAGATTATGTTTTACAGACAATATAGTCAGTTGTCTATGTTAGATTTTGTTAATTAAAATCTAATAAAGTAAAAAATCAGTTTTACAGAGTTGATCTCAATCTTGCATCTATTTAGTAATCCTACAATGTAAAAATCAGCTGCTTACTGCAACAATCCTGTGTCTATCCTCATGTATCACTGATATAGAGGATTCTACTGCACTAATCTCTCATGGGTTTTTCCTTTTTTACCTCCTGGAGAGTTAAGTTATTTTCATTACTTTTCCTTATTTCAAATAATGTTTTTATGTCTCCTTGTGCATAAATATGAGGTTTTTTTTTCTAGGCACTGCTAGATTGATGGATATGTGGTTTCAAATGTGCCAGAGTGTCAATTACTCCCCAAATGGTTAAACATATGTACCTTATACCACCACCAACTGTGTGAATTCTTTTTGTTCCATGTACTCACCATCTCTTGATATTGTCTGATGTTGAAAATGTAGCCAGTAGGATTGCATAGTGAAACAATATCATTTTTTTAATTTTTATTTTTTGATTACTGAAGCCATTGAACATTTGTTCAACATTTATTGGCTTTCTAGGTTTCCTCTTCTGTAAATTGTTTTGTATGTCATTTGCCTATTTTGAATGAATTGCTTTCATTTTTGTATTGATTTCTATGTTGAAACAATCCATTTTGGTCTATAGCTTATAATTTCATATTTTCAGTGTCTTTTGATGTGTAGCAATTTTCATTTTTTATTGACAAATTTGTCCATCTTTGTTTTTATGAATTTTGTTTTGGGGAAGTTGATTAAAAATGCCTTCTGAATCACAATGTCACAAATATAATTTCTTTATTATCTTCTGAAAGTTTAAGGTTTAACTTTATAAAATGTACTTTGCTTAGAATTGATTTTTGTACATGATATGAGGTAAGAATAGAGTATTATTCTCCCCACTATAAAACCATTTGTCCCAATGCCATTTATTGAATAATTCATCTGCAATACCATCCCTGTTATAAATCAACTTTTCTTTTACATGTGATTAAGTATGCTCTATTTGGTAATATAGATCTCTTGATTATCCTTGTAGCAACTTCATAGTCTTAACTACTAAAACTTAAAATAAGTCTTGAAGTTGACTCAGTGATATAAATGCTAAAATTGTTCTTTACCCTTTTTCACATACATTTTGGAACTGGTTTGTCAAACTCTAGTCAAAATCTTATTTGAGGTTAGAATGCAATTGCATTAAATATATATTAAATTGATGTAAAACTGACATTTTTAATTGGGTCCTCTTATCCAAGAACGTAGTTTACTTTCCTACTTATAAACTTTTATGTCTTTTAATAAAGTTGTCTACTTTTCTATTTCAATTAGAATTATTCAATATGCTCTATATCTTCAGTTCAGTTCAGTTCAGTCGCTCAGTTGTGTCTGACTCTTTGCGACCCCGTGAACCGCAGCACGCCAGGACTCTCTGTCCATCACCAACTCCCGGAGTCCACCCAAACCCATGTCCACTGAGTCAGTGATGCCATCCAACCACCTCATCCTCTGTCATTGCCTTCTCCTCCGACCCTCAATCCTTCCCAGCATCAAGGTATTTTCAAATGAGTCAGTTCTTCTCATGAGGTGGCCAAAGTATTGGAGTTTCAGCTTCAACACCAGTCCTTCCAATGAACACCCAGGACTGATCTCCTTTAGGATGGACTGGTTGGATCTCTTTGCAGTTCAAGGTACTCTCAAGAATCTTCCCCAACACCACAGTTCAAAAGCATCAATTCTTCAGCACTCAGCTTTCTTTATAGTCCAACTATCACATCCATACATGACTATTAGAAAAACCAGAGTCTTGAGTAGATGGACCTTTGTTGGCAAAGTAATGTCTCTGTTTTTTAATATGCTGTCTAGGTTGGTCATAACTTTCCTTCCAAGGAGTAAGCATCTTTTAACTTCATGGGTGCAGTCAACATCTGCAGTGATTTTGGAGCCCAAGAAAATAAAGTCAGCCAATGTTTCCACTGTTTCCCCATCTATTTCCCATGAAGTGATGGGACTGGATGCCATGATATTAGTTTTCTGAATGTTGAGCTTTAAGCCAACTTTTTCACTCTCCTTTTTCACTTCCATCAAGAGGCTTTTTAGTTCATCTTCACTTCCTTCCATAAGGGTGGTGTCATCTGCATATGAGGTTATTGATATTTCTCCTGGCAATCTTGATTCCAGCTTGTGCTTCCTCCAGCCCAGCATTTCTCATGATGTACTCTGCATATAAGTTAAATAAGCAGGGTGACATTTACAGCCTTGACATACTCCTTTTCCTATTTGGAACCAGTCTGTTGTTCCATGTCCAGTTCTAACTGTTGCTTCCTGACCTGTATACAGATTTCTCAAGAGGCAGGTCAGGTGATCTCGTATTCCCATCTCTTTCAGAATTTTCCATAGTTTATTGTGAGTCACACAGTCAAAGGCTTTGGCATAGTCAGTAAAGCAGAAATAGATGTTTTTCTGGAACTCTCTTGCTTTTTCGATGATCCAGAGGATGTTGGCAATTTTATCTCTGGTTCCTCTGCCTTTTCTAAAACCAGCTTGAACATCTGGAAGGTCACAGTTCACATATTGCTGAAGCCTGGCTTGGAGAATTTTGAGAATTACTTTACTAGTGCGTGAGATGAGTGCAATTGTGCAATAGTTCGAGCATTCTTTGGCGTTGCCTTTCTTTGGGATTGAAATGAAAACTGACCTTTTACGTTCCTGTGGCCACTAATGAGTTTTCCAAATTTGCTGACATATTGAGTGCAGCACTTGCACACCATTATCTTTCAGGATTTAAAATAACTCAACTGGAATTCCATCACATCCACTAGCTTGTTTGTAGTGATGCTTCCTAAGGCCCACTTGATTTCACATTCCAGGATGTCTGGCTCTAGGTGAGTGATCACACCATTGTGATTATCTGGGTCGTGAAGATCTTTTTTGTACAGTTCTTTTGTGTATTCTTGCCACCTCTTCTTATTATCTTCTGCTTCTGTCTATGCTATTGTAAATTTGATCTTTTTAAATATTACATGTTCTATGATATATTGCTTTGCCATAGAAATGATAAATTTATCTTCTCTTCACCAATGTTCATGTTATTAATTTTTGTTATTTTTAATGTAGTTCAAATATTTTTAATGTAACTCAAATAATGGTGATTTTAATATTTCTTTTCTAATTTCTATTTAGCCATTTGTTACTTTATTTAATATGACTACGTCAGTAAAATTCTCATAGAAAATTCTGAATAATAGTGATTATGTCTATTCTGATCCTTATTTTGAAAACAGTATTTCTGTGAACTCTTCTTTATGTATATTTTTAACAATTGAGTTTTAATACATAGCCTTACTACATTCAGTTTTGTTTCTATTCATAGTTTCCTAAGATGCTTAATCATGAATAAGTGCTGGGCTCTTAAACAAATAATTTTAATATATCTGATGAGATAATTTTTCTCCTCTTTTCTGCTAGTATGGTGGATTGTGTTGGCATTCATATATATATATATGAATCATCTTGTAGTCATTGGATAAACATATCTTAGTCTTTATTCATTTAAAAAATAAAATATATTTTTTGCTAAGATTGGTTTAAAATATTTTGATTTTGTGTTCATGAGTAAGGGAGTGAAGTACAATTTTCTTCCATATTACTCATCATGATTTTTATAGCATGATAATTGTAGCTCTATAAGTTGATCTGGGAAATCTCTTTCTATTTTTCTTCTTACTGAAAGAATTTTTGCAAGGATAGAATTCCATGTTCCTTGAAATTTTAGTGGACTATCTACAGCATATCCCCCTTCCCTAGAATTCCTAACCCTCCTGTTTAACTCTTGCTACTAACTGAACTAGAATAGGTAATGTGGTTCTGGAAATTAGTTACATTTCCCTGAAAGGAAATTCTCATTGTTTCATTAATTCTTAGTTCCCTCTATTACATAAATATTACTACACAAATCATCACTCTAATACTCCATTGTTATCTCTTTTTCATCTTATTCTGTCTTAAGATCTCAAAGGTTTGTTTGCTTGTTTATGGACACATGGGCATTAAAGACATGCATCTCAAGTATTTCCTATCCATCAAATTTGTCCTCATTAGATTGCTCGAATGGCTATAGGATTTGGGAATGAGCCCAAGAGGTAACTGATTGGATACATTTAGTTTGAGATTAATAGGATATACTTTTGAGGTTTATAGTCAGTTTCATCTCTATTATATTGGTGCTAGTCAGCCTGATGTAAAAGTAGCTTCCAGGTATATTGCTATTGTGTCAATGTAGGTAACATGATCCAGAGTTACAGGTCCACAGCTCATACCATAATATAAATGTGTCCTTTAGCAACTGGCCCTGGAGCCATGTAGGCAGTAAGAGAGAAGCGATGCTTATAGTCACAGACCAAAAAGCTGGTCTGTTGGGAGTGCTATCCATCATTAGATGGGTAAAATTATCAGCATAAAAAATAAAGAGCTGTTCTATCAGAAGTATAGGTGGCTCGGATGGTAAAGAATTCACCAGCAGTGCAGGAAACTCGTGTTTGATCCCTGGATCAGAAAGACTCCCTGGAGGAGGAAATGACAACCCACTCCAGTATTCTTGCCTGGTGAATTCCATGGACAGAAGAGTCTGGCGGGCTACAGTCCATGTAATCTCAGAGAGTCGGAGAGAACTGAACAACTAACACGTGACATGTACTACTAACATTCCATAGAAGGTGATCATACTTGATAAAGCAATAATAAACACACCATATTTTTTTCTGTTGTGAATCTCAAAAAAAATAGAATTTATTAATTTATGTGGTTTAGTGCCTAAAATTTTAATGAGAGTATAAAAAGTAGTGTCTTTGTGTGAGAAGATGCATGTTTGATGTAGCCCAGTGTAGTAGATATATATTTCAGCATATATGACCTTGAAGTATGGGGTATCTGGATGAATTGAAGTAAAAGATTACCACCAACACAGTCAACTGGCCTGAAGATGAACTATTCCAGAGACCCAAATCTCACCTATATCTATTAATGAGTCAGTGTACTGAAACCAGAGTAACTTGATCATATAAAATATTTCTGTAAATTAGGACAGGATGGCAAAGCTTAAAATGTTGAGTATGTCTTAAGTTCAGATTAAACTTGTATATATATATATATATATATATATATATATATATATATATATATATATATATAGATATATGTATAGATATATATATATATTCTAAATTATTGATCATAAAAAAATTCAAATATAACAGAAATCCAAAAATTCACCCTCCAAAATAAAATTGTTGTAGACTTAGAAGAATCCACCAGCAATGCAGGACACCTTAGTTCGATTTCTGGGCTGGGAAGATCCCCTGGAGAAGAGAACGGCTACCCACTACTCGGTATTCTGGGCTGGAGAATTCCATGGACTACAATCCATGGGGTCATAAGGAGTTGGACATGACTGAGCAACTTTCACTAGAATGTAAAAAGTATAACTTATTTTGACAATGGGTGATAGTTATCCATAAGAAGTTTCAAAATTTTTCTCCACTGCTAATTATTTTTAAAAAATCATCAGCATTATTAGAAAAAAGTAATTTATCTGTGTATTCTCTCTATAGAAAATTATATCAAAAAAATTGTAAGATGAGGAGGTAGTTAAAGAATAAGAAGCTTAAACATATAGGGAAAAAGTAGTACAGAGATGTGCTAGAGAATTAATTGTAAAACTACTATGGTATACAATAGTAAAATATAAAATTATTATAATATGATTTAACTAATAAATATATAATTAATGTGTTATTAAATAATTATAACATAGTATTATATAATATGTTCATATCTTTGATTATCTTCACATTCTAAATATTTTACTTTTTTCCTTAATGATACTGTATAACTATAATGTCTATGTTCAGACCACACTTTTCCACCTTACAATCAAATTCTTATCCTCAAAACACCAGTTTGTTTCTTTTGTGGAGCTCATAAAGTAGGTGGATTCATATTTCTAAAGTTAGTTGAAACATTTGGATAAGTGAACATGAACTTATGTGATTCCCTAGAGAAGGAAATGGGAACCCACTCCAATTTTCTTGCTTGGAGAGTTCCATGGACAGAGGAGCCTGTCTGGCTACAGTCCGTGGGATCTCAAAGAGTCAGACACAACTAACCAACTAACACACATATACTATCTTGCGTTAATCAAATAGCTAAGATGAAGCACTTTGAAAATTATTCCAAAAAATTGGGAAAAAATATAGATATATAATCCAATTGGATCTGGCTTTGTTTTTCTGGATATATAATTATTCAGTATCTAACAAATACTTTTAATATCTATCACCTGATGAACATCAGGGCTACATCATGGGCTAAAGATCACAGAAAATCAAAGTTCAGTTGTCAAAGAGCCACTGTCCCAGTGGAAGACACAAGTCAAAATTTCCATTTCATAATATGGTAGAACAAGTCTAAATATTGTGTATGTGTGGTGTCCTATGAGAACAGCTAAAATCATCTGGCAGGCTGTGTGTGTGCTCAGCCTTGTCTGACTCTTTGCAATCCCACAGACTGCAGCCAGCCGGGCTCCTCTGTCCATAGAATTTTCCAGCAAGAATACTGGAGTGGGTTGCCATTTCCTACTCCAGGGGATCTTCCCAACCCAAGGATCAAATTCACATCTTTTGCATCTCCTGCATTGGCAGATGGATTCTTTACCACTGAGCCTCCTGGGCTGGCATCAAAGTAAATGAGGTTAGTTTTGCAAAAGAGAGCATTTTAAAATAAATAAGTTGTATTAATCTGAAACTGTATAATTATAAAGTACTTTGGAATCTAGTTGCTAATAAAGAAAAATGAGAGTACTCCCTTCGATAGTTCAGTTGGTGGAGTGGAGGTCTGTAGTTCTTGCCAGTATAGTCATATCACATCGCTGGTTCAATTCCAGCAGAGTTGATGTTTTGCTAACATGACACTATAAATCAACTATAATAAAAATTAAAAAAAACCCATCACTTCCATATGGAAAAAAAGAAGTAGTACTTCAAGCATCTGTGACTTTAGCATTTCACACTGAAATTTCTATATGAGGATCTTAATTTGTAAGTACATAATATAAGCAACAAGGTGTGAAATATCTACATAGATTCTGTTGTATGTTTTTTCTTTTACTTATCTAAATAAAATGATCAAACAGTAGATCAATACAGAAATTATCTTTAAGTAATTAAATTTTTAAAAAAATTCTTTATAGAATTATTAAAATGATGAACATCAAAGGCCAAAAGTTTTGACTTCCAACATATGACTAGTGTAAGACACCATCTGTTTTCAGTTTTGGAAAAATTCCCATATCTATACACTAAAACACTAGTTTTTAATTACTTAAAAATTTTTTCTTTTGAAAAATTTTTCAAACATGCAAAAAGTTGCAAATAGAGGATAAAGAACTTATTTTCTGAGTCACTTGAGTTGCTAACATTATGCTATATTATTCTCAAATAATTTAATGTATATTTATTACATAAATAGATATTCTCCTATATAGTCACAATGCAAATGCAAGAACTTACCATCAATGCATTGTGACCATTGAATCTTCAAACCTCAGTTAATATTTCCTATCATACTAACAGTGACATTTACAGCAAAGGATCTAGTTCAGGGTCACATTTTTAAAGTTTGTCATGTTTCCAATCTCCTTCAGTGTGGATTAGTTGTTCATCTTTTTTAAAAAATATGTATTTAAAAATTTTTTTACTTTCAGGATCTTGACACTTTTGAAGATTATAGGCCATTCAGCCTATAGAACATCCATCAATTTGGTTTTTCTGATTTTTATTTTAATCAGATGATGGCTACGTGTTCTTGTCAACAATGTCACAATAGTGGAATTTTAAAACAACTTTTTATTTTATATTGCAGTACAGTTAAATAACAACATTGTGTTAGTTTCAAGTGTGCAACAAAATGATTCAGTTATACATATACATGCATCTATTCTTTATGCTGCCCAGTCATTTCAAGACCTGTGATTCTTCCTTCCATGACAACCACAAAATGTGAAAGATGAAAAGAGTGGAGGATTGTGTAAAGAAGTTTTAGGCCAATTTTTAAGTCATATTTATGATACTGATCTATATTCCATTGACCAGAACTCACTCATATGTCTAACATTAACTCCACATGAGCTGGGAAAATGTAGCCTTCCTGTCAACCCATTCATTAATTAAGTTTAGTGAATGCATAGCATTTTGTCTGGAAAGGTAGAAAGTCACATTCAGCATATGACCTTTTCAAAACTATGTCTTTTTTTCCCCTAACAGGTGGTTTTTAATAATGGAATGCTAAATAACTGGATGGTTCTTAGATATGTGGTAGATACTGGAGAATATTACAGTACCTGAACTGGAAAAGTAATGATATATATAAATATAAAGGTGAGGGGAAGATAGGATAAGTTATTACACAGGTATAGAGAGGAGTTGGAAACTTATTGGACCCAGGAATCAAGTAAGAGAGTGTGAAAGTGAAAGTGTTATTCACTCAGTTGTGCCTGATTCTTTGCGAACCTATGGACTGTAGCCCACCAGGTTCCTCTGTCCGTGGGAATTTTCAGGCAAGAATACTGGAGTGGGTTGCTATTTCCTTCTCAAGGGGATCTTCTTGACCCAGGGATCAAACCTATGACACTTGCACTGCAGGCAGATTCTTCATCATCTGAGGCACCAGGAGAGTAAGAGAGAGAGGTTTCATTTATGCCTGTAAAATTTACTGATGGGTGGAATTATGCTAACATAAACAGAAATGAGCATAAAAGAAAGAGAAGACTTCAGATGAAAAACGATGAGCTCCATTTTGGATATAACAGACTTAAATTTTCAGAAGGATGCTTCCATGTCCTGGCTATTATAAACAGTGCTGCAATGAACATTGGGGTGCACGTGTCTCTTTCAGATCTGGTTTCCTCAGTGTGTATGCCCAGAAGTGGGATTGCTGGGTCATATGGCAGTTCTATTTCCAGTTTTTTAAGAAATCTCCACACTGTTTTCCATAGCGGCTGTACTAGTTTGCATTCCCACCAACAGTGTAAGAGGGTTCCCTTTTCTCCACACCCTCTCCAGCATTTATTGCTTGTAGACTTTTGGATAGCAGCCATCCTGACTGGCGTGTAATGGTACCTCATTGTGGTTTTGATTTGCATTTCTCTAATAATGAGTGATGTTGAGCATCTTTTCATGTGTTTGTTAGCCATCTGTATGTCTTCTTTGGAGAAATGTCTGTTTAGTTCTTTGGCCCATTTTTTGATTGGGTCATTTATTTTTCTGGAATTGAGCTGCAGGAGTTGCTTGTATATTTTTGAGATTAATCCTTTGTCTGTTTCTTCATTTGCTATTATTTTCTCCCAATCTGAGGGCTGTCTTTTCACCTTACTTATAGTTTCCTTTGTAGTGCAAAAGCTTTTAAGTTTCATTAGGTCCCATTTGTTTAGTTTTGCTTTTATTTCCAATATTCTGGGAGGTGGGTCATAGAGGATCTTGCTTTGATTTATGTCGGAGAGTGTTTTGCCTATGTTCTCCTCTAGGAGTTTTATAGTTTCTGGTCTTACATTTAGATCTTTAATCCATTTTGAGTTTATTTTTGTGTATGGTGTTAGAAAGTGTTCAGGACATGGAAGCAACCTAGATGCCCATCAGCAGATGAATGGATAAGGAAGCTGTGGTACATGTACACCATGGAATATTACTCAGCCGTTAAAAAGAATTCATTTGAACCAGTCCTAATGAGATGGATGAAGCTGGAGCCCATTATACAGAGTGAAGTAAGCCAGAAAGATAAAGAACATTACAGCATACTGACACATGTATATGGAATTTAGAAAGGTGATAATGATAACCCTATATGCAGAACAGAAAAAGAGACACAGAAACACAGAACAGACTTTTGAACTTTGTGGGAGAATGTGAGGGTGGGATATTTGAAAAGAACAGCATGTATACTATCTATGGTGAAACAGATCACCAGCCCAGGTGGGATGCACGAGACAAGTGCTCGGGCCTGGTGCACTGGGAAGACCCAGAGGAATCGGGTGGAGAGGGAGGTGGGAGGGGGGATCGGGATTGGGAATACATGTAAATCCATGGCTGATTCATATCAATGTATGACAAAACCCACTGGGGAAAAAAAAAAAAATAATAATAATAAAAAAAACAGAAAAAAAAAAAAAAAATTTCAGAAGGACTACAGAAGGTGGTGTCCAGCAGTTACAGAGAAATATACTAGAATTTATTTAAGCAGGATTGGGGCTGGATATTTAAGTTTAATTGCATAAGCATGAGTGCTTAACTCATGCAACTGTTAAGAATAGAAGCATAATAAAAAAGGCTGAAAGTGGTAAATTTATAGATGAATTCATGGAGAAGAGAAATGGAAAGAAAATGAGAAATAGGATTTGCTTCTTTCTGATTAGCAAGAGGGTCATCTGTGGCCCATGGCTGTGGAGAAAGAGGTAAAGGAAAGTAAGATGTTAATTTTCTTGGGGTAGAGATTGATCAGTTACAGAATAAGAAAAAAGAATCTTTAATCCTGATTGTCTTAGCTTTTGTTTTTGCTTCTTTTCTGCTGAGGGGGCCTTTGCTATTTTATTTTCTTCAATGGTTTAATGAGATTTACAGAAAGATGTGTAGTAGTCAGTTGGGAAAGAATATTTACTTTATTATGAAATTATTTTCAATTTATACACTAAAAAGGAAGTACTGGATTTATCTGATCCAATAATCTGTTCTTGGTTTCATATACCTAATTATTTTACAGGAGGCAAATGGCAACATACAAATAGTAGGCTATTCAAGCAGAAAGGCCCTGCAAAGGTGGAAGATGAAAGGCAATTGATCATTCAGTAACATCCCGTTGTGGGCTACAGTTAACCACAGAAATTAATTATGATATGCTATTGTTTCAAAATTAGTATAGTAGTTAAGAGGCATTATTAGGATTATAATACACATTTATTCAAGGAACATTTATGAAAATTTGTTTTATTCTGAGTATTGTTCTAGAACCTGGAGATACATAAGGAGATATGATACAGACTACACACGCAAAGAGTTCTAATCCACCTGGGAAATCAGTCTATATATGAATAATTACTGTGCAGTACAATAAATGTTTGTAGAAGATACTGAAGAAATTTAGGACCTATTTAGCCTGTTAGCATAATATTGAGGTTATTTAGCTTAAAGGAAAGATATGCAGGTTGCCCGTGGCTTTCACTTGGCATCACTGCTAGTGAGTAACAGGAAAATTTCTTCTGTGAAATGACCAGCAGTTTGATGTCTATTGTTTGTGTACGTATATTTGACTGTACTGGAGGGTGATATTCAGGAATGTGGTTAAAAATTTTGGCCAATATATGATGATAACGAGACAGACGAGAAGAGAAAAAAACAAAAATTATAGCAAGCTTTGGAAAATTCTGCAATCACAAGGCGCATTGACCAAGCAAAACTTAGAGCGGCATTTTTCTACCCACACACCTGTGACAAACCTGCTTCCATCACAGTATTTCTGATGCAAACGCTATATGCTGACATAAGTGAAGTGAAGTCAGTGAAGTGAAGTGAAGTCACTCGGTCGTGTTTGACTCTTTGTGACCCCATAGACTGTAGCCTACCAGGTTCCACCATCCATGGGATTTTCCAGGCAAGAATACTGGAGTGGGGTGCCATTTCCTTCTCCAGGAGATCTTCCCGACCCAGGGATTGAACCCGGGTCTCCCGCACTGTAGGCATTGTAGGCAGATGCTATACTGTCTGAGCCACCAGAGAAGTCTATGCTGACATAGTTATTGTGTAGTTATTGTTTATTCAGGATATTGTATTTTGTTTTATTTATTTAAAGATATTTAAATAATTGCTTCTCTACTTTCCTATGATTCTTAGTGATAAAACATATTCTGGATATAAATTATTTCTAAATTTGGCTCCACTGGGTGGGAATAGCAAAAGGAAATAGCCAGTGTTTTGCGCAGTAATTTTTCAAATGATAGTATCTTTTGATCATATCAGTTTGTAGAATTACTTCAGTGAAAGAAAAAGTCTATGCCAAATATTTTTCAGCAATCTGGACCAAGTGTCTAAGATGAATTGGCAAAAGAAAGGGTGGGATAGCAAATTCTTGACTGCATTTGTGCATGCTTGTCTTTTAGACCATGTAACATGTAGAGAAAAATACAAATACCCACTTCTGTGATGTCAATTTTAACTCCAAAGTAACAATATATTTGGAATCTGGTATTCAGAGTTACTAAGATTTTAAAAATTTATTTTTATTCACTCATTCATTTATCATTCAACAGTGTTGAATTATACAATTCTTACTGTACTTAGAATGCTTCCCTGGTAGCACAGACAATAAAGAATCTGCCTGCAATGCAGGAGACCTGGGTTTGATCCCTGGGTCAAAAAGATCCTTTGGAGAAGTGAATGGCTCCCCACTCCAGTATTATTGCCTGGAGAATTCCATGAACAGAGGAGCATGGCAGGCTACAGTCCATGGGATCAAAGGATTGGACATGACTGAGCAACTAACACATTCACAGTACTTACAACCAGAATAAAGAACTGGGTAGACATGGTTATCTGACCACGGAGTTTAAAGTCTAGCAGGTAAGGCAAACAAAAATAAAATTAAAATAAGTGTAACAAATGCCTTGATAAAGGAGGACTAGTTTCCATGGGAGCACATAGTATCATGCCTGGTTTGTGTGTGTGTGTGAATGTTTGTGATGTGTGTATCTGTGTGTGTCTTTGTGTATGCATACATGTTTGTGATGTGTTTGTCTATGAGTCTGTATGCAGATGCAGGCCAAGACTTTCCCCGGGAGGAATAATATTCATGCTATATATTAAAAATGAATAAGGAATAGAAAAAAATAGAATATAGGCTTAATCACCCATGGTACACAGGGGACATGGGGCATAAAAAAGAGCAGTGGCGTTGAAAGTGATCATTGCTTGTGTGTCCTCAGGTAAGTAATTAAACATTTGGATTATGCATAATTTAAGTATGTTTTAGCTTGGAATTCAGTGATTTTATTGAATTAATCCCGAGTAGTTAAATTTTCTTTTCTGCTTTGCAAATTTTATGGCTCCAGATAGACTAGACACTTCACAGTTACAACTTATCCATTTTAATTCTGAAGACTGCCCAATATTAAGGAAAAATTTCTATCTGGGGGCAAGTTGAGGATTCTCATTGACCATAAAGCTAGAAATTCAATAAAAGGAGAGTGTTGACTTCCAAAAGATATGTGGGCTGGAAAAAAAATCTACCTCTGCGGTTTAGATTTCTTTGGTACTGTAGAATAAATAGAGCTCTAGAATGGGGATGAAATGCAATTTCTTTCAAGGTCTGAGGTGGAAAAGAGTTCAGTGGGAGAGTAAGTGATGGTGATATTGTCATGAATTCTGATCAATTAAATAAACCAAGCAGCAGGGGATTTATTTCTGTCATGTTATGAGAAGCCTATCTAGGGAGAGAAGAGGAAAATATTAGAACCTACTCAGTATTTGTTCCACAAATATTTACTGAGTATTTTCTGTTTGATAGGTACCATACTAGGCACTTTAGGAGTTCAGAGTCCAGTGTGGGGTTTGAAAAAAGCAATTTTTTTGGTCAATAATTATAATAATACCTAATGTTAAGTGACTGCTTACTGGATTTTAGTCCTAAGTGCTTGCTTATCTTAATCCTTCACGTGGCTTCTCTGATTCAGTCCTCAGTAAAATATCAGAGATGAGTGCTATTATTAACCTAATTTTACAGAAAAGTCAACTGTGCCATATTTCTGTGGCACATTAAGAAATACACATTCAGTTCAGTAACTCAGTCATGTCCAACTCTTTTAGACCCCTGGACTGTAGCACGCCAGGTCTCCCTGTTCATCACCAACTCCCGGAGCTTGCTTAGACTCATGGTCATCCAGTCAGTGATGCCATCCAACCGTCTCATCCTCTGTCAACCCCTTCTCCTCCTGCCTTCAATCTTTGCCAGAATCAGGGTCTTTTCAAATGAGTCAGTTCTTTGCATCAGGTGGCCAAAGGATTGTAGTTTCAGCTTCAGCATCAGTCCTTCCAAAGAATGTTCAGGACTGATTTCCTTTAGGATAGACTGGTTGGATCTCCTTGCAGTCCAAGGGACTCTCAAGAGTCTTCTCCAACACCACAGTTCAAAAGCATCAATTCTTCAGTGCTCAACTTTCTTTATAGTCCACCTCTCACATCCATACATGACTACTGGAAAAACCAAAGCTTTGACTAGATGGACCTTTGTTGGCAAAGTAATCTATGCTTTTAAAAATGCTGTCTAGGTACATTGCAACTGGTACATTGCTATTAACTGAACTGTAGTTTTTTAACATTTCGATATTACCAGTGTCCTCCTTTTTTCCATTTTAGGATCCAGTCTAGGAGCTCATGTTACTTCAGGCTATGTTTCAAGAGTAAAGGTAGAACAGAGTCACTAAGCGTGGGAGTGGCAAGAAGGATGATGTGGGGAAGAGACAGAGAAAGACTTCCAAAAAAAAGGTGATGCTTGAACTTGATCTTGAAAGTTCAGGAAGAAATTATTCAAGCCAAAAGTTATGGGATGAGCATTAAAAACAAAAAGAAAAACCTCTAAAAATATCTTATAATAGGGTGGGTTGTGCATCGTTCAAATGGTGGAAACAAGTCATGTATTTAGAAAAAAATAGGAAAGTGAGAGAGGGAGTTAGGTCAGGGTGTAAAGTTAAAGACTTTAATTAGATTCAAGAATTTGCATTTTGTGCTACAAGTTTTCAAAGTCATTGACAGATTAAAGCATAGGGCTAGCAATCAGGTTATGTTCTGTAGTTATGCACTGTTTTGTAGTAGTTGCATTTTTGTTTAGTAGTTAAGATGTGTCTGACTCGTTTGTGACTCCATGGACTGTAGCCCACCAGTTTCCTCTGTCCATGGGTTTTTCCAGGCAAGAATACTGGAATGGGTTGCTACTGCCTTCTCCGGGGGAATCTTCCCTGTGTCTTCTGCATTGGTAGGTGGATTTTTTACCACTTAGCCACCAGGGAACCTCTGTAGTATTATAGGAGTCATAAATATTGGATTGATCCCAAAGAAAGGTTATTTAGCATTTATTGCCATAGTCTGGGTGAGAGATAATGAAAATGATGAAAAATTGAATGAAGTCTATGCCAGTAGATATGGAGAAGAGGATTTATAATTAAAAGATGGGAATAAATTTGTTGACATCACTTGAGAAAGATTAAGGGTTCAGGTTTACTCATTTGATTGTTTCATGAAAAGTTGTGCTATCCATCAAGATGGAAATGAAGAAGGCAAATAGAAATGTGGATAAGATTATGAGTTCAATTTTTGACATCTTTTTGTTGAAGGTCATCTGGTCCTTCCATTGTGTGTGTGCTCTGTAGTGTCTGACTCTTCGCAACTCCATGGACTGTAGCCTCCTTTGTCCATAGAATTTTCCAGGCAGGAATACTGAAGTGGGTTGCCATTTCCTTCTCTAAGGGATGGATCTTCCTGACCCAGGTATCAAAACCAAGTTTCCTGCATCTCTTGCATTAGCAGATGGGCTCTTTACCACTAGCTCCACCTGGGAAGCCCTGGTACTTCCATTAAAATAAGTCAAATTGACCATTGAAAATAAGATGGAAAATCATATCTGGGATGTTGATACAGATTGGGAATTCTGCATCATATTCATGGTGCTAAAGTCAAGCTCAGTGATAATGTATAGGGTGGCAGTAACTGAAAATCTAGGATTAGAGGAAAGAATAATTAATAATGAACCAGTGGAGAAGGAAGAGGAAAAGTAGTGAATGTGGACAAAGACGGGAGAGAAGATAATCTTAAAAGAGAAATATAGTCAATTTTGCCATTAACTTCACATTTGTTGAATAAAATAATGAATGAAAGACACTTCTGGCTTCAGCTCCATTATGTAAAGCTCTTGGTAGCCATCACTCCTGCCCTTACAATAAGAAAAAGGGTGAGCAAACAAAATTAATGATTTTTCCTGGGCCTATTAGAGAACTGAGGTTATAGGGCAGATTTCAACACTCAAATCTGGAGAGTTAGGTGAATACAAGAAGTGAATGCTGACATCTGTTACCTGGAACAAGGTCCACTAGAGCCATAAACTGGTAGGAAGATAAATAGAAAGTTTGACAAATTGTGGAGGCTGAATGTGAACTAGTCTGAGAGAAGAAATGTCCTGGACCCACACTCTCCTAAGTATCACCTGCAGGACCATCACTAAGTTCTCAAGGTAAAGAGCCAAGAAAGATCCCTTCATGGCTCTGGCAAGGGGAGGGGGAAAGTAATCATTGTGAAATTGTGAAATAATCATTCTTCATAACAAAGACCTACTCCATACTTTGAAAGCAAATACTTTACCAGTGCCTTAACCCACCCAAGTGTGGGTCATTTCCTGGATTCCAGCCTTCTCTAGCCTTTTTTTTTTTTTTTTTTTTGGGTCGGGGGGAGTTCTCACATGGGGGAAAAAATGGTAGGAAACATGTGTTAAGGTAACTGCAAAGGGACGTAGAGCTATTAAAGGAGTGGTAGTAGTGTAGAAAGTTTCCCTCCCAACAGGCTCTAATAAATAACAGTGGATTCTGGCAGAAGGAGCTGCAAGAAATAGACTTTGTCTGAAGACCAGTACAAAGAGAAGCTCCAATATAAAGGAGAGACAAAATTCGATAGCAGAGGACTTTGACACCTCTGACCCGTACAGATGTGGCAAATGTTACATATAATACTCCCGCCACATCAACATAAAACCTTATACTACTGGCCAATTTTCCTGAGTTCCTATTGTTTAATATACCAGGTCCACATCCAGATTTCAACAAAGATCACAAGGTAACCTAAAGGGGCAGTGGACAAAACAAAAACAAATGAAGAAATACCAAAACTCACAGTATGAAAAGACAAAGCAAACATCAACACCAGATTAAGACACAGATTTTAGAATTAACAGATCTGGAATTAAAGTAATATGAATACTATGTTAAGGATTCGAATAGAAAAAGAAGACAATATGCAAGAACAGATGAGTAATATAAGCAAAGAAGTGGAAACTTTAAGAAGGAGTCAAAAAAAGAAGTGTTAAAAATCTTAGCAATTTGTGCTATTTCGACATGAGATATGTAAGAAATACTGAAATAAAAATACATATGAAAGTAAACATTCTAATTGTATGTCCACTCTGTTTTTGTCTGAATGTCTTGGTGAGACACTTGAACACATCCTCAGGTCTTTTCAAAGCTGGAACAACTGACTGATTCAGTGAGATCACTCCCAGTAAACAGAAAATGAAGCCCTGGAGTGAAAACAATTACGCCATTGAACTGCCTTCTCTTTGTTTTGTTTAATGCTGAGACTGTGCATTTTGTCTATAAAAATATCTTTTGTTTCTCACTTTCCCAGTTTCCAGCTCCTCCCTAAGGAGCTCATCCAGTTTAGGGTCTTCCCCAATATGTTGGCGCTTGTCCTCATCATTCCCAACCCCACGGAAGCTGGAGTCGAGGTGGTGGCTTTCTCAAAAACTCATGTCTCACCGTGGAATGCGGCACTTGACTCGCTGGCTCTGAGGCTGCTTTCTATCCTGACAACAAAACCTACATTCAGACACCCATCCCAAGAGTGGCCTTTATATCTTCACACACTGCAGCACTCACTCCAGGACATTTAGCCGTTCTGTTATCCATTGATTTGAAGTGACCTGAAGTACCTCCGGGAACGGGAAGGGCAAGGTCAGATCACAACAGGCATGACCAGCGCGGGGCTTCCTTGAGAATGTGACTCTCTCTCATATTGTCTCTTCCTTATCCACTTCAGTGATCATCAACAGGCACTCTAATTCCTACTCCGAGGAGATTTGCTGTATCTCTGTTCTTAATAAAAGTTTAATAGCAGATAGAGCACTTTGGTGAGAGCTCATGTAAGTGAGATTTTTATTTCACCCAACATACAGGCATGGTATGCACTTAAGTCATCGATGGGTTGTTGTAAGTAAAGCAAACAGCACATATTTACAGAACTGAGCATTTTATGATGCCATCCTTGAAACATTCACACTCTGATCAGTAATAGCTCTCCCTCTCATTAGTGAGCATCAGTGAGATACTCTTCTAATTAGCTATAAACTTACTGCTGAATAGCAGTCATTTCAAGTACTGTTTGTTATTAAAACAAATACCTGGAAATTACACTATCAGTACAAAAATCAATCCAGTTCTAAGCCTAACACTGAAAGCAACCTTAAAACTCTCACTCCCACATGCAACTTGCTATCAGCAGATTTTCTTTGTGGTATATGAAGACTCCTAACAAGCCAGGGGACATGACTGAGTGACTTCACTTTCACCTTTCACTTTCATGCATTGGAGAAGGAAATGGCAACCCACTCCAGTGTTCTTGCCTGGAGAATCCCAGGGACGGTGGAGCCTGGTGGGCTGCCGTCTATGGGGTCACACAGAGTCGGACATGACTGAAGCGACTTAGCAGCAGCAGCAGCAGCCACAAGCCAGGATCCACCAACAACATACGTGGAGGCAAGCAGGGGATAAAGGTATGTGCCCGAATTTTATAATTACTTTGGAAGAGAGGCATATTGACAACAATTTGGGAGAAGGTGGAAATGCCTAATCTCAGTACCCCTGCTTGGATTCTGTTTTGTCAGATCCGTGAATATTTGGGGACACATGTTCCCATCATTAAAGTCATAGTGATGATGAAAATATTTTGACTTTCAAAAAATATACTATATCACAGCGAGTGGGCTGAGGAAAGAGGCAGATATGTGTGTGTGTGTGTGTGTGTGTGTGTGTGTGTATAAGTATAGCATCGTGGTGGGGGCAACAAAGTAGGTGTCCATGGAACCCTGAAAGCATTGATGGATCTTATTTAAGAGGAAAGGCTTGAGAGGATTTCTAGATTTATTTGGATTTGGAGTAAGTAATAGCATGTATGGCATTTTAAAGGTGGCATAGGCTAATTTAAAGACCATCAGGGGAAATCCTCTGCTTGAATCTCATCTCAACCATTTGTTGACTACAAAGCCATTCTTTCCATTTAAAAGCTGGGTGACTAAGTGTCTCGGCTTGATTTTAAATGTGGAGATGAGTACTGAAACAATGTAGGTAAAACATATAGCACAATACCTGGCAAGAATAAGCTCTCACTGACTTCTGCGCCCTCCCTTTCCCCTTACTCCCTTGCATTTCCACCCCTTTCCTCTTCATGCCAAATATCTTGATCTAGAGTTCCAAGTCTTTTCACTGCCTTCACTGACCTCCGGTCTTACCTCTCAGTGTCCATCTTCCAAGTTCAAGTCATTTCTTCTTTCAGGAAGCCCTCCCTTTCTCTTGCTTGACATGCCAAATTTTTATTCTTACATTAAGTACTCCTTCCTCATCCAGGCCTATCCTGACTTTGCCTGCTGGACTTTTCTTTCTCCTGAATTCCCATTGTATTTTGCATATCTTCTTGGTTCTTATTCTGATCATATTTTATGTTGTAGTTACTTTTGTGCATGCTTGATTATTAGACACCTTAAGGGTGGGATCAAATTGTCTGATAAACTTGCAAATCTGGTGCTTAGCACATTATCAAAGCTATATCACAATTATTTCTAAACTAGTCTCCATTCTTTCATTAGTTAAATAAAACTTGAAGTGTCTTTGGATTTGAAACATTTCAATATGAAATGTGTCTAACTGGATAATGCCAAAAATTAGAAAATTAAAGCACTAAGTGTATATTGAATCACTGCAGGTCCAATTCCTTGACTCCATATGCTCTTTACTAAACAAAATGATAAAAAGGGCTTTGTTCAGAATCATTTTCTTACTAGACAAAGAGCTCATTATACCAGAGAACTTAAAGTTTGACATGGGCTCAGGAGAGTTATCCTAAATTGAAAAAAGAAGAAAAAAAGGAGAAACTTACTGTGCAATTGGACACTACATGGCCATTCAAAACCACTTTTTTAAAGACTATATCATGACATAAGCAAATGGCTCATAAAAATATTGGATAAGTACATAGAATTATAGGATGCCAAATGACATAATTAAATTTAAATTTAATAACAGACAAAAATAAAATATGCCGAAATACAAATGTTTTAAGTGATGATGTCAGAGTGAAATAAAATGCTAATGTTTTTCACATTGGTTTTCTGTACTTTAAACAATGTTTGTCAATAAATTTTGCATTGCTTTTGTAGTCAGGGCAATCATTACAATGTGTTTTTAATAGAGTGGTGGTTTTCATTTAGAGGTGATTCTGTTCTTGTGGGGGCATTTGGCAATATTTGGAGGTATTTTGGTCACCCCTGGGGGGAAGGGATGTGCTATTGACACTGAGTGGGTAGAGGCCAGCAATGCTGCTGGACCTCCCACAATACACAACACATTCCACCACAAGGGAGGATTAGCTCGCACAAAATGTCAATAGCACTGAAGCTGAGAAGCACCGAAGTAGAAGGAAAGCAACTGAAATATTCTCAAAGAGGAACAGACTCACCAAACCCTGGTAGATCAATCAACATAATGGACTATTGTGCAGGTCTTAAAACTTGTCCTGCCAAAATATTTATTGAGGTGGCAGTCTCATTAATGCTTTCTCACCCCGTGCAACCTACATGTCCTCATCAAAAGCTCTTTGGTATGTTTTTAAATTGTGTTATCTTTGGTTACTAACATGTCTTCTTACGTTCCTAACAAGAAGAGATTTACTTAGGAGAAAGTGCAATAATTATTTTACCACTTGTATCAACATGACTTCCATGGTGCTAGTACAAGGAAATGTTACCTCTGTAGTTCTAATAGTTAATCACTTGTATCCCCTGAATTTACTCTTTCACTTGTATGTAACTGAATTCCAATTCAAATATTCCTCAATGTTATAGAAAATTAGCATAAGTGCTATATGTAGGTATATATGTTTGTACCTCTCTGAACATAATTATAATAGCTGCTTAGAAGCTTTATCTGTTAAGTATAATCCCTCAAAGTCAGTTTGTATGGGTCACCCTTTTCTGGTTCTTCACATGTCTTATAACTATTTGCTGAAAACGGTATTTTAGACAATATCTTGTAGCAACTCTGGATATTGGTCCCCCCCCCCCCCCGCCCCGCCCCGCCCCACACTGGCCCAGGGCATCTTCATTTTCATTGTTCTTGTTTGTGTGTTTGTTTAGTAACTTGGTTGTACTTCTTTAGTGAAGTCTCTTTCCTGCACAGTGTGCTGTCTCTAACATCTCTTAAATATCCTGGTTTTGGGCACACAGACATCGACCTGACTACTAGTGATGATTGCCCTTTTGGTCAGGCTCTTTGTCTGACCTTTATTAATCTGCTAAGTCTCCGAGTGGTCTACTTCTATTGGTATCATGTCAGGTATTAATCTCCACCAATTGCTAGTTGCTTGCTCTATTGTTTTAGATAATACCTTGGGATATAAGCTGTTCACATTCTGCCTATATTGAAGTAATTTCCCTAGCAAGGGTAGAGTGTTTTAAGTGTTTGAAGCTGCTTTGATCTTCTCTTAGGCTGAGTCTCTGGGCTATGGAGCCAGAGACTGTGCCTGGTGAGAAATGGGAAACTTGCTCTTTACTGACGGCCCCTCCCAGGCCCTCCCGCAGGGGCTGGGTGCTGGAGGCCTTTGGGAACTGGTGCTGCTGTCCAGATGCTGCCACCACTCAGTATGAATATTCCTCAGCTCAGGCTGGGAGAATGGAATCTGCTGATTCCACCGATTGCTGAATCTAGTCTTTTCACTGGAGGAGATTGTTAAAGATGGTCATTCAGCTGCTGAGACCACTGGAGCAGGTCTTATGAAGCATAGTATCAATGGGCAAGTATAGGCTTCAACAGCTTCCTGCTGAGGATCCTTCTTATGTTGTGAGAGATGAGATAGAAGCATGAGTGATACTGCCACAAAGCAGGACTATGGGAGGGGGTAGGCACAGTTTCTAGCTCAAGAGCTATGGTCTCTCATTGTTATGGACAAATTTCCATTTGAATAAATGCTTGTCAAAGTTGTAAGTCATTTAATCAGTCTTTAAAGTTTTCAAATATCATCTTTGCTAATTTTGACCAGTTTAATAGACATCTCTCCAGAGGAGAGGTTCTCCTATTGAGACAGGAGGGAAGAGAGGCAAAGCACAACCTTTAAACGAATGACAGAGCCATTAAGGATACAATAAAATCTAATTAGAAGTGATCAGGCCCAAGGTGGCAGAAAATTCAACTTCCAGTAGACCTTGAGCTTCATTATACACTCATTGTAATACATTAGCATATGCTAAATGACATGCCCACAGGTGCCATGACAGTTCCAAAGCTGACCATGAAAAGGCTGAAAATGAGCAGTGGCTCAGTTCCTGGAAATCCCAACCCTTTTCCCAAAATAGTTGGAATAATCCTCCTACTGATTCAGTTCAGTTCAGTTCAGTTCAGTCACTCAGTCGTGTCCAACTCTTTGTGATCCCATGGATTGCAGCACACCAGGCCTCCCTGTCCATCACCAACTCCTGGAGTTTACGCAAATTCATGTCCATTGAGTCAGTGATGCCATCCAACCATCTCATCCTCTGTCATCCCCTTCTCCTCCCGCCTTCAATCTTTCCCAGCATAAGGGTTCAGTCTTTCCCAGCATAAGGGTCTTTTCAAATGAGTAAGCTCTTCACATCAAGTGGCCAAAGTATTGGAGTTTCAACTTCAACATCAGTCCTTCCAGTGAATATTCAGCACTGATTTCCTTTAGGATGGACTGGTTGGATCTCCTTGCAGTCCAAGGGATTAGCCTTGGATTCCTACTGATTAGCCTATAAAGTTACCCAACCCATAAAAACTAACAAACCCATTTTTCAGGCTACTCTTGCCTTTTGAGACAGACTATATTCTGCCTGTGGGATGTATAAGGTTGGTGCAAAAGCAATTGCAGCTTTGCAATGTTGAGCTTTGCTGTTTGATATTGGAATACATTCTTAAATAAATGGTTATGTTTTACATCATTTTAATGCACATTTCTTGTGTTTTTATTTTGCTAATGATGTTACTTGTTGTTTATTTTATATTCATTTTAGATTATAGAAATGATGTTAGACAAAAAGCAAGTTCAAGCACTTTTTAAATTCAAGTTCAAAATGAGTCTTAAAGCAGTGGAGACAACTTGCAACATCAACAACTAATTGCTCCCAGGAACTGCTAACAAACATACAGTGGTGGTTCAAGAAGTTTTGCAAAGGAGATGATAGCCTTAAAGATGAGGATTGTAGTGGCCAGCCATCAGAAGTTGTCAATAACAAGCTGAGAGCATCATCATGATTCTCTTACAACTAAGAGAAGTTGCTGAAGAAATCAATGTTGACCATTCAATGGTTGTTCAGCCTTTGAAAAGCAAATTGGAAAGGTGAAAAAGCTCCATAAGTGGGTGCCTTGTGAAGTGACCTAAAATACAAAAAGACATCACTTTGAAGTATTGTCTTCTCTTATTCTACACAGTAACAATGAAACATTTCTTGGTCGAATTGTGACATGCAACAAAAAGTGGATTTTATATGACAGCTGGTGATGACCAGCTCAGTGGCTGGACTGAGTAGAAGCTCCAAAGCAATTCCCCAAACCCAATAGCACCAAAAATATATCATGGTCACTGTTTGGTGGTCTGTTGCTTGTCTGATCCACTACAGCTTTCTGAATTCCATTACATCTGAGAAGTATGCTCAGCAAATTGATGCAATGCACTGAAAACTGCAGTGCCTGCAGCTGGTATTGGTCAACAGAATGGGCCCACTTCTGCAAGACTGCATGTTGCACAACCAATGCTTCAAAAGTAGAATGAATTGGGCTATGAAGTTTTGCCTCACCCACCATACTCACCTGACCTCTCACCAACTGGCTACCATTTCTTCAAGCATCTCGATAAATATTCGCAGAGAAAATGTTTCCACAACCAGCAGGAAGTAGAAAATGTTTTCTAAGAGTTCATCAAATCCTGAAGCATGGATTTTTTGCTATAGGAGTAAATAAATTTGTTTCTCTTTGGCAAAAATATGTTGATTGTAATGATTTCTATGTGTTTGAGCTGAGTTATAATGATTTAAAATTCATGGTCTGAAACAGCAATTACTTTTGTACCAGCCTACTATATCTTCCAGAGCCACTCACATTTTGAGAGGGCCCACACTCTGTGGGGTGTGTTTCTTCCAAGGCTACTCTCACCTTTTGAAATGGATCATGTTCTGCCTGTGGAAGGTATCTCTCTGCTTTCATTTTACTATAAGTTGGTCTTGAATTCTTTCCTGCATGAAGCCAAGGACCCTCAGGTTGGTGGCTCATCCAATGAACTCACCTGAGACCTGGGATATGACTATCCTCTCATACCCCCATATTCCTGCAGCACCTTTACAAAGGAAAGGAAGAAAGCTAGTCTTCTCTCCCTTCCAATTTTCCATTGATTATAAAAATGTGGCCCATTTATTTCCCACATGGCACAGAGGTAAAGGATATGCTGGAGATGCAGAAGATAGTGGTTAAATCCCTGGGTTGGGAAGACTCTCTGGAGAAGGAAATGGCTCCCACTCCAGTATTCTTGCTTGGAAAATTCCATGGACAGAGGAGCCTGGCAGGCTGCAGTCCATGGGGTCTCAAAGAGTTGGACATGACTGAATGACTGAGCATGCATGCATGTCCCTTATTTCTAGAGCTTGAGCCCTTTTCACTGCTTGCTTGTATTCTTCACAAGCATCCTATATTAATAAATGTACTACTTGCCTATCACTTTGCCTCTCACTGAATTCCTTCTGTGTCGAGACATAAAGAACTTGAACTTCATTGAGTCCTGAGATGAGTTCTGGTGTATTGGTTGGAAGATTGTAGGTTTGAGTCCCAACTAGGTGTACGTGAGTTTGAGTCCCATGTGAGGTGTGCCATTTTACAATGAGCTATTCATACCACCTTTCTGGGATTCCTCCTCCTCTCCACAATTCTTAGTATGTTAAGTGAACCATTCTCTTCTGTTATCTTGTTTATAGCACACTGTTCATGTCAAGCATATTTGTACTGATTTCTACCTGCTGGATCTACCAACTGCTGAAAGAGGGGCATTGAAGTTTCCAACTTAATAGTGCATTTGTCTATTTCTTTTTGCAATTCTATTAGTTTTCATGTCGCTTATTTTGATGATTCTTTTAGGCAACATGTATGTTAAGGATTATTACATTTCCCTCAAGAATTCATCACTTTATCATTATGTAATATTCTTCTTTATCCCTGATCATTTCCATTGTTCTGAAGTCTGCTTTGTTGGAAATTAATAATGTTACACAATTTTTCATTTGATTATAATGAGCATGGTATACTTTTCTCCATTCATTCAACCGAGTTGTGTCTTTACATTTAAAATAGCTTTCTTAAAATGAGTAGGTAACACATACTTAGATTTAAAAAAATTTTTTATCCACTCTTATGATTCTGTATTTTTAAATTGATGTGTTTAGACTACTCCATTTAAAGTTATTACTGATCCAGTTGAGATAGTGTCTAATATGTTTGTAATGATTTTTCTATTTGTTGCAGTTATTCTCTGATATTATTCTTCTAGATATTTTATATTATTTCATTTTCTCTCTGCTCTTAGAATATCAACTGTATTCCTTTTTAAAACTTTTAACTTTTTTCTCTAGAATTTGAAATACACATTAACAAGTAATCTAAGTCTACTTTTAAATAACACTGTGCAGTGTCACGTGTAGTCTACATACTTAATGAGAAAGTGTGAAAGTGTTAGTCATTCAGTCATGCCTGATTCTTTGTGACCCCATAGGCTGTAGCCTGTCAGGCTCCTCTGTTCATGGAGTTTTCCAGGCAATAATGCTGGAGTGGATAGTCATTCCCTTCTCCAGGAGATCTTTCAGACCCAGGGATTGAACCCAGTCTCTTGTGTTGCAGACAGACTTTTTGCTGTCTTCACTCAGTCGTGTCTGACTCTTTGTGACTCCGAGGACTATACAGTCCATAGAATTCTCCAGGCCAGAATATTGGAGTAGGTAGCCAATACTTTCTCCAGGGGGTCTTCCCAACCCGGGGATCAAACCCAGGTCTCCTGCATTGCAGGCGTATTCTTCACCAAATGAGCCACCAAGGAAGCCCAAAGTAGTTCCAGTTCCTACCTCCTCCTTATGCATGCTATATAGAATACTCTGGGTCTTTTCAAAATGGTTGCTTTCCTCTCCTTGTCAGAAAAACAAGGAAACTTTTTTTTTCTTTCTTCTTCTTCATTAGTACTTGTTGGGGTTCTTTAAATTTAAAACTATGGAAATGTTGGTGTCCACTTAAATCCACATCCCTGAGGAATTTCTTCTCATTATCATACTAGTTCACAAGCACACTCCAGTGATGCTGTCATAATTACCATTCAGACTTCTTACCAGTTTATGGTTCCCTTCCCTTTTATTCCAGGTAAGTTGGTCTCTGTGTGATTCTCTCTGTTCCTTGACTATCCAGATTTTGGGTGTCAGTGTGACCTGCCACCTCACTTTTTCTGATGACTTTGAGTGTTCAGTTTCTCTTTGTTCAGCTTGATTCTTCTAAGAACAGCGGTAACATCTTCCAAGCTCAATATCTGTCAGAATTGAAAACATAAATCCTACATAATCTTTAAAGACATTTTAGGATCCATTTTAAAATTCACTGGGACATATATCAGATGTTGTACCCCTGGTAATAATTCTTATTCTTTCCTCAAAAATCCTTAAACATTCAGGAAAATGTTACTTAATAAAAATGTTTATTTCCCTGCATGTAGTCTCCAGAGAGCTATCAAACTCTTTCTGTGAATATTGTACCCGTGGTAACTCTTACTGTGTTCTCCAAAATCTTTAAACACTCAAGAAAATGTTACTTAATAGTCACTTTTATTCCCCAATATACAGTCTCTAGGGAGCTATCAGCCTCTTTTTTGAATAACATTTTGATCACTGTTTATAAGCAGGCAAAAAATTAACAAACAAAAATCCTCTCATTAGTTGAGACTTTGAGATTTGAATCTTTCCATAGCTGAAAATGATTCCAAATAATAAAGCTTCCTAAAATAATTTGTTGCAGCCCTAACCAGAGCAACTGTTTTCTACTTTCTTTATTTTGTAAGTTATTTTTATATTACTATTTTTACTACTATTACAGTTTTTCTTTTCTTTAAAAAGTTACCATTTAAGCAAGTCAAATATAATTAAAACAAAAAAGAGGTATAAATTAAAAATAATTTTTAAGAGAATTTCTTGAGATTTGTCATTAAGAGAGTTTTGCCATTTAACCTGCCAGCATCATAGTATTACTTGTATTTTTAAAAAATAAACCCAAACATACAATATTATTATTTAAAATTTGTATGCTATAAGAATTTTTGTTAATAGACTTGGGTTAGTTTTATTTTGCAGTACATAATGCAATGCATGTTTTTTCTAGAATTAATACACTGAAAATAATCATATAAGACCACTGTATAATTGCAGTTCTGTATATATCCTCAAAATAATGCTTGATAGAAATACAGTTGTTATTATTTATGGTATTTGTGGTAGAAGATCATTCTAATGACAGTATTTTTCTATCATTTTAATTTTTAAGCAAATATTAACAAATTGAAACTAACTGAATTAACTGTTAATAATTTCTTTAGACTATATTATTTAATCTAATTAATCCCATCAAAGCTAATTTTTCCTCTGAACGACAATGTTGTGAACTATATATAAAATAAAATAATTTAAAAAATCTCTCTGTGCATTCTTTATCTGACTTCCTATTTTCTATTTAGCATATTTTGCATATATTAATTCTGTGCCTATATATTTATCAGTTTTGGTTTGAGAGCTTGAGAGTTAAGAGTTCTATATTATTATTTTTTCTATGTGGTTTTATCTATGGAAAATTATACATTCTATTCAAACAAATATAGAATACTTATTAAGGTAGATATATTCTGTGCCAAAAATGAGTGTCAATAAGTTTAAAAGGATTGCAATTATATAAAGTATGTTCCTTGACTATAAGAGCATTAAATTATAAATCAATAAAAGAAAAACAGGCGGGAAGTCCAGAAATGATAACTTGAACTAACTGGTAGTTCAAAGAAGAAAAGTAAAGTATTTTTAACGGGATGAAAGTGCAAACAGACACACCAAAATTTGTAAGATGCTGTTAACGTAGTAATGAGGGGAAAAATTATAAGTCCTAAAGTCCAATACGAGAAACGAGAAAAAGTCTCAAATCATTATCCATGTTTTCTCTAAGAAACTTGAAGAGCAAATTGAACTCAAATAATCACAGATACAAAATAATGACAGAAATCAATGAAACAGAAAATGGTGAAACCAACAGAGAAAAATCAATATAGTCAAAAGTAGTTTTATGAAACAATTAATAAAACTGATGAAATTTCTAGCCTGGCAAAATAGGGGGGTGGGGAGGACATAAATTGCCAATATCAGCAATGAGAGAGGTGCCATCAATACAAATTCTATGAGATAGTAAAAGGCTAGTAAAGAAATAGTCTGAACTGCTGAACTTCTTTACGGCAATAAATTTAACAATTTGTATGTTAGTCGCTCAGCTGTGTCCAACTCTTTGCAAATCCCTGGACTGTAGCCCACCAGGCTCCTCTGTCCATGGGATCCTCTGGGCAAGAATACCGGAGTGCCATTTCCCTCTCCAGGGAATCTTCACATCCCAGGGATGGAGTCTAGGTTTCCTTCATTGTACGCAGATTCTTTTCTGTCTGAGCTACCAGGAATGAAGCAAACAAACTCTTGAAAGGCACAAGTTCCCAAAGCTCACTGAAGAGACGAAACCTTTATGTTAACAGACAATCTGAACGGCACTGTTCTATTAAATTTAATTTGCAGTCACAGATTTTCCTGTAAGGGAAACTCCAGGCCCGTATCACTTGGCAAATTCTTCTAAACATTTAAGAAAGAAATAATAGCAATCCTAAATCTAGAAGATTGAAGGCAAGTGAATGCTTAACAACACATTTTATGAATCAAGTACTATCTTAATTCCAAAACTGGAGAAAAAGATATCACAAGGAAAGGAAACTACAGATTAATATCTTTGACAAACATAGATGCAACAATTCTTAATGAAAAATTTAGTAATTCAGTCCAGTAGAATGTCAAAATATAAGACAAGATAAAAGCAGAAGGTTTGTCTTGGGAATTCAGTGTTAGTGAGTTTTACATTTAAAAATTATTCAGTGTAATTAACCTACCCAATACCACACAGTAAAATTAGCTCAATGGACCATAGAAGTAAATATAAAAATTAAGCTTGATTTCACTGTCTTTACTCAGAAATTACAAATGTATTCCAGAGTTAATTATCTTTGAATTATTTAATTCTCTAAGGGAATCAACAAATACATCAATTACTTTTAAAATGTTGTTACAAAGTGGTTTGAAACAAAAAGTATAATCTTTGTCCCAGTGCTAAGTAGATAGATTTATTAAATTAAATTGGAGTGAGAATTCCTAAAAATGTATCTAAGGAAGAACTATAAATACAGGAGAATTTACAGAAAACTAAATTTTTAAAAAGTTTTCTCTGAGATTTCTTCAAATTTTTAATTTTTAGGTGGTGGTCCTAATTGAATAAGATGTGTACTTTGTTACTACTGGGACTCATGTTCTTATTAGAAAGTCATTGTCAGAATGACAAGTAAATAAATAGTGAAGGTGGCAAGAAGAGGCAGTGTTCAAAGATCAAGAAACTCTAAAGAAGGTAACTGAAGATACTTTCTTCGCATGATAAACCCAGCCTAAAATCTCATTGTGTGTACCGAAATTACAATGTGTTTACCTGTTATGGTCTTGAGGACAGTAAAAGACGGAAAAATAGATTCTGGTCTTACTTATTGTAAGGTCTCCCTTTGAAGTGAGAAATTGACAGAGTTCAGACAGGCATCTTTTCTAAGCTTAATATTTTGTTGTTTAGTCACTAAGTCATGTCTGACTCTTTTTGAGACTCCATTGACTGTAGCCCACCAGGCAACCCTGTCCATGGGATTTGCCAGGCAAGAATCCTGGAGTGGGTTGCCATTTCCTTCTCCAGGGGATCTTCCTGACCAAAGAATCAAACCCTAAATCACCTGGGAGGTCCATCTAAAATTATAAAAGGTTTTAAATAAATATTTTTACTTTGGCTTTTATAACTATAATAATTAGTATGCTTTTGCAAAGATCAGTCCTGGTGAATATAAATAATTACTAGATAGATTTAACCTATAAAGACTTTTAAAAAGTTTTTGCTCTTTTTTGACAGCTATACTTAACTACCATTGCATCATTCATAGAATAATAGACAACTATTTTTTTAAAAATGTATTTTATAAGTGAGGACCCTTCTTAACTCAGCACTGAAAATTTCATCCCTCTGTTTTTTTTTTTTTTTTTTAGGT
The DNA here is from genome assembly GCF_033118175.1 of Dama dama. Lineage (NCBI taxonomy): Eukaryota > Metazoa > Chordata > Mammalia > Artiodactyla > Cervidae > Dama > Dama dama. The sequence continues at coordinate 32,578,319 of NC_083706.1, forward strand.
TGTTCAGAATACTTGCCTTGTTCAGAATACTTCAGAATAGATAGTCCCTGGAAAAAGTCCAAGGTCAAACATCTTTGTGAAATGTACACAAATGCCACTCTTAAAGATTCACAATAAATATTAACATATTAAAACTCTTGACAAGTTAAGAGACCTATTTTACATAGCTGGCATTTCCAGACGTTATTTGACCATGGGACCTCTCCTTCTTCCTCTCTCTTTTTTTTTTTTTTTCTTTTTTTCTTTTTTAATTTTTATTATTATTATTATTTTTTCCCAGTGGGTTTTGTCATACATTGATATGAATCAGCCATGGATTTACATGTATTCCCAATCCCGATCCCCCCTCCCACCTCCCTCTCCACCCGATTCCTCTGGGTCTTCCCAGTGCACCAGGCCCGAGCACTTGTCTCGTGCATCCCACCTGGGCTGGTGATCTGTTTCACCATAGATAGTATACATGCTGTTCTTTTCAAATATCCCACCCTCACATTCTCCCACAAAGTTCAAAAGTCTGTTCTGTGTTTCTGTGTCTCTTTTTCTGTTCTGCATATAGGGTTATCGTTATCACCTTTCTAAATTCCATATACATGTGTCAGTATGCTGTAATGTTCTTTATCTTTCTGGCTTACTTCACTCTGTATAATGGGCTCCAGCTTCATCCATCTCATTAGGACTGGTTCAAATGAATTCTTTTTAATGGCTGAGTAATATTCCATGGTGTATATGTACCACAGCTTCCTTATCCATTCATCTGCTGATGGGCATCTAGGTTGCTTCCATGTCCTGGCTATTATAAACAGTGCTGCGATGAACATTGGGGTGCACGTGTCTCTTTCAGATCTGGTTTCCTCAGTGTGTATGCCCAGAAGTGGGATTGCTGGGTCATATGGCAGTTCTATTTCCAGTTTTTTAAGAAATCTCCACACTGTTTTCCATAGCGGCTGTACTAGTTTGCATTCCCACCAACAGTGTAAGAGGGTTCCCTTTTCTCCACACCCTCTCCAGCATTTATTGCTTGTAGACTTTTGGATAGCAGCCATCCTGACTGGCGTGTAATGGTACCTCATTGTGGTTTTGATTTGCATTTCTCTGATAATGAGTGATGCTGAGCATCTTTTCATGTGTTTGTTAGCCATCTGTATGTCTTCTTTGGAGAAATGTCTGTTTAGTTCTTTGGCCCATTTTTTGATTGGGTCATTTATTTTTCTGGAATTGAGCTTCAGGAGTTGCTTGTATATTTTTGAGATTAATCCTTTGTCTGTTTCTTCATTTGCTATTATTTTCTCCCAATCTGAGGGCTGTCTTTTCACCTTACTTATAGTTTCCTTTGTAGTGCAAAAGCTTTTAAGTTTCATTAGGTCCCATTTGTTTAGTTTTGCTTTTATTTCCAATATTCTGGGAGGTGGGTCATAGAGGATCTTGCTTTGATTTATGTCGGAGGAGCCTGTAGATATCGAGAAGCGTAAGCTGGAACGAGGAGCTATCTGAAACTGAGCCGAACCCACACTGACCGCAACAGCTCCAGAGAAACTCCTAGATATAATTTTACTTTTTTCTCTTTTTTTTATTTTTTTAATTTTTTTTTCCTTTTTTTCTTTTTTCTTTTTTATTTTTTCTCTTTTATTTTCCTTTAAAATCCCCTATTACTCCCCCATTACTCCTTAACTTTCATTTCCATAGACTTTTACGATTTTTTAATTAGGGGGAAAAAAAATTTTTTTTTTCTTTTCTTTTTTTTTTTCCCTTTTTTTTCTTTTTCTTTCTTTTTTTTCTTTCCTTTTTCTCTTCTATTTTCTATTTTTCTTTTTCTCTTATTTCTTTTAAAGTCCTCTAGTACTCCTTTACTACTCCTTAATTTTCATTTTCAATACACTATAACCTTACAAAAAAAAAAAAAAAAAGAAGAGAAGCCCTATTTTTAAACCGAAGATTATTCTCTCCCAATCTTGACTCTCTGTTTTCTACCTCAGAACACCTCTATTTCCTCCTTTCCCCTTCTCTTCCCAATCCAATTCTGTGAATCTTTGTAGGTGACTGGGCTACGGAGAACACTCTGGGAACAGACAGCTGCGTAGATCTGTCTCTCTCCTCTTGAGTCCCCCTTTTTCTCCTCCTGTTCATCTCTATCTCCCTCCTCCCTCTCCTCTTCTTCATGTGACTCTGTGAACCTCTCTGGGTGTCCCTAACGGGGGAGAATCTTTTAGCCATTAACCTAGAAGTTTTCTTATCAGGGCTGCATAGTTGGAGAAGTCCTGAGACTACAGGAAGAATAAAACTGAAATCCAGAGGCAGGAGACTTAAGCCCAAAACCTGAGAACACCAGAAAACTCCTGACTACAAGGAACTTTAAGTAATAAGTGACTGTCCAAAAGCCTCTGTTTGCTTTGGGTAATTTGAGTGTTGGAATCTCTTGATTCTTTGCGAATCCCTTCAGTGCAGCATAAACCTAAGTCAGAATTTAGGGCAGTGTCAAGTGCTCTAATTTTGAAATTATGCTCTGAAGATCCTTTGACAATTTCTTGTCATCATCTTAAGAGTCAAAAGTGTTGAGCTGCCAGGACAGTCTGTTGAACAGAACAGTTATTCTTTGTTTCATGCTTTATATATTGGGCATGTAGGTTAAATGAATAGCATTAAGAATTCTTCAGCTAAAAATTTAAATGTAAACTCATTGACTACACTATGTCGGTAATAAGTATATTCATTAGATTGGATGATTGCATTTAGAATGAAACATTTATCTGGTTTCTATTCTGGAACTATTAGATTTCAGCATTAATAACCTATCTGAAAATAATTAATATACTCTTAAACAAAGCAGAAGGGATGATGGTCACTATGAGAAAATCAGTCTAACAGTATAAAGCTGAAAATATTCTAAAAATAACAAAAAGAATAAGCCTACATATGCAAACTTATGTGGTAACATGACCTAGGGAGGAAGGAGATTCCCTCACATTAATGATAATGAATGATGAAATATTGCCACATGTTATCTCAACCTAAGCATCACAAAGCATGTTCTGTAAAGGTTTTTAAATTTGTGATATTGCGTAATCAACATAAAAATTAAGAATGTACTAAAATTTGTTAGGTGTGTATTATAGATTATGTTAATCATAAATAACTTGGTGGTTTTTTGCATTTTATTTATTATTTTTAGAGTCTTTATTAAATTTGTTACAGTGTTGCTTCTTCTTTTTACATGTGGTTTTTTTGGCCTTGAGGCATGTGCAGTCTTAGCTCCCTGACCAAGGATCAGACCCACACCTCCTGAATTGGAAGGAGAAGTCTTAAACATTAGACCACCAGGGAAGTTCAGATAACTTGGTACTTTAATTTTAGAAATTGAATATAGGAATTGAGAGGTAATTAATTACCTTGTTGGTCTCTGCAGGGGATTGAGACATTGTGTTCAATTTTGGGATCTTGCAACTAATGAGGAGCCTATACTTAGATACTTATTAAATACTCACAGAGGTGACAGATAAAAAAAGTATGAGAGAAATCCTGAAGTCAGGAGAGTGATGAAAAAGTTAACTTTAGCATACAGTGACCTAGAGTAGCAAGTAGATGTAACATTTTCTTTTTCTAAAATTCAATGAAATTGCAATAAGTTATTTTCTATGCTCAATGGAGATAGAAATGCATAATATTTATTTAAATATTAATATTTTACAGTTATTTCTCATAATAACATTTTGGGAAGAAAACTAGAAGAGGAGAAAACAAGAAAGACAGTGACATGGGAGTAAATGAATGGAATTCTGAGTTTAAAAATGAGATCGGATTTCTAATCAGAGAGTATTTGAGCATTGTTTTTTGTGTCTTTGGGCTCAGAGCTCTGCATCAGGGTTAGCTTTTCAAGTTAACATTTTTATGGTTACTTATGATTTAGAGTTCTTCCCAGAGGAACAAGAAGGCATTTCCTCTATAAGGTACAAGTCTTACCATTTCTTTCTTTTCATTGAGATTATCCTCTCAATTAGGCTTTTATTAATCAGCTCCTTGGTGTTAGACACTATGCTGGATGCTTTGTCCATGTTTTAACATAAAATATTTACAACTGCCATCTGAAGCTCATCTACTTATTCTGACATTTAGAGGTGAAATTTCAGATGAAATTTTTTCACATCATAATGTAGACAGCCCTGAAAAGAAGTTTGTTTATATCATTCACTGCTTTATTGTCCACATTTGGAGCAAAGCCTGGCCCTTAGTAGAGATTTAAAAGATATTAAAATTGCTGAGTAAACTAAGGCTAATAAAAATTTAAAAATTTATCCAAAATCATTTGGTTAATAAGTAATAGAACTGGAATTTTATTACAGCCACCATTTTGACTATTATTCTGGGATTAGGTATTAACTTTAATTTAACAATATACAATTAAAATAATGTTTTATAGATGACACATTGGAATGAGAAATAAATTATGTGAAAGACCTATTATAAAGATAGAAACTGCTATTTGATATTATTTATGGTAGTCCACATAAATGGAATGTCAAGTCTAGTGGGCCTTAGAAAGCATCACTATGAACAAAGCTTGTGGAGGTGATGGAATTCCAGTTTAGTTATTTCAAATCCTAAAAGATGATGCTGTTAAAGTGCTGAATTCAATATGGCAGCAAATCTGGAAAACTCAGCAGTGGCCACAGGGCTGGAAAAGGTCAGTTTTCATTCCAATCCCAAAGAAAGGCAATGCCAAAGAGTGTTCAAACTACTGTACAATTGCACTCATGTCACATGATAGCAAAGTAATGCTCAAAATTCTCCAAGCCAGGCTTCAACAGTACGTGAACTGTGAACTTCCAAATGTTCAAGCTGGATTTTAAAAAGGCAGAAGAACCAGAGAAAAAATTGCCAACATCCGTTGGATCATCAAAAAAGCAAGAGAATTCCAGAAAGACACCTGCTTCTGCTTTACTGAATGTGCCAAAGTCTTTGACTGTGTGGATCACAACAAACTGTGGAAAATTCTTAAAGAGATGGGAATAGACAACCACCTTACCTGCTTCCTGAGAAATCTGTATGCAGGTCAAGAAGCAGCAGTTAGAACTGGACATGGAACAACAGACTGGTTCCATATTGGGAAAGGAGTATGTCAAGGGTGTATATGGTTACCTGGCTTATTTAACTTATATGCAGAGTACATCATGGGAAATGCTGGGCTGGATGAATCACAAGCTGAAATCAAGATTGCCAAGGGAAATATCAATAACCTCAGATACACAGATGACATCACCCTTATGACAGACAGTGAAGAAGAACTAAAGAGCATCTTGATGAAAATAAAAGAGAAAAGTGAAAAAGTTGGCTTAAAATTCAACATTCAGAAAACTAAATCTTGGCATCCAGTCCAATCACTTCATGGCAAATAGATGGGGAAACAATGGAAACAGTGACACTCTTTCATTACTTGGGCTCCAAAATCAGTGCAAATGGTGATTGCAGCCATGAAATTAAAAGACGCCTGCTCCTTGGAAGAAAAGCTATGACCAACCTAGGCAGCATATTTTAAAGCAGAGACATTACTTTGCCAACAAATGTCTGTCTAGTGACAGCTATGGTTTTTCCAGTAGTCATGTATGGATGTGAAAGTTGGACTATAAAGAAAGCTGAGCACCTAAGAATTGATGCTTTTGAACTGTGGTGTTGAAAACTCTTGAGAGTCCTTTGGCCTGCAAGGAGATCACACCAGTCAATCCTAAAGGAAATCAGTGCTGAATATTCACTGGAAGGACTGATGCTGAAGCTGGAACTCCAATACTTTGGCAACCTGATATGAAGAACTGACTCCTTGGAAAAGACCCTGATGCTGGGAAAAAATTGAGGGCTGGAGGAGAAGGGGACGACAGAGGATGAGATGGTTGGATGGCATCATTGACTCAAGGGACATGAGTTTGAGCAAGCTCTGGGAGTTGGTTATGGACAGGGAGGCCTGGCCTGCTGCCGTCCGTGGGGTCACAAAAAGTCGGACAGGACTGAGTGACTGAACTGAACTGATGGTAGTCCCCCTAGTTGATACGGTTTGGATTCTGTCATTCTATAGGAGTATAAAAGAACAAACAGATTTGAAACTGTGAAATAAGAATTAGAAAGTTGATTCTTATGTGTATGGGTATGTGCATACATACAGTGAGAGGAAAGAGTTATGAAGAAAAACATTTGACAAATGATTCTATGATTTTGAGTTTGAGTGACTAGGATGTGGATAGCACTAACCAACGTAATTAGAGCCGAGAAGGATGGGATCCAAATAAGGTCCTTTCTTTTATGTTGTTGGTTATTTCCTTAAGAATCTATAAATCCTAGTTACAAGAAATCCATTGTCTTTTATTCATTGGCCTTTCTCTCACTGTTGTAAATTATGCAAGAACTATGGCATTTATTTAATCCCAGAAGGATAGGATAGTCTTGCTTCCAAGAGAACTTGGGGTTATTTTATTCCATTCCCATTGCTTGCTGTTGCCATATGTTCCTGTTGAGGAATTGTTCTCCCAGTTTCATGGAGATTTGGCTCCTCTGAATCTATGCCCATGTTTCTCTATATTTGTAGCCATGGTGTCCTATCCTCAAGTTCCAAGGTTAGAACTCTCTGAGTTTAAGGATATTGAGCTATCATCAACGTATTAAGTATCTGGGGATGAGAATTAGGATTTTGATCTTTTCCTACCCAGAAGATCTAGACACTTATTCACCTCATTAGTGATTAACAATGTATACTAAGGAGAAAAGTATCTATTGCTAAAGTGCTAAAAATGTAGTGTTTTTCACTAGATTAATGGATTTTTCCTTGCAGAAGCATCTTCCTCAGGTAGCCTGTTCAAAAGTGGCCCATGTCCTTTAATAGTAGACATTACATGATATAATTTCTAAGGGCTCCTTTGAAAGAAAATGCATAATACAAATGATTCTGTTTTAATAGACATCTTACACGAATTTGGGGGAGATGATACAATTCAACCCATAAAACAGATAAGAGAAACTATGACATGAAACGGAGAAGGTGAGGTGTGTCCTTAGATCCAGTGTCAGTGAGAGTTCTCAGAGCTGACAAGTGGAAAGTCATTTCATGAGTCAAGATAGTGAAACAGTGAATATACTTCCTGCCATATTTCATTACTGGATATTAACTCTTGAAACTGTCTTGATTATATTATTTTATTGTGGCTTTGATGAGATGATTTTTTGAGGGCTCTTCTTAACCCATGAATACGAATTAAAAAGAAAAAAGGGAGGATAAAAAGGGAAGACCTGAGTGACTTAAATTTATACTCAGCTTGATCCACTTGCTGAACTGATTATTGTTTTCTCTCACTACTAAATTATTTGCCCTTCCTCATTTCCTCTTAACAGTTTATTCACATGTACACATCCAGGGGTGCATAAAATACTCAGGAGTCTCCAGCAGCAAAATCAATTCAGTTTTTATTTCCTGTTAGTAATAGATATTTGTGAATGTGGGTTATAGTAGACCACTATGTTAGTTATTTTATAATTTGTTATACGCCTTGACGTTTTTAAGGCTAATTCTGTATATGTGCTTCTGCAGGGTTTTTAATGACTTGTGGTGTTAATTATCTTTCATTGTGATAAACCAATAAAAAGGGAAAAAAGGCAAAAAGCAAGGTCATTTACTTCAAAAATATAAAAGCTTCAAAGCCTTCACTGTTGCAACTACTTAATATTAATCTTTGGGGTGAGCTGTTATAAGGGGTCTGGTATAGAGGAGGACTTTATGGACACCACATTCCAAAGTCTGAAAGTAGCCACTTTCCTCCGCACCCAGGTTATTTTTTTGGATAAATTAGGCTTTAAGGCTTTTGTTTACTTTTTCTATGACAAACACTATCTTTCACTTCCAGTCATTTAAAATCAGAATGCATTAAGTCATATCCTGTGCAATTTCATGTAGGAAGTGAAAATGAAAAAAAAAATATTTTGAGGAGTGTTTATTGACAAAGTCACCTCATTTAGAATATGCCTTCATTTATTTTGGGAGGCTTTTTCTTTCTTTCTCTCTTCTTTTCTTTCTTCTTTTCTCCCTCCCTCCTTCCCTCTTCCCTTGTCCTTTTTTCTTCCTTCCCTCTTTCCTTTTTTTCTTTTTAAGGGAGGAACGTGGATTAGGATTTATAAGATATTTCCAAGCATGAAAAAAGACAATTTTTCCTCTTTAGTAATTCATTGGAACTCAAAGAATGTACAAATTACAGAAAAAAATGAAGTGCTCTGTGGGTGGATAGTTTAACAAACAATTCAAATACTAGCATGGATAAGATTTTTTCAAATGGCAATCTTTTGAGTAAATCCTTCATTGAGGAAAGTGTCAACAAGATAATCACAGAATTTATAGCAATAACAATAAAAACATGTGTTTGTTTTTGCCTTTCATTTGCTTTCAAATAATAACCCAATGTACTTTACACATCAGTGTTCTAAATCTACATAATCAATGGGATTAATCTACAGCAGGTATTAGTCTTCATTTTATAAGCTGCAAAGACTCATGTGCTGAGAGAAAGCTTACCTGAGATCACGTAGAAATTCCATAAAACTAAAAGGATTTATGATTTGGGGTACAAACCAGTGTGTGATATTTAGAGAATGCTGTTTCCCACTGCATGTAACTTGTGCTTTAACTAAAATTTTGCCTGGTTTTGGACTTTTATTCACTGAAATAGCAAAATGGAAAATGCATAATGGCTCATTTACATTTTATATCTTGTAATTAAAACTCTTTGAATCAAATTACATAGTGTCAGCTCTATTTCTTTTAACAGATATCACTGAAAATCAGGCTCCTTGCATCTGCCACTGACTGTTACCGGGGGCACTTAGATTCACCTTTTGCTTTTACAATCATCTTGTTGGCTAAAAAAATCACTGATGCTTTCACATACTTGAGTGAGTATAGATATTTGGCAAGAACAACACACAATCATGTTATTTTCTCATACACAAGTTCTTTCAAATTCAGTAATTGGTGAACATAATTGTCACCTACTTAACAGATATGCTTGAAAATATATAGTTTCAAATTACTCACGTCATTTTAGCAGCATGCCTAATTTCCTACTTTATTAAGTTTGTCACTTTGGCAGTTGTGTTAAATCATAAGCAACTTCTAATATGTGCAAGAGTCAGGCCAGTAAATAAACATATGAATTAGATTTGAGACAAGGACATAGGCAAGAATGGGGTCTGGGCTGAGATCAAGAGATCATGCTTCTGATATCCAATTCAATATTTAGTTTAAAATTTGTCAACTTAACCAAGCTCATGTCTATGTGGGTTGGTCCTTATCTTTGGATTGTCATCAGGCATCTCTCACAGCGAGCACTTTGTATGCTATAGCAGCAATTCCAGGACGTCTCTATTTTGGTGATCTAAGGAATTTAAACTGTGTTTACAGGTTCTTAACTTTAAAATTAAATTGTAAGAGACTGTGTCTTTAATATAGACTAGTCATTAATGCAAAAAAAAATCCAAATCAATTGTAGAATAATTGCTATAGATAAAAATCCCATGTCATTTGTATAATCCATTTAAATTGGATATGATATCAGAAAGTTGGTTTAAGAAAAACAGTTCAGAAAAAAAAAGTGTAAATGATAATTTTTCATTATTTCTAGTTTTTTTTTCTTTTGCTTATTCTACAAAATTATGAAAGCTACGTATGTGCATCTGTGATACTGGGAATTGGCTGGTTTCTGAATTTTAGTCTAAATGGCTCATCAATTCAGAATCAATAATGGTACTAATCTCCACAACAGCTAAAATGCTTCCCAAGATTGTGTATTATTGTGTAGTATATATTGAGTGCCAAGATCTCCCCAAGAAATATTGACTCTTCAGCATTTCCACAGATTAGGAAAGAAAAAATGTACATTCAATGTACAAATGAGAAAATATAAACTAACAGAGACTAAGGCAATTCTTCAGAATCACACAATGAAACAAATTGGAAGGGCAGACTGACTATGGTTCCTTGTTGAATCACTTACTCATCCCTTAATGTATCTTTTCTAAGTAAATCTCTGTGAAAGTTTGTAGCATGAATGAGAAACAAAAGAGAGACACATTTTTAAAAAAGATAGAGCTGATGTTTTATTCTTCTTTCACTATTTAATTCCATTAAGACCTCAGATAAGGCCACCAAAGCCTGGGAAAAAAAATCCTAAATGGATATTCAAATCATAAAAAGAGAATGTAAACTTGACCCCTCAAAAATATCTTATAAGGAAGAAAAACTGCAATGGTAAGTATAATAATCCTCAGGATAAATCAATAATGATTGACTTAATTAAGCACAAATGCAGTCCGGATATTTAAAACATAAAAGTATTAGAGAATAATAGACATCTCCAAATCTGACTCTTCTAAAGCCTTTTGGTGAAAGTAAGCACCTATCAGCACCCCAAAGCCTCATTACATATTGTAGGAACAGTCTAACAATGGGATTGCTGAGACATTTTTGCCCCTGAACTAAGACAGAGCAAAGCTGAGTCCATATTGGATCTATTCCTTTAGCTCTATCCCTTGAGCTCTGCCTCTTGTGCTCAGGCATCCTGGCTCTGTACCTTTGTATTTATAAAAGAATGCTGCTATAGCCTGAAATATATGTGAGAGCCATTCCCAAGGCTCTGACTTTTAAAGGTATCCCACTTCTCCATTCATGTAGAGATAAAAAGTTGCAGAACAGAAATATAACAATTATCTTGTTGGAGATTAATAGGACCATTATGACCAGAACTATGTGGACAGCTACAGGAACAAGGGACTGCTGCACCGAGAAGTTCACAACAAGTAGTCATTTCCCCTCCTCTTTTAGTGTGCATATAAAGGAAGCCTGAATTCTAACTCAGGTAAGATGGTTCCTTGGGACACTATCTTCCATCATCTTCTTGGTTCGTTGGCTTTCCAAATAAAGTCACTGTTCCTTGCCCCAACACTCGACTCTTGATTTATTAGCCAGTTGTGTGGAGAGCAATGTAAGCTTGCTTGGTACCATAACTATCACATTCAAAATTAACTTTTGTTTACAAATTGTATTTTAAATACAAATTTAGATCTATTCAAAATTCATTCTGTAATGGTGATTTTTGTCTTCACTCTTCATTTGGCTGTTTGATATTTAAGTAAAATATGTATTAGTCAGAGTACCTCTAAGCCATATCTTTAATTGAAATCTCTTTCAAAATGCAACCAAATGCCTATACTTTTCTCATATTACAGATTCACCCTAACCCAATGTGTATTTATCAAACAGCAAAAATTACATTGGATCAGTTTGGCTAAAACTCATTAGAGAATCTATTTGTTTACTTATTGTGTAAACCCAGGTCCTCTGAGTATTGATGTTACTTCCTTATTCTAGTCCCCTCTCAGACCATGTGTAATTTCCTTAGAGTGTTGCTTTATGTTTTCACTGAAGCTTCATCATAATAATAGGGCACAGTCAGGGTGATGCTGATTCAATAACCCCACTTTCCTTAGTATGTTAAGAATCACTTTCTTTTACTGTATTTGGCTTCTCTGAACTTTCACCAATTTCTTTTGGGCTTTGTAGAAAATATTAAGAAGCATAAAATGCTAAACGATGATGTCTGGAACCTAACAAATGAGAAAGGCACAGTAGTTTCTAAAATAAGTGCATTCTAGATAAGTATGAGAGTTTAGGTTGAATAACGTAAAAGAAATTTAAACAGTAAATCACCTTAATGTGAATTATTTTCTGAAATCTTCATCATCATGTATTTTTTCAAATTACTTAGCAATTTATTCCTGAACCATTAATTTGTTAAAGTGTTGAATACTTAATGAGTTACATAAAATTTATTGAGCGTCTTTCTATAGATTATAAAATTTACTCATCACATGAGAGTATGTGAGTGATAAGATGATTAGATGGCATTACTGACTCAACAGACAAGAGTCTGAGCAAGCTCTGAGAGATGGCAATGGACAGGAAGGCCTGGCATGCTGCAGTCCATGGGGTCACAAAAGTCGGCCACGACTGAGCAACTGAACTGAACTGACTTACTCAACACAACCCCATGGAGTCAGTACTATTAATATCAGAATTCTGCAAAAGGGGAAATTAATGCTTAAAAAGGCTGCTATACCCCCAAATAGGCATAGCTGAGTTTGTATTTACAGTCTTATTCTAAGACTCAGGGCTTTTATTCATATATTACTCAAGAGTTAGAAGAACATATTATGGTTTACAAAACGATGCCTCTTAAATCCTAACACTTATATTTTGAATACAAAGAGGTCCGCGGTAAAGACAGGTATTATGTGCTTGAGTTCAGTTCAGTCACTCAGTTGTGTCCAACTCTGTGACCCCATGGACCACAGCATGCCAGGCCTCCCTGTCCATCGCCAACTCCCGGAGTTTACCCAAACTCATGTCCATTGAGTCAGTCATGCCATCCAACCATCTCATCCTCTGTCGTCCCCTTCTCCTCCTGCCTTCAATCTTTCCAGCATCAGGGTCTTTTCAAATGAGTCAGCTCTTCGATCAGGTGGCCAAAGTATTGAGGTTTCAGCTTCAACATCAGTCCTTTGAATGAACACTCAGGACTGATCTCCTTTAGGATGGACTGGTTGGATCTCCTTGCTGTCCAAGGCACTCTCAAGAGGCTTCTCCAACACCACAGTTCAAAAGCATCAATTCTTTGGTGCTCAGCTTTCTTTATAGTCCAACTTTCACATCCATACATGACTACTGGAAAAACCATAGCCTTGACTAGATGGATCTTTGTTGGCAAAGTAATGTCTCTGCTTTTTAATATGCTATCTAGGTTGGTCATAACTTTCCTTCCAACAAGTAAGTGTCTTTTAATTTCATAGCTGCAGGCACCATCTGCAGTGATTTTGGAGCCCAAAAAAATAGTCTCTCACAGTTTCCACTGTTTCCCTATCTATTTGCCATGAAGTGGTGGGACTGGATGCCATGATCCTAGTCTTTTCTGAATGTTGAGCTTTAAGCCAATTTTTTCACTCTCCTCTTTCACTTTCATCAAGAGGCTCTTTTGTTCTTCTATCTGCCATAAGGGTGGTGTCATCTGCATGTTTGAGGTTATTGATATTTCTCCAGGCAATCTTGATTCCAGCTTGTGCTTCATCCAGTCCAGCGTTTCTCATGGTGTATTCTGCATATAAGTTAAATAAGCAGGGTTTCAATATACAGCCTTGACGTATTCCTTTTCCTATTTGGAACCAGTCTGTTGTTCCATGTCCAGTTCTAACTGTTGTTTCTTGACCTGCACACAGGTTTCTCAAGAGGCAGCTCAGGTGCTTTGGTATTCCCAACTCTTTATGAATTATTCACAGTTTATGGTGATCCACACAGTCAAAAGCTTTGGCATAGTCAATAAAGCAGAAATATATATTATTCTGGAACTCTCTTGCTTTTTCGATGATCCAGTGGATGTTGGCAATTTGATCTCTGGTTCCTCTGACTTTTCTAAAACCAGCTTGAACAACTGGAAGTTCACGGCTGACGTATTGCTGAAGCATGGCTTGGGGAATTTTGAGCATTACTTTACTAGTATGTGAGATGAGTGCAATTGTGCGGTAGTTTGAGCATTCTTTGGCATTGCCTTTTTTGGGACTGGAATGAAAACTGACCTCTTCCAGTCCTGTGACCATGCTGAGTTTTCCAAATTTGTTGGCATATTAAGTGAAGCACTTTCACAGCATCATCTTTTAGGATTTGAAATAGCTCAACTGGAATTCTAAAACCTCCACTAGCTTTGTTTGTATTGATGCTTCCTAAGGCCCACTTGACTTTGCATTCCAGGATGTCTGGCTCTAGGTGAGTGATCACACCATTGTGATTATTTGGTTCGTGAAGATCTTTTTTGTACAGTTCTTCTGTGTATTCTTGCCACCTCTTCTTAACATCTTCTGCTTATGTTAGGTCCATACCATTTCTGTCCTTTATTGAGCCCATCTTTGCATGAAATGTTCGCTTGGTATCTCTAATTTTCTTGAAGAGAACTCTAGTCTTTCCCATTCTATCTTTTTCCTTTATTTCTTTGCACTGATCACTGAGGAAAGCTTTCTTATCTCTCCTTGCTGTTCTTTGGAACTCTGCATTCAAATGGGTATATCTTTCCTTTTCTCCTTTGCTTTTTGCTTCTCTTCTTTTCACAGCTATTTGTAAGGCCTCCTCAGACAGCCATTTTGCCTTTTTGTATTTCTTTTTCTTAGGGATGGTCTTGATCCCTGTCTCCTATACAATGTCATGAACCACCATCAATAGTTCACAAGGCACTCTGTCTATCAAATCTAGTCCCTTAAATCTATTTCTCACTTTCACTGTATAATCAGAAGTGATTTGATTTAGGTCATACCTGAATGGTCTAGTGGTTTTCCCTACCGTCTTCAATTTAAGTCTGAATTTGGCAATAAGGGAATTCATGATATGAGCCACAGTCAGCTCCCAGTCTTGTTTTTGCTGACTGTATAGAGCTTCTCCATTTTGCCTGCAAAGGGTATAATCAATCTGATTTTGTTGTTGGCTATCTGATGATGTCCATGTATAGCATCTTCTCTTGTGTTCTTGAGGAGGGTGTTTGCTATGACCAGTGGGTTCTCTTATCAAAACTCTTAGCTTTTGCCCTGTTTCATTCTGTACTCCAAGGCCAAATTTGCCTGTTATTCCAGGTGTTTCTTGACTTCCTACTTTTGCATTCCAGACCCTTATAATGAAAAGGACATCTTTTTGGGGTGTTAGTTCTAAAAGGTCTTGTAGGTCTTCATAGAACCGTTCAGCTTCAGCTTCTTCAGTGTTACTGGTTGTGGCATAGACTTGGACTACCGTGATATTGAATCGTTTGCCTTGAAAACAAACAGAGATCATTCTGTCATTGTTGAGATAGTGTCCAAGTACTGCATTTCAGGCTCTTTTGTTGACCATGATGGCTACTCCATTTCTTCTAAGGGGTTCCTGCCCACAGTAGTAGATATAATGGTCATCAGAGTTAAATTCACCCATTCCAGTCGATTTTAGTTCGCTGATTCCTAAAATATGGACGTTCACTCTTGCCATCTCCTGTTTGACCACTTCCAATTTGCCTTGATTCATGGACCTAGCATTCCAGGTTCCTATGCAATATTGCTCTTTACAGCATCGGACCTTGCTTCTATCACCGGTCACATCCACAACTGGGTGTTGTTTTTGATTTGGCCTCATCCCTTCATTCTTTCTGGAGTTATTTCTCCATAGATCTCCAGTAGCATATTGGGAATTTACTGACCTGGGGAGTTCATCTTTCAGTGTCCTATCTTTTTGCGTTTTCATGCTGTTCATGGGGTTCTCAAGGCAAGAATACTGAAGAGGTTTGCCAATCCCTTCTTCAGTGGACCACATTTTGTCAGAACTCTCCACTATGACCTGTCCATCTTGGGTGGCCCTACACGACATGGCTTAGTTTCATTGAGTTAGACAAGGCTGGGTCCATGTGATCAGATTGGTTAGTTTCCTGTGATTGTGGTTTCAGTCTGTCTGCCCTCTGATGCCCTCTCAGTTCCTATCGTCTTACTTGGGTTTCTCTTACCTTGGACGTGGGGAATCTCTTCACGGCTGCAAATTTCAGGTGCAAGTACAAATTTCAGCAAAGTATAGCCACTGCTCCTTACCTTTGTTGTGGGATATCTCCTCATGGCCAACATTACTGACCTTGGACGTAGGGTATCTCCTCTTGGCTGCTCGCAGCTCCAGCACTGCACAATATGTACTTAGGATGAAAATCTAATAACAGAAGAGGTAGTTGGCAAGATGGACAAGAATAATATTGAATGCAATCAGACACCTTTGCATATCTTAGATAGCACATCGATGTCTACATTTTGTTATTGACTGTTGGGTATCTCACAGAAACTCAAAATCGAGGTAGAAGTAATAAGGTTCAAAACATGGGCTCTAAGCCCAGCTTGTTGTTGTTCAGTTACCAAGTCATGTTCTACTCTTTGTGACCCCATGGACTGAAGCCCACGAGGCCTCCTTGTCCCCCACCATCTCGTGGACTTTTCCCAAGTTAATGTCCATTGCATCCGTGATACTGTCCAATCATGTCTTCTGTTGCCTTCTTCTCCTTTTGCCTTCAAACTGTCCCAGCTATCTGGATTCAAATCTTAACACTTTCATTTTCCACTTAGCTTTGTTAAATTACTTAACCACTCTGTGCCTCGGTTTTCTCACCTGTAAAATGAGGAAAAATAACCTAATCCATAGAATTGCTTTGAGAAGTATGTAAAATTAATCTACACAGAATACTGAGGGGTGCTGCCTGATTCTGAACTGGTCTATACCTGTAAACCACTATTAAGTCTAGAAGATACATATTTTTTGAATTGGTAGAATGAGACTTTTCTATTATTTACCTCTAATGTATTCTCTCAAGGGAACATGCCTGTGCAACAGGTGTATTAATATACATGCCTGCACAACACAACAAATTGTCTTAGCATAAGTTTATCTAGATTTTTCTGTGTGAAAGACTGTAGCATTTAACTTGATCCAGACATGATGATTCTATTTACTGAGACAAACTCATCTCAGAGAGGGTTGCTTAGAGTTTCCAGGAACTGCTTACTGTATCAGTTTTATTCCAGTTCAGTTAAAGAAGGCAGGATGAGTTCTCATATTAAAAGACCAAATGGAGTGTCTACTGGAGCTTTTGTACTGACTGATTGATATCTTTATTTCCTCTGGGGATTTTCTTTAAAGAAGGAAAAAGAAATCTCATCATCTTATCCTCCACCCACACCGCACAGTGAAAGTGTTTGTGCATTTCTAGCACAAAGATGATGTGGTTGATGAGAATGTAAGGAGGTTACCCTTCCAGCACTGAATTTAGTCTAAGGTATATGTACAAGGATTTCCTCAAGCAGTGCCTTCTAATTTTTCTCAAAGACTAAGAAAGATGCTCTTTTTCATCACCACAGAGAAAATGTCTGAACGCAAACCCTCAGGACTCCGTTCCTCTCAGACAAGTGAACACATATAAATTCAGGTATGCATTTCTTCAACTCTTCACGGTCCCCAAAAGTGTTTTTTTTTTTTTTTGTTTTATGATTTTTTTTTTTTGCAGTGCTATCAGGGATGTTACCAGATTATTAAGACCTAAAATAGATTGGGACAGGTGCAAATTTCTTAGAAGGAAAGGATAGATGGATTGAACATGTGGTTAATGTATTTGATTTTATAAAGGCTAAGATTGTACAACTGGGTGAAGATAGGGCTGTAAATAAAGTCCAGTTAAGGGGTGTGACCAAGTCCATTAATGACCATCTCAAATTGCAGGAAATAGTTTGGGTATAAGCTAAGTTTAAGGAGAATGAGATGTTTGGGATCACAAATGGAAATTGATATTTATACATGAGGATGAACTTGGGGTGCCACTTAAAAGAGTACTGAAGACAGATATTTAATTAATTTCTTTTTGGTCTTTCCTCTTTACAAAGAGAAGCTTTAAACTTTGTGTTTATTTTTAAAAACTACTTTAGGCCTGCCCCACAAATTTCCATTTATAATATTTCCATTTATGTTGATGTCTTGATGATGTTTTCATTATGATTAATTTGTTCAGTGTCACTACTTGGAAAAATCCTAAAATATTAAAAAATATACCTCTCTCTAGGGCTTGTTGTTATTTTTGTTTCTATTTACTATGTCAGCGGTGATGATTTTCCCTGCACTTCTTTTCTTGTCAGAGATCATGGTCTGCATGATACGAATCCAATTCCATCAGTGTGAAGGTAGGCCCACGTCATACATTTTTAAAGGAGACTATTTTATTTCATTTTTCCCACCAGAGTCCTGTCTAAGTCAGAAAAGCTTCTTCTCATATTTCCTTTCTGGATGGTGAACTTTCCCTGGTGCATCTCTGCACTGAAGTTGAAACCCTTTGAAAGTCCCAACTCTCTTCAGGTGATTAGTTTCAACTCTCCATGTGTGGATCCTGAAGTCTTGTCTTTATTTTCTGGCTTTGCTTTTAGCAATCAAGACTCTAGGTGATTTGGAACAATAAATAACCTAGCACTATGGCACCTTTGGAATTTTAAAACTTTTTCATTTTCCAACAAAAATTTTGGGACTATTTACTGTCTTCCATTTATTTGAAAAGCTTGTTTATTTTTATTTTAATAAGTATTTCCAGATATTCTATAGCAACAAATATTTTAATATCTTATCTGAAATAAAATAATAGACAGAATAAAAGATAATATTAAAGAATTTCTGTTTAACTTTGCCCATTGAAAGCCAAATCACATGTTAGTACATGAGTGCAAGATGGTCATAGGATATACTCTGAAGTCTGAATATAGGTTAAAGCTATGGCAAAAACTGTAGTTCTAAAACCACAATGAGGTACCATTACACGCCAGTCAGGATGGCTGCTATCCAAAAGTCTACAAGCAATAAATGCTGGAGAGGGTGTGGAGAAAAGGGAACCCTCTTACACTGTTGGTGGGAATGCAAACTAGTACAGCCGCTATGGAAAACAGTGTGGAGATTTCTTAAAAAACTGGAAATAGAACTGCCATATGACCCAGCAATCCCACTTCTGGGCATACACACTGAGGAAACCAGATCTGAAAGAGACACGTGCACCCCAGTGTTCATCGCAGCACTGTTTATAATAGCCAGGACATGGAAGCAACCTAGATGCCCATCAGCAGATGAATGGATAAGGAAGCTGTGGTACATATACACCATGGAATATTACTCAGCCATGAAAAAGAATTCATTTGAACCAGTCCTAATGAGATGGATGAAGCTGGAGCCCATTATACAGAGTGAAGTAAGCCAGAAAGATAAAGAACATTACAGCATACTGACACATGTATATGGAATTTAGAAAGGTGATAACGATAACCCTATATGCAGAACAGAAAAAGAGACACAGAAACACAGAACAGACTTTTGAACTCTGTGGGAGAATGCGAGGGTGGGATATTTCAAAAGAACAGCATGTATGCTATCTATGGTGAAACAGATCACCAGCCCAGGAGGGATGCACGAGACAAGTGCTCGGGCCTGGTGCACTGGGAAGACCCAGAGGAATCGGGTGGAGAGGGAGGTGGGAGGGGGGATCGGGATTGGGAATACATGTAAATCCATGGCTGATTCATATCAATGTATGACAAAACCCACTGGAAAAAATAAAATAAAAAAAAAATAAATAAAGTCAGTGAAGTCTAGATAGACTTTAAAGAGTCACCACCCATCAGACTATCTTGCTGAACAGAGCTTTCTACTTAATCTTACCGTAAGATTCATTTCTTCGATATGATAATAATTCTGTCATTATCTACAAGAAACTAAAATTTTTATAGATTACATTTTGGGGGTTCAATTTTGCTTTCCAGGGAAAATATATTGCATAGGCCCATTGTCTTCAAGTCCACTCTGTAGTATGTTATGTATCATTTATGCTGCTGCTGCTGCTGCTAAGTCGCTTCAGCCGTGTCCGACTCTGTGCGACCCCATAGATGGCAGCCCACCAGGCTCCCCCATCCCTGGGATTGTCCAGGCAAGAACACTGGAGTGGGTTGCCATTTCCTTCTCCAATGTATGAAAGTGAAAAGTGAAGTCGCTCAGTCATGTCCGACTCCTAGCGACCCCATGGACTGCAGCCCACCAGGCTCCCCCGTCCATGGGATTTTCCAGGCAAGAGTACTGGAGTGGAGTGCCATTGCCTTCTCCGATGTATCATTTATATGACATACATTTTTGCGTATATTTGTTCATGATGATTTGAGTCAGTAAGTTTTGATGAAAAATTAAATTAATTCAAATTCAGAAATGTTTGCTTTAACTGTTATTAATATTAATGCAAATGACCTACTACTTCCAAAGCAGCAGTGTATATGCCCCTCTTTTGGTTGAGGATGCTGAATTGTCTGGAGAAGATGGGGCCTTTTTGTGAGAGAGCTGAAGTATGTACCTCTTGTACTTTAATGACCTTTTGTTAGCTTGGCCACAAAAAGGGGTTGCTGAGGGGTAAGAGATAAATGGGTGATTTTTATTGGGCCAAGGATTGAAAGGAACTGAGAACATACAATAAAGTTGCTCATGGGTGGCATGGGTGGCTCATGGGTTGTTGCTCATCTGGCAAGTCATAGCAGCACACTTGTGTCTTCAGTGCCTGGTTATGCATCTGATCCACCCAGCAGACTTGTTAAATATACAGACTCTGCCTTGGGATGGTAGTGCAGCTCTTGGACAAGGCAGAAGGATCTGTTTCGTTATTAACTCTTGTGATGATTTGGATATTCAAAGTAGCAGGAAATCACTTCTGTCCTTGTGGGGCCTTGCAGGTACCAAAGGTCCCAGCCTTGCTTCTCCCCATGATTCCAACACAGTAGGTTCATAGCACTGTGTTTTGGAACACTTAAAGAGACTGGCAGGTCCTGGAATCATGACCTCATCACTCGCCAAGAGCCCAGGAGGCTGCAATGAACTCCTTCTACTCAATTCTGCCATAGTTTCCTGGTTATGCTTCTGTGACATCATGTATTACAGTTGGTCTTATTTACAGTCACTGTGTACCTCTTGTTTTCCCTCTGCCTTGGGTGACTTATAGATAGCGGGATCCAAGTCTTGTTAAAAAATTCATCCCCCACAAGAGCTCAAAAACTACTTTGTGACCTGAATTGAATTTTAATTAATTGCTGCCATTTTTTGAGTTATCCGCACCCCATATCCTGATTGAGAATGTATCTTATCAAGTGCGAAGTAATGTAGTTGCTGGCTCTTTTTTGGAAATTACATTACTCACTACTTTCTGCTGCTTCTGCAAGCTTTGTGGAGTGGGACTGTATTTTCATAGTCTATGTTGACAGCATACAATATAATGGTTCATTTAGGATGGGTTTTTATGGGGCCTGTCAAGTTTTTGCTGTGTTTTGCATAGTAAACCTAATATGAAATGACAAAAGGCATCATAGAAGATACTTCACAACCATTAAGGTAGAAGCAGTGAATGTGTAGATTACTATGCATCGCAAATAGTGGAGTAACTAAGGCAATAAATAAAGTGTAATTGAAATCCAGGGGACTTTGAATATTAGCGGTGTAACAACTCTTTGATCTACAGTGTGTGTTATACTATGTGAATATAATGTTTACTGTAGGAAGATTGGTTGCAACTCCAGTGCATTGGTCTCTTTCACAGCAGGTGATGTACTGAACTTAATAACCTGCTGTTCAATTTGTTATTTAAAAAGTAAGATGGGAACTAACTTACAATTGCTTTGGGCAAATGTCTTATAAAGCTGTTTGTGTTTAGAAGTGAGCTAATTTGATTAGAGAACCATGAAATCTGCTCAACAGTGTAATGGAACATCAACTAAATCTAAACTGGCAAAAACCCAGGACTTTCAAAATTAATGAATATTCAATATTGACATGCTCTGAAAATACATGTCAAATATAAGGAAGAGATGAAGACAGGACTGAAGCAGAGATTCTGTAGCACTTAAGAAATTTTTATTTTTGTCAAATAATATTGCAACATTAGAATCACATAAGTAAGTCACTATAAAAATGTAAAACATGATAAGGTCAGAGACAATGTTTTATTAATTTATTTTGTATTTCCTGACCCTAAAAATCCATATCTCATGCTTTTCACCTAACACTGTTTCACACACTTGTTAAATTTTCGCCAATTGATGAGTGAAAGCCTCTATCAACATGGACTATATAATTATCCAATGCAAAGCACAGAAGTTGATTTTATGACAAATAAAGACATAGCAGCTTTAAAACCAATTGCTAAAAACATAAGAATAAGTAGACAGCTAGAGTATACTTTCCTTGCTAGAAATCAAATATTGATCTGGAACATCAAAATACCATAAGCACATAGGAAATTTGTTCTATTAGTATTATTAAAAGGAAAAGAAAATAACATCTCCCAACTCCTCACAAATATCTCCTCAAAAATAAAGAGGGGAGTAAGAAAAAAGATATCCTTTAAGTATATAATACTATTTAGCCAGCACCACCATGAAGCTAGTAACATTTGTCCAATCAATTGTCCAGACAAGATATAAGACTTTTACATACAATGTGGTTAATTTATGTCCCCATTTACTTTGCCAGAGGAATCTTGCCAGAGCTCTGTCCTTGGTTAGACTCTGATTCTTAGACTTGTCTCACTTCTAAATTGCAAACCAGATTGAACAGCAGCAGGATGTGTTTAGGTAAAGAATGAAGAACAGTATAGTGGCATAAGTGACATGGTAATAGATATTCTGTTAAACTGGCCTCAGTAAAACAAGCCTATAACTCAACAAATGTTTATTAGTACCTTTAGATATATAACACTGTGTTAAGCCTGGTGATTTACAAACATGAATCAAGATCTGGCCCTGCCCTTAAGGATCATAGACTGTAGTGCAGGAAACAGTTTACAGACATAAATAATTAAGAGAGAAGGGATTTCTGCCAGGGGAATTATCTCTTTGGTAGAACAGATTCATTCTTCATGTTGACAAGATTCAAAATCTATTTCTGACCATGAGTTTGATCTTGTAGGTTATCTGGCCATTTCCAACTTCTGTCCAAAAATGACTTTATCTGTCTTCCCCAATTTCACATAATTGGTTTCATTGCTCAATTTCCTTATCCCCACCAGAAACAGTCAATTCCTAAAGAATGCAGGGTTGCGATCTTGAGGGTTTTTTTTTTTTTTTTTTCATTGCTAAGGTAACTATATATACTTGCTTGATGTGAATAGTCAGAATATATCTACTGTCTTGTCTGAAGTATCAATGGAACATCTAAAAGTTTCTTGCTTCAGATGATAAATTATAAGATTATCTCTGTACCCCTCATTCCTTTTCCTTATTCATTTTTTCATAATTGAAAGATACCATATATCCATTCTTCTTCATGTTTCTTCTTTATCAACATATAACTCTGACTCATATCAGTTTTTGTAGTCTTTGCCTATATATGATTTTAAGAGCCTTTAAATTCCCTTTGCTTTTCTGAAGTCTATTTTTCATTACCAGGTCACTGTGAACAACAAAAGAAATATCATTAATGCTGTTTTCAGCATGCCCTCATCATCCTCAAAAAAAAAAATGCTAGTTTTAAAATTCTTCTAGTTTTTAAATGCTGGGAAAGATTGAAGGCAGGAGGAGAAAAGGATGACAGAGGATGAGATGGTTGGATGGCATCATTGACTCAATGGACATGAGTTTGAGTAAACTCCAGGAGTTGGTGATGGACAGGGAGGCCTGGTGTGCTGCAGTCCATGAGGTTACAAAGAGTTGGATGCGACTTAGAGAGTGAACTGAACTGAACTGAAATTCTTCTCAAGCAGACTCTTAAATCTTTTGGATGTAGGGGCTCTGTCATCTGGCCTTCTCCTGGCAATTTAACTTCATCTCACTTTCTTTAATGTTTCTCTTCAGTCAGGCCATTCCTACTTTTTTCTAAGCACAACTTGTTTTTTCCTTTATTATTCCTATAACCCAACTGACCCTGGTATGAGTCATAATCCTGGCAGGAAATGGATGGCAGGAGTGAGCTTAGTTAGTAGGCTATGGACAAACATGTGTGCATAGCCTAAGGAATCCAATGATCAACCCTGGGGCTAGTTTTAGTGGAGAGCTCTCAACATTCCTAGGTCCTAAGGGTAGGCAGAAGGAGCAGTTATGTTAGATTCTATGGTACAGCATAATCATCGAGCATTAAGTAGTGTTCTCTGTGCTCTACAGTAGGTTCTCACTAATTATCTATTTTATACATATCAGTAGTTTACATTTGTCAATCCCAATCTCCCAATTCATCCCATCTCCCCTATCCTCCTTGGTATCCACACATTTGTTCTCTATGTCTGGGTCACTATTTCCATTTTGCAAATAAGATCGTCTATACCATTTTTTTCAGATTCTACCTTTCTGCATTAATATATGATATTTGTTTATCCCTTTCTGCCTTACTTCACTCTGTATGACAATCATTAGGTCTATCCGCAAAAGAACAAGCCTAATCAGAAATCAGGGGCAGTCCCTGCAGGTTAGCTATCAGAACACAGGCCAGGGTGAAGAAAGGCAGAGCATGGATTTGAAAGAACAAACAGAAAATAAATAGCACAGTTACAGCTTGTGCAATGGCCTCTCTTCTACTTAGTAGAGCCCTATCACATAGGATTTGGCATAGAAAACCTGAATTCACAAACATCCTGAAGCTAGGTTAATAACCTGTATCTGTCATCTAGTCATATATTTTATTTGCCCACTGATGCATATTTGGATTCATGCTTAATTGGATCAGAGACCCTGTTTAAAAACCAAAGAACCTACAACTAAGAACAGAGACCTGTAGTTTTCTTTGGAAAGGTCAGGGAATTGTGAAATAGGATTTATTTAGCAGAGAGGCTCTATGAAGCTTTACCTTGTTCTATATTTGAAGAGAAGATCGCTTACATTCATGATTATTATTTAACAATTAGGAGAGGATATTATCCAAGGGATTGTGATTCAGCAACTTCTTTGGTCATTTTCCATGGACATTGGAACACTCAGTGGGTGGGAGGAAGCTTCTTGCAACACACACACATTTGGTCATGGGGCTCTAGATGGGAGGAATGAGAATAGCTCATGAAATTTGTGATCTCTGATCTTTACAAAAATACTTTTTCTATTAATTCCTTAAAGGTGAGGAGATGATTCATGGAAAATTCAAGATATGCAACACAAGTTCGCACCATGTTCTGTTAGCCAATAGTCATTCTCTTTTTCTCTTGCTAAAAGGATGTCCTGATTTTGGTTGTGGTTTTATTCTTCCTCATGCAGCCTATTTATTTCAGAGAAAGTGGAAGACTTCTTCAGTTCTAGAAATAAACCCTCATTGGTTAATTCCTCTGCCCAAAGTGATTGATGAAGGAACTTAGGTTCCAGATGTGTCCCTGGAATGGAGGGGTGATCTTTCCTAAGACTTTTGGAAGAGATGCTGTCTTAGTCTTCTCTGTGTAAAACAAATGAGTAAGAGAGGCCTGGGGCTGGGGAGGTACTATGAGACTGTGGAGGGCCACCAGGACAGAAAGTGAAGCTAATGCCAAGGAGGAAGAACTGAGAACCAGAGAAAGCAAAGGATTTTGGTCCCAACATTGGAACTGTCAAAGCAAGCATTTTCTCAAAGTAGAAAGGGAAGTTCAGAACGTTTTGGTCACTTGAGCCAATGCATTTCCTTTCTAGTTTGAACTATTTTGATTTGAGTTTTCTTTTAGAGCTACCAAAAGATTATATGCTGGTAGAAAAAAGTAGAATCAAAATCACAGCTTTAGTGTCCTCTTTCCCCTTAGTCTACTGTTCATTAAATAAGACTTTTGAAAAATGCCTGTGATTCAGTTAATCATACTTTGCCTTTTAAAATAGTAATATGTATCAGTTTATAAATATAAGAATCATTTCAGACTTTGTGCAAATCATATATTAGTCTTTCAAGTATCTACAGACATTTATACATACCAATTATTGCTATTACACAATATCTAGGGCAGACTGTGCCTGAACAGATTATATTAAGTTATCACCAGTTTTGCTAGGATATTTATGGCAACAGTACAAGACAGAGGATGTGTGCTAAGAAAATTAGCTGGAGTCAATACAAATTGTTGGCTAAATAGAAATTTTACAGGCCTGCTTTTCTGAACAAACATTTGGTAATGTTATCACTGTTACTAATACTTTAAAATTTTAAGAGTCATTTTGGTATTTAGCTAAAGGATGGTGCACTCTTTGAAGAGAAGGAAATACATGATAAGGAGTATTTATTAATGTTGATTTTGTGGAATCCATCAGTCCTTGCTGCGTCCTCTAGTTCTTTGAAAGCTGGACAAGTTGAAAAATAAAACCTTTCAGTGGAAACAAAAGCTACAGGATTTATTGAGAAAAAAGCCCAACTCACTTGTAAATATTAATTAAACTTTATATATATTACTATAAACCACTATCAAGACATATTCGGGTCATAATTTGAGGAGTGAATATCATCAGGATGAATAATAATCAGTAATTCTCCTTTGCTAACATAAAACATTAAAAAATATATTTATTTCCTCCAAATGGCTGAACAGTTTTATATCAACTATGACAAATTTAATCACAAGAATCTTTTAGCAAATTTATATAAGTTTATTAACTTAAAACCATATAATAAAAATCTTAGTTCACGGCAAAGATCACCTTAATTTATTAAACTTAATTAGGATTGCTAAATATAATAACATATACTGCCCCTACAACCAACAATTAGGGAAAACTATTTCTGAATGTTTGGTCAATTACTTGCTAATCTACAAAGTTCAGTAATATGGCCTTCTGCCACAGTAAATTGAGGTTTCAATGTAAAATAGATGATGCATTCTTTTGGAAATTCCTTTTACAACACAATTAACCTCTTCACCTTTTAGAAAACACATTGTGAGCATATTGGGATGCTATTTAATTCGACAAGCTTTATATGGTACTGATCAGTGCCAAATAACATTTTACGTTTTCCTAAAATTTATTTTACTTTTGTTAGTTAGGCTTTAGGCCACTAATTGCACCATATTTCAGTTTTTATACAATCCTTTGATCTAGTATATAATAATAATGTGATCCATTAACTTCAGGGTGTTCTGGTAGTGGAACAGCATTATCAAATGTTAGAAGGCTGTTTAAAGAAAAACCAAAGACAGTTGCTAGGGATAACTATAGGACTTGTTTGGGGACTATTTCAAAAGACCTATCAAGCTATTTCTCTTGTAGAAAATGTTTCATTCAAGAAGTAATAAAAATGTTTCACAGTATAAATAATGGATCAAGAAAATCATCAGCAGGGAAAAACATTAATATAGCAGCAAGTAAATGCTTTGAGAAGGGGTTTATTTTACACCTTTAACTGTAAAGTATGTTATTTTCAGCTTATATGAAAATTGGAAGTGCCCTTAGAAGTGATTCACTGCCACCTCTAACCAAGCAAAGGCCCGTGTTATAAAAAAGCTGTTGAGTGGAATGCCAGCTAGTGCTTGAACACCTCTACGGAAAGGAAATTCATTTCCTCATGGTGGCTCATTACCTTGACCATGATATATTAATTTATAATCTAGTTAGCTACATGTACGTCACCTTTCTTTGACTATAAACTAAAGATAAACTCTAAGTCTTATTCATATTGTTATCCTATTATAATATCTAGCACAGGGCTATCCATATGAAAGGTATTTTAATATATATTATTTGATGATGAGTAAGGATGGATATCCATACCATGAAGCTCTAGACTAAGTACTAATTGTGATCTCTTTTAAAGAATATCCAATACTACTGTTTATTATCATTAAGCACACGTATGACTTAGAACATTAGATAACCAACGTGTCTTTTCATTTTACTCTACCACCAGTAAGATGCTTTCACTGATGCTTTTGTCAAATGCATCTGAAATAGATGAATTGTAGCACAAAAGCTTTATTTTATCATGTTTAGGAGGAAAATACCAACTGAGATGCTGGTCATAAAAATTTACTGTTTCAGCAGCTGTGTGGTTATAAAATTATTGTACTAAAAGCTCATAAATATGTACTACACATTCATTTAGAGGGAAAATAGCACTATATGGCTTCTTCTCAATTTTTAAACATGATTTTCAGTAATGAGTTAAAATAATTCTTTAAAAAAAAACCCTCTTATGAATTTGCTCCAGAATCACATTGTCTCATCAAAATGGTGATAAAGGGTGTTGGCTCAGAGTCCTAGGAGTCCCTGGGTTTTGAGTACTAATATGCTACTTTTTGTCACGTGCCCTTGAAAGATCATTTAGCTTTACAAAGATTCAGCTTTCTTATATGTAAATTGATGAAAAAATATATATCCTGCTTACCTCAAAACGTAGTAGTAGAATCAAATAAAATGATGTGATAAAAAGTGCTTTGTAGAATGGAAAACCTTATTAAATATGAGGGGTTGTGATCACAGAGGAGCTTTAGAACCTCTTCTCTCTTACCTTCAGATTTAAGGACTAAAGGAAGACCAACAGACATGTCTGAGCTATTACACAGCCTTAGGTACTGCCCAGTCACTGCCAGACTTGGTGGACTCGTGTTAAAGAGGTTGACAGAAGCAAATAAAGAAGGCATAGTAGCGCCAATGACTCTACCAAATAAAATATGGTTTATTTCCAGATGTTGTTATTTTGTTAAGTCGCGAAGTCATGTCCTACACTTTTGTGACCCCATGGATTGTAACCCATCAGGCTCCTCCGTCCATGGGATTCTCCAGGCATACTGAAGTGGGTTGCCATTTCCTTCTCCAGGGGAGCTTTCCCATCCAGGGATCCAACCCACATCTCCTGCATTAGCAGGCAGATTCTTTACCACTGAGCCTCCAGGGAAGCCTGTACTTCCAGAGTAGTCCAACTAATTCTCAGTTTATAAGAGCTTTACATGCGTAGACCCAGAGGAATCGGGTGGAGAGGGAGGTGGGAGGGGGGATCGGGATGGGGAATGCATGTAACTCTATGGCTGATTCATATCAATGTATGACAAAATCCACTGAAATGTTGTGAAGTAATTAGCCTCCAACTAATAAAAATTAAAAAAAAATTCTCATTGTTATTATTTTTTAATTTAATGGCTATAAATCTCAGTGAAACATTTCCTCTATTTTGTCATAGTTATTTCTCCACTGGCTCAAATATTCATGAGGTGAACCTTAAAAGGCTACAGAGTTCACACTGTATACAAAAATAAAATCCAAATGATCAAAGAACTACAACTATAAAACTTGTGATAGAAGATATAGGGGTAAATTTACATGACCTTGGATTTGGCAGTGTATGCTTAGATATAACAGCAAAAGCATAAGCTGTAAAAAAAAAAAAACAGGGAAGTTGAATTCATCAAAATTAAAATATTTGGGGGCATCAAAGAGTCCAAAAGAGTGGCAAAAAGTATGAGGAAAATGGGAAAAAAAACCCAAAACATGAAAAAATATTTAAAATCATATATTTGATAAGAGTCTAGCATCCAGAATATGTAAGGAACTCTTATGAGTCTATAACAGAAAGATAAACAATTCAATTAAAAAAAGACATGCAAAGAACTTGAACATATTTTTGTCAAAGACACACAAATGGACCACAAGCACATGAAAAAGTGTTCAATATCATACATAGGTCATCAAGGAGATGCCAATCCAAAAACAATGATAATGCTTTATACCCAGTAAGGTGGCAATCGTCATCACCATCTACAAAGAGCAAATGTTGGCAAGGGTGTGGGGAAATTGAAACTCTCATACATTGATAGTAAGGATGTACAATTGTGTAACCATTGTTGAACAGAGTTTGGCAGTTCTTGAAAAGCAGAAGATCTAATTACTATACGAACCAGCAATTGCACTCGTAGGTATAGACCCCAAAGAATTAAAAACCAGCGTTCAAACAACAACTTGTACATGAATGTTCATAGTAGCACTATCACAATAGCTAAAAGGTAGAAGCAACACAAGAGTCTGTCAACAGATAAATGGATACACAAAATATGTTACATATTAATAAATATGATGGAATATTATTCAGCCATACAAAAGAGTGAAGTATTGATACATGGTACAACATGGGTGAACATTAAAACATGTTAAGAGAAAGAAGCCAGACAGCAGATGTCACATAGTGTATGATTCTATTTATGTGAGATGTCAAAAATAGTTAAATCCATAAGACAGAAAGCAGATTAATGTTTGCAAGCGACTAGGGTAGCAGAGGGGGCTTCCCTGGTGGCTCAGCAGTAAAGAATCCGCCTGCAATGCAGGAGACGCAGGAGACCTGGGTTCGATCCCTGGGTCAGGGAGATTGCCTGGAGGAAGGCATGGCAATCCACTCCAGTATTCTTGCCTGGAGAATCCTGTGGACACAGAAGCCTGGTGGGCTATTGCCCATAGGTCACAAAGAGTTGAACATGACTGCGGTGGCTGAGCACGCACACACAGGTAGAGGAGAATGGGAGAAAACTGCTTAACGGGTAAGAGGTTTCATTGGGGGGTAATGGATGTGGCTTGGAACTCAATAGAGCAGTTGAACACCATGACCATACTAAATGCTGCTCAGCTGTAACCTTTAAAATGGTTAATTTTATGTTAGGTGAATTTCACTTCTGTAAAAAAAAAAATCATTCTACTTATGATTTCCTTTTTACTCTGGTAAAATGAAAAGTATAAAATGCATCATTTCCTAGGCAATTTCCTTTCTGTGTATACTAATTCTAGTTTTTGGTTTCAGTTTGAATAATAAATTGTGTTAAACCCATAGACATATAAACTTTGATAAAAAATTAAAAGATCCTTTTATACATGTTATGATATGGTGATAAAAGTTCTTACAATGTTTCTGGAGATATAGCTCTCAACTATGGAGACTATCTGCTCTTCAGAGCACACTTGCCTTTTTCTTTGAATTCTTTCTTCCTGTTTTGTCCAGGAGGAAGGTGGCGTTCAAAAAATTTGAGGCAGTTGTGAAAGTGCAACTTGATCATGAGATGCTTTATATTCAGCAATAGAATGGAACAGGGGGCTAGAATACTGAAGGAAAGAGGAGAGTTATTTTTTAAAAGGTAGGTTGAAGTTCCAATTTGGAAGGAAATTGTTACATTTGGGGTTATTTTGTCATTATAAATTTTTAAAAATCCAGTGAATATACTATGAATATTTTATCATTTATCTTCATTTGAAGCTAACATTTCATGTGCAGAACACAGAAGATTTTCTTAAATTATAATGTATTTAGGGTCTTCATAGTGTTGACAGATGTTAAAAATATTCTTAAATTGAAATACTTTATTATTGGAGTGGGAGTAAATGAAGTCAAAACATGCCCATATAATAGAGGATTTAAGGATTTGCTTTTGAAATTCTTTTGAAGAGGTAACTCTTATCACTATGATATTATGTGGCAAATGATACTCTAAATCAAGTTCTCAATTTTATTTATCCTTCCATTTATGTAGGAAATATAGCAAGATTTTTGAAATATACTCTGTTTAAAACCAGGTAACCAACAAAAAGTGAAAGAAGAGAGTGAAAAAGTTGGCTTAAAACTCAACATTCAAAAAATGAAGATCAAGATATTCCATGCCATCACTTCATGGCAAATAGATGGGGAAACAATGGAAACAATGACAGACTTTATTTTCTTAAGCTCCAAAATCACTGCAGATGGTAACTGCAGCCATGAAATTAAAAGATGCTTACTCTTTGGAAGAAAAGCTATGAGCAAATTAGACAGCATATTAAAAAGCAGAGACATTACTTTGCCAACAAAGATCCATCTAGTCAAAGCTATGGTTTTTCCAGTAGTCATGTATGGATATGAGAGTTGAACTATAAAGAAAGGTGAGTGCCAAAGAATTGATGCTTTTGAGCTGTGGTGTTGGAGAAGACTCTTGAGAGTCCCTTGGACTGCAAGGAGACCCAACCAGTCCATCCTAAAGGAAATCAGTTCCTGAATATTCATTGGAAGGATTGATGCTGAAGCTGGAACTCCAATACTTTTCACCACCTGATGTGAAGAACTGACTCCTTGGAAAAGACCCTGATGCTAGGAAAGATAGAAGGCAGGAGGAGAAGGGGACGACAGAGGATGAGATGGTTGGATGGCATCACTGACTTGAGGGACTTGAGTTTGAGCAAGCTCCAGGAGTTAGTGATGGACAGGGAAGCCTGACATGCAGCAATTCATGGGATTGCAAACAGTCAGACACGACTGAGTGACTGAACTGAACCAACAGAGGAATTTCAGAAACTTTACTGGAGAAATATACTATCATTAGAATATTTAAGAAAATGGTGATCTTGAATTTTTCTTAAAAGAGCAAGTATAAATATATCTAAAAGTAATAGAACAACTAATTAGTTATCCAATACATGATTGAACCATAAAATATTGCAATTTTATGTCAAAGATCAATAATTTCATATGTATAATTTAATATCATCCAGTTTCTCAATTCACCTGTAAATAATAGCATGTGTGTTTTCTGTGTACAGACGTGTGTGTGCTCAGTCGTTTCTGACTGTTTGCAACCCCATGGACTGCCAGGCCTCTGTCTATTGGATTTTCCAGACAAGAATACTGGAGTGGGTTACCATTTCCTTCTCCAGGTAATCTTCCCCACCCAGGGATCAAACCCAGGTGTCTTGAATCTCCTGCAGGAGCAGGTGGAATCTTTATCACTGTGCCACCTGGGAAGCCCATCTTTTCTTTGTAATTTCTTCAAATGAAAAATATTATAGTAACTGTGAAACTATAATATTTTCAATATGTATATTTATGCTTTGTTATATTTATCATGACCCTAGAATATGGGTGACAGAGACCTCACCCATATTAATTTAAGCAAAACAAAAACAAAGGAATTCTTTGACTCCGGGGTGATGCTAACCTGTTGATGTCATTTGCAGGGCAACCTTCTCCATGTGATCAGAAGATAAAAATATATAAACCTATGGTCAATGATTATAAACATAAAAAAATTCAAAGTGTTCAATTTGCATTGTCCATGAGTTAATTCTCAGAATAACTTAGATTGACTTATATGTGTCACATTTCTCATGCCTAAGACAATCACTCTTGTCAAGAAGGTGAAGTTTATTTGTTTGTAATTGGTCAGCTTAGGTCTGGTGATGGGGATCAAGGTCCTATCTGAACAATGTTAAATGAGGGAGCACACAGAGTGTAACTTCCTTTCTCCAGTATAGCTTGCTATTGTTAAAAGAAATGGAGATGAATGCAAGCAGGTGTAAAATAGGTCCGACATTATACTTAGTTTTAAATAATACTTTGGAAAGATTTCACCTTTAGGATAAAGTGTGCCAAGTGAAGCATGTAAGTCTATGTGATAACTTTGATGGAATTACTTTCAATCTTAAAAGAGAAATTATTATACTCAATAACCTGTGCAAAAGGTGATCTTCTAATGAGCTTTTTATACAATTGTTTATTTTGAAATAACTATATTGGATTGAACTGAACAATACTTTGGCCACCTGATGTGAAGAATTGACTCATTTGAAAAGACCCTGATGCTGGGAAAGATTGAAGGCAGGAGGAGAAGGGGATGGCAGAGGATGCTATGGTTGGATGGCATCACCAACTCAATGGACATGAGTTTTGGTAAACTCCGGGAGTTGGTGATGGACAGGGAGACCAGGCATGCTGCAGTCCATGAGGTTGCAAAGAGTCAGACCCAACTGAGTGACTAAACTGAACTGACACTGGATTTGCCAAAAAGTTTGTTCATGTTTTTCCATAGTATCCAATAGAATATATTCATGTTGTTGTTCAGTCACAAAGTTGTGTCTGACTCTTTGCAATCTCAAGGACTGCAGCATACCAGGCTTCCCTGTCCTTCACTATTTCTGGGAGTTTGCTCAAATTCACATCCATTGAGTAGTGAATCTATTTATAGGAAATTATAAAGATAATACAGAGAAGCCCCATAAATCCAATTTTCCCCAATGGTTACATTTACATGTGTATAGTATACTATGAAATCTAGAAATTTGACATGGGTACAGTTTGTATGGGCTTCTCAAGTGGTGCTAGCAGTGAAGAACCCATCTGCCAATACCAGAGACGTTAAGAGATGCAGGTTCAATTTCTGAGTTGGGAAGATCCCCTGGGGGAGGGCATGGCAATGCACTCCAGTATTCTTCCCTGGAGAATAGAATAGACAGAGGAGCCTGGCATGCTACAGTGCATGGGGTTGTAAAGAGTTGGACATGACTTAGCATGTGTGCACACACACACACACACATAGTTTGTATAGTTCTGGGTCATTTTAGCACATGAATTGTCTTGTGTAACTACTACTTCAATTCAGAGATGTAATTTTATCTTTACCAGAGATATCTTTCATGCTGTTCCTTCATAGTCAGGCCCACACTCCCTGCCACTAATCTGTGTTCCATGTTCAAGATTCTGTCATAGCAAGGAAGGTATAGAGATGGAAACATAAAGTATGTGACCTTTCTTGACTGGATTTTTTCATGTAGCGTAGTGCCCTGAGAGCAATGCAAACTGTTACATGTATCAATTGTTCCATCTTTTTCATTGCTGAGTAGTATTCCATGAATGAATGCATCCTTGTCTGCTTACTCATTCCTTTATTGAAGGATACTTTTGTAGTTTCCAGCTTTAGGCTGCAAACCTGTGTCAACAACCATATTCAGGCTTGTCCGTGCTCAAACCTTCAGTTGTAGCTGACTCTTTGTGACCCCATGGATAGAGTCTACCAGGCTCCTCTGTCCATGAAATTTTCCAGGCAAGAATACTGGAGTGGGTTGCCGTTTCCTTCTCCACAGTTTTGTTTGGGGAGGACGCAAATTTCTTATTGTTCTGGGATAATTGCGCAGGAATGCTACTGCTAGATTCTATGGCATCTGTTTTCTTTTGTAAGAGACTACCAAATTACTTTCCAAACTGGCTCTATTATTTTGCATCCCCGTAACCAATGAATGAAAGACAGTTTCTCTACATGCTAGGCAACATTTTGTATTGTAACTTTAAAAATTTTAGCCATTCTGATAAGTGTGTTGTGATATCTCATTGTGGTTTTAATGTGCATATTCTTCAGCTGGTGATATTGAATATTTTGCATGTGTTTGCTGTCCCTCTATCCTTTGTGGTAAACTTTTTGTATGTACATTCTTTTTGATAAACTCCTTTCCTTGCCTTTTGGCCATTTTCTAACTTGATTATTATTTTAATATCGAATTTTGAGAGTTCTTTTTATATTCTAGATACAAGTCATTTGTCAGATATGTGGTCTTGCAAATATTTTCTCTCAGTCTATAGCTTGCCTTTAATTTTCCTAATAGGGTTTTTGGAGGGCAAATGTTTTTAATTTTGATGAAGTTCAGTTTATCCATTTTTTCCTTTTATAGATCATGCTTTTGGTGTTATGTCATAGATATGTTTCACCAGGCTATAAACTTTAACCCAAAGCTTTCACAAAAATCAACTCAAAATGGATCATAGATTTCAATGTAAAAGGTAAAATTAGAAACATTTAAAAGATTATTTAGGCTATTTATATTTTAATGTAAAATTGGTTCATTTTCTCTTTAATTGAGAGTTGATTTAGAATGTAGGTATGCAAGGAAATATTTCTAATTGCTCTATGTAGATTAAAAGAGCAAAATTATTAATTGTGAAATATTTTAGATTCTATCAAAGAAAGGCATAACCTTTATTTAGCCTGTTCCCTTCCTGACATGCAAGGAAATTTTAGCAATAATTGATGAGTTATTCTCTGAAGCAAAAAGGCATTAAATCAGATATGAAACTGGCCACAGGCATTTCCATTATAATGGTATAAAACTGTTAATCACAGAGGCTTCCCTGATAGCTCAATTGGTAAAGAATCTGCCTGCAATGCAGGAGACCCCGGTTCGATTCCTGAATCAGGAAGATTCCCGGGAGAAGGGATAGGAAACCCACTCCAGTATTCTTGGGCTTCCCTTGTGGCTCAGCTGGTAAAGAATCCAGCTTTATAATGGTATAAAAATTGTTAATCAAAATATTTATGCTGTAACAGTAATTTCAGCCTTTGAGCTAAAGATTTTGAGTGAGATTGAAAGTTACTGAGATGGCTAACCAGTTTGGGGATTCAGGCCATTATCAGAATTATTGGCGGCAGCACTGGGTGTTATGCAAATTTAGTGCTGTCCGTAACAATATTTGTTACAACTGAGGCACTGCTATCCATAGATTGAGGCAGCCAAGTTGAGAGTGGCTGAAAGGAAATGGTCTTTCCATCCTCCTCAAGGAGTATTTATAATTTCCTACTTCTTTTTCATTTTACTATACTCGTATGGAAATTTCCTTCTGATTGAGAAATAAAACAAGCATAATGTACTCCTAACCAGCTGGTAGATAAAGTTGAGACCACCGGTTAGAATTTAGGAGAAAACTCTGGGATTCGAATAAGTCAACTTCCTTGCAAGTACACTAAATGAAGGTGTTGGATGAGTATTGATCTGGAAATGAATTTCTACATTTCCTTTTAACAGAGTATGTTTAATTAATAAGAGCTATAACTTATTGTAAACAAAATATTTCCTTACTTTTTGGTAGTTTTTGAAAAAAATAGTATATATTTATGGTGATCTAAAATTTAGTTTTAAATAATACCAAGTGATTTAACATAAAAGAACTCAGTACCTGACAGGACACCAGAGTTAATTGTACTCACTGGGGACCAGAGTTGACTTCTCTGGGCTACAGTATTGATAGACATTCTCAGTGAATCATTCAGAAAACTCAAGAGGGACTGTAGTATGTTCGAGTTGTTGCTAGGCTAAACTTGGAGGTCATTTATGTTTTTAAAATGAACATTAAATGGTAGCATTATATAGAGGTGAAAGAGAGGAAGTACCATTTATTACCTAGAGACAATTGGGAGATGTGTTTTTGGTTACTGTGAGTTTCTTCTGGGACAATAGTGGTAAATATCATTAACCAGTTTATTAAATCCCAATAGGAATGTTTCCATTATTTTTTTGCTAAGAATTTGCTAGATGTAACATTTTCCAGAAGTACTGGAAAATTTACTTATGTGCCAAAAATAAGAGTGAAATTGACTAGAAGCAGAAAGTCCCTGTCCAAGTTGAGGAAATGCAAAAAGTAAACAAATGGTATAAATAGCAAAAGAATCTAAGTCTGTGGTTTGCAGTGACGTCTGGATGTCCAGTTCAAAGTTTTGTGCTTTATTCCCAAACCTAGTTACAAAATGAATGAAATTTCAATGATATAAATATCCAAATAGTCTTTAGTTAAATGAGCTTTCCATAAATAAGTCATTCTGAAATGTTTTGAGATTTGAATTTCAAAATGATTATCTCTGTCATAAGCAACTAATTTTATTTGTTCCTTTTAGATTCATGTTCTGGATAAGATCTCTTAACCTAAACATACCTTTAACTCTCTCTCTCATGGATTCTCCAACTCCTGAGTTATGTTGGTGATGTTAATTACAATTTAAACATCTTGTTGGGAATGCTTATGGATTTTACTGATTGTTGTTTAATTTAGTTTTATTTTTGGTCTTAAATTTTCAAGATGCTTATTTTTAAATACAAATGTGCAGAACCCAACAAACGTGAAATATGTTTCAGGCTCCCCCTTGCAAGCTGTTTGGGTTGATATCATCCTAAGTGGTGGTTATCTTGATTATCTTGACTGTTTCTGTATTTATAAAGATTAAAAAAAATAGGAATCACTGTCAATATCATATAATTTATACATGAATTATGCAATATTTTGGAAGTGCAAAAATTCACTGTTGCAATACACTAAGATATTGGCATTTTCTTTCTAATACTTTGGTTCTACTGAGGATATTGATTCATGTCATCATAATAAAACATCACTTGAAATACAGAACAGTTCATTTCCTTTACATTCTGTATTGAAATTCAATATTGACTTCAATTTCAAACTATAACTCACAAAAGTTTGTAGTACGTATGTCTAATCATAGGCACATTATTTTACAATATTTAATGCAATTATTAGACAATATACAAGGTGATATAAGACATGAGTGAGGCAAGTGTTAAACCTGTCTTCCTGATATTGAGAATATCAACTTCTGTTTTGAGAAATGTTTCCTACTAAGAAAAATCTCCTTAAAAGAGTCATGGTTATGCTAAAATGTGATCTTTCTTGCCCTACTTTATTTACACTAACTTTTTCTCCCTTCCTTTTCTCTCTTCTATTGGAGCTATTTTACCACTAATTATTTTACTAATGTGTCTAATCAGAAAGGATCTTGGGTAATATTTAGACCAATCTCTATATTTTATACATGAAGAAACAAAAGTCCTGTGGTATCATATTGTATAGGAGGAAAATATCTTTTTCCTTCTACTGTTTTGGTTCTCAACTGAGTCACTGTTTTTTTAAAAAAGGCAGAGATGAATAAGTAAGAAGGTGAAGATCGCAATAGCTGTTGTATATGATAGTTCTTCCCTTGAGTAATGGGAAGCCACAAAAGGATTTTAAGCAAAGAAGAAATAGAATCTGAGTCGAGCTTTAAAATGTTCTTTGTGTAAGACTGAGTGGGAAAGGGCTATTCTGGAAACAGAACATTTAGGGAACATAACAATGCCCTCAGGAAAGTATAATTGAGCCTAAACCAAGGAAATGTTTTGATAAAGAAGAAGGTATGGTTTGGGGAGATATTTAAGAGCATAAAACATATAGTACTTATATAAAATAATTGAATTTTGTTTTGAGTGATGCGCAATGGTTTCATTTATTCATTTAATATTTTTTTAATCATATATATACTAGCCCCAAGAGAAGTGGTGAGTACTGAAGATACTTAGATGAAAAGACATATGATCTGTCTTTGAGATTTGACATTAGTAAAAGAGGCGGACACCACAACTGACAGGTGAAATAGAGCACTCGCGTGGTGGAGTTGTGACTATTACCTCCAATAAGGACTTCAGCAAGGTCTATAGATGATGTCTTCTCCAGTGGACATGCTGAGCTTAAGGTACCTGAAAGTATCCAGGAGAGTTGCAATAACACTTACATGGGGCCAAGACTCAGAAGACACGTACTTAGGAATAATCAGGATTGAGGTCACAGCTAAGACAGTATAAATGATGTGATCATGAGGGAGCTTATGTAGTATCCTAAGAGAATATGGACAAGGAGAAAGGTAAAATTTAAGGGGCATCAAGGAAAATACAGCTGCAAATGAAACTAAGAAATTCACAGAGCTAAAAGGAGAACAATTGCATCTTATCTCCTATTGTTCTTAAAAGTCCTGTTTTAGTGGTACATGAGGGAGAAGCACATCTATTATTTCTAATGTCTATTTTGAAGCCCACCTGACAAATTTCAGAAATTTCCATGACACAAAAAACTAACAATGACATTTATGGTGCCTTTCTTAATTATATCAAACTAAATATGATGCATTGAGTTTCTAAAGATGGGTGCTTGTAATTAAACTGAGCATTTTCACCTTTCAGGGCTTTTTGCTTGTTTTTAAGTATATTTTAGCAAACTAGTGACTTTATTTGTGCTTCTCAATATATTAGTATGTGCGTGCTCTGAATAAATGAACAAAATCTTCATTTGAGAATTTTCATGAAATTTATCATTGACTGTGATCATGTGGACCACAGGCTTGTCTAACGCAATGAAACTATGAGCCATGCAATGTAGGGCCACCAAAGAAGGATGAGGCATGGTGGAGAGTTCTGAAAAAATGTGGTCCACTGTAGAAGGAAATGGCAAACCACTTCAGTATTCTTGCTTGAGAAACCCTGTTCAGTATGAAAAGGTAAAAAGATAGGACACTGAGAGATGACTCCCCAGATCAGTAGGTGCCCAATATGCTACTGGAGAAGAGTGGAGAAATAATTCCAGAAAGAATGAAGAGACAGAGCCAAAGCAAAAACAACACCCAGTTGTGGATGTGACTTGTGATGGAAGTAACATCTGAATCTGTAAAGAGCAATATTGCTTAGGAACCTTGAATGTTAGATCCATGAATCAAGGCAAACTGGAAGTGGTTAAACAGGAGATGGCAAGAATGAAAGTCCACATTTTAGGAATCAGTGAACTAAAATGGACTGGAATGGGTGAATTTAACTCAGATGACCAGTATATCTACTACTGTGGGCAGGAATCCCTTCCAAGAAATGGAGTAGCCATCATGGTCAACAAAAGAGTCCAAAATGCAATACTTGAATGCAATCTCAAAAATGACAGAATGATTTATGTTCGTTTCCAAGGCAAACCATTCATTATCACGGTAACCAAGTCTATGCCCCAACCAGCAACGCTGAAGAAGCTGAAGTCGAATGGTTCTATGAGGACCTAAAAGACCTTTTAGAACTAGAACCCCCAAAAGATGTCCTTTTCATTATAGAGGACTGGCATGCAGAAGTAGGAAGTCAAGAAACGCCTGGAGTAACAGGCAAATTGGCCTTGGAGTACAGAATGAAGCAGGACAAAGGCTAATAGAGTTTTGCCAAGAGAATCCACTGGTCATAGCAAACACCCTCTTCCAACAACACAAGAGAAGACTCTACACATGGACATTACCAGATGGTCAACACCGAAATCAGATTGATTATATTCTTTGCAGTCAAAGATGGAGAAGCTCTACACAGTCAGCAAAAATAAGACTGGGAGCTGACTGTGACTCAGATCATGAACTCCTTATTGCCAAATTCAGACTTAAAGTGAAGAAAGTAGGGAAAATCACTAGACCATTCAAATCAAATCCTTTATGATTATACAGTGGAAGTGAGAAATAGATTTAAGGGACTAGACTTGATAGAGTGCCTGATGAACTATGGATGGAGGTTCAGAACACTGTACAGGAGAGAGGGATCAAGACCATCCCCAAGAAAAAGAAATGCAAAAAAGTAAAATGGCTGTCTGAGGAGACGTTACAAACAGCTGTGAAAAGAAGAGAGGTGAAAAGCAAAGGAGAAAAGGAAAGGTATACCCATCTGAATGCAGAGTTCCAAAGAATATCCAGGAGAGATAAGAGAGCCTTCCTCAGCGATCAATGCAAAGAAACAGAGGAAAACCAAAAATGGGAAAGACTAGAGTTCTCTTCAAGAAAATTAGATATACCAAGGGAATATTTAATGCAAAGATGGGCTTGATAAAGGACAGAAAGGGTATAGACCTATTAGAAGCAGAAGCTATTAAGAAGATGTAGTAAAAATACACAGAAGAACTGTACAAAAAAGATCTTCACGACCCAGATAATCACGATGGTGTGATCATTCACCTAAAGTCAGACATCCTGGGATGCGAAGTTACGTAGGCCTTAGGAAGCATCATTATGAACAAAGTTAGTGGAGGTGATGGAATTCCAGTTGTGCTATTTCAGATCTTAAAAGATGATGCAGTGAAAGTGTTGCATTCAATATGTCAGCAAAGTTGGAAAACTCAGCAGTGACCACAGGACTGGAAAAGTTCAGTTTTCATTCCAATCCTAAAGAAAGGCAATGCCAAAGAATGCTCAAACTACCGCACAATTGCACTTATCTCACACGCTAGTAAAGTAATGCTCAAAATTCTCCCAGCCAGGCTTCAGCAATACGTGAACCGTGAACTTCCAGATGTTCAAGCTGGTTTTAGAAAAGGCAGAGGAAACAGAGATCAAATTTCCAATATCTGCTGGATCATTGAAAAAGCAAGAGTTCCAGAAAACATCTATTTCTGCTTTATTGACTATGCCAAAGCCTTTGACTGTGTGGATCACAGTAAACTGTGGAAAATTCTGAAAGAGATAGGAATACGAGATCACCTGACCTGCCTCTTGAGAAATCTGTATGCAGGTCAGGAAGCAACAGTTATAACTGGACATGGAACAAGAGACTGGATCCAAATATGGAAAGGAGTACATCAAAGCTGTATATTGTCACTGTGCTTATTTAACTTATATGCAGAGTATCATGAGAAATGCTGGACTGGATGAAGCATAAGCTGGAATCAAGATTTCTGGGAGAAATATCAATAACCTCAGATATGCAGATGATACCAAATTTATGGTAGAAAGTGAAGAATTAAAGAGCCTCTTGATGAAAGTGAAAGAGGAGAATGAAAAGGTTGGCTTGAAACTCAACAGTCAGAAAACTAAGATCATGACATCTGGTCCCATCACATCATGGCAAATAGAGGAGGAAACAGTGGAAATAGTGACAGACTTTGTTTTCTTGGGCTCCAAAATCACTGCAGCCTTGAATTTAAAAGAAATTTGCTCCTTGGAAAAAAGTTATGACCAACCTAGACAGCATATTAAAAACAGAGACATTACTTTGCCAACAAAGGTCCTTCTTAGTCAAAGCTATGGTTTTCCCAGTAGTCATGTATGGATATGAGAGTTGGACTATAAAGGAATTTGTGTGCTGAAGAATTGATGCTTTTGAACTGTTGTGTTGGAGAAGACTCGTGAGAGTCCCTTGGACTGCAAGGAGATTCAACCAGTCCATACTAAAGGAGATCATTTCTGGGTATTCATTGGAAGGATTGATGCTGAAGCTGAAACTCCAATACTTTGGCCACCTGATGTGAAGAACTGCCTCATTTGAAAAGACCCTGTTGCTGGGAAAGATTGAAGGCAGGAGGAGAAAGGAACAACAGAGGATGAGATGGTTGGTTGGAATCACCGCCTCAATGGACATGAGTTTGAGTAAGCTCTGGGAGTTGGTGATGGACAGGGAGGCGTGCCGTGCTGCATGGGCTTAGAAAGAGTTGGACACAACTGAGCGACTGAACTAAATAGCTGAATAAGTCATTGAATATTATTGATTTGTTCTTCAGAATGTCGTTTAGATTTTCCATCATCTACCTATTTTTATATATCTATCTATTTATCTTCTATCATCTCTATATCTTCCATAACTCTAATTTCTTAACATGTCATCAATACGTTTGTTTTGTTGGAAAAGAAATCTCAATTGTTGTAATCCAAAAATCAAAACTCCCCCTCTATCTTATTAGATATATCTCCTTTGAAATTTATTTAAATCTTCTTGTCATTAATTTTTATCTCTCCAAAATGAGGATTATAGTGTATGTCTTAGGTTATGCAAGTGATTTTTATTTTTCAACTTGCTTTTTAATGGGCTTCCCTTGTGGCTCAGCTGGTAAAAATTCCTTCTCCAATGTGGGAGACCTGGGTTCATTCCTTGGGTTGGGAAGATCCCCTGGATAAGGGAAAGGCTACCCATTCCAGTATTCTGGCCTTAAAAATTCTGTAGAATGTATAGTCCATGGGGTTGCAAAGAATTGGACAGGACTGAGTGACTTTCACTTTCACTTGTTAATATAACCTTTGGATGCTTGCTAGGTATCATTTAATGATTTGTTGATTGAGTCATTACTTCTTTCCTGTTTGAAGTGATAAATGCCATCTGTATTCAGTGAAAACTTTAAAAGTGTCTGTTTCTGGCTATTTTAGCAATTCAATAAAATTTTGAAATGCATGAAATGCAGCTACTTAAATGTTAAAGTGAGTGAAAACTCATCAGAATTTGTAGGTTCAATAAGCCTTTGAATTTATCTCTTACCAATCTCTCATTTACCAAAGGGAAAACTTAGCCTACGATGATGGTAGTTACACAGTTGATGTCAGTTCTGGAAATAGAACACAGATCTCTAGTTTCAGTCACCCAACTATTCATAATATTGTGCCACTTTCTCAATGAAAGTGTGATAATGTTGAATCTATGAATACCAGCATATTTAAACAGATATGGCAAGACCATGAAAACTGTCAGATGCATTTTGCAAAGGTTTTACTAAATAGTTTACACACATTAGGGTGCATTATTTCTTTAGATAAATAATTATTGAAGTGATATACATTAGAATCAATTATTAAATATATGCTTTCCTTTATAACAAAAATAATATTAGATTGCTAAAAAACATCACAAGCCATTTTTTTTTCTGTGTGTCATAGCAAAGTTGGATTTTTTTGTTTGTTTGTTTGTGAGGAAAACAACCACTCTGACAAAGTGTGTCTTTTTTTGTCTGTCAGTTCAGTTCAGTCACTCAGTCGAGTCTGACTCTTTGCAACCCCATGGACTGCAGCACGCCAGGCTTCCCTGTCCATCACCAACTGCCAGAGTCCACCCAAACCCATGTCCATTGAGTCGGTGATGCCATCCAACCATCTCATCCTCTGTCGTCTCCTTTTC
This sequence comes from Dama dama, assembly GCF_033118175.1. Classification (NCBI taxonomy): domain Eukaryota; kingdom Metazoa; phylum Chordata; class Mammalia; order Artiodactyla; family Cervidae; genus Dama; species Dama dama. Next base: position 32,622,095 of record NC_083706.1, read on the forward strand.
TGCCTGCCCTCAATCCTTCCCAGCATCAGGGTCTTTTCAAATGAGTCAACTCTTCGCATCAGGTGGCCAAAGTATTGGAGTTTCAGCTTTAACATCAGTCTTTCCAATGAACACCCAGAACTGATCTTTAGGATGGACTAGTTGAATCCCCTTGCAGTCCAAGGGACTCTCAAGAGTCTTCTCCAACACCACAGCTCAAAAGCATCAATTCTTTGGCACTCAGCTTTCTTTATAGCCCAACTCTCCATCCATAATTTACCTGTGTAGAAATGGAATGAGCTTTCTAACTCGAGAGATGTTCTAGTTATTTCCTAACTTTTCACATTGAAATGTCAGTTCTGTGACTGCCATATGAGTATGCATTAAATTGACAATATATTATCTCTGTTATGTAACTATTAATCAGAACATAACTCTAAACTACTGCCCCATAACTCTTATCTGGGTCTGTAGAATTCACTGAAGATGGAAAGAAAAATGCCATAAAGCCATCTCTTTAAGATAGTCTAAAACTTTTTCTTATATCAAATCAGATCATCATAGAGGCCCACAGTGGGACCACATTTCTTTGATCAGTCATAGAATGGCTTTTGTTGATCCTTAATTTGGCCTATGCCAATGCCCAAGTTCCAAGTACTTTAGAGTCAGAGGTTTTTGGAACTTATTCATTTATTGGAAGAATGCCAAGGCGGTTGCCCTTCCTATTAATCAGTACTCACCTCATGGGGACTGAAGGACTCTGTCCTGACCACCAAGAGTTTTCTCCACTACTGTTCTTGTTTATGTGATACAATCTTGCCAATTAAGTAAATTATAAAGCAATTTTTAAATTCTCTTTTGATTTTATTATAATGGTAATATTGTTAATATTTTTTATTCACTATTTTTTTTACCATGTGCATTAACTTCTAGGAAAAGGACAGCCATTTTGCAGTCTAAATTCTCGTGTATCATGTTGTGGCATGGTGTAGTAACTTGCGTAGTAACTACATTGGTGTAGTAACTTGTAACTGACTTCATCTCGTTCTTTATCTTCTTATTTTCATCAATTTAATTTTTAGCTTGTCAGAATGCATGCTATTTTATTAAGATCTTCTAATCATTTTTAAAATGGATGTTTGAATAAGTAGTGTTTAATATTCAAAATGTACATCCTTGGGAAAGTGAATATGTGATTTTTTGACTACGTGGAACTACTTTAGTAGCTAAAAGGCTATCTTTTAAAAGACTCAAGTAATTGGAATATGTCAGGCTTTGTGTAAAAATGATGATGATACTAATATTTATAGACTAAGAAGAGAAGGTGAGGAAAAAATGAAGAAAAGAGTAAAAAAATAAAGAAAAAGAAAAGCTTAGATGGTAAGCAAAACAAATGAACCAAAAACAAGTAAGCTCCATCTATTCAAATTTTATTCAGGAAGAAACTGAATCTTAGAGAACTCAAGTAACTTGCCTCGTATAAAAACATGGTAAGTTAAAAAAAAATTAAACCCTTCATCTTTGCTAAATGATCTTCATCTCAGCTTTTCTAAATTCAGAAACAACTTGAATTAAAATTTATTTTATGCTTTCCTTTGGTCTAATGCATTAATCTCACAAGAAACTTTGGATTCAACTGAGATTTCTCACATAATCCTTGCTACTACTTCCTGAGAGAATTTAACTCTGTCCTAAAATGACATCTGAAGCCAATATTTATAACCCAGTCCTATGTCCTTGCCAAGTTTCCTGTGCTAATGATCTTAAGCTCCAATATCAGCTGTCATGTAGATGAATTGCAAGGTACTCTGGGAGCTATATGAATGTATCACACAGCTTATATCACAGATATATTTTCTCCATCACCTCTGGATTAAAATGTCACCTATTTTAGGAATTCCTAGCAAAGCATAAAGAGAAATGCAGATACATATACCATAGCCAACTGAAAATGCAGGGTAAAAATTAAGGTTGACAGAATGTCATTATCACACAAATTAGAGTGGACATGAAAATTAATCTCTGGAATTTATAAAATGATAAAATTATCATTTCTTTGTATTTTAAGACTTTTCCTTTTAAAAAGAAAATATAGGATGAAACTAGTTAATCAGTGTTTTGTGGTTAATTAATTCAGGGGTTATTCAATGCCATAAAGTGGTTTGATATCATTCTGAACTAGCTAATTTAAATCTTGCCTTGACTATGGCATACTAAAGAAATTACATTTATTAGAATACTGATTTCTCTACAATGTATTTGAATCTGTTATTTAAAACAATTATAAAAACACATACAATTTTGACATGTTCTGTTTCTAAAGAAATTTCTACTGAGGTGAGTATTTTCCAAACAAATCTGATCATAAGAGTCTTGTTAACAATCCAGATACCTGTGTCCTCCCAGAAAATATTGTTATCAGGCTTTCAAACAGAGGAGTCTCATAACATGGACCTTTTCTACAACTTCAGCTGATTCTTTTCATCAAGGAAATATGGGAAATAATACTTAAGATAATGTTCACAATATGAAAGAAAACCAGTACATCTATGTAATGTGAAGAAGCTACCCAGGGACAGCTTGGGATTGCAGCTATCAGCCTGCAGCTATCTGATTTGAACTCTTCATACCTCCCATCCTCTTTTCTCATGATTTCTGGCTCATGCTTTTAAACTGAGCACCATGTGGAAGGTTATGGTCCCCTGTACACTCTATGTTGCTTCTCATCCTTGCGTCTTTATCTGGCTACCTCCTTGATGATAATACTTTTGTTCTTTACCTCTTTTCAACCCTTATCTTCACCATCTCTATTCCCCAGTTAATCCTATTAATTAAGGCTTATTTTATACATATCCTTGTTTGTGAAGTCCTCCTTCACCTCTTCCCCATAAGCCGCTTTTCAACATCTGAATCTTTATAAAATTCTGGGCATCATTTAACTATTGTATTTACCTCATTGAATATGATTATGTTTTTAATGTTTCCTTTTCCCTCACTTTTTGTAAATCCTCAGCAGGCACTTACCAGGACTTTATTTAATAGCTTCACTTGCTCAACAACTTAGTCCAGCACAGAGTAGATGCTTAGAACATGACAATTGATGGATAAATAAATGGGTGAATAGATAAATGGATAGATGAATGGGATGACGAATGAAAGGAAAAATCTTGTTCCATAAGATGTAAAATCAGGGTAAATACATTGAGTGGAGTTTAGCCTTGAGTGAATTATAGGACAGTGCACACAAAGCTTTTTTAGTAAGTTAGGTAGGGCAATAATCAGGGAAGCACCAGAACACTCATCTTAAGAGCAAGAAAGGAAATGCTCCAAAGGCACACGGTTTTTTTAATCTCAAAATATCCACCAGAAGCTGTAGGCAGGACCTCTTGATTCTGAGACTACCTTTCCTCACACAGGTGTGTGGGTGTTACAATCTCTGCTAGTGACGAACTGAACTTGACCAAGATAAGTCTTCTTTGTAGTTATTGATCATACCAGAAGAGATCCTGCAAAAGTCCACACTGCTTCATTTTAGGGCAATTGAGTCTTGCTCTTTCTTTTATATACAAGATAGGCATCTTGGAGGGTACAGTATAATTTGCTTCACATTCAAGAATGTTGGATAAAATCTAGACTTACAATCTTAAAACAAATGAAGGTATAAATTTATCAGGCACAGCTTTGGTTCAGGGTTCTGAAGGATGGAGGAGAGCTATGTGGGTCGGAGGGTTAAGTTCTTCTCACATAGGCTGTGTGTGATCTCACAGCTTGTGTCCTCTTGATTTGTAATGGAAATTGGACACAGTGAGGGGCATCTTACCTTTTAAGCCATGACATTTTTAAAATTATACATTCTAAGCAGACTGGATAATATTTTAAACAAAACACCATTGAAAATCCAGTTCATCAGAGTCATTGCACACACTCAATTGCTGATTTTTATATTGCAGTATTTTTGGCTCTAAAATCATGATGAAACAACACCAAAGCAAATGGGCCATATTATGCACAAATTGTTTGTTAAATCTAAATTGCTAAATTGAAGCTTTTTCCAGCTGTGTCAGAACAAAAATATATCCAGCTACAAATATATAGAACTGGGATATTTTGAAGGTGGAAAAATATGCTGGGGTTCTATTATAAAACTGATTGAAAAAAGATATCTTTCCTTTAAATTCTGTTTTTTAAACAGAGGAAATTCATATTTCTGAATAAATCCTTTCCACATTAACATTTCCTGGGACATGGATCCCATTTGGTCTATAAAGTCCTAAAATGAGATTATGAGAGAATAAATCTGCTTATCTCATAAGCAGAGTTAGATGGCTTGACTGTAAAATTAAAACTGGATGTCTATAGCACAGAGTAGCTTGGGTTCTATGGGATACACAGTAATTCAAAATTTTGAAGTGATTATCTAAGATCCTTAAGGTTCATGGAAAGGTCATTCTTAGCAAATTTATTTTAAAATTATGATTCTATAAAAGCCAAGAGAAATGAAAAAATTTTAATCTTGTGTTTCAAATTTAAATGCCTAGAAAGTAAGTGATGTAGCTGAGTGTTTTCAGGCTTTTTCTATAATCAATTTGTAATGTGTAAAAATAGAGAGTCCATTGTTATTTTTTATTTTTAAGAGAAGTTCGAAATCCAGATTTTAAGATTTTCCCCATTTTTAGATAACTGTGTGCACCAAACAGCTTTTTTCCTAAGGCTATATTTGACTTTTAAGTTACCTTTTTGCCATTTATGTTTCAGAAATTGTTTCTCCTTTCAGGTCCTAGCCTAACTAATCCACCTTATGAAGGGGAATATCCCCCTTCCTGGAGGCCCACTCAAACTTCACTTAGCTACACCCCCATCAAGCTTTTTCAAAGTCTAGAGGAAGATTTGATTCTTCTAATAATCTTTTCCCTTTTCTAAAGTTCGTGGAACTCTCTGACTATGCATTTTTAAAGATGGTTTCACGCCTAGCTTCTTTGGTAGGAATTATATACCACTGTAGGACATCTATTATAGAATCAGTTTGTGCTGCCATTAATTTATACTTTTTCAGCTTGAAATAAAATTCACTAGGACTCCTTTGGAGGTCCAGAGGTTAAGACTTGGTATTTTGATGTAGGGGGTGTGGGTTTGATCCCTAGTGGGGGAGCTAAGATTCCACATGATTTCATAGCCAAAAAAACCAAAACATAAAACAGAGAAGCAATATTGTAACAAATTCAATAAAGACTTTAAAAATGGTCCACATCAAAAAAAAAAAATCATTTAAAAAAGTCACCATTTCAAAGTACATGATTCAGTGGCTTTTAGTGCATTTACAATGTTGTACCACTTTTCCACTATCTAGTTTCGGAATAGTTTCATCCTCTGAAGGAAACTCCTTACCCATTAAGTAGTGACTCTCTGTTTCTCCCCACCTCCAGAACTCAGCAGCTATTAAATGGTCACTCCTCGTTTCCCACTAACTCAGCCTCTGGCAACCACTAGTCTGCCTTCTGTCTCTATGAATCTGTCTTTCCTAGATATACCATATATATGGAATCTCATAACATTTGGCCTTTTGTGTCTGCCTTTTTTCAGTTAGCATGCTTCTGAGGTCCATTCATGTGGTAGCATATATAATTGTTTCATTCCTCTTTATGGTTGAGTAATGTTCTATCATATGAATATGCTATATTTTGTTTATCCGTTCATAAGCTGATGGACATTTGAGTTGTTTTCACCTTTTAGACTCTTGAATAGGGCTGTTATGAACATTTGTTTAAAAGTTTTTGTTTGAATGTCTGCCTTAAATTCTTTTGAATATTCTACGAGGAAGAGAATTGCAGGTTTTACTGTAATAAAATGTATAACTTCTGAAGAATCTCCAGTTCTTCTCCATAGTGGCCATGCCATTTTAAATTCCTACTACAGTGGGTGAGAATTTCAATTTCTCCACGTTAGCCAATACTTGTTATCTTATATTTTTATTTCTGTATCTCTTTGCTTGTTTTTCATCTATTCAGATTTTCTATTTGTTCTTGAGTCAGTTTTGGTAGTTTTGCTTTTCTAGAAATATGCTCATTTCATCTAGATTATCTAATTTGTTGATATACATTGTTCACAATGTTCTCTTATAACCAAAGTTTTTGTGTGAGGCCAATAATAATATCCCTACTTTTATTTCTAATATTATTTCTAATATCTATTATTATCACCATCTTAGTATGAATTAAGTGGTATCTCATGGTTTCAATTTACATTTCTTTAATGGCTAATGAACTATTAAGTACCATTTCAAGTGCCTACTGGACATTTTACATATTTTCTTTTAGAGAAATGTATTCATAGGATTTTTTCACTTTTTAAAGTGAAAGTTATTTTCTTAGTGGTTACTCTGAGGATTACAATTAATATCTTGATTTAGTTTAGTTCTACTTAATACCAACATAATTTCAATAATACACAAATTTGCTTCTATGTAACTCCATCTTACCACACTGTTATTGTCAGAAATTATAGTTTATACACTGTGTGCTCATCAAATAGATTTAAATTATTTTTAATGCATTGGTCTTTTAAATCATATAGAATAAAATGAAGATTTACAAACCAAAAATACAATGATGTTGGCTTATATTTTACCTATGTAGTTATCTTTACAAGTGTGCTTATTTCTTTAAATAACTTTGAATTACTTTCTAGTCTCCCTTACTATCCTGAGGACTCCCTTTAGCGTTTCCTAGAGGACTTCAGCAGTGGCCACAGGACTGGAAAATGTCAGTTTTCATTCCAATCCCTAAGAAAGGCAATGCCAAAGAATGCTCAAACTACCGCACAATTGCACTCATCTCACACGCTAGTAAAGTAATGCTCAAAATTCTCCAAGCCAGGCTTCAGCAATACGTGAACCATGAACTTCCAGATGTTCAAGCTGGATTTAGAAAAGGCAGAGGAACCAGAGATCAAATTGCCAACATCTGTTGGATCATCAAAAAAGCAAGAGAGTTCCAGAAAAACATCTATTTCTGCTTTATTGACTATGCCAAAGCCTTTGACTATGTGGATCACAATAAACTGTGGAAAATTCTGAAAGAGTTGGGAATACCAGACCACCTGACCTGCCTCTTGAGAAACCTGTATGCAGGTCAGAAAGCAACAGTTAGAACTGGACATGGAACAACAGACTGCTTCCAAATAGGAAAAGGAGTACGTCAAGGCTGTATATTGTCACCCTGCTTATTTAACTTACATGCAGAGTACATCATGAGAAATGCCGGGCTGTATGAAGCACAAGCTGGAATCAACATGGCTGGAAGAAATATCAATAACCTCAGATATGCAGATGACACCACCCTTATGGCAGAAAGTGAAGAGGAACTAAAAAGCCTCTTGATGAAAGTGAAAGAGGAGAGTGAAAAAGTTGGCTTAAAGCTTAACATTCAGAAAACTAAGATCATGGCATCTGGTCCCATCATTTCATGGGAAATAGATGGGGAGACAGTGGAAACAGTTTCAGAATTTATTTTCTTGGGCTCCAAAATCACTGCAGATGGTGATTGCAGCCATGAAATTAAAAGATGCTTACTCCTTGGAAGGAAAGTTATGACCAACCTAGATAGCATATTAAAAAGCAGAGACATTACCTTGCCAACAAAGGTCTGTCTGTTCAAGGCTATGGTTTTTCCAGTGGTCATGTATGGATGTGAGAGTTGGACTGTGAAGAAAGCTGAGCACCTAAGAATTGATGCTTTTGAACTGTGGTGTTGGAGAAGACTCTTGAGAGTCCCTTAGACTGCAAGGAGATCCAACCAGTCCATCCTAAAGGAGATTCATTGGAAGGACTGATGCTGAAGCTGAAACTCCAGTACTTTGGCCACCTCATGCAAAGAACTGACTCATTGGAAAAGACCCTGAATGCTGGGAAGGATTGGGGGCAGGAGGAGAAGGGGACAACAGAGGATGAGATGGCTGAATGGCATCACCGACTTGATGGGCATGAGTTTGAGTAAACTCTGGGAGTTGGTGATGGACAGGGAGGCCTGGCGTGCTGCAATTCATGGGGTCGCAAAGAGTCGGACACGACTGAGCGACTGAACTGAACTGAACTGAGCTGAGAGGACAGCTTTATTAGCGCTGAGCTCCCTCTGTTTTTATTTATATGGAAATGTTTTAATTTCTTCTTCATTTTTGAAGGATTGTTTTGTCAGATATTGAATTTTTGGCTAGAAGATTTTTTTTTTCTTTCAGTATCCTAAATATATCATTCTATTGCCCTCTGTCCTCTATGGTTTCTGATGAGAATCAGTTTTTAGTATTATTGAGGATCGGTATTAGGAGACAGTTTACTTCTGTGAATTCAATTCCCAGTTTTATATTTCTTTCTTTGTCTTTCAACAATTTGCAATGTATCTTACCATTTGTCTCTTTGAATTTATCCTACTTGAAATTTGTTGAGCTTCTTGGACATGTAGATTTATGTTTGATCAAATTTGAAAAGTTTTAGCTATGGTTTATTCAAGTATTCCTTTGACCATCTTCTTTTCTCACCTTCTGGGACTCCATTTTATGTATGTTGGTATGCTTGATGGTATCCCCAAGATCCTTTAAGTCTTGCTCAATGTTCTTCATTTTTTTCCTTTCTGTTCCTCCCAGAGGATAAGCTTAAATGATCTACTTTCATATTTACAGATTCTTTCTTCTGTCTGTTCAAAATTGCTCTTCTACTTCTTTAGTGAAATTTTTCTTTCAATTATTGTACCTTTAGTCTTCAGAATTTTGATTTGGCTTTAAGTAAAACATTTTCTATCTCTTAGTTAATGTTATCCATTTAGAAAGGCATCATCTTTCTTGTTTAATTTAGTTGTTTTCGTGGGGTCCTCTAGCTCTTTTAGCATATTTAAAACAATTATTTAATGTTATTTGTCAGGTAAATCAAATTTAGGGCTTCCTTAATAATGGTTACTTTTATTTTTCTTTTGAGTGGACAGAAGCTTTTGGTTTTAATGTATGCCTCATAATTTTTGTTGAAAGGCAGATATTTTGAATACTATAATTTGGTAACTCTCTTCTCAGATTCTTCCTCTCCCTCATAGTTTGTTGTTGCAACTTGTTGTGGTAGTTTTCTTTGCTTTTCTGAACTAACTTTAATATATCTAAACGAAGCATGATATATATGAATTCTTTATTTTGTTGGTCTCTGATATCTTTATTCCTTTTGATTAGTAGTCAGTTAGAGATCAGACACAGGTTTTCTTAGGCACTTACAGCTAAAATTTGAAAAAAAAGAGGAGGAGGGAAAGAAAAGGAAAAAAAAAAAGACTTTATTTTTGCAGATTGGCTCTGTGTTAGAGCACTCTTTTAGTGCTAGCCAGGAAATTAATAACTTTATTTTAGCCTTCACTTCCTGCTCTCACACAGCCTGAAGTTCAGCCAGAGGTAAAATCTTAGGTTCTTCTCAGGTGTTTTCTGAGCGTGCATCCAGACTTGGGCATTTGCTGTGGGTCTTCTATGATCCCCAGAATATTTGGGGGCTTCAAAGGCCTTCCTCTCCATGTTTCTTCTTCCTGGCCTCTTCATTCCTAAGCTTGTTTCTTGTCCTAACTACTATACTTTGGTCCAAGTGGCCATGGTTAATACATTTGCCTTTAAATGCTTTTAACAAACACCACGAAGGAAACTGCCTCCATTCTGTGGAAACTCTGTGTCTAATAAAACACATCAAGCCCTTGAGATGATACTTCAGAGACCCAGCCAAAAGGTTAAAACAATCGGTTCTGTATTGCTACCTCTGGTTACCAATAACCTGCATCAGTAAAGCAGGTTGACATCTCAAGTCTGCTGCTAACTGGGGGTGGCAATCAGGTAAATTTAATGCTCTAGAGCTCTCTTACTAAAATTCAGTCATTTTTCTCTTTATGAAACATTCCCCTGACTGTTTCAAGTTTTTCCTTTGATTCCAAAACTCCAAAAAAGTTAATTCTGAGAATTTTTGCCAGCTTATTTGTTGCTTTTGCAATGTGACAAAGTTTTGAAATTCCTACTCCGCTTTTTTTCTGTATGTCATTCTAAGTTGCTTTCCAATGCTAGTTTTAAGTTGTAGAGAGAATGGACACTATTTGTCATCTAGACTTTTATTATTTACTATCTATTTTCACTATAAATCCTAGAATAATATTAAATAATATATACAATAAATATTAAATAATAATTTTGTATAAATATATGAATAAATTAACATATTAATCAGAATCCATATAAAGAGACTTTTCTTACCTACCTAAGTGATTTGTTGTGCAGTGTAAAAATTCTGAACTTAGGATAAGTTTCCTTACAATCTAAAAAAATCCTCATGGAAGCATTAATTTTCCTTTGCTCAATTATCAGTGAAGATAGAGAAACTATGGCTGTTATGTTTTTCATAATAATTTTCTTTGTATACACAGAATAGTTTTAAAATTTAATCATCCCCTGATCTCCTCAGCTGTAAAATAAACAATCTTTCAGTGTTTCCTCATTGGTTTTATTTTCTGCCTGAATTATCCAGATAAGGATTGGAAAATAAAGATCTGTCTCATTTGGCTAAGTTAGCAGGCTTCAATTCACTTGGGAGTTGAGCAATCCTATTGCAATGAACTTTAGTTTAGAATTTTTAAATTAAGTGTGGTAACGTAAAATAGTAATATTACCCTTGAGAATGATATTTGTTCCATGGTACTAGTGATGGCCATAGATGCTTATTTGTTGATGCATCTGGGTTAAGGTTATCCCTATCCTGAGTGAATTCAGGCAGATCCAATTACAAACTTAGAATAATACATTCTGAAAGAGCATGCCCATTTATTTGTATCCAAAATCTAGCATACACCTGTAGAAAGAGTATTTAAAGTACTGAGAGTGGTATTGTTTAATGTCCTATGTTTATTTCTATAGAAATAATATCTCTAGGATGTTTTTATATACCAGGCAAATTATTAGATGCTTTATAATAAAGAGTTGACTCATTGGAAAAGACCCTGATGCTGGGAGGGATTGGGGGCAGGAGGAGAAGGGGACGACAGAGGATGAGATGGCTGGGTGGCATCACTGACTCGATGGGCATGAGTTTGAGTAAACTCCAGGAGTTGGTGATGGACAGGGAGGCCTGGCATGCTGCGATTCATGGGGTCTCAGAGTCGGACACGACTGAGCGACTGAACTGAATTGAACTGACTGAATAAATATTTACTATCAAACAATTGCTAATATCTTGAATTAATTATAATATTATTGTCTTAGTCAAGGAAACTAAGGATCTGAACTGCCAAGAAACTTGCACAGAGTATGCTGGCTATGAGGGTGTAATCACCCTCTGTAATCACCCTTTGAGGGCGGTCCTGCCTGAACTGACCTCTGACTGGCGAGCCTTGGCAACTCTTGAGGAGTGTCGCTGAAGACAGGCTGTCCTCAGGCAGCTTCAGCCATTATTCAGGCACAATAGAGAGTACTCATTGCTGCTCCAGGCAAGGTGCCTCCAGGGACAATCTTTGCCTTAGAGGTCCCTTTGGGCTTCCGACATTCTCACACCTACCCCACCATCTTGCGCTCTTCCTTCCAAGTTGTCTTCCCTTTCTCCACAGGTGTCAGACCTGCACTGCAGTCTGAGGGCTTTTCCTAGCCACTCCTCCTCCCTCCTCTGTTATTTTTCATCAGTTCAGTTGCTCAGGTGTGAGTCGTGTCCAACTCTTACCCCATGGAATGTACCATGCCAAGCTTCCCTGTCCGCCACCAACTCCCAGAGTTTACTCAAACTCATGTCCATAGAGACTGTGATGCCATCCAAACATCTCATCCTTCAACATCTTCTTCTCCTCCTGTCTTCAATCCTTCCCAGCATCAGGGTCTTTTCCAATGAGTCAGTTCTTTGCATCAGGTGGCCTAAGTATTGCAGCTTCAGCTTCAGCATCAGTCCTTCCAATGAGTATCAGGACTGAGTTCCTTTAGGATAGACTGGATAGATATCCTTGCTGTCCAAGGGACTTGCAAGAGTCTTATCCAACACCAAAGTTCAAAAGCATCAACTCTTCGGTGCTCAACTTTCTTTATAGTAAACTCTCACATCCATACATGACTACTGGAAAAACCAAAGCTTTGACTAGATGGACCTTTGTTGGCAAATTAATGTCTCTGCTTTTTAATATGCTGTCTAGGTTGGTCATAGCTTTTCTTCCAAGGAGCAAGTGTTTTTTAATTATATGGCTGGAGTCACTGCTGTGATTTTGGAGCCCCCAAATATAAAGTCTGTCACTGTTCCCATTGTTTTACCATCTATTTGCCATGAAAGTGATGGGACTGGATGCCATGATCTTAGTTTTCTGAATGTTGAGTTTCAGGCCAATTTTTTCACTCTCCTCTTTCACTTTCATCAAGATGAGGTTATTGATATTTCTCCTGGCAATCGTAATTCTAGCTTGTGCTTCATCCAGTCCAGCATTTCTCATGATGTACTCTGCATATAAGTTAAATAAGCAGGGTGACAATGTACAACCTTGACATAATTCTTTCCTGATTTGGAACCAGTCTGTTGTTCCACGTCCTAAGTTCTTTGCTTCTTGACCTGCATACAGATTTCTCAGGAAGCAGGTCAGGTGGTCTGGTATTCCCAACTCTTGAAGAATTTTCCACAGTTTGCTGTGATCCACATAGTCAAAGGCTTTGGCACAGTCAATAAAGCAGAAGCAGATATTTTTCTGGAATGCTCTTGCTTTTTCAATAATCCAGTGGATTTTGGCAATTGGATCTCTGGTTCCTCTGTCTTTTCTTATTCCAGCTTGAACATCTGGAAGTTCACGGTACATGCAGCTTTTGAAGCCTGGCTTGGAGAATGTTGAGCATGACTTTGCTAGTGTGTGAAGATGAGTGCAATTGTGCAGTAGTTTGAGCATTCTTTGGCATTGCCTTTCTTTGGGATTGGAATGAAAACTGGCATTTTCCAGCCCTATGGCCACTGCTAAGTTTTCCAAATCTGTTGGTATATTGAGTGAAGCACTTTCACTGCATCATTGTTATGATTTGAAATAGTTCAACTGGAATTCCATCACCTCCACTAGCTTTGTTCACAGTGATGCTTCCTAAGGCCCACTTGACTTTGCATTCCAGGATGTTGGTTCTAGGTGAGTGATCACACCACCTTCATTATCTGGGTCATGAGAATCTTTTTGTGTACTTCTTCTGTGTTTTCTTGCCACCTCTTCTTGATATCTTCTGCTTCTGTTAGGTCCATACCATTTCTGTCCTTTACTGAGCCCATCTTCATATGAAATATTCCCTTGATATCTCTAATTTTCTTGAAAAAAATCATTAGTCTTTCCCATTCTATAGTTTTCCTCTATTTCTTTGCACTGATCACTGAGGAAGGATTTCTTATCTCTCCTTCCTAATCTTTGGAACTCTGCATTCAAACATGTATATTATTCCCTTTCTCCTTTGCCTTTTGCTTCTCTTCTTTTTACAGCTTTTGTAAGGCCTCCTCAGATAGCCATTTTGCCTTTTTGCATTTCTTTTTCCTTGGGTGGTCTTGATCACTCCTCCTGTACAATGCCATGAACTTCTGTCCACAGTTCTTCAGGCATGCTCTCTATCAGATCTAATTCCTTGGATCTATTTGTCACTCCCACTGTATAATCATAAGGGATTTGATTTAGATCATACCTGAATGGTCTAGTGGTTTTCCCTACTATCTTCAGTTTAAGTCTGAATTTGGCAATAAGGGAGTTCATGATCTGAGCCACAGTCAGCTCCTGGTCTTGCTTTTGCTAACTGTATAGAGTTTCTCCATCCTTGGCTGCAAATAATATAATTAATCTGATTTCAGTAGTGACCATCTGGTGATGTCCATGTGTAGAGTCTTCTCTTGTGTTTTGGAAGAGGGTGTTTGCTATGACCAGTGTGTTCTCTTGGCAAAACTCTAGTAATCTTTGCCCTACTTCACTCTGTACTCCAAGGCCAAATTTGTCTGTTACTCCAGTTATTTCTTGACTTCCTACTTTTGCATTCTAGTCCCCTATAACGAAAAGGACATCTTTTTTTGGGTGTTAGTTCTAGAAGGTCTTGTAGGTCTTCATAGAACAGTTCAAATTCAACTTTATCAGTATTACTGGTCAGGGCATGGACTTGGATTACTGTGACATAGAATGCTTTGCCTTGGAAATGAACAGAGTTCATTCTGTCGTTTTTGAGGTTACATCCAAGTACTGAATTTCAGGCTCTTTTGGTGACTATGATGGCTACTCCACTTCTTCTAATGGATTCTTACCCACAGTAGTAGATACAATGGTTATCTGAGTTAAATTCACTCAATCTGGTCCATTTTAGTTCACTGAGTCCTAAAAATTTTGATATTCACTCTTGCATTCTCCTCTTTGATCACTTCTATTTTACCTTGATTCGTGGACCTAACATTCCAGGTACCTATGCAATATTGCTCTTTACAGCATCAGACTTTGCCTCTATCACCAGTCACATCCACAACTGGGTGTTGTTTTTGCTTTCGCTCTGTCTCTTCATTCTTTCTGGAGTTATTTCTCCACTGATCTCCAGTAGCATATTGGGCAGCTACAGACCTGGGGAGTTAATCTTTCAGTGTCCTATCTTTTTGCCTTTTCATACTGTTCATGGGGTTCTCAAGGCAAGAATACTGAAGTGGTTTGCCATTCCCTGCTCCGGTGATTATCTTTCATACACATTATGTAAAATAAATCTTTTGTACTGCAAATTCCGCTCTTGCATTTTCTTTCCAAAGATCTAAACTGGCCATGGAGGAAGAAAGAGGTATTGGAAGAAAGACAAATTTATTTATTTAGGGTAGTTGCATTCATAAAAGTTGTTACATATACCTAGGTTTTCATTCTATTTCTCCCACATCAAAACTCAGTCATTTGCACAAAAGTATTGTTTTGCTGGGTTGTTATAAATCTCTTAAATAATGCAGTAATCATTGGCTATTAGTAGGGTCTCAAAAATGATAGCTATTTTAGTCTTAATGTTTCTAGTAAACAACATTAATATTAAGAAATTACACATATTATGAAGTAAGATTACTAAGTATAATAAGAATATAATACATATTAAGTATTGGTTCTGATATTAAAAATCAAACATGTCACCCCAAAATAGTTTCCTTTCCATGGCTCTTTTCTAGCATCATTCTGACTGACAATAGAGGCTTTTTATTTCTTAACTTTCAGCTATTTTGAAAATAGTACATTGTATTTATATTGTCACTAAATGTTTGGATTGATGTTATGCATATAATTATATGGCTTACATTCACAGTAATTGATTGTACCTGCCAACAGTCAGTAATGTAGTTCTAAATATTTGTAAATGGCACCCATACTCATATTCTACTCAATTATTTCCCAAAAAGATTTGTCAAAGAGGCCACATGATTTAAGATTGAAATATACAAACTGAAGTAAGAAAGCCTGTTTTTGAGTTTGAGTCATCTTGTCAACTAACTTTTATTTGGAACAATTGTTTACTCATATATAACTATTTCTTTATTAATAAAATGAAAGTATTAGGGCAATTTATTTCTAAAGTCCCATTAGGTTATATAATCTAAAAACTAATAATGATCAGCTCCTTAGAATTTGCACTTTAAGTCTATAAGCAATACCATAATAATCCTAGATTTCCATTATTATATCATTGGTTTTATGAAATGTAGTAAGGATAATAAAAAAAAAAAAACAGTCAAATGAATGATAATTTGTTAATGGTTAATAAATGAACTGTGATAATTCATAATCGGATTTTTACTTCTGATCTCTTATATTCATAAAAGATTACAACAGCAATTAAATATTAGAATTAATGGAAGTTTTATAAATTTCACAAAAAAATTTCTGTTTTAAAGAATACAAATAAAGCTTTCCCACATCCTCTTTCCTAAAAGAAAAATAATAATTAGGGAAAACATGCATAAATTTACCCTGCTAAAATGTTGGAATGATTAGAGATATAATACTCAGGATGAGGTTTCCTATCTTGTCCCTCAGATAGAAGCTATGCTAGAATTTCCAGATTATGAAGTCACATCACTCTAAATATGTGTTTTATGTTTCATGACAATGTCATCTATAGCAATATAGGTTCAAGCTCTTATCCAAACAGAAGAGATCACATATAACTTCTGGATCAATGTCATGCTTGACATTAAAAGCCCAGAGTTACCATGAATAGATAAGAGTAGGTCATTGGTAACTAAGGCTGGAAATATCACCAATCTCTCACTTCAAATGATCTGAATTCAATTAAAAAAGCCAGAGGGGAACATATAAAAACAGTCCACTGTACAGCACCACTGGTTCATGGTAGACACTAAATGACTAACCATTGTATTGAACTGAATTGAATCACACCATTTAAAATCATCTTTAGGAGACTGTTTTTATATGTGCCCCCTCTGGTTTTTCTAAAGCATGACATCGATCCAGAAGTCATGTATGAGGTATATGCAGGTCCAAAGATGAATAAGACATGGCCCTCTCATCAAAGTAAAGTGATTTACTAGAGGATATGAGGTTTAGTACAGGAATACTAGATGGTGATTAATATAAGTAGCTGTTTCTTACTGCTGAAGAAGGAAATGGCAACCCACTCCAGAATTCTTGCCTTGGAAATCCCATGGAATGAGGAGCCTGTTGCACTACAGTCCATGGGATTGCAAGAGTTGGACACGACTTATCAACTAAACCACCACCACCATTTCTTACTGCATAAATGGGACAAATGAAGGTGTTCTATTTGAGCAACAATGCCAAATGCCCCGAGAGAAAGCTAGGAAGACAGTTGTTGTTGTTTAGTCACTGCATCATATCCAAGGCTTTGCAACCTATGGACAGGGTCCTCTGTCCATGGAATTTTCTAGGCAAGAATACTGGAGTGGGTTGCCATTTTCTTCTCCAAGGAAACTACCCGACCCAAGGATTGAACCTGCATTGGCAAGCAGATTCTTTACCATTGTGTCACCTGGGAAATGGTAGGAAGACAGACATAAAAATGTATCAGTAACAACATGTCAAACAAAAGCAACTATACCTACTCATCTAAGGGTTTGTTCTGTGTGGCAATGATGGTTTTGCATCTTGGTTTGTTTGTAAATATTTCACAACACTAAAAGCTGAACTATCTTAGGAAAAAAGGAGCAATAATATAAAACATATCTCCAAAACATCATGTTTGGTGATTGCAGCCATGAAATTAAAAGACGCTTACTCCTTGGAAGGAAAGTTATGACCAAACTAGAGCATATTAAAAAGCAGAGACATTACTTTGCCAGGAAAGGTCTGTCTAGTCAAGGCTGTGGTTTTTCCAGTGGTCATGTATGGATGTGAGAGTTGGACTGTGAAGAAAGCTGAGCGCCAAAAAATTGATGCTTTTGAACTGTGGTGTTGGAGAAGACCCTTGAGAGTCCCTTGGACTGCAAGGAGATCCAAGCAGTCCATCCTAAAGGAGATCAGTCTTGGGTGTTCATTGGAAGGACTGTAGCTGAAGCTGAAACTCCAATACTTTGGCCACTTCATGCAAAGAGTTGACTCATTGGGGAACACCCTGATGCTGGGAAAGATTGAGGGCAGGAGGAGAAACGGACGACAAAGAGTGAGATGGCTGGATGACATCACCGACTCGATGGACATGAGTCTGAGTAAGCTCTGGGAGTTGGTGATGGAGGGAAGTCTGGGGTGGTGCAGTCAGTCCATGCGGTCACAAAGAGTTGAACATGACTGAGTGACTGAACTGAAGTGAACTAAACAGGGTAACAGGGAAAACTCTGCTCTTGCATAAAATGAGAGTAGAGAATAGCCAGCAATATTTGATGTTCAAATTGTAAATCTGATTTACATATCATGGGATATTTTGAATAATAAGGTAATAAACCTCTCCATCATCCTTCATAAATCTTGTGGTTTTAAAGACTATTAATAGAATGACAGAAATATGATTCTGTTAAATGCCATTTAAATATAACTCTCCTTAACCATGCTTTAGAAACAAGGAAGTATTGTTCAAGTGTAAAAAGTCTTCATGTATGCTAAAGGTGCCAAGATTCAAAGCACCATGTTCTCATGCCTCTGAGTTAAAGCCCCTGACCCTTCCAAGGTCTGCTTTTGATTATTGGGAATGGAACAATGTGATTTCGTAGTATTAGGAGTCACAAAGAGTCATGGAATGCTTTCTATATGCCAAGCTCTGGCTTAGATACTTTACCTTGCTTTACCTCATTTAATTCTTACAGTAACACAATGAAGTTGGTACTGTTGTTATTACCATTGTATTAATACTGTCAAACCATTCTTAGGTCTTTCTAATTTTGTAGCATGTATCTCTGGTTTTATAATTCTCTCTCTCTCTCTTTTTTAAAATTTTCTTGGCCCTGCTATGTGGCATGTGGGCCCCGCACAGCCTATGGGGTCTTAGTTCCCTGACCAGGGATCAAACCTGCACCCCTAGCGCTGGAAGCACAGTCTTAACCACTGGACTGCTAGGGAAGTCCCTTCTCTAGTTTATAATTTTCAGTTGTAATAAAGTTAGGCTGATAAAGTCATGAATAAAATAAATTTCCACAAAATTGCTTTACCTATTTGAAAATACTACTTATTACTCTAAGGTTCACACATATATCTGTTTTATTGCTTTACTCTGGAACTATGTTATGGAGTGGATGTGTTTTCCAAGCAGAACTGACCTCTGTTCTACACCAATCATCCCCTGCAACCTAAGGCAGTTTGCTGCCAGTAAGTCTATGTGCTTTCATATTTCTTAATGTCTATTTTAAAATATCTGTTGATGTTACTCTAAATACTCCTTGCTTTAGATATAGCACAATTACCCATAGGTTCCTAGACAAAAACACCATTTAAATATAGTTCCTTGTTTCTCTAGTCCTTTGTAGACAGCCTTTCCAACGGTAAAGTTTATAAGGACAGATCAACCCCAAATAAAGTTATTTGAAAGGCAAATGATAATGACGCTGTTAAATGCTGCTGCTGCCGCTAAGTCGCTTCAGTCATGTCCCACTCTGCGTGACCCTATAGACGGCAGCCCACCAAGCTCCTCTGTCCACAGGATTCCCCAGGCAAGAATACTGGAGTGGGTTGCCATTTCCTTCTCCATGTTAAATGCTAAATGTCTCCAAAATACTTTGTGTTTCAGTACTTAATTCCACATGTGAAGACTGGGAATCAATTATTCAATGCAGAACATCTCAGTCTAGTGTTAGAATACAGATGAAAATAAAAAGAAATTCTGAATATGTTTTCCACATAGATCTTAGTACCATTACAATAGGCTGGATGCTTTCCAATCTGGCCATTAGACTGTGAATCTTTTTATGTGTCTATGTACAGATCTCTATGGGTACCTAAAAACTATGTTCTTGCTGGAAATCCTTGCCTGCTGTTTTCCCACAACTTTGTAGCATGCATGCTCTTGAACAAATCAGTTAAGATGTCTGTATCCCTGTTTCTTTATCTATGAAGTAAGAGGCTGGGTCAGATGACCCATGAGATCCATGCCAGAACTAAAGCATATTGATTCTGTACCCAAGAATGATGATTTACTGGAACTACTGTGCAGTGTAAACCAACTGCTATTAAATAGAAAATACTCATTTATTCTTTCTATTTTCTATAAAAATGCTTTCATGGATACTAGAAAAATTATTGTAACCACTACTGATAGGAAATACTAAAATCATGCTTGCCCTGGAATTCTTATATACTTTCTCTATACTTTGCAATTTTTAGCAAAGTTTTTAGTGAGAGAACAGGTTTGGGGTTGACTGGTTGGGTTCATGAGATATGACTCATGAGAATGAGAAGCCAATATATTGAAGATGCAGAAAAGAGAAGTAGAAAGAGTTTTGGATGGTAATGGTAAACAAGACAAGCAACTGGACATTCTGCTATATCAGGAAAATATATCTCTATGTGTGTACTCACAGTTGCTTACATTTTCCATTACTTGAAACTGAATCCACTTCTAACTAATCAAAGTTTAGAATTAGCTCCACTTTAGGATCAGATGTGGAGAAGGAAATGGCAACCCGCTCCAGTATTCTTGCCTGGAGAATCCCGTGAACAGGGGAGCCTGGTGGGCTGCTGTCCATGGGGTCGTACAGAGTCGGACCCAACTGAAGCAACTTAGCATGCATGTATTGGGGAAGGAAATGGCAACCCACTCCACTGTTCTTGCCTGGAGAATCCTAGGGACAGGAAGCCTGGTGGGCTGCTGTCTGTGGGGTCACACAGAGTTGGACATGACTGATGTGACTTAGCAGCAGCAGCAGGATCAGATGATGTTCAGAGCTATGAAATCTAATTGCTAATCAACACTGAGCTTTCATGTTATTTTGACCTTTTAATATTTTCTTGTGATCAATGAGATGTTTGTACTATGTGCTTGAGTTTCATGTGCTTGTTTTTATTATTTTTCTTTTTCACTTCCTGCTAGTAACTATAATGGATAAAATTCTGCATTTAGAATTTAATGGTTTGCTGTTGTTCAGTTGCTCAGTTGTGTCCGACTCTGTGCGATCCTGTGGACTGTAGCATGCCAGGCTTCCCCGTCCTTTACCATCTCCCGGAGCTTGCTCAAACTCACATCTATTGAGTCAGTGATGGCATCCAACCAGCTTGTCCTCTGTCGTCCCCTTCTCCTCCTGCCTTTAATCTTTCCTAGCGTCGGGTGTTTTTCAATGAGTTGGCTCTTTGTATCACCTTTCCTGAGTGGTAGGGGTGTCAATCCATTATTTTTTGTTGGGAGGCCTTCCTTGATGCCATTTGGTATTTTTTAATTATTATTAAACTTTTTATTTTGTATTGGAGTATAGCCTATTAACAATGTTGTGATAGTTTCCGGTGGGCAGCAAATGGACCCAGCCATACACACACATGTATCCATTCTCCCCACCACTCTCCTCCCATCCAGGCTGCACATTAACAGTGAGCAGCGTTCCCTTCTCTACAGGAGGCTATCCATTTTAAACATAGCAGCGTGCGTCATGTTTATTTCCAATTCCCTCTGGGTCTTTCTTTCACTGTGCTCTAAATAAGACAAGTGGTCAGTAATTTCAAGTTAGTATTTGATGTGAGTATTTCCAAGAGTGAAACATTTCAAGAATACCATGCTCCTGGATTATCAAATCAAAAGTGTGAAAAGTACTTCAAACAAAACACAAGCATCATTTACTGACAACTTCCAAGTCCCTTGTTGAGTCCTAGGGGATAACAATAAGTCTATTTTTATATCAGGATAATAATATTTGATCTGATTCCCATCTAGTCTTTTGAGAATACTATATTAGTCATCTGGGATATTTTTGAGAAGCCAGGTGCATTGCTTGGCATAAATACAAAACAAAACTAATGACTAAGTAACTTTGTCAAAATGTTAGAAAGGCTTACACACACTTCAGTTATCATCATGTTTTCACAGGTAGATTTATGATACTTTTAGAAATGAATATCTTAAAAAGTTTACACAGACTTTTAAAACCAACTCAAGATTATAAGGGGCCCTTGGAGACAGTGTCTAGTCTAACCTTCTCCAATCTTCTGAACGCTTCTATTACACAACTCTGCCCAGCGTATACCATCAGCTAGTTGACTATAGATCTGGTGTTGGGCAACTCCCTATCATCAGGTCAGTTCACTTTGTTTTCTGGCGTGAGTTGAACTGGTGGAAAGCTCTCACAGTTGAGCTGATATCTGTCTTGTGTAATTATACCCGTTGGTACTGCCTCTCAGTACAAACCATGTTTCAATATTTTAAAAAATATCTTGAGTCTGTTTTATTGAAGCAAAATTTGTTACACAAATATTGCATTTCAACAATTTAAGAGTCTAAATGCTTTTTCAGAAACATGTGAACATGTTTACTCTGCCATTACTTGAGTTGAAAGAACACATGCTGTCTTCTAGTAATTGTCATTCATTTCTTCCGTACTTATAAGTCATCTTTTTACCTTTTTTTTAATCAAGTCTTACTTGAGATCAATGTCAAACAAGTACATGTCAAGTTTACAGAACATGTTGGAACATATAAAATAGTAATCAAGTTCATAAGATCCATAAAAATTGGTGGGCTATAAAAAATGGCAAGATGAGATTTTCCATTATTTACAAAGTGTATGGCTTCATGAATAGCTTAGAGTAAGGATTTATCAGTTTTGTCAAATGTAAAAGGAAGGGTATTTCTTGTTAGTTGAAAAATATTTAAGAATTAGTAAAAATGAAATACACTTAACATTTAAACGTATATAGTAGACTCAAGTGGTGCAGTGGTAAAGAATCCTTCTGCAATGCAAGAGGTACAAGAGACATGAGTTCAGTCCCTGGGTCAGGAAGATTCCCTGGAGGAGGAAATGACAGGCTGTTCCAGTGTTCTTGCCTGGAAAATTACATGAACAGAGGAGCCTAGCATGCTACAGTCCATGGGGTCTGTATTGGATACTACTGAGTGAGCGTGACCATCCAACTATGTATCATCATAGTGCAGCAAAGAATCTGTAGATGATATTAAAATCAAATCCATATGATTGATCCTCACAGAATATTTTTTGATTTTTGCCAATCTAGTATATCCAAAAGCAGGGGTTACAAATGATAATAGTATAATTCCAACGTGATGTTGATTGATACTTTCATTTACCTGAAAGTGCAAGATGAAAGTGAAACAAATATGCTGTCAGAATATCACTGATTTGTCAGTGTTATGAGAGACTTCTTTACTGATTTGGATAATAGCTTGGACATGGAACAACAGACTGGTTCCAAATAGGAAAAGGAGTACGTCAAGGCCGTGTATTGTCACCTTGCTTATTTAACTTATATGCAGAGTATATCATGAGAAATGCTGGGCTGGAGGAAGCACAAGCTGGAATCAAGATTGCCGGGAAAAATATCAATAACCTCAGATATGCAGATGACACCACTCTTATGGCAGAAAGTGAAGAGGAGCTAAAGAGCCTCTTGATGAAAGTGAAAGAGGAGAGTGAAAATGCTGGCTGAAAGCTCAACATTCAGAAAACTAAGATCATGGCATCTGGTCCCATCACTTCATGGGAAATAGATGGGGAAACAGTGGAAACAGCATCAGACTTTATTTTTTTGGGCTCCAAAATCACTGCAGATGGTGATTGCAGCCATGAAATTAAAAGATGCTTACTCCTTGGAAGGAAAGTTATGACCAACCTAGATAGCATATTAAAAAGCAGAGACATTACTTTGCCAACAAAGATCTGTCTGTTCAAGGCTATGGTTTTTCCAGTGGTCATGTATGGATGTGAGAGTTGGACTGTGAAGAAAGCTGAGTGCCAAAGAATTGATGCTTTTGAACTGTGGTGTTGGAGAAGACTCTTGAGAGTCCCTTGGACTGCAAGGAGATCCAACCAGTCCATCCTAAAGGGGATCAGTCCTGGTTGTTCATTGGAAGGACTGATGCTGAAGCTGAAACCCAATACTTTGGCCACTTCATGTGAAGAGTTGACTCATTGGAAAAGACCCTGATGCTGGGAGGGATTGGGGGCAGGAGGAGAAGGGGACGACAGAGGATGAGATGGCTGGATGGCATCACTGACTAGATGGACGTGAGTTTGTGTAAACTCCGGGAGTTTGTGGTGGACAGGGAGCCCTGGTGTGCTGCGGTTTATGAGGTTGCTAAGAGTCGTACCCGACTGAGTGACTGAACTGAACTGAACTGATACTGGAAGTGTATTTCCTCAAAATCATTGTGATAGTCACAATGTGATGTCAACAGTGATCAAACACTTTTACATTTATTGTTATTATTCATATTTTCTCCATCATTTTCTTAAAACTAGAGCACAAAAATAATAAGTCAAGCCCTGATTTTTAATAGTTGCAGATTTTCATGCACATAAAACTTTACCCATGGACAATTTCATGCTACAAACATAACATTACTGAACATAGTTTGGGAAGTGATGTGTAATAGTTTACATTACATTACATTACATTATATTTCAATCATATTGATATAATTGAGGAAAGTAACTTCCAGTATTATAAAATAATTAGAAGGCAATGCATTTTGAGTAGTTAATACATTTGTTTTAAATAACATTTACTTAATTTTAAGTTCATAAAATTTAATTTTGAATGATGGCCATTTTTAGCCATAGACTTGCAATATTCCTGAAAACAATGAATTCTTGCAGTCTAGTAGAAACTAGCTCACCCAACACATGAGGCAAGGCATAATAATAACATTCAAGATGTACAGCTGTTGCTAAAAGGTTTGTCTTTTCTTGAGAATTAACAGATGGTATTGGTAAGCGGTATAGTGTCCTGTTGTGAATATCAACTCCAGAGATAAATGGCTTGCCTCTTCCAGTCATGTGTGTCCACATGTAAGTTTCTTTTTCATTTCTGTAAAATGAGCATAATAGTAGTAATAATGATTATAACAATGTTACTCATTGTGTATAAGATGAGGCGATATATGTAAATTCCTAAGGGAAAGTCTTAAAATGTCTTAAGCACTCAATACACAATAACTGTATTGCAATTGGGATTTAAGGTGGAATGTAATGTGATCAGATTTACAACTTAGATGATCGCTTTAAGTGTGGAGTACTCCATTGTGTGTAAAAGACAGTTAAGTATCTATTGTGTCTTCTGGTGGCTTAGATGGTAAAGAATCTGCCTGCAAAGTGGAAGATCCAAGTTCTATCCCTGGGTTGGTTAGATCCCCTTGAGAAGGGAATGGCAACACATTCCAGTATCCTTTTTTTTTTTTTGGTATTTATTTACTTTTTAATTGAAGGATAATTGCTTTATAGAATTTTGTTGTTTTTGGTCAAACATCATCGTGAAATAGCCATCAGTTCAGTTCAGTTGCTCAGTCATGTCCGAGTCTTTGCGACCCCTTTGACTGCAGCACACCAGGCTTCCCTATCTATCACCAACTCCCGGAGCTTACTCAAACTCATGTCCATTGCGTCGGCGATACCATCCAACCATCTCATCCTCTGTCGTCTCCTTTTCCTCCTACCTTCAAGCTTTCCCAGCATCAGGGTCTTTGCCAATGAGTTGGCTCTTCCCATGAGTTGGCCAAACTATTGCAGCTTCAGCTTCAGCATCAGTCCTTCCAATGATCACCCAGAATTGATCTCCTTTAGGATGGACTGGTTGGATCTCCTTTCAGTCCAAGGGACTCTCAAGAGTCTTCTCCAACACTACAGTTCAAAAGCATCAAGTCTTCAGTGCTCAGCTTTCTGTATAGTCCAACTCTCATATCCATACATGACTATGGAAAAACCATAGCTTTGACTAGACAGACCTTTGTTGACAAAGTAATGTCTCTTCTTTTTAATATGCTCCAGATTGGTCATAGCGTTTCTACGAAGGAGCAAGCATCTTTTAATTTCATGGCAGCAGTCACCATCTGAAGTGATTTTGGAGCCCCCCAAAATAAAGTTTGTCACTGTTTCCATTATTTCCCATCTATTGCATGAAGTGATGGGACAGGATGCCATGATCTTCATTTTTTGAATGTAGAGTTTTAAGACAGCTATTTCATTCTTCTCTTTGACTTTCATCAAGAGGCTCTTTAGTTGCTCTTTGCTTTCTACCGTAAGAGTGGTGTCATCTGCATATCTAAGGTTATTGTTATTTCTTCTGGCAATCTTGATTCCAGCTTGTGCTTCCTCCAGCCCAGTGTTTCTCGTAATGTACTCTGCATAGAAGTTAAATAAGGAGGGTGACAATATACAGCCTTGACGTACTCCTTTCCTATTTGGAACCAGTCTGTTGTTCCATGTCCAGTTCTAACTGTTGCTTCCTGACCTGCATACAGGTTTCTCAAGAGGCAGGTCAGGTGGTCTGGTATTCCCATCTCTTTCAGAATTTTCCAGTTTGTTGTGATCCACATAGTCAAAGGCTTTGGCATAGTCAATAAAGCAGAAATAGATGTTTTTCTGGGACACTCTTGCTTTTTCAATGATCCAACAGATGTTGGCAATTTGATCTCTGGTTCCTCTGCCTTTTCTAAATTCAGCTTGAACATCTGGAAGTTCATGGTTCACATACTGTTGAAGCCTGGTTTGGAGAATTTTGAGCATTACTTTACTAGCGTGTGAGATGAGTGCAACTGTGTGGTAGTTTGAGCAATTGAGCATTGCCTTTCTTTGGGACTGGAATGAAAACTGACATTTTCCAGTCCTGTGGCCACTGATGAGTTTTCCAAATTTGCTGGCATCTTGAGTGCAACACTTTCAAAGCATCATCTTTTAGGATTAGAAATAGTTCACTGGAATTCCATCACCTCCACTAGCTTTGTTTGTAGTGATGCTTCCTAAGGCCCACTTGACTTCTTATTCCAGGATGTCTGGTTCTAGGTGAGTGATCACACCATTGTTGTTATCTGAGTCATGAAAATCTTTTTTGTACAGTTCTTCTGTGCATTCTTGCCACCTCCTTTTAATGTCTTCTGCCTTTGTTTGGTCTATACCATTTCTGTCCTTATTGTGCCCATCTTTGCATGAAATATTCCCTTGGTATCTCTAATTTTCTGGAATAGATCTCTAGTCTTTCCCATTCTATTGTTTTCCTCTATTTCTTTGCATTGATCACTAAGGAAGGATTTTTTTAATCTCTCCTTGCTATTTTTTGGAACTCTGCAACAAATGGGTATATCTTTCCATTTCTCCTTTTCCTTTGCTTCTCTTCTTTTATCAGCTATTTGTAAGGCCTCTTCAGACAACCATTGTGTCTTTTCATATTTCTTTTTCTTGGGGATTGTCTTGATCAATGCCTCCTGTACAATGTCATGAACCTCCATCCATGGTTCTTCTGGCATGCTGTCTATCAGATCTAATCCCTTGAATCTATTTGTCACTTACATTGTATAATCTTAAGGGATTTGATTTGGGTCATACCTGAATGGTCTAGTGGTTTTCCCTACTGTCTTCAATTTAAGTCTGAATTTGGCAATAAGGAGTTCATGATCTGAGCCATAATCATCTCCTGGTCTTTTTTTTTTTTTTTTTTGCTGACTCTATAAAGCTTCTCCATCTTTGGCTGCAAAGAATATAATCAATCTGATTTTGGTGTTGACCATCTGGTGATGTTCATGTGTAGAACATCATGTTCTTATGTTGTTGGAAGAGGGTGTTTGCTAATGTGTTCTCTTGGCAAAATTATGTTAGCCTTTGCCCTGATTCATTTTGTACCCCAAGGCCAAGTTTGTCTGTTACTCCAGGTATCTTTTGACTTTCTACACTTGCATTCCAGTCTCCTATGATGAAAAGAACATCACTTTTGGGTGTTAGGACTAGAAGGTCTTGTATGTCTTTGTAGAACCATTCAGCTTCAGTTTTTTCAGCATTGCTGGTTGGGGCATGGACCTGGATGACTTTGATACTGAAGGGCTCACCTTGGAGATGAACAGAGATCATACTGTCGTTTTTGAGATTGCACCCAAGTACTGCATATCGGATTCTTTTGTTAACTATGAGGGCTACTCCATTTCGTCTATGGGATTCTTACCCACAGTAGTAGATATAATGGTCATCTAAATTAAATTTGCTCATTCCAGTCCATTTCAGTTGTCTGATTCCTAAAAATGTCCATATTCACTCTTGCCTTCTTCTGTTTGACCACTTCTATTTTACCTTGATTCATGGACCTAACATTTCAGGTTCCTATGCAATATTTTCTTTACAGCAGCAGACTTTACTTCCATCACAAGTCACATCCACAACTGGGTGTTGTTTTTGCCTTGGCTCCATCTCTTCATTCTTTCTGGAATTATTCCTCCACTGATCTTCAGTAGCATATTGGGAACCTACAGACCTGGGGAGTTCATCTACAGTGCTGTGGGGATTCAGTGATTGGTGTACATTTGTCTCCTCCATCTTGAAACTCCCTTCCATCTCCCTCCCCATCCAACCCCACTAGATTGATACAGAGCCCCTGTTTGAGCTCCCTGAGACACACAGCAAATTCCCATTGGCTATCTATTTTACATATGGTAATGTAAAATTCCATGTTACTCTCTCCGTATATCTAACCATCTCCTCCCCTCTTGCCCTTGTCCTTAAATCTGTTCTCTATGTCTGTTTCTCCACTGTCTAGCAAATAAATTCATCAGTACCATCTTACTAGATTTCATATGTGTGTGTGTGTGTGTGTGTGTGTGTGTGTGTGTTAGTATATGATATTCAACTCTCTGACTTACTTCACTCTGTATAACAGGCTCTTCACTGAGAAAAACAGTGAAAGGAAATCCCTTTGGGGCCAGGTAGGAGATCAACTGTTTGGTTTTAGAATTTAAAATCTGAGGTATGATTAAGAATTTCAGGAGTGTGGAGTAGGCTGATTCAAATACAGAGTCCAGAAGAGTGGTCAGGGCTATTGATACACATATTGGAGTACTGGCACAAAGATGGAGTTGAAAGCACATGGGTGGGTAATATCTTTCATCAGATTGGAACGTATAGGAGAAAGATGTCTTATCTGAGGAACATCTATATTGAAAAGTTATGTAGAATAAGATGAGTGAGATAAAAAGAATTATTCAAGGCAGAGATTGGTATTCCCATTTCATTAATAAGGTAAGTAAGACTCACTTGTAGATTTTAAGTAAGTTTGTCTGAGTTCATATGGTTGATAAGCAGCATGACTGAGATGAGCTAAGTTTCATTCTGCTCCAGGTTCTCATTCTGTGTTTCACATTCATTGAGTCTCTGGCTATCAACTCCAGCCTTTTGACCATTAAGAAAGATGTGTTTAGTATTCAGTAATTCATAGATTCTTCCCTCATTCCCTTTCTGCACTGAAAGATCCATCAGTGTACAACTGTATTCCTTATTAAGCAATAGAGAAGGGAGAGAGAAGAGTGAAGAGAGAAAGAGAGGGAGAAAAGAGAGAGAGAGAGTGAAGCTCTTAAAAAATAATTCAGCAAGTTAGGACTGGAACTATGGTGGTGCAGTGTTCCAATCACAGATACTTAGATTTCAGCTTATTTGGCTTGGGAATATATCAGACTTTCTCCTGTCCCAGCAGAGGAAGTAAAATATATGAACTGCTAGAGCTAATATTAAAATTGTCCTTACCAATGAAAGGTAGGCAAGGGTCAATGGAGAGAATGTAGAGCAAAATGTAGAAAAGGGAGACACAATTCGTCCAGATCAATCATACTCCTTAGAAAATCTCCAAAGCATTCTGAGGACCTGAGTCATATTTACAATCGCTCAGGGAGAACGCATAGCTGGTTTAGACGTAATAAGTGGAGCCAAGTGAGAGAGGAAACAGACCACAGTGTTAAGGTTTCGATATTCAAATATTTAAAACCTGATCTGACTATACATGTGTCAAAGCAAAGCACAAAAGAAAGCAGATGAGGTTAGAACTGTGTGGCTGGACTGGGCTTAGGGTGGTGTTAATTTACTCCTACTTATGTTGTGCATACAAGTCAGTAATCAGCGCTTCACTTTCCAAGATGCTAAAACTCAAGTCAGAATTCAAAATAAAACTGCATAAAAGAGTATCTAAGAAGTCACAAAACATCCCATAATAAATCAATAAAGTGTACATGTTTCAGGTATTGTCTAGGAGGTGTGCATTACAAATCTTGTTATTAAAAAATAGGAAAAAAACTAACCATTAAAGCCCTAGTTCAAAATAACTCACACAAAGTGAATTAACAAAGATGAATATAAAATATTCAATTTTATAAGTGCTGCACAATTGAAAAAGATAATTAATTGCTCATTCTAACCCAAAGACCCCAACAAATATAGTCCTTTTGTAGTAGGGAAAAAACCCCAACAACCCTGGAATACTTTGTATTCAACTCAAGAGACACTCATCTAATGATGTTACCAAAGTGGTAAAACTGGAGGCATTTCCATTTGGTACATATGAATATTTCAAACTATGTTGAGAAGTTAGATTGAATAAAAACCAGATGAGGAATAAATTTAACCCTGAAGCATTCATTATTCAGCATTTGAATGAGATTTGCCATTTAAAGAGATTTGAATCTGTTTCAATATGTTCACAACCGTCCAGTTAATACAGTACTATTAGCCCTGCTTTAAAAGAAAGAATATGTATTAGCCCATCTTTTAAATAAGGAAATCGAGGCAGAAAGTTCAGTGGCAGTTTAAAATCTGCCAGTTGAAGCACCTTGCCTTCAGTTGAGGATCCATTCATTTTAAGTGAATTACCTATTCTCGGGAGCCCTGTGATGGCCCTAACCAGGGTAATTTATTTCCAAGAAGGGAGTTCTTTGCTTTTAAGAGGAAACAGTTTTACTTATTGTATTGTAGAATTGTGTCTGTTATTAATATAGTAAGAAATATATATCCTGACTCCACTAGCATTAAGTCAAATACTGTGTTCTGTTTTTTCTTACCAGATGTTTTATAGTATGTAAGTGTGTTAAGGAAGATTGATAAACCTAATAAACTTATGTATAAACCTATCAGTAAAGGATTATAGAAAGGAAATTCTACTTCGGTTTGGAATACTTGTAAGGTTTTGACCATAGGTTTGCTTTACCTTAGCTCAATCCCGTTTATGAGAGAATCATTTTTTATCCTATATTTTGCAGCACTTATATTTAAACTAAGAAAAAGAAATATATGCAAAGCTGTTAACCAGATTCTGTCACTAAAATCAGATCTAATGAAAACGTTCTTTGTCTCAGATATTTTGTAACTGTAACATGGAAATGTAATTTGGTTGGTTAGGTGTCAGTTTTATTTAATCTGATTTGATTCCTTGAGGAAAAAAGATTGGATTTCTAGAAATTTAAATGTGTGTTATTAAAAAGGGAAAATAAGGCTTAAATAATGTTCCTATATAATCATGTCATCAATTTAGCTGCTGCAAAATGAAAACATGATCTACAGGATAAATATATGATAAAAACAGTTATTTTTCCAAATTACAAAAAGGTGAACATTGCTATTATATAAATAATATAGTGAAGAACTGTAGAATAAAAATAACCTTTGAGATTTTGATGACTGCCTCTCTAGACCTCTTCAATGTACATTTAAGTAAACTTAAGTCTTATAGTGCAGATTATTTTACTTGTATGAATGTTTTGTATATGTCTTTTGGTCAACATAAGCAGTGATTTCTGTTGGGTATTTACCTAGGTGCAAAACTGCTGGGTCAAAGGATTTTCATATATTCAACTTTATTAATCACTGTCAAACAGTTTTTCAAACTGGTTGTAAAATGTGGGTAGTTCCTTTCACCAATCCTTGGTATTGGCAGTGTTTTATATTTTAGCCATGGGTGTGTGTGTTTGTAGTGATATTACATTGTGCAATTTTTGACTTTTGTGTGTGTGTGTGTTCAGCGGATGGCTAATGATTTGAGTAGTTTCTCTAACGTTTATAGCTAGTTGGATAAGCTCTTTCCAGAAGTTCAAGTTTTTTGCCCAGTTGTCTATTGGGTTGTCTCTATAGTCTTTATTGATTTGCTATAATATTTTATACATTCTTAATGTAAATTTTTGCTGGATGTATATTTAGATCATTTAATCTAATATCTAATTTACTGATGTAGTTGGGTTTGTATCTAAATACCTAAGATACTTAGATATTTTTAGCTATTTAGATACAAATATCTAAATGTTTCCTATTATGACTAGGAGTCTTATATTCCTCTTTATCTCTTTTGTTGCTTACTTTTGTATAACAAAATTTATTATTACTATTATTATACAACTTTTCTCTATTACATTGTTAGTATAACATTATTTACTATTATTTTAGTTTGCTTAGTAACTATTTTTATTCTAGATATCATAATATATACTTGATTTTTTATAATTTAATATAAATAATCTGTTTTACCAATTCCATTTACCATCATGACTTTTTGCTATTGTTATTTTCATGAATTTTATCAATAATTATATTTAAAAATCTATAAAACATGCTTACTTATATAGTCAATTTCAATTTTATATTGTTGTTCTCCATTTCTTTCTGTATTTTTGTCCTCTTGTGGAAGCATTTTTATCCAGACTAAATTTTCTCTGACTAAATAATTCCCCTTAGCATTTTTAAAATTCAGATCTGGTAATAATTTCTCTTGGTTTTTAATGATTTGAAATTATCTTTAATTTGTTTTTATATTTCATAGACACAACAGTAGTGCATAGGTTTTTGTGGGGCTATATGTTTGCACCTAGTACTTTAAAGATTCTACTCTATTTTCTCTGGCTCCTCTATTTTTATAGGGTGCCAGTTAGTATGATGGCTTGTACCTATTTTCCTTTGCTTGCTTTTAAAATATTCTTTTTCTTTGGTTCTCAGTGTTTTGACAATGATGTCCCTAAGTATGTTATTTGATTCAACATGATTATTTTATTTCTTAAATGGCATATGCAGAGATTCTTGGTTCTCTGATCTAATACCTTTTGTTAGCATTTTTAAAGCTCATTATTTCTTCAAATATTTCTTCTGTCCAGTTCTCTTTCTTTTCTCTTGGAACTCAGTACTTTAGCTCTTTTATATTTGTTGGTCTCACTCTCTTCTGTATTTTCCTTTTTTCTCTGTCAGTTTGAATATTTTCTTTTGACCTTTCTCCCAGTTCACTGATTCTCTTTTATATCTGTTTTGTTTATATTTTCTTGAACTAGGTAATTATTATTATATCTATGTTTATTAAAGTGGATCATCTGTAGATCTATTCTATTTTTTAAAATTGTTCTGTGCTTTTTTTTGACAGGAATTTAAAACATTTTGATCATTGTAATTGAATTCTAGACATTACATATAAAAACATGTAGAGAGATCTTGCAATACAACATTACCAGAGGGAATTTTACACTCTCACTTTCCAAGCAGGTAGAATGGGGGACTGACCGTCTCAACCTAATCAGGGATTAAACTGAGTTATACTTAGGTTGCTATTAAAAAAAAAAAACACCTTTATCTTTTCCCCCCTGTTTCCAAATTGCAGCTTTAAGTAATAGCATACTGTGGTTTTGAGGCCTCTACTTGATGGTTTTTTGTTTCTTAATATCAAATACTGCTGCCGATGATGATCAGAGTTGTAGAGGGTTGTGGTTGAGGTGTTTAGCCTCTGGTCTTCACAACTTCCTACTTCATCAATGCCTTGTGGGAAAAACTGTTTATGTGTTTGATGCCCTCACATCATCAATTTTTCATTCTAGTAGTATCCCTCTGCTCTGGAAAACCTGGATCTTATTCACTTGCTGTAGCCAGAATTAGCAAAGGCTGTAAGAATTATGCATCTCTAGATGGTCAATATAGACTGCTGCTATATAGAAACACTGTTTCTGCAGTGTTTCTATACAACTGTTGTTATTGTTTAGTTGCTCAGACATATCCAGCCTTTTGCAACCCCATGGACTGTAGCCCACCAGGCTGCTCTGTCCCTGAAATTTTCCAGGCAAGAATACTGGAGTGGGTTGCCATTTCTTTCTCCAGGGGATCTTCCTGGTCCAGGGATGGAACATTGCATCTCCTGCACTGGCAGGCGGAGCCACCAGGAAAACTACACAATCAGTTCAGTTCAGTTGCTCAGTCGTGTCTGACTCTTTGTGACCCCATGAATCGCAGCACTCCAGGCCTCCCTGTCCATCACCAACTCCCGGAGTTTACTCAAACTCATGTCCATCGAGTCGGTGATGTCATCCAGCCATCTCACCCTCTGTCGTCCCTTTCTCCTCCTGCCCCCAATCCCTCCCAGCATCAGGGTCTTTTCCAATGAGTCAACTCTTCGCATGAGATGGCCAAAGTACTGGAGTTTCAGCTTCAGCATCAGTCCTTCCAATGAACACCCAGGACTTATCTCCTTCAGGATGGACTGGTTGGATCTCCTTGCAGTTCAAGGGACTCTCAAGAGTCTTCTCCAACACCACAGCTCAAAAGCATCAATTTCTCGGCGCTCAGCTTTATTTATAGTCCAACTCTCATATCCATACATGACCACTGGATAAACCATAGCCTTGACTAGATGGATCTTTGTTGGCAAAATAACTGCACAATAAATCACCACAAATTTAGCAGATGAAACTGCCATACATATGTTATCTCATAATTTCCATGGATCAGGAGTTTGGGTCCAGCTTCACCTAGTCCTCTGCTTGGGATTCTATAAGGCTACAGTCTTGCTGTTGAGCAGGCTATATTCTGTTCTTCTTGAGTTTAGGCTCATCTAGCAAACTAAACTGGTTTTGGAAAATTCAGTGCACAAGAATCAGCAGCCCCCCACGGCAAACAGCTTCCGCCTGCCCCTCCTTTGGGGACTTTTGTAGCATAATGCCTCCAGCAAGACATTTCTCCCAGAGGAGATTTTCCTGTACCACAGAAGGAGGATTTTTGCTAAGGTCCAGATTTCTAGCAATCCCTCCAGGGGGTAGCTTCTCTGCTGTTTAGATACTGCAGACATACTTTCTCTAACAAGTTCTGGGGCTCGCTTCTGGGTGTGGGGCCTCCGCGTTGGGCATGCTATCATAGCGCTAGGAGTAGTGGCTAATCCTTGTTTCTGTTATTCCTTCATTCTCAAGAGTTTTCTGTACTCCTTAGGAACCAATTTTCATTGCTTCAGTGCCCTGTTATAGTTAATAATGATTTCTATTACATTTTCTCTGTTCAAATTATTATGTGGTTTCTATCTCCTATTTGGATTCTGACTAATACATTCCATATTTGTTTTTAGTGACTCTTCTTCTGTCACTGCCAATTATAACCACATAATCTATGATAGTTGTTCCTTTAATGAAGTTACAGCAAATCTACAATTTCCATAATGCACATAAAAGAGAAATGTAAGCCATTTGAACCAATAAAGAAAAGAAAGTGAGAATTAGAAATGGAATCTGAGAGAAACGGGGTGTTTTTTTTTAACATAAAACTGAGTGGAATAGAGAACCAGATGATTTGTAATGGAAAACAATGATAGAAGATAAAATTAAATCAAGAAAAGATGATTAGAATATAATTAAATTTCTATTTTCAGCGTGGTGATTAGAATACACTAAGCAAATTAACAAATAAAACTCAAACTCTCCAAATGAAGTATGTAACATATTGGACAAATAGACATACTTAGAAAATAGACCTATGGTAAGAAAATGTAAGGAAATCAATATATATATATATGTATATCAATATATACATATATATATATATGTATAGGCAGCTCTGGGAGTTAGCAAGCGTCAAAGTCTTCTTTCACATTCAAGGGCTTCTGCCATACCCCATGTAACTTCTACTGAGATTAATACAAAGTTTCAAGCCTGTAATACAAGGCAGGATTTACACAATTGGCAGTGTCTATTAAACTGACCATGTGCATATTCTATGACCCAGCAATTCTATGCCTAGATGTTTACCCTAGAAAGTAATTTACACAGTTGCCCCAGGAGATTCTTACAATATATTCATGAGCAAATTCATCAGGATGAGAATTAAAATGCTTTGAATATCTATCAATAGGTGAATGTCAGTAAAACTGTGGTATAGTCATGCAAGGAAATACTATTCAGCTATGAAAAATGTATTATAGCTACATATCAATAAAAAAACAGTAAATCTGATAAACATGTTTTTATCTTATTTAAGAAAAAGTGCAAAAGTTGGAAAGAATAGCATGATATAAAAGTAAGAGCATGTTATTATAATAGAACATTTATTTTTGTTACTATCTTGAATTATTATTACTATAAATCAATTTGATATGACTCTAAGGTATTAATCTTAGCTTCTTATTTTACTTAACTTGAGTTTATCCTATAAGGAGTTAGAGTGGGGAAGTAAATATACTGACACCTTGATTCATGTGGTAATAAATAACTACCTGAAATATATGTCCAAAACTGTATTCCTAATTGTAGAAATTGTTGATATGGCTCAAACTCTTCAAGGAAAAGTAGGAAGAGAGGAGAAATAATAAAGCTACTTGTAGCATGGCCTTAGAACAATCTATTTTATTGAAGAATACTACTCTGATTTATGGAATTCTAAGACAGTGCAACCATTTTCATCCTTTAAAATACTTGAAATTATTTAAATATCATGGTATATGAGTGTGTGTGTCTGTGTGTGTGTTAGTCTTTCAGTCATGTTTGACTTTTTGCAACCCCATGGACTGTAGCCCACCAGGATCCTCTATCCATTGGATTCTCCAGGCAAAAATACTGAAGTGGGTTGTCATTCTCTTCTCCAGGGGTTCTTCCTGATTGCACCCAAGTGTCCTTCATTGCAGGCAGATTCTTTACTGTCTGAACCACCAGGGAAGCCTATCATGTTATAAAACAGTTAGCAAGTGTCCTTTTTAAAATTATATTTGAAAAGAATTCTTACTGTTGTTTTTCAGATCAGTTTATGATATCATTATCTGTTCAATGAAATGTTCTATGGTTAACCTATTGGGTATGATTGTGTGTGTAAGCATGCATTCATATGTGCATTAGGGAAGAGAATTAAAAAAAAAAAAAAAAGAAAAACGCAAACACTAAAATAATGGCTGAGATGTTCTAAAAATAAGGTATGTAGGTGTGGTGACTATAATGGGTAAATAATTTGAGGAATTTGACCTTAAGCTAATAAACCATGTTTTACTTAAAAATGGGCAAGATTAATTTTATTTTCACAGATTGTTCATTGACAAAAGAAAATGATATCAGAATATAAGTAAGGTCACAATTAAATTTGTATAGCCTGTCTGTTGACTTTTGATCTTAGATATTTGGGTGAAAGTGAAAGTGAAGTCGCTCAGTCGTGTCCGACTCTTTGCTATACCCGTGGACTGTAGCCCACCAGGCTCCTCCATCCATGGGATTCTCCAGGCAAGAGTACTGGAGTGGATTTCCATTTCCTTCTCCAGGGGATCTTCCCTGACCAGAGATTGAACCCAAGTCTCCTGCATTGCAGGCAGACACTTTAACCTCTGAGCCACCAGGAGCACCATTCGGGTATTTGGGTAGATAGCCTCAAAATATTTTTCTATTTGTAATATTTAAAAATTTCCAATATTTTTTCAAATTATTCACTTCATTTGATTGCCATATGAACTCTGTATTAGGTAGGCATTATTAACAGTTTTCTTAATGTGAGAGAAAGACAGAGTTAGAGAGTCAGAAAAGTATATTCAGATAGAGTATATTTTGCCCACGACCAGATTTTAGGTGGCAGGGCAGGAATTCAGAGCCAAGATTTTGGGCTTTTATACCTCCATCACTTTGCCTAAACAGTAGAATGGCATGATAATTTTTCCAGCACTAATATGGAAGCAATGTTTTCAGGTAGAATTGGAGGGGAAGACTGGAAAAAGGAGACCATTTGGAGTGCCGTTAAAGAATTCTAGATGGAGTTAACAAAGGCCTGAATTTAAATGGTAGCTGTGGAAATGGATCCTGCTTCCAGCTTCTTAACTGTGTCCTATGTCCTTTTATACATTTTCTGTGAGAACTAGTTTGATTGAGAGTCTTTACAATCCTTTTAAAGGTCTCTCTGGTGTTTTTTACAATGAGCTGAATGCTTTTGGATAATCTCTCTGATTTATCTAAGCTTAGTAAAATGTTCAATAAAAGTGGACTATTTGAATTCAGTGAAAGAGCACAGACTGCTGTTAGATTTTTGGAATGTTTTCTAATTTCTGCATATAAAAGGATAACAAATTAAACATTCAAGGAAAAGAATATGTTGTATGGGTTTCATCCTTATGAGAAAGACTGAAGTTTGAGGTTTGGCCAGAGAGCTTTTGTGTATTTGCCATCTTCCCTGTTTCAACTCCACATTTCTTCCTGTTGCCTTGGTTTATTTATACATGGGCAAGTCAGGCTGTAGTTAGGTGAATATTTCCTTGTGGATTATAATGCTAATTTGTGCATAGTAGAGCGGAATGGGCAGTAATCAAGAACCTAAAAGCACTTTAAACCAGGCTCTTACTTCTTAAGTTAAATTGTTAAATGACTTAGTTTGCATTGTTCATCCTTATTGCCTTAAGTTTCCTGAAAATAGAGATTCTAAACTCTTTTATTCATTTTCTTTTTCTTATGGATGTATTTAAAATCATCAAGCAAGTAAAAATCCTAAAACTAAGTGTTTAAATTCTTTGTGACTCTTGAGAGTCCCTTGGCCTCTCAAATCAGCCAATCCTAAAGGAAATCAATCCTGAATATTCACTAAAGGAACTGATGCTGAAGCTGAAGCTCCAATACTTAGGCCACCTGATGTGAAGAACTGACTCATTGGAAGAGACCCTGATGCTGGGAAAGATTGAAGGCAGGAGGAGAAGGGGATGGCAGAGGAGGAGATGGTTGGATGGCATCACTGACTTGATGGACATGAGTTTGAGGAAGCTCTGGGAGATGATGAAGGACAGGGAAGCCTGGTATATTGTAGTCCAGAGGGTTGCAAAGAGTTGGACATGACTGAGTGACTGAACGATAACAACAACAAAATTATGTCAGGGGTTAATATATCTTATCAATTATTTGCATGCTAAAGAATATATGACATGACTTGATGTATGATATGAGTTACTACAGCAATTGATTGAAGGCTAATTGATTAGCAGAGGAGGCCAATATATGAGCAAACAAATAATCCTATCCATGTGGCAGATTCTGTAGACTGACTCACTGAATACCATTTTTCAATCTCTTTCTACATGCTTTTCTCTTCTCAGAGGCTGGGAAGCTAATAGATACATTTTCTGGATTTCTATGCAGCTAGGTTTCTGCATGTAATCTAGGATCTTTTCGATCCTTACGAGTAGACAAACTCTAGGATCTTTTTGATCCTTACGAGTAGACAAACTCGTAAGAGATAGAAAGCCAGAGGTGAGCAGTGTGATATGGCAGCTACACCTAATTTTTTTCAGGGTTCTCCAAAGTAAAATAACCAATAGCCAGTAACACTTTATATATAAATTGGGTTACACAATTGTGGGGGTTGGAAAGTTCAAAATCTGTAGGGCAAGTTAGCAAATTGGAAGTTATGTAAGAATTGCATTATTGAGCCCAAACAGTTTGGAAATTCAGGGAGAATTTCTATACTTCACCCTTGAGACAGAGTTTCTTCTTCTTTAGGAAGCCTGTCATTGCTGTTAAGGCTTTTAACTGATTAGATGAAGCTTATCCACATATTATGGATGGCAATCTTTGTATTCATAATCAACTAAATGTAAACATTAATTACATCTAAAAAGTCCTCAAAGCAACATCTAGACTAATGTTTGATCAAATATCTGGGTATCTTAGCCTAGTCAAGTAGGCACATAAATGAATGTACTTGAGAAGAAAAACTTGAGGGCAGTTTGTTAGCATTTCTACTGTCCAAACTTAGTGGTATAGGTGCTAAACAACAGATTACAGGACTAATGAATAGTTTTAAATATTCTGGATATGTAGAAATTGAGTTAATTTTTCCAGGCATCTAACACATTTCTTGAAGAAAAAAAAACAAAACAAAAAACTTCTTAACAACATCTAGCTAGTTTAAACAAAGTCAAGAGTGAATAATATTGTCTGCAACTACCAACTCTAACAAAAATAGAAGTGCTTTCAAGTGCCATAACCTCAAAGATATAAAACCTAGAACTGGTTTTCTGACCTAGATTGAGTTTGAAACTGAAAATTCAGTTAGCGCTAGAGAATAAGATACTGGTAGTCCATGATGGGCAAGGTCACAAAGTTACTTAAATTATCCTCCTCATCATGTTGAATAAATTTCCTCATAAAGTCAAAGCTTTAGGAGACTGAAAGGATACTGTGACAGATAATTTTAAAAGGATAAAAGAAGAAAATATTGTGAGATGACATGGCTGTTTCTGAATACATTAGGGAACTTAGTGGAAAAAGTGACATGATTAAAGTTTTAAATATTTGTTTCAATAACTATCAGATAATTTCTCAGGATTGAACTCTCCCTCCTCTCCTTCCCCCCAAAAAATAGGAATAGAAGAGAAAGAAATCTCTTCTTTCCCAAAATTGCAACTATGACCAATTATTTGCAATTATTACTATGACCAAAAGTAAGATGCAAAATTTAATTTTTATTATTGTGCTAATTTATAATGGTTGGTTGGTTGAGTTCACAGCCTTGTGAAAGCTGGACTATCAATTGAGAAAGACTGCAAAAATCTGCTGAATAGAAGTTTGAATGCATTTTGAGGCAAAGAGGGGGAAGCATAATTACTGATAGATATATTTACATAGGGCGTCCCTGGTGGCTCAGATGATAAAGAATATGCCCTCAATGCAGGAGACCCAGGTTTGATCCCTGGGTTGGGAAGAACCCCCTGGAGAAGGGAATAACTCTCCACTCCAGTTATTCTTGCCTGGAGAATTCTATGGACAGAGGAGCCTGGCAGGCTAGAGTCCATGGAGTCTCAAAGAGTCGGACATGACTGAGAGATTAACACTTTCACTTCACTTCATATTTACATAGGGAATTTACCAAGGGTTCTGGTCTCAGTGTGTTGAGAAGTGTTGAGAATAACTGGGAGGGGTTCTGCTTACTTAGTTAGTTGACCTCTATTAGGCCTCAGAAAGAGTTTGTGCCCAATGAAGTTTAATTAATAACATTTACTTAGAGTAGAATGCAGTGGCCTGGCATGCTGCAGTCCATGATGTCGCCAAGAGTCGGACAGGACTTGGCGATGGAACAACAACAACAGAATGCAGTGAAAGGAATGCAATAACTTGGACAAAGGAATTTATTATGTGCCTCCCACTCATCTACCCTCAAATACTGTCCTCAGGACATCCCAAAGAATATTTCTCTCCAAGGCACTTGGGAGAGCAACAGCTTCTTTGTAGAGTACTATGGCAGTTGTCCTTTGTAGACTGGGATGAGGGGGCAGATGCCACTGAAGTGGGTTTTCTTATTTCATAGTGGAAGAGGCTAAACATCAGTATTCTCCTGCCAGACAAGATGGCCTGATTATAATGATGGGCACCAGAGAAAGAATGGCAATCAAAATATTTTGGTCCACCCAGGTCCCTGTTGACCTCTAATTTATCATGGAGTCTTTGGTACCAAAATAAAAGGATAAGTTCCTGAAGTCCTACTTGACTTCTAAAAGTGCCTCCTTCGCTTAAAAGAAAAAAAGAAATGGAAATTAAACACAACTTCGGGTCTAGCAAAAGACAGAGGCTTGAACTGAGCTGCAAAATAGTCAATTTCACCAACTACTCAGTTCCAAGAGCTGAATAAGTTTAGACGTACATGCTATCAGACAGAATGCAAAGCCACATCTGTTTGAGGAAGATGTTTGCAACATCACAATTACATAAAATAAGATTCTTTTCTAGAATTCCTCAAGAAACCTATGATCATTTGCCAAAGTAATTGCTTAGTGGGAAAGGGATACAACTAGATTTTTTTTTTACTATTATTGGACGATGGACACTGAATTATTGCTAACGTCAAGAAAGTAATTTTTTCCTTGTTCAGGGACAGTTAAGGAGAGTAAGGTAACAAATGAAATTTAGTCTTGATTGAAAAGATGCAGGCATCTTGATCTATTTTACATAATTCAGGTCAACTGCTTATCTATGTAGGAGACATATTGGTATTAAATAATGAGAATAGATTATTGTAAAATCATGCCTTTAATATCTTATGTGCTATGTGATTCTTTTTTTTTGCTTCATTCACTACTTTGAAAAATTATTTATTTTAATTGGAGGCTAATTGCTTTGCAATATTGTAGTGGTTTTTGCTATACACTGACATGAATCAGCGATGTGATTATTTAATAAAACAAATAAGCATACCATGATACCTTGTCACTTGATATGCAATTATTGATCTGGCCAACTTTTTATTCCAATAAGTGGAAAATACTAGAAATAATTTATTTCACATAGCCAGAGAAATGCAAAGCCTTCCAAGTCGAACTTCAATAATATATGTCATTTTATTTACCTCTGGGTTGTAATTTCATCTTCAGAGAATTTCGTCATTTCAATATCTCCCAGAACATCAAATCTGTCCTTTTCACTGATGACACATGTGAATAAAGTGGAGGGAGCAAGAAATAGCAGGCACTTAGATGATTTGATAAAACACATGCGTACATAAGGATAGGAGATAAACTCTAAGGAAATTCAGCCTCAAAAATATAACAAATTTTCAAAAGACACAAGAGTCTAGAGCACACTGGGATTTTATTTTCAAAGTATAACTGTATTTTCTCTGGTATTAGAAAAGTAAGTTTATTTGAATTTTGGAGGCTATATATATATGACATTTGTTCTATGTGTAATCTCAGCCTATTTATTGCATAATTAAGCTTTAAGGTTTTAATTGCGCAAAAACACAAAATAAGACTTTCTACCTTATTCAGTTTGCAGTGTAAGCAGTTTTGTCACTTAGCTCTTATGACTCAACAGATGTGGGTGACATTTGCTGTGTCTGCAACCAATTGGGATGCTGAAATGAAGCAACAACAAGCCTCAGTGATAGAATCACAGAGGCAAGTACTACACGATTTTGAGAAATAACTCTTGTCTCTCTTGGATACTCTAAGACCATTAATAAAACACCAAGTAATCATGTGATCTGAACTTCTCATTATGATCTCTGTTATTTAATCCACAAAATCAGAATTTTGGGCAAAACTAGACGTGGCAAATATGAGCTGAAACTCAAGAAAATTCTAAAGGTATTAGGCTAATGGACAGGTGATATCTTTCTCCCCGTGCCAACTAATGCTGGATAGCTATCTCCTACTCAACCTATACGTATGGCTTCAGGGAGTTCCCTACATATAATAACTGAAGATGGCAAACTTGAAACCTAGCTGTAGATAACTCTGGCACTGATTCAGAGTAACATCCTCTAGAAATAAAACTCACCATCGGCCCTGAAAGACAGTGCAGTAAGGGAGTCCTGCCCGTAGGTAACACTCCGAGCAGTACAAGTGATTTTTCCACTCTGATTGGAAACAGTGATAAGTAGGGCATGGCTTTATTTAAATTTATGAGCTGTAACTAGTTTTTGGTGGCTTCCAGTGTCCTCCTGTCAATGGTCCTTCAACAGCTGGTTGCAATTTCAGTGCTCTAGCAGGAGTAGATGAGCACTCATCCTTCTAGTCCACTATCTTGAACCTATCTTCTGTAGCCAGATTTTGGCCAGAGGACCAGGCACTTGGAAGGATATATTGGGAAGATTAATAACAAGGTTTGAGGGAAATATATGTACATGTGTCCCAAATTTGAAATATTTGTGCCCCATGTGAATGATCAGCAGATGGCCCTGTCTACGGGGGAAAGAGTGATCACTTGAGGATTTACTTTTTTTGTTTTTTGTCAGGAAGTGCCCTCTGGAATAAGAAACCCAGTTCTTATTCTGTGTGGTCATGAACAAATTGCCATGATGGTCAGGGCTAAGTAAACAGACAGGTTTAAGAATATACAACTCTCCTTCTCCTGGATATCCTTTATATTACTGTTTTTGAGTAGAGACATAGACAGAACTCTTAATATAAACCACAATTTGGAGGAACCAACCAAGAACCAGCTTCCCTGTGGCTCAGATGGTAAAGAAACTGCTTGCAATGGAGGAGACCTGGGTTTGATCCCTGGATCTTGAAGATCCCCTGGAGAAGGGAATGACTACCCACTCCAGTATTCTTGCCTGAAGTATTCCATGGACAGAGAAGCCTGGAGGGCTACTGTCCATGGGGTCACAAGAGTCAGACACAACTGAACGACTTTCACTTTCACTTTTCAACCAAGAAATCTGGGAGGTCAAGTGTGTTGAATCCTCCCATTTTGAAAGGGCAATGATTTCACCTCACTGGAATTGACTTTTATTATGGATTTTGATTTTGACTTTTCCTTTCTTCCTTACTTGTTTCTTTCTGCAATATTGTTTATAAACTTACTAATTTTTTTTATTCTCCATTAACAAAACAAAAAACAGAAACAAACAAACAAACAAAAAGCAAAACTTTTGATCAAGGAATTCATTTTATCATGAAATAAGTACAGAATTTTTTTAGTGCTCTTAGTACTCACTTTTTTTTAATTTAAAAGAATGCATTCTCTCAATCAGACAGCCAACTGCCTTATATTGTATTTATTTAATAGTATATAGGGATCCTGATCAGAAACAATGCATTAAAATGTCTTGTACTGTCCTATAAAGTACACAATAGTTACTTAGCCTGCAAACAATGATTGGCGATCTTTTCCCCATAATCAGAATGCATGAGCCTGGGAATTAAGGGGTTGAAGAGAGAGTGATACTTTTGCTATAGTACTAAAATGCTCCACTCTTTAAATTTTTGCTTTCTGTTCTAGTGACTTTATACAGTGTTGATTTAGAAGTCGTAAACAAGAATCAATACCTCCAATACTGAACAAGTATTTGAGAGAATCAGCCAGCCATTTTTGGCTTTCACATCTCTGGATGCATGAACCAATGGGGAGAAAGTCTTGTTTTAGTTAGC
The DNA here is from genome assembly GCF_033118175.1 of Dama dama. Classification (NCBI taxonomy): domain Eukaryota; kingdom Metazoa; phylum Chordata; class Mammalia; order Artiodactyla; family Cervidae; genus Dama; species Dama dama. Next base: position 32,666,524 of record NC_083706.1, read on the forward strand.
AAGTAATGCTGCCTGAGAGCAAAAAGAATCTGAATGGATAATAGAAGTGGAAAGACATATTGAACACAAACCACAGCTTTGTGGACAATTCCAAAAATTAAAGCTATGGTAGATACCCATAATTTTTTTCTTTTCTTGGTTATGTGTATGCTGAGGTATATGAAAATTTCTCCCAATCCTACTTTCTTATTATGTTATACAGGTTATGAGGATAATAGTTAATATACTTTAGTACATAAACTAGAGGATATCAAACCAAGAACATGACTGAACTATGGTCAGAAAAAAAAATCACCTAGCAGAGGATAGGAAAAGGAAATGGCAACCCACTCCAGTATTCTTGCCTAGAGAATCCTGTGGACAGAGGAGCCTGGAGGACTGCCGTCCATGGGGTCACACAGAGTCGGACATGACTGAAGTGACTTAGCATGCATGCGTGCATTGGAGAAGGAAATGGCGACCCACTCCAGTGTTCTTGCCTGGAGAATCCCAGGGATGGGGGAGCCTGGTGGGCTGCCGTCTATGGGGTCGCACAGAGTCGGACACGACTGAAGCGACTTAGCAGCAGCAGCAGCAGCATTAAAGGATAAGGTAAATGATGAGATTATGGATCTACTCTTTTGATGAGAGGTGAACACATTTCTTTTCTATGCAGAATAGTTAGAATTAGGCAGGATCACATGGCTTTCATTAGGGTTGTTTTTTTGCTGTTTACAATAGGATTATAGGTGTACAGAGGAGCTTGGTGGGCTACAGTCCATATAGTCTCAAAGAGTCAGACACAACTGAGTGACTGAGCACACACACCACACACACATACAAACAACCAAATATTTTCTTTGTGCTAGATGTTACAGGTTGGTAACAAGATTTCTAATAGGACAAGTTTCAGAAGGTAGTTGTGCCTATCTAATGTCTATGCTATTCCCAGTTGTGCAACCTCCAAGCTCATTTCTCTGGCCATTTCAGATGTTCGGTGAGTTTCCTAATTCCCTATGGTAAATACCATCCTGCAGAAGTAAATTCTAAGAACTGAAAGTTAGAAGGAAATCTGATTAATGGCTAATTCATTCATTCAGAGAACAAATGAGTATTCTATGAATTCATTTCCTACAATGAGGATGTTGAGTGGTAAATTTCCTCTTTCCCCAGAAATGGAAAATAGAATTTAAATTTGGAAGAGCAGAAGGTGGAATACTCTAGTTTCTAATGATGGAAAAACATTTCCTAAAATTCACCCAGACCATCACACCACCATTCCTCAATCCTTGTATCTTCTCTTTGCCCTGTCTATCTAAATCAGAAGACTAAGAATTTATACAGATTAGAAAACAGTATCAGGGTTCTGAACTATTGAGTTGGAGGCAGTGCTAGGAGTTTGGAGAAGGGAAAGAGATGCTTACCCCTTCTACCAAAAACCAGTGAAAGGTATGCAAGAAAACCATTTATAAAGATTATGTATTCAAGGGTAAAGGAGAGATTGGCATTTCAGGCTCTAGCTGTTCATGTGGAATGATCTGAGCCTATATAAAAATGATCTGAGCCTATATAAAAACTGGAAAGAACTAGAAAACTGGAGAGAGAGGGGGTAGGAAAGAGGGAAGTCTAAAGAGGAGCAGTCAGCCCTTTCCACTTCTGCTTTGTCCTTTGGCATGATAAGGACACACATATTTCCCTGTGGAGAGTCTTGGGTTAGGCTTTCAATATCCCACTCAAGAGATTTAGTGCTGGGTCAGAGGGAAAGATTAAGAGATAAAGTCAAGAAGAGCTCACCTGTCAAAGAGCCATGCCATGGGGAAGATCCCACAGATTTCCCTAAAGAAGGGTATCATCAGCAAGTCAATAATAGCTGAGGAGCAATATGAACCAATGGAGGATTGCAATTATAATTACTGATTAAGCATCTATTTGGCCTTTTCATCTCATCCTTTTCAATAGGTCTAGATCACAAAGGAACAAGAACCTAAAAAGCAGGAGATGACGAGTGAAACAGACCAGGCTCTGAAATTCATCTGAGTTCCCTTGAGCCAATCTGGCAGAGAGATAGGGGTGCAGGTAGCTATTAAATCATATAAAATTTTGAAGAATTGGACTGGACAAGATAGTTTCTTTTTTTTTTAACAACAAAAATGACCAAAAAAGCATGGACGATGTCTGAGATGTTGTTAATAGATGGGAAAGGAACATATGACATAGAGCAATTGGAAGTCAATAATTAGAGAAAAATGTTTTGTGTTTATACTTTATCCAAGTTCACACTGATGATGAAGTGAAATTTACCAAGTGGTGAAAAAATATATTAGTGGAAAACCCCCAGTGATTTGAGGTACAAAATAAGGAATTTGATTTTACTGGGTGAGTCCAAGGAAGTTTTCAGCAAAAGGTTGACACTGAAGCTAAATGGTGAAACTTGTCCAGGAAATTCCAGTGAAGGCAAATATGGGCAAGCCTGCTGGTCAGATGGGACAGCAAATGCTTTAAGGCTGAAATTTTGTGGTTTGGCTAAAACATATGGGACAAAGGAAATGACAGGAAATAAGATGGAAAGAGTGAGCAGGGTGATGGTAAGTTCACAAAATTTTTTGATCTGGGAAATCCCATGATCAAGTGCATATTTTTTGAGAGATAGTTGTGGTGAAGGGATGGAGTTTGACCTAGAAGAGACTAGAAAAGCAATCACTTAGAAGCCTGCAGTGATAGCTCATGAGAATTGAAACTGAGATAAGTTGCAAAAGGTAGAAGAAGGGCAGTTGTACAGAATTTTCTGTGATAGAAATATTAGCACTTGAGGACAGGAATATGTAATATGGAAGGAAATGCATTCAGGATGATAACAAAGTTTCAAAATTTGGACTAGGCTTAGAGTGAGAAATTTTTCATAGGTGGGCACAGTGGATGTGAACACATAAATATTAAGATGAAAACAATCATTTTTCTGCTTCCCTCTTTCCCCTTCTATTTTTTCTTCCTCTTCCACTCTGTCTTCTTTGCCACCATCTCTAGCATATCTTATAGTCTTTCTGTTTGCATTTTATTTTCCCCAGATGTCACACCAATAATCTGGAGTGGTTAATAGTTAATGCTATTCTCTTTGTGGTGTTCTAATATTTGTAACACAAGATTATTGTCCACTTTTTCATCTCAGTTTTGATGTGTGCATGCTCAATCGCTAAGTCATGTCCAACTCTTTGTGACCCCAGGGGCTCTAGTCCACCAGGCTCCTCTGTCCACGGGATTACCTAGGCAAGAATACTGGAGAGGGCTGCCATTTCCCCCTTAAGGGGATCATTCTGACTGAGGGATCGAACACGTGCCCCTTGAGTCTCCTGCACAGGTAGGCGGATTCTTTACTCTTGAGCCGCCGGTTTGGAATGCCATGTAATTGTCCTGGGAAACTAAGAACTTGATCTAATTTTGCATTCAGAAACAATGGCAGTGCTATATGCCTTTTGAAAAAAATATAATTTAAATATTCATATTAAGCAGTAGCCAATAATCAATGTGGCTTGCTAGAACTAGGCTTTAATAAAACTTTACTTTCAGTTTCCCTGTACAAAGTGAAAGTGAAAGTCACTTGGTCGTGTCCAACTCTTTGCGATCCCATGGACTATACAGTCCATGGAATTCTCCAGGCCAGAATACTGGAATGTGTAGCTTTTCCCTGTACAAAATCATTTGTAAAAAAGATTGATACTCATAGATATGTTTTGATATAATAAAATATTTAATGAATAATACACAAAGAAGAAAACAAGCAAAATAAAACTAAAATAGAAGTGATCCTAGGAACAATGATTTGGTAAACAAAATGCTTGATCATTTATAGGTTTTCAAATCTTTGAAAAAATTCAAAAAACTGTCTCTGACAATTTTTCTCTTGGATTCATCTAAAATGTGATTTATTCCTCTCATCTGCTGGTATAAAAAGAGAGAATTTGATTTGATGTGGCCTACTGCCATGGAAAAAAGAGATGTGCCAATAATGTAACTTATTGGACAGATACATAATATTTAAACCAGATGAAAAAAATCAACATGTTTACTTTTCATCAAGTTAAGGTCAGTAGAAATATTTCTATGTAATGTAATATATCATCATGGGATGTCATCTTGAGAAGGTCAATTTAAATAAGAAAGAAAAACTTGTAGCCTAGATCAAAACCACAATGAAGCCTCCAAAGAAATATAAGACTGTAAGTTGTATTCAGATGCAGGAATGCTTAATAATTGCTTTTTTTAGGTCATCTCTGGGATAGGTAACTCTAGCCTGTTTTGGGGGGGACTTAATTTGATCTGCACCAAAGTAATGCCTGTCACTCACAAGGAGAAAAATCCAATTAAAAGGACACAAACGTGCTTTAAGTGTCATCATATGTTTTCTCAGTTCATGAGGCCTTTGTTTAGCATAGCTTCCCCACTCATAACCACAACCAGAGCTGGACTGCCTTAGAGAAGAAATATTGGAAAATTTCCAGATGACTGGTTAGCTAATTAGCTCTCCTTTGGGGATGTGAGAGAAGTTGAGGAAGGAAGATCCATTTCCTGATGTTCCTGAAAACTCTTTAGAAAATGGCATGATGGGAACTTACCAGCTTTGTCCTTTGGGTGTTTTTATACTTAATAGAATGACCCAGTTTCTTCTAGTGTCCAAGTGATGCCATGAAATAAATTTAACTGCGGAAGGGACAGATATTTTCTCCTGTATATAATTTGGCACAACGCTTAAACCAATTAACATCCACAGGGAAGAAAGCTGAATAAATAAAGCACCCTTTTATAATGTGTAATATCTTTTAAAGTAAAATACTAAGAAAAATTGTGCAAAATAATTTACACAGAACTAGTATAATTTCAGGAAACCCTTCAGTGCTAATCTGGTGCATTAAAAGTTCTGTGGTGTCAATAAAGTGTTAAAAGCAAAATCTTATATTAATACTTCTTTCCCAAGCAAGTGTTATAAAGAATTAGTCAGAGGTTTTAAGAATAAACAAAGAAAGTGTTATACATAATCATGTTATGAAATAAATGTGTTTTGTTTGGAAAAGCACTTTCATCTTCAATGATTTTAATAGTCACTGTGGTGTAAGAAAGTGGTAGCTCTCATCTACAAATCTTTAGAGTTTTTTTTTTTTTTTCCCAAAGAATCTGTAAGCACCCCTCATTTTTATTGTTGAAGGTGTGAGATATTTTCAGTTAAACGTTTCCAGTGGGTTTTATCATTACTAAAGAGCACATGCTGCTGATGCTAAGTCGCTTCAGTCGTGTCTGACTCTGTGTGACCCCATAGACGGCAGCCCACAAGGCTCCGCCGTCCCTGGGATTGTCCAGGCAAGAACACTGGAGTGGGTTGCCATTTCCTTCTCCAATGCAGGAAAGTGAAAAGGGAAAGTGAAGTCGCTCAATCATGTCCAACTCAAAGCAACCCCATGGACTGCAGCCTACCAGGCTCCTCTGCCCATGGGATTTTCCAGGCAAGAGTACTGGAGTGGGTTGCCATTGCCTTCTCCAAAAGAGCACATATACTCAAATATTTATAAACATCAAATATGATATAAAAATTTCTAGAAAATTAGTAATATTTTCCCAACAAATCTTCACAGAACATCTACTAAGAGGCAGGTATAGGGGCTACAAAGCCAGATGCTAGAGATATAAATGTAAAGAAAACTAGCAACACCTATTCTCTGCCATGGAGACATAGGTAAGTCAAGCCATGTAATATCAGTATTCTTTAAATTCTAGCTCTCTCTGTATATAATTGTGGATTAAATATCTTCATCTTGAGGTGTTATGTTAATATACATTCAAATATCCAAAATCAAGCTACTCATTTCCTTTGTCTCTGCCAACAGTCACAGCCTATACTCCTCACATCTGAATTTTTAAAAGAAAATTCTGAGTGCTAATTTGAAACTTTCATGTTCTTTTGATTTCTCTTCCTCTCCTTTATTCTTTTATCTAATAATCTGATTTCTTTTCCGATCCTTTTGTGGTCCAACTCTGTATGTGAGAGTTGGACCATAAAGAAGGCTGAGTGCTGAAGAACTGATGCCTTTGAATTGCCATGCTGAAGAGACTCTTGAGAGTCCCTTGGACAGTGAGAGAGTCAATTCCTCCACAGATTGATAAGAAGTCCGGGGTTCTCGAGGAGGAGATAGGGGTCTGGGGCTCTCGAGGAGGAGATAGGGGTCTGGAATTCTCAAGGAGAAGGAAAGGACAAATGCCTTTATTTTTCTTCTACATTCCTCAGTCTTGCTCAAATAAAAACATTTCTTTTTTTTTTTTTAAGCCCATAACTGATAATTACACAACAACCAACTCAGTTTAAACTCTGTACTAAGGATAATATAACAACAATGTATCCTGCTTGAGAATAGTTTCTCCTTCTTGAAAACTTTCTGACTAACCCTGTTATCTTAGAATGCATATTGTGGGAGTGGATCTGGTAAAAATTTTTACAAACTTGAGACATTCTTTTGACTTATTGTAATAACTAATTAAAAAAGTATATAATTTCCTTGCTAACACTAGGAAGGGGGGGGTCACTCCCCATCCCCCTTCTGATGTCTATGTTGGAAGCTTTCTCCGTCCCTTTTTATACTTTAATAAAATTCTGCTATACAAAAGCTCTTGACTGATCAAGTCTGGTCCTTGGTGCCAAAGTTAAATGTTCTTCAGAGATCACAAAACCAACACCATTCACCATAAGCCATCAACAGCAATCAAACCAGTCAATGCTAAAGGAAATTAACCATGAATGTTCACTGGAAGAACTTATGCTAAAGCTGAAGTTCCAATACTTTGGCACCTGATACAAAGAGCTGACTCATTGGAAAAGACAGCAATCTTTCCCTGATGCTGAGAAAGATTGAGGGCAAGAGGAGAAGAGGGTGATAGAGGATGAGATGGTTGAATGGCATCACTAATTCAAAGGACATGAGTTTGAGCAAACTTCAGGAGACAGAGAATAACAGGAAGCCTCGCCTGTTGCAATCCATGGAATTGCAAAGAGGTGAGACTTGACTTAGCTACTGAACAACAACCTATCCTCTTGATTTAATCTAGTCATTCAAAACTCGTCAAGTTTCTGCTTTAAAACTACTTGCTTACATACTACTTTATCACTCTAGAAGGAGTATCTTGAAGGACAGAGTTTGGTTCCAATCTGCTCATCCACACAATTGATATGTGTGTTTAAGAGTTATGTAACATCTCTGTGAGCCAGTTTCCTCCAGTTGTTTGTATGATTAGATGACAGTGTATGAAAGCACTTGGCAGAGTGTCCACCATGCTTGGCAGCAAAGCAAACTGGCTCTGTGTATCCCTGCAGCCCTTCTTCAAGTTCATTGCCTTATCACTTTGTTCGGTTCAGTTCAATTCAGTCGCTCAGTCATGTCCCACTTCTTGCGACCCCATGGACTGCAGCACACCAGGCCTCCCTGTCCATCACCAATTCCCGGAGTTTACTCAAACTCATGTCCATTGAGTCAGTGATGCCATCCAACCACCTCTTCCTCTGTCGTCCCCTACTCCTCCTGCCCTCAATCTTTCCCAGCATCAGGGTCTTTTCAAATGAGCCAGTTCTTTGTATCAGGTGGCCAAAGTATTGGAATTTCAGCTTCAGCATCAGTCCTTCCAATGAATATTCAGGACTGATTTCCTTTACGATGGACTGGTTTGATCTCCTTGCAGTCCAACAGACTCTCAAGAGTCTTCCCCAACACCACAGTTCAAAAGCATAAATTCTTCGGCACTCAGCTTTCTTTATAGTCCAACTCTCACATCTACATGTGGCAACTGGAAAAAAAATAAACAGAGCTTTGACTAGTTGGACCTTTGTTGGCAAAGTAATGTCTTTGCTTTTAATATGCTGTCTAGGTTGGTTATAACCTTTCTTGCAAGGAGTAAGCGTCTCTTAATTTCATGACTGCAGATGGGAAAGCTTTATATGGTCAGCAAAAACAAGACCAGGAGCTGAGTGTGGCTCAGATCATGAACTTTTTATTGCCAAATTCAGACTGAAATTGAAGAAAGTGGAGAAAACCACAAGACCATTCAGTTATGATCTAAATCAAATCTCTTATGACTATACAGTGGAAGTGAGAAATAGATTTAAGGGACTAGATCTGATAGAATGTCTGATGAACTATGGATGGAGATTTGTGGCATTGTACAAGAAACAGGAATCAAGACCATCCCCAAGAAAAAGTAATGCAAAAAAGAAAAATGGCTGTCTGAGGAGACCTTACAAAATGCTGTGCAATGGAGGGAAGCAAAGAGTAAAGGAGAAAAGGAAAGATACACCCATTTGAATGCAGGGTTCCAAAGAATAGCAAGGAGAGATAGGAAAGCCTTCCTCAGCGATCAATGCAAAGAAATAGAGGAAAACAATAGAATGGGAAAGACTAGAGATCTCTTCAAGAAAATTAGAGATATCAAGGGAATATTTCATGCAAAGATGGGCTTGATAAAGGACAGAAATGGTAGGGACCTAACAGAAGTAGAAGATATTAAGAGGAGGTGATAAGAATACACAGAAGAATTGTACAAAAAAAATCTTCATGACCCAGATAATCACAATGGTGTGATCACTCATGTAGAGCCAGACATCCTGGAATGTGAAGTCAAGTGGGCCTTAGGAGGCATCACTGTGAACAAAGCTAGTGGAGGTGATGGAATTCCAGTTGAGCCATTTCAAATCCTGAAAGATGATGCTGTGAAAGTGCTGCACTCAATATGTCAGCAAATTTGGAAAACTCAGCAGTGGCCAGAGGACTGGAAAAGGTCAGTTTTCATTCCAATCCCAAAGAAATGGATGCCAAAGAATGCTCAAACTACTGCACATTTGCACTCATCTCACACACTAGTAAGGCTTAAAATTCTCCAAGCCAGGCTTCAGCAATACGTGAACTGTGACCTTCCAGATGTTCAAGCTGGTTTTAGGAAAGGCAGAGGAACCAGAACTCAAATTGCCCACATCTGCTGGATTATCAAAAAAGCAACAGAGTTCCAGAAAAACATCTATTTCTGCTTTATTGACTACGCCAAAGCCTTTGACTGTGTGGATCACAATAAACTGGAAATTTCTTAAAGAGATGGGAATACCAGACCACCTGAACTGCCTCTTGAGAAACCTGTATGCAAGTCAGGAATCAAGAGTTAGATCTGGACATGGAACTACAGACTGATTCCAAATAGGAAAAGGAGGAAAAGGAGTATGTCAGGCTGTATATGTCACCCTGCTTATCTAACTTATATGCAGAGTACATCATGAGAAATGCTGGGCTGGAAGAAACCCAAACTGGAATCAAAATTGATGGGAGAAATATCAATAACCTCAGATATACAGATGACACCACCTTTATGGCAGAAAGTGAAGAAGAACTAAAGAGCCTCTTGATGAAGGTGAAATAGGAGAGTGGAAAACCTGGCTTAAAGCTCAACATTCAGAAAACCAAGATCATGGCATCTGGTCCCATCACTTCATGACAAATAGATGGGGAAACAGTGGAAACAGTGGCTGACTTTATTTTTCTGGGCTCCAAAATCACTGCAGATGGTGATTGCAGCCATGAAATTAAAAGATGCTTACTCCTTGGGAGGAAAGTTATGACCAACCTAGACAGCATATTGAAAAGCAGAGATATCACTTTGTCAACAAAGTTCCATCTAGTCAAGGCTATGGTTTTTCCAGTGGTCATGTATGGACGTGAGAGTTGGACTATAAAGAAAGCTGAGTGCTGAAGAATTGATGCTTTTGAACTGTGGTGTTGGAGAAGACTCTTGAGAGTCTGTTGGACTGCAAGGAGATCCAACCAGTCCACCCTAAAGGAGATCAGTCCTGGGTGTTCATTGGAAGGGCTGATGCTGAAGCTGAAACTCCAATACTCTGGCCACCTGATGTGAAGAATGGAGTCATTGGAAAAGACCCTGATGCTGGGAAAGATTGAGGGAAGGAGAAGAAGGGGATGACAGAGGATGGGATGGTTGGATGGCATCACTTACTCAATGGACATGGGTTTGGGTGAGCTCTGGGTGTTGGTGATGGACAGGGAGGCCTGGCGAACTGCAGTTCATGGGATTCCAAAGAGTCAGACACGACTGAGCGACTGAACTGGACTGAACTGAATCATCATGCTCAGTGATTTCGGAGCCTCAGAAAATAAAGTCTGTCACTATTTCTATTATTTCCCCATCTATTTGCCATGAAGTTATGGGACCAGATGCTATGATCTGAGTATTCTGAATGTTGTGTTTTCAGCCAACATTTTCACTCACCCCTTCCACTTTCATCAAGAGGTTCTTTAGTTCTTTTTCATTTTCTGCCGTAAGGGTGGTGTCATCTGCATATCTGAGGTTATTAATATTTCTCCCGTCAATCTTTATTTCAGCTTGTGCTTCTTCCAGCCCAGCATTTCTCATGATGTACTCTGCATATAAGTTAAATAAGCAGGGTGACAATTTACAGCCTTGAGGTACTCCTTTTCCTATTTGGCACCAGTCTGTTCCATGTCTAGTTCTAACTCTTGTTCCTGACCTGCACACAGATTCTCAAGAGGCAGGTCAGATGGTCTGGTAATCCCATGTCTTTCAGAATTTTCCACAGTTTGTGGTAATCCACACAGTCAAAGCATTTGTCATAATCATTGAAGCAGAAATAGATGTTTTTCTGGAACTCTCTTGCTTTTTTGATGATCCAACAGATGTTGGCAATTTGATCTATGATTCCTCTGCCTTTCTAAATCCAGCTTGAACATCTGGAAGTTCATGGTTCACATACTGTTGAAGCCTGGTTTGGAGTATTTTGAGCATTACTTCACTAGCATGTGAGATGAATGCAATTGTGTGGTAGTTTGAGCATTCTTTGGCATTACCTTTCTTTGGGATTGGAATGAAAATTGACCTTTTCCAGTCCTGTGGCCACTGCTGAGTTTTCCAAATTTGCTGACATATTGGGTGCAGCACTAGCACAGCATCATCTTTTAGGATTTGAAATAGCTCAACTGGAATTCCATCACCTCCACTAGCTTTGTTTTTAGTGATGCTTCCTAAGGCCCACTTGACTTTGCATTTCAAGATGTCTGGCTCTAGGTGAGTGATCATACCGCTGTGATTATCTGGGTCATGAAGATCTTTTTTGTATAGTTTTTCTGTGTATTCTTGACACCTCCTCTTAATAACTTTTGCTTCTGTTAGGTCCATATCATTTCTATCCTTTATTTTGCCCATCTTTGCATGAAATATTCCCTTGATAGCTCTAATTTTCTTGAAGAGATCTCTAGTCTTTCCCATTCTATTGTTTTCCTCTATTTCTTTGCACTGATCACCTAGGAAGGCTTTCTTATCTCTTCTTGTTATTCTCTGGAACTCTGCATTCAAATGGGTATATCTTTCTTTTTCTGCTTTGCTTTTCACCTCTCTTCTTTTCATAGCTATTAGTAAGGCCTCTTCACACAACCATTTTGCTTTTTTGTGTTTCTTTTTCTGGGGAATGATCTTGATCCCTATCTCCTCTACAATGTCAGAATCCTCTATCCATAGTTCTTCAGGCACTCTGTCTATCAGATCTAATCCCTTGACTCTCTTTGTCACTTCCACAGTAAGGGACTTGATTTAGCTCATACCTGAATGGTCTATCCATGGTTTTCCCTACTTTCTTCAATTTAAGTCTGAATTTGGCAATAAGGAGTTCATATCTGAGCCACAGTCAGCTCCCAGTCTTGTTTTTGCTGACTGTATAGAGCTTCTTCATCTTTTGTTGCAAAGAATGTAATCAATTTGATTTCGGTGGTGGCCACCTGGTGATGTCTATGTGTAAAGTCTTCTCTTGTGTTGTTGGAAGAGGGTGTTTGCTATGACCAGTGTGTTCTCTTGGCAAAAGTCTATTTGCCTTTGCCCTTCTTCATTCTGTACTCCAGGGCCAAATTTGCTGGTTACTCCAGGTGTTTCTTGACTTCCTACTTTTGCATTCTAGTCCTCTATATTGAAAAGGATATCTTTTTTGGGTGTTAGTTCTAGACGGTCTTGTAGGTCTTCATAGAACCATTCAACTTCAGCTTTTTTAGCTTTTTTGTTCAGGGCATAGACTTGGATTACTGTGATATTGAATGGTGCCTTGGAAACCAACAGAGATCACTCTATCATTTTTGAGACTGCATCCAAGTACTGCATTTCAGAGTCTTTTGTTGACCATGATGGCTACTCCATTTCTTCTAAGGGACTCTTGCCCGCAGTAGTAGATATAATGGTCATCTGAGTTAGATTCACCCATTCAAGTCCATTTTAGTTCGCTGACTCTTGAAATGTCGATGGTCACTCTTGACATCTGTTTGACCACTTCCAATTTACCTTGATTCATGGACGTAACATTCCAGGTTCCTATAAATTTTGCTCTTTACAGCATTGGACTTTAATTCCATCACAAGACACATCCACAACTGGGTTTTATTTTTGCTTTGGGTGCATCTTTTCATTCTTTCTGGAGTTATTTTTGCAATGATCTCCAGTAGTATATTGGGCACCTACTGATCTGGGGAGTTCATCTTTCAGTGTGTTATCTTTTTGCCTTTTCAAACTGTTCACGGGTTTCTCAAGGCAAGAATACTGAAGTGGTTTGTCATTCCCTTCTCCGGTGGACCACATTTTGTCAGAACTCTCCACCATGACCCGTCTGTCTAGGGTGGCCCTACACGGCATGTCTCATAGTTTCATTGAGTTAGACAAAGCTGTGGTCCTTGTGATTAGATTGGTTATTTTTCTGTGATTGTGGTTTTCATTTTGTCTGCTTCTGATGGAGAAGGATAAGAGGCTTATGTCAGCTTCCTGATGGGTCTTGTTTTGATGGGCAGGGCCATGTTCAGTAAATCTTCAATCTAATTTTCTGTTTATGGGTAGAGCTGTGTTCCCTCCTTGTTATTTACCTGGGGCTAAACTATGGTGGAGTTAGTGAAGATAATGGTGACTTCCTTCCTTGCCTCTGCTGGAAATTCTTGGACATTCACAGGCAAGTCTGGGTCACTCTCTTTGGGGTTACTGCCCCTTTCTCCTGGGTCCTTGTGTGCAATCTGTCTGTGCCATTCAAGAGTCTATTTCCCAGTCCTGTGTGAGTTCTGGCAGCTCTATGGTGGGGTTAATGGTGACCTCCTCCAAGATGGCTTATGCCATACCCAAGTCTGCTGCACCCAGCCATATCCAAGTTGCTGAGCTCAGAACCCCTGTCCCTGCAGCAGTCCACTGCTGACCCGTGCCTCTACAGGAGATGCCGAAACACAGCTTCCCTCGTGGCCCAGAGGGTAAAGCATCTGCCTGCAATGCAGGAGACCTGGGTTCAACCCCTGGGTCGGGAAGATCCCCTGCAGAAGGAAATGGCAACCCACTTTGGTCTTCTTGCCTGGAAAAATCCCATGGATTGAGAAGCTGGTAGACTACAGTCCGTGGGGTCACAAAGAGTCAGACACAACTGAGTGACTTCACTTTTACTTTGTTCAGTCTTTACTAAATTCTCTGAGCCTCTCTTCCTAATTGTAGTGTCTCCCTAAACATCAATTTGCACTAATAATTTACCTTTTGTGCGGACTTTTTCTTACCGGCCACATGGCTGTTCAAAATGGTGTCCTGATTCTTCGTTTTCATTAGGATTAAGAATCTTTCAAAACTGACCGTTTTCTCCCATTGAGTCTTCATAGCAATTCCTCACTCCAGCCACATTCGCTTCTCTGGGTGTGTTTCTGTGATTTCTTTCTACCTTTTTTTCTGATCACTGAGACAGGTAACTTTGTGTCTCTATGTATAATTCCTGCCTGTTGAGTCCTTCAGGTTCTTCTGTTTTATGTATTTGGAAGCTCAGTCATTGGATGTATACACATTTAGGATACATATGTCTTCGTGAAAAATTGACAGTTGACCTTTATATCCTTACGTGATATTTTTCTTCACCCATAGTGATTGTTTTTCAGTTTTGAAGTCTGCTTTGCCTTTAGCTTCTTTTTAAATAAATCATGCTTGCATGATAAATCTTTTGGCATCCCTTTATTTGTAACCTTCATCTTTATATTTATCGTGGGCTTTTATAGACTGCACATTGATGGATCTGGTTTTCTTTTCTATCTGATCTGAAACATCTGTCTTATAATTAGTGTGTTTAGACCATTTACATCTAATGCAATTCCTCATATGATTAGATTTATGTATCATTTTTATTCATAGTTTTCTCTTTGTCCCTTTACTATTTTTCATTCCTTTGTTCATTTTCTGCCTTGTTTTGTCTTATTTTAGTAACTTAAATTCATTGATTTGTCTCTTCCTGTATTTGTGTGTGTGTGCATGTGTGTGTGTGTGTGTAGTTTCTCTAGATAATAAAATGTGTAATTTGAGAGTACTGTAGCATACATAGAAAGAAATAATCATATTTAAATATAATAATATTTTTTCTGATATAGCTGAAATATTACTTGATAACTTTTTTGCTAAACATGTGATATAGTTGAAATGCAACACATATCTATGTTTTATTTACACATATTTATACAGAAGCTATATTTGTGAATTTAATAAACACTATTTTTTCAAGGTACATTGGTATATCTATTTTAAGTAAACTTGTAATCAGTGGGCATGAATCTTTATGGACATAACTTCTCACATTTAATTAACTTAAAAATACTTATAACTCTATTAAGTTGTACAACTGAACTTCTGTTTATTGCATGCTTCTACTGTATCCATACATCTAATCTCTGTGTGATCAGCAGTATATTTAGGCTGTTTCCCTAAGGACTTTGATTAAATTAAATGAGGAATATGAACCTTAATTCTTTTAATATTGTTCTAGAAACATGGAAAAACACTTCATGATGAGATAAAAGGAGGAAATTATTTTGGATACATATTTTGTGACTAAAATAACAAACCAACACTACAGTTTACACATAATCAGAGTTTTTTTTTTCTGTTTATATATAGAGAACTGATGCTGAAGCTGAAGCTCCAATAATTTGGCCACCTGATGCAAAGAACCCACTCATTGGGAAAGATCCTGATGCTGAGAAAGATTGAAGGCCAAAGGAGAAGAGAGTGGCAGAGATGTGATGGTTAGATAGCATCATTGACTCAATGGACAAGAATCTGAGCAAACTCCAGAGGATAGTGGAGGACAGGGAAGCCTGGCATACTGCAGTCCATAGGGTTGTAATGAGTTAGACATGACTTAGTGACTGAACAACAATAACAACAATATATAGAATGACCACTCAAACTAGAAATTCTCAATTCAAGTAGAGTAACATTGAATGAACAATGTATAAAAAAATAAGCATACAAACCAAATGTTGATCAATGAAGCCAGAGATGTTATAATAGCAAATGCAATTTAGGAATAATGGATCAAAAGTAAAACAAATTAGATTACTTGTTTTATTAATGTTATTGGCACATCACTTATGATAAGATAATAACACAACTATAATGGATTTTTAAATTTCCTATTAACTAGTAAAAAGGCAAACTAAATGTTTATAATGTTAGTATGATTCTGTCATTGTTAGTCAGTGGTGTCTGACTCTTTGTGACCCCATGGACTACAGACTGCCAGGCTCCTCCATCCATGGAATTCTCCAGGCCAGAATACTGGAGTGGGTAGCCATTCCCTTCTCCAGGGGATAATCCTAACCCAGGAATTGAACCCAGTTCTCCTGTATTGCAGGCAGATTCTTTACCAACTCAACTACCAGGGAAGCCCAATGTTAGCATGTTTAAATATAAAAAATATGAGAAAAAGCATCAGATTTAAAATAGATGGTACCAAGTAGGAGGCTTCAGTCTTCTCAACACCCTTTCATAGTCTATTCTAAGAATCTGTCCCCATCTAAATTAAGATTGGTGTGTAAACAAGTTCAGTTCAGTTCAATTGCTCAGTCATGTCTGACTCTTTGCGACCCCATGGACTGCAGCACTCCAGGCTTCCCTGTCCATCACCAACTCCCCAAGTTTGCTCAAACGCATGTCCATCAAGTCAGTGATGCCATCCCATCATCTCATCATCTGTCGTCCCCTTCTCCTCCTGCCTTCATTCTTTCCCAGCATCAGGAAACTGACTCACTTTTCCAATGAGTCAGTTCTTCCCATCAGGTGGCCAAAGTATTGGAGTTTCAGCTTCAGCATCAGTCTTTCCAATGAATGTTCAGGAGTGATTTCCTTTAGGATGGACTGGTTTGATCTCCTTGCAGTCCAAGGGACTCTTTAGAGTCTTCTCCAACACTACAGTTCAAAAGCATCAAAAATGTAAACAAATAACAAATAATATTTTACATTTATTAAAGATATGCCAATAACATCTTGTTATTGAAAAAAAATTTGAATTAAAAAAAACGATTTTTAGGATTAAAAATGTCTTCAAAAACATTCAAACTAGTGTATAATGCTGGCAGATCTTATGGCTTTTTAATGCATTACTAAGAATAAAATCACAATATTCAAAAATACTTGGTCTTTTCTACCAAGACATTAGTTTAGGTATATCTGTGATTTTACTCTCAAGACTGTCAGATTCTGATTGGAATGATCACTTTTATTTCTGAGATCAGGAACTTTATTACTCACATAAAACACCCAAGAAAAATAAATAATGTAACAAGCAAAAGTTGCCACTCTGGGTTAGATATCTCTCCTCCTTGCAAACAGTTTCACTTTGAAGAGAAACCTACCATTCAGAGGGCAAATTGACTAAAGTGAACACTCCTTTCTCCTGCAGTTCCGTGTTCTGTTTGAGTCATCCTTTGTTCACTGATCCACTGTTAACAGTTTGGCACTGGGAAGTATTAATTTTGGGGGAATGCCTTTTCCTCCTTCCTCCATAAACACCAAAGACAGTCATTGCTGACAGAATGGTTTCAAGGGAAGCCAGGCCTATACTGAAAGTCCTAGGTAGGCAGAAATACAAGCAGCGTGGCTCAGTTCCATCTTGGTATTGGAAAATGCAGTCTGCTACAGGTCCCGAATTTCTTTTCTTATTCTTGCTGTGACTGCCAAGGATGCCATGTCCTGAACTCACTCTTCTCCTGGACCATTTCTTAAGGTTGTTATCTAGATTTGCAGTGAGCAGCCTTGTAGGATGAGTGCTATCTACCTCCAGGCACAGAGCAGGCCCTTTTCTACTCATCCAAAAAGCAATGGAGTCCTAATAATCAGTAGTTCTCTCTGACAATGCAACACACTACCTGTGCAGACATCCATTCTTGTGCTGTGTCCCTCCAAAATTCTTATGCTAAGCCCCAAGCCCCAACTGACTGTATCTGGAAGTCAAGTCTATTCAAGATAATTAAGGTTGAATGAAAGAATATGAATGGGCCCCTAATTCAATAGAAATGTACCCTTACAGGAAAAGGAAGAAGGAGATCTTTCTGTTTCTCCACACATGTGAGATCACAGGGAGATGGCAGCCATCTACAAAACAACAAGAGAGTTCTCACCAGACACCAACCCTGCTGGCACCTTGATCTGGGACTCCACGTGCATCAAAAATATGAGAAAAGAAGTTCCTGCTGTTTAAGCCACACAGCCTGAAGTATTAGTCCACCAGACTAATACAGCCCTTTGTGTTTGTCCTGTGAAATTTGAACAGAGGTAAGGGGAACTGTCACAAACAAAAATGAAGCTCTGATTACTGCTTTTGCTGTGACTAATGTCTGTGTCTTTTGTCTCTTACCCAAGAATGGGCAGACATTTTAGCTTGTAAGTAAGGTAAAACCTCAGACTCCGCACATTGCTTGATACTAGGAAGCCCAGTCTCAACCTAAAATGATCAGCCACTAGTCAGTGTTAGATATGATGACGATGTGATGATGGTGATGACAATGATGGTATTTCTTCCTTTCTCTGCAGCTGTGACTACAACCATGATTGTGTACCAGGCACCTTGTTCAGCACTTTTTACATATTACCCCAATTAATCTTGGCAGCGACTCTGTGAGGTAGCTAACATTACATAAGAGTCTTAACTGATCTGAATTTTTTTTCCATAAGATTTTTCTGACTGATATGTAGACAATGGAAGCAGAGTAAAGTCCACAGCTATTGAAATAGTCCATATGAGATGTAGTATAAGTTCCAACTTGTGCTGGTAGTATCTGGGAGATATTATACTGTATCTCTATTTATGGTTTTGAAATGAAATATTTCTGGGATGCCTATAGTCCAGTTTTAACACGGAAACTTCAACACATTCAGTGTGCTTCTATTCTATTTTGTAGTTCAAGTTTCCTGTATGCGCTGCTCCTTCTTGATCTACTCAGATGATTTTTAACAAAAATCAAATGATGTTTAGACACAATGATATATTAAGTACCAGTTTTGTATTTCTAATATTTCTGGTATTTCTGAGTAAGGTTGTAGTCATCTCTGTTCAATAAAATCTGAAATCTCAGCGCGTTTTTATTTTCACCACCCACACTGAGTGGCAATGAGATTGATAAAAGTAATTAGGATATTTTTATTATAATGATGCAGTTTATGTCCTTTAAAATGTTTTCATAGAGATTTGTTCATTTCCAAAAGATATTTATAATGAGCTAGGTTATATTTGCATGAAAAAAAAAATCCTTAATTTCAGTCTCTCTCGAGGAATCAGAGCTATGGTCAAATTCTGGCCATTTCCTCTCAGACTGATTAGATTTTCCCTCTTGTCACATTGTTCTTGTATGGGCTGTAGAAAATGAATGAGTTTCTAGCTTTAAATTCCCACATTTCCTAAGGTTAAAGAATTATGTTCATCTCAATTCATAAATAGCTGATTTCTATTCTTTGTGGTCAAGAGAAGGCAGTAAAAGATACTTACAAAATCATCTGCCCTGGAGGGCTTTGACTCCCTCTTGGAAATTATTTCCTTGCCTTTCCAGAAGCCCTTCTTCCTGGACAAAACTTGTTTACTTCCCACTTCAATACTGCATAGTTTAATACTCAAGTGTAAGGCTCTTTGAATCAACCACCTGCTCCCTATGACTTGTACACCAAATTTTGCAAAGAACATTCCGTCTCTGTGGTGTTTTTTTCCTTTTTAATTGCTTTTTAGGGAGACGTACTTGCAATTGTGAGAAATCTGTAGAAAAGTTTAGCAAAGAACAGAGAGTAACACAAACTATTCATTCTGTTATTGTTCTGAAACATGTCACCAAATACTGACTAATACATAAAAAATACCTAAAATTTTAAGTGGAAAACTGGATTTTTGAAAGCAGTGCCAATTTCTAAAACTATTTCCTCATTGCATTTTGCACATACATTATGGAGATTGAAATGCTACAATATTTCTATTAAAAATTACTTTGATTAATCAATTACTGAAAAAATTGTTGAAGCTAATGCTAGCAAAAATCATAGTTTTATTTATATTTTATTTATTTTTATTTACTTATGTTTTAAGCTGTGAGGACATTTCTTATGTTCCCCTGTGGTCTATTGCTTGACTAGGCTTCAATCACTCTGAATATTTATTAGTTATGGTTGATTCATCATGATCTAACAACCAATTCCAATTTCATTTTCTTGCTCTGACTATTCTTTTTGTTTTTTCTTTTTGTGGAAGCCTATCTAAAAATCAGTTCTGAAGTCCTTATTCATATGTGAATTATCCCTGTGCTCTGATCATCTGCATTAAAAGATCTGTAGGAGATGGTTCCAGGATACTCAACTTGACTATTTCATTAACATAGTTTCAAGATGGGAGACTAGTAATAATATTGCCTACCAAATAAGTTTATTGAGAAAACTAATTAGTTAGTACTTGTGAAGCTAATTATATAATAAGAATTCAGGGTTTTTTTTCCCCATAGCAATGCACACATCATAAAGGAAATGCAAACATCCCTTCAAAACACTAGATGATGCTGTATTTAAAAAGCTAAGCTATTCAATCTAAAAATTATCTGTCAGAATTTTCTTTTTAATGAATAATTCAATGTTTAATCTATTAATATTAACCTTTTCCTTTTAAATATAGCTTTATGTCAAATATATATCAAAAAATTCCTTAGAGTTAGTATGACTTTTGACCAGAAATCCTGCCTCTAGGAAATTTTCTCTAAGGAAATCATAATGAATATGTACAAAGGTCTAATGAAAAGAATATAGATCAAAACTAAAATTAAAATAGAGAAAAGTAAACAAACGAAATGACCAATAGGGTAAGGGCTACGTAAATTATATTACTGTTGTAAGTTTAAATACACTGCAACTTTTTTGAAATTACACTGTAGAAGAATATTTCCTTACAGAAAAAAAATGAACTTAACATATTGATAATAAAATGGCTATAAAAATCTGTCCCATTAAAAGATATCTTGAATGATACGATATCCAGATTCCATTATAAGATATGCTATCAAAGTCAGCAAGGAGAGAGATAGGTAAATCAATATTTGAAAAATGTTATGATTATTGGAGATGAGTGATGGATATCATGGGGTTCCTTACACTATTCTATCTCCTTTTTGTATGCTTAAAGTAAATTTATGCAATAAAAAGTTAAATTTAAATAAGCATTAATTTCTGTTTAAAAATATACAAATGCATACACACATACACACATAAACATCTATGTGTTTAGGCATAAGAAGTATGCATATGTGTTTATTTGGAAGATAATGGAGTGATTCATAAACTTTTATTCTCTTATGACCTCCCATATATATTAAAACAATTCAGCAGTTAACAGTTGTTAAATTTAGAATCAGAAAAAAATATTTTTACGAAGACATAAAACCATTACAAATATAAAGAATATGAAATAACAAAATTGTAAGAATCAATAATTTACTTTAACAAAATCACTGAATTTATTAACATAAAATTATTGTATCTCTATATTTAAAAAAACAAATAAAAAAGTAAATTAATAAACAAAAAAAAAAAAAAAAAAAAAAAAAAAAACCCAGTATTAAATTATTTCTCCATCTTTTAGGGACTTAAAAGTATGAAAACCTTCAGTTCACCAATTATCTAAATAGCCAGAGATCATTGAGTTTATCTATAATAGAGGACTTTAATAAATAATCCTTTCAGGAATTTGTGAATATAGTTTACTGATGGTGGAATCCATGGTCATTTCTAAGGAAGCTGGAATGTTTAATGAATAAAGGCTTGATCTGAATATTATATCCAAAGCAGTGAGACATTTATATTCCAGCAGGAAGGATCATTTAGACCCTGATTAGTTAACAGGCTGCATTCATGAGAATGGTGTATTGATTTCAATGGCTTTATTGATTTTCAGTCTGTTGAACCTAGGCACCTTGCAAATTTATGGTCTGGCTTCATTGACTCTCTTTTGATGTGATATATAGTTGTTTTAAGAAAGTGCTATAAAAATTTTCTGGCATCTGACCTTCTCTGTACAAAATCATTAACCTGTTTTTTTTTTAATTATTATTTTCAATGGTCTTTCATAGAGGGATAGTAAATCATTAATTTTAGCTTATGTTATATATAAAAGGCAAAAGCAAAAGATAGGTAGTATAAAAATAAAATATTTTAAAGTAAATATTTCTTGTAAAATTTAGTTATTTGAAATATAACTTTCTAGATGAGTGACTTGTCTAAAAGAAACCAAATTGAGCTGGTATCTGACCCCCTTCAGTTACTGGCAAAAAATATAGAATGTTAGAATAATAATGTGGTTATGATGACAGTTTTTTTTTTTAATTTACATTTCCTAATTGGGTCTTACAGAATTATTTTAACTCTATCAAATCAAATTTGTTGAGTTTTCTATACAGTTTTGATTTTGAATCTTTTTATACTGTGAATTCAAATTCAATATATCACACTGTTAGAACAGAAACAAATTCTGCTTTTATTACATACTATGAAGCACATAAAACTTTTGAAAATTGGAAAAATGTTTCTTTCTTGAAATGTTTCATACCATTACCAAAAATATCTGGAGTGATTAATGAGATTATTTAAATTCTATGTCTGGATTACACTTAAATCTTTCTGCCAAAGTTATGTAAATAAAGTCAAAATCTGATTTTTGTGACTTTGGGTATAGATATATTTGTTAACCCAAGATTTCTTACCAAAATTCTACATTCCTTATGATGTTGCACATGGCTATCTCAGCAATATCTCATTACTTAATAATTTGAATAAGCTTACTTTCATTTATGTCTTTAATATTTTCCATTAAATAACCCACTTGCACTCTGTGCTCTTATCCAGGTAGTTAATACAAGTATTAAATTGAATAGTACTGTGGTTTGGTGATATACTTCCCTTTCAAGATTGACATTGATCCATGACTCAATTCAATCATGAAATAAAGACAAAATCTCAAACAAGCGAATGTCTATTGACAGTCTAACATATGCCAGGAATTTGCTCAATGATTAGCTTAGTGGCTAAGGATTTTAATGTTGGATTTTACAGCATAAGTTAGAAAATTTTACTAGCTATTTGACCAGTGATTTAACTTTTCTGTACTTTGTTTTCCCAACTGTAAAATATACAATGACTGGTTGCAAATAATCACATTAAAAGTTATGTTTACAATAAATGAATATACATGAACGGTTAGAACAGTGGCAATCACAATAAACTTCAATAAATACTAGCTATTGCCATGTCATACTAAAATATACCATGGTATTTTAGATTTTAACTATTATGTGATTGTTATTCTTAAATCATTTCAGTGTCTTATGCATAGTCAACTTTTAACACAAAAGAGAGGCTCAAACTCCTCTTATAGCCATAATCCCAGTCTCCAGAGATAAAGACCATCTGTAGTTTCCTGGGCATAGTGTTAGACATGTTCTTTGCACGTACATATAAATGCTTCCTCTTTTCTTTCTAACACATATTCAGTTCAGTTCAGTTCAGTTCAGTCTCTCAGTCGTGTCCTACTCTTTGTGACCCCATGAACTGCAGCACGTCAGGCTTCCCTGTCCATCACCAACTCCCAGAGTCCTCCCAAACCCATGTCCATTGAGTCAGTGATACCATCCAACCATCCCATCCTCTGTCGTCCCCTTCTTCTCCTTCCCTCAATCTATCCCAGCATCAGAGTCTTTTCAAATGAGTCAGCTCTTCACATCAGGTGCCCAAAGTATTGGAGTTTCAGATTCAATATCAGTCCTTCCAATGAATATTGAGGAATGATTTCCTTTAGGATGGACACCTTGGATCTCCTTGCAGTCCAAGGGACTGTCAAGAGTCTTCTCCAACACCACAGTTCAAAAGCATCAATTCTTTGCAACTCAGCTTTCTTTATGGTCCAACTCTCACATCCATACATGACCACTGGAAAAACCATAGCTTTGACTAGACAGACCTTTATTGACAAAGTAATGTCTCTGCTTTTTAATATGCTGTCTAGGTTGGTTATAACTTTCCTTCCAAGGAGTAAGCGTCTTTTAATTTCATGGATGCAATCACCATCTGCAATGATTTTGGAGCCCCAAAAAATAAAGTCAGCCACTGTTTCCGCTGTTTCCCCATCTATTTGCCATGAAGTGATGGGACCAGATGCCATGAAATTAGTTTTCTGAATGTTGAGCTTTAAGCCAACTTTTTCACTCTCCTCTTTCACTTTCATCAAGAGGCTCTAGTTCTTCACTTTCTTCCATAAAGGTGGTGTCATCTGTAAATATGAGGTTATTGATATTTCTCCTGGCAATCTTGATTCCAGCTTATGCTTCCTCCAGCCCAGCATTTCTCATGATATTAGGGCATCTTTATAGAGACTGGCCTATATCATACTGCTACTTCCCTTAATATATCCTGACAGTTTTATATTTCACTAAATATAGGAAGATCTCATTCTTTTAGCAGCCTTGTGTAAATTTAACTAGCCTTTTTATTCATGGATTCTTAAGTTGTTTTGTTACTTTTTTAAAAATCATGATCAGTGCTGTGATAATTATACAATAATGTGTATATGTATTTGAATACATGGATAAATATAACTGTTGAAAAAATTAATTCAGTTACTGTCTGGTTTACTGGAGGAAGGGTGTTTTTAAAGTATTTTATTCATGCTATTGTTACCCCTCTGTCTGTTACTTGTGCCAATATAAATTTCCAACAATGTATGTGATTATGTATGTTTTATCATATAATCATCAACACAGTCATTTAATTTCTATGTCTGTGAATAGATATATCCTGTTTGTTTGATATTATATTGCAGCAGTAATATTTTGTTTTAAAATATAACTATATTAAAGGCCTTTTAACAATATACACAATGAAAAGAGAGGTACTCCATCATCTCATACCTACAGTCTTAGTCTTCAGAGGTAATAGCCACTACAGTTTCTTGGGCGGACTGTCATACATATTCTATGCATGTACACACACACACACATATATATATATACATATATATATATGTATATATATATACATCCTCTTTTCTTTCTAGAACAAATTATAGTATACAAATTGAGACTGGTCTAAACCTTATTGTTATTTCACTTAATGTATCTTGATAGTTTTATATTTCACTAATTGTAGGAATTTTCTTTTTTGAATTTTCTTAAACCTCTACAAAAATACTGTATTTTATTTCTGTTCCTTCAGTTTTTCTTTTATCTGTTATTACTTCTATTACAATATTTGGTTGTTCAAAGGCTTTTAAAGTTTATGTAGTCAAGCGTATCTTTGTATGATTTCTTGCATCATTGGCATATTTTGATAATTGCTCATGTCTTTCATAATTTTCATTTTTTATATTTTACATTTAGATTTCTTATTCATTAGAAAATTATTTGGATATATATTATAACTTAGGAACCGAGCTTTTATTCAGATAAATACTTTAAAATATTATATAAAATTAATTCCCACATGGAAAAATTATATACAATAGTTTATGTAAAAGTACACGTATATGTCTATGTGCGCAAAACTGTTTCAAGTAAACAAGGGCACTGTAATCTCAAAATGAAGAGATTTGAAATTATTTTCTCATGCTCCTCCATATTGCTTGATTCTTCTTTGTTTTATTTCATTTTATTTTCATCAGAATATGCTGATTACATTAAATTACCAAAATAAATGCAAATTTAATGGTCTCTAATAACACATACTAGGCCTAGAGTCTAATCAATTAATAGTTTACATTATTTGTTACTAGATACTTGACAGTGGATCTGTTATGAATTGATTCAAAGTATATGTTGTTCCTATAGTCATTTTCTTTCTTCTTTGGAGACAAATTTCAATTTGTTCATAAATGGGTTTGTCCATAAAACCACAACTTTTAAAAGAGAATTGAAAATGCTCATAATATTTTCTCATTTTGAAAGGCATATTTGTTATGCCTGCTAATAATCTTCATTTTTACATAGCAGTTCATTGAGATGAATAAAATCACAGCAT
The DNA here is from genome assembly GCF_033118175.1 of Dama dama. Taxonomy (NCBI): domain Eukaryota; kingdom Metazoa; phylum Chordata; class Mammalia; order Artiodactyla; family Cervidae; genus Dama; species Dama dama. Next base: position 32,691,895 of record NC_083706.1, read on the forward strand.
TTTGTTTTTTTAGTCATTATTTGACAATGTATGTAAGCTGTTGAAGTTACAAGCTCTTCTAGTGTTTTCTAGGTTTCTTTTGGGATGTGAAATATTCCTGGATAATTTTTATAACATCGTATGAAAGTTATTTGTTCTGAGTCAACACTGCCATATTTGTTCTATGCCACTGTTCTTATAAATTAATAACTTTGTGGTATTTTTACTTTACAAAGCATCTTCTGTTTCTATCACATATGAGATAAAATTCAGATAAAGCAATCCTTTAGACTCAGCATTATTTAATTTCTAACAACAGTAAAATCAAACAGTTTCACCTGCAGGTGTATTTGTTTTTTACATTTTCATCACCCCTCAGGGAGGGGCACAAGTAAAGTCTTGTAACATTTCCACACTGTGTTATTTATACTCCCACTGGGTACCATTCTTCCTACTTTAGTTGCAGTCAACTATTTTCTGACACATTTAGTTAGGTTTGTGCTTACACTCTTACATGATTTACTACTGCTCACTGGTTGAATGGGCCCAATTTTAGTGCTGGTATTTCAGATTGAACCAAATATTTCTTTTTTTGGCTAACCAAAACATATATGTTAACTATTTAATGTAGTTGTTATATTGTAGGGACTATACTCTCTCCTACTGAATGTAAAGTTAGTTGTTTTAGGATGTGATTGTTCCACTGTTATCCTGGTAAATGCTTAAAATCAGTTTTATTGAAGAATAAAATAGGCCCAGATTTATAGGATTTTTTTTTCCCCTAAAATGTAAATGACTTTGGCTTATTTCTAGCTATCATGGTGACATCAATTGGTCTTGCACAATTCTACTGTGCAGTTGACAAACACACATTAATTTCAGCACGACATAGTGGGGAACCATCTTCAAATGTCATCTTCAAAGCATTGGACTATCCCTATTTAAGATTGTCTCCTTTTTGAGGTAGCCATTTCCCAAGTTGGCAAGTGTCTTTCTGATAGTCTGTTTTTATGCTACTTTAGCTAAGCTCTTTCCTGATTTTGCTGCATTCTAGGTATTCTAATAAAATCAATTAGGTTAATTTCAACTTTCTATGATGTAAAGTATTGGTTTCTTGTTTTCCAAAAGCATGAGAAGAATCTTCATAAATTGCTTTTTATGCTCATCTATCTATGAAGCAGCTACTTTAGAATTATTATATTCTTTCAAATAGTCTTATAAAATAATTTTGATTTATAGATGAAAGCTTCTTTGTGGTCAATTAAAAAGTTGGAAATTTCACCTTCACCATCTTTTATTTTTACCCCTTAAGATTAAATATGCTTATGTGCAAGTTGCTCTTCTTTCTCTGAAATACTGATTATTTTAGTTTTGCACATTTTCAGAATTTTATCCTTTTGCTAGGCCCTTCAGGATTAGAAACATTTGTCAAGCTAAGGATCTTAGAGACCCATGCTTAATTTGTTTAGGTTCCATGAGGCAGAACGAAGCTAATGCTTGCCTGGGAATTGAGGGGATGATGGCTGGATACTGAGCTCAGTGATAAGATCTTCAGGGAATAAACCAAGACAATTCCTAGGTGGATGTCTGGTTTTGCTTAGGGAGATGATTACTAGTACTGGTAGAGCCTTCCATATACACGTCTTGGCTAAGAATTGCAATCTGTCACCTTCTATCTGATATTTATCTTCTATTTTAGTCTTTGTATTCCTTAGGGCAATGGTGTTGAGCTGTTCGTTTAATATAACCCTACAGGTTTGATAAAACAGAAACCAAAACACCATTTGGAAAGGTCTCTCTTGGTTTCCACAATCCTCAGCTTCATTCCGAGTCTAACTGGTCTTCATCACTCCTTTTACTCTGTGCAGCATTTCTACTGCATGATATAAACATACGCACGTGTAACTCTGAACTGAACAACAGTCAAACAGCTACATAGAGCCTGGACAAATAAATGTTGTGTTTCAAAACAGAGTATTTTGCCAAACATTATTAGGAAAGTTTAGAGGACCTCTTAGGATATCAGCTTAGGAGAGATATGATCATAGATATGTCCAGGGAAATACATGATGGTAATCCACAAGGCTATAAAACTTTTTTTTGAGACTATTAGAAAAATAAAAATGTGTTTACTATAGTTACTAAGGCAGAATTTTAAAGTAACAATTTCAAATGTAAAAAAACAATGTTCAGGTTAAATAGTAGAAGGGAAAATGGAAGCTCTTTTCAAATATTAGAAACATGTTTATAGGAATATCTAGAGTGTATTTTTTTTTTTAATTCAGTTTGAAGCTCCCTCATTCTGGGTTTAGGAAGATGCTAACTATGCATTCTCCCTAGAGAATGAAAATGAGAAAAACCTTCTTGATTTGCCCTTAAACCCATGTTCTGACACCAATGTTAGAATAAGCATAGCAGCTGTTCTCTCAAATCATGCAAACCCCAGGAGAGGTGGTTATACTTGGTGATTGTAGCTAACTCAGCTGCTTTGGGGTTAGAGGCCCTTCTTCCTCTCCCTGTGTCCACAAATATTTGCTCAGTAATTGCTGAGAGGAGACAAAACAATAATCTACAGCTGTGTTGGGAACCCCATGCCTTCATGGTTTAGGGTTGACTGATACCTGAAGAGCTTTCCTGTTTGAGGACAATACTTATTTGTCACACACAATGTACTCTTTCATGTATAGGGGTCAGCATTTTCATGTAGAGGGGACAGCATTACTGTCCAGGTCAGTAATAGCCCTGACTTCTCTTGGGGAGAAGAGGAGGGGAGAGTGATTTACTTCAATTATAAGTTTGGTAGATAAGCTGCATGGATAGCTCAATCTTTCTCTCCCTCTCTTCAATTCAGGAATGTGGCTTCTGTGCTCCTCCACCACGCCAGAATTTTAATGTATTATCAACAAAGTGATTTGGGGTGAATTGTACAGCCTTTCTTATGACTGGGAGGATTGTGGGGAAAACATGTATCAAATTATGCCACTTGGTTTTAGGAAGACCATGTGCAACATAACTCAGTTGCTATGTCTTATGGGCATGCCTTCCTGAGTAACAAACGCTATTTTATTTCTTACCTACTTCATTTTTTTTCTCATTTAACACATGATTTAGAACTCCGAGTGGGAAAACAAGAGTGTTAGTTATTGGAGCCTTCCTTCCTTACCATGGAAATAATATTTGGGGAAAATTGAATTATTTCTCAGCTTCTACCAAGCACAAAAAACTATCCCAGGAAGGTATTACTATTTATATTATTAATTGTTGAAGATATAAAGGATACTTTTATCTTGATTTAGTCTGATTCTTTCCAAAAGTAATCTCCAAGACTATTAATAATCAGAAATGTTTTAAGTAATCACTGGGCATCTTGCTTGTTTTTGTGCTTGCGAAGTTGCTTCATCCTTTGAGCAGGTTTTTCAAATACTAAAGAGCAGAGATCAGTTCAGTTCAGTCACTCAGTCATGTCTGACTCTTTGTGACCTCATGGACTGCAATACGCCAGGCCTCCCTGTCCATCAACAACTCCCAGAGTTTACTCAAACTCATGTCCATTGAGTCGGTGATGCCATCCAACCATCTCATCCTCAGTCATTCACTTCTCCTCCTACCTTCAATCTTTCCCAGTATCAGGGTCTTTCCCGACGAGTCAGTTCTTCCCATCAGGTGGTGAAAAGTATTGGAGCTTCAGCTTCAGCATCAGTCCTTCCAATGAATATTCAGGACTGATTTCCTTTAGGATGGACTGATTGGATCTGCTTGCAGTCCAAGGGACTCTCAAGAGTCTTCTCAAACACCACAGTTCAAAAGCATCAAGTCTTCAGTGCTCAGCTTTCTTTATAGTCCAATTCTCACATCCATACTTGACTACTAGAAAAACCATAGCTTTGAGTAGATGAACCTTTTTTGGCAAAGTAATGTCTCTGCTTTTTAATATGCTGTCTAGGTTGATCATAACTTTTCTTCCAAGGAGCAAGCGTCTTTTAATTTCATGGCTGCAATCACCATCTGCAGTGATTTTGGAGCCCCCCAAAATAAAGTCTGTCACTGCTTCCCCTGTCTCCCCATCTATTTGCCATGAAGCGATGGGGCCAGGTGCCATGATCTTAGTTTTCTGAATGTTGAGTTTTAAGCCAACTTTTTCACTCTCTTCTTTCCCTTTCATCAAGAGGCTCTTTAGTTCTTTTTTGCTTTCTGCCATGAGTGGTGTCATCTGCATATCTGAGGTTGTTGAGATTTCTCCCGCAATCTTGATTCCAGCTTGTGATTCATCCAGCACAGCGTTTCTCATGATGTACTCTGCATATAAGTTAAACAAGCAGGGTGACAATATACAGCCTTTCCCAAATTGGAACCAGTCTGTTGTTCCATGTCCAGTTCTAACTGTTGCTGAGATCAAATCAAATTATCAGTCACCCTAGAATGAGCCTTCAGGAAATTTTACCCTTGGGACTCCCCTGGTGGTCCAGGGGCTATGATTCCAGGCCCCCAATGCGGGGGGCCGGGGTTCTATCTCTGCTTGAGGAATGAGATTCCACATGCCACAACTAAGAGTTCACAGGCTGAAACGGAGACCGAAGATCCTGAGAGCCATAACTAAGACCTGCTTCTGACAAATAAATACATATGTTTTTAAAAAAGAAATTTTACTCTCAGTTTTTGAGAAACACTAGGATACACTGCTGGAGAAGGCAATGGCAACCCACTCCAGTGTTCTTGCCTGGAGAATCCCAGGGACGACAGAGCCTGGTGGACTGCCGTCTATGGGGTCGCACAGAGTCGGACACGACTGAAGCGCCTTAGCAGCAGGATACATTTGTCATATGTAACCTTACAAAATGACTGGAGAGTAGACATTTTCCTAATTTTACAGCTTAAGAGCATGAAGATCCTGGAGTCTAAGTAACCCACTCAAGATTACAAAACTATGAAAATTAGAAAATATGTAAAAAGTTCAGGTGTTTCCTATCCAAATTTTGTGTTTTTCCCACTGTACAAATTCTCTTTTTGTTATATATTAACTTCAAAAACACAAAAAGCAGATATACCTGATTCAAGTTTTGAGCACTTTTTTTTTTCTTTGAACAGTTTTATCACTTGTTTTTCTACCCTCTCCTATTATGTTGTAAGTTTCAGAAACTAAATATTTACTCAGTCATTAACATTGATTATATTACTTAGACAAGGATAAATTTCTTTGCATTTATCATATTTTCCCTCAAAATAGCAATATGAATTATTTTATAAGACTTTAAAATCTTTTATTCATATCCCACTCTCAGTCCTTTCAACAACTATTTTATGTTTTCACTACTCATTTAAAGACTTCTAAAACAACTTCTATTTTATTCTCTTACCACTTGATTTTGCCTTTGCTTTCTTAATAAATGAGACTGCTAAGCTAAACCTCTTCAAATTCATGGCTTTTCCCCATTTTTACTCTTCAATCCATACTGTTTCTTCCCTCTCGATCAGAAGAGTATTCATTCTCTTGCCCAAGACCAAGTATTCCAATATCTCTTGATGCTCATGTTGATGCCTACCTTCTCAGGTAGACTGTTCCACCAATGGTACCTTCTCTGTATCAACTTTAACCTTCTCTCTTTTTCCTTTTATGCTAAAATTATGGTCAAGAACCTATACTGTTTAGTATAAGGAAAGACTATATCATCAAAAGTGAAAAAAACAAAAGGCACAATCTTTCTTCTCTCTCTCTCCACCCAACATGTGTCCTTTAATCACCTAAGCCACTAGTCTAGTTTTCAGTCTTGGCAGCATATTAATACTATATGGGGGTTTTAAATATTTGAAAATGTGTTTGTTCTTATCTACTTTTTTTCATTTTCATGGCATGATTTTTTACAGTAAGCTCTGGTTACTTATTTATTGCTGTTGTTTTTAGTTGCTAAGTCATATCTGAGTCTTTTGGGACCCCCTAGACTGTGAGAGATTCTCTGGTGGCTCAGACAGAAAAGAATTTGCCTGTAATGCAGGAGACCCCGGTTCAATTCCTGGGTTGGGAAGATCTCTTGGAGAAACAAATAGCAGTCCACTGCAGTATTGTTGCCTGGAGAATTCCATGGACGGAGGAGCCTGGCAGGCTAAAGCCTATGGGGTCTCAAAGAGTCGGTGATTACTAACACTTTCACTTTCAGGCTTCCCAGGCAGTGCTAGTGGTAAAGAATCTGTCTGCTAACGTACGATTTGGATGTAAGAGATGCAAGTTCGATCCCTGGGTTAGGAAGATCACTTGGAGGAGGGCATGGCAACCCATTCCAGCATTCTTACCAGAAGAATTCCATGGACAGAGGAGCCTGACGGGCTACAGTTTGTAGGGCTGCAAAGAATCAGACACAGTTGAAGGGATTGAGGGCTTCCCTGTGGCTCAAACGGTAAAGAATCAGTCCACAGTGGGGAAGACCTAGGTTCGATACCTGGGCTGGGAAGATCCCCTGGAGAAGGGAACGACTATCCACTCCAGTATTCTGGCCTGGAGAATTCCATGGACAGAGGAGACTGGCCAGCTACAGACCATGGGGTCGCAGAGTCAGACACAACTGAGTGACTTTCACTTCACTTCACTTCACTTCAGCACGTAGTGCCTACACTGAAGACCGCCGGGCTCCTCTGCCCATGCGATTTCCCAGGCAAGAGTCCTGGACTGGGTTGCCATTTCCTTTCCCAGGGGATCTTCCTAACCCAGGAATTGAACCTGCACCTCCTGCATTGGCAGACAGATTCTTTACCACTGAGCCACCAAGGAAGACCCATTTTACTGATACAAAACTTATAACAAAACAATACAATTTAGGTTTAAAATAATTCTTTCATTGAGTTATGCTGCCATGTTGAAAATAGAAAAAAAGTTTCTCACGGTAACATTTTTATATATCCCATCACTTTCAGAATCACCAATTTAGGGCTCAACTCTTTTTTTCCTCCATGCTAAATGAACTGTGGTGATGAATCTCATGTCAGTGCTTCATGTGAACTCATCTATGGCTTAGTTTGCTTTGGTCATATATGATAGAACAAAAAGTCAGATACTTGATCCCTAGATGATGCATTTTTACCAAGAATTAATCCCGGCCACATCCATTAGCTTTGATGTCTGTAATAGAAAGGGCAGGCCCAATATTCTAATGGGCTGAAGTTTTAGGGAATGAAATGTCAAGAAAACCAAGTTAGAGCTTTTACTTTTTTGCCACAGATCGCAATATTTTCAACTGGAAAGATAAAATCATAGAGAGTATAGAAAGAAAACAACCGAAGGATTAATTAATTAAAAAAAAACAAAAAACAAGAATAGCTCCTGAGCTTTTGGCTTAATTTGACTTTGGAAATCAGTTATTTTGACCAGTGATCATTTTGTCCATATCAAATACACCTCCTGTTGATCAATTTTGCTTTGCTTTTTGTGACTACTGATTTTCCACTTAAAGCCATCAAATTTGACCTGAACTGTTTCAATTTTGTAAGATATATCACATCTCCCAAACTGTGCAATATATATTTGAATGGGATTTGATTAAATCAGACAGCAATGATTTATACCTATTGTGAAATGACAAAATAGGAAGGAAAGATCCAGTGCAATTTTGAACTAGCTAGGGGGCCAGTTCATCTTTTACTGCTTTGATATATGATTAACTATTTTCTTAGTTTCAATAGCACACCAGATGCAGGCATTCATAGATAACAGTAGCAATAACATTTATCAATTGATACCTGTGAGCAGATCTCATTTGGGAAACAGGTTAGAATTAAACTAGCATTCACAATAGAAAGACAAAGAACGTGTTTAAAAGCCTGAAAAACATAATACTTACCTATTCTTTCAAGGATTACTTTTCCCTGGAGAAGGGGACATAGGAGATCATTTCATTTCGATTCCAAGCCAGAAAGGTGAGTCAAGGCCATCACAGGTTTAGCAGGGCCTTTCTGACCTTGAATTAACATGACTATGTAGGAATTATCATAGATACTGTTGCTTGTTTTCATCATTTATGTCTGAATGCTGCTGTTGTTCAGTCACCCAGCTGTGTCCAGCTGTTTGGGACCCCATGGACATCAGTGAGCCAGACCTCCCTGTCCCTCACCATATTCCAAAGTTTGCCCAAGTTCATGACAATTGCTACAGTGATGCCATCCAGCATCTCATCCTCTGACGCCCTCTTCTCCTTCTGCCCTCAATCTTTCAGGGAATTTTCCAATGAATCAGATGTTCACATCAGATGACCAAAATACTGTAGTTTCAGTTTCAGCATCAATCCTTCCAATGAGTGTTCAGGGTTGATTTCCCTTAAGATTGACTGCTTTGATCTCTTTGATGTCCAAAGGACTTTCAGGAGTCTTCTTATGTCTGGATATCTATACTAAATTCCTGTGTATATCTTGATATCAATATCTATATTGGTAGATATACGGCTTTCTAGATCATACTAAATAATTTCATATATTGCAATTTAAATTAATTGAAATCACACTGAATTACTTTTGTTTCTTTCATTTCTGATGAAGTATTCCAGCTGGATGCAAATAAAATGTGCCTTTTATTTCTTATAAGACATTATTTTTCATGCACATCTGTGTAACTTGCCAGTTAATGCTTAAGATTGGTAAGATGTTCTTGTTGTTTTCAAATGTATGAGTCTTATTTTTCCAACAAGAAGGTAAATTCCTTGGGAAGGAATGCTATTTTCTTGTGTTTTTCTTCATCTAGTTCAGTATTAGCATATTGACTTTCACTTTATACACATTTGGTAGTGTTAATACATTAACTGAGCTCAGAGGAAGGACTTTAAGCAATTAATTGTCAGACATCTTGCCTAACTGATATACAATGTCCATTGTCATTTGACTGTGTCCTAAATAAATAATTTGAGCCCCTAGAAAAGTTATTTAAAAAGATCAAATTATTGACCAGTCAGGATATGCTGTGTTTAGTCACTCAGTCATGTCTGACTCTTTGTGAGCCCGTGGAAAGTAGCCTGCCAGGTTCCTCTGTCCATGGGGATTCTCCAGGCAAGAATATTGATGTGGGTTGCCATGCCCTTCTCCAGGGGATCTTCCCAACCCAGGGATTGAATCCAGGCCTCCTGCACTGCAGGCAGATTCTTTACCTCTGAGCCACCAGAGGAGTCCATGAGTACTGGAGTGGGTAGCCTATTCCTTTTCCAGGGGATCTGCCTGACCCAAGAAGCGAACCGGGGTCTCTTACATTGCAGATGGATTCTTTACCAGCTGAGCCACCAGGATGGTCAGGATACTTCTATTTAAATAGGAAAATCCATTTAAGATCTTTAAGAGCCAGAAACATACATTTCTAATAGTGGGATTTCAGACCATATGACAAGTCAATGGGGAATCACTTTTGGACAAGTGATACCTCTTATCTATTGCTACAGCTATGCAACTGCCAGCCTAGTTATTTATAACAAACAGGATTCCTTTTTTTTTTTGCCTTTCTCCTCTTTTCTCTAATGCCTTCATGTCATCCCTAGAGGATAAAGTGTTTTTTCTTTTCAATTTCTCATGATTTTAGACAACCAACTTTAGTATGTCATAAATAGTTCAATAGGCAGTCATTATCTCTAATACCTATACTCTGGAAGTAAATCTAATATTCTACTCCCTCTATAAATTACAGCTTAATAAAATGTGATACCACACAAGGTTTCTCTCTGTACTTTAATGCCTTTTCTGTATGTTTGTTTTAGAAATGATCTCCTAAGCTTTCATATTGCTTTGATCTTATTAGGTAGCGTAAGTATCTATATATATTTTATTCCAGTGTAAAAGTACTTAATAAAAGTTTGGGTCACACTTTGCCATTGGAGGGCAGAATCAATTTTTCAATTTTTCTTTTTAAAAATTTTTTTGAGTTTTCTGTGTACTTTTCAATAGAGAGGTATCATTTATATTCATATTAAACAATTTATGATACTTAAATTTTTCAAAATTATTTTCCTTAGTAAATTATTTAAATGATTTTTGTACATTTAAAGTGATTTATCTACTTGAACCATAAGAGAAAATTATAATAATATTAGAAATTTATTTTTTTTAATTTTAGCTTATTGGCAGATCAAAAGAATTGTTACATGGGCAAAATAACTTATTAGTTAGTTGGCATAAACATTTTCATTAATTTGATTAATCTGAAAAATTTAAATTTCTATTAATCCAATCATTTTATATTATGTAAACTGATTGATGTCCACTAATTTTTCTTTAACAGTTTTGCTAAAATGCAAATTTCAAAATAGTTATCTAATCTATCAGTGGCATCTGGTCCCATCACTTCATGGCATATAGATGGGGAAACAATGGAAACAGTGACAGACTTTATTTTTAGGGGGTTCCAAAATCAGTGCAGATGGTGACTACAGCTATGAAATTAAAAGATACTTGCTCCTTGGAAGAAAAGTTATGACCAACCTAGACAGCATATTAAGAAGCAGAGACATTACTTTGTCAACAAAGGTTCATCTAGTCAAAGCTATGGTTTTTCCAGTAGTCATGTATGGATGTGAGAGTTGGACTATAAAGAAAGTTGAGCACCGAAGAAATGATTCTTTTGAACTGTCTGTTGGAGAAGACTCTTGCGAGTGCCTTGAACTGCAAGGAGATCCAATCAGTCCATCCTAAAGGAAATCAGTCCTGAATATTCATTGGAAGGACTGATTTTGAAGCTGAAACTCCAATACTTTGGCCACTTGATGTGAAGAACTGACTCATTTGAAAAGACCCTAATGCTGGGAAAGATTTAAGGCAGGAGGAGAAGGGGACGACAGAGAATAAGATGGTTGGATGGCATCACTGACTGGATGACCATGAGTCTGAGCAAGCTCCGGGAGTTGATAAAAGATAGGGAAGCCTGGCATGTTGCAGTACATAGGGTCGCAAAGAGTCGGACACAACTGAATGACTGAACTGAACTGAATCTATCAATAAATTTTAGTTTACTAAAAGGTGAAAAACAAAACAAACACTGGAACGCTGCATATGGTAAACATGGTTTTGAGTCCCCACCCTCTGACTTATTAGCTGAAATACACATAATTTCTGTATTTCTTTAACCTGTCTGTAGCCTCAGAAGGGCTATTATAAAACCAAATTAAGATATACATTCTGTGTTTTTCGAATGATAATATAAGGTCTTATTATTTTTTTTTTAATTCCATAGTAATCTATGTGGAGATATATGTTGCACTGACATCTGACTGCTGATGGTTTAAAAATATCCATAGAGAGTAGCCTTGGTTGGCCTTGAATTTGACACTTTCACAATGGCCGCTTTGGACAGGGATATTGATGTCTTTTTCAATCAGTTTCAGGGTAACGTTTGCAACACATGGAGGAAACAATAACATTATACTGTGGATTTCTGATGGAAGCTCATGTTGGAAAACTGGCAACTTGGTGGGCTTTTCTGAGGTATGTTTCGGTAATACCTGGAAATAACACAAGGGATTCAGTGGGAAGCAGGGTTGTTCCTACTGGATCAAGAGAGGAAGGACCATATTTAACCACTTGCTTCTTTGGGAGACAGAATTTTCTGGTACTAAAACTTTACTCACTAATCCATTAAAATGAGAAGATATTGTTGATGTCTACAATGTCCCAGAAAAGCAATGGTTACAGTCATATATATTCCTTCATTCAGAAGGCAGAATCTCTGGCCATTAAATTGGAGAAGAGAAAGCAAAAATTGATCCACTGGAGAAAAAGAATGGAGAAATGGTCTGGGAAGATACTAAGCCCCTGTTGATGGTTGTATCTGTTCAGTTGGGGTAAAGATAGGGATGAGAAACCCTTGATGTTTTTAAGAGTCTTGGTTGATGAAGAACAGGGAAGAAAAACAAGAGAAGAGTTGTCAGCTAAGAAAAAAAGGGATGAAGCAAAGGGGAATTGGAATTTTAGAATGAGTGATAGTGTTCTTGATAGACACCCTTTTTCCTGCTCTTCACAACATGATCATTAGTGAAATGTTCATTCCTTGCTTTATATTTGCATATTCAGTAAAATATTCCTTTCTTGTTTTAATTTTAATTTTTACATGTAGTAGCATTGACTTAGAGTGAACCTGAAAGCTTTGTTCCTCATGAAATAAAATTAAGTGTAGGAAAAAAGTAATATTTGGTTTTGATAGATAATGTCTTTTGACTCATACTACAGAAAATATGATCACATTTTGAAAGTTAGATATAATGAAAATTGAAAGCATGATCCCAAAGCTTTATTTCAAAGCATCCATCAGTGAGAAAAAGAGAGTAAATTAGAAAATGGAGACTTTTTTGATCTGCTTTTGGAGGTAATATTAGAGCTGCTTAAAAGAATCAAAAAGTTCAGGAGTGTTGAGCCATAGCTATGAGAAAGGCTTCAAGAGAAATGAAACGTTTTTTGTGTTTTAAGACATACATGTAGAGAGGAGCCAAGATGGCGGAGGAGTAGGACGGGGAGACCACTTTCTCGCCTACAAATTCATCAAAAGAATAACTGAACGCAGAGCAAACTTCACAAAACAACTTCTGATCGCTAGCTGAGGTCATCAGGCGCCCAGAAAAGCAGCCCATTGTCTTCGAAAGGAGGTAGGACAAAATATAAAAGAAAAAGTGAGACAAAAGAGCTAAGGACGGAGATCCGTCCCGGGAGGTCTTAGGCGGCATTGCTTGGGGTAGGGTCCGGGCCTGAGTGCCCTGAGGACAATCGGAGGGAGCTTCTGTGAGTTGCCAACTTGAACTGTGGGAGACCAAAAGAGAGAGAGTAAATTAACCGGCCCGAACTCACTGCCGGCCGTTTGCAGAACAAAGGGACCGAGAAAGTCCAGAGAGGAGCTCGCAGGCTGCGGACCGGCCCAGCCCCGCCGGAGGCAGGAGGCAGCGGGGAGGGGAAGGTCGCGCGAGACACAGGGCGCAGGCACCCGACCGGCGCGGGCGGGGACTGGGGCTGGGGACGCGGAGGGCGGAAGGCGCGCGCACCCGACTGGCGCCAGCGGAAACTGAGACTGGGCCCGCGGAAGGGAGTGGGCGCGCCACACCTGGGGAGAGTGCGCCCACCGAGCCCCTCGCTGCCTGGACTGCTCTGACGGGGAAGGCACAGAGAGCAGGCGCAGCTTTTCCTTCCGCGCTTTTGTGGAACACCCGAGGGCTGGAACCTCGCGCAGCGCGGGGCGCGCTCCATACAGAACAGCCGGGAGCCTGAGCAGCGCAGACGGAGAAAGCAGCGTCAGCCCCTCCCGGCAGCCCCAGCCCATCCCCGCGGCGCAAGCCCGTCCCCACAGCGCCAGCCCCTCCCCACAGCGCCGGCCCCTCCCCGCAGAGCTACGGAACTAGCTACCTGAATAAGAGTCCACCTCCGCCCGCCTGTGTCAGGGCGGAAATGAGGCTCTGAAGAGACCGGCAAACAGAAGCCAAATAAACAAAGGGAACCGCTTCAGAAGGGACTGGTGCAACAGATTAAAATCCCTCTAGAAAACACCGACTACACCGGAAGGGGCCTGTAGATATCGAGAAGCGTAAGCTGGAACGAGGAGCTATCTGAAACTGAGCCGAACCCACACTGACCGCAACAGCTCCAGAGAAACTCCTAGATATAATTTTACTTTTTTCTCTTTTTTTTTCCCTTCTTTTATTTTTTATTTTTTCTCTTTTATTTTCCTTTAAAATCCCCTATTACTCCCCCATTACTCCTTAACTTTAATTTCCATAGATTTTTACTATTTTTTTAATTAGGGGAAAAAAAAATTTTTTTTCTTTCTTTTTTTTTTTTTCTTTTTCTTTCTTTTTTTTCTTTTTTTTTCTTTCCTTTTTCTCTTCTATTTTCTATTTTTCTTTTTCTCTTATTTCTTTTAAAGTCCTCTAGTACTCCTCTACTACTCCTTAATTTTCATTTTCAATACACTATAACCTTACAAAAAAAAAAAAAAAAAAGGAAGAGAAGCCCTATTTTTAAACCGAAGATTATTCTCTCCCAATCTTGACTCTCTGTTTTCTACCTCAGAACACCTCTATTTCCTCCTTTCCCCTTCTCTTCCCAATCCAATTCTGTGAATCTTTGTAGGTGACTGGGCTATGGAGAACACTCTGGGAACAGACAGCTGCGTAGATCTGTCTCTCTCCTCTTGAGTCCCCCTTTTTCTCCTCCTGCTCATCTCTATCTCCCTCCTCCCTCTCCTCTTCATGTAACTCTGTGAACCTCTCTGGGTGTCCCTAACAGGGGAGAATCTTTTAGCCATTAACCTAGAAGTTTTCTTATCAGGGCTGTATAGTTGGAGAAGTCCTGAGACTACAGGAAGAATAAAACTGAAATCCAGAGGCAGGAGACTTAAGCCCACAACCTGAGAACACCAGAAAACTCCTGACTACATGGAACTTTAAGTAATAAGTGACTGTCCAAAAGCCTTCATACCTACACTGAAACCAACCACCACCCAAGAGCCAGTAAGTTTTAGAGCAAGACATACCATGCAAATTCTCCAGCAACGCAGGAACATAGCCCTGAACATCAACATACAGGCTGCCCAAGGTCACACCTAACACATAGACCCATCTCAAAACTCATTACTAGGCACTCCATTGCTCTCCGAAGAGAAGAAATCAAGTTCCACGCACCAGAACACTGACGCAAGCTTCCCTAACCAGGAAACCTTGACAAGCCAATCGTCTAACCCCACCCACTGGGTTAATCCTCCACAATAAAAAGGAACCACCAGACCTCCAGAATACAGAAAGCCCACTCCAGATAAAGCAATCTAAACAAGATGAAAAGGTAAAGAAATACCCAACAGGTAAAGGAACATGAAAAATGCCCACCAAGTCAAACAAAAGAGGAGGAGATAGGGAATCTACCTGAAAAAGAATTTAGAATAATGATAATAAAAATGATCCAAAATCTTGAAAACAAAATGGAGTTACAGATAAATAGCCTGGAAACAAAGATTGAAAAGATACAAGAACTGTTTAATAAAGACCTAGAAGAAATAAAAAAGAGTCAATTAAAAATGAATAATGCAATGAATGAGATAAAAAACACTTTGGAGGGAACCAAGAGTAGAATAACGGAGGCAGAAGATAGGATAAGTGAGGTAGAAGATAAAATGGTGGAAATAAATGAAGCAGAGAGGAAAAAAGAAAAAAGGATCAAAAGAAATGAGGACAACCTCAGGGACCTCTGGGACACTGTGAAACACCCCAACATTCGAATCATAGGAGTTCCAGAAGAAGACAAAAAGAAAGGCCATGAGAAAATACTCGAGGAGATAATAGCTGAAAACTTCCCTAAAATGGGGAAGGAAATAGCCACCCAAGTCCAAGAAACCCAGAGAGTCCCAAACAGGATAAACCCAAGGCGAAACACCCCAAGACACATATTAATCAAATTAACAAAGATCAAACACAAAGAACAAATATTAAAAGCAGCAAGGGAAAAATAACAAATAACACACAAAGGGATTCCCATAAAGATAACAGCTGATCTATCAATAGAAACCCTCCAGGCCAGAAGGGAATGGCAGGACGTACTGAAAGTAATGAAAGAGAATAACCTACAAGCTAGATTACTGTATCCAGCAAGGATCTCATTCAGATATGAAGGAGAATTCAAAAGCTTTACAGATAAGCAAAAGCTGAGAGAATTCAGCACCACCAAACCAGCTCTTCAACAAATGCTAAATGATCTTCTCTAGACAGGAAATGCAGAAAGGTTATATAAGCGTGAACCCAAAACAACAAAGTAAATGGCAACGGGACCACACATATCAATAATTACCCTAAATGTAAATGGGTTGAATGCCCCAACCAAAAGACAAAGATTGGCTGAATGGATACAAAAACAAGACCCCTATATATGCTGTCTACAAGAGACCCACCTCAAAGCAAGAGACACATACAGACTAAAAGTGAAGGGCTGGAAAAAAATATTTCACGCAAACGGAGACCAAAAGAAAGCAGGAGTCGCAATACTCATATCAGATAAAATAGACTTTCAAATAAAAGATTTGAAAAGAGACAAAGAAGGACACTACATAATGATCAAAGGGTCAATCGAAGAAGAAGATATAACAATTATAAATATATATGCACCCAACATAGGAGCACCGCAATATGTGCAGCAAACACTAACGAGTATGAAAGAGGAAATTAATAGTAACACAATAATAGTGGGAGACTTTAATACCACACTCACAACTATGGATAGATCAACTAAACAGAAAATTAACAAGGAAACACAAACCTTAAATGACACAATGGACCAGCTAGACCTAATTGATATCTATAGGACATTTCACCCCAAAACAATCAACTTCACCTTTTTCTCAAGTGCACACGGAACCTTCTCCAGAATAGATCACATCCTGGGCCATAAATCTGGTCTTGGAAAATTCAAAAAAATTGAAATTATTCCAGTCATCTTTTCTGACCACAGTGCAGTAAGATTAGATCTCAATTACAGGAAAAAAATTGTTAAAACTTCAAACATATGGAGGCTAAATAACACGCTTCTGAATAACCAACAAATCATAGAAGAAATCAAAAAAGAAATCAAAATATGTATAGAAATGAATGAAAATGAAAACACAACAACCCAAAACCTATGGGACACTGTAAAAGCAGTGCTAAGGGGAAGGTTCATAGCATTACAGGCTTACATCAAGAAACAAGAAAAAAGCCAAATAAATAACCTAACTCTACACCTAAAGCAATTAGAGAAGGAAGAAATGAAGAACCCCAGGGTTAGCAGAAGGAAAGAAATCTTAAAAATCAGGGCAGAAATAAACGCAAAAGAAACTAAAGAGACCATAGCAAAAATCAACAAAGCTAAAAGCTGGTTTTTTGAAAAAATAAACAAAATTGACAAACCATTAGCAAGACTCATTAAGAAACAAAGAGAGAAGAACCAAATTAACAAAATTAGAAATGAAAATGGAGAGATCACAACAGACAACACTGAAATACAAAGGATCATAAGAGACTACTACCAGCAGCTCTATGCCAATAAAATGGACAACTTGGATGAAATGGACAAATTCTTAGAAAAGTATAACCTTCCAAAACTGAACCAGGAAGAAATAGAAGATCTTAACAGACCAATCACAAGCAAGGAAATCGAAACTGTAATCAAAAATCTTCCAGCAAACAAAAGCCCAGGACCAGATGGCTTCACAGCTGAATTCTACCAAAAATTTAGAGAAGAGCTAACACCTATCTTACTCAAACTCTTCCAGAAAATTGCAGATGAAGGTAAGCTTCCAAACTCATTCTATGAGGCCACCATCACCCTAATTCCAAAACCAGACAAAGATGCCACAAAAAAAGAAAACTACAGGCCAATATCACTGATGAACATAGATGCAAAAATCCTTAACAAAATTCTAGCAAACAGAATCCAACAACATATTAAAAAAATGATACACCATGACCAAGTGGGCTTTATCCCAGGGATGCAAGGATTCTTTAATATCCACAAATCAATCAATGTAATACACCACATTAACAAATTGAAAGATAAAAACCATATGATTATCTCAATAGATGCAGAGAAAGCCTTTGACAAAATTCAACACTCATTTATGATTAAAACTCTCCAAAAAGCAGGAATAGAAGGAACATACCTCAACATAATAAAAGCTATATATGACAAACCCACAGCAAGCATCACCCTCAATGGTGAAAAATTGAAAGCATTTCCCCTGAAATCAGGAACAAGACAAGGGTGCCCACTCTCACCACTACTATTCAACATAGTGTTGGAAGTTTTGGCCACAGCAATCAGAGCAGAAAAAGAAGTAAAAGGAATCCAGATAGGAAAAGAAGAAGTGAAACTCTCACTGTTTGCAGATGACATGACCCTCTACATAGAAAACCCTAAAGACTCTACCAGAAAATTACTAGAGCTAATCAATGAATATAGTAAAGTTGCAGGATATAAAATTAACACACAGAAATCCCTTGCATTCCTATATACTAACAATGAAAAAACAGAAAGAGAAATTAAGGACACAATACCATTCACCATTGCAACAAAAAGAATAAAATACTTAGGAGTATATCTACCTAAAGAAACAAAAGACCTATACATAGAAAACTATAAAACACTGATGAAAGAAATCAAAGAGGACACAAACAGATGGAGAAACATACTGTGTTCATGGATTGGAAGACTCAATATTGTCAAAATGGCTATTCTATCCAAAGCAATCTATAGATTCAATGCAATCCCTATCAAGCTACCAACGGTATTTTTCACAGAACTAGACCAAAGAATTTCACAATTTGTATGGAAATACAAAAAACCTCGAATAGCCAAAGTAATCTTGAGAAAGAAGAATGGAACTGGAGGAATCAACCTGCCTGACTTCAGACTCTACTACAAAGCCACAGTCATCAAGACAGTATGGTACTGGCACAAAGACAGAAATATAGATCAATGGAACAGAATAGAAAGCCCAGAGATAAATCCACGAACCTATGGACACCTTATCTTTGACAAAGGAGGCAAGGATATACAATGGAAAAAAGACAACCTCTTTAACAAGTGGTGCTGGGAAAACTGGTCAACCACTTGTAAAAGAATGAAACTAGAACACTTTCTAACACCATACACAAAAATAAACTCAAAATGGATTAAAGATCTAAATGTAAGACCAGAAACTATAAAACTCCTAGAGGAGAACATAGGCAAAACACTCTCCGACATAAATCATAGCAAGATCCTCTATGACCCACCTCCCAGAATATTGGAAATAAAAGCAAAACTAAACAAATGGGACCTAATGAAACTTAAAAGCTTTTGCACTACAAAGGAAACTATAAGTAAGGTGAAAAGACAGCCCTCAGATTGGGAGAAAATAATAGCAAATGAAGAAACAGACAAAGGATTAATCTCAAAAATATACAAGCAACTCCTGCAGCTCAATTCCAGAAAAATCAATGACCCAATCAAAAAATGGGCCAAAGAACTAAACAGACATTTCTCCAAAGAAGACATACAGATGGCTAACAAACACATGAAAAGATGCTCAACATCACTCATTATTAGAGAAATGCAAATCAAATCCACAATGAGATACCATTACACGCCAGTCAGGATGGCTGCTATCCAAAAGTCTACAAGCAATAAATTCTGGAGAGGGTGTGGAGAAAAGGGAACCCTCTTACACTGTTGGTGGGAATGCAAACTAGTACAGCCACTATGGAAAACAGTGTGGAGATTTCTTAAAAAACTGGAAATAGAACTGCCATATGACCCAGCAATCCCACTTCTGGGCATACACACTGAGGAAACCAGATCTGAAAGAGACATGTGCACCCCAATGTTCATCGCAGCACTGTTTATAGTAGCCAGGACATGGAAGCAATCTAGATGCCCATCAGCAGATGAATGGATAAGGAAGCTGTGGTACATATACACCATGGAATATTACTCAGCCATTAAAAAGAATTCATTTGAACCAGTCCTAATGAGATGGATGAAGCTGGAGCCCCTTATACAGAGTGAAGTAAGCCAGAAAGATAAAGAACATTACAGCATACTAACACATATATATGGAATTTAGAAAGATGGTAACGATAACCCTATATGCAAAACAGAAAAAGAGACACAGAAATACAGAACAGACTTTTGAACTCTGTGGGAGAATGTGAGGGTGGGATATTTCAAAAGAACAGCATGTATACTATCTATGGTGAAACAGATCACCAGCCCAGGTGGGATGCATGAGACAAGTGCTCCGGCCTGGTGCACTGGGAAGACCCAGAGGAATCGGGTGGAGAGGGGTGGGAGCGGGGATCGGGATGGGGAATACATGTAAATCCATGGCTTATTCATATCAATGTATGACAAAACCCACTGAAATGTTATGAAGTAATTAGCCTCCAACTAAAAAAAAAAAAAAAAAAGACATACATGTAGAAAAGTCATTTAAAGCTATTTCTGTTGAGGTACATCAAATTAGATTTTGTTTCTCTTTTGACAACCATAGTGAGTTTACTTTTGTTTGGCCAAATTATGTTAAAGAAAAGGAAGAGAATTTTAAGAGTCACTATGAACAATATCATATTTTGGTTTCTGAATTATCTACCCTGGTGATTAGAGAATTTCAGTAATGTTGATTTGATGGTCTTTGAAAGAAAAGATTAGGTGAGGTTCTTTCATTTCTTTTTCTTTAGTATTCCTCTTTCCATTGTTGCCATATTCCTTTGCATTTAATCATTTTCCAAGAGCTTACATTTTTGCTCTGTTGAAGATTATTCTGTAACTAAGCCATGTACACAAATAATTAATGTTGGGAATTATTTTTCTCTAGAAGGAACAGCAGAAATTAAGTATTTAGACTTTTAAAAAATGTTTTTGTTTCTTTTATACAGAGTGATTGTGCATCCCATCAATGTGGAAACATGGATTAGCTGTTTAATGCTTTGTATCCCTCAGTCACTTTTACAATCATGTGTTACTAAATTTAAAGATACATTCTACTTTTCCAAGTTGCTTTGTGGGATTTCATGACATATTGCTCACTCAAATTTTGTTTCCATGGTTTGCCACTAAGTTATCAACTACATGATCAATGTAATTTAGACATACAAGAAACTTTATTCCTGGGCTCTGCTTCACTCACAGATAAAGTATTTGAACTGTGAGAGAAGCTTTTTTTTTTTTTTTCATGAACACTTAAGAGTTTAGTAATTGATGACTGCTGTATGAATATGTTGTATTTAAGGCTTTAAAGATTCAAAGACTACATACCTTATAGTTCAATTTATACAAAATTAATATTTAAGGACAGAAAACAGATCTGTGGTTCTCTAAACATAGGTGGAAGCGGCGAGAGACAGGAATTATGAACAGGCACAAGAAAACTTTAAAGGGTGATGAATATGTTCATTATCCAGACTGCGGCTATTGTTTCAAGAATGTGTACATATGTCAAGGCTTACATTTGCATATTCCTAATGGGTCAACTACCCTTCAATAAATCTGTTAAATATAAAATAAACATGCATTTATAATAAAAATTAATTTATATATTTCAGCTCATTTTGGTTTGGTTTTATGCCCTAACTTAAAAAGAATGGGCTTCCCTGATAACTCAATTGGTAAAGAATCCATCTACAATGCAGGAGACCCCATTTTGATTCCTGGGTTGGGAAGATCCCCTGGAGAAGGGAAAGGCTACCCACTCTGGTATTCTGGCCTGGAGAATTCCATAAACTACAGTCCATGGAGTAGTAAAGAGTCTGACACAGCTGAGTGACTTTCACTTTCACTTTACCAAGAATGCTATTAAAACTCAAACAAAACAAAACATAGTCCCTTATCTCAAGGACCTCAAAAAAGTGGAGCACTTCCATTTTGGAGATCATAGCAAGCAAGATTATTTTGAAAATGATCTATGCTATAATTCAAATAGACTCTGAGAAATATTTTAATTCATTGCTGAGCTAGGAACAATTCACTGGCAGTCAGTGGAGACCAAAATAGACATACAAATACATAAATGAAGAGACAGATGGAAGTAGAGCTATAAATGACTTTGAAAGCATGAAGAACTAGAGATCATGCTTTATTGTCCATACAAAGTTGGGAATTCGAGCCTGAGAATCCTCAAATAGGCATGGACCATCAATGGGACTATATAGTGAAAGGATGGGCTAGGAAAAAAATTGCCAGGCAAAAATTAGATTCCCCCATGAAATGTGTCATTTCCAGGGTTGATACTGGGGGAAATACTATTAATAAGACTCTTTACAAACAATCTGTAGTCATTAGCCTCCTCTCCTATGAGTCTGGTGTTCTAATTTACACTAACCAGTGAGTCAGGAAAACCTCAGGTTGAGATCTAAAATTAGCATGTGTTAGATTGGGGGCACCATAGCCATTAGGCAGAAGCCATCACAAATCCTCTCTGGTAGAAAGTATATTCTACTTGGGCTCTCTGGATTTCTACAAATTGTGTACCAACAATACGTGTTCCCAATTTAAAAAAAATATTACTAAGCATAGAAGGAAATATGCCATCATGATTGAGCATCAGCAGAGCAACACTCAAGTTCTCATATTGAAATTATTAGATAATCAATAAAGACCTATTTTTCAAATGTATAAAAAAATAACCAGAACACTAAAGACTACCTAAAATAACCAGATAGATTTAAAAAAAAAAAAAAAAAAAAAACACATACATTGTGTGTGCAAAACCTACAATTCTTAAATGAAAGAAAAAATGGATAGGGTGAACACAAGATTAGACATCTCTGAAGGAAAGCAAAAGTAAACTGAATGTAAAACTGAATACATATCTTAGAAATGAAGACAGACGAGGAGATGGAAAATATGAAAAGGAGGTTAAAAGACCAAAAGATTACCTTGACCAAATATGTCATCTATCTCATTGGAATTCCAGAAAAAAATGAAAGAACAGAGAAAATCTGGAAGAACAAATATTCAAAATAACAAATACTGGAACTATTATACAATAAAAAGATATATCCAAATATATAAAGCATAGTGTTTACCAAGCAGTACAAAGTAAAAGAAATTCACATGTAAATACATAGAAATCAAATAGAAGCAAATTCAGTTTACTTAAAGATAAAGAGAAAAGATATTCTCATATAAAAAGGAGACAATTTGAATGACAGTTGACTGTTTAACAGTCATGAGCCAAGGTTGTAAAGTTCAAGTTCTCATGGCCTCAGAAAAAAAAAAAAAACAAAACTGAAGTGCCAGACAAGCTTGCAACACCCATAATCTATTTTACAGAAACTAAGACAAATGTAATTTTTTTTTTTTTAGTAAATTGTTCATTCTATTTATTTATTTTGTCTTTGGCCACACAGCATGTGGGAGCTTAGGTTTCTGACCAGGGATGCAACCTGCAGCCACTGCAATAGTAGCTTGGTGTCTGAACCACTGGACTGCCAGGGAAGCCCATTAAATGCAATCATTTTAAGATAAGCATATTCAAAGAGAGAAGTAGGAAGTGACACAGTCAGTGTCCAAGAGTTTGTTCTCTATGGAAATTGAGTATACTTCAATCGGTAATGATTTCTCTGTTATGTAAATTTTGGAACCAGACTGCCTAAAGTTGGAGAACTGAATTTGCTTCTATTTGATCTCGACCAAGTTGTTTAAACTTTCAGAGCCTTAGATTATTCATCTATAAAATTGGAATAATAAAAGGTTATGACATAGGATTTTTATAAGGATTGAATGAAATATGTAAAGAGCTTAGAATAATGCTTGGCACATAGGGAGAACTGAAAGTTTATCTATTGTTTTTGTTAATATTGTATATTTCCAAAGAAAATTTACAAAGGGAATGCTCTCCAATTACTTTGATGTGGCTTCTTTAATAGCAGAGACAGGAACAAAAATGTGTAAGAAAGGAAAATTATAGGCCAATCGGAACAATAAATATTCAGAAACCTTAAATAATAAAAATATAAAAATTTTGGCAAATTAAATCTCCCAATGTATAAAAATAATTTACTTCGTGACCAACTGGAAATTGTTCAGTTGGTTCATGAGGATGGTTTAACATCTTTTAAGGTAATCCATTTACTCATGTAGATTAAAAAAGGAAGAGTCATAGATAGTTGTCTTACTTAAAAATATTTATTTGACAAAGTAGAACACTCATTTTTGCAAAAAGATATCTAGAAAAACAGAAAATGACAGAAATTTCCTTAACCAAGTGAAGGCTTTAAATAAAAAATATGCATATAGCTATTTATCACTGATAGTAGTGAATCCTTGAAACAATCTGTTTAATGTCAAGACCAAGAGCACAGCATCTAGAATCATTGACTCTAACCTATCACTGCAAAAAAAAAAAGAAAAGAAATGAAAAAGAGTTATAATCAATACTGCCACAATGAGTAACGATAAGGATCATGCTATGAATGATGCCTCTGGAAAGATAGGCCTGACTTTTAGATGGGAAAGAATGAAATAAAACTGCTATCATTCACAGAAAAAAGAATGCCTTTGTAACAATTCAAACCAGCCACATAACTGTTAGAACTAATGATAGACTTTAGCCAAATTGATATGTAAAAATGAATAGCATCAGAATTAGCACAGATAATTAGAAAATCTTAAATAATAGCAATAATAAGATATCCCATTATTCAAATAACATATTTCTTTAGAGTATTTCTACCCCAAAATGCAAAATCATCTGGAAGGAGAAAACTATAAAACTTAATTGAAATACATTTATTAAATGAAAATGAGAGCCATTCTATTAGCCAGGAAGTATCAAGATCATGACAATGTCAGTTCTTCTTAAGTTAATGTATATATTTAATGCAGTTACTTAAAAAATTTCCGACAGAGTTATTTTTTAAAGTAGATAGTGATAACTTAATCCTGAATTTCATATGAAAAAGAACAGTGAAGATGTTTTTGAAGAAGGAAAGGATATTTACACTTTTTTGTTTAGTTGCTGTCATGTCTGATCCATTTGAAGCCTCATTCACTATAATCTGCCAGGCTCCTCTATCCATGGGATTTCCCAGGCAAGAATTCTGGAGTAGGTTGCCGTTTCCTCCTCCATGGTATCTTCCTGACCCAGGGATTGAACCCATGTCTCCTGTGTCTCCTGCATCACCGACAGATTCTTTACCACTGAGCCACTCAGGAAGCCACCATATATAAATATACATTGAAACATATATATGCAAATACATGTATGTACTGCAGCATACACATCCACATCACATACCTATATGTATCTCTGCATGTATGTATGTATATGTCCATAGTGGTATTATCTTATGATGTGCATACAGGTCTCTGTATGCTGTAGGATAGGTCTATACATGTATGTGCATATTTCTGCATATATATGTGTGTGTGTTTCTTTCTGCTAATACTACTATATCTTTATCACAAGTTTTACTGTTAGTTCAAATATCCTCTCTTTATTCTTCAAAATAATGTATATCAGTATATATGTGTGTGTGTGTATGTGTGTGTATATATATATACATATATATATGTATAAAGAGAGAGAGGAAGAGAGAGACAGTGATACTGAGAGATACAGAGAGATAGAAACTGAAAATCCAAAGAAACAGAATATTGGCATGAGTTCTTTTCTATCTATGGTTTAATATTTTATTATGTACATACATTTCTCTAAATAAAGTTATTTGCATTTTTATTTTTCTCTAAGTAGTATCATACTAATCTTATCACCTAATTAGAGATATTGAGGCTCTGGAATTGAGACAATTTGGTGATCTAATGAAGTGGCAAGATAAGGGAGAGTGAAGAGCCTAGGAAGATTACCCAGTTCTTTGCTAGGATTCATGGTGAATATAGCTGTCTTCACTAGCATTTGGGATGCAAGGTAAGGATAGGTTTGGAATAATAAATATTGAGCCCAGTTCTCAGATCCTTCAAGTTTGGGATTTCAGTGGAACACTCAAGAGGCTATCTGTGCTTTGCAGAGGAATCCAAGGAAATAACATGGCTTCAGAATAGGGCAAGCAAATAGGAGGGAGAATTTGGAAATGCCACTTTCCAGAGGAGAATAGACTGATGATGATTTCAAGGTGTTTATATAACTTACATGGTGCTTTTCTTTTTAAATAGAAATACTTACCAATACTTAACTCAAATTAGTTTTCATTAAGGATGTACTTTCTATCACAGTCCTTACTCAGCTGCAGTGGAAGCAAAGGCACAGATTATGTCCCTTCAATTCTATTTTTAAGATGTGTCAGATTCTCTGTAGCATTAGTAATGCTCCATCTCACCTCTGAAAAATTCTAAATTTCACTTGCCCTGCCTTTTCACACTTTCACAATCTGGCCATTCCCTTCCTCACCTCTGGCCTCAGGATATATGTCACCTCTACAAGCAAGACTTCCATGATTCATTATCTCCACCCCACCTAAGAACAGGGAAATTAATCAATAAGAAAGACTGTATCTTTATTGCTGGCATAAACCCAGCGCCCAATACAGTGCCTGATAATGAGTATTTAATAAGCATTTGTTAAATATTAAATGTTGTTTCCATAAGACATAGGTCATGCACACTAAGGGCTTATAGGCAAATCTAAGTGTTGCGTGATTTGCTTGGAATCATTCTTTATAGCTTTATGCTTGTGTCTTCTCCCAGTTAAATATAAATAAGTCAAGGTTGAGGGCTATATTTTTTATGTTTTGGGGATTGCTCATCTTGTCTGAAATAGTATTCAGATCTTTTGTATAGCATTCAGCTAAGCAATAATTTAAGTCATAAATGAGATTATGAAATTTGCACTGTATTTCCAAATTAAATATTCTACTGCAAACCTAATGGTTTGTGTATTTAACTCAGGACTGATTTCTCCATGAGGACCTATTAGGACCTCAAAATTGGCATTGTAAACCTGGTAAAACCTGATGATTATCAGCTATAATTAATTTGTTAGATCCTTTATATAAAATTTAAATAGAAGAGCAGAATGCTTCAACTTAGTGGCATTATCTGGTTATGATTTTAGCAAGAGGGCAAAAGTTGGAATATGATTTCTCAAATTCTTTGGTGAGAGAGATTTTGAATTTATTATTTCCTAGTTTTGGAATTTTATTTTCATTTTACTTAAATAGAAAAAACTTGCTTTATCTGAAACAGGAAATGCATGTGGAGCTTGAGTGTTAAAAACTCTAAAAAATTTAAGTTTTGTGTTTTGCTGTTTGAGCTAGGGATGGGTTGGCCTGTTGATTTAATTTCTTTTTCTAAAGCACGCCTCTGTGTTTGAGATAGAGATGCAAAGAAATGAGAGTGAGAGAGAAAGAAACAGAACATTTGACTAATGACCTTTTCAAGGGATCAAAACAACAATCTATTTATATCCACTGGGAAATGTTCATTCCTTTGAAGGCATCTCACAGTCTCTTTACCCTATGTGGCCTTTTTAGGTGTTCCGTTTTAATCCTGATCTAAATAAAGAAAGTAAATGTTGCACAGGATCACATTTACAGGCTAGCTACATGAGAAATCGACTCGGTTAGAAGCTCTGTAGACAGTTGTATTGCTGTGGATGGACTCATTTTCCCCCAGTATCAACCTTGCCCATACCCCTTAGCAGACTCTCTCATCTGTCTGTCCACTTTACTCACCTATCATCACCTTGAGAGCCTGTAAGGCTCTGTCTCCGTGTAGTACATCTCTGTGTAGAACCATGACTTAGATGCTAAAAGTTTCATCAGTATGACTCCATCAGTGTCCTGGAGATACCTATGTGCCCACCATTTTCTTCACCAATAGAACTCCTGTAATTACAGTACCTAAAACTAATGCAAAATGTAATCAATATTAGTAAACAGTGCTTCTGCTTTCATTTCATCACCATCTTAGACTTTTCAAGTTTATATCAGCAAAGTTCAGGTCAAATAAGCAAAATCAAACAGTGGTCCTTTTCTAAATTCACCCACCAGGACTGTCTTCGTTTTTTCTATTGTCAGAAGGACAAAATATTTTTGGTTTTCAGAGTCCTTGAAAAGAAAAGCTTACAGCCTGTCAAGGCTTCTATTTTTGAGGACACAGATATGTGTTGTAGCTGAGGAAAAGATCGTTCTTTGCGTAGGTGAGGAAATATCAGATAGATTTTTTCAGTCCTGGTATTTTCAAGTACTTGCTCATACTGATCTTAAAGAAGACTTTCAGCTTTAATAGTCCCTAAAGAACCAGGGAATCATGAAAGCAGTTATGAGCATGGAGGCTTTATCTTTGAAATCAGGACACTTAAAAAAATAGAAAGACTCTTTTAAAAATTATGCCAGTGCAAAAAGCATAAACCAGGTCCATGACCATGCCTGGAAAACTGGAACCTTTGGTCACCTTAATTACGAGGGGAGGGCAATTAAAACTGAATGCTAATGGAATCTATTAGAACTGAAGGACTTGGGTTTAGTTTGGCAAACAGTGATATTTATTTGACAAATCTGATGAATAAATATGAAGCCAACCTCCTATATTAATGTGGAAGGTGAATAATTTGATTGGAGTTATTAAGACCATTAAAACTGATTGCTTTAAGATTTGTTGTTATTCTCTTAGATTAAAAGATAAATCAATGTCAGCTTTTTACTGGGACTCTCCCAACTATATCAATCAATGACTAACTTAGTGTGTGCTTTCCGTTTCTAGTCGTTCTGGTTTCATTTTCACAGGCTGATTTTTGCCCTTGAAGGTAGTATTCATTGTGCTTATGTAGAATGTGAACTATGCCACTTCTTCAATTACAGCTGTTGAAGATTTTCATCCAAAAATATGCAGTTACTTTGCTTGGTGGAATTGAGACCTTGCACATCTTTAAGCCACTTAGAAGAAATGTGTGCATGATTTATAGAACAAGCAAACAAAGCATGACCCTTCCTGAACTGATTAACAGTGCTATTCTTCAGAATGACAGTTTACTATAGATTCACTCACACTGAATGATTTTATAAATGTGTATAGGATACAAGTACATAACATGAATATACAATGGGCTTGAAATAAATTTGAACCAAACATTTATACCATACTGTTATAAGGAAGAAAGCTCCAACTATTTTCCTTGAGCCTTATTTGCTAGTCATAAAATAATGTTTTATATAAAATTTGAGAATCCTATGGAAGAAATTATTTCATTTTTAGTTTTAATGTTAAAATATCTTTCATTTTAAGTTACAGATGTGACCACATAACATGCATGTATGTCTGCCTTAAAATAGAAAACAATTTAATTCACTTAAGCACCCTTAAAGCTAAATGTTGACAGATAGATATGAATTTTTTTTTCTGACAAATTTTATTTCCCTTTCTATGACTCAGGACATTATGTGAACACAGGAGTATGATACGAAGTCATTTAGAAATCAATTCTAACTTTCAGGTTGATCACTTTTGTAGTCCCAGAAAGAAAAGCACTTTGAAAGATTACAAAATTACAGTTCTTTTGTGTTTCCATCTTGCAATATCAGGCTCTTTCAAATAAAGTAAGATAGGTTTAGAATGGTTGGGCTATCACACTTTTTAAAAGAAGATGCATACCAGAATTCACAACACAGTAATACAATATGAGTCATGTACCAGAAAATAGCAGTCCTTTTCTGATGACTTGGCAGTTGCCGTTGGCATTGTTTACTTTAAGTTCCTTGAGGGCAGGGCCCATGTCAGCTTACCTCTGTCTTCTGATTCTATGCATTAAGCAACGGTATTGGGGAGTATTTTCTTTTGGGGGGTGGTGCTATTTTCTAAACAGAATGTAATAAAGAAAACCAAAACTTTAATATTCTCAAGTTGAGAGTATTACTGTAGTTGTATAATTTTATTTGTTTCCTTTTGGTTAAAAAGCAAAATTTTGTGAGGTTCCTCTTTTCAAGGAAATTCTTCAGAAAACCATTCTAACTATGTTCTTCCCTACCTCTGCCCCCACACAATATTTAACTTACCGCAGCTTCATGCTCATGAGGACATTGAATAAATATTTCTGGTCAATAATCTCAAACCAAGTATTTTCAAGTCAACTTATTTTTCTTCCAGCACCATTCATAGTCCTGTTTCCTTTAATATGGAGTTAATTTTCAGTTTGGGCTATGTTTCAGAAGTTTTTTATCAAGTGACTTTCAACTTACTTATATTGTAAATATATAAAAAGAAACCCTGTTAGTGTAGAGAGGACTATTTCTAGGGAAAAAAAAAAAAACAAAAAACAAAACACTGAGAAGTAGGCAAAGTCTCTTTTTGTGTTCTCTCCACACATCCTTTGAGCACTTCCCTCTGTTTCCCGAAGAAGCCACTATTTATTTCCTCATCGCCTAGGCTACTTCTTATAACAGCAAAGAACACAGGAAATGCAGATTGAAGTTTTCTAACTGATGGTTTGTGTTTTAAACAAAACCATGGAGCTGCAATTTTGAAACTGAATACTATTTAGTCATGCATATGGATGGCCCCCAAATGAAAACATGGCTGTGTCTTTAAATAGCTGAACAATTGAAATAGACAAGCTGACATTTGAAAAAGGCTTTAATAATATGAGGGCTTCCCAGGTGGCACAGCACCAGTGGTAAAGAACCTGCTTGCCAATGCAGGAGACACAAGGGACACAGATTCAATCCCTGGGTTTGCAAGATCCCTTGGAGGAGGGCGTAGCAACCCATTCCAGTATTCTTGCCTGGAGAATCCCATGGACAGAGGAGCCTGGCAGCCTACAGTCCATGGGGTCAGAGTCAGATATGACTTTAGCAACTTAGCACACACACAGTTAACATGACCATCTTTTATTGAAAGCCTTCCACAAAGATCAACTGAAATAAGAAAGCATAGGTCAAGCCAAGGCCATATTTTAAGTTTTCACTCTTTCTTTTTTGGTCACTAAGTCATGTCCGACTTTTTGCGACGCCAAGGATTCCACACTCCAGGTTCCACTGTCCTTCACTATCTCTCAGAGTTTGCTCAAATTCATGTCCATTGAGTCAGTGATGCTATCTAACCATCTCATCCTCTGCTACCCACTTCTTCTTTTGCCTTCAGTCTTTTCCAGTGAGTTGGCTCTTTGCATCAGGGTGTCACATTATTGGAGTTTCAGCTCCAAATGGATATTGGATAGGACAATAGATATTTCAGCTCCAATTGGACAGTGATGATATTGTCCAATTATTGGACTGTATCAGTCCTTCCAATGAATCGGTCCTTTCATTCTTAACCTTAGGCTATTAAAGCAAAATAAAATTTAGAAAATGATCCAATTTTGTTACAATATTTTGTATATGAGGTCAATTTACCTTTTAAAATAATTCACCTCAGTTTTTCCCTGGATGAGTGAGGAGAGGGATGCTGTAAATTTTTTGCAAATTAATAGGATCAAGATATGGAGAAGAAAGTTGGAACCACTGCCACATATCTGTCTATATGTTGTTGGTAATGATCTGCTTTCTCTATTTCCAATATCCTTAAAGGAGAAGCCATGGAAGCATGCAGTGGTCTCTCTTTATTTTGAAGGGAAGCAAATATGCCACCCCAAATTGTACCACCTGGACAGGTGGATTATTTTGAGTTGAGGGTAATCGAGACCCAGCTGTCTCAAGAAAAACTAGTACCTCTTCCTTAATTTCCTTTAGGAATTTAGATAGGAGCCTGGCTCAGAAATAGAGTATGACCAAGGATAATTTTTATTTGAAAGACCTACCTCCCTCACAGGACAAACACTTGACTAGCAAATGTGTGCTTTTGTTATATTCTGTGAATGGCCCTGCTCTGCTTTGAAGCCCCAGGCCCCTATCCAATTCCTTAGCTCAGGGTGGCATATAAACCTCAATTGCCTGACTGCTTTTGAGCTCATAGTTCATAAGGATACTGTATGCACAATACCAAACATGGTTTTCTCTTGTTAATTTGTCTTAGGCAGGGTCCCTGTGTGTTCATTTGTATGTCTGACTTTTAGAGACCTGGTGGACTATAGCCCACCAGACGCTTCTGTCCATGGAATTTTCCTGGTAAGAATACTGGAGTGGGTTGCCATTTCATCCTCCAGGGAATCTTCTAGACCCAGGGCCCAAACCTGCATCTCTTGCATCTCCTATATTGGCAGGCAGATTTTTTTACCACTATACCACCTGGGAAACCCCTAGTTTGTCTTATGCCAATTTAATTATTAGATCAGCTGAAGAACCTAGAAGGACAGAAGGAAAACTTTCCCACACTAACAATTTCTTCTAGGGTATGATCCAACTGGTTTTCTTGGAAGCTCAAAGAGTGGAATGTAATGTCATGGCAACCATACAACTGGGAAATAGTAGTTCTAATTAAACAAAGGGGAAAAAAAACACAACATTTAAAGTTGAGTTGAGAACCTTTCTATAATTGAAAGGCATAAAGCCCTTTTACTACTTGAGAAGAACTCCAAGTAGGACAGAGAAAAGAAACAGTGAGCAGTAATCCTTCTCAATTCTCTGTGGCCCCAAATACTTCAAATAGCTAAATACAAAGAGAATCCCTAAGAAGGTAAATACAAATAAGAGGGAAAAACCTCTTTCATGTTAGACAATACACCATCTAAATCACCAGAGAACAATCAAGGCTTCTGTACTTGATAACAATAAGATACTAACTTTAAACTGTTCTAAAGCTTAAAACAGAATGTGAAAGATTTATTCCTGTAAGCACAGAGAGGATTCTTCTTTCTTCATTTGTCTGGCTCTTTGATATTTTTCTGATGTGTCTCCTGTGAGCATCCTTTCTTTTAGGAATTTTTATTCTGAGAAACAATTCATTGTCTTTAACTGAAATGACTGTAATAAAATGTGCAGAATTAATTGCTTAGAATATTGATATTCTTAAGATTGATGTCCTCTCAATAGCCATATAGTATGATAACCAAGGAAAAGAAAGAAAGAAGAGAAAAAGAGAATTCACCTATTCCTCTATGATGATTGACCTTTCCTAGAATGTACTTCCCAAGGCCACCAGGGGAGTCCAAGGTAATCTTAGAATTCTTTTAATGTGACTTCTTAAATTTTCTCATCTGAGTTAACATATCCTATTTCTTCTAATATAATCCTGTTTTACTAGGGGAAGGATGAAATAATTTATAGCTATGTTTCCTGTAAAAATTTAGAGGTGATATTAACAAAGTTGTTTTATTAGTTAGGATAGGCTAGGTTCTGCTGAGATAACAAACTAATACCATATTTCAGTGGTTGAATAGGGCAAGCACATTTCTTCCTAGTCTTAAATGTTCTGCAAGGATCAGTTGGGGGACTCTGCTCCACAGAGTTTAAGTCTGCTCTTCAGACTTCAATGGCTCCACCATCTTGAAGCTAAGTTGTGTAGAATAGGTGTTTTTCTTAGTCTCTGTAGCAATAAATAAAAAAAAAGAACTGGAAGATATTGCCCTGGCAAGTAACTGCTTGGCCTAGCAGAGATACACATCACTTCCAACTTCAGCCCAGTGGCCACAGCTGTTGCAATAACCTGCCTATTTGCAAGAGCATTGGGAAGTTTAATCACCCAAGAGATCAAGAAAGAAAGAAGTACTGGAAGTGGCTGTGTTCTAACTTTTTCTATCTGCTGTATTCTGCAAACAAGTACAACTGACTGAGAAGCATTTTGCTATATCACTGTAGAAGTATAAACTGAAAAGTTAGACTATGGCTAGATTGTGGTAGACCTTGATTGTTGGGCAAAAGGATTTTTGCTTGACCTTATAATCAATGGAACCCATTGGTTTATGAGCCTCAGAAGCTCCTCGGTTCATCCTCAGGAGGATGGACGCACTATGCTTTGGAGTGGTGACAGCATTCAAGATGGGCAAATGTAATTGGAGATATATACTTAATAAAATTTCCTCTAGGATGCCACAGTTTGCAACTAGTTCTGCTGACATTTCCCTCAGTTCAGTTCAGTTCATTCGCTCAGTCATGTCCGATTCTTTCCGACCCCAAGAATCGCAGCACGCCAGGCCTCTCTATCCATCACAAACTCCCGGAGTTTACTCAAACTCATGTCCATTGAGTTGGTGATGCCATCCAGCCATCTCATCCTCTGTCGTCCCCTTCTTCTCATGCCCCCAATCCCTCACAGCCTCAGGGTCTTTTCCAATGAGTCAACTCTTCGCATAAGGTGGCCAAAGTACTGGAGTTTCAGCTTCAGCATCAGTCCTTCCAATGAACACCCAAGACTGATCTCCTTTAGGGTGGACTGGTTGGATCTCCTTGTAGTCCAAGGGACTCTCAAGAGTCTTCTCCAACACCATAGTTCAAAAGCATCAATTTTTTGGTGCTCAGCTTTCTTCACAGTCCAACTCTCACATCCATACATGACCACTGGAAAAACCATAGCCTTGACTAGACGGACCTTTGTTGGCAAAGTGATGTCTCTGCTTTTTAATATGCTATCTAGGTTGGTCATAACTTTCCTTCCAAGGAGTAAGCGTCTTTTAATTTCATGGCTGCAATCACCATCTGCAGTGATTTTAGAGCCCAAAAAAATAAAGTCTGACACTGTTTCCACTGTCTCCCCATCTATTTCCCTAGCAGTCACTGAATTTTGTTTACATGTTTTCTGAATCTCCACCTTACACTTTGCCTCTTCTGAAAGTGAAAGTCACTCAGTTGTGTCCAACTCTGTGACCCCATGGACTATACAGTCCAAGGAATTCTCCAGGCCAGAATACTGAAGTGGGTAGTCTTTCCCTTCTCCAGGGGATGTTCCCAACCCAGGGATCGAACCCAGGTCTCCTGCATTGCAGGCAGAATCTTTACCAGCTGAACCACAAGGGAAGCCCAAGAATACTGGAATGGGTAGCCTTTCCCTTCTCCAGGAGATGTTCTCAACCCAGGGATTGAACCCATGTCTCCTGCATTGCAGGTGGATTCTTTACCAGCTGAGCCAAAAGGGAAGCCCAATAATACTGGAGTGGGTAGCCCATCCCTTCTTCAGTGGGTCTTCCCAACCCAGGAATCAAACCAGGGTCTCCTTCATTGCAGGTGGATTCTTTACCAACTGAACTATCAGGGAAGCCCTTTGCCTGTTCTGAATGTGATCTTATTTTTCACCTAAAGCCCACAATTTCCTTCCGCCCACAGATCAATTCTGAAAAGACATTTGTGACATTTGTAGGGAAATTATATATTCAATAACTGCTTTAATATAATAAAGCTGAGTTCAGATATGCTATATGGGATAGAAGTTGAATTCAGGATATTATTTAATTATTTTTCTGAAGATAATGTGTGACAGCAATGGGACTAGAGAGATCTGAAGAGAATGTTTTACATTAGCATCTGAAAAGGATGAATTAGTAGTTTATATGAAAATATGAAAGGAAAATCATAGAATACTGCCCTTAGGGAGACACATATTTCTTTTTCATACAACATCAAGTCCGTTCATCATGTTACTGCCAATTATATTTCTAAAACACAGCTCTATTCCTGTCACTTCACTAGTAAAATATCTATAGATTCTTATTATGTGGAATGTCATTTCCCAAAATGTGCTAATAGTATTTAATATTACTTTACAATGAAGTATGATGCCCTGAAAAACATTGGAAAACGCTAACTTACACAAATATTGGTAGTGTCTTTCCTAGAACAAACTGATGGTAAATCTGTAAGAAAGGGAATAGTATACGATGTTTTCCAAAATTTCTTCAACATAAAATTCTTGTTTTTCTTTGTCAGTAGCCCTTATTTTTGTTGTTTTTGTTTAGTTGCTAAGTCATGTCCAACTCTTTGCAATTTCATGGACTGTAGTGCACAATGCTCCAATGTCCATGGGATTTCCCAGGCAAGAATACTGGAGTGAGTTGCAATTTCCTTCTTCAGGGGATCTTCCCAACCCAGGGATTGAACCTATGTCTCCTGCATTGGCAGGCAGATTCCTTACTGCTGAGCCACCAGGGAAGCCTTGTAACTAGGTGAAATATTGCAAATATATAGAATCATTGAAATATACTTTTGGAATTGAATGCTTCAGCTCATTTAATAATGAAGTGGAGACTGAACAGGGTTTATTTCCTCAAAAAAGATTCTAGTAAGGAAAATGAGAACTCTGGTTTGGCAATAGTAAAGTAGAATAAAGATATTTATAGCAGTCTGATGGGAACAGAGTGAGGTGGGCACTTTGAGAACTCTTCAGGAACTTAAACGCTGAGCTCTGGTGGTAGAATTGGAATGGAGGTGTGGGCCTGGTACAATTCAAGCATGACTCTGAGATTTGTCTCTCAGGTAAAACTAGCTAAGAAGTGTGAGAAACGTGAGATAAGAAATAATAATGATACTTAACATCCATTAGGCATTTACTGTGCCATGTTATATCCTCAACACTTCTTACTTGAAGTCACTTAATTCTCAAAATGATTTTGAATGTTTTCGTATGACAGGATCAAGTCAGAGATTAAGTTATCTAAGATATTCATTTTTTAAGTGTTAGAAGTAGCCTATGAACTCAGATATTTGATGAAGCCCATGCTCTTAAATCCTACACTATAAAAAATTTTTATAAATGCACAAATAACCAGAAATCTTAAAAATGTGGTGATGGAGTGGGGTGAGGAGGTCACTAATTTGGACGTATTGCATTTGTGGTAGCTTTTGGACATTCAAAAAGAGCAAATAATGTATGGCTCTATATTCAAAAGAGAAGTTAGAAGGTATGGATTTGAAAGTATCTGGCAGAGCGATGGGGCTTCCCTGGTGGCTCAGTGGTGAAGAATCTGCCTGCAATGCACAAGACCCAGGTACGATCCCTGAGTTGGGAAGATCCCTTGGAAAAGGGAATGGCAACCCACTCCACTAGGAAATTTCACAGAAAGAGAAGCCTGGCAGACTACAGTCTATAGGGTTACAAACAGTCAGACACAACAGGAGCAACTAAGGAGTAGCAGCAACATCAGTTCAGTTCAGTTCATTTGTTCAGTCATTTCTGACTCTTTGCGACCCCATGGACTGCAGCACACTAGACTTCCCTGTCCTTCTCCAACTCTCAAAGCTTGCTCAAACTCATGTCAATCCAGCAGGTGATGCCATCCAACCATCTCATCCCCTGTTGTCTCTTTCTCCTCCTGCCTTCAATCTTTCCCAGCATCAGGGTCTTTCCCAATGAGTCAGTTCTTCACATCAGGTGGCCAAAGTATTGGAGTTTCAGCATCAGTCTGTCTGATGAATATTCAGGACTGATTTCCTTTAGGATTGACAGGTTGGATCTCCTTTCAGTCCAAGGGATTCTCAAGAGTCTTCTCCAACTTCACAGTTCAAAAACATCACATTTTTTTGGTGCTCAGCTTTCTTTATAGTCAAACTCTCACATCCATACATGACTACCGGAAAAACCATAGCTTCGAATAGATGGAACTTTGTTGACAAAGTAATGTCTCTTCTTTTTAATATGCTGTCTAGTTTATTCATAGCTTTTCTTCTAAGGAGAAAGTGTCTTTTAATTTCATGGCTACAGTCACCATCTACAATGATTTTTGAGACCAAGAAAATAAAGTCTGTCACTGTTTCCATTGTTTCCCCATCTATTTTCCCTGAAGTGATGGGACCAGATGCCATGATCTTAGTTATTCTCCTCTTTCACTTTTATCAAGAGGCTCTTTAGTTCTTCTTCACTATCTGCCATAAGGGTGGTATCATCTGCGTATCTGAAGCTATTGATATTTCTCCTGACAATCTTGATTCCAGCTTGTGCTTCATCCAGTCTGGAATTTCACATGATGTACTCTGCATATAAGTTAAATAAGCAGGGTGATAATATACAGCCTTGATCTACTCCTTTCCTGATTAGGAACCAATCTATTTTTCTATGACCAGTTCTAAATGTTGCTTCTTGACCTGCAAACAGATTTCACAGGAGGCAGGTAGGTTCAGTTCAGTTCAGTAGCTTAGTTGTGTCCAACTCTGCGACCACATGGATCACAGCACTCACTCCTGGCTTCCTTCTTTGTCCATCACCAACTCCCAGAGCCTGCTCAAACTCATGTCCATTGAGTTCGTGATGTCATCCAACCATTTCATCCTCTGTCATCACCTTCTCCTCCCACCTTCAATCTTTCCCAGCATAAGCGTCTTTCCAAATGAATCACTTCTTCACACCAGGTGGCCAGAGTTTTCCCATTGGATTTTCCCATTACAGTTTTCCCATCTATTTAAGAATATTTCCCTTTTATTCCCATCTCTTTCAGAATTTTCCACAGATTGTTGTGATCCACATAGTCAAAGGCTTTGGCATAGTCAATAAAGCAGAAGTTGATGTATTTCTGGAACTCTCCTGCTTTTTTGTTGATCCAATGGACAAAATGTGATCCAAATGACAAAATGTGGTTCACTGGAGACAGGAATGGCAAACTACTTCAGTATTCTTGCCTGGAGAACCCCATGAACAATATGAAAAGGTAGAAAGATATGAATGTGAAAGAGGAACTCCCCAGGTTGGTAGGTGCCCAATATACTACTGGAGAAGAGTGGCAAAATAACTCCAGAAAGAATGAAGAGACAGAGCTAAAGCAAAATCAATGCCCAGTTGCTGATGTGACTGGTGATGGAAGTAAAGTCCAATGCTGTAAAGAACAATATTGCATAAGAACCTGGAATGTTAGGTCCATGAATCAAGGCAAATTGGAAGTGGTCAAACAGGAGATGGTAAGAGTGAACATCAACATTTTAGGAATCAGTGAACTAAATTGGACTGGAATTGGTGAATTTAACTCAGATGACTCATATCTACTACTGTAGGCAAGAATCCCTTAGAAGAAATGGAGTAGCCCTCATAGTCAACAAAAGAGTCCAAAATGCAGTTCTTATGTGCAGTCTCAAAAATGATAGAGAGATCTCTGTTCATTTCCAAGGCAAACCATTCAATATCACAGTAATCCAAGTCTATGCCCTGACCAGTAATGCTGAAGAAGCTGAAGTTGAATGGTTCTATGAAGACCTACAAGACCTTCTATAACTAACACTCATAAAAGATGTCCTTTTTATTATAGGGGACTGGGATGCAAAAGTAGGAAGTCAAGAGATATCTGGAGTAACAGGCAAATTTGGCCTTGAAGTACAAAGTGAAGCAGGGCAAAGGCTAACAGAGTTTTGCCAAGAGAACACACTGGTCATAGTAAACACCCTCTTCCAACAACACAAGAGAAGACTCTTCACATGGACATCACCAGATGGTCAATACTGAAATCAGATTGATTATATTCTTTGCAGCCAGAGACTGTTGAGCTCTATACAGTCAGCAAAAACAAGACCGGGAGCTGACTGTGGCTCCAATAGTGAGCTCCAACTCCTTATTCCAAAATTCAGACTTAAATCAAAGAAAGTAGGGAAAATCACTAGACCATTCAGGCATGACCTAAATCAAATCCCATAGGATTATACAGTGGAAGTGACAAATAGATTCAAGGGGTTAGATCTGATAGAATCCCTGAAGAACTATGGACAGAGGTTTGTGACAGTGTTCAGGAGACAGTGATCAAGACCATCCCAAAGAAAAAGAAATGCAAAAAGGCAAAAGCTTTTTTTTTTTTTCTGAAGAGGCCTTGCAAATAGCTAAGAAAAGAAGAGAAGTGAAAGGCAAAGGAGAAAAGGAAAGATATACCCATTTGAACGCAGAGTTCTAAAGAACAGCAAGGAGAGATAGGAGAGGCTTACTCAGTGATCAGTGCAAAGAAATAGAGGAAAACAATAGAATGGGAAATACTAGAAATCTCTTCAAGAAAGTTAGAGATAACAAAGCAACAGTTTATGCAAAGATGGGCACAATAAAGGACAGAAATGGACCTAAGAGAAGCTGAAGATACTAAGAAGAGGTGGCAAGAATACACAGAAGAAATATACAAAAAAGTTCTTAATGACCTGGATAACCACGAAGTGATCACTCACCTAGAGCCAGACATTGTGGGATGCAAAGTTAAGTGGGCCTTAAGAAGCATCACTATGAACAAAGTAGTGGAAATGATGGAATTTCAGTTGAGCTCTTTCAAATCTTAAAAGATGATGCTGTAAAAATGCTGAACTCAATATGCCAGCAAATCTGAAAATCTCAGCAGTGACCACGGGACTGTAAAAGTTCAGTTTTCATCCCAATCCCAAAGAAAGGAAATGACAAAGAATATCCGAACTGCTGCACAATTGCTCTCACCTCACACACTAGCAAAGCTCAAAATGCTCAAAATTCTGCAATCTGGGCTTCAACAGTATGTGAACTGTGAACTTCCAGATGTTCAAGCAGGATTTAGAAAAAGCAGCAACATATAGAAATGATCAAAGCCAAATGCGATCATTACAGGAAATTCAGGAAAACTTGCTAAAAATAAAGTTTCTTTTAATATATAGTAGGGAAAAGGTCAATGATTTTAGAGACCTGGAAGTCACTGGTGACCTTAACAAGGGTCATGATGGGTGGGAGAATAAAGCTAATGTTGAGTGGGACAAATAATGAAAATTAAGGAAACCGATATTTTAAAAAAGCACTTTTCAAGAATTTAACTACAAATTTAGGGTGAAAGCAGAAGAAAGTGAGAAATAAAGATTTATTTAAAGGGAAGAACTGAGTATTTTTAAATCTAAACAGAAATATTGTTTTGAGGGGAAAGTGAGAGAAAAGATATGAAGAGTTAAAGCTTCCTGAGAAGAGAGAGTAATTTATTAAATATTGCATTGCTAAATTTACTGAGAAAAAGACTTGGAGGGTTAACTTTGTGAATTATGGGGTTATTTTTCCTTTAAAATGTAAAAAGAGAAAAGATGGGAGGATAAATGGGTACTCAAGAACCTAGTCTCACAGAATACATTGTGTGGTGTGGAAGGGTACTTGAGGGCTTCTTTTTCTAGATAAAGCAGAAGAGAAGCCATTTGCTAAGAAAGATAGATGAGATATTATTTAAGTATCAGACTCTTTTCCAAGTACTCTAAAAATATTAAGAGATAAAAAAGTTGAGAAGAAAGTCATACACCATATAGAGTTAGTAAGGCAATTATCATCAGTAACACTGAAAAATCAAATGGTTAACATTTTTTATATAATCTAATTCAAAATTTTCATATTCATATAATATTGCAGAGTTTATAGACCACTTACACTTACACTCCATTTAAACTTCACTGTAACAATGAAGTTTACGAGAACTCTATGAGGTAACCACTTCATTTAAATATGCTACATGATATGTATAATAGTCAGCAATTATCTTCTCATTAAGATGCAATCACCTGTAATATTTTGCTATCATTGTTTCTATGCATGCTGTGGTATACGTGTCTTCCAAAGAAGGGTCAAAGTGTACATTTAGTTTTGTAATCTCTATTTTTAATCAAACCTTATTTTGTACTTTCTTGTTATAATTAAAATTATATCAACATAGTAGTTTCAAAATAATTGATATTTTTGCAGCATTGATCACCTACATATAATTTACCTGTATGTACTCAAGCAATTTTTTGTTGTCTTTCAGTAAAAGTTAATAGGTTTCTCAATATTATCTTGTACATAAAGTTCTAAATCACAGCTAACCCCATGATTTAATCCTGGTATTGAGCACTCCATTCTTATAAACCCATTTGTTCTTTATTTTCCTCTGATTTTTTAAAGCTACATTTATTTCAAAGATTTGGAGAGTAGGTAGAATTTCTTTATTTCACAGAGGGAATGCTTTAATTATTTGTTAACTTATTTGTCTTTGTTGGTGGGATTTAATCCTGGGGTTTCAAGAATATATATGTTAACATGGATATGAGTCTTTATCTGCTTTATTTATTTATTTATTATAAAGTCATTTGTCATTAGTTCATCTCTCCTGCACAGTGCCTTCCATATTGAATGTGCTGAATAAGGCAGATTTGTCATCCTTATATTGTTGTGTAGTCACTTCTTCAAGCCCTTTGGGAGATAATACCACAATAATAGTGGTACAATATTAATGAAGAGGTACAAACTATATTGCAGTATTACGAAGAAAAGAAAATTTTGAATTCTTAGATATTTGCTTTTAAATAATTCCTCCCTTCTTTGTAATTCTTACCATTAGATTAACTCATCATCAAAAAACCAGTTTGTGTAGGACACTAAATGAATATTTTCTTTAAATAATTCTGAAGACGTACAAAAAACTTTAATCTTGCTACCTTAAACATCACCATGCTGAAGCAGAAGAAACAGGAGTGTGGAATAGGAGTAAAAATAAAAGGCAATGGAAGTAGAAATGATAAATTTAAACTTCTAGCAAACAAAACTGAAGCCACATTTTTGTTAGACTCAGCAAATGATCTTTATCAGATTCACTGTTCTAAGCATTGAAAAGCATACAAGCATTCTCCCTAGAGGGACCTACTAAGATCCTGGGGCAAAACTTTCAGTTTGATTTTAAAATCATCGATATCAGTAAGTTTCTTTGTTCTCTCCTTCCCCTTCCACACTCCTGATAAATAAGTAGTGATTACCATTTTTGTCTAAGTCTTACTTTGGTGTGACATCCATATTTCCTATGTATTCTGTTTATTCATGGATATTTAGAAGAACATGTGAATAAATATATAATTCATAAATTATGACCTTTTGGTTATTGTTAAAAGGAATTGCTATTCTTTAGTAAATTTCCAGGAACTCACTGACTCAAATGATTTTTTTTAACTGCCTATATTAAAAGTTATGAATATTTCTTCTACTTTAATTATTTTATTAAGTTCAAAAATTGTAACTTAGTTGGAGCAATAATAAATGGATTCTGGGAGCCAAGAAATTGAATAATATGAAATCTCATATGATATGAGAATAATCCACTCTGAACTAGAAACAAGTCAAACCTATATATAGAATTTTTATCATCTACTAATACTCTTCTAAAATAACTCAGAGTTTTAAAGTTAAGATACTTTCTAGAATACATTCATGATATATACACCCAGCTTAAAAATGTCTCCAGTTTTTGAAGTCAAGGAACTACTTTCTGTCTATGTGCCCCAATAGAGAAAGTACAAATGTAAAAAGGTTTTGGATTTGCCATTATGAAAACTGGCAGTACAGTATGGAGATAGCCATCCACAAGCATGAGACACTTTAAGGTAAATGAGATGTGATTAAAGCTACACTTCTCTTACTGCAGGAGTTCCCATATATTCTATATGTGTTCTTCACACATGTTCTGATGCCATCTGTATTAACTACATTCTTTTCTGTGAGCATCAAAAGAAGTGATAAAGGTTAGTGCACAGAGTGTACTCATAGAATAACTATAAGGAACTGTCCTCATTGTTCTGTGTCAGTTTGGATGAGAGGGCAGTTTGGGGGAGAACGAATATGTGTATATGTATAGCTGAGTCCCTTTGCTGACTGTCTGAAACTATCATAGCATTGTTAACTGGCTATATTCCAACAGAAAATAAAAAAGAATAATATTAATTTATTCATGTACTTATCTTTTTTCAATAAGTTAACAGATACTTATTGACAACTCTTGTGTACTGGATGTTCTAAGCCAGGTCTTAAAAATGCAAAAAACAAAGAAGTTATTCCTTTAAGAAGGTCATAATCAATAAAATAAATAGAAACATACATATATAAATTAAAGTTACAGGAAAGAGATATTATAGGAGTCATAGGGACCAAGTTATTTCAGCATTCAGAGAAAAGCAAAAATTACGCTTCCAAAGAGATCCAAGCCTCCCAAAAGGTGAAAATTGAGCTTCATCCTAAAAGTAAATATGGACTTATTACATAAAAGACAAGTACTAATATTTTAAGCATAGGATACCATATATCTCCTGTCTCCAACTCATTTAATGACAGGTGTGATGAGGAAAAAATATTGGCTTGAGTTGGTGTCTGTGCGTCAGGAAGGAAGGAAAATGACTAAAACAATCTTGGGGATATTCTTTGTTGGACTGCAAGGAGATCCAACCAGTCCATCATAAAGGAAATCAGTCCTGAATATTCATTGAAAGGACTGATGCTAAAGCTGAAGCTCCAATACTTTGGCCACCTGATGCGAAAAACTGACTCATTGGAAAAGACCCTGATGCTGGGAAAGATTGAAGGCAGAGGAGAAGGGGATGACAGAGGATGAGATGGTTGGATGGCATCACCAACTTGAGAGACATGAGTCTGAGCAAGCACTGGAAGTTGCTGATGGACAGGGGAGCCTGGAGTACTACAGTGCATGGGGCCGCAAAGAGTTGGACACAACTTAGCAACTGAACTGAACTGACTCTTTGTTAAGTCAAGGAGTTTTAATTTTATTTTGTAGATAATAAAGAGCTAACAATAGGTTTTTGAGCAGAAAGTAACATGATCAGATGTTACTTTTAGGAAATACTAGACAGCAGTGTTGAGTTGGACTTGCATATATAAGAGATGATAGCAAGAAGGCTAGTTTGGAGGACAGTTGCAGAAGGTCCAGTAGGATATATTGAGGACCTCAGTGGGAGGGAGGTTACATGAGGGGTTCTACAGAAGATAATGGAAGGAAGGAATGGCATCATTTTTTCATGCCTAAGAAGGACGTTTTCTTTTGAAGGGCAGAGAGAAAAATATAGGTTTTGATTCTTTAATGTGGATGTAATTTGAGACAATATACCATCCCTGGTGGCTCAGAGGTAAAGCCTCTGCCTGCAATGCGGGAGACCTGAGTTTGATCCCTGGGTCAATAAGATCCCCTGGAGAAGGAAATGGCAATCCAGTCCAGTTCTCTTGCCTGGAAAATTCCGTGGGCTACTATCCATGGGGTCTCAAAGAGTCGGACAGGACTGAGCAACTTCACCTTCACTTTCACCATATAAATACAAGTCTTTGAATAAAGTTTATGACAAAGAAAAGAAAAACATAGATAAGTAATTTAAACAAGGGGAAAGGAGGGCATTAGAAACTTTGTTTTTGTGTTTGTTTCATAAAGAAGCTGGCTGGTCTACAGAAAGGTTGAATCTGCGTTTCATCAGTGATGAACCATGACATGAAGACTTGGTATGAGATGAATGACGTCACATTTTGGATTTCCTTTTTGATACTGTTTTAAGAAGCCACCAAATAATAAAAGTTTATATTTCATATTTAGCAAAGGAGAATTCAGTTAACATTGAAGGACCATTTTCTGGAGTATCAAATCTCATTTTGTTTTACTGCTGAATTTTTCTCCAGGCAGGGAAACCTACAAGGATTGACTCTTAAAATC
Source organism: Dama dama (assembly GCF_033118175.1). Taxonomy (NCBI): domain Eukaryota; kingdom Metazoa; phylum Chordata; class Mammalia; order Artiodactyla; family Cervidae; genus Dama; species Dama dama. The sequence goes on from NC_083706.1 coordinate 32,736,524, forward strand.
CTTGAATCTGGATAGTGACTGAACTGGAGGAATGCTGAAGTCACACAAACAAAACATGAATTTATAGAGCATTGTACTTGCTTCGCATCCTCTGTAGTCCCCTTCTCCTCCAGCCCCCAATCCCTCCCAGCATCAGGGTCTTTTCCAATGAGTCAGCTCCTCGCATCAGGTGGCCAAAGTATTGGAGTATCAGCTTCAGCATCAGTTCTTCCAATGAATATTGAGAATGGATTTCCTTTAGGATGAACTGGTTGTATCTCCTTGCAGTCCAAGGGACTCTCAAGAGTCTTCTCCAACACCACAATTCAAAAGCGTCAATTCTTTGGCACTCAGCTTTCTTTGTAGTCCACCTCTCACATCCATACATGACTGCTGGGAAAACCATAGCTTTGACTAGATGGACCTTTGGTGACAAAATAATGTCTCTGCTTTTTAATATGCTGTCTAGGTTGGTCATAACTTTTCTTCCAAGGATCAAGCGTCTTTTAATTTCATGGCTGCAGGCACCACAACTATACATTTTATACTCATGATTGTCTAATTTTACTCTCAGTGATTGTAAGTTCCTTCAGTTTTTGGCTGTCTTTATACATCTAGATATATGTAGTAAGAATTCAATATATGTTTAAAGGTTGTGGATTTTTAAATATCTGTTCTTAAGGTTACTTTTGAAAGTGAACATATTAATTTGTATGTCTTTTCCTCTTATTGCAGAATTTCTAATTCCTCTTAGTCACTCAAATCTGTTTGGTTGATTTATATTCTCTATCATTAAGGGATGGGATTTCAGGGTCATGGAGGGCTTTTTCCCCTGTAGTGAAATATTTTATGGCTTACAATTTTGCTTTATAAGATTCTACAGTCAAGCTTTCTCTCACACACCTATAATTGGACCTGGCACATAGAGTTCTAACTCTTAATGTGATTTCTTGCATCATTTTGCACCTTTTTAAACTTCCTCAATGACTCAAATCCTTTGGACTTTGAAATGTGTTTTGTTAACTGGAAAGATGTAAACAGCTCATTTAACTTGACCTTCAAATGTGCCTTCCTTTCTCCTTCCTTTGGTGTGAACATAGCACAGCCTGTTACTCTCCCTTGTAGCTGTGAAGTGGCATCCACTTTCCCTCAGTTCTTCCCTGTTGTTATGCCAGTCATGCCCTGTCAATACTGACAAGCAATTATTAGTGTTTGTTTCCTTTGCACTGAATATTGGCAAAATAATCATTGAAATGAACTGTAGACATAGAAACCATTATTGTTGCACTATTGTGGTAACATAGCTTTTAGGCTTGCTGAGAAGATCCATTAGATTTGTCCTCTTATCTAAAAATGATTTCTTCTTTGTTTTGTATTGCTCCAGGAGTTGCATGTTTCACCAACGTCTGCCACATTAGAGATGGATACCTTTATTTATTCAGTGGCTGAGTTCTATTTCTTATTGGCCTTTGTTCTCTGCTTAAAGATAATCTTGGTTCATTTCAGTTCCAGTTTATTAACTGTAATTGGGATACTTTTAAAAAGGTCATTTGAATCTCTAGAGCTTTTTTTTTTTTTAAAAAAACTTTTTTTTCTTCCTTTTAATATTGGTCTGACCTCAGTGTTTCATCCTCCCAAGGTACATTTATATACACTATGCATATAAACAGAACAGTTAGCTAGGTGTTTTACTCAAATTGCAGCTAGGAAAATTTTGCCTTTGAAGTTTTGATTATATCAGGACTTGGGAATAGGGCAAGCTTCTCTCATTAATACTATTCTTTCAGAATTGATCCCAGACTCTTAAGTGCAGTCATTTCTTAAAGGTTTTACCTTGTAGAAATACATGGAGACCACCCAAATTAGAACACGCAGAGGCTAGTTACTCAAAGCTCGCTACTACAAGTGAATTAGCCACCATTACTTGAATTTGGCAGAGGAGCAAAGACTGGCAAAGGAGAGAAAAGACTTATGGTGACAAAAAGAGTTGGCTTTAGGTGTCAACTACAAATTGACACTTTGCCATAGGCACTTGCCATCTACTTCTAAAAGGATTAAATCAGGTGCTACTGCAGCTGCTGACTTTTAAGACCCCCTGAACTCACGAACTCTTGAAAAGAGTTCAAGAGCAGAAATGAGGCACTCTGTGCTCTGGGAAAAACTGGCAGAACAGGTCTTCAGATATTTAGATATTTTCAGGAGTTGATTTTATAAGCCCAATTCTTATATCTCCTCATATCTAGAAAAGCACTAAAATCCTGCATGGTGATGGCTAGTGATACTAGCAGTAACCCTCAAAAGACTAGCAGAAAACTTCTGAAAAAAATATGTGCTTGATTGCATGTACACCCCCTTCATCAAAATCATATACTTTTATTCCTTTCATCCCTACATCTTTGGAGCAGTTTTTCAGAGCTATCAGAAATGCTGTCTCCCAGGCTATAGTCCTCATTTTACCCCAAATAAAACATGACTCACAACTCTCACATTATGTATGTTTTAAGTCAACATAAGTATGCTCTGATTGGACCAGATAGGATGGGATGGAGAAGACTCAGGTGGGGAATCTGGAAGCAGGACATCTTATGTGGTTGTTTGAGGAGTGTATTTGGCTTTCTTTGGTTGGTCAAGAGTTGTCAGGTATGCAAAAAATGGGGAAGCTGCCAGTCATCCATTAAGTCCTCACCATTCTGGGCTAATTGCTGCAGAAACTGTGTCTCATTTCTCAAGATAGTTGCTGACAAGATTGTGAGTTAGTGTTCTCTTGTCATAGATGGTCTTGGCCACTTTCTTGACCTCTAGAGTGTATCTTTTCAGAAATAGATTTTAAAAAATCAAACCTAGAAATAACAATGCGTTGTACTCTGTCAAAATGTCACTGGGATTTATTCGTATCTAACGGTTCAGTTGCAATCTCTATTTCTTCTTTATTCCTATTTTTCCATAATGGTTCTGGAAAAAATAAAAAGTATCTGATTGACAAAGTATGTATTATAAATGGCTCTGGGGAAGGGGCTTCTCTCATTTAAATCATGGTTTTGTAGCATACATGGCCTTGCAAATGTCATTTAGTTTCTAAAATGTATTGTACTAGCTAAATTGGAGAGTGTATCATCATGTTATTCATATGCTTTCAGTCTTTAAAATTGCTACATCATTGTTATATCATAGAAATAAGAGTGAGAAAAATACTTAGAAAGAAAATACACAGCCAAAAGTCATTAGAGTTTTCAAGACACTGTAGAATTTTGGAGAAGTGATAGAAGTAAATTTTTCCCAGACAGGAAATTTTGTATCATATACAGTACAGAGGCAGGATGTGAATAAGCATCTCCATGTGAAGTCAAATGTTGGAAGAGCAGGCAGGAACTGGAAAAGGTTTGCTTTTATACATCACTTAAATGTCAGGTAGAGTACCATTCCTTTTGAGTAGAAAGGGTGCCCAAGTTTTAGGGGTCATCTGTGAGAAATGGAGAGGTGATTACCAAGAAAACAACTGTATGCTACATAGTGTTTTGGATCCCCACCCGCACCGTTTTTTTTTGGCCTGCTCATTTTTACTGGCTTTGCCTTAATATAAAGGTATATTTTAAATCATTATATAAACCTTCTTTGGCTTCTTTAATCATAGCTTAGACATGACTCTTGATTAAAGTGTTTCTAAGAAGTGACTGCTCTTAACTTCTTATCCTCATCCTCCTCCCTTAGATAAGCAGTAACATTACACTATTACAAAATAATAGCAAGTATCCGGAAAGACTTTTTAATTGAAATGATAACCATTGTATTTATCTTTTCTGGGTTATTCTTTATATGTGAAGAAAAATGTTATAAGAGAGTAGTCAGCATTTCACAGGTGGCAAAAATTTTTATGCAAAAATTATTTTTTTCTACTGGAAAAAATTACTCTCAAGAAAGAATTAAACTTGGCATGAATTATATATATATATATATATATATATATATATATATATATATATATATATATATATAATATTTTAACTGAAATTTGAGCACAGGCATAGATTTATTGTGCATTTTTGTATACTAAGAATATAATTGTACATGTTTAAAGATATATATATATATATGTACATATATATAAATATGTATATCCTATTGGCAAACTGACTTTACTGATTGGACAATGATAAATATTAAGGAATGCATAATTGAAGAGAAATTGTGTTACAGATACAAGTTTTCAGTCACTTACACTTTTCTAAACCTCAAATAAAAAATGAGTGAATTTTGGTCATGGCAGCCATTGTCATTCTTTCCATTGTGTCTGATTACAATGGTTAGTAGGAGAAAAAGACATTCTTTTTTTGTTGACTGAAATGTCCTGCAGGTACAAAATAAAGGTGCCAAACTTAAGGCCTCTGAGAGCAGAAAAAGTTTCAGAGTGAATGCTCCAAGGATGTATAGCCCATTGTACTCAGCATGAGAATCTAACCTTAGTGGTACTTTTGCACTTGGAATGGGCTATTGATGAAAAAGGGGAAACTGAAAAAAAAAAAAAAGAGGACAGCAGTAGAGTAGGAAAGATGCCCACAAAATGAACAAAAGAGCAGAAAGAGGCTTGTGCCTAAAAGGCCCACAGCCATTTAATCTGAGCCCTTTCTTTCTTTTCAGTTTCTGGTTCAGCCATTTTGATAAAAATCTTTTTCACTTTTTTTACCTTCCATGGATTGATAATACTACTTGGCAGAGCTAGACATGAACAGTGGACCTGATTATTGTTGCTTTCTATTTAAGGAGAAGTAGTTCTCACCTTGAATGCAGAATATACTACTCTTATGACAACTTTCAAAACATATGAAGAGATTAATTGTACATGCTTAGGACTTTTAGAAATGAGAGACGTGGTCTCTTTCTATATATATCTGAACTTCTGTTATTTTATGTTAAGTGTGAAAATTGAGAGTTTACATTCAGACCAAATTAAACTGGGCAGCTTGCATAAACAAAAACAAATCCAACATGGATTATTTAGGTTAACACTTCAGTGTGGATTTCTTTATTACTTCCAGGCTAATCTTCTTGGCAAGACTGCCTTCTTTCTACACCACTGTACAAGTTCTAAATAAATCTGGCTCTTAAGTTTTTTGAATGAATACAGCTACTTAGCACCTTGGCCAATAAGATCTGATAGGCCCTTCTGGAGCCTCTTTATATACTTCTTAGTGGCTTCATGTCTGTGATAAAATGTCACATCCTCAAACAGAGAAATTAGGTCCCTTTTTACTTCTGTTATCTCCTTGACTTCACTCATTCATTTATTCATCATTAAATCGGTAAGTTTCAGGTATTGAGGGCCTTCTATATGATGGGCTCAATTCAGACACTTGAAGACATCAATGAACAAAATAAAGGTGCCTATGTTCATGAAGTTAAATTCTGGTTGGGGGTATAGGAGGAATAGATAATAAGCTGTAAACATTTTAAATAAGCACAGGAAATGTCAGAAAGTAAAATATACAAAGAAAAATGTAGAGCAAGAGGGGTGAATGAGAAAGTGAGGTGAGGAGGTACGTGTACTGCCTTCAGTAATTTGATTCACAGCATAGACCTAAGAGAAAATGCAAGGCTGTAGGGAATAAAAGCTATGAGGGCTTCACTCATAGCCAGGGCTTCCCTCATAGCTCAGTTGGTAAATCATCTGCCTACAGTGCAGGAGACTTGGTTTCGATTCCCGGGTTGGGAAGATCCCCTGGAGAAGGAAATGGCAACCCACTCCAGCACTCATGCCTGGAGAGTTCCATGGACAAAGGAGCCTGGCAGGCTAAATCACCACCAGGGAATTAAAAAAAAAAAAAAAGGAAAAAGGGAGGGAAGTAGAAATGATAAGATAGACCAGGTAGAGAAGACAGTAAAAGCTCTAAGTTAAAAGCATGATTGGCATATCACAAGAATAGCCATATAGAATAGGTCAGGGACAAGAGTTGAGATGAAAGAAAAGCCATGAACTGAAAGGAATGAGCTCACAAACAGGTCATTGTCCTGACTTTGGTTTTTGATCTGAAAGAGATAGGAAACCATTAGAGGGTTTTCTGCAAAGGGTGATGTATTCTTAGATTTTAAAAGAATTTTTTGGATGCTGTTTAAGAATCAGTTTTAGGGAAACAAGGGAGGTGCAAGACCAGGGAGGAGGTAATTGCTAGTTCAGAGGAAGCAAAAGACTTGAAACATGATATTAATATTCAAAGTGGCAAGAAGTGGAAAAATTCTGGAACTATTTTAAAGTAGGGTGAGGAGGATTTCCTGACAAACAAAATAGGAAGTGTGAGCAAAAGAGTGGAACTAAAAGATGCAAAGTGTGACATATACCAATAGCCATCTTAGATCATTCTTTATTCTGGATGTAGTAAATCTTTCTATCTGGTCTCCCTGATTTCACTTTTACATTGCTATTGGATTGGCTGAAGAGATCCTTCAATTTTAAAGTAAAAATAAAGACATATTTTTTCATTTTCACCAGAACTTTATTGGACAACATCTTCATATTTTGTTCCATGACCTTCTACAAATTTTCAGGCAACTTCATAATTCTATCTTCCCAAAATATTTTACCTTTTTGAGCAAAGAACTATTTCAGGTACCTTATATAGTCTTTCAGGGAAACGTATTTTTTTTCCACTAAGAGAATTTTGTAAAGATTGTAATAAATGGAAATCTGAAGTTGCAATGTCTTGTGAATACAGTGGATGAATCAGAACCTCCCAGCAAACTGTAACAGATTTTGCCTAGTCATCAAAAAAACATGTGGTCTTGCATTATCCTGATGGAACATTACGCATTTTCTGTTGACTAATTCAATATCTGTGTAAGATTTTCATGTATAATTTCTAATATTAAGTTAAAAATAACCAGCCATACACTCACAAAAACAATCAACTTAAGCCACATTTGGAAAAAGAAAACTAATAAACAATCAAAATAAACTGAGGCCACCACTAGTGGATATAAGTAATTAAGTTATCATATAAGTGCTTTTAATGACTATGATCATGTTTTCAAAGAATTAAAATACATGATTGAGTCTTTCAGCAGAAACATCAAAATTATTTTTTAAAATCTGAACGGCAATTATTATACTGAAGCAACAATATGTGAAATTAATGTTTTATATTAAGGATGAATAACATATTCATCACAGCAGAAAAAAAATACTCAACCAAAAAAATTGGTGAACTGAAATGTATATTTATATTCAACACAATTGAAAAAAAATGGTGAGCCTAGGTAAGATAAAATTTGAAAAGCAACATACAAAAGAGCAAGATGAATGGAATTGAAAAAGAACACAATAAGATCTAAAAAAGGAAAAGTGTGATTGGAATCCATGAACGAGAAATAATAGATAATGTGGCAGGAACAATATTTGAAGACATAATAACATAATTATTCATCAAGCCGCTGATTTGAGAATCTCTATGAGTCTCATAAAGAATAAATAAATACAAAGGAAATTACACTTAGGTACACTACAATAAACCTCTGAATACCAAAGTCAAAGAAAGATACTGAAGATATAGAATAAAAAGGCAAAAGAACAACAATAATAAAACAGATAACTGACCTCTTAATAGAAACAGTGGCAATAAATAAAATAAAATAATATTTTTCAAGTGGTGAAAACTATAAATGACTTCCTAAGATACTATCTTTGATGAAAATATCCTTTGGAAAATAAGGTCATACTTAAGGCATTTTCAGACAAACAAAACAGAAAATTTGGTACAAGCAGCAGACTGCCCTGAATGAATTGCTCAGAATAGGTTTTTCAGGCTGAAGGAGAATTATTCCAAAATGAAGTTTGAAGACTCAAGAAGTAATCAATATTGGAGAAAAGAATGTCTGTTTGAATAAATATGATTGAATATTGACTGTACAAAATAATAATAGTGTCTTCTGCAGTGTAGAAGGTATCAATACATCTAAAATGAAATTATGCAGCAAAATAGCACATAGGTTTTGGGGGGGTATAAAAGGAGTGAAAGTGTTCTAACACTTTTGTATTTCTAAGAAATGAATATGCAAAGTAATAATTTAAATTCCAGGAGATGTAATAACTCCAGGAGGTAGGTCAAATAAATCTCTAAAATAATAATGCAAGAAATGTATAAGAAAAACTCAAATTGACAGGAAAATTGAGGAATGAAACTACAGGCAAATAGAATCTTTAAACCTAAGAAATCAGTGTTTTTGTTAAATGTAAATGAACTAAAGGCATCAAAAGAATGCTATCATACTAAGTGCTTAATTTTTAATATGCTATTTATGAGAGACACACTTTAAATTTAAGGCTAAATAAAAAGATGGGAAATAAAAGAAATGGAAACATATACACTTTGCAAGCATCAGAAAAGTGAAACTTGCTGGAGTTGTATTATCATAAAGCATTATTAGAGATAAAGAGGGATTCAAATAAGTTCAGTTCAGTTCAGTCACTCAGTTGTGTCCAACTCTTTGTGACCCCATAGACTGCAGCACACCAGGCCTCCCTGTCCATCACTAACTTCCGGAGTTTACTCAAACTCATGTCCATTGAGTCGGTGATGCCATCCAACCATCTCATCCTCTGTCGTCCTCTTCTCTCGCCTTCAATCTTTCCCAACATCAGGGTCTTTTCAAAAGAGTCAGCTCTTTGCATCAGGTGGCCAAAGTATTGGAGTTTCAGCTTCAACATCAGTCCTTCCAATGAACACCCAGGACCGATCTCCCTTAGGATGGACTGGTTGGATCTCCTTGAAGTCCAAGGGGCTCCCGAGAGTCTTCTCCAACACCACAGTTCAAAAGCATCAATTCTTCAACTCAGCTTTCTTTGTAGTCCAACTCTCACATCCATACATGACTACTGGAAAAACCATAGCTTTGACTAAATGGACCTTTGTTGGCAAAGTAATGTCTCTGCTTTTTAATATGCTGTCTAGGTTGGTCATAACTTTCCTTCCAAGCAGTAAGCGTCTTTTAATTTCATGGCTGCAATCACCATCTGCAGTGATTTTGGAGCCCAGAAAAATAAAGTCAGCCACTGTTTCCACTGTTTCCCCATCTATTTGCCATGAAGTGATGGGACCGGATGCCATGAAATTAGTTTTCTGAATGTTGAGCTTTAAGCCAACTTTTTCACTCTCCTCTTTCACTTTCATCAAGAGGCTTTAGTTCTTCACTTTCTGCCATAAGGGTCACGTCATCTGTGGATTTGCGGTTATTGATATTTCTCCTGGCAATCTTGATTCCAGCTTGTGCTTCATCCAGCCTGGCATTTCTCATAATGTACTCTGCATTTAAGTTAAATAAGCAGGGTGACAATATACAGCCTTGAAATACTCCTTTCCTTATTTGGAACCAGCCTGTTGTTCCCTGTTCAGTTCTAGCTCTTGCTTCTTGACCTGCGTACAGATTTCTCAGGAGGCAGGTTAGGTGGTCTGATATTCACATCTCTTTAAGAACTTTCCACAGTCTGTTGTGATCCACACAGTCAAAGGCTTTGACATAGTCAATAAAGCATAAGTAGATGTTTTTCTGGAACTCTCTTGCTTTTTCAATTATCCAGAGGATGTTTGCAACTTGATCTCTGGTTCCTCTGCCTTTTCTAAATCCAGCTTGAGCATCTGGAAGTTCATGGTTCACATACTGTTGAAGCCCTGCTTGGAGAATTTTGAGCATTACATTGCTAGCGTGTGAGATGAGTGCAATTGTGCAGCAGCTTGAAACTTCTTTGGCATTGCCTTTTTTGGGATCGGAATGAAAACTGACCTTTTCCAGTCCTGTGGCCACTGCTGAGTTTTCCAATATAGCAAAATTTTAAGTATATAGTTGAAAACGTGCATAGTCTATTTTCATAACACAATTGAAATGTTAGAAATCCATAATAAAAAGATAGCCAGAGGCTACCCATATTTTGGAAAATGATGCAATATACTTTAAAATAACCTATAGAGAAATAAATAAGTCACAAGGAAAAATTAGAAAAATACTTCACCTTATGATAATGTAATCACTATGTATCAAATTGATGGAATAAAACTAATGTCATCCTTAGAGGAAAATTCATAGTTTAAATGGAAATGTCAAAAAAGAAGACAAGCTAAAATGCTAGGAAGCCATCTCTATAAGCCAAAAAAATAATTTTACTCAATGTCAAAACAAAAAGGTTCTTTCATGGTAGCTGAGCTGGTAAAGAATTGCTTGCAATGCAGGAGACCCAGGTTGGATTCCTGGGACAGGAAGTTCCCCTGGAAAAGGGATAGGCTACCCACTCTGATGTTTTGGGGCTTCCCTGGTGACTCAGATGATAAAGAATCTGCCTGCAATGTGGGAGACCTGGGTGTGATCCGTGGATTGTGAAGATCCCCTGAAGGAGGTCATGGCAACCCACTCCAGGATTCTTGCCTGGAGAATCCCCTTGGACAGAGGAGCCTAGCAGGCTACAGTCCATGGGGTTGCAAAGATTGTGACATGACCGAGCAACTAAGTACACAGCACAGAAAGAAAATGTCACACATAAGAACTGAAATTAGTAAAATAAAAAAGCAGACTCTAGATATGATGAATAGAGCCAAATACTGTTTCTTCGATCAGACTTATAAAATTGATAAAAATTTGTGCCTCAAGGAAAAAGAAGAGAGGGAATTCCTTGACGATCTTGTGATTAGGATTCCGTGCTTTCACTGCGGAGGACCCGGGTACAATCCTTGGCCCCATTGCAAACTACTTGGTGCAGCTGGAAAAAGAGAAAGAGAGAGAAAGAATACCTAAATGATCAGTTTTGGAAATGAGAGAAAGGGAATACAACTACAGAATGCACAAACTAACAATGAGAATATCATGAACAACTCTTTGTCAATAGATAAAGTGGAGAAAATCCTTGCTGAATTTTATGCAAAGTAAATGTAAAAATTAGTAGTTCCCTAACTGTTAATTGAACTTAATCTGCAATTATAAACCAACCCACAAAGAAATCTCCGGTTCCAGATGGCTTCTCTAGGTCCAGATGTTTATTCACTAGGATTAAACATTTTCAATCTTCCATGAATGCTTCCAGAGAATGGAAAGGAGAAGGAACAATTTCTGCCTTATTTTATGTGTCTAATACAATCTTGATAACAAAAGATGGCAGGAAAACTGTAAGTAATAGCAAAGTCCAATCTATTGATGAACATAGCTACAAAATTGCTACATAGAATATTAGCAAATTAAGCCAAGAAACATAGATGAAGATAATTTATTATAAGAAAAGTGAGTCTATCCTGAGTGCAATAGTTTTAATATTTGAAAATGTCTAAAATTATAATTCATTGTATTAATGAAATAAATAAGATAAAATATGATTACCCTAATATTTACAGAAAAAGTATTTACTAAAACTTAACATCTGAAATGGGCTTCTCTGGTGGCTCAGACAGTAAAGTGTCTGTCTGCAATGTGGGAGACCCGGGTTCAATAGCTGGGTCAGGAAGATCCCCTGGAGAAGGAAATGGAAACCCACTCCAGTACTCCTGCCTGGAAAATTCAATGAACAGAGGAGCCTTGTAGGCTATAGTTCATGGGGTTGCAAAGAGACAGACATGAATGGGCGACTTCACTTTCACTTAACATCTAAAATATCTCATTCAGTTCAGTTCAGTTCAGTCGTTCAGTCGTATCTGACTCTTTGTGACCCCATGAATTGCAGCACGCCAGGCCTCCTTTCGATCACCAACTCATGGAGTTTACTCAAACTCATGTCCATTGAATCGGTGATGCCATCCAACCATCTCATCCTCTGTCATCCCCTTCTCCTCTGCCTTCAATCTTTCCAGCCAAGGGGGCTTTTGCAATGAGTCAGTTCTTCACATCAGGTGACCAAAGTATTAGAGTTTCCTCTTCATCATGAGTCCTTCCAATGAATATTCAGGACTGATTTCCTTTAGGATGGATTGGTTGGATCTTCTTGCAGTCCAAGGGACTCTCAAGAGTTTTTTCCAACACCACAATTCAAAGGCATCAGTTCTTTGGTACTCAGCTTCCTTTGTAGTGCAGCTTTCACATCCATACATGACCACTGGAGAAACCATAGCTTTGACTAGATGGACCTTTGTTGACAAAGTAATGTCTCTGCTTTTTAATATGCTGTCTAGATTGGCTGTAACTTTCCTTCCAAGGAGCAAGTGTCTTTTAATTTTATGGCTGCAATCACCATCTGCAGTGATTTTGGAGCCCCCAAAAATGAAGTCTTTCACTCTTTTCATTGTTTCCCCATTAGCCATGAAGTGATGAGACCAGATACCATGATCTTAGTTTTCTGAATGTAGAGTTTTAAGTCAATATTTTCACTCTCCTCTTTCACTTTCATCAAGAGGCTCTTTAGTTCTTCTTTGCTTTCTGCCATATGGGTCATGTCATCTGCATATCTGAGGTTATTGATATTTCTCCCAGCAATCTTGATTCCAGCTTGTGCTTCATCTAGCCCAGCATTTCTCATGATGTACTCTGCATATAAGTCAAATTAGCAGGGTGACAATATACAGCCTTGACGTACTCCTTTCCTTATTTGGAACCAGTCTGTTGTTCCATGTCCAGTTCTAACTGTTGCTTCCTGAACTGCATATGGATTTCTCAGGAGGCAGGTCAGGTGGCCTGGTATTCCCATCTCTTTAAGAATTTTCCACAGTCTGTTGTGATCCACACAGTCAAAAGTTTTGGGATAGTCAATAAAGCAGAAGTATATGTTTTTCTGGAACTCTCTTGCTTTTTCAGTGATTCAACGAAGGTTGACAATTTGATCTCTGGTTCCTCTGCCTTTTCAAAATCCAGCTTGAACATCTAGAAGTTCACAGCTCACATACTGTTGAAGAAATATCTCTTAGCAAACCAGAAGTAAAACTTTGGTAATGGTTAACTACAAAACACTTAACAGTTAATACTGCAGTTAAAGATAAATTTTGAAATATTTCATCTGATATCACAAAGAAAACAGGATGATTACATACTTCAGCAATCTACTGGTGTTCATGGCCAGTGGAGAAAGACAAGAAAAGACTTAAAATAGAACTACCATATTAAAATGTTTTTATATTCTATAGTAAAGTATTTTATGTATAATAATGGTATTGTGGTCAGTTTGAAATTCTTTTATTATTATTTATGTTAGTAAATATTTTATGGTAAAATATTCAGAGTTGGAAATGTCTATAGTTGGCTTTATACTTATACAACATAATTTTTATTAAAGAAATATAACAAAATATTAACTGCTATTGAGATTCATTTATTATTATATGTTTTTTCATTGTGCTATTCAGTATGCTTTTCCAAACACATGAAAAATTTTATTAAAACAATAAAAACTAAGTAAGTATATAGACTAGATTATTTCCCTGTAGAATATGTGCCTCATTTGGGTGATTGCTATTTATTGAATGTATATATGAATGAATAAATGAAAGAGTAACTAAAGTAAAGCTAAATAAGCAATGGAAGTGTAGTTATTCCTGAAATTCAAAATGAAATATTATTAAACAATAAATAGGATTGAGCATTGCTACAGCAAACTTTTTCAACCTATATATTGATAAAATAGAAATGATCCATTCAACTGAATTTTCTCAAGAAAGCATTTATAGTTGCATTTTTTATCTTATAAATTTGATTTTGTTAAATAAATGTTTTTCATGACTCAGATTGGTTTTCCTTGAAGTAAAGGGTGGTTCGTTACCTGATAATTAATTTTCAGGCTTTACCTGCACACATAGACTGTATGTTTGAGTCTTGCCCGAATAGTTCTTCGGTTATAACTGAGAAGTTAGCACTTTTTTTCTCTATACAACACAACACTTGGTTACTTTTGTTTGATTTGTCTTGTTGCTCTAAAATACTGCATAATAGTTGTTGATATTAAGTGGAGTGGGGAAATATGTCAATTAATTACTGGCTTCTAGTTATTTCAAGTAACATGTCTGTAAAGTAAAACGAACAAGGAGCTTTTGGCACACTGGAGGCACCTTGAGTGGAAACATCTTGGATGAAAGGCAATTTAGCTAATTCCTTCAGTTCTGACTAATAAGATGCCTTTTATTAAATTGCAAATTAAATTTAAATACTTTTCAAAATGTTCTTTGTGTGTGTGTGTGTGTGTGTGTGTGTGTGTGTGTGTGTGTGTGTGAAAGTCTGGCTTGAGGCCAACTTAGAAGTAACTCTTATAAAATCAGTAAATAAAAGGAAGAAAGGCAAACACCTAGTTCCTCCAAAGCTTGTAGATGTTGCATAGCAGATGCCTTAAAATCTCTAACTGTAATTAACATTGTTGTTGTTGAGTTGCTAAGTCATGTCCAACTCTTCTGTGATCCCATGACTTGTAGCCTGCCAGGCTCCTCTGTCCTCTTGTCCCAGTCAAGAATCCTGGAGTGGGTTGCCATTTCTTTCTCCAGGGGATCTTCCCGATACAGGGATCAAACCCATTTCTCCTGCCTTGGATCTTTTACTGCTGAGCCACCAGAGAAGTCCCATAATTCACACTAGAGTTTAGGAATTGTTTTAGATTAACACTGACCTCTTTTTCCAATAGGGCTTCCCTGGTGGCTCAGTGGAAAAGAAGACTGCCAATGCAGGAGATGCGGGTTCAGTCCCTGGGTCAGGAAGATCTCCTGGAGGAAGAAATGACAACCCACTACAGTATTCTTGCCTGAAGAATCCCATGGACAAGAGGAGCCTGGTGGGCTTCAATCCACGGGGTCACAAAAGAGTCAGACACAACGTAGCAATTAAACAACCCCTTTTTCCAAATAAAGATAAAGGTTTATTAGAATATAATTTTTTTTCTGTAGGCTGCTCCTATTTCCAGCCAAGAAGTTTTATGCAGTATTCACATTGAGCCCAGTTCTTGTAATTACACCTTTCCTTGAAGCCATGAGCAGCATTGAGAAAATGATACTTCCATTTGGAATTTGTCTTCCAGCTAAGTTCCAAATTGTTACCACAGAATAGGCTGCATTCTGTCCCTTCTACTAGTAGCATATTAGGTCTAACAATTTAAAGCCTAAGAAATCTTAAATGCTACACCAAATAAATGGAATCCTCGATTTAGAAACTGTTAATTGTCTGTAGTAATGGAGGTTTACATAGCCTGAATAAATTGAAGCCAGGGAAAGACTGAAGCTTGTTAGCTTCTGATTTTAACTCTAATTTTCTCATCTTTTTCTCCTCCCTCTGGCTAAGTCTCAACAGTTTAAAATGAGTATCAGAATTCAGATGAATTGACGTTTTCTGTCTTCCTTGCTTCCGTCATCCTCTTGTTAAGTTGAAAGTCATAAAGTAGAAGCAAAGCGTGGGTGTAACAAGATAAAGTTGTTTCCTACAATGGTTAATGGAGGTTTCCTTATTTAACTTCCATCAGCATAAAACAAATGTTTTGTCTTTATACTAGGGAACAGTCCACTGATCAATAACAGTGATGAGTGTGTGTGTATGTGTGTGTGTGCATGATTTGCTTTCAATATTTTGTCTGGTCAGAGAAAAAGAAGGTAGAACACAAAGTGAGTACTGAACATTGTGTACTTAGCTTCAAGAGCCTTATCCAAACAATGCAATGACATTTCCGTTCCATAATAGATAGCAAGAATCATTGCCAGTTATTACTCATCAGGATGATGAGTTGTTTTAATGTCTCATTCATAGCCTTGCAAACAAATATTTATCCTGCACTATTTACATCCTAAGGCAATAGGTGCTATATTGGATTGATTTTTCTGCTTAGTAACAGAACATTTCCAAAGATAAGCCAGGAAAATTATACCTGAAATAGCTGATTTATAGTTGGTTATTAAAGGTTACCAAGGCAGTTACTGTAAAGACTCTATGAATAAATTTATGTTTTGCAGGACTCTTCACACATATCTGAAGTCATTTTCAAGTTTGTGGAAAAAGATAGTTACTCTTGTAATGGTAAGTATATGTATTCGTTTTTGTCTCTGGACCATTTTCTGGAGCCGTACACAAGACCATATACCAGTCACCTGAGATAACTTAGTGAACAATATAGAGAAAACTCCAAGCTCTGATGGAGTAGGTACATTTATAGAACTTAACACGTGATTGACATTGATATAAATGTCTTAAATGTATTAACTCATGCAATTCTCAGTACAGCCCTTGAGGTAGGTACTATTAGACTTATTTTACAGATGTGTAAACAAAGGTAGCAAATGTTTGCATGTTGCGCCCCAGAGCTGCAGAGTGATGATCATGAATTCAAATCCTGATAGTCTATGCCCTTTACTATACCACTCTCTCTCTCAATGTGAGCACATTGGGGTTTACATTCTAGTGTGGTGGAAAAAAATATTTAAGAATATAAGTGAAAAAGATAAATACATGTTTGAAAGAAAAAATGCTATTTCTGATCCTTTACAATGTTAACAGCTTTGAAAATCATTAGAAAATCATAGAGCCAGCAAGAGCAATGATCAATTAGGAAAGAAAAATTGAAGTACTGTGTCACATGGTACAAGAAGACAAACCAGTTTATCTCAAGACACTAGGAACAATTTGATCAGATGGTTCTCTGCAGACCCTAAAAGGGGGCATTCTGGCTACCTTGAGATGAGTATATTCATGCCTCCTTCTGATTTGTATCATATAGTATTGCCAGTTTCTCAGGATGTGTAAGCTTTGGGAATAAGGGCAGTGCCCTGTTTTCTTGGCCACCTGATGTGAAGAGCTGACTCATGGGAAAAGACGCTGATGCTGGGAAAGATTGAAGGCAGGAGAAGGGGATGATAGAGGATGAGATGTTTGGATGGCATCACTGACTCAATGGACATGAGTTTGAGCAAATTCTGGGAGATGGTGAAAGACAGGGAAGATTGGTGTGCTGTAGTCTGTGGCGTCGCAAACAGTCGGACACGACTTAGCGACTTAGCAACAATGATAAATCCACACTCACTTTCATCTCTTTCAGGCATCCCTAAGGGCTGGGAGAGGATTGGGTTATAAACATCTTGGAAAAAATGCTTTCTTGGAAAGTTCTGAAAAATTGCCAGGCATAAATCTCATTGCCATGGAGGACACATTAGGCACTGCATTTGTTTAAGAAACAATAGGCTAAGCAGTACTGTGGTGATACCTAACTCCCGAATTCCAGTGTCTCAACAAAATGAAAGGTTGCACTTTATAGAGTTCCTCAGGAACCCAGGTTGATAGTGATTCCATCATTATGTAACTATACCATGTGAAAAAAAATTTGCTCAGTCACCTCAACAAGGAAAAAGTCCATCAGACTCTCCTTTGCTTTGCCTTAGAAATGACACATGTCTTCCCCACCACCTGCCATTAGCCAAGCTTTGATATATGACCCCTTCAAAAAGAGTAGAGGAACTTGGATGTCAGATGGAGAGTTTGGCAAATTTGTCTCTGTCACAGTACACTCCCCTGGCTCCACTAAATATTCCAGCACTTCTTTCTTTCTACACTTATAACAACTCAGCCCTTCCCAAAAGAATCCAGTCAATCAAAAGTTGATCCAGTCAACAGTCGGAGTTCAAAGTCCAGGATCTCTGGGTCTTGTGTTGGGCATTGTTTTCTACATCAATTTGGAAATAGTGTCTCTAGGTCTAGAGACTGATGAACTCAAAGACAAGCTATTTTCCCATTATAGTATAGTGGATACTGAAAAGTGGCAATTCTAGGACAAGACCTGGCGTGCTGCAGTCCTTGGGGTCACAGAGTTGGACATGACTGCGTGACTGAACTGACTGACTGAAGGACAAGACAAACAGTAAACATTTGTAAGTGGGAAGAGGAAGAATGAATACCACAAAGTAGTCACAGGCACCTGTATTTCCAATGTCCCACTGAACAGAAAATGTGAGGATTCCTTACTCTGAAAGTGAGAAATGTTCTATAAAGCAGACCTAATTTTGCTCACTTGTCCACTCTTCTTAATACTGTGGTTTCATCGCAAGGATATTGTTCAGTTTCTTTGTGCTGAACTGTGCTTAGTCGCTCAGTCATGTCCAACTCTTTGCAACCCCATGGATTGCAGCCCACCAGGCTCCTCTGTCCATGGGGATTCTCCAAGGCAAGAATACTGGAGTGGGTTGGCATGACCTCCTCCAGGAGATCTTCCCAACCCAGGCATTGGACCTAGGTCTCCTGCATTGCAGGTGGATTCTTTACAGTCTGAGACATTTGTTTCCTCGGCTCCATCTAAAATAAGCAGCGGGGAAAATGAGCTGGTTGGTTGCTCAGCAGTTTTCTCAACTCACCTGAGGCCTGTTGTGTGAAGGTTAAGCTTTTAGCAGTAACAAGACTTTTTAGTTCAGACTTGTGTTATGTTTGGCAGGTCAGTTCTCTCAAATATTTTATATATACTTTTTTCTTTTTTTATGATTCCAATCCATTTCAAGTGCTGGTAACAACCCTACCATGCTTCCCTAGCCATAATTCTCAGGTCAGATCTATTCTCCTAA
This sequence comes from Dama dama, assembly GCF_033118175.1. Classification (NCBI taxonomy): domain Eukaryota; kingdom Metazoa; phylum Chordata; class Mammalia; order Artiodactyla; family Cervidae; genus Dama; species Dama dama. The sequence continues at coordinate 32,754,958 of NC_083706.1, forward strand.
CTTCCTGCCTTTGTATCTGTCTCTCTTGATATAAAGAAATTTGCCTTGAACCTGTTGCGATTTCTCTTAATCATATATTGCCCTGAGCTAAAAAATTTCAAAAACAGACAAACTAATGTATGATTTTTAAAATTAAGACAGTGGTTATCTTGATAGATAGGAAGACAAGGAACATGAGGACAATTCTTTCAGGTGCAGGATATATTTTACTTCTGAATTTGTTTACACAGGTCTACTCACATTTTGAAAATTAGTTTGTGTACTCATATCTCTATATGCTATGCTTCAATAATTTTACTTTAAAAAAGTTATTTTAACTAAAGTAACTTAATTTTTCTTTGTGGGCATTAGTTGCTCAGTCATGTCTGACTTTTTGTAACCCCATGGATTGTAGCCCACCAGGCTTCTCTGTCCATGGGATTCTCCAGGCAAGAATACTGGAGTGGATTGCCATGCCCTCCTCCAGGGGATCTTCCCAACACAGGGATTGAACTCGGGTCTCCTGCATTGCAGATGGACTTTCTTTAATGATAGACTAATTCAGACCAACTTAGCACAAATAGAAGATTCATTCCCTACCACACTGGGAAAGGGAAGGGTATTCCTTATTGGTCCATGACAGTGTTCAGAGGGATAACTGAGGAGGCAAGAAAGGATATACGCTTTCATTTCTCTTGTGTAAATACATAGTAGTAGAATGACTGGGGCCTATAGTTGATGGATGCTTAACTTTTAAAGAAATTTTCAAACTGTTTTTTAAAGTGACTATAGCTTTTTCTGTGTTCCCATAAGTGATATATGATAAATCTATATGGTACAAATTCATATCAACAATCTCAGCCCTTTGAATTTTAGCTATTCTAAAAAGATATAGTAGTATCTCATTGTAGTTTTAATCTGTATTTCCTTAATGACAATATCCAGCTCCTTTGGATGTACTTATTTGACATCCATATATCTTTTTGATGAAATGTCCATTCAAATCTTTGCTTATTGGACTTTGTGTTGTTGCTGAGTTTATGAGTTCTTTATGTATCCTGAATATGGACTCTTAATCAGATTTTATTTGCAGGTAGTTCTGCATTCATGAAGCCTACTACTTATGCAGCGAGAGCCGTAGTTGCCTCAGAAGAAGACTGCCTCTAGACACATGCTAAAAGAAAATGTAAACAAACACAGAAGCAAAATAATACGAGTGATTTGGGCAACATGGAGACCACATAGAATGTTATTAAGCAGTGCTCACAATGACCTTAAAGGCTGACTAAAAGACATCATGGACAAAAATAATATTTTTATTAAGCCCTATTGGATGGTTAAAATTAGAGGCCCCATGCATTCTTTTCCATCACCATTTTCTTAAAGCCCAAAGATCTTTTCAAGGAAAGGAGCAGGGCAGGATCCTGATCTCTTCCTTTTTGATGTTCAAAGGTATTAAAAATTTCTGAGGGACTTAGGCAACCCAGATTGGAGAACTTCTAAAAAAGACAGTGATGGTATCCAAGTGCAATCCAATCTTAGAAGAAAGGAAGATGAGACTAGAAATGATAATCTTCTTTCACTTTCTGAGAGACTGCTGCATCACATATGGCCTCACAGGGGAGGGTTTATACAAAGCTATCAGGTGGCTCTGATTTTCTCAGTCTTCCTAGCAATTACTCTAGCCATTGGAATGTTGTGGCTGATCTCAGAATACACAGACACAAAACCAAGGGTTTACTTAAAGGGTAACCACGAATATTGCTGAAAGAAACCAAAAGTATAGAGCTGTCCAGCAGAGGCAGAAAACAAGCTGGAGTTCTTGCTCTCATCCAGGAAGGAGAGACAGCAAGCATCAAGGAGACCTGACTCAATGGATCACTTTAGGCAGCCCCAGGAATCGTGGGAATACTTGAATAGAAGAACCCTGGGAAAGATTAGGGTCTTGTCATGTTGGCCTTGGCATTGCTTGGGGTGGGGGAAGTGGTTATCTCAGTTGTTGCTATTGCTGCCATTGAGTCACTAAGTCATGTCAGGCTCTTTATGACCAGATGGACTGTAACCCGCACAGGTTGGCCTATTGGGGTCACCAGTTTGGTAACATCTTACAGAATAACTCAAACGAACATTTTGGCCAACCAACTATATTTGGAAGTTCTCCTTGTGGGATTTCAAATCCATGTTCTATCCAAGTTTCATGTGTCCATGGGAAATGTCAAAGTTTTTATGTGCTCTAGTTCACTGATATGCAAAATAATAAAATAATACAAATAAAATAATAGTACCTGTTTTATAGAGTTGTTGTGAGATCTAAGTAAGATAATAAATATTAAATGCTTAGAAGAGTTGCTGACACAGTGAAAGCTCTCAGTGAAGCTTACATATTTCTGAAGGTTAAAAAAAAGAAAACAAGATCTGCTTACCAAGATTCTAACATTGTGCTTCTTTGGCTGGATGATATTGAAAATTTTTATTTTCATTTGTGAACTCTTCTGATTTTCCAAATGTCTAACAATACACATATAGACCTAATAATAGGCATATAGTCCTATGGTATGGATGTAATAGAAGCAAAAGATATTAAGAAGAGGTGGCAAGTATACACAGAAGAATTATACAAAAAAAAAAAAAAAAGGTATTAATGACCCAGATAACCATGATGGTGTGCTCACTTACCTAGAGCCAGACATCCTGGAATGTGAAATCAAATGGGCCTTAGGAAGCATCACACTATGAACAAAGCTAGTGGAGGTGATGGAATTCCAGCTGAGCTATTTCAAATCCTAAAAGATGATGCTGTTAAAGTGCTGCACTCAGTATGCCAGCAAATTTGGAAAACTCAGCAGTGGCCACAGGACTGGAAAAGGTCAGTTTTCATTCCAACCCCAAAGAAAGGCAATCCCAAAGAATGCTCAAACTACCGCAAAATTGCACTCATGTCACACACTAGCAAGGTAATGCTCAAAATTCTCCCAGCCAGGCTTCAACAGTATGTGATCTGTGAACTTCCAGATGTTCAAGCTGGATTTAGAAAAGGCAGAGGAACCAGACATCAAATTGCCAACATCCATTGGATCATAGAAAAAGCAAGAGAGTCCCCAGAAAAACATCTACTTTTGCTTTATCAACTATGCCAAAGCCTCTGACTGTGTGGATCACAACAAACTGTGGAAAATTCTGAAAGAGATGGGAATTCCAGACCACCTTATCTGCCTCCTGAGAAATCTGTATGAAAGTCAAGAAGCAAGAGTTAGAATTGGACATAGAACAGACTGGCTCCAAACTGGGAAAGGAGTATGTGAAGGCTGTATATTGTCACCCTGCTTTTTTAACTTTTATGGAGGATACATCATGCGAAATTCCGGGCTGCATGAAGGACAAGCTGGGATCAAAATTGCCAGGAGAAATGTCAAAAACCTCATATATGCAGATGACATGACCTTTATGGCAGAAATGGAATAGGAACTAAGGAGACTCTTTATGAAAGTGAAGGAAGAGAAAGAAAAAGCTGGCTTAAAACAACATTCAGAAAACTAATATCATGGCATTTGGTCCCATCACTTCAGGGCAAATAGATGGGGAAACAGTGTAAACAGTGACAGACTTTATTTTCTTGGGCTCCAAACTCACTGTAGATGCTGGCTGCAGCCATGAAATTAGAAGACGCTTACTCCGTGGAAGAAAAGCTATGACCAACCTAGACAGCATATTACAAGGTAGAGACATTACTTTGCCAACAACAATCTGTCTAGTCCAAGCTATGGTTTTTCCACTAGTCATGTATAGATGTGAGAATTGGACTATAAAGAAAGCTGAGCACTGAAGAATTGATGCTTTTGAACTGTGGTGTTGGAGAAGACTCTTGAGAGTTCCTTGAACTACAAGGTAATCAAACCAGTCCATCATAAAGGATATCAGTCCTGAATATTCATTGAAAGGACTGATGCTGAAGCTGAAGCTCCAATACTTTGGCCACCTGATGTGAAGAACTGACTCATTTGAAAAGACCCTGATGCTGGGAAAGATTAAAGGCAGGAGAAGGGGACAACAGAGGATGAGATGGTTGGATGGCATCACCGACTTGATGGACATGAGTCTGAGCAAGCTCCGGGAGTTTGTGAAGGACAGGGAAGCTTGGCATTCTCCAGTCCATGGGGTTGCAAAGAGTTGGACATGACTGAGCGACTGAACTGAACTGAACTGAAATCTTATAGAAGGAGTGAGTGACAGTATTTTTCGGGAAGCATATTATCATTATGATAGTTTGATTTACCTAGTTAAGTATTCTTGAGGGTGGATATTGTGTGCCATGATTGAAGGAAATGTCAGTAACACTGGATTATGCCTTTTATTGTGAAGATTAAGCTGCTGGGAAGTACTGATCTTAGCATATCCTATCCCACCATGACTCAAGGAAGGGTATCAAAAGCTCATACCTCCCCGCTCAAGGGAAATTTGCCTCCCTTCAGTGCAAAGAAGAAAAACACCTCTGGCAAGTTGCCAGTACAGCCCATCCATCAGTAAAAAATGAGGCTTGATTCCCATTTATTAAACACTTTAAGTACCAGCTCCAAACAGCAGTCCTCTCAGGGTTTTGGTCCACACTTCTCCCACCACGTTCCATGTTTGGTGTGGCTGCTCTGCACTACTGCAGTTGATGTGAAACAGAAGCGCCAGCCCTGTATGATATCAGGGCACTTAATGACTAATTAGTGTCTCTCTCATGTAGCACATTAGGAGGATGCTCTTGCCGGAGTCATGATTAACTTCAGAGCTGCAGATGTTGGAAGAGTTCCCCGGTAACAATGTTGTGTTGTCAAACGGTATGTTCAGGTATCACCGTGATTGGTGATTTAATTGCATTGCTAGTAAGTGTTTGCTTCCTATTATCTTTAAAACAACATCATTATGGAAATCTTATAGATGCTTGTGGGAAAAATCAATGCAAACATATGCAATATAAATGTACCAGTGTTATTTGTATTCATGTATATGTAAATATTCATGCACTTTTCTAGCTTTTGCTAGAAATCCATTTGTGAAATCTATTTGAAGAAATGTAAGCCATATGCATATATATTCCATCTCATTTTTTTTTCCTATGTGACAACTATATTTCTAAAGTATGGACAAATTTAAAAAATCAGAGGCAAGGCTAAAATCTTATAAGCCATATAGCTGAGAATAGCTAAAAACTGGACTGGTTACAACTATACATGATAAAAAACTCACTTTACTCTCTTTTCAAATTATTTTCTTTAGTATGTCCTCAAATGTTTGGATTTTTGCCGACACAAATTCTAATAACCTATATGATATTGAAAATCTGACATTGTGAAAATATATTACAATGCATATGGCTTCAGGGAGTAGGTCACTCAGAGGTTAGCTCATATATATGGACTTTAAAAAGATTCTTCAGTTTCTACCTAGCCTTTGCTATGGCATTATTTCCCAAATTTTTATACTTGCTTAGGGCAGCAAGTATTAATTTAATGTTTCCTAAATTAGGTGCTTTGTGTGTGTGACAGTTTATGCTTTACTCAAGTGAAAAGATAACTTTTGTTCTTAATACTTAGGTACTTTTAGTTGTCATGCAACGGGAAAATAGGACATGGTGATTATATCAGTTAGTTCCATCTTTATTTCTGGTAGTTCTATAAATCATTGTTAGTGACATGAAATTCTGCTAGGTGATAGATTGCAGAGTTAAATTATGGAAATAAAACAGAGGAAGCAACTCTTGACTTATAGTAGAATTCTGTTAAAACACTAATGATTCAGATACATACACAAATTTCTAGAGGTATGAAGAGTAAATGTGATCACAAAAATAAAAGAATTTTTAATAATATATATTACACAAATCAAGGTGGTATTATTATTATGATTAATATTATTTTTATTTGTTTTTATGATTATGATTTTGACACTACTTTATCAAATCAGGTCTCCAAAACTCTACTTAATATGTGTAAACTTCTATGTGTCTTTTCCAGAACATCACATAAAAGGAATCATAGGGGAGGTGGAGAGATAAATAAGCAGAGCGCCGATCATTCTTAAGGAAGTCAAAGTACTCAGTGTCAGGGGTCCCCAACCTCTGGGATCTAAAGCCTGATGACCTGAGATGGAGCAGATGTAATAATAATAGAAATAAAATGCACAATAAATGTAATGTACTTGTATCACCCTGAAACCACCCCTCACTCTGGTCCATGGAAAAACTGTCTTCCACAAAACTAGTCCCTAGTTCTGAAAAGGTTGTGGACTGCTACTCTATATGATACCACAATACTGGATACATGTAATATTCATTTTTCAAAATCAATAGAATGGTGACTGTATTGAACACCAAGAGTGAACCATAACCTAAACTACAGACTTAGGGTTATCAATGATGTGTCAATATAGGTTCATCCATTGTAACAAATGTACCACTCTTATGGGTGTTGTGAGTAGTGGGGGAGGCTATGCATATGTAGGAGCAGGAAGGAGTTGGGAAATCTCTGAATCTTCCTGTTAGTAGTGAACATAACACTGTTCTCAAAATGTCAAGACTTAGTTTTAAAAATAAACAATAAATGAAACCACAGAATATATATCTTTCCAAGACAGACTTCTTTTACTTAGAATGCTGCATCGATAATTTATCCTTGTTGGTAGTGTATGAAACACTTGTTCATTCCTTTTCAGTTGTTCATTGCAATTTTCAATTCCATTGTTTGTATATACCACAGTTTATTTACTTGCCAGTTGAAGAATATTTGGGTTGTTTTTAGCTTCGGTAATTATAAATAAATCCGCTAGAAATATCTGAACACAGGTTTTTGAGCTCATGTGATGTTTCATTTCACTTCAGTAATCGTTAATGCAGATTGTTGAATTAGATGATAAACATTTTTTAATTTCATAAGAAACAGTCAAAATATTTTCCAAAATGACTACCATTTTGCATTCCCACCAGCAATGTCTGAAATTTCCAGTTGTTCCTTATACTATTCAGCATGTCTTGTCACTACTTTCTTTGATTTCAGTAGTGTGGTGGTATTTAATTATAGTTTCTATTTTCATTATTCTAATGAAACAAAGATGCTGAGCACTTCTCAAGTACACATTTGCCATTTTATATATCTATCTTCATTGGTGAAGTGTCTCTTTATATATTTTCCTTTTTTTAATTGGGTTGTTTTTTTTTTTATGATTGAGTTTTGAGGATATTTTCATATAGAGTCTGGATATAGGATCTTTACCAATCTCATTTGTAAATATTCTCACCATCTGTGACCTGTTAATTCTCTCATTTATCAATAGCTTTCAAAATGCAGAAGTACTTAATTTTCACAAAGATCAACTAGTTTATTTGTTCTTGTGCAAAGCATACTTTTGGGGGTGTATCTCAATATTATTTAAATCATGATTACAAGTGTTCTCCTTTGTTTTCTTGTATAAATTGCAAAGTTTTAGATTTTTCATGTAAGTGCAAGGTCAATTTTGAGCTATTTTTTGCATTGCTATGGAGATGATCCATTTATTTGCATATGAGTATACAATTATTCCTCCATCTTGATGAAAAGTCTGCCTCTGAATATCTTTTGCATCACTCAGGGAGAAATCTAAATTCTTTCATGATTCTCATTTGAGTACTGCCTGGAAAATGGCTCCTTAGCATTAAAAGAAAAAAGCATTTCTTTGGTTATTATTTCCTATCCTTCACTATAATTTATCCTTTCAGTACAATTAAAATATGTCTCTGTGAAATAAAGTAAACCCCACCTCACCAGAATTTTATGTATTTGTTTAACAGTCCCTGTGCATTACACTCATTTCAAAACTGACTGGTATACTGCAAATCAGTTTTGGCATTAACCAATGGTAGATAATGTGGACACTGCAAGTTCAAGGGCATGTTACCCAACAAGACTGCCTTAACTTTAGACATCAGACACAAGTGGGGACCCCAACAACACTTCTGAACACAAGCTACAAATTCTAGGGGTTCCCTAGAGTCTCTATTGGGTTCAATAATTTGTAGTGCAATTCTCAGAACTCTGGAAGGTGCAAAACTCATGAGTAAATTTTTATTGTACAGATACAAACCAGGAGAAGTCAAATGAAAAGACATATAAAGGAAGATCTGGGAGGGACCAGAACACAGAGCTTTCATACCCTTCTCTGTGAAGTCAGGACAAGCCATCCTCTTGTGACATCAATGTACTCATCAACGAGGAAACTCCTCTGAGCCTCAATGTCCAGAATCGATATTCCATTACATAGACATGATTGATTAAATCACAGGCTATATGATAGAATTAAGTCTTTAACCCCTGGAGTTTGGACTTGCTCAAAATCTCAAACTTCTGATTACATGATAGGTCTTTCTAGTGACCAGTCCTGCTCTGAAGCTGTCTGGGAGTCCATCTTGAGTCACCTTATTAGTATAAATTCAGGTATGCTCTAAGAGATTAATGAATAACAAAAACACTGCTCTGAAAATACTAAGAGTAGAAATCCGCCCCCCCGCCCCGACCAGAGACAAAGCCCCGTAAAACTCTTTATTATACAAAACATCCTACCATCAGCATTTATAATAAACTTTCTATGTTTAAATATTTAAATTATGAGAGAGTTGACAAAATCAGTTCTAAAAGATTTGCTGTGAGATTTATAACATATTGAGGTATAAAGCACTAAAATACTTGTTTTCTCTTTTAAAAGCTGAAAATGTAAATCTCAAAGGGAGGAAGCCCTCTAATACCAAAGAAGTAGAGGCTTAATTTAGTAGTTGTATTAATCCCAGCAAAGTATGGTCCAAAGTTACTAGGAAGAAAGCTGGAAAGATAGAATAAGTCACGGTATAAAAAATGAAAGCACACTTAATTTAATGTTAATCTCAGGTAGCTTCATATAGTCTCATAGATGATAATAGGTTATTAATATGCAATAATAACCTCATAGAAGTAGCCTTAATATCAATTTCATATAGATATGTGAGAATTATATGTGAAGATCTTGGATGTTTTAACTAGTTTCTCATGTCTAAAAACAAAGTTAACAGAAGATGTTACCTTTGATGCATAGAAGCTACCTATGGTTTTTCAGAACTTCCTACACTTTTTTAAAGTAACAGTCTTACAAATGCCTTTCTTTGGAAGCAGCATATAGTATGATCAAGAAGAGTGAAACCTGAGGCGATGCTTTCTAATATAGTTACATTGAAATCCAGTCTTTTGGAACTATCCTTTCTCATTTAGAAATTCAGTCTCTGCCAATTCTATTTTAGGGGTTTTGCAAATAAATTATGACAGCTTACTATGTTCCTTTAAGGATACTTCTCTTGAGAAGTGTGGAAAATAAATGGCCCTCTAGCAGAACTCACTCTTAAGACCCATCTCAGAGAGAATCTCTAAGGCAGTCCTGCCTACTACCTGATGAACGAATGTTGCCGAGCCTATTTTTGTTTCCAGACGGGAGTATTAATGGCTTTGCTGTAAGCCTGAAATATGTTTTCATGTTCCTCTAAATTCACAGGAAAATGTGCGGTGTTCTTAGAATTCTGTTCTTCCCAGAAAACAACATTTTCCCAAGACATTTCTTTCTGAATGGCATTTGATACAGTTACAATGCTGTTGTTTCCTAGGACTGACACTGTCAGAAACAAAAATGTGTGGCACTAATTCCCCAGCCAGTCCTATTGAACGTGCACTTGAGCGAATCAAATTAATTGTGAAAATAAACACCATAGGAAAATGAGCAGTGAAAATGGTTAACTGATTTCTTTTTGATTTAATGGATTTGTCTATGAATTATATAATATCTACTACCATTACTCAGAAGAATCTTCTTTCCTATTTTTAATGGACATATAATATCTACTGATCAATAATCCTAGTGCATTATACTCATTACTTTTAAAATGAATTAATCTCACTCTCTTTCTACACATAAAATGGACCCCACCAATACATCTGAAAATAGGTCATGCTAACTTGTCTAGTAGTTAATGTACTATAATACTGCAAACATTACAGCAAAATGCCATACTCAAAAACAGGAATACGTTCAGATGCTTCATCAGAAAAGCCATGGATGTTTTAATTATTTGCAAAGGGTTCTGATGCAGTCAACTGAATAAAAAAAGATGGTCATTGCTTTTTAATGTAATTTTGCAGCTCTCATAAACTAAAATATGTCTGCTAAATACACCAGAAAGTGTTCACTTCTGATCTGTGAGAACTGAAATAAAACCTACAAGAGAAAAAATCACACACACAAACTTGTAGGCATAAATGTGTGCACACATACTCAAAACAAAAACTGAGGTCTGGGGAGAGTAAGTAAAATTTTCCCCCTCAACACTCTGCTCATAAACAAATGCTCTGGGAATAGTCTGCTTCTCTTGAGCCCAAATTTCTATTTTTAAAATCTTCCTTCACATAGATCATATGATGTTCCTGAACTCTAAGAATGTTCTGACTTACTGCCTCACTGATAATTTAATTGAAGCCACTTCTATTTTTAGGAGAGAGCTTAGTCACGTATGTGGGATTTTACTATGCTTCAAGAAAGTTTTTAGTTTCACAGTAAAATAACCTGAGCTAAGTAAACCATTTTAATCTTATAAGGAGTGGATTTTTATTTCATACAAATGATATCTCCATTGTAAAGTCAGATTTTCTAAAACTCCTTTAATGTTGTTTAAAGGTATCTGCATTACCATAACAATTCCTTGTTATTTATAGTACAACTATAGTTATTTATAGTATAAATATTATGTTATGTTATACTATGTTATATTATACTATGTTATTTATAGTCTAATTATAATATAATAGTATAATATAATATAGTATATTACAGCAAGCATAGGAATAGGTTAAGTATATTTGTAGGAAAGAAAATACGTTTTAACAAATGAATCAGATTGATTTTTCACTTTTCCAAAAGTTGCAATCACTTGTGGCTTTTGAGACACACGGAAAGATATCAACTATGTCAGGCATTTTCCCCTTAAAAGACTATTGTTCTGTGAAGGAACTGAAACTATTTCTAAAAAATCATGTATGGGAAAATTAAACTTTATTCATCTGATCTGATCTTTTAACCTCGGAAAATCAAGTAGTTTTTGCTTTTCGTAAGTAAGAAACTGATGACTTCATTAGGACTAGTGTCTGGCTGGAAATGAATGAGGTGATCAAGTTGCAAAAAAAGATAACGCCTTTTGCTCCAGATTATTCCTTGTTCTGAGTTTTCAGACTGTGATATGGACTTACACAATTCTAATATGAGTGAAAACTATCACTTGAAACTTTGTAAACTGATGATAGCACAAAACTCCCTGTAGGAGAAGAGAGAAACAGAAGTTCTGTCACCCATCTATAAATATGTACATGGTGAGTTTAGACTTTATTTAACACCTACATCACTGGTCCAATCGGCACCCTAGCAAGCAGTCAAATGTCAAAATTACCATGTACCTCCCACCCACATCCCTCCCTACATATGCATATGTTGTGGAAACAGTTATTTTAATATTCTGTAAGAAAAGTATTTGGTAGACTTTCTTCTGACCAGATATTTTAAGATTCATGGTCCTTAAGCATGTATTAGACATTGCTATTCTATAGGAATTAAAGTGAAAGCTTTTTCTACTCTGCCATAGTTTTCATAGAGTCACTATACAGCATAAAATAAGACTGAATGTAGTTGCATATTTTGTAAAGAGAAGGAACAGAAATAGAAAGTAATTACTATGATATAAATTATTCTTTCATTCTAAATATTAATCATTGACTTGAAAAGTGTAATGAACCTGCTTGTCACTTTTGTTTTTCTATGCTAAGACTTTTGCAAAAAAAAGACTCAAGCAAACAATTTATGCAGGATACAAATTAACTGTTAGTCAGTGTGATCATATATAGAGAGACTTGAAAGTCCTTTAGCCTGGGGAGTTCCACTAATTTAGTTTATGATTAGAAGTTCTTCAGTGTAGTGGTTTCATTCGCTTAAACAAAATAATATTTTTCTTTTCCTTCAAACTTCAATATAATCAATATGTTTGAGCTGCAGTAGGATATGTCTTGACGTTTGAGAATTTCATGAAGAAAATTTTATTTCTATTACTAGAACATTTGACTCCCTACAATACACCCACATTCCTCAGGTCAGAAAATTTCTTCTAGCTGGTAAAAACACTGCAGCAGAGTCTTCATTGTACATTCTGGGCAATGCAGATTTTATGTGTAAGGAGTTTGCTTTACGGTTGAATTGTATAGAATAAATACATAAATGAGCAGATTTAATTTTACTGACGAAAGCAAGGCTTGATTCGAGATAGCATCACCTTTGAATTCCAGGGAGTAGGGTGGGTAGTGTTTTAGTCAGTTTGAATTTCTGTATCAGAGTACTGTAGACCGGGTGGCTTATTAACAGGAGAAATTTATTTCTCACAGTTCTGGAGGCTGAGGAGTCCAGGATCAAAGCAATGGTAGGTTTGGTATCTGATGAGAGCCTGCTTCCTGATTCATAAACAGCAGTCCTCCTCTGTGTCCACGCTTGGTAGAAAGGTTAAGACAGGACTCTTTTATGACGGCACTAATCCATTTCTGAGGGATCTGTCCTCATGCTTTACTCACTCCCAAAGGGCCCACCTCCAAATATCATCATATTAAGTTTAAACCTATAAATTAGGGGAAATAGCATATGTTACTTTTTAATTAATTGTTATTGGAATATAGTTGCTTTACAATGTTGTGTTGGTTTCATCTGTACAGCATAGTTGATCAGCTATACAAATACATACATATACATATACAAATACATATACATACACATACAAATACAAATACATATACAAATGCATATACATATATATACAAATACATGTACAAATACATATACAAATACATGTACATATACATATACAAATACATATACATATATCCCCTCTTTTTTGGATTTCTGTCTCCCATTTGGGTTCCCACAGAGCCCTGAGTAGACTTTCCTGAGCCATACAGTAGGTTCTTATCAGTTATCTGTTTTACACATAGTTCTGTTAGTGTGCATGTCAATCCCACATATTCTATATAGTAACCATCCTACAAAATGAAAGTAAGAACAAAATTAAAACTCATAACATATTAATCATTGATACTCTGAGTTGTTAATACAGTGGGCTATGGCATGGATAAAATTTTTTTGTTGTTCATATAATTCCATCACCATTCTCTTTTATTCAAGTAAACATATACAATGTGAGTAAAGGTGATATTATTGATTATTTTGGAGAAAAATTCAAATCCGTCTTAATTTACATATTGTAAAGAATATAATGTTGTTCTTATGTAGAGCTTCCTGAGGATCCTTTGGTAGGGGCTTTTTAGTAAGACTTTTAAATTTACTCTTTCTAAATTCTTATAAATCACTTTTATTATGTTAATGAAATTTAAAGACATGAAAGTAATACTATTGTATCCTTTCAAGTCAGAACTTATGGCACAAACCCTAACAAACCTCTTTCCTCCAAAAACCAAATCAAACATATTCATCTCTCAAATTCTTAAAGTCCCTTGAGAAAATTTATCAGACTGAAGCAGAAGAAATAAAAACAAACAAAAAGCACTGACTAAATCAGATAAACTACCTGATTTGAGTCATGTGAAAAGTAAACTTTTACTGATCAAATGACAAAAATAACTTTAGAAAAAGAGGAAGAATGAAAATGAGCAAAATAGATGAAAAAACTAGTTTATGAAGTTAGAGATCTGCCTCAAAAGGCCCTTCCATAAAGAACTATAAGGGTGAAACTTGAGTTTGTACTAAAAGCTGAAAGAAAAATGTTCTCTATTCCCATGAGACAAGACAAGGATCAGATCCAGGTGACTGAAGAGAACTAAGTTGTTAACAATAACTGACATGGTAGCAATGATTATCACACTATTAATTTCTGTTCATAATTTAAGCATTCTTTGTGTATAAATACTCTATTTCTTTGAAGTACAGAATGTTCTACCTTTTCCCATCTTACTTGGACACTTCCTCCTTCTCTTTCTACCCAGATCACTCACTATAACCACATCACTCACTCTCCTCGTTAGTATGTTCATAAGTCCCTCAATTTTTATTATCTTCATAATAGACAGTACATAAGAGTCAGATGCAACTGAGTGACTAAACACAGCACAGCATACACACAATATTTATTTTTAATAGAATAATATTAGGCACAGTTTTATGCATCTTGACTTTGTTACTCAACCATACCATGCAGAAACACTGAATCATCTGAAATATATAGCTCTAATTAACATATTTTAATGGATGCATAATATTCAATTTTATGCATGTTCAGCCATTTAGTCAATGATTCTTCATTGATTGGACATTCATCCCTCCTTAAATAATACTGTGACAAGCGTCTTTGTATACACAAGTTTATATGCTGTGGTCTTATTATTATAAGAGGGACCCCTAGTTACTCCATTTCTTAGTTGAAGGCATACATGTTTATTATGTTTATTGGACTCTGATAGAAGTTGAAACATACTGGTTTAGTTGCTAAGTCATGTTCGACTCTTGTAACCCCACAGATTGTAGCCCACTACGCTCCTCTGTCCATGGGCTTCTCCAGGCAAGAATACTGGGGTGGGTTGCCATTTCCTTCTCCAGGGGATCTTCCTGAACCAGGAATTGAACGTGGGTATCCTGCATTGCAGGCAGATTCTTTACCAACTGAGCTACTCTGATAGAGATTTAAACATATCACAACCCCAAACACCTTCTAGCCTGACCAGCAATAAGTGTTATTGCTCTTGCTTTTAAATCTTATCACTTTAATGGGTAAAATTAAAGTAGTTGCTATACTTTTATTTTTCAGTTTATATTTATAGTAAAGATATAAATCCTTAATTTGTCATCTGAATTAAAAATTTGTTTTTTTAAATTAAATGTTATCTATTGACATTAGTTGAGGTAACTTTTGGTATAAGATTTTAAAAGTTTGCTTTCCCTACATCATCTAGATTTCCAGTCTTAGTTAAAATATGTAACCTTTAAATTGTATGTTCTTCTAATAAAATGTTTCACATTTTTAAAAATTGGATTTTAAGGTTGTTTCCCAAATTTTCACTTAATATACTAGCACATAAATCTGAGTAAATCATTAGCATGTTTAGTCTTAGTTTTATCATTGATGATATAGAAATGATTCCATTTAAGTGCTATTGTAACAACCTGCTTATTATAAAGGTCACATCATATAGTGTATGTTAACAAATCATATGATAGACTGTAAACCCTACAGTATAAATGCCAGTTATTTTAATAAACTAATAGGAAGATAATCAGGAATCATAAATAAGCAATTTTCAAAGCGTTTTTCAATTTTTATGCAAAAGCTATTAAATTACAGTATAATTTCAGAAGACAATTTAGTGCTTGATACATTTGCTGATCAACTTGGTATTGCTGCCTTAGGATTTATGTTTTGTTTGAGTTGTTATAAAGTTATAACTTTAAAATTCAGTTTACTCTGTATGAATTTATGATCTCATTTAAAAATATTCTAAGCCACTTCAATGTTCTTAGGCAGTCGTGAATTTCATGAGATAATGACACATTGGCTTAAGAAGAATTTCCTGTTTTCAGTTTTGGGTGCTTTGCTGTTTTTCAGTATGCCTCTAATTTTATGAGAAAGTTACATGGAAAAAAAAATGTGACAGTGTAAGGCTATGAACCAAAATATTTTTGGGGTAAACTATCTAGCATATAAATAATTACATTTTTTTTCGGGAAGCAAATATTTAAGAGGAGAGGCAAGCAAAGCCTTGTTTGAAAGGATAAATAAAGATCTGTGCTTTTAGTCATAAAACCAGCCACACTCTTCTGTTACTGCTTAGACTTCATTCATGTTTTCTTCTTGACTGATCAAAATTAGGAAAGGAAATCTATAAACATTACCCTTGTTGTGAAATTTTAGTCTCCTTAGAATGGTAGTTATAATTGGACCTCAATCTCCGACTGCCTCCCTCTCTCCTGCCTGGAGTTCCCAGAGGCCAAATTCCAAGGGAGACTCTTAAAACCCCATATACATATCATCTCAAGGGGCCTGGAAGTCTTTCTCCGGCCCTTTTTAGTTGAAAATTCCTTTTCTTTTTACTTCTGATTCTTCATGCAATTTTACCTTTTATATATAGCTAAGTTATAGCTTTTAGGCATGTCAGAAGAGTGATTTTTTTTTTTTTTTAGTTTAGTTTTTTTTTTTTTTTTTTTAGTTTAACTTTTAAAAGTTATGCAGGCTATTACTCTTCTCCGTGAATGAACTTTATAAAGTAAGCAGAGACACATAAAGAATGGAAAAAAAAAATAGACAAATCTTAATACCCTTTCATTTTCCCTCTGTAAACCAGTGGGATGAAAATAGGAAGGTTTCAAACCAAATGAGAGAGTTAAGATTTCAGTTTCTGAAAACTCTGTGTCGGTGGGGGAACAAGACCAGCTGAGAAGGGGCATGGTGTGCTGTCCTATCAGTGATTGTTCTGGAGAAACATGGAAACTTCTCATTAAGGGAAAGAGCACAGGAATTTCTATCTGTAGAGTTCAGAATGCACAATAGTGGCAATCTAGCCAAGGATGAGACCTGGTTTTTCAGGCTGCCCTGGAAAGAGGTCTTCACTAACCTGCCTCTTTTCGTATACTCTGACTCTTAAAGTTAGAGGCCAAGCCACCTGCTTGCTTTAGGGATGGCTTGAGGGGTGCCCAGAAACTTACCTGTTGGGTGTCTCTAAGTAAAAATATCAATTCTTTTAAAAGTTAGTGAAAGCCAAAATTTACATTTTAAGCTATCAAAAAAAAAAAAAAAAAAAACATCCAAATTACAGTATTTAAGAGTTTCATAAGCAACTCTGACTATCTGCACTTTGGAAGACATTTTAGTGATTAAAGGAATTATTTTATTAAATGATATTTCTTGGCTTTATGAGGCTCCCAGATAAAGAGGATATTCTGAGGGACTTAATAGCAAAACACCTTCTTACACCATATTTTAAATTATTTATTTGGTTGTACATTTCTTCCACTAAACCAGGAGCTCCTTGAGGTCAGAGGAATGGAATGAAAAACAGATGGACTTTGGTATGAGTTGACCATGTGTTTAACTACTGGCTATGTGACCTTGGGCAAGTTATTTAACTTTTGAAGCTTTGCTTTTGTTTAATTTCTAAAACCTCCTGGAAACTATTCTGCACAAGCCTGCCACATTCAAAACATATGGTACTTATTCATGAAGTGAATTAATGGAATAATTAATTAATTAATTAATTAATGGATCTGCACATGAAAGGATTTCAATGCTATTTATTAGTGTCTGTATGATGAGGAGTATAAATGGAATAAATTTAAATGTAAGATGTTCTGTATAGAATCAGATGATGATAGAGATGAAATTTGTTCAGAAATAATCCTAGGCCTGTTAATCTCAATAATGAATGTGAGGAGGCATTTCAGAAACATCTAGTTCTATGTATGATAGATTATCTAGATCATCTCCAGAGGGGATTATGTTATGTTTGAAATTTGGTTATAAGTCATATTCTGACATTTATTTCTCTGTTATACCATTATACTGTATTGAGATATTTAATTATTTCTTTCATAATCCCTGTCTAAGTAAAGAGTCAGATTTTCAGCCAAATAGCTCCATTTGTAAAGGACAAAATTGACCCAAGTTTCTGTGATTTTGGGGGGGCCTTCAGGGTCTAATACTGAATTTGCATACAGTGCACTTTCTCACTAAACTTTTATGCTTGGGAAATGCCAGAGTTAGAAAGATGGAGCCTTGTCACAGAAGTAATTAAAATGGAACTGAGAAACAAGTGAAGAGAATTCATTACCTGAAGAGGTAAATTTTGTCCCATTTGAAATTAATGTCTTCGCTTATTCAATGTTTAATGAGTTAAGGGGTCACAAGAAAAAGGAAGCAGGATACACAGGGTAACTTCAGACCTTGACTGCTTTATAGTCAGATGGTGTCTGTCTGGTGGTTAATTTAAAAGAAAAAAAAAAAAAAAGGAAAAACAGAAAAAGTAGGACTAACTTCAAGCTGGGAAGATATGTTTGCTGACAGAAACTGGAAAGAGACTGACTTTAAAAAAGGAGCTGCTTGTTTGGAGCAAGGAAAAGTAGCTTGTAAAGACAAATATTGTCAGAGAGTGAGGCCTGTGGTTAAGTTCAGATGAATGAACACAACACTTTTGCAATCATAGGAACAGTAAGTCTAGGAAAACTAAGCAGTTTTATCTGAGAAGTAGAAAAAGGAATCATTTGTGGAAGGTTTATGACAGAGGGTGAACACTTTGGATGAGATTTTTGTTACAAAGATATGTTTAGTTTTTAAACCTAAAAGATTTAGAAAATGTCTTTTACCACTTTCATTTTACTCCATCAGCAGGCCTGGTGAAGCATTTTGATAGTCAAGACCTTGGTACTTATCCCCAAAATCCATCAGGGGAGATAGCTGTGGAGAGTAATCACAGCTTTACATGGAGTGCACTGTTTTGCTGCATCGTGCCATGTATGTTTACTGGTTTTGATACATCAGTGACATACACAAATTTTCTTTGGTTTTATGGTACATAAAACTATCTCATGATGATACATCTACACACATGCACATACACACAAATCTATGTGGATATTCTCTAAAATGCTTATGCCAAACCCTTCTTTCTGTTTTAAAATTTGACCTGTCTTCATTTTCATATATGCAGAGTTGCCCATGTAATTAACTAAAAGTTATTTGGGTTTTAAAATTTCCTATCTGATATTATGCAGAAGATCTGCTTTATTATTAAACATAAAACTTTTCTGTTTCTTTACATCTGATGATAAATGATGTATCACTGATGGAAAGTGTCATGATTTTTTTTACAATTACAAAATAGGATGAAATCTGAGCTTTCATTCCTAAAAATAAAAATGATTCAATTATAATAATTGTCTCATAAATTTTAGATAATATCCTCAAATGGCAAATCTGTCATTGTCAGACACATAGCCCCCAAATCCTTTTATGGAACAATTAGGAAGCTGGAACTCCATGTATTTTTTTCCATTATGTCATCTTGCCTGGCATGAAAATTGTGAGTGCTGAATCTTTGAATGTAGTTCTGTATGTTGGAAAGAGACCTGAAGTGAAAATTAAGAGAGTTATGTTCCAGTCCTTTCAAGACTTGATAAACAGCTACAAGACCTTGGCAAATCACTTAACATCTATGCACTTTTATCATTTATAAAATAAAGAGGTTGGACTTAATGATGCATTATATCTAAAATCAAACCATCTTTTATCATCTAGGTCAGATTTCCAGGCATCAAACTCAGGAACTTGGGACTCATTCTAGATGTCAAACCCAATATATCACTATGATCTACTGATGAGTTTTCCTTTAGTAATTTCCTACATGTAATTGTCATTTGGTTTCTAGTTAATTGATGCAGACCTTCATCTCTTGCTTGTACTACTGGAAGAGTCCCTTACCTGCTTTTTATCTGCTTCCTTAGGTGTTGCTAAGACCTCCAGTATCTTGTTTTTAATGCATCTCCTTGAAACAGAAAACTAATGATTACAATACTCTATCTGAAATAATTTAATAGTTCCACCTAAATCCTTAGCATGCTAGTCAAGACCCTTCATAATTATTATTCTCTTTCTAGATTCAATTCTCGCCACAATCTTAGCTCCTGACTTGATGCTGTCTCCTACATCCTTTCCCTTGTATTTGCTAAGTTGCATTTTTCTGAAGGCACCAGAGAGGGTAAATCTTGACATTTTGTTCGAGTTGTTTTCACTCTCTGGGCTACTTTGCTTCCCACAGTGAATCTTAGTGAACTATATCCCTTTATAGATATCTTAAGCATCATTCTATTCAAGGGACATTCTTGCTTCTCTTTACTCACTCCACATTACCTGTTCAAAGTAGAACCCATTACTTTGTTGTGCCCACTGCCTTGTACTTATATCACAGAACCAATTGCATTTCATTGTTATATATGCACTTATGTGTGCCTATAAATGCATTTATTCCAGCTTTATTTTTATTGTCAACTCTGAGAATTAGAGCTGACAAGTTGACATTTACATTAAAATTCATTAGAATTGCCTTTGTAAAGGTAAACTGCTCTTTAATTCATAGACAGTCTTTGAAGTCCCCTGAATTTGTGGGTACTTTAGTGACTGCAGTTTTTGTCCACATACATAAAATAGTTGTGCAGAAAATACTGGCTGAGATTTACATCGAGATGTGTATCTGATGATTTGAAGAATTAGTTATCTACTTTGTTTTTCTCAGTATTCTGGTGTTGTAAAACTTGTGATGAATTTAGGGTTGTCCTAACACAAGTTAAGAAAAATGATGTTTCTTTCATGTGAAATCTTTGAAATGTCTTTGTTAGTTTCAATTAGAATAAGAGATCTACTGTTTCCTTGGGTACTACAATGTACTTATAAAAACAATGATATGTGGTAATTTTATAACAAAATTAATTTCTCACATGCTCTTTCTCATGATCCTAGACTCAAACTATCTTCCTGCATTCCTTGTTTCTTATTTTCCTTTTAAAAATTCATTAAGCAACATCTCTGCCACTCACTGCATTAGGAAGCTGATAATCAAGCATAAACACACACACACACACACACACACACACACACACACACACACACACACACGTGAAAAAGGCCTGAAGTTCTGGAGTTTACATTCTAAGAAGGGGAAAAGAAAAAAGAAACACTGAAATGTGGCAACTATAACAATATCAAGAAAAGATGTAGAGGTCTTTTTTGTGGTGATATTTTTAAAGGAATTTTAAGACTACTGTCTCAAACAGCAAAAGGGAGGAAAGCATTTCTGTTAATGAGTAGATATAAAGTCTCAAAGTAAGAGAATACCACCTTCAGCTTGTCTGAAGTACAGAGCTTGTGTTGGGAAATAGTGGAACATAGGCAGAAGAGCCAACCTTAGGTGAGTTTACCAAGACTTGCTGTGATGCTGAGAAGGTCTAGAGCTGATAAGATTTATCAAAAAAAAAAAAAAGGGAATCGTTGAAAACATATTGATAGGGCAGGGACATATTCAATGTGCATTTAAAAATTGTTGCCTAGTCTGTAGTATGGGATAGAACTTGAAGTAATGAAGAGCAGTTAAGAGACTCTTGTAATAATTCAAGTGAAGTTTGATGAAGGTTTGTATTAATTCACTGGTGATAGGAAAAGAGGTAGCAAGAATAGACAGAAGAACTATACAATAAAGATCTTAATGACATAGATAACTATGAAGGAGTGATCACTTACCTAGAGCCAGACATCCCAGAGTGTGAAGTCAAGTGGGCCTTAGGAAGCATCACTAAAAACAAAGCTAGTGGAGGTGATGGAATTCCAGCTGAGCTATTTCAAATCCTAAAAAATGATGCTGGGAAAGTGCTGCACTCAGTATGCCAGCAAATTTGGAAAACTCAGTGGTGGCCACAGAACTCGAAAAGGTCGGTTTTCATTCCAATCCCTAAGAAAGGGAACACCAACGAATGTTCACACTACCATACAATTGCTCTTATCTCACACACTAGCAAAGTAATGCTCAAAATTCTCCAAGCTAGACTTCAACAGTACGTGAACTGAGAACTTCCAGATGTTCAGTTGGATTGAGAAAAGGCAGAGGAACCAGAGATCAAATTGCCAACATCCACTGGATCATAGAAAACCCAAGAAAATTCCAGAAAACATCTGCTTCTGCTTCACTAGCTAAGCTAAAATCTTTGATTGTGTGAATCCCAACAAACTGGAAAATTCTTAAGGAGTTGGGAATACCAGACCACCTTACCTGCCTGCTGAGAAATCTGTATGCAGGTCAAGAAGTAACATTTAGAACCAGACATGGAACCATGGATTGGTTCCATATTGGGAAAGGAATATGTCAGGGCTGTATATTGTCATCTTTCTTCTTTAACTTATATGCAGGGTACATCATGCAAAATGCCAGGGTGGATGAAGCACAAGCTAGAAGTGAGATTGCTGGGAGAAATATCAATAACTTCAGATATGCAGATGGCACCACCCTTATGGTAGACATTGAAGAGGAACTAAAAGAGCCTCTTGATAAAACTGAAAAAGGAGAGTGAAAAAGTTGACTTAAAACTCAACATTCGAAAAACAAAGATCATGGCATCTGGTCCCATCACTTCATGGCAAATAGATGGGGAAACAATGGTAACAGTGACAGACTTTATTTCCTTGGGTTCCAAAGTCACTGCAGATTGTGGCTGCAGCCATGAAATTAAAAGATGCTTGGTCCTTGAAAAAAAAGCTATGGCAAACATAGACAGCATATGAAACAGCAGAGACATTACTTTGCTGATAAAGGTCTGTCTAGTCAAAGCTATGGTTTTTCCAGTAGTCATGTATGGATGTGAGATTTGGAACATAAAGAAGCTTGGGTGCTGAAGAGTTGATGTTTTTGAACTGTGATGTTGGAGAAGACTCTTGAGAGTCCCTTGGACAGCAAGGAGATCAAACCTGTCGATCCTAAAGGAAATCAGTCCTGAATATCCATTGGAAAGATTGATGCTGAAGTTGAAGCTTCAGTCCTTTAGCCACCTGATGTGAAGAATAGACTCATTGGAAAAGACCCTGATTCTGTGAAAGTTTGAAGGCAGGAGGAGAAGGGGATGACAGCGGATGAGATGGTTGGATGGCATCACCTTCTATGAGTTTGAGCAAACTCTGGGAGTTGGTGAAGGAAAGGGAAGCCTGACATGCTGTAGTCCATGGGGTCGCAAAGAGTAGGACATGACTTAATGACTGAAATGAGCTAAAGGGATTTTTTTAAGAGGTAAAAATAAGATTTAGTGACTCATTAGGTGTAGAAGATGGAGGAGTATAAGACAATATGCTGGTTGTAAATTAGGAAGACTTTGTAGAATTTGATGCCTATAAGGAAGCAAAAGTTAAAAGAAAAAAAAAAGAAGAGAATTGGAGGAGGAATAAGAGGTTAGGTTTAAATTATGCTAAATATGGGATGAG
Source organism: Dama dama (assembly GCF_033118175.1). Lineage (NCBI taxonomy): Eukaryota > Metazoa > Chordata > Mammalia > Artiodactyla > Cervidae > Dama > Dama dama. Next base: position 32,778,008 of record NC_083706.1, read on the forward strand.
TTTAAGGCAATAATCTATATTTTGAAGACAATAAGGAATGTGGGTCTGTATAAGTTAATACCCTATTTGTCTTAGTTTAACAGAAAACCCACAATCTGTGGCTTAACCACACAATGGTTTATTTTTCTTTTGTAACAGTAAATCCAAAGGTGCTGACATTGCTCTGCTGCCCAGTAACATTGGGACCCACATTTCTTTCATTATGCTGTTGTCTTTTTTTTTCCCTCATTCTGGTCACCCAGTGGTAATAAGATGGCGTCTCCATCTCATGTAAATTCACATTTGAAGCAGATGAAGAAGGAGGAAGGCAGTGACAAAACCAGAAATAATATCTTTCCAATAACTCCTCAGAAAGATTTCCACAATAGTAGCATAAGGAGTTCTGTAGGTATACTCTCCAGAAAAAACACCCAAAAGTGATAATAATTCAGTTCAGTTCAGTCACTCAGTCATGTCTGACTCTTTGTGACCCCATGAATCGCAACATGCCAGGCTTCCCTGTCTATCACCAACTCCTGGAGTTTACTCAAACTCATATCCATCGAGTCGGTGATGCCATTCAGCCATCTCTTCCTCTGTCATCCCCTTCTCTTCCTGCCCCCAATCCCTCCCAGCATCAGGGACTTTCCAATGAGTCAACTCTTCGCATCAGGTGGCCAGAATATTGGAGTTTCAGCTTCAGCATCAGTCCTTGCAATGAACACCCAGGACTGATCTCCTTTAGGATGAACTGGTGAGATATCCTTGCAGTCCAAGGAACTTTCAAGAGTCTTCTTCAACACCACAGTTCTTTAAAAAGCCGCCAATATTTGAAGTCTCTGGAAATTGTCTTAAATGTGTGCTACAAATCAAATCTGTCAGAAGAGCAACAGGTCTGTAGCCTTGGAGCCACAGTCTATTCACTCTCTTTCTGCAAACCCAGGTCACCGTGCTGGGACCTATAAGCTGGTAGTTTGTGACCAAGAAGATGGGGCTCCTTCCTCACTCAGCTCCAGTCAAGGGCCATGGTATCTCCCTAGGTGAAACAGGCCATGAGCATTTCTTTTCTTTTTTTTTTTTTTCATGAGCATTTCTTATCTATCCCAGCGTTATACTGCCAAAGCTAAATTCTGAGCAAATACATGGATCCCCTTCCTCCTTTCACCCCTCAGGTTCTACCTCATGGATAGTAGACCAAAAAAAGTGCCGATTGTCTTTGCCCCAGTTATCACTTAGAGAATAAATTCTATGTTGACATATGCAACCTCAGAATACAAGAAACACTGCCCCAATCCAGAATGCTTCTCTGAAGGCAGGGATATCGTCTCAACAGAAGTTGACCACTTTCCCTTACTCCCAGCTTTGAACCACTGGCTCAGAGATTTTGCCTATAGGGATAAGAAAGGTATAAGAATAGAGAACTATGGTGTGTGCATGCATGCTCAGTCATATCTGACTCTTTGCGATCCCCGGGATCGTAGCCTGCCAGGTTCCTCTGTTCATGGAATTTACCAGGCAACGATATTGGAGTGAGGTGCCATTTCCTCCTCCAGGGAATTTTCCTGACCCAGGGATCGAACCCACATCTCTTGCATCTTCTGCATTGGCAGGCGGATTCTGTAAATACTGAGCCACCGGGGAAGCCCTGAGACCTATGGAGCTCTCCTCAAAGCAACTGATTTTATTGGACAGTGTACAGAGAAGTTCAAACTTAAAGTTGCTCTCTCTGTGACTCACATCTCTATTAACTGAAGAATGGGTAAATAAAATATTGTCTATTCACACAGTGGGATATTATCAGCAATAAAAAGGAATAATGAACTTTGAGTGATATTATATGTAATTATTGAATTTGCTTATGCACTGACACTTTGTGCTAAATCAATATCCAGCAATAAAATATGTTTAGTGCAAGAGAAAAGGAGCACGCAGGAGACAACTGTGGGAACGAATGAATACCAGGGGCCAGATGGGAACTAAGAAAATAAGCGTGTCGTATAATGAACTGGTTCAGCAATGAAAGTGATCTCATGAGAAACAGATTCAAAGTATGATCACCCTGTTTGAACTTAGGAGGTTTTTTAGAGCTCCGTTCATTTTCAAAGTGAAAGAGTTCCAAACATAGGCTGCTGCCACCTTTAGGGATTAAAATATTCATCCCAGTGAGAGGATAGAGCAGCTTTGAACAAAATCAACCACTTGTGGTTAACAGAGAGGATACAGAGGTGTTAACCTTGTTTGCTTAGCGCACCATGTTCATTCAGCCTTCCAAATATTAAAAACAGAAAAATTTGCCAATTATACGTATGCTTAAAAAATTCATCAATATGCACCTCCTAAGACCAAATATTACTGCCAGTATTTTTCCAGTTATTCAATGTTTCAAAAAATTATCTACAATGGACTATTACTTAAGTTCTATTAAACTTAGTCATTTTCCTTGCTCATAACAGTACTAGAACTCACATCTGGAGAGCTATAGGATGATGGAAATCTTATAAAACTAGTTGTTCTTAAAAAAAATTAAAACATGCGTCTGTGGTAACATATAGCACTATATTGTTCTTCTGAAATACGGGAAGAGGAGAAACTGTTTAAAGTCATATGACAGGTTATTATATCAGCTAATGTGAAATGTTCATCTGACAAACTTATTGAGTTTGATTTGTGTGCATAACCCCACAGCAAATTTTACAGTTTATCTCATCTCCTACTTCCTTCCCCCTCCCATGATGACCACCTGAAAAACAACAAATGCACCACCTGAAAAAAAAAAAAACACATAAGAAAAACACCTGGAGTATTAAAGTGTTTTAACCAGTATGATTTATGTTAATGGTACAGAAGAGAATATTTTTTTGGTTCTCAAAAACATAACAGGCAATTGATGTGCCATATTGCAGTATGGTTTTAGCTATCAACATGTCAAGATTTAGTTTTGCTGTTAACGTTTTACGATTTAGAAGGCTATAAGAATATGTGCAGTGTAGCAACAATACAGGTTTCATTCCCACAGTTATATTTATCGGGCTCTCATTTTTTCCTCTTTTTATAGGAAAAAAAATTGAAAAAGAAAGAGGGTAGGAGAGACAGGCATCCACTCACTATATTTTATTTTCTTTATTATGTCAAGTAATGGGAAATAAAGAGACAGAAAACCGAGCTCTTAATAGCCTATGCTCAGACCAAATAGGATTGTAGACGAAGGAATCACAGTATATTTTATTGGTTTATTATCTCCAAGAGATAACTTAACCATGTCAAAGAATGTACCATTTGATCCCAGACTTTCATCAATTACAAGAGCCCCAAGGTTAAGGATTTATTGTGCAAGCTACTTGATTGGAAGTTCTTGGTAATGTTAGGCAAGTGCCAGTGAGTGAGAGGCAGAGGAACATCACCTGAAGGCTCTAATATTGTTCTTCAAGGCTGCAAGGCTGCAGCTAACAGGGTTTAGCTGATGCATAAAGAGTAAGTCAGTAGACAATATTAATTTATTACATAATCAAGGCTTAATTTCTGACATTCAGAACAAGTCTACCTTTGGCTGGTCATTATTTTCTGGCTCTACACAGATAATGCATTTCTAATACCATTGCTCCTGGAGAACACTATCAATATCAATATTTATGTAACCATTGATTCTCAAGCTCAATAGCAGACACAGACTTAAATTAATGAGATGTATAGACGAGGTACACATATTTATTTCATGACCAAGGAAAATACTTTAGACTCAGCATACATTTTTAAATGATATTCCACAATGAGCCAGATGGAGTTATTTTTAAAATAATTCTATTTTACAGCTTTTTGAAAGGAAGGCTTTTCCTTTTAAAGTGGAATCAGCTATTCATCAAAAACAGAGAACATTATGTTCTTGGCTTAGTTTTTCCATGGAGAACTCAACATAAACAGAAAAAAGAAATTCTAGAATGTGTGCTTTATTTCCCATACTTGAAAAATTGGAGTACACAGACTTTAGAGAGAAAGAATACTTTTTTTTTTTAAAGTGTAATGCTATTAAATATATTCTCATATATAAAATTAATATCTTTCTTATCAGCTAGATAATTCACTATTTTTGGTTCTTTACATCTTACTCTTTTTCAGCATATGCAAAAATATATTTTAGAGTATTTGCATTAAGAGAATTAAATGATTGCTATATCAGTAATCACAATGTCAGTAATTATCATGTCAATCTCAAAAATGTCTTAACAATAAACAGGAAGCTTGCATGTTTATGTGTGCTTATCAGAGGAAGGGTTAGGAGATGAGAAGAAAAAGAGAGAAGGAAAGAGAGGTGGAGAGAGCGGAGGAAGAAACTGGAAAGGAGAGAATAAGGTGGATTTTCAAGATCAGGGACATATATATTCAAAAATGTTAAGATTTGTTAATGTTGAATATTCTTACCAAAAAAAAAAAAAAAGAAAGAAAGAAAACAAAACCAATTCCCCCTCCTAAAATAATACAAAAACCCACAAGGAGATTTTTGGAGGTGATAGAAAGATTTAGTACCTTGATTTTGGTGATGGTCTCATGGGTGTATGCATATATCCAAGCTCATCAGAATGTAAATATAAAGTTTGTACAACTTTTTTGTGTGTCAATCATACTTCAATAAAGCTAGAAAAAAATAATGTAATATTTTATCCCACACATGAAGTGGAACAATCAAGAGAAAGTGTCAGCTTCACTTAGCAGGCCACTCAGTGAGATTCAGGGTACAGGCTGGGTTATCACTGGATTCAGGGTATGGGCTGCTCCAAAATAAATTTATAACTTACAATGTAGAATAAGTCATACCAAGTACTGGCATCTTGATTGTCGCTCACTCATCACCTCCCTTTTACAGTGAATGAAGTGAGTTGCTCCAAATATAGTCCTTTCAATCACTCCAATATCACCTAAGGCGGGCTTCCTTGGTGTCTCAGATGGTAAAGAATCCACCTGCAGTGTGGGAGACCTGGGTTCGATACCTGGGTTGGGAAGATCCCCTGGAGAAGGAAATGGCAACCCATTCCAATATTCTTGCCTGGGAATTCCATAGACTGATGGAGCCTGGTGGGCTCCTGGCTTATAGTCCATAGGATCACAAAGAGTTGGACACAGCTGAGCGACTTTCATTATCACCTAAGGCAGAGATGTTCACTTAGCCTCTAGGGTAGTGTTGGTATTCTTTTGAAGATGTTCTAAGTAAGTACATCCTTGGTGTTAAAATAGCAATGAAGCTTTCTTGTTTCAGACAGCACAATGATTTTGTCTGCCCCTTTGTAATGAGTTTCTAAAGCTTCGATTCTAGGAACCTTGGGACTAGGTCTTTTTCATCTTTATATAAACAAGATAATGCATTTTAAAGTGCCCAGTACATTCCAAGCAAACCTTCAACTTCAAAACCTTTGTGAGAACAGGCAGGGTATAAATACATAAAATGAAACACTGGTACTGTGTGTTGAGCTCAACTGAAAATGATGCCAAATGATATGAAGTCCCAAAGTAGTAACTCCTGGTTACTTTGGGTAGTAACTTTGGGATTCATATCATTTGGCATCTATATTGGTATACAGATATATGGCAAACTATCTTTCAAATATAGAGATTGAGTATATACCTGAACAGATCTGATATATTTTACTGAGTTCCCCATACTACAGTACATAAAACAGGTCATTGTTAAATTATTTACAAATGATAAGCCATTAGAAAACCAATGTGGTGTAAGAAAATATTATTCCAATGTAAAAAAAAAAGAACTTCAAAGTAGTTATAATGAAAGGGCTGGCAATAGCCATTTCATAAAATGAATTCTATCTAACAGCATGGCAGCCCATAAAATGAAATTATGTTCTTTCTGTATTTGTCAGCTCTGATGATATCTAATCAATAACTCTGCTGTTGTCAAGTTCAGGTTGAATTTTCAGGGAGGAAAAATATGTTACATAGTCTACCTATATTATTTCATTAAGAAATGTTCATTTATTTTAACCACAATCCTTTCAGGAATTGTAAATAGAGAATTGTACTTTTAGGTGAGTTATACGTTTAGTGACCTGAAATGTTTGTACTGTGTCTTAAAGTAGGCTGAATAGAAGATTAAAATATTTTCATGTATATCTTAACAGTTTAACAGCCTTATTTCATTTAATTTTTTAGTATTTACAGAAAAGAAAAAGTGGGGAAAGCAATTTCATTTAATATATAGCCATTTTAGTCAATTAGAAATATCAATTTTGGAGTTTCTTAAAATTAGAGAGCAATACATTTTTAAATAATCTATAGTCCTTCATTAGAACCAAATATTTTTTTATTTTTTTATTGAAGAACAGTTGATTTAGAATATTATGTTGGTTTCACTGTGCAACATGGTGATTCTATATTTTATAGATTATACTCCATTTAAAGTTATTATAAAGTGTTGGTTATGCTCTCTGTGGTATACAGTGTATTCTGATAGCTTATTTATTTTATACAGAATGGTTCATACCTGTTAATCCCCTACCCTTAAGAATATTCCACACTTTTCTTCTCCCAACCAGTAATCATGAATTTATTCTTTGTATCTATGAATCTGTTTCTGTAGAACCAAATATTTTTAATGTGTTAATAACAATAATACTTTTACTTGTTTAGAGCTTTCCAGTTTACATTGCTTTTATATAACTATTTATTCAGTACATAATTATTTATTCAGTTACTATGTGCCATGTATAAACTGTGCATTTTTATTTTGTGACTGTATTAGGAAACACATTTTAAGACTTTAAGAATTTTTTTTAGATCAAAAATATAGGAAGTGAGAATCATAATTTGTGCTCAGTCTATCTTACTTTAATGCCTGAGCCCTGTAACCATAAAGAGTTTGCTCCGTGAAAATTATGTCATTAATTGTTGAGAACAGTTCTGTTACTCAGAAACACCTGTCCTATTTCTTGGTCTCCATGCACTTTTGAGAATCTTCCATTGACTCTGAAATCTCAGTTAGACTTAGTTTTTTTTTTTGGTAACAAAATGATGTCTTTTGATGTTGCCAAGTGGAAATGCCTTCTAACTCCCTTTTTGTCATAATATTTTAATTTTTCTTGAAGAACTCTGCCTCAGAATTCCATTCTGTCCTGAATTTGAGTTATTTTGTGTTCATATCTCCCTAACAGGGTCCATAGGATACATAATATATTTGACATTCAAATGCTGTGTTATTTATTTATTATAATATTTTATGCAACACTTATCCGAAGCCTCCCTCAACCACATAACTCATCCAAACAATACAAAACATGAAAATATACTACAATATTTTTCTTTTTTTGGCTGTACTGCATGGCATGTGTGATCTTTTGTTTCCTGACCAGGGATCAAACCAGTGCCCCCTGCAATGGAATTGCAGGGTCCTATCCACAAGGCCACCAAGGAAGTCCCAATATTACTCTAGAATATCTCTTGATTATCTCTTATAAACTTTCACCCGTTTTTGCTTTAATTCTACTAAATTTGTCAACTCTTTCCCTTTCTGCTATTAAAATACTGCAAAGACACTGTCTCCCAAATATTGTCTAAATTGGTGTCGAGGTCTACCATTGGAACTTATCACCATCTGGCTACAAATACACAACAGCTCTCTACTATTCTCTGAAAAGCTCAAGACCTCTCTTAAATATAGCATACGAAGCCCTCCATAATCTGGCTCCTGTGCTGTTTATAATAGTCTTAGTCTCTCCCTCTCTATTCCTTTCCCTCTCCAGTCTCATCCCAAGATAGGTCAAACCCATTTGTGGCTTTGAAAAGTGAAGAGCCTTTTTCCAGAAAAGTAAAGGAAGATTAAATGCTCCAAGGGTAAGAAACTAGAAGATAGTGATTTGAACTGACATAGTATGTACTGTGAGTGTTATGGGCCTGTGAAATGTGTAGGTTGCTTTACACTGAGTCTTCCCTGAAGGCTAACCCATGAAAACCCTGTCCTCAAGACATAATTATCCAAAGATCTGATCTCCAAACATTATCACATTTGGGTTAGGATTTCAACACATGAATTTTGGTAGGACATAAACATTTAGGCCATAGCAGTATATATTCCAGCTTTCTTGCCCTGTCTTAAAAATATCTGAACTGCGTTCCACACCATCTTTCAGAAGTCTCAGGATCTGTTTCTGGGTAAACCTAATTAATGGAGGATTAAGTCTAAAAACTTGGATTGATTTTAAGTTTGTTAGAAAGCAACTGGAGACTTTTTAGCAAGGCAGTATCATGATCTGAGTTACTTTTTAATTAAAAATGTCATGTTAGCCGCTTTTCAGTGAACTGAATTGGGAGGAAACAGTGAAACCTGCTAGATGAGTATTCCAGGAGCCTAGGCCTAGTTTGAGGGTATCTTGAACTCCTTTAATTCACATGAAGGGAAATGCATAATGCAGTTATGTGTCTTGAGAGCAAATGAACAAGATTTAAGGTTTGAATGAAATAATAGTGTGAAGGAAAGGGAGAAATCAAAGATAACACTTAGATTTTAGCTTATTGGATATCGCTACCATTTAAACAGGATGGGAAAGAAAGCTGGAAGAGGAGCAAGTTTATAAGTAAAACAAACCATTGCTGTCTGTGCTAAGATTATGCCAAGTATTAAGCCAAATAGCTATTGTAAGACTCATGTGGAACTCAGAGAAGTTGGTACTGGAGATCCAGCTATGAGAGTTACTGGCACAAGGAAGGTGTTTAAACGTCATGGATCCAGATGATCTCAGCTGGTTTACGTATAAAAGGAAAAGGGTGATAAGATGGAATGCCTTGTCCCTCACGGGATGCTGTTGTTTAGTCACTAAGTCATGTCTGACTCTTTTGCTACCCCCTAGACTGCGGCCCACTAGACACCTCTGTCCACGGGATTTCCCAGACAAGGATACTGGAGTGGGTTGCCATTTCCTACTCCAGGGGGTCTTCCTGACCCAGAGATCTAACCTCTGTCTCCAGGGATCAAACCTGCATCTCCTGCATTGACAGGCAGATTCTTTACCACTGAGCCACCAGAGAAGCCTCTCATAGGATGAGATGACTGCAAAGGAGATGAAGAAGAAGGACTGTACAGTAAGAGTGAAACCAATAGAGTACCAGGTGGAAGATGCCTTTAAATAAGGACAGAGTGCTCAAGTAGCAGATAGACACTGGTGTGTGTTAGGGACCTTACCATTTACCTTTTCAAGATCAGGTTCAGTCAAGTTTGGCATGAAAAGCCTAATAAGTGAGATCTGAAAAAGTTGATAATGGCTACATTGATATGATGTGGGAAATGGAAACAGAGATTTAACATATCTCAAGAATAATTCGTTGTAAAGCAGAGAACGGAAATAGAATGGTAGTTGCCCATGTATGGTGATGTAGCCAAGATAATTCTTTTCTTTTAAAAGGGAACTTGGAAGATGGTTGTATGCTTATAGAAAATATCCAGTTTTTAGAAGTCCTTACCTTCCACTTAGTTCTCTTTTCTGTATGTGATTGTTATGGATTGAATATTTGTGTCCTCGCAAAACTCATATTAAAACTCTACTCCCCAATGTGTTGGTATTAAGAGGTGGGGAATTGGGGAAATAATTAAGGTTAGATGAAGTCAAGAAGGTGGATGCCCTTCTCTGCTATGTAAGGGTACAATGAGAAGTTGGTGATCTGCAACCCAAAAGAGGGCCCTCACTAGCACCTGACCATGTTGGCACCCTGAACTCAGATTTCCAGCCTTCAGAACTGTGAGAACTAAATTTCTGATTTTTCTAAGCTACTCAGTCTATGCTGCTTTGTTTTAACAACACAAGTCTACTAAGGCAGCTCAACTTATTATTATTTTCACACTGTGTCAATGATAGTTACATTTTTACTGTAAGTATAACTGCATCTTTAATGCTTGGTTTCAGGTTGAATTTGAAAACTAAAAAAAAAAAAAAAATTCATAAATCAGTGCAGACCTGACTGTGACTACATATTATTATTAATTCTATAACTGAGTACCATACCTTAACATTTCCTTTCTTTCATATATATATTTGGTTTGTCTAAAGAGTAAAATTGCAGTTCATTTTTTCTTGCTTTACTTGCCTTTATCACTTATTCTTTTTTTTTTTCAGTTATCTGTTCAATCAGGTACATTTTTTCCTGATTACCACCCATAATTCTTAGCCATCTGCTCCTTTGTGGACTGACAATTGTACTACCTAGGGTCTCTTTCCCAGACACATCCTAGGACCTCTCTGCTCTCTTTTCCCAAATTTGGATTTGCCATTTTTTTGTACCCTGCTTTTATTTTGACTAACTTTCACATTTGCCAATGTTATCTTCCTAAGAAAGAGCAAGGAGTACATATTCTGAATTTTGTATTACACATGCGTCTTTATTCTGCATTCATGCTAAAGGATCACTCAGCTGTGTATAGAATTCTAATATGAAATCACATTTATTCAGAATTTTGAGGGCATTTTTCTAATATGATTTATTATTAAAAGTTATATAAAATCTGAAAATAAATCCAAGATTAACCTTGTTTATATCTTTATAGGTAAGAAATAATATTTTCCCTTATTTTTTCCTCCCTGAAAACTTTTAGTATCTTTTATTTATTTTTTTAACTTATAGACTTTTTCTTTTTTTAAAAAAAAATTATTTATTATTTTACTTTACAATATTGTATTTGTTTCGCCATACACTGACTTGAATCCTCCATGGCTGTACATGTGTCCCCAACCTGAACCACCCCCCCACCTCCCTCTCCATCCCATCCCTCTGGGTCATCTCAGTGCACCAGCCCTGAGACTTTTTCATAGAACAATTTTGGATTTATAGAGAAACTAGGCAGGTAGTACAGAGTTCCCATATGATCACCCAGCACACAATTTCCCCTATTTTTCACAACCTGCATTTGTGTGGGACATTTATGACAGAGTGCACTGATATTTATTTGTGATTATTAGCTAGGTTCATAGTTGACACTGAGGATCAACTTTTGTGCTCCACACTCATGGGTTTTGGAAAATGCAAAATGTCATGTAGTCACCATTACAGTATCACGTAGAAGAGCTTCACCACCTTAAAAATCCCCTATACGTCATCTAATGGCAGAAAGTGAAGAGGAACTAAAGAGTCTCTTTTTGAGGATGAAAGAGGAGAATGAAAAACTGGCTTGTCAACATTCAAAAAATGGCTTCCGGTCCCATCACTTTATAGCAAATAGAAGGGGAAAAAGTGAAAACAGCAGATTTTGTTTTTTCTGGACTCCAAAATCACCGTTGATGGTGACTACAGCCATGAAATTAAAAGACACTTGCTCCTTGGAGGAAAGGTATGACAAACCTAGACAGCATATTAAAAAGCAGAGGCATCACTTTGCCTACAAAGGTCTGTATAGTCAAGCTATGGATTTTTTCAGTAGTCATGTATGGATGTGAGAGTTGGACCATAAAGAAGGCTGAGCACTTTTGAATTGTGGTGCTAGAGAAGACTCTCGAGAGTCCCTTGGACAGCAAGAAGATCAAACTAGTCAATTCTAAAGGAAATCAACCCTGAATATTCATTGGAAGGACTGATGCTGAAGCTGAAGCTTCAATACTTTAGCCACCTGACACAAAGAGCCAACTCATTGGAAAAGATCCCGATGCTGGGAAAGACTGAAGGCAAAGGAGAAGGGGTGGTAAAGGATGAGCTGGTTAGACAGCAGCGCCAATTCAGTGGACGTGAATTTGAGCAAACTCTGGTAGATAGTGAAGGGAAGGGAAGCCTAGCGTGGTGCAGTACATGGGGTCACAAAGAATTGGACACAGAGACTGAACAACAACAATGCTTCATCTATTCATCTCTATCCCAGCCTACTTCTCCACCATATTCACCCTACTTCCCAGGTTCCAGAACTCCTGGGTATCACTGTTTTTTTTTTTACTACCATTATGGTTTTATTTTTTCTTTTTCTAGAATGTCATACGATTGAAACCATGCAGTTTGTAGTCTTTTCAGATTGGCATTGATGGTTCTTCTATGGCTTTTGTGGTTTGAAGTATTGATCTTTCATTTTTATTGTTGAACACCATTCTATTGCATGGATTTACCACAGCTTATTTATCCATTCACTTGCTGAAGGATTTATTAGTTGCTTCTAGCTTATGATGAAAGCTGCTATAAATATCCATGCATAGGTTTTTGTAAGGACATCACTTTTAACTCAACTGGATAAATATTTTGGAGCATAGTTAACTCAATCACATTGTTAAGACTATACTTAGCTTTGGAAGAACTACCAAACTGTCTTTCAAAGCAAAATGGCTGTACCATTTTGCATTCCTACCAGGAAAAAATGAAAGTTTCTGCTGCCCTATACTCTCTCCAGCAGTTGGCATTTGTCAGGTTCTATGGATTTTAGCTATTCCAATCGGTGTGTTTTGGTATTTCGTCATTTGTATTAATCTAAAATTCCCTAATAACATATAATACTGAGCATCTTTTCATATGCTTCATACTTGCATATCAGTTTTAGAGTGGTGACTACTCAGCTTCCTGCCCATTTTAAAACTGTTACATGTTGGAACTAAAACAGGGAATATAAAGCATTTTTAATAATTTTTAGTGGGCTTGCTATTTTCCTAAAATTTGACAATAGAATGACAAGCTTTTTAAAAAATTCACTTTTCTATACATTCCATAGGTTCCCTTAGTATGTATACTCATGTCCTTCATAAGAAATTGTACTTTATTATTTTTGTTTAGAAAATATTTTTCAACACTACTAAATTTTCCCTATTCTGCTAAAAGTCATGTTAGTCATATTAGTCATAATATTGGTCATATTAGAGTGTTGACCCTTTGGGTTAATCACCTTTTTTTATTGGACCTCTCATACTTTTAAAGGAATTTATTTGAATTTATCTTCCTAGACTATTTTTCTAGCATTTATCTTATTTACCTGAATTTTAATTTTTCACATTTTGTACTTGTTTGGTGTATGCAATATCTTCTTAAATGTGCCTTAAGACATAGCAGATTCTTTTCTTCTAAATACACATCAGTTTTGTTTACTCCAGAATAATCTTTCTCTGTCTTCATCTTGGTCTCTTTTCTTCTTGTTACAGGATTCCCCGAGACGTTTCCTGAAATTAATTTTTTGTCTGTATTGGAAAAAAATGAGAGCGAAAACCTGATGGAATCTCTTTGTATGTGGGTGGGAACTTTTACAGGCAGACTCAGTTTTGTATTCTTCAGAAAGTTGGTAGTTATTCTGAGGAAACTCTAAATGTTACAGTGTGAAGATTTTTCACTGGATAACCTTTGCGGTAGCAGGAGTTGTGGAAGGGGATTTATATGATCAGTATTTCAATGACTTCCTCTTTTCAGTACTCATTTTACTGTTGTCCTCCAGCTTAATTGGGATTTGCAAATTTTAAGCTTTTCCTCCCATGCCAAAAGTAAGACTCTCTAGGCTGGAACTCCTTCCATCTGCTCTTTGTCCTTTCAAACTTGATTAAATAAATCCATCTGTGTCTATATTTATGTCTATGTTTATTATCTATAGATACATTCATATATATCTATCAGTCCACATACCTGTTCTATTTATCTGTGAATGAAAATTAGGAGTCTCAGAACTAAACAGATTTTAAAAATAGCATTACCTAATAAAATTATTTTGTATATGAGAATTTTATGAGTAATGAGTAGAAAAAAAAACTTGTAACCATGATTTTTAAAAAGTTTGTTTGAAGCAAAAGTTTATTGAATTGGAAAAAAAACTACCCTTCTCATCAAGGGACAGGGAAGCCTGGTATGCTGCAGTCCCTGAGGTTGCAAAGAATTGGACATGACTGAGTGACTGAATTGAACTGAACTCTCATTAAGGATCTCTAAGTCAGGCTTGCTTCGTGAATACTGAGGAGGCACAAAAGTATACTAGAAAAGATTTATTACTGTGAGCTACAGAAGTAAAGTGGCATCCTCGCTACTTAAGGAGAGGGATTCAGTTTATTCAGTGCTTCATCAGAAGGCTACATTGCTTTCTGAGGAGTATGAAATGTTTGTAAGTTTGAAAGAAAACATCTAATGTGGGATAGGAATCTGGCGGGAGACAACAGTGAATTTATTGAAGATCTTTTCATGTCAGGACTTTGCTTTGCTGGCCATGGTTATATAAATATTGCAATGATTTGAATCTTGTACCTCTCCCCAACCCAATGCCACCATGACTGTCTTTCTCTTCAACTCCATAACCACATGCTGGCAACACTCCACTTGAACTGTCAGTGAGGAAAGTGAAGACAGTACTTAGGTTTCTGATAAAACAAAAATCTAATGTACATTAAGACAAATACTCCCCCTGTCATTCTGGTACTTTAAGGCAAGCTTTCCCCATAACTTACAGAGAAGGAATGCATGTTTATATGGAAAAGTTTAATATCTTCTAAACCATAGATATCTAAGCTGTTACCCTCTGGTGTTCACTCTCTGGCAAGGGCCAGTGTCCCACTTCATTCCATTTTTCTTTTCTTTGATCAACATTCTTGTTCTGTGATTTGGTTCCTCTATGTCCAGCTGTCAGCTTTTCAAAAAAAAAAAAAACTACTAATACATATAATTTATTTCCATTTAGGAGGCTGCAGCTTACAGTGTTACTTCTGGCAGCATATTTAGTATTTTTGATAGAGATTTTTCAAGAATTACCAGGTCTTTAACACAATGGAGACATCACTAATTCTAATGAGAAAGACACTGTTACAGACCACCAGTAAAGATATTCTAGCTCCTCTGAAAATATTTCCTAAGCCCCTGGGAGTTGGGTTGGGAGAATTTCTCAGCTATAACTTGAAAAGCATATAAAAAAACAGTCCAGCAAAAAAATGAGCAGAAGATCTAAAGAGACATTTCTTTAAAGAAGATATACAAATGAATAACAAACACAAAAATATATTCAACATCACTAATTATTAGAGAAATGCAATTCAAGACTGCAATGATGTAATCTTACACCAATCAGAATGGCCACCATCTACGAGTCTACAACAATAAGTGCTGGAGAGGATGTGGAAAAGGACTGTTAGTGGGAATATAAATTGGTCCAGCCACTATGGAAAACAGTATGGAGGTTCCTCAAAAAACTAAAAATGGAACTACCATACCCAGCAATCTCACTCCTGGGCATATACCCAGAGAAAATGACAATACAAAAAGATATATGCACCCCAATGTTCATTGCAACACTATTTACAATAGCCAGGACATGGAAGCAACCTAGATGTCCATTGACAGAAGAATGGATCAAGAAGATGTTGTCCATATACAATGGAATATTACTCAACCATAAAAAGTAATGAAATAGTGCCATTTGCAGAGACTTGGATAGACCTAGAGACTTTCATAAAGAGTGAAGTAAGTCAGAAAGAGAAAAATACATATTGAATAATATCACATAATTGTGGAATCTATAAAATTTGTACAGATGAACTTATTTGCAAAGTAGAAACAGAGACACAGATTAAGAGAACAAACTTATGAATACTGAGGGGGTGCAGAGGGGATGGGATGAATTGGGAGATTGGGATTACATATGTACACTACCATGTCTAAAATAGCTAACCAATGAGAACCTACTGAGAGCCTACTGTATATAACCTACTGTGTAGAGTTACATGAGTAACTCTACGGCATGCTCATTGGTGACCTAAAGTGGAAGGAAATCTAAAAAGAGAGGAGATATGTGTATATGCATAATTGATTCATTTTTCTGTACACCAGAAACTAACACTACATTGTAAAGTAACTATACTCCAAAATTAATTTAAAAAGCAGATTAAATAGTAATTAATACATATAAGACTGGCCTCGAATAAAGTAGGTACAAGTTGAACATTGCTGATTCTTACTTGTCTTACTTTGTTGGGACATCTGCCCTCCTCTTGTTTAAAACAACAAGAATGACAATTAGAACAAAAATGTACATGGCAACACCCTCCAGTACTCTTCGCTGGAAAATGCCATGGACAGAGGAGCCTGGCTGGGCTACAGTCCATGGGTCGCCAAAGAGCTGAACACAACTTAGTGACTAAACAACAATAACTAACAACCATCAATAGAAGCTCTAGTTGCCAATAAAAATATTATGACCATACTTTGGGTGATATTGTGGTCCACCTCTGTGTACTTTATGAAACATTATACTCAAGAGATGACGAATTATAATTAATATGTTGGCTTTGAATTTCAACCTCTGAGTTAGACCACTAAGACCCTAAGTTAAACTGAATTTGGGAATGGATGTCAATTCAAAGTAGTTAGAAAGAGCGTATTTATTGGAGCCACAGAGCTTCATAATTTTCTGGCCCAGGGACCGAGGAAGCTGATGAAGGAGATCTAGGTGCAACTGCAGAAGCCGCCTCCTAACTACAGCCAACACCTAGAAAATGAGCCCACGGATCAGTGACATCCTGTGTGAGCCTCAGTGGCTGAGGCACCTCTCACAAACTCTCAGATATAATGCCTGTTGCTCTACTTCTATTTCTACACTCTGTCCTTTGCACCAATGTTTCTGGTGGCTGACCCTAACCAGGAAGGAGGCAGGGAAGGAAATTCTGGGGAAATGTAGTTGCAGCTTAGCTAAGTCAAAAGAGTACAAAACAACCACAACTGGTAATACTGAAAGTGCAAAATTGCCCACGATGTGCATTCTCCCCCATCTATGCTGTTGCTGCCGTGAGCAGTAGCTGAGTAATTAAAACCTCACCATCAGAGGTGTCACTATTAGAACCCTGTTGGGGCTCTCAGTTGTGAAGCCGAGCATGGTCCTTTATTATATAGCATCCTGTGAGTGCCTGCACTTTATCAGCAGCTAGTGATTCTTTTGATGGTACAGCAATAAAAATATACATTTTATAGCTATAAAATGAATAATACACTTATATCTATAAAAGCTAATAAGTCCTCTCTCTTCCTTCTCTACTGCATTTGTACACACACACACACACACACACACATGCAGCACATAGCCTGAAGTAATACCATAAATTACCCCAACATTAAAGAGAAAAATTGTTCTGGGTGAGTGTCTGTAAGGAAAGCACTATGAATGCACATGGAGATGACACATGTGCAAATAAAATGAAGGGGATTTGGTTTTGATCTAATGGTTTCATCGATTTTTCCTAAGCAGGATTGTAATTACCTGCATAGGAGCTTGAAATCATATGTGTGGGAAGTTTCAGGAGTTATCTTATTAAATGAATATGTTATTTGTATTCTATATGGAAATGAGTTTGTGTGTTTTGACTTTATGCATGAGGCTTGGACCCCCTGGGTATCCTGTGGGGACCAGGCGCAGCTGATTTCTTCATCTGCAAGGCAGAAGCCTGACAGGCACAGATGTGAGCTGCTCCAGCTTTAGGTGTGAAAGCTGCTTTGTGAAGCCAGCATTCAGGCAATTAAGCAAGTTTCCCTCCTGGTTACCTGGTTGTTAGCCAGGCCACTGTCTGTGCTGCCCATACTGCTTCAGGCAGAGGGCTTGGTGAGACGGAACACCTGAAGCTTCTTGCTGGAAAAGAACAAGGATTCAAAACCTAAAATCTTAAGGACTTCCTTTATGAAATTGCTTTAGCCTTTGGCTCTGCATTCTATAGACAGATTCAAATAAAATACAAAGAACCCAGGAAAATATCATCAATCATCATGCATAACTCCTCGGAATTACCAAACACACACATTTTTCATTGCATATGGTGATGTATTCATTATACACTCTCTATGTAAATATATATACATATGCAATTATATATTTACATATTTAATTTTTACAGCAACCCTATACTTCTATATCAATATTGCTTAGAGATTAGGAATCTGTGACTCAGAAAGGTTCCATGCCTTATTGTAGGCTATATGGATGTGCAAGTGGCCAAGACGGGAGAAGCACAGGTTTCCCTGCTATCAGTCTCAGGGTCCACTTTAAATCCTTTCTAAGCAGACAGGACACATGAGCTAGTAAAATAAATAGCTAGTTTAACCGAGCTCTCTAGAACAAGTGTCTTGTATTATTATACAAGTTTTAATGGGTCACTTAAAAACTAGTTCTAAACTTTGTCTTTATTAGTTTAGGAGTTCCTAGTAGTGAATTGGTGCACTTGACAATTTTGTGAAATGGAAGGTAGAATTGTGAATAGCCACTAGAATACAGATATGAGTTTATGTTCAAGATTAGGAGAAAGTAAAGGGGAAATGAAATTTGGAGCAGCCATATTATCAAGGATTTTGTTAAGTGATTGTATATTCTTTCACCAAAAATGATAAATAGTATATTAGTCCTTTTCAAGAGAGGAGATTCAACTCAAGGTTAAGGAACTTTTCCCAAGGTCAAGGAGAAAGTGAACAGTCAGTTGGGATCTGAACACCCCTGATTCTCAGGATGAAAGGAGAAAGAAAAAAGTGTGTTGAGTGCCTATTCTAGGGCATGTATTCAAATCATTACTTTTCAAGCATTGCTTTCTATAATTAGAACAGTGCTATAAAGTTTATAACTTTTTACCTCATTTTACAAATGAGGAAAAAGATACAAATTAACTTAAATTGCCTGAAATCCCATGGCTAATAACTGGCAGAGAGGGAAATCAAATGACTGACTTCAATGTGTGTATTCCTTCCACTGACAGACTCCCAGATTGCTGGATACATAAACGGAAATGTAAAAAACACACAGGACATAAATTGCTTTGTTAAGGCAATAGAATAAAAACAATGCATAGAGCAGCTAAAGACTGTTGAGCCCTCGAATAGCTGCTACTGAAGTAGGATACAGGTTTAAGTTCTTTTTCCATTAAGCCTCAATGAATGCTTCACTTTGAGAGGGCAGTGTCTCATCTACTTCTTGCCAACATTCTCATAAACACAAGCTTACATGAAATACTCATCAGGAAAAAAAAAATGCAGTAAACAGTAAAAGTAGTTAGATACAGTGAATTGTGAATTGCCTCCTGGGTTACTCTAAATGAAAAGAAAAAAAAAAAAAACTTCATGGAGAACCAAATTAAACATACACATCATCAACAGAAATAAATGGAACAACAATAGGTTAACTTAAATATGCTTTTCATTCAAAAACTTTTACACTGACTTAAGTCAATTATTCTTACCTAGGGTTGGACTTTCCTGGTGGCTCAGATGGTAAAGAATCTGCCGCCCATGCAGGAGACTGGGGTTTGATCCCTGGGTCAGAAAGATCCCCTGGAGAAGGAGAAGGCTACCCACTCCAATATTCTTGCCTGGAGAATTCCATGGACAAAGAAGCCTTGTGGGCTACAGTCCATGGGGTCACAAAGAGTCGGCCATGACTGAGCGACTTTTCACAGAGTTATGTTAGTTAATATTTAACACTTTACCACCACTTTAGTTGCTCCATAAGACTAAAGTTGAATAAATATTATTAACTAAGTACATTAATATTGGAATTTTCCCTGTGACTCAGTAATAAAGACTCTGCCAATCAATGCAGGAGACAGAGGTTCAATCCCTGATCCAGGAGGATCCCACACGCCAAGGAGCAACTAAGCCCATGTGCCATAATCATTGAGTGGGTGCTCTAGAGCCCAGGAACTGCAACAGCTGAGGCCATATCCCACAACCACTGAAGCCCACGCGCCCTAGAGATAGTGCAACAAGAGAAGCAAGCTCAATGAGACACCAGCGCCCCTCAGCTAGAGAGTAGCCCCCATTCACTGCACCCAGAGAAAAGCCCGTGCAGCAACGAAGACCCAGGACGGCCAAAAAAATGCATATATTAATACCATTTTTATTATAACAAAGTTTAATTAATGAAAAAAAACTGTTCAATACAACCCTATGAAAACTGTGTTGCTTTCATTGTAATTGTCTCTCAAAATGAGTTATGTATGTGCATAGATACTCTCCTTTCCAGGAGATGGAACTTAATTCCCTGCAACTTAATGTCCTGGGGAGGGACAATGTCCTCCCTCGAGGTCTCCATCATCACACTGGAGGTAAGGTTTATTGACTCCTCACTTCCAAAGAATAGGAGAGGGAAAGGAAAAAAAAAAAAACAGCTGTATAGTGGAAAAATCTGTGAAAAACTACCCTAAGTGATGATATGACTAGGTGAATCAGTGATGCCATACGGCATGATAAGATGTGAAGAGAAGGGTATTTAACCTCTATACCATTCTTCCCCAAACCCCATAACCCTGGGCTAATCATAGGGAAAACACCAAACAAACCCAAATGGTAATGCATTGCAGGGGGTACCTGGTCCATACTCCTCTAGACGGTCAAATTCATGAAGATCAAGGACAGCTGAGACCAAGGGAGACCATGGAGAGATAACAACTAAATATTATGAAGCATCTTGAATTCTCTCCTCAAAGAGAAAGACCATTATGGGAAAACTGGCGAAATCAAAATGAAGTCTTCAGTTATTAGCAATGTGCCAATGTTAGAGTCTTAGTTTAGAAAAATTCACAAAGGCTTTTCATATCATGAATACAACGGAAGCACCATGTTTATTTAGTCCTGTCCCATTGCATCTCTCTTCATTTCATAGTAGTAAATGTTACAATTAAATTTCTTTAATGTTTCCATGCCTATCTTGTCTTCATTGAAAGGGCACTTACTTATCTTTTCAAATGGCTTTATATTAACATTTTTAACTTCATAGAGATATTAAAATATTTCTAAAGTATTATTTTGCATAATATATAGTGTTAAAAATTCACTTATATTTATATACAAAGCTTTAATAAATTTATTTCACTGCTTGAGTACCTCAGTGACATGACAAAGGTTATAGAGATGTAATAAAGAAGTTAATTCAACCTCTTTAGTCTCAAATTTGAATCAGAGGGTCACTTGAACTTAAAGTATTTTTTCTCTGGGAATTAAGTAAGCCTCTTGGATTACTCTCATAGTATGAGACTAAGTTTTTCTGGAGAAAGTTAGTATTCCTATCAGAATTTCCAGTAATTTTCATTAATATTATTTCCTTTTAAAATGACTTTTTACTCTGATTGCTGTGGCCAGAACTTCCAACACTATGTTGAATAGTAGTGGTGAGAGTGGGCACCCTTGTCTTGTTCCTGATTTCAGGGGAAATGCTTTCAGTTTTTCACCATTGAGAGTGATGCTTGCTGTGGGTTTGTCATATATAGCTTTTATTATGTTGAGGTATGTTCCTTCTATTCCTGCTTTCTGGAGAGTTTTAATCATAAATGGGTGTTGAATTTTGTCAAAGGCTTTCTCTGCATCTATTGAGATAATCATATGGTTTTTATCTTTCAATTTGTTAATGTGGTGTATTACATTGATTGATTTGCAGATATTAAAGAATCCTTGCATCCCTGGGATAAAGCCCACTTGGTCATGGTGTATGATTTTTTTAATATGTTGTTGGATTCTGTTTGCTAGAATTTTGTTAAGGATTTTTGCATCTATGTTCATCAGTGATATTGGCCTGTAGTTTTCTTTTTTTGTGGCATCTTTGTCTGGTTTTGGAATTAGGGTGATGGTGGCCTCATAGAATGAGTTTGGAAGCTTACCTTCCTCTGCAATTTTCTGGAAGAGTTTGAGTAAGATAGGTGTTAGCTCTTCTCTAAATTTTTGGTGTTAGCTCTTCTCTAAATTTTTGGTAGAATTCAGCTGTGAAGCTATTTGGTCCTGGACTTTTGTTTGCTGGAAGATTTTTGATTACAGTTTCGATTTCCTTGCTTGTGATTGGTCTGTTAAGATCTATTTCTTCCTGGTTCAGTTTTGGAAGGTTATACTTTTCTAAGAATTTGTCCATTTCATCCAAGTTGTCCATTTTATTGGCATAGAGCTGCTGGTAGTAGTCTCTTATGATCCTTTGTATTTCAGTGTTGTCTGTTGTGATCTCTCCATTTTCATTTCTAATTTTGTTAATTTGGTTCTTCTCTCTTTGTTTCTTAATGAGTCTTGCTAATGGTTTGTCAATTTTGTTTATTTTTTCAAAAAACCAGCTTTTAGCTTTGTTGATTTTTGCTATGGTCTCTTTAGTTTCTTTTGCATTTATTTCTGCCCTAATTTTTAAGATTTCTTTCCTTCTGCTAACTCTGGGGTTCTTCATTTCTTTCTTCTCTAATTGCTTTAGGTGTAGAGTTAACGGGATGGGGAATACGTGTAAATCTATGGCTGATTCATATCAATGTATGACAAAACCCACTGAAAAATAAAATAAATAAATAAAGGGGGGAAAAAAAAAACCATCATGTCCTTAGGCAGATGTTACCCGGAGCTTCTTGCCTTTTATGACAGGTTTTATTTGTCTGAAAGATGAGTTTTTTAAAGAGAGAGTTTTCTATATCTTATTTTCAATTAAAAATCTGGAGGTGTCAAAATTAACCAAGATTTTCAGCTGCCCCAAAAAAAAAAATAAATAAATAAATAAAATGACTTTTTATTTTAAAACTGTTTAGATTTAAATAATCATTTTCGAGCTATCACAGTGAGTTCCCATATTCTTTCCACCCAGTATTGTGGGTTAAATTATTTCCTCCCCAAAATGTATTCAAATCCTAACGTTGATACCTGTGATGAGATCACACTGGATTTACGATCATCAGTGACCTTATAAGAAAACCACGTGAAGACACAGAGGTACAGCCACAGAGGTAAGCACATCATATGGAGATGAAGGCCGAGATTGGAGTGATATATATACAAGTCAAGGAACACCAAGAAGAAGCACCAAAAGCTAAGAAGACAGAAGGAAGGGGTCTTCACTAGAGCCTTCAGAGGAAGCATGGCTTTGTTGACACCTTGATTTTGGACTTCTGGCTTCTTGAAATGTGAAGAATAGATTTTGTTGTTTTAAGACACCTAGGATGTAGTGATTTGTCATGGGCACCCTAGGAAACTAATATATCCAGTTTCTTGTACTACTAACATCCTACATACCATATTGTGCTGTTCTTAGTCACTCAGTCCTGTCCAACTCTTTGTGACCCTATGGGCTGTAGCTCACCAGGCTCCTCTGTCCATGGGATTCTCCAGGCAAGAATACTGGAGTGGGTTGCCATTCTCTCCTCCAGGGTATCTTCCCAACCCAGGGATTGAACCCAGGTCTCCTGCATTGCAGGCAGATTCTTTACTGTCTGAGCCACTAGGGAAGCTCTCACATCCCTTATTAATATGGTACAATTGTCAATATCTGAAAAACAACTTGGTGGGATTTTGATTGGGATTGCGTTGAATACGTACATCAAGTTTGGAAAATTTGACATCTTAACAATATTGAATTCTCCAGTCAATGAAAGCAGAATCTCTCTCAATTCATGTATGTCTTTGAGGCTTTAAAAAAAAAAAATCAGTGTCTTTAGTTTTCCATATGTGTGTGTATATACATTTTGTTAGATGTATCCTCCTTAATTCACTTTTTGGATACTAAACAATTCTGATTTTCATATATGGATATTACTTTATAAAGATATAGATTTTTATGCATAGATATTTCACATATAGGTATTGATTTTAAAAATTCCAGTTGTTTATTGTTGGTGTATGTAAGAGAAATTGAATTTTGTATATTAACCCTTGCATTCTGTGACCTTGATTTACTTACTTGGGTCCAGGAACTCTGGGGAAATTCTTTGGGATTTTCTATGCAAACTTTCGTGCCATATGCTATCAGAGACAGTTTTATTTCTTTCTTTCCAATCTGAATGTTTTTTATTTCCTTTTTTGTGATTGAATTAGTTAGGATTTAAGTGCTGTATCATTATGAGTGCTAAGTGAGGAGTGATTCTTGCTTTGTTCCTGATCTTATGAAGAAAGTGATTAGTGTCTCATATTAACTATGAAGTTACTTATAGATTTTCTTCATCACATTGAGGCGATTTTTCTTTACTCTTAGTTTTCTGGAAGCTTTTAGTTTGAATTAGTATTGGATTTTGTTAAATATATTTTTTGCATCAGTTAATATAATCATAGGATTTTTCTTCTTTAGTTTGTTGATGTCATAGATAGTATTTATTTTCAGGTGCTGAGTTTGCATACATGGAATAAATCACTCTTGAGTATGGTATAAAATTAGTTTATACCTTTTTGGATTTACTTTGCTAATATTTTGTTGAAAGTTTTTGTTACACTTATAATAAGAGATATAAGCCTCTAGTTACCTGCTTTGGTATTAGGATAATACTAGACTCAGGATGAATTAGAAAGTATTCCTTTGGCTTCTAATATCTGGAAGAGATTGTGAAGATTTGGCATCATTTCTAACATTAGATGTTTGGTAGAATTTATAGTGCTACCATTTGTGTTTGGTGCATTTTGGGGGAAAATAATTAATAATGACACTTTATATAACAACTATAAAACTATTCAAAATACCTTTTTCCTCTTTCATGAAATCTTGCAATTTACCTTTCAAAAAACATCCATTTCATATAAATTCTCAAGTTTGTTGACCTAAAGTTGTTCATGACATGCCTTGATTTTCCTTTCAGTGTCCATAGACTAAGAATTACTTCTCATTCATTGGTTGTATTAATAATTTGTGTCATCTTTTCCCCTTGCTTAGCATTGTTAGAGGTTTATCAATTTTATGAATCTTTGTAGAGACTCATCTTACAATCTTACACTTTTGTTTTCTCTTTTTTTAGTATTTATGATTTTATTTTTTCATTCGAATTTTTATTATTTATTTACCGTTCAAGTTCAAATTTCTCTTCTTTCCCTAGTTTAAGTTAGAAGCTTCGTTTATTAATTTTAGGTATTTCAGGCTTTCTAACATACACATTCAATGCTATAATTCTCCTTCTAAGTATTGCTTTGCTGCATCTTGACAAGCTGCATTTTTATTTTAATTTAGTTAAAAGTATTTTAAAATTTCCCTTGAGACTTTTTGACCCATGTGTGATTTAGAAGTAAGCTGTTTATTTTCTAAATATTGGCAGTTTTTCAGCAATTTTTCCATCTCTGACTTCCAACTGAATTTCATTGTAGTATGATGATACGATTATATGATTTTTAATGCTTCTAAATTTGTTCATATGTGTTTTATGTCCAGAATATTGTCCTTCTGAGTGGACATTCCATGTAAGTTTAAGAAGTATGTGTCTTCTGCTGTTTTTGAATGGTGCCTACTATAAATATTGGTTAAATAAAGTTAATTGACAGTTCTGTACAGGTCAACTATATGCTTATATTGTATCTGTCTGATCTAGCTGTTACTAAGGGTAATGTTAACTGATATTAACTAAGACAGCATATTTATGTATTTTCCCTTTCAATTTTATCTATTTTTCTTACTGTGTTTTGATAAGTGAGTGAAAACACATTTAGCACTGTTCTATCTGATGATTTTGGTTACTCTGAAGTGTACTTTGTCTAGTTATTCCAGCTTTCTGTTGATTCGTGTTAGCATAACCTATCTTTTCTATCTCTCTATATTTAACCTATCAGAGTTTTTATATTTAACCTGTATTTTTATGGACAATATATACTTTGGTCATTTATCTAATCTGATTTTCTCCCATCTCTGTTTTTCAACTGGTATACATTGACTGCTGCTGCTGCTAAGTCACTTCAGTCATGTCCGACTCTGTGTGACCCCATGGACAGCAGCCCACCAGGCTTCTCCGTCCCTGGGATTCTCCAGGCAAGAGTACTGGAGTGGGTTGCCATTTCCTTCGCCAATGCATGAAAGTGAAAAATGAAGTGAAGTCGCTCAGTCGTGTCTGACCCTTGGCTACCCCATGGACTGCAGCCTACCAGGCTCCTCCGTCCATGGGATTTTCCAGGCAAGAGTACTAGTCACCTTTAGATAATTATTGTTATATTTGGTTTAATGTAACCAATGTTTTAACTGTTTTATATTCATTGCCAGAGACTTTGTTTTCTGCTTGCTCTTATTTTAATTGAGATTTTATTATTCCACTTTATCTCCTCATTTAATATATTAATTTTACCTTTATTTAAAAAAATGCTTTCTCCAGAGTTTACAATATTCATTTACTAATATTATTCTTTTCTAACCTGTTTATATTCAAATAATATTTGAATAAATATTCTGCTTCATATATGGCTCAGACATCTTATATCAGAGTATTTCTAATTCCTCTCTCCTACTCCCTATGACATTTCTGCTATTCATTTCACATATCCATATGTTTATAAATTAACCAATACATTGCCACTATTATTGTTTTAAATGAATGGTT
Organism: Dama dama; assembly: GCF_033118175.1. Classification (NCBI taxonomy): domain Eukaryota; kingdom Metazoa; phylum Chordata; class Mammalia; order Artiodactyla; family Cervidae; genus Dama; species Dama dama. Next base: position 32,804,164 of record NC_083706.1, read on the forward strand.
ATATTTTAGGTCAACTAAAATCAAGAAAAATAGAAGACTTTATTTAACTTTCATTTATTTCTCTTTTTTAATGTAGATTTAAGCTTATTATCTATATTATTTTTCTTCTGCTTGGAGAATATCTTCTAACATGTCTTGCAGGGTATGTCTACTGGTAATAGATTCTCTCACTTTGTGTTTGAGAAGGTCATTATATCTCTTTCAATTTTGAAGGAAAATTTTTTTGGAGGCCAGAGAGAAGAATCTCTAGATGCGCCACAGATTTAAATTTCTTAAGCTTTTCTTGGATTTTTTTTTTTGGGGGGGGTTGGGGAATGCAGACTTTTACATCAACTTATTTTTTCCTAAAGTCTATGGAACTTGAAAATTTAAAAATACTATATTCATATAAAGAGATATCAAGGAAGCCAATGGAATTAAAAAATAATAAACTATAGCCTTGCAATATTCCCTTTCAGTAGTCCAAAGCAACATTTCTAATACAATTGATCACATTTCTTAGTAATCCTTTTTAACTTTTGAAATCATATCATATGCCCATATTCCTCAAACATTAATGTTTTACAATGCTTATTTATTCTTTCTCACTCTCATATAAAGGTTATTACTTTTCAGAATTATTTGAGAATATGCTGCAGAACTGTGGCCCATGCACCCCTAGATACTTAGTTATGTATTTCTTCAAAACAAAAGCAACACTATGCATCTCCACGATTATCACTATCTAGAAATGTACATGGATACAGTATTATGATGCAACTCATAAACTTAGTCAATTTTTATCTCCCAGAAACCGGCCCATAACTGTGCAGCATTTTCTTTCCTGCTCTTTAGTGTTCTTTAATCTGCAACAGTTCCCCATTCTTTGTCTTTTATGATCTTGGCAGTTTAAACAGTAGAGTTTGCTTATTTTGTGGAATGCCTCTCAATCTGCCTCTATTATTTTTTCCTTTCCAGTGCATCCTATCAATTGCTTTGTTCTATTTTTGCTGCTGTTAGCATTGATCTCTTGGTTAAGATCCTATCTGCAGTTTCTCCAGTGCACATTTTCTCTTTGGGAAAATAGCCCCTTGTGGAGAATACTCTGAAAGGTTTAATTCCTCTGCTTCCCCTCCACTCTATTCCCCTACCCCATCAAAATTTCAACATTTTTGCCTATCTTTTTGGGCTACAAAAATGACTTCTTTCATCCTTTGGTTAAGCTGTACTCTCCTGTTAATAATGATAGCATTATTACAGCATCATCCAGATTCTAGCTCCAGCTTTGTTGGTTTTGCTGGAGCTACTGCTCAGAGGTAGAGGTAGATCTCTCCTTTCAGAGCATTTGGATGCAGAAATTCATGGAAGTGTCCTATATTTTGTGATATATTCTTCCTATCAATTTTCTTCAGAGGAATCATTTTATAATGTCAAAAGCATAAAAGTGCAGTGGCGACATGGCCATTTAAGTAGAAAAAAACAAAGGCCTCCCTAAAAGTTGAAGGGCTTGCAAGTGAGCTTGTGGGTTTAGAGGGAACACACTACACTACATGGTGTGACATTCAGTTCACCATTGCGTTTCAGCCATTTGATGAGGAGCATCTGGTACATGACCTCTAATAAGCCATGACAAGGTCAGGGCTCTGGGGTTGAGTGCAGAGAGCTGCCCTCACAGAAGGCATAATTGTGGAGAGCTTGGAATTTCTGAAGGAGTTTGGAGATTTAGAGAGTTAGTAAACACTGGGGTATTATTTGTGCTAGACCCCCTGGTTTCAACCAAATTTAGACAGAATAAGACTCTATCAGAACCAAATTCAATTCATCATGTTATCAACTGGGGAAAGTTGGGCCATTTTGCTTAAAAGCACATTCTGTGCTAGTGGATATCTTCAGAGTGACACTTGCAAAGCAAAAAATTTCTGGGAACAGCAAGTGACCCACCCCCCCTGCCAGGCACATGAGGGCTTAGTTAAGAAGAGAAGAGGTGGAGAATGAGATCATTCCATCCCCCTGAGGTTAAGTGACTTGCTCCTGTCCTCCTGACCCCAAAGCTGGAGCTCTGAATCTCAGAAAGGCACCCTCACTAGAGTTCAGAGCTCAAAAAAGTGCTAAGAATGTGGCAAGACCTCAATCAATATGTATACAATCAAAGGGAGTGGTATATTGGAATACAATGCAAGGTTATAATGAAGCTGTCATATTCTAAGATAGGCACCCTCCCCCCATAGCTTACTAAAGAATTTATAACTTCTATGAAAATTCAAAAGTGCTTTTCTCCAACCACTCTTCAGGAAGTATGGATTTAAGTTTGTTTTTCTCTCTTGACTTTTTTAAATTTAAAATTTATGCCTGAAACTGTCTTACTCCATGTGCTAGATTAATACATAGGGTTGTAATTCAGTGTGGAAAGCTTCACTGTGGTTTCTTCATCATAAAAATGGAACTAAATAATTATAATGAGATCATAAACAAAACCTATAGGGCAAACATTTTAATAATTATTTAATGCTTATAATTATGTGTTTATGGTTTAGGATAAAATTACTAGAACATCATACTTGAATTCAGAAAGTATTATATCAATACAAATGACGTCTAGATGATTCAATGGATGAGTGGAATGATGGTGACTTTGCAAATTCAGGAAACAAGGTGTTTGAAATTTGAAGGGTGGAAAATGTATGTTTGAATTACTAGATTACAAATAGCTGCATGTAAGTTACAAGAATTTAAAATTAATACGTATATATAACATTTTACAGTTTATATTCTAAAAGTTCACATATTGAAAGTAGCACAAAACATCACTTATTTGAGTATCTCATTGGAAAATTAGTGAAAATCTTATATCTATAAATTTGGGAACATATTTTGGATTCTTGATACTATATATATTTTATATTCTACTTTAATTATAGAATATAATAAAGACATCAAAACAAGTATTAAAATTGAACTATTTATGGACTTTCTAACAGTATACATTTTCATAATGGATATTACAGTGGAATGTAATATCATGATTTACTTAAATATTTAATGAGCAAAGATATTGTTCTTGATCAATCAATTATGTTAAGTTTATGTGAATAAGGACTGTTCCCCTAGGACAAGGCTAAGAAATCTAGTTCCAAGACCTCATATTTCTCTTCAGTAAATAGACTGGCTCTTTTTTTTCTTTTTGGTTTGTTCATGATAATGAGGAAGAGACAGGACCAACATTAAAAGATCAACATCTAGTTCATATCATTTGTAAGATTTTCTTTTTAAATAATATTAAAATATTTTCTTTACTATACGTTTATTTCTATATATCCCACAAAAAATATTTGCAGTCACTATTGCAGTCAGGGGTCGTAATTGAATTCCTTTTCTTCTCCTTTTTTCTCTTCCTCCTTCCTTTCCTTCTCCCCTTTTGTTCCTTCTTTTTTCTCCTTTTTCTTTCTTTTTAATGTCCACAAGACCTTTGCCAACACAGCTATTAGAGCCTTATTTCCAGTGTCTCAATAGTTAAACCTCTTTCTCTTCATTTTCTTCTTTGTGACATCACGCCAGTAAAAATGAAACGTTATAGTAGACAGTATTGAATATTATTTGTTCCTGTCACTGTTAACACTTCCATTATTATCAAAACATTTAGATCAGCACCGTCAATTCTAAACAACCTGCTGACATACCAAGGAAAATTTTGATAAACAGTTCTGTTGTATTTTCTCTATATTTTTTATAGTTATTGTTTGAAAATCTTTCCTTATTCCTCAGGATATTTATTAAAAAAAAAAAAAAAAAAAAAGCACTATTTTTTAAGAACTCATCAATTCCGTCTTTTTATTTTCCACTTGAAGTTTTAATCCTCTGCTTCTGTCCTCACAATTGGTTGCTGTGGAGGTGATTAAGATGTCACAAATATAGGATTATTGCAATTCTGGGCAGAGAATAAGCCACAGATGATTTTCTAAGGAACAAAGATGTCATTTTCATGTAAATATATCAACTATTTCAAAGTAAGAAAAAAGGAATGAAAGACATAAATATGAGATCTGATAGTACCGATTATAAAAGAAATAGTCTAAGATCAAAATTTCACATGAAACATTAATAGCCCTGAAAAATTCATATATACACCATGCTTTTTGAATTCTTCAGTTCTTTAAATATACATGTGTGGGTCTGCAAATATCAAGCATGAGTGTATTGGTATACCCTCCTTAACCCAAATACCTAATTGAGTGACATGTATGACCTTGAACAAAGAAGACTGAATTCTTGTTTGATTTGTAGGAACAAATGTCATTTTACAATTGTGCTTTCTGTCTTCCATTGCAGTAAAAAAAATGGCACCTTCCCATGAAGTTGTATATTCTACCTTGATTAAATGTTAGGTAGGAAATTATATTGGTTTTATTCTAATAATTTAAATATGGGAAAATATTGAACAGGTTATCAATACCTTTTGAGAACTTCTTACCTAGAAGGTGATTCCAGAAGGTATCTCCCAGTATAAGGTACAGAGTAGGCTTTCACTTACTTTGCATTGGTTTGACCGAAAAGTACGTTTGGGTTTTTTCTTACAGAAAAAACATGAACAAACTTTTAGCTAACCCAATATTTGTCAACTTATGATAGAAAGGAGACACTTTACCTCCGAAGGAAAATGCTGCCTTGACAAATTTTTGAATGGTCTTAGTTAAAGAGAATCTCTCTTTTTCCACTATTTGATAGCTCTACTGAGGAGCACGTAGCTCCATCTGGGGGCAAGGTCAGAAGGGAACATTGTCTGAGAGTCTCTTGGACACAGCGGTCATCTTTGTGCATCCCTCAGCCAACTCCCAGCATCAACAGCGCTGAGCTGCTCATGGAAGACGGTTTGGTAGCTCAGGACTGCAGGGATCTCCAGCTATGCCTTTCAGGAGATCTCTTAATTGGTGATACCACCATTGTCAATTTCCCAGGATACTATTCAGGAATCCTATGACCTTAGACCTCACAATCCATCAAACTTTTCCTCTTACTCTTCTGTTTCTGGGATGTAGCTCTCCTCTGATTTTATTTCTAATACTTTTAGTTTTCTTACAAGTCTAATTCATACATCATTCTGTCAGCTATCCCCCAAGTGATCTATATTTAGCTCTTTTTTAAATTCTTCACACTTGTATGTGAAATTGTCTGCACTCATATCATTAAATATCTGTTCTACCTTGATGACTACTGAATCTCCATGTAAAGCCCTATCCATTCTCTTACATCAAAGAGATTCACCCTGTAAATATACTTGTGAACTACTGAGTTTTGCTTGGGTATCTAAAAGACCAGTCACAGATAATACATCTCAAATTATCCATCTGCTCCTACTTAACCATATCTATTTTTTCTCTTCTTTGACACCTTATTTTTATCATCCTTTTTTCCCCTCAGTGTGCCAATCAGTTGGCAGGTTCTGACAATTCTGGTCTCAAATCTGTCCTTTATCCCATCCTTTATCCTGTCTGTCCTTTATCCTCACTGTCATAACCATACTTACTTTGGCTGCCTGAAACACAGCAGCTTTCTAATAATCAGTTCCTGATATTTAAGCCACCTTCCCAACTGCAGAGATATGATTTGAAATAAGCAAGTCAATTTCATCATCCTTAAAAATTTCCCCAATCTCTCAGGGGCAGTCTGATTGAGTGGTTAACATTACAGAGGTAGACAACTTGGATTTGAATGTTGGCTTCTCCATTTATTAGTTGGTGAGTTTGGGCAATCTATTTAACCTCTCTGACCCTCCTTTTCCTAACATGCAAAACAGTATTAATATTGGACTTATAGACTGGGAGAAAGAAATGAATTAATCTCTATAAATCTAAACTATCACAACAGTTGGCACATGGGAAATATATGATAAATATTAATTTTAGCTCTAATACCATAACCAGGATTCCAGAGCCACTCAGAGGTAAAGAATCCACCTGCCAAGCAGGAGATACAGGTTTGATCCCTGGGTTGGGAGGATCCCCTGCAGGAGGAAATCACAACCCACTCCAGTATTCTTGCCAGAAAAATTCCATGGGCAGAATAGCCTAATAGGCTACAGTTTATGGGGTTGCAAAGAGTCAGACATAACAAAGTGGCTGTACATGCAATATCATCATTTTAATCATCAAAGGGAAAAAAGACAATGATACGGTATTTAAAACTTTTTGTGTTGATACATTTTGTTCATTCAGGTTCACACCCTGATATTTCCTTATAAATAAATCTTCCAAAAGCTTGCTCTCTCCTGCCTTTGAAGGAATTTTTCTGTTCTAATGAAAATGTTCTACTCCCCTTGCTACTCTTCTTAGCATACCTTCTCTTCATCTGCCTATAAAAATGACAACCTATTCTCTAAGCCATCCTTCAAATTCATCTTTGCGAAATCTTTCCTCATGCACCGAGCAACCAGGCACTCTCTTTTTGCTCTCCCATCACGATATGCATATTTCTAATATTGCATCATTTCATTTGTATGTATTCACTGCTTTTCCTAGAAGGTTATGAAAATGTTTGGGGGCAGGAATTGAGATTTATTCATATATTCAGTGCTTTCTAGAGTATCTGGAAGATCATGGACACAAAATTATTTTTAAATATGTGGGAGGGAGGCTCACATAGGAAAGAGTGTATGTACACTTAACAGTTGATTCATGCTGTTATACAGCAAAAACTACCACAACATTGTAAGACAATTGTCCTAAAAAAAAAAAAAAATAATAATAATAATAAAGAAAGAAATAAAAAATGAAAGAAAGAGGCATTAAAAATATGTGGTATATACACACTAGTTTTCCATAATGAATTGACTCTAATAAGCATATTTTCACTTGAACAGACAAGTGAAAAACTAGGTGGGCTTTAGAGAGAGTCTTTGTTTAACACATACCTTCAGCATGCTCTCTTTCTTCTCTTATGGTTAGGCTCTACTGTTCCCTTTCTTCATGACACATTTGTTCAGTTATCAAATGTAGATTCTATCTCAAAAATACCTTGGGAATCTAGCTTTTTTGTTCTCCCACCTAACTAATCAGTTTTTGCCTAGCTGCTAGTACTACATTTCTAAAAAGAAATCTGACACTGTCCCTCCTCTACATAAAGATTCTTTAGAACAGATGGAAATATGCACTATCTCATTCTGAATGCAAACAATCTATCTCTAAAAACTTTCCTCAGTCTTATTTTCCATCATTATCCTAAAGCACATTCAACTCTTTGTACATCCCACTGCTGGGTAGAAATAGGGAAAGTCTGTTACTCTTCTGCATCTTTGCATACACTCTTACATTTGCCTAAAATGCTCTTCATTCACTTGCAGGACACTTGTTGTCCCCAGGTTTCCGGTTCAAATAGAACTTCTTTATTTTTTTCATTCATTCACTCATTAAATTCATTCATTGTAGGAACTATCTTCAGTTCCCTGTGTTGGTGTACCTCTCCAACTCCCCATATCTTTATCAAGTCCATATTATCACAACACCATCCCCATCACCATCCCCAGGCCCAGGTCACTCAGTTAAACCCAGCTCCATCCCTGTTTTCCATTCTTACTTCCTGCCTCTCATCTCTGGTTTTAGAGTTCATTCTCTCCTGCTTCAACAGGGACTTGACTATATCAGCTACATCCTTTCTTTCCCATATTTCAAGCCATATTTTTTTCCTACTGGATCTTCCCAGGCAGTATAAAAGCATAATTATCTCCCACATTAACTGGCAAATAAGCAAAAATCCTAAACCTAAGCATTCTGTCTTATACCCTCAAGACACTACCATCCATTTCTGTCATTTTACTGCCAACTTTATTGAACTATTGGTCTATTTTCAAAGTTTCCACTTCCCTTATCCCACCTGTAGTTCTGAATCTAGTGGGAAAAAAGGTCTCTTCATTAAAACAGTTTTCATCAGGAGTGCCAAAAATGTCTTTATTGAAAATACAATAATGGTAAATTATTTATCTTTTAAAAAAATTCTGTTTTTAGTAGTGTTAATTATACCCTCCTTGATTCATTCTTAATTCCTTCTGGTTTTCAGAATTCCAGGTTCTCTTACCTCTATGATTATATTTTATTATTCTCTTTTTTAGAGTCACATTGTTAGCATTTATCTTATAATCCTCACTCCCTTTAATTCATGTATATACATGGCTATTTACATCTGATTTGTAAAAGATTTCAAAACCTCATCTGCAACAACTTTTAAATTACCTATTGAGTCTTTTCACTAACATAAGTCAAAGTACTTAAAGTTTAATGTGATTGAAACAGAACTCAATATCTTTTTCACCCAAGCTTGCTCCTTTTCTTGTACTTCCTGTTTTGGTGATTGATCTCATTATTCATTTTTCCTCTCAAGAGACATCTTGGCATTCAGCCTGTATTTCTATCATTCTCAATTCCCATATCCTGCTAATTAGATCTCAGTGATATTGGCCAGTTCTCCTGTCTTCTTCTCTTTCTTTCCACTTCAGTTTTGACTCTCATCTTTCTTTCCTGGATGACATCAACAGAACCTTAACTCACTTACCTGTCTTCAGGCTTCTTTCACTTCATTCATTACATAGTCAAAGAATAGTTCTGCTGCAAAAATCACATTGTCACTCTCCTACCAAAAATTTTTCTGCACCACAATCTTGCTTTTATCCTCCGAAGTCACTTTTTTCTAGTATTTATGGAAAGAAAGAATTTTCTTAGGCACCCTCCTGTGTTCTCCATGTATCTGCACCTTATTTATCAAGTGCTTCCTATGTGTTGCTGTCACCTATGCCCTGACCCAACCATCTCCTGGTTCTACTTTTATCCATTTGACATTCACAAGGTCAAATGAAGGAACAGGGTGGATTCCAGCAGCTCCTGGTCTACAGTATAATAGATTCAAGCCAAGTTTCTATTTGGCAACATCTGTGCAAATCTTGAGGGCCATTCTATGTGAATTAATTTTGTTCCTAGCAAATCACAGAATCAGTTAGTAAACTAGGATGCTGGAGCACAGGTTGGGATATTATGCTTACTTTTGAAAAGTCACTGTGGCAAGGAGGGTCTCATTCACTAATAGGCTTAGAAGCTATTAAGAGGAGGTCCCAAAAATATACAGAAGAACTATACAAAAAAAGACCTTCAGGACCCCGATAACCACGATGGTGTGATCACCCACCTAGAGCCAGACATCCTGGGATGCAAAGTTAAGTGGGCCTTAGGAAGTACCACTATGAACAAAGCTAGTACAGCTGATGGAATTCCAGTTGAGCTATTTCAAATCCTAAAAGATGATGCTGTGAAAGTGCTGCATTCAATATGCCAGCAAATTTAGAAAACACAGCAGTGGTCAAGAACTAGAAAAAGTGTTTTCATTCCAATCCCAAAGAAAGGCAATGCCAAAGAATATTAAAACTACCACACAATTGCACTCATCTCACACACTAGCAAAGTAATGCTCAAAATTCTCCAAACCAGGCTTCAATGGTATGTGAACTGTGAAATTCCAGATGTTCAAGCTGGTTTTAGAAAAGGCAGAGGAAACAGATCAAATTGCCAACATCCGTTGGATCATAGAAAAAACAAGAGAGTTCCAGAAAAATATCTACTTCTGCTTTATTGACCATGCCAAATCCTTTGACTGTGTGGATCACAACAGACTATGGAAAATTCTGTAAGAGAAGGGACTACCTGACTGCCTTACCTGCCTCCTGAGAAATCTGTATGCAGGTCAGGAAGCAACAGTTAGAACTGGACATGGAAAAACAGACTGGTTCCATATTGGGAAAGGCTGCTTATTTAACTTATATGCAGAGAAAATGACTCAAATGCTGTGCTGGATGAAGCACAAGCCTGAATCAAGATTGCCAGGAGAAATATCAATAACCTCAGATATGCAGATGACACCACCCTTATGGCAGAAAGCAAAGAAGAACTAAAAAGCCTCTTGATGAAAGTGAAAGAGGAGAGTGAAAAAGTTGACTTAAAACTCTACATTCAGAAAACTAAGATCATGGCATCTGGTCTCATCACTTCATGGTAAATAGATGGGGAAACAGTGGAAACAGTGGCAGACTTTATTTTGGGGGGCTCCATAATCACTGCAGATTGTAATTGCAGCCATGAAATTAAAAGATGCTTGCTTCTTGGAAGAAAAGTAATGACCAACCTATACAGTGTATTAAAAAGTATAGACATTACTTTGTTGACAAAAGTCCATCTAGTCAAAACTATGGTTTTTCCAGTAGTCATGTATGGATGTAAGAGTTGGACCATAAAGAAAGCTGAGTGTCAAAGAATTGATGCTTTTGAACTGTGGTGTTGGAGAAGTCTTTTGAGAGTCCCTTGGACAGCAAGGAGATCAAACCAGTCAATTCTGAAGGAAATCAGTCCTGAATATTCATTGGAAGGACTGATGATGAAGCTGAAGTTCCAATATTTTGGCCACCTTATGCAAAGAACTGACTCATTTGAAAAGATCCTGATACTGGGAAAGATTGAAGGCAGGAGGAGAAGGGGACCACAGAGGATGAGATGGTTGGACGACATTGCCGACTCTATGGATATTTTTTTGAGCAAGCTCCAGGAGTTGGTGATGGACAGGGAAGCCTGGCGTTCTGCAGTCCACGGGTTTGCAAAGAGTCTGACAATACTGAGTGACTCAACTGAACTGAAGGCATTATATCTAATCAGTGGAGTTTTGGGTGGAACACTCCTTGTACCATTTTTTATAAGACAGAAAAAGTCTCCAAGGAAAGTGTAAGTGTTATCATGAGGGAAATGGAAGTCTCTACACTCAATCCTAATCTTGGCTGGCCAAACATAAATTTCACATATTTGTGATGTGTTCCCCAACTTCTAAATTCTAGTTTGGGTTGGATGATCAACTCTGTGTCTCTACAGCAATCTGTACCAAAATATATAGTGTGCTGTTATTAGTGATAGCCCATAAACTCTTAATGACAGAAGTCTGCTTGCAGTCTTTTTTGTCTCCCTCTACATGACCCAGTGCCTGTAATAAATTTGTTGTTCAATAGATGCTTGTTTTACTTGTGAAATTAAAGAATAAATAATTACCATATTCCAGATATTGGGTTAAGTTGCAAAGTAGAGACCTCTAATTGCTTCAGACTTAGTTTGTTCTGTCCTTTGTACAGTTTTTAATGGGATTTATCTATTTGCATGTGTCTCTGTAAAGTGTTTTATTAATCTTTAAGCAAATATACTTTGCTCAGTAATGTTTGGTGGGGAAAAAATGAATGAATTTGTGAGTTAGTGAATAAATGAATGATGAATGGAGAGTAATTTATTTCCTCATCTCCCCTGTGCCTCGTTAAACACTATGGATTCAGACAGGAAAGATAAAGTGAGAATTCCATCATTGTGCAACTGAGAAACTAGAAGCTCTGGAGAAGCCAAATTACATTTGCTATGGAACTTTATTTGTGACCTTGAGAATGACAGAAGAGAATTTAGATCTCTGATTCTATGTGCAGGGTTCTTTTTGCTGAGTCGCATTGTCTAAATTCATATTCAAGCGTCTCAGTTTTCACTTAGACCTTGGAATTTTTTGTCTGTTTTATGTAAGAGAATCAGGATACATAGTTGATTTCTTTGAGAGGATATAACATTCAGTGCCTAATAAAATTCCTTTTAACTTCCTAATATGCACCTTCATTTTAAAGGTATAAATTTATTTACCAGATCCTAGGTAGGGCGCATTGAATTTTTAACTAATTAGGTTTAAAAGTATATTAGAAAGCTATCTTTTATTTGTTGTTCTCTAACTTATTAAAGAAAGACAAAGTCACGTGCTGATTTTTTTCTTTTTCTTTACAGAAGTAGGAGACATACAGAAATGCACAGAATTTGTTTTTATTTAAATGTCAACTCCAAAACCATCCCTTTTGCTCAAGTTTTCATGTACTAGAAATCAGGAATAGTTCTGTTTCTGGTGTGGCTCCTACCAGTTAATATTTCAGTTCAGTTCAGTTCAGTCGCTCAGTCATGTCTAACTCCTTGTAACCCCATGGACTGCAGCACGCCAGGCCTTCCTCTGTTCATCACCAAATCCTGGAGTTTACACAAACTCATGTCCATTGAGTCAGTGATGCCATCCAACCATTTCTACTGTTTCTAAACTCAAAAAGCAAAAGCATTGGCTTGCATGTAATAGACTCTCAATAAAGATTTGTTGGACAGAATTTAATATACAATATTAAATTTTCTCCACCCTTGCATTTTTTTCTTTTTACTGTTGCCATTGTGTGTGTGTTAGATGCTCACTCATGTCTGACTTTGTGACCCCATGAAGTGTAGCCCACTAGCTTCCTCTGTCCATGGAATTCCTGGCAGGCTATAGTCCATGGAGTTTCAAAGAGTCAGACCCAACTGAGCACGCACACGCAAGCACACATAGAATATATATCAAAGTAAACCATATTCTGGGCCAAGAAGAAAATCTCAATACATTCAAAATAAATATATGATTCAGAGTATATTCCATTATCACAGTGTACTCAAACTAGAAATCAGTAGAAAGGTGAAAAGAAGATCTGCAAACACTTGTAACTAAACCACTCACCCCTAAACAAGCCATGAGTGAAAAGGAATCTCAAGTAAAATAAAAAATACATTGAGTTGAATGAAAGCAACATAGTTACTAGTTGTCTTTCTTAATGGACTGTAAGTTTCTGGGGGGGATGTGGCTCAGCGATAAAGAACCTGTCTGCCAATCAATGCAGGTTCAGTCCCTGGGTTGGAAAGATCCCTGGGTCAGGAAGAACCCCTGAAGAAGGAAACGTCAACCCACTCCAGTATTCTTGCCTGGGAAACTCCATGGACAGAGGAGCCTGGTGATTTACAGTCCACGGGGGTCACACAAGAGTTGGACACAACTCAATGACTAAACTACATGTATCCCTTGAGTCTCCTGCTTTGGCAGGCTGGTTCTTTACCAACTGTGCCACCTGGGAATCCCATATATTCCATAGGCCCATGAAAAATTGCTTTCTGCTGTTCTTTGGTGGAGTAGTCTATCTATGAATGTTGATTAGATCTTGTTAGTTTATGGTAAACTTCTGAAATTCTGTATCTTGCTGATTTTTTTTTTTTTTTTTTGGTATAACTGTCAATTATTTAGAGAAAGGTGTTGAAATCTCTGATTATAATAGTGAATTTACTTCTTCTTTCAGTTTTTAATTTCACCAGTCTTTCACTTATATTCTTTGGTGCCTGCACATTTATGATCTTGCAGGATTCAAAGTCTCTTTCCGTCTCTGGTAATTTTAACTCTGAAATCTATCTGATATTAGCATAGCCACCGTTTCTATTGATTATATCATGGCCTGTCTTTTTCCTTCTTTTTATTTTCAACCTTCTTATATTGTTTTATTTTAACTAAATTCCACATAGTTTTGTTAACCTTTTTAATTCTGCCAATCTCCAGATTCTCCACTCCACCTCAACTGACACCTAGTTATTGCTAGAGGGGACAGGGGAGTTCCAGCTTCTACTAGGTGATTGTTGATATCACCCTGTCTGGGAGTAAGAAAAGTACCTCATTTTTGCACCCTATGTGGCCTCTGTGATTGGGGTTACTTTTACTGCTGGTTGTTAATGAAAATCCTGACTCTTCCCTTGGCCTCCTGGACTCTATCCCATGGGGAAAGGAAGACTAAGGGAGGGTACCTCCTTACCGTTGGGAGGGATAGCTTGCATTCTTTCCACTTTCACCAGGAGGCAGGGGTGATTCCTCATTTCTTAGCAAGGAGTAAAATCCTTTATTAGTATTAGTTCCCGTAAGGCTGCCATAGCAAAATATACTAGGTTGTCCAAACAGGAGAAATTTATTTTCTCACAGTTCCAGAGGTTAGAAGCCTTAGCTCAAGGTGTCAATAGGGTTGTTTCTCCTGAGGCCTTTTTCCTTTACTTGCGGATGCTGCCTTCTAACTATATTTTCACATGGTTTTCCTTTTGTGAAAGTGAAAATGTCAGTCGCTCTTTGAGATCCCATGGACTATAGTCTGCCAGGCTCCTCTATCCATGGACTTCTCCAGGCAAGAATACTGGAGTAGGTAGCTATTCCCTTTTGTAGGGGATCTTCCTGACCCAGGGATCAGACCTGGTGGCTCAGATGGTAAAGACACTGCCTGCAGTGCCGGAGACCCGGGTCTGATCCCAGGTACTGTGTTTTACTGTCCTTATAAGTGAAGTGAAAGTCGCTCAGTTGGAATCCTGGAGTGGGTAGCCTTTCCCTTCTCCAGGGGATCTTCCCGACCCAGGAATCGCACCGGGGTCTCCTGCAATGCAGGTGGATTCTTTACCAACTGAGCTTTCAGGGCAGCCCTTCCTTATAAGACACCAGTTTATTAGATTAGTGTCCATTCTAGGGCCCCCTTTTAACCTAATTACCACCTTAAAGGATCTATTTCCAAAGGCAACCACATTCTCAGGTACTGAAGGTTAGGGCTTTAACATAAGAATTGGAAGGGACACAACTCATTCCATATCAACACTAGGGCCTCTTGGCTTCTCTGAAACCAGCCAGCATGGGAGTTAGTATGCCTTATGATAGCCTGGCTAGAAGTAGAGTCTAGGTTTGCTACTTTCCTGGTGGCACGAGGGTTGGAAACTAATTTTTTCTGTGATGTTTCACTAAAGTGAAAGTGAAAGTGAAGTCACTCAGTCGTGTCTGACTCTTTTCGATTCCATGGACTGTAGCCCACCAGGCTCCTCCATCCATGGAATTTTCCAGGCAAGGACACTGGAGTGGGTTGATCCTCCTTCTCTGGAGGATCTTCCTGACCCAGGGATAGAACCTGGGTCTCCAGCATTGCAGGCAGACGCTTTACCGTCTGAGCCACCAGGAAAGCCCCCCATCACTAAAGTGGAACTTTTATCATCTAATAGTTTTTGTCTTGCTAGGAGTTTCCTGGCCTTTTAGTTTGTAAGAAGTGACTTTTGCTGAAATGCCTTTTTGTTAATACCTGTTGTTTTTTAATCACTCCCTTTTCCAAAACAAATTCTGGAAACTAAAAGAAAATTCAGGAAACTCACATTATGTTTTTCCTCAGGTCCCATGGTCCACAGTAAGTGGTTCTTCTCTCTACCTTTCAGAGTGTTCTTACGTTTACTTTAAATGTAATGCCCAAGCTTTGTAGTTTTATTTAGTCGGAATAGTAGGGAAAATAATTACACTCTAACTTTCCAGATGTGGAACTGCAGTAGAATCAGTTTCTAGTCAAATATGATGCTTTTCTACTAAAGCTTTCATTTACAATTTTATTACTTGTTAATCTTATATTTTTCTAGAACACTTTATTTGTATGTTATTTTCTTAATACTTCAATATCTGTTTAATTCTGTAGAGTGTATTTCTGTACCTAATATCACAACTCAGTTGCTTGGGTTTCAGGGGCTTTTCTTTGTAGGCACTTTTGCTGGTTTCCCAGAACTGTTCCTTCCTTGCCCCCTCAAGGCTATCAAGTGCTTCCTATTGTTGCTAGCTCCATTTCTTACTGCTTTCTCTAAAATTTCACCACAAAACAGCCCCTTTAATAAAATGCTTTGTTACCTCATTTGAGCATGTCATTTACTTCAAGTTCTGATTTAATATAGATTTATTCATATTTGAAATTTCAGTTTTTCTTTCTTATAACCCCAGTTTCCAAAGCAACTTTCAACATGTTCTATAGAGTTTATTTTTACAACTTCTTGTATAGTACCGGCATATTTCTCTTGATGTTCTAAAGGACATTTGACTTTTAAAATATCATTATTAAGAATATAGCATCCAAACATGGTTCATACCTCAAACACCTTCCTTGGCTTTGTTCAGAAAATAGCACTTACTTTCGAAATCTGGACTCCAACATTTACATGACAAGTTTAACTTAGTAAATGCAATCTAGCATCTTAAATATAACAAAGGTTGATCCCTAAATAAACACAAACCAAAAAGAAATAAGGTATTATATTTTCCCAGTAAAGCTATTAGCTTTATGCTTCCATATGTAAGTCAGTCAGTCTTGTCTGCTACCAGGGAGAATCTGAAAGACTTTGACAAATTTATCCGCCTATATGATGAGTCTTCATTGACTTCATTGGTTTGGCATGGATGGTATGCCTTTGCTCTGTTTTAAGTTAATAATGTCCCATGTTTGATATTTAGCTACATATAACTTGGTTTGCCCAGACTTCTTTGTGATTATTTTTCCTAAAATTAATTTGTTTTGCTCTTTCTATTTTCCAGAAGTCCTGAGTTAGGCTGCAAATTATGCTTCTGGGTATTCTTAAGGCAGATATTCTGGTTTTTTGACCAGACTTATTTCAGTTTCCTACATGGCCAGCTGCTCAAGTGTACTGTTATCATCCATCAACTCCACATGTTGAAACTAACAAAAGTGAATAGCTCTCAGCATTGCCTCTAAACTGGTAGCTGGCTGACATCCAGCTGCTCTTTTTGGTGATTTTGTATGCTAATATCCCATAGGTAAATGCCACAGAAACTGGTTAAGAAGCATCCTTGTAGTTTTTTCTCCACATGTCTTATGGCTTAAGGGAAGATTGGAAAATTTAAGCTTCCAATATAGCCAGTGCAGAGACAAATTCAAGCATTGTTTTTTCTAGGGAAAAATAAGGCCTTGTAAAGAATACAGCTACACAACTTCTGAATGTGGATGAATAATGGAACTAATTACTATTGAGTTCTCTTTTGTCATTATCATATGTATCTATTTGAGATGGACATCACCTGCATCCTTCCCCAATCTCATAAACCACCCTTTTGACCCTAGAGAAGTCTTGGGGTACAGCTTATAGGTACTTTATTATTTTTGTTATCATTGTCAAACTAGAAAACAAAAGTGATTGATATATAAGTAATAGAAAATGAAATCCTAAGATAATGCATTGATAATGTCAAGCATTTTGTGAGTATATATTTTGGCTAATAATCTGAAATATCCCATAATTTTTAGTTTTTATTAATAGAATTATTAAATTTAAATAACCTATGTATGCCTCTTTCAAACATATATCATTGCATCATTATCATTTCAACAAGACCAGTAACTAGTCCTTATTCATCTTTGAAAGCATCTAGCCTTTTTGCCCCTATTATAGTGAATTTATAACCAGGCTTAGACTGGTTCTCAGTCCAAAGAGATATTAGACAAGTTACTGAGAAAAAAAAAAAGAATAGGAATGCATGAGTACATAAATCTTTTGTTGATGATGTGATGTCTCCATCTTCACTCCCACTTTTCCCTCCTAATCTTTTGTCATTACAATTATGGAAGCAGATTCCAGAATTTCTCTGCTCTTCAAGATTTAGTTTAGTTCAGTTGCTCAGTTGTGTCTGACTCTTTGCAACACTACGGACTGCAGCACGCCAGGCTTCCCTGTTCATCACCAACTCCTAGGGCTTGCTCAAACTCAAGTCCATCAAGTCAGTGATGCCATCCAACTATCTCATCTCTGTCATCCCCGTCTCTTTCTGCCTTCAATCTTTCCCATTATCAGGGTCTTTTCTAATGAGTCAGCTCTTTGCATCAGGTGACCAAAGTATTGGAGCTTCAGCTTCAGCATCAGTCCTTCCAGTGAATATTCACTGGAATATTCACTTTAAGGTTGACTGGTTGGATCTCCTTGCTGTCCAAGGAACTCTCAAGAGTCTTCTCCAACACACAGTTCAAAAGCATCGATTCTTCTGTGTTCAGTTTTCTTCAAGATTAACTGAATTTTCTCTGATTGCTGGTGATTTAGTCAGCAATTGTAGCTCTCTTTGGAAATGACTAACCAATAAGTGGCTACAAGATACTTTGTATAACAGAATTCCAAATTCAATAAAATTATGAAACCAAACCAAAGGAACATGATGATGGGGGTGCTGAGATTGGACTCACACATCTCTAGAAATGGAACCAATCTTGCTAGGTCTGATGACAGAACCATAGATGATGGTAGAGCAAGCAAGTGTGAACAAAAAATGGGCATCAATTTTGGATGAGGCTGAACTCCCAACTCTCAGAGACTTTACTTTTCTCATTTCCACAGTAGGTACTAAAACACATTCTCGTTTCCGTAAAAACAACATATATCTTTTTTTGGTTTAGTGGCAGATGTCTGTAATCATTGCTTTCACACTGGCAAACCCATGAAGAGGGAAATTTGATCCAAATAGTTTAGAGGTGAAAAGACCAGGAATTAATTCCTTCATAAGTGAGTAGGGTTTAGGAGAGAAAAAATCTGTCTGGGAGTCACTGATAGTCACATACAGGATGAATTCTCCAATGATTTTGAAGACTAGAAGCAGAAACAATCTCATCAATCATCTTCTAGTACTTCAGTACATTGCCTCGGTGGTTGTGTGAGCAAATATTGGGCATGCACTGGCTAAAAGCGAGAAATGGGTATTTTAATCACATTTGTAAATATCCTATGGATCTTCACTGAGGTATGCTTTCCCAGAGGTCTACACATAGCTAAATGAGTGCATGTATCTGCTAGACGCTGTTCAGTGTGCTTTGGAAAAATGTCTCTTTCCTCATAGAATTTACATTCTAGTGGTGGAGACAGATGAAGACCAGCCATCAAAGCGACATAGATAGATTGTCAGTTGGTGTTGAGTTCCAGGAAGTAAACCAAGCAAAACTTAGGCAGGGGGTAAAAGGAGATGCTTTTTATGTAGGGAATGGAGGAAAAGTCTCTCTGAGGAGCTGACACTGAGCAGAGAGCTGAATGGGAGAGTGAGCCACAGTGATGACTGGGGATGGGATGGAGGTGGGAATACTTTTATGCAAATAAGGCACCAGGTTCAAAGTCTCTGGGGCAGCAATGTCTTCGCTGGTTGGGACAGGAGGGGTAGGGTGCAGAATGATGAAAGCACAGTCAGCTCTATTTGTGTGCCAGACCATCACAGGGTCCTTAGGAGAGAATAAGGGCTTTAGTCAAAAAGGAGTAGAAGAGAAAGTTATAGTGAATAGGGGATTTTAAATAAGAGGTGACAAGATCTATAGGATTAGTCTCACTACTGGGTTGACAAGGACTTTAGCAAGTCAAGAGTAAGGCAAAGAACCAGGTATGAGGAAATTGTAATAGTCATGCTTTGGGCTAGACAATGTTTTTCGATTATCAGACATATGAATGGTGGGTTTTCACAATCTTTAGAAAGACAGGTAAGCAAGTTACAGAAAGTTAACACATACACTTTGGGGATCTAGACTAGTTCTGCCACTAAATAATATTTCCTTGGGCAGAAAATTTAAGTTTCCTAATGTAACTTCCCATTTGAACTCCCAGGGTTTGAACCAAATGATCACAATAGCCTCCAACTGTCTGTTTTTCTCTGTAGACTGTTACACAGGATATAGAACATGAAAAGTGTGTGAGTACCAGGAGTCTACTATAGCACTGAAGTGTCCCACGACATCTTCTTAATTCCCAAGGAAACATGGAGAAACTACTATTACACTGTAGAGTAAAAAGGTTAGGAGGTGGGTTTGGAAGTATTTATTTATTTATTTTTGCAGTAGATAACACAGGTGCAAAATAACTAATTTTTTAAGTCTATTCCTAGAAGCTTTATCATGATTTTCATTTGATTGTCTACAATTTATGCAATCCAAAGTCACCAACTCGAATTAAACATCCTAGAACCATTTTAGTGATTCAGGATAGAAAGGAAAAATTGCAGAGTTGAAATTCTGTTTCAATATGATGACTCCTGAGAATTTTATTGACCTTGGCTGACCTTTTGGAATTGAGTTCATTTATAATCAAACTAGGAAAAAATGTTTTGAAATGCTATTTAGAAGCTTAAAAGAATTATTGGACCCTGAATAACTTTCACTGCATGACATTTTGATAAGGTCATTGTAAATGAGTCAGAAACACAGATTACATTTCTTTTAAAAATACACATCGTTTCATGACAGATTTGGTCCAAATTCATTTTGGCTTTTGCTGAATCCTAAGTGTTTTTCCTTCTATTTTTTTCCCTCTTTAAATTCTCCAATAAACTTAAAACCCATAATCTAGGTGAGTTCACCTGCCTCGCTTCTCCTTTGAGTTTTGCCTCAGGCTTTTCTTTAATAGCATGTATCCTTAGAGCACAGAGTTTTATACTGAGAGTCAAGAGAAGCAAAAGTCTAATAAAAACATGGGAATATATATATATATATATATATATATATAAAGGAAAAAATATATATTTTCTTTTTCAACAGGGAGAGGTTTAAGGGAATGATATTGTTCCAGAGTACCGACTCAAATCTGTTCTGTATTTGAACTCTGTGATTATGAAATTTCAATTAAATCTATATAAAGCAAAGCTAACAGATACCAGAGCATGCCAAATAAATAAACAAATAAAGCAACCACAGGATGTTCTTTTTTTGATTGGGAAATAATTATCTAAGTTCAATGGCTGGGTCCAGGTAGCTGAGTTTACATTTGCTTCCCCTCATTATAGAAACAGTTGAATTATGATAAATTTTCCCCAAGCAGCAAAGCTGTCATTCAAAAGGGTGATTTTCTTGGGGTGTAAATCCCTTTAGTTATTGCTTCAGTCCATCTTTAAATGGATTTGAAGCCTGAGGGGAAAGTACAAATTAAGACGGATTTTTCTCTTGATGCAATGAAGCTTGCCTGTCTTGTGTGTGGCAGCCGCGCTAGTACCTGTAGGGCGCGCGGCTGCCGGGCAAGTCCTGCGTTATCTCATTCTTTACAGAAGTGAGATGCAAACACCTCCAGCTTTCTTCTTTCTCAACAATCATTACACTGATTGTATTATGTCTTCAACAATGGAATGAATTTCCTCACGCATTTATTACCTAGTGACTGAAACCTGTAGGCTTCAGTTTTGAGGTAACATAGAAAGATGATCAAAATGTTCAGGACTGCAGGAATGTGGTTAACATTGGTGTCATCCATACTTTCCCCTTGGGGTAGAGGGGAGCGAGAGTATACAACATTTTAAAATTTCATAAAATGACTACTTTAAATGTTTTTTTGAATTTTAATTTATTCACTAGTTTATTGTGAAGAAAGAAATAATATGCAGAAACATTCTGCTTAAAATAAACTAAGGAATTATACTGTAATGATTTAAGATTTCAAAATGATTCAAAAGTATTATAACAGAATAAGATATTTATATGCAACAAGCATTATTTGAAATGGATAATACAGTGGAAAAGAAACCAATCAGATATGATTACTCTCTTTTGGGCAGTCACTGACAATGGACATAATCTTTTTCGGGTACATGAGGACGTTTTTTCTTCATTTTTGTTACTAGAGAAATAATAACTTAAAACATATCTTATAAATATTTTCGCCTACTGTTGAGAACTAAGTTTAATTTTTAATTATAACATTCATTACCTTAAAATTTTAGAATAATATTTCTAGGTTAAATAAGGATTTTAATAAGCATATTATATAGTATGTGTACAATATATGAGTGATATATTTATGAACACACATGTACAAACACATTATCAGAACTTAAGTGACCTCAGAAGATAATTAACTCTATCCCTTTTCAGAACTTAAGTGACCTCAGAAGATAATTAACTCTACCCCTTTTGCTCCATGATCATATCAGTCTATAAACAATTTAATTTAGGTATCATAATATACATTATTTTGATATAACTTAGAGAAACATATTTCATGAGAAGTCATTATTCTACATTTAAATTAATTCTTCCTATTGTACCCTTGAACTTTTATCCCTCATTCATTCATTTCAGCAGAAATAGCCATAAGCACTTGAACTACGTAGCATTAAAATCTGCTATCATCATCTTCTGAAATCTCACCTGAGGCCAAACCATTCTTGTATCCCCTCTTAGATAAACCTTGTAATCAAAGCTTTTAATCAATTTCACTGCTCTCCTGTGTACCCTGTTCATGTTGCATGCATGCACGTTAAGTAACAGAAGAGAATGTTACTTAATGGTGTGAATAAGTTTGTGTATAATGGAAGGATTACATTGATTTTTTTCTGCATACATTTTCTTCATTCCTGTTTACTAATGGTGAAATCTTGCTGAACCACCTTAAATTATATTCTATTCTGAACTCAGAGACTGATTTCTGTTAAATTTCCCATAGAACATTTAGTGAGAATCTAGTATGTCTACAGATTTTTCTCTAAATGTTTACATTTGATCTCTTATTCCCATGTCAGCCAATTCTCTGATTTTAAAAATAAAATATTTTTAAATTATGATAGTGACCAATTATCAAACACTAGTCTTGAAATATTCCTTGAGCAAAGTAAGAAATAAGCATTAAATTAAGGAATAAATGTAAAGTGAAGTAATTTCCTTGCATTCTTTTTTGCCTTAATTTTTTTTCATTTGCTGTTACTCATCTTATTTGATGAGTATTACAATATTTGACGAGTTATTACAATAAGTAAAATGAATTGAGTTTTTCTATATTCTTATATTTATAAATTATTTTCAATAACATTATTTTTTAAACATTTGATAAGCACACTTCTAAACAATCTGAATGTTGTGTTACATTCCCATTATATTATTGTACACATACTTCATGATCAAAATTAAGTTGTCTGCAAATACTGACAGTCTTATTTCCTTCTTTGATGGTTCACATACTGTTTTTTTTAATGCCATATTGCATGAGCTACTACCCTCAGTTCAATGTTGAATAAAAGCTGGAAGAGTTATCTTGACTCAGTTTCAAGGGAAAATTTCCTATGTCTCACTGCTAAATATTCTAGCAAAAACAAGAATTTTTGATAGACACATCAGATTAGAGAATTTCATACTATTTCTAGTGTGCTAATATTCATTTTTAATCATAAATAAGTTTTAACTTATATAACACGATTTAACCATCTGAGGTAACTTTACTATTTTTCTGCCTTTTCCTGATAAATGTGATAAATTGCATTATTTTATTAAATGTTAAACTGTCTATGCATTCCTAATACAAAATCAACTTGATAATTGTGAATTTTCCTAAATTTTTGTACAATTGGATTCTATTTGTTAATTTTTATGCTTTTTTAGAGTTCATAATAAGTATTTAAAATGTTAGCAATCTTCAAATATGATACAACTTTATACATAATGTAAAAAACATTATATGGTTTAATTTTCTCCTCCATTGATTTAGTATTGCTATCCATTTTAATTCTATGTGCTTCAAAGTCCACAATAACTTATAATACTTAGCGCTAAATATTCAATATCATTTTAATGAAAATAATGAGTAAAAATATATAGTAACTATGTATTATAGTTTCCACATAAGATCTTTTTTGCTCTGTCTAAAGGACTTCTATAAATATTTTTATAATGCAGACATGATTATAATGAATAATATTGGCATTGGTTGTTCCTGAAAAAAATTAGTTCTCATTATTAACATGTTGTTTTATTTGGATATATTATTCAAGGTGAGTATTTCCTGGTGGCTCAGATGGTAAAAGCCTCTGCCTACAATGTGGGAGACCTGGGTTTGATCCCTGAGTTGGGAAGATCCCTTGGAGAAGGAAATGGCAACCCACTCCAGTACTCTTGCCTGGAAAATCCCATGGACAGAGGAGCTTGGTAGGCTACAGTCCATGGGGTTGCAAAGAGTCCGACAGGACTGATCGACTTCACTTTCACTTTAATTCCTTCACCCCTCCAGACTATAAAGAGGCTGCTCTTTTGTCTCTGAATTCAAAGATTCAGATAAGATATCTCCTGAATTTATTTTTCCTTTCTATATATAATGTGTCTGCCTCTGATTGTGCAACATTTTTCTATTTATTATTGTTTTAAATAATCATATTGAAACATGCTTTATGAATTTTAAAGCTGATAGTTTATAGAATTTAACACATTTGAAAACTCGACAGCCATAGTTTCTCAAATATGCTTTCCCTTCCTCTCTCTTTTATCCACTTTAGGAATCAAGTTACATGTATTTTAGACAATGTATATTGCTCCATGTGTCACTAGAGTTATTTACATTTTTTAAAATTTATTTTTAAGAAATCTCTCTGCTTTACTCTAGAAAATTTCTACTGAGATGGGTTTAACCTCATTGAATTTTTCTACTCCAGATACAATCTACACTTAATCTCATTCAGGTTATATTTTATTTAAGTCATTCTAACTTTCATCTCTAGAAGTTTAATTAAGAACTTTTTAATATCTTCCCTTTCTCTCCTTAACATATTTCTTCTATATCTTCTAGAAAATAGTAAGCATATTTATAACAGCAATATTAATACTTGGCTCTGAATGTCATCTCTGAATTTCCTTGATATTTCTATTTATTGATTTTTCTCCTTTTTTACAAGATTTCTTATTAGTTTTTAATTGGACTCCTAACCTAAGAGTTTTATATGTTTGGGTTCTGGATTTTGTTATATTTCCTTAAATAATTTTAGACAATTTATGGCTCAAATTTAAATTTCTTGAGCATATTTGTCTTGCTTTTAAGCTTTCTTATGGAGAAAGAAATGGCAAGCCACTCCAGTATTCTTGCCTGGAGAATTTCCATGGACAGAGGAGCCTGGCGGGTTACAGTCCATGGGGTTGCAAGAGTGGGACACGACTTAGCAACTCAACCACCACCACCAAGCTTTCTCAGGGAAGTGTTTATTCCATGGTGATTTAGACCCACTAGTAATTATAGCCTCTGAAAATTCTACTTGATTTTCCATGGGTTAGAAAGTCTTTCCACCATAGCTGGAGGAAGCGCAATCTATTCATGCTGTGCTGTGCTTAGTCACTCAGTCGTGTCTGACTCTTCACGACCCCATGGACTGTAGCCCGCCAGGCTCCTCTGTCCATGGAGATTCTCCAGGCAAGAATACAGGAGTCGGTTGCCACGCCCTCCTCTAGGGGATCTTCCCAACTCAGGGATCAAACCCAGGTCTCTCGCACTGCCGATGGATTCCTTACCTTCTGAGCCACCAGGGAAGCTCAAGAATACTGGAGTGGGTAGTCTATTTCCCTTCTCCAGGGGATCTTCCCGACACAGGAATCGAACCGGGGTCTCCTGCATTGCAGGCGGATTCTTTACCAGCTGAGCTACCAGGGAAGCTAGAAATTATTCAACCAACCATTTTCTGGTGATAATTTATCTGACCTCACCCTACGCATGTGTAGATCAGTATCTGTACAAGCATTTGATAGAATTCTTCTGGAAAATCTCTGTCCCTTTTATTCTTGGCAGCTCCCTCTTTTCTGGGGAGACTTTACAAATCCTGTTCATGTTGGCCTTCCTAAAATTTAAGCTCTGTTCATTCATCTCAGTGTGACCATTCAGTTCTTTATTTTCTCCTTTCCTGAAATGTAGTCTGGAAACTTTGTCCAGTTAACAAACTGAAGCAATTATTTGACTTAGCAGGTTTTTTCTCATTTCAGGAACATAGACATGGGCTTCCTGTTGTCTAAGTACTATAGAAGTTTGCTTCATATCTTGTCTAATTTCTTCTAGTACTTGATTGATAAGAAAACAAATGTAGCATTGCTTAGATCTTAAATTGAATGCTTGTTATTATTATTATAGATTTTTGTAATTCAATAAAAGCAATTAAGGCAACACATGATAATTTTCCAGTAAGAATTATTCTGGCTACATTTTATATATTTTTATATATTTGCTTTTATAATCAATAATTGTTTTGAATTTTCATTTTTTGTTAATCATCAAATTTAATTTTATTATAAAAACTTGCCAACACTCCTTATTACAAAAGAAAGTTTTTTTTTTTTTTCCCTTTATTTATTTATTTTTTCAGTCGGTTTTGTCATACATTGATATCTGGTGATTTTCTTACCCACCTCACTACTCCACACTACGTCTGAAAACAGGTAATCATTTACCACTGAAATTTCTACTGATATACTATTACTTGTTAAATATTTAGGGGCTTCCCTGATGGCTCAGACAGTGAAGAATCTGCCTGTGATGCAGAAGACCTAGGTTCGATCATTGGATCAGGAAGATTACCTGGAGAAGGGAGTGACTACATCATAGTCCAAAACCATAACACAGTGGTCTTTTTGAAAATTAATATTCATCTATGTGTCTAATTTATCATGGCTCAATATCATTCAAAATGCTGAAAAGTGAAATTATTTTCAAAAAGACAAAAATATAAGGTTCATTTTAAAACGTCAGATGCAATAATATTACAGGTATTTTGGTTAGAAAAAATTATTAAAATTTTTCAAAACATTTACTTTGAATTTCTATATGTATCTTACCACGAAATATTTGCACAATGTATAGTGGCCATCCATGCAGTGCTTAGTCACTCCGTCATGTCCAGCTCTTTGTGACCCCATAGACTGTAGCCCGCCAGGCTCTTCTGTCCATGGGGATTCTCCAGGTAAGAATACTGGAGTGGGTTGCCATGCCCTCTTCCAGGGAATCTTCCCAACCCAGGAATCGAACCCAGGTCTCCCACATTGCAGGCAGATTCTTTACTGTCTGAGCCACCAGGAGAGCTAATGAACACTGGAGTGGGTAGCCTCTCCCTTCTCTAGGAGATCTTCCAACCTAGGGATCAAACCGGGGTCTTCCATTCTGCAGGTGTATTCTTTACCAGCTGAGCTACCAGCGAAGCCCGATGTATAGTGGCCCAGGTCTACAATTCACATCTTGAGTTGCTGCCCTCTAGGGTTCATATGTCTGTGTATCAGACTAGTGGTGGTGGTAGCAATATTGGATTGTGATACTAACAGAATAATCAGCTGGAATAAATATGTTCTATACTCTTTTATGTGTATGCTTAATCATCTATGAGCCTTGAGTCTGTCCTATTGGTTAATGAGTCAAATTCTTTACAGAGCTTCTGATAAGTACTTTAAAAAAAGAATAGCACTTTTTCTCATTTAAGTTACCTCAGTTTTTATAAAATAAAACCAAATTTGCCTAAAAATGGCATTGTTATAACCTGAACAATATGACTGCTCTTTTATTTTACTTAAAACTGTTACAGCTCGTAACAAAAATGGAAAATGCCACTTGTTGGTATATATAGTCCTTTACTGGAATTTGAAAACTTTACTGAAATCACATTATTGAAAAAAACAAGCATTTGAACCACAAATTATGTCCACTGTTGTGTTTTTTACATCTAAACTTATCAAAATAACATAGTATTCTATCTTTGACCTTGAAAAAATAAATGCTAAGCTTAATTAGAAGAGTTCATAGTAAACGAAAAGATCATAGCAAAATATGCTGTGGGTTTTTTACCTCTTATGAAAATAAGAAAACAAAGCAAACAATGCTATCTACATTCTTTATTACTGAACTCTCTGTAGAATTTCCAAATAAAATACAAGATTCCACTTAAATCTGAAATTCAGGAAAAACAGCTAGTAATTTTTAGCATAGGTATATTCCATGCAATATATTTATTTGCTAAAGCTGTTAACTATCTTTCTTTTTGCCTTATTCATTTTTAGAGATGATGACTGTCAAGAGTCCAAATTCTAGAATAATTTTGTCACTCATGACAGAGAACATGCAATTTCTAATAAAAAGGCTTTCAAGTGCTCTTTCCCTATCACATCAAATACAAGGGGTGGAATCTTTTACATGGTACAAGTCCAAAATGTTGGAGACTTTATCAACTTGAGTTGACTTTATCATGGAGATGCTAAAAACATAAATGCCGATTGCCTTGTAGACTTGACTGGATATGCAGCAGAATTTCTATAAACTAGAAATACACTTTTGCTGTATTAAGTTCCCTAGTTTCAGGAGATGACTATTATTGCCGTGGCCTGACCGAGTTTACTCTGACTTGTATCAAAACGTTCATTTGCAAAGTGAGACCTTTGTGGTCATTCAAGATAAACAGTATTACTTCTAGATTCAATTAGATAAAAGAAGTAAATTATCATAAAATTATTTGTCATGCTTTTACAAGAATTTAAATCTAGTTTTAGCCATTTTATTGATGTTAATATAATCCTATAGGTAATGTTTTTATGAGGATTAGGCAAAGAGTGAATAAGCCAATATCTTTGAGCTTTTTAAATATAATTTCTCTGAAACTGAATTTACACACTCTACTGCCATAAATTATAAGAGGGACTTCTGATTCCTTTTCAAGTAGACAAGTCATAATATGTCAGGTTTTTTGAAGAATGTGACTGGTTGTCCAAGGAGACTAAGATAGGTTGCAAATACAGCTATCATCATGGGAGAAGAGCCCCTGTCATTCTTTTCCTTTGGAAATGTCCTCTTCTTATTGTCATTATGTTGTTTGATCTAAAGATTTTATGACATTTTATGGCATTATGTGTCATTTTATGACATCTTATGACAGCTATCAGTATACCGTTTATGATAATATGTTTTTCTTCTAAAGAAATTGGTCCTTAGGATATGAAGAAATAATCTGAATCCATCTGACTTTCCTAAAAGGAATAGATTTATTATCTAAGTGGCAAGTGATTATCTTAGTAAGTGACAGGTTAGCAGAAAATACAGTGGTGGAATCAATGAGATGTGGTGGCTAATGAGAATACTAATGACAAGATTGTTTCACTGTTGAGCCATTGAAATAAAACTCTTTATAATTCCTCGATAGTTTCATTTGTAATAAATCCACAAAAGGAAGCAATAGTGGTTTTGTCAGTCATAGTAGACCTTCTCAGTTCTCTCCTTACATATTAATCTTCTTCAGAGAGTTTTTTTTTCTTAATAAAAGTGTTCAGGCCCTTCACACAGAAATTCCAATTCTATACACTTGCTCAGTGTCTGGCTTTTTAAAGGTTTCACTGGTGATTTTCATAAACATATTAATCCTGCAGGAAATTCTTTGCAGTTTGCTTGATATATGATATGACACATTCTAAGTTTGTTGAACTGGAATATGCCAAGCATATGCTTTGCTAAAAAGAAATTTAGGAGCAAGTAAGTGAGGTGTGCTTTTTCTTACCTATACCTGAAACCGTTTCCAAAACACATTCAGAAAGCAAAGAGAAAATGAAGAGGAAATTTAAAGAATATGGGAATAAAGTTGAAGACACTGGAAGAAATACAAAAAGGCACACCACATTGCCATTCTTCTGAACATTATGTTTCTGGAAAGTGCCAGGAGTAATATCAGACTCCAATTAGAAAGTTGTGCATGTAGCTATCATTATTACAGAACTTGGAGCTATCATTTAGCTATCATTATTAAAGAACACAGAGGATAATGGCTGTTGAATCATAGCTCCTATATATTACACTTTGAATATTTTGTGTTATTCTTTAATTTTGCCTCTCTTTGTTATATATCCAGATTAGTGTCTCTACAGCAGTTTTGTGTACTTACTGAGCCATTTTTCATTTAACTAATAAAAAAACAACTTAAACAACAAACAATGTAATTGATAAATAGGATGTCTTGTTTGGTTCCATTGAAGCTTCATAGAACAAGTAGAATTTATGAAATCATAAAGAAAATGAAATGTTAAAGTCTCTTTCATAATAGGCACATTAAGATACTAGGTTTGCACACGGTTGATTGGATCAACACAATTTATTGATCAACTATTACTACGGTGAGGGCTTCCATGGTGACTCAAATGGTAAAGAATCTGCCTGCCAATACAGGAGATCCGAGTTTGATCTCTGGGTCAGGAAGATCCCCTGGAGAAGGGAATGGCTACCCACTCGACTCTTCTTGCCTGCAGAATCCTGTGGACAGAGGAGCCTGGTGCACTGCAGCCTGTGAGGTCACAAAGAATCAGACACAACTGAGCGACTAACAGTCACTGACTCATTATCACTGCAAATGATAGGGGCAAAAACTCCATTTTTAAAATAAGTGTAAAAAATAATTTTCATTATTTGGATTCTGGGAATAATTCTCCACATATACTTCTATAGAAGTATACATACAGGCTTCTCTGGTGGCCCAGACGGTAGGGAGACTGACACACTCACTTGTTCACTGTCAAAGTAATGGAAATTAATTCTGTGGAACATTTTTAAGTGGCCATCTGGGTCATTGTTTTAAAGAGCATATATCTTTCAACCAATAACTTCTGGCTAAGGTAAGTATGCTATTCATTGTAATTTCGAAAGTATGTCTGTTAGAATAACATTTGGACCATAATAAGTTGTGAAGATTACATATTATTTAAGAGTTTACATGCCTTATTTTACCTAATCAATGTTTAATTTTCCCATATAATCTTTATGATTAAACCAGTTAGATGCTATTCAAAAGACATTCATGAAACTGTTAAAAGGCATAAAAATATTAAATATTAAATTACTCTTTTTTCATTGCTATTCAGTATTTATGCTCAGACTTCATTTGATATTAGTGGTCATCTGCATAAATTAAAGTCTGCCCACCCACATTATATAAACCATGGGTCATTTTCGTTCTAATTCTGAAACTTCCTACATACTAGTTTACTCATCTTACACATTGATCACTTATTATTTCACTCAAATAAAGCTTCTTTTTAATAGCAGTTTTTAGATTTCCATTTTTCTGATTGTTTTAAATTCAAAAATACATTTTATACACAGAGATTTTGGTAGTATAAGCAAAATAAAAATTTCAACATGATTTGTACCTGAGAAGACACTGTAGATAGAATCTATATTAATAAAGATAAACTGATTTTATGGAATATAAATCAATCATGATTTCCAAAATATTTTCCAATGAATTGTTATATATGCTTCTTTAAAAAATTATTTTCCCATAAGCACACACTGGAATCAAGATTTCCAGGAGAAATATCAATAACTTCAGATATGCAGATGACACCACCCTTATGGCAGAAAGTGAAGAGCTAAAGAGCCTCTTCATGAAAGTGAAAGAGGAGAGTGAAAAAGTTGGCTTAAAGCTCCACATTCAGAAAACTAAGATCATGGCATCCAGTCTCATCACTTCATCGGAAATAGATGGGGAAACAGTGGAAATGGTGGTTGACTTTATTTTTTTGGACTCCAAAATCACTGCAGATGGTGATTGCAGCCATGAAATTAAAAGACGCTTACCCCTTGGAAGGAAAGTTATGACCAACCTAGACAGCATATGAAAAAGCAGAGATATTACCTTGTCAAAAAAGGTCCATCTAGTCAAGGCTATGGTTTTTCCAGTGATCATGTATGGATGTGAGAGTTGGACTATAAAGAAAGCTGAGCACTGAAGAATTGATGCTTTTGAACTGTGGTGTTGGAGAAGACTCTTGAGAGTGCCTTGGACTGCAAGGAGATCCAACCAGTCCATCCTAAAGGAGATCAGTCCTGGGTGTTCATTGGATGGACTGATATTGAAGCTGAAAATCCAGTACTTTGGCCACCTGATGTGAAGAGCTGACTCATTGGAAAAGACCCCAAAGATTGAAGGCAGGAGAAGAAGGGGACAACAGAGGATGAGATGGCTGGATGGCATCACCAACTCAATGGGCATAGGTCTGGGTGGACTCCAGAAGCTCGTGATGGACAGGGAGGCCTAGTGTGCTGCGGTTCATGGGGTCCAAATAGTCGGACACAACTAACTGACTGAACTGAACTGAACTCTGTCAAACTGGAGCATTTTATCCACTCAGCTTAAGATAAAAGCTTATATCAATTATTCTTTGTATATTCCCTATTATGTTTCACATTTATCCACTGTGGGTGGATAAAGATGAAGAGAAAAATTTTGCATTTTTACAATTCTGAGATTTTATATCAAATATCTGAATCTATTGTAAGATTTTTTAAGATATATGGACACTGTTTTTAAGACTATTTTGAAAGATTCTTCAAATGTTAATTCATGTTATTCAAATATTAATAAAGATATTTCCACCTTTATATTCATAATGCTGTGAAAAAGCTAGGCTGGGAACCCTTCATAATTTATTTCCACCTCCCTATCTTCTTGATTATCATACTTGAATAATCTCCTTCATATTTAAATAAGTATCAACATTTAGAGGTAATATAAATGTATACTAATCCTTTAAGTCAAACTTAGCTAACAGATTGTACTTTTTACAAGCCAATTCATGTTTATGCTCAGATAAAATACTTTACTGGCAAACGTAATTGTTCACTGGTAGATTTGCCAGCTACAAAATAGGTGTGTATATTTTTAAGCTGAATGTAATAAATGGATTTCATAGGTACATGAAAGTAAAATAATCATCTGCAAGAGAGGCTTTACCTAGTATATATTTCAACCATTCAAGATTCAATTTGTTAAATTTTTTATATGTACATTCCAACATTCCAGTATTACATGTAATATTAGAAGCTATGATTAGAAACAAGCCTGGGGGAGTAGATGAATCATGAGGTGGCTAATAGGATATTAAGTCTTTCACATCTACATAGTCATTTGGTTGAAATCTAGGCAACATTAATAGGGTACCATCTTATGATTTTCCAAATGAAATGACTGCGTTATGAGACCTAGTCCTATTGAATAGAGGGCTACAAAATACTTTATATTGACCAATGCAATTACTGTAAAATTAAAGGTAGTTCATTTTATATCTACTCATGATCATCCACAATTACTATCTAAAAGATCAATAAATATTGTTAATTAGTATCTAATGTGAGAGAGTTTTGTGTGATGTAAATATCAGGTTAGAATGTATTAGACATTTACATATCCTGTGATATAAGCATATTTGGGGAGATATGAGCATATTTTCTTTGAACGTCCTGACTGTAATATGATAACATGGAGTTAAAGGCCCAAATATAGTAATTATAATGACACTAAAGAGAGAAGTGAAGTTATTGATAACTTTATATACATATCTCTTCAATATGTTTTGTGATCTTAAATATAAACAATGACAAAATAATCATCATTAGATCTGAAGCTAGTCCTATGACAAAAATGTAATTTAAACTAGGGTTACAATTACTAGGTCTTTCTAGAAATTTTCAGCTAGAATTTAGAGACAGACTTGGTTTAATATTTGTGACTAGAAAGCATAATTAAAGTTTATTATTTTGATTTTATTTCAGATTTTTAAAATTTCTTTCCTATCCCTTCAATCTTACATCTTATAATTGTTTCATCATGATCTTGGTACAAAGTATAAAACACATTAAAAGATAAATCCTCGTCAATGTACTTCCTGGCATTAAGAACATGAAGAGTTCTCTAATTAATTAATTTGCTAGTAATTATCTTCTATGGAGAAATTTGCCAGTGGCTGTGATCGAGATCATAACCAAAGTAATGTAATGAATTTCCATGAACCATACATGAATATTAGCTTCACTACTTCATAGTAAGTTTCCAAACTTGTTTTATACCCCAAAATACCTAGAAGATTTGGAAGCCCCATTTGACAGTTGGTGTTCACTAGGCGATAATGCTCAAGTGAGAGTGGGAATGTGGCGGATATCAAAATCTCCTGTAAGTGGGAGTAGGATTGCCTCATATGTCATTTCATTTTATAGCATCACTATTTCTAGAAATATCTCTGATGTTACAAATCAGAAGGATTCTTGAAGTTGTACTTCTAAGGAATTTCTACTTATGTGACTCTGACATTTATTTATTTATTCATTCAAAAAAATGTTAGTATCTTATGTTTCAAGTACCATACTATCAATTTGGAACACAAAGACTAATCTAACACAAGATGCACCTTATAGACTGTAGGAAAGTGATACTTGTAAACGAATAATTAATGCTATGTTTTGTAGAGTGGTAATCAGAAGGTCTAGGGATTGAGGAAGGCTTTTCAGAGGAATCAACTTTTAAGCTGAACTTTAAACAAGGAGTGACTTAAAAAAAAAAAAAAAAAGCCCAGCATAATACTTACCCTAAGAAGATACGGAAAAAACTGAAAAGGCACCAAGGGATAGGAGTATGACAATTTCACAAACTACAGCTAATTCCATGCCTCTGTAATTTCTGGAGAATGGGATTGTTAAGAATATAAGACTAAAATGATTAGCTGGGCAGAGCATTCCTACCCACGCAAATATGAACACATTAGGCCTAGAACTGGGTTCAGAAATTGTATGATTCTGATACAGCTAGAAGATTAAGGACTGCTTGAAATTCGAAACATAGGAACCACTCCTATTTGTTATGGGAGCTCAATAAATTATATTAACTCAGAGAAGGTGTTGAAATAAGAATAATTCTTTACTTTAAGAACCTCACATGGAAACTCATTAAAATAAAATATAAGAAATTGTATACAATTATCATGGGAACAGACAGGCATGCAACCTAATTTATTTTGTGGTGGAAGTCACAGTCGTCTTCGGAGAAACAACACATTATGTGAGTCCATAGGATGAGTAAAAGTCAGTGAGGCAGAAGAAAGGGATAGGATACGGAGTCATTGCAAGAAGCAGCAGCAATGTGAGAAAAGGTAGACATTTTGTAGGTGAGGTAGCATGTCTTAGTTTTCTAATTACGAAAGTTTGGTGACTTAAAACAACACATATTAGCCCACAGTTTTTATGGGTCAGAGGTCTAGGCATCATTAAGCTAAGACTTCTGTGACCCACAAGGCTACAGGGCAAATCTTGACTGGACTGAATTCCTTTCCGAGATCAAGGACCTCTTCCAAACACATTTGGTTGTTGGAAGAATTCATTTCCTTTCAGTTATAGGTCTGTTTTCTGTTGACTGTCAACTAGGGGTCTTGGCTTCTAAAGTGAAAGTCAAAGTGTTACAAGCTCAGTAGTCTCTGATTCTTTGTGACCCCAAGGACAGCAGCCCACCAGGCTCCTGTCCATGGAATTCTCCAGACAAGAATATTGAAGTGGGTTGGCATTTCCTTCTCCAGAGGAGGTTCCTTACCCAGGGATTTAACCAGGGTCTCTGCATTACACTTGGTCATAACTTTCCTTCCAAAGAGTAAGCATCTTTTGATTTCATGGCTGCAGTCACCATCTGCAGTGATTTTTGAGCCCCAAAAAATAAAGTCAGCCACTGTTTCCACTGTTTACCCATCTATTTGCTGTGAAGTGATGGGAGCAGATGCCATGATCTTAGTTTCCTGAATGTTGAGTTATAAGCCAGCTTTTTCAATCTCCTCTTTCACTTTAATCCAGAGGTTTTTTAGCTCCTCTTCACTTTCTGCCATTAGGATGGTATCATCTGCATATCTGAATTTATTGATATTTCTCCCGGTGATCTTATTCCAGCTTGTGCTTCATCCAGCCCAGCGTTTCTCATGATGTACTCTGCATGTAAGTTAAATAAGCAGAGTGACAATATACAGCTTTGAGGTACTCCTTTTCCTACTTGAAACCAGTCTGTTGTTTCATATCCAGTTCTAACTGTTGCTTCCTGACCTGCATACAGAGTTCTCAAGAGGCAGGTCAGGTTGTCCAGTATTCCCATCTCTTTCAGAATTTTCCACAGTTTATTGTGATCCACACAAAGGCTTTGGCATAGTCAATAAAGCAGAAATAAATATTTTTTCTGGAACTCTCTTGCTTTTTTGATGATCCAGGAGATATTGGCAATTTGATCTGTTTCCTCTGCCTTTTCTAAAAACACTTGAACATCTGGAATTTCACAGTTCACGTATTGCTAAAGCCTGGCTTGGAGAATTTTGAGCATTACTTTACTAGCGTGTGAGGTGAGTACAATTGTGCAGTAGTTTGAACATTTTTTGGCATTGCCTTTCTTTGGGATTGAAATGAAAACGGACCTTTCCCAGTCCTGTTGCCACTGCTGAGTTTTCCAAATTTGCTGGCATATTGAGTGCAGCACTTTCACAGCATCATCTTTCAGGATTCGAAATAGGTCAACTGGAATTCCATCACCTCCACTAGTTTTGTTTGTAATGATGCTTCCTAAGGCCCCCTTGACTTCACGTTCCAGGATGTCTGGCTCTTGGTGAGTGATCACACCATCGTGATTATCTGGGTTGTGAATATCTTTTCTGTACAGTTGTTCTGTGTGTTCTTGCCACCTCTTCTTAATATCTTCTGCTTCTGTTAGGTCCCTACCATTTCTGTCCTTTATTGAGCCCATCTTTGCATGAAATATTTCCTAGGTATCTCTAATTTTCTTGAAGACCTAAATCAAATGTTGAAGAGCTAAATCAAATCCCTTATGGTTATACAGTGGAAGTGGGGAATAGATTTAAGGGACTACATCTGATAGAGTGCCTGATGACCTATGGATGGAGGTTTATGTCATTGTACAGGAGACAGGGATCAAGACCATCCCCAAGAAAAAGAAATGCAAAAAAGGAAAATGGCTGTCTGATGAGGCCTTACAAATAGCTGTGAAAAGAAGAGAAGTAGACAACAAAGAGAAAAGGAAAGATAGACCCATTTGAATGCAGAATTCCAAAGAACAGCAAGGAGAGATAAGAAAGCCTTCCTCAGTGATCAGTGCAAAGAGATAGAGGAAAATGGGAAAGACTAGAGATCTCTTCAAGAAAATTAGAGATACCAAGGGAAAATTTCATGCAAAGGGAAGCTAGGAGCCCCCCAATTCCTTGTTGTGTGACCTTCCAACAGAGCCTAGATTACAATATGGAACCTGACTTCTTCTAACTCTGTAGAAGAATCTCTTGCTTTTTGCTGCTAATCATTAGAATGGCATCTCATTACCTTTGTCATATTTTATTGGCTGGACACAAATCACAGGCTCTGCCCACAAACAAGGAGAGAGAATAATACAAGAATTTGACTCATTTGGGGTTTAGTTTAGAAGCCTGTCTACCATAGACTTTCTGGAGATATTAAGAAATATAACCAAAGGTTTGAGAAGACAGACTTGAATTAGAAGGAACAAATAGAGGCAAATATAAAACAAAAGAGAAGAGGAAATATTCTAGGGCATTTTCATGCACAAAGAAAAGCGTTTAGCTATACACATTATCAGGGCTTTCCGTATAGCTCAACTGGTAAAGAATTGCCTGCAATGCAGGAGACCCCAGTTCAGTTCCTGAGCTGGGAAGAGCCACTGGAGAAGGGATAGGCTATCCACTCCAGTAGTCTTGGGTTTCCCTTGCAGATCAGCTGGTAAAGAATCCACCTGCAATGCAGGAGACCTGGGTTTGATCCCTCAGTTAGGAAGATCCCCTGGAGAAGGGAAAGGCTACCCACTCCAGTTTTCTGGCCTGGAGAAGTCCATGGACTGTATAGTCTGTGGGGTCGCAAAGAGTAGGACATGACTGAGCAACTTTCACTTATACATGTCATAATATTTAGGCACAAAATCTAGCCTACAGAACTTACTGGCATACTGATTAATAAGAAGATAAGTTTGGTCTCTTTCCTCCACACCCATGCAGGTTTGGAGTTGTTGTTGTTTCGTTGCTAAGTCATGTCTGACACTTTTGTGACCCCATGAAATGTAGCCCACCAGGCTCCTCTGTCCATGGGGTTTCCCAGGCAAGAATACTGGAGTGGGTTGCCATCCTTCTTCAGGGCATCTTCCTCAACCAGGGATAGAACCTGTGTTTCTTGCATTGGCAGGAAGATTATTTTCTGCTGAGTCACCAGGGAAACCCCTATGCAAGTTTATTGACTGGACATCTGGATACGTTCTGTAACCACAGTTTATAAATTTTTCATTTCTGTTGAATATTCAAACCATTAATGATAGATAATATTACTCATTAATTAAATGCAGGTGTTCTATACCATACTTAGCACTGTATTTAATCTAAGTTTATTATATTGACATTTTTTCCCATAGATTTACTTTTAGCATTTACGTTTGCTGAAGGAATATGAAAAACATATTCATGTTGTTTGCAGCAAAACATTTAGTGCCATATAATGTAGTTCAAAGGGGAGTATTCAAAGTGGATGGAAATAATTAAAATTAATTTAGTAAGGAAGGGCAAAAATTTTCTTACAATAGTTTCTCATCAATATCCTAATAAAAGCATTAAATCGAAAAAATCTTCAGACAACAGGAGGGGATTTTACTAAATATGAGCTACTATCTCAATAGTAGACAAAACTTAATATTAGATAAAACTGAATAGTAGATAAAACTGAAAATGTAATAGCATTTATGAAGTTAAAGTCAATAACTTTGATTCTCATCTTGTCCAAAAGTCTCCCAGCTATTTTATTAAATATATCAATTATTAAATAAACAAAATTTAAAGATAACTTTTGATATCTAGTCTCTAGGTTAACATTTTGTTTTTCTCATAGATAACAAGTACTTTTCAATTTTCCACTGGGGTATGATATAAAGAAATTACTTTCATTTGTTTAAGAAAAATGAAAACCTAGTCTCTCTGATCCTGCATACCGAGCTCAAGCAAATATTCTCAACTCTCTATGTTGTGATTATTTCACATTTTGCTATAGAAACTACCCTCACTGATTGCTTTCTTTCGGCTAGTTCAATCACTAAGGTCAATTCACGTTAAGTGCTCCACCCTACTTGCTTAAAGATACCTCTTAATTCCTCTTTTATAAAATATTAATGATTTGAGAGTAGCTATAAGTACAGAATCATTAAAAAATCATAATCTGTGATATAAGGCGTATGCTTTACTTCACTGAATCTTTAAAATCTTCCTTTTATCAGTATTTTCATCATTTCTTTCCACTGGTCAAGAGTCTGAAGCATAAAATTTGGCATTTTGCATATTGCAAAATAAGAATTTCACTCTAGGTGCATTTATCAAGAGTCTATTCCAAGTGCTTCCAAAACCCCATTCTATGGCCAAATGATAACTTTGAATAAATTATAAGAGTAGCAATGCTAGGGCTGACCATCATGGGTTGTGGTCTCTGAAACTCAAAGCTGATCATTTCTGGTTCAACCCTACAGATGTGGCCAAACCCAAGAGGTTGTCATTTTCTATGTAAGACACCAAGTTAAAGTTTTGGCAAGCATTGTTCCCAGTTTAGAGAATACCACTGTGAGATACATAGACAAAACATTGGACTTTATGGAGTTTAGATACTAGAAGAGAGAAGCAGCGGATGAAATGATTAGATATTATCACTGACTCAATGGACATGAATTTTAGCAAACTCTGTGAGGTAGTGAGGGACAGGGAAGCCTGGTGTGCTGTGGTCCATGGGGTCGCAGAGTCATACATGACTTAGGGACTGAACAACAACAGAGTAACATAATTTTGAAAAGTAAATAAACATGCATCAGAAATACAGAGAAAGTACACTGAAAATGCAAGCTCTAATATTGTTAGGCATTAAGGAGAAAATACAACAAGGGAATATAATAGATATCATGAATATGCCTGTATCTATTTCTACTCTAGAAACTGGCCAATGAAAGGTTCTTTGTGAAGATGTTTTGTAAACTGAGAGTAGAGCAACATGAAAGAGCTAGTCATCTGAAAATCTGGGAAAAGAAAGTGCTAACCCCAGAGAATAGCAAGAAGAAACACAAGCAAGGAACTGTGTTGATTGAAATTAAAGTATTCTACTTTATTAAGTGCAGTAAGATATTCTAAATATACACTTAAAATTGAAAATGAATGTTTAAACTATCAAAAGAAATGGGCCCTTATTATCATATATAAAGTAATAATATCTTTTGATGATTACTCTTGCTTACTGTGAGGAACTGGAATATTAGATTTTTATTATAAAAATTGAAAATACTTAATTTAAATACCCAACTTATCTCTATTGGTTTTTATCCATGGTAGTTGAAGGTATTTCAATATATTATGTCTCTCCTGGATAGCAATGAAATTGCTTCATTTGAATCAGCTGATTCACAACAATAAATGACTTTGATATCAATGCAACTTTTGATGCATCAAAGCAACTTTTGATACATTAAAATGTATTGCTTTTCCAACTGTATTACTTACTAAACTCTCCCTACCATCTGGAACCTGCACAATGGAATTTCTGGAGGGCTCATCATGGCTCAGGGTGGCTCAGTGGTAAAGAATTTGCCCACAAATGTAGGAGATGTAAGGGACACAGGTTTGATCCCTGAGTTGAGAAGATCCTGGGAGGCAGAAAACGGCAACACGTTCCAGTATTTCTTGCCTGGAAAATTTCATGGACAGAGTCTGGTGGGCTACAGGTTATAGGGTCACAAATAGTCAGACACAACTGAGTAACTGAACACACAGATATATTGTGGCTTTGCTGATTTTTCTGGTTTTATCCACTTATAGCCAAAAATTAGCTGAGATAATCTACAGATACCCGACAAAATAAGAGAAAT
Source organism: Dama dama (assembly GCF_033118175.1). Taxonomy (NCBI): domain Eukaryota; kingdom Metazoa; phylum Chordata; class Mammalia; order Artiodactyla; family Cervidae; genus Dama; species Dama dama. The sequence continues at coordinate 32,844,265 of NC_083706.1, forward strand.
ATGGCTAAATTTAAATTTCACATAAACAAAGAATCATTGTTCAATATAAGCATTTCCCAAATATTGCATATAACCTACTTACTCTGAATAATTTGCAGAATGTTAATTCTGTCTAAAGAATGTAATAAAATAACATTACCAGTATATTTTAATATCAAAAACCTGCATGGTAAATGGAAACCTTGAGGATTCATGATCCATTTTAATTATATATAAAGAAAATGTTGAGGTTTACCTAAAGTATAGTTGCATAAAAGACCGATGGATTGTGATTTTTTTTTCCTCAGTAAATTCAGTCTATCTGAATCAGAGGTAAAATTTAAGTTTAATTGCTTCTGTATACTATTTATGTGATTCCCTGGGTCAGAAAGATTCCCTGGAGGAGAAAATGGCAACCTACTCCAATATATTTGCCTGGAAAATCCCATGGACAGACGAGCCTGGCAAGCTACAGTTACTGAGGTTGTGGTGAGTTGGACATGACTGAGAACACAGTCACACACTATTTACATCATTCCAGCCTATGAAATTAGATTAAAATAATCATAACATAAATGACATTTTAGTGAGGTAGAAGGAGGAAATATGAAACACATGTATTTAATTTTGATCATTATAATTTCCTATCTGAAAATGTAGCAAGATATTTGTATTAGTTTACTAGAGCTGTTGCTACAAAGTACTGCAAACTGAGTGGTTTAAATGACAAAATTTATTGTTTCTTGGATTTCATGAGCTCTCCCTGTGGGTGTGGGTCTGTCCAAATTTCCCTTTTTTGTAAAGACATTAGTTATATCAAATGCTTATCTTACTCCAATATGACTTCATTTTAATCATTTCTCTATAATCACTTTATTTCCAATTAAAGTCCTATGTGGAGGTATGGGGCTTAGGACTTTAACATATGAATGTGGGACTGGAAGGACCACAGTGCAACCCATAATAACACAGCAGAAAGTAATACAAATTCCAAAATTATAGGAGGCTGGCTGTAAATTTGGTTCTTCACTGTCTTTGTCAAATATCTTAATTTCTTTATCTCAGTTGTATAACCTACAAAATGGAGCTAATAATATCAGCCTTGCTTACTTCATAGGGATATTGGAAGAATTGCAGGAAATTGTGATTTTTTTAACCTAAATTATCAAGTAAAATATAAATTCATCCTTTAGAGTAAATTTAGAATTAAAGAACATTTAAGTCAAACTATAGCTAGGTAAAAGTATTTGTTTGGATCTGGCCTACCCAGGATAATCCTCTTCCGCCATAAAATATAACAAGATCTCTACCGTGATATGTTCACAGATTATAGTCATGCAAAGGGAAGGCGATTTTACAGGGGATTTACATTAGAAAGTGAAACTCTTGGGACTGTCTTGGAATTCTGCTTACCGCAATCAGATTTTGAATTGTTACAAAAATGACATTGAAATGATTTGACCTTTAAAGTGTAAAATAATTTCTGTGTAAAATTACCCAAACCTTGTCTCCTTTCTCTGTGCTGTGCTTAGTCCTTAGTCATGTCCAACTCTCTCTGTGACCCCAGGGGCTGTAGCCTGCCAGGCTCTTATGTCCATGGGGATTCTCCAGGCATCAATACTGGAGTGGCCATGCCCTCCTCCAGGGGATCTTCCCAACCCAGGGACAGAACACAGGTCTCCCGTACTGCAGGCAGATTCCTTACCATCTGAGCCACCAGGGAAACCCATTCATTTCTCTACTTCCTTGGAAATTGATCTCTACTGGAGTCAATTTTGATAAATTATCCCTAGAAAAGACTGCATTTTATCTAGGTATTACAACATTTTTATTAAACTTTGCAAAATATTATTTATAATTTTTATTATGGCTTTAACAATCTCCTCTAGGTATTTCTGAATTTGCACATTTATGATCTATATTTTAAAAAAATTTCATTACCTAGTTTTTTTTAAAAGAAAAGCATTTTTATTTGCTAATGAATTTTGTATTTTTTTTTCTGTTTAATCTTTTGAATTGTTGATTTTTGTCTTCTTACTTCTTTCTTGGCGCTTATCTTGGGCTCACTTTTTGTTTGTTTTCTCATTGAGTTGGAATTTAATTCACTTATTAGTATTCCTTCACATTCACTGATACAATACTTAAAGCTATGAGTTTTCCTCCGATCATTGCTTTAAATGCATTCTATGGCAGTTCATAGATTTTGATATGTAATTCTTTTATGTCAAAATTGTTTAGACATTTTGTGACTTGGGTTAGTATGTTTATATTTTCCCTTCTTCCAAGATGTTTAAAAATATCTTTTTGGGGGGTTAATTAATATTCTTAACAAACAACAAATGTTGAAACATCAATAAGAATCCTTTCTTTCCTCCCTCCTTTCTTTTCTTCTCCCCTTCTTTCCTTCCTCCTTCCTTCTTTTCTGAATGATTAAATCCAAAAACCATTATGAGTAAAAAGCAAAATAGCATACACACCGGTGCAGAGAAGGAAGGCATGATACTGGCTTGGTGTAGAAATCTGGGTCTGAGTGGGGAAGCAGGGAGGGTTTCCATTGAAGACAGTGACAGAAAGATGACAAGGTGTGGTATATTGAAGCTTCAGTGGAATGAGGAGGAACTCCACATGGATGGGTGTTGACAGCACAAAAAAATATTTGCACTTGTGGAGGTTGATTCAATAAGTGAATATAATGGCGATTATAGTGACAAAGTTTCTTATTGTCAGAGAAGAGTTTTACAAATATGGGAAGGGAGAAAATAAAATAAAATCTCTGATATTACATTGGAATTGGATATAGCCATGTGAACTCAAGATTTTAAACATATACATTGATAAAAAATTACATGTAGATGCCTTGCTACCCCTTCGGTCTCCAAATTCCTAGTTTGTTTCGAGTTTACTTTTAAGAATTCAAAGGAAAGATACATTTCACAGCCTATAACATGTGGTTGACTAATTCTAAAATTTCACATATACTATTAGAATCATTTTGAACTGTCAAAACTAGTAATAATTACTCAGCAAATGACAAGGCCAATAATGTAAATAGATTTAATAAAATCTCTATCAGCATGCTCTTTGATAATTGAACCACTCTGATTTTGTCATTGTTATTAATTAAACACATAAATGGATTAAAAGCAACAGTGTTGCCTGCAAACAAGTGTTTCTTCTAATGTAGTCATCTCTAGGAGGCTGGAGGAGTGAGAAAACTTTAATTTATGCTGCTATTATTATCCTGAACTAGCAGATCATTTGTGTTTCTGAACTTCCCTGTTCAGACCTCACCAACAATTGATAGATTCAGAAATATCTATGTGAAAACGTCTTGTATGGTTGTATCAATGTGAGAAAGATCTTGTGAAAAAGATTCAATAAGTAAGTGCAGTTCAGTTGGTTCAATTAAAAACAACAAAGGACAAAAAAATCCCTGCATACCCACTTAATTCTTATGAAAAGCATGAATCCATGCATGATACACATTTTCCTAAAAATATATTTTGACTGAGAAGTCAGGGGACTGACAAGTTGGCACTTCTGTGTACTTTAGAGAAATGACCTTAAAACCTTTCATTTTCTTTCCTCCTGTTTCACTCTTACTCTGTTTTCCAGCTATGGATTTTTTTTTTAGGCTGGCATTCCATGCAAACCACTGTTGTTACCCTTGGTTATGGTTTTATATTTTAATCTTATTTTCTCCTTGACATTTACCTTTCTATCCATGATCTGTTTTTGCCTAGCAGCAGGGCCTTCCTCTCCTTCTGTGTCACATAATAACAAGATCAAAAGGGTAGACGTGGGGTGTTCAGAGCCAGGTCTCCTCCACTGTAGTTCAGTCTCTAAGGTTAAATCTATTATTATTTTACGTTTACCTTCTTTTGAGTTGTGCCTGTGGACCAAGTAATAGATGTCTTTTAAATGCTCATATTTTCTTTCTCTCTTCCTTCTCCACTTTTCTTCAACATTAAAGGCCAGAAAAACAAATATTGTTTTGACAGTGAGTTCCTAGTAGTATATATTCAGACTTGGTTCTGTATACAACGATTATTCTTGAGATAGCCAATTTTAAAGAATGGTTAATAGAAAAAAATCATACACATTTAAAAAAGGATATGATTAAGCATTTTTTTTTCTCGGCTCTCTCTTTCTCTTGCTGTGAACAAATACTTATTATAAATGTCAGAGAAAAAAAATGTCCTGAGAGAGTCTTGCCTTTTCAGTTTGAATATTATGGCTTATGAGGAACACTGCTGCAATGTTTTACAGTCAGATAAAAATAGGAATTTTATTTCACCTGAAACCTCATTGTTTCACCTTGAAGAAATACTTATAAGTAGATGCTAGGACAATTATTGAGTCACTTTAACAAATGTAACTACTTTCCCCAGCACTACTTGTTTATAAAGTACATCTAGCCAAGGGATCTGCAACATCCTAACTTCCTCTTATACTAACTAGAACTCTGCGTGGGCAGTATGTTAGTCAGCAGAATTACCAATCCGTGAGGATGAGTAACACCTCTTAACATTTTCCAAAACCTATGTACACACATATTTCCTTAAAATTCTCTTAAAATTTTTTTAGATAAATGGGTAAAATCTGAAATCATGAAGAATATTTAGAACAAGAATTAGTCCTAAGTAGTTTTAAAATAGCATAATGAACAACATGGAGATTTCAATCTGGAAAAGACGTAATAGCTGAAAAATGTATATATATATATATATACACACACACATATATATATACACACACACTATGTATATACATATATGTATATATGTAAATATATATGAGGCTTCTCTGGTGTCTCAGATGGTAAAGAATACACCTGCAATGCAGGAGATCGATCCTGGGTTCGATCTCTGGGTCAGGAATATTCCCTGGAGAAGGGAATGGCTACCTACACCAGTGTTCCTGCCTGGAGAATTCCATGGAGAGAGGAGTCTGTCTGGAGGCCTTCTGTATACACATAACAGTAAATGGGGCTTCCCAGGTGCCACTAGCAGTAAGAACACACCTGCCAATGGAAGAGAAGAGACCTGGGTTCAATCCCCGGGTCAGGAAGATCCCCTGGAGGAGGGCATGGCAACCCACTCCAGTATTCTCACCTGGAGAATCCCATAGACAGAGGAGCCTGGCAGCCTACAGTCCACAGGGTCACACAGAGTCGGACAGGACTAAAGCGACTTAGCATGCACACACTCAGAACAGTAAATATAAATATATTTGTAAGTAACTATATATATGTACTATATATATTTATAAATAACCATATGTGCGTGTATGTGTGTGTGTGTGTGTGTGTGTGTGCGCGCACATGCATGTGCATGCTTATGTGCATAGTCCTGTCTGACTCTTTGCGACCCCATAGACTATAGTCCACCAGGCTCCTCTGTCCATGGGATTCTCCAGGCAAGAATACTGGAGTGGGTTGCTATGCCCTTCTCCAGGGGATCTTCCCAACCCAGGTATCAAACACAGGTTTCCCATATTTCAGAGGGATTCTTTACCATCTGAGCCACCAGGGAAGTCCATATATACATATACATATACGTACACATATACATATAATATATATATTTATATGTATTCCATTGTCTGAACAGTTTTGCATTTCAACAATAATAGCTGAGGGCTACTTCAATATGATTGTAGAGCTAACTGAGGGAGTTGGGAGGGTATATAATTTATTTTTGTTTCTCATATAATCAAGAACTTCATTATTTTTAAATAATATGCTCAGGAACTAATTTTGTTACAATTTATTTGACATTTGGCTATCAATTTAGTTTTGAAGGTAATAATTGTGGTTGATATACAAGGTTTCAGGAGACGAGAGTTTACAATATAATGGAGAGTTACTGAGGTAAAGAGCAATCTGATTTCCTGTTTCTTTGAAGTACTTTTCAGAATTTATTGCTTCTTTTGAACAAAATCCTATATCTTTTGTGTGTGTTAGATTGCCTGACTGGCCCAATTCAACGATCCCTGCAACGATACCCTAACTTATGGCCTAATAATGGGGGAAGTCTATTTCCTACCCTTAACTTTGGAATTGATTATGTGACTTGCTTCAACAAATAGAGTCAGGAGTAACTGTATGCCGCTTCCTTCTGAATCAAGGATTTAAGACATCTTGCATGTTTTTGTTTTTGTTTTTCTGTTTTTCACTTTTTTTTTGCACTTCTTCCATCATCACGAGCAGAGCTCTCTGCTGATTAGGCTGCCAGTCCAAAGTGGACAAAAGACAGATGAAGCAGAATCATCCAGTGTTGCTTATAGATCTTTAGTGAGAATCATATCAGTTCTAGCAAGTCCATGTGACACAGAGCCACCCAGCTGACCCCTACTTAAATTGGCTGAGCTTCACAAAATTGTGCATGCATGAGAATAAATGATTGTTGCTTTAAAACACTAGGATTTGGTTTAACAGTATGAATGAAGGATAATTGACATGCAGTAAACAGCACATATTTAAAGTACACGTTTTGATGAGTCTTGACATATGTATGCATCCATAAAACGGTCATCACAAAACTGTCATCAAAAAATAATGAACAATCACTCCCACAAATTCAAACTTAACTCATATTACTTTGCTTGTCCTTCCCACAGCACATTGCCTACGCCATCTATAGGGAATCACAGATCTGCTTTTCATTACTATAGTGATATTTTCTATGATTTTCTCTACATGAAGTCATGTGGTTGATACTCCTGTTTTGTCTACTGTTTGCCAGAGAAAATATTTTGAAAATCACTGATCTGGTAGTATATATCAATAGTTCAATGCCTTTTATTTTTGAGCATTTTTCTACTGTGTAGATAATGCATAATTGTCTTATTCATTTAACTTTCCATTACTGTTTGTTTGTTTCCAGCTTGGGGGCTACTAAATAAAGCTGCTATAAATATTTAAAATGTAACACTTAGCATAAATACGTACATTTCTTTCTTGATCAAATGCCTAAGGGTGGAATAACTGGATATATGTTAAATGTATATTTAACTTATTTATAAAAGCTGACAGAATGTTTTCCAAAATGATTGTACCATTTTACATTTCTAAGCATTGGAATTTACCTTATAACTGGAAGTTGTACTTTTTGACTGCCTTCTTTTAATTCCCTCCTTTCCCAACCCCTGCCTCTGATAATCACAAATATGATCCTTTTCTTCGGAAAGTTTGTTTGCTTTTGAAGTATAATTTAATAACCATTTGAGCCACTTGATGCCTAAACTTAGAAAGTGTGTTCTAAGTCGTTTCAGTCGTGTCCGACTCTCTGCAGCCCCAGGGATTGTAGCCTGCCCTACCCTTCTGTCCATGGGATTCTCCAGGCAAGAATACTGGAGTGGGTTGCCATGCCCTTCTCCAAAACTTAGAAAGTATAACATGCCAAATGCTGAACATTCAGACCACTGTGAATTCTTACACAGTGCTATTGGATGTATAATACATCACAGTCACTTTGGGAAACATATGCTTACTATATATCTATATGTAGAAATATACCTGTAATCACTCTATGTCTATATTCATATCTCTATCTACTGACCAAAGAATTCAATTTCTGTTTTTACTCAAGAGAAACATCCACAAAACTGGTAAGAATATTTTATAATAGCGTTCCTCATGACAGATAAGACTGGAAGGAAGCAAAGCAAATGTTCATCAATAGAAGAGATAATACAGGAGATATATTCTTAGCACAGAATATTACTTTCAATAAAATAGGATAAATTACAGAAACATAGACCATATGGATGAAAACCAAAATGTTATATTGAGCAGAACTGAGACCAAAATTGTGGATACTGAGTAATTAACATAATGTTTAAGAACAGTCAAGATCAGTGTTTGGTGATGGAAATAAGAATGATGTGGAGTGGCAGTGACTGGAAGGGGCCCTGAGGTATTGTGATGGAAGTGTTTTATACTCTGATTCATGTGGTGGTGGCATGGATTACATAGTTTTTAACTCACTCAAGCAAACACTTAAAATCTGTGCACTGGACACTATATAAATTGTTCTTCCATATAGATAAAGCAAAATCAATGCAGGGAAAAAATAGAGCTTCTAACAGTATTACATCTCATGATAATTAAATTTTTAGTATTTATGTGGGGTCACGTGTATTTGAAATATGAAGAGAAAGTGTTAGTTTTAGTTGCTCAGTCATCTCTGACTCTGTGAACCCATGGAATTCTTCAGGCAAGAATACTGGAGTGAGTTGCCACTCCCTTTTCCAGGGGATCTTTGGGGTCCAGAGGTGAAACCCAGGTCTCCCACATGGCAGGCAGATATTACCGTCTGAGCACCAGGGAAGATGTGCTTCCCAGGCGGCCTAGTGGTAACGAACCCACCTGCCCATGCAGGTTACTTGTAAAAGATGTGGGTTGCATCCCTGTGTCAGGAAGACTCTCTGGAGAAGGTCACTGGCAATCCACTCCAGTATTCTTGCCTGCAGAATCCCATGGACAGTGGAGCCTGGCAGACTGCAGTCCACGGGGTCGCAAAGAGCCAGACATGACCGAAGCGACTTAGCATGCACACACACACACACCAGGGAAGCCCACTGACATATATTGGATGGTATTTTTATGCTCTAAATACAAGCACTTGAAATCGAGTATTTTTATCAATGAAGGACATGTGGTAAAAACGTTGAATAGCAAATCACTTCAGAAAGCATGTAAAGCACTTAGTCTTCCCACATTTAGAATTACAAATGATGGTGAACGTGAAAGCCCATGGAATTCTCCAGGCCAGAATACTGGAGTAAGTAGCCTTTTCCTTCTCTAGGGGATCTTCCCAACTCAGGAATCGAACCCAGGTCTCTTGCATTGCAGGCAGATTCTTTACCAGCTGAGCCACAGGGAAGCCCAAGAATAGTGGAGTGCTAGCCTATCCCTTCTCCAGTGGATCTTCTCGACCCAGGAATCCAACCCGGGTCTCCTGCATTGCAGGTGAATTCTTTACCAACTGAGCTGTTAGGGAAAAATAAGTTGATGCAAAATATATGATGAAGTTCAATGCAGGCAAGGAGGGCAAAGTCTGCTCAGGACTTAAGAGCCAATAAGCAACTCTACATTTGTGATTTTCTTAAATTAGAGATTGGTTACAAGAAGAAGGATGTGTCAATTACCAGTTTCAGTGATTGAATATTATCTTTAGCTTGTTTACATGTGAACATATGTATGAACATATATGTGAATTTATCTCTAGATATCTATATATAGATAAGATGCATATCTATATAGAAATCCCCCAGAGGGTTTTTTATTCATTAAGGCATCATTCTGGAAGCTGAGCAATGAATAATTTTTTATTTAATAAATATTTATTTTGTGACTATTATGCTAAACACTGTCTTAATGTCTGAGGATATTGGTGGAAGACATGATTTTTAATTTAAGAAAAATGAGAAAACATTAGTATATTGAATAACAGTGGGGGTGAATCTGAGTGGCATTTTTAATAGGTCACTCTGTATTAAAAATGGACTATAGAATGGCAAAATAGAATTTATTACATGAATTTTGATAGTTACAATTTTTTTTGAGCTAGAAGAATACATATGATGAAATCTATGGTTTATTAAAAATATTCTTCTAGTTAGAAAAAAGGAAAGCTAAGTACTAGATTTAGTAATTGAATATTATAGAATTAGTTTTGCGCAAATCTCTAATTCTGTTTAAACTTCACTATGTCAACACTGAAAGTATTTGCTATTATTATTGTCTTTATTATATTATGTGTGTCTTTCATATTTTCTTTCTTTCTGTCCTACAATATCTTCAAGTAATATTATATAGCATTTTTATATCTTGGTACACTTATGAAAGTGAGGGTTTAAGCATATCATGCAAAATTTTATTTGTAAAATATTATAAGCTGATTTCTAATTTCTAAGCTGAGACTGAAAACAAAGGACTATAGAATAGAAATAAAATTATTACCTCAATCAATGATTATTTAACATGCTAGTCTAATTCTTAATATTTAATGTTAGAATATTATGTTCATAAATAATGCTGAATATAAATAGAATGTGTATGTATGTATACATACACACTAATTTACTAATTATTTCAGTGTGTGTTTACTTTGTTCTCACAAATCCATCTGGTAAATGACCATGACTAATATTTCTTTTGAGCCTTACTGCACCAAGGAATGTGTCAGGCACATGAAAGAATTTCATCAATGTATATGCACTGAATTTCATATTCCACACATGCAACTATGCCTGCAAAATCTGTGTTATTTGTCTAAGCCATTTATTCACATGAGTACAAGTTAAACTTCTGTATTGCTTGTTTCATTCAGAATTTTCTATATCTTTTCATATTACTGAGGGAAGTAGTAATGACTGAGAATCCATTCCATGTTAACCTACGGTTTATGTTCATGGAAAGGCTCTTCTGTTTGCACTATTCATTATGAATACCAGACTCTTTTCCTGTTTTTTAAGTCAATGTTATTCTGAATAATATTTTCATCAGTATACTTTTCATAATCCATGAACATGCTGCAGTCAATGGGTAAACATAATTTTTATTGCATGAATGATTATGTTACCGGCTTGAAAATCTGCTGTCTTAATAGAACACAACACCATTAAGCTCTATTGGCAATATTTTCATATTATCGGACTGTCACAAGTAGATAATGTATGGAATGCACAGAAACACACTTAAATAAATTGGTAAAGTCAATTATTTCAATATTTTGCTATTGGGTTAGAACAGAACATGAGTTTATTTTGTGGTATCTAACTGCTATATTCTTGGTTTTGGGTACTCATGGCATGCGTACATTGTCAGTCCATATGATTCTCAGTTTATTTTTCACTGTGTCTTTAGAAATTTTCTTCCTACTCTAAGGTCAGAACCAAAGTCACTGAATCTTATTCTATCTGTACATTTGAAAGAATTATACAACATAAACTTTAAACAATGCAGAAATGGAAAGATTGACTTATTTTGTCAGATATGTAGCATTATTTCTCTAGGAAAAAAAATGATGCCCCCTTTCTCAACAGTAAGCCTAATTTCAAAATGAAACTCTGATAAAGTATCCAAATTTCAAATGCAGCCTTCCAAATTTTCTGGATTAGAAAATGTTTGTTGATATTGAATTAATTTTACTTAAAGAAACAAATGGAATGGTATTGTTTTAGCTATCTCTCTTGGTAATAGCTTTATTCTGTATTCTTCCTCAGTGTAACAGTAGCCTGCAAGACAAGAAAGTCTATCTATGTGTTCAATCTTTTGATTTCACCTGAAATGAAGTTGCTCTGCCCCTAAATCAATATCTCAGTGTTGAGTTGATTACATGTTTGACGTTCGTAAAGGAATGAGAGAAGGCTAAGATATTGCTCCTGTGATAAGTGGGAATGTACAAGAACAACCCAAGTTATAACTACACAAAGTTGTTATTTTTTCTTTTCTTGTCAGGCTATGCTGTACGCAGAACTGGTCTGGCAATCTGATTCCTGCTGTAAACTGTAATTAGTGAAAAATGCCATTGAACTGAGAGGTCTGGGAAGGTCAAAAAGAAGGAGCAGCTAAGGCCATCTTCTCCAAAATACAAATCAATACACAAAAATAACTATCTTATTTCATGAATAATCCTGGATAAGCTATTCAGATGATTGTCAATCCCTTCACTGTAAATGAAAACTTATTTTTGTATTATTCTTGTCTATGTTTAGAATAGAGGGGAGTGTTAGGAAGGGTGAGGGGCAAGATGTGCATGCATTTACATGTATTCATTGGTACTTGTTGACCACTGAGTAACAGAAAAATATATGTTCTTCTTGAGGCTAGGAGAATGGAAAATAACAGAGCTTATTGATGAATTTGATAAAAAGAAATCCTGTGCTCCCTTCTGGAGCAGTGGAATATGACACTGCACGGACAGGAGAACATACAACTAAATAGGAGGATGAGAAGGTCATCCATGTGCCTTTTTGTTTTTTTTTTTTTAAATTCAGCAAGACCATAGCAATATATAGAAATAGGGTAGATAGGCATTTCCCAGATAGGCATTTACAAGGATATTCTCGAAGTTGCTCCCTCTAGTCTGCCTCTTCTACCCTTCATCACATGATTGTCAACAAACATGAGGCTGATTTCTCTAGAAGGTCACTATTTTAACTGCCCTTTTGTGGTTTGAGAGCAGGACATTTAAAATTTACTTCCAATTATGCATTATTTTTTTACATTCAATAGCTGTGTGATTTTCAAACTATGTTCTACAGAGCTCTGGAGGTAGCAGAGGGACAACTTAATGGGCAAGGGAGAGATCAATTGCTGGCCTTAGAACTCTTACCTATAGTAACAACAGCTGTTCCACTTTTATCAGCTTTTTTTTATCAGTGTTTTCCCATATCATTTTGATTAAAGACTATTTACTGATAAAAACGGGGTATGATACAGGTCAGGCACAGGGATGGTGTTGAGAAGTACATAACTGAGCCTTCATTCCTTTTCAATATTCCTTTTCATTATGAACAGATCCTTATTGAGCATCCATACAGCTTAGGACAGCAGCAAGCCACAGAGGTGGGAAGATATTCTCGGGCTTATAGTGGAAAGAAGGTAAACAGAAAGAGGCAGGGTGGATGCTGTGACGATCTCGGTAGGGCAGGAAGAGATACGAAAGGGGAAATGGAGCCATAAATGCAACGTTACACACAGTTAACCTGGAATCTGCCCTGATTAGAAAGACGTCAATGACACCCAGTAAATGAAATTGCATCATAGAGCTGTTTGAATTTTTAGCTCCTTACTGGTACAGTTGATCCCTTTAATAAGCAAAAACTTCTTTTGTGAGACATCAGTAAGTTCTATCATTCAATATCACATTATACAAATCATCTTAATCAAAGTGTTAATCAAAATGTCAAATATGAAATATTTTAGTTAAGAACTTTGATATCCTGTGAATTGTGACAAAAGAAAGTCTGGGTAAAGTGTTCATAATTAACAATCTAGAGCAATAATTCATTTGCATGTAGATCCCAAATTATGGGTATTAATTTTTCTTTAAACATTAATGGATCATAAGTATAAATGTTTTATTTTTGGAATTATGACAACTTAAAAGTCATGTTGTATATTATACAATGATTTTCTGTGAGTGCTTGCGGTTACAGTAGGATTTTCCATTTTTTGGAAAAAAAAAGAAGTAAGTTAGTGAAGCTCCAAGTTGAATATTTTCATTTTAAGATACAGCTAATACACTTCCACTTTATTTTTAAAGGTTCTTTTAGATTAAGAATTCAAAGTCATGCTGAAATTAAATTAAATCAAATTAAGCATGTTCTTACAATAGTGATGAAATTAATCATTCTAATTGCTGTTTTAGTAACCCTTATCCAAAGACTATCAAATTAAATGCAAGTCTAAACTTGGAAAATAGAGAATCTAGATATTAAACAACATCATTTAAAACAGAAAATATCAATATTTATGAAATTTTTATACTTTTGACTCAAAAACATAACTAATTTAGACCAAATATTGTGTACTGAAATGCCACTAAGTAGTAATTCCCTTGTCCTGGTTTTCAGTCCCCAAATATATTCATGACCTTGAGAAGATGATAAGCTTTTTAGGCCTCACATTCTACAAATTTATAATAAAGAGCTTATCTTTCATCTCTTTTAATTCTATAAATGTTAATGCTTCTTGTCTAGATAGCTGTTTTCCCTTTATTTTCACCAAATAATCTTTAATATTTACAGAAGACATGCTTAACTAAAGTTATTTTCTCTTGCAAATACATTTCAAGCATTTACCTTGCTGGGAATGACTTCAAATTGTGTTTTGCTTGCTCTGATGCCAAATAATGGTTCAGGGAATCTGAGGAGTTTTGCCTTAGTTCATGGAGGAGTTCATGAAGGCTTATAAGAAGCATTCTTTCACTTTGTTTTAACCACAAACTCTTTATCTTCTGAGGTTTTAAGCAACACAACGTGTATCTCTATACAGACTTAAATAGATCTTTATATCTTAGATTCTTATTATATAAACAAGATAGATATAGTTAGGCAGATGAAGAGATATACAGAGATCAATGGATGATTATCAAGCATATATATTAGATCATTTTAGTATATAAATAATAATATTTGCTTAAAGCTGAGAAGATGCTCAAAATGTCTATATTAATCAATATAATGCATAATATATCCATGAAGAAGACTGTTTTCTTAATTTCAGTGTGAATAGCAAATCACTGATATAAATGGCACAGCTTTGACTCCATAGACCACGTAACTGACAGGCAGCTAACCCTTCCCAGAGCAATGAGGACCCAGGAAACAGAAAGAGGCAGATTTACTGGCTTGATCTGGTAATGCTGATAGGTATGTCAGTCAAAAGTCTAATGTAAATGTTATGAAAGTAAGTCATTTTATAGCGTCTCAACAATATTCCATATTCAAGTGAAGTCTAACAATGAAAAATTTGATAATCAATTAAAATCGCTAAAGACATTTCTGAAAGGGTGAGATAGGATGTCATGATACCCACAACCTGAATGTGAAAACTCCTCCAGATATCCACATCCTCAGTCCCCACCTGCAACGCAGGAGACCTGGTTTGATCCCTGAGTTGGGAAGGTCCTAGAGTAGGTCATGGCAACCCACTCCAGTAATCTTGCCAGGAGAACCCCATGGACAGAGGAGCCTCGTGGGCTGCATTCCACGGGGCCACAAAGAGTTGGACACGGCTGAGTGACTAAACAAGCTAAGCACAGTCTTACCCAGTGTCGCATGACTTCTATCGTTGTCAGCCAATCTTTTTTATTTTCACTTTGTTTCTATTCTTGAACAATTTTACCCACATAGGACACTTTTTCTTCCCCTGTGTTTATTTTATAGCTCTCCCTCTGCCTTTTGATGTAAATTGGCCTAGACTTTCTAATATGCTTTCTATTCTCTTGTCACTCATAACAAATTACTACAACAAAGGTGTGAAGGTGTTAGTTGCTCAGTCCTGTCTGATTCTTTGTGATCCTATAGACTGTAGCCACAAGCTCCTCTGTCCATGGGATTCTCCAGGCAAGAATACTGAAGTGGATTGCCATTCCCCTCTCCAGGGTATCTTCCAGACCCAGGGATCGAACCCAGGTCTCCCGCATTGCAGGCAGACTCTTTACTAGCTGAGCCACTAGGGAAGCAAAATGGGGTGTAAATTCTCACATAATAACAATAGTTCTCATCTTTTATACACTATCAAGTACAAAGGTTTGTGATAAAGGTCAGAAACCCAAAATAAGCAAATGTCAATATCCTAGAGGTCCGATGGGAAGGAAAGTCAGAAACTTCAAGAATTCTATCTGACTTCAAATTTTCTGGCAGGTATTATGGCTGTGCTAGCCAACAGATTGAGAGCTGTTATCTGAAGTGAGTTCCAACCTCAGGCAAAGTAGAGACCTGAAAATTGAATAAAGGGAAAATGACTGGCTGCCAGCCCATGATCCCATGGGTAGGAGGGATGGACAGTAAATTTTGATATTGACAGACTCTGTGAAGACTCCACTAAACAAATTAAAACCACAGTGAGGAAAACATGAAAATACAGATGTTCTCGCATGCACCGATGACTCTTTTTCTGGCACTGAGCCATCGACTTTGGTAAATTGTGTTCTTCTAGGATTGAAAACTAGTCAGGCCAGTCTTGAATTTGGTTAATGACTGTTACCATTTAGGTGATAATGTAGCAGAAAGGGCTTAGCAGCTACTATCATAGTCAATAACTATCAAAAATGTACCACCTCTACTATTTAGGTATATGCTTATGGTTGAACTGCATGAAATTGCTGACATTCAATTATTTTATGTATTTAAAAGGCAAGTACTATAATTTACAACAATAGATATGAATAGATAATTAACATTGACCAAAACCCTCTGTGGTCTCCAATGCATTGCGCTCATGCATTTTGGAACATAGAAGAGACAGGTAGATGCGGGTACATCCATGGACATGCCCGGAAAAGCCTTCTACCTTGATCCTGTGTGACAGCTGTGACCGTCAGCGGAAAATTCCTGAAAGGTTCCAACCAGGGTAGCAGCAGTAAGTTCCTGACTGCCTGAGCCGTATCTATAGTAGTAGATCTGAAACCTACGAGAAGCTTCTTCTGACTTCAGTTCTTTTGGCCATCCTATTTACAATGACTCAAATATATTAAATTGGATTGTGCTTTCAGTATCTGAAGTGCCTTGTATCTTTCTGACAGAACACAGGCTGCTACACAGAAAAATTAAAATCACCCTTTACTGGGGTTTTTCTGTTATCTAGCAATAACCACTGGTGATAGAAAGATGAAAAAATATTCCTTATTTCCAGGAGGTTTCAGAAAGAGAAGTCAGGCATATTTACAAATAACTCAATAAAAGGTAAATTATTAAAGGATATGCTAAGCACAATTCTAAGTTTTATGCATATTACCTTGTATAATGCTTACAACACTCCATAGCATATTGCTGTATCCATTTCAAAGAAGAGGAAACCGAGACATGAAGAGTTTGAGAAAGTTGCTCAAGGTTGCACCGCTCATCAATAATGAATCCATGACTCAAACTCAAAGGCATCTGACTCTGGAGTCAGTGCTTCTACTCTGCGTTACAGCATCATCTCAAAAACAAGAGGATACAAAGTGCCATAAAAAGGCGGATATAAATGGAAGGATTTCTATTGGGCAGGTGGAAAGAAATCAATCTGAAATAGTCCTACAGGAGTGATGATATCTGTCCTGGCTTTGTCTAAAGAGACACTTGCCTAGCGGAGAATTAAGGATGATAAAAAACATTTCATGTAAAGAATATGCAAATATAAAGATGTGAGGCATAAAAATACATGCAATATTTAGGAAATTTTGAGAGGTCAAATGTGACTATAATTGTGGCTTCCTGAGATAAGAGGAGAAGGACACAGGAGGCTGAGCTGGTAGGATGGCGCCCAGCTGTGAGTTACTTTGTCTTTGTGATGTTCAGTTGTTAAACGGTGTCTGACTCTTTGCGACTCCATGAATTGCAGCACGCCATACTTCTCTGTCATTTACTATCACCCAGAGTTTGCTCAAACTCATATTCATTGAATCAATGATGCCATCCAACCATCTCATCCACTATCACCTCTTTCTCCTCCTGCCCTCAATCTTTCCCAGCATCAGAGTCTTTTCCAATGAGTCGGGTCTTTGCATCATGTGGCCAAAGGATTGGATCCTCAGCTTCAGCATCAGTCATTCCAATGAATACTCAGGGCTGATTTCCTCTAGGATTGACTGGTTTGATCTCCTTGCTGTCCAAAGAAATCTCAGGAGTCTTCTCCAGCACCACAATTTGAAAGCATCAATTCTTTGGAGCTCAGCCTTCTTTATGGCCCATAAATAAAAGGTGTATAAATAGACCTGTGAATATAATAAATAGAGAAAATGAAGAAATGTACTCTATTTTAGTACAGTCTAAGTGTACTCTATGTATACATTTGAGGACCTGATATTATAAGATACATACATGGAGAATGCATTCTCCATATATTTTTCTCAAAATATTTTTTACATTAATTTACATTTTAATCACATTCCAGCATGCATGAAACATACATACATGGAGAATTGATTCTCCATGTATTTTTCTCAAAATATTTTACATTAATTAACATTTTAATCACATTCCAGCAAAATCTTATGCAGTGTATGTGTGTGTGTGAGTCTGTGTCTATGTTTGTGTGTGTGTGAAATGCAAAGGATCACACATAACCTAGCTGATCTTGAAAAAGAACAGAGTGGAAAGACATATTTTAGAACTCTTCTGTCTGTGGTTTTATCTCAAAACGGCATCTCAGTGAAACATTCACATAGAAAATGCGTTGCTTTGTGTAACTCATATTTGTATTAGTGACAGAACTTGATGCTCTGGCCTATTAGAGGGTTAAACTACTTTTTGTAGCTAGTTTAACCTAGAAGATGGGCTCACATTCAAATAATTCTTTAAAATGTAACTTTGTAGTTTCCCCTAAGGAATCAAATGAATGTGTGCCTAATACTCTGACCATTTTTGAAATTACCTTCACCTTAAATTTTATCAGCTTTATAAATAAATACATATTTAATATACCTAGCACTTTGTTTTTAATACAGAGATTAAAGCAATGTGACACTGGCATAGAAATGGAAAAATAGAGTAATAGAACAGAAACATACATTCATGGAGAATTGATTTCCAACAAAAATGTACTACAGCAAAGAAAAAGATAAATTTTGATAAAATAGTGCTGCATTAATTGAATATATCTATTTAAAAGTGTTTTGGCTTCTACCTCTACTTCTATTAACATGGGAATTTCTAATTATAAAAACATAACAGTATAAGAATATATTGCTAAATAATATACTGGGAAAATATAGTACTAATTTGAAAAAGCACAAGTCTTCTTAAGGACTCTTCCAAATCAATAAGAAACATGGAGAAGTAAACAATCATCCTAACAAACAAATCATCAACTCAAGAATAAAATGGACAAGAGATATAAAGAGGCATTTTCCAAGAAAATATTCAAATGGCCAATTATACAAAATGATGCTTCAGTCAGAGAAATGAAAATCAAATCTTTTGAGTTACCACAAAATAACAATGGTCTAAAAAAAAAAAGACAATATCAGTTTTTGGCAGAAATGTGCAGTGATATCCCCTCTAATATACTCCTGGTGGGAGAATAAATCAGAAAACTACTTGGAAAAATAATCTAGTCCCTACTGATATTGGACATTTCATAGTATTTACTGTAGCAATTTAAAGCCAAAGTTTATACCCAACAAAATGGTGTACATGTGTGCAATAAAATACAATAGGAAAAATATTAATAGAGTTATTTTTAATAGCCCCAAACTTGCAGCAAGAGTTGAATGGATAAATTTTGGTAGTTTTATAAAATGAAAAGTAATGGAATGAATGAAATATTAAATATAATTTTAAGCCAAAGTAAACTGGCTACAAACAAAAATTGCAAAACCTCATTTATATAAATTTTTAAAACAGGAAAAACTAATATGACATTAGCAATCAGAATGGGAGTCCTTTTGGGGAAGGAAATGGCAACCAGCTTCAATATTCTTGCCTGGAGAATCCCATGGACAGAAGAGCCTGGTGAGTCCCAGTCCATGAGATGACAGAGAGTCCACTGAGCTAATAACACTTAGGAGTCTTTTGGAAGCAGGTTAGGGTATGATTAGGATGGGGCAAAATGTGTATTTGGCTTCTTTTTCTCTGTTTTTTCTTCTTACCTTTATTAGGTAATACAATTCATCAAGGTATACAATTTTAAATTGTTAATTTCTTTGTGAGTAGGGTATTTTGCAATAAAAATTTATTTAGAATATTTTCTATCATCAAATGCATTTAAGAATTACCTTTGAATAATGTGTCAAGATTTACTATGCTTCAGAATTTTTGTAAGCCTTCAATGCAGTGCTTAGTTGCTCAGTCATGTCCCACTCTTTGTGACCCCATGGACTGTAGCCCTCCAGGCTCCTCTGTCCATGGGAATTCTCCAGGTAAGAATACTGGAGTGGATTGCCATGCCCTCCTCCAGGGGATCTTCCCAACTCAGGGATCAAACCCAGGTCTCCCTCATTGCAGGCGAATTCTTTACCATCTGAGTCACATAATACATTAATGTGTTTTTTTTTCTCTCCAAAAGTGTAGCATTTCTTGTTACTTCTAGAAATGGTACATACTCATTATATGTGCAAAATTTTTTGCCATGGCATATCAATCTATTTATGATCTCATTTCTACTAATTTTCTCAATCTGTTTTCTTTATTTCTGGACTATCTCCCTTACATAAACCACCTTGATTACATGTGTTCTTCAAATAAATTCAGCATCTCTTTCCTCAGTACCTTACCATACAAATGATTCTTCTACCTGAAGTATTTTTTTAATCTGTAACATAGTTAAGCCCTAGGTGATTTTAAGATTTACATTGTCATCTCCTTTACAAAGATTATCATAATTCACCTAATGTGTCTTATTATTATTATTTTTGCCTCTTATACTAGGAAACCTGACCACACTCTTTCATAAGCACTTATGATATTGAGCTGAAAATTACAATATAAGCATCATGAAAATATCTCATTCATCTTTGTACATCTATCACAGTTCACACACAATAAATGTTAATGTATGAATTTAATACATTTTAGATGTCAATGAAATTTTTACCCTTCTCTTCATCTGTAAAGTTGGGAAACAGATCTGTCCAAGGTATTGTGACTTTCCCATTAGGCAGTCTTATAACTAGAGAGATTTAGTGTCAAAATTCAAATATGCAGATACTCAGTCAATTGCCTGTTCATTACACTTTTAGGAGAAAGCAATACAGAGTCCTTGATCATATTGAGATGTTCATTTCATTTCTACTTTGACACAACCTTTCTTTGGCAATGGTAGAAAATATCTCCAGCTGCAGATTTCCCTACAGATAAGGAATTACATATTTTCTGTGTGTGTTTTTCTTTGAATTGCTCCGTCAGCACATGAATGAATATGAAATATGTTTACAGATAAAGAAGTTTACCAATGAGAGGTGAGATGGCTGTTTTCCTCCTGCTCTGTGTTTGGCATGGCATCCAGGTTTTTATGAAGATTAACTGATTTAATACATGTGAAGAGCTTAGAACTGTGCCTGACAAAAAATAAAGCCTAGGTAAAGGAAAATAATTTTTTGGATGATGCAGCTACAGAATAATCTTTTAGCTCTTATGGAAACAACTTTGAAGAAACATAAAGCACATGGTGTATGCTTGTGTGTTCAAGTGGATGCTATCTTGAAATGGACAAGTTAGGTAGGAAATTGTGCTTCAGCACTAAAATAGTCTCAGTGAGAAATGTACAATGAATGTTAAATTAATATTAATCTCTTCTTATTGTCATTGATATCATATGTGCAGGATTCTATGTGTGCGTGGCAAGGAGTAGATACAATTTAGCCCATAATGTCTCCCCTACTCCCTGCCATAGCAGTAATTAACTTTGTTACAAAGCTCAGATACCACTGATTGCTGGTAAATATGAATGGGAATAATGAATCATAGAGTTCTAAGGTCAAATTGGCTCTGTTTTTTAAGATGAAAGAATAAAAGGGCCAATATCTCAGAAAACTTTGAAAGATGTAGCTTTTATCATAGCCTCAGGGTCATCCTAAAGAGTACAAATTAGTTGGGAAGTATTATATGCATGTAACCAATTTTTTTCAAGAAACATAAGGAGTCTGATATTATGTACATCAAAGAACTCAAAGAGGCCTTTCTATTCTTTTGAAAATTATCTGTAGACACTTTTAGTGAAGCATTGATTAAAATCTTTAATTCAAAAAAATATTGGTTATGAATTGTACAAACCATAGTGCCACCAGCCGTCAGTTCAGTTCAGCCGCTCAGTCGTGTTTGACTCTTTGTGGCCCATGAACCACAGCATACCAGGCCTCCCTGTCCATCACCAACTCCCAGAGTCCACCCAAACCCATGTCCATTGAGTCGGTGATGCCATCCAACCATCTCATCCTCTGTTGTCCCCTTCTCCTCCTGCCCTCAATCTTTCCCAGCATCAGGGTCTTTTCAAATGAGTCAGCTCTTCACATTGTGGCCAAAGTATTGGAATTTCAGCTTCAACATCAGTCCTTACAATGAACACCTACGACTGATCTTCTGTAGGATGGACTGGTTGGATCTCCTTGCAGTCCAGGGGACTCTCAAGAGTCTTCTAAAACAGCACAGTTCAAAAGCATCAATTCTTCAGGGTTCAGCTTTCTTTATAGTCCAACTCTCACATCCATACTTGACAACTGGAAAAACCATAGCCTTGACTAGATGGACCTTTGTTGGCAAAGTAATGTCTCTGCTTTTTATTTATGCATAATATTGTGGTTTTATCTCCAAAAAAGGACTGGTTAATTTTAATTCAGCTTTCAGTTTGCAATAAGATGATATTTACTCTATCAAATGCCTCTGATACTCTATCAAAAGTTTCTGCCAACAAAGGTCCATCTAGTCAAAGCTAGTCCGGAATATTCATTGGAAGGGCTGATGCTGAAACTGAAACTCCAATACTTTGGCCACCTGATATGAAGAACTGACTCACTAGAAAAGACCCTGGGAGAGAGCAAAGGCGGGAGGAGAAGGGGATGACAGAGGATGAGATGGTTGGATGGCATCACTGACTCGATGAACATGAATTTGAGTAAGCTCCAGGAGCTGGTGACGGACAGGGAAGTCTGGCATGCTGCAGTCCATGGGGTCTGAAAGAATTGGACACAACTGAGTGACTGAACTGACTGACTGACTGACCCTATCAAATAAAACAAAATGTATGTTTAATGCCATATAGATTTTTATTATTGACTGGATAAAATTTGATTTTATTTTAAAAGTTCTCAAATGACTAATATTCATTAGTATTCTCTTAGGACAAAAAATTACCAAAACATATGTTTCAGGTGGTACAACATAATAATTTGATATTTGTATATATTTCAAAAGGGTCACCACCAAAAATCTAGTTAGGATGTCACTAAACATAATTTAAGAATTTCTTCCCTATAATGATAATTTTTCAAGATATACTCTGTCAGCAACTTACAAATATACAATACAGTGTAATTAGTTATAGTTAACATGCTGTACATTACATACTCATGACTTACTTATTTTCCAGTGGTCATGTATGGATATGAGAGTTGGACTAGAAAGAAAACTGAGCACCAAAGAGTTGATGCTTTTGAACTGTGGTGTTGGAAAAGACTCTTGAGAGTCCCTTGGCCTGCAAGGAGATCCAACCAGTCCATCCTAAAGGAGATCAGTCCTGTGTGTTCATTGGAAGGACTGATGTTGAAGCTAGAAACTCCAATACTTTGACCACCTGATGTGAAGAGCTGACTCATTTGAAAAGACCCTGATGCTGGGAAAGATTGAGGGCAGGAGGAGAAGGGGACGACAGAGGATGAGATGGTTGGATGGCATCACCAACTCAATGGACATGGGTTTAGGTGGATGCCGGGAGTTGGTGATGGACAGGGAGTCCTGGCGTGCTGTGGTTCATGGGGTTGCAAAGAGTCAGACATGACTAAGTGACTGAACTGAACTGAACTGCTTTTTATAAGGATATCAGTTACATTGGATTAGGGCCCATCATAATATCCTTATTTTAACTTGATGAGCTCTGTCTTTCAGGACAGTTTCCATATGAGATCACAATTAGTGTTACAACAGGTTAGAACTTCAATATATCCTTCTCAAAAAATACCTTGAATTATTTTATTTTTGAACCTATATAATCATCATTTGCATTTGTAGAATACATTACATAATAAATGATATAAATCAGTTACTAAGTTAAATTTTAAAGAAATTGCTTATTATTGATGCCCATTTCAATATATTCTTTTGTGGGGACACAATTTAACCTATAACAACAAGCATTAATGTCATTTGAAGATGTAGATGTTGATCCAATTATTTCCACTTAAAGTAAAAGAAACCAAAATTCTAGGTACCCTTGAAAGAAATATAGACAGAAAATATTGTTTCTGATACTTTATATATACTGTATCATTATCACAAAAACTTATAATACAAGCATAATTACCTTACCTGGTGGCTCAGATGGTAAAATCGTCTGCCTACAATGCGGGAGACCCGGGTTTGATCCCTGGGTCGGGAAGATCCCCTAGATAAAGAAATGGCAACCCACTCCAGTACTCTTGCCTGGAAAATCCCATGGACGGAGGAGGCTGGTAGGCTACAGTCCATAGGGTCGCAAAGAGTCAGACACGACTGAGTGACTTCACTTTCACATACTTTTCTAGCTTTATAGATATAGAAAACTAAAAGGCTATCATACCACTTAAGTGACCTATATGACTATCATTAAGGGTCAGAATATTGGCAAACTCAGCTCTATTTTCAGTCTAAAATTCAATTATTTTTGTCTTCCAATTTAAAGAAAACAATACAAAAAATTGAGAATCTTGTTTAAAATGCATATTTTGTATTTTCCTAAAGAGCTGGCCCATAAGATTCTGAAATGAATCTGTGAACCAAAGGGAAAAAAAAAAAGGCTTTTGGGTAATAAATTTCTTAGGCGTTAAAGAGAAATATCAGTTGAAACAAAGAAACAAACAAATGCTTTTAAATTTATGTAGAAGGGGCTTTCAGATTCTTGGAGATCCTTACAGTTTTGCTGAGAGGCTGATTTAGTGGTTTTCTTTGAATTTCACTTTGGATGGTTATTTTTAGCTCTCTTAAAAGCTGAAAAGACACAAAACTGACAGATGTGTTGCATACCAAATTTTAATCCTTTGCATCAATAAACACATTAATGTGGTGCTGATTAATAAAATCTCTTTAAGTCATCACACATTGAAAACTATTCTAAGATTGCAATGCAAGACATCATTGTAACATACGTGTTTGAGTCCAGTTTTATGACTATTCATACCAACACACTCTCAGAAAAACAAAGTCCCATTTAAAAAGTTACCTGGTGAGGTAAAAGCTCATAGAACTAAAACTGTTGCACACAGAGAGCCTCAAAATATGGCTAAGAAGGACAGTTCATTAGACTGATGAATTGTGATATTACCCAGAGTATCAGACCTCTTTTGCTGAGGTCGGAGAGATAGTATTCCAGCTGCATGGAGGGGAGGAGGAAATATGGAATTCACAATATTATAGGGTGAACTGTGTCCCCACAAAATTCCTAGGTTGAAATCTTACACCTGACACTTCAGAATATGACCCAATTTGAAGACAGTGTCTTTACAGATGTAATCAAGTTAAGATGATACCATTTGGGTAGACTCCTAATCCAGTGTCATTGGTATTCATAGAGAAAGGGGAGATTTGAAGATAGACTGCACACAGAAAAGATGTCATGTGAATATCAAGGCAGAAATCAGGGTGATGCATCTACTAGCCAAGGAACACATAAAAATGAAGTTGCTCATTTGCGTCCAACTCTTTGACACCCCATGGACTATAGCCTAACAGCCTTCTCCATACATGGGATTTTCCAGGCAAGAGTACCGGAGTGGATTGTCATTTCCTTCTCCAGGGGATCTTCCCGACCCAGGGATCAAACCTGGATCTCCTGCATTGCAGGCAGATGCTGCAATGCTCAGATTACTCTCTGAGCCACCAGGAAAGCCCAGGAATATATAAGATTACTAGCAAATCACCAGAAGCTAGGAGAGAGGAATGGAACAGATTGTGTATCAAAGACAACAGCAGGAACTTACTCTGCCTATGCCTTGGTCTTAGATTTGCAGCCTCCAGATCAAGGAGATAGTACACTTCTTTTGTTCAAGCTACCAAGTTTGCAGTGTTTTGTTACAATTCTAGCCAACCAATATTTCAATACAAAATGTTTTACATAATTTTTCAGTCAAACCACTTTTGAGCCTCACCATATCCTTATATTCAGTGATAACTGATGCTGCCAATTTCTTAGTATTTTGAAGGTTTTATGACTCAAATTGAGTTTTTTAATTTCTCCAGTGTTGACTGTGTTTTCATAGGTCTGATAATCAGTTATAATTTGTCTTTATACTTGATATTCTTTGCTTTCAAAATATGCACTTATCATCTTCTCCCCAATTATTGAAGGATTTAGAAAATTTTCATTCTAACCATTTTATTGAGTTTGTGGAAGGCAAGGGCATAAATTCAAAAGTTCTGGCATACCTTCAACTGAAAGTTCCATTAATTGACTTAGAAAGTGAAACCATTATAATTTATCATGCAAAATAAACATATTCAATAAGATATTTATTTTATATTTATATTTTATTGAAAATAAGGTTTCTCTGCCAATATTTTTTAACTACTAACTTCTGAATTCTGTGAAAAAACTTGTTGGAATCTAATGATGTGTAAAATTATCCTAGAGCTCAGTTGCACTCTTAATTATAAGACACATTTTTTTTTTGGTGACATGTTAATACACACTCATGAGTCAAGTGGATCAAGTGTGCATATTTTTCAAACATTACAGTGTCTTCAGTCTTAACCCATGATATTTAGCTGTTAATATTAACCTCCAAACTTCATGAAAAAAATTCCAAATTAAATCAGAAATGGAAACAGAATATATCAGAAATTAACAAGCGCAATACATATAAAACATAGTTCTTTTACACATGCCACTGGCTCTGCATTGGTATAAATTAATATACTAGCTGAAAGGTTAGACATTTATATATAAGGGTTTTATCAATAAAATAAAATAAATAATGAAAGCTTCATTCATTCATTCACTCATCTATGTTTAGTGATGGACAGACTTACTAAACTTATTGCTTTTTATGAGATGTCCGACTAATGTTCAACTGCTCACAATTGTAAAATGTCTGAGTGTGATTGATTAAAGTTCATATACTGTAGTCATTAAAGAGATTTCCTACATTACTTAGCTTTATTAACTACATATTGACCTAGTCACACTATCATTGTTTAAAAGAAATACTAGAATAGTCAGTTTTCTATAGGCAGTCTTTCAACACATTTGAAAAGCTTACTTGAAAAGAGTTTGTGTTGCAAACTCTTAAAATTGGATTTCTTCATCGCTGGGTTGCCAGATAGTCCTCCAGACCCACGTAGGGAGACTGACCATTTAATCTCTTGAAGTGTATTTGATGCGACTAAGAACCACTGGCCATTCAAGTATGACCTAAATCGTATCCCTTATGATTATACGAATAGATTCAGTGGATTAGATCTGGTAGACAGAGTGCCTGAAGAACTATGCACAGAGTTGTGTAACATTGTACAGGAGGAAGTGACCAAAGCCATCCTTAAGAGGCAAAAAAGTGAAGAAGGCAAAGTGGCTGTCTGAAGAGGCCTTACAAGTAGCTGAGAAAAGAAGGGAAGCAAAAGACAAAGAAGAAAGGGAAAGATATACCCAACTGAATGCAGTGTTCCAGAGAATAGCAAGGAGAGATAAGAAAGCCTTCTTAAGTGAACAATGAAAAGAAAGAGAGGAAAATAATAGAATGAGAAAGACTAGAGATTTCTTCAAGGAAATCAGAGATACCAAGGGAACATTTCATGCAAAGATGGGCTCATAAAGGACAGAAAAGGCAAGGACCTAATAGAAGAAAATATTAAGAAGAAGTGGCAATGATACGCAGAAGGACTGCGCAAAAAGGTCTTAATGACGCAGAAAACCACAGTGGTGTGATCACTCACCTATAGCCAGACATCCTGGAGCGTGAAGTCAAGTGGGCCTTAGGAAGTATCACAATGAACAAAGATAATGGAGGTGATGGGATTCCAGTTGAGCTATTTCAAATCCTAAAAGATGATGCTGTTAAAGTGCTGCACTCAACATGCCAGCAAATTTGGAATATTCAGCAGTGGCCACAGGACTGGAAAAGTTCGGTTTTCATTCCAATCTCAAAGAAGCTCAATGTTAAAGAATGGTCAAATTATTGTACAATTGCACTCACTTCACATGCTAGCAAAATTATGCTCAAAATTCTTCCCTCTAGGCTTTAGCAGGAAATTCCAAATGTACAAGCTGGATTTAGAAAAGCAGGAGGCACCAGAGATCAAATTACCAACATCCCCTGGATCAGGGAAAATCAAGGGAATTCCAAAAAGAAATCTACTTTTGGTTCTGTGAAAAATACCGTTGGTAGCTTGATAGGGATTGCATTGAATCTATAGATTGCTTTGGGTAGAATAGCCATTTTGACAATATTGATTCTTCCAATCCATGAACACGGTATGTTTCTCCATCTGTTTGTGTCCTGTGTGATTTCTTTCATCAGTGTTTTATAGTTTTCTATGTATAGGTCTTTTGTTTCTTTAGGTAGATGTACTCCTAAGTATTTTATTCTTTTTGTTGAAATGGTGAATGGTATTGTTTCCTTAATTTCTCTTTCTGTTTTCTCATTGTTAGTATATAGGAATGCAAGGGATTTCTGTGTGTTAATTTTATATCCTGCAACTTTACTATATTCATCTTCATTGACTGTGCCCTAAAGCCTTTGACTGTGTGAATCATAACTAACTTGAAAATTCTTAGAAATGGGAATACCATTTCACTTTTACCTGTCTCCTGAGAAACCTATATGCAGGACAAGAAGCAACAGTTAGTTACATGGAACAACAGACTGGTTCAAAATTGGGAAAGGAGTACATCAAGGCTATATATTTTTACCTTGCTTATTTAATGTATATGCATAGTACATCATGCAAACAGCTTCCCCAATGGCTCAGCAGTAAAGAATCTGACGGCAGTGCAGGAGTTCCTGGAGACACAGTTTCAATCCCTAAGTCAGGAAGATCCCCCAGAGGAGGACTTCTGAACCCATGCCAGTATTCTTGCCTGTAAAATCCCATGACAGAGGAGCCTGATGGGCTACAGTCCATAGGGTTGCAAAGAGTTGGAATGGCCGAAGTGACTTAGCATGCACACATGCAGAAATATCATGCAAAATGCTGGGCTGAATGACTCAGAAGCCAGAATAAGATTGCTGAGCCCCTTGATTAAGGTGAATGAGAAAATTAAAAAATCTGGCTTAAAATTCAACATTCAAAAAATGAAGATCATGGATGGCATCCAGTCCCATCACTTCATGGCAGATAAGTGGGGAAAAAGTAAAAACATTGAAAGGTTTTATTTTCTTGGGTTCCAAAATCACTACGTATGGTGACTGCAGTTACAAGATTAAAAGATGCTTGCTTCTTGGAAGAAAAGTTATGACAAATCTAGACAGAGTATTAAAAGGCAGAGACATCAATTTGCAAGCAAAGATCTGTAGAGTCAAAGGTATGGCTTGTCCAGTAGTCATGTACAGATATGAGAGTTGGACCATTAAGAAGACTGGGTTCAAAATATTAATGCTTTTGAATTGTGGTGCTGTAGAAGACTCTTGAGAGTACCTGGGACAGCAAAGAGATCAAACCAATCAATCATAAAGGAAGTCAATCCTGAATATTCATTGGAAGGATTGATGTGAACTGAAGGTCCAATACTTTGGCCACCTGATGCGAAGAGCTGACTCATTGGAAAAGACCCTGACGCTGGGAAAGACTTAGGGCAAGAGGAGAAGGGGCAACAGAGGGTGTGATGTTTGCATGGCATCCCTGACTCAAGGGACCTGAGTTTGAGCAAACTCAGAGAGGTAGTGAAGGACAGGGAAGCCTGGAGTGCTGCAGTCCATGGGGTCGCAAAGAGTTGGACATGACTTACTGAGTGAATAACAACAAAGGGGCCAATAAAACTGTGACTCTCTCTTGAATGTTTCCCTGTGTTGTATTACTTTTTATAATGTCTGAGCATCATGCCTTTAAAGTCAATTATTTGCCTTTCTTTAAATATCTGAAAAAAGCAGTGTTTGTGTCAATTTTGGTTCAGTCTAGGGAAACCCAAAATATTGTTTTCAAAAGATGTTTTCATTCTGATTTTTCTTTGTGGTTATCAAATTTGATGCAGACTCCAAGTCCCTGCTTTGCCACATGCATGTCTTTGGCAAAAGTCTTTAAATGGTTGCTGACTTGTAATAAGCATAGTTGTAATGATCCAATTCCAAAAGAATTATGCATAATTAGGTCATAACAAGAGCTAAGTATATGGCATAGGAAAATTACTCAATGGCAGGAGAACTTTCAAGTTAAAGCCAAACCCTTTATTAGTTCTTTTTGTTTATAAAATGTGGTCACCATGGCTTTTATCTGAACTCTGTAGAGGCTGCTTAGAATTTATGCACTGGGAGCTACACTGTCATCTATTTATTCATGTTTCATGAATGTATCTATCTATCAATCCATCAATCTATAAATCCATTACCCCTCCTCTTATTTTTCTAAGATAGCATTTGTTCCAGAAGTAAACGAAGCAATTATCCATTCATATTTTACAAGTTTTATGAATATGTCTACAATCTGTGATTTATTTTAAAGATTTCTTCTGTTATATTCTAGAAGTTAGAATTGTATCCTTGCATTTGTCACCATAGGCATTATGAAGTTGATAGTTGATATTTACGGGTTTGAAACTGGAAAAAAATGGAAAAAAAATTACCTATCTCATTCCTACTTATGCTAAAATACTAGTGTTGACACTGCATATGGCTTTTTCTTTAGTGTTTTGATTTTTATTTCCTCAGTCACCTCCTTAATAGGTCATTTTTTATTTCTGCTGCATAAAGTTGACCTCTTTATTTTATTTACAAAAATTATGTTCAGTGGAACTCTGCTTTGCATTTACTCATTTGAATGATGATTACCGACTTATTTATAAAAACCCCAAACTAGATCATGAGCTACTAACCGACAATGATGGAATTAATCATTTGTTAACTCTAGTACCTAGAAGAGTGGTGCAAAAGGATTGACATTAAATCAACGTGTGTGGATTATTGTTTCTGCCAATAATCTATTTGGTTTTAACTGTAAGAAAAAGTAATAAAAAAATCCAAATCTCCTCCAGTTGACTTTTTAAAATAAAACCTTAGATGGCTAGTGTTTATATATTCATTAAATAATAAAGATAATATAATTCTCTGAAACTTCTTAATGCAAAGATATAATTTGAAGATACAAAATCATCACATAATTAAAACACTGCCATGTAGATCTTATTCAACATTAACAAAAATATAACATTTTGCACAGTATCTTCTCATAATTGATATCTTTCATAAAGGTGCTACTTTGTATTTTTTCATTATTCTATGATTATCTGCAGTTCATTAATATTTATCTGAATTCATGCCTTTTAAGAAGCATAAAGATAGCTTCATCACTCAGAAAATCTAATTTTTGTTTATTAAATTTTAAACTTTTCTATATGTAATATTTATTAGTTTTCTATTATTATTTGAAGTGTCAAATTTTCTAAAATTTACATTGTGCCATATAAAAATAAAGAATACAAATTAAGAACTTATTAAAGATAAAAATATGTAGAAAATTTTCTGATAATGAATAAAATTAAATAACTTTTCAATTTGTATTACCTTGCTAGGCTGCGACAGCGCAGGAGTGGCCCAGAGGAGCTTCCCCACGCCAGGGGCCAGGGGCGGCAGCCGAGAGGAGCAACCCTACGTCCAAGGAGCAGCGGCTGCGCGGGCGCAGGAGGGCCGAGAGGAGCTACTCCATGTTCAAGGTCAGGAGGGGCGGCCGTGAGGAGATACCCCTCCTCCAAGGTAAGGAGCAGCGGCTGCGCTTTGCTGGAGCAGCTGTGAAGAGATACCCCACGTCCGAGGTAAGAGAAACCCAAGTAAGATGGTAGGTGTTGCGAGAGGGCATCGGAGGGCAGACACGCTAAAACCATAATCACAGAAAACTAGCCAATCTGGTCACATGGACCACAGCCTTGTCTAACTCAGTGAAACTAAGCCTTGCCGTGAGGGGTCACCCAAGACGGATGGGTCATGGTGGAGAGGTCTGGCAGAATGTGGTCCAATGGAGAAGGGAATGGCAAACCACTTCAGTATTCTTGCCTTGAGAACCCCATGAACAATATGAAAAGGCAAAATGATAGGATACTGAAAGAGGAACTCCCCAGGT
Source organism: Dama dama (assembly GCF_033118175.1). Classification (NCBI taxonomy): domain Eukaryota; kingdom Metazoa; phylum Chordata; class Mammalia; order Artiodactyla; family Cervidae; genus Dama; species Dama dama. Next base: position 32,875,849 of record NC_083706.1, read on the forward strand.
CGGTAGGTGCCCAATATGCTACTGGAGATCAGTGGAGAAATAACTCCAGAAAGAATGAAGGGAAGGAGCCAAAGCAAAAACAATACCCAGTTGTGGATGTGACTGGTGATAGAAGCAAGGTCCGATGCTGTAAAGAGCAATATTGCATAGGAACCTGGAATGCTAGGTCCATGAATCAAGGCAAATTGAAAGGGGTCAAACAGGAGATGGCAAGAGTGAATGTCGACATTCTAGGAATTAGTGAACTACAATGGACTGGAATGTGTGAATTTAACTCAGATGACCATTATATCTACTATCGTGGGCAGGAATCCCTTAGAAGAAATGGAATAGCCATCATAGTCAACAAAAGAGTCCGAAATGCAGTACTTGGATGCAATCTCAAAAATGACAGAATGATCTCTGTTCGTTTCCAAGGCAAACCATTCAATATCACGGAAATCCAAGCCTCTGCCCCAACCAGTAATGCTGAAGAAGTATTACTGAAGAAGTTAGTAATGCTGAAGAAGCTGAAGTTGAACGGTTCTACGAAGACCTACAAAACCTCTAGGAACTAACACCGAAAAAAGATGTCCTTTTCATTATAGGGGACTGGAATGAAAAAGTAGGAAGTCAAGAAACACCTGGAGTAACAGGCACGTTTGGCCTTGGAGTACGGAATGAAGCAGGGCAAAGGCTAATAGAGTTTTGCCAAGAGAGTGCACTGGTCATAGCAAACACCCTCTTTCAACAACAGAAGAGAAGACTACACATGGACATCAACAGATGGTCATCACCGAAATCAGATTGATTATATTCTTTGCAGCCAAAGATGGAGAAGCTCTATACAGTCAGCAAAAACAAGACCGGGAGCTGACTGTGGCTCAGATCATGAACACCTTATTGCCAAATTCAGACTTAAACTGAAGAAAGTAGGGAAAACCACTAGACCATTCAGGTATGACCTAAATCAAATCCCTTATGACTATACAGTGGAAGTGAGAAATAGATTTAAGGGACTAGATCTGATAGACAGAGTGCCTGATGAACTATGGATGGAGGTTCGTAACATTGTACAGGAGACATGGATGAAGACCATCCCCATGGAAAAGAAATGCAAAAAGGCAGAATGGTTGTCTGAGGAGGACTTACAAATAGCTGTGAAAAGAAGAGAAGTGAAAAGCAAAGGAAAAAAGGAAAGATATACCCATCTGAATACAGAGTTTCAAAGAATAGCAAGGAGAGATAAGAAAGCCTTCCTCAGTGATCAGTGCAAAGAAATAGAGGAAAACAACAGAGTGGGAAAGACTAGAGATCTCTTCAAGAAAATGAGAGATACCAAGGGAATATTTCATGCAAGATGGGTTCAATAAAGGACAGAAATGGTATGGGCCTAACAGAAGCAGAAGATATTAAGAAGAGGTGGCAAGAATACACAGAACTGTACGAAAAAGATCTTCATGACCCAGATAGTCACAATACTGTGATCACTCACCTAGAGCCAGACATCCTGGAATGTGAAGTCAAGTGAGCCTTAGAAAGCATCACTACGAACAAAGCTAGTGGATGTGATGGAATTCCAGTTGAGCTGTTTCAAATCCTGAAAGCTGATGCTATGAAAGTGCTGCACTCAATATGCCAGCAAATTTGGAAAACTCAGCAGTGGCCATAGGACTGGAAAAGGTCAGTTTTCATTCCAATCACTAAGGCAATGCCAAAGAATGCTCAAACTACTGCACAATTGCACTCATCTCACACACTAGCAAAGTAATGCTCAAAAGTCTCCAAGCCAGGCTTCAGCAATATGTGAACCGTGAACTTCCAGATGTTAAAGCTGGTTTTAGAAAAGACAGAGGAACCAGAGATCAAATTTCCAACATCCGCTGGATCATTGAAAAAGCAAGAGTGTTCCAGAAAATACATCTATTTCTGCTTTATTGACTATGCCAAAGCCTTTGACTGTGTGGATCACAATAAACTGTGGAAAATTCTGAAAGAGATGGGAATACCAGACCATCTGACCTGCCTCTTGAGAAATCTGTATGCAGGTCAGGAAGCAACAGTTAGAACTGGACATGGAACAACAGACTAGTTCCAAATAGGAAAAGGAGTACATCAAGGCTGTATATTGTCACCCTGCTTATTTAACTTATATGCAGAGTACATCATGAGAAACACTGGCTGGAAGAAGCAGACGCTGGAATCAAGATTGTCGGGGGAAATATCAATAACCTCAGATATGCAGATGACACCACCCTTACGGCAGAAAGTGAAGAGAACTAAAGAGCCTCTTGATGAAAGTGAAAGAGGAGAGTGAAAAAGTTGGCTTAAAACTCTACATTCAATTGTAAAGTAATTAGCCACCAACTAATAAAAATAAATGAAAAAAAAAACAAACAAACAAAAAAAAAAAACTCTACATTCAGAAAACTAAGATAATGGCATCTGGTCCCATCACTTCATGGGAAATAGATGGGGATACAGTGGAAACAGTGTCAGACTTTTTTTGGGGGGCTCCAAAATCACTGCAGATGGTGTCTGCAGCCATGAAATTAAAAGATGCTTGCTCCTTGCAAGAAAAGCTGTGACCAACCTAGACAGCATATTAAAAAGCAGAGACATTACTTGTCAACAAAGGTCCGTCTGGTCAAGGCTATGGTTTTTCCAGTGGTCATGTATAGATGTGAGAGGTGGACTGTGAAGAAAGCTGAGTGCCGAAAAATTGATGCTTTGAACTATGGTGTTGGATAAGACTCTTGAGAGTCCCTTGGACTGTAAGGAGATCCAACCAGTCCATTCTAAAGGAGATCATCTCTATGTCTTCTTTGGAGATGGATGAAGCTGGAGCCCATTATACAGAGTGAAGTAAGCCAGAAAGATAAAGAACATTACAGCATACTGACACATGTATATGGAATTTAGAAAGGTGATAACGATAACCCTATATGCAGAACAGAAAAAGAGACACAGAAATACAGAACAGACTTTTGAACTTTGTGGGAGAATGTGAGGGTGGGATATTTCAAAAGAACAGCATGTATACTATCTATGGTGAAACAGATCACCAGCCCAGGTGGGATGCACGAGACAAGTGCTCCGGCCTGGTGCACTGGGAAGACCCAGAGGAATCGGGTGGAGAGGGAGGTGGGAGGGGGGATCGGGATTGGGAATACATGTAAATCTATGGCTGATTCATATCAATGTATGACAAAACCCACTGGGAAAAAAAATAATAATAATTAAAAATAAATAAAAATAAAAAAAATAAAGGAGCTCAGTCCTGGGTGTTCATTGGCAGGACTGATGCTGAAGCTGAAACTCCAGTACTTTGGCCACCTCATGCAAAGAGTTGACTCATTGGAAAAGGCCCTGATGCTGGGAGGGATTGGGGGCAGGAGGAGAGGGGGACGACAGAGGATGAGATAGTTGGATGGCATCACTGACTTGATGGACATGGGTTTGTGTAGACTCCGGGAGTTGGTGATGGGCAGGGAGGTCTGGCGTGCTGAGATTCATGGGGTCACAAAGAGTCAGACACGACTGAGCGACTGAACTGAACTGAACTGAACTGAATCATGTTTCCTCCATTTTTGCATATTAACATATATTGTGTATTTTATAATGTCTTATTAAGTTACATATTTTACAATGACATGTTTTATAATGTATTAAGATGAGTGTGTATATAGACACATTGAATCTATCTACTTCTTTCTTCATTCGACACATTCTAACTTGCCACAGCTTTTATGTGATAGTGTAAATAAGCAATTACATACATAGCTGTTATTCTAGTTAGTCTACTAAACAATCTCAAACATTGCCATTAAGGCTGTTTAAAAATCTACATAACTTAAGGTACTAAAATGTATTTTCAGAGAATTCATGATTTGCTTTCATGTGACTTATTAAAGCATCCTATTAATGTAGTTCAGATACATAACTTCAAACTTAAAATGTTACATATTTGAAGCACTGTGAATAACTAAATTTATAAACACTTGTGAAAAATCTAAAGATCAGATGCAAAATGACCATATTTTTGTCTCCATTTGGAAAATCTCATACCATCAGTAATAGACTCTATTTCTGGAGTTAAAGACTAGTTCGGTCACAACACAAGTGGGATGACTGAAAGCTTGGGTAATGGGCTATAAAATCTTTTCCATCTAGGTCACTGATTGAATTGAGACTGTCACCAAGGTAGGGAGAAAAACAGTGATTGCTGCCATATAAGAAATGTCAAATAATGTGAAATAAGAATACTGTCTCAATTTTAGTAGGTACTATTCTCCATTTACCTATCATACATTCACATATGCAAAGCTGAACACACACATATACACACACACAGACTCTTCATGCTTCAGAACAGAATAAAATTATACAGTTATTCTATTCAAAATTGTAAGGCAAAATAGGAAATATTGTGCTTGATTTGTTCAAGCAGTGCCGTCAGGAAATTTCTGTCCCAGAATTAAAGTGGTGTACTCAACCAGGGGAAATCTACACTTTGATTTTTATCCTTTTGTAGGCTATAGAAACTGAAGTAAGTTTCTTTGTTCTTTTACTATATGACCCTTCAATGTTATTTATTATATAAAGGAAGAAACATTTTGTCTGAATGATTCTACCAAATAAAAATGGAAAAAGAATTTATTTTGATCAGCAAGAATGTAGAAATTTACTTAAGTAGTAAAGAATGTAGCTGTCTGACTTTGGTATTATGTTACACCTCATGGTTCAGGCATCTTGTTTGCCTTAAATGGTTTCACAAGCAGGAGGGTTGACCCAGAGCAGATTCGCAGTGGCTGTACAGAGCACAGCTAAACAGCAGATTTAATGAGGTTGGAATTTCACACAATGCCTTATTCAAAGAATTCAGGAGGCAGGGAGAGCAGTTGTGATGAATTGCAGTTGCCCATGGCTTTGTATTAAGAAGCAAAACCTTTTTCCATAAATCGTTCAAAAAAGATCAAAAATAGATACCAATTACATTTAGTTTTAAGATTCAAACTTTGAGGGGGGAGCAAATGGGGACTCATGTTTCCCCTTTGTTAAGAAAGTCCCATTCATGAACTAAAAGTATGGAACTTTATTTACGGCTATGAAGTCAAAAAGGATCAAATATTTTTCAAACAATATTTTGACATGGCCAGAATTTTCCCTTAGTTTTCCCACTTTGTAGCACCTACCATCTTACACCTCATTTCTTTGTTTGCTTGTCTGATTGTCTTACTTACCTTAGAACTCACTGAAGACAGTATCTGAGCACCTGTAAACATTTAATAAATGATTGTAGCATGAATACTGAATGAAAATAAATGCAACTCATGCATACACTCTGTGTTAAAATGAGACATAAAAAGCTCAGACATTTTAACTGTATTTTATGCCCTCAAGAAGCATCAGTGTAAGAATTTGATACACAGCTCACTTATCTAGGACCCTAATCACCAGTTTTAATGTTGCAAATTCAACATTCAGTTTTATGAAATTTCCCCACCTTTTTTCTCATTGAAAAATAGTCCCAGGTTGGTTATTTTATAACTTATTTTTAGACCCAGGCATAAAACCTCAGTTGTAAAAGCAGACTTCAGCCTCTGGGTTATGGATGTTAGTGGTGAGAACACTCTGCCCTTACATTAGAACTATATGACTCTGGGCATTTCAGTTGATCTTGACCTACACTTTATCAAACAGTCATATGATCTAGAGGGATTTGGGATAGGAGCAGAGTGATTACAAAATTTGTAATCTAGATTTGGACAGTTTTGCTTACAACTAAAAAAAAAAAAATAAGAAGAGGAGGAGGGAAAGGAGATGGAGAAGAAGAGAAAGAGGAAAGAAACAAAGAAAGGAAGGAAAACAGTAGGATGCTGAGACCTTAGGTATAACAGACTATGATCAGGAAACCAAAGCAGAGCATCAGGCCACCCTGAAGAGAAGAAATGATTCAGTGAGCATCACTCATTGCATTCCAGTTGATTTATAGCTGCTTCCCAAAGTTTGCCTTTTAATGTTGACATGAAGCCTTGATTGGGGCTTGACTGAGAGTACTGAATGCTCATCTCTCTTTTGATAGAAAGAAGCTAAGATTATCCCTCCTCCCACTCTGCCCCAGGGTATCACTGAATCTTCAGACTGAGATTCTTTCCAAGAATAATTGTGCATAAAATTTTAATGGAGTCAATTTATAGCTTTTCACCTACTCTTTTCTAGCATGGCATAGATTTTTAAAAAATTCCTTTCCTTAATTTAATAACAATGTATAAAAAAGACATTATCCCACTCACCGATACCACCAGACTTTGCAAATTAATGTTGTCTTACATGCCTTCATTAAGTTACATTGATCCCATTATGGACGCTTTTGCTTTTCCCCATTTTATGCATCTTTCTGTTATGAAACAAATAGGAAATTAAAATGGTAAATTTCCATCCTTATAGAAGGTTCTTAAGTCAGATATGCAGTAGATTATTCGTGGTGTGATTGATGACAATTTTATTTAATGGTCCCATCTCTACCAAACCCCTACTATTTTCAAAGCATGTATTGTTCTTGAGAAAACATATGGTTAGAGAAAGCAGTGGGCTTTAAGAGGAAATAATAAACTCTTTAAAATAGCTTTCATTCACATACTTCATGTAAGCAATTGCTACAAGTTATTTGCAATCCTTATTCCTAAAATGAATCATTAGGAGGAAAGTAAAGAATCTACAGATACCCAATGTAATACAGATTAATCTAATATTTTTAAATGCAACTACAGTGGTGTGGAGTACACTGAATTTTTAAAATTATAATAGATGCGATTTGCACATAAATATTTAATTGAATGTGTTTTGCCTTATTCAATAATGTAGTTAAACTTTATCAAATACTTTTTTGAAACATTTATTGTCAATAAATCATCATCTTAGTTCACTGTAAATATTACATGTTAAAATATTTTCTACTTTCTACTAACACAAAATTATACTGCTAATGTTGGACTGATTACTCTCAGTTGCATATTCTGTTTCCTCCATGTAATACACAGAAAAATTTTGATTGTGCTATCTAATTAAAATAATTGTAGTTATCCTTGTTATTTGGGCTCCAAAATCACTGCAGATGGTGACTGCAGCCATGAAATTAAAAGATGCTTACTCCTTGAAAGGAAAGTTATGACCAACCTAGACAGCATATTAAAAAGCAGAGACATTACTTTGCCAAAAAAGGTCCATCTTGTCCAAGCTATGGTTTTTCCAGTAGTCATGTACGGATGTGAGAGTTGGACTATATAGAAAGCTGAGTGCCAAAGAATTGATGCTTTTGAACTGTTGTGTTGGAGAAGACTCTTGAGAGTCCCTTGGACTGCAAGGAGATCCAACTAGTCCATCCTAAAGGAGATCAGTCCTGATTATTCATTGGAAGGACTGATGTTGAAGCTGAAACTCCAACTTTGGCCACCTGATGTGAAGAACTGACTCATTTGAAAAGACCCTGATGCTGGGAAAGATTGAAGGCAGGAGGAGAAAGGGATAACAGAGTATGAGATGGTTGGATGGCATCACCAACTCAATGGACATGAGTTTGACTAAGCTCCAAGAGTTGGTGATGGACAGGGAAGCCTGGAGAGCTGCAGTCAATGAGGTCAAAAAGAGTTGAACACAACTAAGTGACTGAACTGAGCTGATTCTTATTTAATTTCCCAGAAGCTGAATGTCAGAGTTGAACACATGCATAAACATATTTTCTGAAAGAACATAATGTATTTATTACACCTTCTGCTTCTTAATCTATAACTTTGTTTTTCATGATACTAAATTATTGTAAGTTAAGTAATGCGATATGAGCTTCCCAGGTGGCGCTAGAACCCACCTGCAAATATAGGAGACATAAGAGATGTGGATTCAATCCCTGGGTTGGAAGATCCCCTTGAGGAGGGAATGGCAACCCATGCCAATATTCCTGCCTGGAGAATCCCATGAACAGAGGAGCATGGCGGGCTTCAGTCCATAGGGTTGTAAAAAGTTGGACATGATAGAAGTGACTGAGCACACATGCAATGCAATATAGCATAAAATTCATCCAACTTCAACTACTTACATTGAATTCACATTTTAATTTTATTTACCTATTTTATCATATACTTTACCAGATGCTCTCTGGAATTTATTTTTCTTTCTTTTGTTGATATTCCTCAAATGCATATTAACAGATGCTTTTGAGTTGGAAAATATAAAATGAAACTTTTTCTCATATAAAGTGTCTGGCTTGACTAATGAGTGTGACAGTAAGAACAAGCATTATTTCTAAAGTTACACTGTCAAAGAAAAGTCCCTGAAATGAACTCAATCAGGAAACTCTTAAGCTTTGCCAAACAAAAAGTTACAGCACATGAAAAAAGAAAAAAGTATTTCATCAGAAAAATTGCATTGTTAAAGATGCTGTAGTATTTGTGTTCTCAGTCAACTAATTTAGAATGTCTTAGGTTAATCAAAATGTTTAAAAAAGAAAAGAATAATAGGCTTAATTAAATGGTGATTTGATAAGCCTAGGGAAGTAGTGATTTAATATGGTGAAATCACCTAAGAAACCTGGCATTGCCTATGTTATTTTAAATTTGAATATTCATATGCACTGTGTTTCAGAATTTTACTCCTAGGTATGCTCTTAAGAGCATATGGGCTAGGTATGTGTTTCGCTTGTAGTTCATATCGTAAAGAATCTGCCTGCAATGCAGGAGACCCAGGCTTGATCCCTGGGTCAGGAAGATCCCTGGAGAAGGGCATGGCCCCCGCTCCAGTATTCTTACCTGAGACTTCCATGGATATAGGAGCCTGGCAGGCTACAGCCCATGGGATTTCAGCGACTCACACACACACTCATGCTCCCAAGAGACACTCTTGCCCATGACTTTCCAGATACCTATGTGAGAATATCATAACAGTGAAAACTGGAAATAATCCAAACACCCACCATGGCAGACTGGATGAATAAACCATGTGTTACTCACACATTGGCATATACTACACTAGTTAAAACAAATGAACTATAACAATGTGCCGTAACATGAATGAATCTTAGCAACAAACAAACTCTCAGTAAAACTCTCTTTGAATTGCTTTATAGAAATTGAGAAAACAAATGACACAAAAGATTGGATGGCCAAAAGACAAAAAAACCTGAACAACAAATTTATGCACAAGTCTTTCATTTCAAACTCCTGCCTTTCATTATAAATGAAAAAGTTGCTAACTGATTATCTATTGGAATAGAAAATGGAAAATCATATTTGATAATAGTATTATCATGGGAGTTTTAGTGTAGGAGATACTAAATGTCTTAGCTGAAAAACAAAATACTTTAAATTTCATCCTTCCCGTTTTTTCAGTGTTGAGTCTATTAAGATCTTTGCAGCTGATTCAGGTCAATGTGGAAAATATGATTATATTAATAATTATGTTTACTAGCTACATGTATAATATTTTAGACTGAGTTGCTTTCAAGGTAGTATTTATTTTGCCCAGATTAGAACATTTTATTTTAATGCATTTGCAAACATTCTTAAAACATTCACACATGACACAGTTCACAATGCAGCATAGAAGTTTGGAAATATTTGTTAATGAGAGAATGTGAAATATGCATATAAATCAACACATCCCTCCCTAACACAAGAATTGAAGTCTTTTTTTTTTTTTTTTTTTCTTTCAAGTAAATCTGTTCACTAAAACTTAGAGCTGCTAGCTATTAAGAGCAAAAAATAATTTAGGCTATTTAAAGAAACAGTGGAACCCCATCAACTATGGGTCTGAACCCACATCTAGTTTTCAACAGAAGAGAATTAGTAATAAAATTCAGAATAGATTTCGGGTAATGAGAATTTATTTGCACCTACTGAATAGAGAGCAATATGCATTTTAGAAAAACTAACACATAATTTACTTCTTCCCTCACTTTCCCAAGATTTCTTTATTTTTTTTTACCAAGATGTAAAATAAAATGCTACAGTACTATGCATATGCCATACATATGTCATCATTTCTTTAGTCTTGGCAGAACAAGCCCCAGGCAAGATTGTGAACAAAAAGATTGGCCTTGACATGACCAGACCTACTTCAGGCAGTTTTCCTCTCCTCTTCATGGTACTTTTCTTTGCATCCTTAAGGAACTCCATCTTTTTAAAATTCCCTGACCCCTGCCAATTAAATCTATTCTCAGCAAAGTGTTCAGCCTCACTTGTTCATCCTTCACTGTCAATTAATGGAAAGGTATTACTTTACCAGGGCTCTTGATATTTTAAGCCATCTTTCTAATTGTGGAATCAGTGGCTTTGTCCCCTGGAAAGCCAGATCAACTACTTAAGTAGGCTTGTCTTCTAATGTAAAAGTCAAAGCTGACCTGGCTTTCAAGAAAAAAAGAAAAAGAAACTTACCAAAAAGTCATTTCTTTAAGCAAACATGGTTGATTGAAATATTAATGCCCAATTAGTGATTCTGAGGTCACCAATTAAATGTCCTGATCACTCAGTCAATGGTGATGACAGTTACTGTATACAGGGCTTGTCCGTGTTTGCAGATCTGTCTCTTAGCTTTATGACCAGTGAATCACATTGTTCAGACTGAGCCCTGTCAATCTTAATTGTTTCACACTACAGTAGCTCATCTGATGCTGTCATTTCCCAGGTATTAATATTGATTCAAGCTCCCTCCAATGTCTCCTAGAAGCCTTTCTCCTCCCAACATTTGATAGGATTTTTTGCTCTAATTCAAGTTGTCATGTAACTACTTTTTTTCTTTTCTTAGCATCACACAGTTTTCTGAGCCCACAAAGTGACCAAAAAAACATCTGAGAGCCTATCTGAATTGTTGGCATTGGCGACACCAATTATTGAACTTAAATCATTTCCTAATTTTGCTGGAATACATACTTCATAAAGATAACATTTATGTGAGCCCAGAATGGGCACATAGTGGGTACTTATTTTGTAAATAGCTAAGGGGAATTTAGCAGTAGGTTTTCCTGAAGGTAAAAGAAAGAAGAATATATACATTTTGATTAATATTCTGATTTTAATTTAAAAATGGGCCTATGGGCCTGAAGAGAAGACAGCCCTCTGTTTACCCCCATAACTCATTATACATAAAAGTAGGAGTGAATTCTGGGGCTTGCAAAGAATTGCAAAGAAGTATGTTTGGTTTGCAAAAAAGAGATCCATCAGAAGGGATGGTAATTAAGCTTAGGAGGGAGATATATATAAATATAAATATTATATATATATAAACAATGAGGAAATACTGTTTCTTTCTTCTTTCATGTCCATATTATCCAAAAGGGCAAATGCTTGCAAGTTTACTAATATATGAGTATTTCTATGGGGAAGTGGATGTGAATTTTGCTGACTCCCTCTCCCTTATCTCCTTCCTTTCCCTCCTCTTTCACTTGGAATTGCCAGAAAAATACTACATTGGGCAAAATTTTTCTAGGATTTGAAGATCTGCATTTCTTCCTACTATGTTTAATTATTTTAGAAATCCCTTGCAAACAAAACTATTGACTCACAACATGAAATTTCATTAAAACAACTATTTACTTTTCTTTATGTATAATATGAGGTTGGTTTTGAACTTAGGACCTAAAAGCAGAAACTAGTATACCATAACACCAATCTGCTAAGCCTTCCAAGTTTATTTATATAGTTATTAATGAAACCATAGTAGGGTCTATGAAAATCAAATTTATTTAAATTATTGATTTAATCTACTTTCAAAAATGAAGTTAAATATTAACATTCTAGCATATAACCTCCAGATATACTCAATATAAAACTAATAAAGAAGGTACATAATGAAATATTATTCATTAAGGAGATTACAGAAGGCAACAGCAATGTAGAGGATTATAGTTCAGTAATGAGCATAGAAACCTGGAATGTTAGGTCCATGAATCAAGGCAAATTGGAAGTGGTCAAATAGGAGATGGCAAGAGTGAATGCCTACATTCTAGAAAACAGCAAACTAAAATGGACTGGAATGGGTGAATTTAACTCAGATGACCATTATATCTACTACTGTGGGTAAGAATCCCTTAGAAGAAATGGAGTAGCCATCATAGTCAACAAAGAAGTCTGAAATGCAGGACTTGGATCCAACCTTAAAAACAACAGAATGATCTGTGTTCATTTCCAAGGCAAGCCATTCAATGTCATGGTAACCCAAGTCTATGCCCTGACCAGTAATGCTGAAGAAGCTGAGGTTGAATGGTTCTATGAAGGCCTACAAGATCTTTTAGAACTAATACCCCAAAAAGATGTCCTTTTCATTATAGGGGACTGGAATGCAAAAGTAGGAAGTCAAGAAATACCTTGTGTTTCTTGTAACTGTAACAGGCAAATTTAGCCCTGGAGTACAGAATGAAGCAAGGCAAAGGCTAATAGAGTTTTACCAAGAGAACGCACTGGTCAGAGCAAACACCTTCTTCCAACAACAGAAAAGACTTTACACATGGACATCACCAGATGGCCAACACCAAAAACAGATTGACTATATTCTTTGCAGCCAAAGATGGAGAAGCTCTTTACAGTCAGGAAAAACAAGACTGAGCTGTTTTTGAGCTGACTGTAGCTCAGATCATGAACTCCTTATTGCCAAATGCATACTGAAATTGAAGAAAGTGGGGAAAACCACTAGACCATTCAGGTATGACCTAAATCAAACCCCTTACAATTATACAGTGGAAGTAAGAAATAGACTTAAGGGATTAGATTTGATAAACAGAGTGCCTGATGAACTATGGACAGAGGTTCATGACATTGTACAGGAGACAGAGATCAGGACCATCCACAAGAAAAAGAAATGCAAAAAAGCAAAACATCTGTCTGAAGAGGCCTTACAAATAGCTGTGAAAAGTAGAGAAGTGAAAAGCAAAGGAGAAAAGGAAAGATATACCTATTTGAATACAAAGCTCCAAAGAATTGCAAGGAGAGATAAGGAAGGTTTCCTCAGTGATCAGTGCAAAGAAATAGAGGAAAACAACAGAATGGGAAAGGCTAGAGATCTCTTCAAGAAAATTAGAGACACCAAGGGAACATTTCATGCAAAGATGGGCTCGATAAAGGACAGAAATGGTATGGACCTGACAGAAGCAGAAGATATTAAGAAGAGGTGGCAAGAATACACAAAAGAACTGTACAGAAAAGATCTTCACGACCCAGATAATCACGATGGTGTGATCACTCACCTAGAGCCAGACATCCTGGAATGCGAAGTCAGGTGGGCCTTAGGAAGCATCACTACAAACAAAGCTAGTGGAGGTGATGGAATTCCAGTTGAGCTATTTCAAATCCTAAAAGATGATGCTGTGAAAGTGCTGAACTCAATATGCTAGCAAATTTGGAAAACTCAGCAGTGGCCACAGGACAGGAAAAGGTCAATTTTTATTCCAATCCCAAAGAAAGGCAATGCCAAAGAATGCTCAAACTACCACACAATTGCACTCATCTCACACGTTAGTAAAGTAATCCTCAAAATTCTCCAAGCCAGGCTTTAGCAATACGTGAACTGTAAACTTCCAGATGTTCAAGCTGGTTTTAGAAAAGGCAGAGGAACCAGAGATCAAATTTCCAACACTGCTGGATCATCAAAAAGACAAGAGAGTTCCAGAAAAACATCTATTTCTGCTTTATTGATGATGGCCAAAGCCTTTGACTGTGTGGATCACAATAAACTGTGGAAAATTCTGAAAGAGATGGGAATACCAGACCACCTGACCTATCTCTTGAGAAATCTGCATGCAGGTCAGGAAGCAACAGTTAGAACTGGACATGGACAACAGATTGATTCCAAATAGGAAAAGGAGTATGTCAAGGCTATATATTGTCACCCTGCTCATTTAACTTATATGCAGTGTACATCATGACAGCGCTCGGCTGGATGAAGCACAAGCTATAATCAAGATTGCTGGGAGAAATATCAATAACCTCAGATATTCAGATGACACCATCCTTATGGCAGAAAGTGAAGAAGAACTAAAGAGCCTCTTGATGAAAGTGAAAGAGGAGAGTGAGAAAGTTGGCTTAAAACTCAACATTCAGAAAATTAAGATCATGGCATCCGGGCCCGACACTTCTAGGCAAATAGATGAGGAAACAGTGTAAACAGTGGATGACTTTATTTTGGGGGGCTCCAAAATCACTGCAGATGGTGATTGCAGCCATGAAATTAAAAGAAAAACTTACTCCTTGGAAGGAAAGTTATGATTAATCTAGATGGCATATTAAAAAGCAGAGACATTACTTTGCAAACAAAGGTCTGACTAGTCAAGGCTATGGTTTTTCCAGTAGTCATATATGGATGTGAGTTGGACTATAAAGAAAGCTGAGCACTGAAGAATTGATGCTTTTGAATTGTGGTATTAGAGAAGACTCTTGAGAGTCTCTTGAACTGCAAGGAGATCCAACCAGTCCATCCTAATGGAGATCAGTCTTGAGTGTTCATTGGAAGGACTGATGTTGAAGCTGAAACTCCAATGCTTTGTCCTCTTGATGTGAAGGACTGACTCATTAGAAAAGACCCTGATTCTGGGAAAGATTAAGGGCAGGAGGAGAAGGGGACGACAGAGGGTGAGATGGTAGGATGGCATCACTGACTCATGGACATGAATTTGAATAAACCCCGGGAGTTGATGATGGACAGGGAGGTCTGGTGTGCTGTGGTCTGTGGCGTTGCAAAGAGTTGGACACGACTGAGAGACTGAACTGAACTGAACTGAACTGAAGGTTACATTAGTAAAAATAAATAAGTAAAAAATACATAAACAAATAAGACCTTTGGTGCAGTTATTAGGATAAACATTAGACACACAACAAAATTCTTTAACTTCTCTGCAGATCTTCACTTAAATTTTCCTCCTTTGATGGATAACTAAGCTTCCCTTTTCACTATCTCTTTCCCTGTGCTTGACCCCAAGATTCAGATTGATGACTGATGTGTTTGAACTGCTCAGTTTTGAGAGGAAGATTTTTGTTGTTGTTGTTGAGTGCATCCTAATTGGTTTTGGAACTATAATGCATACCAAACCAGGTCACGATACAGTGATTTTTAAAATTACAGTGAGTTTTGACTTCCATATTTGTGCATCATTTATTTCACCACATCAAGTAATCAACACACTTTTTGAGAGTCACCATTATGTACACTGGGGCTTCCCAGGTGGCACTAGTGGTACACGACCCACCTGCCAGGGCAGGAGACATAAGAGACACGGGTTCCATCTCTGGATTGGGAAGATCCCCTGGAGGAAGGCATGGCAACCCAGTCCAGTATTCTTGCCTAGAGAATCCCGTGGACAGAGGAGCCTGGCGGGCTGCAGTCCATCGGATTGCAAAGAGTCTGACTCGACTAAAGCCACTTTGCACACACACACACACATCATGTGCAATGGCTAATTCCCAAGTTAGGAACATAGTGTGCTGTGTTTTCATTTAAAGTTCATACACACACAAGGAGGAGGAGATCCTTCTCTTTGCTAGGAAACTGCGTTTCAAAGAGTCAACCTTGCAAATGTGTACATGCATATGAACCATGATGTTTGCTGTAACAATCTCCTTTCTATACATTTTCAGAATCTTTTTGTAAGAGGATTTGAAATCTTCATGGAATACTAAATGTGGTATAGCTGATCTCTTCACAGGGAAGATGCAAGATAAGATATATTTGGATATTTGCATAACAGACTCAGAGTATTAGCAATTAAAGCAAAATTTAAAAATTTAGATAATACATAAATACAGAGCTTTGAACAAGACAACAAAGGTATACCTGGAGAACATTTACTAAAGGAGATTTTCATGGTACTACAGAAATGATCTATTCAAATTATTGACACCAGTGAAATAGATATGAAAAGACATTTAATCACATAGCTTTTCTTTCACTGATCATGTAGACACATACTTAGATATTAAATTCTGTGCTGTCTTTGAAATGACTGTATTATTATGGTTAATATTTTAATTTTTGAATTGTGGGAATACAAATAAATATATTTTTCAGTCAGGTATATTAGTTTGCTTGGGCTGCCATCACAAAATAGCACAGAAAGAATAGAATGTATTGTCTCACACTTCTGGAGACTAGTGTCCAAAATGAAGATGTTGGCAGGGTTGATCCCTTCTGACAGTTGTGATGGAGGATCTGTTCTGTTTCTCTCCTTGGCTTACAGATGGCCATCTCCTCCCTATGTCTCTTCATATCATCTTCCCTTCATATGTATGTTGGTATATAAATTTTCCCTTTTTATAAGAATACCAGTCATATTGGATTAGATTCCATCTTAATTATCTTATTTTAACTTGATCACCTCTGTAAAAACCTTATCCAAGTAGGGTGACCTCAGGCTTCCCTTGTAGCTCAGTTGGTAAAGAGTCTGCCTGCAGTGCAGGAGACCAGGGTTCAATCCCTGGGTTGGGAAGATCCCCTGGAGAAGGAAGCGGCAACCCACTCCAGATCCTTGCCTGGGAAATCTCATGGACAGAGGATCCTGGTGGGCTGCAGTCCATGGGGTCGCAAAGAGTCGGGCACGACTGAGCGACTAACACTTAATGAAATATCAGGATTCAGACTTCAAATTTGATTTTGTGGTGGGGGACACAATTTAACCCTTAACTTACTTATTGAGGTATAATTTACATAGAGTGAAATGAAATATTTTTTGATATGTGTAACTGTAATCACCACCACAATCAAGATATAAAATAGTTTCATCACTACCAAATATTTTTGTAATATTTTAGTAGTCAGATGCATGTGTGCTAAATCATCTCTGACTCTTTGCAACCCTGTGGACTATAGCCCACCAGGTTCTTCTGTCCGTGGAATTTTCCAGGCAAGAATACTGGAATGGGTTTCCATTTGCTCCTCTAGGACATCTTCCCAACCCAGGGATGGAGCTCGTGTCTCCTGCATTGGCAGATGGATTCAATACCACTGCGCCACCTGGGAAGCCCATTTTTGGTAGTCAATCTTTCCTATAATACAAGTGCCTGGCAACAACTGGTTTGCTTTCTGTCTAATACTTTTGTCATGAAAATAAAATTATACATATATAGCCTTTTGTATCTAGCTTATTTCACTAAGTATAATGTTTTGGGTAGTCATCCATATAGTTGCATAAGTCAATTGATCATTCATTTCTCTTGCTAATCATTATTCTATAGTACAGATGTACCACAATTTATTTATTGATTAACTTATTAAGGAAATTTGGATAATTCCCAGTTTTTTTGCTATTCTAAATAAAGCTTTCTAAACATTTTTATATAGATCTTTATGTGGAAATGTTCATTCTTATTAATCCTTTTGGATCAGATTTCTCAGTTACATGGTAAGTGTACATATCATTTTATAGGAAATCACCATTCTATTTTCCAAATTATTTTGTCACTTGGCATATTCAACAGCAAATATGAATGTGCTAATTATTTTGAATCCTCACCAGCAACATATATAGTCTGCATTTGGTTTATTTGATAATTTTTGCCACATTAGTAGGTTTGTTCTGGTGTCTTATTATGGCCCTAATTTAACTTTCCCCAATGGCTAATATTAATAACATTGGACATTCTTTCATATGCATAATTGTCAGTTGTATTTTCTCTTTGTGAAGTGTCTTTGCAAATTTTCTACTATAATTTTTTTATGCTGTTTGTCATCTTATCATTCACTGAGTCGTAAGAGTTCTTTTTGGGGTTTCCAGGTGCATAGGCCACAAAGAGTCAGACATGACTGAGCATGCACACAAACACAACAGATCTTTGTATGTTCTTTATTAAATCATTTAAAATATATATTTGTGAATATATTTCCAACTCATGGTTATTTATTTTTATTTCTTTTATTGTGTTCTACAAAGAAGAAAATATTTTAATTTTGGTGAAGTCAAATTTGTCAAAATCTCTGTTTTTTGTTTTTGTGTTTTGTCTAAAAATTGTTAAAGATTTTCTTTCATGTTTTCTACGAGAATATTTATAATTTTAGCCCTTAAATCAAAATCTTGAAAATTTTCAATTAATTTTATATGATTTGGATTAACATTTATTAATTTTTTATTTATTTTTGAGTTTGGCTATTCAAATATTCCAGTAACATTTGTTGAAAAGATGATAGTTTTCCATTAAGTTACTTTGGTGACTTTGTTGAAATCAATCAATAATGTATTTGTGGGTCCCTTTCCAGTAACACGTTCTGGTCTATTGTTTTACAAGTTTATTGTTACACAAAATCCCCACTGTTTTAATTAGTGTAACTTAGAATTAATTTTAAAATAAGCTAGCATGGGTTCTCCAGTTTTCTTTTTCTTTCAGTTGAAATATAATTTACATGCCATGAAAATCGTAACTTTAAAATGTTATTATTCACTTCATGAGTTTGTGCAATCATCATCACCAACTCTAGAAAATTTTTATCACCTCAAAAAGAAGCACTGTATCCTTCATCTGTTTCTCCCATTCCCATTCCTCCAGTCTTTGGTATGAAAAGTAATGAAATCACTACTCTGGGGACTCAGAGGGTGAGGTCCCTGACCACGTGGGATGAGAGAGTGGAGCTACTATCCAATTAGGCTCAGAGATCAGAGCATATTGTCACAGAGATTATTCTCAGGCACTGAAATCTAATGGAATTTGCTTTTGTGAATTTTAGACTTGCTTGTGGCTCATATTTTCCTTCGAATTTATCATGTTTAGAATGAGATAGCCTCCCTGATGCTTGTCTCACCATTACATTTCTGAAGCTGATAGTGTGTTTTCAAGGTTTCACATATATACAAATGGGGAGAAATTGTGTCCCAGGATGGATGATACACAGTCTCGCTCAAAATGGATTTGGATGTTTTAGAACATTAGACTTGCTACTTTCCAAGTTGATTAAAACATGTAGGGTAGAAATCCATGTGAAGATGAAGGTATGGTTGGAGTGATTCACATACAAGCCAAGGAACACCAAGGATTACCAGCCACTCTCAGAATCTAAGATTCTGCAATCAAGATTGCTGAGAGAAATATCCATAACCTCAGATATGCAGATGACACCACCCTTATGGCAGAAAGCAAAGAGGACCAAAAGACCATCTTGGTGAAGGTGAGGGAGGAGAGTGAAAACCTGGTTTAAAACACAGCATTCAGAAAACTAAGATCATGCCATCCAGTCCCATCACTTCATGGCAAATAGATGGGGAATCAATGGAAACAGTGACAGACTTTATTTTATTGAGCCCCCAAATCACTGCAGATGGTGACTGCAGCCATGAAATTAAAAGACGCTTGCTCCTTGGAAGAAAAGCTATGACCAATCTAGACAGCATATTTAAAAGCAGAGACATTACTTTACTGGCAAAGGTCCATCTAGTCAAAGCTATGGTTTTTCCAGTAGTCATGTACGGATGTGAGAGTTGGACCAAAAAGAAGACTGAGCACCAAAGAACTGATGCTTTTGAGCTTTGGTGTTGGAGAAAACTCTTGAGTCCCTTGGACAGCAAAGAGATCACACCAGTCAATCCTAAAGGAAATTGATCCTGATTATTCATTGGAAGGACTGATGCTAAAGCTGAAGCTCCAAAACTTTGGCCACCTGATGCAAAGAGCAGACTCATTAGAAAAGACCCTGATGCTGGGAAAGATTGAAGGAAGGAGGAGAAGGGGATGACAGAGAATGAGATGGTTGGATGGCATCACCAACTCAATGGACATGAATTTGAGTAAGCTCTGGGAAATGCTGAAGGACAGGGAAGCCTGGTCTGTCCATAGGGTCACAAAGAGTCAGACACGACTCAGTGACCGAACAAAACAAACAAGTCAAAATCTAAAAGAGTCAAGGAAGGGTCCTCTAGAGTTTTCAGAGCAAGCATGACCCTGTCTACACTTTGATTTTGGACTTGTTGCCCTCAGAAAGGTGAAATGATTTATTTTTTATAATTTCTACCATTGTCTTATAATTTTAAATCAATTTATATGTGTTTCTTGCCTGTTTTCATTAAATCTTTTGGCATGCTAATCACTGTTATTTTCAAGACCCAGTTTACGAGATACTATATTTGGGCTTTCTCTGAGTCTGCTTCCATGAATTGCTTTATCTCTTGATCAAGGCCTGGGTGGATGTATGGTGTGTATAAATCTCATAACTTTATTTCGTGCTAGACATCAAGTATAGAAGGAAAATGGAAACTGAGACCAAGAATATTTATACCCAATAATGGGCACCTCAGTTCTTCTGCACAGACACTAGTGCGGGGAGTTGGCAATCTAATACGTGAATAAGATAGGTTTGTGATTTGTGTTGGCAATTTTTGTGTTTGGTATACTATAGTTTTCAAATTCTTTCTGGCTGGCTTTCTCTTAGTGTTTTTATTCCAGTCTCAGTTTTCTGCAATTTCTCCACCTTTTGTGCTACAGATAGGATATTTCCCCACACTCTTACCCTGTTTATCAGCAGCCTGATGTTACTTGTTATGAATTGCTAAGTGTATGATAGGGGCAATTATCCTGTCCTAGCTTCAGTATGGGCCTTCTTAGCATTTCTGCATTTTCCCACTATATGGAATCCAAATGCCACTTTTATGTCCAGTGGGCTGTGTAGACGATAGAGTTTTCTGACAATTCCCCAGTGATAGCAGACCCCTGTTTTGCACCAGGAACAACAATGGATCCAAGAGCTCTTCAAGATATCCCCAGTGGCAGATGCAATTTGCTTCCACTTGTCCTCCAGAAGCAGTATATCTTTGTTTGAGACCTAAAACAAGGAAGTTGTGTTACCTCTCACCTTATGGCTTGAGGATCTTGCTTTGTACATCAAAGGGTCCAAAACACAGGAAACTTATTTTACCTTGATTCCACTGATAGACTATCACTTTCTTTATACCTATGTCCCTATGGCCCTAGGAGGGGCTCCTTCTGGTCTTCAGCCCTGTTTCAGATCTTTCTTATAAACCTACTGGAAGAAGCTTGCATGTGAAAGCAAAATCTCTTTTTGTACAGGGCTCCTAATTATTCTATTAGTCCACACTCAGCCTTCTAGATTTAGCTATAATTTTAGCTGATTTCATTTTACCCTTTTATATGAAGGTCATCTTTTATTTTCCTTTTCCATGTTTGCCCAAAGTAGAGAGATAACAAATCTCATTCATCTTTGAAGAGACTTGTCACCATTTGGAATTCAGTTATCATGGTGGCCTTGAGAGCTCAGCTCTCTGAAAGGCTTAAAACAAATTATGTTTTGTAAATTATCCTTTGCATTGAAATGGTGTCTTTTGTGTCTCTCTAAAACCCAAGTCATAGGAGAAGTCCAATAACTTTTAAATTACTTGCTATTTACTATAACCTGAAGTACAAACAATGAAAGTTCACGTCAAATATTAACCACTTGGTTAAGAAGCCCTTTATTTGACCTTGGAAGAGTATTTTATTTATAAGATAAACCTACTTAAATAAGAAAATACCTTGACTGAAAAGAAATAAAAGGCAATAGAAACAAATTACAACTTCTATAAAACTGGCTTAGCCTTTTTCTCAGAGAAAATAAAAAATTATAGCAACATTGTAATTTATGTATATACTCTTATATAGTGCTATTAATCACATACTATTCCATTTCCTATATGCTGCCAGAGTGATATTTCTAAATAAAAATATGATTATACCATATACTTGCTTCTAATCTTAAGTAGTTCCTCATTGCTCTCAGAATAAAGGCAAATCTCCTTAGCATGAGTTTTAAGACCCTAAACGGGCCAAGAATCTGCTTATCTTCCAGTGTTACCTCTCTGCATTTTTCTCATTATGTTTCACACTCCTGTCATTCTGACCTTATTTAACTTCCTAGAATGAATCCTGTTTCTTCTTCCCCCTGGACTTTCACAAATCATCAGTCTCTGTCTAAATTAATCCATCTTTCTCAAGTCATTACGCCACCTTAAATGGTAACTCTTTTTCTATCATTATGATTCAAAGTAGAAGCTACTTTTTCTCTGTAGCCATGTTGTTTTTCAGTCGCTAAGTCATACCTGACTCTTTGTGACCCCATGGACTCTAGTCCATCAGGCTCCTCTGTCCTCTCTGTCTGTGGGATTTCCCAGGCAAGATACTGGAGTGGGTTGCCATTCCTTTTCCAGGGGATCTTCCTGGATCAGGGCTTGAATCTGCACCTCCTGCATTGGCAGGTGAATTCTTTACCACGGAGTCACCAGGGAAGTCCTTTTGACCCCTGAAGGATGCCTTATTTCCTGTCATATGTTTCTGAAGAACCCATCAATTCATCACATGCTGTTGTTGCTATTGCTCGATTATGTATACATATTATTTACAATAGCCCAAGCAATGGGCTGTGTGTATCCACTGTATTCTTTTCCAGATCCTAGACATAGCCCCAGGATCATGCTGTCTGTTCGCTGTATGTGAAAGAGTGAATGTTCCTTCTATTTACTGGTACAACTGCTTATTTTATAAAAGTCATGAAATATTGAAAATTGAACCTGCTAGCCTTCTTTTCCAGATGAAATTATTTTTGTCCAAAAGCCATTATTAGTATCTCTCTCAAAATTTAATCATCTTTTCCTTACTCTAAAGGCTCAGTGAGTAATGTTAGTGGGCAGAATGCACATAAAGAGAAACCAGGACTTAAATAAAGGGTGACATCAACACTGTTCAGTGTCTTGTAAACTTTCATGATACCACTGTGAATAGAATGACTCATTTCCATCAAATCATGTTATAGAAGTGAAAATGAACAAGTTCAACTTTATATCTGAACACATTTGAGTAAAGGGATGACTTTGTTTGAGAAGACTTACTCACCATTTCACATTTACTCTGGTGTATGTACTGGGGCTTAATGCACAGCAGTTTCTAATGAGGTTGAGTAATTCTACCCAAATTTGTTCTTCAACCATGGAGTATACCAGTTAAGAAGGAAGTCTAACCTGTGGTTCTCCTAATCATGTTGCGATGAAATGTTGGCTCTTTCATTTTTCAAATAAGGAGATAAATTACAGTGAATATCATATATAGACATACCTCTGAGATTTTGTAGACTTTGTTCTAGACCACCACAATAAAGCAAATATTGCAACAATCCAAGTCACAGTAATTTTTTTGTTTGCCATTGTATACAGAAGTTATGTTTATACTATACTGTTGTCTATTAAGTGTCTAATAGCATTCTGTCAAAAAAAAGTGTAGTTACTTTACTTATTGCTAAATAAAGCCAAAACAAAACAGTTACATCAAAGATCACTCATCAAAGATCCCCAAAACATAATATGAATGAAAAAAGTTTGAAATAGCCTAAGAATTACCAAAATGTGACAGAGAGACATGAAATGAGAACACACTGTTGGAAAAATGGCATCAATATGTTCGATGCAGGATTAACACAAAACTTATCTGTGAAAAGCACAACATCTGTGAAGTGGAATGAAGGAAAATACAACAAAGTGAGGTGTGCCTGTACCTGTCTCAGGAGAAAATAATTGTTCCATAACACTAAATATAAACAAATGAAAAATTATGTGCTTGAAGTGCTTATAGATTTTGACTTGTCTGAACTATATTCAAGTTTTCTGGAATCATATGTCAAAAATTTAAAGGTTATGTTCTAAGAATACGGTTTAGAGTAAAGGGCACTGAGACTGCAAATGGACTCAAGGATATTTGATCATGCTCGATACTTAGGTGATTATTTTTAGTACATTATAATGCCCACTAAAGTAGACCGAAGGTTGGCTCAGATGATCAAGAATCTGCCTGCAATGCAGGAGACCCAGGTTCAATCCCTGGGTTAGGAAGATCACCAAGAGGAGGGAATGGCTACCCACTCCAGTATTCTTGCCTGGAGAATCCCATGGTCAGAGGAGCCTAGTGGGCTACAGTCCATGGGGTTGCAAAGAGTTGGATACGACTAAGCAACAAACACTTTCCCTTTCATAATGCCCACTAAGTAGGATGAAGATTAGGTGCACCCTTAAGACTCAACTCACTGCAAATGAAAGCAAGTCTCAGACTTATTTCTAACACATATATAATCACATATTAACAAAACACTACTGAAGAGTCTATAGTCTGTTCTTTATCTTGATACAGTCCGGCTCTCTGCAATTTATCTGTGCTCTGAGAACACCTTACATAAAAGTTTCACTTGAGTCAGATAGGACAAAATCCTACACACTGGATTAGATTATCTTTCTAGGTAGTATAAGGCAAGAAGAAATCCCCCTACACAATGCGTTTTTTTAAAGCAATGCAACTGTGGCCACCTTTCCTAAAAGTTCTAGGCCTGAATGAATTCTTGGTTTATACCTTATTTATCTAAAATTGAGTGAAAAAAGTGAAAAAAGTGTGAGTCAGTCAGTTGTGTCCAACTCTTCACAACCCTATGGACTTTTGCCCATCAGACTCCTCTGTCCATGTAATTCTCCCCAAGAATACTGAGGTGGGTTGTGATGCCCTTCTCCAGGTATCTTTCCAACCCAGGGAATGAACCCAGGTCTCCTGCATTGCAGGCAGATTCTTTACCATCTGAGCTACCAGTAGTACCTTGAAAATACATTATCCAATATACATGCCTCAAGTATCTTTTGTTTCACATAAACTCATTTCTATTATTCAATATGTTAGTTAATACACCTAACAGTTTACCAATAAAATCTTATTCTACTATAATGTTGGCTGATATTTCTAGAATGCTGATTCTCCATTTGGAAAACTAGCTACACTTTCTAATTCAGTGAAGAAAATAGCACTGTAGCTTGCTGAAATCTTTTCAAGTTGTTGAATTGATTCACACAATCCTTGGAGGTAAATTCATAAGGGATTGGGGAGAACCACCCTTTTCCCATTTATATTTAATGTGTGTGTTTTGTAAAGTACTATTCTATTTTATATTTTACATTCACTTTTATAATTACCTTAAGCTTTGATGAAAGAAGTCCCTATTTAATTGTAGACATTTTCATTGTGAGAAGGTTGTTTGTAATCCTTCAGGGACTACCTAACTGAGATTTATAGTGCTCTGCTTTAAGAATAGAGCAATTAAGTCTATTTTTGTTTTATAGTCAAAGGAACAAAAAAAGCTTATTTTTAGAGAATTTGATTCCAAGTACATAAACTAAATATGGCATCAGAAAAAAATATTGTGTATATAATGTCAAAATTTCTTGTAAATGGAAGTGCAACTTGGCCTGCCTATCCGTGAGTTCTGCATCCACCCAATCAATCAATCACAGATGCAATCGATCACTGATGTAAGACACTAGAAAAAATCTTTAATGTTTCAAAAAGCAAAACTTCAATCTGCAGTACACTGGCAAATATTTATATAGCATTGTCATTGTATTAAGTACTACAAGGAATCTAGAGATGATTTAGAGTAGGGAGGATGTGTGTAGGTTGTATGTAACTAGTCATGTTACATGAGACTTCAGCATCTGTGGATTTTGGTACTGCTGAGTGTCCAGGAACTAATTCCCCTGGGAAACTGAGGAATGACTCCATGTAACATATGTTCCCACTTGTATGTGGGCATATTTATATTTCCTTTAAAATGATTAATGCAGTAACTAAGCAAATATTTATTGAATTCCCACCATGAACCAAACTAATCCAGATCTTGAGCAAGAAATAATAAATCTTCAAAGTGCTGAGGAAGAGAAGGGAGATGGAGAGGAGGGGGGAAGAGGTGAGACTGGTGGGAAAGGGGAGGAGAAGATGGGAAGAGAAAAAAAGAAGGGTATTTATAAAAGTGCTAAACAAATCATTTCCAAGGTAACATAAAGGGCAGCTGAGGAGAAATATGGATAGTTCAGGTAACACCTTAAAAAAGAACTGACATAATCAAATTCACCAGTTGGATATAGGAGAGTTTCAAATGTTCTCTTGGGTACTAGATGTTAAGCAATGTATTGAGTAATTAAAATGTTTGTCCTGTGTGACTCTACATTAGTAAGAAGTTCTGGATTCCCCACCCCCCACCCCCAATTGTATGTGTTTAACTAGATGTAACCAAGTGACTAAGTTCTGGCCAATGAGATGAAGATACAAGTCTTTATAACTGGTAACTCAGGTAGAACATCCTTTTTGACCTTTCCATTTTCCTTTCTTCTGGGCTAATAGTGTAATGGCTGATGCAGAGCCACTAGAGCACATGAGGTGATCAGAAGGTAAAACCACAAGTAAAGCAGTAAAAGAGAAGGACAGAAGTAGCCCAACTCTCTGAAGACTATTGATGCTTTATCTCAGCTTTGGTTTGCTTACTTTCAAATTTCTTTATGAAAAAAGAATAAAGGTTTTACTTGTTTTTATACTACTATTCTCAACTCATTAATCAGACTAGAAGAGTAAATGAATTTTGTAAAATTTTACTAATTTCTTTTCTTTTATACATAGATTAAAAATGTCTCCAATTTTAAGGCAAGAAAATACAATGGGGCAAAGACAGCTTCTTCAATAAATGGTGCTGGAAAAACTGGACAACTACATGTAAAAGAATGAAGTTAGAACACTTCTTAACACCATACACAAAGATAAGCTCAAAATGGATTAAAGACCTAAATGTAAGACCAGAAAGTATAAAACTCTTAGAGGAAAACATAGGCAGAACACTTAATAACATAAATCAAACCAAGATACTCTATGACCCACCTCCTAGAGTCATGGAAATAAAAACAAAAGTAAACAAGTTGGACCTGATTAAACTTAAAAGCTTTTGCACAGCAAAGGAAACTATAAGCAAGGTGAAAAGACAACCCCCAGAATGGGAGAAAATAATAGCAAATGTAACAACTGACAAAGGATTAATATCCAAAATATACAAGCAGCTCATACAACTCAAAACCAGAAAAACAAACAATCCTATCAAAAAATGGGGAAAAGACCTAAACAAACATTTCTCCAAAGAAGACACACAGACAGCTAACAAACACATAAAGAGATGCTCAACATTGCTCATTATTAGAGAAATACAAATCAAAACTACAATGAGATATCACCCCACACTGGTCAGAATGACCATAATCAAAAAGTCTACAAACAATAAATGCTGGAGAGGGTGTGGAGAAAAGGGAAGGCTCTTGCACTGTTGGAGGGAATGTAAATTGATACAACCACTATGGAAGATGGTATGTAGATTCCTTAAAAATCTAGGAATAAAACCATGCTATGGTTTTATGGTTTTATCCCACTCCTAGGCATATACCCTGAGGAAACTAAAGTTGAAAAACATACATGTGTCCCATTGTTCATTGCAGTACTACTTACAATAGCTAATACATGGAAGCAACTTAGATGTCCACCAACAGATGAACGAATAAAGAAGTTGTGGTACACATACACAATGGAATATTACTCAGCCATAAAAAGGAACATGTTTGAGTTGTTCTAATGAGGTGGATGAACCTAGAACCTATTATACAGAGTGAAGTACGTCAGAAAGAGAAAGATAAATATCATGGTCTAATGCATATATATGGATGTGAGAGTTGGACTGTGAAGAAAGCTGAGCACTGAAAAATTGATGCTTTTGAACTGTTGTGTTGGAGAAGACTCTGGAGAGTCCCTTGGACTGCAAGGAGATCCAACCAGTCCATCCTAAAGGAGATCATCCCTGGGTGTTCGTTGGAAGGACTGATGCTGAAGCTGAAACGCCAATACTTTGGCCACCTGATGCGAAGAGCTGATTCATTGGAAAAGACCCTGATGCTGGGACGGATTGGGGGCAGGAGGAGAAGGGGACGACAGAAGATGAGATGGTTGGATGGCATCACCGACTCGATGGACATGAGTTTGGGTAAACTCCAGGAGTTGGTGATGGACAGGGAGGCCTGACGTGCTTCTCTGGGATCGCAAAGTGTCGGACACGACTGAGCGACTGAACTGAACTGAACTGAACTGAACTGAAGGCAAATATACGGAATCTAGAAAAATGGTACTGAAGAATTTATTTACAGGGCAGCAATGGAAAAACAGACATAGAGAATAGACTTAGGGATGTGGGGAAAAGGAAGGAGAGGGTGAGATGTATGGAAAGAGTAACATGGAAACTTACATTACCATATGTAAAATAGATAGCCAATGGGAATTTGCTGTATGTCTCAGGAAACTCAAACAAGGGCTCTGTACCAACCTAGAGTTATGGGATGGGGAGGGAGATGGGAGGGAGGTTTAAAAGGGAGGGTACATATGTATACCTATGGCTGATTCATGTTGAGCTTTGACAGAAAACAACAAAATTCTGTAAAGCAATTATCCTTCAATAAAAAAAAAACAAATTAATTTTAAAAAGTCTCCAATTTTAAACTTTATATGTGGGGAGAAATTTCAGAATCTCATTAGGGCTCATCATAACTGAATACCACCTCAACTCAACTTGATTATATCTTCAAAGATACTGTTTTCAAATAAGATCATGTCTGTAGATACCAGGAGTTAGTATTTCAACATATCATTTGAGGGAAAACATTCCAGCCCACAACACTGGAACTGCATCAGACGGGGATGTCATCTGTGAATTTAGGTTTGGAATTAAAGTAGCAAGATTCACATTTAATTGTCATAACTGATATACAGTTGTTTACAATCATGGAGATGTTATCATGTGACAAGCAATATATTAAACTGTTTCTAAGAATTACTCTTTATATGTCTAACATTTGTAAAACCAATAAGCTTCCTGAAAAGTATTATAAAGCTGAAATAAGATCAAATTATAGCAATAGATCAAATGACTTTTTTCAAGAATAACAAGAACACAAATCTTGAAAAATAAAGCTAAAATGAGAACTTAAAGATGAGATTAGACTAAGAGACAAATCCAGCTGTTTCTTTGTAGGGACATTATCTGGATCTTGATCAAATAAATAGACTCTAAAGAAAATTATGACTCAACTGAAGAAGTTGAACATTAATTTATATTTGGTGATATTAAAGTAATTATTGCTAATCAGACTTAGGTGTGATAATGTTTGAAAGTTATCTTTATAAAAAGTTTTCCTGCATCTTAGAAATACCTACCACAATATCTACAGATACCATGTTCTGGTGGTTAGGGTTTTTCTGATGCAGAAAATGACCATGAATTAATAACTGTAGATATTGAACGTAGAGTTTCATTATGCTATTTAAAATTTTTTTCAATATATTTGAAATGTTAATAATGAATAAAATAGTTAGAAAATAACTGATATATAGAAATGAAAACCACATGTCTTTATAACAAACCATTTCCTTTACCCAAAAAGAAGAATAAGAATATGTCTCAACTGTATAAATCTTACAACTTAAAAGATTTTAGCATACTTTTACTGATATTACATTGAATCCACCCAACAATACAAGGAAGTATGTGGTGTTTTCCCAATTTTTTTTCAACGTAAGCAAAAAAGCTAAGTCAATCTTCTTTCTTCCAATCGAAGAATCAAGTTTCAAATTATTTTTCTTCAGGATCTCTAAGTGTACCAGCACGTCTTGGAATTGTATTTATAGCATCCCAACTTTCATTTTTTTTTAATTTCATTCCAATCTACTGAGATTTTCAATGTGTGTGTGTGTGTGTGTGTGAGAGAGAGAGAGAAAGAGAGAGAGAGAGAGAGATTTGACCTATTAGCACCCAAATATGGATACATATGGGCTTCTGTTGTGACTCAGCTGGTAAAGAATCTGCTTGCAAGAATCTGCTGAAAGAGACCTGGGTTCGATCCCTGGATTGGGAAGGTCCCCTGGAGAAGGGAAAGGTTGCTCCCCACTCCTATATTCTGGCCTGGGTATTTCCACAGACTATACAGTCCATGGGTCTCAAAGAGTCAGACACGACTGAGCAACTTTCACTTTCAAGGATACAAATTTATATAAAATACTCATTAACAATTTATCACTTATCTGCTGGTATCTGAATACTCTTTTGATACAATTGAGTGATGTTTTCACAGGAAATAAATTTTTTAAAATGGAAAAATAGAAATAAGGTAACATGAAAACACTGGAAAGAGGAATGTGTGGAAAAAGAAAAGAACAGAGAAAGTATTAGTTAATAGGAATTTAAAACTTGTGATTGTAAGAATCACAGAGAAAATAATAGCTCAGAATAAGTGAAGGGTATGAGAAATGGAGGATGTCAGGCTCAAGTTCAGGTTCACAGCCATGCCTTAGAGAAGGCATGAAGTGCTCAAGTTAGTCATGAGCCTTAGCTTCCTGACTTCTGCCACTGCCGGTGGTAGTCAAGTGTACACAGACATAAAGGGTAATGTATTTTTTTAGGTTATTAAAAGCATTATTTCATTTTGGTAGGAGCCTGCATGAAGAAATATATGTTCAAGAAGAATTTGTATGTGAAATCTTATCATCTGGAGATTTGTTACAGAGAATTCTGTAATTTTTTTTCACAAATCATATCTATTTCCTCATAAAAATTGTTGATCATTCAAGCCTGAGAAAGGCAATATAAATGAGGTTTGTTGTGTACTAAGCTCACTAAGAATCAATTTATAAAGCCAGAGGCTTTGGGGAAACAAAATGTACCTTTCTACATTAAAAAAGAAAGAAAGAAAACAACTTCAGACATAAAAATAGAAGTATAATCATTGCTTTGCTGTGGCATGGAATATACACTCAAAAACATTTTAAAAATAGTATATCTTAAAGGAAATTTTCAGATAGCTGTTTGTGACATTGAAACTGGAAACAACAGGGGTTCTGAAGCCTGTTATTCTTGATATAAGGGAGTTATAGACATCAAAGAAGAGAAGTGGTCATGAGTTACAGTGAATGAGAGATTTTCCAGAACTTTGTCAATTACTCCCTTGTCTTGGAAGACATTCTGGAAAGGCCACACATTTTGTGACTGTAAACAATTCTTTGTACAGAAGGGCTAAGCTGCTATGATCAGTCACGAAGTGTTCTCATTCTGTCTTGTTAAAGAAAAAAAAAGTGAAAGAAAGAGGAAAGAATGGTAAAGCTCTCTCTCTCTCTCTCTATATATATATACATATACATATATATATATAGATAGATGTGGATATATTATGTTATGGGTATAAGAAAACAGTTGAGAAGTAGTGTGGTATAGAATGAATAGTTAAGAGTTCAGGATTTAGAATAAGATTATCTGGTTTCAAATTCCACCTTAATTTTTATCCACATGTATCTCTAAGACTTGACCTTCTTTTTTCTGAAATGGGGTTAAATAGGTTTTTATAAGATTAAGGTGTAATAATGCATGCAGCATGTTTAGAATGGTGCCTGCCATATGTTAATTGTTGAATGAGTGTTATTGATCATCATTTTCTTAGTATTACTCATATTGTCATCACTAGCTGATGCTAATGAAATGAATCATTTGTGACAATAAAATTTTATTATGACCAAATTGGAATGTCTTTAGAATTTTAACAGGATTGCCAAAATTTGGATATTAGCTAAAGTGATTATCAACATGATTTCTGGCTTATATTTGTAATTATCTTTTAATGTACAAACATTGCCATGTAACATGTTACTTCTTATGAGGTCAAGCATTCTTTGCCCAGCCTCTCCCAGTTAGAATTAAGGTGCATGTAAACACAGAGTTTAAATGTTTACCACATGACCCTCAAATGCAGGGGTAGATCTAGAGCAGGGATCCCTAATTCTCCATGATAGATGAAAAACAGAGATATATAGTCACAAGATCTGACTGTGCTTTCTTTCTAAAAGATTACAAATCCCTGTGGTCTACAGACATCTTACTGTGTATGGGACCAGCAGAAGACTAGAGCAAGGACTGATGAAAGGAACTTCTGTTTTTGAAATACTGGAAGCCTCTGCATGTTCTTACGAAATAGAATCTAGTGCTAGTGCTTTTCACTTTTATTTCCAATTTCAACATTTTCACAGTTGCATTTCCCCCCTTACAAATGTGAAAACTACTGAGAAATACACTGATTCCTTCAACACTAAGTAATTGGGTACCACTTAGAACAACCCCTGGAAGAGATAAAGGCTAACTTGAGAGCCCTCCAGATTAATTTTTCCATGAATTCTTCTGTTAATTCAACATTTGTGCTAATTGCAGAAAATAGTGTGAAGCCTTCTAGTTGCCATAAAACCTATGCTATTTTTCCATACAACAACCTCATCAGCTCTTAAATGGCTAAACCAAGCAATCCTTACAGGATTCCGGATTCAGAAGGAACCTCAAGAGACCCACAAGAAATTTATTGGTGTTCCTATGGATGTCCAGTGAGTTTGATAGTTTACCTGGGATATTTGCAAAAAAGTTGTCAGAGGTCTCTCGGGATCTGTAAAACTCAGATTTGCATAGACCACTCCTTTGCAACTTAAAGGGCTGAAGTGGGTCCCTGTGAGTTCTCCTGCATCCGGAGTGCCAGCTAGATGAGCAACACTGAGAAAAGGGGATTCCATTGTCCCTGAAATGAATGACTTTCTCTGAGTAGGTGTATTTTTCTCTTTGAAGAAGACACTGGAAGATTACATGTGAGAAGAAAAATGTAAGTTGGAAAATTCAGTGGTTTCACTGAGAGAAAAACAAAGAGTCATCACTGAATTTAAGAGAAATACAGTAAGTAATCTTTGAAAGAAGATTAACATTGAAAAAGAATGTTTCAATTCATTCCAGAAATAAATTAGTGTATTTGTTCTTCATGTGGAGTACTTATTATTTTTTTTCAAATTATTTATATTAAGTCATTTAAACGCTTTACTTTTAGAGTGAATACTGTGTATTATCATGCTTGAAATGCATTTATCAATTGAATCTTCTTTTAAATTTTTATTGACACATAGTTGATTTACAATGCTGTGTTTAATTTCTGATGTACAGCAGAGTAACTCGGTTATACATACATATGCTTTCTCATGTTTTTTTCTGTTATGGTTTATCACAGGATATGAACACAGTTGCATGTGCTCTACAGTAGACTGTCGAGGACTTTGTTGATTATCTATCCTATATATAATAGTTTGCACACAACTGAACATATCTATGAAATGAAAATATCTCACAAATCAGTTGCATCTTTAATATTCAAATTTCAGAAAGCTCTATAAAGCATATGAATTATAAATGTGTTAAATTATACACAGGTTAATGCTGAATAATAATAGACATATTTCTACTCCAATCTTACAGGGAATTTTTAATCTGAAGCATAGTTTAACCAATAATCAATAAAGCACATAACAGAAAGTATAAAAACACTAAATGTTGTGAATCTGCAACCATTTCTGCTGCACTATAAACCTTCATATGCAGGAATCATGTGTGACAAATCTACAATGCTCTTTATGAGCATGAAATATAGGACTGCTTTTTATCCAGAGGCATTGTGGACAATGCTTGATCTTGCAGGAAAATCCCATTATATTGAATCCTATTAATGATGTATGAAATCTTATGTCTTTTATCATATTAATGATACATCATATCATATTATAATTTTCGTGTCTTTAATATTGTGTTTATGCCTTTAGCTAGAGTTAAAAGGGTAATTGTTAATAATCTGTAACACTAATAAGTATGCCTTGAATGTGAAGAAAAAAATAAATTCAAGTCAATTTTTATGGAATAACAGGCATGACTAATTCATGTGACTGCCCAAATGAGAGGTGTAAAATCAAAATAAAAAAACAAAAGTTTAAAAAACTTGTGGCCTCATAGTTAATGACTGAGTGTACCCATGGGATTAAGCAATATTTTCTTTTTTGCTTTCTGGAATAAATTTTGTCTAATCAGAAATGTAACTTCTACAGTTTCTTGCCTTTTTCCATCTTTTTCTGGGTTCTTTCTTCTGTTGAATCCTATCCCCTGTTTTTTAATGTCCTGTCCCCTGGACTCTTAGTTGCAATTTAATACTAAGTTTTACCATACAGCATGGTACATATGGTGTTGATTTTGCATGTCCTTTAGTTATCCTCCTTAATCCTATCATCCTAATTCTACTCATCTTAATATATGTGATTTGCCTTACTGATAAGGCAATAAAGACTCTCTGATTCCAGCTTATGACAGTCCTAAGGCCTTCTGGGGAGGTGATGGGGCATTCTGATACTCTATCAGTAGACAAGTCCACCTGCTCTGTACCTGGCCCAAGTATTTAAGGGTGGCACATGTAATTATATTATCTTTGAGCTGATATTCTTTTGCTTATTTATTTTTAATTTGAAAAATATCAAGTGCCCAGTGTGACCAAAAATTACACAAGTACTGAAGAAATTTATAAAAGCAAAATATCAAGTTTCCTCCTATGTCATAATTCTTCATTCTAAGTTATTTCTATCCATGTTCACTCATTTCACAACAAAATGGAATTTAATATAGAACTGTTAAAATATTTATCAAATTAACAGCTATCTAGCTCATGGAAAATAAATTTATCATTTAGACAGTTATTGTATAGTTACATGAATAAGTAAAAGAAGGCTCTAATTTTGTCAAAGATGTAAAAAAAAAAAATACAGTGACTTTATAAATTCTCTTTGCATAGTAGAGAGATTAGGAGAGCAGACGCTGGAGTCAGACTCTGGACCTATCAATCACAGTACTAACTTGCTGGGTAGACCTCTCTCTTACTTCATCTGTAAAACAGAGGCAGCGTCAGTATTCATTACATAGAATTTTTATAAGGATACTCTGAGTTAGTATATATTAGTATTATAAAATAATGCCTGGCACCCATAATGCTGTACTGTGCTTAGTTGCTTAGGTTGCGTCCAACTCTTTGTAACCCCATGGACTGTAGCCCACCAGGCTCCTCTGTCCATAGGGAGTCTTCAGACGAGGACTCTGGAGTGGGTTGCCATGTCCTCCTCCAGGGGATCTTCCCATCCCAGCGATCGAACCCAGGTCTCGTGCATTGCAGGCAGGTTCTTTACCATCTGAGCCACTGTATATGGTCAATTAATATTTGCTTTTTTACAGGCATTGATAAATTTAATAAATAACATACCTTCTGATGTTGATGTTAATGAATAAACTTGTTTTATTCATATCCTGACCACTTTAAAAACTGAGCTGACACAGTCAACAAAAAGCCAGAGAAGAGAAGAAATGAGAGAAACAAGAAGAGCACAGACTTCTCTGACTGACATAAAGAGGATAAACTAATGAGTCTACAGTGAGCTGATTGTATATAATTTGAAACTCCTTTTTGGTTTTGCTTCCTGATAGCAAATGCAAAAGTGAAACCTAATGCATTGCATTGTTTTATTCCTTCCTGCAATTAAATATAGGCACTTCTCTCCCTGCCTTGGCAGAATGATATTGGATGATATTTTCAACTTTATTCTATTCTTGACCCTCAGGGAAACATTTATCTAGGACCTTACCTTTATTTATGACATTCTATCTTCTATCCTGTTGTTGGGAATAAGGCAAGAGCAGGCTAGCTCTGCCATCCAAGCCCATCATTAATACTAGTGAGATGGTGAACATCAGCCCTTTAAGTCAGCCTTTTAAATCATCACATCAGCCCTTTAAAAGCAAAATAATAATAATAATAATAATAGTAAACTATCACTCAATATCATAATGATGCTATTTGGCTTCTAATAATTGTTGATGCCCCATCTGTAATCATATTAATGCTATCAAATAGGAGTCTCATTCAGATTTAAAGTTAACTAGGACTGGATTTTATTAATAATGATTGCTACCTTATTATTTATCCTTTTACTTTTCAGTGGGCTTTCAAATAACTATATAGCTTACCATTTAAGGATGAATTTAATGGCACAAAATATTATGAAATGGCCTTTTCTAGAATAAAAGACATTCAAATGATTCACTCCAGTTACTAACTAGAGCCCGTGTGGGTGGGCGTGAAAGGAGCCGATAATTCGGAGTATGGGGAAGCAGGTGGGAGTGGAGTGCATCATATTACTTTATAGGCAAAATCGAACATGCCCTTCAGTTGCTCTGCTTCTCTTCTGCTGGAAGCTAATACTGCTGAATTTTGTGACCTCCCTCATATTTCTATCAACTTTAATGAAGCCTCATAAGCAAATAGATATTCATGTACTTGTGATCTTATGACATCTGGATGTTCTGGTGAATGATAAGGCAATAAGCTGATAAAAATGGTATCCCTGTTATTTTATCATTAGCTGCTGTGTGTATGTGAGTGCTCAAAGAAGACATCACTCGTTATAATGTGTTATTTGCTAATATATTTATAAAAGAGTCATTAGGATGAATCATTATTCTCTGGAAACCAGATTCTCCCCAGTTGGCTTCCTCACTGTTGGGTGAGTTAGTTGCCTGCATGTTAACCATTTCAAGGCACTGATGAATCATACCTATAAATAACACTCAACACTGAATCCAGGTTGAGCTTTCAAACATATAGAGAACACTAGGGGGAAAGTATTGCAATGTACCTATTTTGGAATGTCTCTTTTTTTTTTTTTTATTTTTTTTATTTTAAAGCACTCTGTTAAGCTAGCCTTAGGATTAACTTTAATGTCCCTGAATTACAGGGTCTCTGACGATGAGATGAGTCCCTTATCTTGCAAGTCACAGCAAACTTTAGCAATTCCTGTTTTTCCTGCATGACAACAAACTTCTGCCTTTCCCCCTGGGTGTGCTCTGCAGTGCTGCTGGAGTCTGAGGCTTAACCCCTTAGGATAAGGAACTGACTCCTCTGGGTAGTGCCTTCACAATAGTTTAGTGATGCCTGACATTGATGAAGTCTCTGTACTACATTATAAAGGGATCCAAATGCCTCAGGATAAGAAAAGCCTCTTAATTTCTTCCCCCTAGAGTTACTTTATGCTTAATCTTAGTTATACAGAAAACCTCTTTGTGCCTGGCTATAAAGCGGAGTCCTTCTATGTGAACATCAGGTATACATAAACCCCGCGCTCATTCTCTGGTTCTCCTTTCCTCCCACAACATAATGAATTTATGAGCTTGATTGGAAAACCATCATGGATATGAAGAAGTGAAGTGAAGTGAAATCGCTCAGTCGTGTCCGACTCTTTGCGACCCCGTGGACTGTAGCCCACCAGGCTCCTCCGTCCATAGGACTTTCCAGGCAAGAATACTGGAGTGGGTTGCCATTTCCTTCTCCAGGGGATCTTCCCAACCCAGGGATCGAACCCAAGTCTCCCGCATTGCAGGCAGATACTTTAACCTCTGAGCCACCAGGGAAGTCTGTTTTTCTTCTCCAGAATACCCAGCCCACAATCTGTCTTGATGGCTGACAGGCAAACAGAATTTTCTAATGGTCAAAAGCAAATGTAAGACATCTCAGTCCAGAGATGCAGTGTCCATTGTGTTAAAAGTTCTCTTTTGCTTCCAGGACACCACTCCTATTCACTGGAAATATTTGCCTAGGATTTCCATCTTGATTATATTATTCTGCCTTCC
This sequence comes from Dama dama, assembly GCF_033118175.1. Classification (NCBI taxonomy): domain Eukaryota; kingdom Metazoa; phylum Chordata; class Mammalia; order Artiodactyla; family Cervidae; genus Dama; species Dama dama. The sequence continues at coordinate 32,913,217 of NC_083706.1, forward strand.
GTTCTGCTGTTTCTAGAAATGAGGATATAGCGAGCTGTCTTTGTAACATTTTCTTCATAACAATCAAGGAATTGGAAAACTTCATCTAAAATAACATCAATATCATTACAGTAGTGTTTCCTATCTGATATGCATGTGTATAATAGGTATATGAATTAGATTGGATTCATGCCAGAGCCATTAAGTTCATTCAGGAAATATAATAGCAACATCATACATAAGAAGCCTGGACTGAGTGAAAAGATTGGAAATCTAAATTTTAATAGAAACCAGTTGCTCAATTAGGAAGCAAGTGCTAAAATGGAAGTATGTTCAATCAAGTCAATGCTCTCTGAATTTTGAAAATATTATTAGATATCTTTTTGATGATTATACAATTATGGATTTTATATGTGTATATGACTATAGATTGACATACATGTATAAAGTTAAATATATGTGTTTGTATCATATTGCACAAAATTATATGCATTAGTAGCTCAATTAAAAAAAACCACACAATAGCAACAAACAGAAGTTAAAACACCTCTAGTCTGTGTTAAATATTTATCTTTCGTCATAACACCATATGGGCTGAGTATTGACTTTGGAACTGGGTTCAAGTATTACCTTAGGAGTTACAGTCTCATCTGCTTCTAAAGACCAGAAAGCTCACAAAACTAAGGCAAACTAATCAACTATAAAATCACATCCAGGGGTAGAAGAAAGTCGTGAACTGCATGTTTGAAACTTCACCAAAATAGAAATGCTTCCTATAAATCATCTATGCTTCTATTGATGTGTCATACTAGAATGTATGGACTGCAGCTTGATTTTCCCATTTTTCAAGAAAAGTTAGAAATCTGAGTTATACCTGAAGTGTAGTGGGTTCTAGATTAAGAATTTATTCAACAATATAATTACCAGTTTAGTTCATAGCCCTAACTGGTGTTTTTGCTCCTCACTTTTATGTTTGTAGAATAAATGACATTGATGTTTTTACTCATGATGTTTTTCATGAAGATTCAATCAGTCAAAATAGCATTTGGCATCAAATAAGTTCTCAGTAAAAGTTAGCAATTATTATTTTAAATAAAGTATCTATTATTTCCAAATTGCATTATTTATTCAACAAGCACTTTGTGCCTATTATTTTTCAGGCATCACACACAGGAGAGACTGAGAACCACTTTCTTTTCCTGATATTGAGTTGTTGCAGATTAAGAAGTACCGTGATTTGTGTTTATCTTAGCTTTCTTACTGAGTAATCTTTTTAGAGTTTATAAACAGCAATGTCGCCAAGATGTGTTGGGAAAAGTTTAACAATTGGCTCTCTAAAAATAGGAGAACAAGAGAGAGCACACAGGAGAGAGAGGGTTTCAAGGAGTCTTGATCTGTAGAATCTGCCGTCTCCTTGTGTAGATAGTCTTATAGTAGCTGATTTCAAGTTACCAGTATGGGATTACTGAACACAAAGTTGGAAAGAAATGCTAAAAGTTGACTCCCGCAAGTCAGTTGAGATGACTACAGTATACCCCTGAATATAAAGCTTGTTAGTGATGCCGTGTGGCAATTTGAAAGAGACCAATTTTTATGTTCAAGATAAGGCTTGGACACCAACAGAAGTATCTTTTTGCCAAAAGCCAAACATAAGTTTAATAGGATACATAACAACATCAAATATAAGTTAAAGTGATCTCATCCGGAATCTGAAAATCAGTGAAGAAAATAATTTTCTTTGGACTGGAAGGAGAAATGCAAACATCACATGAACATGACACAGTTTGTTTTGTCTTTTTAAAAGACATTTATATAGCACTTTCTACATGCCAGGCATGATTCAAAGAACTTTATAAATGCTAACTGATTTGAACAATAACTCATTTCAAAAAGTAACTCATTAAAATGAATAGTCTTGGAGTATATTCATACTTTGATAAAAATAGCCAAGTTCTACAAAAGACTGGAAGTGCTTTTGCTATGTGTGGAATCCAGAGACAAGAGGATCTACAAGACAGCAGCTGTACTCTTCCACAAGAAGAACAGGGGCCTGAATAAGGAAAATGATGGATGAAGAAGGAAGGGAAATTCTTTAACTATAAATAAAATAGCTTAGTAAAAATGATTTGAAATAAAATAATAATATAACAAAATAATAATGTAATGAAAATAGCTGTGATTTTCAAATGCATGGGTATACACTGCTTTGCAAGTGTTTTTTTCAGTAGCTTACATTTTCATTCATATTTAGAGGACCTTGTGTGGTGTGAGACACTATGAAGCTCAATGGGTAAGAGAGATTACTAATTTCCTGGAGCTCTCAGTCTAGTTGAGAGCTGATATTTTGTACACATTAGGGATAGTAGCAATGATACAGGCAGTGCAGAAAGTGTCCCCAAAACTTGTTGTCTTTCAAATAAAAGTTTATATCTTCTTTTTACAAATTCCAAAGTGGAAGTGCTTCTCTAGCAAAAGTTCTGTGCAGCAAGGACATTCAGAAACCCAAGCAAATTGTATCTCACAGCTCTCATCATCAAGGTCCTAAAAGTCTTTTCCATTCTACAGATGAAGGCGAGACATTGGTGGATCATGCAAGAGGATTTTGAGGGTCAGTTGAGAGAAAGGCAAATATCATCTCCATTCATGCCCCATTGGCCACATCCAGTTGCAAAGAAGACAAGGAGAAATAGCCCAGTTGTGCACTCAGAGGAAAGGGAAAACCAGTGTGATGAAACAACAGTCTCTGGCATATATTCAGTTTCTCAGGTAATACTCACAATACTAAACATAAATTACTGCATCCATTTTACAAATGAGAAAACAGAAGTTCAAAGAAGGAATAAATAGCTTGACATACTTAGTTTATGTCAAAGCTGAGATTTAAAACCAGGTCATGACCTTACGGGGCTTCCCTGGTTGCTCAGCTTTAAAGAATCTGCTTACAATGCAGGAGCCCACCTGCAATGAGGGAGAGAAACCTGGGTTTGAACTCAGTCAGGAAGATCCTCTGGAGAAGGAAATTGCAACCCACTCCAGTATTCTTGCTTGGTGAATCCCATGGTCAGAGGAACATGATCCGCTATAGTCCATGGGTCAGACATGACTGAGCAACTAACCACCACCACCACCATGATCTTACTACATAAGAATAAATATGCAGAATTTTTTTTTTTTTAGGGGGTGTTATTTTCTGTCAGTGCTCTGTTTTTGTTTTCAAACTTTTCAGGAAAAGTAATGTAGGTGGCTAGAATCGAATTTTTCCCAAGAAAAAAATTTCCTCAGTATTTAGAAATAACAACACTACCAGGAATCCACAAGATCAAATTACATGATAAATTTAGTCTACCCTTTATTTTCCAGTTTGGAGATTTTAAGTACATAGTAGAAAACTTTTGATAAAATCAGGGTTAGGTTTTACAAAGCATATTCATTTAAAAAAGAATATTGTTTGCAATTATTACATAAAACATAAAATGCTGTCAATACTAAAGCCAAAATAAAGTTTATGAAGTACTAGTGAAGTGAAGAGCACAAAATGATTGCTTCATTCTGGCTCAGAGAGGTATTTGAAATAATATTCTGCTATCATTGGAAATTAATAAAATATAAGTTGAAAAGAAGTGCAAATAACAACAGATTTTTAAGCTCCTATTTCAATTTCCACTTAGCTCACACCAATCAGAAAGTCACTAATTTGATTTAAGTCAATATGATGTTTTTGTTCAGTCACTCAGGCGGGTCTGACTCTTTGCAACCCCATTGACTGCAGCATGCCAGTATTCCCTGTCCTCCACAATCTCCAGGATCTTGCTCAAATTCATGTCCATTGAGTTGGTGATGCCACCCAGCCATCTGGTCCTCTATCATTGCCTTCTCCTCCTACTTTCAATCTTTCCCAACATCAGGGTCTTTTCTAATGAGTCAGCTCTTTGCATCAGATGGCCAAAGTATTGGAGTTTCAGCTTCAGCATCAGTTCACCCAATGAACACTCAGGACTGGTCTCCTTTAAGATGGACTAGTTGGATCCTTGAAGTCCAAGGGACTCTCAAGAGTCTTCTCCAACACTGCAGTTCAAAAGCATCAATTCTTCAATGCTCAGCCTTCTTTATGGTCCAAATGTCACATCTATACATGACTGCTAAAAATCTATAGCTTTGACTAGATGGAATTTCGTTGGCAAAGTTATGTCTCTGCTTTTTAATATGCTGTCTGGGTTGGTCATAGCTTTTCTTCCAAGGAGAAAGCGTCTTTTAATTTCATGGCTGCAATCACCATCTGCACTGATTTTAATTTGTATATCAGAGTTTATTGATACTTCTTCTGGCAATCTTGATTCCAGATTGTGCTTCATCCAGCCCGGCATTTTGCATGATGTACTCTGCATATGAGGTAAATAAACAGGGTGACAGTATAAAGCTTTGTCATGCTCCTTCTCAAATTTGGAACCAGTTTGTTGTTCCATGTCTGGTTCTAGCTGTTGCTTCTTGACATGCATACAGGTTTCTCAGGAGGCAGGTAAGGTGGTCTGGTATTCCCATCTCTTGAATAATTTCTCACAGTTTGTTGTGATCCTCACAATCAAAGGCTTTAGTGTAGTCAATGAAACAGACGTAGATGTTTTTCTGGAATTCTTTTGCTTTTTCTACGATACAACAGATGTTGCTATTTGATCTCTGTTTCTTCTGCCTTTGCTAAATCCAGCTAGAACATCTGGAAGTTCTCAGTTCATGTACTGCTGAAGCCTGGCTTGGAAAGTTTTGAGCATTACTTTGCTAGCATGTGAAATTAGTACAATTGTGCATAGTTTGAACACTTTGGCACTGCCTTTCTTTGAGATTGGAATGAAAACTAACCTTTTCCAGTCTTGTGGCCACTGCTGAGTTTTTCCAAATTTGCTGGCATATTGAGTGTGGCACTGTCACAGCATCGTGTTTTAGGATTTGAAATAGCTCATCTGGAATTCCATCACTTCCACTAGTTTTGTTCACAGTGATGCTCCCTAAGGCCCACTTGACTTCACACTCCAACATGTCTGGCTCTAGGTGAATGATCACACCATCGTGGTTATCTGGGTTAGTCTACACAGTGATTCCCCATTTGTCTTTCAGTTCCCTGTGACAAATTCATAAAATACATTCCTGGAGCATGGGGAACATGATGAAATGTCCCTACAACATTTTAAGTAGCTAATAGATACCATTAAGAATATTGTCAAAAGATCTGTTTTAGTTGTCTCTTTAATTTTATTAACAAAAGTTAATTTATAAGCAAGTATACTTACATACACTGGGTGGTAATATGTAGTGAAGTAATTTTATATCTTAATCATCAAATACTTTTATTAAACTCTCAGACCTAAGGGAAATGCACTTTCTTGGTACTTCGTTAGGATGGTAATAGGCACTTTGGTCTCAGATCAATAGATAGAATCACTTATTTTACATACAGAGAAACAAAGAGATTTTCCATTGTCTTAAACTTTATTTTGCTCTGTCATATGAACTCATTTTGAAGTCTCTTTCCTGTCAGCAATAAAATCATTTTGAGACAAACTGAGACAGAATGTGTTTCTCTTTTGAGAACACATCTTATACAGAGCAAAGTTTCAAAACAGCAAGTTAGATTTATTTTTATCATTAAAATCTGTAATGTTTAAAAAAGAATATAAAGAAATGAGACAAACTTCCATGCTAAGAAATTCCATAGTTGAAGCCTACAAAAATAACTAGCTGACCAAAGATGGGACCATTGTCTAGAAATTAGAACTGAGGAAAAAATAAACAAAACTCAAGCATTTATAGTTTGTACATCTGTCTATTTAAAGGGCTTCCAACCCTATATCCTGGTGCTGTTGTCAGGGAAGAAATGGAAAATCCAGTTACAATTGTCTAGTTGGTCTATCATTATTCAGGATGAAAACATAGTTTAGTCATTCACTAACTCAGAATTCTCTCTTTTTAGCAACTTAATACAGTATCATGAAACAACTGCCCCAGACGGTTTATAACAAGATTCTGTGCCAAAAATACATCACTTGTAAGGAAAACAGGAAACAGCAAAGAGAAAGTCAACTTTAACCAGTTTTCTGAGTCATCTCTTCCTGTGAATTCATCTTCTCATAAAACTCTGCTTTTTAAGGAGAGTTAAAGTGTGAATTAGAGGAAAGACTTAAGAGTCCAATTGTGCCATAAATTGGTCTGAGCCACCAGGTTTTCTAGGGGTTAGTTCTAGGCCAAATCATTAAGTACCAAATACCTCTTTGACACTATCTCCTCTCCCAATTCTGTGCTCAAATCCTCCCCTACTAGATAACTAGGATCCTACTGCATTATCTGGTTTCCCAGGGCCTAACCCTGTACTCTCTGACAGTAGTGTATTAACATGACAGTTTAACCAATTAACATGCTAAACTAGTGTCAAGTGAAGATACAAATGAAGGTTTCATGAAAGACTCTTTGCTGTTGTTTCCTACTATTTTGAAACCCGTGGATCATAGCTCACTGGCACCTCTGTCTCTAGGATTTCCTAGGCAAGAATACTGGAGTGGGTTGCCATCTCCTTCTCCAGGGAATCTTCCAATCCAGGGATTGAACCTGGGTCTCCTACACTGCAGGCAGATTCTTTACCACTGAACCACCAGGGAAGCCCTGTGAAAGATTCTGGGGTTACACAAACTCTCTTGGAACTTCCTCAAGGACAAAGATGGCCAACTGCTAATAGTAATCCAAAGTTACAGTCAGAATTTGTTTAGCAGTTTACTGTGTTCAGGAGGAATCATTGCCTTAGATCATCTCATTAAAACATTACAACCAAATCAAAGTTTTTAGGTATGTCTACTGAAAAAAAAAAAAATGCATGAACTCAAAATTGAGAATTGTACTTTATTCTGAAGAATTTCTGAGGATTTGAAGCCCTGAGACAGTCTCTCAGATAGCTCTAAGGAACTGCTCTGAAGAGGTAAAAGTGGAGCCAGGATATACAGGAGGTTTTTGTGTTTTTTTTTGTTTTTTGTTTTTAAAGTATCAGAAGGTTACTGTTAATTAAAGAAAACCAGGCATCTCAAGTTAATGAATTTAATGCTTTTCTGCGTATGAAAGTGAAAGTCGCTTAGTTGTATCTGACTCTTTGCAACTTCATCGATGATAGCCCACCAGGCTCCTCTCTCCATGGGATTTCCCAGTCAAGAATACTGGAGTAGGTTGCCATTTCCTTCTCCAAGAGATCTTCCTGATCCACTGATTGAACTTGGGCTCCTGCTTTGAAGACAGTCTCCTTACTGTCTGAACCACCAGGGAAAACCTTTCTGTGTATGGAAAGATGTAAAAGTCTGGGCTCATTGAAATGATTCCTTTGATATGTACCTCAGCTATCTGGAACTGATATCCTGTGCTTTGCTACCTTGAGTTCCCTCAGGGATTACCCACAGGGCATCCTTTGTTTACTGATATGGCAGGCAACATTCTTCATTCACAAGTAATTATATATTATACATATAATATGGGTTTCCCCAAATGGCTCAGTGGTAATGAATGCACCTGCAATGAAGGAGACACAGGAGATGTGGGTTTGATTACTGGGTTGGAAAGATCCCCTGGAACAGGAAATAGTAACCCACTTCATTATTCTTGCTCAGAAAATCCCATGGACTGAGGAGCCGGGCCAGCTAGAGGCCATGGGGTCACAAAGAATCAGACAGGACCAAGCAGGCACATGCACACGCACACACACACACACACACACAGACCACATATATAATCTATCTAATTATCTATCTATCTGTATTTTAGTACAGAAGACTTGAGGCTTAAATGTTAAGTACCATTTCAGAAGATCCCTAGATGTTACCTCGTGGAGCAAGGAGTCAATCTGCAGGCCAGTCTAAATTCAAGGTCTGTCATTTTGATGATCTGCATGGTTATGTTTCCTGAGGGTGTTTATTTAGGGGTGAGACAGCAACATAGTATTATAACTCTTGAAGGAGAGTGCCCTGGAACTTCTCACACAGGAATGAGAACTTCCCAACTCTTGTCATGGGCCTGGCGGTGAAGGTTGTCATGCAAATTTCCCAAATGATTCAAACACACCCTCTGATTGAGGGCACATCCTGGTTTATCAAGACTTGGGTGAACATCAGTGTCATTTGATACAGACAGGAAACCACAGCCAAGGAGTCACTGGAGCAAAAGTTCAATGATTCAAGTGCTAGTCAGCCTGCCTCTGCAGGTACAAGTACATGGCAGGTAGTGCTGGAAACTCTGGGTAATTCCTCTGGTTAAGTTTGAGTTTTAGTGGAAGAGAGGCCCTTCAGGAGGCTGCTGTGATGGATTTTTGAATAAAGATAAAAGTCCTTGTTCTCTGGCTGGATTTGAACCCAAACCCATGTTCCTTCATAGTTCTTTCTTAACAAGCCCTTCTCAGCCATGTTGCTCTACAAAGTAAGTCCTAAAGTGGGAAATTTGGTTCTCAATCTTTCCCTCCCTTTGCCATTTTTATCCATGTTTTGGTCTGCTCTGTCCATTTGAGAGGAGATCTGGGATTCTGGAGTTGTATTCCAGCAGGCTATGTCCCAAGGACTATGCCTACAAGATATGCTACAAGGACTATCCTGCAAGACACACTCCAGTGTGCAAATAGAGACTTGAATAGTCTTTCTTGCTCAGGATACCAGCCCCACTTGCCTGGCTATCTAATTCAAAATTTGGTCTTAGTCTTTCTGTCCCCTCCATCATTAGAGACTCCCAATCTCACAGGCAGGCGGTGTAAACAAAGAAAAATAAAGAACATTGTTCCCCACCCAGTTTTACAAGAATTAAGTCATTAGTCACTGCAGTTACTGCCCCTATAGGGCATCCTGAGAAGAATTCAGAATGAAAAACAGGACAAAGCATTCTGGACAAGCAGGGCCCTTAGATTAGTTAGATGCATATCTCAGGAAAAAGTTTAATGAACTCTGATTCTTGCATCTTCTCATTTATAGAAACACACTAAAATCACTAACTTGAGATATATGTTCTCTGTGAGCAGCAGTGATCTTTTACCAAGAATGTATACTTAACCATACATATTCTTTCACCAAAAGTGACGAATAACCTGGCTTCTCCTCTACTTCCTTGGAGCAGTTTCTTCAGAACCATTGAGAAGCTCTCTCCCAGACTATAGTCCTCAATAAGGGCCTGAATAAAAATAAAACTCACAGCTCTCATGTTGTGTGGTTCTCTTTAAGTTGACAAAAGGGACTTAGCATATGTCTTCTTCATTTTAAGGTGACTTATGAGTGTAGACATGCTATCATGAGTTGCTATAGACCTTCCACCTGGGTTCCAAATAAAGGTGGAAAACATACCATTCAAAATGGTAAAATATATTCAATTATGAGGTCAGAACCCAGAATGTATACATTGAGTTTAACTACAACAATGAGTTTCTAGCAATACCAATAATAAAAAGCATTCAGCAAACTGTTAGACTTTTCCCCTAATTGATACACTTTGCTTTGCTTCTTCAGGCAGGAGGGCAGGAAGGTGAGACTGTGACAGATGTTGAAGGACTTACTTTCTTCTGGATTGCCCAAATGAGAGTCCTGGTTTAATGATACAAACTGTGTTTCCTATTCTTCAGCACTTTGGCAGAGGGGCAAATGTTTCCAAGGGACTTAGACATACTGGAAAGGACTTGGGTATCAAAAAATAAGAATATTCATGACCTGACCACCCAGAATCAATGGGAGATAGAATGGACACTGCAGATGATGACAATGTGGACAGAAGAGGACCTTGGACCATGAGCATTTGTCCATTCCTTGTACTATTTATTTTCATAGGAAATTATCAGTAAAGACAGGGATACCATTAATTGGTTGATGAAAAGTTTCTAAAACAAAGTGAGATTAAATTCATAAAAGAAGTTAAGTTAGAATTTATAGTGTGAAAGCAAGTTATGTTTCATTTACACTTGTTTCTTGAACTAAGACTGTTAGAAAACTCTATTTTTGATAATAATGACATCATCCAAAATTATATATACCCAAAGCCTAATACTGTGAAACTGTGTAGATGTGAGTTAGCTTCAAATGAACTCTTTTGGGTGTGGGGATAACTTAAATTTTATCTAAAAATAGTTACCAGCATATTTGTTTAGCCATTGAACATTTTTCCATTAAAATAATATGATTCCAGATTTTCATGTATGCAGTGAAATTTAATTTAATATATTATCATCATCCAGAATTTAAAATATTTTAAGGTAAGTGTTCCATGTCTATCATGCTTGTGTAAAGGAATTCATTGTCTAACTCATATACAACGTGTGAACAAAAATAAAGGCACATTACTAATTCTTTATAATTAATGAAAGTTAACACATTATTTATGCTTAAAATAGAGACAGACTACAATGAAGCACTACAAATGAGAATTTGAGTTACTTAGAACATAGTAATTAAAATTTAAAAATGTCTTCTTTGTTATAGGATATTTAGTTTTTTAAAAACTGGGTTACCACTCTATTTCTTATTGTGATATTATTCCTCATAATGGGCTGACTGATTTTCTCTCAGCTTTTTTTCATATTATGGTTTTTGTGACTAGCTATTATTGGCTATTCTTAAAGTGCATTTAGTAACTTCAGATATGTTATAGATTCCTAGCTAATTAAATGTGTATAATATAAACCAATTAGAAATATAAATATATCTTTAAAATTTTTTTTAGATTATTGCCTTCATGGTATAATAAATGTATTTCTCCTTTTGAAATAATGTAGCAGAATAATGTGGTGATGTGTAAAATATTAGGAAAATTTTCCTTATCTTGATTTGCAATGAATTAGCTGAGTAACAGAAAGGAAGTTTCTGATTGGCTTTCAAGGGACTCCATTATACTCTCTTTATTTTTCATTCTCTTCATCTGATTCCATTAATTAGTGAACTCCTCCAGAATATGGGCAGTGTCTTATTTACATTGGAAATGCCATTATCCATTATCTATTACCTGAAATATTGCAGGTATGCAATAATTAGACCTCTATTTTCTTTCAGAGCCTCAGTGTCTTAACTTCAGGATGGAAATAACACTTAAAATAACTATATTACCATGACAGAAGGAATAAATGAAATGTTATATAAACTAAAAAGCATTTAACTTATAAAACAATACAAATCTTACCAATATTATTATGTAGATTCTATTTATTTTGTAAGATTCAGCTTAATAATTTATTCTTTCTTGAAGATGTTCTGATTACCTCATTTTACAATTATTCCTTCTTTCCCACACTCCAATTTTTCTGTTTAGATAACAAATAAATTTAAAACAGGCTCATACAATCTTAGAAATTGAGAGATCTTTGTCCAGTACATGCATTATGTGGAGTAAGAGGCTGAAGCCCAGAGAAACACAGTGGGAAGAACTGGAATCTTTTGATTATTGGGTGGCTGTTCTTTCTGAGATTTGCCATGATGAGGAACTGATTGGCAGGCCATGCTAACAACATCTCAATCTATTTATCTGCAAAATTAGCAGACAAGTTAAGAAGCTGTTTGGAATATATTGTATTTCAGGACCATTCACAGGTGTGTGTCATATTGATTCTGCAACATAATATTCTGGAAAATATTGCAAACTATACCCTAGGGACAGCACCTTCAGAAAAATGTCTTTATATTAATTTGAGCAGACAGCACTTTCCCCACTTTACAAGGAAAAATGAAACCATCAGCATGACTGGTCCTAACCATGCTCCCTCAAAAAATGAACATCAGCACTATATCCTATGATAAGACTAAAGTGAGGGGAACATATCCTCATGCTATTTCAAAGACAGATTGTCAATCTGAAATTTTTTTAATTTATTTATTTTAATTGGAGGCTAATTACTTTACAATATTGTGGTGGTTTTTGCCATCTATTGACATGAATCAGCCATGGATGTACATGTGTCCCCCATCCTGATTCTCCCTCCCAGCTCCCTCCCCATCCCATCCTTCTTGGTTGTCCCAGTGTACCGGCTTTGAGTGCCCTGTTTCATGCATCAAACTTGGACTGGTCATCCATTTCACATATGGTAATATACAAGTTTTAGCGCTATTCTCTCAAATCATACCACCCTCAACTTCTCCCACAGAGTCCAAAAATCTGTTCTTTATATCTGTGTCTCTTTTGCTGTCTTGCATATAGGGTCGTTGTTACCATCTTTCTAAATTCCATATATACACGTGAATATACTGTATTGGTGTTTTCCTTTCTGACTTACTTCACTCTGTATAATAGGCTCCAGTTTCATCCACCTCATCAGAACTGACTCAAATGTGTTCTTTTTAATAGCTGAGTAAGATTCCATTGCGTATATATAACAAAGATTTCTTATCCATTTGTCTGCTGATGGACATCTAGGTTGCTTCCATGTCTTAGCTATTGTAAACAGTGTTGTGATTAACATTGGGCTACACGTGTCTCTTTCAATTCTGGTTTCCTCGGTGTGTATGCCCAGCAGTGGGATTGCTGGGTTGTGTGGCAGTTCTCTTTCCAGTTTTGTAAGGAATCTCCACGCTGTTCCCCATAGTGGCTGTACTAGTTTACATTCCCACCAACAGTGTAAGAGGTTTCCCTTTGCTCCACACTCTCTCCAGCATTTATTGTTTGTACATATTTTGATAGCAGCCATTTGACTGGCGTGAGATGGTACCTCATTGTGGTTTTTATTTGAATTTCTCTGATAATGAGTGATGCTGAGCATCTTTTCATGTGTCTGTTAGCCATCTGTATGCCTTCTTTAGAGAAATGTCTGTTTAGTTCTTTGGCCCATTTTTGATTGAGTTGTTTATTTTTCTGGTATTGAGCTGCATGAACTGCTTGTATATATTTTTTAGATTAATTCTTTGTCAGTTGCTTTTTTTTTTTTTTTGCTATTTTTTCTTCCATTCTAAAGGCTGTCTTTTCACCTTGTTTATAGTTTCCTTCATTGTACAAAAGCTTTTAAGTTTAATTAGGTCACATTTGTTTATTTTTTGCTTTTATTTCCATTACTCTGGGAGGTGAGTCATAGAGGATTTTTCAGTGATTTACGTCAGAGAGTGTTCTGCCTATGGTTTCCTCTAGAAGTTTTATAGCTTCTGGTCTTACATTTAGATCTTTAATCCATTTTAAGTTTATTTTTATGTATGGTGTTAGAAAGTGTTCTAGTTTCATTCTTTTACAGGTGATTGACCAGTTTTCCCAGCACCTCTTGTTAAAGAGATTGTCTTTTCTCCATTGTATATTTTTGCCTCCTTTTTCAAAGATAAGGTGTCCATAGGTGTATGGATTTATCTCTGGGCTTTCTATTTTGTTCCACTGATCTATATTTCAGTCTTTGTGCCAATACCATACTGTTTTGATGAAGGTAGCTTTGTAGTATGATCTAAAGTCAAGCAGGTTGATTCCTCCAGTTCCATTCTTCTCTCTCAAGATTGCTTTGGCTATTCGAGGTTTTTTGTGTTTCCATACAAATTGTGAAATTATTTGTTCTAGTTCTGTGAAAAATACTGTTGGTAGCTTGATAGGGATTGCATTGAATCTACAGATTGATTTGGGTAGAATACTCATTTTCACTATATTGATTCTTCTGACCCTTGAACATGCTATATTTCTCCATCAATTTGTGTCATGTTTGATTTCTATCATCAGTGTTTGATTGTTTTCTATACATAGGTCTTTTGTTTCTTTGGGTAGATTTATCTGTAAGTATTTTATTATTTTCATCATAATGGTGAATGGAATTATTTCCTGAATTTCTCTTTCTGTTTTCTTATTGTTAGTGTACAGGAATGCAAGGGATTTCTGTGTATTAATTTTATATCCTGAAACTTTACTATATTCATTGATTAGCTCTAGTAATTTTCTGGTGGAGTCTTTAGGGTTTTCTATGTAGAGGATCATGCCGTCTGCAAACAGTGAGAGTTTTAGTTTTCTTTTCCAATCTGGATTCCTCTTCTTTTTCTTCTTTGATTGCTGTGGGTAAAACTTCCAAAACTATGTTGAATAGTAGTGGTGAGAGTGGGCACCCTTGTCTTATTACTGACTTTAGGGGAAATGCTTTCAATTTTTCACCATTGAGGATAATGTTTGCTGTAGGTTTATCATATATGACTTTCATTATGTTGAGGTATGTTCCTTCTATGCCTGCTTTCTGGAGAGTTTTTATCATAAATGGATATTGAATTTTGTCAAAGGCTTTCTCTGCATCTATTGAGATAATCATATGGTTTTGATCTTTCAATTTGTTAATGTGGTGTATCACATTGATTGATTTGCAAATATTGAAGAATCCTTGCATCCCTGGGATAAAGTCCACTTGATCATGATGTATGATCTTTATAAGTTGTTGGATTCTGTTTGCTAGAATTTTGTTGAGGATTTTTGCATCTATGTTCATCAGTGATATTGTCGATCTGAATTTTTAGCTAAGTCCTTTTGTTCCTCTGATACTTTTCTCCATAAGTTAGTTCCACTTTCCATCAAATTTTCACCCTCTCCATCCCTAGTACCATATTTAAGTCAGTCTTCCAAAGAAACGTCTTGACTATGGTTTCCTATTGCTATCATCATCTTTTCCTCTCTTGTCCCTTCTTGAAAAAGATGTCTCCATTTACTTTTTTCCCCTCTAACTTGATACCTACTTCTTAACTTGCTGCATTTAGGCACATATCCAGGTCTTCCACAGTGTGTTAACTTTCTGTGTAACATGGCTGGATCATGGGATGCCCAAATATTTGGCAAAGCATTATTTCTGGGGTATTGGTCAGGGTGGGGGTCTCTGAATGAAATTAGCATTTGAAATGATGAACACAGGAAAGTGGTTTGTCTTCCCAGGTAAGGATAGGTATCACCCCATCTGTAAAGAACAGAACAAAAATGTGGAAGAAGGAAGAATTCAGCCTTTCTTGTTGGATTGTTTAATCTGGGACATCTGTCTTCTGTCCCCAGAGCTCCAGGATCTGAGGCTTCAGCCTTGGACTGGAAGTACCTCATAAGCTTCCACTTTTGGACGCCAATTTAATTATATAATGGGGTTTTGCTGGGTCTCCAGATTGTAGACAGCAGATGATGGAATTTCTAAGCCTCCATAATTGTGTGAATGAATTTCTAATAATAAATATCATTTCACACACACACACACACACACACACACACACGATCTGAAATTTATAAGCAAGTGTAAGACTTTGAAGTTCAAGCTTCAGTGGCTTCATGATAAATTTACCTTTCCTGCAAACTTATTTTTCTTTTCACCAACTTCTGAGATGTTCCCATTTGAATCATTAAATACTTGTTGGTTCTATCAGAGAGGGCACATTTGAAAACTTGCTTGTATGAATTTGTGATTTTTTGTTCAAAATGCCTATCCCATAGGGCTTCAAAGATGTTGATTCTTTGGCATCTAGAATCCAGTACAAATAATACAGCTTGACAAACATTCGAGTCTCATTCCTTGCTAAGTAACCTTTTTCTTGCTCATCCAAAAATCTTCCCCAAGATGCTGGTTCTGTGTATATTTGTTTTTCTGAAATTCAGGGAGGATGACCTTAATGTGCTACTGGTTATATATCTTCTGCTGGACACTTGGTGGCTTCTTACCTTATAAAGATTTGTATGCATTTCCAGTCTTTCTTCTCCTTCCCATTGATTACATCCCATCTATTTTTTTGTAAGTTGGGAAATGATATGAGGGATTGTAAAATTTATGTATAATATTATAAGTTTGTAGATACAAAATTATATGCCTAGGTTCATTAAAATATGTCATGAAAATATGACAGAACATGACAAAAACAACCATGATTATCTTTGGGAAGATCTGGTGTGACTGAGAGTAAAGAGAAACATTCAGTTTTGAAACTAGTCTTTTGAAAAACTAGTTGTCATATAACTGAGATAGAGTATACTGAACATATTTAAATTGTACAGTTAGAAAACTTTTCACATAGGTAAACAACTATGAAATCATCACCACAACAAGATAGTAAATATATACATTACTTCTAAAAGTTTCCTCTGAACTCTTTATAGTATTTCCCTCTATTTCCTTCTACCTATTTCCATCCCAAGATTATTATTCATCTTTCTGTCAATTTCAGTTAGTCTGTACTTTCTAGAATTTTCACATAAATAGAATCATAGCGTATCTATTCTCCTTTGGCTTCTTACACACCACTTTATTATTTTGAGATTCACCATATTATATCAATAGTTTTTTTTTTTTTTAATTTTATTTATTTATTTATTTTTTTATTAGTTGGAGGCTAATTACTTCACAACATTTCAGTGGGTTTTGTCATACATTGATATGAATCAGCCATAGATTTACACGTATTCCCCATCCCGATCCCCGCTCCCACCTCCCTCTCCACCCGATTCCTCTGGGTCTTCCCAGTGCACCAGGCTGGAGCACTTGTCTCATGCATCCCACCTGGGCTGGTGATCTGTTTCACCATAGATGGTATACATGCTGTTCTTTTGAAATATCCCACCCTCACATTCTCCCACAGAGTTCAAAAGTCTGTTCTGTATTTCTGTGTCTCTTTTTCTGTTTTGCATATAGGGTTATCATTGCCATCTTTATAAATTCCATATATATGTGTTAGTATGCTGTAATGTTCTTTATCTTTCTGGCTTACTTCACTCTGTATAAGGGGCTCCAGTTTCATCCATCTCATTAGGACTGGTTCAAATGAATTCTTTTTAACGGCTGAGTAATATCAATAGTTAATAATTATTTAGTTACTCTGCTGAGATTTTGATTAGAATTGCCTTTAACACACATATAGAATAATGCTAGCTTCATAAAATAAGTTGGGGAGTGTTTTCTTCTCTTCACATTTCTCGAAGAATTTGTTTGGAATTGCCATTATTTATTTATTTTTTTAATGTTTGATTGAACTTTCTGGTAAAACTGTCTTGTCCTGAATATTTCTTTCTTTCTTTCTTTTTTTAAGCCATTTGTAAAGAATTGAAGGGTGGTTAATTTACAATGGTTTTTTCTTTTTGGAACATTTTAAATTACAACTTCAATTATTTTGCACACTGATTATTCAAAATATTTATTTCTTATTGATATTGCTTTGGTGGTTTGTTTCTTTCAAGAACTTTGTCCATTTGATCTGTATTTTCATATTCATTGTCATAAAATTATTATAATACTTCTCTATTAACTTAATTTCTGCAGAATTTGCCGTGATTTCACTCTTCTAATTTTTGCCATTGATAATTCAGTCTTCTCTCTCTCTTTTTCTCATTCCTTTGACTAGAGCATTATAAATTATATTGATTTCTTAAAAAATCATTTTGGTTTCATTTTTTTCCCATTGCTAGTCAGTTTTCCATGTCATTGATTTTCATTTCTATTTATTTTCTTTCTTCTTCTTCTTTGGGCTTAATAACCTCTTTTTCATATTTCTTAAGGTTAATGCTGAGGTAATTGATTTGGTACTTTTCTTAGTTCTAATATAGATGGCTGATGTTTTAAATAAATTTTTCCTCTAGCTATTATTACTTTTGATATGTCATGGTTTCATTTACATTCAGTTAAAACTTCTTTTAGTTCCCTTTTTTATTAACTTTATGATCCATGGATTAGGCATAAATGTGCTGCTTAGTTTCTAATATTTGTAAATTTTCTAGAGACCTTTTTTTGTACTAATTTCAAATTTAATCACACTGTGACCAGAGAACATACTTAGTATTATTTGAATCCTTTCAGAGTTATTGAGATTCTCTTTGCTGTCTAAAATAGAGTGTAATTTCCTCTTAATTATATAGGCTTTTATTGTTGTTAGTCACTCAGTTGTGTCTGACTCTTTGCAACCCCATGGACTGCAGCATTCCGGGCTTCCCTATCCTTCACTCTCTTCTGGAGTTTGATCAAACTCGTGTTCATTGAGTTGATGATGCCATCCAACCATCTCATCCTCTGTCACCCTCTTCTCCTCCTGCCCTCAACCTTTCCCTGCATCAGGGTCTTTTTCAGTGAATCAGCTCTTCACATCAGGTGGCCAAAGCATTGGAGCTTCAGCTTCACCATCAGTCCTTCCAATGACTGTTCAGGGTTGATTCCCTTTATGATTGACAGGTTTAATTTCCATGCAGTCCAAGGGGCTCTCAAGAGTCTTCTCCAGCACCACAGTTCGAAAGCATCAATTCTTTGGTGCTCAACCTTCTCTATGGCCCAACTCTCACATCCATACATAACTACTGGAAGAAACATAGATTTGACTAGATTGACATTTGTTGGTAAGTGATGTCTCTGCTTTTAATGATGTCACTGCCTAGGTTTGCACAGCTTCTATTTCAAGGAGCAAGTGTCTTTTAATTTCGTGGCTACAGTCATCATCTGCAGTGATTTTGGAGCCCAAGAAAATAAAGTCTGTCATTGATTCCATCGTTCCCCCATCTATTTGCCATGAAGTGATGGGACCAGATGCCATGATTTTAACTTTTTTTACCGGTGAGTTTTAAGTCAGTTTTTTCACTCTCCTCTTCCATCTTTTTCAGAGGCTCTTTAGTTCCTCTACACTTTCTGCCATTAGGGTGGTGTCATCTACATATCTCAGGTTATTGATATTTCTTCTGGAAATCTTGATTCCAGCTTGTGATTAATCCAGCCCAGCATTTCGCATGATGCACTCTGTGTATAAGTTAAGCAGAGTTACAATATACAGCCTTGACATATTCCTTTTCTAATTGGGAAACAGTCTGTTGTTCCATGTCCAGTTCTAACTGTTGCTTCTTGACCTGCATACAGGTTTCTCAGGAGGCAGGTAAGGTGGTATGATATTCCCATCTCTAAGAATTTTTCACAGTTTGTTGTGATACACACAAAGGCTTTAGCATAGTCAATGAATCAGAAGTAGGTGTTTTCCTGGAATGGCTTTGCTTTCTCCACGATCCAATGGCTGTTGGCAATGATCTCTGCTTTCTCTGTCTTTACTAAATCCAGCTTGTTATATAGGTTAGCCCGTACAATATGGGAGTGAGATCCATAAGAATATGGAGATTGGGATGTGTGTTAGTATCATAATTGTCTGTTTTATATTAGTCTATGTGCAAATGTAGACTTAAAATGGTCACATGGAACTTACCTTGTATTCAGGTTGCTATAATAAAAACATAAACCAATTAGTGAATACATGAGTTATAAATGTAATAAGTACTACAAAGCACCTAATTGGAATGAAGGAATAAAACATAAAGGGGTTGGTTGGTGTTATTTCACTCAGGGTAACTGGGAACAAACTGCCAATAGAGGACAATTGACTCATAAGGATGGAATGAATCATTCAAATAGTTGAGGAAAGAGGAATACCAGCAAAGGGAAATATCTTGGTATTGGAGATACAGAACACAGACAGTACTTTGGTGTAAATCCCACACATATATAAGATCTGCATGTGGAAAACTGTGAAAGACTAATGAATGAAAGGCAGGAAATCTTAAAAAAAAAAATAATAATCTGTATTCACAGGATGAAAGACTTCATATTTTCACAACATCAGTTCTTTCTAATTTGATCCATAACTCCAGTGAAATCTTAAACAAAATCTTAGATACTTTTATAGATATTAACCAACTTATTCTACAATTTATATGGAAATAGAAAAAAATCTAGCATAGCCCACACAATACTGAAGAAAAACTAGGGTGAAGACATAGTATCTGATTTTAAGAATTACTATGAAACTACATTAATCAAGACATCTGGAAGTAGTGCAAGAATAGACACATAAGTCAATGGAACAAAACTGAATGGCCAGAATAGACTCCCACAAATACTAACTTTAGAGGACAGTTTGCCACTCTCTTATAAAGCTAAACCTCAATTAACATATGACCCCAAAGTCATACTCTTAGGTATTAATCTGACTGACTTAAAACATATTTCCATGGAAAAACTTGCACATAGATGTTTATATCACATTTATTCATAATCACCAAAAACTGGAACCAATCTAGTTGTTCTTTAGTCGGTCAATGAATGCATGAACTGTGGTACATTACAGTACAAAATGCTATTTGACAAGCAAAAGGAACAACTATAATTCCACACAGCAACAAGGATGCATCTTAAAAGCATATTTTTAAGTACAGAATCAAGACTGAGATTGCTAAAATCTGTTCAATTCCATTGACATGACAGTTTGAAAGAGGCAGAACTGTGAAAGGTGAAAAACAAATCACTAGTTACCAGGGCTTTTGGAGAGAGGAAGGGTTGTTTGGTGAAGCACAAGGAATTTTTAGGATGCTGAAACTATTCTGTATGGTACTTTTTGATATGTGACACTATTTGCTTTTCAAAACTCCTACCACTTTATAGCAAAAGTGAAACTTAAAGTTTCTAAATTAAAAATAAAATCCACTAGGAGGGTGGGGGATTTCTAGATTGATTTCAGACTGTGGTAAAAATATCTGTCCTACAAAAACATTACACAACCACATGAAGGTGATGAAAGAGGGATGCTGACCTGAGGAACTTTAAAAATGACTGGAAGCTGCAAGTCTAATGACAAAAGGAAATGTATATAAGCACTGCAGTCTAGTGAGTAAAGGCATGTCTCATGAGGGTGTGAGTTAATTTTGAAACTTCTTTACATGTATATGGAGTTGATCACATTAAATTGATGGTGGCTATTGGGAACCATTCATGTATATGTAGGCATGTGTGCATGTGTTTACACATGAAGTGAACATATTGAATAAATATATATGTGAAATGCGTGTGCATATGGACTGAAAAATGTAGATTTTTGTCAATATGTAAATAAGAGAATTTGTCTTAACTGAGTTTCAGATTTTTTGCATCATAGCTCTTCTGAATTTTATGGTAAAAGTGGATCATTAATCTATAGTATTTCTTTGCTGAGATTGATACTCATACTCTTGTTTAATAGCTGTGGTGATAGGTTTTGTGTTGTTATAATGCTGAGAACACTGTGACATGTTCAGCAATGGAGTTATTTTCCACAGGTTGGTAATTAGTTTTAGTGATAGGCAATACAACAAAGTGAATCTTTAACCAAATAATAAAATTACAATGTATTAATTCCAAACAATTTTTGGAATATTAATTTGCTTCTTATTATATCATTGCTACAGGTTTGAGATTTTTTTTAAGACTTTATTTTCTTCCATAGGTTTTAGGTCCTCAGCAAAACTGAGAGACAAATACAGATTTTCCCTATATCCCTTGCCCCAGACAAATGCTTATCAACATTCTCCACCAGAGTCATTTGTTACAAATCATTTGTTACAACTAATAAACATACATTTTCACAGCAGAAGCATTCAATGTCAATGGTTTAGCTTAGAGTTCAGTTTTGGTGATATACATTTTATGGGTTTGGGCAAATGTATAATGCCATGTATCCATCATTATAGTATCATACAGAATTTTTTTTTTTTTTACTGCCCTAAAGTTCTTCTGTGCTCCACATATTCCAACATGCCAGATTTTATTTTACTTTGTGTTGCAGACTTTGTAGAAACTAAACTAAACTTTAATATGAGAATCTCCTAAGAACTTCTCTTTCACTTAATTGAAGCCAAATTTACTTAAAGCACTTTCTGGATGTGGTCAATACCTGAGGAATCATCTGCCTCAAATCCAACAGGATTTATATAAAGAGTAAGAAAAGGGTGGACTCCGGGAGTTGGTGATGGACAGGAAGGCCTGGCGTGCTGCAGTTCATGGAGTCGCAAAGAGTCAGACCCGATTGAGCGACTGAACTGAACTAAACTGAAGAAAAGAACAAACAGCCTCTGATTGAGAATAATCTTATTTCACCTCAAGTCTGTACTGGCTTTGGACTTCTGGGCTCGGGATTTATGTTATTTGCAGACGTCTATGTCACCTCTCTCAATATGTATATTTTAGCTTTTATCTTAGTTTTCATATTGGCCCTAAGTCAATCTTAATTGGCCCTAAGTCATATTGGCCCTCAGTCAATCTCAAAAAGGATACAGCATCTATTTGTTCATTGACCTGAAAGTTTAAATCTTAGACTTGACTTAGAATATGGGATTTTTAGGAGCTCCAGCCCCGTGACTTTATGTTAGATTTTCTTCAATCTGTAAATGATAGTCTAAAATGCAAACACCTTTCTCTGATTGTGTAAAACAAACTGAAATTAGGGGACAGAAACTGGCTAGAATTTAATTGGTCTTAAAAAGCAAATAGGATGCTGACTCAAATTGTGTATTTATTCCCTTCATTTATTAGACCCTACGATATTTCTTTTGTGAGGTCTTTGTTTGTACAATGTAACTTCCATGGTTATTATCCAGCATAAATTATATACTTTGCTTATGCTTGAGATGTTAAACTACTTTAAGTTTTCCTACAAAAATATCTATCTTAAATTATGTTTCCTAAGAGACTTGACCCTCCCCTTATTTGATTATACTTACTAAGTTTATGAAATATTTACTGTGCTTTAAGAACTGTTGTAGATTTTAGGAATAAAATAATGAGGAAAACATGATTTTTGCCTCACAGATCTATCAATAGAAAAGACTGAATATTATACAAACAGGCATGTTAATTGTTATGACAAAATTTCAAGGTGTTGTGGGAAATCATTTTTCCACAGTACTTTGAAAAATTATTGTTAAAGAAGAGGGCTAAAATGAGATGCAGAAACTGAACAATAGCTTTGATCATAGGTTAAGATGATTTTAAAAATCAGTTTGCAAATTTCAAGTCAAATTGGATTCATTAGACAGAACTGGAATTTACAGGTTAAAAAGGAATATGTGTATAATTTTATAATTAAAATTTTAAATATTAAAATATCTGTGTGTGTGCGTGAAAGTCACCCAGTCATGTCCAACTCTTTGTGACCCCAGAGACTATAGCCTGCCAGTCTCCTCTCTCCATGGACTTCTCCAGGCAAGAATACTGAAGTGGGTTGCCATACCTGTCTCCAGGGGATCTTCCCAACCCAGGGATTGAACCTGGGTCTCCTGCGTTGCAGGCAGATTCTTTACCATCTAAGCAACTTTCGAAAAATTATTGTTAAAAATGAGGGTTAAAATGACATGCAGCAAATGAATAATAACCTTGATCATCAGTTATGATATCTTTTAAAATCAGTTTGCAAAAGTCAAGGCAAACTGAATTAATTAGACAGAACTGGAAATTCCAGGTAAAAAAAGAAATATATGTATAATTTTGCAAATTAAAATTTAAAGATTAAAATACCTACATCAAATCAAATTTCAAGCGACTATCAAGACATTCTAGTTTCCTTAATAACCTGTATCTTATTATCCATCTACAAGTAACCTATATCTTATTATCCATATTTACAGCTGATATGTTGCTTCTGTATTTTACCTTCTTTCTTTCAACCTCTTGAAAGTAGTGTATGCCATTAAAGTATTACATTTGTGTGAAATTGCAATTGAGTTTATTTTTCCTATGTTTATGTGTGTGAAACAGTAATTGTACTTATTTAGCATAATCTATCAAGGGATCACCCTCCCTTTGCACTGCTAACTTTTTGACTTAGCTCATGCTCATCCTGGACTTCCTTGGTAGCTCAGCTGGTAAAGAATCTGCCTGCAACGCAGGAGACCTCGGTTCAATTCCTGGGTCAGGAAGATCCCTGGAGAAGGGATAGGGTAACCCACTGCATTATTCTTGGGCTTCCCTGGTGGCTCAGATGGTAAAGAATTCACCTGAAATGTGGGAGACCTGGGTTTGATCCCTGAGTTGGGAAGATCCCCTGGAGGAGGGCACGGCAACCCACTCCAGTATTCTTGCCTAGAGAATCCCCATGGACAGAGGAGCCTGGCGGGCTACAGTCTCTGGGGTCACAAAGATTTGGACATGACTGAGCAACTAAGAACAACACAGCATGCTCATCTCATCAGAGCTACACGTTAAATAGAATTTATAAATATGTGAACTCATATATATCCTAAGTGCCAATTAAGCACTGAAGAATCAATAGTAAAACAAGAGATTGAATTCTCATTGCACTGAACTTTGAGCTTCATTTTGATGGGTTGGGGCTATGAGTAGACTCATGCAGATCATTAAACAATTGTGATAAGTGGTATGAAAGACAAGTAAAACCTGCTATCAAAGGAGTAATGGAGATGCATAAATCAAATCTGAGTGTCATCAAAATTGTCTCTAAGTAAAAGAAAATGAATCCCAGACAACATAAGTGAGCAGGCATTGGGAGGAAGTGATTTGAGGGGAATTGGACAGGATAGGACAGTAGGTAGAGTAGGTAACTTTCCCTTGAACCTGAAAGAATTTCAAATAACTCAATATTTTTGCAGTAAATTAGCAAATGAAAGAAAATATAAAATTTTGGTCACTGCAGTTTACACTTAGTGTATTTAAGAACACAGGATTTTAAGAAAAAATGCTACATACTTGATTATATTTTCAACAATACCAATTTTACTGCTTTATTGAGCAGAGAATTGGAGAGATATGGGAATAGAACGAGACAAACCAATTAGAAAACTTTTAAAATAGTTCAACTTTGGGATTAAAATATGCACATTTAAATGTGTAACCAACAAGGATCAACTGCATAGCACAGGGAACTATACTTAATGTTTTGCAATAACATATAATGGAAAAGATTTTGAAAAAGAATATCTGAATAACTTTGAGTATACCTGAAACTAACACAACATTGTAAATAAACTATATTTTAATGAAAATTTAAAGATACAGTAGCTAAAGTAACTTGTAACAAGATAAGAAGGAAACATTTACTAGAAATTCACTCAAGTGGGAATAAATGTGGGTGATGGAGAGAGTGGTTTCAAGAATTCTTTCCAGGTTTCTGCTGTGAGCACTGTATGTCCATTGTTTATATGAAGAAAACTGTGAAAGAAATATTTTTGAAGGGTGGCATTGAGGGTTTGGTTTTTCACTTGTTGTATTTGCATATTTATGAGACATCCTAGTGATGAGATGAGATAGATATGTGTTCTAGAGTTTAGAAGATAATCTGGATGTAAAATATGTAATTAATCTGCATATTTATGGTATTTAAAGCTAGAGTAGTAGTGACTAACCTAAATAGAGGGTACAGAATGAGAAGGAAATGGCCTTATATGGGATCCCAAGTATTGAAAATTTGGCAATTTTTAAAGCAGTTAAGATAGGGTAAGTTGGTAAGAAAGCCTTCAAGAGAGAGTCCAGATAGTTGAGTAAAAAACTAGGACAGTTTCACATCTCTGATATCAGGTATAAAGTATGTCCAAAAAGAATGACAAACAATGCTGAATGACACTGAAAAATTCAGATATTTTAAATTACATGATAACTTCCAATGGCCTATTGACATTCATGCTTTATCCCTGCCCTCTTCTGATTTCCTCTTCAACCCTATCCAAATTCCAAAACAAAGTGTATCTTTTTTCCATTTTTTTGTTGTTTTGGGAAGGGATCTCCATTTTCCGAATAATTCATTTATAACTCTAGTTGTTGACTCATTAACTCAAAAATACATTAATCTTTATATCAACATCACTCATTATCAGAGAAATGCAAATCAAAATTACAATGAGGTACCATTACACACCAGTCAGGATGGCTGCTATCCAAAAGTCTACAAGCCATAAACACTGGAGAGGGTGTGGAGAAAAGGGAACCCCCTTACTCTGCTGGTGGGAATGCAAACTAGTACAGCCGCTATGGAAAACAGTGTGGAGATTTCTTAAAAAACTGGAAATAGAACTGCCATATGACCCAGAAATCCCACTTCTGGGCATACACCCTGAGGAAACCAGATCTGAAAGAGACACATGCACCCCAATGTTCATCTCAGCACTTGTTCATAATAGCCAGGACATGGAAGCAACCTAGATGCCCATCAGCAGACAAATGGATAAGAAAGCTGTGGTACATATACACCATGGAATATTACTCAGCCATTAAAAAGAATTCATTTGAATCAGTTCTAATGAGATGGATGAAACTGGAGCCCATTATACAGAGTGAAGTAAGCTAGAAAGATAAAGACTAATACAGTATACTAACGCATATATATGGAATTTAGAAAGATGGTAACGATAACCCTATATGAAAAACAGAAAAAGAGACACAGATGTACAGAACAGACTTTTGGACTCTGTGGGAGAAGGCGAGGGTAGGATGTTTCAAGAGAACAGCATCGAAACAAGTATACTATCAAGGGTGAAACAGATTACCAGCCCAGGTTGGATGCATGAGACAGGTGCTCGGGGCTGGTGCACTGGGAAGACCCAGAGGGATCGGGTGGAGAGGGAGGTGGGAGGGGGAATCGGGATGGGGAATACATGTAAATCCATGGTTTGATTCATGTCAATGTATGTCAAAAACCACTACAATATTGTAAAGTAATTAGCCTCCAACTAATAAAAATAAATGGAAAAGAATACATTAATCTTTTTCATTAAGAAAAGAAACACATCTGTACCACTTAATATTTCAAAGATACTTATACTTCAATACTTTTATTTGTTAACTGTTAAATCATCTAGTCCAATTTCTAGACCTAATTTACTGGAATCATCCTATAATCTATTTTTGCTTGCTTTCAAAAGCTATTTTGATGTCTCATCCTCATTTCTCACTGATAATTTGACCTTTATGTGTTAAAGTCTTATTATCATTTATACTTCCTATAGGTTTTGGCCCTAATCTCCTTTATGAACTTTTCCCACTTTTATTCCTCATGTCTTTTGTCTTTCAAAAATTGTCCAAATCTTTATCCCATTTATATCCACACTTAAGCTCTGCAAATATACACAGAAATGTATTTAATTTTTTCCGTTGTGTACCTATTATTCCAAAAGTTTGGGGAAATAACAGACACCAATTTGTATGCCCAGTCTTCTGTCTTGAACTAGATTGGATTTTCAAAGCCATTGGATTTGTGATGTGGGCTCTCAAAGTGGGCTTATTGATGTTAATAGGAAAGAGCAAGTGAGCTCCTGAAGATGTAGGGGATGGGTAAACATGGAAGTGGGTATTGATCAGGGAGGAAATTATGTGTTTCACAACATAGCCAGAAATAATTAGGCTTTTCTTTTGAGATTTTCAATCCCTTCACTCCTTAGGAAATTTCAGTTGCCTGGAGATTTGGATATTCCATATATATGTAAGCTTTGGACATGGTGTAAGTGTGGGACAGTCCTGTTAATAGGCTTCCAAAAAGCATGGTTAGTGATGATGCCATTTGTTACCCTAATATTTAAACACAGTGATCCTTATATTCTGCTGTCTTGAAAGACATGATTTGTAACAATTACAAGGCCCATAATCTATTGTGAAGATTGGTATTTCCAAATTGAACATCCTCTACAAATAAATTAGATTTTTTCTAAGTAAACTGCCCTAAATTAAAACTAATTTGCCATTTCTAAACCAAATTACAAAATATCCCTGAGATCATTTAGCTCAGCAAGACCTTATATTACACAGAAAAATCTTCCAGAAACTTTGAGAATCCCTTATGTACTTTTCCTCTAAATAATTTATTCAGTTCAGTTCAGTTTAGTCACTCAGTCGTGTCTAACTCTTTGAGACTCCATGGACTGCAGCACTCTAGGTTTTTCTGCCCATCACCAACTCCCAGGGCTTGCTCAAAGTCATGTCCATAGAGTCAGTGATGCCATCCAACCATCTCATCCTCTGTCGTCCCTTTCTCTTCTCGCCTTCAATCTTTCACAGCATCAGGGTCTTTTCCAATGAGATAGTTCTTTGAATCAAGTGGCCAAAGTATTAGCCACCTGATACTTTTAGATTCAACATCAGTCCTTCCAATGAATATTCAGGACTGACTTCCTTTAGGATTGACTGGTTTGATCTTGCAGTCCAAGGGACTCTCAAGAGCCTTCTCTAACACCAGTTTAAAAGCATCCATTCTTCAGGGCTCAGCCTTCTCTTTGGCCAAATTCTCACATCCATACATGACTACTGGAAAAGACCTTTGTTGGCAAAGTAATGTCTCTGCTTTTTAATATGCTGTCTCGGTTGGGCATAGATTTTCTTCTGAGGAGTAACCGTCTTTTAATTTCATGGCTGCAGTCACCATCTGCAGTGATTTTGGAGCCCCACAAAATAAAGTCTGTTACTGTTTCCATTGTTTCCCCACCTCATCTATTTGCCATGAAATTCTGGGACTGGATGCCACTAACTTGGTTTTTTGAATGCTGAGCTTTAAGCCAGCTTTTTCACTCTTTGCTTTCACTTTCATCAAGAGACTCTTTAGTTCCTCTTCACTTTCTGCTATAAGGATGGTTTCATCTGTGTATCTGAGGTTATTGATATTTCTCCCGGAAATCTTGATTCCAGCTTGTGCTTCATCCAGTCGCATTTCTCATGATGTACTCTGCATATAAGTTAAATAAGAAGGGTGGCATATACAGCCTTGACAAAATCTTTTCCCAATTTGGAACTAGTCTGTTGTTCCATGTCCGGTTCTAACTCTTGCTTCTTGACCTGCATGCAGATTTCTCAGGTAAGGTGGTCTGGTACTCCCTTTTCCTGATTAATTTTCCACATTTTATAAATGATTTTATGAATCACTTATAAAAAAGCTAAACAGGACATATGCTGTCACTGCTGCCTAAGGCACACTGGTGTTTACACTTCTTTATTTAGAAAAGTGCCTATTTATTCCTAACCTAGCCACTTGCCTAAAACTAGTCTTGTATCCATGACAAAACAATTCCCTGGATCTCAGGTTTTTTTTTAAATTTTAATACATTTTGGTACATAATTTTATCAATGATTTTTTTTAATCTCAGCAGTTATATCCACTGAAAGCATTTTATTGACATGGTTTCTTAACTTTTTTGCTCCCCTTAAAAGCTTTCATGGTATACCTTTTATGGTTTACTTCATACGTTTATATGCGACCAGGAACTAATGCACTGATATTTTGTCTGCTAATATTCATTGAGATCTTCCTTTATTACATAATCAATTAATTTTCTTGGAATGCTATTTGACTTTATTGTCAAATTCAGAGTATCTTATTCCAAAGCCCTTTGAATAAGAACATTACCTTAATCATCCATAGTGATTTGCACATTATAGGAAAACTTCTTCCTTCTAATGTGTACCAACCAAATGTTTATTTTAAGGACTACTTTTTTTCTTACTTCTTATGTGTTTCCCTATAACTCAGAGCTGGACATGTCCAAAATGCTTACAGTATTATTTCACTGAATATTCAATATCTTTCATAGGTCCCATGCAGGGTACTTTCTTTTTTGCCTATCCTGAAAGCAGGAAAACCCGATCGAGAATTGATGGAGACAAAAAAATGGGCTATTTGGCATATCCTTAGCCTCCTAGTCACTATTCAACTCACATGGGTGGTGTGTCATATATCAGCAGAAATGTAGTCAGTCTCACAGTATCAAACACAAGCATAAATTTTGTATTATAATGCATATTGCAATCCTACAGAGTAAGCAAAAAACAGTGGCACACAATTCACTTTACACAATGTCCTTGATTCTCAAAAACAAAGCTAAAGTATTTTTATCATGCACTTAAAAGAAACAGAACAAGCGACACCTGCACTTGGGTGTTTGTTCTGCTCTTTTCCTCATATCTACATCTGAGAGAGGCAGGTTCACATCCATAGTTTCTGGGTCAACTTCCATTGTGTTCACTGGTTGACTACATCTATAGCTATATGTTTATCTATCTAACTATTTCTTATTCCTGACCTTCATTTTATCTGATACTCTGCAAAAGGGATTACACAACATGGCTTATCCACAGATAAATCATTTTGGTTTCTTGCTCCTCCAGCTTTTCCCACAAGCTCTATCTTGCTTAAATCACACTGCCATGGAAACCGCTACACCACCACCTCTCCCTCCTTCTTCCTGACCCCCCAAATTTTCTGGGGATGGTAATTCATTTATAAAAAATGAAATAGAATAAAATCATCTGGCCATTTAAAAATTAATAGAATCCAGTAGGGTGACCCTAAGAGTCTGTGTCTTCATGGGAGGATGGGCGAAGAGGTTGCTTCCCATCAGCTCTGCAGTGTAGGTTCCTCAGATGAGAGCAAAAAAGTCAGTAATAATCACCATTACGGAATGACACTTCAAGCTCATGTATCTTCCAAACCTGTGGCTCCCAACCTTTCTAGCACCAGGGACCAGTTCCGTGGAAGACAATTGTTTCACAAACCGGAGGTGGGGGATCATTTCAGAATGATTCAAGCACATTATATTTATTGCACACTTTATTTCTATTATTATTACATCAGCTCCACCTCAGAGCATCAGGCTTGAGGATCCTTGTTCTAAACAATAAAAATCCTTCCCAGAGTCTGGTTGCAGTTTGGCTTCAAACAGAGAATCATTGTTAAAGGTTACCATATGCTTTTACGTCTTCTTCAGTATTTAAGGGTATTTTGGGATGCTGAGAAATGATATTCAAGCAGAAAATTGAGTGGGTGATTTTTGACATAGAACTTGGATGACACCTAAAATGTCAACCAGGCAGAGACGTAAGAAGAGTGAGAACATTCCAGGCAAAAGAAAAAAAAAAAAAAAAAAAAAGCCACTGTGAGCAGAGGAGGAAAAAACCAAGTAGTATTAGGAAGACTAAAAGAACGTCTAGCTGCAATGTAACTATATATGGGGGACTAATGGAAAATAAGGATAAAAACATTGCTGCCATGTCACAATGTATCTTATAGAGATTGTGTGTGTGTGTGTGTGTGTGTGTGTAATAAGAAGTCATTAAAGACTTGGTGAACAAGTGTCATGATCAGAGATGGGATTTTGACAGTTCTGACAACTGTCTTATGATGACTGGGCTAGGGAGAGGCTGGAGACAGTTCATAAGGTAAAATATTAGGGTTGCTAAAAGACTATGAGGTATAAAAAAGGATAATGTTTTGGAGAAAAAACATAATCAATTGATACTTTATTTCCCATAGATTTTTTGCCCTGTGAGTTTTCACCTATTGAATAAATGCCATGCACTGCTTCAGAGGGCAGACAGGTACTGCCTAGTTAGAACAAAGGGATCACTGCTCAACTTATTTCGAACAGAAATAAGTTTCTGATCCAGTTTAGATTTATTTGTGCTTTTGTTCATGTTCTCTGGGAATTGATTGGGCAGTTAGCCTGCAAAACATATTTTGGGTTTATATGCTCATCAGATTTCCTAAAGGTTTGTGTCTACCAGACATACTTTAGCAATTGTAGCCCTATGTATCTTTTCAAGAAGACTGTGATATTTCTCTTGTTTTTCTACTCCAAATCTGACATTTTCTTTTAAAGGAAGTTTGTATTGGCTCACTCTTACCTTGTTATTCAGAAACAGAGCTTCTGAGAGCTCTGCTCCCCAGAGAGCAATAGATCAATGTGGAAGCTCACATTTGTTTGAATGTATGTCAGGTAATCATACTACAGCCTCTGACTATTGACTGAGCAAAGAGAAAGCAAAATATCCTGATATTTTCCATTGGAATCACACATCCTCAGGATATTTTTGCAATACAGTGAAAGCGTGTATCTTTCACTTGTTTTCAAAAATCAGCTTGTTAATCTATGACCTGTAAAAATGAATCATGGTTTGGATGGTCATTAGACTTGTTAGGCTTTCTTTAGCATTGTGCTGCTTTATTTCTATGTTGTGATTTTCCCACGAGATGTTGCTCATCTCTATGCTGCCAGCTTCTCTAAATATGCTTTACTTAAATATTTTGATATATACTAACACTACTGTGTTCATGTTTACATATACCCAAAATGGAAAACTAAAAGATGACTAATAATAGACTATACAAAACAGAGCAGAATTAATAAAACATGAGATTTTGTACTCTTTTGGATTCCCAAGGCCAAGTTTAAAGGCTCAATTATCAGCCTATTGATTTTCCTTTGATATGAGATAATTATTAATAATATTTAACTAATACTTGACTAATGCCTTGTAACTTTTTAAAACACTTTCATATGCACTGTCGTATCCTCATGATAGCCCTTTGCAGTATATTCTATTTGTTTTCCCCTCCACTTATTGAAACCCCAGTGAGATTAAGTTACTTTTCCCGCTTATAATTAAAAATGCGGGGCTGGAACATTTTCTTCTCTCTGGCTGTATGTGAACTCATTCCCTGAAAGGCAACATCAGGTTGCATCTGGACCTCAGAGTATCTCATCCTTGACCTTAGAGGCATCACTTGTTCCCACACCTTTCTCTCATCAGCTGCCTCACAATCACATCTCCTGGTCACACAGGGGCTGTTCAGATGGGTAGCCAGAAAGAAGAAACATCTCTTTGCACATTTAAAAAAAAATCACAGGGAATCAGGAACATCATCTTCATGCACAGCATCCTGCCTGCTTATTTGTTACAGGAGTGAAAGCATCTCTTCAGCTTTTATGCAAAATGAAAGCATCATTATGAACACTAATTTAAATTAGAGTAGGCAGAGTAAATCTGTAAGAGACCAAAAAAAAATTAATCACCTGTGGCAACTGTCATTTGAAGTTATCCTTCCCTCATTCCACTCCAGCTCATCCACATGAACACAAAGAGAGATCACATTGTTTACTGGTATCAAACTACAGAAATTGGCTTGCCTTAGGCATCTCTCTAGCCCGGACTCCAAGCCGCCACAAATATCAATTTGGAATGCAGCTTCAGCACTGGTGGAAAAGCTGTCACCGGCAAGTCTGAAATACTGAGAGTGCTGAGCTACTGACATTGCTAAAGATGATCATGAAGACATTTATCCAGCCTCTCCTGCCCCCTCTTTGCCCAGCCCTTCAGAAGCTTATGTCAAGTGTGACAGGCTAGGTGATGAATGGGTAGGAAGTTGACAGGTGACGACAGGCGGCTGAGTAAGTGAAATTCTTCATCGTTAATTCTTGTGGTTTTACCTTTCTGACACAATGAACTGATATTAGAATGTGTGACTGAATAAACCACATTGAGAAAAGTCATTCACTACAACATAGAGTCCAGGATGGGAAGCCGTGCTCTCATTTCTGTCAAGCTTCTTGATTGCTGGATTTTTGAGATAGGCTCCATAATCAAGTGTGTGTTATTTAGAGTTTAGTGAGATGATTAGCTATGCCGTTTTTCTTGGGAACATATATCTAGAGAACTTCGCTTAAAATCATGAGTCAGAAAAATCCCTTTTCTCATAAATCTCTTCTAGACTAAAACAGAAGTTAGCTCATTGGAATTTTGATTCCTGAGTAAAAGAGAAGAGGTTTCATGGTGAGTACTTTGTTCTATTGATGCCCATGAAATGTGGGTGACTGCCTGACACATCCTAGTTCAAAGCAGTTGAAAATAATTTTAACTTTGTTTCAAGAGGCTTAAGAGTTATTGGATTGAGAGAAATTGGACTGAAACAAGTAATTTTTTTAAACACAAGCCATTAAACAGCCTAGAGACAATGAACTTTAAGGCCTGGAGCAGGTCATTTAGTATAGAGTGGTGCCTTCTCTGGAGGTGCTTTCTTCTTATATATACACTGAGAAACAGATGTTATTATTAGCTCCTGAATTTCCTTAGAGGTCTTTATATATTTGCAGTTAGCAACTAATGGCAAGGCATTTTTTTGCCTTTACCTCTAGATCACAATCAGGATCACTGCAGACATAGGAAATGGTAAGGTTGCAACCCCACTCTTTAAAGTGGGGAAGGAAATTTCATGATTCAAGTTCAAGAATATGAACTCCTATTCTTGGTAATATTTCATAATCTCTTTGAGACCCTAAGGAAAGTATATTTTTAAAGTCAGTAATAATGGAGTGGCGAGTAGAAGCAATTCCTACATTTTTTTTCCTGCTTTTTAAACACAGGTTTATGATTGCAGGTACTTTTTATTTGAATATTTCCATTCTATTTGAAATATATTTTTTCATTATTAATAATGCCCTAGGAAAATCAACATTTAATTCTTTTCTTTTTTCCTGATATGACACAGTGACTTAGTCACTTGCTGATTCTTTTTGCTCTAAGATATTTTACTTTTCTGTAATGTCTTAAATGTGTTATCACATTAATATTTATCAGCTCTCTATATTATG
The DNA here is from genome assembly GCF_033118175.1 of Dama dama. Classification (NCBI taxonomy): domain Eukaryota; kingdom Metazoa; phylum Chordata; class Mammalia; order Artiodactyla; family Cervidae; genus Dama; species Dama dama. Next base: position 32,947,264 of record NC_083706.1, read on the forward strand.
TTCCCTTTTGCTACTATTTAAAATAAAATAATATATTAAAGTAAATGGGTATAAGATCATTTCACAAAAATCTACTGCATTTTTATATACCATGACCAGTCAATTAGAAAATAACAATTTTTTAAAGTATCATGCATTGACAAAAGGATCAGCAATAAAAAATAAAGTAACTAGGAATAAATCTAACCAAAAATGTACAAGTCCTATATACAGAAAAACATAAACTCTTATTGGAAGTTTTTAAAGGGGGCCTAATTAGCTGGAGTGATATACTGTTTATGGATGGGAAGATTCAAATCACAAAGATGTTTCTTCTCCCCACCCTGAATTGTAGATTCCATATAGTTCTGACCAAAACTCTAACAGGTATAAACAATAAACTTGACACATTAATTCAAAAATTTATGAAAGAATGGCTAAGAATAGCCTCAAAACTTCAAAAGAAATTTCTAAAGAAGTAAACTACTCAGGGCAATTACCCTCACAAATACTATGCCTTATTATAAAGCTATAGCAATGAAGACAAGGCAAGAACAACCCAAAATAGAAAGCCCAAAATAAGTCCATGTATTTATAGAGACTTACTGAATGTCAAAGATGGCATTGCAGCTCAGGGGGAACAAGATAAGACTTTCAGCATGTAGAGCTAGGACAACTGGCTACCCATATGGGAAATAAGTCAGATCCCTGCCTTATACCATGTATAAAACACCTGTTTCTTATTAAAGAATGGGCTGTGGAAGCCAAAGTTTTACAAAATTAAGGGGCAAAAGAGAAGCTGTTTTTATACTCTCAGGGAATACATTCTTAAAATTAAGGAATTCTGTTCTCAAAAGATCATGAAAAATAAAGTAATTGGTGGATGATATGGGTAACATATAAACAATAGAAGATCTGATTCAGGAACCACAAGGAACTACCACTGCTCAACAAAAAAGACAACCATCCTAACAGGAGAGTGAGCAACAAACTTGAATAGACATTTTGCAGAAAACACAAAAGGTACATTAAAAAAAAAAAAAAAAAAAAAAAAACAGGAAAAGATACTAAGCCGCAATGTCTAGTAGAAGAACGTGAATTAAAACCACAACTTAATTTTAACAGATCTTCATTTAGATTGCAAAGATTAAGAAGTATGATAATTCCAAGTTGTTGAGGATGTGGTGAGAATATAAACTGAGACAACCATTTTGACATTATCTCATAAATCTGAACATTTGCATATCCTGATTCAGCAATTCCACATTTATGTACATATCCTCAGATTTCAACTCATTACACCAAGAAATATGCAGAAATATATTCACTGTAGCAATTTCCGTAATACCAAAAAGGGAAAACAATCTGAATGTCCTTCTATAAGATAATGGATAAATAAATCCCATCATATTCACCAAATGAGCTATTACAGAGAAATCACAATAAACTGTATCTGTATAAAATAATACAAGTGAAATTTGGATACATAGTGATGAATGAAAAAGGCATTTACAAATTAAAAACATATGATGCATTTTTATAAACATCCAAAACAAGCGTGACTAAATAATATTTTTGTGCATATATATATGCACATGCAGGAGAACATCATATAACAGGAAAAAGACAAATGTGAAGTTGAGGATGGCAGATCCCTTTGGTGGGTAATCAAGGGGCTGAGATGGTATGGTACGGAGCACATAGGTGGCTATAACAATATTGGTCATGTTCAACATTTTTGGTCTGTGGATAGGTTCATTTTAGGATTGCATCATCTTTGGTATGCACATAATTTGCATAGTTTTTAAATGAAGGGAGAGAAGAACAAAAGGGGAGAGAAATCTGACAAAGACCATGACAGGTCTACCTTGGAAATATTAAGCGTTTGGTTCCAAACCACTGCAGTAAAAGTGAATATTGCCAAGTGTCACAATTTTGGGCTTCCCAATGCATGTAAACATTATTTTTACATTATACAGTAGCCCATTAAGTATGCAATAGCATTGTGTCTAAAAAAAGTGTATATACCTTAACTTGAAAATGTTTTATTGTGAAAAAATGTCTACCATCATCTGAGCCTTTGGTGAGTTGTAATCTTTTTGCTGGAGGAGGGTCTTGCCTGGATATTGATGACCGCTGCTGATGAGGTCGGTGGTTGCTGAAGGCTGGGGTTGGTGTGGCAATTTCTTAAAATAAGACAGGAATGAAGGTTGCCACATCAATTGACTCTTCCTTTCATGAACAATTTCTCTGTAGAATGCAATGTTGTTTGACACCATTTTACCCACAATAGAACTTTCAAAACTGGAATCAATCCTCTCAAATCCTGCTGCTGCTTTATGAATTAAGTTTATGTAATATTCTAAGTCCTTTGTGGTCATTTCTACAAACTTCACAGCACCTTCACCAGGAGATTCTGTCTCAAGAAACCATGTTCTTTGCTCATCCGTAAGAAGCAACTACTCATCTGTTTAATTTTTATCATGTGATTGCAGCAATTCAGTCACATCTTCAGGCCCCACTTCTAATTCTACTTCTCTTACTATTTCCACCACATCCGCAGTTACTTCTTCCAAGGAGGTCTTGAACCCCTCATAGTCATCTACGAGGGTTGGAATCAACTTTTTCCAAACTCCTGTTCATGTTGATATTTGGACCTCTTTCCATGATTCATGGTTATTTTTAATGGCATCTAGAATGGTGAATCCTTTCCAGAGGTTTTTAGTAAACTTTACCCAGATATGTCTGAGGAATCACTATTTATGGCAGCTATAGCCTTTTGAAATGCATTTCTCAAATAATATGCTTGAAAGTTGAAACTTCTCCATGATCCGTGGGCTACAGAATGACACTGTGTTAGAAGGTATGACAACAACATAATCTCATTGTACATCTCCATTAGAGCTCTTGGCTGACCAAGTGAATTGTCAATAAGCAGTAATGTTTTGAAAGAAATCTTTCTTCTGAGCAGTAGGTCTCACCAGCGGGCCTAAAATTTTCAGTAAACCATGTTGTAAACAGATGTGCTGTCATCCAGGTTTCGTGGTTCCATTTATAGAGCACAGGAAGAGTACATTTTGCTTAGTTCTTAAGAGTTCCAGTATTTTCAAAATGATAAATGAGCATTGGCTTCAACTTCAAGTCACCAGCTGTATTCGTTGCTAACAATAGATGAGCCTGTCATTTGAGCTTTGAAGCCAAGCCTTAACTTCTCCTCTCTAGCTATGAAAGTCCTAGATGGCATCTTCTTCCAATATAAGGCTGTGTCATCAACGCTGAAAATCTGTTGTGTTGTGTAGCCACTTACCTTAATCATCCGAACTGGATCTGGGTAACTTGCTGTAGCTTCTGCATTAGCACTTGCTGCTTCACCTTCCACTTTTACATTACGGAGATGGCTTCTTTCCTTCAACTTCATAAACCAATCTCTGTTAGCATCAAACTTTTCTTCTGCAGCTTCTGCACCTCTCTCAGCCTTCACAGAGAGTTAAAGAGAGTCAGAGCCTTGCTCTGGATTAGGTTTTGGCTTAAGGGAATGTTGTGGCTGGTTTGATCTTCTACCCAGACCACCAAAACTTTCTCCATATCAGCAGTAAGGATATTTCGCTTCCTTATCACCATGTTCACTGGAGTAGCACTTTTAATTTCCTGCAAGAACTTCTCCTTTGCATTCACAACTTGGCTAACTGTTTGGCACAAGAGGCCTAGCTTTGGGCCTATCTCAGCTTTTGACATGTCTTCCTCACTAAGCTTGATCATTTCTAGCTTTTGGTTTAAAGTGAGAGATGTGTGACTCTTCCTTTCACTTGAACACTTAAAGGCCATTTTAAAGCTATTAATTGGCCTAATATTTGTGCCTTAGGGGATAGGGAGGCCAGAGGAGAGGTGCAAAGACAGGAAACACACATTGGTGGAGCAGTCAGAACACACACAACATTTACCAGTCAAGTTCCCTGTCTTACCTGGGAGCGTCTGTTGGCACCCAAACAATTACAAGTGCAACATCAAAGACCATAAATCACAGGTTTTAATAAAAAATAATAACAAAAAAGTTTGGAATACTGTGAGAATTACCAAAATGTGACACTCAGACATGAAGTGAGCAAATGCTGTTGCCAAAATGGTGCTGATAGACTTGCTCCAAGCAGGCTTGCCACAAGCCTTCAATTTGTTAAAAAGAAACAAAAACAGTATCTGCAAAGCATAATAAAGTGCAGCAAAAGTACGCCCATCCTATTACTGAGTTGTCTGTCTTCCTTGTATTGTCTCAGTTTTTGCTTCCTGCACCTGGGGGCTCTGCTGTTGGGACAGGGGCTTCTGTCCAAATCTCCCCAGAGTAAGGGTTGCTCTTCAGAAATCATAACAAGAAAGACCCTGAAGGCCACCTCAAGTGACGGCTCCCACGCCTCCGGGGTGGGTCGGCTCATATCCACGGAGGCTCTGGGCCTCTGCGCACAGTGCACCAGGTCTCCCCAGGCAGCTGCCAAGGCGAGGCAGTGCACACAGCGGTGAAAGTCCAGCTGGACAAGATCCCAAAACACGCATGCCAGGGTGAGGAGGGGCCCCGGCGACCACCAGTCTCCAACGCTGGGCTGCACAGGGTCTACTGGGATCTACATCATGTTTTCTATTTAAGGGCTCCTGTGATGTTCCTCCTTGAAAAGTAGAATTTGAAATAACTTTGATTCTTATGAATGTACATTCTTTTTTAATTTCAAACTTTTAAAACAGTTTTCTGTTTTTCTTATCTTTTTGAACCATTTTTTTTTTGTTTGTTTGAATCATCTTTTTGAGCAAACTATATTTTGTAACATACATGGTCCAATAAATATATTATAGTATTTGTCATGATGCTGAGACATTTTTACATACCTTTACAAGCCAAATCCTTTGTACTTGCTGGGGTTTTGTTTCTACTTATTTTTTCATCATCTAAAACTACTTCCTATGTTGTGATTTTCAATTTATATCCAATTTTTTATTGTCCCTCTGTTGAGGCAAAATTCTTGTTCTATCCATTTTAAATGATAAGAAATAGATTTAAAGCACTACCCACATTTTATACTTTCTTGAGTTGTGGAAATATTTTATGATTCTCTTTATTCAATAAATCCTTATTCCTGACTTCATACACAAGTTGTACATCTTACAGTTTAGTCAAGAAAATTAATGGCTCAAAACCTCAAGTTACTCATCTAGAAAATGACATTAACTATCTATAGAGTTTCTGTAAGTCTTAAATGAGATAATACATTCTCAGTACTTAAGAAATGTCACAGTGAGCCTTCAAAAAGAGCACTTACTCCTTTTATTCCAGACTCTGAGGATGCTTTACAGACAGCAAGAATGCCTTCTCTCAGTTTACTTTAGAAAGTTTGGAAATAATTTTGGCGCATCCTGCATAGGTTTGGTAATACTAAGAAAGATCAGGCATTGTCTGCTCTCAGGGAAATCTCAAACTACAAAAAAGAGAGAATATACATTCTAACAAATAATAATTCCATATGATGTGTACTTGATTAAAATATGTAGCACAAAGAGGAGTACAGGAGAATAAGTGGTTCATCACTTTTGGGGGAGAGGGAAGTTGGGAATATTATAAGCCACTTACCATGAGCAAATTGAGAAGAATGAATATAGGTTTCCCAGCTCTCAAGAGGTAGAGAGGGATAGAAAATTCCAGGTAAAGAAGCATCATATGGAAAGTGTATATATAAAACCATATAGCATAAAGATTTTCATATGATATAGAGTATTATAATATTACAATAAAACTTTAGGACTAGAAAGTAACTCAGCTGGTAAAGAATCCATCTTTAATGCAGGAGACCCCAGTTCAATTCCTGGATTGGGAAGATGCCCTGGAGAAGGGATAGGTTAGCCACTCCAGTATTCTTGGGCTTCCCTGGTGTCTCAACTGGTAAAGAATACATCTGCAATGCGGGAGACCCAGGTTCAATCCCTGGGTTGGGAAGATCCCCTGGAGGAGGGCATGGCAACCCACTCCAGTATTCTTGCCTGGAGAATCCCCAAGGACAGAGAAGCCTGGTGGGCTACATTTCATGTGGTCATAATGAGTCAGACACAACTGAGAGTCTAAGCATAGCACAGCATAGATAAATATATGTAATCAAATAATTTTAGGGTAGGAGTGTCCAGCTATGTGTATTTTTTATTTTATCAAAAATTTAGGTTGTATAGATTTCAAATATTAATAAAGCCGTTTCATTTGTTTGCCATGCATTTTTATTTATGTAAGCCTTTTTGTGAGAGTGAAAGTGGCATAAAGATATATGTGCTGACAGTAAAAAATATAAAACTGTACAGAAGAGTATAAAGTATAAAATTAAGGTCACCTTTCACCATCGTAGCTCCACTCCGAAATATTAATCTCTGTTAGGAATTTTTCATGCAGGCTCCTAGAGCTATTCAATGAATATGAATGTTTGTATTAGAATTCACCCACTAGCAGTTTGAAGCAAATCATTTTTGGTTTTGTTTGGGCAATATGGTACTTTAAAATTTTAAAAACTAAATTTGAATTCATTTAAGTGTGAAATTCACCCTCCCTCTTACCACTGCTTCCAAATTTTTTTACTTAGCTACAACAGATATTGACAACACTTGCCTGATCTTTGAGGGACAGCAGTTGAATTGTGACCCTTGAGGCAAACATGTAAGATTAGAGTTTGAATGTGTGTGTGTGTGTGTGTGTGTATGTGTGTGTGTTTTATGTATAAACAATGTTACCCTTGCTATATTCCACCTTGCTGTTTTTCTTAATAAATGTGTAAAGAACAATTTTCATACCAGTACTTAAGAATTTGAGCATAATAATTTACCTTATGCTTTTAAAATAATTGCATGGTATCCTATTTTAAGAATATATCATCATCTATTATTTATCATTATCCCTGAATAATAAACATTATTTTCTTTTTCCTTATTATTAAAACAATGTTGGAAGCAAGATTCTGTACAAATACATTCAGGCATTCATGTGAAAGCATTTGTAGATAAGTGCGTAGAGATAGATTTAATTCGAGCTTTGTGATGTTAACAATTTATCTCTTTGATGTATTTTAACTTATGGTAAAGAGAAGCATGAAGGCAAATGGAAGTCAAGAGAAAGGATTATTAATGAAAAGGAAATGTCTCGACCTCACAAGGCCAGGGTTCTTGGGCAAATATAGATCGAGCTGAGATTTGAAGTCAAATAAGTATCTTCTTCTAGTTCATTACTGTCCAGATCCCAGTACCACCTGATGACAGATTGTGGTCTTGCCAACTTGGATATGCATCCAGCTAGATGCATGTTGGATGGCAAGTCCATTGCACATGACCCACCTGTCTTTTGTCTCTGAGCCTAGGGGATGACCACAACTCAGAGAAGATGGGGCAAACAAACAGATCAAAGAGTGTCAGGCCACTTGGGCCCAGTGGAGTTTGCTATCTACTTCTGAAGCAAAATAGCTCTCCCTACTAATAAAGAGATGATGTGCCTCTTTTTACTTTGGGAGTTAACAATAAGCTGTTTTCAAAAAGTTTGTAGCAATTTGGGGTTAACCAAACGCTCTCAGCAATATTTGGTGTTAATTGACATTTACCCATCTGACAAGAGTGAGATTTCCCTAATTGTTCAAAAATGTTTAAATGTTAAATATGAATAAAGTCAGAGCGAGCTCCAGGAGTTGCTGATGGATAGGGAAGCCTGGCGTGCTGCAGTCCATGGGATCTCAGAGTCGGACACAACTGAGCAACTGAACTGAGCTGATGAATAAAGTTGAGATTCCTTTTCTGACCACTATTTTTACCTCTACCTTTTATACACATAAATTACACACTTCAAGGAAGTTAATAATAACATTTATCAAAGCAAATATAGCTATTATTTATTGAGCACTTACTCCATGCTGGGTGCTACAGTAAATCTGTTGCTTGGATTATTTCATCTAATCTACAAAGCAGCATGAATTGTGTACCAATTTTATCCCTATTGTTGAAAAAAAGAGATGCTTTAGAGGGAAATAAGTTTGCATGAGTAATCGACTCAGTGTCTCTGCCCTTTTTAATCTTGATATTCTTCCCCTCATAGCTTGTCTTGTTGAAAAAAAAATTATTCATATTCTCTCTTAAATGTGGAAAGGTAGTCACTATTATATTTGTTGTGCAATGCTCTCCTTTTTCGACACTTTTTTTGTTGTTTTTAGTTTTTCATTGTATTTATTTATTCTGCAGATGATTTAAACCTGTAGCTATATTAGAACCCCATGGTGAATCCTGGCTCACAAAGGTAGGCATGCAAGACATTTTCACTAGAAATGGGCCTCATTATCTGTAGCTATTGGGCCCCATTGGCCCTATGACAGCTGATTGTATGGACAAGGACTGAGACTGGGACATTCGGATTTTCTCTCCTGAAATTATAAATTTCAAATGAAAAAACTGGAAATTGTTGCAGCTGAGTCCTGTGAATGACAATCTCTAAAATTTTCAAATCCTTTAGTCCTTCAACCCAGCTACTAAGCTTTTCCATAAGTTAAAAGTTATCCCCAAATATCTTGTTTTTGGTTTAAACACAGTATATGAGTCAACTTTGTATTGTTCATTACTCAAAGAATATAAAGGGATACATTAACCACATTTATAAATCAGTTTTTTTCTTTGAGAGGGTTTATTTACTTACCTAAATTGTGTTGGGGCTCTTTCATTTGCTTATTTTAATTTTTAGCATGCTTTGCTTTATTTCTTTAATCTGTGATCTGTTTTAAATATTATTTCCTGTAAGGAAATTTATATTGTTTCTTGGCTACTGAGTTTTCCCTATACTGCAACAAATATCCAAAATTTCTTTCCTTACTGAAACATCATCTTATTAGACTACAAATTCCCATATATGTTTGGTGGCCTTCATTTCTAAAAATTTCAATTTATTTTTCTGGTTATTTCTTCATTCATACCATATTGCTTGTAATGACATAAGCTTATACATTTTTATGCCTGGCAATATCTTACCTAAATCTCTTGTATCCTATCTTTTTCTTTCAGTTTTTCTCATCAGTTTATTTTTTCTAAATTAAATACAAGAATTATCTCCAAAGAGAGTTAAATATAAATAAATACATAAATGCACAATAAATAAATAGGAGTTCACTGACATCTTCACAGAACTGAGACTCAATATCCATAGAATAGTTCATTGTGTTTGACTTTTAAGGAAATCTTTTGCATGTTTTATCATTTTCTAAAATGTAGGTTCAGTTACTTTTACTATTTTCCTGTACTTATTATAGAGAATAGTCAAGTAAATATGCATCTACTTGCCCAGTTTTGACCAGATACGTGACATCAATTTTTACCCTTTGTATATTTTATCGAGCCTAGTTCTTGCTTCTCCATGATTGTATATGTTTAAACACTAAGTCTGGTTTACTGATTATCATTAACATAATATGATTAGTGAAAGTGAAAGTGAAAGTGATAGTCACTTGGTCAAGCCCTCCAGGCTCTTCTGTCCATGGAATTCTCAAGGCAAGAATACTGGAGTGGGTTGCCATTTCCTCCTCCAAAGGATCTTTCCAACCCAGGTATTGAACATGGGTCTCCTGCATTACCAGCATATTCTTTACTGTCTGAGCCACCAGGGAAACCCTAATAAGATTTAGGTTACCTTCTTTTACTGGCCCAGCTTATGTCTCCTTTTTATATATCAGTATTTTTAAAGCTACCATGATTGTCTCTGTAAAGGCCTTTAGAGACATTGTACAAAAAACCTTGTAGAATGACATGGAAAACAAACTTCAGGCTATCAAAAGCTAAAAGGGAGGGAGGAGGGAGAAATATGAGTATGGGATTAATAGACACAAACTTCTATACATAAACGCCATTTCACCCCTCCTACCGTCTTGTTCAGGAAGCAACAGTTAGAACTGGACATGGAACAACAGACTGGTTCCAAATAGGAAAAGGAGTACATCAAGGCTGTATATTGTCACCCTGCTTATTTAACTTTTTTGCAGAGTACATCATGAGAAATGCTGGGCTGGATGAAGCACAAGCTGGAATCAAGGTTGTCGGGAGAAATATCAATAACTTCAGATATGCAGATGACACTACCCTTATGGCAGAAAGTGAAGAACTAAAGAGCCTCCTGATGAAAGTGAAAGAGGAGAGTGAAAAAGTTGACTTTTTTTTTTTTTTTTTTGTCTTTCTCATGAATTTTATTTGAGCATGTAAAATAGAGGTGCATTTCATAAAAATATACTTTTATGTTCATGTACATTGGCTTTACAACTGTTTTTTTAAATAAATTCATAAATACACATTGTTTGCGTTTCTCAGTTTTAATTTCTAGTGGGGTAAGTATTGATAGGTACAACCTAAATAAACAAATATTTTTAGAGTCCTCAATAATTTTAAAGAGTGTAGCCAGAGACCATAAAGTCTGAGAACTTTAAGCCAATTAATGCATCCAAATGTCTGATCAATTTAGGTGGCTTTAGGGATGAACATGTGACCCGGATAGAACAAAAGTTAAGAAGATGTTCTAAGACCTTTGGAAGAGCAAAAAATTAACTTTATCACCCAGAAGGGCTTCCAGGGGGCGGGTGTCTACTATGGGCCCTTCAAGGGAAGAGCAGACAGGAGCTTGGGTGCTCCACACAGCCACGTCCAAAAGCGAAGTGCTTGAGGATACTGTTTGAAATGCTAGCTCGACATTCAGAAAACTAAGATCATGGCATCCAGTCCCATTACTTCATGGCAAATAGATGGGGACACAGTGGAAACAGTGGCTGACTTTATTTTTCTGGGCTCCAAACTCACTGCAGATGGTGATTGCAGCCATTAAATTAAAAGATGCTTACTGCTTGGAAGGAAAGTTATGACCAACCTATTCAGCATATTAGAAAGCAGAGACATTACTTTGTCAACAAAGGTCCGTCTAGTCAAGGTTATGGTTTTTCCGGTAGTCATGTATAGATGTGAGAGTTGGACTATAAAGAAAGCTGAGCAGAGAAGAATTGATGCTTTTGAACTGTGGTGTTGGAGAAGACTCTTGAGAGTCCCTTGGACTGCAAGGAGATCCAACCAGTCCATCCTAAAGGAGATCAGTCCCGGGTGTTCATTGGTAGGACTGATGCTGAAGCTGAAACTCCAATACTTTGGCCACCTGATTCGAAGAGTTGACTCATTTGAAAAGCCCCTGATGTTGGGAAAGATTGAGGGCAGGAGGAGAAGGGGATGACAGAGGATGAGATGGTTGAATGGCATCACCGACTCAATGGACTTGGGTTTGGGTGGACTCTGGGAGTTGGTGATGGACAGGGAGGCCTGGCGTGCTGCGGTTCATGGGGTTGCAAAGAGCCATACACAGCTGAGTGACTGAAATGCACTGAACCGTCTTGTTGAGGCATAAAAAAAGCAAGAGAATTGCAGAAAACATCTACTTCTTTTTCATTGACTACATTAAAGACTTTGGTTTGTGGATCACAAAAAACTGAAAAATTCTTAAAGAGATGGGAATACCAGACCACCATACCTACCTCCTAAGAAACCTGTATGAGCTCAAGAAGCAACAGTTAGAACTGGATATGGAACGACAGACTGGTTCCAAATCAGGAAAGGAGTACGTCAAGGCCATATATTGTCACCTTGCTTATTTAAGTTATATGCAGAATACAACAAGTGAAATGCCAGATTTGATGAAGCACAAGCTGGAATCAAGATTTCAGGGAGAGATATCAATAACCTCAGCGGCAGACCTGGTTCAATCCCTGGGATTGGGAAGGGATTGGGAAGATCCCCTGGAGAAGGGAAAGGCTACCTACTTCAGTATTCTGGCCTGGAGAATTCCATGGAATGTATAGTTCATGGAGTCACAAAGAGTCGGATACCACTGACTAACTTTCACTTCACTTAATCACATATATGCAGATGACACCCCCCTTATGGCAGAAAGTGAAGAGGAACTGAAGAGCCTCTTGACGAAAGTGAAAGAGGAGAGTGAAAAAGTTGGCTTAAAACTCAACATTCAAAAAACCAAGATCATGGCATCCCATCACATCACTTTATGGCAAATAGATGGGGAAATGATGGAAACACTGACAGACTATTTTCTTGGCCTCCAAAATCACTGCAGATGGTGACCGCAGCCCTGAAATTAAAAGACTTGCTCCTTGGAATAAAAGCTATGACAATCCTAGATAGCATATTAGAAAGCAGAGACATTGCTTTGCCGACAAAGGTCCATCTAGTCAACGCTACGGTTTTTCCAGTAGTCATGTATGGAAGTGAGAGCTGGACTGTAAAGAAAGCTGAGCTCTGAAGAACTGAAGCTTTTGAGCTATGGTGCTGGAAAAGACTCTTGAGAGCCCCTTGGTCTGCAAGGAGATCAAACCAATCAATCCTAAAGGAAATCAGTCCTAAATATTCACTGGAAGGACTGATGTTGAAGCTGAAGCTTCAATACTTTGGCCACATATTGGGAAGAACTGACTCATTTGAAAAGACCCTGATGCTGTGAAAGATTGACGGCAGGAGGAGAAGGGGACGACAGAGGATGAGATGGTTGGATGACATCATCGACTCGATGGACATGAGTTTGAGAAAGCTCTGGGAAATGGTTATGGGACAGGGAAGCCTTGTGTGCTGCAGTCCATGGGGTTGCAAAGAGTTGAACATTACTGAGTGACTGATCTTAACTGAGTTGAACTATACATAAAATAGGTAAACAACAAGGATTCACTGTACAGCGCAGGGATTCAACATCTTATAATAGCCTATAATGGAAAATAATCTGAAATCACTGAATCCCTTTGTTGTACACTTGAAACTAGCACAATATTGTAAACCAACTATACTTCAATGAAGAAAAGAAAAAAAATCCTGTGGACTGCCTTGTCATATTCAAAATAACTCGTTTCATTTCTTTCTTCCCCATTCATTTAGAATGGGTATGTTTTTATGGTGTAGTTTTCCATCTGCTGATACACCATCTTATAAAATTTGCATGGTTATATTTAATATAAAAGCATGTAACACACGATAAAGTACTCCTGAATTTTAGGTGAAAAGCCCATAAACTATCTCACCTCTTTCAGATTATGATATGATTTTTCCATAAGGTTTATTTAATCATTTTGTTCTTTCTAGAAATTAAACTCTTCTGGCTTGTTTAGTATTAAAAATGAGTGAAATGGGGAATGACTGGAGTGACACATAATTTTTAGAGAAAGCTAATCCATATAAGAAAATAAAAGAATGTGTTTCCTTATATAGGATGAGGTATTTACTCTAAGGCATAAGAGCTAGAAAATAGTTTACTTTGGAGCCAAGAGCACCATTTGGATAAAGGATTCTTGGGGGCTTCAAGACTGCAGAAAGTCATTAGGCAGCCAACTTTTTAGAGATTTTGCTACGAAGAACTTGTACTATCAGAAGATCATAAGCTAACCATAGGGAGGAGGTTATGCAGCTTTTGAAATGCAGCCTTTGAAAAGGATAATGAAGATCTTTTAAAGCAAGGTTCGCAAACAGGTCGACATTAGTGACAAAGCAAGACAGCTTGCTGAATAATGTACAGTTCTGTTGTATTACATAAGCATTCATGTGCGTGTGTGGGCGCGTGCACACACACACACACAATTTACTTATCTAGTGGGATGGGCTTCTTAAAAATTTAAAAATTTTACACATTGTTCAAATGACTTTGACCACGAAATCCTTTACAATCTGATTTGCTTTACATTCTCACAGGACTTTGATCCTCTATCCATTTTAGTATCTGTTTCATGTTTCAGAATTGTCTTTTAAAGTTTCTGGCTCCTCCATGGGCCATTATCTCTGAGGACAGATTGCTATATCACTTCAGCACTTAGAGGAGAATCTGAAATTCTAAAACTCTAGACACTACAATTTTTAAATTCTTCATAAGGCAGCCTTTAAGGTCACTTGAAATGTTTATTTCAGAACATGTTAGACTTAGAGCCATAGTGATCTTCCTGCTACTTTAAAGCTAATATTGCTTGATTTCTTCTTGTAATGATGCTGCTTAAAATTATGAGATATGGTATCAGTCTTCTAATCACATTGTTGAGAACCTCCCTCTTAAAGGAATGGTTTGAGCTACAGATACTCTATACCCTAAAAGGTACTATGACATGACTTAAAGTTATCTTTCTAGATACATGTGATATTCACATATTACCTAGGTACTAGGTATTAGGGCTTCCCTGGTGGCTCAGAGGTTAAAGCGTCTGCCTGGAATGCAGGAGACCTGGGTTCAATCCCTGAGTCGGGAAGATCCCCTGGAGAAGGAAATGGCAACCTACTCCAGTATTCTTGCCTGGAAAATCCCATGGACGGAGGAGCCTGGTAGGCTACAGTCCACGGGGTCGCAAAGAGTCGGACACGACTGAGCGACTTCACTTTCACTTTCACCTAGATACTAGAGATTCAAAAATAATAATTTTTTTCTTGCAGAAACTAGGCTTTTTTATATTGCACTACAAATTATTATAATTTACTTTTGTTACTTTTTGAGCTCAATTGTAAGACTGAACATATACTAATTTTGCACATCTGCTCCCAGGTAAAATTAAACAAAAATGTATCAAAAGTGATCACTCAACTGATGACTTTAGATGAGTGTAATTTTATGTAAATTCTAAAAGATTTGGTAATTATTCAACTCATTCTTCTTTTGCTCTTAATTGATACAATTTAATTTCAAACATGATAAAATGGCATCTTTCCCTGATACACCTGCAAGCTTTATAAAGTTTGTTCACAGTTTAAGTAGACTAAGAAATAAAGGGGAAAATATCTACAAAAATCATGTTGTATTAGAAAATTACATTTCTGTGTCAGGAACACTGAATTTGTTTATTCATGAAATAAGTTATAGTAGCATCAACTTGCTCTATTCAAATATCTGATCCTGCATTAAACAGGAAAACTGCCCTTGAAGGAATAGTTCAAACCATGAAGAAAAAAAAAATAGAACTATATTATCTTTAATTTATAAAATATCCAAGTTATCAATATTAGAGACCTATGATCATAATAATTAATAATTG
The DNA here is from genome assembly GCF_033118175.1 of Dama dama. NCBI lineage: Eukaryota > Metazoa > Chordata > Mammalia > Artiodactyla > Cervidae > Dama > Dama dama. The sequence continues at coordinate 32,962,320 of NC_083706.1, forward strand.
CTATTAATGTTGAATGCTCAGTTGCTCTAATCATGTTCAACTCTTTGTGACACTATGGACTGCAGCCAACCAGGCTCCTCTGTCCACGGGATTCTTCAGGCGAGAATACTGGAGTGGGTTGCCATTTCCTTCTCCAGGGATCTTCCCAACGCAGGGATTGAACCCATGTCTCCTGCATCTCCACGACTGCAGGAGGATTCTTTACCCAGTGAGTCACCTGGGAAGCCCATTAATGTCAAATATATAGTCTTAAAGTGCTTTTTTAAAGCATCTAGTTTGGTTCTTACATCATATATCACTGTAAGCAAAATTAAATATCTCCATGCTAGAACTGAGGCCAATAAAACACCAAAAATTGAAGTAATCAAGGAAGTACAGTTATTAAATGAATTAATATTACAAACTACTTACTCAACTGCCTTCTCCACTGTACTCTAATCTGCATGAAATGTGGATGTTAAGCTTTAAAAAATATCAGGAATATAAACAAATAAAAGCATATATCCATCCCCCAGAACAAAAGAAATAAAAACAAAAGTAAGTAAATCGGACCCACTTAAACTCAAAAGCTTTTGCACAGCAAAGGAGACAATAAACAAAACCAAAAGACAACCCACAAATTGGAAGAAAATATTTGCAGTGATGTGACTGACAAAGAATTAGTCTCCAAAATTTATAAGATGCTCATGAAGCTTAACATCATCAAAATAAACAAACCAATCAAAAAATGGGCAAAGGCATAAATAGATGTTTTTGCAAAGAAGACATACAGATGGCCAAGAGACCCAAGTAAAGATGCTCTACATTGTTAATTATTAGACAAATACAAATCAAAACTACAATGAGATCTGACCTCACACCAGTCAAAATGGCTGATATCAAAAAGTCTACAAAAATTAAGTGCTGGAGAAGGTGTGGAGAGAAGGGAACCCTCCTACACAATTGGTGGAAATGTAAATTGATACAGTCAATTTAAAATATGGAGGACATATTGTATATATGGAGAACAACACGGAGGTTCTTTAAAAAACTAAAAATAGAGCTGCTTATGACCATGCAATCCGATCCTAAGAATATACATGGAGAAAAGCATGATCTGAAAGCATACATGCATCCCAACATTCATTGCAGCATTATTTACAATAGATAAGACATGGAAGCAAACTAAATGCCCATTGACAGAGGAATGGATAAAGATGTGGGATATATGTAAAATGGATCCATAAAAACATGAAATAATGCCATTTTCAACAACATGGATGGACCCAGAGATTGTCATATTGAGTAATGTAAGTCAGACAGAATAGGAGAAATATCATATGACATCCCTTATATGTGGAATCTAAAAAGAAGCAAATGAACTTAACTAAACAGAAATAGACTCACAGACTTAAAGAATGAGCTTATGTCTTCCAGGGGCAAGATTAAGAGGAAGGGGTAGTCAGAGAATTTGGGATCCACATGTACATGTTGTTATATTTAAAATGGATAACCAATAAGTTCCTATTGTATAGCACAGGGAACTCTGCTCAATATTATGTGGCAACGTGGGTGGGAAGGTAGTTTGGAGGAGAATGGATACATGTACATATATGGCTGTGTATCTTTGCTGTCCACCTAAAACTATCAGCATTGTTAATCAGCTATAATATAAAATAAAGAGTTTATAAAAACATACTAGGTAAATATAATAAAACATTTATTTAAAAATAATAGATTTTATGACAACTTTTAAAAGAGCATTTGATATTTAGACCTAATAGACCATAAACAAACAAATTATAAAGAATATTAAGTAAATGTAAGTAGTGATAACTGTGCTAACTATTACAAAGAGTGACTTTTGGTTTTGGTTATAAAAACTCATGGCAAAAACCTTAAGCTTAAAAGTAAATTAATAGCTGGTGGACTTTACATTTGCTTTTAAGCCTAAGTTTAGATAGAGTTAACAATGTTGCTAAAAGACATAGAAAAGCTTGATAAAATATCTCTGTAAACAACTTTAGTAAAATATATAATCTTTTAAAAGATTTTTAAAAAACAAAACCAAAAACCAAACATCATAATATGATGAAATAATATGATGAAATAATAATATGATGAAATAATAATATAATTCTTCATAATATGATGAATAATAATAAATAATACAATGAAATAAAATAATATGATAAATAATATTTATCTCAATTAGAAAATACTAGCTTTTTCTTAATTTTTTAAAATATATTTTTCCTAGCAAAATATTTATTGTTTTATAATATTTTACTACCCATAGTACTTTCCTGGTGGCATTAGTGGTAATGAACCCACCTGCAATGCAGGTAGATGTAAAAGACGTAAGAGATATAAGAAATGTAGGAGACTTGGGTTTGATCCCTGGGTTGGGAAGATGCCCTGGAAGAAGGCATGGTAACCCACTCCAGTTTTCTTACCTGGGGAATCCCATGAACAGAGGCACCTGGCAGGCTGCAGCCCATGGAGTGACAAAGAGTTGGACACCATTGAGGGAACTGAGAGTGCACACACTCTCCATAGAGATATATATCAATGGAATTTGGTGAAAGTCAATGGAGAACTTCTTACTGTAAAGATAATACTAAAGTATGAATCTATTCCATAATGCAATTGTAACTATATGTTTATTTCTTTGGACATATGATCTCAGTGAGACAGAATGACATGCTGGATACTTCTCCAGGGAATGAAGTTATTCTATGGGAAAGAATATCAAAATAAAATTCTGATATTTGGAATATTTTGATATTGTTTTGATGGAACCTATTCATGATAGGAGAGGAGAAAGACACACACAATTCTAATACTAATATCATCCTACTTCTTTAATGCATCTTAAAAGTGTCAGTAACAAAAGCAGAATTTATTCTGCTTTAATTTATTTTGAACATCTTTTTAAAAGAAAATTATAGTGTTTAAATTGCAAATCATACTTGCATAAATTATAAAGGGGAAAACAAATGCATGAATGCATGCATAAATAAGTATATAAAGCTCAAAATTAAGCCATATACAAATAATTGGAAAAGAAGTACATCAAAGTTGTATATTGTCACCCTGTTTATTTAAATCCATGCCAAGTACATTAAGCAAGTGCCATCCTGGATGAATCACAAGCTGGAATCAAGATTGCCTGGGGAAATATCAACAACTTCAGATATAGTACAGATGATACCACTGTAATGGCAGAAAGTAAAGAGGAACTAAAGAGCCTCCTGAAGGTGAAAGAGGAGAGTGAAAAACCTAGATTGAAATGCAACATTCAAAAAAACAAGATCATGGCATCCAGTCCCATCATTTCATGGCGAATAGTAGGGGAAACAATGGAAACAGTGACAGATTTTCTTTCCTTGGGTTCCAAAATCACAGGACAGTGACTGAAGCCATAAATTTGAAAGACATTTGCTCCTTGGAAGAAAAGCTATGACAAACTTAGACAGCATATTAAAAAAGTAGAGACATAACTTTGCCAACAAAGTTCCACATAGTTAAAGCTATGGTTTTTCCAGTAGTCATGTATGGATGTGAGAGCTGGACCATAAAGAAAAAGGCTGAGCACCGAAGAATTGACGCTTTTGAATTGTAGTGCTGGAGAAGACTCCTGAGAGTCCTTTGGACCACAAGGAGATCAAACCAGTCAATCCTAAAGGAAATGAACCCTGAATATTCATTTGAAAGACTGATGCTGAAGCTGAAGCTCCAATCCTTTGGCCATCTGATGCAGAGTCAAATCATTGGAAAAGATCATGATATTGGGAAAGACAGGGCAAGAAGAGAAGTGGGTGACAGAGGATGAAATGGTTGGATGGCATCACTGACTCAATGGACATGAGTTTGAGCAAACTCTGAGAGATAGTGAAGGGCAAGGAAGGCCGGAGTCCTGCTTAATTTTAACAAAACAAATTCAGTCTCTTAATGGTTTTCATAAGGAAAGAAAGTGAATTAGCTCAGTCGTGGCCAACTCTTTGCGACACCATGGACTGTAGCCTGCCAGGCTCCTCTGTCCATGGAATTTTCCAGGCAAGAATAATGGAGCGGATTGCCATTTCCTCATTAGGTTTTCATAATAGGGTTTTACTACTTTTATAGAATTTATTGAATATTGTTATAAGTAATAACATGATTACCACTGTTATTTTCTCCCTCTTCCATTTAACTTATTTTCCAGTTTTGTTGCTTAGATTATTACTGCTTTATTAAAATAATATAGACCATGTGGTCTATAAACATTATTCCTTAGTAATTTCACTATCTTAATATTTAATGTTTATTAAAGGTAGTTTTTATCAGTGCTTCTTGTGTATAAGTTGTTGTTTAAATTTAATTTAATTTTCAAATAAAGGTAGATTCACATTCAATATTAAGAAATAATGCAGTGAAATTCCATGCATCCTTTTCCTCATTTCTCCCAATCTAGCATCTTAAAAACCAATAGTACAAATAATATAACCAAGATATAGACATTGATAAAAGCAAGATACAGAGTTTTTTCAATACCTGAATTTTCCTTCTCATTGCTCTATTATAACCACAAGCAATTCCCTCTCTTTCCCTACTTGATGTCTGGCCATCAATATAATCTTTTTTTTTTTTTTCACTTAGCATAGTAATCTAGAGATATACAAACAGTTGCTGAACCAACAGTTTGTTTCCTTTAATTGCTGAGTGCTATACCATGATATGGATATATCAAAGCTTGTTTATTGATTCCCCCACTAAAGGAACCTGGGTTATTTCCAGTGTGGGGCTATTTGAATACAGATGTTATGAACATATTTGTCTACAGGTTGTTATGTGAACATAAGTTTTCATTTCTGTGTTTCAAAGATCATGAGAGTAATTGCAGGATTATAGTGCATGTGTGTATATGTTTATTAAGACATGGCCAAAATCTTTTCAGAGTAGCAGAGCATTTTACATTTCTACCAGCAATGTATGAAGGGTAAAAGTTTATCTTTATCCTCATAACCATTTGGTATTATCCTTATATTTTATTTGAGAATTTCTGGTTAGGTGTATGGTGATACATAATTATTTCTTAAATTTGAATTTGCTCATGAATAATAATATTGAATATCTTTTTAATGTACATTTTGCCATCTGAATAGTTTCACTGGTGTAAAGTCCCTCATTTATTTTGCCCAGTTTCTAACTAGATAATTTTTATTGTGAGTTTTGGGTGTTCTTTACATGAAGTTGACCCTTGAAAAACATGTGGGTTAAGGGCCTCCACCTCTCATACAGTTGAAAACTCATTTGTAACTTTAGAGTTACACTCCACCTGGATTCAGATCATGTGCTTTTGTATTTCAGTACTTTTACATCTCACTTCTTTTACTTAATATATGAGATTTTTCCATGTTATTATATGTATAAACAATTCCTTCTTCTCAATGCTGAAGAAGTACATTCTCCAACTAGAGGACATTTGGGTTGTTTCTGGTTTGGGATTGATTATAAAATAATCTTCCATTAATATTCTTATACATAGAATAACATGGGAAAATGTCATATATTATAACAAGCAAAAGAAGTAAGATGTATAAGTAAACACCAATGTATAGTTTCATTCATGCCAAGTTCAGGGATAGGCAAAACTAATTAATAATAAAGTCAAGTAGTGATTATCACTGGAAGTGATTGGCATTGTCTGGAAAGTGGCATGAGGGTGATGGCTGTTCTGTAGTCTGATCTGGTTGGTAAATACATGGAGGTGTGTATATATGAAAGAAGTCATCCAGTGGCACGCTTACCATTTGTACATTTTATTGAACTTAAAACATTTAAACTATTCTTCAGTAAAATATGTTCAAAATCAAGAATCAGATGAGTTCCATTGTTTACATGAAACTCTTAAAAAAATTCTCATAGATGATTTTAACTTTTTTAAAGACATGTTTGGGCATGCCCACTTTTTATATTTTATCAAAATGATGTGGAGGGCTTAGTTAATTGTCCTCACATATAAAATAGTAACTCTATTGAGTGAAAGCTATTCCATGTATTCTAATGTGTGAAGCAGAGTTTTATCAACAAGGTACCTACAATACACTTTATGAAACTGAAATGGATGGAAAGGAAAAATCAGGAATGTGTATTACTACTAACAAATATTATTTCTGGCAGTTACAAGAATAATATATATAGTAATGATCAATGTCCTGAAAAAAATCAATGGAAGCAGATATTAATATAAAATGACTAAAGAAAATGATTTGCCTAATACTGCTTTTAAAAAATACTGTGGTAAATAGAAATTTTATAGCTAAAATTATCAATTCCTTTTTAAAATAATGAAACATAAGAAAAATGCGGACACAAGTACCCATTATAACAGACACAGATGCACACATATAATGTTCAAACTAATGACTCCTCAATTCATTAAGGCCATTTATTTTAATGATATTCAAGAATATATTTATTAAAGACACTTTCCAAATTAATGAGCAATTAGAAGAATCTGACATGCTAGAAGTCCCTGTTAGAACTCGTCTACTGTCCTGAGATGAATACAGACTGAGACGGAGTCTCATGGGCTCTAAGTTTTACATTTTTTTTTCTTCTCCCAAGGCAATCAAAATTCCAAGAAAGCCCAAAACCACTCCATGGTTTGAGGTTTTCAAAAGAATTCTAATACTACTTTAGTGAACCAACTTCTGGGATATCTTGGATACACACTGAGACTGTGGTAATATCAATATTGGAAGTTATTCATATTTTCAAATTCCCTGTTAGATAAACTCAAATAGTTTAGAATTTATAGAGACTGCTTTGAAAATTCCTAAATATAGGATGTTCCTAATTTTTTAAAATACCAATAAGAAACAAAAATGTTCTTAATACTTTTAAGCACAAATGTCTTAGCCAATATCACTTTAAGCAGACCCTTTTGTCTAGCTGTATCACTGTGAAAATGTAAAATCAGTTTTCTCATGAGCTGTACCATAGAAGCCTACTCTTAAGTATTGCTTAGTATTGAGACGAGCTTATAAAATTCGAGTACTGAGATTTTATATTATTTTGTCAAACACAAAATATAATAAGCACATAATTTTAAATAAGTACAAAAATGTTAAAATGTTCTATTACCTGATCTAACTTGGTATTAATTGATTTAAATCAGGAATGGGTACCATCTTGCACAGTGTATTTAAACTGATTAATTAGTCCTTTGTGTTTTTTCCTGATTACAGTTTAAAAAATCATCATCATCATCCATTTAATTTTATGTTCAGTAGATAAGTTTAAAGGATTAAAACTAATAAATACATCTATATTCTCAATCATTTTAGTGTTCTAATAAGTAAAATTTTATCAGAACTATTGGTGTTAGCCTACTTGACAAACAGCAAAGTACATTCAAGTACTTTGTACAGCAACGAAGTACAAAGTTTATTTTTAAATCCAGAGAAAGAAACATTTGAGTTAGGTAACTTTTCAACAATTAGGGCATATGGAAACAAATGTCAGTTTAAGTGTACAGTTTTATTTTCTGATACTGAGATTCTTAGTAACTTCTCTACAGAGGTGACTGATTTGTATGTATACGCAAATTAATGTACTCCATTAAGAAGAAAAATAAACTCTCTATCAGTTTTGGGATGTATTTCTTAGAATTCCAAATATCACAGATTCCAGGGGACAGTGTAAAAAATGAGACTGCCTCTTTATTGGGACTTCCCTATAGCTCAGATGGTAAAGAATCCGCCTGCAATGCAGGAGACCCAGGTTCGATCCCTGGGTCAGGAAGATTCTCTGGAGAAGAAAATGGCAACCCCCTCCAGTGTTCGTACCTGGAGAATCCAATGGACAGAGGAGCCTGGTGTTCTACAGTCCATGGGGTTGCAAAGAGTTGGACATGACTAACCGACTAACACACATACATACTTTACTCGAGATTTACCCCATGATTTAAAATAACAAATAGACCATTATTCCAAAAACACGTAGTCACCCTTTATCCAAGGAAGATACATTCCAAGACCCCCAGTGGATGCCTGAAAACTTGGATAGTACCAAATCCTATATAAACATGTCCTTTCCTATACATATATACCAATGATAAAGTTCATTTTATAAATTGAACATACTAAGGATTAGCAACTATCACTAATAATGAAATAGAATAATTATGGCAATATACAGTAATAAAAGTTATGGGAATGTGGTCTCTCTCACTTTTTCTCAAAGTATTTTATTGTACTCTACCCACCCTTCTTGTGATGAGGTGAGATGATAAAATGCTTACATACTGAAATGAAGTGTGGTGAACGTCACAGGCATTGTGACATAGCATTAAGATAATATTGGCCTGATGGTACTTAGAAGGATCATCTGCTTTAAGAGATCTTGGATCATCAAGCCATGGTCATGTTGATGGTTGGAGGATGTCAGGGGTTGATGATGTTGATGGTTGTGGATCTCTGGTAGGACTGAGGAGGAAAGTGAGAGATTTCATCATTCAACTCAGAATGGCTTTCAATTTAAAACTTATGAAATGTTTATTTTTGGCATTTTCCACAGAATGTTTTTGGACCATGTTTGTCTATGGTAGCTGGAACCATGGAAAACAAAACTGTAGATAAGGATGGACTACTGTAACAGAGCTTTAGAATTTCCTGTGTCTAGCAACTTATATTAAACAAAAGAATAAGTGGACATGAGTTATAGTTTCAAGCAATTTATTTATATAATAAAGAAAATGAGAGCTCAAAATTTATTAGAATGTAGTACTTTTATTTTGCTGCAACCAACCCAACCAATTGTGTTTCTAATAATTTCATTTCTTATCTAGGGGTTAAGCATTATGAAGCATGGCATTTTAATCCTGGTGAAGGAACTGGCAACCCACTCCAGTGTTCTTGCCCCTGGAAAATCCCATGAACCCAGGAGCCTGGTGGGCTACAGTCCATGGGGTAACAAAGAATTGGACACAACTGAGCAACTGAACAGATACAAGGTATTTAATATAGTAAATATGTTTTATATGGTAAATATAGAAAAAGAATATAAACAAATATCACTATAGAATGTGATAGGTCAGTTACTCAAGTATACTGCTTAAGAAAATTGTGCTGTACTTAGTCACTCAGTCACGTGATTGAGTGACTCTTTACAACCCCATGAACTGTAGCCTACCAGTCTCCTCTGTCCATGGGGATTCTCCAGGCAAGAATACTGGAGTGGGTTGCCATGCCCTCCTCCAGGGGATCTTTCCAACCCAGGGATCGAACCCAGGTCTCTGGCTTTGCAGGCAGATTCTTTACATTCTGAGCCACCAGAGAAGCCCTTAAAAAAAATGACTAAATGTCATTTATGCATGGTGTGTGCTAAGTCACTTCAGTCATGTCTGACTCTTTGCAACCCTAGGGACATAGCCGGCCAGGCTTCTCTGTCCATGGGATTCTCCAGGAAAGAATACTGGAGTGGGTTGACACACCCTCACCAGGGGGATCTTCCTGATCCAGCAAAGGAACAGGTTCTCCTGCAGCTCTTGCATTGAAAGCAGATTCTTTACCACTGAGCCACCGGGGAACCCCCACACACGTCATGCATGAAGTGAAGTGAAGTCGCTCAGTCGTGTCTGACTCTTTGCTACCCCGTGGATTGTAGCCTACCAGGCTCCTCTGTCCATGGGATTCTCCAGGCAAGAATACTGGAGTGGGTTGCCATTTCCATTTCCAGGGGATCTTCCCGACCCAGGGATAGAACCTGGGTCTCCCACATTGGAGGCAGACTCTTTAACCTCTGAGCCACCAGGGAAGCCCTATGTCTTGCACAGATTGCTTTAAAAGAAAAATTTTAGTATGTACACTGTTGGGCACTAAAAATATACTGGGGAAATCTGTACTTTCTTTGATAAGTTAGAAGAATTGTTGAGTTATCTTGTACTGTATAAATGGTTTTAAGAAACTGAAATATTAAGAAAAAACACTTAACAATTGTTAAAAAGTTCAAGACAAATGAATTTTAGTTGAAAAGCATTTCTTAGAGCCACCATTGGCAGAGGGTATGATGCTGAGCTGACCCGTAAAACATATATAGTAAGTATTTAACAAAGAGTCCAGGAGCATAAGAAAGAGTAAAAGGACTATTTCCTAACAATCAAGAATACAAACTAGAATGTATATAATGTCCTTTCCTCTCTGGATAATTCACATCTATATATCTCAGATTAGGTAAATATTTCTTTTAGATTTAATTGCTCAAAAACGCAATAAAATAAAATTTTAAAATTGCAAAGTTTTCTTGCTTCATATGCTTATATTCCAGGTCTACCTTCACCTTTATTTTCAACTGATTTCTTGCAAAAGGAAACATTAGAAAGTATACTTAAATTTTAAAAATGCCTGTGTCTTTACTAACTCCAGTAACTACTGTTAAAAAAAGAAAAAGAGTTGTGTTTAGATATTATGATATACTAGGTTTCTGCTTATACTGTTTACCCTCATAAATGTTAAGGGAAACAAAAAGAAAAGGATATTTGGTCAAATGGTGTGGATAGTGATCATGTTCCATTTTCAAAAAGAAACTTGATGTGTCCTTAAATAACTAATTTGTTAATGGCACAATTTATAAAAGGACATCAAGTTTTTGAATAAAAGTGACGTGAATTAAAGTAATCTGTGCCATGCAACAGATGGATAATATTTGAAACTAGAAAACAAAGTTAATCTATCTTATGATCAAAGGAGAACTCAGAAAACAATCCACCATAAACTAAGCCATAAATCCCAAGAAATAAAATATAATCTATTAGCTGATGGACATTAAGTACAAGAACTAACCCTGGGAAAACCATTATCATAACTTTCTTGACCTCTGAGGGGCCTGTTGACACAGTACTATATATATCAACCCTAAACATTTTTGTAAGTGTCCCTGGATGCCTGGCACTGAGGGCAAAAGCTTAAATAGAAAAGCAGTGTCCTCAGAAAATTGGAATGAGAATGAGGTTGCTCTTTTCTTTTTCTAATTGTAAGGAAATTATTTTTATTTTATACCAATTTGCAGAGACATTGACAATTAAAAATTAATCCATAACTATTATCTAGAAATGATCTTGAGGAAAAGATTTGTCAAGACCTTTCCTTCCATTTAAACCAACAAACCTACCAGGTAGAAAGTGGAAGAAAATACATATGCTTGCATAAATTTATGCATTTTCAACTTTGGACAATTTGGTGGAGAACTATTGACCATTTATCAGTGAGTTATCATAGAAATTTTACATTGTGGTAGGAAGGGAAAAAAAATAAGAAACAGTAGTGTTGATTAGAGATGAAGTGTGTGTGTTTATGTGTGTGTATGTGTGTATTCATTTATTTATTTACATAAAGCTATTCTGCTTTGACCAACTCTTTCATGATTTTACACATTTCAAAGTTACTCATCTGTCAAAGTAAAGTTAAAATACATTCCAGTACTGAAAAGTCCACCAATGTCTGAAAGTCTAAAAATTATCTTTTTTCTGTGAATTGGCCTTTATACATGAATTGGCTACTGCTAAATTCACTCACACATTTTTACAGTGGTTTCAGGATCTATGATTGCTCTTTTTCTCATCTCCCTGCCTTGGCCATTTTCCTAAGTCACATTCCTGCCAACCTCTGTCTAGGATGAATGCCCCCATTATTTAGTGACTGAATGTTTGTGATGACTTGTAATCCCATATTGTAACAAAGTGAAGTAGGTCTTACTTTGATGAAGATCCAGTTTTCATGCCAGAGACTCATGAGACAAATAGCAACTGCATTGATTCACAACTCTTCACCACTTTCTGCCCCTGATGAATTCTGTTTCAGTTTCTGATCTGATTACGTAACACATAGACTTTTATTTGATTTTTATTTATTTATTTTTTGGCATACCATCTTCCACTTTTACCTCTCTCTAGAATCTTATTTTAAATGTCCTTCCTTTTTTACTCCCAGTTTAACCTTCCACCTAAATCTTTCTTGTCCATTGACAGGTCAGTGCTGAGTGAGACAGAATGCGGCATGTGGAGAAGTGATACCGTGAGATTCACAAAGTGTCACTTTTCAGAGACAGATCTATTTGACAAAGGTTTAGCAACATTTTTCAAGCTTCAGATTGGTATTAATAAGTCTCCGTTTCTTATGGTGGGACCATAAGTACAAAATTTGTCTCTTCTTTTCTTTCTCAACTCAGTCTAAAAGTATCTTTCTTGATGATGTTAGGGAAAACCTGTGAATCTAACAGAAATCGCTGAGATATATTCTGTAATAGATGAAAGTGAAAGTGTTGTCTCTCAGTCATGTCTGATTCTTTGCGACCCCATGGACTGTAGCCTGCCAGGTTCCTCTGTCCACTGGGTTTCCCAGGCAAGAATACTGGAATGGGTAGCCATTCCCTTCTCCAGGGGATCTTCCCAACCCAAGGAACAAACCCTGGTTCCCACATTGCAGGCAGATTCTTTACTATCTGAACCATCAGAGATGTCCTTGTAGCAGATGATGGACTCTTAAACAGTTGCTATTTCTATAACATTTAATTGTGGATGGAATCTTTTTCTCCCACCAGATCTTGGTTTATCCATCTCAAAGTCAGTAAAGAAAAGTGTATTTTTGCCTCTTAATCATATGTTTCTATATATCCATATCTGCATCAATCTCTGTTATCTGAAATCCATTTTGATTGTTATATTAAAGCTATGTGACCATAAACTAGTGTAGCAGTCTCCTGATAAACTTGTACTGACTTCTTTGAATGTTATTCAAAGATATTTTAGTGTTTAGCAGAGACTTTTAGTACTTTAATTTTTAGCAGTGAACTAAGCTTGTTCACAGTACTTGGTGTTTGAGCAGATACTGAGCTGTGGTTAGCTTTGTCTAGTCAGTTGATCTCCATGATATGCACGCTATATGATGTGAATTAAATCTTTCTCTAATTTTACAATTTGAAGAAGATAAATCATAAAGGTCTAAAATAGAGCAAATCATCACTATCCAATTTTCTAGCCAATCATTAAATTCAAAATGTCATTGCCATGAAAAACATATTATTCAAAAAACAGGTTGTTTAAAACACTAGCAGTTCAAAGAAAAAAATGGATTGCAGACAACAAAGTTTTCAGAGTCAGCATTAGTGGTCATTAAAGACTAAAACTAAGTTTATAACATGTGATTGAGCAGTGAAAAGCTCTTTATCCCATTATCAACCCCTTGAGGCAAATTAAAACAATTGAAAAAGAACCCCTGAAGTGCTATAAATAATAGGTATATGTGTGTTCAGGAGTAAAGAGCAATCTGATGTGATTTTGTGGTGGTGTATATATGAGGGTTTTGCCTGGAATATAAAACAAGTTTAAATCCCATGATATTCACATATTGTGAACCTTCATAAACTCAGTGGTGCAGGCAGTAGGTACCTCAAATGTGTCAAGGGAATTGGTGTACTTATCATAAAGCAGTCACAGGTAATAATCTGAAAACTCTAATTACAAGTTTATGGCAATGGGAAACCTTTCATACTGCAAATAATGTCACTGTATATTATGTGGGTCTGCACAAATATATCAATAAAAGTAGTAATAGATGAAATCTGCCCTCTTAATATTTCATATTCATTAAATATTCAAAACTTCCATTAACCCTTTTCCATAGACACTGAATATTTTTTTTTGCTTGCATAAGAAACTATAGAAAAAGAACTCGTTTTAATAATAAATGCCCATACATTTCTTTGCAGCAGAAGTGGGTCATATAGGAACCTCAGTGTGTTAAAAACATTTTTTATCCTATGCCGTTTTTTCCTAACTCATGTTGGAACCCCTTGGCCTCAGAGAAGGTGCTCTCAAACACGCTGCACCTGTATGCATCTCCAAGCTGACGACACAATGAGCATGTGCTCGCTTCCCAGAGATACAAACAGTGTGGAGAGGAGGGGGCTGTGCCCCTGGGCATTTATTATTCCGGGTGATCACCTGGGAGTGGCCAATTCAAAACCATCCTGGCAGTAAGAAATGGGTGAGATGTGTAAAGAGGGTGATGACTCTAGGGCTTCATTTTTGCTGGCTGTCATTTAACATGGATGAGCTGTTAAGTGCCTAAAATAGGGGTGCTTATCATGGAGAAACACTGGGCTTGTATGGCCACACAGCATACTCAGTACAACACTGTTCAGCATGAAAAAGGCAGAAGGGTGGCAAGCAAGGCAGAAAGTGACAAACCATTAAGCTAATCCTATAAAGATCTAGCCTGTCAGGCGGCACATTTCCTGAATACTTAGAAAGCATAAGAGAGGCTTATTAGTGGTTCATCACAGTTCTTATGTTGCTTACATGGCTAATATGCAAACGGTGCCCTTTTTTCGCTGGGATTTTCAGCACATCAGGATATCACTTCCATGGCTACTGGTTGTTTTTTTTTTTTTTCCCCTCCTGGGTAATTGAAGCGTTACCATAGAAGACAATGATTGATGATGTCTTTAAAGGCTTAAAAAAGCACAGGCTATTTTTGAAACTGTGCCACTGTCTATATAAGGGGAGAAGAAGGAACTATCTGAATTCTACAGTATGCTCGGGGCCACAGCAAGGGAGCTCAGAGGCTGATGCAGAGATCAGGGTACATTCAGCTTTTGCTCCCACTCCCCACACCAAATGTTTGGTTGGTGTGGGAATGGTCTGGAGTTTGTCAGAAGCTCAGTGTAGTTAGACCACTATGCTAGGAAGTTATGACTGCATGCCTCCTCCCTGGGAGCTGCAAAGCTCCTCTTGCCTTTGAAAGCTGCTTGACTGAGTTGAAAATAAGAAAGAGTGGTGGTGATGGTGAGATTAGCATCAGTTTGCATTTAGCACAAGCAGCTTTTGGTATGGTATTCACAGTGCATGCATGCTAAATTGCTTCAGTTGTGTCCAACTCTTTGCAACCCTATAGACTTTAGCCCACCAGACTCCTCTATCCGTGAGATTCTCGAGGCAAGAATATTGAGCTCTTGTCTCCTATGTCTCCTGCACTGGCAGGCCGGTTCTTTACCACTAGCAACACCTGGGAAACTTGGTATTTACAGTATGTGGAAGCTATTATCATATGCACGCACATGTCTTCCTTACTTGTATTTGTGTTTTTCTACACCTTGGCATCTCCTATTAGCCTTCTATTGATGTTTAATCAAGCCAATAAACATTTAAGGGGAATCTACAACACCTTGTTAGACACTAGGAATACAAAACAAAAATACAAAAATAATTACATGCTAAATTAACTTCTGGAAAAAACCTGGTCTTGGAAAGTGTGTACCCATAGTTAACAAATACATTCCATTCTAAAATCACTGAGTTTCAGGTCTTCCCTGGTGGCTTAGTGGTAAAGAATCTCCTTGTCAATTCAGTAGACACGGGTTTGATCCCTGGTCCAGCAAGATCCCATCCACCGCAAAGCAACTAAGCTCATGTGCCATAACTACTGAGCCTGTGCTTTAGCGCCTGGGAGCTGCAACTACTGAAGCTCGCATGCCTAGAATCCACGCTCCACAATGAGAGAAGCCATCGCAATGAGAAGCCCGTGCAGCATAATTGAAGAGTAGCCCCCTGCTCGCCACAACTAGAGAAAATCCCTTACAGCAACGAAGACCCAGCACAACCAAAAATATAAAGAAATAAAATTTAAAAATTACTGAGTTTCCTTTTCTTTTTTTTTTAATCCTGGTACAAAGAATGTATAGGACAGAGAAAGAGAGGGTTCCATTTTGAGGGACAGAAGGTAGAAATATGGATTTGTTTATGTCAATTCAACTCCATTCATTCATTTTAAAATATCGAAAATGTATGGTCTATTTTTTAAAATAATTTGAGCTGACCCAAAGTATTTGACTTTATACATGCTTAACACTTGCCAAACAGAAAGTAAGGCCACAAAAATCTAACCAAAGCATTAAGAAGCAGGTTGTAGACTGTTTTTTTTGTATTCCTGTTTTTATTTATTTATTTTCTACCACAGTTGTGGTGAAGTGAATTTGAGTAAGTTAACTAAGTTTTCAAGATTTCAGTCCCTCATTTACAAGATGAAAATAATACCTGGCTTCATGGTTGTTCTTCATACTGAAGGAGAAATATGGAGGAGATTGTATGACATAATATGGTGTTAAGAAATTAGCATAATATGTGGACAATGCAAAGAAAAACCAACCAATAAACAGATCAAGAACATTTCCTTTGAAATTTGGCTGAAAATGTCTCTGTTTCACACTTGCTTGTTGGATGGCTGTTTTTTGGTTTTTTTTTTTAATTTATTTATTTTCTAACTGAAGGATAGTTGTTTTACAGAATTGTGTTGTTTTCTGTCAAACCTCAGCATGAATCAGTCATAGGTATGCACATATCCCCTCTCTTTTGAACCTCCCTCCCATCTCCCTCCCCATCCCACCCCTCTAGGTTGATACAGAGCCCCTGTTTGAGTTTTCTGAGCCACACAGCAAATTCCCGTTGGCTATCTCTTTTACATATGGTAATGTAAGTTTCCATGTTACTCTCTCCACACATCTCACCCTCTCCTCCCCTCTCCCCATGTCCCTAAGTCTATTCTCTATGTCTGTTTCTCCACTACTGACCTGTAAATAAATTCTTCAGTACCATTTTTCTAGATTCCATATATATGTGTTAGAATACAATATTTTCTTTCTCTTTCTGACTTACTTCACTCTGTATAATAGGCTCTAGGTTCATCCATCTCATTAGAACTGATTATAATGCATTCCTTTTTATGGCTAAGTAATATTCCATCATGTATGTACCACAACTTCTTTATCCATTCATTTGTCGATGGACATCTATGTTGCTTCCATATCCTAGCTCTAGTAAATAGTGCTGCAGTGAACAATGGGATACATGTATCTTTTTCAATTTTGATTTCCTCAGGGTATATGCCTAGGAGTGGGATTACTGGGTCATATGGTGGTTTTATTCCTAGGTTTTAAGGAATCTCCATACCATCTTCCATAGTGGCTGTATCAATTTACATTCCCACCAACAGTGCAAGAACTTTCCCTTTTCTCCACACCCTTTCTGGCATTTATTGTTTGTAGACTTTTTGATGATGGCCATTCTGATCAGTGTGAGGTGATATCTCATTGTAGTTTTGATTTGCTACAAAATGAGTGATGTTAAGCATCTTTTCATGTGTTTCTTAGCCATCTGTATGTCTTCTTTGGAGAAATGTCTGTTTAGGTCTTTTTCCCATTTTTTGATAAGGTTGTTTGTTTTTTTGGTTTTGAGTTGTATGAGCTGCTTGTATATTTTGGATATTAATTCTTTATCAGTTGTTACATTTGCTATCATTTTCTCCCATTCTGAGGGTTGTTTTTTCATCTTGCTTATAGTTTCCTTTGCTGTGCAAAAGCTTTTAAGTTTACTTTTGTTTTTATTTCCATTATTCTAGGAGGTGCGTCATAGAAGATCTTCCTTTGACTTATGTCATTGAATGTTCTTCCTATGTTTTCCTCTAAGGGTTTTATAGTTTCTGGTCTTACATTTAGGTCTTTAATCTATTTTGAGCTTATCTTTGTGTATGGTATTAGGAAGTGTTCTACTTTCATTCTTTTACATGTAACTGTCCAGTTTTCCCAGAACCATGTATTGAAGAGGCTATCTTTGCCTCATTGTATATTCTTGCCTCCTTTGTCAAAAATAAGGTACCCATAAGTGCATGGGTTTGTTTCTGGGCTTTCTATCTTATTCCATTGGTCTATTCTTCTGTTTCTGTGCCAGTACCATCCTGTCTGTACTGACTGTAGCTTTATAGCATAATCTGAAGTCAGAGAGGTTGATTCCTCCAGCTCCATTCTTCTTTCTCAAGACTGCCTTGGCTATTCGGGGTCTTTTGTGTTTCTATATGAATTGTTCTAGTTCTGTGGAAAAAGCCATTGGTAATTTGATAGGGGTTGCATTGAATCTGTAGATTGTGTTTGCTAATATAGTCATTTTCACAGTATTGATTCTTCCTACCCAGGAACATGAAATATTTCCTCATCTGTTTATGTTGTCTTTGATTTCTTTCATCAGTGTCTTATAATTTTCTGTGTACAGTTCTTTTGTCTCATCAGGCAAGTTTATTCCTAGATATATTATTTTTGTTGCAATGGTGAGTGGGATTGATTCCTTAATTTCCCTTTCTGATTTTTCATTGTTGGTATATAGAAATGCAAGTGATTTCTGTGTATTGACTTAGTATCCTACAATTTTGCTAAACTCACCGATTAGTTCTAGTAATTTTCTGGTACTATCTTTAGGGTTTTCTATGTACAGTATCATGTTATCTGCAAACAGTGAGTTTACTTCTTCTTTTCAGATCTGGGTTACTTTTATTTTATTTTCTTCTCTGTTCACTGTAGCTAGGACTTCCAAAATTCTGTTGAATGATAGTGATGAAAGTGGACACCTTTGTCTTGTTCCTGATCTTAGAGGGAATGCTTTCAGTTTTTCACCTTTGAGATTAATGTTTGTTGTAGGCTTATCATGTATGGCCTTTACTGTGTTGAGGCAGGTTCCTTCTATGCCCATTTTGTGAAGAGTTTTAATCATAAATGGGGGCTGAATTTTGTCAAAGGCTTTTTCTGCATCTATTGAGATTGTCATATGGTTTTTATTTTTCAATTTGTTAATATGGTGTATCACATTGATTGATTGCATATATTGAAGAATCCTTGCATCCCAGGAAGAAACCCGACTTGATCATGGTGTATGAGCTTTTTAGGTGTGTTGCTGAATTCTGTTTGCTAAAATTTTGTTGAGGATTGTGCATCTATGTTCATCAGTGATATTGGCCTGTAGTTTTCTTTTTTGTGGTGTCTTTGACTGATTTTGGTATCAGGGTGATGGTGGCCTCGTAGAATGAGTTTGGAAGCATTCCTTCCTCTGCAACTTTTTGAAACAGTTTTAGGAGTATAGGCATTAAGCCATCTGGTCCTGAGCTTTTGTTTTTTGGGAAATTTTAGATTTCAGCTTCAATTTCAGTGCTTGTAATTGAGTTGTTCATAATTTCTATTTTTTCCTGTTTCAGTCTTGGAAGGTTGAAATTTTCTAAGAATCTGTCCATTCCTTCCAGGTTATCCATTTTATTTCCATATAATTATTCATAATAGTCTCTTATAGTCCTTTGTATTTCTGCATTGTCTGTTGTAACCTCTCCTTTTTCATTTCTAGTTTTCTTGATTTGATTTATCTCTCTTTTATCTTGATGAGTCTGGCTAAAGGTTTGTCAATTTTGTTTATCTTCTCAAAGAACCAGCTTTTAGTTTTGTTAATCTTTACTATTATTTCTCATTTCTT
This sequence comes from Dama dama, assembly GCF_033118175.1. Classification (NCBI taxonomy): domain Eukaryota; kingdom Metazoa; phylum Chordata; class Mammalia; order Artiodactyla; family Cervidae; genus Dama; species Dama dama. The sequence continues at coordinate 32,981,626 of NC_083706.1, forward strand.
TTTCATTTATTTCTGCTCAGATCTTTATGATTTCTTTACTTCTAATTTTGCGGCTTTTTTGTTCTCCTTTTCCCAGTTTTTTTTTTTTTTTTAGTTTTATTTATTTATTTATTTTGCTTTACAATATTGTGGTGGTGTTTGCCATACATTGACTTGAATCTGCCATGGGTGTACATGTGTTCCCCATCCTGAACCCCCTACCTCCTCCCTCCCCATCCCATCCCTCTGGGTCATCCCAGTGCACCAGCCCAAGCACCCTGTCTCATGAACCAAACCTGGACTGGCAATTTGTTTCACATATAATAATTTACATGTTTCAATGCCATTCTCCCATATCATCCCACCCTTGCCCTCTCCCACAGAGTCAAAAAGACTGTTCTATACATCTGTGTCTCTTCTGCTGTCTCGCATACAGGGTTATCGTTACCATCTTTCTAAATTCCACATATATGCATTAGTATACTGTATTGGTGTTTTTCTTTCAGGCTTTTAGGTGTAAATTAGGTTGTCTATTCAATGTTTTTCTTGTTTCTTGAAGTAGGATTGTATTGTTATAAACTTCCTTCTGAGAACTGCTTATGCTGCATCCCACATATTTTGAGTTATCATGTTTTCATTGTCATTTGTTTCTAGAATTTTTTTTTATTTCCCTTTTGATTTCATCAGTAATCTGTTGGTTATTTAGAAATGTATTGTTTAATTTCCGTGTGTTTGTGTTTATTACAGGTTTTTTTCAGCTATTTTTCAGCTGCTGATGCTGGCCCATCCTACCGAGTTTTGCGTGGGTCTATGTATTATTTTCCACTGGTCAGGTACTCCTGCCTGCTCCCAGCTGGTGTTCTGCATGCACTTCTGTGTCTGAAGGTGTATTCCTGATGTATCTGTGGAGAGAGATGTACTCCACGTCCAACCTACTCCTCCACCACCTTGTTCTCTCCTGGATGACTCTTTTAAAATACATACATATCTGTATTTTTTCCCTTTTCTGACTATGAACTTCTTGCAAGTGGGAATAATATATTTTACTTTGAAAGTATTTTTGGTTGGTTTACTTTCCCGTATTCTTCATGCATAATAAAGCATAAACGTACCTGATAATATTACAAGTGAAAATTAGGAAGCAGAGGGATCATTTGGAATGATTATAGCTTGGTAGAGAATATGAGCTAAAGAAGGATTAAGTAAATTGATTAAGGTCATGGAGAAGTTTGAAAATAACAAAGAATAATAGAAAAAATTAGAGGACTAGAATATATGTTCTACTACTTTGTCAGCTGGTCAACATTGCTTTTCAGGTTTGGCCAACACTTTAGCCAAAAGAGGAGGGATATTGTTCTTCTCTGAATTCGAAAATCCTTGACGGTGACCTCAACAAACTGACATAATTTTAGCATATTATGTATCTAAAAATACTTCATGTGTCCATTTTCCTGCCTCATAATTGTCACGTGAAAAGTTTCTTCCACTTCATACTTCTCTTCCGACTTGCTAGCCAAGTCTTCTTGACTTGCACACTTATTATTCATTTTAAGAATTAGTGCATGACTTGTCTTGAATTCAGTATTTGAATTCAACCCAAACCTTCTCTGACCTTCATATAATCAAAGCTAACAAGGGAAAAAGTCTTCTCAGGTTCAAGCCTCTGGATTCAAATGCATACTTAAGTGATTATTGTACATTCTTTTAGTCTCTGATAGTAGTAACTATGAGAATATTCCAGAAGATTCATATTAATCTCTAATTACATTTATTTTCCCATCCAGGCTTTGAACCTAAAATTAATTTTTTTATATAATCCTAGCCAAGCTGATATAATGCATTCTTTCCATTAATAGTTTTATTTAACTGCCAATATACCAAGCACTAGATAGCAATGAGAAGTTCACTTGATTCAGTTGGGATGGTTTTTAGGCTCTGAACTTATAATGATGTACAGTTTCTCCTCTGCCTCAATGTCCTCTACTGCAAGGCAATCTGGATACATCAACACACATGTTAAGGATACTTTATCTGTATGCTCCACGTCTGACACACAGAATATGTCATCCAAATATAAGAAAATAAAAGTCTGCAGTACAGGAAAGGAATCTTCAAGATGCCTTGGAAAGAAGAGCAATAGGTATGGCAATTTCCATACATGCTCTTCAGGTGCCATATGTTGGCCATTTTGTAAAATGTGTTGCATACAACAAGATCATTTCAGAGATCTCTCAATCCTTGTTAATTGAATAGTTACAATGATAGGAATTGGATGACTCTGCTATAATCTATCAGAAGCCAGAACAAGAATTGAACCCAATAGTTGAAATCACTTTTATTTGTCAGAAGGGGTTAAAGAATAACTAGTTGACTATAAGATCTCTATGAAATCTGGACATACCTGAAATAAGTATTTGTTATGGGCTGAATTGTGCCCCCTCCCGCAAATCATATGTTGAGGCCCAACCTCCAGAATCTTGCAATGTGACTTTCTTTAGAGATGGGGCCTTGAACGAGGTGATTAAGTTATAATGAAACCTTTGGTGAAGGCCCTAATCCAGTAGATATCTTTATGAAAAGAGATTAGAACTCACCAGGGATGTGCATATAGAAGAAAGACTATGTGAGGACATAGTGAAAATTTGAGGGCCAAGTAGAGAGGCCCAAGAAGAAATCTATCGTGCTGACAACTTGATCTTGAACTTCTAGATTTCAAAACTGTTAGAAATAAATTTTTATTTATTTCAAGCAATCAGCCTTTTATGGTGGCTCTACCAAACTAATGTAATTGTAAATACATAATTCTTTATCAACATCTGCATTAGTCATTCAAATTATTTACCACATTCCTTAAACTGTAGTACAGTCAACGTGTAAAATGGCATATATATAAATATTAGTTGATAAATGAATGGCTATTTTTAAATCTTGATCCCTCTGCTTGATTTTGCATTGTTGCTATACTTATAGTGGCTTTATTAATATTTATCCACCAGTATTGATACCACTATCTTGGCCACCTGATGCAAAGAACTGATTTATTTGAAAAGACCCTGATGATGGGAAAGATTGAAGGCAGGAGGAGAAGGGAACGACAAGGGATGAGATGGTTGGATGGCATCACTGATTCAATGGACATGAGTTTGAGTAAACTCAGGGAGTTGGTGACGAACAGGGAGGCCTGGCATGCTGCAGTCCATGGATCACAAAGATTTGGACATGACTGAGCAACTGAACTGAAACGATTGATACATAATTGTTATCAATTTATCAGTTAACCAATATTTCAATGCATGTAGTAAATAACAAGGAATTTAGAGAGTCCTGCAGGACTGGATTATTATTTGCCTGAAAACAGAGTTCTGTCTTTTTATCAACCAACAGTTATTAGATTTTCAATATTGTTTTTTCTTTTATGGGGCCAATTATTTGGCACTTCTAGTAAAATTTCCAGATTATTTTGGCAAAGGTATCAACAGGTGGTTCTCTTCTACTTCCATGGGGGTCAATTTTGAAATTTCTAGGAATGTTAATAATAGCCAAAGTTATTCATAGGAATATGGCTATCTAGTAAATGTTGAACATATGGGCATTTAAAGCTTTATCTCCGTTATACTTAAGAAAAGCTCACTCAGTTCAGTTCAGTCTCTCAGTCGTGTCTGACTCTTTGTGACCCCGTGAATCACAGCACGCCAGGCCTCCCTGTCCATCACCAACTCCCGGAGTTTACTCAAACTCATGTCCATTGAGTCGGTGATGCCATCCAGCCATCTCATCCTCTGTCGTCCCCTTCTCCTCCTGCCCCTAATCCCTCCCAGCATCAGGGTCTTTTCCAATGAGTCAACTCTTTGCATGACGTGGCCAAAGTACTGGAGTTTCAGCTTCAGCATCAGTCCTTCCAATGAACACCCAGGACTGATCTCCTTTAGGATGGGCTGGTGGGATGTCCTTGCAGTCCAAGGGACTCTCGAGAGTCTTCTCCAACACCACAGTTCAAAAGCATCCATTTTTCGGTGCTCAGCTTTCTTCACAGTCCAACTCTCACATCCATACATGACCACTGGAAAAACCATAGCCTTGACCAGATGGACCTTTGTTGGAAGTAATGGCTCTGCTTTTAATATGCTATCTAGGTTGGTCATCACTTTCCTTCCAAGGAGTAGGCATCTTTTAATTTCATGGCTGCAATCACCATCTGCAGTGATTTTGGAGCCCCCCAAAATATGGTCTGACACTGTGTCCACTGTTTCCCCATCTATTTCCCAAGAAGTGATGGGACCAGATGCCATGATCTTAGTTTTCTGAATGTTGAGCTTCAAGCCAACTTTTCTCACTCTCCTCTTTCACTTTCATCAAGAGGCTCTTTAGATCCTCTTCACTTTCTGCCATAAGTGTGGTGTCATCTGCATATCTGAGGTTACTGATATTTCTCCTGGCAACCTTGATTCCAGCTTGTGCTTCTTCCAGTCCAGCGTTTCTCATGATGTACTCTGCATATAAGTTAAATAAGCAGAGTGACATATACAGCCTTGACCTACTCCTTTTCCTATTTGGAACTAGTCTGTTGTTCCATGTCCAGTTCTAACTGTTGCTTCCTGACCTGCATACAGGTTTCTCAAGAGGCAAGTCAGGTGGTCTGGTATTCCTATCTCTTTCAGAATTTTCCACAGTTTATTGTGATCCACACAGTCAAAGGCTTTGGCATAGTCAATAAAGCAGAAATAGATGCTTTTCTGGAACTCTCTTGCTTTTTTGATGATCCAGCAGATGTTGGAAATTTAATCTCTGGTTCTTCTGCCTTTTCTAAAACCAGCTTGAACATCTGGAAGTTCACGGTTCATGTATTGCTGAAGCCTGGCTTGGAGGATTTTGAGCATTACTTTACTATCATGTGAGTTGAGTGCAGTTGTGTGGTAGTTTGAGCATTCTTTGGCATTGCCTTTCTTAGGGATTGGAATGAAAACTGACCTTTTCCAGTCCTGGCCACTGCTGAGTTTTCCAAATTTGCTGCCATATTGAGTGCAGCACTTTCACAGCATCAGCTTTCAGGATTTGAAATAGCTCCACTGGAATTCCATCCCCTCCACTAGCTTTGTTCGTAGTGATGCTTTCTAAGGCCCACTTGACTTCACTTTCCAGGATGTCTGGCTCTAGGTGAGTGATCACACCATCATGATTATCTGAGTCATGAAGATCTTTTTTGTACAGTTCTTCTGTGTATTCTTGCCACTTCTTCTTAATATCTTCTGCTTCTGTTAGGTCCATACCATTTCGGTCCTTTATTGAGCCCATCTTTGCATGAAATATTTCCTTGGTATCTCTAATTTTCTTGAAAAGATCTCTAGTCTTTCCCATTCTGTTGTTTTCCTCTGTCTCTTTGCATTGATCTCTGAGGAAGGCTTTCTTATCTCTCCTTGCTATTCTTTGGAACTCTGCATTCAAATGGGAATATCTTTCCTTTTCTCCTTTGCTTTTTGCTTCTCTTCTTTTCACAGCTATTTGTAAGGCCTCCTCAGAAAAGCTCACTACTTCTATAATATTCCAAAGTCATGGACTACTCTAAAAGCGTATCTACTATCTATACAAATATTTGTGGTTTGTACCTGATCCCTGCTTGATCACTTCAAATAACTCCATTTCAGCAGGATCTAAATAAACAAAATAAGCTTACCTGAATTCCTCTGCACCCTGTCTGGCTTCATCTTCTTCTGTGGATTTTGACATCATCTCTGAGCTTAATAAATACCTGGATCGTTGGTGAATGGGAGGACAGTACTTTTAGGATACCTAGTTGTTCCACTATCCATTCACAATTGATCTGGGTTGATCAATTGTGGGTTGTTAGGCCTACATCAAAAAACCAAATGTGAACCACCTAATGAGGTCTATGACTCTGAACTTTCTCCTTTGGCAGATCTTTACTCTTTCCTTGGCTTGGCTATCACTACTCTAGGTAACATAGCTGACTTTACTGCTATAGCAATAATAGTTGCCCAACAGTAAGTCATTAGATTCCTTAGCTTCAGCCATATTAATTAATCAAATAGCCCTTAACTACCTCCTAGTAGAGCAAGGTGGTGTATACATAGCAACTTAGATAATTTTCTTTGGGGAAGTAGAAACTCAATTGCATAAAATTAGGAATCTGCTTACAAATTTCACTTGATTCCTCATGGTCCTTTGTTTTGTTCAGTTGGCAGACTTCAAGCCTAGGTTCATGCCTCAAAACAACTATTCAAACTAGATTTTTCACATTATTTTTAATTATGCCTTGTATAGTTATTTTTAAATTTTATATCTCTTACCTGTCAGGTATCTGCAGAAATAATGCACCAAACAGAATGACATTAGCTCATCACTTTGAGATAATCTCCATTGCCTACAACCTTGACAAAATATAAACTTAAGAATGGAAGACTCCTGAGAACCCCTCCTCCATGCTCCTGTGACCCCAATAGTTTAAGACTGCTACTTGCTCTCTCCCCCTTCATGTGGGACATGACTTCCCTGGCACAAAGGAACTCAAATAGACAAAAAAGATTTCAAACAAACAAACAAAAAAATGACATGATGCTTGATCAATGATGCTTTCAGAGAAAGATATTGATCAAAGAGGGGAAAAGTGAAATGGATAAAGTAACCTGATTTAAAGTGAAGTCAGGAAGCTATGAAAGAAGAGCTCTCATACATGTACCCCTTATATAAACATAAATAGTCAACAGGAAGAAAGAAGTTTTCTGCATTCCTCAGTAACAACAAACTGTCTGTCACTTGTAACCGTTTTTCAGAATCACAATTCTGAACTCTAATTCTCCTCCAGTGAATTTTTTTCAGGACAATCTTCCCTAACTTCTTCCCAGAGCCTAATAAAATCTAACCTTCTCTTCATCCCCTGAGATTTGCCTGAAGTTCACCATAGTTAAACTTCATATCCTAATCTGTGATTTCTCTGCTAGCCCAATCAAACTCATCTTTGCATAATAATAATTGCCATTAATTCTGATCAAGGCCAACATAATCTAAATCTGTCAATTTATCTATAACGTAGAGTGTACACATGTGAATATATTTATAGCAAGTAATCTTTCTATTAAACAGATTCTACTTCCCGCAATGATAGGCCAGGTGACTAAGATCAACCTTCCTAATTAGGGAAACTAAAAGAGCTGGATGAAATCAGTTTAAAAATCAGCTTAAGAGCTTTGAAGATATTGAGGAATCTTTAGGCCAAAATCTTGGGAAAGGAAAAGGCAAACAAAGTTGTTTGTATTTTACGGGCACTGGCCAATTAGTAAGAAAGAGCTGTGAAATTGAAATGCCTCATTCACATAAAAGTGAAAATGAAAGCCCAAACTTTACAAAGTGGAGAACTTCACTTATAAAGTAGATAATGTGATAATTTTAATTTATTTGGTAAACTAAAAGGAGATATTAGGCTGTGACCACAAAGGGATAATCCTTTAGAGTAAAGAAAAATCTAAGGTAAAGTGTCCATTGCTCACCTTTGTATCTCTTGTGAGGGGGTAAGGGTGGGGTTGAAGGCAATCTTAAGCCTTGACTATAAATTAAAGTAAGACAAGTAACATCTCCAGTCCCCTAACAGAAACAAAAGATTATCTTTCATGAAGGGAGAGTGAACTCTATTAACTTCTTTATTCCTATATTTTATACAATTCACTCCTAATATATTTTGCTATGTGCTATGTTGCTTTAGTCATGTCTGACTCTTTGCAACCCTAAGGAATGTAACCCACCGACTCCTCTGTCCCTGGGATTCTCCAGGCAACAATACTAGAGTGGGTTGCCATTTCCTTCTCCAGGGATCTTCCCTACCCAGGGATTGAACCCACATCTCTTATGTCTCCTGTATTGTCAGGAAGGTTCTTTACCTCTAAGTAAAATAAATTACTCCTGTAAGCAAAGAAAACCAGGCTCTTGTAGAAAGAAGGCATCATAGTGAGACATAGAAAATAATATAACCAATTTTGTAAATCATATCTTGAATGCATTAGAGACTGTAAAGCAACTATTATTTCTATGGTTAAATAAATAAATGAAAATCTTGAAAAAAAATTTTTTTTCAGGGAACATGGAATGCAGATTTCAAAAGGAACCAAATAGAAATTCTAATAATAAAATGAAGTAATATTGGATCTGATGGATAGATGTCACCCCAGATTAGAAATAGCTAAGGAGAGAAGTAAGAAACTGGATAGTATGTAAGAATTGTCTGGAATGTAGACTGAAGTAAGCAAAGGATGAAAAGTATATTAAGAGAATGAAAAGATAGGCCACAGATGGGGAGAAAACACTTGAAAAAGACATATCTGATAAAGAAATGTTATCTAAAATACACAAAGAATTTTTAAAACTCAACAAAAATAAAAAGAAACAACTCAGTCAAAAATAGACCAAAGACCTTAACAGACTCCTCACCAAAGACAAAATACAGATGGCAAATAAGCCTGTGAAAAGGTGTTCCACTTCATAAGTCATCCGGAAAATGCAAATTAAAAGAAGAAGACACACCTACACACATATTAGGATGCCCCAAATCTGGAACACAGGCAAAGCTAAATACTGGCAAATTGTGAAGGGACAGGAATACTGCTGGTGGGAAGGCAAAGTGGTACACCCGTTTTAGAGGACAGATTGGTGGATCCTTACAAATATATTCTTGACACACAATCTAGCAATTTTACTCCTAGGTAAACACCTAGATGAGTTTAAAGTTTATATACATACAAAAACCTGCACAAGGAGGTTTATAGAAGCTTTATTCATAATTGCCAAAACTTAGAAGCAATCTAGATACCCTTCAATAGGTGAAGGGATAAACTGCGGTACACTCTAACGATGAAACAGTATTCAGCTTTAAAAAGAAATGAGCTATGAAGCCACAGAAAGACATGGAGGAGCCTTAAATGCATATTACTAAACAAAAGGAACTAATCTGAAAAGGCCACATACTGTATAGTTCCAACTATATAACACTCTGGAAAAGGTAAAACTACAGAAAAAGTCCAAGAAATCAGTGGTTGCTAGGAGTTGAGAGAAATGGGATACACAGACAGGCTGCAGGGGATTTTTAGAGCGATGAAACTATTCTCTATGATATTATAACAGTGGATATATTCCATACATTTGTCCAAATCCATAGAATGTAAAACACCAAGAGTGAACCATAATATAGCCTATGAATTTGGGGTGGTAAAGATATAGCAATGTAAGTTCATCAATTATAACGAATGTACAGAATGTACCGTGGTGCTGGGGGATGGTGATAATGGGGGAGGCTATGCATGTGGGGGAGCAGGACGTATTTAGGAACTCTCTGTATTGTCTTCTAAATTTTACTGTGAACCTAAAACTGCTCTAAAAAAATAAGTCTTTAAATGTTTCTAGGTAAGAGAAACAGAATATTCAGTGAGAAATTCTAAATACATTTAACTGATTCACAAAACAAAGAGAATGAAACAGAGATTTCCAGATTACAGAACACTGTATTAATATAATATTATTACTATTATAGAACACTAATAATAACATATCTAACAGGATCCTGCATATATGGAATTAGAGTGACAATGTTCAGGCTTTTAAGAAGATAGCAATTTATACATTCAATGGGCCTAAGCATGATGTTGAAGCTGAAACTCCAATACTGTGGCCACCTGATGCGAAAAGCTGACTCATTTGAAAAGACTCTGATGCTGGGAAAGATTGAGGGCAAGAGGAGAAGGGGACGACAGAGGATGAGATGGTTGAATGGCATCATTGACTCGATGGACATGGGTTTGGGTGGACTACGGGAGTTGGTGATGGACAGGGAGGCCTGGCATGCTGTGGATCATGGGGTTGCAGAGACTGAGCAACTGAACTGAACTGAAGCATTCCAAGAAAGTAAACTACAACTAGAAATATCATTGTCAAATTACAAAAAAGCAAGATAGAGAGAAATACCTTGAAAGTGCTGAAGGGAAGAAATACGAATTTTATTCAAAGGTCAGTTTGACTTTCTGTTTAATGCATCAACAATGGAAGCTAGATGCTAGTGAATGAATAGTGTCAATATACTGAAAAAAAAAAAAACTGCAATGTAAAATTCTATACCCAAGATGATATGCTAATGAAGAAGGCTAAACAAATATATCTTTTTTTTTCTTAGATTAAAAACAAAACAAAAAAGTGTTAGAAAGAAAACTGTCTTATTAACTTGTGGAGATTTTTTACTCATTTTACCAACACTCTGAACAAAAAGAAAACCAATGTTCAAAAGGAAGGTAAATCCAAATGAAATTTGGATACATAAAACAATAATAATAACATATCTCATATGGTCCTACATACATGAAATTGAAATAGATGGCACCAATATCATACATGATGGAAGGGCAGCAAAATGAGTTTTGTTTACCTCAATGTAAGTTTCTTAGAATGTTCAAGTAGAAGTTAACAATAGCATGCTGTGATGCTTTCCCACAGCAGTAGCATAATTCCATGCAAAAAAGGAGATCTATTTAAAAAAATTAAATATGCCATAATAAACTATTTTATTGTCAGATAGTCGTTGTCTTTGTTGTTTTTGTTGTTCAGTTGCTCAATCCTCTCCAACTCTTTGCGACCCCATGGACTACAGCACGTTTGGCTTCCCTGTCCTTCACCATCTTCTGGAGCTTGCTCAAACTCATGTCCATTAAGTTGGCGATGCCATCCAACCACCTCATTCTCTGGTGTCCCCTTCTCTCCTGCCTTCAATCTTTCCCAGCATCAGGGTCTTTTCTAATGTGTTGGCCATTTGCATGAGGTAGTCAAAGTATTGGAGCCTCAGCTTCAGCATCAGGCCTTGCAGTGAATACTCAAGGCTGATTTCTTTTAGGATTGACTGGTTTGATTTTTTTTGCAGGGCAAGGGGCTCTCAAGAGTCTTCTCCAACACCACAGTTCAAAAGCATCAAGTCTTTGGCAGTTAGCCTTCTTTATGGCCCAACTCTCACATTCATACATGACTACAGGAAAAACCATAGCTTTGACTATACGGACTTTTGCTGAAAAGTAACATCTATGTTTTTTAATATGCTGTTTTAGTTTGTCATAGCTCTCCTTTTAATTTCATGGCTGCAGTCACCATTTGTAGTGATTTTGGAGGCAAAGAAAATAAAACCTGTTACCGTTTGCATTGTTTTCCCATCTACTAGTCTTGAAGTGATGGAACCGGATGTCATGTCTTCATTTTTTGAATGTTGAGTTTTAAGCCAACTTTTTCACTCTCTCTTTTCACTCTCATCAAGAGGCTTTTTAGTTTCTCTTCACTTTCTGCCATAAGGGTGGTATCATCTGCATATATGAGGTTATTGATATTTCTCCTGGCAATCTTGATTTCAGCTTGTGCTTCATCCAGCCTGGCATGACGCATGATGTACTCTGCATGTAAGTTAAATAAGCAGGGTGACAATATACACCCTTTCCGTATAACTTTCCAATTTTGAACCAGTCCATTTTTCCATGTCCAGTTCTAACTGTTACTTTTGACCTGCATACAGATTTCTCAGGAGGCAGGTAAGGTGGTCTAGTATTCCCATCTCTTTAAGAATTTTCCACATTTTCTGTGATCCACACAGTCAAAGGCTATGGCATAGTCAACGAAGCAGAAGTAGATGTTTTCCTGGACCTTGCTTTTTCTATGATCCGATGGATATTCACAATTTGATCTCTTGTTTCTCTGTCTTTTCTCAATCCAGCTTGAACATCTGGAAATTCTTGGTTCACATACTGTTGAAGCCCAGATTGGAGGATTTTGAGCATGACCTTGCTATCATGTAAAATGAGTGCAATGGTGTGGTAGTTGGAACATTCTTTGGCATTGCCCTTCTTTGGGACTGGAATGAAAAGTGACCTTTTCCAGGTCTGTGGTCACTGCTGAGTTTTCCAAACTTGCTGGTAAATTTGCAGCATTGTCCCAGCATCATCTTTTAGGATTTGAAATAGTTCACCTGGAATTCCATCACCTGCAATAGCTTTGTTTGTAGTGTTGCTTCCTAAGGCCTATTTGACTTCGCACTCCGGAATGTCTGGCTCTAGATGAGTAATCACACCATCGTGGTTATCTGGGTGGTTAAGATCTTTTTGTATAGTTCTTCTGTGTATTCTTACTATCTCTTCTTAATATATTCAGCTTCTGTTAGGTCCTTGCCTTTTCTGTCCTTCATTGTGCCCATCTTTATATGAAATGTTCCCTTGGTGTCTCTAATTTTCATTGTATTACATAATAATTAATTGATAGATAATTATCAAGTATACAAGTACACTGATATTTTCTCATAAGATAATTATTTTGTAGACTCTAATAGTTTTTTAAATGATTTACATATTAGTCTACTTGATCTTTATAATAATCCCACCAGTAGATGAAGAGGTTTCTGTGTATTATAGATATCAAGCAGAAATTCCAAAAGACTGAGGTTTCTTGGTTTGTATGTAAACAGTATTAAAAGCAGAACTATAAACTCAGACTTTCACATGCTTTATGTAGTGTTTTTTTCTACAAGTCCTTGCTGCTGACATATTTTAAAATATCCAAGGACAGATATTCTTCATAAGGAAGATAAATGAGTTGAAGTAAATACATTCTTGCCAGTTCTGAAAACTATGAGGTTTTCATTTCCTTTTCTAGAAAACCTTAAAAATCAGCCTAATACTAAAAGTAGAAAAAAGTTACAACTTTCTAAATGATGGCAAAATTATTTTAATATATTACACAAAATGTGCTAAATGTAATATAAAACAATGCATAAACTGTGTAATATAAATATTTATAACTTAAATTTATATTTTTATAAAGTACACATTTTTAAATGCATGATTTGGAATTTTAAAAATCCCCCCAGACTTAGAAGCAGAAGGAGTGCCTTCACACATCTATGTTTAAGTGTTATATTTTTTCTCATTTTGAAATTGCTTTGGGAAACTGAAGATACGTTTTTCCCCCATTAATGCAAGGTGAGCTATTTTGAATTTGTCTTGTCTGGCTGATGTATTACTTGAGGTCTGAAATCTTTATTGATTTTCCTGGGCTTTAGAACAAGAACTATTAGTTTCAATGCTTCATCAAAATGTGAATGTCTGATACTGTATTAAAGGAATGAATACAGTATATTTATGGATTCAAATTTTAAAGCAGTGAGTTCTTGATCAACCTAAATTTGTCCACAGGTTTTGTTTGTTTGTTTTAATTTTGGCTGCACTGCATGGCATGTGGAATAAGTTCCCTCACCAGGGGTGGAACCCATGCCCCTTACAGTGGAAGCATGGAGTCCTAACCACTGTAGCATAAGGAAGTCCTGTACAAAGGTTTGTGAGTAATAATAACTAGTGAGTTAGTTATTTGTGGCTACCCTAACAAACACTATAAACTTGGTGGCTTAAACCAGCAATAAAAAATTATTCTCTCACAGTTTCTGGAAGCCAGAAGTCTAAAATCATTTTCACTTAGCCAAAAGCAAGGTGTTCTCATTTCTGCTGTTTTTTAAAAAATACTTCGGGAAAAGTAGTCATGCTTTATTTAATTCTCTGATGACTATAGTATTTATGTCACACAAAAAAAATTAGTGCAAATCACAGGTTAAAAGCTACTTTTACATGAAAAATATGTATTAGATGTCAAATACTGTTGTGTGTGTGTGTGTGTGTGTGTGTGTGTGTGAATAGGAGTTAAATAAAGTTTCATTCCACAATATATTATTTCACAAGTCACTTTATTCCCCCCACCACCACCCCCATCCAGGCACAAAGAAACAGGCAATTAAAGTATTAAATAAGAGACATATTAAAATATAATTTAAGCATATTAAAATAGGAAACAAATCTTGTGAATACATTATGATAAAACATGCAAAATGAAAACTTCTGTTACCATGTTGGTTGGTCATATGACATTTTCAACCTTCCTGATATAACCTTGAAGTCCATAAGTACTGTTCTTTAGTTTTTCACAGAAAATTTCCCTTTTATCAACAGGAAAGAAAAAAATATAGAAAAGTCTATATTGAGGTACGATTGACAAGTAAATTTGCAATATGTTTAAAACTACATAATGTGAAGAGAGATGGTGTATGTACACATTGTGGAAGAATTGTCACAGTTAATTAACACGTCCCATATTTAATCTGTGTATGTGTGTGTGTGAGAGCACTTAAGCGCTACTCTCTTGGCAGATTTCAGTTAGGTAATACAGTATTATCAATTATGGTTATCAGGAGATACATTAGATCCTCAGACCTCATTCATCATATAACTGAAAAATGGTACCCTTTTACCAAACTTTTTCTATTTCCCACACTTCCCAGCCACTGGCAACCACCATTTTATTTGCTATTTCATGAGTTTGACTTTGTTTTTTTAGATTTTACATGTAAATAACACCATGCAGTATTGGTCTTTCTCTGTCTGGTTTATTTCACCTCACATAATTCCTTCCATTTTCATCCATGTTTCCCAAAACTTCGTGATTGACCAAAGCCGTCATCTTTGTCACTAGGGGTTCCCTGTAGGTGAGGATATTCCAAGAACCATTTATTTTGGGGAGGATTCAGTCAGGAAGTCAGACCCTCAGGCAGCAGCTAGGGAAGTGTGTAGTCAAATTCCTTCTAGGAAAAACTGGGACATAGACAATTTTGCTTAATTTTTCTGTACTGAGCCTGGGTGTATAACCATGGAAAGTGTTTCTATGCTCATGCAAAACTTCTTCTTTGTTTACTATTGTCCTATAGGACATGTGAACACACAGAAATTAAACTCAAACATAATTCATAACTATATAAATATAATGAGAAACATGTTCTATATGTTTCCAAGATAAAACAATCACCATTCCATTTTTATATATCTCTTTACTTTGTACTCAGCTCTGCAATATTTGAGAACATGTTAAAATGTAATATCATAAAATTAATATTACACTGCTATATAAATTAATGGATTGAAAATAAGAAAGTGTTTAGTGGTTTTTAGAATGCATATAGAGAAAATGAAATTAATAGGCTCACTCTGATTTTTATCTATTTTTTAATAATTTGAAATTAATTTCTACTTTGGTCTTCTTTACTATTTGAATTTAATTGTTGGAGGAAAAAGGTGTCAAATTGAAATAAATATGAAGGGTTCAATTTGAAGGAGAAGATGTCTCTCTTTTCTTCTTTTCTTCCCCCTTATGGACAGATCTAGTTCCAAATTAGTCAAATAACCCTGCATGGTATGTGAATGGGGACAGAGGACACTGGGACAAGTATATCCAAACATTCACTCCTTAGTTTCTCCAGGTTTTGGAAGTCCTGTAAGCCTCTGTATGGGACTTCCCTGGTGGCTCAGAGGGTAAAGCGTCTGCCTCCAATGCAGGAGTCCTGGGTTTGATCCCTGGGTGGGGAAGATACCCTGGAGAAGGAAATGGCAACCCACTCTAGTATTCTTGCCTGGAAAACCCCATGGATGGAGAAGCCTGGTGGGCGACAGTCCATGGAGTCACAAAGAGTCGGACACGACTGAGTGACTTCACTCACTCATTAAGCCTCTGTATAATCAAAGAACTTGAGACTTTCACTGTTCACTGCTCTCTAGAGAAACTAGTTTAAATTATTGTTGTTATTTTTGAGTAGCTAAGTCATATCCAACTCTTTGTGACCACATAACATATAACCCACCATTCTCCTCTGTCCATAGGATTTCCCAGGCAAGAATACTAGAGTGTGTTACCACTTCCTTCTCCAGGGTATCTTCTGGACCCAGGGATCAAACTCATATCTCCTGCTTGGCAGTTAATACCTACACGTGTTTCAGAATCTTTGTGTCTAAATGTACTTGCCCCCCCCTCCTCCCGCCACCACCCCTCCACAGCGCCTTTTTTTTAAGTGAAAGTGAAGTCACTCAGTCGTGTCTGACTCTTTGCAACCCCATGGAGTGTAGCCTACCAGGCACCTCCATCCATGGGATTTTCCAGGCAAGAGTATTGGAGTGGGTTGCCATTTCCTTCTCCAGGGGATCTTCCTGACCCAGGGATCGAACCCAGGTCTCCTGCATTGTAGACAGATGCTTACCATCTAAGCCACCAGGAAGTCTTTTTTTTTTTTTTTAATTTGGAGAATAACTGCTTTAAAAGGTTGTGTTAGTTTCTGCTGCAAAATGAAGTAAATCAGCTAAAGGTACTTACTTTTAATTGGCTTGATTCTCACTCACGTCCATGGAATTCTTAGATAGACAAGTTTACTGTCTTAGAGCTTGTACTGCCTACAATTCTGTCAACAGTTGCATTTCTTATGAAAAAGGTCATATATCTCATGCAAATAGATGCCATTGCCTATCACCTTATTTTTGGATTCTCACAAAGTTAATGTTAATTCCATGTGTTTTAGAGTTCCTATTCACTTTGTCTTCATCATTTATCTTCAGTATTAGTTTTAAAGTAATATGTAATTATAGTAATAAATAGTATGAATATAAGAAATAGTATGAATTTGATTGCTTTTTACAAGTTGTTCTTCTGAGCCTATCTTGACAATGTAAACTTGATACTTCATTAAAACATCACTTACTTTTAGAGTAAATATGTCTATGATTTTTAAAGAACGTTTTCAAAGACTCTCTAATTGTAGAAATTCTTTTAGGAAAAAAGAGATCCTCAGATACTGTTTTGTATGTCATCTATATCACATCTATATGTCATCACAGCATAACCAAAGCTCTATGTATGAGATTACATACTAATATCAGGAGAAAAATTTTAAGATATATTTAAAGACACTTGTCATCATCTTAATGATTTCTAATGTCAACATGGGAAAAAAAAAAACATGTACAAAAGAATGTATTGAGGATAATTTTTGCTCAAAGAATCAAAGGGAATATGTAGATAACTTTGTGGCCCTCTGAGGATTTTTAATCAATTTCTGATGAATTGTTTTATAAAAACAATTATTTCCATCCTCCAGTATTTCACAAATTTTAAGTGTATTTCACAAATTTTAAGTGTGCCCTTTCTTCTCTGCTAAGACAATGACTATTGTGAATGAGTCAGTAATATTCTTTAGTTAATTCTGGACTCCAAGATCATTATTCTTGACCTTCGCTCACCTTGAGTTTGGAAATATGAGGATCTAATGTTAATTCTAACTTTGTAATGCAGCTCAGACTTCTGTAAAATTCATTTATACTAAAGATTAAAGACAGAAAATGTGCATTGTTTCTGATTATGTTAATAGTGTTAGGTTTTTAAATATTATGTTTGAGGTTCAAAATGTTTGATTATTTATGGGAAATTTACTTAAAACCATGTGATAAAGTATAGATGTGTGAGTAGGTAGGTAGATAGATAATCATACAGATAGTTACTATTAAATATACTTTGCTTTCAAAGGATCCATGAGGATATTTAACACATTAATTTGTTTTCCCTTTATTGATATTTTAGGTAAAAGATTTGCATTGCTAGCAAGGTAGATGGTTATTCCTAATTAAAACACAAATACAGTAATTACAGTTTATATGCTATTATCCTGAATCTACATTGGATGAGTTTAAACAGCCAAACAGCCATTAATTTTACTGTTCAAAGAAATGCTCATAATCTTTTTAAAATGTCATATAAAATATTCATTTCTAAATGCCCTACGGTGATTTCTGAATTTATTTAAAGTGGGCTGTTGATAGCTCTTTTTATAAATAAGCAATTACACTGAATATATCATGGCCCATCACATTATACATTCTATAATTTCATGGATGAAAGGCCTACAGCTGATCTGCATAAATGCACTGCATATCTCAGCAGGTGAAGGGTTTGATTACACAGGATAATCAGTGTTATTATTTATAGTAACTATTTATGTCTGTTATTTATTAAATCTCTACAAATCAGGTATCTATTTCTTTAGGAGATATATTCAAGGAATGTTTGTAGTAGGATATAGACCTGAATATTTTACAGAATAGCCTTAGTACGGTCTTTTACAACTGAATTCTCAGTCTCAATTGCTGTCTAGCTAGTCAAAATTAGATTTTAAATAACATTGGCTTCCAAGGCATTTTGGAACTTACATGTGCTTTGTACTCTCAGTAGTGAAGAGACTTTTCAAATTCAGTAGATTCATCTAATTTGAATGAGCTCAAATTCAGTATTTATGGAAATGCCACCTCTACTAGTTGTTATAAGTTATATTTCTTTGTCCACATCCTTTAACTTATTCGCTTAATAATAGTAATGAGGACAGGAGCTGTGCTGCTTAGGATATGATGATGTTAAAGAGACGAAAGAATTCCTTTGCTCATGTCATTTATCTAATTACAGTTTTGCATGCTATGGAGGAAATGTTACAATGAGAACATACAACAGTGCGACCTAATCTAACACAGTGAGAGACATCTGAAAATATGGGTAAGGACTATGCAATGTCGTGGGAAGTGAGGGGTGTGTGTGTGCCTGGTGGGGAGTAGGGGGAAGTCTGGAGGTTTAGATCATTGTAAAGAGAAAGAGCAAAAGGTGCAAACTCCCTGAAGCCACATGCAGTAGAACTTCCTCTCTCTCTTTTCGTGTGTGCCTATGTGTGTGTGTGTGTGTGTGTGTGCGTGTGGATCTCTTTGCCCTGGGAATATGGCTGACTAGTGATCCAGAGAGTATTTACTTACAAATGTATAAAGCAGAATGCATTTAACTTTAATACACTTCTGGGTCTGTAAGATGTAATAGATACACTCTCCCAGAACAAACAAAACTTATAGATTGACACCAATAGATAGCTTTAAGCAAATGCAATATGTTGGTCACTCTGAAAGCAAATGCCACTGTCAGCATCAACCTGATAAGCAAGAATTGATAACAATTTCCACACTAAACTTAAGACTCTGAAGGACACAGATAACATATTATATGTCTATTCACCAACCCCAACTCAGCCACCCTCTGTAGAAAAACAGCTTCAGTTTATACCTTCAGGTCTTCCAAAATTCAAAAAAAATTTATAAATGACGATCTCTGTGTATATAGGAAAAAAACCACCTTGAGTGAGATATATCAGAAACAAATAAAATAGATTTAAACTTTCAAGAACATTTAGAAAATAAAGTCACTAGCTTAGAAATATGACCTAATCGTGGATTAAATGTTTAGATGAAATAAATGAGTGAATTATTTAATCAAAGTAAATGGATACCATTAAGCAATTGACCAGACAGATTTAAAACAAACCAAAGTATGATAAAATAAAAATATACAGATTTGAAATAAAAATAAAACCTTGATAAACGATGTAAAGACAAACTGACCTCAACTGAGGAGGAAATAATGCTAGAGGAAATATTCAGAATATAGGACAGTGACAAGGGTTTAGAAAATAGGAAAAAAAATGATAAGATATATACAAGGTGAACTGAAACTTTTTATTGTTTATTTGGGCTCTTTCAAGGAGGAAATAGAATGAAGAGAAAAAAGGCAATAATTGAATAGTTTATTTCTGAGAAATTTCCAGACATATTTATATAGAGAGAAAACTAAATATGCACCTAACAGGAAAATTTAGATTGAGTAACGTTTTTCTTAAGAGAGTACATCAAAACAAAAAGAGGATATTTAAAACAGTGAGAAAGCAAAAAATGAAACAACTCTGGAGAAATGACATCCTGGCAGAAAAAGAAAATATTCAGAAAATAAATTGGCAAACATCTAAGTAGACCTAGGCAAAGCATATAAAATAATAATTAAATACCTGATATTATGGAGTTAAAGAAAAAAGAGAACTACAATACAGAATGTAAAATTATGTAAATTTAGAGACCAGTAACTGTAGTCAAAAATGTTCTAGTTTCTCCAAGTTGCTAAGAAAGATACATAAGGTAAAGATTTTAGTTTTTAAATATTCATCATCATATTCAAAGTTTTCACTAAACTTAGAAAATAAGACTGCAAAATTTCTGAATAAGAATTAAAACAGAAATACCGTAAATCAACCCTGAATGGTCATGATAGAGGGGGAAAAGGAGCAAAAATGAGATCCACAAGGAAAGCAAAAGGTAGATAAGAGAAAATATAAACTGACTATTACAATTAATGCAAATGGTTTCAAGTCACTAATTTAAAGCCAGAGATTATCAGATATTTTAAATTCATCTATATGCTATTTAACAGAGGCCTAAAACATTAAAAAAAATGAAATTATGGAAAGTTAAATGAAGAAAATAGATATATCAAGAAAATTCTAATCAAAGTGGAAAAACATAGTACCTGTTACTACATAATGACATTTGATTTACTAGTACATATAATATCACTGAACTAGTGATCATATAATTAAACAGACTCAAATTATATTGAATTACATAGAACTACAGGGGGAAAAGTAAACATTATCATATTGTGATATTTCAATGCTCTTCTCTTATTTATGATTGTTCTAAAACAAAAATTATCAAAGATATGTAAGACCTGAACAATATGTTGAATTAGTTTTATTCAATACTAAAATAGAGAACCCAGCAACCAACAATTTGAAAATAAGCATTGTTTTTAGACCTACATGGTCAGAGAACCCATATTTTATGAAATCATACAAACAAGCAAATGAAACAAGTTAAATATTAAGTAGGATGTCAATAAAACTGGACATAAAAACTTATGTGTTTGAAAATTAACAGCACACTTATAGATAACCATAAAGTAAAGACAAAATCAAAATGAACAAATTTTACTTTGAGTTTTAGTGAAAACAAAAATGTATAAAACTGAACTGCATGAAAATATTTCTTCTATAAATTGCTTCTAATCTTAAATGATTGTATTTGAAAAAATATTTTCTCTAAAAATTAATGACCTAAGTTTCAACTTAAAGTGTTAGAAAAAGAACCAAATAAAACCATATGTTAAAAAAGGAAAGAAGACACAGATACAAAAAATTAATGCAATTTTTTTAAGAAAAGAACAACAATGTTAAGTTTTTAACAAAAAATATTAAAATGGAATTTTTGAAAATCTCATGAGAAAGAGGAGAAATACTGGCTGGGGGAGATTAATAAATTCTATTAGATATTAAAAAAGAGAAAATTATAGATACAATATCCTTTAAAATGTTAATAAAGTAATTTATATCAATAAATTTGAAAACTTTGATTTAGTGGACAAAATCTAGAAAATATAAATAACTAAAAACTGAAGAAAAATAGAAAAAATGAGTTGAATTTACTTTTCCCAGAAAGAAAATAAAAATCAAAACTATTTTACACACAGATTCCAACAATTTTGAAGGAATCTCAGAGCCAAGTTACACAAACTTTTCTAGCAAATACTCTCCAAACCATTCTATGAAGACACCAAAACCATTCAAGGCCAGTCCAAGAATGGAAAATTACAACACAGAATTGCTCATGCACATTTATACTAAGTCATAAATAAAATATTAGCAATCAAATTCTGGCAATTGCAAAATAAAAAACAAAGAATGCATGAGTATATGTTATTGTGGTCAGGTTTGTGTAAGTATTGTTTAATTTTAGAAAATCCACAAATGTATTGAATAATTCACATGATTTACCAGTTAAGGGAGAAAACAAAAACAAAATGATATAAAAACTATAGTAAATGCAATTGACAAAATTCCATACTCACATATGGTACAAACTGTTAGATTAATAAATGCTTTTATGCTTCTAAAGCTTATCTCCAAAAGCCTCACATCATTGTTAATGTTGAAATTAGATACATTCCTTTTAAAATAAACAAGTATGTGCATTATTACCACCTTGTACCATATCAACATCTTAGTGAAGGTCCTGACTAGTTCAATAAGATCATTTACTTAAAGGAAAATCCATAGCACTAAATGTTTATATTCAAAAAGAACAAGGATCTCAAAACAATAATCCAAGTTTCTCTTTTAAAAAGTTAGGAAAATAAGATCTAAATATATGTAAAGCAAGTAGAAGAAATAGAATAATAAAGATCAGAAATCAATGCAATATAAAACAAATAAACAAAAAGAAATCAAAAGACAGTCTTTGAAGCCAAAAACTGGTTCATGGAAATAAATTTAGTAAACTGCTAGCAACTTTGACAAAGAAAAATATTGCAACAAAAATGACCAATGTGCATGCTAAGTTGTTTCAGCTGTGTCTGACTCTTTGCTACCCTCTGGACTGTAGCCCACAAGACTCCTCGTCCATGGGGATTCTCTAGGCAAGAATACTGGTGTGGATTGCCCTGCTCTCCTCCAAGGGGTCTTCCCTAGTCAGGGATTGAACCTGTGATTCTCATATCTCCTGCATTAGCAAGCAGGTACTTTACCACTAATGCTACCAGGGAATATCAGGAACTAAATGAAGAGACATTCCTGCAGACCACAACATAGATTAAAATTATGGAAGAGGAATGTTGTGAATAGTCTTCACATATATATTCAACAGCGTGATTTTCAAACTAGCATTGTTTTTGCATATTAAAACAGTGAACTTTAATAAAACTACAATCTTTGTTATAGGCTTCAGTGCGTTGTTTTGGAACACAAAGTCTAGAGCCAATCTCATTTTTTCTGTGTCTTCACCTCAGTAGAAAATCTGAAGCAAAAAATTCTGAAAACTCAATGAGGTAGACCTGAGGAGTGTGAGCAGAGCATTAGAGGGGAGGGGAAAACTGAAACCTAGTTAATCACAGTTTCATCTTATAACTTGAATACCTTCTTCCCACATTTAGGAGCAGATGGCCTTTCTAGGTAGTACAGTGGTAAAGAAACTGCCTGCCAATGCAGGACACTCAAGTTCGATCCTTGGTTGGGAAGATCCCCTGGAGTTGGAAAAGGCAACCCACTCCAGCATTCTTGCCTGGGAAATCCCATGGACATATGAGCCTGTGTCAGGACCAGCCCAAACAACGAAATGACCTGAGGGAGCGGTGCTGCAGAAGAATAAAAAAAAAAATGACTCAGAAATAAGGTGGGGTTCAGGGGGCTGATGCCCAGATCCTAATCCTTGCATGCCTTTTATTGTTAATATCTACTTCCTTGTACATGCTCTAGAGATATCTGTTCTTTACAATCTCAGATCAGGAATAAAGATATACAATGCACAGTCCTCAATGTCAAACCTTCAGGCCTTTCATGAGTCTGTTTAGCCCTTTGGCTTGTGACACCCCTTCTCAGCAACTCCCCCAAGGCTCTAGTTATGTGAACAGTCACTAATCATTTTCCATCAGTCACATCAGTACTTCAACATCTTGTTTTCAACATGTTTTCCAGGATGTATATTTTACTGCTCCCAGTCTTTCACCTGGGGGTGATGAGAAAGTCATTCTTATTTTTCAAAGAAGCCCTGTTTATTACAGTACAGGCCCATGCATATCATATCCCCTACCCCTTGCAGTCCACAGGGTAACAGGGAGTTGGACACGACTGAGCAACTAAACAGCAGCCGCATTCTTCTCTTCACATTAATCCGATGGTGCTTGGAAGATCCCTTGGTGAAGACAAAGTAGTTGGAGACACAGTGGGCTTATCACTGCTTTGTAACTTGGCTAAATAACTGTAGATGTAGAATCATACCTTCTCTGGTTTCTCCCCTGAAGTATGAGCAGATAGATATGTGGATTTTTCACAAATGTTTATACAAGTTTGCTAAGTAAACTCCTTTGTGATATGTGTGCTTCAAGACAAGTGGCTGAAGTGGCTTTAGAGCCCATGCCTTCACCCTTCACTCTCTCTTCCTCATAGTACTCCGTAGTTCAACACGCTCAGATAAAATGCATTTTTTCATCTTACAGTTCTCAGGGAAAGCTGAAGGTCGGGGACTGCCAATAAATATGTGCTCTCTTTCTCATCTTCATCTCACTGTGGAACAGACCTACAGGTTGACATATAATATATAATCTCCTAACTTAGGCTACAGTCTTGAGAGATCAGCAGATAATCTTTTGCAGTGCTTGATGCAGTTTTTAACTTCCATCATTTTAATTTAAGATATAATAATGTTTTTCTCAAAACAGAATGGCTTCTTATGGGTCAAACAATGATGGGAATATCCATGCTGTCCATTTAAAATGGTACTGAAAGTGACCTTTTGAAACATTTTTATCTAGATAGATGCCTGCCTTTGCAGCTTCTAGGGAAGGATACATAGGTATAGCACTTTGTATATGTGAAAATTGTAGCCTAAATGACAATTTTTAGCTCTAAAAACTTTTATTTGACAATACACAGATAAGCAAATAGGAAATAGTGCCTTTGGCACCTCCTCCCACAATCTCAAAAATCCTCCTGCAAATATTATTCAAATAAACCAAAATGCTTTCATAAAGATGCCATCTTGTACATGTGTTTAAACTATTTGAGAGCTTGTTAATCTGAAAACCCCAATGATTACAAAGAAGACTTTTCATTGAGTTGGTATTTGCATCCTTAACCATTGGCAATACAACAGTTTTAATGCAATAATATCATGCAGCCAAATAGCAATAAATACTTATGGCTATAGGCCTCTTGCTCAGTATAACTTGAATTACAAAACTCATTTAACTAGTATCCATACAAAATATTTAGTTAATTTTTGCAATATTACAGTCCCTGGGGAAAAATAATCCCACAAAGCATAGTCATATTGTTATTTACTTGCTATATTGTGTCCAACTCTTTTGTGACCCCAGGGACTGTAGCCCACCAGGCTTCTCTTTCCATGTGATTTCCCAGGCAAGAATTCTGGGGTGGGTTACCATTTCCTTCTCAATAGTCACAGGACAAGCCTTTGTTCCTCTTCTTTGGATGCTCTCCTTTATTATAATGTGGTTGTCAAAACTGACACAAAATCAGTCCCAGAAGCAGAAGGGATGCCATGTCCATTGAAATCCACCTGACATATTCCATGACTCACTTTTGATTTTCTAATCAGTTGATGTTCTTAGAATTTACACTTGGCTCCTTGATACAATCTCTAGGTACATAATAGAACGAACTCTATCCACAACAAGAATAAAAGACAAAGCAAAGATAATGGCTGACATAATTTTAGGTGTCAATAAACATAGAGTCAACTTGAAGCTATGCATTTTTTAGAAACTACATTTTCCACATATTGTTGTTTTTCTGACTCCTAAGCAAGAAGGGAAAATTACATTATTCATTTTTAAGAGACTCATTCAGTAAACAAATAGTGTGATCTATTCTCATCAGAGTGAAAACAAATAAGCACATAAATGAAACAATGGGCACTGCATAAAACTCAGAATATTATTTTTCATTCAGGAGTATCTTATTTATGTATATCGATATTTGAAGGATTAGGATTATCTGATCTTTTCAGTTCTAGTGTTCTAACTCTTGGGGTCATCAGTGTAGTCACTTAAACTTTTATTTTATTTTTATTTTTTTAACACCAAAAACATTTTGTATTGGGGTACAGCCAGTTAACAATATTGCAACAGTCTCAGGTGAACAGTGAATCGTTAAATTGAGGATACCAATCCTGGATTATCTCTCCCACTTACCATCTAGCATCCAGATCATCTATCATTAGTATTTTCTGAAACTGGATGCCAATGAAAATTAGAATTTTTTCTTTTTTGTAAATATAGAGAGATATGTATATATGTAGCACCAAAAAATTGATGCTTTTGAAGAGCTGGTTTGGTGGTGCTGAATTCTCTCAGCTTTTGCTTGTCTGTAAAGCTTTTAAATTCTCCTTCATTTCTGAATGAGATCCTTGCTGGGTACAGTAATCTAGGTTGTAGGTTATTCTCTTTCATTACTTTCAGTACGTCCTGCCATTCCCTTCTGGCCTGGAGGGTTTCTATTGATAGATCAGCTGTTATCCTTATGGGAATCCCTTTGTGTGTTATTTGTTGTTTCTCCCTTGCTGCTTTTAATATTTGTTCTTTGTGTTTGATCTTTGTTAATTTGATTAGTATGTGTCTTGGGGTGTTTCGCCTTGGGTTTATCCTGTTTGAGACTCTCTGCGTTTCTTGGACCTGTGTAACTATTTCCTTCCCCATTTTAGGGAAGTTTTCAGCTATTATCTCCTCTAGTATTTTCTCATGGCCTTTCTTTTTGTCTTTTTCTTCTGGGACTCCTATGGTTCGAATGTTGGGGTCTTTCACATTGTCTCAGAGGTCCCTGAGGTTGTCCTCATTTCTTTTGATCCTTTTTTCTTTTTTCCTCTCTGCTTCATTTATTTCCACCATTTTATCTTCTACCTCACTTATCCTATCTTCTGTCTCCGTTATTCTACTGTTGGTTCCCTCCAGAGTGCTTTTGATCTCATTTATTGCATTATTCATTTTTAATTGACTCTTTTTTATTTCTTCTAGGTCCTTATTAAACATTTCTTGCATCTTCTCAATCTTTGTTTCCAGGCTTTTTATCTGTAACTCCAGTTTGTTTTCAAGATTTTGGATCATTTTTATTATCATTATTCTCAATACTTTTTCAGGTAGATTCCCTATCTCCTCCTCTTTTGTTTGACTTGGTGGGCATTTTTCATGTTCCTTTACCTGTTGGGTATTTCTCTGCCTTTTCATCTTGTTTAGATTGCTGTGTCTGGAGTGGTCTTTCTGTATTCTGGTGGTCTGTGGTTCCTTTTTATTGTGGAGGTTTCACCCAGTGGGTGGGGTTGGACAATTGGTTTGCCAATGTTTCCTGGTTAGGGAACCTTGCGTTGGTGTTCTGGTGCATGGAACTGGATTTCTTCTCTCTCCTTTTGAAGACGATGGGCTGCTTTTCAAGGCGCCTGATGTCTTCTGCTAGCGGTCAGAAGTTGTTTTGTGAAGTTGGCTCAGTGTTCAAATGTTCTTTCGATGAATTTGTAGGGGAGAAAGTGGTCTCCCCGTCCTATTCCTCCGCCATCTTGGCTCCCCAATTTGATGCTTTCGAACTGTGGTGTTGGAGGAGACTCTTGAGAGTCCCTTGGACTGCAAGGAGATCTAACCAGTCCATCCTAAAGGAGATCAGTCCTGGGTATTCACTGGAAGGACTGATGTTGAAGCTGAAACTCCAATACTTTGGCTACCTCATGCGAAGAGTTGGCTCATTGGAAAAGACCCTGATGCTGGGAGGGATTGGGGGCAGGAGGAGAAGGGGACGACAGAGGATGAGATGGCTGGATGGCATCACCGACTCAATGGCCATGAGTTTGAGTAAACTCCGTGAGTTGCTGATGGACAGGGAGGCCTGGTGTGCTGCGATTCATGGGCTTGCAAACAGTCGGACACGACTGAGCGACTGAACTGAACTGAATGCATGCATAAATTTTCTTGTTTGACTCGAGTCAAACTTAAACTTTTAAGTTTTTAGGCTTTAAGTTTTTCTTCTTAGGATTATTATTTTTTTAAATTGAAGTATACAGTTGCTTTACACTGCTGTGTCAGTTTCTGCTGTATAGCAAAGTGAATCAGCTACATATATACATATATCCCCTCTCTTTTGGACTTCCTTCCCATTTAGGTGACCACAGAGCACCACGCAGAATTTCCTGTGCTATACATTAGGTTCTCATTAGTTGTCTATTTTATATATAATAGTGTATACATGCCAATCTCATTAGATTAAATGTTTTAATTAAAAATTTCTCAAAAATAGCATATGCTCTAAAACATTCTTGAAAATCTTGTATAAGAAAATCACTTATACAAAGATTTACTGTTAACTCTTTTCCAAATTCTATTCTATTTGCTAAAAAAAAAAACCAAAAATATGAGTAAGATTGTTGTTTTGTCCTCAGAATGTTATGCATATTTTAAGTGGGCAGAACCTTAAGGGACAATTTTAAAGGAAATTAGGTAAGTGCTATGATAAAGGTATGAGCTGGAACTAAGCAAGCATATAACTTCCTACCTAGGATTTCCATCAGAAAGAATGTGGGGAGACTGAGTCCAGTAATTAATCAGGCAAAGAACAACAAATGTCTTCTAGACAGAAGGAACATTGGAAAGACATAGTGTATTATACTGTAAACAATGGATGCCAATTTGCTAGCTTGTTGTTCAGTTGCAGAGTCGTGTCCAACTCTTCTGTGACCCCATGGACTATAGCCCATTAGCTTCTCTGTCCACAGGATTTTCCAGGCAAGAATATTAGAATGGGTTTCCATGTTCTCTTCCAGGGGATCTTCCTGACCCAGGGATCAAACTCACATCATCTCCTGCATTGTCATGTGGATTCTTTACCAATGAACCATCTGGGAAGCCTTGCTGACTTGAAAATGAATGATAGTTTCTTAGTCGTCCAACTCTTTGTGACCCATGGACTGAAGCCTGCCAGACTCCTTACTTTATCCATGGAATACTCCAGGCAAGAATACTGGAGTGGATTGCTATCCCTTTCTTGTTGGCCTGGTGGTGGTTGTTTAGTTGCTAAGTTGTGTCCAACTCTTTGCAAGCCAATGGACTGTAGCCTGCCAGGCTCCTCTGTCCACAGGCTTCTTCAGGCAAGAATACTGGAGTGGGTTGCCATTTCCTTCTCCATCTTGTTAACTTAGGACAACACTAATTTATTTTTCTAAAGTTCTTGAGGTTATAAATTTAAAATTAGTTTCTCTGGGCTAAAATAAAGATGTCAAAAGGACTGATTCCTTTTGACATCTTTGAGGCTCTGAAGGAAAAATTCTCTTCCTGATCATTTTTAGCCTTTAGAAGCCATCTGTATCTTTGGCTTGTAGCTACTTCCTCTATCTTCAAAATGTAGCACTCTAGTTTTTGCACCCATCATCATGTCATCACACTAACCTTTCCTCTCTATCTGAAACTTACTAGACTGTCATGATTACATTGGGATACATATCGAGTTCAGTTCAGTCTCTCAGTTGTGTCTGACTCTCTGTGACCCAGACTCTCTGTGCAGCACACCAGGCCTCCCTGTCCATCACCAACTTCTGGAGCTTACTCAAACACATGTCCATTGAGTTGGAGATGCCATCCAGTCATCTCATCCTCTGTAATCCTCTTGTCCTCCTGCCCTCAATCTTTCATTTCAAGCATCAGGGTCTTTTCAAGTGAGTCAGTTCTTCACATCAGGTGGCCAAAGTATTGGAGTTTCAGCTTCATCATTAGTCCTTCCAATGAATATTCAGGACTGATTTCCTTTAGGATGGACTGGTTGGATCTCCTTGCAGTCTAAGGGACTCTCAAGAGTCTTCTCCAATACCACAGTTCAAAAGCATCAATTCTTTGTCACTCAGCTTTCTTTATGGTCCAACTCTCACATCCATACGTGACTACTGGAGAAGCCATGGTTTTGACTAGATAGACCTTTGTTGGCCAAATAATGTCTCTTGTTTTTTAATATGCTGTCTAGGTTGGTCATAGCTTTTCTTCTAAGGAGCAAGCATCTTTTAATTTCATGGCTGAAGTCACCATCTGCAGTGATTTTGGACCCAAGAAAATAAAGTCTCTTTCTGTTTCCATTGTTTCCCTGTCTATTTGCCATGAAGTGATAGGACCAGATGCCATGATCTTAGTTTTCTGAATGTTGAGTTTTAAGCCAACTTTTTCACTCTCCTCTTTCACTTTCATCAAGAGGCTCTTTAACTCTTCTTCGCTTTCTGACATAAGGGTGGTGTCATCTGCATATCCGAGGTTATTGATATTTCTCCCAGAAATCTTGATTCCAGCTTATGCTTCATCCAGGCTGACACTTCTCATGACGTATGCTGCATATAAGTTGAATAAGCTGGGTGACAATATACAGCCTTGATATACTCTTTTCCCGATTTGGAACCAGTCTGTTGTTCCATGTCCAGTTCTAACTGTTGCCTCTTGACCTGTATTCAGATTTCTCAGGAGGCAGGTCAGGTGGTCTTGTATTCCATCTGTTGAAGAATTTTCCAGTTTGTTGTGATCCACACAGTCAAAGGCTTTAGTGTAGTCAATAAAGCAGAAGTAGATATTTTTCTGTAACTTTCTTGCTTTTTTGATGATCCAGAAGATGTTGGTAATTTGATCTCTGGTTCCTTTGTCTTTTCTAAATCCAGCTTGAACATCTGAAAGTGCACGGTTCATGTACTGTTGAAGCCTGGCTTGGTGGATTTTGAGCATTACTCAAATAGAGTCTTGGAGGCCACAAACAAAACCTTATGTGCACCAGGACCCAGGATAAAGGAGCAGTGATCCCCCAAGAGACTGGCCCAAACTTGCCCCTGAGTGTCCAGGAGTCTCCGTTGGAGGCATGGGTCAGCGGTGGCCTGCTGAAGGGTCAGGGCACTGAGTGCAGCAGTGTGTGCATGGACCTTTTGAAGGAGGTTGCCATTGTCTTCATTACCTCCACTGCAGTTTGACCTCATATCAAACAACAGGGAGGGAACACAGCCCTGCCCATCAACAGAAAATTGGATTAAAGATTTCCTGAGCATGGCCCCACCCATCAGAACAAGACTGAGTTTTACCCTCAATCACACTCTTCCATCAGGAAGCTTCCCTAAGCCTCTTATCCTTCTCCATCAGAGGGCAGACAGAATGAAAACCACAGTCACAGAAAACTAACCAATCTGATCACATGGACCACAGCCTTGTCTAACTCAATGAAACTATGAGCCATGCCATGTAGGCCTACCCAGGACAGACGGGTCATGGTGGAGAGTGCTGACAAAATGTGGTCCACTGGAGAAGGAAATGGCAAACCACTTCAGTATTCTTGCCCTGAGAACCCCATAAACAGTATGAAAAGGCAAAAAGATAGGACACTGAAAGATGAACTCCTCAGGTCAGTAGGTGCCCAATATGCTACTGGCGATCAGTGGAAAAATAACTCCGGAAAGAGCGAAGACACAGAGTCAAATAAAAAACAATACCCAGTTGTGGATGTGACTCGTGATGGAAGTAAAGTCCGATGCTGTAAAGAGCAATATTGCCTAGGGATCTGGAATGTTAGGTCTATGAATCAAGGCAAACTGGAAGTGGTCAAAAAGGGGTACATATTAATGTAGGATAATTTTCTTATCTCAAGATCCTTAACTTCATTACATCTACATGGTTCTTTTAGCCATATAAGGTAACATTTATAATTTCCTGTGTTTAGGGTATAGACACATTTAGGGGCCATTATTCAGCTTACCACATATAGTTTGGCAGATGTAGACACACGAAGGATTCTAGATTACTAGAAAGGACGACAGTTTATAATGTAGTTTGAATTAATCTGAAGAGGTGCTTACAGGCTGGATGAATTATTATTGTAATGAGAGTCGGTAACTACTATATGTTCAAAGATAGATGTCATCGAGCGATGGGAGGAGCACAGCAAGGAGACAGAAGAATTATACAGAAGAAATCTATTTCAGAAATGCCTTCACCTTCATAATGGACCAAAACACAAGATGCACAGAATTCGTTGATAACTGAGCTACACAATTACAC
Organism: Dama dama; assembly: GCF_033118175.1. NCBI lineage: Eukaryota > Metazoa > Chordata > Mammalia > Artiodactyla > Cervidae > Dama > Dama dama. Next base: position 33,012,958 of record NC_083706.1, read on the forward strand.
ATTCATATATTAAATTTCAATGCCTCCTTTGTTTATCTTTTTGGCTTTGTGGTATGCATTTAATTAAGAAGATGTAATTGGACTTAGACACAAAGGAACTTTCACATAGACAAATGTATTTGAAGGGCTGAGTCATCACATGGCATATGGGCTGTGTAATATAGGCATGCAGAGCCCAACAAAAGCACACCACAGTTATTTGGGTCACTTCATTTTGTATGCTTACTGTGAGTAGCTATTTCATTAAAGAAAAACATCCTCATGTGTCACATTCAATTAATATACTTATTTTGAATTTCCCTAATTTTGTTCATTTGTTTCAAATCAAGTTATATAAAACATTTAAGGATTAGAATGTCACATATTGACATATGTTTGTAACCTTCAGTAATGCTACAGTAAAATAATTAGCCATTATTTGGTCCCTGGTGGCTTGGATAGTAAAGAATCTGCCTGCAATGCAGGAGACCTGGGTTCAATCCCTGGGTCAAGAAGATCCTCTGGAGAAGCGAATGACTACCCACTCCAGTATTCTTGCCAGGAGAATTTCATGGACAGTGGAGTCTGGTGAGTTACACTCCATGGTGTAGGTAGGACACAACTTAGCAACTAAAAAAAAAATTGTCCTTACAATTTTTTTTCTTTTTAAATGTGACATATTATTTAATTTTGAGAACATTTATGACATCAAAGTATTAAATGTTTATATTAGGGGAAAAAAAGAAAGTTCTCATAACAGTAATCTAAATTTCCATTATAAGAATCTAAAAAATAAAATAAAAATATACTCAAGGGAAGCAGAGAGAAGTAAATATAGGGGGAAAAAAAAAAGAATTAAGTGTATAATGTCCAAAACTTGACTCATCTTGATCCCCAGTTCCATCATTTACAATCACTAAGATTTTGGGCAAGATACTTTATCTTTCTATGACTCATTTTCTCCATCTACAAAAAAAAAAAAAAAAAAAAAAGAGTAAATAATACTACATCTTTCACAAGGCAGTTACAGAATTCAAAGTTCTTAGAAACACAAGAAACTTAAAAATAAGATGAAAATTGCTTAGAAAAGTTCCTGGCACATATAAGTTTTTGGATGAAAAGTAAGGTGACAACACATTCCAGTGTGTCCAGCATTGTTCCAATTTATGATGAGTTTTTCATTTAACAGTTAATAGCAGAGAGTGTGCTTAGTCGCTCAGTCACGTCTGACTCTATGACCTATAGCAGACCACCCATAGCCCACTAGACTCCTCTGCCCATGGGGTTTTCCAGGCAAGAATATTGGAATGGTTGCCATTTCCTCCTCCAGGGGATCTTCTGAACCCAGGGATTGAACTCATGTCTCCTGAGTCTCCTGCACTGGCAAGCAGATTTGGAGTCACCTGAGAAACCTAATAGTAATATAATTGTATCAAAATAAGCCACATCTGCCACGGCCTCATCAGGGAGTCTGAAAGATTCATTTAATACATAGAACACATTCTCGCATGTGGAAGAGCACTTATGATCCATCTCTGTTTTGTTTTCAGCAAAAAGCACCTAATATTTCCCCTGTCAATGATGTCATGTGGTATGCTCTCTGATAAAATTAAATACTGAACAATGCCAGTGTTATGGAACATAACAAATCTTATGAGATATAGTGAACTGCTAGACTGTAGGTGCATGCGTGAGTGTTCAGTCGCTCAGACATGTCCATGTCCAATTCTTTGTGACTTCATGGACTGTAGCCTGTCAGGCTCCTCTGTTCATGGAATTTTCTAGGCAAGAATACTGGAGTAGGCTGCCATTTCCTACTTCAGGGGATCTTCCAACCCAGGGATTGAACCTGCATCATCTGTGTCTCCCGCACTGGCAGGCAGATTCTTTACTACTAGCCACCTGGGAAGCCCAGACTGTGAATAGAAAGAATCAATACAGAACATTAAAATTAAAGCTACTTATAATAAGATATGTATGGGAAGTGAAGGCTAGGCTGTCCGATCTTAAAACTTATGAAGTATACTCTAAACCCTGTTGCTATACAGCATTATTATGAAAATTAACTGAAAAGTTCTTAACGAATTTTTAGTAAACCAAATGCAAGCATTGCATAAAAGGTAATACATTACGTTCAAGTCCTACAAGTTGAGTTTAACATTTTTAAACTAAATTAATGTATTATAATTTAATGATTAATATGGTTATTTTAATAGGTGACTAATATTTGTCAAAATTCAATGTTTAATCATAATAAAATCAGCTATATATGCAGGAATAGAAGAACATTTCTTAATGTTGTAAAGTTATTTTCAGAAATGCACATAGCACACTTTTTGTGATGTAACAGCACTGAAAGCTTCTAGGACGCTAGGCAAAGTTTTTTGACCCACTATTCTCTTCAACATTATACCAAACGCTGAGAACTAGCATATTAATGGAGCTTCCCCAGTGACTCAGATTGTAAAGAATATGCTTGCAATGCAGGAGACCAGAGTTCAATTCCCTAGAGAAGGGAATGACTATCCACCACTGCAGTCTTGCCAGGAGAACTCCATGGACAAAGGGGCCAGGTGGGCTACAGTCCATGGGGTCGCAAAGAGTCAGACATGACTGAGCAACTTTGAGAGACAGAGAGAGTGAGCATATTAATGGCAGCATACTATCGGAAAGAAAAACAAACAAAACTAAAATAGAAGGGTGCTATATGAATATATGATTATCAGTGTACAAAAACAAAAGTAAATTACTGATAAGTTATTACAAGGGTTTAGGAAATTTCAGCAAAATTTTCAAAGATGTGGGCTACAAAGTCAAAGTACAATAATCAATTGCACTTATACATACTTGTCTCATTCAGTTAAAAAAATGTGAAAAAATATAGAACATTACTAAAAACTTGTAACTCTCATTTCTACTCTCAGTTATTTATAGATCCAAGTCAATTATAATTAAAGACCCCATAGAATTACATTTTTTTTTCACTTTTTCTCTCTTCTTTTTGCATATGAAACTCAAGGGGATGATCCTAAACTGATATGGAGGAATGGCCAAATATTAAAGATAAAGAATAACGTGAATGGTGTGGGTGGAATTTGCCCTGCCAGTTATGAAGAATTACTATAAGGCTATAATTAATATTACAGTATGGTATTGATACAAATAGGAAAATCCAACAAAGGCATCGAGCTACACATATATGCATACTTGATTTATGACATTATTTCACTCAGGATCTGTAAAAAAGAATATACTTTTCAACAAATCCTGCTCGCACAATTAGTTACCTATATGAAGAAAATATAAAATTTGTCCTCTAACTGACCCCTATACATATTTATGACCAAAAGGTGAAAAAAAGCAATATTTTGGTTGATGGTTTAGGATAATATTATCATGAATTGAAATAAAGAAGAATTTATTAAACCAAACATCACTGATGATTTCAACTACATTAAGTCTTAACCACCATAGAGTAAAAAGTAAAGCTCCTAACTGGGAGAAAATGCATGCAGCACATGGCAGTAATCGGTGTAAGTATCCAGAATGAGTGAAAACTCCCATGAATCAAGTGAAAATTCACAGTCAGATAAAAGTGCGAAAATGTAAAAAGCAAGCACTTCATATAATAGGAAACACAAATAACCCGTAAACTTGTGGGCAAATTTCCAATCTGATATATAATCAGGAACATGTGCAAATTCATAGCACGAGGCACTGTGCCCACTGGACTGGCAAGCGCTAAGAGTCTGGAGATATCAAATGCTGAGGATTTGGAGCAAGGGGAGCATTTAGCTAATACTGTTGGAAATGGAGGTCCTTGGGCCACTTTGAGTAAAATGTGACATCATACAGAACATTGCCTTTGGGTTAATGACTCAGTTGGTAAAGAATCTTCAGTTCAGGAGACCTGGGTTTGACCCCTTGGTTGAGAAGATCCCCTAGAGAAGAAAATGGCAACCCACTCCAGTATTCTTGCCAGGAGAATCCCATGGACAGAGGAGCCGGGCAGGCTACAGTCCATGGGATCACAAAGAGTGGGACGTGACTGTGCGGCTAATTTGCACTTTCAAAGAATATTCAAAATGTTCATAATCTATGATCCTAGAATTCCACTCCACTGTACATGTGCACCAGCAAACAAGTGGAAAAATTTTCTCAGCAGCACAATATGATGGCAACTATTCAAAAACAACCAAAACGCTTAGCAATACTACTAAGAAAATATATTAGGATAAAGTCATAAATCAGAAAAATAGATATACATGCATGCAATTATGTAGATGAATATTAGGAACATAATGATTAGGGAAGAAAGCAAACTAGAGCAGAATTTACAATGCACAATCTTTTTCTTTACAATTCACAACAACGTGGCATTTTGTTTAGAAATACAAATTTTGTGCTAAAAGCAAAGAAAAAAGGGAACATGATGACATAAAATTTGGGTCCTGGGAAAGGAAAGGATAAGAGGGCAAGCACTCTCTGGGAACCACAGGGGTGAGGCCCACACTGTTTAACATGCACCTCACCATCATGTACACACACATTCATTCTATCACTATTTTTTATATCGTACAATGCATAGTTTAAAATATTGTTGATTCTGTAGTTTAGTCTCTAAGTTGTGCTTGACTCTTTGCGACCCAATGGACTATTGGGTTCCTCTGTTTGTGGAACTTTTTAGCAAGAATACTGGAGTGGGTTGCCATTCCATTCTCCAAGGGATCTTCTAACTCAGGGATTGAACTTACATCTCCTTCTTGTCAGGCAGATGTTTTACCACTGAGCCAGCAGAGAAGCCCCCAGTTTAAAATATTACTTTGACTCTACTCACCATTTATTACATTTTAAAAATATATATTCTTCACCATATATTTTCAACTTTAAAGGAACACAGTGTATCTTCCAATAGGCTGCCCTAGAAAGAAGCAAGTTTTAGCAATTTCTTACCTGTTAGGTTTCTCAGATGTATGAATCTCATTTGACTTTTGGGTAGCCTGATCAAGCTAAGCTAAGAGTAATGTATTTCAGTTCAGTTCAGTTCAGTGACTCTTAGCGACCCCATGACGGCAGCACACCAGGCCTCCCTGTCTATCACCAACTCCCGGAGTTTACTCAGACTCATGTCAATTGAGTCGGTGATGCCATCCAACCATCTCATCCTCTGTTGTCCCCTTCTCCTCCTGCCTGAATGGCAAACCACTTCAGTATCATTGCCTTGAGAACCCCTATAAACAATGTATGTAAGGCATTGTATTTAACAACATCAAGCAATTAAAAAAATGCACAAAGTTTTCCTTTCACTTAGTCATTTATTCATCTGTCAAGTATGTATTATTTTCAAATCCCTTCTGTATGTTAAGCACGAGGAAGTCTAAGGCTTTTTCAGTGTTTACAATATTAGCAGCAGAGATAAGACCAAAGGCAGCTCTTTTGCAAGACAGTATGAGCAGAGAGTTGCCAGAGGAGCAGAAGTGCAGGTGCTATAGGAATGGAAAGGTGGAAGAATGATTGCTGGGTTAATCATGCAGCTGTTTCAATACTATAGCTGCCCGGGGAACTTTCTATGCAGATTTCTAGGATTGGGATCAAGAACTTGGAAGAAAGTCTCTGGAAGGTAATTGGCATGTCACAATAAGGAAATGAGTGGAAGTGAGGCTTCTTTTAAACAACAGCTGTCAGCTTCTCTCTGGTGAAGCAAAATCCTGCCTGAGACAGTTGGGGTAGTGTCCATCAACTCATCTGTGAGTTTAATTTAAATTGACATTCTGACCCCATTGAACTAGGCAGCCTTCCAGAATGTTGTAGGAGTTCAGGCACAAAGCGTGCTGCCTATTGTACCAACAGGAATAAGGTGATGAAAACATTCGTGCGTGTGCATGAGTCTGCCTGTGTGCAGAAACATGTTCGTGTGTACTGAGAGAAAGTATGGAAATAGGGAAAAATATGAAGAGGGGTACTCTTCTCACAGAAAGTAAATAAAAAATGCAGCAAGGAGAATTCAATACACTGGGCTGAACCATATTCTGTGGTTCTGTCTTTCCCTTGGGGAAGACAAGCATTACCCCATCTTCAAGAAACATGTTGAGTAATTGATTCTTTGACATAGTGATCAAATCCTAATACATTTGCCTGATTTCGAGATTGTCATTTCAAATACCCTGCTAGACATTTCTAGATGCTTTACCAATAATATTTCACACTGGACATGTTCAAATGAAAATTCATCTGTCCTTTTATTATATACCCTGACCATTTAAAAATTAATTCTTGTGTCATTCTCTAAGTTGTTTATTCTGAAAACCCACAGAGACATCTGTGTCATCTCCTTTTCACTCATCGCTTAGGGCCAGATGCAACGTTATGCACTCGGCCTCTGTAGTCCTTTTTGTTGGTATTATCCTGCACATTTTCATTAACTTTGCATAGATTGTGTTCTCATGATTTTTCTTCGTTTAGGTACAGTTTCCCATTTTCTTATACCTTCTGTCTTCCTATCTAATTTCCTTTATGTCTCCCCAACATGCTCATCTGAAAGGTAAGCTCAACTGTATTTTACTCCCGTAGAACATCCTTCAACAACAGTCTATTGCTCTCAAGGTGAAGACCCTGCCCCTTTCCTTATACTTAAGGTCATTCAAATATATTCATTCATCAAGTTCATTACCTAATGAACATTACATATATTCATTTACCTTTTCCTAGTTCAGCTAGTTCATTTAGTAATTGTCCCTATATTACCTCTTCTGATTTTGCTCATGTTCCTTCTATGTAGAATTCCCTCATTTCATACTTATCTGTCAGTGCTCTGGCTATACCTCAAGCCTACTTGATAGGGCTTTTAATTTGTTTAGCCACAGATATTCTCTATCTGTTTGAAATATTTTTCTTATGTCTTATTAGCCAATTAGCTATTCTTAAACATTTTATATATGTACTATTTTTTTCTTGTAGTAAATTATAATCTCCTTGTCACAAGCTCTGTCATTACCATAAAAATCATTACAGGATGTGTGTGTGTGTGTGTGTGTGTGTGTGTGTGTGTGTGTGTATCAGACAGAATTAAACACAGAAGAGATAAATGAAACAGAGTCCTACACACATGCATTCCATCAATATGGAAACAATGGAAACAGGGAGAGACTTTATTTTTTTTGAGCTTCAAACACTGCAGATGGTGACTGCAGCCATGAAAATACGACACTTGCTCCTTAGAAGAAAAGCTATGACCAGACTAGACAGCATAATAAAAAGCAGAGACATTGCTTTGAAGACAAAGGTCCATCTAGTCAAAGCTATGGTTTTTCCAGTATGTGTGGATGTGAGAGTTGGGCTATAAATAAAGCTGAGCCCCAAGGTTTTGATGCTTTTTACCTGTGGTGTTGAAGAAGACTCTTGAGAGTCCCTTGGACTGCAAGGAGATCCAACCAGGCTATCCCAAAGGAAATCAGTCCTGAATATTCATTGGAAGGATTGATGCTGAAGCTGAAGCTCCAACACTTTGGTCACCTGATGTGAAGAACTTACTCATTGGAAAAGACCCTGATGCTGAGAAAGATTGAACACAAGAGGAGAAGGGGATGACAGAGGATGAGATAGTTGGATGGCATCACCAACTCGATGGACATGAGTTTGAGTAAGCTCTGGGAGTTGGTGATGGACAGGGAGGCCTGACAGGCTCCTCTGACCATGGAATACTGGAGTGGGTAGCCATTCCCTTCTTTGAGGATCTTCCTGACCCAGGGATTGAATCTGGGTCTCCTGAATTGCAGGTGGATTCTTTACCATCTGAGCCACCAGGGAAGCCCTGAAATGAATATACACTTATGTTAAAAATATATATGGGCTTTTATTGCTACTGATTATGAAAATGAAAGCAAACAAGTAACAAAATTAGCAGACATTGGTCTACATTGAAAGGCAAAATAGTTAGAACTCTGTCTTTTCACTTTTACCTTTATTAACTTCAAGCCCTTTCAGTTAAACACACAAACACACACACAAAGTCAAGGACTCTTTAGTTCCAAGTGTTGTTAAGTTTTATATTATTACTCAAATATGTACAAATTAAACTTATTTCACTTCTAGCTCTGAAACTCTATGAAACCGCAATTTCAAATTAAATACTAAAACTTCCCACTAAACCAATAAATTTCCAGCTAACAACATTAACTTCTATACACTTTTGGATTTTAAAAAAAAGAACAAATACCAATTAACTTTAAAGTATGAAATGGTAGTTTTTCACTTTCTCATCCCATTTTGAGCATGCTGGACTATAATTTGAGTATAATTTTATCACTGCCATTTTTTGGCCATTAAAAAGTCAATAGTTTTAACTATCAGGTAATTGTTTGAAGATCCAATGAATTGAATTGTATTCAATAAAATACAATAAAAATTTTGCCGTGTGAAATCCTTCATCATATATTATCATAATTACTTGTATAAAATTAAATGTAACAACACATCTGCTATTAAAAAGATTATGGTATTGAAACCTACCGAACAGGTCTATTGAGTTTTGCAGAGTTTAAAGACCATGTGCTATTTGATGACTTAATTTCCCCACTACTCATCCTTATGCAAATTGCTGCAAAAGCTTTATTTACACAGCTTGCCATGAGGTAATTTGTCCTTTACTTGGGGCCAATGCAAATGTAAACTCTAGAAATGCAATAAAGCAGCAGAACATGATCATAATTTGACAATGTACACAATCTGTGATATGATTATATATATTTTCAGACTATATAAATGTTCAGAAATAAATTCAGAAAATTCAATAATATTCATAAAACTAACAAGTAAATCTCTAGGAATAATATGTATAGTAATTCCTTCTTTTATATCCACTCCTTGGCACTTCCTCATTATCTTAGTCTTTATTATGGCAAAATTTATGTGTAAAATGCTAAGTCACTTAAGATTTCTCCAGATTCAAATGTTATTTATAGCTTAAGTTAGATCCAAATTAAAATAAGAGCTTTACTGTTTTCCACAGGAAATATCTACTTAGGTCATTTCCCAGCAGTTACACAATTCAAAGTAAACTAAATATATCTTAAATATCTGTAGAGAAAAAAGGTTTGGGGAAGAAAAATGAAGCTTAAGACTTGCTGCTGAATTGGAATTATTTGCTAATTAATCAACAAAATATACAATAAAGGTTGCTAGACTATCATGTGACATGCACTGGGACAATTTTGTCATGATATATCTTCATTGATTTTGCTTTCAAAACTCTGGAAATATCAACACAAGAAATAAACTGGTGAGGTTCTACATAATATAATTCTATTTATGCTATATTTTCATTGTTTCACCCTCTTTTCAATACATTATAAAGTCTATATATATTCTTGTAAAATATATTTTATATATTTCAATGAATGATAAAACAAATGATAGGGATAGTCTCTATAAATCTCAATGCATGATTTATTGATCAAGATGTATGACTCTTACAACATGGGGTTTCCAATTAAAATGTAGAGAAGAATGTCCTATTTTACTTTTTTTATGATTAACTTAATCCCATTGGAATTTAGATTCCTTATTGGCAAAAAATTGTCCCTTCACAGCACTACTATAGATTATGGGACAGATTACTCTAGTAAACATGAAAACACAAGCATTCTTCCAAAGTATCTTTTAATATACGTTATGTCCTATGCTATAATGTATGCAACTATATCCCATGCTATATCAAAATTTAATTAACAAATTCCTTTAATCATCTGCAACCTGTTTCTACAAAGTAGTTAGTTTCTATTCAAACTCTATCATATGTCTGTGATTCTAAGATTGTTGTTGAAAATGGAAGTTTGGTATTGTATATTCTACACAGTTTCTAGACAAAATTAGATGCAATGCTTTTTCAAAAATGATAGAAATTCTCAAGTTCTGAGGCTACATATTAATATGTATGTGAAATAAAGCATGCAGGAGCAAGATAAAAGAACAGAAATTTGGTAAAGTTGAAGGAAGAGTAAATTCTTATTTTTTATATCAAGTAATTCCTGTGAGCAACAACTTTTAAAGTAGTATTGGAAAATGATGGCTACAATCCATTTCATTCTCTCCCAAACTTGTTTAATTCATGCTCTTGGAGGCTTTTTTGTTTCAATCAAATGAACTTCTGACTTAATAATTTGAAAAAGAAATACAATGTCACTGTGTTTTTGGTTTAATTCCACATTTAAAAAACAAAAGCCACCAAAAGCAAGAGTTTAGTAAAATTTGTCAATATCGATGAAAACACGAAAAAGAGACACTTATTGTCTGACACATAATGAACTTTTAGATGATAAAAACAAATTTAATCTTGGAGTCCAGAAAACGTAAGTTACTTATGTAACCCACTATAGATTAGCTGTTTCATTCTTTTTTTTTTCTTTTTGTCTTAATAAAATGACATAAAAAAGAAAATGCATGGATCATATTCATAAAATGTGTTGCTAACATATTGCTGAATTTAAGTTGTAGATCAAGTCCTTTAGCAAATGGTTTTTCTGTCTGTCTGTCTATCTATCTGTGCATTTATTTGGCTAACTCAGCAGCAGCATGTAAGATCTTCATTGTGGCAGAACACAACCAGCGCTCAATGGTCATGGTGTGCTGGATACACTGCTCCACTGCATGTGGGACCTTAGTTCCCAAATCAGCCATCCAACCCACATCCTGGCATCTCAAGATAGCTTTTTGACCACTGGACTCACCAGGGAAGTTTCTCAAAAGTCTTCTTAAAAGCAAGATTTTCTTTTAAACTTTGGTATAAAGTGCATCCATGGCAAGGGAGGTGACACAGAGGATGGATCTGAGTAATAAATCAGTCTGTTGCACTAATGATTTCAACCTCTAGATGAGTTTAATTATTGATGCCTCTTCAGGACCACCATTTTACACCCTGCTTCCCTCTATACGGCCTTTTAAGGTTTACGTCATTATCTTAAAAGTTGCTTCTCACCCTTCCTCAGTTGTAGGCCTTTCAATCTTAAGTGACTTACAGAAACTCTCTCTAGTAAACCTTATGGCATGTGCAAACTCATAGGCATTTGTAAAGTTAGAATGGAAAGATTTTCCCAGACTACATGAAACTAAAATTTATTAGTGAATAATCAATCCACTGATATAAAACGGGGTCTATTTTCTCTCCATTGCTCCAAAGAAACATAACTTTAAGTAAACAATTTGATTTAAAGATTTTTCAAATTTGTACACTGACATAGTTAACATATTTCTCCCCCTCTTAATTTACCCATGTTCCAGGAAATAATGTACAGACATAAATGTACAGTGACAGTTATAAAACAGAATGGGGGGTAGTGATTTCCAAATTAATTTGATCAAACAATGAAATCAAACTTTATAACTCATGCCAATATCTGCTTAATCTTAGACTGAGTGAGTTATTTTATTGGCCTATGTGACTTGACAAAATTAAGCAGATTCTTGTAATCTCTGTTCTTGTTTTTGCACTGCAAAAATCATACTCCAAAGAAAAGGAATCAACACAATAAACCTTAAAATAAGATTTGCTGTTGTGTAGTTTTTGGGAGAGGTCAGCAAGAAGACATTTGACTCTGATTTGATCCTCAAACTGAACCCGGGCAATTGGAGGCTCCTCAAACTCATTCCTGACCTTAGAATAAGCTTTCCACTTGCTCTCCCTCCTCCTGGAAGCTGCCCCAAGGATACAACCTTGAGATAATCATGGGTGTGAGCATCTGGATGATATATATGACTGAACCCTGTTAAAGTTTCTCAGAACTTTAAGATTTTGATGTGTGGTCTATCTCCTTCTTTGGTCTCCCTTTCCTCCAAGTATGGGGCTGGTTTCAGATTACATTTGGCAGTTTTCTAGGAGGCTAAGTCCCAACCACCGACCTAGGTATAAATATATTGCTGATAAATGTAAATGCACTTCTAAGAGTTTTTATTTGCTTACCCCATTCAAGAGCAACAAACTCTGTCCTCAGGAGTCAATCATACTATAAATAATTAAACAGAATTATATAAGCTATTAAAACTGCAAATATTATAGTTGATCATGCTCTCTTTTACCCAGAACAAATTCACTTCACTGCAAGCCAAAATATTGAAATAAACTAATTGTCTTATTCTTTTCTTCCTCAGAGGTGAATTTTGCATATATAATACCCAAATCACTTTATTTTTATACAGATCACTGCTTTCAAGAGATCAAAGGATTTTTCTTAAAATGTAATTTTAGCAATGCTTGCAACACCCACTAAATTTGCTGGTAACTAATCAAATTCTGCTTTACAGGATACAAAATGCCAGTTGTAGAGCTAAAATAGACTGTCTTTCTCTGTTCTCTCTTACAAACATAACTGCCTCCCATTTCATTTGGTTAACTCTTTAGCACTCTGAATTGCCCTGCCTAAATATGAGACTTGGGATATTTTTGAAACAATAAAATGATATAAATACAATATAACTTTGCAGATGGTTATTGAACTCACCCACTCCGGATACCTCTGTGAGTCCCGGGTGATAGTCAGTTGCTGCTCCCTCCAGTACCAGGTCTTGGAATGTTGACATCCTGTGCAGCAAGAGATACCAAAAGGAAATGAAGCGAATCACTCTGTTTCTCTGTTACAAATATGAAAACTTGAGTTTCTATTTTAAAATCCTTCCTCTATTCTTTTAGAAATAGTGACTCTCTTACTCCTGTCATTGAAGTGAACTTCCAAAAATTTATCTCTTTGGTGAACAGTTGTACAAATGTCATCATTAACGTATATTTCTGTCATCAGAAGTTGAACAACTAAGGAGAAGGAGAAACATGTCATTTCTCAAGTTTGAAGACAAAGATTTTGTCTTTCATTAATTTGATGATCTTCACTTTCAAATATCTTGTACTTTGAAAAAGTTAGATCAATATTCAAATTTGTTTTACATCAGTAATAAAGTATTGAATCAAATATAGCTTTGTTATTTACCAGCTGTGTAACTATGGTTATGTGTCTTGAATCTCAGTTTTATGATCTATAAAACAGGGGTTCAAAATCATGAAGATGTTGTAGGGATAAAATACAGCCACATGAGGAAACGTTTACCCAGTCGCTGGCACCTTTTCAATGCGAGGTAGTTTGTAGGCTGTTTTCACAGTGGATCATATATATACTAGACTATTTCACACTTTAGAAATTGAGACATCTCAGATATAATTATGATATACAATTTTTAAATAAATTTTAAATCTTAGTGAAATGTGTTTGGAACTACTGTGCCAATGTGAGTCCTCTTTAAGCCACATTTCAAAATCATAGAAGAAGCTTTTGTTTAGGTAAGGTTTATTTTCTGTCTAATAAAAGTTAAAAAGTAAATGTCACCATTCAGTTGGGATGGCCAACAAGAGCAAGAGAGAGAAAAAGAGAGAGAGAGAACGCAAATGAGCCAAACAGGTGTGTAAGAGTCTGCCAACACATTGCACAAGGCTGGTGGCCACATGGAAGCTTGAGCCCCGACCCTTAACTTTACAAATCTATTGTGTACAACCAATAGGTTCCCTAAACATTTCAAGTTTCAAGCCTGAAAATAAAAGAGCTAGAAGTCTTTTACTAAAACCAAAAACAGCAACTAATAAAATATTAACAAGAACAAATCTATACTAAACACAAACAGCCATCTTTCAGCAACATAGGCAGCTATCCATGAAAAGGTAAGTCAAGCAGAAAGAGAAAAATCATGAAAATCAACAATTGGTACTCTTGATATTTTTTCCTACAAATATTTTATAATTTGACAGGGGATTTTTTTGAAACTGTAACATCATGATATGCTGAGTTCATGTATGCAACTTACAATAAACTGAGAGCCAAATACCTTATAAAGTAGTCATTGTCCTTACTTTTAAAGACAATTAACTTTTGAGATTCAGGTATTGTTAAAGTTTCCATTTCTTAAGGTAGATAATGTATAAAGTAAAAATTAGTCTCTCTTTTGTGCCTATTATTATGAACTTGGCCTTTTTTCTACATAATCTTCAATCTCCAAACTCCATAAATCAGACACTTAACTACATTTCACAGCTAAGGAATCCAAAACTCAGAATGACTATAAAGTTTGCCTCAGAATATAAGAAATAAATATATAAGATTAGAAAATAACATTTGTAACACTAAAATATTTTTATTCCTGTATGTATTGCTGTTTTAACTCAGAAAATATAAGCTGTGTTATTTGCTGTTATCCATCATTGTTCAAAATAAAAGCAGATTGCAAATCTTTACTAGTCTCTGATTGTGATTTTGAGTAATTATCCCATGTCACTGTAAAAGAAACATGAAATTTGTTTCTTGATATTTTTTAAAGCCTATTTCTTTACTTCTTTATAATGATCTTCATGGGCCTTATTCATTTAATAAAATACTCATCAGAAATTACACAGTGCTCCTAAAGGAGAAAACAGTAGTGACCCCCAATTCAACAGCCATAGTGTTTATTTCCTCTATCACATGCTCTATCATGTTTGACAGTCTGATCTTTAAAAACTAATAATATGTCATGTACATTTTCTGTGTAAACTTATATTCTAAACAAGCAGCTTTTATATTTTACTGGTAGAAATCTTTGTACAAGCAAATCTGAAGGAGGACTATAACAGGTGCCGGAGTAGATACAGACCTGTTCTGGAGGAAGTGAGGAAGGGGAAAGGCATGTTGCTTGACCTACCTTCTGTTTCCCTCTCCCCATCATGGCTACCTGAACATCCTCTGTGGATTTCATGAAAGTTCTTTGAAAATTCTTCTTCATCATTTTGTTTAGTAATAGATTATGATTCCAACTAATTGCATGCATGCATGTGCATGCTAAGTGGCTTCATTAGTGTCTGACTCTTTGCGACCCTATAAACTGTAGCCCCCCAGGCTCCTCTGTCCATGGGGATTCTCCAGGACAGATTCCTGGAGTGGGTTGCCCTGCCCTCTTCCAGGGGATTTTCCCAATCCAGGGATCAAACTGCATCTCTTACCTCTCCTGCATTGGCAAGTGGGTTCTTTAAGGCTAGTACTACCTGGGGAGCCCTCCAATAAGTTGGAAATCCCTTAAGTTATTTCAAGAAGCCAAAACTATTTGGGAGACTCACAAAAGTAAAAATAATAATGAAAAGAATTATTATTGAAAAGAGAAATAAGGACTAATGTTTATTAACCACTTAAAAATAAAACTAATAACAAAATTACTTCTATTCAAAAAACATTATTGTTATCTCCTACTCTGAAAATGAAGAACTCATGGCTTAGAAATGTAACTAACTTGTTTAACATCACACACTTAGTACATCATGAAGTCACACTTAGCAAATAACACTATAAAGAGAGTGCTGCACTCAAAATGTGAGCAAATTTGGAAAACTCAGCAGTGGCCACAGGACTGGAAAAGGTCAGTTTTCATTCCGATCCCAAAGAGAGTCAATGCCAAAAAATGTTCAAACAACCACACATTGCACTCATCTCACATGCTAGCAAAGTAATGCTCAAAATTTTCCAAGATAGGCTTCAATGGTAAATACACTGAGAACTTCCAAATGGTCCAGCTGAATTTAGAAAAGGCAGAGGAACCAGAGATCAAATTGCTAACATCCATTGGATCATAGAAAAATCTAGAGAATACCAGAAAGACATCTATTTCTGCTTTACTGTCTATGCCAAAGCCTTTCACTGTGTGGATCATAACAAAGTGTGGGAAATTCTTCAAGAGATGGGAATACCAGACCACTTTACCTGTATCCTGAGAAATGTATATGCAGGTCAAGAAGCAACAGGTAGAACTAGACATGGAACATTGAACTGGTTCCAAATTGGGAAAGAGCGTCAAGGTTGTATATGGTCACCCTGCTTACTTAACTAATACGCAGAGTACATCATGCAAAATGCTGAGATGGATGAAGCACAAGCTGGAAACAAGTTTGCTGGGAGAAACATTCATGACCTCAGATATGCAGATGACACCACCCTTATGGCAGAAAGTGAGGAGGAACTAAAGAGCCTCTTGATGAAGTGAAAGAGGAGAGTGAAAAATCTGGCTTAAAGCTCAGCATTCAAAAAATTAAGATCATGGCTTCCAGTCCCATCACTTCATGGCAAATAAATGGGGAAACAATGGAAATAGTGAGAGACTATTTTTTGGGGCTCCAAAATCACTGCAGATGGTGATTGCAGTCATAAAATTAAAAGACATTTGCTCCTTGGGAGAAAAGTTATGACAAACCTAGATAGTAAATTAAAAAGAAGCAGAGACATTACTTTACCAACAAAGGTACATATCCTCAAAGCTGTGGTTTTTCCAGTAGTCATGTATGGATGTGAGAGTTGGACCATAAAGAAGGTTGAGCAATGAAGAATTGATGCTTTTGAGCTGTGGTGTTAGTGGAGGCTCTTGAGAGTCTCTTGAACTTCGAGGAGATCCAAACAGTCAACCCTAAAGGAAATGAACTGTGAATATTCATTGGAAAGACTGATGCAAAAGCTGAAGCTCCAATATTTTGGCCACCTGATGAGAAGAGTTGACTCATTAGAAAAGACCCTGATGCTGGGAAAGATTGAAGGCAGGAGCAGAAGGGGACAACAGAGGACAAGATGGTTGGATGGCATCACTTGCTCAATGGAAATGAGTTTGAGCAAGCTCCAGGAGATGGTGAAGGACAGGGAAGCCTGGCATGCTGCAGTCTCTGGGGTCGCAAGAAGTCAGACACAGTTGAGTAACTGAACAACACCAACAACTGTAAGAAAACGATAATGCTTTTTATTTTCTCATAGCTAAAACTTTTGTGGGCATAATTTATGATTTCTTAAGACAAATGTCTAGAAATGAAAATCCTTCTCACTATATGAGAATACTGAATTCCCATGCCTACACCACCTGGAAATTTATATAATAACACAATGTATTATCATTACAATAAAATATATACCAGTTTGATAAATGGAGATACCTCATTGTTTTAAAAAATAATTAATATATAATTGAATATATTAATACAAGATAAATACAAAGTAAAAAATACACAATGCATAAAGTAGTTTATTAACTCTCACATGAGTTACATCATTTAAGCTTTATAAAACATTTGAGGAAACTGAGGTTCAAAGAGATAAACTATTAATTCAATTGGGTGACATATCTAGTAAATGTCAAACTTGGAACTCAAACTTATGACTGCTCATCTTTGAATCCCAGGCACTGAATCATTATGCTTTCTGAATATTTTGATGACTGATGACATCAAAAAATTTTGTTATGATTATTACCCAAATACATTTTAACTTATGATTTGCTGTGTCTCTTGACCATTTTTCATTTGAATATTTGAATTCATATTGATTGGCAATACTGCTTATGCATGAAAGTTAAGTTGCAGCAAATGTTACAAATGTACTATCTATTTTTTCATTTGCATTTTAAAATAGTTAATAGTGCTTCCTGGCATATAACCATTTTAGATTTTTCACATTGTCAAACCTAGTGCTTTATTTTCTAAAGGTGTACCTTTATGGTTATGATAGCAAAATTATACAAACATACTCCATAATTTCATTCTAATAACTTTATGCCTTAGCTTTCTACATTACATTACTTATCCAAAATTTATTTTGATATATAGCATGTAGCAATGACCTCATTTTAATATAATTCCCCATCTGTTCTAACATATTACGCTGGGTACATCATCTTTTCTCTGTTGTTCCGTTTAAAGCTTTGTCTCTTCTAGCACCACTGATTTTTATTTGCTGTTTTTGTTTTTTTTTTAAAATATGTTGTGTTATCTACTAAGGAAAGTTGTATTTAATTAATTATTTATTTCAAAATGTTTTTGTCCATATTCTATTCTTTGTCATCATGCCAGGTTGTTTTAAATCTATTTATTAAATTACAAAAATGTTCCCCTAGCATTTTCATTAAAACTTTAAAATATATATTAATTTTGAAAGATTTGACAGCTTTAAACAAGACAACTTTTATAAATACTAAACACTTCATGCTATTTATACTTTCATCTTTCTTAATAAAATATTACCTTTTCCATCATACATGCAATGCCTGTTTCCTGCTAGGTTTATACTTCTGTCATGCTTACCATATTACTTAAGATATGTTCACTGTTTTTGTTTAAATAGATCACCTCACAGACTCATAACTCACACGTCTTATTTCTCTCTTTCTTTCCTTCCCTTTTCCTTCCATTTTTCCATCTTTTGCAATTTTCTCTGACGAAGAACCTAAAGACAATGGTTATTATTTATAACAACAAAACTTGTTTCTTTTTCTTGCCTTATTGAATTGTCTGAAGTCTTGTATTGCATGTTAATCTTGGGACCTTCCTTTCCCAACATTCTAATGCGAGGAAAAATTTACCAACTCTACTCATAATCAGATGGCACTAGTGGTAAAGAATCTGCCTGCCAATGCAGGGGACTCAAAAGACCCAGGTTTGATCCCTGGATTGGGAAGATCCCCTGGAGGGGGAAACGGCAACCCAAGCCAGTATTCTAGCCAGGAAAATCTGATGGACAGAGAAGACTGTCAGGCTACAGTTCACGGGGTTACAAAGAGTCAGACACAACCGAGCATGTGCACAGGCAGGCAAGCGCTCATAGGTTCATAAGGACATGTATATGTGCATGTGAGGTTGATTCAGTCATGTCAGACTCTTTGTAGACACGGGAAACGATATAGTTATTTCTTAAAGATTGACATGCAATTCCATAATTAAGTGCAACCTCCCTTTAGGCTTTCAGAGATTTTATTAGTATCCTGCATATAGTTCTGACAATAAAAAAATTCTTTTTCTCTTGATCTTGAATGGGAGATGGCAAATAATTAAGAGGTGAAAGTAAAGAACAGATAAGTAAGTTGGCAAATACATGGGACATTATGTTTATGGTATCGATTATTGATGACATGCCATTTAGTGGAAAATCCAAATTTATTAGTCCCTAGACCTACCTTGAATTTTAAATATAAGACATTACTAGCTTTCACTGACAATCATCACTGCTGTATGAATGATTTAACAACAAAAACAACAAATACTTGTAGTATTTTGTAAGAGTTTCCTTGGCTTATTTCTACCACTATATATACCGAAGTGCTCGAAACAGTGCAAGGTATCCCTGGTGGCTCAGATGGTAAAGAGTCTGCCTGCAATGTGGGTGACCTGGGTTAGATCCCTGGTTCGGGAAGATCCCCTGGAGAAAGAAATGGCAACCCACTCCAGTATTCTTGCCTGGAAAATCCCATGGACAGGGTTGCCTGGCGGGCTACAGTCCATGGGGTTGCAAAGACTTGAACACGGCTGAGCAACTTTCACATACATACATACAACGAATATTAGTGATGACATCAGTACTTTTCTACTCCTTGTATATTGAAAAATATTTCACACTTAATTCTATTTTATGGTACTAACTTCTGACTTGAAATGGATATGTTTTATTATGTTAAGAGCTTTAAGTTTTAATAACTCCATACTGAAGATTTGTTGAGACTTACTATGATAACTGAAAGGGTTTTTCTTCTTTAACCTACATATGTGATGCTCAGATTTTATAACATTCAATCATTAGAGAATCCCTGAAACAATGATATTAGGGCTAGGGCAGTAGTTTTTAATGCTGGGATCAATCTGACACTAATTTGTTTAAGATCATTGCATTCCTATTCTTAAGTAAAACTGAGCTCTGCTTTATTTGTGTACTCTGTTTTTAGACTTTGGCAGTGTTCTGCAAGTCTTGAACATAAATTGGAGAGGTTGCTCCACTGACCATGATGAGGTAACTAGTGCTTTATTTGTCCTCCTACTGCAGAGAAGTAGAAAAGAAACAAAACAAAACAACAAAGAAGCAAACATTTTCACACAGAATCACAGAGAGGAAAGAATTTTAATTCTTGACAAGAAGAAAAAAGCCTGACATTCTGCTTGGAGGAAACTCCTGGACCTTAGGACCTGTGGGGCAAATTCAAACAAAGCATGGTCATCACATTGAGTGGAGGAGGCAAAGATCAGAGCTTAAAAATGTTAAATAATATATATAAATGCATATATGTATGTAATCTAAAAAAATTAGTATTGATGAACCTATTTGTGAGGCCGGAATAGAGACACAGATAAAGATAACAGATTTGTGGATGCAGTGGGGGAAAGAGAGGGTGGGATGAACTGAGAGAGTAGCTTTGACATATATATACACTACCATGTGTAAAATAAACAGCTAGCTGCTGCGTAGCACAAGGAAAATGACCTAGAGAGCTCATTTGGGGTGGGTGGGAGGGAATTCGAGAGGGAGGAGATACATGTATGCTTATAGCTGATGAAGTGTTGTGCAGCAGAAACCAATACACCATTATAAGGCAATTACCCTTCAATTAAAAAATGTGTAGCAGATAGAATTTGTGGGTTAGTGTCTAAAAGAATAAAAACTATACAGCCTGGAGCTCTGTGACAACCTGGAGAAGTGGGATAGAGGTGGGGTAGGAGGGAGATTTAAGAGAGAGGGGATATGTACATAGACATACGTATACTTAGGCTTCCCCAGTGGCTCAGAAGTCAAGATTCCACTCAGCCTCTAATGCAGAAGACACAGGTTTGATCCCTGGGTCAGGAAGATCCCCTGGAGGAGGGTATGGCAACTCACTCCAGTATTCTTGCCTGGAGAATCCCATGGACAGAGGAACCTGGTGGGCTACAGTCCATAGCGTCACAAAGAGTTGTACATGACTGAAGTGACTTTGCACGCATGCATACATGTACTTATGACTGATTCGAGTTGCATGGCAGAAGCCAACACAATACTGTAAAGCGATGATCCTCCAATGAAAAATAAAATACACACACACGTACACACACCAGAACCTATACAGAGAAAAAGCTGTGGAAACCTGCACGGGGCTATCTTTAACTTTTGCCAAACACCCGAGCTCCATTTGGCTACTTTTGCCAAATACCAAAGGATACACCAGGCTGGGCAAGAAACTCCTAGAGAATGCACAAGCTGAGCGAGTCTCAGAAGCAACACACTGCTGCGAGATAGCTGAGATGCATGCACGCTCAGTCAGTCAGTTGTGCCTGACTCTTTATGAGCCTATGGACTACAGCCTGCCAGATTCCTCTGTCCATGGAATTTTTCAGGCTAGAATACTGTAGTGGGTTGCCATTTCATCCTCCAGGAGATCCTCCTGAGCCATGGATAGAACCAGCATCTCCTGCACTGTAGGCAGATTCTTTCCCCCAGAGTTGTCATGAATATGGGATTAGTTTAACCTCTTAAAGCACTTCTTTGTCGGTCCTTTACTGGAAGCTCGGCATGCTCTCCAAACTCTGACCACCTTGGCTGATAGTTGATCTTCCACCAGCCAGAATGGGGAGAGCTTGGTAAACATTCAGAACTTCCAGTAAAGGATGCACAAGGGAAAGCTTAATAGGGTTAAACTAGTCCCATAGTCATGAAAACTCTAGACTCATCGTAACAAATCTTAAAAACAAACTTCAAAAGGACCAGCCTGATTCTAAAGTAACTTAACTCTCTACTGAAATAGCAACATTGATTGAGAACAGAAACTAGATACTAAACAATGTCAGAATCAGTAGGTTCAGTATGCAACCAAAAAAGTAACTAGATGTGTAAATGAAGCAGGAAAATCTGGCCAATAAATGGGAGAAAATAAATCTTAGAATGTGAGAGAAAATAGGATTAGCAGAAAAAGACATTGATACAATTTTGAAAGAGATGTACAAAGTTAGAGAACTTTCAACACATGATTTCAAATTGACTATAAAGTTTCAGTAAACAATATCATTGCATTCACATGAGGATAGATAAATAGATCAATGCAAAGTATTGGAGCTTCAGCATAGTCCTTCCAATGACTATTCAAGATTAGTTTCCTTTAAGATTGACTGGTTTGATCTCCTTGCAGTCCAAGGAACTCTCAAGAGTCTTCAACACCACAATTCGAAAGCATCAACTTCTTGGCGCTCAGGGTTCTTTATGGTCCACTCGTACATCCATACATGACCACTGGAAAAACCATAGCTTTGAGTGTATGGATCTTTGACAGCAAAATAATGTCTCTTCTTTTTAACATAGGTTAAAAAGCTTCTAGGTTTCCCATAGCTTTTCTTCCAAGGAGCAAACATTTTTTTTTTTTTTTTCATTTATTTTTATTAGTTGGAGGCTAATTACTTTACAATATTGTAGTGGTTTTTGCCATACATTGACATGAATCAGCCATGGATTTACATGTGTTCCCCATCCCGCTCCCCCCTCCCACCTCCCTCTCTACCAGATCCCTCTGGGTCTTCCCAGTGCACCAGGTCCAACCACTTGTCTCATGCATCCAACCTGGGCTGGTGATCTGTTTCACCCTTGATAATATACATGTTTTGATGCTGTTCTCTCAAAACATCCCACCCCCGCCTTCTCCCACAGAGTCCAAAAGTCTATTCTGTACATCTGTGTCTCTTTTTCTGTTTTGCATATAGGGTTATCGTTACTGTCTTTCTAAATTCCATATATATGCATTAGTATACTGTATTAGTCTTTATCTTTCTGGCTTACTTCACTCTGAATAATGGGCTCCAGTTTCATCCATCTCATTAGAACTGATTCAAATGAATTCTTTTTAATGGCTGAGTAATATTCTATGGTGTATATGTACCACAGCTTCCTTATCCATTCGTCTGCTGATAGACATCTAGGTTGCTTCCATGTCCTGGCTATTATAAACAGTGCTGCGATGAACATTGGGGTGCACGTGTCTCTTTCAGATCTGGTTTCCTTGGTGTGTATGCCCAGGAGTGGGAATCCTGGGTCATATGGCAGTTTTATTTCCAGTTTTTTAAGAAATCTCCACACTGTTCTCCACAGCGGCTGTACTAGTTTGCATTCCCACCAACAGTGTAAGAGGGTTCCCTTTTCTCTACACCCTCTCCAGCATTAATTGCTTGTAGACTTTTGGATAGCAGCCATCGTGACTGGCATGCAATCTAAATGTAAGACCAGAAACTATAAAACTCCTAGAGGAGAACATAGGCAAAACACTCTCCGGCATAAATCATAGCAGGATCCTCTATGACCCACCTCCCAGAATATTGGAAATAAAAGCAAAAATAAACAAATGGAACCTAATTAAACTTAAAAGCTTTTGCACAACAGAGGAAACTATAAGCAAGGTGAAAAGACAGCCCTCAGAATGGGAGAAAATAATAGCAATCAAAGCAACAGACAAAGGATTAATCTCAAAAATATACAAGCAACTCCTGCAGCTCAATTCCAAAAAAATAAATGACCCAATCAAAAAATGGGTCTTCCAAGGAGCAAGCATCTTTTAATGTCATGGCTGCAGTCACCATTTGCAGTGATTTTGAAGTCCAAGTAAATAGTCTCTCACTGTTTCCACTGTTTCTCCATCTATTTGCCATGAAGCGATGGGACCAGATGTCATGATCTTAGTTTTTTGAATGCTAGGTTTTAAGCCTCTTTTTACTCTCCTCTTTCACCTTCATCAAGAGACTCTTTAGTTCTTCTTCACTTTCTGCCATAAGGATGGTATCATCTGCGTATCTGAGGTTGTTGATATTCTCCTGGCAATTTTGATTCCAGCTTGAGCTTCATCCAGTCCAGCATTTCACATGATGTACTCTGCATATTACATTAAATATGCAGGGTGACAATATGCAGTCTTTACGTACCCATTTTCTAATTTCAAGCCAGTCTGTTGTTCCATGTCTGGTTCTAACTGTTGCTTCTTAACCTGCATACAGGTTTCTCAGGAAGCAGGTAAAGCGGTCTGGTATTCCCATCTCTTGAAGAATTTTCCACAGTTTGTTGTGATCCACACAGTCAAAGGCTTTAGCGTAGTCAATGAAGCAGAAGTAGATGTATTTTTGGAATTCTCTTGCTTTTTCTAAGATCCAATGGATTTTGGCAATTTGATCTGGGTTTCTCTGTCTTTTCTAAATGCAGCTTATACATCTGGGAGTTCCTGGTTCACATGTTGTTGAAGCCTATCTTGGAGAACTTTGAACATTACTTAGCTAGCATGTGAGAAAAGTGCAGCTGTGAGGTATTTTGAACATTTTTTTGGCATTGCCTTTCCTTGGGATTGGAAGGAAAATTGATTTTTTTCTGTCCCATGGTCACTGGCTGAGTTTTCCAAATTTGCTGGCATATTGAGTGCAGTATTTCAACAGCATCATCTTTTAGAATTTGAAGTAGCTCAGCTGGAACTCCATCACCTCCACTAGCTTTGTTCGTAGTGATATCCCAAGACCCACTTGTCTCTGCATTCCAGGATGTCTGGCTCTAGGTGAGTGATCACATCATTGTGGCTATCTGGATCATGAAAATATTCTTTTTTGTATAATTCTTCTGTGTATTCTTGCCACCTTTTCTTAATATTTTCTGCTTCTGTTAGGCCCATACCATTCTGTCCTTTATTGTGCCCATCTTTGCATGAAATGATCCCTTAGTATCTCTGATTTTATTGAAGAGATCTCTCATCTTTCTCATTCTATTGTTTTCCTCTATTTCTTTGCACTGACCACTGAGGAAGGCTTTCTAATCTCTCCTTGCTATTCTTTGGAGCTTTGCATTCAGATGGATATACCTTTCCTTTTTTTCCTTTGCCTTTCACTTCTCTTGTTTTCTCAGCTATTTGTAAGGCCTCCTCCGTCAACCATCTTGCCTTTTGTATTTCTTCTTCTTGGGGATGGTTTTGATGACCCCCTCTTGTACAATGTCATGAACCACCATCCATAGTTCTATCAGATCTAATCTCTTGAATCTATTTATCACTTCCACTGTAGAACTTTAAGGCATTTGATTTAGGTCATACCTGAATGGTCTAGTGGTTTTCCCTACTTTTTTCATTTAAGTCTAAAGTTGGCATTAAGGAGTTCATTATTGGAGCTACAGTCAGCTCCTGATCTCATTTTGCTGACTATATAGAGCTTACCCATCTTTGCCTGAAAAGAATATAATGATGGTGAGCATTGACCATCTGGTGATGTCCATGATAGAAATCTCTTGTGTTATTGGAAGAGGGTGTTTGCTATGACCAGTGCATTCTCTTGGCAAAACTCTGTTAGCTTTTGCCCTGCTTCATTTTGTACTCCAAAGCCAAACTTGCCTGTTACTTCAGGCATTTCTTGACTTCCTACTTTTGCACTGTAATCCCCTTATGAAGGAAAGGGCATCTTTTTTTGGTGTTAGGTCTAGAAGGTCTTGTAGGTCATCATAGAACCATTCAACGTCAACTTCTCTGGCATTACTGGTTGGGGCATAGACTTGGATTACTGTGATATTGAATGGCTTGCCTTGGAAACAAACAGTGATTATTCTGTCATTTTTGAGATTGCACCCAAGTACTGCATTTGGCTCTTTTGTTGACTATGAGGGCTATTCCATTTCTTCTCAGGGATTCTCGCCTACAGTAGTATACATAATGGTTATCTGAATTAAATTCACCCATTCCAGTCCATTTTAGTTCAGTTCAGTTCAGTTGCTCAGTCATGTTCAACTCTTTGCGAACCCATGAACTGCAGCACACCAGGCTTCCCTGTCCACCACCAACTCCTGAAGCTTACTTAAACTCATGTCCATCAAGTTGGTGATGCCATCAAATCATCTCATCCTCTGTTGTCCCCTTCTGTTCTTGCCTTCAACCTTTCCCAGCATCAGGGTCTTTTCAAATCAGTCAACTCTTCCCATCAGGTGGCCAAAGTATTGGAGTTTCAGCTTCTGCATCAGTCCTTCCAATGACCTTCTAGTACTAACACTCAAAAAAGATGTTCTTTTTATTATAGGGAACTGGAATTCAAAAGTAGGAAGCTAAGAGATACCTGGAGTAACAGGCAAATTTGCCCTTGGAGTAGAAACTGAAGCAGATCAAAGGATAACAGAATTTTGTCAAGAGAAGGCCCTGGTCATAGCAAACACACTGTGCAGACAACACAAGAGAAGACTCTACAGATGGTCATCACCAGATGGGCATCACCACATGGTCATCACTAGAATCAGACTGATCATATTCTTTGCAGCCAAAGATTGAGAAGCTCTATACAGTCAGCAAAAATATTTTAGTTCACTGATTCCTAAAATGTCGACATTCACTCTTGCTATCACCTGTTTGACCACTTCCAATTTGCCTTGATTCATGGACCTAACATTCCAGGTTCCTATGCAATATTATTCTTTACACCTATAACTGGGCATTGTTTTTGCTTTAATCACTCAC
The DNA here is from genome assembly GCF_033118175.1 of Dama dama. Taxonomy (NCBI): domain Eukaryota; kingdom Metazoa; phylum Chordata; class Mammalia; order Artiodactyla; family Cervidae; genus Dama; species Dama dama. The sequence continues at coordinate 33,039,205 of NC_083706.1, forward strand.
TTTAGATTAAAAAAAAAAATAGAGCTTTAGAGCAGATGTGTGAATATCCAATATCTGTGGTGTGAATGTGATGATGGCTTGATCTCTTTAAACAAGTAAACACAAATAACACAATATAGTTACAGTGTGGTAGGCAACCCTGTTTTGGGAAAAGATCTCTTTCAAGATACTGGCAGTTGACATGTAGCATCCTATTAGAAAGGTTTATAAACCATGCCTGGCAGACAGAAGCAGCTGTCTGGAGTGTCATTTTGATTTCATATTATATCAATTCCCTTATACAGTTTATTCAGTTAAGCATTTAGGAAAAGCCTGTAGGTGATAGAAAGGTATACCCAAATCAGAATGAGAGGAAAAACAGAAAGGAGCAGGTTGAAAGAGAATGCAGAGAGAAGAGATCTGAGCTATTTCTCCTTTATGGGTGACCTCACTGATTACCTCTTGTAATACAAGCTTCCTTATACTCCCATGAATCACATCTCTCAAAAATGGCTTTTAGGTGAAGGAAGAAAAAAATTCTGGAACAATGAAATGTTCTGATTGCACTAGAGTTAAAATCTGGCATTTCGATGTATAGCTGGCACAGTGCATCCACTCTATGGAAATGTTGGTAGGCATAAATTCTAACACAATCATGGTTATGTTTCATTTTCTGCTTTACTTCATTGCTTTGAAAACGTAAATTGCTTAGTTGCTCAGTTGTATCCGACTCTTTGTGACCCTTTGGACTGTAGCCTGCCAGTCTCCTCTGTCCATGGGGTTTTCCAGGCAAGAATACTGGAGTGGATTGCCATTTCCTTCTCCAGGGGCTCTTCCTAATGCAGGGATCAAACCTGTCTCTTGTGTCTCCTGCATTGCAGGCAGATTCTTTACCTGCTGAATTATCAGGAGTAAGATACCTTCCTTTCATGTCAAGCACTACAAAATTCATAAGATACTCCATGTCAAGATCTAGTTCAACTTTTAATAACAATTTGGTTGACTGAGGAAGATATATTGAAAGCTGTGTAGTCTTTTTTGAGATTCTATTCTACCTTCATTTTTTTTTTTTTTTCTGCTTTGAACTTCAGAGAGACAGACTACAGAAATATCTCAGTAATTATAATATCTACAATTAAAGCAACACCTTGAGATCCCAACCTTCCATTCTTTAAAGTGTTTTTTTTTTTTTTAACTTTTCTTTGAAAATTTGCTTTTAAAAGTGATGAATGGATACATTACAATATCAAGGAACAGTTTCTACATGAACTAAAAATACATTAATGATAGATCTATTTAGGTCATATTAAAATTATTTCAAATGTTCATAACGGTCACATACTTGGAAGAGTTTCTCAGGGACTTTTCTTAATCTGGTTGTGGCTTAAAACATTACACTTTTTCATAATATGTGAGATAGTTTAATAATGCTTATTAGGAGCAGAAAAGTGATCTAGATGACTCCATGATAACATCTAAACTTTCTCACTCTTATCTCAATTACAATGTGAACTTTGCACATGTGCAAGATGAATTCTTGCCATTATTAATGTTAGAATCAATGAATGCCTATTATGGCATATATCTGAAAGGTACTGCATAGGCTTCACATAAGAGTCAATTATTTAAGAGTCAAAGGGCTTGCACAGGTGAAATAATCACATTTAGTCTATATGTTATACATTTTGTAAGTAAAAAGTCATTTGTTGTAGGGGCTTGTTTCAGTCTGTGGATCTCCACAAATGCAATTTAAAGTTTTTTTTTTTTTTTTTTTTAACTTTATGGTGGTTATCCTAATATAACAATAAAACCAAAATAAGAAAGTTTATATCTGTTAATCTACAAAATAATATTTTAGCAAAATATTTGATATTTAAGAGAATAAATAATTATTTTAACTTTAACTAATTTGGACTAATTTAAGCCACATTGTTACCAAACCAATATCTATATTATAAATGAAACCAAAAGTTAAGCAGTTTTTTTACATATTCAATGATCATGTTTAACTGCAAAGTTTCAAAAAAGACCATTGTGAAATTTTTTATATGTAGCTTTTGTTGTGTCAACCTTCTGATTTCTCATTTCTGTTTCCCTTCATTTGTTCTGTGGATTCAAGTTACTACTATACATGGTCATTTTCTTAGCTCAATACTTGTTCTCAACCACCATTTTTGTGCAGTTATTGGCAAATATAGGGGCTTCTTTGTTGGCTCAGCTGGTAAAGAATCTGCCAGCAATGCAGGAGACCCCAATTTGATTCTTGGATTGGGATGATACCCTGGAGAAGGGATAGGCTACCTATTCCGTATTCTTGATCTTTCCTGGTGAATCAGTGGGTAAAGAATCTGCCTGCAATATAGAGACCTGGCTTCAATCATTGGTTGGGAAGATCCCCTGGAGGAAGGCATGGCAACCCATTCCAATATTCTTGCCTGGAGAATCCCCATGTACATAGGAGCCTGGCTGGCTGCAGTCCATGGTATCACAAAGAGTTGGACAGGACTGAGTGACCAAGCATAGCACATTGGCAAATATATTCCACTTCTACATGATACAAGCTCAACGAAACTTTGTGTATGCATTGTTTTATTCACTTGTTTTTTGAATCAATTAGACAGTGAGAAAATGTACATTTCCGCTGTCTTTTATTATTACTTAATTACTATTACTGGTACTATCTGTACACCTGTAAGCTTTCAAATGAAGAATTTCCTTTAGTATTTCTTTAAAGGTGTGTGAGCTTTATCCAAAATCAAAGCCAATCAATCAATTCTGATTTTATCAAAAATAAAAAATCTTGGTTTTTGTTGTGTAGTTATCCTTTGAACACTTTGAATATGTTTTAACCCAATGTGGTCTAGTGTTCACTTTTTCTGATAGTTTAGTTCAGTTCAATCGCTCAGTCGTGTCTGACTCCTTGTGATCCCATGAATGACAGCACGCCAGGCCTCCCTGTCCATCACCAACTTCTGGAGTTTACCCAAACTCATGCCCATTGAGTCGGTGGTGCCATCCAACCATCTCATCCTCTGTCATCCCCTTCTCCTCCTGCCCTCAATATTTCCTAGCATCATGTTCTTTTCTAGTGAGTCAGCTCTTTGCATCAGGTGGCCAAAATATTGGAGCTTCAGCTTCAACATCAGTCCTTCCAATGAATACCCAGGACTGATTTCCTTTAGGATGGACTGGTTGGATCTCCTCGCAGTCCAAGGGACTCTCAAGAGTCTTCTCCAACACCACAGTTCAAAAGCATCAGTTCTTCAGTGCTCAGCTTTCTTTATGGTCCAACTCTCATATCCATACATGACTACTGGAAAAACTATAGCCTTGACTAGATGGACCTTTGTTGACAAGGTAATGTTTCTGCTTTTTTAATATGCTGTCTAGGTTGATCATAACTTTCCTTCCAAGCAGTGAGAATCTTTAAATTTCATGGCTACAATCATCATTTGCAGTGATTTTGGAGCCCAAAAAAGTAAAGTCAGCCACTGTTTCCACTGTTTCCCCATCTATTTGCCACAAATGATGGGACCGGATGTCATGATCTTAAATTTCTGAATGTTGAGCGCTAAGCCAACTTTTTCACCCTCCTCTTTCACTTTCATCAAGAGGCTCTTTATTTCTTCTTCACTTTCTGCCATAAAGGTGGTATCTTCTGCATATCTGAGGTTATTAATATTTCTCCTGGAAATCTTGATTCCAGCTTGTGTTTCCTCCAGCCCAGCGTTTCTCATGATGTACTCTGCATATAAGTTAAATAAGCAGGGTGACAATATACAGCCTTGATGTACTCCTTTTCCTATTTGGATCCAGTCTGTTGTTCCATGTCTGGTTCTAACTGTTGCTTCCTGACCTGCCTACGGGTTTCTCAAGAGTCAGATCAGGTGGTCTGGTATTCCCATCTCTTTCAGAATTTTCTGATAAGGGGTCTGTTAATTTTAGTGGGCTTCCCTTGTAAATGATGAACCATTTTTCTTTTACTGCCTTCAAGACTTTCTCCTTGTCTCTGACTTTTGGTATTTTAATTATGACATATATGTTTGTGAATCTCTTTGCCCTTACGTTTCTTGGAGTTTATTAAGTTTCCTGGATGTGTAGATCATTGTTCTACAACAAAATCTGAACGTTTTCAGCCAACATTTCATTGAATATGTTTCTCTTTCTTTCTCTCATCTCTATTTTTGATATTTCCATTATGTGTGTGACGTGCTTAGTGTTGTTCACATTTTTCTGAAGTTTTCTTTTTTTCTCTTCGGCTCGCATTGTTTCTATTGATCTATTTTCAAGTTCACGAATTCAAGCACACAAAACTGCAATTGAGCTCTTCTGGTCCATTTTTCATTTTAGTTTACTTTTCAACTGTAGAATTTCCATTTGGTTCTTTTGTAATGCATAGTTTCTATCTAGTTATTGTCAGCATAATTTCCTTCTTTAATCATGTTTTCCTTTATTTCTCTGAATATGTTTAAGATGTTTACTTTGAAGTCTTTTTTCTTAAATGCTACATTAGGATACTCTCAAGACAGTTTCTGTTACATGTCCTTTTTTTCTGGTGTATAAGTCACAGTTTTTTCTTTCTTTGGCTGTCCTAGAAATTTTGTTGAAAACTGGACATTTTAGATAATATATTGTAACAACTTTGTAGCAACTCTGGGACTGGCTGAATTATTTTAGTTAAATCTATTTTGTTCTCTCATTATTGAGTTTTTGAAGCTGCATCTAAAGGGACACCCTGAGTCAATTTTGGAAAAACAATTGTTCTTGCAGGGCTTTCTTTGACTATTTCTTTCTTTGAACAGTGTTAAGATCCATTATTTGTGATCACCCACTATTGAGATTCAGTAACTATTAGTTGTTGGCTTTTTCCTTTTCAACAATGTTCTGAGTCATAGATTGCTTCATAGACTAATTCAAATGTAGGTTCCTTTGAAGGAATGGTTGCACAGATCAGTATTTGTGATTTGTTCTTCTCCAGGAGGTCTCCTCCAAGCTGATTCTCTTAATCAGGTTCTCTTTGGCAAATGAGCCAGTCATATTTAGCATATATCTTTAATAAATTTATGGCTGTCTTTCCAATTTCCTTTCACCACATCCTCTATTGTTTCTGAGAGTATATTTAGACCTTCCATTTCTCTACACTCTACTGCAAAAGTAATTTGTCATTTTTGGAAGAAACCAAGAATTATCTCCTTCTATGATTTTCTTTTTCTTCTACTGCCGTGGAGGCTATGCAAAAAATGTCCCCTCACATCTCTTAGACTCTTATTTGTAGGGCAGTTGAGAAACAGTGATGTCCTGATCTTCTAAGAAAAGTAGACTTCCAGCTAGGAAGTGGGGATAGAGGCAGTCTTGAGTTCTTGACTGACACTAATCTCACACAGAGTTTCCATTTGGTTGCACTAAGAAGGGGGTGAGTGAGGGAGCAGTTTTTGTTCAAATACTATCGCCTCTCACTGCTATTATGAAACTTTAGTAGACTTTTTAAAATAAATATTTCTTTACTGGCTATAGCCTTTAATACCATTTCCAGATAATTTTAATGGTCAAGTTTTGTTTGGTTTTCACTTACTGTTATAAGTGTAAATGTTGGAAGTGTAAATCCACAGAATTCATTATGTAACCATTCCAGTGACTGTTCTTTAATAAATTTTCTTTTCTTTCTTTTTAATTGATTTTACTATTTTGGGTAATAGCCTAAAATGTCTCTTTAACTTAATTTTTGAACAACAACGACAACAAAAACTAGCATGAATGTCAATTGTCATCACTCATGCAGACTACATTGTTAATTCCATCTTCTTGTTTATTTGAAATAGCACATTAGATGATTATATTAAGAAAGTTATATATAAGCACCACCAATATCATCACTAAGAAACAAATGGTTAAAATGCAGTACTGCTGTTGTTTTAGAGGTTCATAGAAGCAAATATGCTTCTAATAAATGTTTAATGATCTTCATTAAGTGCTCTTAGAACATTAAAATCAGCTAAAATTGCTACAACAATTAGTCTTCTAAACAGCAGAGTGAGCACAAGTAGAACTGATCACTTGCCCAGATTAAACAATGAGGCCCCCAACATTTTGATGACTCTCACTAAAAATGCATGCCACTATCATATACCCTTTTCAAGAGTGTCAAGGAAATTCAAATTACTGGATGCTCTTATTCTTTCAGACACTATCATATCAAACATTAGATAAAATATTTCAGCCCAAGAATATTAAAAAAATCAACACACTACTAGAGAAAAGTATTTTTTCTGTAGCTAACATAGCATGAAAAGCACAGAAATAAAATAACAATCTAAGCTGGCATTGTTAGTGTTGCACTCACTTGGATGATTATGGGCTTTTGAGAGATGGACATATTTTGACCATTTCAATCAGAGAAGATATGGTCAATTGACTTGTAGAAGGGCTAGAAATGAAGTTTGATTCTTCTGTTCTATTTATACCAAAGCATCGGAGGACAAAACCATTTATGACTTCTCTTCAGAGTTTTGAGGTTATTTTATGGTCATTTGAGTTGCAAATTGTCTATTATGGAACTTTAACTGAGGCTGCTATTGCAAAAAGGTTTAAAATTTCATGTAGAAAAAGAGATAAAGTTACAATCAAAACAAGTTTCTCTGGTATTGGCCATCTATTTCCTCAAGCAAAATGAATTTAGAAATATCTTTTGCTTATAGCGAACTAATGCCAATTAGTCCCTGTAGTAATAATGTAAGTTCATATTCGTTTTGAGGCTGAGGTAATTTAGAAGAAAACATCAAAAGTCCAATGAATGTTGATAATATTCCCTCACTAATGACTTAGATGTGCATCAATGACTCTCAAGGAAATGGTCCAAAGCAATTTTCTGAACCTATAATATATCACGTATATATATCACTGTTTAATATATCACCCAATCTAATTTGCTATTGGAGTATATCTGAGTCATTGCATTTTTTGTATATTAAAATTTTATTCATCTGAAAAAAACCCAGCATCCTTTCTGACAGATGTTTGAGTCTAATTTGGATTCATCTTGTTATCTATAGCATTTTACTTATGACCTTTAAAAATTGGAAATAATTGTCTTGAGGAATTCTTTTCTCTAGTGGCTAAAAGAACCAGCTTTTTACCCCCTATCATGTACAAATTAACCATCTCTTTGAAAACCAGGTAATGATTTTTTAAATGTGCAATTTAAAATTTCAAACCATATTACCATTTTCCTCCCAGTAGCTTCACTGTCAGTGACTTAGTAAAACCATCATTAATCACAAGATAAGCTACAGTCATGTGGTGATTGTAATTTGGTCCCACGGAACCAAAGACAAATGATATGGAATACCATTAGCAATGATAGCTTTAATGTAGACATTCATCATGGACTCAGGTTCACTTGATGTGACTTTGGGATAAAAACAGGGGAAAATTGCCTAGCTGTTGAAAATTCTATTGCTATTAAATCATAATTTTGACAAAATTTTACAAAATAAGAGTGGTAGGTTTTGTGCTTCCCATTTGTACACTCTTAAAAGACAAAATTGCAGGGGGCTTTGAAGAACCCAGATGCAGTGCAATTAGAATAGTGAATACTGATTAGTTGTTATCTATCTAATTGCTAATAATAGAATCTGAGGTTTTGGCAAGCTATTTATAGAAGTCACGAGGCAGCTCCAGTTCATCAGAACAGGTAAGCTACTAACAGAGGCTAAGAAGGAGATACATATACACACACAGGCACATACACACATAGACACACACACACACAGATACTTTCATCAGTAACACATTGTATTGGATCATAAACTTCCTGAATATATTGTATTATAATCCCCTAAAGCAACAGAATACAATTTTTAGAAAGAGATTATTGTTATCTAACTTAACTCAAGTATTATCCAGTGGTCACATTTAAGAAGGTATTTATACTTGTAAGGACCTACACAATTATTATTAAATGCTTTCCCTGTAGGAAATCCCTGAAGTGAAGTGAATGCAGAATCAAAAGTGTGATTGCAATTCACACCTGGGAATAAATATTGACCACGGCCTGCAGCCTTCTCCTAAAGATTGTATGAGTTGAGTTTTAATTCTTCATGGAGAAAAACAAACAAACCTGCTACTTCAGGAATAAATTCAAGCAATACTATTGTGCATTTTATTTCATTTATTTTGATTGTTTTTGCCTCCCAAATCTACCTGTATAGCTTGTTCAACTACAGCTGTCCTAGTTCCTATAAATTTAGTTATTTGCTTCCCTGCATTCTTTAGCTGAGTGATTTAATCACACTCTATGTTCCCAGTGATTCCAGGTAATTCTGTGCTCAGATGGAGAGATCAACTACTAAAACACAAGATCCCAGTGTAGTCAGGTTTAAGATCTGGTCCATTGAGTCATTTGATTTTTGAGGGATAAATTCAGTAAGAGAAATTAGCATGACTCTAACAATTTCCTCAAATATTTTTTAAAATATCTGTTTTTTGTGGTCAAGAAAGTAACTAAACATTTTAATTCTGTTCATGCTGTATAGAAATATGTAAGTAATATATAAATATATAATTTATCTTTAAGCTTCCATGGATCCATGGATCAGCATTTAGTTTAATTTTATCTACATTCTGCTTGCTGATTTCTTGGTTGGAGGGAACATTCTTTAGTTCTTGGGATTCCTGAAGAATAAATGCTATATTTTCTTGAACATATGTCTTTAGTTGAGCCTATGATAAAGTTATCAACACTAAGAAAAGGTAATTTCAAACATCTAGACTACAAAAGATATGAACCTTTTATAAACTGTTGAAAAATCCCTATGGCAAAAGAAATTTGAAATTGAAGGTGCCTAATTTTAGAATTCCCTTAAAGAATCTGGCTTCTGCAACAACATAAAAGATTAGCTCCTCCAAGCCAGAAAGTTCTTGTGGTAAGTATAACAGCTTGGAATCTGGGGACTAATTACAGCCATGCTAGATTTTATGAATTTGGCAAAATATTTAATTTATACAACAGATATGTATGGGCACTGTATTATTATGATAGTGGCTTAAACAACAGAATTTATTTCTCATGATTCCGGAAGCTACAAGTCAAAGATCAAGATTTCAGCAGGGTTGATTTATTCTGAGGACTCTCTCCCTGGCTTGCAGATGACCACTTCCTGCTGTGTCCTCATATGGCCTCTCATCTGTATCCATACATTCTTGTGTCTTCTTCTGTTCAGGAGCACCAGTGATGTCTCCCTGTGTGTTCAAATTTCCCCTTCTTGAAAGGATATTAGTCAAATTGGATGAGGGGACACTCTAATGACTTCATTTTTATCCCATCACAGTTTTAAAGGTGCTATCACTAAATACAGTCACATTCTGAGGCTGGGTTGAGGCCTCAACATATGCATGTGGAAGAGTGTTGACATTGTTCAGTTGCTATGTCGTGTCCAACTCTTTGTGATCCCATGGACGGCAGCATGTCTGGCTTCCCTGTCCTTCACTATCTCCCAGAGTTTGCTCAGATTAATGTCCATTGAGTTGGTAATGCTTATCCTCTACCATCTTATCCTCAGCCATCCTCTTCTCCTCCTGCCCTCAATCTTTTCCAGCATCAGGATTTTTTTCAGTGAGTTGGCTCTTCGCATCAGGTGGCCAAAGTATTGGAGTTTCAGCTTCAGCGTCAATCCTTTCAATGAATATTCAGGATTGATTTCTTTTAGGATTGACTGGTTTGATCTCCTTGCAGACCAAGGGACTCTCAAGAGTCTTCTCCAACACCACAATTCAAAGACATCAATTCTTTAGTAATCAACCTTCCTTATGGTCCAACTCTCACATCCGTACATGACTACTGGAAAAAAATCACAGCTTTGACTATATGGACCTATGTCAACAAAGGGATGTCTCTGCTTTTTAATACACTGTCTGGGTCTGTCATAGTTTTCCTTCCAAGAAGCAAGCATCTTTTAATTTAATGGCAGCAGTCATGGTCTGCAGTGATTTTGGAGCCCAGAAAGATAAAATCTGTTACTGCTTCTACTTTTCCCTCATGTATTTGCCAAGTAATGATAGGACCAGATGCCATGATCTTAGTTTTTTGAAAGTTGAGTTTTAAGTCAGTTTTTTTTTTTCACAATTCTCTTTCACCCTCATCAAGAGACTCTTAAATTCATACTCACTTTCTGCCTTTAGAATGGCATCATCTGCATATTTGAAATTGCTGATATTTCTCCTGACAATCTTGATTCCAGCTTGTGAGTCATCCAGCCTGGCATTTTGCATGATGTACTCGTGATGCATATAAGTTAAATAAATGGGGTGACAATAGACAGCCTTGTTGTACTCCTTTCCCAATTCGGAACCAGTCAGTTGTTCCATGTAAGGTTCTAATTATTGCTTCTTGACCCACATACAGATTTATCAGGAGGCAAGTAAGGAGGTCTGGTGTTCCCATCTCTAAGAATTTTCCACAGTTTATTGTGCTCCACATAGTCAAAGGCTTTAGTGTAGTCAATGAAACAGAAGTAGATATTTTCCTGAATTTACATGCTTTCTGTGTGATCCCATGAATGTTGGCAATTTGGTTTCTTGTTCCTCTATCTTTTCTAAACCCAGCTTGTTCATAAGGAGGTTCCTGGTTTACATAGTGCTGAAGCCTAGCTTGAAGGTTTTTGAGCATATTTTTACTAGCATGGAAATGAGTGCAATTGTACAGTAGTTTGAACATTTTTAGGCACTGCTCTTTCTGTGGGATTTGAATGAAAACTGACCTTTTCCAGTCCTGTGGCCACTCTTGAGTTTTCCAAATTTGCTAACATATCAAACGCAGCACTTTAACAGTATCATCTGATAGGATTTGAAATGGAATTTCATCACATCTACTAGCCTTGTCTGTAGCAGTGCTTCCTAAGGCCCACTTGACTTCAGACTCCATGATGTCAGGCTCTAGTTGAGTGACCACACCATCAGGGTCATTTGGATCATTAAGATCCAGTAGTCAGAGGGTCACAATTCAGCCTTTAACAGGCACTTCAGTTTAGCACTTGGTACTTAGGACTGAATGAAATAGATAAAATTACTTCTATCTTTCTGCAAGTCTCTAAATTCTCAATTTCCTCATCTGTACAACAGCCTTACAGAATGTTGGTGGGATTATATTAGATAATGGTAAGAGCACTTATGATAGTTAATAGCCCAAAGGAAGTCTCAACAAATCATCATGAGAACTGTGACAATAAAACTTATTGATTAACATTGGCAGGTTAGATTCAGAAAATGTTCATACCCTTTATTCTGTTATTCCAAATGAATTGGTTAGCTTCAGACAATGACATGATTGCTGCACAAGGGCATTATACCTAGGACATATGTACTATTTCACAAGTCTTACTGAATAATTTGGCTTTACTAGTACTGCAGTTATAGGAATTACTGAGTTTCTGTGCATGATATGAGGACATTTCATCTAATTAGATACTTAAATTCCTTTTTGATTCTTCTTGAAGGGATTTTATATTTCTAGTTGTTTAGGTCAAGTTCATCATGTTTGTGTCCAAGGTAGAATGGTACTGACCCCTTCTGTTTAACTCTATTACAAATTCCTAGGAATGTATTTTCAATCTGTGATATCTCAGTTCAAATAACTCCTTCAACATTGATATCATTGGTGATAAATGATTTCCTTCTTAAGATGTTGTCCCTTGATTTCTTGTACATATCTATTTATTCAACAAAAGTATATATTTTACCTGCAATATATAGGCACCGTTCTCAGCTTTGGAGATACAGAAATAAACAAAATAGACAAAAAATTCTAAATTAATGTAGCTTATATTCAAGTGTTGATTAGTAGAGGTTTTTGTGTGGAAGATACACTGTTTATACCAACTGCTTCACTTTTAAACAGTATCAACCAATGTTGTAATTTAGAAGATATGTAGATCTCAGTTGCAAAGTACAGTATAACAGCACATTTATATTTTTTGCATAAATTTGTATCCTTGAATCATAACCTAGAAATTATACATAATTGAAAATACAGGGTTTTTTAACCCATAATTATCTTGCTTTAGATATTTGAACATGATAAAATGCCTTAAATTTACCCTTTGATAATTAGAAGGTCATTTTATGTTCAATTGTAGCAAGTGTACCTTTTAAATATTATTTATTTTTTACCTCTGTTTAAGTTCATCCCTGCCATGATCTTAGTTTAGTCAATTGTCATTTCTTATGTGCATATTGCAGGTTTTCAGTATTGGTCTGTTATAATAGATTCTAAAACACTACACAAAAGATGCCTTTCTGTTTCAAACTTGTCAGATGACTTTCACTTGTTGTTACCCCCCAGATCACAGTACAGTTTTATAAAAGGAAGGTGATAGAGGTAAGGTGATTAGAGGCGTTCAAGAATGGGGAGATGAATGGTACCCTCTTAACACACAGGACAGATCAGGTAATGAATTAGCCTGATTTCCCACAGCCTGCCAAGCAGTGGCCATGAGTGATCCTCGATGGACTCAAATAAAGGACGATAGAGATGATTGGGTTAGTATTCACTTCATCACTTGCATTATGAAAGGCTTAAAAAAGTCATTATCTAAGCCCTTAAACTGATTTATATAAGAGGAACTTCAGTTCCTCACACATGACAATCTGCAACCTCAATACTCAACTTTCTTTCAAACAGAAAATTCCATTGTAATTCATTGATGGCTTTTTTTTTTTTTTTTTCAATTTTTCATGTGTGTGATGGGGTGTGGAGTGGTTTCTGGAGCTCTCCCCCCACTTACTACTTTGGTTGCTAATGAAGGTGGAGATCCTGTCGTCTCCATCTTTGTATGTACAGTCTCTTGCCAACCTCGCCATTGTTTTGTTTAAATGACTTTTTAAAGTCATACTTTGCATAGCATTTAATTCATTCTTTTTAAATATATTGATACAGTTCAATGATTTTTGCCATCTGAGCCAACTGGGAAGCCCCTTTAATAAATGCATTACTATTTAAGTGTAAAGTTATCCTTATAAATCCATTTTAGAACATTCTATCACCCTAAAACAAAATTCTGTTTGTACACATTTGCTGTTTATCCTTCCTTTTCCTTGGCTCCATCTGGGTGGCTACTAATGTACTTGCTGTCTTTATAGCTTTGTGGAGTTTTTCTTTCGATATTTGCTATAAATTGAATCACAAAATATATGGTCTCTTGAATTCTTTACTGAAAATGTATTATTTCACTAAACTGTTTTTGAAGTTGATTCATGTAACAGGAAGCATCCATAGTTTGTTCCTTTTATGTGACTATTATTCCATTATATATTAGAAACATTATCACACACATATACAATGAATAATACATACAATTACTTTCATTGGTCTCTGCTTAGCTGAGGTTATCTAAATTTCTCAGTTATTCATTAAAGATAATTTTTATCTACTTGAAAGTCTTTTTCTTTCAAAACTTGAATATATTTTTCCTACTATCTTCTGGCCACCATGATTTCAGATGAGTTAGCTGATTTTATACAAGATCCTTGAATATGATGACTCACTTTTCTCATGATGACTTCAAGGTTTACTCTTCCATCTATCAATTCCATTATGTTTGCTAAAAGCATGAAGTGGGATAGGTGGGAGAAATATCAACAACTTCAGATATGCAGATGATACCACTCTGATGGCAGAAAATGAAGAGGAAATAAAGAACCCCTTGTTGAGGGTGAAGGAGGAGAGTGAAAAAAAAAACAGCTTAAAATTAAATATTAAAAAAAAAAACAAACTAAGATCATGGCATCAGACCCCATTACTTCATGGTAACTAGAAAGGGAAAATGTGGAAGTAGTGACAGATTTCTTCTTCTGGGCTCTAAAATCACTGCAGATGCTGACTGCAACCATGAAATCAGAAGACGGTTGCTTTTTGGCAGGAAAGCTATGACAAACCTAGACAGTGTATTCAAAAAAGAGACATCACTCTGCCAACAAAGTCAAGGCTATGGTCAAAGCAGTATAGTCAAGGCTATGGTCTTCCCATTTGTGAGACCTGGACTGTGAAGAAGGTAGAGTGCCCAAGAATTGATGCCTTTGAGCTGTGGTGCTGGAAAAGACTTCTGAGAGTCCCTTGGACAGCAAGGAGATCAAGCCAGTCAATCTTAAAAGAGTATTCATTGGAAGGACTGATGCTAAAGCTGAAGCTCCAGTGTCGGTCACCTGATGTGAACAGCCGACTCGGTGGAAAAGTCCCTGATGCTGGGAAAGATTGAGAGTAGGAGAAGAGGGTGCTAAAGGATGAGATGGCTGGATGGCATCACCAATGCAATGAGTATGAAGTTGGGCAAACTTCAGGAGACTGTGAGGGACAGAGAGCGCTGGCATGCTTATTCCATGGGGTCGTAAAGAGTTGGACAGAACTGGGCAACTGAGCAACATGAAGTGGGAGGTCCCTTTGAGGTTATTTTACTTGAAATTTCTTGAGCATCTAGTATATTTAGGTTAAATATCATTCCATTTGGGAACATTTCATTAATTATTTCTTCAAATATTTTTCTTCTGATTTACCACTGTACTGTTCTTCTGATTCTTCCTTTATTCACACATTGGGATGCTTGATGTGTGAATGCTTGCTATGTTGTCCCTCATATCTATTAAGCTCTGTTAATTTTTCTTTGCTCTTTTCTCTTTGTGTTCCCCATTCTAGATTATCTTCATTGATCTATGTTCAAGTTCACTAGTTATGTTTTCCTGCCAGCTCAAGTCTGTTGTTAGGCACCTTTGGTAAATTTTTCATTTAAGTTATTGCACTGTTCACTTCCAGAATTTCTATTTTACACTTCATTTTTGCCACAATAAAATCATTATTGTCATTATTATTTTTTCTATATCTTTCTTGAAGTTCTCCTTTTGATAAAACATAGTTGCCATACTTTAATTCTGTAAACACAGTTTTATTTAATTGAGTATCTTGAGAATAACAAGACCAAGCTATATGTTGTCTATAAAAAATCCACTTTAAACGGAAAGGCACAGACAGGTTAAAATTAAAGGGAAATATAAATACAACATCAATCAAAAGAAAGTTGGAATAATTGTATCAACTTCATAAAAGGCAGACTTAAGAATAAAAAAATTATGGATGAAGAATGGCACTACATGATGATAAAGAAATCTATTCCTCAAAAAACATAACAATTCTTAATGTGTATGTACCTAACAACAGAGCACCAAAATACATGAAGCAAAAACTGACAGAACTGCACTACAAGGGGAAATAAATCTACAGTAATAGTTGGAGACTTCAACACTCCTCTGTCAGTAATTGATATATCAAGCAGGCAGGAAATCAATGAGAATACAGATGAACTGAACTGCACAAATCAATCAACTTTATCTAATTGACATTTATGGAATATTCCATCCAACAGAGAAGGATATACATACTTCTCCACTTCACTTGGAACAGTCGTCAATGTCAACAATATTCTGGACCATAAAATACACCAAAATAAATTTTAAAAAAATGAAATCCCACAAAGTATATTCTCATATCATGGTAGAATTAAAGATCAATAACATATAGATAACTGAAAATTTAGATATTTGGGGGGAAAAGTACACTTCTAAGTAGCTTATGGGTCAAAAAGTAATATCAAGAGATAAAAAATAATTTATCTAAATAAAAATAGAAATATATGCTATCAAAAATTGGGATGGGAGGCTCCCCTGGTGTTTCAGTGGTAAAGAATTCACTTTCCAATGCATGAGACATAGGTTCAATTCCTGGCCCAGGAGGATCCCACAAACCGTCGAGCAACTAGCCCGTGCACCAGAACTACTAAGCCCATGCTCCAGAGTCTCAGAGCAGCAGTTACTGGGCCCATGTGCTACAACTGCTGAAGTCCACACCCTCAGAGCCCATGCTCCGCAGCAAGAAAAGCCACTTCAGTGAGAAGCCCACGCACTGCAACTAGAGTAACAGCCACTCACCACAACTGGAGAAACACCTGTGCCGCAATGAAGATCTAGCACAAACAAAAATAAATAAATGAAACTTAAAAAAAAAAATGTGGGATACAGCAAAAGCAATGCTTAGAGGGAAATTTGTAGTATTAAATGTATATCTTAGAAAAGAAGAAAGATCTAAAATTAAAAACCTAAGCTTCCACTTTAGGAATATAGAGAAAGAACAGATGAAGCCTAAGGCAAGCAGAATAAAGGCAATAGTAAAATTTAGAACTGAGATCAACAAATTGGAAATAAAGCAACACACAAAATGATAAAACCAAAAGCTAGCTATTTGGAGAGATCAATAAAATTGAGAACTATCTAGCCAGGTTAACCAAGAAAAAAATAGAGAAGACAAAAATTATTAATATTAGAAATAAAAAAAGGGATAGCCAGATTTGTCTAATACTTATGGGATTTACTCTATGACTTAATACCTGACCAAGTGAAATTTGGTTAAACTATGCAAATTTGGCTAAAATTTTAAAAAATCATCAAATTTAATAAACTGTAGAGTGGCAACCCACTCCAGTATTCTTGCCATGGACAGAGGAGCCTGGAGGGCTACATAGTCCATGGGGTTGCAAAGAGTCAGAGACGACTGAGCGACTAACACTTAATCTACATTCTAAAGAAATATCAGATGATCAGTTTAATAGACTCATAAATAGCATTTGATAAAATCCAACATTCAGGATAAAAAATTCTCAGCCACTAATAATAGGGTGACACTTTCTTAACTTAATAATGAACATTTACAATAGATTTACAGTTGTTATTTACTTAAGGGTGAGAAGCTAGACTCTTATTCTCCCAAGATCAGGAAGAAAGTATGGATGTCCTTTTCTCATCACTCCAATTCAGTTTCATACTAGAAGTTCTAGCATGTGCAATCAGTGAAAGAAATAAAATTTACACTAATTAGAAAGGAGGAAACAAAAATTGTTTATGCAGATGACATGATTATTTATACAGACAACAAAAAAGAATCTACATTAAATCACCTAGAATTAATAAACAAGCATTGAAAATTTATAGATAATAATATAAATACTCCAAAGCCAATAGCTTTATTGGTATTGACAAATTAATTCTAAGGGTCCCAAGGATTTGGATGTCCACATATTGGCAGTGGAAGGGATCTTTATTATGTCTGTGATACAACCTAGTTTAAAATGGGCAAAAGATCTGATAGACATAAAGAGATTCTAATTATCATTTGTCATTAGGGAAGTGGAAATAACAATAAGATACTACTACACACATGTCTGAAATTAAAAAACAAAACTGATAATACCAATTGCTAGTAAGAATATGAAGCAAAGAGAGCCCTCATTCACTGCCAGTGGGGTACAAAATGACACAGCTATATTGAAAACAAGCAGTTTCTTATAAAACTAAACACAGTCTTACCATAGCAATTACCCTCCAAGAAAGCTACCCAAATGATTTGAAAATGTATGCACACAAAAGCCAATGTGTGGGTGTTTACAGCATCTATATTTAGAATTGCCAAACTGGAAGCACCCAAGACATCCTTCAGTAGTTGAATTAAAACAGACTATGACATGACATATGATGGAACACTCTCCAATGATAAAAAGAAATATTTAAGAAACGCATAGACATGGGTGAATCTTCAAGCCATATTTCTAAATGAAAGAAGCCAATTTGAAAAAGTTGCATAGTATTTGATTCCATTTGCATGCCACTCTGGAAAAGGCAGCTTACTATGGAGAAGATAGACAATTTAGTGGTTTCTTTTAAATTTTTGCCCAGACTCTTGTCTGCCCCAACTATACTCACAGTATATGTTAGAGTAAAATGCTATTGGCTTCAGTAATTCTTGAAAACATTTCTTGTTGCTATTTCTGTTGTTTATTTTTTGTTTTGCTTTTCAGATCTAAGCTCCAAGTTAAATGGCTTCAAAGTTCTTGGAAAGGAGATTTTCCTGAAGATTGTCCTAAAGTTTTGTCAAACTATAGATTGTACTCTCCGATGACGCTGTCAACAGAACTCCCTAAAAGAGATTAGTCATCCTGTTGGCTATAAGCCTGCTGGATTTCATGCCTACCATGCCACTGGGTTCCCTGGGGGCTTAGTGGTAAAGAATCCACCTGTAAAGCAGGAGATCTAGGTTTGATCCCTGGGTCAAGAAGATCCCCTGGAGAAGAGAATGGCAACCTACTCCAGTATTTTTGCCTGGAGAAATCCAAGGACAGAGGAGCCTGGCAGGCCACAATCCCTGGGTCACAATGAGTCAGACACGACTGAGGGACTAACACTTTCTTTCCAAAGAATGCCAACAGCTCAAAGTTAAAGTGCTACATACAGTCTATGCTATTCTTACTGAGGTTTAGTAGAATATCTGGAGAGGATGCTTTTCATCTATTTATTTATTCTGTGAATTTGGTTAATTTCCATAGGTCTGTAATTGTTGACTTTAATTATTTTGTCAATGTTTTTATTGCTTTTTGGGAGGAGCAGATTCACTGAGTTTCTTACCTCCCAGTCTCTATTAAAGAAAGCAATCTCTCACAAGCACAGATGCTCCACATGTGAACATTCCAGCTGGAGTAGACTAACGAATATGGTTGGGAGTACTGGCACAGTAAATTGAAACCAGATTCAGGAGAATGGAGGGCAGTTAAATGCCATTATTAAAAGTTCATAGTTTGGTCCCATGAATAAGAGGAAATCCCTCAATATTTTGATTAGAGGAATAATCTTGAAAAATAATCAAATGTGTTCTTGTAACTGTAGATGAATTATTGAAGAATGCTTTTATGAAGAAAGGCAGACTAGTTTTTTTTCCCCTATCTGAGAATAAAATAGAAAGTCATGAGCCAATAGGGTTAATAGAAATGTAATGAATTGAAAGAAAAAAATTTTAAAGAAGACTTGATGAGATTTTGAAATTGATGAATATGAGGGATAAAAGACTAAAATCAAAGGCATTTAGAGTTTGGGGAAAATGCTCCATTAGTGAAATCCAGAAATTAATGTTGAGAAAAATGAACTGAATAGTTTGAGCTTAAATACTGATGGAATGTGCAGTATGAAATTTCCAGACAACATGTTGGAGACAGGCAGCTAGAATTCAGTTTAGAAATTAAAGTTTGCTGATACAGATTTGCACATGAATAAGTCTAAAATTTGAAATTGTAAAGAAAGGACATTTCCAAGAAAGAGAAGTGGAATTCATACAGAAGGAATTTGTAACATACAGAAATATACTGTTTTGAGGTGAAAATAGAGTCTGTGAAGACATAGATTGTGGGCAATTTGCTGAACTCTTTCATAGATCTGGTGATTTACTGGAAGGACATTACTTTGAGATAGTTAATATGGTTGGACCCGTGTGTGTGGGGGGCGAACCATTGGCTAAGCAGAACAAGAGAAAGGCATAGAAGAGACTGGACATACTTTTTAGAATTTACAATTTTAGAAACATTCTCATGTTACCTTGGTTTGGATCATGAAACAGAAGAAAGACATTAATGGCAGAATTGGTGACATATGAATAATTTCTGGAGTTAATAATAGTAGTAACATCAGTAATAATAGTAATAGTAGACCAAATGGTTGCTTTGTCACTCTAGAAAATAGTTATCTGTCTGCTGTGGAGAATGAGCATAAATACACCAAGATTGTACTGATGTGTCAATAAATTACTTGGTGATAACAAATTTTAGACAGCTTTTCATTTCAGTTCTCATGTTATTTTCTTTACTTGTAGGTGGAGATGTGACATATAGTGAAGGAAGAATTGAGTTTAGTTCTGAAGAATCAGAGCTAAATGTCTAATAGGGTATAATTAAAATGTTTCATTTCTGGAGAATAAATTAGTCATTTTATTTGTTTTTATTTTATACTTTATGATGGTAATAACATCATATATTCTATGAGTTGCAATTATGGAGCAAAATTACTAATTTTACTTGAGAATTAGAATTTTGATGTCATCATTTGACAAACAACTAGAATCAAAACATATAATCACATATATATTGGTTAGATTCTATTTTTAATCCAGATAGCAAACTATCAAACAATCTTTTACTCACATTCAATTTGCTGTCAGATGTGTCTGCTCAAAATTTTTCCTTAATTTATTTGTATTTTCTGCAGTTTGTCACCTTATTAGAGATGGGGCTTTCTTTGTTTTTAAACACAGTGTCACATTACTGTATCAAAACAGCAAGCTGTACTCAAGTTATGACTCAGTTCAGTTCAGTTCAGTCACTCAGTCGTGTCTGACTCTTTGCATCCCCATGGACCACAGCACCCCAGGCCTCCCTGTCCATCACCAACTCCCAGAGTTTACCCAAACTCATGTCCATTGAGTCGGTGATACCATCCAACCATCTCATCCTCTGTCGTCCCCTTCTCCTCATGCCTTCAATCTTTCCTAGCATCAGGGTCTTTTCTAATGAGTCAGTTCTTCACATCAGGTAGGCCAAAGTATTGGAGCCACAGCCTCAACATCAGTCCTTCCAATGAACACTCAGGACTAATCTCGTTTAGGATGGACTGGTTGGATCTCCTTGCAGTCCAAGGGACTCTCAAGAGTCTTCTCCAACACCACAGTTCAAAAGCATCAATTCTTCTCCGCTCAGCTTTTTTTATAGTTCAACTCTCACATCCATACATGACTACTGGAAAAACCAGTCTTAACTAGACAGACCTTTTTTGGCAAAGTGATGTCTCTGCTTTTAAATATGCTGTCTATGTTGGTCATAACTTTCCTTCCAAGGAGTAAGCGTCTTTTCATTTCATGGCGGCAGTCACCATCTGCAGTGATTTTGGAGCCCCCACAAAATAAAGTCAGCCACCATTTCCACTGTTTCCCATCTATTTGCCATGAAGTGATGGGACCGGATGCCATGATCTTAGTTTTCTGAGTGTTGAGCTTTAAGCCAACTTTTTCACTCTCCTCTTTCACTTTCATCAAGAGGCTTTTTAGTTCCTCTTCAATTTCTGCCATAAGGATGGTGTCATCTGCATATCTGAGGTTATTGATATTTCTCCCGGCAATCTTGATTCCAGCTTGTGCTTCTTCTAGCCCAGCGTTTCTCATGATGTACTCTGCATATAAGTTAAATAAACAGGGTGACAATGTACAGCCTTGACGTACTCCTTTTCCCAGTCTGTTGTTCCATGTCCAGTTCTAACTGTTGCTTCCTGACCTGCATACAGGTTTTTTAAGAGGCAGGTCAGGTGGTCTGGTATTTCCATCTCTTTCAGAATTTTCCACAGTTTATTGTGATCCACATAGTCAAAGGCTTTGGCATAGTCAACAAAGCAGAAATAGATGTTTTTCTGGAACTCACTTGCTCTTTTGATGATCCCACGGATGTTCGCAATTTGATCTCTGATTCCTCTGCCTTTTCTAAAACCAGCTTGAACATCTGGAAGTTCACGGTTCAAATATTGCTGAAGCCTGGCTTGGAGAAGTTGTGACTAATGTAATTCAATGTAAATTCTCTGTTGCATTATTATAGCATCAATACCATAGCTTACGTGCTTAGGAAACAATACCATTAGAAATATTGACATCAATCTTAAAAATATAAATCAGATATACTCTTCCCTTCACTTCATGATCTGAGTGTCTACCTGGTACACTTTATAACTTCCTTAAGCACATATTTAATTTCCCCAAATAAGCAAATTATGAGCAATGTTATTCTCATTTCATTGATCATGTTTATTGTTTACTATCTTCTCAACTTCTTTACAAATAATTAACTAATAAAATCTTTACAAATAATCTTTACAAATTATTTTTACAAATCTTTACAAATAATTAACTAATAAAAAGAATTATAATGACGCCCCCCCGAAAGTTCATTGTGACAGTCACTCAGTTGTATCTGACTCTTTCTGACCCCATGGATTATAGCCTGCGAGGCACCTCTGTCCATGAAATTCTACAGACAAGAACACTGGAGTGAATAGTTGTTACCTTCTCCAGAGGATGTGCCCAACCCAGAAATCTCCGCATCGCACGGTGATTCTTTACCATCTGAGCCTCCAGAGAAGCCCAAGAATACTGGAGTGGGTAACCTATCCATTCTCCAGGTTATCTTCCCAACCTAAGAACTGAACCAGGGTCTCCTGCATTGGAAGTGGATTCTTTACCAGGTGAGCTACTAGACGCCCATGAAAGTCCATTACTTAACCATAATAGAAAAAAACCAAATATGAGTTCCTACATGTATGCACTTTCTGGGTTTTTTTAAAAATTCTTGAAATATTAATTTACCTTCTGGAATTTATATTTTTACAACTTGCTAAATGTACAGGACAAAAATAGCATGCTTCTGTGGAGAAAATCTCTGCCAAAGACTCTTCTTGTTTTATCTTTATGATGAATGCAGACTCTCCATTAAAAAGCAGATTTTTTATTTCAAATGTTGAATAAGATGATACTTAAAATAATCCAGTTGGTTAAAATTAGCTGCTGAGTAAAGAAAAAGAGACAGAGATGAGAATATTTTCTGGTGTTACAGCAATTTCACTTGATTGCAAAAAATCTGTTAATCACATAGAAAAAGCCAAATAAATTTAATATTCATGTTTATCTGAGTAATGCTACTTTCTTCAGTGATGCAAAGTATAAAACACACTTTTACAATGGCATCATTGTGTACTAAATTAATCCAGCCTTCTTTATAGACAACAGAAAAAAAAAATTAAGTAGGAGTATGACTTAGTTTCATTCCCATTTCAATCTACCCATTTTTTTTTTTTTAATTTTACTCTAAATACTGTGTGTGTGTGCTCAGTTGCTTCAGCCATTTCCAAATCTTTTCAACCCTATGAACTGTAGCCTGCAGGCTCCTTTGTTCATAGCATTCTCCAGGGGTGGGTTGCCATGCCTCTTCCAGAGGATCTTCCTAACCCTGGGGTCAAACCTGTATCTCCTGCCTCTCCCACATTGCAGGTAGCTTCTTTAGCCATTCAGCTGTTTGGGAAGCCACTCCAAATATTACCTGTCTTAAAAGATGCCTTTTGTAAATGCAGGGGCTAATTTCATCAAAGAAAGGCATAAGTCCTCCAGATATTTTCATTAGATATAACTATAGATAACCCATTACATGTCTCTTTTACTTAAGCTTTTTGAGTTTTCCACTTGTTCAGGAAAATTTTCTGTAAAACTGAATGTATAACTCTGAACTCAAAATGTTGTTATATTAAAAAAAAATGTATTGTGTACCTAATGCAGCTAAATTTTGAATTAAAAACTTAATGACAAGATTGTTTAATGGGTGGAAAATTAATTTTCATCTTCAAACCAATTGACTATTATGATAGATTAGTGTTTTTGCAAGTATGATTCATGGATGAATCTTATTCAGAACCGCCTGGATGAATTTATTAAAAATGTTTGCAATGGCTTTTTACTTGATCCAATAAATCACAGTATCTAAATTTTTAAAAGCTACCAAGCTTACTGTTGTATTCACCAAAGTGTACACATCCCTGAGTTATAAAGCAAGCTAGATTATAGATGTTCTGCATTTAAGCCAGTTTTTTCATCATAAGAATTTATAATTGCTTTGATAATATTCCTCTTTCAGTGAAACTCCAGAGAAGGTTAGTTGTACCTCATCAATCACCACCCAACCCCCCAGCTTCCCACATATCCTGTGCTTGATTCTTGTTCTAATCCATTTCATCACAATATTGTCTTTGAAATTTGTTTGCAGGCAAAATATTCCAATTGAATTATTACTGTCCTTAAATAATAAGCAATGGCATATTTTCATCTTCAATCTAACCATTAAGACCTGTTTTATGTAACAAAGCTTTTTCACTTGTTTTTAAATATGTTCGTCTACCTTGACCCAAATTCATCAGCCAAGCCTAGGAACTTAACTTGCAAGGCCCGGTGCAAAATAAATATGTGAGACTGCTTTTTGATAAATTATTATGCATTTCTAAGTGATGGCAACAAATCTGTAAACCAAGTATGAGATCCTATGAGATCTCACAGGTTGCATGTACTGTCTCTACCAAAGGAATAGTAATCTGTCTTCTACCAGTGAATAGCCCAAATATTGTTCGACAAGAGTTTAAAAAAAAATGTAAAAGGTAAAAAAGAAAGTGACAGTTTCTTATTTGAGAATGAGCTATTTGTATACTTATTATTTACAGTTATTTAACATTTGAACGTTTTAAAGAAAAGTGAAGTTATATGATCCTATCCAGAAACTGTATTAATCTTAAAGACTATTTCTTGAAAAGTCACTTATGACATTTGATTTCTTCAATAGACTGCTTATCTTTAAGTGAATTTCCAATCTTTTCAACGTCTTTTTATTCACCTCTAAACCTATTTGGACCAAATGAATCTAGACTTTAGAGTAGCTCTCCTGTATAATAAATATTTAATTTGGCAGAAACTAGAAATAATAGAAGTTGTCCAGGTGGGTCTTCAGTCACCAGTTAAGACAGAGCTAAATTTCTCAGCTTGGAGTTCAATCTTTTAATGAAAATAAAGTAAATCTTTGTAAAAAAAAATAATATTAATGCAATGTAGCCAAATAAAGTGGTATTTAGCATATAGTTTTCTGCTTTTCACTTCTTGCCATTACAAACATGGTTTAAAAATTCCAGTATTTCTAAATAAACATTCCCCTCATATGTTGCAAATGGAGACATTTAAATAAATATGTAGTATGGATAAAATAGAATAACCTTTAAGATCTCTGCCAGCTGGCACTGAAATGAACCTTCAAAATCATTGTTTTCCCTTTTCAGAAGGACTCCCTGAGGGTTACATTGAAAACAATTCTGTCTTGCTGTCTAAAACAGTTCATGCATCAACTCCAACCTACAATGACACAGAAGAATTCCTGCAATGTATTACCCTAAATGGTACACAATGTACATTCAGAAGACAACTTTAGATCCATGTTCTACATATACAACATACTTGTTTCTTGCATTTACCAGTGTAAGCTATAATGGAGATAAGTTTAGGAAAATATGCCTATTAGACATGACTGTGTGACTGCAGGTAATAAAATTATGACTTAGTAGCCCAAACAGTTGAACCAAAAACTAATTGTGCCATGTTCTGTCACAATGGACAGTATATTGTGATATTTAAAATATTCAAAACACTTGCTCTCTTTTGTCTTATAATCTCAACTTTATATGTCCCTTTTCATTGTGTCTTTACTGCCACATTTACTGTGATATTATCTTTCATTCCTCAGATAAGTATCGTTAAAATATTTTGTTTGTGTTATTGATAAAATAATCTTTAAAAGTATGTACTCCTCTGAGCACTTTAAACAGATGCAAAAGTGTAACTTCCAGCATATTGAAAATATTGCTATCTTCAAACAAAACTGTTAACACTACTTTTTGAAATGAAGTCAATTTAATCTAAATGCTGAAGGGTTTGGTTAGCTCCTATTATTCATTTTCACACATATATGACTATCAGATAGAATATTTACATTGTACTTTTTCTTTTTTCCATTTAAATTCCCCCACCTGGTTTCATGCAAATATAATACAGCATATCACTTAAAATATTTATATAATTGGTTACTCAAGCATGCAAGGAGTTTAAGTATAATCCTCGAAGATGCTAATTTTTTATGACTAAAAGCCTCTAGCATTTAAAAATTTTGCTCTTAATTATTACTATGATTATAATTAGTGCACAATTGACTGAATCATTATTGTTATATTACAACATTTGATAATAACTACTGAGACTGTGGTTTGTTATAATCCACCTGTGCATCCATCATGAAGTTTACTTTGCTTAAATAAGGAATGGTCAAAAATTATTTATAATATATTCTTTAAATTTTATGGGCATAAGCACTAACTCTACTATATATACATATGAATGTTACAAAACCATCACTGCTACAACCTCTTTTTGCATTATGTTAGAAAAATGATGTAGTGAAGAGCCAGCGAAAATTATTTTTAATGATCAGCTGGCACCCTGAATAGGTCTTTCAGTTTTAAAGTTAAGACATCACCTGATTGCAAAATGATCGTCATTGTTGAATGTCAATTTAAATGTCACATCTGATTGGAAACTTTCTGTGACTTCCCAGACCTAGTTAGTTTTTTTATTTTTCTATTTCATCTCTTGGTCTGTCTCTATAAGCCCATATATATTGTCTAATAAATAATCCGTCCTCTTGTCTAATTACTGAATTTCTTAAATAAAGGAGTATATATGGTTGTTATTTGGTTTTATTGACATATATACTAAATGAATAAAATGAAGAATGAATATAAGCACATTTTATAGTTATAATAGTGCATATGTGATATATAAAGCAACTAAATTCCACAATAGCATCCTCAAAGTTGTTTCTTGCCATCTAAAACAAGGTTATTTATTTAGCAATAAAATCCACCTTACATATTCTCTATTATAAGCTATTGAGATATATAGCTGAATTGTAGAGGTCATTTATTAGAAATGACTTCTGATTTTAATTGAGAAACAACACAAATTTATGGGATAGAATCATGTTATAATTAATATAATTGTCTGAGGTCGGAAGATTTTTCTGCCACTGACTCTCTGTGTAACCTTGGGTAAATGATTTATTCTCCGTTTCAGCTTCTTTATCTGTAAAGTGGCAATGATAATGGCAATCACCTTACTAGGTTTTTTAAACATTAAAAGAGATAATAGAAAAGTTAAGTCATTAATTTGTAAAATGGCAACCCACTCCAGTATTCTTGCCTGGAGAATCCCCATGGGCAGAGAAGCCTGGCGGGCTACAGTCCATGGGGTCTAGAAGAGCAAGACACGACTGAGTGACTTCACGTTCATGTTCAGCGTATCATAGTGAAAAGTGAAAGTGCTAGTCTCTTAATCACGTCCAGCTCTTTGTTATCCTATGGACTGTAACCCACCAGGCTCCTCTGTCCATGGAACTCTTTAGGCAAGAATACTGGAGTGCTGGAGGGATCTTCCCTACCCAGGGATCAAACTTGGGTCTCCTGCATTGCAGGCAGATTCTTTACCATCTGAGCCACCAGGGAAGCCCCTAGCATCTCATAAATCCTTAGTAAATGCCTTAGCTAAGGTTAAGGCATACCAACACCATAGACTGGGTGGCTTAATCAACAAACATTTATCTATCATAATTGGGGAGGCTGCAAAGTCCAAAATCGATGTGCTAGCAGAGTGTGTTCCTGGCAAGAACACCCTTGGTTTGCAATTGGCCACATTTTCCTTGAATCATCATATGGAAAACAGAGAGAGAGCTCTAGTATCTTTCTTCTAACAAGATCACTAATCCCATCATGGGGCCCACCTTCATGACTTCATCTAAACTTAATTACCTCCCTCCCAAAGGCAGTACTCTAAATACCATCAGATTGAGGGTTAGAGCTTCAACATATGAATTAAGGGAGCAGTAAGTGCAGGTCATTGGAAGACTGATCCCTGTTGACAGCCTCTTGAAATTATTTTTCTATTATCCTGGTAAAATCTGTGAGTGACACTGTTAGACAGGATACTTAGGTGGTCTAGGGATTTTCATGAAAGTATAAGGCATAGAAATGTCTATTACTCCCCTGGCATATTTTGAGCAATGACATGTTAATTCCAATTTCTGGATGGGCTGTTTCTTTGTGAGAACTCATTGTTGAAGTATTGGATTACTTATTTACCGAAAGTTGATGCTTTGGTACCAGTGAGAAATAGGAAAAGTCATACTTCAATAATTTCTACACAATTAATGCCCCAGTGATTCTCTAAAATATCACTGATTCACATTTTTCTCTAATGACTTTAAGCATAGTTCACAGACTCAAAGTTAATGCTTTCATTTTTGGTGATCAATATGATTTTACTACATTTTCTTAAGATTTATGTTACTGTCTCAGATGGGACTAATACATTAAAGTAGTTTACATAAAAATTTTGTTTTCTCATTTTTTGAAATCTTATTGAAGGAATTATACAGTCTCGTGGGCAGATAATTTTCTTTATACTGAAAAGAATTGCATTTTTTTTCATTTGCTTTAATGTAGTTGGGTTGTTAATTTGTAGCACATTGGTAGAAAAAGCCACAGCAGGAAGCTTTTGGCTCTTACTGAGATATGTAAATTACAGTAATAATCTTTGCATTAAAAGTGATAAAATAAACTTAATGGGTCCAACCCTACAGTTCTTATTCTGAAGCAGAAAAAAATAAAAAAGAACTTTATGAATAAAACTAGAAATGTTCAACTAAGTTAAGACTATTTCCATAGATTATAATCTTCAGTTTTTCTTAGAAACCTCCTATGACAACAAAATGGAAAGATTCAAAATAAGCTAGCTTGTCCCTGACCTGAAGTTTCACATCACTATCAAAAGGAGTTACAACTGAATAAATATCATATGCGTAAGAAGATATAATAAATTAGAAGTCTGCTTCCTCTTCACTGAAAGAGGGCATAAGTCGCCCTTCTGTACCATGGAGATGGGTGCATGTCTGAATATCTCTTTTTTTTTAATAGTCTGAAATTACCAAAGGTTCTTTGCTATAACATTTACAATACATTTCTATAAGATCCTTGTGGAAATGTGGGCATGTTGAGGCCAAAAAGAACAGGGATACTGTCAATCATTTTTGTTCATTGAAAGAATTTCAGGGGACTTCCCTGGTAGCCTAGTGTTAAGGACTCAGCGCTCCCAATGCAGGGAGCCAAGTTAGGTCCCTGGTCAGGGCACAAGATCCCACATGTTGCCACTAAAGATCCTGTGTGCTACAACTAAGACCTGGTACAAAATAAATACATATTTAATTAAAAAAGAGAGAGAGAAATGTCAAATGATTGTATTTTCAATTGTGAGCAGAGCTTGGAAAACAGGATACACACATATGATCAGTGCATGAAGACGAGAAGAAAGGTTGGATCTGTAATGTGATCTTTTACTCAGATGTAAGAGATGATGGGTGGAGAGAGAGTGACGAACATAGCCTAGAATGGGAGAATAATGAGTATCATGAAACCCATTCCCTTGCTGCACAATTTCATCCTGAGCTTGCCCTTTGGTTTCAATAAAAAACTAGTAGTAGTGGAATTTTTGGAATACTTACTATGCTCTTAAAACAGTTGTATGAAAATCTTCATATGCATTATTTCAACTTATAGTAACTGGTGGAGGTGCATGAAGGCTATTATACTAGTGTCAAGGTAAAGTTTCTCCCAAAAGGCATTATTTTTCCTTAACTGAAGTTTATTAGCCAAATGACCATACTCTGTAGAAAACTTTTACATGCACTATAAAAATTTTACATGCTCAAAAAGTAGCATTCCTAACAACTTTTCCAGTCTCAGTTCAATTTCTGTCTTCTAATATCCACTAATCAGATTGGCTCTTAACAGATTATTGTGCTTAAAGAAAAAGAAATAAAGAAAAGAAAGGTTACTGTGAATTTTCTTTTCTTTATGTTTAGAGAGGGATATTTTGAAGCCTTGGCCTAGTACTCGAAAGGCAAATGATTTCGTCTTTTAATGAGAGTTCCAGCATAGCCAGGGCTGATTCAATCCACATTGCTGGGCTAGCTGTTTATGACTGGTGTCTGTTCTGAATGACTAGGTATGCGCTCTGATTGGTTGGCACTTATTGTGCTGTTGTTATATAGAGTATTTTGAATAACACCTTAGAGAATAACTGATAGAAAACTTGGAAGTAATTTTCACCTCATTCAAAAATCCAATTACATAGGAACTTGTATCCTAGTTGTGGGAAAGCTGTTATGTACACCCTATGTGAGTACCAGCTGCCCACTTTACTATTGCTCTCTAGAGAAATAATAACTCAAGGATGCCCATACTCTTAAAAGAATAAATTGTAATACTTATCAAGCTTTCCACATTTGCATAGAGTAGTCATGTTCTGACACATGGAGATGTCTGTGAATTTTTTTTCAATTTCTTTTGTAATTTTCATATTTTCTTACAAAGCGATGATTACTATCCATTGTAATAGATGTGAATCTCAGTCTCTAAATCTTTACATTATGCCAGAAAAATAGTCTAAAGGGAATCTCCATCTACCTTTACTATTCACAAAGTTATTAATATGCAAATTGCTATGCTAGAATGGACAGAGAAGCCTGGTGGGCTACAGTCCATAGAGTTGCAAAGAGTTGGACATGACTGAGCAGCTGAGCACACACACACTAATTGTTTAAAAAAGAAAAGGAAATTCTCACTCTGCAACAACTCTCAGTATATGAAAGTGTGTATGTAATGATGCAATTTAATCTATATTCCCATAAGAGGCGGGTTGCAGAAAAAACATTTGAATTTTTAAAAGAAAAATTTAGACAAATCATTAGGAGCTATCTTCTGACTCTGAGAATAAGATCATGGAAATGCATTTATTGAGTAAATGCTTACTGACTGTAATCTAATAAGACTGTCTGCTTTGAAACAAAAATAAATCTGAAACAACGCAGGGCATACAGTTAAATTCAGCTAAGTGTTTCATGCTATAAGATTCTGAGAATAGTAGCCTGTTAGCATGTAGGGCTTCCCTCATAGACCAGTTGGTCAAGAATATGCCTGCAATGCAGGAGACCCTGGTTCAATTCATGGGTCGGGAAGATCCCCTGGAGAAGGGATAGGCTACCCACTCCAGCATTCTGGCCTGGAGAATTCCATCAACTGTGTAGTCCATGGGGTCACAAAGAGTCGGACACAAGTGACCGAAATTTAGATTAGATTAGAGCATGGGGGTACAGCAGGACGTGTGAGAAATGAGGCTGGGAGGAAGGCAGGGCCAGGATGAACAGAACATTGCAGGGATGCTAAAAAGCCAGAGCTTTCCCAAATAGGTGAAAATAATAAAGATTCTGAGTTTTTACATAGCCTAGCTAAATTTTGTTTTTAGATAATAGCTAGTTGCTGTAGGGACAATGAATCTGAGGGCCCTAACCTTTAAGGTAGGTATGCTAAATAAAGAGTCATACTTGTAGTCCATTCATAAGTCCGTGCATGCTAGATCACTCCAGTCATGGCCAACTCTTTGCCACCCTGTGAATTGCAGCCCATCTGCCTCCTTTGTCAATGGGATTTTCCAGGCAGGAATACTGCAGTGGGTTGCCATCCCCTTCTCCAGGGGAGCTTTCCAACCCAAGGATTGAACTCGCGTCTCCTGTTGTTCCTGCATTGCAGGTGGGTCCTCTACCCATAAACCACTGGGGAAGCTCGTTCATAGGTGATACAAGATTAATGCAGATCAGTTTTAGTTAAGACTATTTTGTCAGTGTATTTCATATTTTCTGAGATTAATCAGTTTGGGTGTACAAATAGGGTGAGATTAGTTATTATCAATCATTTGCAAGGGCTGCTTTTAGTGGAGACCTACATAACACAAGGTATTTCCTAGAGGCTCACCCATTTATAACTG
This sequence comes from Dama dama, assembly GCF_033118175.1. Classification (NCBI taxonomy): domain Eukaryota; kingdom Metazoa; phylum Chordata; class Mammalia; order Artiodactyla; family Cervidae; genus Dama; species Dama dama. The sequence continues at coordinate 33,070,580 of NC_083706.1, forward strand.
GGAGGCTCCTGGGTTCACGGCATCAACTGATGGCTGTTTCTCTTCTCAGCACCTCTTCAGGCCACTCTGAGTCTGCTTTATTTGCAGGTGTCACCTCACCACTGCCACCAAAGAGAGTCCACTGTGAGGATCCTGGTATTTAAACCTAGCTGTTATCTTCCAATATGAATTTGATTTCTGGCAATAGCCAATAGCAATTCAGCATTAACACTGCAGAGAAAAACGGGGATTCAAAGAACATAGTACTCTTTGGTACTTTTAGTACTATATACAAAGTACTATACAAAGCATAGTACTTTTGCTTTTAAAGAGTAACTTGTAAGTAGATAGGCTGTTCTATTTGTTGAAGTAACCTGGAGAAGGAGTTACGCAAGTTTGTTAGTGCTTGCTCATTGTTTGATTGAGCATAGAACTTCCAAGGTTAGTACTGAAATAACTAACATTGTTGAGCAATCCCCACATACTGGACATGGGCCTTACACTTTATCCATACATCCTCTCATTTAATCTCCCAAGAATTCCATGGGGAAGGTATTGTTTGTATGTCCTCTTGGTAGAGAATAGTATGGGGGGCTAGAAATCTGCCTAAGATTACGTAACTGCAGAGTTCCTTGTGTGCAAATCCCTCACACATAGCTCCTCCCCTTCTGGAGAGTTTCTTTGAAAATGTGACTGCTTGCTCACTTATGACTCTAGTGTCTAGAGTCAGAATTAGCTTTTGAAATCATTCATGCCTTGCAAGATTGGACCATAAATAAAAACTAATGCAGAGTGTTTCAAAAATTCCATGAAATAGTGAGCAAAAAAAAAAAAAGATTAAGAATTAATTAATTAATCACAGGAAAGCAGTTACAGCTGTTTTGGATCACACTGGATCTATTTACCAGAACTAGCACAATTACTTAGAATAGAAAGCAGAAGCAGAGACATTGATTGAAACTGCAGGGGGAATTCTGGTGAGCAGAATATAATTGCTCATTATTTTTATTTGTATCTTCCCATTTCCTTGTTTCCTTTTTCCTTTGTTCTTTAATGATACTCAAGATTTTGCATGAAAACACATTCTTTTCATGGGTTTATATATTTAGCTATATCCTGCAGCTTGTCTCATTCGGAAGTCATGATCAGTTTTTAATATCATTATAATTTCCACAGTAGCCAGTTGGAGTATTATAATCACACCTATATGACTTTAGTAGAAGCAGATGAACTAAGAAATAACATACTTTTTTAATGAAAATATTCTAAGCAATAGCTTAAAGGGATAAACACTAAAAAATGCCCATGTTCTTATTGTGGGCTTTTAAACTATAAAATCTTCTAGGACTATTCAAACGCTCTGTATAGGTATTATTGAAACTTGGCTTCATTAGTGCCCAGACTCTTTTAAAACCAGTATTTGTCTTTATTCATCACATTTAGAATGTTAAGAAATTACAAAGATTCAGGGGTCTTAAGCATCAATATTTTTTATTCATATTTAAACATTAAAATTTTTTCTTTCCAAGTAGTTTAAAAAAGAAATGTGAAAATTAGGTGATTTGTCACCTAACATAATACATGTCTGAAATACATTAACCCAAGGACTTTCCTGGTGGCTCAGATGGTAAAGAATCCACCTGCAATGCAGGAGACCTGGTTTCTATCCCTGGGTTGGGAAGATCCCCTGGAGAAGGGAACGGCAACTCACTCCAATATTCCTGCTGGAGGAATTCCATGGACAGAGGAGCCTGGCGGGCTACAGTCTATGGGGTGAGTGACTAACACTCTGAAAACAATGGCAACAAACTGGTGAGCCAGTTTCTCAATGCTGCATGTTTAATGACAACCAAAAACAGTAGAAACGTAAGATTTTTACCAAATATCATTTGACAAGCATATGGAGCATTCATCTGCTCCACTGTATTTCATTTCAAATAAATATGTGAAAGTAATTACATTGCCTTTTCTAAAATCACTGAATTCAGTATCAAATATTATTTACATCAGGAGTCAGAATCCTTTATACTGCAAAGGGCCTGATAATAAATATTTCTGGCTTTGCCAGCCTTGAGGTCTCTGGAGCAGTTAGGCAATTCTGCTGAAGCATGAAAGCTGCCATAGACAACAGTACATAACAAAATTTGTGAGGTTGTATCCCAATAAAACTTTATTTACAAAGACAGGAATGGAGTAGATTTGCCCTGAGGGCCTTCGCTTGTCACCCTGGTTTAAAAAATGGTTTAAATATGAGAACCTTTGCAAAACAGAATTTTGTTAACATTTTCTTTATTTGCTGTAATATTTTTTCAGGTATTAAATGCATTTCAGTTCTGATGGAATATTATGGAAAACAGTTAACATCTTCTTAGTTTAAACATGTGAATTTTTTACACCTTCCCATCAGAGAGATTTGGCTAAAATGTAAATACAGTTCTAGTAGAAATCGAGGTCTGGCTCTCATTCTAAAATGTTGCCTGACAATCAGAGCTGAAAAGAAGAAATTATTTACTTTTCCAAGTTTTTACTAACTCTGAAGCTTTGGGTCCCTTTCAGTCAGAAAACTGGGCTACTTATATTAGGTGAATTGTGCTTTTCTGAAGTGGCAGACAATTTTTGTCACTCTTTTCATACAAAAAGCTTTGCATGATCTATCAAAATGATCTAAGAGGACATCTTAATAGTGTAATCTAGCATCCAGAATGGGCTTCCCTGGTGGTTCAGAGGGTAAAGAGTCTGCCTGCAATGCGGGAGACCCAGGTTTGATCCCTGGGTTGGGAGGATCCCCTGGAGAAGGAAATGGCAACCCACTCTAGTATTCTTGCCTGGAGAACCCCATGGACAGAGGAGCCTGGTAGGCTACAGTCCATGGGGTCGCAAAAGAGTCGGACACAACTGAGCAATTTCACATCACATCACACAGCATCCAAAATAAAATATGATACAACCTGGGTTGTGTCCCAGATATAACCTAGAGATAGGTTCCTTCCTACAGACAGGAAGAGTCCTGATATCAACAGGGAGTGATGTGGAGGTTGTATTCTTGCCATATTCTATTATTTATGAAAATTTTAATAGAATGGTAAAAAAAATTACTAACTAGAAAAGCTAACTTACTGAAAGAGCTAACTTATATAGATGACTCTGATCTGGGAAGAAGCTAGGAATATCTTCTAAATGAGGTTCTGAGGAGATTTACAAACTGTAGTGTCTTAGTCTGCCCAAGCTGCTATATCAAAATACTGAAAACTAAGTGACTTCAATAGCAGAAGTGTCTTTCTCACAAATGTGGAGGCTGAGAAACCTCAGATCAAAGCGCTGGCAGACTCAGTGCCTAGTGAGGGCCCCGAGGCAGGCTTATAGACAGCCACCTTCGAGGTGGGCTCTGGAAACAGAGAGAGCGCTCCTGTCTCTATTTCTTCTTAAAAAGGCTATCTCACACTGAGGGCCTCATCCTCATCTAAACTGAATTACCGTCCAAAGGCCCCAGCTGCAAACTCCACTTCAGTGAGGGTTAAAATCTCAGCGTATGAATTTTGGGGGATTCCAACATTTAGTCTAAAACATGTAGCTTGCCAAACATCCAGTTTCAATTAGAAGGCTTAATAATTGAGTTCTAACCAAAAACAAGGAGTCATGTAGGTGAGTGCCTTATATCTTTTAATATAGTGAGAATGCAAATGAGATTTCTTTTATAATATTGTTTGAAAATATTATTTTTGATATCTCCCTATTGCTCTTGTCAGTAATAATGATTAAATATTAAAAACCATATTAATGAGTAGCAAGAAAGTCTCCATATAATTTATCTATGAATTCAATAGATACTTGAATCTTACAATATTTTAACATTTTAGAAAAAAATCATGACAGCTTTCTCCTTAATTTTTAAAATTGTTTGCTTATAAGTCATTTATATTTGCTTTCCTATAAATAACAAACATTTTTATTGTAGTTTTTCTTATAAGTGTAGGAATATTAACAGCTTGTTTTCTACCTCAGTAAATCTACTGATTTTTTGTGTAGGTACCCTATTGTAAGATAGTATACTCAAATTTTTTTATGAAAAGTTTTTATTTCCTTGGGCCCCAAAATCACTGCAGATGGTTACTGCAGCCATGAAATTAAAAGACTCTTGCTCCTTGGAAGAAAAGCTATGACAAATCTAGACAGCATATTACAAAGCAGAGACATTACCTTGCCAACAAAGGTCCATATAGTCAAAGCTAAGGTTTTTCCAGTAGTCATGTATGGATGTGAGAGTTTGACTATAAAGAAAGCTAAAAGCTGAAGAATTGATGCTTTTGAAATGTGGTGCTGGAGAAAAATCTTGAGAGTCCCTTAGACTGCAAGGAGATAAAACCAATCCATCCTAAAGGAAATCAGTCCTGAATATTCATTGGAAGGACTGATGCTGAAGCTGAAGCTCCAATACTTTGGACACCTGATGTGAAGAACTGACTCCTTGGAAAAGACCCTGATGCTGGGAAAGATTGAAGGTAGAAGGAGAAGGGGATGACAGAGGATGAGATGTTTGGATGGCATCACCAACTCAATGGACATCAGTAAGAGCAAGCTCCGTGAATTGCTGATGAACAGGGAAGCCTGGCATGCCACAGTCCATGGAGTCACAAAGAGTTGGACATGACTGAGCGAATG